>NC_088683.1:246921783-249321783 GCF_028017835.1 Emys orbicularis
GTTGTGCTTTATCCATGAGCTGATTTTGTCCAATCATCTTGATGGTCATGATGTGGTTGTAGATGGCAAAGGACAGGCAGAGTTGTGTGTCATCCAGGGCCGGTGCAAGGAAGTTTCGCACCCTAGGTGAAACTTCCACCTTGCACCCCCCCAGCCCTGCGGCAGCTCCCCACCCCCCCCCCCACACCCTGAGGCACCCCCCCCCGCGGCAGCTTCCCCCCCTGCCCTGAGGCCCCCCCTGCAGCAGCTCCCCCCCCGGGGAGCCGTGCGGCAGCTCCCCACCCCAGCTCACCTCTGCTCCGCCTCCTCCCCGAGCACACCGCCCCCGCTCTAATTCTCCTCCCCTCCCATGCTTGTGGTGCCAAACAGCTGATTGGCGCTGCAAGCCTGGGAGGCGGGAGAAGTGGAGCAGCAACCGCGCGCTCGGGGAGGGGGCGTAGAAATGATGTAAAAAAAAGTGCTTTTTGGCACCCCCAAATCTTGGCGCCCTAGGCAACCACCTACTTTACCTAAATGGTAGCACCGGCCCTGGTGTTATCTGCATGTTGCTAGTACTTAAGTCCCTGTCATTTGATCAGTTCACTGGTGCTGCATGTTGAATAGGACAGGAGAGAGAATTGATTCTTGTGGGACTCCACAAATGAGAGGTCTAGTGGTGAGGTGTAATTTTCCATCACTGCTCTTTGGGAACTTTCCACAAGGAAAGACTTAAAGCCATTATAGCACATTTCCCTGGTCCCCTTCGACTTCTCTAAGTCGGGACAGAAGTATCTAATGGTTGACAATATCAGAAGCTCCAGAGAGGTTCAGGAGGATGAGAATGGAAGTCTACTCTCTATCCATTGACAGCAGGAGATAATGCGTCAGTGCCACTAAAGCTGTTTGCATCCCACATCCTGGGCTGAATCCAAACTGTGCTGGATTTAGGATACTAGCTTCAATAAGATAAGCTTATAGTTGGCCTTTAGCTAGCTTCTCTATGTACTTGGTCAGGAACAGGAGATTGGATTCTGGCCAGTAGTTAGCTAGTACTGATATCTGAAGTGGGTTTCTTCAGTGTTGGTCAAGCTATTGTGCGTTCAAATGAGGAAGGAAAAATTTCTTCCCTGAATAAGGCATTGGCTATTTCAGTCAGGAGTGACACCAGTTGCTCATGACGCCCTTTCACGAGCCATAAAAGATGTGACAAACTGACAATATCCTGCAACATTGTGGTCCAACCTTGTGGAATTAAGATGAACTTTATTGAATTAAGTTAAACCTTACTGAGTTAAGTTTGATACCATTTGGAATCCATTTTATTACATAGGCAATTGTGTACGTGTTATTGTGGAATAGTACATAACTCCTCTAGGACGAGGGGAATGCTAATGTAAAATTCCTCTAGTTATCTGAAGCCATCCCCTGGAGAGGTATGCATATAGGGTACTAATTCAAATGGAATTCTCCAGACAAAGAAAGGGTTTTTGGTTAAATCACCTGGTTTTAAACATGCTCAGGTCCTTCTTCCTGATCCAGCAAATGGACAGGACCCCTGGTCAATGGAGGGCCCCAGTCCTTAGGGAAAGGTGGATGGACTTGGCCTCCTGAGGCCCTATAAGGCTAGGATCTTGTTCTGAGCTGAAACTGTGATGAATTTGAAACCACAAGGAAACCCTTTGGCTGAGGTACTGAAGGACTGTTCCTGCCAGAGCCCATGTTAGGATAGGTTCTTTTATTGTTTTTAATGTTTTCTCAGTAATGCTTGCATAGCCGGAGCTGTGTGGCAACTTATGAGTGTGGGCAGTCACACTGTTAACCCTCCCTGAAGAGAAAGCACGCAGGGGAGCTTAGGCATCCTGTCTCGGCTGGGAATAACACAGTGAAGATAGGGAACTCTGCAGCCTGGTCAGAAGGGAGGGAGACACCCAAGAAAGGCAATAGCTGGGAAGCTGGAAGCTTGAGAGTGGGTACTTGGGCTGAATCACTGAGGGCTGACCACACAGATGCAGATGCCTGAACTGTGAAGGCATAGGTTGGATTCACAGACCTTGGGTCAAGACTCCTTCAGGGTTTCCAGTACTTCTTGAGGATTAAATATACTAATCTCTGGGAATACAGGCAACTTCGTTGTTGGCTAAATCACCCCAAAGGGGGAATAGATCCAGGCTGTTTGAAAGCCATCCCAAACATGTGTGATATTTTCAGTGAAGTAGAGGGGAGTGCCTCTGTCCTTTAACTTGCTTGGGAATTTGGTGGAGTCCATGGGTCTTTGTGGTTGAATCGGGATTAGAGGTCTTTCTTGTTGCCTGGGAGCTATGATGCCTCCTTAATGAGGTGATGGTCTGCACAAGGTGTCAGTGAGCTTTGGCTCTGGTTTCTGTTGTCAGATGAATGAATTTGAACGAAGATGTCTTATCTGAGGCACCTCTTTTGGATTTGAGGTGTGAAGAATAGATAAATTTAGTGCCACTTCCACCTTCTGCTGTCTGGGTCTATGATGGGCTGAGTGTTGGGGGGCAGGCGCATGAGATAGGCCAGCATAGGGCTCACAGCGTCATCCAGCCAGAGTCTCAGTGGGTATGTCTACGCAGCATTTTGGAGTGAGCCTTCCAGCCCAAGTCGAGAGACTCAGGCTAGTGGGGTTCACACTAGTGGTCTAAAAATAACTGTATAGACAACCAAAGAAAAGGTAATCCCCATCTTATAATAAAAGCCATGATTCCGGAATGCTCTTCTTCCAACATCCATGGAATTAATGACACAATTAGTTGGCACCTAACGTCTCAAAACTGGCCCTTCAGATCCCTGCAGCAGTTTATGACCTGATTGTGTCTGTGACACACATGATATGATTTAGCTACAGCCAGATGATGATCAGCCTGGCATCTGCCCCAGATGTTTTTCCAAAGTCTAACTTTATAGTAGACTTGTCCAGGGATGTGGTCGCCAATCCTTCTAATTTTAGTTTTTCACTGTGTATGGAATGATTGTCCAAACCCAAGTTTAATTCCCAAGAGCTCAGTCACACACAGCAGAAAACCCATAATTTTTCATTCTTTGCATTTTCCCCTCCCTCCAATTTTTTTGGGCGGGCGGGGTGGGGCGTGAATCCAGAGAGTGGAACAGTGAAAGGGAAGCTCAGAGGGAAGGGAATGGTGAAAACCCTATCATTTTCCATTTGGATTAGCCAGATTTCTTAGTCACTGTCTTGGGAAAATGAGATCCCTCTTGGCATGTTGTCTGTCTGTTCTTGGTGAAGATTCGGCTGGGGTGGTGTACATCATGCAGCACGATCACTTTCTCCGTTTTATGTCAATTTTGCGCCATAACTGTTGTTTTCTTGTGAGCAGATTGTTAGAGAATGAAAAGAAGAGCAGGCTGACCCAGAGGCAGATGGAGTAAATGGGCTTCTTTATTGCGATACTTGTTCCCCTTGACCCAATTGTGGAGTAAGCGCTGAATTAATTACATCACGCTCTTTTATCTAAGTTAGTATGGAAATACCCACATTTACTACAATGCCCCCAAAACCCTTATTTAGTAATATGAATACCCATATACTGAATATAATTATCCCCGCCCCTATTTACTGTTTACAGCATTAAGCATATTTTACAGACATTTTTACCTTGAAGATGCATTTCTTTTCAGTAATTGCAGCCACAGGTTCCCTTAATCAGCAGTTCACAGGGAAGGGAGGAAGGGGCCATGATTCTGAGCTCGTTTATGTAGCTGGGAAAGGAAGGGAGGAGGAGATAACACTTCTTTACAGAAAGGGTATTCTTTAGACACCCACATTCCTTATGCAGCTGCAATGCTTATCAATCCTTAACAAGCAGAAGGGAAGGGAGAGGGATAGCACTTTATCAAGCGAAGAGACAGTGCCTGCCCGTGCCTTCCTCCCAAATACCATGCTAGCAGTTACCCAGGTCTTTACTTAACCCTTACATATCCCAACAGAGATGTCTTTCCCTATTTGACCTACAGACATAATTTGCCCAGTCCAAACTCACCTTGCATCCATCCTGGGGATTTGACTTTATTAATAGGAAATTTTTAAAAAGATGATAAAGATCAACTCAATTCTTTTCCCCACGGTGGCTGTTGCTCCCTCATGATTGCTCACCTCCCTTATGTTTATACAGGGTAACAGGTCATCAGTGTCAGGGCCTTTTAACCCTTTCCCTACAGGATCAACACCTGCTAACGGGGTGGGGTGTTTTAAACACACTGATGTAGCTGATTTGTTTTTTCCTATTTCATTTTCTTTTGCTTTGTGAAAAGAATAATAGTTTAATTTGTCCCTGAGGAAGGGAGGGGGGTCAGCAAAGCTAGAATTGTGTATTTTTACTGTGTGTTTTTAACCCGTCTAATACACAAGCACAATGGCATTCAGCATGGATGTAATCTGAGGCCTTCAATACACAGAGGAAGTTTTCTCGTAGCTTATGCCCTGGGAAATTCTTATGGATGCTGACAGCAAGTTCTTACTTAAACATTAAAACTGCATACTTAGTAATAAATACACACATACACAGTCATCCAACTTTATTATCTCAGGCAGACACACTCATATGTCCTATTGATTCCTTATACTATAGTCCTCATGCTTATTTCTCTGCCATCTTCTTCCCCTCTGCTCTGTCAAAAGGTTCTTCAGTTCTGTCACAGCTACTTCTTAGCTATTGCTGCCATGGCTCCTCCCTTTTCAGTTATTTCAGCTCTCTTCTGATCTTCCTTCTTCCTCTCCTGCTTGTCCACCTGCTCTTCTATTAAGTGACTCAAGCTTCTCAGCTCTCTGCCTTATATATAGGTTTTGGCCTATTCTGATTGGTTATTTCCTCAATCCTTATCATTAGCATACCCTCCACCAATCATTTTAAGCCTTCCCTGATTGGTCTGTTCTTCTGAACCAATCACAGTCGCTGAACACATCTCTCAATCAAAGCTGGACCTGATTGAAAACCTGTGCCATGCTCGATTGAACCTTCCCTTCAGGTTTTGGAGTAACCTTTATTTCATCTTAGCCTGCCTGTTTCCTATAGGCCGAATTATTCCAAAACCACCATCTTGTTATCCCTAGCTGTAACTGCTTGAAACTCTCTTTATTAATTATTACATCCTTATCATTATAAACAATTACACATTTATATGCATTTTAACATTAGGATTCACTGTCACCACTCCATTTTTACTAATTTAAATAAGTTTAATTTTGATCTTTCCCTTGTTTCAGCTAGTGGTGGCAGGACAATGTTCTTAATGCTGTATTCCTGACACAGAATAGAGCAGCTGAAAAATCTCTTGTATAGGAGGGGGAATACTGATTGCAGTTTACCTGGAAGATATCGCTCATGGAGCTTCCCCCGGTGTGTCATGACTACCTCTTGCAGGTGTCTAGCTACCAACGTGCCAGGATGACTCCTTTATCCTAATAGGAAAGCTACAAAATGTTACTCCAGTAGAGGTCGCAGGATGATATGGAGGGTCATTTTGTATTAATAAGTGAAGCAAAGGGCTAAGTAAAAATAAATCTTTAAAAAAAATCTCACCAAATACCCTAGTTGATTATTAGTGTAGTGTAGTTATATTAAACACTTTATTGTTGCATTTGAATAGGACAAACGTAACGGAAGTGAGCTTCTTACTTCATAGAAAAAGCATTGATTTTTTGGTATTTATTACTCTGTTTAATATGAAAGATTATATAACATAAGCTATGTGATTGTGTAATTTGATATTCCCGGTTACATTATTGTGGTTCTGAAAGGTATGTACGTATTTACTCCAAATAAAGAACCCTCTACATGGGGAAAGGACATCAGTATTCAGTGAGTAAAAGCTGTTGACACTGGAAACCATCCCAAAACAATGTCTTTCATGATGTAAAGTTCATAGAAAAGGTTCTGAATTTGAGGCTAGAAGGAGGGAGAGAACATAGTGTTCCTAAAGAAACATGTTTTGCACAGTTGAAGAGTTATGAACCATAGTGCATAGATTAAACCACATATCCTAGTTTCTAACGCCTCTTAATACTTACCATACAAGACTGTTTCAGAAACAGCCAAAATCCTATTCCACTCTGTGGGCCTGAGCCTCGTCTCACATACACTGGTGTAAATCTGGAGGACCACCAGAGATTAGCTGAAATGATGCTGAACACAAATGCTCATGAGATGAGACTCGGGTGTCTGTGCTTCAGACTGTGATCTTATATCTACTTCAGTTTAGGGGTAAAGCTTAGGTTTAAAATGGCAATAATGACGAAAGGATTGAGTTCTAAAGAAAATTTCTCTTGGGAACAGAATATTTTCATTTGCTTATGTGCAGACTAGAGATGACTACAGTATACATATAATATTGATAAGCTTGCTGAACGTCATTCGAGGAAAACACTGTATGCTTCTTCAGTAAACAAAAGATTTTTTTTTTAAATAGAAGAGACAAAAGCAATGAATAATTATACAGAGAAGGAATGCAAAGGCAGCTTTGGTACATTTTCCATGTAATGCATTTTCACTTAGCTTCTGATTTGTGTGTCTGTAGAATAAAATAATAATTAGCTCAGGGTTTGTGCTTGAAGTCCTGCATTTTGAAAGATGTTTTCAAAACAGAAACTTTTCCTGAATATGATTATAAGATCTCATATTTATTTGGAAAGACTGCAAGTCAGGCATTCAACCAAAGCTGCCATGGCCTGTTATTAACCAGTATAGTTGGAGAAGAGCTTGACCAGCTGTGTGGAACATTTTATAAAGATAAAAGTAGTCATTTTGTTTGGTCCTTTTCCCTGGCAAAGGTGCATAATACAGAGCAGTATGACGTTCCCTGGGTATGCTATTCAAGTGCACATTATCAACTGTAAGAAAGATTATTGCTTGTGGCAAACTTGAGTCTGCGACCTTAGGCCACTGGGGCCTGTTCCTGTGAGATGCCGAGTGCCCACAACTCCCATTGACTCTGCTGGGAGTTGAGGGTGCTGCTCCGAAGCTTGCAAGATCAGCTGTAAAAGTGTATCTTTGATGGTTAGCAAAGTGAATTGGGAATACGGCTTTGAGATGAAAACATGCTAATGAAAATAAGCATACGTTTCCCAGAGTACATTGGTGTGTACAGCAGAACCTCAGAGTTTCGGACACCTCAGGAATGGAGGTTGTCCGTAACTCTGAAATGTCCTTAACTCTGAACAAGACGTTACAGACTTCAGCCACTGAGAGGAGTTGGGGCTGAAGCCATGAGGGGGGGAGGGATGTCAGGGCTCCAAGCAGGGGGGCGGGGTCAGTGCTTCTGACCCTCGGGAGCACCAGGGCTCAGGGCTTTAGATCTAGGGGGGACGCTGCGGCTCAGAGCTTCAGCCCCGCGGCTCCATTCCTGGCTTCTGACCATGGGGCGCACCAGGGCTTGGACTTCCAAAGCTTCATTCCCTGTTTCAGCTTGTGGGGGAGCATGCTGGAGCTTTACCAATGGGAGGAGCGCTGGAGCTGAAACCGGCGCTCCCCTCATAGCTTATGCCCCAAGCCTCGGCACCCCCCACGAGGCTGAAGCCCTGAGCCTTGGTGCTTCTGAAGGTCAGAAGCTCTGACCCCTACCCCCTGCCCAGAACCCTGACCCCACTCACCTGGTGGCTGCAGCGCTAAACCCCCTCTCCCCCAGCTGAAGCCCTGAGTCCCAGGGCTAAAATCCCCGAGGCAGTAAAGTATTTGCTCTGTGTGTGCATAGGCGCCGACTCCGTGGGTGCTCCGGGGCTGGAGCACCCGCAGGGAAAAATTGGTGTAACTCTGGATCTGGCTCTTTTTGTGTATTTAGTTTTTCAGAGGACTGTACCACATATAGAGCTGGGCAAATAACTGATTTGGGGGAGGGTTGGTTTAATGG
This sequence comes from Emys orbicularis, assembly GCF_028017835.1. Taxonomy (NCBI): domain Eukaryota; kingdom Metazoa; phylum Chordata; order Testudines; family Emydidae; genus Emys; species Emys orbicularis. The sequence goes on from NC_088683.1 coordinate 246,929,641, forward strand.
CAGTTCTGAAAAATCAAAATAAAAAAATTCAGTTTGTGTTGAACTGAATCTGAAATGTTTCAGAATTTATGATTAATCGAAAAAGTCTCTTCTGGTCATTTTGTGAATGACTCAAACTATTCTTGTCAACTTTGCGAGTAGTTTTAGGTCTCCTGAAACTGCATATTTTGTCAAATAAACTATTCTTTTGAAAAATCTTGCCCAGCTTTACTGACGTACAATGCCAATAGTGCCAGTAGTAGTATCTATATATTGTGTGCTATCTGATTTTAACTCCTGTGGCTACTTTCTGAGAGATTAAGATTGTTATGAAGATTACACTGGATTATAGATTGGGTTTTTTTACATTTTAGCTGTATTAAAAGAAACCCCACAATGAACTCAGTTAAATGTAATGCAAGGGTTTTTTTCCAATTAATGTTTTAATGGAAATATTTAATGTTATGTTGTTTGCATGTCAAGCCACAATTAGTGATTTAGTACATGACATTGGGAAAGCCTGATAGGTTACACCAGAGAATTGATAGAAAGTGAAGACTTTGGTACATAACTGATACTGTGCATCTGCATCCAGTATACTGTGCATTATTCTACTTTGGTTTCTCTGAGTATAATGGAAGTCTTTTCAGTGAATACCTGATAAATGGATAAATGTTAGTGATAAATGCCTATCTACTGAAAGAAAAGCCCAACTACTAAATGATCATGATTCTTGTTGAATGTATAAATGTGATATGCATCAGTTATAAATAGGGTTGTCAATAAATGGCACTTAACTCAAGTGATTAATAAAAATTAACTTAATTAAAAAAATTAATTGCAATTAATCGCAGTTTTCATCTCACTGTTAAACAAAAGAATACCAATTTAAATTTATTATAAATATTTTTAAATGTTTTTGAACATTTTCAAAATATATTGATATCAATTACAACACAATACAAAGTGTACTGTGCTCACTTTATATTATTATTTTTATTATAAATATTTGCACTGTTAAAAAGATAAACAAAAGAAATAATACTTTTAAATTCACCTCACACAAGTACTGTAGTGCAATCTCTTTATCATGAAAGTGCAACTTACAAATGTAGATTTTTATTTTTTTTTTACATAATTGCATTCAAAAATAAAACTATGTAAAACTTTGGAGGCTACAAGTCCACTCTGTCCTATTTCTTTTCAGCCAATCACTCAGACAAACAAGTTTGTTTACATATACGGGAGATAATCCTGCCTGCTTGATTACACTACAGTACTTGTATGAGGTGAATTGAAAAAAATACTATTTGTTTTGTTTATCTTTATTACAGTGCAAATATTTGTAATAAAAAATAATAATATAAAGTGAGCACTGTACACTTTGTATTCTGTTGTAATTGAAATCAATATATTTGAAAATGTAGAAAACATCCAAAAATATTTATATAAATGATATTCTGTTATTGTTTAACAATGTGATTATAACTGTGATTAAGTGTGATTATTTTTTTAATCTCGCGATTTATCACAATTAATTTTTAATCGCTTGACAGCCCTAGAAATAATGAAATCCGCTAGAAATAGATGTGCGCTACATCAAGACTGCTTTGCACATTTTTTTGTTCAGTGATATCTTCCTTATGCTGATTAAACTGCCACTGTAGCTTGTTATCATAAACTTTTGTAGTTACACAGTTGATTAAAGATTTGATTTAAAAAAATGGGAAAACTTGCTGGGAAAACTCTGAAGCAAACTTAATTCTGTGTACACTTAATATTTGTGCTCTGCAGTACATAAGTAATAGAATCAAGCCATTGCAATAACCCGATTCATAGCAGTTTTCAATCCTACAGCGTTAATAAGCTACGTTATGACTCTACACATAGAGTGAGGTTTTAAAAATCATTATTGATGACCTGTTGCAGTTGATTATTTACTGTACTTTTCCCTAGCATTGTCATGTTTGTTTTGCTTAGGATTTCATTCAAAGAGTATGGGCCAATGATCAGCCTAGAACTTGCGAACCTAGCTTCCTGGCCCTGCTCTGCTATACACTTTCTATGTGAACTCGAGCAAGTTACTTAGCCTTTTTGTGCCTCAGTTCCCCTTTATAACATGGAAAGCTTGTGAAGTGCCCAGATATTAAGATAATGAGGGCCTTATAAGTACCATAGATAGATTCATTCTGAAATGTTTGTGGGCAGAAATACATAAGGCAAAATTTCCCAGTCTTTGCTGGAGGACAGTAAAGTTTAGGTTTTTCTTTCATAAACCATAACTGAAAAGCACATTTTTTGGATAGTTTTAGCAAGAAAAATGTTATGGAGGGAGATTTTATGATGGGCATCAATTGATTTGTGAGCGACTGTAGAACCTAATAGCCTGGTCACACTGAGCTGAAGATGAGGCAGGCAGTGTACTGAATTAAATTGCTAATTATTTTATCTGCGTTAGTCAAAAGATATCAGTGTTCAATTAAGACTAGCCTGTTATATTGTAATAATAGCATCACTCATTCTTACAGTAAAGTGCAATATAATACTAAAACTAGACCACATAGAGAAAGTTTTAGCCACCACTTCTCTCTCTTTCTTCTTCCCTACAAAACGTGTAATCTTACACTTCGTGTATTTTTGTCAATAGCCAGACGTTTAGCCATGTACCAGGAAGCTGATTCTGAGGAGGAAGAAACAGCAGCTAAAGGAGGAACATTATCCCAGCGGAACAGTGTCAGCAGTCATCAGAGCATTAAGGTTGTCCACAGAAGCCTGAGTATGAAATCCCACCGACGCACCGGCAGCAGGGCTGAAGCAAAAAGAGCAAGCATTCTCTCCAAGCACACTGCATTCAGCAGCCCAATGGTTAGTTGTGAGCAACAAATGTGCTTTGCTTTGTATCTTTTGTATCAATTGCTTTAAAGGGAAAAGATGAAGAAATCTGTACCACACTGTGTACTTTTCATAGCTTTCATCTTCTTGGCTTTTTCCTTTTCATCGCTTTTTTGTTGTTGTTGTTGTTAAAACAACAAAGTATGCAGAGATCTTATATAAAGAGTCATCCCTCTAGGCTCCAAGTTCAGAAAGATAAACTCAAATACCCTTAGTTTTGGGTATTCCTTGATTTTCAAGAACAACATGTGTTTCATCCCTTTGTTTACAGCAATTGATGTTAGATTAAGGATTAAAACCAAGGGTTCTAATTGGCCTATGTATGCTATCTTAGTTTTTGGGAAGCAGTGATTTACAAATGCATGAATAGTAAGTACTGGATTGGGAACTGTGATATTAATATATTCAAATTCACCCTGTAATTGCAACCGTAAGTCATTCCATAGTTTCAAGTGTAAGTGGTTCAAGATTATCATTAAATAGAGCAAGTTACATTAAAAAGCAAACAAACAAAAACGTCCTGCATATGCAGAAAAGTTAAGTGGAACAATGTTCTCATAATTTTTCCATGACTAATCTCTACATGTGTTTTTACATGTCATGTGCATGTTTTTCCTCCTGCAAATTGCTATCTCATTAATATTGCATGGTCATACTGCTTTACTCTGTTACCGTATTTTTACATGGAAGCCAATGGAATTTTGCCAAAGTTAAATTGCTTTAATGGAGTGAAGAATTAGGTCCTGTATACTTTGAGAGTCTGCCCTAATTCCAGCTGTTGATGTCCAGTCAGCAATGAAGCTGCATTAGTGCAAACCCCAAGTGTGGAAAAGGAAAGCTGCAATTTGCATTGATGGAGCTAACCCCAGGTTTAGTCAATGGTAAGCTCCATTTGCACAGCTTTCTGTGTTGACACACGGGGTTTGTACTGGTGCAGCTACCTCACTAGTTGTGCAACAATTGATGAAACTGGAGTAAAGTCCCAATAAAGACAACGCTTTAGGGCTCATATCTTTATGAAGCACACTTTGTATCTTTTCTGTAACCAGCATTATGCCTTCCTAGGAAATTGATATCTTTGCCCTGAAAGGAATGTAATAGCTGTTTAATCACAGTGGAAAACATGCCACATTTTGATTTCAGTGGCATATGAGCTTCTCTCAAGTTCAAAGTGGTTAAAATATAGTGGAGCTAAACAATTTCTTAGTGGTGCAAAATGGGTAAGCTTACTGTTTTGATGTCAGAAGTAGCTCTTAGTTTTGTTGTCTTGTTTTTCATGATATAGGTCTATATATTGGGGCAGCCTACACTAATTCTCGCAGGTAAGACTGAAGAGAGGAAGATATGTCAGGACACTACTCAATTTCCATTCCACAATCCCAAAATAGCTGAATGTTTCTGTTACAATGATCAGCAATTAAAGGATTAACAATAGCTCATTTACAATGTAATTGTCATCATTAGGGTTCAGTATTAACAATCAATTGAAATTAATGGAGGTAGTCCACATCATTTTTAGAGCAATTTTAGGTGGTCTACCAGGGAGAGGAAGACACCCCTGCATCTGTTTACATTCACAAAATTAATGTTGCAATCATAAGGCCTAAAATTGTACATATTTCTGCATGTCTGGTTAGGGGAAAGAGGACAGGGGAAGTGTCATTTGATGGAAAATTGAAATTCTCCAGAAATATATGGTGCCACCAGAGAGGTGCTGATGCATCAGGCAGAACCAGTTCAGTCTGAGACTTTAAAATATACGAAGCTGCAAAGTATTAACACTGTTCCTGTTGTATTTCTAGGAAAAAGACATCACTCCGGATCCTAATTTGTTAGAAAAAGTAAACGAATGTGCAAGGAGTCTTGAGGTTATGAGAAGCCATGAACAGCCATTATCCCAGCTCACCCCTGAACTTTCTGACATCTTTGACTTTTTCATAGCATTGACTATTTGCAATACAGTTGTTGTTACCTCTCCAGATCAGCCACGGCAAAAGGTAGGTTAGAGAGACAGCAAAATGGAGCATGAGTCTCCATTATGTTGTATTTGATTATCTCCGAGATGTGTAAATAGGAGACATAAAACTGTCCTTTCCTTGAAGGAAACAGAGATGTTTATGATACAATTCTTGGCACCAATTCATACATCAATGAGGAAAACAACATATACAAGTTTAAAATTAGTGATGAGGTCAAGCATTAGTTAAAAGGTGTATTTCAACTGTTTCTCTTAACCCCAACAGATTATTTGTATGTAATGCAATTTTTGAAGCCGTTCTAAAACTGTTTTCCTTCCTGAGTTCACATACTGAAACTTCTTAAATAAACATAATTCGCATCTCTGGGCATGTTTTAGGTTAATTTGTCAGAGTCCCCTGGAATAAGGGGCACATAGGCAGTTCTTTATAAATATTTTGCTTATTTCAACTACATTTTTAGAAGGCTATATTATTTTTTAAAAATATTATAAAGAGGGTGTGCTGACAAAATCTCCTCTTAAATGTTGCAAATTATGTAAAAGAAAATTAATAATATAAATTGGGCAAGATTATGACAGCTGATGATTTGGAAGACTTATGTACTTACAAAGTAGTATCATTTATTAATGAGAAGTGGAACAAAACACTCACCATCTAATGTATATCACACAAATATCATTAGACTTAATATTAGAGCTGGTCAGAAGCTGGAGTTTCCATTCCACAGGAAATACTAACATTTCTAAATTTGTTTTCTCTCTTAGCAGAAATGTCAAAATTTCCCACAAAATGAAAATTCCAAAGAATTTCAATTTGGAACCATTGAAACATTTTGTTTTGATGTTAAAACATTATAATATATAACATTAAATATCATGAATATAATATAATTGTAAATTAATATTTTAGTATAATATACAAGTCTGAACAAAATGAATTAAAATGATAATATCAGAATACAACATTTTACCTTATCAAAACAAAATGTTTCAACATTATCAAAATGAAAGAGAAAGTTGAAATGATTTGTTTCAACTTCGTCTGGTCTAAAATGGTGTTGAAATGGACACATTCCCATGAAACATTTAGGTTTCATCAAAACTGCATTTTCCCACAGAAGTGTTCCATAAACATTTTTTCGACCAACTTTACTGAATACACACAAGTGGTATGTCTACGCTAGAGCTGGAATGTGTAAATTCCAGTAGGAGGAGACATGCCTGGTTAGCTCTGATCAAGCTAGTGCACTAAAAATAGTGGTGTAGCCACAGCATCACAAGTGGCAGGAGGAGCTAGCTACCCCAACTACATACCTATGGTCTCAGATGGGATCATACTCAGTGTGAGTAGCCCCTCCTGCTGCTCACACCAACATGGCTACACTTCTTACTCCCGGGGGAATTCTGCGCCAAAAAATTAAAAAATCTCCAACAAAATATTTAAGATACTGCACTCAATATTTTCAAATTCTGCATATTTTATTTGTCAAAATAACACGATATAATCACACTAGTTTCAATTATTTTTGGTCATTTATTTCAAAATGCCTATCAGTAAGTATGTCTGTAACAATACAGACAACAAAAAAGATTCAGGATGTATTTTCTGACAAATAAATTCCTTACTAGGCATGTTAATACAGAACTCTGAGTAATAATTCATTTAAATTACAATACAGAACCATGTTTCCCACACCCCTCAGAAGTAGTGCAAAGGCTTGGGGGAGTCAGGGGTAATGGAGGAGCTGAGGGAGAGGGAAGTAATTGCTGGGAAGGAGCCTGGGTGTGAACTTGGAGCATTGCTGTGTATGGGTGGGAAAAGTATGGAACAGCTTTTTGCAGGGGGTGGGGAGCGGAGAGGGATTTTTAGGGAGCTTGACCCATGCAGACCCTGGCTGACCTCTAGCCTCTCCCATTCACTCAGGCACAACTGCCCCTATCCCCAAGTGTCCCTCCATCCCCACTCAGACACCCACTCCCCCCATCTCCATGTGGCGCTGCACCCCCTCCCCCTGTCTGCAAGTGTCTGTGCCCCCACTCAGCCATCCCCCTCCCCACTGTAGCTCTGCACCCCCTTCCCATCCCCATGTGGCCTTGCACCTCCCTCCCCCCCCCGTGGCCCTGCGCTTCCACTCCCATTCAGCCCCTACCCAAGACTGTCTTCCCCCACTAGCCCTTATGATCCCTTGTCTGACCCCCAGCAGCCCCACGCTGTCTGTCTCCCCATAGTCTCCATCTCATGACCTGATCCGACAGGTGCTGTGGAGAAGGCACTGCAGCCTCTTTCTCTTCCCTAGCTGGCTGGGAGCTGCTGCTCTAGTCTATCACCACAGTGCCCTCTGATGGGCAAAATGCAGAACTGCAGCAACTTTCCAGCAGAAGCTTTTTTCTGAGCAAAAAATTAAAAATATGTGTGGCTCATTAATTATGCACACACGCAGTGGCACAGAATTCCCCCAGGAGTAACTTCTATTTTTAATGTGCTAGCTTGATCAGAGCTAGCAGGGGTATGTCTCTTCAAGCTGGATTTACACACTTAGACATACCCATAGAATGCAAAGGTTTTAGTTATATTAACATTATTTTTGGGTGCGATTCTAACATTGGTTCCACAAGGAAGGGTCAACAATAGTGTAAATTCTGAAGTGTATACATACTGGTTCCAGTAACATTTCTGGTACAGTGTCAGCCTAGGGATTTTTGGTCACTTACTTGTTCAGCTCTGATTGTCGTAGCTTTTTGCCACTGACTGAGATTTGCTTCTTACTTTGAGTTATCAAATGACAATGTCAGATTTCTTATATATCCTTTTTTTTTTTTTTGGTGGTTGGTTTTTATTTCTCAAGGTTAGAGTTAGATTTGAACTGAAGTCGCCGGTAAAGACCATAGAAGACTTCATTCGAAGATTCACTCCCAGCCGTCTGACCTCTGGATCTAACAGCAGCAGTTCATCAAGCCTGACTACCAGTAAATCAATGCCCAGACTCGGTTCTAGTATTCTTTCATCTACATCCACTGAGAGCACTTTATTAAAACTGGAAGAAAAGTTGGCGCACTCTCCGCAGATGAATAACAATGGATATAGCTCACAGCAGGACAGAAGGGCTATAGGGAGTAGACCTGAAGAAGGAGAACTCCGTTATGAGGCAGAGAGTCCAGATGAAGCTGCGCTTGTCTATGCAGCTCGGGCATATAACTGTGCTCTGGTTGGAAGACTGTCTGACCAGGTATCAGTAGAGCTACCTCATCTGGGAAGGTTAACCTTTGAACTCTTGCACACACTGGGCTTCGATTCCATCAGAAAAAGAATGTCAGTGGTGGTTAGGCATCCCCTTACAGATGAAATAAATGTTTACACCAAAGGAGCGGATTCAGTTATTATGGATCTTCTTCTGCCCTGTTCTTCAGGTATAGTTCTCGCTTACTTTTTTTCCAATTAACTCTTAGACAGTGCTAGAGAACTTCAATCTCAGCATGTCCGATTGCAGTTCTCTAGCACAGAGCCATGTCTGTATCGTTTACGGGTATGCGGAAATATATTATAGTAGGACCTCTCTGCTTCTTTTATAAACTCAATAACCAGTAACTTCTTATAATGGATTGTTGGTACTTTGCCTAAAGAAATGTGAGTAATATTGATTTCAGTATGAGCTTTCCCAATGGCAAACCTTATTTTAAGTGAACATTTTTCAAGACCTTGCCAAATCAATTTACCTTTCATTGAGTACATTTTCCCAACATTGCTTGCTTACTCAGATGTTTTTGTATTAAGAGAAATGTTGTTTGGGTAATTACTAGTGGTCTTAGTTTTAAAGATGCAGATGATTAGTGATGAATAGACTTCTAACTGTGAACAGGAAGCTTATCTTTTGGAAGGTGTTTTTTCAGTTACAAAGTCTCAAATATGTGAACATGCTGTGAACCAGAAGCAATCTTAATGCCTCTTTATTATAATCAATTGGATTTAAAGACAACCTGGTCAGCTCTTATACACTTATTTGAGACCTAGGTTTTTCAATATGTGTGATGTCTGATTTACTGTGTTCAACATTTAATTATGTACAACATTCAAATGTTAACCCAGTGTGACTGGACAGAAATCTAATGTATTACAGAGATTTCCTGTATCTCACTAGTGTGTTGACTTTATGGTTACTTTCACATTACTGACGGCTGCTGCAGTAAATACCAGTGAAAGGATCATACTGTGTAATTTTCATTAAAGAGCTACAGGAAATGTTAATTTAGTGTCACAGTTCAGAACAACTGTCACATGTGCTTGGACAGGCTTGCCAAGCACATGTGCTTGCGTCCTCTTCAGAGAGAGTTAGCAGTGTGACTGCCCACGGTTATAAGTTACCACACAGCTCTTTCTAAGAAAGCCTACTTTGTTCTTAAGGTAAAAAGCATTACAGAGAAAACATATTAAAAACAATAAAGGAACCTGCCTACCTGCTAATAAGCTTACCAGAGATCACCCCACCCCTTACATGGGCTCTGGCAGGAGCAATCCTTCCACACTCCTCCTAAGGGTTTTTGTTTTGGTTTCAAGTTCAGCACAGCATCAGCTCATAACAAACACCCAGTCTTATGGGGCCTCAATAGGCCAAGTCCTTCCAACCCTTCCGTAAGGATTGGGCCCTCCATGGACCTGGGATCTTGTCTGTTTGCAGGAGCAGGAGGAAGGCTCTGAGCCTGTTTAAAACCAGGCTATTTATCCAAAAATCCTCTCTTTATTGGACCCTCGAAAATCAAGTTTGACTTGGTATATGTGTACCTCTCCAGGAGGGTGGCTTCAAAGGGCTGATAACCAGAGGAATTACATCAGCATCCCCATCCTCCTAGAGGAATTACATACAATTCCACAATAACAATACACAACTGCATTTTTAATACAGTGGACCACAGAGGTATTAACCCTAATTCAATAAGGTTTAACTTAATTCAATAAAGTTTGTCCATGATATTTCAGGAGTTCAGGCTGTCACAATTAGTTTTCTGCTTTACAGCTATATAGGTCACAGCAGAGGCAAAAATTCAAGAACTTGTCCTTAGCTCACGATAAAGTATTCTTGAATAATGTCTGATAAAGTTATTGATATCAAGGAATGCACATAACACATCTGAGGTTACTTGTTTCCCTCCAAAGTGTTAATAAAGAATTTGTAATGCTGGGAAAGTTTAATAGAACTCACCATGAGATTAAAGTTAGGAGAAAAAGAGGCTGCTTTTTTTTCCAGACATAGGCAGTTGCAAAAAAAATCTGCTGTTAATGTAAAACAAATATTCTGGTATTGGTCAGAAAAGGATAAGGAGAGAGCTTTGAAAATTGCTGTTCGGAAGGGGTAAATTCTACCGATGGGCACACGGAAATAGAACAACTCTGAACCACAGCACTTGGAGATGTCTAAACTGACCCTGGTTTTAGAATTTGGGATATTTTTTTTTATAAAGACTCTTATCCAGAATTGAGTCATGATGTTTGGTAACTTTTGGATTCATAAATATAACAAAGTGTAGTAATTGCTCTTACCTTCCTTCCCAGCACTATGATCAGCTGCCATAAGTAGGTTGTCTTTAGTAAACTGCTCTGAGTGACCTTAAGTATCAATTAATCTGTCCATGGGTACAAACGCTATCTTGGTTGTTCAGCTTCATTCATGGAATTGTACTTGGGGATCCATCCTGCAGGGACCTTATCTTCAAGCGTCCCTTAGGCCCAAAGGCCTGCGACCATGCTTAGTGCTCTGGCCTTAGACTGTGATTGTTGTCTGCCCTAGCCAGGAAGCTGGGACTAGAGACTGCTTACTGCTCTGTCCCACCCAGAGGGCCAGAGCCATTGATGGCTAATTTACTGTTGTTTGGTGCCTGATGCAGCAAGACAGAGTGGCCCCCCTCCAAGCCTGAGACCAAGGGACCACTACAATATCCAAATGTCAGGTTCCATTACCAGAACAAACTATCTGGCTACGGAGGAGGACATTTTAAAGTATCATGTACATGCAAGCCAGAAAGCAGATGCAAAAATGCCATGCTATAGCTTGAGTGTTATCTTGTGAATAATCAGAAACCACCAATGAGCTTGAAAACTTGTAAGATTTCTGAATTTATTACATTGGAGCTATTTGTTTTTCCAGTTGAGACTATGAAAGCTGGTGTTCTCACACAATATGCAGAATTTTTCAAAGCACTTGGATTATTCCCAGAATAATATTCCTTTCACCTTGCCAAACAGGGACTCCTACAGTCCATAGGAGGAAAGTTACTGTTTAAACTGAGTAATCAACTTGAGCAGGAATTAGATTACATACGGGTCTCATTATTAAAGCAATGACAGGTTTGATTAAAGACCTCTCTGGCTTTAAGATTAAGCTTGATAAGTTTATGGAGGGGATAGTTTGATGGGATAACGTGATTCTAGTCAATAGGTCAATAACGTGCCATCGCTGGTAATTAGTATCAATGGTCAATGCGGGTCTGGCTGGAGAATCTTGCCCGCATGCTCGGGGGTTCTGCTGATCGCCATATTTGGGGTCGGGAAGGAATTTTCCTCCAGGGTAGTTTGGCAGAGGCCCTGGAGGTTTTTCGCCTTCCTCCGCAGCATGGGGCAGGGGTCGCTGGCTGGAGGATTCTCTGCGACTTGAAGTCTTTAAATCATGATTTGGGGACTTCAACAGCTGAGTCAAGGGAGAGAATTATTCCAGGAGTGGGTGGGTCAGCTTTTGTGGCCTGCATCATGCGGGAGGTCAGACTAGATGATCATAATGGTCCCTTCTGACCTTAAAGTCTATGAGTCTATGAGTCTATTAACTCACTTGTGGTCATGGAAAAAGCCCAAACAAGCAAACCTGACTCTCTCTTTGGTTTTGAGTAATTAAACAAACATGTCGTCCTTTGCCAGCTGTTGAAGACATCACATATACATTTACGAGTGTGCACTGTTTGAGTGGGTGAATGCAAGGTCAAGGTACTGGACAACTGCATAGACACCACAACTATCAACTTTCAAAATAGATTTTGTCTGATTCCTTTGGCTACATGTGCTGGACATCCTTGAAAGAATTATAATTGCCAGTTGTTGTAAAACAATTGCATACAGATCAAATCCAAGTATTCTGGCAAAGAAACCTGTCTTAAATTACTTGATTATCATCTGTTTATGTGCAACAACTTAGATTATATAATTGTTGAAGATTATTATAACAGATTTTTCAGATAAGAGAATTGGAACACTACCAGAAGAGTGACACCAGATTTAAAGGCTGGACATCCTTGAAAGAATTATCTTTCCAATGGTTGTAAAAGAGTTGCATACACATCAAATCCAAGAATGCCAGCAAAGAAACCTGTCTTAAGTTACTTGAGTATCAGCACATATCTTTTGATAACTTTAGCAGATTCCTTTTCTCTGCCTTTTTATTTACTTATTTACATCTGACCAGAAGGTGAATTTCAGTGCAAGACTGATGAGGCATATGAAGGATTAAAAGGAATTACAGCTATCATTGTTGATTCCCTATTATTTGTTCAATAAAATAACGAATGTGATGCAATCCATCATGCTGTACATGAGAGATCACATGAAAAAGGTATATGTCTCCATCCATAGAAAATCATTTTCTATGTTCCAAAAAGTAAGATATTCTGAACCTGTTCTTAATGCTGGTGGTATCAAACCGGATCCAGTTAATGCCACTTAAGCTTATAGTGGCAGAAACAGTTCTTGGTGTGTTTTATCCACCTGTCCAAGATTGCACCAAACTTATCCGAAATCACTGCATCACTGTGATGGCTTCTACAGTGAGATACTTCATCTAGAATAAGCAAACAAACAACATTGCTTTCTAGAATACAAAAGACCTTATCACAATGAAATAGGTTCAGTGCTTCCATGTTTTGTTCCTTTAAAAAAATGCTGACTCTCTAAAACTAGATGGAACTAAAAATGGACTTGTTTCAGGACTGCTCCCAGAAGGCCATGTCTTTGCAAGTCTCATACACCACAGAGAATAATTATGTACATGTATAAAAGAAACTATATGTAATTGTATTTGGCCTCAAGTTCAGTAAATGTGTGCTCCAGCCCTGTGTTACAGCTGAATCAGCTTGTGAACTGTTTGAATAATTCTTGAAGAAATCTCTATCTCTGGCAAAACCACCCAGGAATGGCTCTCCGATTGCATAAATACAAGTTTGAAATTGCTCATCTTCCAGGAAAAGATAAAATCTATTGCAGGTACACTGTCAAGAAAATATCCACATAACACTAGTGGATGAATGGGCATGCAGCTACATATGGTACTCCAGAAAATGACAGAAATTGAAGATGGAACTGAAAATGAACAAATAAAGGTTCTGAAGCCAGTAATATTGGATGAATGGCCAAACAGTAGAAAAGTTGTACTCCCAACATTATAGATTAATGGAACTACAGAGTTGTGCTCTTGGATGGCACAATCTTTAAAGGTGAGAAAATAGTTATATATATAAAACAGCTAACATGAACGTACATTGTGGTAATACACAATATTGTGTGGGTTCATGGACATGGGAAAATGTAAACAAAGCCCAAGATGTTCTTATTTGGCTGTGTATGTGTCAGCAAAATGAAAAGTATCATTAATGATGTCAGTAACACTTGAAAGGTTCAGTGTATGAGTCATATTAAGAAACAAAACAAAGAAGGATGCTACTGAAATGCCAACAAGACCATCTGTTTATGTGCAACAACTTAGATTATATAATTGTTGAAGATTATTATAACAGATTTTTCAGATAAGAGAATTGGAACACTACCAGAAGAGTGACACCAGATTTAAAGGCTGGACATCCTTAAAAGAATTATCTTTCCAATGGTTGTAAAAGAGTTGCATACACACCAAATCCAAGAATGCCAGCAAAGAAACCTGTCTTAAGTTACTTGAGTATCAGCACATATCTTTTGATAAGTTACTCTCTCCGTTGTTGGTATGCATATGTATTCCCTCAAAACTGTTTCCTAAAAGAAACATGAAACTTGAAGTTGTGAAGCCAAACCAGATTTAAGCAAGGTTGGGCAAACAATGACAAAAAACCATTTCTACTATAAGTCTGCTAAGCCATTGTAAGTAATGTGCACTACCATTGCTTAGGAAACTTAGGACAGGAACCTGCTGCCCTGAAACAAGGAAATGCTGAAAGAAAATAATACCCCAAAAAATCAACTACCAGAAAATAAAAATAAAAAAGGAAATTAATAAGATCAAAAAGAAAAGCAGAGTTATTTACCATGACAAGGAAAAAGGGCCAGAGACTTCATGAAGTTCACTAGGGACTTTGTTGCTGCTGTTGATTTTATCTGGCAGGTGCTCAGATACTATGGTGTTGAGTGCCAGTATAAAACTCCAAGATAGATAAGACAGACATCACATGTCCATACCCTGGATAAATATATCAATCATCACTATCGTCATTTGATCTGATATTAGAAAGTTCTATTCTCAAGACCCGCTGCTAATATCCTTGCTGGGTGAGAGCAAACTTACCAAGAACTGCTAACACTATATCCACCAAACTGTGCCTTCCCAACCCCTTATCTCCAGTTTCAATCACAACTGTGAACCATGTAAAGCAAGAAGTTCCAGTAACACCAATATTGCCTGAGGAACACTGCATAGGCCTATCCCTCTGAAGTCATAGGTCTTATAAACCTAGAAAACTTGTAGACTTTCAGAAACTATTTTGGTTTATAGTAAACTTGCTGCCTCAAGATATCGAGGTTTCTCGAGTATCCTCACTCTGTTGTTTCAACCTAAAATGCTTTCTCTTGTCTGCTTCTATGTTCACTTTATCACTGTTATTATAATTAATTCTTAATATTGGTTATTGCTGTGATCGTACATTGTACTTGAGTCTGTCTTGATCCTGGAGGATAAAAATGTCATCCCTTTCCAACTCTTGAAAAGATCATTTTGAGAACTTAGTATTATTTCTAAATAAAATTAAATATCTTTTCTACCCACATTTATTTAGAAACATTTGGTTAATAATGAGATTTTTGATACATAGCCCATCTGCTTCTGTTTATTGCCAGTTTGAAAACATACCTCTGTTCGTGACATACGTGGTTGCTATGGAGATTATCATGATGTCACAAAATACTTGAGGAGCAGATGAATGCTTAATAAGGAAAGATCTTATTGTTTGTTCTTGGTGACTTTTAAACAGGGAATTAAAAAATAGATAGTATGTAAAGAGAATTGTTTCTAAATAGAAAGCTTTTCAAAATTTTCCATGAGACATCAGGAGCTCTTTAAAAGTATTGCTTCTTAAGCTTTTGTACAGTAAGTGCTGAAGAAACAATTATATTCTCTAAGGCCATTTAATTGCTATTATTTTTCATTCATTAGTTTTCTCCTTTATTTTTAACTAGATGACCCTAGAGGCAATCATCAAAAAAAAATCCAAAGCAAAACTCAGAATTACCTTAATCTGTACGCTGTAGATGGGCTGCGGACCTTGTGTATTGCCAAGAGAGTAAGTATATGCAAGCTCTTAGTTTGCTTTTAAGGAGAGTATTGACAAATCTTTTTGTTGCGGTCCATTAGCAAGAACATTTATTAGGGATTTTTTTTTTCATTTTACTCAGTAATGCATGAATGCTTATGCATCTTTTTGGATGTACTCTTACCTTCTCCTTTTAAATAGGTTCTGAGCAAAGAAGAATATGCTAGTTGGTTAAAAAGTCATTTAGAAGCAGAATCTTCTATTGAAAACCGCGAAGAGCTGCTATTTCAATCTGCACTTCGTATAGAGACAAATCTGCATCTACTCGGTAACTACATGAGAGCCGGACATGAAATTAAAATGTGTTAAACATTTTCAAAGTTCGATTTTAAAACTCTGCTCTATCTTTTCAATGATTTCTATGCATACAGAAATTGGTTATTACTACACTTTCTCACAAGAGTCTCTTGCATCATCGCAAAAGAATGGGATAATAATTAACATAAGACACATCCTGTTTGCCTTGCTTAGGTAACAATTTTATCCCTGATGTAATACCAACTTAACCAGGGGTTCCCAACCTTGGTTCATGGCTTGTTCAGGGTAAGCCCCTGGTGGGCTGCGAGATGCTTTGTTTACCTGAGCGTCCGCTGGTACGGCCGCTCGCAGCTCCCAGTGGCCGTGGTTCGCTGTTCCCGGCCAAAAGGGGCTGCGGGAAGCGGTGGCCTGCTCTGCACTGCTTCCTGCAGCTCCCATTGGCCCGGAACAGCGAACCACGGCCACTGGGAGCTGCGAGCGGCCGTATCTGCGGACACTCAGGTAAACAAAGCATCTCGCAGCCCGCCAGGGGCTTACCCTGAACAAGCCATGAACCAAGTTTGGGAACCCCTGAATTAAAACAATGGTGTAAAACTGGGGATGAACCTGACCCATTATCTTCAATGAAGTTGGCTGACCTGAGTAAGAAAAGCAGGATTTGGCCCAATCTGTCTGCAGTTTTTCGTTACAGTGATGGTGCATCTTGAAAATACTTGAGATTTTTCATCCCTCTGGGGCACCAAACACTTTGACAAGTCTGGGAAGTAGGAACTCATTTAATCCTGGACTCTCTGGTTGACTTGTTGTGTTGCCTCAGGCAAGTCACTTAGGGTAGGATTATCAAAAAGTACTGTGCATCAGCCTAACTGCTCCCATTGAAGTCAGTAGTAAAATTTCCCTTGATTTCAATGGGAGCAGAGTTAGGGTCACATACTGAGTACTTTGAAAGGTCTAAGTTGTAACCTCTCTGTGGTGCTCATCCTGCAAAGATTTATGCATATGCTTTACACAAGTGGTTTCATTGAGACGGCCCATGTGTCAGGCGACTGGAGCTAGGATTGTCTAGCCTAGTGATCAGAGTGGGCATCAGGCAATGGTGATGAGAGCAGGGCTTAAATTCTCACAGAGTATTTCCCAGAGCCCTGGGACTCGGGGCTTCCACCCCATGGGGGGCGCCGGAGCTTGGGGCTTCTGCCCTGCGGGGACACCAGTGCCTTGGGGTTTCTGCCCCATGGGGGACGCCAGGGCTCAGGGCTTCTGCCACATGGGTTTGAAACTATTTACCAGAGCTCTGCTCTGGACAGCTCTGGATGAATTTAAGCCCTGGGCATCAGGAACCAAGGTCTAGGGTCAGAGCCTGAACCAGTAGTCAGAAGCCAGAGCCATAGGTCAAGACAGAGGTCCGGAACTAGAGCAAGCAGGGTAGCAGGCAAGGAGGGGATCAGGGCAGGAGCAGGACAGAGGCAAGGCTGGGGGCAGGACAGGAGCAGCAGGAACAAGTTAACACTGGAACAGGCACAATAGTGGGCATGAGCATTGAGCATCCAGCGAGCTGCTGTTGCTGCTGGCTTAAGAGTGGCCCGCTGGTCCCGCCAGTCAATCAGGTGGTGTGGCCAATCAGGCAGCCTGCTGCAAGCCAGCTGTACTCATGAGGCTGCCTGGAGATTAGCTCTGCTGCAGGCCCTGATTCCTGACACCATCTACATAAAGTTAAGCACTTTCGTGTTTGGACGATCAGGGCCTGCGTGCTCCGAAGAAAGGGGATAATAACAGTCACTTCCTAGGGATCTCGTGATGTCATTAACATTTGTAAATGTAAAGGACTGTACAAGTGCTAAGTAGTTCTATTTATTTACTTAACTAAAATGTCAAAAGCTCAATAAATTATAAATATCTATTATTTCTTCAGACAATTAGTTTCTTTCTCTGGCAAAGATACCTGGAACAGTGCTAATGTTTTTAATCATTTCAAGCAAATGTGACTGGGCTGCTTCTCTTGACTCTGCGTGTACAGACACATCTTAATAATAAATAAAAACATAGTTAACCACAGCTGGATAAGTACAAATAGACTCCAGCCAGAAATAAACAATCTGTTCTGCCAGTTCTCCTCTGACAACCTCAAACTGTGGTAGAAGAGACTTTGAGTCTAATCACATACTGGTGCACTATGGCAAGCACTGCAGGATTGCACCAGTGAGGTTGGGAGAGATACATCTCTCCCCTTGCAGCTGTGCATAGGCAGTAGCATTCCTTGTAACCACATGGACTGCTCCAGGCTAGCACCTCTGTTGGAACTAGTCTCCCCAGAGTACTCAGAGAGGCAACAGGACCTCAGCACCAGCCAGCAAACCAGCGGATGTGCTGTACCCTATGAACAGGTGCTGCAGAACTAAAACTCCCCCTCATCTCCCAGAGACATTGTGCCTAACTGAGGCACAATCAGCCTGATTTTCTTCTAGCTTATGCTGGTGTAAATCAGTTAAACTCTGATGACATCAACAGAATTATATTGATATAAAATGGTGCCACACAAAAGTCAATGGAAAGACCCTCATTGATTTTAGCAGGCATTGGACTAGGCCCAAGACATTGGCTCGGGCCCTGGCCAGGTTCTGTGCCTTCCTATCACCCATGTTTTGGTCTATAGCATTAAGCCACAGCTTAATGACTTGGATAATGGAGTGGAGAGTATGCTTATAAAATTTGCAGATGACACCACACTGGATGGGGTTGCTAGCGCTTTGGAGGACAGGATTAGAATTCAAAATAACCTTGACATATTGGAGAATTGATCTGAAAGCAACAAGATTAAATTCAGTAAGGACAAGTGCAAAATATTATAGTTAGGAAGGAAAATAAAATGCACAACTACAAAATGGGGAATAACTGGCTGGCTAGTAGTACTGCTGACAAGGATCTAGGGGTTATAGTGGATCACAAAATGAATGAGAGTCAGCTATATGATGCAGTTGTAAAAAAGGCTAATATCATTCTGGGGTGTATTAACAGGAGTGTCGTAAGTCACGGGGTGTAATTATTGCCCTCTACTCAGCACTAGTGAGGCCTCAGATGAAGTACTGTCTCCTGTTCTGGGATCCACACTTTAGGAAAGATGTGGCCAAATTGGAGAGAATCCACAGGAGAGCAACAAAATGATGAAAAGATAAGAAAACGATATGTTTTCTCTTGAGAAAAGAAGACTAAGGGGGGGCCTAATAAGTCTTCAATATGTTAAGGGCTGTTATCAAAGAGGAAGATGATCAATTGTTCTCGTTGTCCACTGAAGGTAGACTAGAAATAATAGGCTTACTCTGGTCCTGACTTAGTGTAGGGGGCTGGCCTAGATGACCTCTGGAAATCCCTTCCAGCCCCATATTTCTGTGATTCTATGATTTATCCTCTGCCATATCTCATTTGGGACCCAGTGTCATACTGTGACAGCCAGAATCAGCAGTGGAGCAGGGAGAGGCCCAGTCTAGGCTTCCTGCTCTGTTACCATGCATCCAGCCAGTAGTTGATGAAATCCCCTCTTGGAGATCCTCTTAAAGGGCACAAGACCCTGTGAGCCTGCTAGCCATGTGGCATAAGGGAAGCAGAACAAGACCTTCTGGGGTGGAGCTAGCCCCTGGGAGCAACAGTGTCTTCCCTAGCAACATCCAGAAGAAGTAATGGAGGCAACAGAGCAGGTAGAGACCCAGCAAGAGTACTATGGAGGTTCCCCATACATTCTAATCCTGTTGGTACTGGTGATGTCAGCAGACTGCTTTTTAGGATTTGAACTCTGGATGATGTTGTCTGTTGACTGATTGGTTATTTACCCCAACCTCATCCTTCCCCTCTCCTCACAGCCCCTATGCTGCCTGCAAAAAAACTGTTGTCATTATTGATCATGGTGGTCAGAATTTAATTTACATTTGTTAAATTAGAGGAGTTATCTGCCAATGAAGGTGACTGGTGGTGTTTCCAAAACCAGATTTTAAGACGAACTCATGATGTAACAGTTTGAGTAACCAAGTATTTATTTAACATTGATTTATTTGCTTTGTTCATGTGTTCAGGTGCAACTGGGATTGAAGACCGTTTACAAGATGGTGTCCCAGAAACCATTGCAAACTTACGTAAAGCTGGGCTGCAAATTTGGATTCTCACTGGAGACAAGCAAGAAACAGCTATTAATATAGCTTATGCATGCAAGCTACTAGATCATGATGAGGAAATCATCACCTTGAATGCTGAATCACTGGTAAACAGATCCTTGTCAGATGGTTAAATGTTAGGTTGAAGTCCAAATGTGAACTAGTTTTGCTTTGATTTTGGCAGCTGCAGTTAAAAGGTTGATTGCTTTCGTCTTCTTTTTTATCTTTCTTCTTCCTGTTCAATCTATATTTTGGGGATAGGATTTGTATGTGGATATTTATTTATTAATTATTTATACTCCCATGTGGTGGGGCTTCAGCTGTCTGCCCTGGGCCCTAGCAAGTCTAATGCTGGTCCTGCTTGGCAGACCTCCTCCTGAAACCTGCTCGTGCCCCCAACAGGGGGCCCCAGACCGCTGGTTGAGAGCCACTGGGGCATACCATGGTAAGGTACATGTCAGGACATAGTATTCACTTATTTCTTATTGGCACCCTCTGAAAATACAAAAGCAATCTATCATATGTTTTTGAAGGAGAAAACAATGAACTGCCTGTTGAGAATAATTATTTTAAAACCAATGGACAGTAATACTAGATAATTCACTAATTCATACTCTGCTACATTGATTTTTCATTTGATGGTAAGGAAAATGTTTGAATTTCAGTGCTCATAGTCATGATGGACTGATAACCCGAGATACAGTCAGGCATTGCTCAGCTTGTCTTAAATACACAATAGCAAGGGGTTTGCTGATATGGTCAAACATAGAAGGAACCATGTTGATAGCACCAAAGTAATTGAATGTGGTGATTAAATCAGTTTTCAAATCCAGAACTGGAGGTAGACTGGCACTATCCAACTACAATTCCTTTCTAAAGGAAGGAAAAGATAACTATGGTCCATTCTTAGTGTAGCAAGTTAGCTGGTAAATTGATTTCCTATGATTTCACTTCTTTACTTCTGATAACTTGAAAAATATTTTGCTACAAGACTGGTAGCATTTTATCTTAAATGTTCATATGTTACTAATACATTCTATTAATTAAGTTTGGTTAGGATATAGATTTTAAAATAAGTTAAATAACCTTTAATTGGCATTTACAAATACCTGATCAATGATTTGATTAATAGGCATTCTGTGATGCTCATCACCATAGTTAGCTCAGCACTGGATTCTCATTCTATCACATGTCAGTTCTGCTATTCTGAGGACAAGCTGAAAGAAATCAGTTTAAAAGACAGCACTGCAGGTTAAAAAGTAAACAGAATTGCTTTTAAGCCCTTTATTTATCCATTGCTGGCAGTCTCTTCTGCAACAAAAATTAAGTGTTTTTAGATGGGGTAAAGAAGGAGGAAAGAATAATAGAAATAAAAATTGTCAAAGTGGAATCAATAGTGCAGACTCTCATGTTCCCCATTTCTAAATTTATAACAAGCACAGTAAGTTGATTACATGATCCCAGAGCAGCAACTTTCACTTAAACATATTTATTTTTGTATTGTATTTCAGGAGACAAGTGCTGCTCTGCTGGACCACTGTCTGCAATATATAGAGTCTAAATTTTCAAACAACACAATAGACAAGACTGCTGGAAACACGACAGTTGGGTTTTGCCCTCTCTCTCCACCTTCATCTTCAGTGCATTCCAGCTTGGGCCTAGTGATTGATGGAAAGACTCTGGCTTATGCACTGGATAAAACACTAGAAGACAAATTTCTTTCACTAGCCAGAAGATGTCGCTCAGTTCTGTGTTGTCGCTCTACCCCACTGCAAAAAAGCATGGTAGTAAAACTAGTCCGAGATAAACTCAAAGCAATGACCTTGGCAATAGGCAAGTATCTCCATTTAAATGAGCCTGTATTTACATGCACACACCCCTTATGGATTTCCCTTTTCTTCTGGACACTTTAGAAACCTAAAACCTTCAATTTTAGTTTGAAAATGCTTCTGTGAGCTTAAGAGCATTTATTCCAAACAAAAATAGAGTTTCTAAGGTGACATCTGGGATTACTTCCTGCAGAAGCTGGCCAAATGGAGCTGGTCTACTCCACAATGGTGCTTGAATAGAGCAACGTTTTGTAAAGAATTGAGTGAGCTGACACCATTGACCACTGCTTTGCAGTATAGATCAGGACAAATCTGTATTCAGCGTCATTTCAGCTACTCATGATTAAACCCAAGGCCGTCAATTTTTTATCATGAGTAGGTGACGGTGCTGAACACCAGTTGTCCGGGACTACAGTGATTGTAAAGTTGTGATCAGCATCATGTCAGCTAACATAGTTCTTCACAACCATTTTCCATTATGTGGTTGATAGTGGGGACTCTTTGTCAGTCAGCCAGTTCAGAATCCTGCAGCACCCACAAGATTCCCGCACTTTAAATTGAGAAAGCTCTGCTTATTCCTCACACAACCCTCCTTTCCCCACTCTGAGTCCAATGTCATAGAGTTTATCCCATTGTGCCCAGCCTCATGCCCAATTTTAGGGTTCCTTAATACTTCCAGTCAGTTAGTTTGCAGCAGGAATGTTTTCAGGAGTTTGTTTCCCTGTTGCACATGGTCTCCTTAATATCCATGCAACACAGACATGATCTCTGTATTCCAGGTCCCATTAAAGAGACCCACTCATACAGAAGTACTCAGATTATGTTTCCTTGGCATGGTATAGCAAAAACCTAGATAGATAGACGTTAAGGGCCTGGTGGTCCCTTCTAAGGCTTTGAAACTGTAGTTCCATGAAGTACAGGTGTTTCAAACCTGGTCCCTATGCCAGCCTTTCTCACTGACGCTTTACAGTCACCTATTTTTTCCTTTGTTTTTCTGCCATTAATCATCACTGCTTTATTAATATCAAACAATGTTGCATCCTATTGTTACTAGGTGATGGAGCTAATGATGTCAGCATGATCCAGGTGGCAGACGTGGGTGTGGGGATCTCTGGTCCAGAGGGCATGCAGGTAATGTGGGTTGTTTATTGAAAAGTTTCCCCAGGAAAACGTTGGACCAAATGTTTTCTGTATGTCTGCTTGCATCTTGCCTCCCAGTCAGTGAGAGCAAGTTACCTCTTGACAGACAGCAAAAGTAAACGAGCAAGTTGCAAGCTGCCCTGAGGTGTACCAGTTGGGATTTGTAAAAAATCACTTATGCTTGAGTTCGAGCATATGTTTCTTATCCAATCTGTGGTGAGCTTAAACATTTTACATTCACCTCATAAAACTCAAATTACAGGTCTTTCAGCACATTTACTTCTTAAAGAAATCAGTTATTAATTTTTAAAAGCCCTCAGCTATGTCCTATTTCTATAATAAATAAAGATTAAATTGACTTCCCCCTCTTTCATTTTCCTCCTCTGGCTTTTATTCTTCTGATCTCCTGCACTGGTCCTGTAAAATTATCCTCTAGTGTGGCTGGACAAATCTATTTACCTAATGCAGCTAAGATAGGTGGCCCTGAAGAGTATAAGCCTCAGAAGGCTGCATATCCCACTTGTGCTCCAAGCCAACTTATTGAGACAATATGCCTAAGTAGTGCACAAGGCCTGCTCTCCTCTCCCTGCTGGCACATGCAGGTCGGATATGAGTTTTGCTCTACAGCCCTTGGAATGTGAGTAGCTGCAGCGAGAGTTAAGGGAGTGCTAGTTTGGGTGGGGAGGGGAGCTCAGCCCCCCTGATTGTCATGCAGTCCATGTAAAACCTTTTCCCTGTTTGTCTGTCAATCAGCTGGGAAGAAGCTGCCCCTGCTGAGATTTTTTGGGGATTCACTCAGTATGTCTGTGTTTCTGGCCATCATTCCAGAGAGCCTGATTGCTATATATGGCAGGGCAGTTGGGCAGTAAAAGATGAAACCTTGGGCTAAGACTGAAATAGGTTTTTTTTACCAGGGCTTTCTGCTGTAATCAGGATGAGAGTAAGGAGTAAACTCAGCAGATGCTGAGCCTGGGAGCCTCACACAGCTTCCCCAGGCTTTACAAGCATGGGGGGACATTTGGGTTGAATAGAGCCTAACAAGCGTGGAATCCTGAGCAGGCTGTTATACGAGGGCCCATTCCAAGGCCTACTGAAGTCAGTGGGAGTCTTTCCATTGCACTTTGAATCGGCTGCTAGCATCTCTGCGTGAACTCAAACCCCTGATTTCTCATGAACATCATTTTAGTTCCCAGATATAATACTCCACGTCTCTCGCTCTCTCTGTCTCTTCTTTTTCCTCCTTCCAATTCCTCTTTTCAGTTGATCTTGTAATTCTGAGACATCTGGTCTTTCAGTGTCCCTAGCCATTTCAGTGCATTCTGCTCTGAAAGCTTGTCATTTCGCTTGTTATTCCATTAAACCACCTGGATTATTTCTCTTTTTATGTTTATTTTTTAATGAATGTTCACACATAGTGGGAAGGCTTATGGATCCCCCGCCTTTGATCCGAGGGTTCCGTAGGAAATCATGCATGCCTTTGTACAATAAGCAGCTGTCAAAATTGTATACATGCAAGTACTTCAAAGGAGTCAAGCATCTGGATCTCTCAGACAGCAAACTGGCTGATTTATTTTTCTTTCACATGCTATGGAAGGAGCAGCATGGAGTATGAACCACGCTTTCCTATGCAAAACCTGGGGGGTGGAGGAGAATGAACATGTCAAGTCCAAGCTGATATTTTGGGATAAGATAAATATGCAAGTGTAATTGGATAAAGCTATCTTTCCATTCCTTCCTCCATATCAAAAATAGACCTTTAAAAACTCTTAGAATGTGTTTTGGAATAATTTGGTGGAAACACAAAATAAAGAAAAGCAAACAATTTTACCTTATCATTCCATAATAGAATTAGAAAATGGGTAGGGGTGAAGGAAACAGATGTAGGCATCCTTGTGAATGAATAAGACAATAAACAAAATGTAAATTTAAAAAGCAATACAACTGTAGGTGGAATCTGTGGCCAACTCAATGCCCTGGAGGGATCTAAAGCAACTGATATACTGCTCCATTCATGGTGAGGTCTTAAATCTTGGGCATACTTTACCTTGAAATTTAGCCAGTCAAAAGTAGCTATGATATAGAAAGAAATGGTGGTGATTCATACCATAGATGTGATTTGGCAGGTTCTAAAATTTCAGGGGAACCTCTTCTGTAATGATTTCTCACAATTTAGGGAACTTGAATATAGTTAAAACAAATTTCCTCAGAATACTGAGATCTCAGGGGAATGTGGGTTGGGCAAATCTTTGCAAGTCAAGATCATGATCATTAATTAAAATAAATTATTTGGGTGTTTTGCCTTTTTAACTCCACTAATTGTAATGTAGCATATTATTATTTATCTCAGTCATTTGAATCCCTCCTGAAAACTCCCTTCTTCTGCACAAAATAATACTGTCTTCTTTGTATTTCTTAAAAAGAGAAAAGCTCACAGCCATCACCTATGAGCATCTATGCAATCACACAACTATAACTCTTGGTCCTTCCTCACCCCACTTCCTTCCTATGGTTTGTCACTCATGTCACCATCTGTAGTAGTGTAGATTGTAATCTTCTAGGAGCAAGGACACTGTCATTTTGTGTATTCTCTGAAGCACCTGGTTTGCTTTTGGGCACTATAAAATTATAACGATTTGTGAAAGCATTGAGGAAACAATGGGCCAGACTCTTCTTTCACTTACACCAGGGTGGAACTAATCCAACTCCATTGGACTTTAATGGAGTTACTCTTGCTTTACGTTTGTGGATGTTTGCAGGATACTCAAATGCACTGTCTGTGTGTCTTAGGTGACACTTTACAATAATGATTTCAACTCTTCTTTCATTGAAGGCAGTGATGGCGAGTGACTTTGCAGTCCCAAGATTTCGGCATTTGGAAAAGCTCTTGCTTGTTCACGGGCACTGGTGTTATTCCCGGCTTGCCAATATGGTGCTGTATTTCTTCTACAAAAATGCAGTAAGTGTTTGACTTGACAGTTTTGTGGCTCTGCGTGTTTCCAGGGTTTATTTTGTGTGAAATGAGTATGAGGTCAGCCTTCAAATGGTTTATAAATAAGCTGCAAAGAAGCTTGCAGAGTTGAAAGACAGCTGGCTGCCATTCACAGGAATAGAGGCCCCACTCCGTGATAGCGACAGTGTGCTGCAGAATGTGCAAATTAGGTAACATGAATAAGAAGTGCTGCTTAACAAAAGTTTCTTTATAGAGCAGTACCTTTCGCAAAAATCTAGCTGGCTAGATATAGGAGCCTTTAATGCCAAGTCCACCCTGTGCTGCTCAGAAGTAGTAGTGGATGTGTTTTCTCTTCCTAATCCTGTTTTATAATTCCTTGTGCAAACTGTAAATTATCCCCAGTGATCTGAGCTAATTTGGGCCATCTATACTTATCAGCCAAGCATATTGGAAGTGTTTTTGTTTTCCCTGACTTCCTTCAGCCAAATAAATACACTGTGAAAGGAGCACACTGCAATACATATCGAAGTATGGGCCTGAATCTCCTCCCAGTTACACCAGTGCCAGTCATGAATAACTCCATTACTAGATACGGGGTTATTAGAAACCCACCTCCTCATCCCTGCCTGAGTCCCTTTGTATCACTCACACAATACTCGAAGATGCAGCTGAGGATTCCTTTAGCACAGAAGAATCATTGACTGTCATGAAGATATTGTGGATTTGCATCGCCTGCACACTCTGTTGAGAGTAGGGATCATGAAGGAGTGGGATGGGGTGGGGCCAGGCCAGACACAGCACTCCTGATGCTCCAGAGCATAATGGGAGTGAGAATGTAGCCTCGTGTGTGTAACTGGGAGGGCAAGTAGCACCTGGTCTAGTTAAGGTTGATTTCCAACTTCTGTATAATCCCTGCTCATAATTTTCTTATAGTCTAAAGATGCCGTGTCAGGTCTCAGTCCAGGGATCGGCAACCTTTGGAACACGGCCCACCAGGGAAAGCCCCCTGGCAGGCCGGGCCAGTTTGTTACCTGCCTCGTCCACAGGTTCAGCCGATCGCGGCTCCCACTGGCCGCGGTTCGCTGCTCCAGGCCAATGGGGGCTGTGGGAAGTGGCGGCCAGCACATCCCTTGGCCCGCGCTGCTTCCTGCAGCACCCATTTGCCTGGAGCGGCAAACCGCGGCCAGTGGGAGCCGCGATCGGCCGAACCTGCGGACGCGGCAGGTAAACAAACCGGCCCAGCCCACCAGGGGGCTTACCCTGGCAGGCCGTGTGCCAAAGGTTGCTGATCCCTGTCTCAGTCCAAAGGTAATTTTTAACTGGCGTGGGACAGGACTGTATTTTTCCTCAAATTGCTGACCAGGATAGGAACACCGTGTGTGCTAGGTAAATAATAAAAATAATCATTGGTTGAACTATATTTGCATTAACATGGGCACGATACAAATATTCTAAGCATGTTCTGATCAAGAATGTCATACTTGCATGCTTTCAAAAAATAATCAAAGTAAACACTTCCAAATTCTGAAGTTCCAAAGATCTCACTGAGCCTTCAAAAGCAAGCCAAATTTGAAAAGTTGGCCTATCCTAGTGCTGCTACCATTGGTGGAGCTGCACCTGTGGTAATGCAATGGCAGGAAACTTACAGAAAAATGCTGGTGTACACAGGCTCATGGTTCTAGGCTTGATCCTGAAATGTGCTGAGCATCTGCACCTTCCTATCTATATATTTCTGTTGTGCCCATCACCATGATAATACTGAACCTCATCAATGAAAGTGGAATATTATACTTTCAGAGAAGTGTATTCAGAGCAATTTTATTTTTAAATCAAAACACTCAAGAAATATATGTAAGTACATTCCAATGATCAGCATGCAAGGATTCAATTTATACATTTGCATTTTTGTTCAATACTTGTAAAATCTTACATTCCAATACACCCCTTTCCCCACCCCCAATTACAAGTGTTATTTTTTCATGCTGTATTTAGTAAGACATCCAACTGCAGACATTTTCTGAAGCTGTTGCCCCCAGGCTTGAATGAAACTTAAGAATCTCTGTTTGTGTTTGCTCTGCTTCTGCTGCCTTCAGAGCCCGTAAGAGCAATCCTAGTTGCTACCAACCCTGAAACCACAGTGGGAAATAGAATTTATAGACCTGAATGTGTCAGACATATAGTAGCTTCCCTCAGGGAAGGAGAATTCTAACTTCCTCTCAGATGCAAGTACCGGATTCATTCACAGGGAGACCACTCTTGATGAATTGTCTACAGGGAATCAAGATAACTGTGCTGCATACATTCTGCTAGATCTCTATCTCCTCGGGTTTTTACATTTGCTTGTATGGTGTCAATTTCCATTCTGCAGTAGAACTTATCTAGCTCATAGTTTAAGCCCCGGATTGCTGCAGAAACCACGCTGCAGGATTTACAAAGGTGCTGCAGGGTAGGTCCCAGCTGGTCATATGGCTGCTTCGGGTGGCGTATAAAAGGAAGGGAAAGCTGGGTCAAATGGGAGCTAAGGGAGAGGGCACAGCCTCTCCCCTCCTAGCTAGTTAAAGCAGGGGAAACCTTTCAGGAATTACAGCCAAGTATTTTCAGTTGATTTGCTTTAAATTTTTGTAATTCTTTGGTGGATAATCAACGAGTCTGGAGAACAGGGATGTAGAAGGACTGAGGCTTGGAGCTTTATTTCCTTCCCTGGCTGTAAACCTGCCCAGCAGTTTACACCTCCCTTTTCTAGGATTCAGGTTGTGGCATCCAGTCTCCCGTCAAAGCTGAAACAAGCATGTCCTCATCTCCAGACACACTTTACCTCCATTTATAGGTAGATACATCACTAACAGCTGGGCTCTGTAGTTTAAATGAACCCCAGCTGTTCTACGGACACTTCGGCCTTGCTGGTCTGGTTGTCTATCCCACATACATGGTAGCAAAGTGGGTTGTGTGTTTTGTCCATCCCTGGGTGACCCCCAACCTAGCTGGAGGCAGCATTCCCAAGACCAGGGTCATCACACTCCCTCAGTGTGAATGATTTACCTTTTCATTTTAAAGTGAGGATTGTAGAATGATACATCTCCACCCACTGTTAATCTGATGAAATTGAAAATCAAAGATATTGTGGTGGTCAAATCAAACACAACTTCACTGCAATGTATAGTTCTATCCTCCTGGCTGTGCTCTTCTCATTACAGTCTTGAAAAGAGCTGAAAAGCCCAGTTATCCTTGTGCTATCTACTTTGCCTTTGTGAGCTAGCTAAGTCTCCAGAAAATTCTCAAACCAACACAAGATATTGAAATAGAAACAGGATCCTTCTTATGACAGTAATAAACAACACAATGAGATCTACATTCATGAAATATATGTGGAATTCCACAAAAAATGGTGTCATTATTCATTTATGTTTAGCTGCATTTTGTATTCGAGAGTTATAATTGGATTGAAAATTAATTTCATGTGAGGCAAAAACCCCAGTCATATCCAAGACCACAATCCTGTTAAGACTTATACACATGCTTAACTTTAAGCATGAGTAGTGGGAATGGGAATAATAAATAATAGAAGATCAGGTGTCCTCAGTAGGGACTACTCATGACTTTAAGGTTAAGCACATGTGCAAGTCTTTGCAGAATCAAAGTCAACATGATTTCACAGAGCCATGGAGAGATGATGTACTGAGATTTACACTGTTTCTTTTCCTACTTGTTTTAAATTCCTGACTGATCATGCTTCCTGTACTGCTGTTTTGATTGCAGATGTTTGTGGCCCTTCTCTTCTGGTACCAGTTCTATTGCGGGTTCTCTGGCTCTTCAATGATTGATCAGTGGTACCTGATCTTCTTTAATGTATTATTCTCTTCTCTTCCACAACTGGTCACTGGTGTGCTGGATAAGGATATACCAGCTGAAGTGCTAATTGGTGTACCTCACCTCTACAAAAGTGGCCAGAAAATGGAGGTAAAAGCTTTGCCTTTCAGAAGATTTTTTCTGATGGTCGTGAGTTTAAATGAAAACCAATCTTGGTGGCAAAGGACACAATGGCACCGAATAAAGCTAAAGAATGGGAGTCTGAGAAACTGTTTTTCTTGCTTGTTAGCATTTCTAGGTGTAAGTCTACACTGGAATAAAAGACCCACAGCTGGCCACAAGGAGGGAGGGTCTCAAAGCCTGGCTTCCAGTCCAAGCCCAAACATCTACACTGCAATTTTGTAGCCTTCAGCCAGAGCCCCACAAGCCCCAGTCAGCTGACCCAAGCTCTGAGACTCAGTGTTTTCATTGCAGTGTAGACATACCCTATAATAATCCTAACCAAAATATCTAAATGCCAGAAACTAAATATGCAGAGTCAGAAACCCTTCATGGAAAACACGTTGGCTGCAGCCCATTTCTGTGTAAACTGCAAGGAAAGGGGCAGAAGGCCGTCAAGCTAGACCACTTTTGCTGACTGAAACTGCAATTTTATCATGAGGGGAGAAGGGTGGCTTCTCGGGTTAGCAAGACTATCATTGTCAAGAGATGTCTTCTTGATCAGAAGCCTTACAACAGCTTCCTCTAAGACAACTGGCACCTTGGCCTCTGAAGGGAGTCACTGACTCTCTCAACCAACAGTGCACCCAGTGCTTGGTGCATTACATTTCTAGTAATCTATCTAAATGCTATACTTGAAAGAAGAGTGGGGAATTGCAGAACTGCTCATTTACAATGTGTTTGTCTTTATCTTCTTTTTTTAATCAGCTGTTGTTTCTGGGTTTTATATTTCCATCTTTTGGCCTGCTGCTCCAGAACATTGCAATTAAAGTTCCACAAAATAAATGCCCCTATTTACTTCCCTACTAAAACAGGACAAAAATAGCTAGTCACTGATTTAGTTTAAGCTGATTTGGAGGTTTTATTTAGTTTTCTTCATTGACAAACCAGTCTAAAGGATGATTGGTTTGGCAAAACAGTCAGCAGATTGACAAGAGAAATCTTTCATGTTCACAGTAGAATTCTTTCTCAAAGTTGAGTCCATTGTCCATTCTGAGGTTCTTTGAATGCTATTAAGCAATTTCATTGAATACCTGTCTAAAAAGACTTATAAAAAAAAATTGCTAAACCATTCCTGCTTGTAGGTAGCCAGTAATATCCTCACTCTTCTCTTTGAAAAAGATTTTAATTGGAGCAGTCTACATGTTGTTTCATTAGACCAAAGAACACAAGAGTTTTATGAAAGTCTCATTTCTAGGCTTAGGAAACCATGAGCTAGGGGGAAAAGGAGCTTAATGAATTCATGAAAAAAAATTATCACAGGAAATGTGTAACCTGCATAAGAACATTAGTAAAATAAATGAGCATTTTACCGATCTATGTTTACAAAATGATTTCCTCTATACCCAGTTGTTCTGTATGATAATTCATGTGAATGTAAAAAATGGTTAAATTATTTATACTAATGGGTTAGTAAAATTCAGTACTGTTTCTTAAGGACTGATTATATTGCTGTGTAAATATTCATTAAATATTGTTGTGGATTTTCCTTTCAAAGTAAGCTGCATACTTTCACATTTAATCTTTCTTTAATATATAGTCTTTCATTTTATATGTACAAGACTTGGGGCCAGATTTTTAAATGAGTTTAGGTGCCTAACTCCCCACTGAAATCAGGCACCAAAATACATTTTACAATCTGGCCCTTAAACCCCAGTCCTGCAAAGATGTAAGCATGTGTTGAAGTTTGAATACCACAAGTATGTAACTCCACTGAAGTCAATAGGACTAATTATAATGCATAAAGTTAGGCATGTATACAAATCGGTGCTGGATCAGGAGCTCAGATCTAAAGTATACCCTCTTGTGGAAAAACTCAAAGAAGAGGATGCTTTAGAGGCAGAAATTCAGGTCATGGAAATCCCAACTAATCACTCCATCAGGAGGGTGGGGTTTGTTGGCCTCGGAAGGGAGAAGAGTGATGAGGTTGTCTGCACAAGCACTGGAAGAAATACATTTCAATTCAGATTTTTGTCTAGTACTAACAAATGGCTTCTTCGTTAGACTCTTACTGTATGTTTTTGTGTCACAGGAGTACCAACCACACATGTTTTGGATGAACATGATTGATGCGCTCTATCAAAGTCTAGTTTGTTTTTACATCCCTTTTTTCGTAAGTTATCCATTCAGACATCCTATTTCATGCAATGTGAGGAGCAGACCTGAAAATACAGATTAGAGTAAAGCCCCTTTCCTTCTTTTCAGACTTACTATGACTCAGAGGTGGATCTATTCTCCTGGGGAACGCCCATCACCACGATAGCTCTTTTCACCATTATATTACATTTGGCTATTGAAACCAAAACTTGGGTAAGTCATCCACATGGAAATTATATAGGAGTCTTCTGGGATATTTTACCTATTTCCTTAGTGTCACTCTTTAAAATCAAGAAAAGCGTGTTTTATTCCCTCAGCACTGTCTATTTTTATCAAGCATTTTAACCAAACATGAAAATGGTTTGAAACTGCAAGCAGTGAACAGCTTTGTAATCCTGTTTGTAGAATAAGGATTTGTGAAATTACACTGATGTAAATACATTCTGTGCATGGATTTTGTACCAGAAAATTAAAAATCAGTTTTTGTTGCTGTTTCTTCTAGACTTTGTTCCACTGGTCATCTTGTATCTTCAGTATCCTTTTATTTTTCATTGTGGCTCTGGTTTATAATGTTTCTTGCCCAATATGTTATCCTCCATCCAATCCCTACTGGACTATGGAAAAATTGATGGGAGAGCCTGTGTTTTACTTGATTTGTATTATATCACCAGTTGTTGCATTACTGCCCAGGTATAGTATCTTCCCCCTGTGTGTGTATATGTTAGTGGCTCGTATACTTTGGGGTGGAATGAGAGGAAAGGCGAAGGGATGTGCCTGAATATGATTTGGGGTGAGGGGTGTTTCTAATTTTTTTTCTTTTTTATTGTCAGCCAGCTGAAGTATATTATTAGCTTCATCTGATTATTTAAGGCTGCTGGCTAACAGAGTCCAATTACTTGTGTATTAGTATTATCACTGGTGGGTAGTTATTGTAGGTCACATTATTGTCAGGGTACTCAGAGCTCTTTGGGCAATCTTTTTATTTTAAATGTCAAATCTAAAGAAAATGAATTAACTGTGGTACTTGCCTGTATAAACTCTCATTCTGTTAAAGTAATTGTATATTCTGTTCTGTGGACATTTTTCTCTTGATAAAATCTCAAGCAGATCCTCTTTCTTTGATTTCTTTTCATATGTACATTTTTCCTCCTTCAGATTTCTGTACAGAACCCTTCAGGGGACCGTCTTCCCAACCCAACTTCAGCTTGGACGCCAGTTGAATAGATTGCCTCCAGAGACTCGCAACCAGATTCCGAATAGGTTGAATATCAAAAAGGAAACCATTCCCCAGAAACCCCCATGTGCAGAACATTCCCCACAGAATCCTCAGTCAAATGATAGTGATTGTTTTAAGGCCTGCAACCAAACCCCCTCTTCGCAATCATCTCAGTATGGAAATGACCCAGCTTTCCCATCAAATACAAAGGCAGAACACACAACAGGACTGAGTGTTACTGCTTCTCCTCCTGGATCTCTGTTATGTGAGGGGAAAAAACACTCCTCAGTGGCAAACAGTGAAGAACGATCCCTGGGATTTCATGAAATTACTCACAACACTTCAGAGATGGAGTCAATGTCTGTAGAAGAAACGTTCCCATGGAACACAACAGTCGATCAGTCAAGCTTCAGTTTATTGAACTGGATCACATCAACTCCCCTGTTCAGTCGGTTTGGGAGAGTTTTACAACTGTCACCACATCGTTTACAAAATGAAGTACAGGACAACATGTGTGTGCTTGGCTCCATATCTTCTTTGCATCAGGATTTCAAAGGCTTAACAGGGAAGAACTCAAACAACTTCCAGGAACAACTTAAAGGGACCCCAACTAATTTCTGTAAAAGTGAAACTCTTGAAACCACCTTCTTATGACATGGGCCTTGAGTACATGTATATATTTTCTATTTGCACAGATGTATAGTGAAATTACTCTAATTGTTTCCAGAGATGAAACAGGCAATCAAAGGTACAAAAAAATTATTTAAAAAATGTTTAAGTGCTATATATTGAAATAAGAGCTTTAAATATAAAGAAGAAAATACACTTGAATTTTTTTCATCTCATTTTATAAGAAAATGCAGGTTGTTTCTTTTTCAGTTGCTTCTCTTTCATTCTGGCAAGTATTGCAAGCAATGGACCTACCTACCTTGTCCAAAAGGTTTGGATTTCAGGAGCAATTATAGACATGATTATAGTTGGTTCAGCAATCATGGAGGGGAAAAAACATAATGATAACACCACATCCCAGCAGTTTGGATAATTTGTCATCTGATTTAAAATAAAAAATCTCTGTGAGGTCTGACAATCAAGTTTTTAAGGGGAAAACTGCTGGGCAGATCTTTGAAAATATCATACCTCTTTGTAAATATTAACAGTATCTCACCACCGTATAAATACACCAGCATCTTATAAATGTCACCATAATTGAGTATCTCCTCAGTAGCATTTTATTTCTCATGATAAAACAATAAAGAAATGACCATCCATAATACAAAGTGGTTGCCCAGTCTGGCGTTAATAAGAGTTCAGTGCTTCACTTGCAGTCAGTAAAAATAGCTTGCATTTGGCAGGTCGGGCCATTCCTTTTAAAAAGAAAAAACGTTTTGCTTTGTAAAGAGATGTTGGGGGGGGAAGTGATTGTATGTTGTATGTGCGGTATGATATAAGTCTGTGGGAATTGAGAGCACTCTCAGCATGCAGCAGTCTGCTCCATTGAAATGCCACAGAACTTGCTGAAGAATGTAGGTCCAGTTAAAGAATACATGGAGAGCCCTTTGTTATAGATTACAGCCTCTTTCACTTCTAGTCCAGTGACTTGAAGCCCGAATCATTAGTGGCCATCTTTACCTCGGGAGACTGTTTTGGGTTTGCATCCATAATCACATAGCGTGTGCCATCTCCACACATAAACTAACACAGGATATGGGGATTGGTCCTGCTTTGAGCAGGGGGTTGGACTAGATGACCTCCTGAGGTCCCTTCCAACCCTGATATTCTATGATTCTATGATATAGTTGTCACGTATTGTCTTTGCAGCTTGAGTTTTCAGAACATCCTATTTTTGTTTACTATTAGTTGTGTAAGCTCAAAACTTGCACACCTCATTCTCTGTGTGTTGACAGGAAATCCCCAGTCATATTGGCTCCCATGGAGTCCCTCAACCTTAAGCCCCAATATTTGCCATACACTGGTTTCTAAGCCTCTCTGGGTATTTTTAAAAGGGTTTCCATGTTGGTCTCTTCCCACAAACACAGACCGAATTGGTCATATCAAAATGCGAAACCTGAACAAAGGGAAGAAGTAAAAGCAATATAAATAAAGGGTTACTATCAGGCTTTATTTATGTTGCCCTGATAAAATGTGACACACAATCATACAGCCAAACTACATTTTGGGATGAGAATATTTCTATCCTCATTATGAAGTAGATATTGAATGTGCTAAATGTATCCACAACACTCACATATTCTAGCTTTTCATTAAACATGAGATTAACTTGGGGAAGGACTTGTGATTCAAGCAGGGCTTTATCATTTTTTCCTCACCTCCAAAAAGAATGTGTTAGGTCTAAAATAGAGGAAATCTCTCTTCTTTTTAATAAATTCTTACTGGCGGAAAGTGTTGTAATGCGTCTATATTCTATGTGGTTACCTTAGAAATCAGGCAATGGATTTCTACACATGCTTAGATCACCAAATGCATCCCATAGAATCCTGTTGGAAGGATTCATTTGTCCAATTGATCTTGCAGACATTTAACATGGACTATGCAGCATGTGCCAGTCCAAAGAACTCTCCTAGGGGGAACTACAATCTCTTTTTTTTAATGAAATAACAGGAGTACTTGTGGCACCTTAGAGACTAACAAATTTATTAGAGCATAAGCTTTCGTGGGCTACAACCCACTTCTTCGGATGGGTTGTAGCCCACGAAAGCTTATGCTCTAATAAATTTGTTAGTCTCTAAGGTGCCACAAGTACTCCTGTTATTTTTGCGGATACAGACTAACACGGCTGCTACTCTGAAACCTTTTTTTTAATGGCAAAGGAAGTAATGGCTCACCTTTTTAAAGCAATATCAGTGTGAAAATATTGCCATCTGGGAGAAACATTTCCTCAATTGTAAAACAGGATGTCAGGGTGAAATCCACTCCGCCCACATAAAGCCAGAATAGTCAGACACCAAGTGGGTGGAGTTTGGAGAGGCTGGGACCATGAAATCCACTCCCTGGCCCAAAAATATCTGTGGCCAGGGCAGGAGGTGGCTCTGTGTGGCCCTTGTGGCTGCGATTGCAGCACAGCTCCAGATGCCCCACAGCAGGTATGTAGGGTGTTGGGGCCACTGGATCCATGTAAATACAGATCATGTGGCCCTTTCGCTTCTTTCCCTATCATTATTACTGCATTGTAACAGCACTGGAGCCCTGTTGTGC
Organism: Emys orbicularis; assembly: GCF_028017835.1. Classification (NCBI taxonomy): domain Eukaryota; kingdom Metazoa; phylum Chordata; order Testudines; family Emydidae; genus Emys; species Emys orbicularis. Next base: position 246,965,903 of record NC_088683.1, read on the forward strand.
TAGGCACTGTATAAACAGATACTAGTGACATGTACATTGATTTTCAATAGCTAGATATAAGTACAGTAATATTAACAAAGAACTCTATCATCTTACTGCCTCGATTTCAGATGTTCTATTTCTGGCAAATATTTACTATGAGGCAAAACCTGGCATATAAAATCTTGAAATGGAAGCAAAATTGTACCCCAGTATTATTACTTGGTTCAGCTGTATTTAACTTGTATTTAACTATGTGCCAAGATCATAATGCCTCTATTTTTGATGCAGATGTAAAACCAAGACCCCGGCCACTGGTGACTATTGATAGTCCTCTGATCCAGTGGTTCTCAAAGCTGGTCCGCCGCTTGTTCAGGGAAAGCCCCTGGTGGGCCGGGCCGGTTTGTTTACCTGCCGTGTCCACGGGTTCGGCCGATCGCGGCTCCCACTGGCCGCGGTTCGCCGCTCCAGGCCAATGGGGGCTGTGGGAAGGGCGGCCAGCACATCCCTCGGCCCGTGCCGCTTCCTGCCGCCAGGGCCGGCTCCAGGGTTTTTGCCGCCCCAAGTGGCGAAGAAGAAGAAAAAAAAAGCCGCAATCGCGATCGGCGGCAGTTCCACCGCGCCGCTTTCTTCTTAGGCGGCAATTCGGGAGCAGATCCTTCCCTCTGAGAGGGACTGAGGGACCTGCCGCTGAATTGCCGCCGAAGAGCCCGACGTGCCGCCCCTTCCCTTGGCCGCCACAAGCACCTGCTTGCTGGGCTGGTGCCTGCAGCCGGCCCTGCCTGCAGCCCCCGTTAGCCTGAAGCGGCGAACCGCGGCCAGTGGAAGCCGCGATCGGCCAAACCTGCGGACGCGGCAGGTAAACAAACCGGCCCGGCCCGCCAGGGGCTTTCCCTGCACAAGCGACGGACCGGCTTTGAGAACCACTGCTCTGATCCTTTTCACAGAGGTGATACAGTTGATCCGTGATGCTGGCCCAATTCAGATTACAGTCCACATCGATTTAAGGGCTTTGTTGAGGAAAACAGCTGATTCCATAGCTGCCAGGGAATGAAAGCTCCTCAGGCCTCCCTAGTTACGCAGCTACAGAGGCTGCTTCCGATTTCAAGGGGCAACTTTCCCATCCACCTAATATCAAATTATGGGTTGGATGGTGAGAATGCTCAACATCTTACAGGATTGGGTTTTACATGACCACTCAAGATGGCATTCTTTCCACAACTGATGTCCCAGACTCTGCTCACTCGGTTATGATGTTGTGCTACTTTGTCACTTCCTGTCTTAAGCAGCTGTGTAGTGTTTCAGTGCCCCACTAAGCTCATTCCGTTCTCTCACTGCCTGAATTTTGGTGGTGGGTTAAGTCATCCCTATCAACGAACAGAACTTTATTAATGAAAGGTGCTATATAAAAAATATTTTGCACTTATATTGTTTATATTGCAATATATGGATATGTTAAAGTATGGTTTAAATAAATTACATCAAACCTGGATGTTGCTTCATTTGGTGGTTCAGTCATCTGGGAATCGCATTTTCTGCCCTAATCCTGGAATCCACATTAAAAACCCAAACCAAATAAAACATCTTTTGCCACAGCTATTTCTCAGTTCAAATTGTACGGCCCCTGAGGCATTATTCAGCCTCAATTAAATTTGGAAGTGTACTTTGTGTCCTGACCCATGTAGGAGTTCTGGGAAACATTGGTGGTATAGTAGGCCAGACAGTCCAGATAAATATGTACTGTAGTGTAATAGTAGCAAATACTCACCCCAACTCCCCAAGCTTCAGAGCCTGAGCTCTTGCTCAAGTCTGTGAGCCCAGAGGTCCGCTTCCATTTGCTCCAAAATGCTGTGTAGACATACCCTCTCTTCCATTACTAATCACCTAAACAATCTGGCTCCCCAAACATCATGGCAGGGTCTAACTTTTCTCCCCTACTTTCCAATAACAATCCCTTAGATTAAAAATCTATGCAGGTGGCTGCACTGTCTGCAGTTCAAGACACTATTGAAAATGTGCTGTGCTAAGTACTGGCTGCCTTCGACTCTCCGGGATTGCTGCAGTGGGGATTCTGGATGCGTAATTAGTGAAAAGAATTCCAACAACTGATAGTGCTTATGTGTGAGGCTAATTAAGATTTCTTAATGTTAATGAATAAGCCATTTAACAGTTCCAGCCTGTGTGTCTTCAATCAAAAAATAAAATTGGAATTACAGCAAAATATCCTTTTTGGTAACCTAAGAGGTACATGCAGGGCCAAATTTTCAAGTGTCCTCTAATTTTAGATGCCCAGCTTTAAATGTGTAGGGGTCTGTTTTTCAGGTGTGCTGAGCACCTACATCCCTGTTGAAATTTAGTTGGAGCAGAACTGATTTCAGCTGGAGTCCCTGGCCTCAGCACATCTGAAAATCAAGCCCCAGGTGACTGAAGCTGGCAACACAAGAACCGAGCAACCCAAAATTAGCGGCCACTTTTGAAAATGTGGGCCAGGTTCCAAGGGTCATAAGTTACATTGAAAGCAGAACGTATTAAGAGACTAAATTCTGGGGCATATGTTGATCTTTTGGCCTTATCTCCAGCTTGAACAGTGCCTTCCAAGTAGTTTTAGGGGTGTTTGCTCTGTCCAGGAATTTTCCCTTTGACATTTAAAGTGCACCACCACCTATATCCATCCAAGAGAAGGGTTAGCATATTGTACCCAGGGAAGGTAAAGTCGACAAATTCTTGAAGTCTGTTTTGCCGATGTGAGAATTCTTATTAGGACAAATTTTAAAGTGCCATTTGTGACATATTGGGACATATGTGTATAAATGTTTGATAGTATATCTGTTTGATAGTAATCTGTCTGACTGCCAGGAGTTACATCAAAAGACACTGCTGAGGGAGAAACCCACAGGAAACAAAACTATAGCAAAGATAAGCTCCTTGAGGAGAAATGGCTGGGATCCATTCAGGTGAGATTTGTTTACTCTTCCCAAGGCTGAAACCTGGGATCAAAGGAGATCCAAAAGATCAAGGATCTACAAAAGGGAGATTGTTTGGGTGAGCTGAGAGGGTATGTCTACCCTGCAATTAGCCACCTGCCGCTGGCCCGTGCCAGCTGACTGGAGTGCACCGGGCTCGGGCTGTGGGGCTGTTTCATTGCAGTGTAGACATTCCAGCATGGGCTGGAGCCTGGGCTCTGGTACCCTCCCACCTCGCAGCGTCCTAGAACCTAGGCTCCAGCCTGAGCCCGGACATCTACACAGCAATTTAACAGCCCCGCAGCCCAAGCCCCGTGACCCTGAGTCAGCTGGCACGGGCCAGCCGTGGGTTTTTAATCACAGTGTAGACATACCCAGAGAGGCTGGCCAGGATATGTCAGTAAAAAGGCTCGCAGTCCGACTGAGACAGAGCCATGGGGCATGCTGCTGCACTGCAAGCTGTTTCTCCCTGCCAGCGGTGGAGTTCAATGGGCTGAGGGGAGCTTACCAATGTGAGGAGGCGTTTATTGTTTTACCCTTTGCTCTCCCTGCTTGGTGCTTTTGAGACATGAATAAATCCCACTTGGTTTTGAAGATGTTTGTTTCTGTCTCACTGCAACAACCTGCTGTCACAGTTCCTGGCGAACAAATGGCTCACAGCTGCAGATGCTGTTGTACCCGCTGAAGAAGTCATTGTCGATACCCAGGTGGTTGTAACCTAGGTTGTGGTGAAGAGTGGGCCCAGGTTTACCCAGAAGAGGTAAAGGCCTGAGGGGGTGCACCTGTGGGTGTGGTCGGTGAGACCCCGAGACGGGACAGCTACGCAGCTAGCCCAGTAACCGTGACACATGGGGTTTGCTTCCAATAAAACTAAGTGAATACCTACGAACTTGGCCTGATGGGAGTTTTGCATAAACTGAGCAAAGACTTCAGGCTGCAGTCCCACATCAGTCATGTATTTACTACAATTTATAAACTGTCGGAATCAAAACAATCCCTTAGCGTGTGTACAATAATTAAAACAACAATTAAAGAACTGGCGCCGTACAGACAAAAGGCACTAAGGCCTGAATGCACAAAAGGAGTGCGGTGCCTAAGTCCCTTGTTTAGGCACTTAAGTCTCAGTGTCGGGACCCAGAACTCCTGCTGAGCTCACTTGTTGTGCCTCTGGGCATGCGCACTGCTGCCTTCCTGTGGGAAATGGGGCACGTACCTCCCATCTAAGCCCCAGAGTGATTCACAAAGCTGGAGAAGTTAGGTGTTCAGCCATCTAACATGCTTGAGGGGGCCGATCTGGTAGGTGTGCTCAGAGCCCAGCTACCAGATCGGGCCCTTCAGGCAAGCTCAGACAAAACAGCTGGGGGTGGGGGACGATGACCTCCCTCACAACTTTTAGCCCAGTGCTTAGGGCATTGGGATGTGGGAGATCCCCAATTCGAGTTCTCCCTCTACCTGGTGGAGGAAGGGATTTCAACAGGGCTCTGCCACCTCTCCTGAGCGTGCTCTAAGTAGGGGGACCATACATCCTGTTTTGGCCAGTGCAGTCCCTTTTTTAAGCCCTGTCCCGGCCATCCCAACTTTTTTGGCAAAAGTGAGCATTTGTCCCATTTGCTCTTACCAACTTGATCAGTGTAGCCTGTAGTGCACTCACTTGGCAGGGGGGCTGGATCCTGGGTCCCTCCCTCCCAAGTGAGTGCGCTACAGGCTACACAGTCATTCTCATGCTTATGCTCTCTAGAGGCAGTTGGGCGTAAGAGGAACTGGGCCCAGCTGGGGACTGGGTAAGACAGCCTTTATTTTTAATTTATTTTTGGACTTAGATACTCCAGAAGGGGGAGGATTTTTATTTAATGACTTAGCCGGAGAGTCAAATCACTGCACTGAGTTACAACAGCAAGTCATTGCAGCTGCCCAAGCAGGCTGAGAAGGGGAAACTGAGGCAGACCTGCTGCAGAGCCTCCCCAGCCCATGAATGGTCACTCTGGAGGTAGCAGCCCTGTAACAGTCAGAAAACCAGTTTTGTTTTGTTTTTTCAACAGAAAATTTTCTAGTAGCCCTAATTATCGCTAGCACTTTTATCCACACATGAACTAAGTTTTTCTGAATGGACTGGGGGTTTGTGAGATTTCTGTCTTCTTTTTATACTGTTTGCTTTTGTAGATACGGTTAACTTTTAGTTAGTTTATGTTCTGCAACCAGAGCGCTATTACAATAGCTGAAAGGGAATTAATCTTAAAATCCATGTAAAGATGACTGAAATAAAAGCACTGGAAACAAGACAAAATGATTACACTGATTCTTAATTTAAATTAAGACACTAATTAAAGGCTAAAGGGTTCTCCCCTCAGTGTATATGAAAATCATTAATGTTAATGTGAGTTGACTGCATATATCAAGGGGAGAATATACCCTAAAGTTACCAAGGTTTTGCGCTAAATTTCTGAGCCTAATGAAAGTTAACCCATTTGCACTCAAGTTCAGTGGGGATATGATTCTATTTCTTTTAACCTACCAAGACCCCTATAAAGTTCAGCTTACAGGATTCTATCCTGTTTAGGTTCTCACACTGCACCCAACACCTTCTCCTTCCCCCAGTTAAATTAAATGTTCCTGTGCCCAAAGGGTGTGAGCTAGCAGCAAGGTCAGCGACTTTTTAAAAAGAAAACAATTGTGAATTTTCAATCAGAAACCCATTTCTGGAATCGTTTATGAAGGCCAATGTACTGAGAATAACAGAGACCCTCTTGATTCATTCCATGCGTTTTCTAGAGAAAAGACCATGGGGTGACAGAGGCTCGGCATATGCTGTGCCTCTGAGGGTGCATCCACACTAGGAAAAAAGGTGGGCTCTTAATGGTGTTAGCTAGCACATGAGAGCATGTTACTATGGACAATGCAATGGTAATTTTAACACAAGTTAGCAGGTTGAGGTAAACACTAGAGGGGAGCCCAGTGTTACCTCAACCTGCTAATACATGGTAAAACTACACCTGGCTCGTACACAGCAGGATGTGAAGAGGTTACTTACCATTAGACAGCCCTGTGGGGCTATCTAAATTATGGCAGATGCCCTGAGCTGCCCAGAATCGCCCCAGCACTATGCGCTGCAGCTCCACGCCCTACACCAAGGCTTGCGAGGGAGTCCTCAGCAGACTGTCCTCTACTATCTCCCTCAGTTCCTAGATCGGTGGAATTCTCCCACATCTGGATGCACAGCTTTTAGGGCACCTTGACACTGCCCTGGCCCTTCTACCTGGTGTGAAGGGGCCAAAGCCAGGGTATATCGTGCACATAAATCTTCCCATTTGTTCTCACCAGAGCTTGGACCCCACCCGTTTTGTGAAATATTTGTGAAATGTGAGACTATGCTGGGTGTTGCCATGTACATGAGAGCACCAGGCATTCTGCTTTTCTTCAAAATGGCCTCCCCTGGCAGCTGTTCCACTGGAGCAATGCTACTGTCAACCAATAGGGGTAGGGTCATGACTACAGGAGACATACTCTTCACAGGAACCACACAAAGAGTATGGAACCAACTGCTAGCAGAAATAACACCCACAAACTTCACTGCATTCAGAGCTACATCCAAAAATGCCAGTTCTTCGCCCTAGATTTCCACAATAGCCCCCTCGTTCTTACAAAGCCGTTAAAAGTGAAACACATCTAAAGCTCTAACTGCTTTTTTGGTGGCAGGGAAGGAAGGAGAAAGAGAGAGCATTGTTATCTTTTAACTCATGGGAGGGGCTCAGGTACCATGGTGATGCAGGCAATATAGAGATAGATAGATGGAGGGAGAGAAAATTCTCATGCCCAGTACTGACATGAGCAGCTTTATAAATTAGAGTGAGTTTGTGTAGGCCATCACATGAGTAACTATAGAGATGTTTCACCTATAAGGTTCTTCAGATACTTATCACTTAGCAAGTGAGAATAGCATATGCTTTCCCACTCTCAGCCCCATACCTATGAGCATGCTTTCTTCCATGGAAATACAGTAGTCACAATTGCAGTGTCATTTCCCCACATTTACTACTGAACTGGTAAGTGAGATGCCACAATATTTTCTTCTACTTAGAACAGGAAAAGCCTGGGAGAGCTTTTGGCTTTCACTTTTGGCAAATGTTGACTCTTTAATGGCAGCCACTGTCCATAACTCCACAGACAGATTACAGTAACTAAGAAATCAGGGTTAAAAAAAATCAACAGCACCAAATTAAGTTGGTTTCTAAATTTATTTTGCTTAAATGGGAATTTTAATTTAAAGGGTTTGCTGTTAAAATGTGAACATTTACTAATGGTTATCAGGAATGGTATTTGATATTTCCACAACTTGCCCCTTTATTTACCACAGAGATCCCTTATTCTAATGACTGTCAAATCATTTTGTACTTGCCTACCTTATTGGATGGGGATCGGGTAATGTGAAGATTAATGTCTGAGCTGTTGAGATGAAAAGTACTATACATGCACTTGACTACTTGACTGTAAGGATATAGCTAAGTGTTTGCGGGAACCATGCAAAGTGCTTTTATTGTTTGTTATTTTATTTTATTGCTGTGCTTCTACTAAGTGCTTAGGGGAAATAGCATTTTATGCATGGAAACATGTGCTGTGTTAAATTAGGTTGCAAGGTGTGATGTGAAACAGATTTTTGAGTGCCGTGAAGCACTATTTGGAAAGAATGAACGTGCAAAACTCTCCCTCCAGTCAATAACTGACACAATGCACAAAATAAGAACGAGGCCCAGGTGCATCGGCACCTGCAGATGACTTCCTCAGAGGTCCTTTCAGTCTTCTTCTGTTTTCTATTTCTGCTTCCTGACGCTGCTTTTTGCAAGTTTAAACTTTTCTGCTGGAACTGGCTCCGCTGCCCATCCTAAATTCCTTCCTTCCACTCCCAAATTCACACCTCTCCAGGCCAAAAGTGTCCCATGTAGCCTCTGATTCCGAGTGGTTTATTTTATAGGTGTCCAGTTATCTGAGACAACTTGAACTTGATTTTCACCAGTGCACAACTCCTATTGCTCAGCACCTCCCCATCTGTAGTTGGGCTCCCAACATCAGAGGCCACCTCTGCAAAATGTCCTTCATGAAGACATCTGTACCCTGACATGTGGCATTAGGCCTGAACCTCCATCAGTAGTAATGCAATAAGAAAAAATAGAATATTATGTCTGAGTCAAAACATGGAAAAACACACCCTAGTAAACTGTAACGAAACAAGCCCCACAAACTCTGTGCATACAAGTATATGCATAGATACTTCGAGCAAAGCTGTTCTGCAAGAAGAAGTCCACAGGTAGTCAGTGTAGATGTTTCATACCCAGTTAGGAACGTGGGTGTTTAATGCACAATTATTACTCTGCAGGAACTATGCTGATACTGGGCTTGTACGCAGTCATTTACACCTCTGTATAGTGGGTGTCAGCTCAGCAGAGCAGCATTTTGTTCTACTTTACATGACTGCACAAGGTACAAGGCAGGGGAGAGTCAGACCCATTATTTATGCAGTGTATAAATGAGAACGGATCTCTCTTGAGATCCACCACACTGTATTTTTAATGCTTTTAGCTCACTGTTGGTTTTGCACATTACAAGTAGCTCGTTGGCCAAAGCCCAACACTCCTCGAAATGGCGTTGGAACTGGTTCGTTTGGCCTGTGATCTTTCCATCTCAGTGTAATTTTAATCCCCACTGGATTTATGAAAACCGAGCTAAATGATGTTTTCTATCAATGGGTTACGAGAGTGCGCTGCATGTAAAATCATTGCTTCCGGGCCCAATCCTGTGAGGTGTGCTGAGCATCGTCAACTCTTGTTGATTTTAGTGGGAGCTGACTCAGCATCAGGCAGGATCAGCCCTTTAGAATAATACAAAATCTCAGGAGCCCTCCTTTTGTGTTAGGTGTACAGAGGCCAGGGCACAGACTTCACCTAGCAAGTCCCAGCTGCTCATGAAACACTTATTTATACAGGGAGGGGAAATTAACAGTGTATATGTCATGAGGAATTCATTTCCCCCCTCCTCCAAAGCAGCTGGCCAATGTAATTTTGCTAATAGAAGACTGTTCTAAAAATATCCCTAGATGAATGAAAATCACATCACAAAGGCCTTACACTAACGCCCGGTGGTGGCCATATTCCCCCAGGTATTTCCTAGCCATTGCTATCAAGATGCTATGCCTCAAGGATTATAATGTCATATACAGGGCTGCATTAATGGACTGCCCTACGGTATCCAGGCCTAGAGCCCCCAGGAGACCACAATCCCCTTAATTATGATCTTACATATTTCATCTTCCATTTTCTTTTATTTATGGGGCCCTAAAACGTATTTATATCCTGTGTACGTCACTGTAAGAGTAGAAAATAGTTTGCCATTTTTATTTAATCACACTTGACACACACACACCTTGAAAATGGCTTGCATGTTTTTGACACGTGGCCTGATTGGTTTTAGACAAACATCCATTTGTTTGAACTGCAGCATGAGCATTTAAATTAATGGGCATACCCCTGTGTGTTTGCTCATGCTGGCATTAAGGACATATTCTAACTGCTCCTGAGATGCAAATTTGCAAATCTTGGATTTGTAGACCAACCACGCTACTCAAGTGGGGATGCTAAACAGAAACAAAAAAAAATTGAAAGTAGCAGTGTTGTTAAAAAAAATGGTGAAGTTTAAGCTTAGTGTGTTTTACAAAAACCCAGAGAAACCTCTGCAAGAGAGTTGAATTGACTGAAACAAGTGATGGGGAGCAACATGGAGCCAGTAACCTTGAAAATTTGCAAGCAGAAGGAAAGGCCATAGAAATACAGTAGCTGTGCAAGAAAAAAAGGTAAATGTGTCTACTACTGACCAAGTTTCTGCAGATCCTGCACTATGCAGAAAATTTGATGCAACGACAGCCAGTTTGGTTTGGGGATGCTAAAGGTTTAGCTGTGTGTAGAAAGATGGATGTAGAAAACTCCTGACTTCTGTGAGGGTAATTGCAGTGAAGAGAAAAATGTTTCATAAAGAACTTTCTTCATTTTGTCTGCACAACAATGAAGCTGTTGCGTGGTATTGGCTTAGTTACTCTCCAGCTACTGGCTATGTTTCCTGCTTTGCATAGAAGATTTTCTCCAGTAGATCACATGCTTTTACAGAAGGATTCCGCAATTGGAAACCTCCCAAGTGACTTTCTGAGCATAAGAGAGATACAGAACACACTGAAACTGTGGGCTGGCTTCTTGTATTAAATGTACAAAATCCTCATTTAGTAAGGCTGACTCTGCTCTGGCATGGTACTTTAATTCAGAACAGCAGTACTAGAGAAACATTCACGAGAGTGTGGTAGAAGTTAGAAAGTGCTCATGGGCTTAGCTTCTAGGGAGAGAAGGAGATGTAAGCATCCAGAAACAGTGGAAAACATTTGGGGATTGTCACAAAGTGCTTCAATAGGTACCCAGTGAGCAACACTGCCTAGCCTGTTTTCCTAGACTCCCAGTCACAAACACACACAGTGAGTTTCTTTTCCATCATAAGTACCTTTAATCTTCTGTTTCTACAAAGGGCAGGGCATACTACAGGTATATAACAGAAGGGGTTTTTAACACAGCTGCTTTCCTCCACCCAGCTTACCTTGTGAGCTCTACCTTTACTGCCTTGTCCTTCCAGTTATATATTCCTCCAGGTACTGAGTCAATTGTCTCATTAGCTCAGCAATCACCACCCAGGCATCTGTAATTCCCCCACAGCAACTGGCTAATTAACCTAATAAGCTTGTAGTCCTCACAGTAGTGCAGCCACTTCAGTGACCACGATACTACAGATAGTGCCCTGCCACATGGATTTCAGAACTATTACAGTTTGATCCATGTCTGGCTGACCACCTTTCTAAATCTGGACTGAAGGGGAAAGGTAAGCTCTGCTACCCGTCCTTAACTCTAGGGGACAAAGTCATTGAATTGATGGGAAAGAAAATTTAAAATATCATAGTAAGAGATTTGCAGCAAGCCAAGTATTTCTCTGTAATTGTTTCTTCAGCATTGCTGTAGCACATGCAGACCAGCTCACATTCATCTTCTGATTTCTCCACTCAGATGGGCAAATAACTGAGTGATTCATTGAGTTTCAGTCACATGAGAACCACACAGGTGCAAACGTGGCTGAGGCTGTGCTGGCTATGAGAAATAACCTAGATTTGGATGTGTCTAACGGCTGTGGACAATTGTATGATAATGCTAGTAAGATGGCTAGTTGTTCCAATGGTTTGCAGGCCTACCCATCATGGAAAAACCACTGGGCCCCAGGGACCTCTTGGTGCCAACAGGACAAGGACATGGGGAAGGGGATAGAGTTTTACAGGGATCTCCAGGTCAGATATATGCATAATAGTTCACCACAGTGTAGTATGTGAGGTCTCTGCTGAGAGCCAGTAACACACCGGTAGTCATAATCACTGCAAAAAGTGTGTACGGATAATATTAAAGGAGTGGCTATGCTAAAATTTATGTTCTAAGGTCTTGGAGTTAAGGTAGTTCATTCCATCTGGACATTTGGGTATTGTGCATTGTCTGCCTCATGGTGTAGGCCTATTTGCATACTGACTCACAGGCAAAAGGAGAGATTGCAAAATCTACCAGAGTAGGAATTCACAGGATGAACCAAGTAACAAGGGGTGCCCTGTTTATGACTAAAGACAAAGGATGGAATTAGTATATTGTGGGGGGCAAAGAAACAGACAGAATCCTTCAGCTAGGAGGCAACTGACAACATGTCTGTCCCATGAAAGGCGGATCACAGCCAGCTTGGCTGTAAAATGCTGCAAGGATTTTGGGTGTGCAATATTCTACAGGACATGAGAGTATCTTGTTAGTTAAGGCGAGGCTCTAGAATGAATGTTATGATTTTATTCCATATACGACCATTTGCTTCCAATACTACTACTTACTACTACTAGCATCTCTGGCTTTGTTAACCTGATTTCACTATAAATAAATCTAAGTGCTGTGAGTTAAGCGGAATGGTGACCTGAGGTAAAACTGGTAAGCTGGGGTGCACTGTATCTTTGGAAGCAGCGAATCTGTGAACACCGCAAGGTTCCGGTGGATCAGGGGCTGCACACTCCCGGGGGAGGCTTGGAGGGCTCAAGGGCTGAAGTGTACCTAATGCTAACCTGGAGAGAGACAGCGGGGCCTGCAAGGCCTAGAGGGGAGTGCTGGTGTTGCCTGTGGCCAGCGGAGTTGGGAAGCTAACCCCTGGCAGGCAGAAAAGGCTTCCTCACACTAAGGGCAGGTCCCCGTGTATAATATCTTTGGAAGAAAAGAACCTAGTGGCAGTTGGAAGCAGAATTTAGGATCTGGGTCAAATGTCTTAATCGCTTCTAAGGATGTGTGTTGTCAGAGGGTGTTTTATCACGAAAAGAAGTGTACATTTGAAATGCATCATCTATCTCCTGGTGTGTGAAAGGGGATGTCAGTGGAGGCTGTCCGCTGTTAATTTCCAGTGCACATTCGTTAAAACTGTCAACAGGTTTCCCCTGCTGTAGATCTTGGAGCACTCTGCAAATGAGCACTCGGGGACTTCTGGTGCAGCAATTCTCTTTGCCAACAGTGTGAGCGAGTCAGCAAGAAACTTCAGATACTGCTGAGACTTCCTAGGAAACTTGGGGAAAACCTTTTGCTAAGAAACAATTCTGCTTGTCATATTAGTTCTTCCTCGATATGGCCGTTTGTATAAAAATGGATCTCTTCTTTAATTAATCTGCTCTGGCAGCTAATTCTTCACTTGACTTCATAATCCTCTGTTTATATAGTAATCATTTCCAAATCAAAAACTGCAACCTGATCCAAGCCCCATTGAAGTCCAGGGAAGTATTTCCATTGACTTCATTGGGGGTTGGATCAGGCCCAGGGAGAAGAATTCTGTCTTAAGGAAAAGTGGATGTTTTGCAAAGAGCAACCGTATTTACATGAGAAACATATTTTAGTGATAAATAATAGAGGAAACAATAAACAAAAAAGAAAACATAAGAAACATAAGCAGAATTTAAAAAATAGACTATTTTTCAAAGTGTTTGCAGATGCGCTTTTAACACCCTTTAAAGAGAGTTCCCTGTGTGAGGGGATCCCCAGGGTGCAGCCTGGGACTGTGGGACCACTTATCTCTCCAGCCTGGGCTGTGTCTCACAATGCTTTGCTAGTGACAAGCAGCAAACCCCTCCAGGTGCTGTGATCACTCAGCACAACTGCATGTGGAGCCCCACACACAGCTACATTGCATGACTCTCCCAGAGCCACTCATGAATCATACAGAGAAAGGCACCAGCTAAATCCTCCCAGCCTCGTACCTCCGGAATATACCATCTTGCACTGCACACTTTCTATGTGAAGGACGTGGGAGCTGCCTGTAATATTATATATTCTGTCCATTTTATCTGATTGTTATTGTGGTGTTTGCTACATGATTACAAGGGGTTAATTCAGCTGACTATGTAGGAAAGAGGACAATAGCTTTAGATAGCCTCCAATTTATTGATACTTAAAGGACAATGCAGGTGTCATTCGCTTTGAAGTTTTATCTCCAATCATGCTGATCTCAGCAGTCCAGCTTGGAGAGTTCCGCTTTTAACCACAGGGGGATCCAAGTAGGAAAAACTGGAACAAAGAACTTTGTGTGGATAAAAATTCATTCACTGATGGACAGGGCCAAGGAGGCAGAGACTGTTGGAAGGAGACTGAGCCCCCTTTTCCCCCCAAGCAAAGGGATGTGGATAAGGTAGGCCTACCTAAACCTTTAGCTAAGATAGATATGTATGTAGACCTTTTATTGTAAACCCTTTGTGCTCTTGTTCTGCTTTGTTCATACTGCTGTGATTAAACAATACTTTGTTTTGAAAAGGCTATTTTGGGTCACCTTATTAACCACTGATCACAGCTCCGAAAGGGAAGACGTGCAGGTAGGTAGCCTAGCAACAGTCCAAGAGTAGGAGAATTGTGGGATTCCACTCCTAAACAGATGAAGGAAAGAGGCCTCATACCTGACAGGGTGCACTCGGAGAAACCAGAAGAGGTGGAACAACATATCACTACACATGAGTTCAAAGGAGGATGGCCTTGTGGTTAAGGCAATACACCAGGACTCTGGAATCCTGAATTCAGCTCCTCGCTCAGCAACAGGCTTTCTACATGATCTTGGGAAGATCACTTTGCATGAAATCCAAATAGGAAATTCAAATAGCTAAGTGGGACAGAGACAGGAACTCGATGGGGGAAACAGAACAGGAGCTGGGAGGAGAAAATAGAAGCTGATGGGAAACAGAAACATAAGAGTCTATATCCACTAGAACAGTGGTTCTCAAACTTTTTTTTTTTTCCCACGGACCACTTGAAAATTGCTGAGGGTCTCGGTGGACCACTTAATGATCTTTCCAAATGTTGTTTGTACCGTTAGCTAACTATTGTAAAGCGCTTTGGATAAAAGCGCTATATTAAAAAAAAACCTTAATAATTAACTTTTTTTGTTCTACAGATAAAAGCACACAACTCATATTTTAATATCAGTAGTCTTATCTTTCTAGTGCGATGGATATGCCCTCTCTCCTCTGCCACGGCAGCCCCCAAGCTGAGGCTGGGAAGGAGGGGGGAAGGAGTGCCTGAAACAAGATTGTGCTATCGGTGCCTCGCTTCCATGAAGATTAAATCCACTCACAATTTTTTGAAGAGAAAAACATCTTAGTATCAAGGCTCATCCATTCCAACAGAAAGATTCTAGCTGAGTCACTGTCATTCTCCAAAGTAGGCACAGCAAGAACTGTCAGAACCTATTAGATATTCACACCCATCACTTTTTCTGATTGAGTAATGCAAGGATTTGTCCCTGATTATTTTTTTCCTACCATGCTCCAGAAATGGCAGCCAAGTATCATTTTCTTAACAGGTGAGCCGCAGGGATTAGTCAATGGGTCAAGTTCAGCCATGATAATAGGTAATGAAATGCCACTGAAGTTTTCTGTTTATACCAGAGTTGAATTTGCCCCAAAGGTTTTGGGACTAGAATTAGCTATTATTTTTCAGTCCTAATTTTTGTTGTGCTTTTTCAATATTAAAATCTGCAATAGTTTTAGATAAACTTTTAACAGGTGATGATTACAGACTATAAGTATCTAAATGGGGAATAAATATTTAATAATGGGCTCTTCAGTCTAATAGAGAAATATGATCCAATGGCTGGCAGTGGAAGCTAGACAAATGCAGACTGGAAATAAGGTGTAATTTTTATGGGTGAGAGTGATTTAACCATTGGAACGATTTACCAAGGGTTGTGGTGGATTCTCCATCACTTACCATTTTTAAATAGAGATTTGGATGGGTTTCTAAAAAAATATACTCTAGGGATTATTTTGGGGAAGTTCGATGGCCTGTGTTATACAAGAGGACAGACTAGATGATCATAATGGGCCCTTCTGGCCTTGGAATTGCTGAAAAATAAAGCCAGCTATAGGGGAAATATCTGGCTTGCCTCAATCACATCCCACTGAATCCTATATGTTTTCATTTGTGCTGATAAATGTCCCCTAGTTTATTTCCCGAGCATTTAATGGTGCCTTGGTAAAGAGGCTGTGGTAGAGTTAGTGCATAGAGTTGGCAGCTGAGGAATGTGATGGAGGAGCATGAATTTTTTTCCATAAAATAATTGTCCAGGGATTGTAGCTATTTTTTGTATTAGGAATGTACCTTAAATGACATCAGATTAACCTTTTTCCCCAGGGGAACACTGTGTTCTTACCAGGAGTCTAAACAAAGAGCGGTCAGATTTCTATATCACACTATTTTCTTCAGATGTAAACCTAACTGCAAAATGAATTGAAATACATTTGGTGTGAGGAAACTGAACTGCTCACCAAGATTTTGAGCCATTTCATGTCCGTTTCGATTATATATATATATATATATATAT
Source organism: Emys orbicularis (assembly GCF_028017835.1). Lineage (NCBI taxonomy): Eukaryota > Metazoa > Chordata > Testudines > Emydidae > Emys > Emys orbicularis. Next base: position 246,981,787 of record NC_088683.1, read on the forward strand.
TTTCACTCCCTGTGAAACAGTACATATACACATCATGTACATTTTTAACTCTCCTTCCCTTTTCTATAGTGAATATTGGATAGAACAAACTAAATCTGGGTGTATTGATAGGATATGTCTACTATATCAATAGGCACTGCAAGACTGTGACAGGTTGTCCACCCCATACAAGCCCTGAAGGGGTGAAGGTGGGCAGGTGGGCCAATTAACTGCCTAGGCTGTACCTGGAGGAGCATCCAGGGAACAATGAGGATTAATTAAAGAGGAGGCTCAGCTGGACAGAAGCAGGAGCGGGCTGTATAAAGCCCAGTAGCTCTGAGCAGAAGGGGGATGCAGAGAGTGAGGCTACAGTTGCTCTCGGGGTGAGTGAAGGCAAGGTAGGAAGTAGCCCAGGGATACAGCAGTAAAGTTGAAGACTGTGCAGACCTTGACTACTTGTTGTAGGGTCTCTGGTCTGGAATCCAGTGTAAAGGGTTGGCCTGCATTCCCCTCCCAGCCACTGGGGAAGTGGCATAGTTAAGGGGCAGTGAATGGGAATACTGCCTGGGACAGTAGGTCCCAAGAGACTTTGATACACACTCACTCACTCACTAACTATCCAGAAGAGGGAAAACTACAGCCTCCTGGCTGGAGGAGCAAGTCACAAAGCCAGAGCTGGTTTTTGTTTGTTTTTGTTTTGTTTTATATTTCAGACTGAACACAAGCACATCCAAAAAACTAAATACAGGGCCTTCAAGGCATATATTTCATATGTACTATAGAGTGGATGAGCTGTTTAAGCAATTCTCTCCACTATAGTTAAAACAAATTATTCTGAATTCCCTATTGGAGGTTGAGAGTGGCTGGGAAAGTGCAGCAGTGAAACTGGCTAATCCCCAAGAGATATATATATATATACCTGCACAGCTTGCCAATTAATAAGCATTCTGAAAATTGCTTAGTTTTCTTAAAAATAGGTTTAAAGGTTCTTATTAGGGCTTTCCATCACGGTTAACTCATGCGATTAACTAAAAAAAATTAATCACAATTAAAAAAAATTAATCGTGATAAATCGCACTTATAAGAATAGAATACCAATTGAAATTTATTAAATATTTGTGGATGTTTTTCTACATTTTCAATATTGATTTCAATTACAACACAGAATACAAAGTGCACAGTGCTCACTTTATATTATTATTTTTTATTACAAATATATGCACTGTAAAAATGATAAAAGAAATAGTATTTTTCAGTTCACCTCATACAAGTACTGAAGTGCAATCTCTTTATCCTAAAAGTGTAACTTAGAAATGCAGATTTTTTTTGGTTACATAACTGCACTCAAAAACAAAACAGTGTAAAACTTTAGATCCTACAAGTCAACTCAGTCCTACTTTTTTATTCTGCCAATCGCTAAGACAAACAAGTTTGTTTACATTGACAGGAAATAATGCTGCCTGCTTCTTATTTATAATGTCACCTGAAAGTGAGAACAGGTGTTCGCATGGCACTTTTGTAGCTGGCGTTGCAAGGTATTTACGTGCCAGATATGCTAAACATTCATATGCCCCTTCCATGTTTCAGCCACCATTCCAGAGGACATGCTTCCGTGCTGATGATGCTCGTTTAAAAAAAAAATGTGTTAATTAAATTTGTGACTGTACTCCTTGGGGGGAGAATTGTATGTCTCCTGCTCTGTTTTACCTGCATTCTGCCATATATTTCATGTTATAGCAGTCTCAGATGATGACCCAGCACATGTTGTTCATTTTAGGAACACTTTCACAGCAGATTTGACAAAACGCAAAGGTACCAATGTGAGATTTCTAAAAATAGCTACAGCACTCGACCCAAGGTTTAAGAATCTGAAGTGCCTTCCAAAATCTGAGAGGGACGAGGTGTGGAGCATGCTTTCAGAAGTATTAAAAGAGCAACAGTCTGATGAGGAAACTACAGAACCCAAACCACCAAAAAAGAAACTCAACCTTCTGCTGGTGGCATCTGACTCAGATGATGAAAATGAACATGCGTTAGTCTGCACTGTTGTGGATCGTTATCAAGCAGAGCCCATCATCAGCATGTAAGCACGTCCTCTGGAATGGTGGTTGAAGCATAAAGGGACATATGAATCTTTAGCACATCTGGGACATAAATATCTTGCAATGCCAGCTACAACAGTGCCATGAGAACGCCTGTTCTCACTTTCAGGTGACATTGTAAACAAGAAGCAGGCAGCATTATCTCCTGTCAATGTAACCAACCTTGTTTGTCTGAGTGATTGGTTGACCAAGAAGTAGGACTGAGTGAACATGTAGGCTCTAAAATTTTATATTTTTTTATTTTTGAATGCAGTTTTTTTTGTACATAATTCTACATTTGTAAGTTCAACTTTCATAATAAAGAGATTGCACTATAGTACTTGTATGAGGTGCATTAAAAATACAATTTTTTTGTTTTTTACAGTGCAAATATTTGTAATCCAAAAATATAAAGTGAGCATTGTACACTTTATATTCTGTGTTGTAATTGAAATCAATATATTTGAAAATGTAGTAAACATCCAAAAATATTTAAAATAAATGGTATTCTATTGTTAATTAATTGTGATTAATTTTTTTAGTCGCTTGACAGCCCTAGTTCTTATTCATTCTTCATACTATTTGACACCATACACATTTGCACTGTAATGACAATGAGATCTCTGTTGGAAGGCTAGGATGATTATGCACAGAGGTGTAGAGGATGTTTCATAGAGTATGGGACAGTTCAATGAAGCTATATTAGTTTATAACAATCTGGCCTTAAATATATAAGAAGTGGTCGCTTTTTCAGGTACAGAAAGTGGCTTCCAAGGAGATTCTTGAAGTAACCTACTAGGGCCCATTTTAGTTTCAATGTGTACAAAGATTAGCTGTTTGGAGTCAGAGGGAAGAGGGTCGGTAAGAGTTTGTCTACATGGTGAGTTATTGCGCAGCAAGTCAGGGTGTGAATTTACAGCGCACCAGCTTGCCGCACAGTAACTCACCATGGGGACTGTGAGCTTTCAAGCAGCAGCATGCTAAGTCGGACTTTGGGACTTCCACTGCACTGTAGCAGTGACACACGGTGAGTTACTTGCCCTATAGGCAAGCTCTAAGAGAGTGCATGAGACTTACAGCATACTGAGGAAAACATAGTAAAACGTTGTGGGTGATATATTCCCTTCCAACATCATCATGTTCCAACCCTGTATTCTGTACATGCCAGATATATTACAGAAGAATTACTTTCAAAAAGTTTGGGAGAACTTTAAATGAGTGTATTGCACTAGGTTTCATCTCCCTCTGCCAATTAGGTGTCCCAGTGCCATATATACAAATGTACGTATCTCACAGGAAGAAGAAAATAATAACTAATAAGTGTTACTGTAACACTAACTCCTGTAGTCATACTCAATGCACTAGTCTAGTATTTTTTGTACAAAACATGCCTTGTGAGGTATCATTTGAAAACTAATAACTCTGATAATTTTCTTGCATGATGTATGTACGTGCTGGGTATTGAGTTATGGATATATGCTAGAATTATGACTGAAGTGTGTGTAAACCAGGCATCAGGGGGACTTGTTAACCAGGTCTGCCCTAAACAAAGGAATGGGTGTTTAGTTTGATTTACAGATAAGCAGTAAAGAGACAGCAGGGGCAGGAGATGGCAGGAAACAGAACAATTTGCATTTTAGCAAACACAACTGGGGGAAGAAAGAGCATTAAACTTCCTTCACCACAGGACTCCGTGTGTCACCTTCCTCACAGCATGAATAAACATTACTTTGAGGGGTAACCCTCAGAAGAATCCCTTTCAAAGGTTTACTGGTCTATAAAAGGGTGGGGGGGGGGTCTGAAAATGAAGTGCTAAGCAATTGAATCAACTGATTGCACACCATATTACTGTCTTATAAGAGTGTAAAGAGTGAGGTCTTTTCTGAAAGCTAAGACACTCTGGCGTTGTGATGTGTGTATTAACACTTTGTGAGGAAATATGGATACTTAATGATATTATGTTTTAAAGTCTGTGGCCAAACAGGGAGAAACAGGTTCCCTCCAAGACAGGAGGGAAGGCAGCTATTTACCTGTCTGCTATGTAAATGAAACATGGTGGAATCAAAAGAATGGAAGTTCCATTATATAAAGGGTGATGGGAGGCCCACAGAAAGGGAAGAACAGCATGAGGTCATCCTGCCCCTTGAAACAAAGTCATTGAACTAAGCAGCTCCCATTAGCCAGGAACAGCGAACCGTGGCCACTGGGAGCTGCGGGGGGCTGTGCCTGCGGACGGTCAACTTAAACAAAATGTCTCCTGGCCCGCCAGCGGATTACTCTGATGGGCTGCATGCCGAAGGTTGCTGACCCCTGCTATATCCTATTGTTAATAAATCTGTTTTAGTTTTACTATAAACCAAAACAGTGCTGTGTTTAAATGGAAGAGTGTATTTTTTCCAGTTAAGTTAATAAGGCTGTGATGTGTTTTTGTGTCTTCAGAGAAATAATATAGTTAATTTGTTCTTCTAAACTGTCAAGGAGAGGGCTGGACATTGCAGAGCACACACTTCTGGGAAAACTCAGGACTCTGATTGTGTTGGGGTCACCTTGTTGGTTGTAACCAAGGCTGGTGGAAGCCAGAGTGGGGCTGTAGACAGGCTGCTGCGGTCAGAGCTGCTGAACCATGCTGTCTAGCACACAGACACTTCAGGGTGTGACCTGCATGCATGTAGGCTGGTTGTGAGTGTCCCAGGCTGGGAGCTACAGCAGCAAATTGTTGTGAAACACCCAGGATTGCAGGGCAAGTGGTGATATAACCTCTCACTGGTCTTGATTGCATCAAAATCCTGTCCGTTACCTATAAAAATGACCTGAAATTGCTTAGGCACACTAACATCATGATTTTATCATCTGATGACTTGGTACCTACCAGGGCTACAAGCAAGTGTTCTCTGTCCCACTGGAGATACTAAGCCTTTAAATAACACCTTTCATCCCAGAACCTCAATCCAGTTCAATGGTGCACCACAATTCAAAGACCAAAGCATCTGTACAAGTAGCCCATTACCCACATCATCACTCTCCTGTAATTCTCTTCCCCATTTAGTGGACACAGAGACCCCAATTTTTACTCCAGGCAATGTTCATTACTGTTCCCTTCCAGCATGATCCCCATGTGATTTCAGAATGTTGTATTGATCCAGAAATATTCTGATAGCAAATGTGTGCATTATGCTTGAACATCTATAATGTCTATGAGACGACACTGCTTCAAATTGTGTTTTGACTGCTTGAAGAGATCCATATCTAACTATTCCATTTTCACACAGGAGGCACTTATTTCTCTAACAATGCTTTAAAATGTTTAGTAACATTTAACTCAACACAGATGTCTGTTATGATTACACTCAATTCATTTGATGGAGCTGCCAACCTGGGAAAAAACAAGCATACAAAAAAAGCAGGGGGGGGGAGTAATGGGAGAAGAAAGGAATCCAGACAAAGGAAGTCCAGGGACCATCAGCAAAGGTCTGAAATGTGAATTGAAGGCCCAGTCTTGTGCTGGTAAATAGTTACAAGTGGGACACCAGCTGTCAGTAATGAACACTTCCAGGAACAAAAAGATTACTCAGATGTGAGAGCTTTGAGGTTACAAGCCCTGCAAAGTAGGTGAGAGTTGATTGCCTCAAGCAGTGAGTAGAAGAAAGTTTTCATTTAAAAGCCCAGCAGGAATTTCTTTTGCTGTTTGTTCAGTTTGTACAAGTAATTTGGAGGCTTTTTTTTTTTTTAACATGGCTAAACTAGAGATATTTGCTCTCGTAGGTTGAAAATAATTAAACCTGGACCTGAAAATAGAGTAGAATGGGTCTCTTGGGTCCGAAGAGACTTCTCTCAGCTACAGTGCTCTTAGAGTGAATTCTGTTAGTTAGATTTCATTTTATTGCAGTTTTCATTCTGCCATAATCTTTAAGGGTGAAAAGAATATACAGAAAGTAATCAAATCAAGTAACCTTTGAGAAATGACTTCAGAACTTTATGGCAGCAGCGGGGCTGGAGAGTCTCAGCTCTTACAGCTTGTCAGAGACTCTCAAGAGAGATTCTGCTGTTTATAAATGTATGATTCTTGTAATGCCACGAACACCAATTAAATCCTTGTTATGTTGCAGTGAGCAGTTCTCTCAGTTCTTTTATGAGGCCCTGGGTTCTTCAGTCTATCGCCTGGCCCCATTAGTTCCACACCCTCAGGCTGGGAGGCAACTAATTATGGCACATGTGGGGCCAGTTGAACCAGGTGATGAGATCAGAACTTCAAGGGTGACTGAGAAGAGTCCTGTGCCAATGAGGTGGTGCAGAGATGTCTTTAGGTCTCCCTTGACTTCCCCCAATTCTGGGGCCATCAAGGCAGAGGACTGGTACCCGATGTAAGCAGAACATCCTGAAGGCTATTCTAATTTGTGCCAGCAGCCAACAGTCCCAAAGGGCCATCATGACAGCCTGGAATTGCCATTGCATAAAGGACCCACTGCCAGGCCTCCTTCCCCGCCCCCAGTCATATCAACTGTACTTTGCAGCCAGGAGGAGAATGCCTTAGGAGTTGCTATGATGGCTCTATGACAACCACAGTTCCCCCATTTGCAGGGAGAATCCTCCAGGGACTGGATCTGCATGCTCAGAGCAGAGCAGTACAAAGCATCCCCAGTATACCTGAGGATCAAGGCCGTAGTTTCTTAAAACTTGAAAGACGTATGTGAGGTTAAGAAGTTTGTTCAAAATGCCCAGAAATGGGCATGTTCCAGTTTCTTTTACTCTGACCATTCTTTGTGGAAAAGTCTCTTCAGGAATAATATAGAGGAAAAAATAGAAACTAAAAACTGGAAAGTCTACTGATGCCATGGACCAACATTGAGGCAAGGGACATGCTTTGATGGCCTGCCCTCAGAGAATAGTAGAACCAGTGCATTTCCAGAGATTTCAAGGAAAATACTGTACTTTCAGCAGACCTCTCTTTCAATGGCTTTGAGGATGAGGCCAAAAACCAACCTGGTTTAAAGAGGACATGCAACAAATGAAGTGAGGAGGAAGATGGCTAGAGCACCAGTAAAAGAATCTGATTGTGCCAAAGGCAATCAGTTGAAGCATAAAGTTGAATTCACGTTTTTTCCCGAGTCAATGTGGGAAGAACAGATGTCAGCAATCTGGTTTAGGCTCGCTCTAGATAAGACTAAGTGGTAATGGTAGACTGTGGGGAAAGTAACTGTAGGCGTTGGCAGCGATAATTATAGGCGTGCGCAGCCCATTTCATTAGGGTGTGCACCCAGGGAGCCCTGCCCTAGCCCCGCCCCCGCTCTGCCCCCATCCACTCCCTCCTACTTCCCGCCCCCTGACTTCCCCCCTCAGAACCCCCAACCCCCCCTGCTCCTTGTCCCCTGACTACCCCCTCCTGTGACCCCTGCCCCCAACTTCCCCCCAGGACCCCACCCCCATCTAAGCCTCCCTGCTCCTTGTCCCCTGACTGCCCCCCTAGGACCCTACCCCCTACCTGTCCCCTGACTGCCCCGACCCTTATCCACACCCCCGGGACTCTCATGCCTATCCAACCGCTCCCCTGACAGGACCCCCAGAACTCCCAACCCATACAACCCCTCTTGCTCCCTGCCTCCTCCAACCCCCTCCACACCCCTGCCTCCTGACAGCCCCCCCCCGAACTCCTGACTCATCCAACCCCCCCAGCTCCTTGTCCCCGACCACCTCCTCCAAAGACCCCCCCACCCTAACTGCCCCCCCAGAACCCTCCTTGCTCCCTGTCCCCTGACTGCCCTGACCCCTATCCACTCCCCGCCCCTAACCACCCCCCGGGATCCCACCCCCTATCCAACCCACCCTGCTCCCTGTCTCCTGACTGCCCCCACCCCTTATCCAACTCCCCTGGCCCCGGACCACTTACCATGAGATGAGGCTCCTAGCCTCCCCACGGAGCCAAACACTGCCCTGCGGGAGCGCACAGCCCTGGCCCCCAGAGCGCTGCGCGTGCGGCGGCATGGCTCCAGGAGAGGGAGGAACATGTCTGCCTCCCCGTGGAGCCAAATACTGCCCCGCGAGAGCGCACAGCCCCGGTCCCTGGAGCGCTGCGCGCGCGGCGGCATGGCTCCAGGGGAGAGGGGGAAGACGGGGGAGGGGCCGGCGGTTTGCTGCTCTCGGCCGGGCGCTCCGGGCCGGGAGCGCAGACCCCGCGGCTTGCCGTGCCGGGAGAGGGGGGCCATTTGCCCACCCCTGCATTAGGGTGTGCCTGGGCACACCCGGCACACCCCGTGTGCACGCTTATGGTGATAATATCTACTCCTCTGACTGAGGGTGCTCATATTCCCTTAGTCACCAAGTTCACAATTCAGGGATAGTGTTGAGTCCACAGCTTAGGATCCCCACTTTGTAACCATGGTCAGGATGAGGGTTTTATTTCAGCCTACGTCTGGTCAGAAAGCTTTGACTGTTTTGGATCAGTTACAGAGCTTGCTAGAGTTATCCGTATCTTAGTCTTCTCAAATTGCACTCAGTGCAGGCTACATCTTAACTCCACTTGCAAACTGAAGCTGCTGCAAAACACAGTCCCTCCCTCCCCACTGATTAAGTGGTGAATGATGCCAGAAGCACACGACACCAGTGGTCCTTAATTTGAGCAGGACCTTTGGAACAGGACAGCCTGCCCCTTTCAGGGCCAGGAGGATTTAGGCCAGTCAACCTGGTTCAGTTGACCTCACCTGTTCCATAATTAGCTGCTTCCCAGCCTGAGGGTGTGGGACTAATGGGGACTGAAGAACCCCTGTATCTCATAAGAGCTGAGAGAATTCAGGTGGGGAGGACTGTGGGGAGCAGGTTGGGCTCCTGTAGCAGGCAGTGAGGTCAGTGTAGAGACATGTTTGTAGAAGATTATAATTTAGAAATGCTCCCTCTTAAGGGCCAGTATTATGAACATAGGAATTTGGAGATGTGCCATGGAGTCAGGGGTTGGGATCACCACATGGCTGTGGGCAGCAGTTCACCAGGGATGCTCTTGAGTTAGGAATAAAACTTTAATATAACATTCTCATTCACTGGCTTGTTATTTAATGAACCCCAAGATTATTACAGTCTGGTCTGCAGGAAGCTCCAATAAGTAGTAGCATGTGAGATGGGCAGCCTGGGAGCTAGCCCTGTATAACAGAACAGAGGAAAACAAAGGTAGCTCAGAAGGGGCTGACAATGGAGCTGAGGAGGTGGGCTGAAGAACAGTCCAAGGGGTCAGAAGAATATGGTGGTTGTTTGGGCTTTTGTAACCTTGGAAGTGGTTAAATTTGTTTAGTGACTTGGCTGGAGGGACAAGCTACATTACAAAGACTGAGCTGGAGAGCCACCGTGGAGGAGGAAACTGGAGCAGGGAGCACCTGCAGCACCATGGTTCCCCCGGAAGAGGTGCTGTGGGGTGGACACTCCTGTGACAAGCTTCCTGTGCAGTCAGTCCTGTTGGACTCAGTGGGACTTCTCACACAGAAGGGACTATTCAATGGGCTTAGCTGCCTGGACTTCAAGATCTCATTTACACCAGCCAGTGATCTGGCGCAATGTGAATAAGAGTAGCAGTACTAAGCCCTACATTCTGTGTTGTGCTCTCACACAGTTTTCTCTGTTAGCAAAGCATACAGGTGTTCCCAGGTTGTGAGAGATCTGACTAAGCTAGCAGATTTTTCAGTAGGTGATATATCTGAAGGACCATCTGGGGTCAAACAACCAGAATGGGGAACCCTGTATAGGCCTTACATTGTGTCCATAGCATAAACCCTATGTTGAATGCCCCTTTACACCCATACATGTGCGATATAATCAAGCTTCACTTCACTGAATTAACTATTTGTCTAAAATATAAACAGTAAAATAAGTGAGGTTCTTACCCACGAAAGCTTATGCTCCCAATACTTCTGTTAGTCTTAAAGGTGCCACAGGACCCTCTGTTGCTTTTTAGTAAAATAAATAAGAATGTTTGTTTCAATGTCACTGTGAGCTAGAGGGAGCCATTCAGTTTAGTCCAGTGTAAAGCGGGGAGCATACTTGCTTTTCAGGGCACTTACTGCCCTTCTCATGCCTGGCCAGTGTTGCTAACTGGTGGGTGGTGGGGCATAGCCATGGCCCTACCCATTCCCCATCTCTCTCTATGCCCTGCTCTGCACAGTTACGCACAGGATGTATCAGGTGCCCAGTCTGTCCTCTCCCCGGGCATCTGGAGCCACAATCAAGGCTAATGCAGCTTCACAAGGGAGTGTGCAGGGGTGTCTTACCTCCCCTTACCCCTCTCTGTGGCAGGTTAGCCTAGGGGCACAACCTAGCTAACAAACTACACTTGCCGGAAAAAGAGCTAATATGATTTTTAAAAGGTAAGTTCTTTAATGTGTTTATCCACCTAGTGCCAATTCTGCTCCCATTGGCAAAACTCTCGTTGACTTCAGTGGTGCAGGATCAGGTTCACAGAACCTGATTCTCCTACCCTTACCCTCATTAGTGCTGAATAATGCTGTTAGTGAATTTGAAGGCAATGAGACGAATCCTGGGAGCTAGTGCTGCTGACTGTGAGCGAGGGTTGCAGAAATGAGCTCTTCTGGCAAGAGAAACTAGCCAGTATTTTCCATTAGCTTGAAAATCAGCTGATGACTTTACCCTTGGCAACAAAGAGCCAGTCGGATGTGTTGTCGAGTTAAACAGTTCAGCGTGTCTATCCCATAGTATGTGAACACTTGTATGTATCACACATGTGTAATACATTTGGAAAAATGAAAATAACAAAGAGCTAAAAAATGGGGGACAACAAACAAACTGAAATTCGGCACCAAATGCTGCTCGCACTGTAGTGATGTTAGTGTATTGTTGTAAGGTTTTATTATAGCTAGTACAGCACCAATTCAATTCTCTGATCATAATACACTACTTGGTCTTTGGCCTCATAGTTTGTCCACATGGGAACTGCATTATTACCTCATAAAACACCACTATTGCCGCTTAAGTAAACAGTCTATATTGCTGAATCCCTTAGTGTTGTGGAAATAACGCACTTCCTCCCTTTCTCAAGACATTTGTTTTGCTGCAAGGATCCAGAGGTCTTGATAGTTATACAGCAGCTCTGGGGCGATGTCCGTTTATTCAGTATTAGTTAGAAAAAGTATATACAAAATTCTATCTAATGCAAAGTGTGTGGGAGTTGAGGGAGGATGACACCAGCACTGAAATGCCACCTGTGCTAGGCCAATTTCAAAACTTCTCTCTGAGGAATTTTCACGCCACGGATGATACTTAAAGAGAATCGGATCTGTGCAGCAGCTCTTGATGTGATTGGCAGGCAGGCTGCAGAATGCACCACATTCTTGAGAGGCTGTCTGCTCTTCATGGTTCCAATTGGCTCAAACCCAGGGCAGATAAATGTTTTATGGTTGAATATTGCAGCAAGTGGGGTTAGAAGTTAAACCTGCTGGAACAAAGCCTAGGAGAACATCTTTAAAGTAAAGGAAAAATGTGAAGATTCTTCTGAACAATCAGATCACTTTAAAATTCCCTTTTATACCTAACACTTAAAATGTTTTACCGGCATAACTAAAATGCTGAGATGTAATTTTTTTTTCCAGCATAGCTATACTGATAAGAACCCCAATGTAGATGCAGTATAGTAGTGTAAGGCACTTTATACTGGTATAGATCAACTTTTAAGTGTAGACAAGGCCTTAGTTTTTATTGTTTAAGAACTATTCAGTCCTTTGAGGATTTCCGAGAATGATGGGGAGAAACTACACTGGTATAAATCAGGAGTAACTCCACTGACGTCAATGGAGTTACACCGATGTAAGTGAGATCAGAATGAGGCCCAGTGTCTGGCAAATGACAGATGATATTTTTTTTTTGTCAAGAAAAGGGAAATTCATAAATGCAGTTAATCCAACGCTTTTTATTAATGGGTCATTGACTGAAGGGTCAAAAGCAAGAACTTGAGTTGAGAAAGTAAGCACTGGTCATGTGTTTTCCTGAACTCATTCTTCTTTCTTGCCTGCTGCATTGTTTGCCAAGAGATTATACTCTTGTTCTTGTTGGCAGAGGTCCCAGGGTGTCCATCCCAGCCGTAGTGACATACAAAGCCTCTCTGCTGGATGTAATACCAATCCAGGGGATATTACCATATAATATACTCAATCTAATTGTAGAAACATGATGCAGCAGAAGGGGGGGCTGGTAGACTGAGCTTCTTCAGGGGAAATTCACCTACTTGGATCCAGCCTTACAAACAGAGAGAGATTTATCCCCTCTCTCACAAATAGAGAGTAAGGTCAGCTGCCTGGAGCAGCTCCCAGACAGCCTACTACGCCCCTAAAACATGCATCAGATGTGAGAATTGACACTTGTGCTGCTGCTGCTTTCTGCAGTTAAAATACCTCAGGAACACATTCTCTCTCTTTCCCCCATTTTATCTTTTATGTACCACTATTAGCTAATAGTAATAGTGCTACCCAGACTCATGAATAAACCTTCCTCGCTGTTTTAATTTGGGGGTGTGGGGGTTGAGAGTGTCAGGAAGAAGGGAGGTGTTGTTGATGTCAATGTGAACTAGCTGCATAGGGGAGAATTGCAATAACACATACAGTGACACCAATTTTTTGTTTTTTGTTTGTATTTTGGGGAGAGGGTTGTCCACTCTTTCATAATAACAGCTAGTCCCCTTCTCCATGAATAAGTAGCTTCCTGTACCCATCCACACTGTGGGGAGACAAGGTGAAAGTATACCGTGTGCTGAGCTGATTTTATACTAACTAGACATGGGTCCAAAGCCCTATGGAATTCTGGAGAAATTTGGAGCCATGGTCAGTGAATTAGGCCTACTTCTGATTTTGATGGAGGGGAGAAAAATGCTTTCTTCACCCTAATAACATCGTCTGCTAATTTGGTAACTGACTTTCCCAGCAGTTGTTTTCCTTAAACACATTCATTCATTCTGGAGGTTCATTCATACCCTTTGATAGAGCTGGTCAATTAAAATTATTTCCATTGAAAAATGGTGAGTTGTTGAAATCACAATGTTTTGCAGAAAGATGTAAGTTTCGGTGAAATTTTCATTAGGAAGATTTTTCAGGTCCATGGTGAAATGTCCGAGAAAGACACATCACCCCTAGAATAGCTAAGAGCCTGGGCTATAGGAGACCCATGTTCATTTCCCTCCACCATGTCCCGAGTTAATGCCATAACCACTAAGCTATTGGCTATTCTGGGAGCAGTGGCACTCTCTCTCTCTCTCTCTTACTTGGCCAATGACCATTTAATCATTCATATAAGGAGAGACTGACTCTACAACCTGCAGGCTGGGGCTTTAGTCTGTGGTGCAAGAGACCCACATTCAAATCCCTGCACAGTCTGATTTGGAGTAGGGACCTAAACCCAGGTCTTCCAGGCAAGTGGCTATTCTGGGGTAGTGGATGTCTAGTTTTCATGGGAAAATATCAATAGGACTTGTTTGTGTTCCAGTGTGGAGAACACACAGATTTTGGAAACTTTTTTTTTTTAATTTAAAGTGTTTTCCAGCCAGCCCTCCCTTCTGCATCGAATGGCCACATCGATACATAGTTAATCTTTTACACCCAGTGCTTTTCAAAACCATTCCTAACGGGGGAATGTTGTTCATATTCCAGGTTTTAGTATGGTATAAGCATTGACAAACAAACTAAAAGATATAAATCCTTTGTTTCTTGTCATGTCTATTCATGCCAAGAATACCCCTGATAACATACAGCAGGTGTAGTTACCACTTAGGATTCCAGAAAGCTGTGTTTAATCACATGTTTTGTAGGTACATATTTGGGGATTTGGGAATGGGTTTGAACACCCAAGCACCAGGATCTGAATGTCCCTGGACTTTGGTCAACTTTGATTCCAGATATGAATGCCTCAGCAGGCCCCTTTCTCCGTGCGCATCAAACAAAATGTGGTGACGTTCAGATCCAAACTTCACATCTTGGTTCCCTCTCCACGTATTTGTAATCCTTCATATCTATTAATATAGCAAGGTCACTCTGCCTATCTGTGGCAGTTTCATAAGTGTCTCCATGAAATTGCAGAAGCAAGCAAAATAGCAAGTATATGGAAGGGTGGGGGGATTCATTTTTTTACAACACATTGTGTAGCTGATAACAGCAAAAACAAACGAGAGCTTCAGAAACTCAGAGGCTGTATAGCTGAATGGTGCACTTTCCCCACTCTGACCTGAACAGCATTCAGGAATGTAGCATTATTGTCTTATTTCATTGGCTCATTGAAATCTAGTGTTGCAGCTGAATCCTAGCATGCAACATACTCTCAAGGACATCTTTTTTTCTACCATTTTTGCTTCACTGCAGACAGTTGCAAAGTAAAAAAAAAAAGGGGGATGCAGAAATTGGATTCCCAAAAGACGGTATTTTTCAAAGCTTTTTTGCATTGTCAGGAGCTGTGTATAGTAACAATCAAAGGGATTGGTTCTGAATCTGCCCCCTTTCAGCTCCTACCTGGGTTTCAGGAATGCCCAAGGTAAGGAAGCTGGGGACTAGACAATAGTAATCGTGTTAATAGATTTGGTCTCCACAGAATGTGCTTGATATCCATGCACTCAAATGCATACAACCTGGCCTTTCAGTGTACTGTTTGTTATGTCTCTGGCGGAGACATCCTCTGAGAGCAGTGAATCCAAACCTGTGTGGGTGCGAGCCTAGGTGTAGATAGAGAGAAGGAAGGGGTGAAGTCAGAAAACTAGTTCTGAAAGCAGGGGTAGCAGCTCCTGATCAAGAGAAGCCTGTCTGGACGTGCAAGCTGACCCAAAGGCAGGGTTTAATAACTCATTTGAGTGAGGGAGAGGGAGTCACTCTGGACACAACAGCACATTCTGGCTCCAGGGACAAGGGGATGTCAGAGCAGAGCCTTTCCCTGCTGAGAAAGATAAATTAGATAAGGCATATGAGGAGTCTAAATCAAGCTATGTTAAGCAAACTATCATTGTTTCCATTTCTTTTTCTCTGTTTTTAATAAACTTTGTTATAATCATAAGGGTGATTTCATGCAGGCGCCCCACGGAGAAGAGGATCCTGTGACGGGTTAGATCACAGAAACCCCCTTGGGAGCTGCCACCCGAAGTGCAAAGACTACCCCTGCTTCTGTTTTCCCTGCAAACTCAGGACTCCAGCACCCTGTCTTGCTGAGCCAGACTCTCCCGTCTGCTCCAGCACAGACCCAGGGTCTGAATCACTTGCCCCAAAGCTGCAAGTTTACCTGAAAACAGCTCACAGAAGTGTGCTTGTCTTTAGCACTCAGATGCCCAACTCCCAATGGGGTCTAAACCCAAATAAATCCGTTTTACCCTGCATAAAGCTTATGCAGGGCAAACTCATAAATTGTTCGCCCTCTATAACACTGATAGAGAGATATGCACAGTTGTTTGCTCCCCCAGGTATTAAAACATACTCTGAGTAAATTACTAAATAAAAAGTGATTTTATTAAATACAGAAAGTAGGATTTAAGTGGTTCCAAGTAGTAACAGACAGAACAAAGTAAGTCACCAAGCAAAATAAAATAAAATGCGCAAATCTATGTCTAATCAAACTGAATACAGATAATCTCACCCTCAGAGATGCTTCAGTAAGTTTTTCTCAGACTGGACACCTTCCAGGCCTGGGCACAATTCTTTCCCCTGGTACAGCTCTTGTTCCAGCTCAGGTGATAGCTAGGGGATTCTTCATGATGGCTCCTCTCTCCACTTTGTTCTGTTCCACCCCTTTATATATCTTTTGCATAAGGCGGGAACTCTTTGTCTCTCTGGGTTTCCACCCCCCCTCACTGGAAAAGCACCAGGTTAAAGATGGATTCCAGTTCAGATGACATGATCACATGTCACTGCAAGACTTCATTGCCCACTTGCCAGCACACACACATACAGGAAGACTCACAGGTAAACACAGCCATCTGCGGATAATGGTCCTTGTTAATGGGAGTCATCAAGATTCCAAACCATCATTAATGGCCCACACTTTACATAATTACAATAGGCCCTCAGAGTTATATTTTATATTTCTAGTTTTAGATACAAGAGTGGTACATTTATACAAATTGGATGATCACACTCAGTAGATTATAAACTTTGTAATGATACCTTACAAGAGACCTTTTGCATGAAGCATATTCCAGTTACGTTATATTCACTTATTACCATATTTTTCTAAAACTATCCCAGTTACATTATATTCACTTATTATCATGTTTTTATAAAACCATATAGACTGCACAACATCACAGATCCTGTTACTCTTCCGCACACCTCTCCTAAGGTTGAGTTTCTGACTCTCTCCCACATAGCCTTGGTCAAGAGACATGGGCAGAGGTGTCTGCTCACAGTGCTGTGTTGCCATCAGGCCACAGCAGGCAAAACTCAAGGGGGAAAGGCTAAATGACCAAACAGAAGACAAGAGTTGGAGGAGATGTTGGTTATAATCAGCCAGACAGCAAAGTAATGTCCTCCTCCCCACCCTAGCCTTGAGTTCTTCCTTCTCTTCCTGTCACGCCTCCACATCACCGTTATTTTTCTCCCACAGCTTTCCTCAAGGATTCTTTTTGCTACTGGCTAGAGACTCCTTAATTTGTGGTCATTAGCTTTTCATCCACAGGAGATGCCACGTGTTACAGTATGTGTGTGGCATATGAGAGAAAAAAATGTCTCTCTCCACAGGCTGAACACCGAGTATGGTACAGTTTCTATAGAGAAATGATAGAAGTGAAACTAACACTACAAACCAAACCAAACATCTGAACAACCCTCACGCTATTGGGTGTTTGAAGTCTGGATCCAAATTTTGCAATCTGACTCCATCTCTAGTAGGAGAAGTATAGAAGGTGAGATGGGAATAGTTTATTCAACATAAAAAAAATGTTATTTTTGTCTTCAGCATTTTAGCTATCAATAGTTGTCAATATTAGAAGTGAGATAACAATGTTTTGCATGGGATGGAGGTAAATTGGGTCTAAAATGACGGATGTGCTTCTTAGTGAGGTGATAAACTGCTACATTCTGCCTTCACCTATCTACAGCATAACTGGGTCTAAAATTTCAACCTTTCTTTGACTCTTTGCAAATGATGACATTAAAATTCAGGACCTTGAAACTCCATATATAGCAAAGACATACAGGATGAAAGTCCAAAATTGTTTCAGTGAATTGCAGTGTGCTAGCTGCAATTCCATTTATAGTGAATCTCTATCATGAAGATGTTTTGTGTAAGTAAAGTAAAAAGTAAGAAAAGAAAAAAGCTTTGCTATAAAAAGGTCCCAGAGTATTCAGTTATAACTCATTCATCATAGGGAGAGGACCGTTGGGGATAATAAAGTTACAGTGATATGAAATACTTTCACAAAAAACCTGTGAATCTCGTGTTACTAGAAAATGTTTAAATCAAAGCCTTCTGACTCAATAGTGAGGATCATAAACTATTATTTTTATAGATCGTGCTTGCAATATGTACAGTACATGTACATGTAGTGAAATCAATAGAAGTCTTGCAATATGTACACGCAACATGTACAGTATTTAAATCAATCTGAGTCTTTCTATTGCCTTTAATGGGAGCAGAAT
This sequence comes from Emys orbicularis, assembly GCF_028017835.1. Taxonomy (NCBI): domain Eukaryota; kingdom Metazoa; phylum Chordata; order Testudines; family Emydidae; genus Emys; species Emys orbicularis. Next base: position 246,999,434 of record NC_088683.1, read on the forward strand.
AGAACCATATGGGCCAAATTTTCAAAAGCTCAGGTGCAGACTTTCTAGCACTCAGCAATTCCAAAGGCGACACTTATGGTTGGATGTTCAGCATCCAGCAAGGTGAGTTCTTTAGAAAATCTGGCTTTTAAAGAACATTCCCCTAGCACAGAGTAAACTCCTAAAGCATGTGCTGCGCTCAGTCTGGGAAAGAGGTAGTCAGGAGAGCATATCTTCAGGCAATAGTTCTAAGAACTTAAATTACAATATCAAAACAAAACACATATAGCCTTAATAAAACAAACACACCTCTACCCCGATATAACGCGGTCCTTGGGAGCCAAAAAATCTTACCGTGTTATAGGTGAAACCGCGTTATATCCAACTTGCTTTGGCCTCGAGCATTTCCGTTATTAATAGTCAGCAAATCAAGCCAGGTAGGGAAGGCTGTGCCTCCCCAAACAGCCTGTCCCCGCCCCATATCCAACCCCCACCTACTTCCCGCCCCCTGACTGACCTCTCAGAACCCCCGACCCATCCAACCCCCCCCGCTCCTTTTCCCCTGACTACCCCCTCCCAAGACCCCACCCCTATCTAAGCCCCCCTGCTCCTTGTCCCCTGACTGCCCCCTCCAGAGACCCCCCCATCCCTAATCACCCCCAGGACCCCACCCCCTACCCAACCCCCCCTGTCCCCTGACTGCCCCAACCCCTATCCACACCCCTGCCCCCTGACAGGCCCCCTGGGACTCCCACACCCTATCCAATGCCCCGGTTCCCAGTCCCCTGACCTCCCCGCCCCCAGAACCTATAAATCATCCAACCCCTCCCCCCCCGCTCCCTGTCCCCTGACCGCCCCTCAAGACCCTCTGCCCCTTATCCAACCCCTCGGCCCCGGCCCTGCACCCTTAACACGCCGCTCAAAGCAGCGTATCGGAGTCAGACACACTGACGCACTGATCCGCCAGGACGCACAGCCTCGCCCCCCCAGAGCGCTGCTTTACCGCATTATATCCGAATTCGTGTTATATTGGGTCACGTTATATCGGGGTAGAGGTGTACATTAAAAAAGTAGCAACAAACGGGTCGGGATTCAACCAACGTGCTCTAGCTCAAAGAGGAATTTCGCTCCGGGAACGTCGCTAGCCCGTGTTCTAGAGGAGGTGAAACTCGATGATCACAGTCCCTTCTGGCCTTGGAATCTATGCTCTACTCCGGCTGCTCTGCAGCACTCCACATTAAAGAACAGCCAGAAACCCAGTCTCACTCGTTTCAGCTCGGGGTATGGCTGCTCTGTGTCACTGAAGCACGCCAGTGAATCTGGCCCATCCGTTTCTGGTAACTCTGCTTAGTTCTGTGTTTCTGCTGCCCCTCGCAAACACCTAAAGCAGAGAGCTCTCCTTCGGGTGTTTCTGAAGTCATTACTTATTGCATAAGAAATACACAACCCTAAATTTAGATTCCTGGCCAGAAATAGGAAATCATTTTCAAATACTTTGTCACTTTAAGACCTGCCTGTGCAGTCTGCTGTTGACTTAGGATCTAGGGTTTATTTAAATCTTTTATTTAAGATTAATTTCAGCTCATCTGCTAGCAGTCCCTAATATTAGAATATAGGCTTAAGTAATTTAAAAATAATACTTCTACAGTTCTGAAATATTATAACATAAAGAGAAATTATAACTATGTAGACTCACTTACTTAAGTTGGAATAAAAAGGCAGAATGTTTTTTGTTTTTACCATTCTGAACAGTTTCCCCCCCTTCTTCAAGAGAAGCTAATTTCCTATCCCCTCCACCATCCTCCTCTCCAGTCACCAAGCCTTGACAGGCATACTTGCAACTCTACCAAAGGCAGCCAGGCAAGTCAATGATTTATAGTATTCCTTAGTAAGGGCAAGTGAGACAGTCACCTGGTAACTTCCCAAAACAGACTGATTACTCTGAAGTGCTGCTAATAATCCACTGACAAAGTTATGAAGATTTTGGTTCAAGCCAGGGCAAAGGAGAACTGACAGTCTAATCCTGGTGACACAACTGAACACATCAGGAAGCTGTTGGCAAGCTAGTATTCAGAAATACTGCAATCTGAAGTGCTTGCAGCTTCTGAGAACGCCCCGGTAAGTTTTCACATTGCTAAGGATGGTCTTTATTTGCTAAGTGAGTGTATCTTATCTGAGATCACTGTATTTTCTAAGCAGCATAGAGTGAGCACAGGAACCCCCTTTTTTCATTATGCTGACATTTTCCTCTTTAAACTTTTGAATATCTCATGGATTTTTGCTGCTGGGACTCCTGCCTGACTGCCAAAGAAATGATCTATTTGTTACACTTTCTTAAATGTAGTAAATTTAAAAAGCTCCTCCCTTCGCTACATGGCTGTTTTGAGACATACTCAATCCTGGTTTAAGCATGCATAATTCTACTATTGCTGAATTTGGCCCTTTATTTTTAATAGAGAAATGGAAAATTCCTGCTTTTTATTTTTGTTTTGTGAATGTTTTGTGATCTAAATTGAGGTTAAAGTTGAGAAGGGACTGGGAGGAAGGATTGCAAAAGCAAACGTGTTAATTTACTTAATCTTTTGTATCTGCCCTGAGGGCAGGGGCGGCTCCAGGCACCAGCGCAGCAAGTGTCTGCCTTGGGTGGCAAGCCACGGGGGGCAGCCTGCCGGCCGCTGTGAGGGCGACAGTCAGGCGGCCTTCGGCGGCGTGCCTGCAGGAGGTCCGCTGGTCCCGCGGTTTCAGCAGCAATTCGGTGGCGGGTAGGCCGAAGGCGCAGGACCGGCAGATCACCCGCAGAAACGCCGCCAAATCCATGTGACCGCGGACCTCCCGCAGGCATGCCACCGAAGGCCGCCTGACTGCCGTGCTTGGGGCGGCAAAAAACATAGAGCCGCCCCTGCCTGAGGGCCTGCATGAGAGAAAAGCTCTGCAAGATCTAGTTGAGATCAACAATCATGAGTGAAATTTAAGGGGAGGAGGAGGGGGAATACTGTTGGATCCTCCTTTCCACTTGCACAAATAAAACATTTTGAAGGTCTGGGCAGGGTGACTGATTGGTGGGAGCTTTAGTTGTCTGCACTAGCATGCTATCCTAAGCAGCATAATGGCAGGAAAATTCCACAGGTCATTTCCTTAGCCTACTAAGAGAGTAAGAATCTAGGGAATGACATAACCCCACCACTTAGAAGGAGAAGATTTGTGAAAATCCACTGCCCCCACAAGAGGCCTTTTCTTCTCTTTCTCAGGCCTGATTTTGAGTCATACTGAACTTTTGCCTCTCATATTAAGGCAATAAGAAGAGGTTCTTTAAATACATTAGGAGCAAGAGAAAGATGAAGGAAAGTGTAATTCTTCTACTTAGTGGGAAAGGAGAGCTAATAATTGATGGCATTAAAAAGGCTGACTGCTTCAGCCTAAAAGGTTAACCTAAAAAGGTTAATAGTGACCAGATATTCAACGCAATTAATATTAACAACAAGGAGGAAGGGATGCAAGCCAACATAGGGAAAGAACACATTCAAGAGTAATTAGATGTGTTCAAGGTGAAAGGGTCTGATGAAATTTATCCTAGAGTACTTAAGGAACTAGCTGAATCAGTCTCGGAACAGTTAGCAATTATCTTTGAGAAATCTTGGAAGACGGGTGAGGTCCCAGAGGAGTGGAAAAGGGCAAATATAGTACTACCTTTAAAATAGGGAGAACCCAAGGAATTATAGACCAGTCAGCCTAACTTCAATACCTGGAAAGATACTGGAGCAAATCCATTTAGAAGCACCTAAAGGATAATGGGGTTATAAGGAATAGCTAGCATGGATTTGTCAAAAACCAATCATGGCAAACCAAGCTAGTTTCTTTCTTTGACAGGGTTACTGGCCTAGTCAATGGGGAAAAGGAGGAGATGTAGATTTGATATATCTTTATTTTAATAAGGCTTTTGACAAGTCTCACATGACATTCTCATAAGCAAATTACAGAAATGTGGCCTAGATGAAATTACTGTAAGGTGGCTGCAAAACTGGTTGAAAGACTGTACTCAAAAAGTAGTTATCAATGTTTTGTCATCAACCTGGGAGGCTGTATCTAGTGGGGTCCTGCAGATTTCAGTCCTGGGTCCTGTACTAGTCAATATTTTCATTAATGGTATGGATAAGGGAGTGGAGAGGGTGCTTATAAAATTTGCAGATGACACCAAGCTGGGAGGGGTTGCTAGCACTTTGGAGGACAGGCTCAGAATTCAAAATGACCTTGACCAATTGGAGAAATGGTCTGAACTCAAGTTGAAATTCAATAAAGTCAAGTGCAAAGTGCTACACTTCGCAAGGAAAAATCAAATGCACATCTACAAAATGGAGAATAATTGGCAAGGTGATAGTAGTTCTGAAAAGGATCTGGGGGTTATAATGGATCAGAAATTGACTATGAGTCATCAGTGTGATGCAATTTCAATAAAGGCTAAAACCATTCTGGGATGTATTAACAGGAATGTCATATGTAAGACATGGGTGGTAACTGTCCCTCTCTACTGAGTACTGGTGGGGCCTCAGCTGTAGTACTTTGTCCAATTCTGGGTGCCACACTTCAGGAAAGTTGTGCACAAATTGGAGTCCAGAGGAGAGCAGCAAAAATGATAAAAGGTTTAGAAAACCTGGCCTATTAGGAGAAGCTTTTTTTTAAAAAATGGGCATATTTTGTCTTGAGAAAAGAAGACTCAGGAGAGAACCTGACAATAGCCTTCAAATAAGAGAAGGGCTGTTACAAAGAGAATGGTGATCAATTGTTCTCCATGTCCACTGAAGGACAAGAAGTAATGGGCTTAATCTGCAGCAAGGATGATTTAGGTTAGATATTAGGATAAACTTTCTAGCTATCAGAGTAGTTAAGCTCAGGAATTGACTTCCATGGGAGGTCATGGAATCTCCATTATTGGAGATTTTAAGAACAGGTTGGACAAACACCTGCCAGGGATGGTCTAGGTTTACTTGGACCTGCCACAGCGCAGAAGGCTGGATTTGATGACCTCTCAATGTGTCTTTCAGCCCTACATTTCTATGATTCTATGAGAGTCGCAGGTGCTCAGGATTTCTGAAAATCAGCCTCAGATTATAAACACACACATACATATTCTCACACATTCTGGCCAGGTCCTACAAGAACCAGAAGCAGACAACTGAGATTAGTGGCTTCTTGAAATCGTAATTCAACATACTAAGGGCCAAATCCAGATCACTTTACTCTCACACTCATTGGACTACCTCCCCCCAAAAGCAGGAAAAGGCGAGTGAGCCAGACAGCTGCTTCTGAAAAGAGTGGAGGAAAACAGACAGAATCAAGGCCAGTCAGCCAAACCTTGAAAACACCAAAGGAGACACTGAATCCCCCTCCAGAAGATAACTCAAGGTAAGAAGAGGAGCCTGGCCTCCTTAGGAGAAGGGGATCCTATGGGGAGATGGGGAAGGAGTCTCCTTGGTCTGTCCTGCCACTGGAAATCTGAGGTGGCTCGGCCTTTGTTTCTCTGCTTCAAGGGGAGTTGGCATTTCCAACCAAAGGTGCACTCCTCCTCATCTACACTGCCTGCTGAGGTGACTTTTCCTTGTTCCAAGGAACTGACTTTTTTAAGCTCCAACTAGGCACAGACTGGAGACTTATCACTAAATGTATGTTTTACTGCCTCCCTATTTTCTTGTGTGTACCTTATGCTCCATCTTTTACTGTTCATTGTTACTGCTACTTCCTCCTGCTTTTCCTTTTGTTTGTTAAACTGAGTCAAAAAGTCGTGGCCCTCTGATTTCTTTACAAACCACACTTGACTCTCAGCACTTGCTGAGGTGGGAATGACCAATTTAGTAAGCCAAGCCATTTTATTTTCTGAAGGTGATCTTTTCTCCCATGCAGAGAGTCAGCACAAGGACTCTGCACCACTTCAGTCCTCAAAATGGTTTAAATGGAACATAAACATTGGTTGAATTACACCCTAAAGCACAGTGCTCTAGGTGGGCTGAATTTTTAGCTTGAGCTAAATCTTTATTTACTTTAAAAGTGCCACTAAGTTGCAGCCAAAGGGATAGTGTTGTCACATGAGCTTAGCTTTTTTACTGTAAAAATAAACAAAACCCACCTGACAGAGAGATTACACCGGCTTGTCCATGTTTGTAGCAACTACACTATCCATTGCTTGTCATACATATGAACTGGCTACAGAGCTTCCTCCCTGAAGAGAGATACTAGAGATGCATCTTCCGTGACATCTTTTAATGCACTGCCATGTATATCTGTGGTATGCTCAGATAAGGTATAAATTTTACAGGTACAGTATCATGCTATTTTTAAAGTTCAGTATGTATCAGTCTATTATGTGTCTCTGAATTGTATTAGTTTTCTAATTACATGACCCAAAAGTGTAAAAGCTTGGTTTGGAGTCTGAATTGTCTTCTTGTTCTGCATTCACCATCTGTAGACTCTGCTCCGTTGATTGTTATTTTTGAGGAACAAACGATAAATGTTGATTTCTGCCGAAGTCTCCACTATCAGCCTCGATCACATATGATCTGATTGATTAATTTTGTTTCTTTATGACAGCTGGAGTTCTCCATCCTTGTGATGGGGTGTCCATGCCACACAGGATTGAAAGGGGTTAAGATGGCCAGGCAGGCCAAATAACTCCACAGGCTGCACCTGGTGTAGGAGTCGGGGACCAGGGAACTAATTGAGAGCAGGCTCAGCTGTGCAGGAACAAGAAGGGCCTATGTAAAGCCAGGTAATTGGCAACAGACAGGGGCTGCAGGAAGGCAGGTAGCAGTCACTCCCTGGGAAGAGGGAGGAGGGTTTTGTAGCTGGTATAACCAGAGAGGAGGGGAACAAGGTGTAGTAGGAAGCAGTCCTGGGAAGGAGCAGTGAGGGCTAAGAAAGGAAAGCCTAGAACTGTGGGTCCCTGGACTGGAGCCCAGAGTAGAGGGCAGGCCCAGGTTCCCCTACTAGCCACTGAGGGAGTGGCACTGAGGGCCAGTGAAAGGGAAGACTGACTAAAACTTCTAGGGAGAAGGGACTTTGCTACCCCAGAAGGGGGAAACACTGAAGGCTAGAGGACTAGCCAGAAGGCTGAGTCACAAAGAGGATACTGCAGTTCCAGGAGTGAGAGTGGGGCCCAGGCCAGAGGGAGAAATAGAGCAACAGTGTGCAAACTGTGGCTGGGGGCGTCAACCTCAAGAGCTAATTCCCAGAGTGACCAGGAGGACGTGCCAGACCAGTAGTGAGTGGACCCTGTGACGATCCCTTTTCTCCATCTAGTTTGACACAAACATGGTCACAAAGTTTTATATTTGAGTGATGTCTGTTTATAAAAGTGTTTGTAAGCTCTTTTTCTCTTTGATTTGGCTACTCTCTATGGTTGGCCACTTTGAACTACTGGAAAAGAACCTATGTTGGAACAATCTCCAGAGTTGTCTCCCCATTGTGAGTTGTGCTGGACTATATCCAGTAGTTGTTGTTGGTGTTGATCCATAACTCAGTAGAGCAAGGAATGGATCTTGCAGCTGTAGGATTCTCTTGGCAGTCTGTACAGGCCACTCAGCCTCTCCGTTCGCTTGTGGGTAATGTGGGCTGTTATTAATACACTCAAAACCATATTTAGTTTGGAATGACTTAAATTCCGCTGCAATGAATTGTGGTCCATTGCCTGTCACTAGTTGTTCTGGAATAACGAAATGAGCAAAGAGCACTTCAGTTTCTCTGTAAAACTGCAAAGGTACGTGCTGCAGCTTTGTTCCTCTTTTAGATGTGGAGCCTGATTTCCCCACCGCTTTGCCCTTGGTACAGTCACTTACACCTGGGTATCTTACAGATGTAAAATACCACCAAACCAGAATCATAGATTATTAGGGTTGGAAGGGATCTCAGGAGATCATCTAGTCCAACTCCCTGCTCAAAGCAGGATCAATCCCCAACTAAATCCCCAAATGGCCCCCTCAAGGATTGAACTCACAACCCTGGGTTTAGCAGGCCAACGCTCAAACCATTGAGCTATCCCTCCCCCCTATATGGAGATATCCTATCTCCTAGAACTGGAAGGGACCTTGAAAGGTCATCGAGTCCAGCCCCCTGCCTTCACTAGCAGGACCAATTACTGATTTTGCCCCAGATCCCTAAGTAGCCCCCTCAAGGATTGAGCTCACAACCCTGGGTTTAACAGGCCAATGCTCAAACCACTGAGCTATCCCTCCCCTTCGCACAGTGTACAAGATGACACAAGTCAGTGGGCCATAACTGAAATTACTTCAGAAAATCCTGAAGATATGTGCCTCACTTATTCATACGAGGCCAAAACCTGAAGTCCTGACTTAGTTTTTACTCACCCCGTTTTGACTGAGTAAGGCAGGATTAAAAAATTGATTAACAAGTTGAGGATTTGCCCCATAGGAGTTTTGGGCTGAGTAAAGACTGAAGCCTGTGTCCACTGAAATCAATGGGAGCTCTGCCTCTGACTTGAATGAGAACAAGCCTGGGCCCTGAACAGAGACTTCACAATCTGGCCCATCATTAATGGATTGCGTAAGTGAAGATAAAATGAGGATGTAGGGCTTTTCCTGGGTTCTTCCAACTTTATTAGATGTATTTTATAGATGGGAATACAGATGCAGAGAGACAAAGCTAAACATCACTGACATTAACACTGAAAGACAGCAGCAGGTCACAAGGATAGTATTACAGAGCAGATAACCTTGCCAAAAAAAAAAAAAGAGAGAGAGCAACTGAAGAAATGTGAAAATGTACATAACGTGCTAAGATTAAGGATAGTTTAAAAAAGTCAATAAAGACCTTGCAATGGGATTCAGGCATTCTATCCAGGCCAAAAAAAGCTATACATCACAAAACATAGAAGGGTGTCTAATTTTTCACTGGCTACTCCTTAATGTCAGAAAATCATGAATGGCAGGTTAAACCATAATTTTGTGGTAACTCATTCCATCACTTTGAAGTTTCTGACATTAATTTCTGTGCTTTGAAATGTTGACATAGCTAGAAATTTTGTGATACTAGCTTTGACATCCCACATCAGTCCATCTGATAATTTTAAAGCTAATCAGTGATGTAACTGAAGGAGGCATGGTAACCCAGAAAACAGAAGATCTGCTTTCAGGATGAATCATTGACAGGCTAGCATTTCACTAGTTGATGGACTGGAGAAGTTCCTTGATGTAGCTAACAAAGCCAGCGGGCACTAGAGGAAAGCTCACAATATATTTAGAGTGGTCTCTAAAGCGCCAATAATTATAAAACAGGACATTTGATAATGCAAGAACATTTGTTGGCCAAAGGCCTTGTATATCTGTTAAACCTTTTCAAGAGCTGTGCATCTATATTGAGGTCTCTTCTTCCCTTAGAGCACATAGATAATTTCAGTTAGTACGAATGAACACTATGTGCCTCCACTGATGGGCGAATTCCCCTAAAGGATGTGCATGATCAGTGCTGCATATTCCTTACATATTTTCACTGTGCCTCAATTATCTTTAGGACCATGAAGACCGACTTATTTCTGAACCCAGTTTTAAATTCTTGAATGTTAACCTGCAGCTAGAATCCCATACTTCTCACTTGTGTTTGGAGCACATACAAATGGCAAGATGCAATTAAAGTGTTGTATTCATCATAGGTTACACTGTCCCAAGAATACAGCATGCTACTTAAAATGCTCTCACCCCACCCTCCCAGTTCATTCAGTGTCAGATTTCAATGGACTTCGTAGCAATAGACCTTTTCTACAGTCAACTTGTGGAACTCCTTACCTGAGGAGGTTGTGAAGGCTAGGACTATAACAATGTTTAAAAGGGGACTGGATAAATTCATGGTGGCTAAGTCCATAAATGGCTATTAGCCAGGATGGGTAAGAATGGTGTCCCTAGCCTCTGTTCGTCAGAGGATGGAGATGGATGGCAGGAAAGAGATCACTTGATCATTGCCTGTTAGGTTCACTCCCTCTGGGGCACCTGGCATTGGCCACTGTCGGTAGACAGATACTGGGCTAGATGGACCTTTGGTCTGACCCAGTACGGCCTTTCTTATGTTCTTATGAAAATGTCTCCTCAGCAGTAACTGTCACTGCAACACTTCAACACAGATTATTTTAATTTTGACTTGTTTTTTCAAGACCAAAGAAACACAAAGACAGAAAAATTCATCTAGATGATAATTCATTAGCAGTAAATTTGTTGTTCAAGCCATTTAGGTCTAGTAACTATGTAATTTCAAACCAATAGCATGTGAGTGAGTTATTCATAATTTCTTTATATATAAGGTAAATAAACCGTGTCCCTGCTCCTGTAGGTGCTTAAGCACAGATGTAACTTTGCAGAGAGGAATGTGTCCTGGGACTACTCATGAACATCAATTATGGCTTTTGGGGTTGGTAGGAGGGTTGTTAGCTTTTTGTTAAGCTGCTGAACTGAAAAATCAATTGTAAATGAAAGATAAAATTGTAACCATCAAAGTAAGAAGAACAACCATGTCTTAGAATTATTTTCAGTTCTTTGCTCAGAATGGAAAAATACTTTAAGCTGACATAAAATGAATATTGTCATTTCATTTTGAAAGGTCAATTGAAAATGAGAATTTTTATTTAGAATTCATTCAACACTTCCCATGGGAAAACTGAAGTTTTTCAACTGAAATACTTAGAATGAAGATTTTTTTTCATCCAAAATTTCTCATGGGAAAAATCAGTGTTCTGAACAGCCCTACCTGTCTCTGATGGTGATTAGTAATCAGGTGCTTCAGGGGAAAATGAAAGAAATCCCATAATGGACAACTATGAAATAACCTGCAAACAAGAAATTTTTAGTAAGCCGCCTCGTTTAGTGGCCAGTTTATGCCCTGAAGCATGTGAGTTTACAGCCCATCTAATTTCGTCCTATTGAATGTAATTTTGCATCTTCTTGTTACCCATATAAAGGTCTAATCCTTTTTGGAAAATTATTTCTTTTCAGCATTTTAGAATTTGTTGCTAAACTAATGATGGGCAAATGTTGAAAGATTTGGTTCCTTTTCAATGTTTATTCAAATCTCTCTGTTCTGGAAATTTGAATCAGATTCCACCTGGGCACATGGGTCTATGCAAGTGGATCTCCTTGTAGGATCAAGGTTTTAGGTATTTCATGATATCAAGACTGTTTGTTTTAATAGTACCTTTTCAGAATTGAGCTCAGAATTCTTCCTTAAGATGGTTGGCTGACACAGAAGCCTTTCCAAACCAGTTTCTCTGTTGTTATGACCAAAGGCTGCCTTCTCATTCATCATTGATGAAATAACAGGAGTACTTGTGGCACCTTAGAGACTAACAAATTTATTAGAGCATAAGCTTTCGTGGGCTACAACCCACTTCTTCGGATGCATATCATATTATGCATCCGAAGAAGTGGGTTGTAGCCCACGAAAGCTTATGCTCTAATAAATTTGTTAGTCTCTAAGGTGCCACAAGTACTCCTGTTATTTTTGCGGATACAGACTAACACGGCTGCTACTCTGAAACCTATCATTGATGAAGTCATAGCCAACTTCCTGTTCTCCTTTTGCTTCAGGTTTGCTGAGCTGTACAGACAATTACAATATATGAGTCGTGAAGCATGAAATCTGAATATACTCTATTTTTTTCTCTTTAAAATTCTTCACTCCGATAGCTGCGCTGCTCTGGAAACCTTCAACAATGATTGGAAAATGTCCATGTCATCTTTAATGAAAACAAATATAGTATTCTGCATTAATAGTTCAAAATACTGCAGTTTACAACTGTGACACTATATTACTTGGGCTATTGCTGGCGGTTACTGTGGTATTTTGGGTTATCGTTTAATAAAGCACTGTGTTATTGTCGATCACAGCACCCTTCTGATGGAAGATTACAACAGCATAGACACTTTGGTCAAACACTCATCCAGGATACAATGAGCAACAAGAGATTAAGAAAAAAATGATATTCCAGTGTAGAACTCGCCAGACCACTTTGTGCTGGCAAATTGTGCAACGTTTGATGCGAGTGCAACATCTCTAGAAAGAGAAGTGTTCTTTAATTCATGTGATCCAGGGGACACAGGTGATAAATTACAAGTGTTTTGAGAAAGTTTATGATCACTATCATTTCTGCTCATGTGCAATTTAGTTTCCAGTAGATCATTTCCATTATGCACGTCTTTGATTAATATTAGATTTGCTAATTATGACAGTTCCAATCTTGCTTTAATATTATTGAAATGTTGTGCTATCTTTGTTAGACCAGAGGAAGTCTCTGCCAGTGGTGAAAAATGATTCCTATGCCTTAAGGCAAGGCTATAATTCATATTGAAAATAAACATACAGCTTTTACATTCTTAACCAGAAAGTGACCTTTTGGCTAATATAAACTCATTTTAGAACTGGCAAAGGAGATAGCTATATAGAAGAGTAAATCTAATATTGCTTAAGCTTCTTTTAAAAAAATTACACACAATAATTAATCATTATTGATCCTTTTTTTTCTATGTTGTGCTTAATTATCCGGTTCCGTGTGTGCCCAGCATACTCAATGAGTTTTATTTGAAAGGCTTATTATGCATCATCAGTGTCTTGGGACAAACTGTGGGCCCACTTACTCCTTTGTACCAGCTACCTGTACCACAGGTTGCCTCGCAGGGAGAAGAACAGGCACCGCAAAGACTTTAGGTATGCACCATATAGGTGGGTGGGAGGGCTTAGGAGGTGAATGGAACCTTGGCTCTGCTCCAATGCACTGGCTAGCGTATCTGTACCGATGCTCTTGGGCTGTCCAGCAAATACACTGTGTGCAGAGTACTCCCCCTTTGGAGCAGGAGGGAGGCAAAGCTGCAGTTCAGCCCTGTATGATCTATAAAAGGACATACCAAAATATGGGTCAGCTTATGCCCTCAAATAAATGTGTGTACATATAGCCACACTCATCTGTTGAACCAGGGGAGCTGCATACATGTCCAAGGACAGAATTAAGTCCTGGTTATTTTAGATGAGTAGGAAGCTTGGTTTTCTCCTCTTTCTTCCCCCGCCCGCACCAACTCTGGCCATATTCTTTGTCTGCATATATTTTTTTTTCTATGGTGCCATAACCAAATCTCTCAATACCACATGAAGGAAGAAAGCAATATATGCTAAGCTGAAGATATAAAAGCATATTCTAACTTTTTATGAGTTCTAAGTAATCTTAGGCAATAAAAATCCCCCCCAAAAGTAAGGAGGCAGTTCTAGAACTGAGACATCACTACAGAAACAGGACCCCCGTCAACAGTGGATGAATAGCACATTGGTGCTGTCAATACAGCAACCAAGTGTGCCTGCTGGAGGATGGGAACATAGGTAGATTAGCACTCCAGAATGAGATCATGAGGATATGCCAGACATGGATCTATCCATGTTCAAATGGGATGTCACTGTTTCTAGTGGGGGTGAGAGTTCATGGGGGAAACATGTACTTTTGTTCATGTCATAGTGATTACAGTTATTTTGATCAAGGCACCTGCAGCCCACACCTGAGATGGGCACAAAAAGGACTAAAAGAATCAATGCAGGATATGACAAAAGCATTACTCAATGCTGCTATGGTGTCCAGATCCAGCGAGGCCTATATTCTACCTAGATTATTTTAATGAAAGAAAAAGGCACCATATACATCAGCCAGATAGACTGGTTACAAGTGAAATCAAATGACCCCTTCCCCCGCCATGATCTGACACCATGCACAAAATTTTCTTCTACTGTACATGAAATGAGAATGCCAGTTATGTACACACTCACATACATACCTTTCCCCCGAGACATCTACGCTAACAAGTTGGGGGTTTTCTTTCAAGATGTTGAGTGCCATGGGAGTGTCTGCCTTTTTTACAGCAGTTGCAACACAGGGTGCTGGGAAGGGAACAGTGGCACACTGACTGGGTGTTTCTTGACAAAAATGTTGATAATAAGATTTTGTTTGAGGGAGCAGAATATCTTTCTGGTTTGAGCATGGCCAGGGGCCTGCTTACATTTACAAGGTCTATCAGTCCCCTTTGTTGTACTGGCATTGGCCTAAAAGGGTAACTCGCTGATGCGATAACTTTGGCAGCATCCAAGAATTATTTAGGCTATGGTTCAGTCATGTGTGTCTGGGCTAGGGATTAATAGAAAAATACATTCAAATTAATTAAATGAGTCATTAATATTTTGAATTTTGACACCCCCCCCCCTTTGATTTTTTTATTCGCTCCTTCCAGTAGCAACAGTGTGAGCATTACAAGAGATCTTCATTGTCCTGAGTGGTAAAAAGTTAGATGTTGAGGAGATTTTTGGAGTTCATAAACGTATATTGAAAGTGCATGATGTGCAGCTGAGATATTTTAATGAAGAGCTTTGAGTCTGAAGGTAGGAAATCTTGGGAGTATTCAGCCTTTTCCAATTCAGGCCTGGGATTGACTGCTAACAGCTACCAGAGATCTGCCGGAACATGTTAACTCTACACACTACCCCTCAATTTGATTTTTTTTTTTAATGCCTGTTCAACTGATAAGGGCCTTTTGTTATCCTCTGGCCCCTTGATGTCAATGAGTGCTGGGTTTGCTTATCTGTCAATAGGAGAGATGTGTGAGGACTAAAAAGCTGTATATGACTCTAAGGCAATATGTTTCATAAATTGACAATTTTTCATGTTAAAGTTTGCCATACATCAATTTGATTCATACTTAAAAGTAAGTAAGTAAGTGTGTGTGTGTGTGTGTGTGTGTGTGTGTGTGTGTGTGTGTGTGTGTGTGTGTAAGTAAAATATACCTGACAATTTTTCTTTTAAATGAATTTAGTCCTGAAAACCATGAACTGCCCTGGCAGAGGACTTTGACAGCAACAGCATCAAACTTTAGCATGACACAGGATTTCAGGCTCTGATGCTCTTTGTTGTGGGTGATTTTGATTTGATTGATTTTAAATTTGCAGTTTAGCTGATATGTTCATTTCAAGGGGCATGGAAAATGACCTTTTGGACAAAGATTTAGCTAGCCAATAAAGAGCAGTTTATTATGTGGTATCCTTATCTCCCTTTTCCCATCTACTGTCATCACTGTCTGCCTAAGCAAACAATCAGTACATAAATAAATGAAATGTCAAGAAATAAAATATCTCCCTTTATCATCCTAAGTGGGAAGCAGATTTTCCTAAAAGAGAAATAAGTTAAAATCCTAAATTCTATGCAAAAATTCCCTTTGCAGAGATGTGCACATATGTCTGTGCAGTAGGTGTGTTTAAAAAGCAGGGCTTTGGAGCTGTGCTCCAGCTCCGCTCCAGCTCCAGGCAAAAACCTGCAGCTCCACTGCTCCGGAGCTGCTCCGTGCTCCAGTTCCGGGCTCCGCTCCAAAGCCCTGTTAAAAAGAACTGCTATTCCTCAAGCCGTTTTTGGCAAAGAGGTTCATCTTTTCCTGGATATACACTTCATATATACTCTGGTCCTGCAAAGATTGAATTGATGTTCATGAGTAGTCCCAGGACACATTCCTCTCTGCAAAGTTACATCTGTGCTTAAGCACCTACAGGAGCAGGGACACGGTTTATTTACCTTATATATAAAGAAATTATGAATAACTCACTCACATGCTATTGGTTTGCTTCTGTAAGGATTTCACCCCTCTAGCAGTAAGGACAAGAGTTCTAGGCTGATTGTTTCTTTAAGAAGACACCAGAAGAATATAAACCAGTCAGATATACTTAACCTTTCTGTGACAGGTTCCCCCTGGGGTGCCACCTAGAACTGAGGTACCACTGAGCCCACCCAGACCCACCAGCCTGGGCTCCCTTTACACTGTGCTGCTGTGAGCAGCCTACCAAGCCCTCTCCCAGGCTCCAGCCTGCACTTTACCAGCACACATACAGGTAGGGACACACCAAGCTGCAGAACATATGGACGCTATGATCAGCTCTGCATGGGGAGGCACAGCTAGGGAACCTCCCATTTCCTAAGGCATGCACCCCTTTCTGGAGTGTATACCCAAAATTATACCGGCTTGCACTGCACAGAGATCTGTACAGCATAAGCTCATGAAATTCGCCCCCTCCCTCAATGTGGAGAGGAATATACAACAGCTTTTTGCCCCACACACTGGTTTCTGATAAAGCAAAAACAAATTTATTAACTACACAGAATAGATTTTAAGTTATTATAAGGGATAGCAAACAGATCAAAGCAAGTTACCTAGCAAATAAATAAAAATGCAATCTAAACAATATACTAAAGAGATTGGATATGAATAGCAAATTCTCACCCTAAATGATGATTTAAGATGGCTGCAGGCTCTTAAGGGGCAAGCTGCACTTGCTTGCAGCTTAAAATCCCAGGTATTCCTTTCACAAGCTAGAAATCCCTCTAGCCTGGGTCCAGCACTTCCCCCTGGTTCAGTCCTTGTTCCTCAGTTGTTTCCAAGTCTCCTTTGGGTGAGGAATCAGTGAAGAACCACGATGATGTCACTCCCCTGCCTTAAATAGATTTTGCAGATGGCGGGAACCCTTTGTCTCCAAGCTTGGTTCCAGTACCAGGTAATCTGGTCACGTGTCCCTGTAGTGTCATAGTAGCCATGACTTGGAGGCTGTTTGTAGCATCCTCAGGAAGGCTCCCCGGTGGGAGAGTAGCTTCTACTAAAACCTATTATTCTCCCTAATGGTCCATTGACTTGAATGGGCCCTTTCCTGCCAGCCATCTGGACTGAGTGTCTTCTGCCTAGTGGGAGTTCCCCATGTGTAAATACATTTGTAATAGATACATAGACAATATTCCTAACTTCAGATACAAAAATGATACAGGCATACAAATAGGATAATCATATTCATAACCTTCCCAATGATATCTCCTATCACCATCTTGCATAAAATACATTATGATTATGTCATAATCATATCATCATAATATAACTGTGAAGAATATGGGGTGTAGTGTCACACTTTCATTTCCATGGATTCTGAGAAATGCCTCTTTCCCCTGCGATTGCAGGATCGTGTATCTTGGGGTTCTAGACTGGATCATCACAGCAGTGACATATCAGTGACAGACTACGTGGAATGCCATGCACAGCCCAGGAAAGAAGGGGTGGGGAAGGCAAAGCATGGTGGTGGTGGTTGTTGGGTGGGTTTTTTAATCTCTCCAGCCTCTTAAAGGAACTAAAGTGGACTTACCGAGTATAGTGACCCTTCTCAAGTGGGGCATCTCATTATAGGATAACCGAGAGAAATTTGGAGCCTGATTCTCTGCTGGTTAACACCATCAACTTCAGTAGAATTATAGCAGCAGAAATTTTTGACCTTCATAAAGTGTCAGACATCCTATAAAATATTTTAGGGCTGATTCAAAGAGAAATTACTCAGAATACTTTGAAAAAATTATTTAAAATTCTATTGTCGAGTTTCCAAGAAGTCAGGAAAGCATAAATTGCAGAAGTGGGTTATTTCCTCTTGATTAGGGTGACCATATTTCCCAAAGGGAAAATGGGACACTGCGTGGGGCTGGCCACACTCACACTCACCCGCACTCCCTCTCTCTCCCTCCCCCTGAGGCTGGCCCAAGCCGCTTGGCCAAGCTCCTCTCCATGCGCAGGAGGCAGGCATGGCTCAGCAAGCATGTGCCTGGGGCAGCAAGCCACGGGGGGCGGCGTGCCGGTCGCCGTGTGGGCGGCAGGCAGGCCGCCTTTGGCGGCTTGCCTGCAGGAAGTCCGCCGGTCCCGCAGCTTCGGCAGCAAATCGGCGGCGGGTACGCCAAAGCTGCGGGACCGGCAGATCACCCACAGAAACGCCGCTGAATCCGCGTGACCAGCGGACCGAAGGCCGCCTGACTGCCGTGCTTGGGGCGGCAAAAAACATAGAGCCGCCCCTGCAGGCGAGCAGCAACACACATACTAGATAGGGTAACCGTATTTCCCAAAGGCTGGGGCTGGTGTTGCTGCTCGTTCAAGCTCTGCCTGCCCGAGCCCTACCTCCCTCCCACACCCCCACGCCAGGCTGGCATCACCACTCACCCCCCTGCGCATTCCTCTGCACCCCACTTTTTTGACAAAAGTGGGCATTTGTCCCGTTTGCTCTTGCCAACTAATCAAGTTGGCAAGCGCAAACGGAACAAATGCCTTCTTTTTACAAGAAAAGTCAGGACTGCCAGGACAGGGTTTTAAAAAGGGACTGTCCCAGCCAAAACGGGACGTATGGTCACCCTACTCTTGATGGGAAAATGTGTTGGTACAGACTCTGGATACCAGGCGTTGAGAACTAGGAATATTGGTATCATTTTGCATGAATGTGTGTGTTTTATGATGTGTTACTTGCTACAGAGTTAGATCAAAAGGGGTTGTTAATAACCAAGCAGGAAAGGTAAAACAATGGCCTAGATAAGAAACATCCCAGCAAACACTCAATCATAATAGTTCCATTTACAGCTGTGCAGAGGTGACTCCTCCGACCCAACCTTGGTGACATGGTTGTTTTGCCACGGCTAAGAATCTGGAGATCAAAAGAGGCTGATCCATTAAGAGATCCACCCTATGGAGAGAGAGGGGTGGAGTTGTCAGCAGCTGCAGGCTAACAAAGACTGACTGCAAGCCAGGATCTGCATCAGCAGGCTCTAGCTTGGTCCCCAAGAGAATGGGCAGGGGAGGAATGGAGAAGGAGGTGGAATGTGCCAAGGCTAAATTGTGTTTTCTAGGGGATTGAAGGGAGTGCCAAGTGCAAGTAAGACAGTATGCAGCTCTTGTTTCAAACTCATTTCTCTAAGCTCTATGCACCTTTTGGGCAAATAAAACAGACTTTGTTTTGAAGCAGCTGCTTCTGTGTCTCTGCATACTGTTACTGCCCACAAGCTCCCGAAAGGAAACTCTGGCAGGTGCCAGCCAATTGGGCTTTCTAGGTAACATGGTTGGGAAGTGTAACCAGGAGACCCAGTTGCAGAGTGGTTGGATTGCAGGGTCCCACCTTAAAGAGAAGTTGAGGTATGGGCCAGCCCAAAGAGAAGTTGACAAGGTTGCAGGTGGGGGACTGGAAAGGGATCTCAGGAGGTGAAGCCTACCTAGAGACAATGACACCAGGCTTCTAGTTTAAGGTATTAACTGATATGTGCACTCTTGTAAGATGGGCTAAAGCAATCTGAAGATGTAGTGCCACATCCAGCAAAACAGCTGTGGTCAAGTGCCCAGCCAACCTGTGTGCTCTACTACTACTTCCCCCTGCTCTGTGTTTCATCCTCCTCCTCCAATATATTAAATCATTTGACACACACACACACACACACTCACTCACTCTCTCTCTCCAGGCAGCTGGTATGTGTAATTGAAAAAATCACCTAACGTGTCTGCACATTTCTGCTTGACCACATGACAGTTGGATGGGATGATGAAGTAAAGCTTCATCTAATTTTCTTCCCAGACGCATCATTACAGGCACAGTATGATCAGGGCCGGCTCCAGGCACCAACGGACGAAGCAGGTGCTTGGGGCGGCCAATGGGAAGGGGCGGCACGTCCGGGGCTTCGGCAGCAATTCGGCAGCGGGTCCCTCAGTCCCTCTCGGAGCAAAGGACCTGCCGCCGAATTGCCACCAAGGGAATGAAGCGGCGTGGTTGAGCTGCCGCCGAAGTGCTGCCCATCGCGGCTTTTTTTTTTTTTTCTTCCTTCGCCGCTTGGGGCGGCAAAAAAGCCTGAGCCGGCCCTGAGTATGATGATATAGGTGCCATCTGATCAGGAGTCTTACCTGCTGCACCTGCACAGTCAGGGCTGATGAGGAAACTGCTGCTAATACCCCACCACTAGAAGCTACCCCCACCGACACAGTGGGGTCAGATGACTAACAAGAAACTGCTGATTGGACATCACTGGATATAAAGCTTCCTGTTCCTGTCTCAACCCTTGTCTGAGCCTGCAGTTGCTAGGCCTGTTGCTGCCCAAACCTGAGACCAAGTCCCTGGTTCCTGTTCCCCTGCCTCATCCCTGTTCCTATATCTTGTTCCTGGTTCCTTGCCCTGACTCAGGTTGCTGACTCTGGCTTTGACTCTTGGCATGACCACAACCCCAGCTCTGCTCCTGGCTCCAACCACTAGGTCAGGCAGTCCACATTACAGGTCCTGACAGATAAATGGAAACTAAAGTGCATGAGATTTATTGGGAAACATTATTCACAGTTTGCTAAATATCTGGAGCTTATTTTTCCCCTCCCCTGGCCCCCTTTTCATCTCACTCCACAAGTGGTGCCACTGACGTCAGTGGAATTATTTTTATGTAAGGTGCTGTTCATCCCAAGTAAAGATAGTATTTCTTAGCCAGAATGTAATATCATCCTGTAAAGCTAAAATGTTCCCAATGGTAATAAAAAATGTTGCTTTAAATATGATTGATAGTAGCAGTGTTGCTTATTGACATTACAAAATGATACACCTGAAACAAAATCACATGAAGCATGAAAAGGAATGTGAGAGGACGTTCATAGCTCTGTGTTGTGTGAAGTACTTCCTTAGCTGCTATGTAATATTCATCCTGGGGGAAAAAAAAGCTATCCATTTATCTAGATATTGTCTCCTTGAAATAGTCGCTGGCAAAAAGACTGTGGTGGAGGAGGGAAAGCAAAGGTAGACAAATGGTGTAAGGAATCCAGATTGACCAAACACTGGAAACTGACTTTCTTATGGTGCCTTTACTGAAATTAAAGGAAAAATTCTGTTGCTGACAGTTTCTATGAGGTTCTAGAGCAGGGGTCGGCAATCTCTGGTACGCAGCTCGCCAGGATAAGCACCCTGGCAGGCCGGGCCAGTTTATTTACCTGCTGACGCGGCAAGTTCGGCTGATCGCGGCCCCCAGTGGCCGTGGTTCACTGTCCCAGGCCAATAGGGGCGGTGGGAAGCCGCGGCCAGCACATCCCTCGCCCACGCCGCTTCCCGCCGCCCCTATTGGCCTGGGACGGCGAACCGCAGCCAGTGGGGGCCGCGATCGGCCGAACCTGCTGCGTCAGCAGGTAAATAAACTAGCCCGGCCCGCCAGGGTGCTTACCCTGGCAAGCCGCGTGCCAGAGGTTGCCGACCCCTGTTCTAGAGGCATTGCTACTTTCCCCCCCTCTCTGAATCCACCTCAACAACTATTCAAGCTACTATGGTAGGCCTGCAAATTTAATTCGGTTCATTTTTGCAGTGAAAATGTCTAGAAACATGGAACAGGCCATATCTTAAAATGCAAGATGAATTAGAAGCACTTGGACGTTGCTGGTGTGGTGGTAGTGGTGGGGTTTTTTTCCTTTTCTTTCCAAACATATTTTATTAAATGGATGCAGCTGCATGACTGCTTATCTTATCTGTAGATGGGATTGTGACACTTTCGAACCCCCATATTCACCATTGTCATATAATTATAAGTTTTGTACAAACTGTACCTTCTGAGGTATCATTCTAAAAGTCTTCATCTGCTAATCATTAATATCTCATTGGATTGTATGTGCTATCATTGTATGTGAAGTTATGAAGTTTGGCTATGTATGTGCTACTGAAACATGTTGTGAGGTTGAGAACACCCACAAGCAGCCTTTCAGGTACAACAATAAAAAGGCCAAACAATGTTAATGGCTTATTGAGGAAATAAGCACAAGGATTACCCCAGGAACTGTGTACAATAGAAACCTCTCAGAGATAGCACTGCACAATGAGAATTGTTTGACCCAGGTCACAGCAAAAGAGCTTTCCAGCAAGTTGGAAGAAGGTATAAAAAGGGGAAATGCCATCATGATGGTACCGCATTCTCCGTACAACAACACACCTGAAAGTACTGGAGGAAAAAGGCTGAACTGGGGGGAGAGGGGAAAGTGGTGTCCCAGGCAGGAAAGAAGGAAGCCTGCCTGTGTATGCAAAAGCTAACCTGGTGAGACACTGCTTGATTCAAATACTAGCTAGTACTTTAGGCTTAGATTGTGGTTTTGTTTTATTTCTTATGGTAATCTACTTTGATCTGTTTGCTATCACTTATAATCACTTAAGTTATCTTTCTGTAGTTAATAAATCTATTTCATATTTTACCTAAAACATTTTACCTGTGGTGTTTGAAGTGCAAAGGGGATAAATCTCAGCTCATGATCAAGGGTTGGTGCACGTCCACTTTCCTTTGTAGAAGTGGCAGACTGAGTAATAAATTCATACTGATCGGGCTTTGACCAGGGCAGGATGGTACAGCTCTAGGGTGTTTGGCTCGGGAGCTGGGAATATTTTAGCTGTAGCCTCTCTATCCTGGGTTCATGAGTAGCTGGCCAGAGCATTCATGAACACAGCTGGTTGTGGTCCCTGCCTGTAGATGTTGGTATGAGTGCAAGCTTGGAAGGCTTTGCAGCTTGTCACAACATCACAATGCAAGAGGGAACCCAGATTGGTGAGACAGAGGACTCAGCTGTACCTCAGTTCCAGGTGGCACCCGGGGGGGGACCCATCACAGGGATGAGCTACAGATTCATCTGAAAATTCAACTTTCATAGTATATGCACTGGGCATTCTATGCATCACTGAATTAATTCTTGCCATTGTAATGTGTCTGAGATGCAATACAATGCCTTTGGTTTTTGTCACTGAGGATCAAGGATACATGATTTAAATAGTTCAGAAGCCTTCTTATTATTAATAATGGGTCTGAGCTGCAAAGTTCAAATCTAGATCCAAACTTCCACAAAGTCTGAAGGGGCTTTGGATCTATCTTCTATAGCACAAGCCACACGTTTTAGATCTGAATTTCCCCAACTTTTAAAGAGGGTTTTGTTGCAGTTTGGGCCCATCTGATAAATACCTAAAATATTCATGTATGACCAGAGACTCCACCAGGTAATGATTCATTAGCACCAAGTAACAGACACTCCAAAGACATTCTGCATCTGATTCAGTTGCTTTCACACACAGTTCATAAGCAGCTAATGGAGACCAGCCACCAAGTCCTTCCACCTGTAAACCTGAATTTCAGTCACTGACCTATAATGAAAAGATCAATAAGCAACTATGTCTCTGTGGTCCAGAAAAATTCATACCTGCTGGTGAGAGACCAAGAAATGCAGATAATTGCAATTGGTGTGTGCAATATGAATATAGCACAGCATCAGTAGGTTTATAGGTGATTGCAGAGTCTATAAGAGACACCTGGAAAGTCCTTCTTTCAGCTTGATCTTGTTGCACTTCTTGACTTCATTAGGAGTTTGTGGTATGCAAGGTATGGATGATGGGCTTCCTGCTGAGTAGCTGGACATGGGGCAGAACTTGACATGATGAAGCAGTTTGAGAGGTCAGGCTCAGAAAGGAATGGAATTTGTCTTGCTCCCTGTTTTGCACCTGTTGGACCACAGATGAGTGATAGCTATAGCATTCACTGCCAGTGATAGCTAAGGTCATGTTGAGATTTCAGGAGTAGGGAGGTGGTATTACCTCTATTTATGACATTAATGAGACCGTTACTGGAATACTGTGACTAGTTTTGGCATCAACATTTTGAAAAGGATGTTGACAAACTGAAGAAGATTCAGAAAAGAGCTTCAAGACTGATTGGAGGGCTGGAAATTTGACCTTACAGAGAGATTGAGTTTCTCCAAGAGATGGTTAAGAGGTGATTTGATCACAATCTAAAAGTACCTACCTGGGGAGAAGCCTTCTGATAGTAGAGGGTGCTTTAAACTAGCAAAGGCATAACATGATTCAGTGGGTAGAAGCTGAAGCTAGACAAATTCAGACTAGAAAGAAGACACACAATTTTAACAGTAAGGGTAATGAACCATTGGAACAGCTTCTACAAGGGATGTGGTGGATTCTCCTTCACTTGAAGTCTTTCAATCAAAACTGGATACCTTTTTAGAAAGGTATGTTCTACCTCAGCCAGAAGCTATAGTTTTGATGCAGGAATTGCTGGGTGAAAATCTGTGGCCTGGATTATGCAGGAGGTAAGACTGACTATATGATCCTAATGCTCCCTTCTGGATTTCACACCTAAGAAACCTCCATTATAACCACCTGTTTGCACAGGCTGTTAACTTGCTGAAATATTCTCCATCAATCTCATATGTTCCATGCATGGTCTCAGGAGAGAGAGGAAATTCTTTTAGCTGGTTTGGAGTTATCTCAGTGACTAAAACACACTGCTTCAAAAAAAAATCAAATCTTCTCAGCTTGAGACTTGTTTGCTCGCTAATAGTTCCAAAAGGAGCTGAACAGGAAAAGGCAAATTTATGTGGCTAATCCTCTGGGAGAAGTAGTTTCCTGACTAAGGGCCAGATTGTTGCCTCCCACAGAAAAAGATACAGAAGGGAACAAAGTTAACTAGAAACTTATGGCTTTAAAACCACAGCGCTTCTGCAGCATCATTCCCTCTGAATGGGGCAGCAGGGTTGGATTAAGGCCCACAGTCTCAGATGCTAAAGTCTCATGATGGGGGCAGAAATTCACCCTTCATATTTTTTAACACTTCTAGGCCACATGGTCACAAAGGGAAGCTTCAAAATGGAATTGGAGTGTAACCAAAATGATTTCTACCTGAGTCTGCAGCCAGCCTGAAGTAATAGCTCTGAGAGGAATGATCTTGGGACATACCCAGGGGACAATCCAGACTAATAAATAGCTGTGTCACCCCTGCCTTCTAACCTGTTGCCCCTTACCCAGTCTAGCGGCTGTAGCCTCTAGCCTGGACTGCTCACAAACAGACTCCAGCATGTAAGTCACTCCCACATGTGTCTATGTGTGAGCTCTAGCCAGCCAACCCCAGCTTGGCTCTTACCAGCCTTGTTTATATTGCAGGGTGACCCCAGTACACCCTCCAATCCAAGATTTACCCCCCCAAAAATGTATGTCCTGTACTGTCCAGCCCTCTCTTGGACAATACACATCCATATAGCCTGTATTTCTTTAATAGAAATAATGTGCACACTTTGTTTCCCCAAATAGAATTTCCCAGACACTTCAATTTAAACACACTGGATTAGATAAAACCGTACAACAAGCTTATTAACTACAAAGAGAGATTTTAAGTGAGTACAAGTAATGAGGCATAAAAGTCAGAAATGATTACAAGGAAAATAAAGGTAAAATGCAGCTGGTGTCTAACTTAACAAATTGTTAAATTCAAAACAAAGTTTTTCTCACCACATGCTTTAGCAATCTTACTGACCAAACTTCTTAGGTCAGGACCTCTTCTCCCCAGAATCCAGCGAATGCCTCCTTGTCCTATGGCTTCAGATGCCATGAATGTGATGGGCAGGGAGGGAGAAAAGAGGCATTTATTCCTCCCTTTTGTAGTGTGAGTCCCCCCCTTGGAAAACATTTCAAGCTGTGATTCAAGAGACAGAGTGTCTATATGTAAGGATATTCCCTGCTGGTTTTCCCACCTGTTTGAACTCCCTTTGTCTCCCTTCCTGCTTGAAGACTCTGTTTAAATGCAAATGAAGCAGAGCACACATTCTTCTGTTTGAGAGGGATCTTTTTGCCAATCTCAGCTTGGAACGTGTTAATAACATCATACAAGGAAATCTTATAACTTCACAGTGTTGCCACACATATTTTATCAGGACAATATCAACCAGCAAATTATGAGTCTTCAAATGATACACCAGACATACCTTGTACAAAGATTATTACAATAGTGTATAGAGTGTGGACACCGGTACATTCTGTCACAGATTCACCTCATTCAGATCAATAGGATGTTAATGTCTAGACCTACTGTTGTGGGAAGGCCTGCCACCACACTCCAACAGAGGACTCTGTGGCAGGAGAACAATAAGGGCTGTATTAACTTTTTGTGGGTCTGGCATAGGGAGGAGGGGGGGTTGGTCCCCGAGAGAGAGGCAGGGGCCAGGGACAAGAGCACAGCGGGGTGGGAGGGGTGTTCCCCAGAGCAAGGCAGGGTGCCAGGGGCAAGAACAGCAGGTAGGGTAGGGAGTGGACAGGATCCCCCCTCCCCCGGGGTGGCGTGGAGACAGTACCTACCTCTCTCCACCAGAGCCAGGTCCTTGGGAGACAGCTCACTCTCTCTCCAGCTGAACTGTAGCTCCTCCAGGCAGCAGCAGCTGCTCTTCCTGCCCTCCTAGCGAGGAGGCTGATTGCGGTTACTCCTGTAACTGGACTTTTAGTGTCAGGTCAGCAGTGCTGACCAGACACAGCCAGGCCCACTTTTCGACCAGACTTTCTGGTTGAAAACTGGACACCTGGCAACAGGGGCGCTGGAACAGGGGGAGGGCATGGCCCCAAAACTTTTAAAAGTGGGAGTGCTATGCCCTTCCACCTTTTTCCTGCCTTAAGGGTGAGTGACAGGGAGAGAGGGAGTGGAAAGGGGAGAGAGTCATGCGGGGCATTGGGGGAAGAGGAGGAGCAGGGGCAGGAAGAGGCGGAGTGTGAGTGGGGCCTCGGGGTGAGGGGAGAGCGGATGTCCCCACACGCACACTTCTAGGGAACTTCCGGCACTCCTGATTGGCAAGCGTAATGGACCCCTTCTGAGTGTGGGCCTGGCACGACAGTGCCATTGGCACCATTGTAAACCCGGCACTGAGAACAATGCCACAGACCTGGTCCCCTGCCCAAGCAGATAGCCCAGCAGCCAGGGTGTAAGTACTGGAACACCCCCTGCTGTCACTTTGGAGGGGTGGGGGAGGAAGAGGGGAGGTGAACCCATGAAACTGCCCCTCCTACCTTTAAAGGAAATGAAGGCACTGCTGCCACTCTGAGAGGATATGGGGGCCATATGCTACTTCTGACATTCTAGGAAAGAAGGGGCTGCGGGCCAAGCTAATGCCACTCCAATGTGGATTCAGCACATCCCTGGGCAATCTCTGCCAGTGGGCCCCACAGAGCCTCAGCTGTAAATGTAATCTGCTCCTCGTGGCAGAACTCCTGGGAAAAAATGAGGAAGAAACTGCCTTTTGCCTATCACTGAGGTAAATCTCCCCTTGGACTAGGCTGCTCCCACAGACAAAATATGGGGGAAATTGCATTCCCCTGTACCTACAGGGGTGAACTGAGACCCTTGCATTCTAGATTAAACTGCAAAAAGTCTGAAATATTTGAATTTGATCAGATTTGTGTCCAAATTGAATCCATATTGGATAAATTCTTTGGCAGGAACCGTCATCTGTTCTACAGCGTGTAGTATACCAAGGTGGTGATCCTGACTGGGCCTCTGGGCACTAATGCAATATTAATACAATTCACTCCATCCCTAGTATTTATGTATTCTCCATACTGCATACCATAGTACAGACTGTATTCCATAGCATAGGCTTTTCTGCACTTTTATTATTGTAAAAAGTAGTTATTGGTACAATTAATAGATCCCAGTCTAAAATTGCTAACCTGATATTGTAAAACCAATACAATATGATAGATGCTATTTTAACCTGACTCTTTTTTTTAACTGTTCTTAATATATTGGCAACTTGTCTTTCCCATCTCCTGATGAGAAATATTCCCATCTGCTGGGTGACAATAATACTATGTTTCAGCACACTGCACCAAGGTGAAGAGAGAAACTGATTATTAGACTGTTTGCTGAAGACTGCAGAAAAATGACAATTCTCATAACACTCTGATGGTACATTTCCCTCTACATAAAAGATCAGATAACTCTAAAAATAATCTCCCTAACAGTGCATTGTTTTGACATTTCTTTTTATTTCCTGGAGTTCTTTTTTGAAAGAATGTTTGAAACAAGGACAATATCATTTGCTGTAAAAACTAGTCATTTGCTATACAACTAGTCATTTGTTCATTCTCTGGATCAAATTAAGTCCTTGTAAGTGGATAGAACTCCCATTTGTTTCTACAGGAGTCATGCATGCTTACTGCAGGGCTGCATTTGGCCCCTCTTCCTTTCTAATTGCAAGGCTGCTTGGTTGACTGACTGATTGGGCATGCTATGCAAAAAAAAAACTGTTGGTCTCCCTTTGTATGGGTTAGTTGTGAATATGTTCTTTGGTTTGGTTTCAGTTTGCTGGGGTTAATTCTCTCTGAATCTACCACTGACTTTAAGCATTCTTTCGACTTGGGAAATGCATTACTATCGACAGCAGGATCCAAATTTGGTGTTTAAGTACCATGTTGACGAACATGATATTAGAGTCTGAATATAATCACTGCTGCCCAGAGCTGTATGGGGCTGTGAGTACTGGGAATAAGGAAGGAGGCTGTTAGCTAGTTAAGTGGGGAGGTTGCAGAGAGTGGCAGAAGAGGGCACTGGAGGGTTTGTTGGGAAAGTTCACTGGTGCCATGGGCAGCGCATCGCATAGGCTGGGGAAGGCTGTGCCTCCCCAAACAGCCCGGCATGCCCTCCCCGCCCATGCTCCTCCCGATTGGTAGTCAAAAGTTAACTCATGGTACTGAAACTGGGAAAGAGAACCATCTCCCAATATTTTTTTTAAATATAGGATATTGTAAATAATAAAAATGATACTTTTCTTTGAGTCAGACTAAGTCATGAATACTTAAAGGATAGAGCAAGAGCATGTGTGCTATGTCTGACAATATTATGTATTGTAGTTAATGCACTAAATATAATTTGATGAAGCCAAATGGTTTTTTATATGGAAAGACTCCATTATTTCAGGATCAAAAGGATGAACAACAACTTCAAATTATGTCTATTGAGGTGGCCTCTTCCTAAAACTATTGTTTATCAGACCGTGGATAAGAATTGTTCTTCCTTTTCTTTATATATAATTAGTCGTGGTTTTTCCTTTGTGCAACTCTTCAAGTCAAGGTAATGTTAGCTGTTATATATTTGTGGTATCTCAAATGTATAAAATTATATATTACATTTCTGTAACCTTCCCCTTTGATTGTGGTTTAATCCACAATCATTTTTGTTCATTTCCATTACTCAGATTTCCTCTGTGTAATGTCTGTTTTGGCTTTTAAAATATTAAATGTATAAATATAACAAAAGCAAAACTGGAATTTTGCCAGGTTTTGCTTTGAAAGCATATAAAACTGTGAATTTTGCACGATTTCATTACAAGACTATAAATCATCCTAGGTTTGCTTAAAGTTGGGCTCAGGTTCTCTCATATGGTGATGAATCTGTTTCTAATGTTTGATTTAGCTTTTTATACTGCAGAAACTTTTTAAATGTATCTAAACATAATCTTGAAGACTAAATAATCAATAAGATGATAAATTTAGGAGATTCAAATTTCCCAACATTTCTTAGGTGACATAAGAGACCTACCTCAAAGAGCTGAGTTCCAAGACACACAACCTGGCTTACATTACATCCAGTTTTCCTCCCAAATACATACCTGCATTTGTCTGGAAAAGTCAGGAAACATATGTCTAGCCTGACTCCTAGCATACACGTTCCTTATTTTTCAGTTTGAAAAGGATTCTATCTCCTCAAAATAAAAATAGTCACAATAACCGTCCTGCAAGAGACTTCTGGTACTAGCACTTCAGAAGTATACCTAGGTTGATCACTACTAAATATTTGATTCCCATAGACTATAGTGGGTTTCTGATCAGGCCCATAATACAAGCCTCATTTGGTTTTGATGAAAGGGAAAATCAAGGAGCATAAAACTACTCAAAATTATGGTGAAAATGTCCATTATTTGTTGCCCTTTGTGCACAGCAGTAGGAAAATGAGACTACTACTTTGATTTCAAATTTTTAAAAAATAACTGGTATAGTGGAAGTGGGGAGGAGGAAATAAAGACACCAGGGTCAATACGCTCACATTTGAAAGAAAAAAGTGCCAGAATCCACAAGAACATGAAAACTTGAGGGTATTAAGGTTTAAAAGCAAATGAGGGATATCTGGAATCCAAATGACGTAATTTATAGCGAGCACCAAGCAATATCTTTGTTTGCTCCCAAATTTTCCCTGTATCATGTATAAAAGAATTGCCTCCAGAATATTGCTAAAACCGAACGGTGGGAATGGAGCAGCCTAATCTGTTGTTCTCTGATATCAAAACGGCCGGCTCACCCACATAAGCAGCCAGGCTGTGCCTTTTCCAGCCAGGTTTATTTTACCTTTCGCTGTGTTACTCACTTTTTCGCATAGTGTATATCTTCATTAGACGCTGCACACAGTACACTTTCTCCACTCTTTTTGGGCCAGATCCTGCAAGGCGCTCAGCACTCTGGGTGCGATCCAGCAAAGCACTTAGCCACATACTTAACCTTAAGCATTTGAGTAGTCCCATGGATTTCAGTTGAAGCATGTGCCTAAGTGTTTTGCTGGACTGGGACCACAGCGCTCAGCACCTTGCAGAATTCAGTTCTGTGTGCCTTAGTCTGTACCTTACATTGAGTAGTCCCTTCCTCCACAAGGGGACCCATTCATTTCAATTAGGCAATTTGCATCGTAAAATACTACTCAGCATGAGTAAAGATAGCGCAGATGATGGGAGCCATGTTGAAAAGCTATAGGAGGCCATCTACTATGAAAGAGTAAAAGAATAATTGGGAAAAGAGGTCAGGGAATGATAAGAAGGTGGAGAATGAGTGTATGAAGCTGAAGCACAACAAACAGTAGCTTATACTTCGTTGTTTGTTTGTACTAACAAAAGAGAGCTGTCAATTTTTATTGATGATAAAAGTGTACTGCAGCTATATCGGATTCCCTACATTTATTATTTCTGCAGAGATAAGCAAGGCCCTAGCATGAGTTTGAATCCTGGAAAATAAGGTTCAGAGCTCTTTATAGCAACTTCTGAGATGGATTTCTTTCCCCCCAATATAACTAAGTGGTGGCACTTGCATATCTGATCCATGAAAGCCTCATGGAGGTTGACATTCATGCATGGGGAAAAAACGCTTTAGATCTACATTATGTGAAGGGGTCAATTCCTCATGGCGAGACTTGGTGTGGTAGCTCTCTCTCACAGGAGTTTCCTGTTGGGGGCTGCTCTGCCTCTGCGGTGGCCTGCCGCTTTCTGTGACTCGGCCGTCTAGCCTGTTCAGTTCAAAGTGTCTTCCCCATCCAGGGTAGTCCATTTAAAAAAAAAAAAAAAAAAAGGGGGAACTAACACAAACAAACTGAGTCAGTGAGAGAGAGAGGGAATGCCTGCCTCTCAGGGTGTATCAGGATCTGGCCCTCCTTTCCCTCCAGGAGAGGCCTTCAGGCAGTCGGTGGTTGGGAATAGCTTGCTTTCAGTCAGCCCTTTGCTCAAAAGCTAGGGGTTCTCTTCCCTGGGCTGCCCACAAGTGAGCTGTTCTGCTCTCCTTTTAGCCCCTCCTCCAGCCTGTGCAAGCCTTGCAGGTGTTGAAGGATGGAGCTGGCTGAGCCCAGAGCAGTTCCTTAACCCTTTGTTGTCCAGTGTGGGGTTTGCATACCCTATCACATATTACCAGTTACAGATTGAATCTCTCTAGTCTGCCACTCTCTGGTCTGGCAACATCCGTGGTCCGGCATGATTTTATTTTATGTTTTTTTATGCTTTATCTACTTATTTCCTTGGGCCAATACAGTACAATTGTGTAACAACACTAACACTTTGTTATGAAGAGAGCTGGGAAGCCTTGGCTGGGTGGTGTTGCAAGTGTTGTTCCATTTATTTGCCTCGGCAAGATAAAAATGACAAGAGACCTGCTCACTACAATATTGACCTCCCATGGTCCAGCAAATTCTCTGGTTCGGCACCAGTCAGTTCCCGAGGGTGCCGGACTAGCGAGATTCAACCTGTACTAAGATTTTGTTATGGATATTTTTAGTAAAAGTCACAGACAAGTCATGGGAAATAAAGAAAAATTTACGGAAGCCCATGACCTGTCCGTAACTTTTATTAAAAATATCCATGACAAAATGGAGAGGGAGAAGGCTTCAGCACCCATTGCTGCTGGGGCTGTAGGATCTCCCACCCCCCGCGGTGGCTGGGCAGCTCCGGGGGCCCCCAGCGGCTTCGAGCTCCAGCATCTCCTGCTGCTTACGGCTTGGAGCCATAACAAAATCGTAACCTTAACCAATGATCACTCTAGGAAAATCTGTTGATATAACAAATGTGCTTTGGGAGTCATAGAGGCTTTATAATAGGAAAATAAAACAAACTGGGTGCATTTAGCAGTAGCAGAGGAACAGGCATGATGGTGTTTAGCACAGAAGGCCCCTCTAAGTGTGAGGCATAAGTTGATTAATATGAAATGGCTGTGCAGATGCTGTTATGCACTGGTGAGATTAAAAACATATGGACTGTTATGATACCAATAAACTGTGGGCATAAGACATAAAGACAACAGAGACATCTTGCTGCACATGGCGTAGAATACATAGGCATGGTCACTTTCTGAAGGGAGATGGCTCAACAAAAGATTTTATTGTACACTAATCGGCACTGTGCTGCTAGTGCTCTCCTGTCCATTCTTAGCACATCATCTGCAATGCTGGCAATATAGCATTCCTTTCTAACAAAAAAATGGATTTCTCAAGTATGAAAGCTGACATGTTACTGCATATGATGCTTTACCTTGGCAGGACTTCAATTGCCAGTGGTCTGAAGCATGATACTCTGTTATTGTTTCTAGAGGACCAAATTTAATTGAGGAGTTGTCTTTATTTCTTTTTGGGAAATGTATTTCAGAAGTTGCCTCACCTACCAAAAGAGAATTTTCTCCTGGTCTAAGTAACTGCTGCATCAGTGACTCCTCTTTAAGAGAGATGTACAACTGAAAAAATAGATAGAAAAATCTGTATTACCTGTAGGATATGCTTCAAAATGTTGCTATTTGATAAAGTTTTTCCCACCACAATCAGAATAACATTCACAGCATCAACCACTCCCCTCTTGCCATATTCTGAAAAAAGACACTTCCACAAGCAGAATTTTCTCTAACCTTGAAAAAGGAAAAAAGACAGGAACTCCACTAGGGACTTTCTTACCGCCAATCTATTTTACAGGAAAGTCACTCCCATGCTATGGTGATGTTTGGCCATTCAAAACAGAGAGAGAGAGTCTTCAAAGCAGAAACAGTTCAGGAATTTATTGGGGAGAAATAACCAGGAAACTATAATAAAACAGCATTTTACCAAATATTTCATAGCAAGCATTTGCTGGAAGAGAGAATGCAGAGATTAATTTTTATACTTGTGCTGAAAATGTAGCCCTTTAATGTTATCCTTTTTATATATCCTACAGGTGTTGTGTTTATAGTAGTGACAATGCACAAATCAACACATACAATACAAACTTCCTACCTTACTACTCTCCTTCCCCCCACCACACACCGATATTGATAATCTATCCTTATTTGTTGTGTTATTTGTATAAATGACATTGCACATTCCTTGGGAAGGGACCTTGTCTTAGGCCATGTCTATGCTATGGGCTCCACAGCAGCACAGCTACAGCATTGCAGCTCTTTTGCTGTAGCAGCATAGTGTAGACGCTTCCTACAGCAAAAGAAGGGGGTTTGACATTGCTGTACGTAATCCACTTCTCCAAGTGGCGGAAGCTATGTCAGCAGAAGAATTCTTCCATTAACCTAGAAACGTCTATTCCAGCGCTTAGCTTGGTATAGTTACAGTGCTCAGAGGTGTGAATTTTAATTTTTCACACCCTTCAGCATAGTAACTATGTCAATCTAACTTTTAAGGGTATGTCTACACTGAAGTGTAAGCCCAGCGTTAGTAGAATTCAAGTTAGCAGACACCCTGGGTTTGTTAACCTAGGGCTTGAGTGTCTACACGCATTTGAACCTGAGTGTAGACACTCCTAGGTTAGGAGTTGTTGATCCCAGGGAACCAACCTGGGGCTCCAGCATCTACACTGCATTTTGCAGGCCTGAGTCCAACCGCCCATATCCTGGATTTTGTAATGCCCACCCAAAATGGGGCTGTTCTAGCCCTTTGTTTGTGGTGCAGTGTGGGAAAACTTGACTATCCACCAAATGTGACTGTCCAGAGGACAAAGAAAGTTGGCCCATGGGATTGTGGAATACCTTTGGCAGACTCCTAGAGCATGAGTCCAGTGGGGATGTGTTTACACTGCAAAGCAATAGGGCTTGAACCCTGGCTCCTATATGAGTCTCAGACCCTCCAACCCAGGGCGTCCTGGGACCCTGGGTTAGTGCAATTTGTGTGTAGACCAAAGGGGTGATTAGGCTTGAGCCTGAGTTCAAACCCTGGGCTTACACTGCAGTGTAGATGTACCCCTCCTCTCTGATGGACCAGAGCCTTGTGGTGGTGGAGAGCCTTGCGTGGGATAAAGACCCTCGGAGCAACATCATCCGGAGCTCTCATACTCCTGGTAGGGTCCCACTTGGCGAGCAGGTCTGAGGGGAGGCTCCTGACTAACCGCAGTCCAAACTTCACAAGACCCCAATGGTAGATCAGGTGCACACAGAGGACCTTCTAGTATTCTGCGGCTGTGAAGGCGGATGAGAGCTCCAGCAGGAGGGAGGCCCCTGATTGTCTTAGATCTCCTTGCCACTGGGTCAGGATTTTCCTCCTGTCAAGTCTTCTGTGGTTACTGCCTGCAAACTAGTTTCCCCATGTTAAAAGATTTCATGCACAGGCCTCTGCCAAAGGGCTCGCACTCGTGCAAAGCCCTGTGGTGACGGATGAGTGGCGGTGAAGACAGGCGCAGTGATCTCTAGGAGTCTTTAGTCACAAATCTGCACGCAGGCGGCAGCCATGCGACGGTCGTCCTGTGCTTGGATGAGACAGAAATGCATTTCGGCACTAGTGGCTGTGACTGAGCAGGCCTTTTTAGGATCCCCTCTGCTCACCCCAAATGGGGAGGGAGCTAGAAAAGATGCCCAAAACATAGGTTGTCTCACACTCTTCCAACTGGATGGCCGCATCCAGTGGGATCACTCAACTCCGTGGCTGATACAAGATAATGAATTTCGCCACTTGGAATGTCCGCACCCTTATGGACTCTCAGCACAGTGAATGTCCAGAAAGAAAAACTGCCATAATTGCCAGAGAACTGGCAAGACTCAACACTATCAGTTGTGGGAGAACTTGTCTGTCCTTCACAGGGCTGTAGCAACAAAGAACGTGGCCCCCTCCGAACGGTGGCCCCCTCCGAACATATGTCCGGGCGGGGCCCCTTACAATGCAGAAACTGGAATGCGGTATTTATTTTGCCACTTTTAGGGGCCCCCTTCCTTGCGGGGCCCCCTCCGGTCGGAGGGAACGGAGGGCGCTCGCTACACCTCTGGTCCTTCAGTGGGAACTGGGGGCAGGCACTGGAGTACTATCAGCATGTCAATGATTTAGGCTGAGTCCTTACTGCACAGTGAGTTCCAGCCTGAGTTAAAGTAGAGTCTGGCCTCTAACCTATAACCTCCAGCCAAGGAATCTAGCTCAGGCTTAAAGCACCTCCAAACCCAGGGCATAGGTTTTTGTTTGTGGTTGGCTAAGTCTCAGTTCAGGGTCAAGTTTAACTGCGCAGTGAAGACCTATCCTCCAGAGTCTTGTCGTCTTTATGGCTTTTGCATCTCCTACCCTCCCCCTAGACTCCATACACACATAGCTTTTCTTTAGCAGGGAAGCCACAGTCCTATAGCTATGATTTAATTTAGGAGTGAGTCACATCAATTTGAGGAGTGAGCTCTGCCTGTACTGTGACTTTATAGATTGTAATGTGTAGCTCCCTGGAGAATACTCTGCTTGGGTTTTGTTTATTTATTTACTGTGCCTTGAATTTCAGCTGCACAGACAAATACAAGAGGCAGAAACGCAGAACAAAACCAAAATCAAATGAGCACTGAAAACTGTTAATGCAAACATAAGCAAGGTACCGGAATCCAATGAAAGCCTCACAACTCATTGTTATTCATTAAATGGATTCAAGGAGTGAAGTGAAATTCAGCAAACTGTCCGCCTCTGCACAGAACAATATGTTCATTCGTAAAGGGAAAATGATATTTGCGTAGGAGGGAATTGTGTAGGGGGGTTCCATCTTCATATTTTGGGGGTCATATTTCAAAAATCCACCTTCAGTTTTATGTGCACAGACAAGCACATCGATTTCTTGACCTCTAGTTTCTGCACACATTGGTAATAGAATTTATGCTCATAAAACCTATTTGTCCACCCCTTCATGCATGTAAATTCTATCACCTGCAGGCACAGATATCAGCGGTCAAAAAGTGTATGTGTAGGTGTTTGTGTACACAAAGAAGCAGGTGCACAAACGCCAGCCAGATAGACACCTCCCCCTTTGAAAACCAGGCCCTGTTTTACTAAAATTAACACTCTGGATTCAGTCCTGCTCCACTAAACTCAATGGGAGCACATTTGCAATCTCTGTGCTGCCTGCTTGATTGTGAGACCAAACTAAAGATGCCAAAGGAAAATGCGTCTTCCTCAGTCACTGTGCATGGTCTTTCCATTCCAGTATTTGAACAGGTTATTCTATTAGCACTAGATGGACACACCAGATTTATTCTTTATGATTATTATTATTATTATTTGCATTATGGGGGAACCTAGATGCCCCATCTGAGACTGGGGCCCCATTGTGATTGGTGCTGGGAAAACACATAATAAGAGACAGTATCTGTCCCAAAGATTTACAGTCTAAATAGATAAGATCAACAAAAGGTGGGAGAAAGAAAGGATTATTACCCCCCTTGGCTAGGTGGGGAACTGGGGCACAGAGAAATCAATTGATCTGTCTAAGGCCACCCAGGTATCAGTGGTAGAGCTGGGAATTAACACACATCTCCTGAATCCATGAGCAGTGGGTATCATAGGCTTGGGGGGGGCTTTGCCTCCCCAAATAGCCAGATATGGCCCTGCCCATGTTGCCCCCGCCCTGACCCCTTCCTGCCAGTTCCCCTGTCCCTGTGCCATGTCCCCAGCTAGGGCTTGGGCTGGGGTTGGCATGATGCTGGAGCCGCACCACCAGCCTAGTGCTCTGGGGCTGGGGCCACGCCACCGGCACTCTGGGGCTGGGGCCACGCCACCGGCACTCTGGGGCTGGGGAGGGTGTGGCCATGTTGCCTGCCTTCCCAACACTCTAGGGGAGCGGGGCCTCAGGCAGAAGGGGTGGTGCTGGGGGCTAGCCTCCCCCAGCCAGCAGTTCACACACTGCCCATGCCAGAATCCCAGGTCAGTGTGTTAAACAAAGGACTACCTTTTCCCTCTCTTAATTACCCTTCTCACTCCCTTCACCCACCAAGCCTTGTATTTACCTCGCACTAAGTTACCACAGCCATTCAAATCTAACCTCTCTTCAGTGTCATTTAGGGATCTATGGTGAGCTTGAGCTGTCATTTTCCTCCTTGTTAGCATGTGTATCATGCTTACACTCCATCTGGGCACAAAATAATTCATGTGTGGTTGCTGTACGTGGCACTAAAGTAAAGCGTTCGCCAACATTTCTATTATTTAGTTCATGAAATAAAAATAGTTCAGAACACAGTTAGTTCTGCAGGGATCCCAGGGCCTGAAAAAGATACTGTTTCCTAAAAGCTTGCCTGTTTAGTGTTTATTCTTTTAGTTAGTCATCTGAGTTTAACAAAATGTATCGCCTATAGCTTTGTTCTGTACTTTGTTTTTTTGTTATTTCCATTATTAGGGCAATTCCAGTTATC
Source organism: Emys orbicularis (assembly GCF_028017835.1). Classification (NCBI taxonomy): domain Eukaryota; kingdom Metazoa; phylum Chordata; order Testudines; family Emydidae; genus Emys; species Emys orbicularis. The sequence continues at coordinate 247,036,922 of NC_088683.1, forward strand.
ACCTGTCTCATCATTAGTAGTAGGCTGAGTGTTTTGAAATACTGGGATAGGGATTGTGATAGTATGTCCCACAGTGCTATGTATATGAGAAGTAAAACAGAAATTTGGAGTAGTGACACTACCACTGAGGCCTTTATATATAAATATATTGTAATTAGTTACTACACAGTACTGTCCATTCATGTTATAGGTTACCCTTGCTGCTGGTTGTTACCCTCTGGTAAACTTTACTGGGCAGGAAACAGAAATGGTTAGCTTCTCTGTTCCACTGGATGCGCGGCTCTGTGATACACCAGTAGTTGACATAGATCCAGTTGTTTCTTATGGATGCTGTCTTCCAGATAACCTACTGAATGGACAATAACCAATTTATTAAATATTGCTGTGTCAGGATTTAGTATTGGTACCCAGACACTGAACAAGATTGTTTTGAATAACGTGTGCCTTAGTTAGGATGCAGGTTTTCTACAGCTGTTTCCAATTTTTTATTTTCCTGCTTCACTTGCTCGAGCATATCATGAGTTTGGACCGCCTGTTGCCCTGCCAACAGAGCTTGGGCTTTCCAGTGCTCGACTGCCTGGGTTACCTCTTCTACTTCTCCTGTTTTTTCTGTTACTTGTTTGGCCAGCATGCCAGCATGCTGTCTGAGCCATTTCACTGCCATAGACATGAGTTGCAAAATTTTTGCTTTTTTACTTTTATTACTGTTTCTCAGAGCCTCGGTTTCTACCATCGCTCTGCATATGCTAGTCCATGTTTCCCCACTCTCTTTTTTTAAATTCATATGGACCCCCCTTACTGGCAATCCAGCGGGTCCAAGAGTTATCAAACTCCGTGGGGATCATAAGGGAGGGGATTAGGGGGTTCCCTTGTTCGAGGTTTGCTGCCATGTTAGATTGCGATTCTTACCACGGCAGGTTCGCTTACTCACCAGATCAGCGGTCGGGGTCACCAGTGTTGTCAGATGCTACCGGTGTGGTGCTCTGCTTTCTCCTATGTTGATATCACTCGGCTGCGTGCGTGTGTTCCCTTTGTGTGCTGCCCCAGCTCTGCGCAGATAGCTGACACAGCAGACCCGAAGAGAACCCCCAATAACCACAGAGTCTAGTAAGATGCAAAGTCACGTCGACTAGGTTTATTGCGACCTTGGACACAATTGCAGTTCCCTGTAGATTTCTTAGCCTAACTCAGGGCATACTACGAGAAAGTGCCTCTTGGCAAGGACCTGGCTCAGTGGCGGGACTTTCCACTGCCCCCGTGGCCGGACAAAGACACCACCCCAGGGATACATTCTTATACACAGGTACAAACAAGTTACACATCACTCCTGACATATTGAGGTGCAACCCCTCTACGTAGTAAGGTGCCGCCTCTCACCGTGTACATGTTGGTTCGAACAAAACAACACTATCCATCATATTCCCCTTTTGGCCCTGTCATTGGGATGGGTCAGCCTGTTCCTTGTTGTGTGTGGAATGTACAAGTATGCGAATGTTCTGATATCTGGTGTCCAGTACCTTTTAGGTATGTCTCTTTTTGCAGCATCAGCCCTTTCCTTGCCAGCTTCTGTGAGCAGGGCCTGCCTCTGGCTCACAGCTTAACTTTGCTTTATGTTAGCAAAGTCGTGACCATTACTTTAGTTCAGGCCTCAGGCCTCATACCAGGCCTCTAATACCAAGGTTTATATCTCAGGGCCTCCACTTACTACAAGTTTAATAGCAATTATACTTTGCGCTTGCATAGCACTTTTCTTCCAATCATTTTACTGTGTAAATATTTACTGAGCCTCCCAGAACCTCTTTCATAAAGTAGGAAAGCAGCATTCCCATTTTATAGGTAGAGAAACTGAGGAGCAGTGGTTGCACTTTGGAATGGGGATTGCCTTTATAATGTATATGTGCACATAAGAACATAAGAACATAAGAAAGGCCGTACTGGGTCAGACCAAAGGTCCATCTAGCCCAGTATCTGTCTACCGACAGTGGCCAATGCCAGGTGCCCTAGAGGGAGTGAACCTAACAGGCAATGATCAAGTGATCTCTCTCCTGCCATCCATCTCCATCCTCTGACGAGCAGAGGCTAGGGACACCATTCTTACCTATCCTGGCTAATAGCCATTTATGGACTTAGCCACCATGAATTTATCCAGTCCCCTTTTAAACATTGTTATAGTCCTAGCCTTCACAACCTCCTCAGGTAAGGAGTTCCACAAGTTGACTGTGCGCTGCGTGAAGAAGAACTTCCTTTTATTTGTTTTAAACCTGCTGCCTATTAATTTCTTTTGGTGACCCCTAGTTCTTGTATTATGGGAATAAGTAAATAACTTTTCCTTATCCACTTTCTCAACATCACTCATGATTTTATATACCTCTATCATGTCCCCCCTTAGTCTTCTCTTTTCCAAACTGAAGAGTCCTAGCCTCTTTAATCTTTCCTCATATGGGACCCTCTCTAAACCCTTAATCATTTTAGTTGCTCTTTTCTGAACCTTTTCTAGTGCTAGAATATCTTTTTTGAGGTGAGGAGACCACATCTGTACACAGTATTCGAGATGTGGGCGAACCATGGATTTATATAAGGGCAATAATATATTCTCAGTCTTATTCTCTATCCCCTTTTTAATGATTCCTAACATCCTGTTTGCTTTTTTGACCGCCTCTGCACACTGCGTGGACATCTTTAGAGAACTATCCACGATGACGCCAAGATCTTTTTCCTGACTCGTTGTAGCTAAATTAGCCCCCATCATGTTGTATGTATAGTTGGGGTTATTTTTTCCAATGTGCATTACTTTACATTTATCCACATTAAATTTCATTTGCCATTTTGTTGCCCAATCACTTAGTTTTGTGAGATCTTTTTGAAGTTCTTCACAATCTGCTTTGGTCTTAACTATCTTGAGTAGTTTAGTATCATCTGCAAACTTTGCCACCTCACTGTTTACCCCTTTCTCCAGATCATTTATGAATAAATTGAATAGGATAGGTCCTAGGACTGACCCTTGGGGAACACCACTAGTTACCCCTCTCCATTCTGAGAATTTACCATTAATTCCTACCCTTTGTTCCCTGTCCTTTAACCAGTTCTCAATCCATGAAAGGACCTTCCCTTTTATCCCATGACAGCTTAATTTACGTAAGAGCCTTTGGTGAGGGACCTTGTCAAAGGCTTTCTGGAAATCTAAGTACACTATGTCCACCGGATCCCCCTTGTCCACATGTTTGTTGACCCCTTCAAAGAACTCTAATAGATTAGTAAGACACGATTTCCCTTTACAGCAACCATGTTGACTATTGCTCAAGAGTTTATGTTTTTCTATGTGTCTGACAATTTTGTTCTTTACTATTGTTTCAACTAATTTGCCCGGTACCGACGTTAGACTTACCGGTCTGTAATTGCCGGGATCACCCCTAGAGCCCTTTTTAAATATTGGCGTTACATTAGCTAACTTCCAGTCATTGGGTACCGAAGCCGATTTAAAGGACAGGTTACAAACCTTAGTTAATAGTTCCGCAACTTCACATTTGAGTTCTTTCAGAACTCTTGGGTGAATGCCATCTGGTCCCGGTGACTTGTTAATGTTGAGTTTATCAATTAATTCCAAAACCTCCTCTAGTGATACTTCAATCTGTGACAGTTCCTCAGATTTGTCACCTACAAAAGCCAGCTCAGGTTTGGGAATCTCCCTAACATCCTCAGCCGTGAAGACTGAAGCAAAGAATCCATTTAGTTTCTCCGCAATGACTTTATCATCTTTAAGCGCTCCTTTTGTATTTTCATCGTCAAGGGGCCCCACTGGTTGTTTAGCAGGCTTCCTGCTTCTGATGTACTTAAAAAACATTTTGTTATTACCTTTGGAGTTTTTGGCTAGCCGTTCTTCAAACTCCTCTTTGGCTTTTCTTATTACACTCTTGCACTTAAGTTGGCAGTGTTTGTGCTCCTTTCTATTTGCCTCACTAGGATTTGACTTCCACTTTTTAAAGGAAGTCTTTTTATCTCTCACTGCTTCTTTTACATGGTTGTTAAGCCACGGTGGCTCTTTTTTAGTTCTTTTACTGTTTTTCTTAATTTGGGGTATACATTGAAGTTGAGCCTCTATTATGGTGTCTTTAAAAAGGGCCCACGCAACTTGCAGGGATTTCACTTTAGTCACTGAACCTTTTAACTTTTGTCTAACTAACCCCCTCATTTTTGTATAGTTCCCCCTTTTGAAATTAAAGGCCACAGTGTTGGGCAGTTGAGATGTTCTTCCCACCACAGGGATGTTGAATGCTATTGTATTATGGTCACTATTTCCAAGCGGTCCCGCTATAGTTACCTCTTGGACCAGCTCCTGCGCTCCACTCAGGATTAAATCTAGAGTCGCCTCTCCCCTTGTGGGTTCCCGTACTAGCTGCTCCATGAAGCAGTCATTTAAAGTATCGAGAAATTTTATCTCTGCATTTCGTCCTGAAGTGAAATGTTCCCAGTCAATATGGGGATAATTGAAATCCCCCACTATTATTGGGTTCTTAATTTTGATAGCCTCTCTAATTTCCCTTAGCATTTCATCATCACTATTACTGTCCTGGTCAGGTGGTCGATAATAGATCCCTAATGTAATATTTTTACTAGAGCATGAAATTTCTATCCATAGAGACTCTATGGAACCTGTGGATTCGCTTAAGATTTTTACTTCATTTGAATCTACACTTTCTTTAACATATAGTGCCACTCCTCCCCCTGCACGGCCTGTTCTGTCCTTCCGATATATTTTGTACCCCGGAATGATTGTGTCCCATTGATTGCTCTCAGTCCACCAGGTTTCTGTGATGCCTATTATATCTATATCCTCCTTTATCACAAGGCACTCTAGTTCACCCATCTTATTATTTAGACTTCTGGCATTTGTGTACAAGCACTTTAAAAACTTGTCCCTGTTTATTAGCCTGTCTTTTTCTGATGTGCCAGATTCTTTTTTATGTGGCTGTTTATCATCTGATCCGGCCCTTACATTATACTTTTCAGTCCTCTGCTCCTGACTATAACCTGGAGATTCTCTATCATCAGACTCTCCCCTAAGGGAAGTCTGTGTCCGATCCACACGCTCCTCTGCAGCAGTCGGCTTTCCCCCATCTCCTAGTTTAAAAACTGCTCTACAACCTTTTTAATGTTTAGTGCCAGCAGTCTGGTTCCACTTTGGTTTAGGTGGAGCCCATCTCTCCTGTATAGGCTCCTCCCATCCCAGAAGTTTCCCCAGTTCCTAATGAACGTGAACCCCTCCTCTCTACACCATCGTCTCATCCACGCATTGAGACTCTGAAGCTCTGCCTGCCTACCTGGCCCTGCGCGTGGAACTGGGAGCATTTCTGAAAATGCCACCATAGAGGTCCTGGATTTCAGTCTCTTCCCTAGCAGCCTAAAATTTGGCTTCCAGGACATCTCTCCTACCCTTCCCTATGTCATTGGTACCTACATGTACCACGACCACCGGCTCCTCCCCAGCACTACACATAAGTCTATCTAGATGCCTCGAGAGATCCGCAACCTTCGCACCAGGCAGGCAAGTCACCATACGGTTCTCCCGGTCATCACAGACCCAGCTATCTACATTTCTAATAATCGAATCTCCCATTACTAACACCTGCCTTTTCCTAGAAACTGGAGTTCCCTCCCCCGGAGAGGCAACCTCAGTGCGAGAGGCAACCCCAGAACCATCTGGAAGGAGGGTCCCAACTACGGGAAAGTTTCCCTCTGCTCCCATTGACTGCTCTACTTCCCTGGGCCCTTCTTCCTCCTTAACAGCACAGGTGCTGTCTAAGCGGAGGTGGGACAATTCTACAGTGTCCCGGAAAGCCTCATCAACATACCTCTCTGCCTCTCTCAGCTCCTCCAGTTCCGCCACCCTGGCCTCCAAAGTCCGTACATGGTCTCTGAGGGCCAGGAGCTCCTTGCACCGACTGCACACATACGCCACCCGCCCACAGGGCAGGTAATCATACATGCAACAGTCGGTGCAATAAACTGGATAGCCCCCACTCTGCTGCTGGGCTTCTGCCTGCATTGTATCCTAGTTAGTGAAAGGGTGGTTTACAGAAGGAAGTTTTGGAATGTGGTTTGGTTTATAGGTTTTAGGGGGGGGCCACGGGGATGGGGTTACGGCTGGCGAGGGACTCCCACTCCCTTCCCACTCCCCTTCTAAACTCCCTTGCGAAACTCCCTGTTAGCAGCCCCTGGTCGCTTGTGCGCGGCTTTATAAAGCCCTGGCCTGAGTGAATGCCCCGCCCACTGAGTAAGGCTCAGCCAATTACCAGAGGCTTCGAGCTTTCAAACCTGCCTCCAACTACCAGCCAGAGCACACGGTCCCTCAAACAACCAAACAAACAAACACAAGCTCAGCACACAGCAAGTAACCCCCAAACACAAACAAACACACACTACAGACAGTCACTTACCCCACAGATGCTGTATTAGCTCCTCCTTCACCTGGAGAACTCCCTTGCGAAACTCCCTGTTAGCCAGTACCTAACAAAATGGTGCCTCTAGGCAGTACCACGATACACCACAATGTTAATTATAAGTAGCTTGCCCGAGCTTTCACAGTTAGTCAGTAGCTGAGCCAGGACTAGACTCCCAGTACCCATTAGACCCCATTCACTCCCTAGTTTCAGGATTTTGACTTGACAATAAAAGTTGTTCTGAGATGAAATTTAACATGCAAGGACTCAGCCAAGAAGTATATTATTTTGAACTGGAATGCGGGGGTGTGTGGAAGGGAGAATGGAGTAGGAAGGGATTATCTAGCAAACGAGACCATAAAAAGGGGAGTTTGAGGGGGGAGAAGGAGATCCCCCGATGAACAAACAAGGTGCAAGTACTAACTTTAGGGTGAGTGAGTTTGTTTGGCTGTTTGTGTCTTTCTTTCTCTTTCTGGTTATTTTAGTTATTTTCAGTTATTTCAGTTACTGGGTCAGTTGGGATTGTGTGTCTGGGGACTGTTTGAGCCTTTGTTCCCTGGATCAGCCTTTGATCAGCCTCAATCAGCCTTGTGATCACCCTCCCCCTGTGTGATTAACGAGGGGGTAGGGCTGACCTAGGGGAGAAGGCCTTAAAAGCCAGAGGCTAAGCGACCAAGGGGACCGCAAACGGAGGAGTTTGAGAGGGAGTTTTAAGAGGGAGTCATAATATAATCACTATAATCATTAGGAAGGGCCGCATTGCCAGTGCCAACACTGCTCCTCTCTCCTCCACCTGCGCCTGTATCCAGACAGAGAACCTAACCATGGATGCCTTCACCCAGATCCTGGTGTGGATTTGCAGAGACTGTGGCTTGCGTTTCCCACTCACAGAAAGCCAGGCTGGGGGGACCATCCAGTGTGAAAGGTGCCTGCTGGTGGAATGTCTCAGGAAGCAGGTGGGAGAGCTACAGGAGGAGGTGGCTAGGCTGAGGAGCATCCATTCCCACAAGGAATTCCTTGAGAGTATTCACATGGAGACATCCAAGACTGAGGAAGCTATCCAGCTACAGAGGACTGCTGTCACACCACCGGGGAGGAGGATATGGCTCTGTCACAGGGAGGATACTGGCTGCTGGTTACTTCTGGCAGAAGCAGTGTTACACCCCTACTCCCAACCCACCCACCATGGTTATGGAAAACCAATATGCTGCCCTGGCAACGAGCGATGAGGAATCATCCCCAAAGGTGGAGGAGGAGAAGCCATGTACCCCCAAGATTGAGAGGATTGCAGCCACCACTCCCAGGAGGAAATGTAGGGTAGTGGTGGTGAGGGGCATGGAGGCACCCATCTGTCACCCTGACATGGCATCCTGGGAGGTATGCTGCCTGCCGGGGGCCTGTATCTGAGATTTTATGGGGGGATTGTCGAGGATCATCTGGCCATCTGACTACTACCCCAAGCTACTCATCCATGTGGGCACTAATGATACTGCAAGGTATGACTCTCAGCAGATCAGAAGTGACTACAGGGCTCTGGGAGTAAGCATGAAGGAGTTGGGAGTGCAGGTGGTGTTCTCTTCGATCCTTCTGGTCAAGGGTAGGGGCCCAGATAGAGACAGATGCATCCTGGAGGTTAATGCCTGGCTGCGAAGATGGTATCACCAAGAGGGCTTCGGCTTCCTTGACCATGGGATGCTGTTCCAAGAAGAAGGACTGCTAAGCAGAGATGGGGTCCACCTATCGAGGAAGGGGAAGAGCATATTTGGATACAGACTGGCTAACCTAGTGAGGAGGGCTTTAAACTAGGTTCAAAGGGGGCAGATGACCAAAGCGCACAGGTAAGTCAAAAACCTGGAGACCTGGGAGAAGGGTTGGAATTTGTGGGGAGCATGGGCTGTTATAGCAGGGATAAAGGAGAGACAAGACAGAACTGGGGGTGGGGAATCAAATCAGTATCTTAGATGTCTGTATATTAATGTGAGAAATATGGGTAATAAGTAGGAAGAACTCGAAATGCTAGTAAATAAACACAACTATGACATAGTTGGCATCACAGAGACTTGGTGGGATAATACACATGACTGGAATATTGGTACAGAAAGGTACAGCTTGCTCAGGAAGGACAGGCAGCGAAAAAAGGGAGGAGGTGTTGCCTTATATATTAAAAATGTATACACTTGGACTGAGGTTGAGATGGAAATAGGAGATAGGCTTGTTGAAAGTCTCTGGGTAAGGCTAAAAGGGGTAAAAACAAGGGTGATGTCATGGTAGGGGTCTACTACAGACCACCTAATCAGGAAGAAGAGATGGATGAGGCTTTTTTTAAACAACTAACGAAACCATTCAAAACACAGGACTTGCTGGTGATGGGGGACTTCAACTACTCAGGCATCTGTTGGGAAAATAACACAGCAAGACACAGATTATCCAACGAGTTCCTGGAATGTATTGGAGACAATTTTTTATTTCAGAAGATGGAGAAAGCTTCTAGGGGAGAGGCTGTTCTAGATTTGATTTTGACAAATAGGGAGGAACTGGTTGAGAATTTGAAAGTGGAAGGCAGTTTGAGTGAAAATGATCATGAAATGGTAGCGTTCATGATTCTAAGGAATGGTAGGAGGGAGAACAGCAAAATAAAGACAATGGATTTCAAGAAGGCAGACTTTAGCAAACTCAGGGAATTGGTAGGTAAGATCCCATGGGAAGCAAGTCTAAGGGGAAAAACAATAGAAAACAGTTGGCAGTTTTTCAAAGAGACATTATTAAGGGCACAAGAGCAAACTATCCCACTGCGTAGGAAAGATAGGAAGTATGACAAGAGACCACACTGTCTTAACCAGGAGATCTTCAATGATCTAAAAATAAAAGAGAGTCCTACAAAAAGTGGAAACTAGGTCAAATTAAAAAGGATGAATATAAACAAATAACACAAGTATGTAGGAACAAAATTAGAAAAGCCAAGGCACAAAACAAGATCAAACTAGCTAGAGACATAAAGGGTAACAAGAAAACATTCTACAATTACATTAGAAGCAAGAGGAAGACCAAGGACAGGGTAAGTCCGTTACTCAATGGGTGTGTGGGGGGGAAATAATAACAGAAAAAGTGGAAATGGCAGAGGTGTTTAATGACTTCTTTGTTTCAGTTTTCACTAAGAAGGTTAGTGGCGATTGCATGTCTAACATAGTGAAAATGAGGTAAGATCAGAGGCTAAAATAGGAAAAGAACAGTTTAAAAATTACTTAGACAAGTTAGATGTCTTCAAGTCACCAGGACCTGATGAAATGCACCCTAGAATACTCAAGGAGCTGAGTGAGGAGATCTCTCAGCCATTAGCAATTATCTTTGAAAAGTCATGGAAAACAAGAGAGATTCCAGAAGACTGGAAAAGGGCAAATATAGTGCCAATCTATAAAAAGGGAAATAAGGACAACCTGGGGAATTACAGACCAGTCAGCTTAACTTCTGTACCTGGAAAGATAATGGAGCAAATAATTAAGCAATCAATTTGCAAATATCTAGAAGATAATAAGGTGATAAGTAACAGTCAGCATGGATTTGTCAAGAATAAATCGTGCCAAACCAACCTGATAGCTTTCTTTGACAGGGTAACAAACCTTGTGGATAGGAGAGAAGTGGTAGACGTGGTATATCTTGATTTAAGTAAAGCTTTTGATACTGTCTTGCATGACCTTCTCATAAACAAATTAGGGAAATGCAACCTAGATGGAGCTACTGTAAGGTTGGGTGAAAAACTGGTTGGAAAACCGTTTCCAGAGAGTAGTTATCAGTGGTTCACAATCATGCTGGAAGGGCATAATGAATGGGGTCCCACAGGGATCAGTTCTGGGTCCGGTTCTGTTCAATATCTTCACCAATGATTTAGATAATGGCATAGAGAGTACACATATAAAGTTTGTGGACGATACCAAGCTGGGAGGGGTTGCAAGTGGAGGATAGGATTAAAATTCAAAATGATCTGGACAAACGGTCTGAAGTAAATAGGATGAAATTCAGTAAGGACAAATGCAAAGTACTCCATTTAGGAAGGAACAATCAGTTGCACATATACCGAACGGGAAATGACTGCCTAGGAAGGAGTACTGCAGAAAGGGATCTGGGGGTCATAGTGGACCATAAGCTAAATATGAGTCAATAGTGTAAAGCTGTTTCAAGAAAAGCGAAAATCATTCTGGAATATATTATTAGGAGTGTTGTAAGTAAGACACGAGAAGTAGTTCTTCATCTCTACTCCACGCTGATTAGGCCTCAATTGGAGTATTCAGTTCTGGGCGCCACATTTCAGGAAAGATGTGGACAAATTGAAGTCCAGAGAAGAGCAACAAAAATGATTAAAGGTCTAGAAAACGTTACCTATGAGGGAAGATTGAAAAAAATTGGATTTGTTTAGTCTGGAAAAGAGAAGACTGAGAGGGCACATGATAACAGTTTTCAAGTACATAAAAGGTTGTTACAGGGAGGAGGGAGAAACATTCTTCTTCTTAACCTCTGAAGATAGGACAAGAAGCAATGGGCTTAAATTGCAGCAAGGGCGGTTTAGGTTGGACATTAGGAAAAACTTCCTAACTGTCAGGGTGGTTAGGCACTGGAATAAATTGCCTAAGGAGGTTGTGGAATCTCCATCATTGGAGATTTTTAAGAGCAGGTTAGACAAACACCTGTCAGGGATGGTCTAGATAATGCCTAGTCCTGCCATGAGTGCAGAGAACTGGGTTAGATGACCTCTTGAGGTCCCTTCTAATCCTATGATTCTATGATTCATGCCCTATTGTATTAATAGAATCACAGGGTTAGAAGGGATCGCAAGTGTCAAAGAGAGGGTATTATTAATTGTTATGCAGCTCCATTGCACTTTGGCAAGAGGATTCCTATTAAATATTCTTTTCCTACTTTTTAAAATTGATGTTATTAATTCAAAAACAAAAACTGTGAAGAAAGAGTTAAGATTGTTAAAGGCAATTCAACCAAGGTCAACCCCTTTTCAGTGACAATAGGTTTTCCAAAATAATAATTTTCAAAAAAAAAAAAAAAAAAAGTGGTTGGCACTTTTCCTTCTATGAAGACTGATTTTCTAAAGCAATATATAAAATGCACAAAACAATACAGAAGTAATAAGACTCATTAGGTAGTATTCAAAATGCCAGACATACATTCTGGGGCTACAAGACCCTAATTCAGCAAGTTACTTCTGCATGTGCCTAACTTTAAGGATTAAATCCTGACCCTACTGAAGTCAATGGGAGTTTTGCCACTGACTTCAAAGGGGGCAGGATTTAACCCTCTGTGTGTGCTCAGAGTCAGATCTGCTCACTTTGCTGACAGCTTAAGTTTTTACTCGAGTTCCCCCAGCAGCAAGATTCTTCTGGGCTCTCACAGTAACATCCAATGAATGAACTGAAACTTCTATCTTGCCTTGCCATTTGTAGTGAACTGCATATGGTAATACTTCACGTTTATTGGTGTTGGATAGCATCCTGTGTGGTAGGCAGTATTATTTATTCTCATTAATTTCCTCAAATGGGGAAACTGAGACACAGAGGTCAAGTCCCAAACTGCACAGCAAATCAGTGGCAAAGTCAGGATTGGAATTCTCTATTTCCTGCTCACAATCCTGTTCTCACTTCACTTGGCCTGCCTGTCTCACAAATGATAGTGAAAGTGCTAGGTTCAGTTTTGTCAAGACAATAGCATCAAGCAGGAGTAAAACACTGTTTTCTTGGCTGGATCTTAGGGGAGATCAGGACTAGCCTCTAACATGAATTCTCTCTATTCCAAGGAAGAAGACTGTCAAGCCTTAAGAAGAAACGAGTCTTTCTTCTCATCTATACATGTAACAATGAAAACTCTTCCAGGCTCTTTGGAAAGGAATTGGAGTACTAGGACCAGATGTGCCCATTCTGTTATTTTTATCACCATAGGTGTCCTTACAAAAGTAAGATGTGGGGCAGTAGGGACTTAGACCCATATTATCAAAGGTATTCAGGCATCTAATGCCTATTGATTTAAATGGGAGTTAATGCCTACATACCTTTGAGGATCAGAGCCTTTGGCTGTAACAGCTTAGAGGGATTCTCTCTAGTGCAGATGTAAGCCATAGACTTCAGGAAAGAGATAAGATCATATTCTGTATGATGTCTGTTTTCTCAGCAGTCCTTTTGAGAGTGTCAGACATGGCATAGTATCAGGGGGTAGCCGTGTTAGTCTGGATCTGTAAAAAGCAACAGAGAGTCCTGTGGCACCTTTAAGACTAACAGATGTATTGGAGCATAAGCTTTCGTGGGTGAATGCCCACTTCATCGGATGCATGACGAAGTGGGCATTCACCCACGAAAGCTTATGCTCCAATACATCTGTTAGTCTTAAAGGTGCCATAAGACATGGCATAGATTTCTTCTGCCAAATTATCAGTTAGCAGCATGTGACAGACTGATAATATCCTGCAATATTCTGAACAATCTTATGAACTCAAGATAAACTAATTGAACTAAGAAAGCAGCAAAGAGTCCTGTGGCACCTTATAGACTAACAGACGTATAGGAGCATGAGCTTTCGTGGGTGAATACCCACTTCATCGGATGCACCGAAGAAGTGGGTATTCACCCACGAAAGCTCATGCTCCTATACGTCTGTTAGTCTATAAGGTGCCACAGGACTCTTTGCTGCTTTTACAGATCCAGACTAACACGGCTACCGCTTTGATTATTGAACTAAGTTCAACCTTATTGAATTAGGGTTAATACTTTTGAGGTACACTGTATTAAAAATGTAATTGTGTATGTGTTATTGTGGTGTATGTACCTTCTCTAGTAGGAAGGGGATGCTAATGTACTACTTCCGTTATCAGCCCTTTGAAGCCACCTCCACCCCCTGTGAATCTACATATACTAGTTCAGGCTGGATTCTTCAGGGACCAACAGACAAAAAAAGGATTTTTTTTTATAAATAGCCTGGTTTTAAACAGGCTCAGGGCCTTCTTCCTGATCCAGCAAATGGACAGGACCCCTGGTCAATGGAGGGCCCCAGTCCTTAGAGTAGGGTTGGACGGTAATGGGCCTACTGAGGCCTCATAAGTCTGGGAATTCGGGGGTTGTGTTAGATAATCAGCTGAACATGAGCTCCCAGTGTGACTCTGTGACCAAAAGAGCTAATGTGATCCTGGGATGCATAAACAGGATACTCTCTAGTAGCTGTAGAGAAATTATTTTACCTCTGTATTTGGAACTGCTGGAACACTGTGTCCAGTTCTGGTGCCCACAAATCAAGAAGGATGTTGAAACACTGGTAAGGGTTCAGAGAAAAGCCAAAAGAATTATTAGAATTAGAGGATGAGAAAAGGGTGATTTGATTAGTCTATAAATATCTACATGGGGACCAAATATTTAATAATGGGCTCATCAGTCTAGCAGAGAAAGGTATAACACGATCCAATAGCTCAAAGTTGAAGCTAGACAAATTCAGACTGAAAATAAGGTATACAGTTTTAATGGGGTGAGAGTAATTAACCATTAGAATAATTTTCCAATGGTCGTGGTAGAGTCTCCATCTCTGACAGCTTTTTGAATCAAGATTGGTTGGTTTTCTAAAAAATACGCTCTAGGAATTCTTTTGTGGAAGTTCTATGACCTGTGTTATACAAGAGGTCAGACTAGATCAGGGATCGGCAACCTTTGGCATGCGTCCCGCCAGGGTAAGCACCCTGGCGGGCCAGTTTGTTTACCTGCCGCGTCCGCAGGTTTGGCCGATCGTGGCTCCCACTGGCTGCGGTTTGCCGCTCCAGGCCAATGGGGGTGGCGGGAAGCAGCGCGGGCTGAGGGATGTGCTGGCCATCGCTTCCCGCCACCCCCATTGGCCTGGAGCGGCAAACCGCAGCCAGTGGGAGCCACGATCGGCCAAACCTGCGGACGCGGCAGGTAAACAAACTGGCCCGCCAGGATGCTTACCCTGGCGGGATGCATGCCAAAGGTTGCCGATCCCTGGACTAGATGATCCCAGTGGCTCCTTCTAGCCTTGGACTTTATGAATCTAAATAATGAATATTCATTATTTTGATAGACATTCTTTCCCTTTGTTTCATAGGGAGCATAAGCTTTAACATGCACAAAACAGCCATGTTGGCATCATTGATTCTAGTTTTCTACCATCAAGACCAGAAGCCTTTCAAACTTACAGAAGACAGAAAGATGATTCCCTATATCATGGCCTTCCCTTCAGCATTTTTCTGGGTCATTTCTGTCTATTTCGTTTTGTTTTGGTGAGTAAAAATATCTGTTCCTAATGTCTCATTGGTATTCTCTCCATGAAGGGCAACTTGTACTGCTGATAATTATGGGAATAGATTCTAAAGCTTAGGGTCCTTCCAGGAAAACACTCTATGATTAACCCCCTTTCTTTTAAATCCAGGTGACTCCAGCACAAGCACTTACATTGACTGCAACTGTGTCAGTATGACATGGGGAAAGAGGTGATATCTGAAGTAGGCAGTTGGCAAGACATTATGGCTTTATGGATCAAAACCAACTTCTCAATGCCACACAGAAACCAAATCAGAGCATGAACTAAAAGAAATAGAGCAATTTTCTGACTGTATTAGATTAATAGCTGAACTATTTGAAAAGAGATTGACCAAGTGGGATGATAGGATTAAAAACATGGATATAACTTTTATAATACAATAAATAGTTACTGTAACTCAACTGCTGGAACCCTACTGTATTCCCTCCTCTTATATTAGGGCAAGTCTACACTACAAAATTAAGTTGACCCAAGTTATGTCAACGTACAACCACCACAGTAATTAAATTGCTTTTGCATGTCCACACTATGCTCCTTGTGTCGGTGGTTTATGTCCTCATCAGGAATGCTTCCACCAATTTAGCTATCAGTGTAGGGCACTGTAGGGTGGATTCTGAAATATGGCAACAGTCCATGTAAGCAAGGTAGTGTCTATGCTAATACTGGGTCAACCTAAGTACATTGACCTAAGTGCTACGCCTCTCATGGAAGCGGAGTTAGTAAGTCGGTGTTCTGGGTGAGTTACATCAGTGGGAGCTACATTGTAGTGTAGACGTTTGCAGAGTAAGCTGCCTTATGTCAACCTAACTCTATAGTGTAGACCAGGGCTTAGTATTAATAGATAACACTGGTCTACAATTTTTGAGAAGTCGTCTGCTTCAGAGATAAAATGTGCTATTTATTATGTATTTTGATGTGCTGAATTCAAATATGACAATTAAAACAACTGATTGGCTACTGTTTCTAAGATATTTAAGTTTTTACATTTTATGTCTATGTATATTGTGTAGATAGTAGAGTTTTAATCATAAATTGTAAACCTAGGTCTTTTCATGTGTTTATGGTTGCTTTACATGATAATATTTCACCTGTCCTGTTTATGTAACACTTTAAAAATCAGCAAAAGGGTTATATAAATAAAATTTATTATGAAACAAAAGGCAAAAAACTATTCTGTACATAGTTTAGTCCTATTCAGTGTCTACTCGGCGCTTCTTGGCTTGTCTCTTGTATTCATTAAATGGAGCATCTCTTGTCACTGTCCAGCAATAGTCTGCAAGCATTGATGGGCTCCATTTGCCCTGATAGCGTTTCTCCATTGTTGCAATGTCCTGGTGAAATCGCTCGCCGTGCTCGTCGCTCACTGCTCCGCAGTTCGGTGGAAAAAAATCTAGATGAGAGTGCAAAAAATGTATCTTTAGTGACATGTTGCAACCAAGGCTTTTGTATGCCTTGAGGAGGTTTTCCACCAACAACCTGTAGTTGTCTGCCTTGTTGTTTCCGAGAAAATTTATTGCCACTAACTGGAAGGCTTTCCATGCCGTCTTTTCCTTGCCACGCAGTGCATGGTCAAATGCATCATCTCGAAGAAGTTCACGAATCTGAGGACCAACAAAGACACCTTCCTTTATCTTAGCTTCACTTAACCTTGGAAATTTTCCACGGAGGTACTTGAAAGCTGCTTGTGTTTTGTCAATGGCCTTGACAAAGTTCTTCATCAGACCCAGCTTGATGTGTAAGGGTGGTAACAAAATCTTCCTTGATTCAACAAGTGGTGGATGCTGAACACTTTTCCTCCCAGGCTCCAATGACTGTCGGAGTGGCCAGTCTTTCTTGATGTAGTGGGAATCTCTTGCACGACTATCCCATTCGCAGAGAAAACAGCAGTACTTTGTGTATCCAGTCTGCAGACCAAGCAAGAGAGCAACAACCTTCAAATCGCCACAAAGCTGCTACTGATGTTGGTCATAGTTTATGCACCTCAAAAGTTGTTTCATGTTGTCATAGGTTTCCTTCATATGGACTGCATGACCAACTGGAATTGATGGCAAAACATTGCCATTATGCAGTAAAACAGCTTTAAGACTCGTCTTCGATGAATCAGTGAACAGTCTCCACTCATCTGGATCGTGAACGATGTTGAGGGCTGCCATCACACCATCGATGTTGTTGCAGGCTACAAGATCACCTTCCATGAAGAAGAATGGGACAAGATCCTTTTGACGGTCACGGAACATGGAAACCCTAACATCACCTGCCAGGAGATTCCACTGCTGTAGTCTGGAACCCAACAGCTCTGCCTTACTCTTGGGTAGTTCCAAATCCCTGACAAGGTCATTCAGTTCACCTTGTATTATGAGGTGTGGTTCAGAGGAGGAGGATGGGAGAAAATGTGGACCAGAAGTTTCATCCTCTTCCTCTTCCTCGTCTGACTCAAGTGAGAATGATTCTGGTGCATCAGGAACCGGCAGTCCTTCTCCGTGGGGTACTGGGCGTATAGCTGATGGAATGTTTGGATAATGCACAGTCCACTTTTTCTTCTTTGACACACCTTTCCCAACTGGAGGCACCATGCAGAAGTAACAATTGCTGGTATGATCTGTTGGCTCTCTCCAAATCATTGGCACTGCAAAAGGCATAGATTTCCTTTTCCTGTTCAACCACTGGCGAAGATTTGTTGCACAAGTGTTGCAGCATATGTGTGGGGCCCACCTCTTGTCCTGATCTCCAATTTTGCAGCCAAAAGAAAGGTGATAGGCTTTCTTAACCATAGTGGTTATACTGTGCTTTTGTGATGCAAAAGTCACTTCACCACAAACATAGCAGAAGTTATCTGCACTCTTCACACAAGTACGAGGCATCTCTGCTCACTTTGGCTAAACAGAAATGTGTCCCTTTGCAAAATCAAACACTGACAAATAAGAGAGCACGACACTGTATGATTTCTAGAGCTGATATAGGGCAATTTGTTCAGCAGAGTGATGTAAGCTTCATTATGATTGCATCATCCATGACTTCTAGGAATAACATGATGCAATTCATATCATGTATGATGCAATACCAGCTTCAGATTGCATCATTCATTGTTTTGCCTAAAAAGCAAGTACTGTCCAAACCCAGTCATAGATTTATTCATAGATCCAGTCAAAGATGTATTTTAGTCATTTCTGGTTTAAATTGAGATCCCTTCCCTTTATAACTCACTTATCCTCCACCATTCCCAAGTCAAGGGTCGTATATACTGACCCAATAGCATATCTTGAAAACTAGAGCCAATCAACAATTTTAAGCATCATTTTCGTTCTCAGTGACCCAGAATTAGTAAAGTTTGACTACATTTATTTCAGAAGCATTTTGGCTGTAGAGCAGTGTAAGATGACAGATATACAAGAAAATAACTTGCCCTGTCATAACTCCTCTGCGTGGCCCTAGCCTGATTTTCAGAAGGGCGAGGTACCTACTGAAGTCAATGGGAGCTGCAGGTGCTCAGCATCTTTAAAAATCAGGCCAGTTTTATTTATGTGCTTGTATATGGGTTTAGGAGACTAACTTCAGACAGGTTTAAATATTTTGTCCATAACTTCTGCTCTGCCCTGTCATTTCCTACCCCATTACTTATCCAACCAAGTTAAAAATGTACTCAGTAGTTGCTTAACTGGATGGAGAGGAATGCAAGTCTTTTGACATAAAGAATTGAACTGACCCTCCTTTTATAATTTTACTTGCACAATTTTGATGTAATGGATTGTGACATGTAGATTTGCAAGTGTAGATCTGGATCTTCAATTTGAAATATTAGAAGAGAGGAAACTTGGGATTATGATCCGTCAGCCACATTTCGGGCAGAACCCTTTTAAGAGGTTCTAAACAGACCAAGGCCACAAGAATCTGTTGATTCTGACAAAGAATTTAAACATGCAGAACTAGACATCATAACACCTCACATCACAAAAGAAGTGAAAGAGGCAATGAAAAAGTGCAGGTGAAGACCAAGTCACCAAGGAAATGTTGAAAGCTTGTGATGTGATGTGAAGATCGTTGATAAAATCACCAAACTATTCAACAAAAGATGAGATAAGGAAAAGCCTCCAGAACAATGGGGAAAAGGGCATTATAGTCAAAATACCAAAGAAAGGTAACCTAAGCGACTGCAATAACTAACAAGATGTTACACTTCTTTTGGTGATAGGCAACGTCTTCTACAGTAGCACCTTAAGCAGAATAAAGGAAGCAGTTGAGGCAAAGCATGGGGAATAGCAGACTGGATTTTGACCTAGAGGATCATGCATCAACCATATTTTCACTTTACAAATAATTGTCAAAGAGAGCATTGAATGGCAAAACCTACTCATTGTAAACTTCATAGATTTTAAGAAAGCCTTGTACAGCCCCTTCGTGATTCACTCTGGAACATCTTGAAATGCTATGGTGTGCCAAGAAAAATAATTCACCTCATCAAGGCTTTTTATATCAAGGTGAAACTTGCACAGTTAAAACAAATGCAGATGTGAGTGAATTGTTTAACATAGGTGTCAGACAAAGATGCGTTCTGTCACCTTTCTGTTTGGCATTGACACTGACTGCATTAGGAGAAAAAGTGTAGATGGATACAATGCAGGCATCACATGTCTTAACAACAGTACTGTAGAGCATTTGGAGAAATGTAATTCTGTTTTGAGGAGGATTAAGCTTGTTAGACATTTGGTTTAGTTCTAATTGGAAACACACCAACAATTTTGAAATTTGCCAAGAGAGAAAACCCTGGGGTCTGCAACTCTGGGGCAGTCTGCCTAGCTGGCTCCCTGGAGCCATGGACCCTAGAAATCCTGGGATCCTGGATTTGGGATCAGCCCACCTGGTTGGTTGTCCCCAAACTGCAGCCTCTGGATTCCCTAGGTAACGAATGCCTGAAGCCCTGGGGTCCCAAGCCCCAGGGCAGTCCACCTAGCTAGCTGCAGTGTGGCCACAGACCCTGGAAGCCCTAGGGTCTCCTGCCCTGGGGCGGTCCATACAGTAGGCTGCCCTAGAACCACAGAGCCTAAAAGACCCAGCAGTTTGCCAGGCAGGCTGCTGAGGAGCAGAGTGGGTGAGCTGGCAGGAAACCAAGCAGGTTTTCATTGAAATAAGATGAGCTAATCAGCTTTACATAGAGCCACTCAAATTCATATGGTGATGAATGGAAGTTCACTTGTGTCACAGGTCTAGTTGAGTGCCCCCTCCTGACTGCTCACCAGACCACTGTGATGGGACTCAACTGCTGGATCCCAGGTGTTATAAGCATCTGGAATCTGAATAGAGCCTTGGCACTGTCCTTATCTTAGGACTTCTGGACGCCCTTTCAGGATGCAGATCTTCTAACTGGCACCCTCTCCTGAGAGCTGCAACCATGTGGTCTTCTGCCCAGCCCCAGGAACTAGTGATGAGTCCTCAGATTGCCCTGATAGGTTAAACACCTTCTCGCAGAATTCCACCTGAAGGTGTGAGCCTTCTGAGTTACCTCTTCAGGGCACCTGCTAAGGTGTAGCACATAACACATAGAGACTTTGCACAGGATTCTAACACATTATTGCTCTTTCTTGAATAGGATGAGACATACACAAAGATCTATACAAAAAGAACTATCCCTACACTCATTTCCCTACCTCAGTTTCCTCACTGCTCCAGACCATTCTTTGGGCAAGAGGCAAGGTCGTCTGGGGCCCTCCAGAATCCTTCTGCTCCACTGCATAGCTTGGGTTCTGAAACATGGAGCTTTGTTCCCCTCTTCTGCCCAAACTTTCAGTATGTCTCTCTGAGGGCTTGTCTTCACGTACAGTGCTATAGCAGCTGTGTAGCACAACAGGAGAGCTTCTCCGATTGGTGTAATTAATCCACCTCCCCGCAGGGCCGGCTCCAGGGTTTTGGCCGCCCCAAGCAGCCAAACAAACAAACAAACAAACAAAAAAGCCGCGATCGCGATCTGTGGCGGCAATTCGGCGGGAGGTCCTTCGCTCCCAGCGGGAGTGAGGGACCATCCACCGAATTGCCGCCGAACAGCTGGACGTGCCGCCCCTCAACGAAGTGGCCACCCCAAGCACCTGCTTGGTAAGCTGGTGCCTGGACCCGGCCCTGCCTCCCCGAGAGGTGGTAGCTACTTTGGCAGGAGAAGCTCTCCCGCCAACATAGCGCTGTCTACATGGGGGGTTAGGTCAGAATAACTACGTTGCTCAGGGGTGTGGATTTTTCACACCTGAGTGACATAGTTATATCGATATGAGTCTGTGGTGTAGACCTGGCCTGCATCTTCCTAGGTGACATGTCCCAACATCAACACCACTGTCTTTCTGTCTTGCCAATTTCCATGCTCTCCCCTTCCCCCCCCCCCTTCAGACAAGAGGAGAAAGTATCTTCTCCCAGCTCAAGTGAACCCATTGTCCCATGTGGCTTTACTCTGAGTAGATGGTCTTTGAGTACTAATGACCCACCATTGTCTCTGATCTGGGATGTACATGCTTAAGGCTTGTCAGCAATGGTGGATACATATAGAAAGAAGGGCATTCATGATGCAGCAATTTTCATGGTAACATCTGCATAATAATTTAATAATATCAACCAGCATTCATAAGTCATATGTAAGGCTACATTTTAGTCACGGGTATTTTTAGTAAAAGTCTTGGACAGGTTACGGACAGTAAACAAAAATTCACGGCCCGTGACCTGTCCATGTCTTTTACTATATACCCCTGACTAAAACTTGGGGGTTGGGGTGGCTCGGGGGGGCAGAGGGGGCACAGCCTGGAGGGAGCCATGGGTGCTCAGGGGGGCGGCGCTGGGGATGCTGGGCAGGGGGCCTAGGGGATTGCTGGGGCTGGGGCAGGTTCCCTACCCGGCTCCTGGGAAGCAGCGACCTCCAGCTCCTAGCTCCATGCACTGCCTCCACTCCGCCCCAAGCCCTGATTCTGCAGCTCCCATTGGCCAGGAACCGTGGCCAATGGGAGCTGTAGGGGCGGTGCCTGTGGGCGGAGGCAGCATGTGCAACTAGGAGCTGAGGGAGGGGAGTTCTGTTGCCCTTCCGGGGAGCCCCCCCCTAGGTAAGCACCACCCTGGAACCCAATCCCCAGCCCTGAGCCCCCCCCCACACCCAAATTCCTGCTGCTGGGGGGCGGGGGAGCCCGAGACTGCCCCAGGGGCTGCCCGAGCTGCTCAAGCGGCTCCCAGGCCGGCCCCTGCAGAAGTCATGGAGGTTGCGGAAAGTCACAGAATCCATGACTTCCATGACCTCAGTGACAAACATGGAGCCTTAGTCATATGTACATAGGTTCCCCAAATCACCACAACAAGTAAAGCGGGTGGCTCTACTTCCCTGTGCCAAGCAAAATGATATCAAAACCATTGCTATTTCATTGGAAGAGAGAACTTTGGTCAGGCCAAGAGAGATTATAATGCAAAGAGATAGTTGGAGGAGTAGTTTATCACAATTCAGTAAAATTGGAGACTACAGTTAGCTAAAAAGGGCTCTTATACCAAAGAGCAAATAAGCATTGATTCCAAAGAAAAATCCTGCTACCATACTCTTTGTATATAGCCTTCAAGCTAGAAACAATACACTAAAAATACATCTGCTGATGAAGTAAGCAGCACCATCCCCTGAGAGGGTCATAAGGACGGGAACAAAATAATAATGCAGAATCAGAAAGAAATGGTTGCAGCACTGGAAAAATGCCAAGATCTTTTGTTGATATTTTCAGCTTTCCTGACCCCATCAAGATGAGATCTCTGTTCTGTTGCTAAGGCGCCAAGAGCAGCTGCGTGCTCTCTACAATAAAACATTATTATGTCAGACAGGGGAACAAATCTTATTTTAAAATAAAAATGTATTGGGAAAAACAGTTTAACCGCTATTAAACAAAAACATTTTGAATTTTTTAAAATATTTGTAGAAATATTGTTTCCCGGATTAAGACAAAGATTTAGTTTTATTCTGGATAATGATGACTAATGAGTTCCTCATTAGACAATTCTGTCTGTATTTGTATGTGTGGGTGGGATTGGGATGTCCAAACTGAAAGCATGGAACCATGTTTAGCCCATATGCTGCTAGAAACCTTGATTCATGCCTGACTCATAACCTGTTTTCTGTGTAATCCAGCCAGAGCCCCTTATGAGAGAGGAAATTGTGGCACTTACGAGCCCTTTTCACATAGGGTAGGATCCTTCACAAGAGCTGTGCTCCTAGATGTTTCCAAAGAGTAGTAAAAGGCCTGGTCTACACTACGAGTTTAGGTCGACTTTAGCCGCGTTAAATCGAATTAAGCCTGGACACGTTCACACGACGAAGCCCTTTCTTTCGACTTAAAGGGCCCTTTAAATCGGTTTCTTTACTCCACCTCCGACGAGGGGATTAGCGATAAAATCGGCCTTAGGGGGTCGGAATTGGGGTAGTGTGGACGGAATTTGACGTTATTGGCCTCCAGGAGCTATCCCACAGTGCTTCATTGTGACCGCTCTGGACAGCATTCTCAACTCAGATGCACTGGCCAGGTAGACAGGAAAAGCCCCGCGAACGTTTGAATTTCATTTCCTGTTTGCTCAGCATGGAGAGCACAGGTGACCACGCAGAGCTCATCAGCACAGGTAACCATGATGGAGTCCCAGGATCGCAAAAGAGCTCCAGCATGGACAGAACGGGAGGTACGGGATCTGCTCGCCATATGGGGAGACGAATCACTGCTGGCTGAACTCCGAAGCAGTAAACGAAATGGCAAAATATTAGAAAAGGTCTCCAAGGCCATGAAGGACAGAGGCCATAACAGGGACGCACAGCAGTGCCGCGTGAAAATTAAGGAGCTAAGGCAAGCCTACCACAAAGCCAGAGAAGCAAACGGAAGGTCCAGGGCAGAGCCGCAAACATGCCGCTTCTACGCGGAGCTGCATGCCATTCTAGGGGGTGCAGCCACCACTACCCCAACCGTGTGCTATGACTCCCTCACTGGAGAAACACACAGGGAAGCGGGTTCGGGGTACGAGGAAGATGAGGATGGAGAAAATGTAGATAGCTCACAGCCGCAAGGAAGCGGAGAAACCGGTTTCCCCAACAGCCAGGATATGTTTATCACCCTGGACCTGGAACCAGTAACCCCCGAACTCACCCAAGGCGTACTCCCAGACCCTGAGGGCACACAGGGGACCTCTGGTGAGTGTACCTTTGTAAATATTACACATGGTTTAAAAGCAAGCGTGTTTAATGATTAATGATTAATTTGCCCTGGCAATCGCGGCCAGTACAGCTACTGGAAAAGTCTGTTAACGTGTATGGGGATGGAGCAGAAATCCTCCAGGGACATCTCCAGAAAACTCTCCTGGATGTACTCCCAAAGCCTTTGCAAAAGGTTTCTGGGGAGGGCTGCCTTATCCCGTCCGCCATGGTAGGACACTTTACCACGCCAGGCCAGTAGCACGTAGTCTGGAATCATTGCATAACAAAGCATGGCAGCGTATGGTCCCGGTGTTTGCTGGCATGCAGACAACATCCATTCCTTATCGCTCTTTGTTATCCTCAGGAGAGTGATATCATTCACGGTCACCTGGTTGAAATGGGGCAATTTTATTAAGGGGACATTCAGAGGTGCCCGTTCCTGTTCTGCTGAACAGAAATATTCCCCGCTGTTAGCCACGCGGTGAGGGGGAGGGGTGAAGTGATCATCCCAGAGAATTGGGTGTGGGGGGGAGGGGAGTTAGTTGGGTTTGTGCTGCATGTTAACCCTGAAACCGCAGCCCCTCCTTTTACATTGCAAACCCATTTTAAATGGCCAACCCAACGGGTGCTTGGTATGGGAAATGAGAGCACTACTGTTTGAAACCATTCCCACATGTTAAGAAGGTTAAAAAAGCCAAAAGACTGTGTCTTACCATGGCTGCCTGCAAGCTGAAATCTGTGGCCTGGCACTGCGTGAGTGATCTCTCACACCAAACCGGCAGGCCCTCAATATAAGAGGAAAAATGCGACCTTGTAACGAAAGCACATGTGCTGTGTAATATGAACAGCAAAATTTAACGTGAAAGAGTGTACCCATTGTTCTCTAAAATGTGTCTTTTTTAACCACCTCTCCCTTCTCCTCCACCAGCTGCAAATCTTTCTCCTTCACAGAGGCTAGTGAAGATTAGAAAGAGAAAACGTAGGATGCGTGATGACATGTTCACAGAGCTACAGATGTCCTCCCACGCTGACAGAGCACAGCAGAATGCGTGGAGGCAGTCAATGACTGATTACAGAAAAGCACAATATGAACGAGAGGAGAGGTGGCGTGCTGAATCGCGGGATGAACAGAGCAAGTTACGGGCTGAAGATGATAGGTGGCGTCAGCTTGCAGACAGAAGGCAAGAGTCGATGCTCCGGCTGCTGGAGCATCAAACTGATATGCTCCAGCGTATGGTTGAGCTGCAGGAAAGGCAGCAGGAGCAGAGACCGCCGCTACAGCCCCTGTGTAACCAACAGCCCTCCTCCCCAAGTTCCATAGCCTCCTCACCCAGATGCCCAAGAACACGGTGGGGGGGCCTCCAGCCACCCAGTCACTCCACCCCAGATGATTGCCCTAGCATCAGAAGGCTGGCCTTCAATAAGAGTTAAAGTTTTAAACTGCAGTGTGTCCTTTTCCTTCCCTCCTCCCCCACCCATCCCGGGCTACCTTTGCAATTATCCCCCTAGTTGTGTGATGAATTAATAAAGAATGCATGAATGTGAAGTAACAATGACTTTATTGCCTCTGCAAGCGGTGCTCGAAGGGGGAAGGGGAGGGTGGGGTGGTTGGCTTACAGGGAAGTAGAGTGAACTGGGGTGGGGGGGGCGGAGGGTTCATCAAGGAGAAACAAACAGAAGTTTCACACCATAGCTTGGCCAGTCACAAAACTCGTTTTCAAAGCTTCTCTGATGCGCACCGCGCCATGCTGTGCTCCTCTAACCGCCCTGGTGTCTGGCTGCGCGTAATCAGCAGCCAGGCGATTTGCCTCAACCTCCCACCCCGCCATAAATGTCTCCCCCTTACTCTCACAGATATTGTGGAGCGCACAGCAAGCAGCAATAACAATGGGGATATTCTTTTCGCTAAGGTCTGAGCGAGTCAGTAAGCTGCGCCAGCGCGCTTTTAAACGTCCAAATGCACATTCCACCACCATTCGGCACTTGCTCAGCCTGTAGTTGAACAGGTCCTGACTCCTGTCCAGGCTGCCTGTGTACGGCTTCATGAGCCATGGCATTAAGGGGTAGGCTGGGTCCCCAAGGATCACGATAGGCATTTCAACATCCCCAACGGTTATTTTCTGGTCCGGGAAGAAAGTCCCTTCTTCCAGCTTTCGAAACAGAGCAGAGTGCCTGAAGACGCGAGCATCATGTACTTTTCCCGGCCATCCCACGTTGATGTTGGTGAAACGTCCCTTGTGGTCCACCAGGGCTTGCAGCAGCATTGAAAAGTACCCCTTGCGGTTTATGTACTCGGTGGCTTGGTGCTCCAGTGCCAAGATAGGGATATGGGTTCCGTCTATGGCCCCACCACAGTTTGGGAATCCCATTGCAGCAAAGCCATCCACTGTGGCCTGCACGTTTCCCAGAGTCACTACCCTTGATATCACCAGGTCTTTCATTGCCCTGGCAACTTGGATCACAGCAGCCCCCACAGTAGATTTGCCCACTCCAAATTGATTCCCGACTGACCGGTAGCTGTCTGGCGTTGCAAGCTTCCACAGGGCTATCGCCACTCGCTTCTCAACTGTGAGGGCTGCTCTCATCCTGGTATTCTGGCGCTTCAGGGCAGGGGAAAGCAAGTCACAAAGTTCCATGAAAGTGCCCTTACGCATGCGAAAGTTTCGCAGCCACTGGGAATCGTCCCACACCTGCAGCACGATGCGGTCCCACCAGTCTGTGCTTGTTTCCCGGGCCCAGAATCGGCGTTCCACGGCATCAACCTGCCCCAGGAACACCATGATTTCCACATTGCTGGGGCCTGTGCCTTGTGAGAGGTCTAGGTCCATGTCCATTTCCTCATCACTCTCGTGGCCGCGCTGCAATCGCCTCCTCCTCGGCTGGTCCTGGTTTTGCTTTGGCATGTCCTGGTTCTGCATATACTCCAGGACAATGCGCGTGGTGTTCATAGTGCTCATAATCGCCGCGGTGATCTGAGCGGGCTCCATGATCCCAGTGCTAGCTATGGCGTCTGGTCTGAAAAAAGGCGCAAAACTAGTATCTGACGACGGTTACCAGTCGTAATACACCATCTACTGCCAAAAGGCAAAAGGCAAGGGGCTGGTGCAATGCAGCCCTACGGCTGCCAGCCCCACGGCTGCCGGCACCCAGATCGCCAATGAAGGCTACCAGTCATGCTGCACCGTCTACCGCCAAAAGGCAGTTAGCTGCTGCTGCTGTGTAGCAATGCAGTCCCACGTCTGCCGGCACCCAGATGACATATGGTGACGGTGAGCTGAGCTGAGCGGGCTCCATGCTTGCCGTGGTATGTTGTCTGCACAGGTAACCCAGGTAAAAAGGCGCGAATCTATTGTCTGCCGTTGCTCTGACGGAGGGGGAGGGGCCTGACGACATGTACCCAGAACCCCCCGCGACACTGTTTTGCATCATTCGGGCATTGGGATTTCAACCCAGAATTCCAATGGGCGGCAGAGACTGCAGGAACTGTGGGATAGCTACCCATAGTGCAATGCTCCGGAAGTCGACGCTAGCCTCGGTACTGTGGACGCGGTCCGCCGACTAGAGCACTTAGAGCATTTTATGTGGAGACACACAAAATCGGCTGTATACAAACGATTTCTATAAAACCAGCTTCTATTAATTCGATCTAATTTCGTAGTGTAGACATACCCAAAGAGGCAGTATTGCTCCGGTGAAGTCGAGTGTTTCCAAGAAGTGTGAAGAAGGGAGTCTGGTTAAAAACTCTGATTGCTTTAAAGTACAAAGGGCTCCATGAGTGTGTGGGGTTGTCTGCAAGTTTATACACGGGCATAACCTCCTTTACAACTACCCTGAGGTAGTAAACAGCAGGGGAAGAAATAACCTCTGACAGTTCAGGATCTAAGGAAATTCAATCTGCAGAATCATTCAGTTTTATGGGTGAGTGAATCCAAACTATCATCTGTTTAAGTGTGATAGCCTATATAAAGGCTCAAAAGGAAAAATAAACTGGGTTTTTCACTTCTGCCACTTTTACTTCTTTCTTCTAGGGCAAAAGCTGACAATGCGTATTGGGTTTGCACAGCCTAGTAAAGCTGTTTGCACAGCTAGTCTGTGCCTGGGATGCAGTCCTACTCCTGAGGTCAGCCCTTTTCCCATGGTGTGAGACAACAACCTGACCTTCCTGATCCTAGTTTTCAAGAGGAAAGGCACATCATCATTTTCTTCACTAAAAAGACAGAGATGAGGCTAAAACATTTCACCACCCAACGCGAGCTACTGGAACTGATGGGGCCCTAAACATACTCTTTGTGGGCTTGCACCAGTGGCAAAATTCCCAGTGACTTCAAGTAAAGCAGGATCAGGCGACGTCTCAGTAACAGTATTGCCAGCCCTAAATGTTCAAAAGTCATGAGTCAGGCTCACCAAAAATCATGAAATCGGATTTAAAATCATGAGATTATGTAAAAATAATAGATTTGGTTTTCTTTTTATTTGCCTTCTACTTTCTGAGCCTTTAGGGTGCACTGTGGTCACATTTTGAAGCTTTCTCCACAGCCACAAGGGCTAGAAACTTACTTTTTGTTTAAGAATGCAGGCTGAAATCATCACATATCCACATGACTCCAGGAGCTGGGACTTTAAGGAAAACAATAATTATCAGAAGACTCATGACAAAATTATGAGAGTTGGCAACATTACTGAGTAAGGTTGCAAGAGAGCAAGTGCCCATCCTAGAAAGGGAAAAGCATTTAGAATACAATACAACAGATTAATTGCTAAGAACTCCTGAGTATTAGGTTTTTCAATGAAAGTGGGGTTACTATTTTGGGGGGTTACACCCTTGATTTTCTTTATCCTGATGAGACGACGCTGCTCGTGAGAGCTCAAAGGATACCCTAGCAAGGAACTGACTGGCAGATTCAAAAACAGATGTTTTTAAGTCTGGGTCTTTGCTCTTGGGTTTATGTGTTTATTTCATTTTTTTGTTAGGTTTTTTGGGGTTTTTTTAACTCACTGAATCCTATTGGTTAGCTAAGTAGAACTAACAATGTTAATAAAAAACAGGCAATTATGGTGCAGCTTATACCACTGATATTTCCTATTATTCAGAACAAGAGGCTAAAAGTATCCATGGCATAACACACTGACTTCAATGGAGTTCCAGAAAGGATAAATTTGATCCAAGAGATTTTTGTTTGTTTAGTCACTGCTTTTTAGCACAAAACTGTTTTATTTAGAAACATGTAAAATGTATTTCCAGCAACACCAAATTTAGGCTAGTTTAAAGTTTCTGCTAAAAGAGTTATGTATTCTTTATATTGCTCTGATAGAAGTAGTCTTAAGAAAACAGTTTTATTTGAACCAATAATTATGTTACATTAGAGGAACAAGGCTGTGTTTGTTTGAAAATCCAGTGTTCCCATTATTGGGACTAATGGAAGCTAATTACACTGATTTCAATATTTCCTACTTTCATTAAAAATCATCAGATCAGTAGTTTTATTTTAAAAGATTTTTTTAGACTCTGTTTTCTAACAAATTATTTGTTACATATGAAATTGAGTGATAATTTGAATAAACGTTTTCTTCAGCTACCTGAAAGAAAGAAAAAAAATAAACCATGCCCACTCAAAGATTGTTCTTTGTAGATGGCCATCCATAGAGGAACTGTATAACTGATCCTGCAAACTCCCTGCATGTGTTTAACTTTAAGCACATAAGAGTCACTTTGAAGTCAGTGGAACTACTCACGCTTACAATTAAGTATGTGCATAAGTGTTTGTAGGATCAGGACTATAGTTTGTAACTGCTAATATTCTGAAATTGTTGGGTGATCCCACTGCAAGTTTGAAGACTACAGTCTTCTGGCTAGGATACAAATCACAAGGGCAATTGGTCCTCCTGCTTCAAGGTATAAGATAATCATCAACTCTGTTCTGTGTGACATTTTCCATTTGGGGTGTAGTATTGGTAGTATTGCATAATTAGGCGCCCTAGACTTGGTCTAATGCCCATTAAAATCAATGGGAGTCTTTCCATTTTCTTCAGTGGGCATTGAATTAGGGGGCTGGGCTGTAAGGAAGGGATGACACTTTCCTCTGAAGCATCAGATGCTGGCCACTGTTAGAGACAGGATACCAGGCAAGGCTAGATGGGCTATTGTACCATTCCTGCATGGCCAATTGCTAAATTCTTTAGTTAGACAATTTATGGAAATCGTTGAAAAACATTCTAATTGGAAGCAGCTCTGCTTCTACAGCATAGCATTTCTCCCCCCACTCTAAATTTATTTATTTATTTATTGAGGCATTTAGCAGAAAACAAGATCTTTGTTTTTAAAATTCCACTGCTCTTGTTTCTTATTCCCCCCTGCAATTCATAATCCAGTGTTTGTGAGAGACATTATAATTGGCTGCTCTGGAGGAACTTTGTTTTTTGTTTTTGTTTTTTTTAAAGAGGTAGTCATTAATAATAGAGAGTGTATAGTTACAGGACTAAAACAACCACAACTCTGATAACACACTTTATGAAGAGAATCTCTTTCAATGCTTCCAAATAGGAAAATATCCATGTGACAGAAGACCACCTCCAAAGGTGTTGCAAACAATTTTTGCTAACAGGAGAATAGTGCAAATTGGCAAAGCAAGTAAAAGTGGATATTAATGGAATCTGAAAAAGTACTGTAAATAGTAACTAAACTCCAAAATGGGCTGAATCCACCCCAGGTGAGGTCAGCATTTATAGTGCTACAATAATTCCTTTATGTACCTAATCACTATGGCCCAAAATACATGCATAGGTAAAAATACATTGGCAATGAGTGTGGTGTTCCCTGTGCTAAAGGCTTGGTCCACACTGCAGACTTATATCAGTATTACTACATTGTTATGGAGTGTGGAAAGCCCACGCCCCTGAGCGACTCAGTTATATGGACTGAACTCCTAGTGTAGACAGCACTGTGTCGACAGGAGAGCTTTTGTTGTTCATGATTCCCACCCTCTACTCTCAGTAAGTGGCATTATTAAGGATATACGAACAGGTTCAGTTGAAATACAATCTGCCCTGTATCTGTATCTAGAGCTCCAACCAAACCACATCTGAAACAGTTTGGATAAATATTTCCCTTCTATGCTTCCTGATTCTGGGCAGGGACCAGAAGTGGAAGTTTGAATCCCACAAAAAAATCATTCTTGTGAAACTTCTGATCTGACTGGAAAGTCAGCATATTGGAAATGTTGTCTGAAAAGTCTGATTTCCTGAGCAGCTGTTTTGTAGACCAGAGAGATTGGGATATTTTGGATAAGTTTGTTTGGGATCCAAACTGAAATTAGCCAGATGTACTTTTTCATACTTACCCATATATTGGCATTACATAGCTCTGCAGGCAACTTTTCAGAACTAAAGCTGAAATTCAGTTGATTTTTTTCTAATATGATGCTCCAAATTTTCTTCCTGTCGCAGATGCTGAGCTCCTGCTACCCAGGGCTAATTATATCATTTCTTTAAACAGGGGAATAATCTCAAGGTTAACACTAATTCATAACTCTGCTAAATGTTTATTGAGCAGTGCGAAAATAGCCATGCATCCCTTTCTTCACATCTGGTTGAATTTCAGATTGATTTTCAAACACTTATACTGTACTAGTAAGGCATGAATGACCATGTGTTGGATTTCCTCTGTGAAAAGGTGTCTGATGTAGTTCCTGAAGACTTGATATAACTAGCCTATGCCATGTTTCTATGTAGTACAGTTTGCTCAACACTGTGGGGCAGGGAGACCTTTAGTCTTATTCATGATATGCCAATGACTTTTTTGCTAGAGGCTATCAGTCACTCTGCCTCTTATGCCCTGTACAAATCGAAATTACGTCTGTTGATATGCTAGTTCACTCTATTTTCCCAAGCATATAAACAGACTTAATTTCAATTTTTACAGGGCAAAAGAGTCAGATTGCTTGATATCCTCTGGCAAGAAAATCATTGGCATATCATAAATAACCTCCCCCAGTTATGTTCAGCATACTATATTACATAGAAACATGTGGCGCTACGGTCCAAATTCCACTCTACTGTGAGTGGATGTAAAACCAATTAAGCTATGTTTTCCATTTTTTATAAAAGGCGGTAATTACTTATTTCATTTAATTATTCCTCTTATTTGTTTCTTTTGATTTGTAATACACATTAATACACATCCATCTGAGCATCTTGCTGTTACTTAAAATTACAGAATTTGCATAATCTACATCTCAATCAACTTTATTTTTATATTAAGGAAAGCATCAAAGCCAAGAAAGAACAAATATAAAGTCTCCCATGCATATATCTCAATGTCTAACAACAGCCACCTAGAATTGCCTCACAGCACTGCCTCCAGCAGAGATAGTCCTCACTTTTAAAGGTGCAGTACACAGAAACAGTCATAATAGTTATATACACCACCGAAGTCAATGGAGTTCCACCCATTCACACCTGGGCAGAATTTAACCCTTTATCTTTACGTGTGTCTTCTGAGATTTAATTTCTTGCATACATCAAACCATGTTAGGTCAACTGACATAAAAAATGTATTTTTAAAATGTTTGAATGTATCTTACAGTTATTTAAACCTTTAAAATATATGTATCTTGGGCATTTCTAATGCAACCATCATTTTGCTAGCTAGGTGCCAAGAATGGTCTGTATTATAAACGCTATATTATTTCAAATCATTACTTTATGTTATGGCCTTTGCGGTAGCGTACACTCTTTCTTTCTCTTAAGTGTAAAGGGAATTTGGCTTGTCTGTCCAGCACGACATCGTGAGTACATGCAGGATGTTTTCATCTCTAGATGTCTCTAGGCAGGCAGTTCAATGTACAGGTGCAACTTGCATGTACCGTAACTCCTCACTTAACGTTGTAGTTATGTTCCTGAAAAATGCGACTTTAAGTGAAACGATGTTAAGCTAATCCAATTTCCCCATAAGAATGAATGTAAATGGGGGGGCTAGGTTCCAGGTAAAATTTTTTTTGCCATACAGTACAGTACAGTACTATAGTTGGGAGGTGCCCCCGCCTTACTCCACACAGGCATAGCCCACTGGCACTGGAAATGAGGCAGGCAAGGAGGCTGAAGGTGCCTGTAGGCTAGGAGAAGCACGTTGTGCAGCAGCAGCGGCAGCGTCCCCTACTCTGCAAGCACCAGGGGCGGGGGGCTCAACCCTCGGCTCGCCCACGCCACCCCTTCCCCCCAGCCCCCACCCTTAACCCGCTTCTTCTTCCCCCCCTCCGCCTCCTCCTCCTCCTTTACTCCGCATGCTGCGTCCTCACTCCTCCCCTCTCCCTCCCCTGCCCGTGGCAATCAGCTGGCTTGCAGCATTCAGGGGGCAGGAGGGAGGGGCAGAGCCAGCTCCAGGGTTTTTGCTGCCCCAAGCAGCAAAAAAAAAAAAGAAGCCGCGATCGCGATCAGCTCTACCACCCCTGCTTCAGTCTTCGGCGGCAATTTGGCGGCAGGTCCTTCGCTCCAAGAGGGAGTGAGGGACCCGCCGCCGAAGAGCCCAACGTGCCGCCCCTCTCCGTTGGCCATCCCAAGCACCTGCTTGCTGGGCTGGTGCCTGGAGCCGGCCCTGGGGATGGGGGAGGAGCGAGGACACAGCGTGCAGGCTCCCCTTCCCTCCCCTGCCTCCTGAACACCGCAAGCCAGCTGATTGCCGTGGGCAGGAGGCAGGGGAGGTGCGCCGCGTCCTCACTCCTCCCCCCTCCCTCCTGCCTGTGGCAATCAGCTGGCTTGCGACATTCAGGGGGCAGGAGGGAGGGGGGAGAAGCGAGGACTCGGCACACAGACTCCCTCCTCCCTCCCCTGCCTCCTGCCCGCGGCAATCAGCTGGTTTGCGGCGTTCAGGAGGCAGGGGAGGGAGGGGGAGCCTGCGCGCCGAGTCCTCGCTCCTCCCCCCTCCCTCCTGAACACTGCAAGCCAGCTGATTGCTGCGGGCAGGAGGTGGGGGGAGGAGGGAGAAGGCGCTGATCTATGGGGTCTGCCAGTGGGCAGGAGGCGCTGTGGTGGGGGCGTAGGGGAGCTGATAGGGGGCCTGCCAGCTGTGGACAAAGCAGGCAGCCAAACCACATTATAGCGAAGCATTGCAAAACTTTAAATGGAGCATGTTCTGTAATTGAGCAGAGACGTAAGATCAAAACAACGTTAAGCGAGAGGACGTTAAGTGGGGAGTTATTGTATAGCCTTTGAATTTGTTCCGTGAATATAGTGACGTGGGAAAGAGATAGAAGGGTCACTTAGAAATATTCTTTCACTCAGTTTCTTTATCTTGTAAGTTAGATTTTAAATGAAAGATACAGTATCAACCAGCAAAGGAAAAGCAGGGTCTTTTTTCCCCAAACTGCATTCAAAGAACTTATTAAAACAAGACTGTGTCTTTGTGGCTTAGAGTTATGCTGTTCACTTCAAACTTATTCAGTGAAAAAGGAACATAGCTGTAGCTACTTTGCCGCTCTTTTTGCAATCTAGTGAGGAAATAATCTTCTTCCCTAGCACTTAAGAACATAAGAACGCCCATACTGTGTCAGACCAAAGGTCCATCTATCCCAGTATTCTGTCTTCCAACAGTGGCCAATGCCAGATGCCCCACAGGGAATGAACAGAACAGGTAATCATCAAATGATCCATCCCCTGTTGCCCATTCCCAGCTTCTGGCAAACAGAGGCTAGGGACACCATCCCTGTCCATCCTGGCTAATAGCCATTGATGGACCTATCCTCCATGAACTTATCTAGTTCTTTTTTGAACCCTGTTATGGTCTTGGCCTTCACAACATCCTCTGGCAAGGAGTTCCATAGGTTGACTGTGTGTTGTGTGAAAAAATACTGCCTTTTGTTTGTTTTAAATCTGCTGCCTATTAATTTCATTTGATGATCCCTAGTTCTTGTGTTATGAGAAGGAGTAAATAACACTTCCTTAGTTACTTTCTCCACACCAGTCATGATTTTATAGACTTCTGTCACATTCCTCCTTAGTTCTCTCTTTTCCAAGCTGAAAAGTTCCAATCTTATTAATCTCACCTCATATGGCAGCTGTTCCATACCCCTAATAATTTTTGTTGCCCTTTTCTGAACTTTTTCCAATTCCAATATAGCTTTTTTGAGATGAGGCGACCACATCTGCATGCAGTATTCAAGATGTGGGTGAACCATGGCTTTATATAGAAGCAATATGGTATTTTCTGTCTTATTATCTATCCCTTTCTTAATGATTCCCAACATTCTGTTAGTTTTTTTGACTGCTGCTGCACATTGAGTGGATGTTTTCAGAGAACTATCCACAATGACTCCAAGATCTTTTTCTTGAGTGGTAACAGCTAATTTAGACCCCATCATTTTATATGGATAGTTGGGATTATGTTTTCCAATGTGCATTACTTTGCATTTATCAACATTGAATGTCATCTGCCATTTTGCTGCCCAGCCACGCAGTTATACC
The DNA here is from genome assembly GCF_028017835.1 of Emys orbicularis. NCBI lineage: Eukaryota > Metazoa > Chordata > Testudines > Emydidae > Emys > Emys orbicularis. The sequence continues at coordinate 247,072,301 of NC_088683.1, forward strand.
TGACCTGTAGCTCTCAAACTCCACATGGGCCTGTGTGAGTCTCTCTTCCAGCATTTGAATAAGGCAAGAAACACTCAATTCAAAACCAAAGAGAGGGAAAGATTGGTACACAGGCAGATGGATTATACCTGTATTTTAAATATTGGTAACCAAGGGTCCAAGCCAAAGCCCACTAGAGTCAATCAGATTCTTTCTGTTGACTTCTGCAGGCTTTGAGTCAGGCCCAAGGAAAGCTGTGTGAAACCTGGCGGGTTAAATTAATATGAGTCTAACAAATCATAACACATGAGTTAGGGGTCTAGGTTTCCTTGGTGTTTGGATTCTGCCTCCTCCCCACCATGTCCAACAGGCCCCTGCATAGGTGCTGGAACTAGGGGTGCTGCCACACCCCCTAGCTTGAAGTGGTTTCCATCATATACAGGGTTTAGAGTTTGTTTCAATGGCTCTCAGCACCCCCACTATACAAATTGTTCCAGCACCTGGGCCCCTGGGCAAATCACCTTGTCACTGAAGTCATCTGGGTGGGGGCTTGCTTGGTGGCTCAGTCCTCCCAAGATCTTCAGAGACACTGGATGGCTGCTCTCCCTTCTTTAGGGTGACCAGATAGCAAGTGTGAAAAATCGGGATGGGGGGGCCAATAGGTGCCTGTATGAGAAAAAGGCCCAAATATCGGGACTGTGCCTATAAAATCGGAATATCTGGTCACCCTACCCTTCTTGTATCTTCAGAGGACAGCCTAGTAAGCATGCTGTCACCAGTGCTTTTTAGGGGTTCAAAGATGCGGGAGCACCACCTGCATTCACTGCTGTTGGCCACCTGAACAAATCTGGACCCTGAGCAACACTCTTGAACCCTATGAGCTGGTAGCCAGAGAAATCCTGGGGTCTCTTCAGGAGGAGAGAATTTTGTGTGGAAAGAGGAGGCAGGTCACAGCAGTCCTGTAGAGAAAAGGGGGGGATTGAGAGAAGGCCAGGACTGCTCCTAGAGAGGGTTTTTTAAACATGGCCAGAAATTCAGCCCAGGTTCCCAAACCTCAGCAAACCTTTTTGCAAACTTCAGGGAGTTTTGTGTTCACAATGGGTATTTCTACACAGCAGCTGGGAGGTGAAATTCCTAGCATAGGTAAACATATACGAACCAGCTCTGTTCAAACTAGTGACGAAAATAGCAGTATGGTTCTGGTGACACAGGTCGTGTTTTAGGCTAACCACCCAAGTAGGTACACAGGGGGTTGGGCAGGGCAGCTAGCCCAAGCCACGGCCCATGCCACAGCAGACCTACTGCTATTTTCAGCATGCCAGCTTGAGCAGAGCTAGCACATGCATGTCTACCTGCACTAAGGGCTTGTCTACACTACAAAATTAGGTCGGATTTATAGAAGCCGGTTTTATAGAAACCGGTTTTATGCAGCCGACTGTGTGTGTCCCCACATAAAATGCTCTAAGTGCATGAAGTCGGCGGACCGCGTCCACAGTACCGAGGCTAGCGTCAACTTCCGGCGCATTGCACTATGGGTGCCTATGGGTACCTATCCCACAGTTCCCGGAGTCTCCGGCGCCCATTGGAATTATGGGTTGAGATCGCAATGCCCGAATGATGCAAAGCAGTGCCGCGGGGGGTTCTGGGTACATTGCGTCACGCCCCTCCCCCGCCGTCACAGCAACGGCAGACAATAGATTCACGCCTTTTTACCTGGGTTACCTGTGCAGACAACATACCACGCCAAGCATGGAGCCCGCTCAGCTCAGCTCACCGTCACCATATGTCTTCCGGGTGCCGGCAAACGTGGGACTGCATTGCTAAACAGCAGCAGCAGCTTACTGCCTTTTGGCGGTAGACGGTGCAGCATGAGTAGTAGCCTTCATCGGCGCTCGGGATGCTGGTAGCTGTGGGGCTGGCAGCCGTAGGGCTGCATTGCACCAGCCCCTTGCCTTTTGGCAGTAGATGGTTTATTACGACTGGTAACCGTCCTGTCAGTATTGTCTGCTGAGCATCCAGAAGAGGCCGAGGGCGATCTGGGTGCTCAGCAGATCTGCAAGAAGAGCTTTCCTCAGGTCTGAAAGCAAGTAAATTTACAGGTTGCCTGAAATGCTCATAGATGTCCTCGTTGGACAATGATGGTTACCAGTCGTAGTATACTATTTGCTGCCAAGTATTGTCTGCTAAGCACCCAGAAAAGGCCGAGGGCGATCTGGGTGCTGGCAGACAATACTTGCCTTTAACCGTCCTCGTTGGACAATGATGGTTACCAGTCGTAGTATACTATTTGCTGCCAAGTATTTGCTGCCAAGCACCCAGAAAATGCCGAGGGCTATCAGTCATGCTGCACTGTCGTCTTAAGATGTAAAAAATAGATTTGTTCTGTATTCATTTCCTTCCCCCCTCCCTCCGTCAAATCAACGGCCCGCTAAACCCAGGCTTAGGAGTTCAATCTCTGAGGGGGGGGGGGGCATTCTGTGTGACAGTTGTTTGTATTCCTCCCTGATGCACAGCCACCTTTCTTGATTTTAATTCCCTGTACCTGTATGCCATGTCGTCAGTCGCCCGCCCCTCCCTCCCTCCCTCCCTTCTTCCCCTGGTCTTTAGATACTAGTTTCGCGCCTTTTTTCAGACCAGACGCCATAGCTATCACTGGGATCATGGATCCCGCTCAGATCACCGCGGCAATTATGAGCACTATGAACACCACGCGCATTGTCCTGGAGTATATGCAGAGCCTGGACATGCCAAAGCAAAACCAGGAGGACCAGCTGAGGAGTAGGAGGCGATTGCAGCGCGGCGACGATAGTGATGAGGAAATTGACATGGACCTCTCACAAGGCACAGGCCCCAGCAATGTGGAAATCATGGTGTTACTGGGGCAGGTTCATGCCATGGAACGCCGATTCTGGGCCCGGGAAACAAGCACAGACTGGTGGGACCGCATCGTGTTGCAGGTCTGGGACGATTCCCAGTGGCTGCGAAACTTTCGCATGCGTAAGGGCACTTTCATGGAACTTTGTGACTTGCTTTCCCCTGCCCTGAAGCGCCAGAATACCAGGATGAGAGCAGCCCTCACAGTTGAGAAGCGAGTGGCGATAGCCCTGTGGAAGCTTGCAACACCAGACAGCTACCCGTCAGTCGGGAATCAATTTGGAGTGGGCAAATCTACTGTGGGGGCTGCTGTGATCCAAGTTGCCAGGGCAATGAGAGACCTGGTGATATCAAGGGTAGTGACTCTGGGAAACGTGCAGGACATAGTGGATGGCTTTGCTGCAATGGGATTCCCAAACTGTGGTGGGGCCATAGACGGAACCCATATCCCTATCTTGGCACCGGCGCACCAAGCCACCGAGTACATAAACCGCAAGGGGTACTTTTCAATGCTGCTGCAAGCCCTGGTGGATCACAAGGGACGTTTCACCGACATCAACGTGGGCTGGCCGGGAAGGGTACATGATGCTCGCGTCTTCAGGCACTCTCTTCTGTTTCGAAAGCTGGAGGAAGGGACTTTCTTCCCGGACCAGAAAATAACCATTGGGGATGTTGAAATGCCTATCGTGATCCTTGGGGACCCAGCCTACCCCTTAATGCCATGGCTCATGAAGCCATACACAGGCAGCCTGGACAGGAGTCAGGACCTGTTCAACTACAGGCTGAGCAAGTGCCGAATGGTGGTGGAATGTGCATTTGGGCGTTTAAAAGCGCGCTGGCGCAGCTTACTGACTCGCTGTGACCTCAGCGAAAAGAATATCCCCATTGTTATTGCTGCTTGCTGTGCGCTCCACAATATCTGTGAGAGTAAGGGGGAGACATTTATGGCGGGGTGGGAGGTAGAGGCAAATCGCCTGGCCGCTGATTACGCCAGCCAGACACCAGGTCGGTTAGAGCAGCACAGCAGGGCGCGGTGCGCATCAGAGAGGCTTTGAAAACTAGTTTTGTGACTGGGCAGGATATGGTGTGAAACTTCTGTTTGTTTCTCCTTGATGAAATCGCAGCCCCCCCCACGCACCCGGTTAACTCTACTACCCTGTAAACCAAGCACCCCAACCTCCCCTACCCTCCCCTCTTCAAGCACCACTTGCAGAGGCAATAAAGTCATTGTTACTTCACATTCATGCATTCTTTATTAATTGAGCACACAACTAGGGCGATAATTGCAAAGGTAGCCCGGGATGGGTGGGGGAGGAGGGAAGCAGCACACAACTAGGGGGATAATTGCAAAGGTAGCCTGGGATGGGTGGGGGAGGAGGGAAGGAAAAGGACACACTGCACTTTAAAACTTTAAAACTTATTGCTGTGGAAATCATCTAGGGTGGAGTGATTGGGTGGCCGGAGGCCCCCCCACCGTGTTCTTGGGCGTCTGGGTGAGGAGGCAATGGGACTTGGGGAGGAGGGCTGGTGGTTACAGAGGGGCTGTAGCGGCGGTCTCTGCTCCTGCTGTTGGTTACAGAGGGGCTGTAGCGGTGGTCTCTGCTCCTGCTGTTGGTTACAGAGGGGCTGCAGCGGCGGTCTCTGCTCCTGCTGTTGGTTACAGAGGGGCTGCAGCGGCGGTCTCTGCTCCTGCTGCCTTTCCTGCAGCTCAACCATACGCAGGAGCATATCACTTTGATGCTCCAGCAGCCGGAGCATCGACTCTTGCTTTCTGAGTACAAGTTGACGCCACTTCTCCTCTTCAGCCCGCGTTTCAGCACGCAAACTCTGCTCTTCAGCCCGCCACCTCTCCTCTCGCTCATATTGGGCTTTTTTAAAATCAATCATTGACTGCCTCCACGCATTCTGCTGTGCTCTGTCAGCGTGGGAGGCAGTCTGTAGTTCAGTGAACATTTCGTCACGCGTCCTTCGCTTCCTTCTTCGAATATTCACTAGCCTCTGTGAAGGTGAAACATTTGCAGCTGGTGGAGGAGAAGGGAGAGTTGTTTAAAAAAGATACATTTTTGAGAACAATGGGTACACTCTTTCACTTTAGATTTTGCCGTGCATCACACAGCACATGTGCTTTCGTTACAAGGTCGCATTTTTCCTCTTATATTGAGGGCCTGCCTGTTTGGTGTGAGAGATCACTCACGCAGTGCCAGGCCACAGATTTCAGCTTGCAGGCAGCCATGGTAAGACACAGTCTTTTGGCTTTTTTAACCTTGTTAACAAGTGGGGATGGTTTAAAACAGTACTGCTCTCATTACCCATACCAAGCACCCGCTGGGTTGGCCATTTAAAATGGGTTTGCAATGTAAAAGGAGGGGCTGCGGTTTCAGGTTTAACATGCAGCACAAACCCAACTAACTCCCCTCCCCCACACACCCAATTCTCTGGGATGGTCACTTCACCCCTCCCCCCCCCACCGCGTGGTTAACAGCGGGGAATATTTCTGTTCAGCAGAGCAGGAAGGGGCACCTCTGAATGTCCCCTTAATAAAATCACCCCATTTCAACCAGGTGACCGTGAATGATATCACTCTCCTGAGGATAACAAAGAGAGATAAGGAATGGATGTTGTCTGCATGCCAGCAAACACCGGGACCATACGCTGCCATGCTTTGTTATGCAATGATTCCAGACTACGTGCTACTGGCCTGGCGTGGTAAAGTGTCCTACCATGGCGGACGGGATAAGGCAGCCCTCCCCAGAAACCTTTTGCAAAGGCTTTGGGAGTACATGAAGGAGAGCTTTCTGGAGATGTCCCTGGAGGATTTCCGCTCCATCCCCATACACGTTAACAGACTTTTCCAGTAGCTGTACTGGCCGCGATTGCCAGGGCAAATTAATCATTAATCATTAAACACGCTTGTTTTTAAACCATGTGTAATATTTACAAAGGTACACTCACCAGAGGTCCCCTGTGTGCCCACAGGGTCTTGGGTGAGTTCGGGGGTTACTGGTTCCAGGTCCAGGGTGACAAACATATCCTGGCTGTTGGGGAAACTGGTTTCTCCGCTTCCTTGCTGCTGTGAGCTATCTATGATGTTCTCTCCATCCTCATCTTCCTCGTCCGCCGAACCCGCTTCCCTGTCTCCAGCGAGGGACTGATAGCACACGCTTGGGCTACTGGTGGCTGCACCCCCTAGAATGGCATGCAGCTCCTCGTAGTAGCGGCATGTTTGCGGCTCAGCCCCGGACCTTCCGTTTGCGTCTCTGGCTTTGTGGTAGGCTTGCCTTAGCTCCTTAATTTTCACGCGGCACTGCTGTGCGTCCCTCTTATGGCCTCTGTCCTTCATGGCCTTGGAGATCTTTTCTAATGTTTTGCCATTTCTTTTACTGTTTCGGAGTTCGGCCAGCACTGCTTCATCTCCCCAGATGGCGATCAGATCCCGTACCTCCCGTTCGGTCCAGGCTGGAGCTCTTTTGCGATCCTGGGACTGGGACTCCATCACGGTTACCTGTGCTGATGAGCTCTGCGTGGTCACCTGTGCTCTCCACGCTGAGCAAACAGGAAATGAAATTCAAACGTTCGCGGGGCTTTTCCTGTCTACCTGGCCAGTGCATCTGAGATGAGAGTGCTGTCCAGAGCGGTCACAATGAAGCACTGTGGGATAGCTCCCGGAGGCCACTAATGTCGAATTCCGTCCTCACTACCCAATTCCGACCCCCATAAGGCCGATTTTATCGCTAATCCCCTCGTCGAGGTGGTGTAAAGAAACCGGTTTAAAGGGCCCTTTAAGTCGAAAGAAAGGGCTTCGTCGTGTAAACGTGTCCAGGCTTAATTCGATTTAACGCGGCTAAAGTCGACCTAAACTCGTAGTGTAGACCAGGCCTAAGAATCGCCCCTTCCAGCTGCTATGGAGTTACACCCAAAGAAATCTGAAACCAGGCAATCCCCATGGCTTTAATTTTCATTATGTTATTTATCTCTAGTAGCCAAATAAAGGCTTTGATATTATAGTTTATGCTCTCATATAGTTATATTCATTCAGAGTTACTATTTTAGTATTCTAGTCAGTGTATTTCATTTTATGTAGAAAAAATGAAATCTTAGAACTGCAGGCCCTAACTAGAGCATCTTCTATTGAGTCTTTGCTGAGATGGGTGGAGATCACCTGGTCTTTATGTGATTTGAAATTGTGTGGTTTAGAGGCACAGATTTACAAAGTTATTTAGGCACCTGAAGATGCAGACAGGCACCTCGTGGGATTTTCAAAAGCACCAATAAGAATTAGGCACTTAATTTGCTTAGGTGCTTTTGTAAATCCCACTAGGCGCCTCTCTGCATCTTTGGGTGCCTAAATGCTTTTGTAAATCTGACCCAGAGTGCCTAAGGAAGGCCTGCCGTAGTCTAGAACAATGTACTGTAATTGAATCTAGTAGCCTATTGAGAACCATTTGTGTTACCTCTGCTAACATCAGAAATGTCCATTGTGGAAGCAAGTGGACATATTTGGCATTGGCTAGTTTCTAATGTGAATGTAAGAGTTTGCAGCTTATCAAAGTGTGAGTTACTGAGGTGTTACAAAAACTAAAGCAGGATAAAGGGTAATACCCTGTCTCAAATGAAGAACAATTTAGTGATTTCTTTTCAGAGCCCACTTATATACCATTTGCACAATTAAATATCCCAGCTCAGCAGAAGTTTATGGCCCTGATCTACAGCTGCATTACTGTGACGGGAATTCCTCAATGGTGTAGAGCCAGCAAGTGCCTTTTCCTACCCCCCTCTTGCTCTACTATAGGAGATATGGCCCAGACCCACAAAGGGATTTAGGCATTGCCACACTGAGCTTAACTTTTAAGAACCTAGAAAAATCACAGGAACAGCACTGTGGTTCACAAAGCTTGAGTTAGGCAGCTAGACTCCCTGTACAATGGATGAGATGAGACAGGTGCCTTAGACTGTGATCCACAAAAGCTGGCATGCTAGGTAGGGAGCCTCCTAAGCTAGCCAGGGGGGAGATGTTGATGAGAGGGGTGTGTGCTAAACCCTGCCTCTCCCTCTGGGATAGACACTGAAGTCTGGGCAGTAGGGAGGCACCTGTCTCTCCTAGTGATCCATAAACAGGAACCCGCCACTTGCAGTTAGGTGGCTTAGGCACCTAAGGCATTGCTTGTGGGAATGAGTTAGGTACCTACCTTGATCCGCACAAAACGGCTGGAGGAGGAAGAAGAGGAGCCGATGGCATTGGTGGTGATGATGCCCACCTTATAACTTTTAGCTCTATGGTTAGAGCACTCTCCTGAGAGATAGGAGACCCACATTCATGTCCTTTCCCCTCCCTGGCAGAGAGGGGGAAATTGAATATGGGTGTCCCACATCCCAGATGAGTGCTCTAGCCACTGGGCTAAAAGGTGGGCAGCAGCAAAACCACCCCCTCCTCCTTTGAATTTGGAATGGGATCAGATCTGGTGGGTGGTCTCTGAGCATGCCTACTGGATCAGGCCCCACACATGACTTAGGCAGACCAATGCCTATCTTCCCCTTGTTCATGAATCACTCTGCGGCTTAGGTGAGAGATAGGCATCCAGTACATAGAGGGAGGCAGCAGTGCTTATGCCCAGAGGCAGAAACATAGGCTCTGAAGGAACTTTTACCTTGAAAACTTAGGTGCTGCATGAGTTTAGGGGCCTACAGGGTTTGGCAGGAATTTTGTGGAGCCAAACCTGGGACTTAGGCATCTAAACATCTTTGTGAATCTGAGCCTATACCCCTGAGGAGGGGAATGCATTATGGCCAGAGTACCCCACACTCCAGCAACTGCCAGCTTCCAGAAGGCCTCTTGAAGCCATGAACAGCTGGAGCTTGGCATAATTTAGTGTAGTCCTGCTGCAATTTAAGCTTGGGACTGGATTGATCCTGGGATGGGCTAGGATGGTAATTACATGGCCTGAAAACTGCAACACAATTTTTAAAGTTGTTCAAAAAATAATTAAAGACCAAGATTTAGTTTTTACTCTCTCTCACCCACGTATCTTTTAGTACCCAGTCTTGGTCCCTTTGAAGTCCAATGCCTCTAATAAGTATTAAATTTGCATGGAACCACACTTTAATTAACTTTAATTTAATTCACATCAACACAGAGATTAAAACCTCTGAAAGCAAATCACAAAATAATGACATAGGAGCAGAAAGTTCCTACAATTTGGGAAACATAATTTGAGGATGTTATGCAGGTAATAGTTCTAATAATCTGTTAAACCATACAAATAAAACTACTGTATATGTAAGTCTACTATAGGCAGCTTCACTCCTACAGCCATCCTAAAGACTTTAATATAGGCCAGTCCCAGCACCAATTCATTCCCTTGAAATTTAGACAGCCAAAAAGAACAGGCTCTGCATCTGAAAATTACATCTTCCATCATAGATTTAGGGAGATTGAAAAAGATATTTTAATAGCATGCAGGATAATGGTTCTTCTTACTTCATATAGTGCATTGAGAAATAAGGCATATTGTTTGGCCTGTCATTTCTTCGTACATCAACAATCACGTGCTGCTGATACATTCACTTTGAGAGGATTGCCCGGCTGGAGAAATGATGCTGAAAGGTTTAAACACCACAAACTCATTACAGTGTTCTGGAAGTATGGCTGTGTCAGAGCTGGATTAATTTTGGAGGCAATAGGGCTGTGGTCCAAAGTCATCCAGCTACAGAGGTCCCCAGCTTCACAAGGGCCAGCTATAGAGATAGGTGACTTGTCTGTTAAAATCTCAAGGGTGATACCGCAGATTAGAAGAGGCATTCACACACTAAAGCTGTCAGTCTAGACAAAATCCAGCACCTTTCTCTGGAATAAATAAACTATGCTTCATATCTTGGTTACAGTCAGTGCTTTAGACTCTGTAGTTCACAGAATGGTTCACATCTATATGTCCTGATACATGCAAAACTCTTATTGAAGTCAAGTGGAGTTTAACTTGTGTAGGTATTGAATAAAGACTACACAGGAGAGGGCCTCAACCAGATATTTAATTAGTTATCCTATGTATATTACTGTATTCTTCTTTTGTGAAGTGATCTAAATACAATCAAAACAAGTTACTAACAGAAGTTAAAATAGCAATTGTGTTGAATCTGGTTCAGAATACTATAGGCTTCTATCCTACACACACGTAGCTAGGTGCTTAACTTTATCCTGGAAGCAAAGTTAAGCATATGCATAAGTGTTCGTCACATGGGGGCCTTACATTGTAGCTACTCTCTTCTGGACTTGACTAGTACTAAGTAAATATGAAATCTGTATATTATGCAGCAAGAAGTTATGTGTATATTGATGGATGGATGGAGAATACATAGCAGCTGAGAAAGCATACACTGAATGCATTATAAGCAGCCTGCCAGCCACACACTGGCAGCAGATAGAAGCCTCCTTAATCATTTATCTTTTGTGGTCTTCTTCAAGCTGATTAAATGCTCATTCACTGCCTGATAACAGCTGACAAATTCCAATATATTGGAACAAAGCACTCAGTCCTATTTAGTCATATTTTGGAAAGCTGTTTATGTTTTTCTCATTTTGATGAACACTGCCTCTATAATGAGCTTAGTAATTATTTACAACCTAAAGAAGCGGCAAAATATGTTTGGGTGCAGAATTTAATTAATGACAGCCTGACAGCTGGTGTGAAAGGGGGTGTATGATTCCTAACTTTTCACACAAAACCTTGTTACTAATAGTGGATTGTTGCAAGTGTTAATACATTTATTCTTTGATACATTTTAAGGCAGCTGGTGAACATTGCAAGACATGTAAATTACAGAAGGTGGCATTTTTTTAACTAGTATATAAAATGTAAGTAACAATATCATCACATGGATATGGTTAACAGAGAATTAAGAAGAATTAGTACTGGCAAAATCTCTAAATGGGAAACAGTACCAAGTGGAGTACCGCAGAGGTTAGTCTTGAGACATATCTCTTACGGCCAGATCCTGCCCCGCTTATATTGAATAATACCTTACTCTCTGAGTCGGCCCACTGACTACAACATGAGTAAGAGTGGCAGAATCTGCCCCTTACTTACCAGTGTGGATTAATTTTGCTGACCACACCAACAGTGCAGAGGCTGCAAAAACTCTGGAGGGCAAAAACCAACTTGGTCTGGAGAGATTGGAACAAGCCGATTGATTCAGAGAGCTCAGATTCTGTGCTAATTTGAGAAAAGTCTTACGCTGGGAACACGAACAAATATAAACTGGGGAGCAGCTATCTGGAAATGAGCAAGCCCAAGATCTATGCGAGATCTAACTGAACACAATCTGAACTTGAAGTTTGACACTGTTGGGGGGGAAAATTCCATGTTATTCTCAGATGTGTATAGAGGGAATCCCACAGAGTGGTGACAGTTAAATTATTATAGATCACAGACCACCTACAAATAAGACATAGATACGACTCAATATCCTTAAACCTCAGGGAATGCAGTCCATATTTTGTACACTATGCTGTAATGTCATAACATGAAGATACCATAAAGCAAACTTCCTGAAGCTCACTTTCTTTTTGAGCATTAGTGCATTAGCTGTGACCACATGACAAATAAGGGATTAACAGTGCTCCTCAGCTTAGCTCTGGTACAACAACACTTGGACTATTTTGAGCATTTCTAGTCCCCACACTTTAGGAATGTTAGCAAGTATAAGGTGATTTTTTAAAATGAAAACACGATTATTTCCATTTATTTGGAACAGATTATATACAACCATCATTTAATTCTTACAGCTCAGGCCCTTAACACTCACAGTATTTTAGTTGGAGGTTATCCAAGATTTCTACAGATGAAGTGGTATCATTAATACTAATGACATGTGTGCTAGTTAAGAAATGTAGGAAACAGTTTGAAATGTAAAAACTTTATATCTTGAAGATGACCTTCATAGCTGACACTTTTCATGTTGGATGGTATAGTGAGGCCAAAAGACCTCCCTCCAGTATTGAAGGGGTTAAAGCCCCCTGATGAGCGCAGCCAAACCCACCCCATCCCCCCACAAGAAGTGCTGGGGTGGGGCTGGAAGTATGAGAGAGAGCAGGGCCTGGCAGCTCAGTTGTGGTTGAACCAGGGAAGGAGGCAGATATCTCTCCGAGCCTTCTGCAGAACGTGTGACCTGCCACCAGGAACAAAGACACATCCCAACTACCAGAGACAGAGGAGCCCAGGGAGCAACTGGAGAAAGTGTCACCTGGCCACCAGACTGAAGAGCTGACTCCAGCAGTGATGGAGCACCCCTCGCAGAGAGCGGTAGAAAGTAGCTGAGGGAAACCAGATCTTGATCCGATTGTTCTGCTGCGAAGTGAAGCAGCGTACTCCAGCAGTTTCCACACCAACCCAGTTGCAGGACCCTCTGCCACTGTTTGGGCCCTGCGCTGGGACCACCCACCACTGCTAGGGCCCTGGCCTGGGACCCGGTGGAGTAAGGTGGGCCTGGATTCCCCTACCCCCTGCTGCTGACTCCACCCCTGGGGTTGGCGGCCCACTCACCCGAGGCCAGAAGGCCTTGCTATAGACTGTTTCCTTACTCTGACCCACCCAGGGGGCCAGAGTCCAAACTGCTATTAATTGCTCCAGCCAAGAGGCTGTGAACTAAGACTGTTTTCCTGCTCTGCCCACAGCCAGGGGACCGGAGCCCAGACCTACAACCACTCGCCCTGCCGGGAGGGGGAGATCCTGATCCCAACAGGGGAGACAACTACAGAGGGGTGGACAGGCAATTCACCAGTGCAACCACTTTTCCAGAAGAACGGTAAACAGCTTAAATCTTTGTTTCAGTAGTTCAAAGTGCCATGTATACCGGACTGCTTTCCCTTTGGGAGTATGAAGCCATGGATGATGGGGAACCAGGAAACAGTGGGTTGGATTCCACGTGGCTCTCAGAACATTGTAGGTTTTCTCGGGGGGGTGGGGAGGAGTGAGTGTGTCAAATCTCATGCCTGTTCCAGTGGTTGAAAATTTAGAAAGAAACTAGAGGTGTGTGAAGTCACAGATTTTCCTGTCCCCGACATGGAAAAACAATAAGGCCCAGTATTTTTATTATGTCTTTTGAGTTTCACCATACACCCATGTGATGGAGCCAAGGACTGGAGCCCTTTGCAAGTATGTGTAATGCCATTAAAAACAATGGAGCTACACCTTCAACTTTATTTTACAAGCGCTAGTCATTTGGTTTAAATGATGGTCCCAACGTTTATCCTTTTCAAATAAACAAAATGAGCTTTTTCTTCAAACACCAAGTTAGTAGCTGGGAACAAAAGAGTTAAAAAGAGGCTGCTTCATTGGAATGTTATTTGCATAATTACCACTCTGCTGCCATTATGCAGCTGCTTCTATCTGCAGGTGTTAAACACTGGGCAACAATTTTGCATCAATACTATAATTTAAACAAAAACAAAAACACTAACACATATAGTAAGAAGCTACATTGTGAACGTGTCACATTTGGGGCATCGTTCTGTTCCACTTCCGATCATTTTGTTCTACTTGCTGGTTCCTTTGTAGCCTGGTTTGTGAGTTTGTACATTGTTCTCATACAACCTGAGTACTTTCTTTATTGTTATGTAGTGATTATAGCAGAAGAACAGGACTATTGTTTGCTTCTGCCACTGACACTCTGTCCTTGAACAAGCCACAACCTCTCTGTGCCTCTCTATGCCATCTATAAAAGGGTATAAATTCCCCATCTTACAAGGGTGCTAAGAGGCTTAATTCATTAATAGTTGTGATGCTTGATGAGATATTCAGATGGAAGGTCCTGTAGAAATGCAAAATGTTCTCTGCTTAATGACAGTTTTATTTTAAAAGAAAAGTACACACTTTTCATTATTTAAAACTCAATATTCCAAGTACAATAGTGGTTACATAATGTAACCTATTATGTATCATGTACCATGGGCAAAGGGGTTTCCTAAGGGATTGGTAGAGAATGATGACATGAAGGACAGCTATCCACCCCTTCCCAACCTGTGCAGCCCAATCCCCGCAGTAAATCCCATGAAGGGGTTTTCATGCGCTCATGGGAGATGACTCTATGAAGCTAACATTCCCCTTCAGCCCAAACCCACTAGGCCCAGATCCCACTTACAAAAACAAGGGGGATGATCTCTCCCAACATCTGTCTCCTTTTATTCCACTCCTCTCCAGTTTTCTTTTCAAAATGCCTTCCAGGAAATAATACGTGAACAAATTATAACATGCAGGCAGTCATACATTTAACACTCTTCACATGATTTAGGATTCTTTACTTAACTTTGGCATTCAAATAACTCCTATCACTATTAATATTTCTTCCTTTTACATTCTTGCCCTCAAAGTTACCACTCCCTTTTTTATTTGTTTCTCAGAAATATCTTATACTCCTTCAAGAATTCACCCAACTAGGTACTATATCAGAATACTCCAGCAATTTGAACATAGGCATGTCTGTAAATCAAACATGATCTACATTTTTATAATGATTTTATGATTTTCTTTGCAGCTTATCAAGATCATGTTTTCTCACCAATATGGAACAAGGAACTTTATTAGACTAAGGGAAACAGTATGATCCCTAAAGCTACTCTTTGAGTATGTGCTTCTCTCTGTTTCACTGTGAAGCTTCTGCCTAGAATTTTTCCCAGCCTCCCTCTCACCTACAGATTTAAAGAAACATTACAAATGTGTTCATAGGATCCCACTCAGGGAATCTTATCACCTGCATCTCCAAGCCCTTCAGAAGCTGTTTCTCCACCCCTCAACTCTCCATGGTTCTGCCTGCAGCCACCTATCCAGCCATGCTGCCCGACCTCTCCCAGGTTGCTCCCTGAAGCCTTACAAAGCCTGCTTGCCGGCTCCAGTTTCTGATCTCCAGTGCCATCTGAAAAGTGTTACTGTTTCTTGGTACTGTGAGTTACAGAGCCCTTTTCTGACAAGATGCTGATCTTCTGTGGTCCCGTTAAAGCTGGTCAGAAAATGGGATTTTTTTCTGTGGAAAATGTCAATGAAAATGAAGAAAAAAAATCATCAAAATTTTGCATGGAAAAGTTTGACTTTTTGGCAAAAAAACAAACACTGAAATATTTCAGCTGAAAACCAAAATGTTGCCATTCAGGAATGCTGCTGTGGTGCCTCATGTTCCCATTCTCCTCTATAGACTGGGCTTCGTGGTTGGACTATATATCCCCTGATGCACTACAGTCTCCCCATATGTTGAGGCAGCTGCATCATGGGACTCCCTGGCCAGGGTGCATTCTGGGGAACACAGCCCATAGAAGGGAATGGGAACATGAGGAAACCAATGTACAACTCCCATGAGGCATGATATTAGAATCGATATTTGAATCAAAATATTCTGGTTTTTGGGGCACTTGGTTTTCTGGGGAAAACAAATCTACAGAAAGGAGACACTTTCACATAAAAATTCATTTAGTCAAAAACAGTTTTTCAGTCAAAAAACTAGACAGAAAATTTTCAACCACAGCTAGTGCTGAGCCTTTCCCTTCAAGGCATTTTAAGGGGGAACAGGGTTTTCAGTGTGGCAGCACACCTAATAAGCTAGCCAACTGATTACAGTATAGTTATCAATAGCCCAGCAGTTCTCAAACTATGGGTCGGGACCCCAAAATGGGTCATGAACCCATTTTAATGGGGTCACCAGGGCTTGCATTAGACTTGCTGGGCCAGAGTCAAAGCCAACGCCCGAGCCCCATCGCCCAGGGCTCAAGCCCAAGCCCTATGGCGCAGGGCTAAAGCCAAAGCCTGAGCCCCACCAAAGCTTAGGCTTCGGTCCCCTCGCCTGGGGCCCTGGGGCTTGGGCTCTGGGCTCCCCGCCCAGGGAAGCAGGGCTCAGGCGGGTTCATGCTTCAGCCCCCTCCCCTGGGATCATGTAGTAATTTTTGTTGTCAGAAGGGGGTCACAGTGCAATGAAGTTTGAGAACCACTGCACTAGGCCTTTTCATAATGACTTAATTAATCAATCGTAGTTTTTTTCAATCTTGTATGTAATCTGATTACGTTTTCTCAAGATGCAATCATGGACATGATTCACATTACACTGAGTTGGTTATGGCTTCAACCTGGTTCTCCTTTACTTTACCAATGCTTGTGTTTACAATGGCTCCGCTATTGGTGACTTCGTAGATGCTGAGGCCAGTAACTAGCATGAATATATGTTCTCTTGTTCCTTGAGGAACTCAGCTTTCCATTAGTCCCTGAAGGAGCTTACACTGAGTCAGTGTGTTATGCAAATTTAGCACTTCTCCTACTCCAGGTCTGCATCTGACCTAATTTACACCACCACCATCAATAAATTCCTCTCACAAGCTACATTCTCTCAGAGGCCTAATTTATTCACTGTGGTGTATTTTAGTCACAATAAAATCCTGGGAATAGAATATATCTTCTTTAACTCTGTCAGAGAAGCATTTTGCGTGTTATTAAGGGCAATTGATAATGGTCTTCAACTGAGTTGAGAGCAAGAGTGCAGTAATCTTATATCAAATTGTAAGAGATAATGTAATGATAATGAGGAAGTACCTTATCATCAAGAGTCAAAATAATATGCAATAGTTTGTTTAAGAAAAAATATTTGAAATAGGTCTGTGACTGGGTGTACCTACCCCGCACCAGCCCCAAAAGGGTTAACTGTGCTTTGCAGGCTGAGGAAGCCCCGCCCCTCCGACTCTGCTGGGCATGCTCAGCCTGAAGGCAGAGTATAAAAGGAAGCAGCCCAACTCAGTCTGGGCAGGTTGCTGAAGGGGAAGGATGCAGACTGCAGGCTCTCTTCAGGGAGCTGCTACAGGCTCCAATTACAAAGTCACAGCATGCAGTGCTTCAGATGGACTCCAGGCTACCTGAAAAGCCTGGAGAAGAGACTGCGCTGGCAGGAGCTACACCACTTGAAGACCCCAGGGGACCTATGGAGCATAGCTGAGGGAGAAAGGGTAGGAAATAGCCCAGGAGGCTTAGACTTTTCTCTGGGGAGTGAACTGGGGAACCAGTCAGCATGTTTTGGGAGGATCCCTGCTGACTTGGTGGTGAGCACCCCCATCACTGCCAGGGCCCTAGGCTGGGACTCAGAGGAGCAGGGAGGGCCCAAGTCCCCCTACCTTGGGCACAACACACCCCTAGATGGTGCCCCACTTCCCCAATGAGCCAATAGGCTACATGGTACCCCAGAAGTGGGTGCCTTCATTGACTCTGACTTTAAGGCCATGTTGCTTTGAGTGGAAGGGCTGCTTAATTGACTGGCCATTGGGTCAGGCTGCCCTGCCTGTAAAGGGCTGTGTTATTGACTCTGGCCATTAGGCCACACTGCCCTGAGCGGAAGGGCTGCTTTATTGACTCCAGTCACTAGGCAATACTACCATGTTTTCTAGTAAGGGTCATTAGCATAGGACCTAACTGGCTGCAGTACCACCTCTGCCTTTTCTTTTGACCACATGTGATCCGACACCTCGTGACAGGCTGTACCTACCCTGCGACAAGGTCAATCTTCATTAAGTACAGTTCTCAGACTGTGCATTTAGGGGTACTCTAAATTATGCCCTTGAGTTATGCACACAGCTCACATTAATGTTAGTCAGATGTATTAAGAGAAATATGTGCCCCTGTAGGCGTCTCACTCTCTGAAGTGCTATATTGTAACACAGTATTTGTATCCCGTTTTCTATAAATATTGTGTCTAGGATATTCTCTGTATCAAACTGCTCCTGCTCCCATTGAAGTTAATGGACATTTTGAGTCCATGGAGGGGAATTTAGGAAACCCAACAGAGTAGATGTTACAAAAGAACAATCACAAATGACTATTGTAATCAATATGAAGTCTAAGATTTATTTATAATAGACAAATGAGAATTAAAACTTTGTTTACAATGCAAAAATAGAAGTGAGATGTGCCTAACCATAATATATATTGAACATTTTACCTTCCACATGGAATCATTTTATTATTTGTTATTCCTATTATTTAATGTTACCATAGCACCTAGGAACCCTAGTCATGGATCAGGACCCCATTGTGCTCGGAACTGTACAAACACAGAACACAAGTCTGTCTATTAACATGACCTTGAACTACTGGTGTCTGCATGTTTTGTGCTGTATGATATAGTAGTAGTTAATTTTCTTTTTAGGCATGTTTTCTTGCCTCTTTGTTTACAGAGTTACAAACCAGAATGTTTGTTAAATATCTAATCAAATGAATAGAAATCCTTAATGCACCGTGTGAAATTATACCCTGCCCTGTTTACATTCCTGTCACTGTGGGACTAGCCTTACTCGCCTTATCAATGCTACCCATGTAGACATTTAAGCCATGCTTATCCCAATGGTATTTTAGCCTCTTTATTGTAGTATGTAAGTGCCTCTGCAGGAATTATAGGGCAGTCTGGCTGGCAAAGCACTCAGTGGGAAGATAGGAATTGGTTTGATTTGGTATGGCAATAGTCCATCCAGTCCAGTATCCTGTTCCAACACTGGCCAGTACCAAAAAATAAGTTCCAAAAAATGGACTATTATGGAATAACTTGCTCTTAGCAGAAACTTTCTTTCTAATCCTAGGCTGTTAATAGCTGATTTATGACCTGAACGGTGAGATTTTATGGCCTTGGTAATGTTGCATCTTGCCTTATATATTGGTGGTATTCTCATTCTGCATAATATATATATAATCATTTTTTAATCCTGCTAAGCTCTTGACCACCAATGATAGTAATAGCAGTGAGTTCCAAAGGTTAGCTATTCGTGGTGTAAAAAATGTTACCAGCCAAGCTTTGAACTTGAATATGCATGCACAGCTCCCATTTACTTCAGTGGGGCCCTAATCCACACATCCAGTGTCAGATTCTGCAACAGGTGTTGTAGTTGTGGGAGGATGGGGCGCAAAGGAATTCAATTTCAAGACGTCTACAACAATGGTTCTCAACTAGGGGTATGCATATCCCTGGGGGTACATGGAGGTCTTCCAGGGGGTACATCAACTCATCTAGGTATTTACCTAGTTTAACTATAGGCTACATAAAAAGCACTAGCAAAGTCAGTACAAACTAAAATTTCATACAGACCATGACTTGTTTATACTACTCTATATACCATACACTGACATGATTGGAATATAAATATTGTACTTACAATTTATTTTATGACTATATGGTAAAAATGAGAGAGTAAGCAATTTTTCAGTAGTAGTGTTCTGTGACATCTTTGTATTTTTATGTCTGATTGTGTAAGCAAGTAGTTTTTAAGTGAGGTGAAACTTGGGATATGCAAGACAAATCAAATTCCTGAAAGGAGTAGAGTAGTCTGGAAAGGTTGGGTTTTTTGTTTTTGTTTTTTCTAAAATACATAAATTCACTGTAAAGTTGGTTTCTAAAAGTATCTATATTAACAAATGTCCCTTGTTTATCAAAATATTCTAAAAAATACCCTTATTCTTAATCCTTAGTGAAAATACTCATATATGGAGTATTCAGTTTTTAGTCAATCCTGTTTTTAAAGTTTTCTTAATGACAGTTTATATTTGGTAGGTAAATAGTGACATCTGCTGGTGAAGGTTTGAGAATGAACCCTGAGTGCCTAGATTTCTCTCCCAACAAACTCAATTACATTTATAACAATTGTATGAAATCCCATAAGAAATAATCCCATTATTTTTCCTTCTTGGGGACACTAAAGAGTATTCTTTTCATTTCCATATTTGTTTTTTCATGTTTATCTAATAGTTTTATTTTGGCAAAGTCAGATCTAAACAATACTTAATGATTTAATTAATGATACAGATCATTAAAACAGCACTGCCTTTATGCTATGCATTAGACTTTATTTAACTTTTAATTGTTTCAAATGCAGCAAGGTTTAGTACCTTGATGAGCATTAACCATGTCAGCCCAATGACCCATTGGCTCAGGAAATTTTGGCCTTGGCTACACTGGTGCTGTACAGCGCTGTAACTTGCTGCGCTCGGGTGTGAAAACGTTCCCCCCCCCCCCAGCGCAGCGAGTGCAGCGCTGTAAAGCGCCAGTGTAATCAGTGCCTGCAGTGCTGCACGCTCGCTCGCAGCGCTGCAAGCTATTCCCCTCGGAGAGGTGGAGTACTTGCAGCGCTGCGAGAGAGCTCTCGCAGCGCTGGCGGCGCGACTACACTCGCACTTCACAGCACTGTGAATTGCCAAGTGTAGCCAAGGCGTTAATATGGGGCTTCTAATGATTCAATCAATGTTGAATGGCTTAAATGAGCAGGACTCAGCCTATCTGCTGCTAAATGGCTCTGTTCTTTTGCTTTCTTATGCCTTGGCTACACGTGCAAGTTACAGCGCTGTAAAGCCTCCCCCAGCGCTGTAACTCACTCCCCGTCCACACTGGCAGGGCACTTACAGCGCTGTATCTCCCTGGGTACACCGCTGCAGGTACTCCACATCTCCGAGAGGAATAACCGCTGCAGCAGAGTGGCTACGACTCACGGGTGTGAGTGTAAACGCTTGCAGCGCTGTACTAATCACCTTGTCAAGTGGCCAATCCTCTCCATTGTTGTGACCGGCTGCAGGAATGCAGAAGTGCCGGTTTCAAAGCTCGTACCACAGAGAAAAGCAAACAGTTTGTAGCTTGCTTTGAGTGAGTGAATGAATGAGCAGGGGGCCAGGAGTTCGGAACTTGCAAAATAGAGAGCTGACATGCTCCAAAAAGCACTCTCTCTCCCCCCACACTCCCTGTCACAATCCACCCCACCCCACCCCCGTTTTGAAAAGCACGTTGCAGCCACATGAATGCTGGGATAGCTGCCCATAATGCACCGCTCCCAACACAGCTGCAAATGTTACAAGTGTGGCCACACCACTGCGCTGGCAGCTGTCAGTGTGGACAGACTGCAGCACTTTTCCCTACTCAGCTGTACGAAGACAGGTTTACCTTACAGCGCTGTACAGCTGCAAGTGTAGCCAAGGCCTCAGAGTAAGAGCTCCTCTGATGTCTTTGTCTCTTCTTTAATTACATTATTATTTACAATATGACATATTCAAAAGTGAAGAATCATTGTGGAATTGCTCATGAAAACCACCCCGATGGCTGTGTTCTTACACACCCAATGGGAATCCATCTCCAATTCCAGTGTAAATTAAATTAAAAAGCAGCACAATATGCTTGCCCTATATGAATTACTCAGCACTGGTATTATTTCCAAACTGTGTGTGGCAAGTGTAGAGCTTAACATCATGAGAGACTGGATTCTGTGGTAAACTGCACATTGTGATTCTTTGTTTTTAGTTATACATTTGTCATTCAAAAATCTCAAGTTGCATCCTACAAAATGCCCAAAAGCACGACCAAGACACCATACCAGACTTGCTATGTGGGCAGTACCCATGTGACTAAATGCATATGGTAAGGAGTGAGTCTCCATTTCCTGTAAGTTCCTTGTCACCTGACATCTACTTTATTCTGAAAGTGATCCAGGAAAGAGAAGTTTAGGGTTGTGACCTGCGTACAGGATTCCCAGAACCAGAAACTCTGGTCCTGTGCAAGTCATTTAACCAATCTGTAACACTGGGAATAGCTTTTGCCTACCTCACAAAGGTGGTGTGAGGACTAATTAATTAGTTAATCTTTGCACAGTGTTTTGAAGGTGTTCTGTTACAGGCATCATCAATAATACAAAATCTGATGCTTGGCGGGTAACTGCTGACCTAGATCCAACTTTGACAGGTTATTGGTATGTTAAAGCGTATGGATAACTGAGTGGGAAATATGGAAGACCAGATGAGCTGGATGGATGCAGTAAAGTTTGCCAATTTTTTTACTCAAACCAAAATTGACTTCAACCCAGTCCTTTTGATTTTGTCCATGTGTTTTAACAAAACTGTTCCCTAACCTCAAAAAAGAAAATTGCATGATGTCTCGAGTCTCAGTATGTTCTGCTACAGGATAAACTGGGCTGCTCACTACATACTTCCCAGGCCCCGGCTGCCTGCCCTTAGAAGGGAGATCTGGAAGAGGCAGTTAATTAGGACCCTCTTGGACTATAGGATCCAGAGGGGTTACAGAGGAGCACTTCATGCAGTTACCATGAACTTCTCCCTGAGTCCGCCCTTTGTTTGAATTTCACATTGTCCTGCTGCTTGATAACTTGGTTGTTAGACTGTGACTTTGGTAGAGCGGCTGCCTGTGGAACATGAGGGTCCAAGTCATACCTCCAGTGAGGTGTGGAATGAACATGCAGTGAGTTCAGCCCCAAGGTGATGGACTCTGCTAAATGATTCCTAGTTCAGGGGTTCTCAAACCTTGTTAGAGTGTAGCTCACACCTTAAAAGAGAGACTGTCAATGTGGACATCTCCTCTCCCATTCTTTTTCCTCTTCAGATGGAAGAAAACTTGCCTGCTGTCCAGGGAACTAAAATGAGTATATCCTCAATGAGGACACCTTGCCAAGCATGTAAATTGGCATAAAGAGTGAGTAATGTGTGTTTTTCTCTCTCAAAAACTGAATAATACCATACAAAAATTGGTATGTGAAGCTATTCACCAAGCAATAAATAATGGGAAGAGAAGAGGAAATAACTGCAGATACTTTACATATGTCACACACAATTTTCACTCTGTACTCCTACACCTGATCACATTCATACTCACTTTGCTCAAAAATTGGCATTATTCCAGCAGATTGAAGCCAGTGACAACTATTCCTTTGCACCTAGGAGGAAGTATCTTCTATGCTTCTCCTACAGGAGAAGGTGATTGTGTGTCCACTGCAGCCTTACTGCAGTACAGCTTTTTGCTGCATTTATGCATTTAGTATTGAGCATGGTCCATCTTCCACCCTGCACTTTTTTTTCTATTTCCATGCCAGTTTTCATCTATTGTTAATGAGGTAAGCACTGGTCTTATAGGGGACTAAAGGCAAATCCTCAGCTCTGAACAAGGACATCCTGGGGAACGTAGTCCACGGGGCTGATGGGAGATGTAGACCAGGAACCATGTGATAGTAAGATGGGCCTATATAAGGCAAGTTTGTCTGTTAAGAATAAACATGAGGTAAGGTCTGGAGTGAGATTGTCCATCAAACATATTGGAGAAGAGCCCAGAAGGGACTGTGAAGAGGCAAGAACTACAGGAAACGGTAAGATATGCAATGCCAGGTCAGTACATGGAAGCAGAGCTGGCACTATGCATAAGCAGACTAAGCAATTGCTTAGGGCCCCAAGCAGCTCAAGGTGGTCCCCTATTAGTATGTGTTGTGGGGGTGGGGCTCCAGGGCAAAAATATTCCTGCTTAGGGCCCCCAGTGGGCTAGCACTGGTACTGCATAGAAGGCCTAGCAGCTTCACTTTATGTTCAGTTATATTCAGTCTGTGATGGGACCTTGAAGACCTAAAGACAGAGAAGATGGAAGGTTTTCAGAGGGTGAAGTGAAGCCCTTTCTCAATCCTTGTATTAACAGTGGTGAAAGCAGGGAGGATACTGGTGAAGAAAGGACTATTGAACTTGGTGGCCAGGAAAGGGCCAAGAAAGAATCTGTTTAGCACAGGGAGATCAAACAACGCTGCATCGGCAGGGCAAAAGTTGTCACCTGAGAAGGGCAGAAGGACTATCAAGCAGCCCTACTCTAACAGATGAAGGACTATGAACCCAGGCAGGGTTGAAGGATTGTTTGTGTTTGTGTTTTTAATTTGCAGTATTGTCCTCACCCAGCAGTAAAAAAAATTTCATGATTTCAAACATAATTTTGTGTTCTTTTTATTGGCCGTCTGGCTTCTGAGCCTTTTGGAGTTCAGTTGTTTCATGTATTCAAGCTTCTCAGCAATCTTGAGGGCTAGAAACTTACCATTTTAATTATAGATGAGCTTCTCAGGCAGTTGCTTGATTCCAGCAGCTGGGGGTTTCAGGAAAAGACCAAAAAGATTTGTGATTAAATAGCAAGAGTTGGCAGTACTGTATTTTCCTCAGAAAGGGAGGACTCTGATTTGGCCACAAGGCAAAGTTATGTTACCAGAAGGGACATGGAAGCAAAAATTAACCTGCTGTCAAAGGGTGACCATTTCCAGCGAGAGAACCAAGGAGGCACTAATGGGGAAACTGAGGCAGCAATGCCCAAAAGGTAAGTGTCTGCTATAGTGAAATCTAGCGTGTATGGCTTGCTTTTCAATATTGTACAGAGTATATGTTTCTCTCTTTCTTCTGCTCCAGTCACTTGTTATCCACTTCTAAGCATGAGCTCTTGGTGAGAATATTATTGGGAGGCTACTCAAACTATATTTTTCTGATATGAAATACCTGTAATACTTTGTGTGAGGAGGCTGAATTATCTGTAAAATTCCATTACATGTGGGGTTTTTCAATATATTTTGTTAGTGTTCCACTCTCTATTCTGCTTTTGTCTATTCATAGCACTAAAATGATGAATTCACATGTATGCGGTGATCACAACAGGCACTCTCCACTCTAGATTTCAAAGTTACTGTACTGCTAATGAGCACTCAAGAGGCTGGCAGGTTGAAGTGATGGTGCAGCACTACTGTTAAATGCATGAACACTGAACTAGGACTGAATCTTGAAACAGGTAACAACACAGCCACTCCTATACTAGCATTACATCATCCAGTAGCATAGGCCATACTAGTAGCATGACATGAGTCTTATGGTGACACTTCCATTGTTCTGAGGGGTTTGAGTTGCTCAAATCTGTATAATTTGGCATTATTTACTAATAGAGAAATCTGCTTGCTAGCACATCCTGTGGGGATGTACACACACCACAGGTACTGTTGCTCTACTCTTTACACATATTCTCTAGTCTAGTACAAGTATTGCAGCACTTCCTCTAGGGTGTACTCCTCACAGGTACTACTATGATTGCACACCAGAATCTGTATCTCGTCTACAAGGAAGGTCACGTTGTGGTAAAGAGTTTCTGGCTCTACAAGGGATAATTTCATAATAGAAACCTTGTTAAATGTTAGATCACACTTAACTGTTTAACACTATGTTAAAGGTGTTAACGTGACACTGTCACCATCCACTATTAAACAGTCCTAAGCATCGTTCAAGGTTTAGTTTAGAGAGATCAGTTTGCTAAATTTCATGGTATAAACATTAGGAAATTCATGCCAGAGTTTGGAGATTTATTTGTTCCGCTATACATGAGAAATGGAGCTAAAAAGTTATAAAGCATTTTAAAATTGAATCATTATGTAAAACAACTTTAACCAAAACCTCTCTCTTCTATTTTGCTGGACAACCCTTTGTAGTGGGGAGAAAAGGGTTAATGGTGCATCTCAGTTCCAAGATTTGAAAAAAGGTCACTTTTCGTGTTTTTTGATAGGCGCGCACAAGGAGGAAAAGAGACAGGATAGTAAAGGTGAGGGAAATACAGCTTCTGTTGGTGTTCTCAGAATTCCACATGGCAGGTCAGTCAGATGGATGCTCTGGATTGGCAGGTCTGTGACAACAGCCGTTGTCCTGGGGTCAGGGTCATCTCCTGGTCTGGGATGTCATCTGGCTAATCTAGTCCCTCTCCTTCATTGTCTCTCTTAGACTGGGTACAGCTGGTAAAGGAGAGGGCTGTCATCTCACTGTGCTGATGCCATATGGTACAGTTGACCTCAGGATCAAATGGAAAGTAGTGGGGCAGAAAGAGCAGACTCTCGTGTGTCTCTGGCTGGAGCCTCCACTGTTGTGGTGGTGATGGCCTGGTGTCCCTGCGTTGATGTGCCGAGGTTTGGATTTCATGATGCAATGATTTTTGGGATCCATAGACAAAGTACAAGTCCCTGGAGTGGAGCAGAAGTTGGAGCACCTTCCCTCTCCTCCACAAATCCCTCAAAGTCTCTTTTTAAGGGCCCCGAAAGAGGGGTGATGTGTGGAATAGTCCACCTTTTCAGTATTGGGTTCACCAGTTAGGTCTAACTCCAACATGCCAAGTTTGGTCTACTAACTTCCAGTCCCACACTTTACCAGGTCTGGCCTCAGCACAGTCTGAGTTTTATATGGGTAAAGACTTTTTGTTTAAACTAACTCCAACCTTTGTTTCTCACTTTTACTGATCTTTATAAACAATTTTATGTAACAGGGTGAGTTTGGACCTCTTAGCTTTTCCCATTAACATTTGCTAATATGGGTGATTGAACATTTCATATTCTTTGGATGGAAGAATATGAAAAGTAGAAAATTAGCTAGTAAGTTACATACCCAGTGTGCTATGACTGTCTAAACTGCAATTAGATGCCCACAGCTGGCCCGTGCTGGGTGACTCAGGCTCATGGGGCTTGGGCTAACAGGCTGTTTAATTGTGGTGTAGATGTTCAGGTTCATGCTGCAGCCTGAGCTCTAGCACCCTACTCCCTGGCAGGGCCCTATTGTGAGGCTTCAGCCTGAGCCTGAATGTCTACACTGCAATTAAACAGCCCCATGAGCCACGGTCAGCTGACATGGGCCAGCCATAGGTGTCTAATTGCAGTGTAGACATACCCTTAGAGGCCTGAAAACTATCTGCTTTTAGCTTGCCTTTCTGCTCACAGCACTGTTGCAAAAAGTGGTGTTGTTTTGGCTGGCTAAGCCAGACTCCTCTTAGACAGAACGAAAGAAAAAAGATAGACCTGTAGTGTCATTTTCCTTCTCTATTAGCAAAAACCTAAAGTTTACATCCCAGACACTATTCAAGATTTAGCCAAACCTGATGGGAGATGGTGCTGTCATCTGGTTCCATTTCTCTCTGGCCAGGGATGAGTATGTCTTTCAGCTACATAGCTGGGAACCTCATCCTATTAAACTAGCTAATCAAAACGCACTCCTTTTGATGGGGGGGAGGGATAGCTCAGTGGTTTGAGCATTAGCCTGCTAAACCCAGGGTTGTGAGTTCAATCCTTGAGGGGGCCACTTAGGGATCTGGGGCAAAATCAGTACTTGGTCCTGCTAGTGAAGGCAGCGGGCTGGACTCACTGACCTTTCAAGGTCCCTTCCAGTTCTAGGAGATGGGATATCTCCATTAATTTATTTAAACTATAAACACTTCTCCCATTTCCCAGTGCCAAATCTGAGTGAGTGGCATTACAACTTGTGTACGGGGTCATAGCACCACTCAGGTCTGACCTGGCCATACCTCTGTCATGACAAGGAGTAGTCAGGCCAAAACTGAGAGAAGGTGAGGGCCACTTAACTTCCATAGTGCACAGGGCCCCAACAGTCTCTAATCCAGCCCTGCTTCTCTTAGCTTCAAAAAAAATTTCTTTATTGAATTCTATATTTTGGAACAATAGCACCTATTCACAGAAAAACAGCAACATCAAAAGCAAGATACAATTTAAAATCTCTTCCAAAGAAGTAAGAACAAAGGCAAACATGATTTGTTGTTAACTAGCTATACATATGACTAAAATACACAGTAAGTATTCAATATCCAGCACCACTACTGGTGGTGAGTGACCAGTCATACAAACAAATAGGATACATTTAAGCAAGAATATTGAATCTGAGAGACAAATTATACTGTCTTTCTTGCTGCTGAAATGGATGACCCTAATTAAATAGAACACTGCCCCTCTTTCCTCTGTTTGTGACAATAGTTTTTGGGTGGTGGTTTTTGTGGGGTGTGTGTGTGTGTTTTTTTTGTGGTTTTTTTTTTTTTTTTTTTTTTTTTTTTGAGGAGAAGTCTTTGTTGCACTAACAACCAGTCAATAGTAGTGGCAGGATGTCTTGTATTTCTAGTGTATGATAATACAGCTCTTGATTAACTGCAAAGTAATGAGTGAATTTGATTTATATTTGTGTAATATAATAAAGTGCAGATAAGGGAAAAAGCTGGAATTACTGGGAGGCTTGTTATTAATTATCATATGTCTTGGTAAACTTTCCTCAAAGAGAGCCAATGAAGGACATGTCTAAAGTAGAGGTAATAATATTCACTTTCATATCATGAATATAAGGAATTGCCTGTGGGTGGTGTGATAACCTTGCCTTCCCCTCCACAAGGTAACTTTATGTAGCACACCCAAAAACATAGGCGCACATCTTGTATTCTTTATTTTTTTAAACTAACGCACTGCTTTCACTATTGGAAGAGTTAGCACATTCGCTGGGAAAATAATCCTACCATTGTTCCTTAACCCTACTTGTATGGGCAATTCATTGCAACCTTTATGGATTTTTATCACTTTTGCGTATCTTAACTATTCAACAATACTCCCCTTAAAAATACCACACTGACTTGGATTTCTAATGGATCTTCAGAACGTTTTAAAACTTCATGGTCTTGGGAAGAAATTTCCTCTTTAAAAAAAAAAAAAAAAAAAAAGCAGCGGTTCTGCTATATTTAGGGCTTGTCGTCTTTAGAACAAGAGATACATTAAGCCTGGGTTCCCCCTTGGGTTCAACTCAAGCAGATAACATGTGATAAGATGCAACTTGTCCTATCTGCACTAAAACTTACTATCCAACATGTTAAACATGTTTTTGTTTTCTTTTTGCATTGTGATGCTTTTATTGAAAAGACTAAAGTTGAACAATATAAACTTAATTACCCTCTGTAACATGCAGCATACCATAACATACGTATGCAAAAAACATTTAACAACAAACTATAACATATATATTGTGATTGCATGAGGGCAAGACAAGGTTTTCCCATATATCCCTGAACACTGGCAAGTGTAGCATTTGCCGTACCTGGCTGATCAGTTTCTTGGCTGCATTCTGACACCAGATGTTAAGTGAAGGAATACTGGCCAGGACTGGTGGTAATACTAATATTATTGGCTTCAGTATGCCTGTGATAATTCTCATGGTATGCTTAAGCTGTGTGTCTACTAGTCTAGTGTGGCAGAGTTTAACCAAACTGGAACACAGTATTTTCCTACTGAATAGTAGACAGTTTCTGTTCTTGATCTCTTGTGTTACTTTCATAGGACTGGAATGGATCCTGGTGGCCATTACGTCCACAAGAAGGGTGTCTGAGTTGAGGGCCCTCACCTCGGAACCGCCTTAATACAGTCTTTTATAAGGACAAGGTGCAACTCAGGCTGCACCCTAAATTCCTCCCTAAGGTAGTCTCGCAATCAGGGCCGGCTCCAGGCACCAGTGAAGGAATCAGATGCCTGGGGGCGGCCAATAGAAAGGGGTGGCACTCAGTCCGTTATTGGGGAGGCACATGCGGGTCTGCAGCGGGTCCTTCAGTCCCTCTTTTCCTCTCCAGCGGCAGCCCAATTGCTCTGCTTCAGTCTTTGGTGGCAATTTGGCGGCGGGTCCTTCACTCTCTCTTTTCCTCTTCGGCGGCAGTTCAATCGGGTTTTTCTTTTTTTCTCTCCGCCGCTTGGCGAAAAAGATAGAGCCGGCCCTGCTCGTAATTTCATATGGGCCAGGACATTTGTTTGCCAGTGTTCTTTTCTAAACCCCACATGGACCCGAGTCACCATAGCCTGCACAGTCTGGATGTCCGAAGGGCCTTGGCGTTCTATTTGGAGTGGACTAGGCCTTTCCGCAAATTGACACAATTGTTTGTCGCCATAGCCAACAGAATGAAAGGTCTTCCAGTCTCAGCGCAGCGTATATCGTCATGGATTGCAGACTGCATTCGCGCATGCTACAAGCTCGCCAAGGTTCCAGCCCCAGCGATCATGGCCCACTTGACCAGGTGCAAGCGTCTTCAACAGCGCAGGTCCCGATCCAGGAGATTTGTAAAGCAGCCACCTGGTCCTCGGTGCACACATTCACAGCCCATTACGTGGTCAATCAGCAGGCCAGAGATGACGCGGCAGTCGGCAGGGCTGTTCTCCAATCAATTGTTCCATGACTCCTACCCTCCTCCTATGGTAAGCTTGTGAGTCACTTAATGTGGAATGGACGTGAACAAGCACTCGAAGAAAAAACTTTTACCTACCTTTTCGTAACTGTTGTTCTTCAAGATGTGGTGTTCACGTCCATTACACTTCCCACCCTCCTTCCCCTCTGTCGGAGTCACCGTCAAGAAGGGGGGTCAGGTCGGCAGGGGTATATATGCACCGGCATGGAGGTGCCACTCTAGGGGGCTCCCCAGCCAACCCAACGGGAGCCGCTAAGAGAAAAAGTTTCCGACGTCCATGCACATGGCGCGTGCGCACACCTAATGTGGAATAGACGTGAACAACACATCTCGAAGAACAAGAGTTACAAAAGGTAGGTAACCGTTTTTTATTAGGGTTTGACTTTTCTAAAATACAAAAGTGATTTAACTTTAAAATTAGTCATTAAATATTCAAAACCACTGGAAAGATCTGGTGTGAATGAAACAGCAGTTAAAATTGGCATGAACAAAGATTGGATGAACATGGATATTATACCTAACATTCTTAAGTATTACCAGCATGCATGAGATTAATCCAGTCTCTTGACCTTATGTAAGCCTGGATCAGACATTTGACCTCAGTTACATCTGTGGCTTCTGTGACGTTGCAGTCTATATAATTTTATAAAAATATGCTAATAAGTGAATATAATGTAACTGGAATATGCTTCATGCAAAAGGTCTCTTGTAAGGTATCATTACAAAGCTTATAATCTACTGAGTGTGATCATCCTATTTGTATAAATGTACCACTCTTGTATCTGAAACTAGAAATATGAAATATAACTCTGAGGGCCTATTGTAATTATGTAAAGTGTGGGCCATTAATGGTGGTTTGGAATCTTGATGACTCCCATTAACCAGGACAATTGTCTGCAGATGGGTGTGTTTTACCTGTAAGTCTTCCTGTATACATGTGTGCTGGCAAGTGGGCAATGAAGTCTTGCAGTGACATGTGATCATGTCACCTGAACTGGAATCCATCTTTAACCTGGTGTCTTTCCATTGAGAAGGAGGGGGTGGGAACCCAGAGAGGGACAAAGGATTCCCACCTTATGCAAAAGATATATAAAGGGGTGGAACAGAACAAAGGGAGGAGAGGAGCCATCATGAAGAATCCCCTAGCTACCACCTGAGCTGGATCAAGAGCTGTACCAGGGGAAAGAATTGTGCCCAGGCCTGGAAGGTGTCCAGTCTGAGGAAAAAAACTTACTGAAGCATCTCTGAGGGTGAGATTATCTGTATTCAGTTTGATTAGACATAGATTTGTGTGTTTTATTTTATTTTGCTTGGTGACTTACTTTGGTTCCAAGTAGTAACAGACAGAACACTTAAATCCTACTTTCTGTATTTAATAAAATCACTTTTTAACTTCTTAATTAACTCAGTATGTATTAATACCTGGGGGAGCAAACAACTGTGCATATCTCTCTATCAGTGTTATAGAGGGCGAACAATTTATGAGTTTACCCTGTATAAGCTTTATACAGGGTAAAACGGATTTAGTTGGGTTTAGACCCCATTGGGAGTTGGGCATCTGAGTGTTAAAGACAAGAACACTTCTGTTAGCTGCTTTCGGGTAAACCTGCAGCTTTGGGGCAAGCAATTCAGACCAGGGTCTGTGTTGGAGCAGACGGGAGTGTCTGGCTCAGCAAGACAGGGTGCTGGAGTCCTGAGCTGGCAGGGAAAGCAGGGGTAGAAGTAAACTTGGCACATCGGGTGGCAGCTCCCAGGGGGTTTCTGTGATCCAACCTGTCACAGCTTCTATCTCCAATTTAGTCTCAGAGGTTCCTAGAATGTAGGTGGGGTTTTTTCACCTTTGAGTTGTTGGTTGTTTTGAAAATGCAGTTAATGGACTTTGAAAATCAGCCTTTAAAAAATATATATATTATTGGAGGTGTTTTCTAGTTTAACTCTGAGGATTACAATAAGGAAAATGCTATGAGGAAATCAACACTAATCTTGTAAAATGTGAACCCTGACGCTTTGGTTCATTGGGTCAGAATTGCTTATGCCATAATCTGAACTCCTCTTTCCCCATCTATCAAAGTGTGATGACTTAAAATCATCAGTAAAACTGACAAACTACGTAACAATATTAATACAGATTTTTCAAAACAGAATTTGCAAATACTTCTCCCAAACTTAATTATTACCATTTAACTGGTGAAAGATAGTCTCTACATTGTGTGTGGGTTTTTAAGGCATATAAAAAGTACTTCTGTTGAAAAGAAATAGTGCAAATTATGGTCTGTTGTGCCAGCTGGGCACAGTGCTCCGAAGGGGCAGTGCAGAGGCACACCCACCCCATTAAATGTTTTGGGGAGGAACCTGAGGCAGAGTTGCCCAGCACATAGTGGAGCAGATCTGTTGCTACACTCATTTATTGACCTGCTCATGTGCATTGTCTTGTTTCCCTAAGCTGATGCTAGGGCAATAGCCTCACATATCCTCTGTGCCCCCTATTTAGGGTGCTGTTCACTCCTGTGGGTGTAAGGAAGGAGCTGACCCTTCACCTTCCTGAGTGCAGTCACTGCAACTGTTCCTAACCCTTGCAGAGGGTGAGATGGAGGCCTCCAACATGGGTACATGTAAAGACAAGGTTGAGTCTGACACTAATGCAGACAGAAAACTCTGCAATAGCATGATTCCAGACTGTCGGTGTAAGATGGTGTGCAGTGGGTATGAAACCTACTTCACAGACTTCTCTTTTATGGAAGCCATAGAAGAAAATGTTCCACTTTAAAAAAAAAAAAAAAAAAAAAAAAAAGCGCTTCACTCTTGCACAGTTAATACTTTTCTTCTGGACTTCCCAGAGCACTAGCAGTCTTCCACCTGGGTGAGAAAATACCACCCTGGCCTCTGTATGAAGATTCTTCTGAGTATTCCTGCATTCTGGAACTTTCTCCCAAAAGCATCCACAGCTAAATCAGCAGGATTGCATCCACCAGCAGAATTTTTAAGTTGCAAAAATGTTTGGATCAGGGATCAAATTTCAGGTGCCGTTTGGAGAATTTCTTCTCCATTCATCCCCAAATGATGCTTTTGAGTCGACTTAGCACATGACTCAGCCTCCTCAGCTACACATGAGTAGGGTTACCATATTTTGAGTGTCCAAAAAGAGGACACTCCATGGGGCCCCGGCCCCGCCCACACCCCAACTCCACCCCTTCCCCAAAGTCCCCGCCCCAACTCCGCCCCCTCCCCTGCTTCCCGCGAACATTTGATTCGCGGGAAGCCTGAAGCAGGAAGCAGGCAGCAGGTAAGCTGGGGGGGTGGGGGGAGGAGGCGTGACCCAGTCTGGTCCCCTCCGGCAGCCGGCCCCGGCCCCAGCCCCAGCGTCTCCCGCCCGGCACCCCCGGTGCCCAGCCCAGCGGCGCCGGATTTTCCCGGACATGTTCGGCTTTTTGGGATTTCCCCCCGGACGGGGATTTGAGTCCCAAAAAGCCGGACATGTCTGGGAAAATCCGGACGTATGGTAACTCTACACATGAGGCCAATGGCTTAATGATTCAACCAGCATAAACATCTTATCTCTACAAGGTCCTTGAATCCAACTTACAGCTCTACCAGGAAGTGTATATATTAGACTGTTTACCCGTATTTGACCCTCTTTGTCTTTATAATGTAAAACATACAAAAATCATCTTGACTGGGGCTGCTTCTGTGAAATCCTAGAAAGAATTTACAGTGACTGTTCAGCTGGGTCGTTGTACCAAGTATTAGCCTAAAAGTTGTGGGTACTCAGCACTACTCAGGATGTTTCCAAAATAATTGGTACAGTCCAGTCTCTCTATTCAAAGGGGTATATATTGTATCTGAGGGAAGAAACTGGTGTGATCTGGAAAGGAAAAGGAAATAACATAAAGGTAAAGAGAGTGTTTAAAGAATAAAAACAATGACCTTGGGGCTTAACAGAAAGCAGGGAAGCTTTGAAAAAGGATTTTCAGAGGTGGCATATGGTCAGAAATTGCGAGGAAGTGCTGCAGTGTTGATCTTGATTAAAGTCTTGCAGACGGTTGCCATATCAACGCAATGTAGAAGGTGATGGAGTGGCAGCTTGAGCCATGAGCGGGAAGGAAAGGCATTGGCTTTTTATTATTCAAAGTGGATGTAGTGCTTGTGAAAAGTGCCACAATAACAAACCCAGAGACTCCGGTTCTTTCTTTATCTCTGGAACAGGTACAGGCTGCCCTGAGCAGTGGCAGTACACTTGTAATTCAGCCTGTCCCACACCATCGGGGGGGGGGGAACCCCTTCTAGGGCTGAGATGGTACTTAGGTCTCTACGTTCATTCAGTTACAAAAATGTCTAAATAGTCCTGGCAGGATTCAATGTTGCTAAATGTTGATTTCAGCTGACACACACTGAAATCGATTGGGGGCGGGGGGAGAAGCAGTTGGTAACACTCAGTACAAGTGTAGCCCACCTCCTTGCAGCTGCAGGGATCAGGTGTCACCGGCCCTGTGGCAGCGCAGAGAGTCCCCTGCAGTTCCGCTGTCATGGCCCCACTCCCTCACCCCCATGGCAGCAGGGTTACAGAGGGTTCCCTGTACTGCCACAGGTCAGGTGACAACCCATCCCTGCAGGAAGGAGATGTAGGGAAGGCTTCAGTCCTGGCAGAGAAGCTGAAACCCCCCAGCCAGGACTGAGAGGAGGAGGAGGACAAGCTGTGGCTACAGCGAGGCCATCCCACTGCCAAATGGCTCTGTCCCCAGACAAGAACCATTTGTTGGTGCCACTAGGCATAGCTACCAGGTAACTTGGGAGGGTGGAAGGCCATAAGTGTCGATGAAACCCCCCTGCTCTGGGTCTAAGTGAGCCAAAGTAACTCCATCTTGTGAACTTTAACCAGCCTAAATGCTAACAGTTTCGCTCAAACTAGCAAAAGCAGTAGTGATAAGGAAGAAAGGGGGGGACGGGGGAAGTCTACTACGTCTAGGCCAGCAAGGCCAAAGATAAACATGCGGACGAGAACTTTTCTAACACGCCACAATGTAGTGCCTACTGTAACTGCTGTCGGGAAGGGAGGGGTGGAGGGGAAACAAAACAAAAGGCTTACACATGCAGCTTGGAATATAAAATGGGAAACTTGCTTGTATTTGTTGCGCTTCTGATTTGAGACATGCTGGTCTCCTGAGTGCCTTTTCGAGATCTCGAATAAACTTGGTTTGCTTCTCCACCCTGGTGTGTTTATCAGTGCGGCGCACACTGGGCAACGAACCCCCTGTTGCCCCCTCGGGCCCTCTGGGCCAGCAACAGTTTTGGTGCCCAACGTGGGGCTCAAGGCTGAAATTTAGCCTTGCCCGGATCCCCCCTGGCGGCCGACGGATTACAACTATGACCGACGCCCAGCGCGCACCGGTGACTTCATCGGGGGCCTCGGCTGAGACGTGGTGTGATCGACCCCGGAGGGCACAACGGTGCAACGCGCTCGAGTAGTGGAGAAGCAGTTGTGGGTGACGGTGAGGAACCGGACCCTTGGATAAGGTAGGAACAGTCCAGTGGGGACTTTACCTGTTTTGACCTGGGGACGCCCAGTGTCTCCCTAGAGTATGGGGCAGGGACAGAGTACAGCTGGTGGGGCACAGTGTACGCCGTTAGAATGCATTCTAGCAAATTGGGACATGTTTGGGTCAGATTCGATGCTTAGGAGTAAACTAAAAAGGTTCTGTACAATTGACTGGCCTCAATATCAGCTAGAGTGCCAGGAAAGGTGGCCACCGGAAGGATCACTTAATTACAACACAATCCTTCAATTACTTTTGTTTTGTCAGCGAACTGGTAAATGGAATGAACATCTCTATGCGTATACGTTTATGATGTTAAGAAATAGGACTGATATTTTGCACAAGTGCCATTTGACTCTGACAAACTCGGTAGTAACTGCTGCTAATCCCCAGAACCCTCCCACAGTTGTAATGGCAAAATCGGTATCCCCTTCGGCTCCAACACCCCCACAGGCTCCAGAGAGTGCCCCCTCAGTGGGATTGTATCCGTTGATTACTGAGAATGTGGTAGCCCGTCCAGGAACACAGGATCGCGCGGCCCAGATTGTACCAGTGTATTCTCATGTCCCTTTTAACCCAGTACACCTAGCTGCCTTTAAGGCAGAAGCAGGGGAATTCTCCACGAATCCAAATCGGTTTATTTCAATCTTTGAAGGGTGTCTAGCTAGCCATAAGCCTGACTGGGATGATTGCAATATACTGATGAGAACCTTGTTGTCTGAGGTGGAGCAGAATCAGGTTATAGCTAAGGCTAAGGAGGAGGCACAGAAGAGGCATAATGAGGATAGAGAAGGAAAGCCCCTGCCTGAGGTCGCTGTCCCCATAGCGGACCCCCGGTGGAATCCGAATAAGGAGGGGGATTTGAAGATGCTTAACTCCTATAAGGAACTGCTTATGTATGGCCTCCGGCACTCGGCTGTCCGACATAACAATTGGGCAAAGCCTTATGAGCTAATCCAGGAATCAAAAGAAAGTCCGGTGGCTTTCCTGCAGCGCATTCGGGACACCATCTGGCAAAGTACTTGCGCAGACCCAGACAATCAGGCAACTGAGGCAATTGTAAAGGGTATCTTTACCAGCCGTGCGGCCCCTGATATTAAAAGGAAACTGCAGAAAAAGGAGGATTTAATGGGAATGTCTATGGCTCAGATTTTTGGAGACTGCAAATAGGGCTTATACCCTTAGAGGGAGAGAAGGAAAAAAGGCAAGTGAAAATGATGGTAGCAGCGGTGCAGGCCGGCGGCAGAGGAAGGTCACAGAAAGGTGAAAGGGGCCGGGGAATGAGAGGCCGTGGATGTGGGCGCCCCGGTTCCCAGGAAAGGCGCCTGGGTCGCAACCAGTGTGCCATATGCCGAAAGGAGGGACATTGGAAAAATGAGTGCCCTGAAAGTGAAGGTACCCCTATGATGGCAGCGGAGGATCAAGACTAGGGGTGTTAGGGGAGACGGACCATCCTGCCCCCGGAACCCCCGAGTATAAATGCGGGTGGGAAATTCAGAAATAGACTTTTTAGTTGACTCTGGAGCAGCACGGACTGCTGTAAATCAACCCCTTCAGCTGCCAGTGGCAGACTCCCTCACAGTGGTGGGTGCCACAGGGAAAGGAACCAAGTGCCCAGTATATGCCCCAGCGGAATGTGCTTTGGGAAACAAAACTGTATCTCACAAGCTGGTTTACCTCCCCGATTGTCCAACACCCCTACTAGGACGGGACCTGCTTTGTCGCTTAGGCGCCACCCTGCATTTCACTCAAGATGATATAACTCTACCCCCCGAGAATGCTTGGATAATGACCCTTGCAGTTGAACCCTCAGCCATGCATGCCCCAGAGTGGAGCCAGTGGGAGGACCAGGTGTATCCCCTTGTCTGGGCATCAGGGGTCCCAGGGAAGGCAACCCATCAAACCCCTGTTCATATTCAGCTCCTCCCAGGAAAAAGCCCAGTGAGAATCAAACAGTATCCAATTAAGAGGGAAGCCAGAGAGGGACTGCAAGAGACTATAGATCAGTTCCTAGAGTACGGTGTACTACGAGAATGCCAGTCAGCTTGGAACACCCCCATTCTGCCCGTACAAAAGCCCAATGGCACGTATCAGCTGGTACAGGACCTAAGGGCAGTCAATGAGCAGGTTAAGACTCTGCACCCCCTTGTTCCAAACCCGTATACACTGCTGGCCTCTATAGGGGGGCAGTATACCCATTTCTCCGTCCTAGATTTAAAAGACACTTTTTTCACGATTCCAGTAGACACCCAATCTCAGGAGATATTCTCCTTCGAGTGGGAGGACAAACGGGGGGCTAAAAAGCAGCTTTGCTGACAGTATTGGCCCAGGGATTTAAAAATTCCCCCACTCTTTTCAGCCAGGCTCTGGCCAGAGACTTGGAGGAGTGGAATAATTCGGACAAAGTCCTCCTCCTGCAATACGTAGATTACTTGCTAATTGCTGCTGTGGGTCTAATCCCTTGTCTCAAAGCCACTGTGAGCCTCCTGAACTTTGTTGGACTCCGAGGATACCGGGTAGCTCGGAGCAAGGCTCAAATTGCTCTCTCAGAAGTACAGTATCTGGGTTTTCACATAAGGCGGGGGAGAGGCAGCTCTCAAACGAAAGGAAGGAGGCTATCTGCCAAGTTCCTATCCCATGCAACCGTAAACGGCTCAGGGCATTTCTGGGCATGGCAGGCTTTTGCAGAATATGGATCCCAGAGTTTGGACTGTGGGCTAAACCTCTGTATGAATGTGTTAAGGGAGCGGATCATGACCCCTTTCACTGGTCCCCAGAAGCGGACAGGGCATTTAAAATCTTGAAAAGAAAGCTGATGGAAGCCCCAGCCCTGGGTCTGCTGGATCTCTCTAAGCCGTTCCAACTGTATGTGCATGAAAGGAAAGGGGTAGCCCTGGGAGTGCTTACTCAGTTATTAGGCACCTGGAAACGTTCCGTGGCATATTTCTCTAAACTGGATCAAGTTGCCAAGGGGTGGCCGGCATGCTTGCGGGCAGTCGCAGCCACTGCCCTAGTGCTTGGGGAAGCCAAAAAACTGACACTGGGAGGAACTGTGCAAGTGTATATTCCCCATATGGTCCAAGCCCTGCTGGACACTAAGGGTGGTCTCTGGCTCACCCAGGCTCGGGTTGCTCAGTACCAGGCGAAACTGTTAGAGAACCCTGAAGTTACCCTACAGACCTGTCCCTCCCTTAACCCAGCCCCCCTGTTACCAGAAACAGAAAAGCAGGAACATGACTATCTGGAAATCATAGATGCCCAATACTCCAGCCGCCCAGATTTAAAAGATCAACTGCTCCCAAATGATGACTTGGAATGGTATACCGATGGCAGTAGTGCCTTTGTGGATGGGCAAAGGAGGGCGGGTTATGCTGTTGTGACACTCCATGATACCGTGGAAGCTGAGTGTTTACCTGCTGGGACATCTGCCCAGCTTGCTGAACTAGTGGCCCTGACTCATGCACTCGAGCTGGCAAAAGACAAACGGGTTAATATCTTTACTGACTCAAAGTATGCTTTTGGGGTATTGCATGCTCACGTTGGTCTGTGGAAGCAAAGGGGAATGCTGACAGCCCAAGGCTCCCCAGTTAAGCATAGGTCTCAAATTCTCCGGCTTTTAGAAGCGGTGCAACTCCCCTCAGCAGTAGCGGTGGTGCATTGCAAAGCCCATCGAAAGGAAGATCAAGATGTAACCAAGGGCAATGCCAGAGCAGACAGGGAAGCCAAGCACCCTGAAATCACTAACAGAGGAGAATGCCCAAATGCATGCCCTCATCCCATCAGTAGGTGAGCTTGCAGCCCCTCAGTATTCCCATGATGACAGAAACCTGGCTGACAGGCTCGGTCTCCAGGAAAAGGAGGGATGGCTTTATTCCACAGAGGGAAAAATCCTCCTGCCCAAGGGCCTGATCCGACCAGTGTTGCAAAAACTGCATCAAACCACCCACGCAGGCAGAGAGGCTTTTATCCAGCTTATGAATAAATATTTTCTAACCTCTGGACTTAAACCCCTAGCATCCCAGGTACAGGCTGAATGTTTAATCTGCCAAAAGAATAACCCTCGACCAGGAGTAGCAGTGCTGTCAGCCACCCTGGAACCTACCCCAGGCCCAGGATTGGTGTGACAAATAGACTTTACTGAGTTTCCCCGGACCCAAGGGTACAGGTACCTTCTCGTCTTGGTGGATCGATTCAGCGGATGGCCCGAAGCCTTCCCATGTCGTAATAACACTGCCAAAACGGTGGCTCTTAAGTTTGTCAAGGAGATAATTTCCCCGCTTCGGGCTCCCCCAGTGGATGGAATCTGATAACGGAACACACTTCACATCTCAAGTTGTTCAAAAGATATCAAGTGCTCTGCAAATCCCCTGGAAGCTCCACACACCATGGCGACCACAAGCCAGTGGAGTAGTGGAACGCACAAATCAGACACTCAAGCGACACCTCTCAAAGGTCTGTCAGGAGGCCTCTTAGGTGGCCTGATGCTTTGCCCCTTGTGTTACTCCGCATTCGTGCTCTCCCCAAGGGCAGGTTAGGGCTTAGTCCCTTCGAAATCATGTTTGGAAGGGCATGGCCTCTGAACGGTACACCGGTTCTGGCAGGAGAGTGGGAAATGGGGTGTGGTTTCTTGTCTCAGTACATGTGCTCTCTGTCTGCTGTTCTTTCTTCTCTTCACAGATACACCAAAGATTCACAGCCTCTTCTGCTGGATACCCCGGTCCACTCCCTGCAACCTGGTGACTCCGTTCTCATTCGGACCTGGAAGGACGAGCCTCTCCAAGAGAAGTGGAAGGGACCCCACACCGTCCTGCTGGTCTCCCACACGGCAGCAAAGGTCGAAGGAGACAAGAACTGGATTCATCACTCTCGACTGAAAGCAGTACCCACTCCTGAACAGTGGACTGTCCAGCCTGCAGAAAAGACTGCCAGCGACGATTTGGGACTTAAGCTGTTATTCAAAAGACAGTAAGGGTAGCTGGGAATGCCTGGTGATCTCTCTGAACAGCCACAGCGCACTCCCCGTGAAAACCCTGAGCATTGGTTCTATCTATTCACAGAAGGCCGACCTAGCCTATGGTCCTGGTCCTTTTATTTTTTGATTTGTTTGGTGTCACTGATTCTTATCTTCTGGACATTTGGGTTGTTGTAATCACAATATGGGTTCAGGTTTAGGGTCTCACAACATTCCTTTTTGTCACAGAAGCAATCCTTCTGTTACCTACTGTTTCACCCACATCGCATGCAGGATGGGGAGCCATCCCTGCAGACATGGCTACCAATACATATGAGGCCCTAAAAATTGCCTTTGCCTGTGAGTTCAATCTCTCCCACTGTTGGATATGTGCCCAGATTCCCCACCATTCAGCTGGGTTGCCCTGGAGAGTAGTTCCCCAAAATTGGTCAGACTTTTGTCAAAGGTGGATGGTTACCAGCAGCAGCACCTCTGACAATTTAAGTTTACGATCTAACTGTACCGCGGAAGCTCCTTATGGCCTACACAATGGCTCTTGGAATTCCCACTATAGTAGCACTCTTAAGCCCCAGCCTATTCGTTTACGCTCTCCACCCACTGGTCTCATATGTTTTCAGCAAGCCAGGACAAGTAATCATACCTGGTTTGCCGGCATTAGTACATGTAGATTTTATATTGGTCCTGGTATAAGTCTAACTGTTCCTGTACTAAATGCCACCGGTTGGCAAACCGGCACTGCATTTTTTGCCCTTTCCCCACAAGCCACCCTACGGGACCTACAATGTAACAATGGAAAGGTTAGTTATGGTGAAGCATTCTGGGTCTGTGGTAATAGTGCCTATAAATGGCTTCCTCATGGTTGGCATGGTAGCTGTTACAAAGGCTATCTCGCTCCTCCCCTCCGTGTTCTGACCCAGGCTCCCTCAGGTCGCCCCAGGTACTATCGGTCCTTGAGAGCTACCATTGAACCCATCGGTGAGAGAGACAGGTTTGGAATGATATTCCTCCCTACTTATGGGGTGGGAAGGCTAGCCCAACTCGACAGGCGACTTTCTAAATTTCTCACCCAGTTTGCCAATGATACCCTGGCCATAGAAAAAGGCATAAGCTCTGAGCTTTACCAACTCCGGTTATTATCCCTGCAAAACCGCCAGGCCCTAGATTGTGTTAGCCTCACGGGGCGGGGTCTGTGCCCTTATTGGAGAAGAATGTTGTACCTATGTCCCAGACTTTTCACAAAATATTAACAAGCACATCTTGTCAGCTGAACAGGCCTTAAACCAGTGGAAGAAGGCCCAGGAAGGAGAACCCACTATTTTCAATTCCCTTTGGGGTTGGTTACCTGGTCTAGGGGGACTAAGGGGAGGCATTGTTTGCC
Organism: Emys orbicularis; assembly: GCF_028017835.1. Taxonomy (NCBI): domain Eukaryota; kingdom Metazoa; phylum Chordata; order Testudines; family Emydidae; genus Emys; species Emys orbicularis. Next base: position 247,113,837 of record NC_088683.1, read on the forward strand.
TCCTGCTCACACGTGTTGTGATGTTTTGTTCTTTCTTTTGCTCGCTTGCTGTAAAGTGCTCATACATAAGATTTGTACCTCCCATTCCACAGAAGTTGATTTATACTCTCTCATTGATGATCCCAATTGCATGGAGCTTAATCGCATTTTGTCTTTAGAGTATGAGAAAACTCTGCCAAAGGTTTGTTGAGTGTTCTCAAAGGAGGCAGTTGTTGGTGCCACTAGGCATAGCTACCAGGTAACTCGGGAGGGTGGAAGGCCATAAGTGTCGATGAAACCCCCCTGCTCTGGGTCTAAGTGAGCCAAAGTAACTCCATCTTGTGAACTTTAACCAGCCTAAATGCTAACAGCCTAGAAGCAGAACATGTAACAGTCAGCGTTTTTAGCAGACAGCTGCAGTTTCGCTCAAACTAGCAAAAGCAGTAGTGATAAAGAAGAAGGGGGGGAGGGGGGAAGTCTACTACGTCTAGGCCAGCACGGCCAAAGATAAACATGCGGACGAGAACTTTTCTAACACGCCACAATGTAGTGCCTACTGTAACTGCTGTCGGGAAGGGAGGGGTGGAGGGGAAACAAAACAAAAGGCTTACACATGCAGCTTGGAATATAAAAAGGGAAACTTGCTTGTATTTGTTGCGCTTCTGATTTGAGACATGCTGGTCTCCTGAGTGCCTTTTCGAGATCTCGAATAAACTTGGTTTGCTTCTCCACCCTGGTGTGTTTATCAGTGCGACGCACACTGGGCAACGAACCCCGCTGTTGCCCCCTCTGGGCCGGCAACACATTCAACAGCAAGGTGGCCTCCCTTGCGGCCTGGGGCACATCCTTTTCCTTCCAGTCCTGCCTGGGAGTCTCTGCTCTGCTGACCAGGACCACAGGCCCCCTTGCGACCCAGTGTCTTGGGCCTCTCAGCTTTGCAGGAAGCCTCCTGCAGCCCCGCTGCCAGCACTACCCTAACCCCAGTGTAGCGGGGTGAACGCCCGCTCCAGCCCTGAAGGGGTTGGAAAAGCTCTGCAGAGGGCTGGGGCTGGGTAAAAAGGAGCAAAACCCCGGCTGATTGGGGAAGTGGCTGCAGCTGGGGCCATGCCCCAAACTGAGCCACTCAGCCTTATAAGAAGGCCAGGGTAGCCAGATTAGAGCAGTCTCCATCTGACAGGAGAGAGAGACAGGCCTGGCTGCAGGGAGCTCACCGGGGACCTAGAGTGAGGCAGGGCTGGGGAAAGGCCTTGGAGGACTGGGAAGCCCTAGGCCAGCAACTCCCCAGGCTGCAGGGCCTGGTCCCAGGTCCACATAGGTATTGGGGTTGCAGAGGGGCAACCTGAGGGTGGGTAAAGGCAGCCAGTCCAAACCCCTTGTTGCCAGTGATGATTGGCTGATAGACTGCAGTCCGCCCCAGGGTGCGGGGGCTAGATGGTGACTGGCAGTAGCCATAACTGAGGTGACATTGGGATAGGAGGTGGGGGTTCCCCTGGGTGGGGAGACCCAGAGAAAGAGTGGGGTAGTGCTGGGGGGGGCAGCACCTAAGCCAAGGGCACCGGGGTCTGGGAGGGACACGGGGCCAATGACAGGTGGATCACCGGCCTGCAGAGGGCGCTCCAGAGGCTGGTGAGCTAATTCCCGGTACGACCAGCAGGAGGCGCCGCAGGGGTGAGTCCAGACCTGGTTACACCCAGCCTTTCCGCTCACTTAATTTCCAGCAACTGGGAAAAAAATAAAATAAAACTAGATAAAAATCAAACAAATTTTAAAAATAAAAATCATTATGAATCATCAAAATTAGGTGTGGCAGAGCCAGATTTTATTTTTCCCCAATGTATAAACCTGTGGTGATGGTGGGTTTTGAAATGTAGAATAGTAACCATGCTGCGATCACATGGCTGTTTCACAGAGATTGCCCAACTGCCAATGGCAATGATTTCCAGCCCATATATTTCCCCCGCCACCACAAGTGTCTGTGTGTAAGAGTGAGCCCCCAGCTCCCAGAATACTCCAGTTTAGGGCTGAATTTTTTTTTAAACTAAGTATTTTGTAAGCATGAACAGGATAAATGGTTGTTAATCTTCATTCCCAACTGTCTTGCCAAGAAGCAGTATATGGGTCACTCCTAGGAAGGGGCCAGCCCTGCAGTGCGCTTCCATTTCCACTCTCTCCCAGTCCAGTTCTGATGTCCATAATTCAAGGAGGATGTTGAAAAATTGGGGAGTTTATAGAGAAGAGCCATGAAAATGATTAAACTATTGGAAAACATGCTTTATAACGGGTGGCAAAACTTAATGACCCTCCAAGCCATATACGATTGTAGTAAGTGAAGGCCCTGATAAAGGCCCAGTATGAGGCTGAGGCCTGAATTAGAGTAATGGTCAAGACTTCGCTAACATAAAGCAAAGTTAAGCTGTGAGCCAGAGGCAGGCCCTGCTCACAGAAGCTGGCAAGGAAAGGGCTGATGTTGCATAAATATATATTCACCTAGCAAAGTTAAAGTATAAACATGGTACCAAGACATACTATACGGGAACAGTCCACAGATAACATGGAACAGGCCAACCCATCCCAATGACAGGGGCAAAAGGGTAAAATGATGGATAGAGTTGTTTTGATCAAACCAACATGTACAAGGTGAGAGGCGGCACCTTACTACGTAGAAGGGTTGTACCTTGCTGCATAGAGGGGTTGCACCTCAATACGTCAGGAGTGATGTGTAACTTGTTTGTACCTGTGTATAAGACTGTATCCCTGGGGTGGTGTCTTTGTCTTTCCTTTAGGGGGCACTTGGGTAATGTTTTCTGGATTTTCTCCACAACCATGAGGGCTAGAAATGTTTTTTTTTTTTAAACAGAAGTTGACATTCTCACCAAATCACTTGCCTCCAGGAGCTGGGGCTTTAAGAAAAACACCAAATATCACAAGTATCACAATAAAATGATGGGAGTTGACAATACTGCTGTTCTTGCCCTAATGAACCTACAATCTAAGGCCCTGATCCTGAAAACACTTGAGCAGGTGCATAACTTTTGGATTCTTTTAAGGGAGGAAGCCAAACAGAGTCACACCCCATCCTAAAGTGTAGGATCTAGGGCTGGCAGTAATGCATCCCTGCCCGATGTGGGGTCAGAAATCTCTTCATTGCCCGAACAGGCCAAGGAAGCACTACTGATTTCTTGGCCATGGAGACAAGTCCTCTCCCAGGCCCTTGTCCTAGGTGCTGGTCTCCAGCAGGGGGAAGCAGTCACCTTTTGCTGGCTCTAGGCAGGTGGATAGTTTGGTTTCTGCCAATATCTGGGCCAGGTGCCTTCTGTTTGGCCATAGTTTCAAACTGTTAGATTAGCCCTCTGCTACCTTCTGGTTTTTGTTTGTTTGTTTGCATCTTCCTCTGAAGCATCTGGCACTGACCACTGTTGGAGAAAGGCTCCTGGACTAGATGGACCTTGGTTTTGATTCCATCTGGCAATTCCTATGTTCCCTTTGCTTTATAGGTTCCTGGTGAGCTGAGGAGTTGGAGGAGTTATTCCTTTAGCAAAGCAGGGTCCCACTGGGAAGAGCACATGGTCTCTCAGCCATTAGGTCAGTGGCATTGTAGCTAGGCATCACTTCCAGACGGTGCAAAGATATCGCAGCCGATCCATCCACCAGGTCTCCTCCCTTTTCTCTCTCAGAAGGAGGTAAGTTAGCCCTGACCTGCTCACTGAGTCTAACCTTTGAGAGGCTGGAAATGCCTCCTGTTGGTGGACATGAAAGATGGAGATGAAATATAAAGGGCTACTTCCAGATGTCCCCATTCAAACAAACTTCTCCCTCCCCTCCCACCTCCGCCCCCACGATGTTTTAACCTGATCCTTTTCTTTTCCAGCACAGGCTTGAGTTCACTGCACTTAATCCCTAACACAAGCCCCGCCAACGTCTCTCCTAGCTTGCCTTTCTGCCTTTCTACTCTGCGACGCTCCTTCGATTTCCTTGGCCAGCGACGTTGCCTGTGGAGAAAACATGATGATCATCTTGTGCCCGGCAGGGTTCTGTGGCATGACCCTCAAGGCCTGGGCCACTGTAGCTGCTGTCTACATGATCCTAGTGACCAACAGCTACCTGATCTTTGAGGTTGGCCACTTGGAATGAGCAATGACGGACATGGCACAAATCAAGCCCTTCAACTTAACCGAAGTGGGGAAGATGCTACCGTATTGCTACTATACAGCCATCACGCTGGCTGTCATGACCTACTTGGTGTGTGTCTTCCTCATCTACTCAGTCCAGAAGCGGCTCTACATGGGCATGTTCGCCTATGTCGCATGGATCACCTTCTATGACCTGGCTAACCGCCTCATCGTGGCCCTGGCTTACCGGGTCTCCAAAGAAGCCTGGTTTTCCCTCAGCCCCCTGGAGTGGTTTGGGCTGGCCACCAGGATCCCCATGGATTGTTTCTGGCTCTCCTTCATTGTCACATATGCCCTGATGGTTATTGAAAGCAAAGGGCAAGGAAGGCTGTCGCTCAGGATGAGGCAGAGCTCTAGGAACGTGTCAGAACCACCCAGGTTTAGGTTGGGCTCCACTGCTAGGAAAGGCGTGTGAGGGGAGGTATTGGAGCAGTACGTTGGGCCCCATTTTCACGTGTTTCCTACTGATGGAGATGAGAGACCATTACCTGTGTAATCTCCTTCCTCTGTTGTGTAATTTAGTGTTTCTCTTGCTGTTGCTGCATTTTCCAGGCTCTGAGTTCAAGTCCTGAATAAATACCCCAAAAGCAGCTGCTCCCCCTGAGCACATTCACCAAAAGTGGTGTCTTTCCACGCAGCCAGCACTGGGCTCCGGGGTTTTGCGTGCGGCCGCCGGCTGGCTCTCAGCTCCGCACCGCCCTCCCGCATCCTCAGCCCGGCTCGCTCGCTCGCTCCGGGGCTGCAGGCGGCATCGACTGGTTGCCTGGCTCCCTGGCGAGGAGGAGGAGGAGGCGCCTGCCTGCCCGCAGCTGCCCGGCTCTCTAGGCCAAGCCCCGCTTGGTGCATGCCTCCCAGGCAGGAGTGGGCTCTGCCGGGAGGGGAAGGGGTGGCAGCGCAGCCGCAAAGCGCGGCGGGGAGGGAGGCTGACTACCGCAATGCTGCAGGCCTCCCTCTTTCTAGGGTGAGGAGCCTTTTTTAAAAAAACAAAAACAAAAACCTTTTCCCATTTAAAAAAAAAAAAAAAAGCAGATTCCTGCCTTTCTGTGGAGGCTGCCAAGCCAGCCACTGCTAAATATACCGCAAGCGCCCTCCCTGCTGAGACAAACCTTTTGTAAAGGCTGCAGGGCCGGGCTGGGATCAAGGGTGTCTCATCCAGGGGGTGAGTGGCGGGGGGGTATGGTGGCAGGGTCGGAACTTCAAGCTCGGTGCACAAGGGTGCTGAGCTCTTCTGAAATACAGGCTCTGTGGGTGGATCCAGGGCGCCTGGGCTCCCTCCTGCTTCTGCCCCAGACTCACCACGGGGCAAGTGGGTCACCCGCCACTCATTCACGTGTGGAAGGTGGTGAGCCTCCTCCGGAAGGTGCCAGGGAAGCCAACGGGGCAATTACTCGGCGTGGGGAACCTGCCCCAGCCCGCTGGGCCATCAGCCCAGCTGCCAACCCCCGCTCCGGGTCTGCTTTGGGACTTCGGCGGCACTTCGGCGGGGGGTCAGGTGGAATTTTTTTTTCTTTTTTCCTTCACAGCAGGTGGCACCTTTTTTTATGTGTTTGCTCCCCCTACTGCTAAAACCTGGCTTCGCCACTGCTTCTGGAGGCCAATTCATTCGAATTACACAACACAGTGTCTACACTATCCCCATGTTGACCCATGGATGTCGAATCAAGCGCTACACCTCTCGCGGAGGTGGAGTACAGAAGTCGACTTTACAGGCCACTTAGGTCAGCAGAAGGGACTTGGTAGCGTGTAGACACAGACATTATTAGATTGACTTAACATGGCTTATGTTGACCTAAGTTTGTAGTACTGACCAGGCCTTAGAATCTCATGTTTTCCTTGGTTGAAAAATGCACAAACCTCCTGCACTTCACAGGAGTTGTGTGTCCCCTCCCCCACCCCCCAAAAAGTGTTTGACTTCACTGAACTTGAATTTTAAAAAAAAAAAAAAGAATAACTTTTGGTTTAAAAAAACAAACATTTAATCCAGCTCTAGTATAGAGTCTGTGACTAGTCCTCTGAGGGACCACTGTGGTATTTCTACTGGGTTTTATTTAAGGAATATACTTTAGGAACAAGTCCAATGGGATAACTGAGTTAATCCTATTACTGCTATACTGTAAGATTACTGTGTATTTTCTATAGCATGTTCTGACTAAAGGCCAAGTTTCACTAAGGGCAAGTCTACACCACAAAATTAAGTTGACCTAAGCTCCAGGGATGTATAGTAATTGAATCCGTTTTACACATCCACACGTGGATCAGCTCATGCCACTTAGTTGTATGAGTTTACATTCCTGACATACACTATTTCTTTTGACTACTTGTATTATGATTTTCAGTGTATTTGGGAACAAACACTGACATTTTACCATTAACTGCGCTAACACCAAAAAAAGAAAGTAATTTCATGCGTTTGCTAATTACTTTTCAAAAGGTTAAAGGTCTTCTGTTCTCTTCCTTCTTGAAGAGGAGCACACTCTCAGAGTTCTTTCGTTAACATAGAATCCTATTCATAGCCTTTATTTACCTGAAATGGAATTGCTATTCAAACTACAGTAGAACCTCAGAGTTAGGAACATCTCGGGAATGGAGGGTGTTCATAACTCTGAAATGTTTGTAACTCTGAACAAAATGTTATGGTTGTTCAAAGTTTACAACTGAACTTTACTGTGCAGAAGAAAAATGCTGCTTTTAGCCATATTAATTTAAATGAAACAACCTCAAACAGTTTCCTTACCTTGTAAAAAACATTTTTAAACTTTCCTTTATTTTATTTTTTAGTAGTTTACGTTTAACACAGTACTGTACTGTTTGTTTGTTTTTGTGTGTGTGAGGGTTTGGGGTTTTTTGGGTCTCTGCTGCTGCCAGATTGCGTACTTCCAGTTCCAAATGAGGTGTATGGTTAACTGGTCAATTTGTAACTCTTGTGTTTGTAACTCTGAGGTTCTACTGTATTTCTATACTTCTCCATATACTGTTTTCACCATGCATGTACTACTTTTCTCTGTCCTGAATTTATGATGCACTATATTGTTAGCCATGAATGGTGCAGTTATTCTTGTATTAACTTTGCTTAGTACTTTGCCAAAAGGTCTTTAAGCAATCAGTTTTTCCTAGATGACCTATTTTAAAGGACTAGATGAAATGCTAGTTACCTTGATCAGTCTAGTTATACACTCTACTTGTCTGTCTTTTTTGGGTAGCAAATAGAAATGATCTTTGAGTCAAACACTCATCTTCAAGTAGTTTTCCATTCTCTTGAAGATCTATTCCCTTGTTCATTATCTGTTACAATTACTTATGCAAATAACCAGATCATTCCCCCTTGATCCATGCACAAAGTGAACCCTTTGTATATGAGTAGTCCCTCTTCCATAAAGAAGGGCAGCTGAGCTGCTTCTGAGCATGGTTTCCCCCCTCCTATTCTCAATGTGGTACAGTACCTGTGTTGAGGGAGGAAGTGAAGACAGGGTAGGATGGAAGAATGGACAGGCTCAAGAAGGGAGGAATGTGCATCACTCCCCTTTGGGCACTTTGAAATTATTCAGAAAAGATAATACAACTGAGGGCCACCTATTCATCCCTCATGTGAATTTTTCCATGAGAAGCACTGGTCTGGGCCAAGGACAATTGTGAAGAAGTTCATGACTTCTTTGTAGAAGTAAGCAATATAGGTATTGGACAATGACCAGCCTGTAAAATAGTTGGCTAGGCCTCAAGTAGATACAGAAATATTGCACTGTCCAGTGGCATGCTAATGAGAGTAATGTTAAGTGACCTGTGAGCTCACTCGTGGGTGTTGCAAAATCCAGTTCAATGTATATGTGGAGCTTCTAAGGGACAGAAATGAGAAGACTCAGGCTGAAGTGCTGTACGTATTCTGATGATATTTGGCTCTATGTGACCATTTCATATGATCTGGATGGTGGGGTTTCCTGTTTTCCTAAAGTTTGCCTGAGACTGGAGCTTGGATTAGAAACTCAGTGTAGATAAGACTGAAGTGATCCTGGTAGATGGAGGAGATGGGGGGGGGGGGGAAACTTGAGGAAATAGTGGAAGTGATATCTCCTCCTTCTGTTGAGAGAGTGCCATCTTTTGCTACTTGGATTTGCACTTTAGGGGTCTTGCCAAAAGAATATTTGCTATTTGGTTCTCCAGAAGTAGCAAAAAAATGGCTAAGACTGCTCTTTTTCATCTGTATCTGCCACAGACACTGCATATCTTCCCACTGGCTGTGGCAGCATTTGTACCCTGTGCACAATAGAATTCTCTACCTAGTAGACAGCATAATTCATTAATTAAAGAGTTGAGTGAGTATGTCACAGGTCTAGAAAATGAACCAAGCTGGCCACCCATCAGCCTGGCTCTCTTTAAGCAGAAAAGAAAAGAAGGTGAAGCCACGACTTTGAAAACCAGAAGGCAAATATGAAGAAGAAAGATTGTAATGCACCAATTTGAAGAGAATGCTCATTGGTGATGATGAAAGGAAGAAAAAAAATTTTTTTTAATGAGTCTACAGAAAATATTGAAATTTAGTCCCTGCATCTCAAATAAATAAAAAGATCCCATTTCAAACAGGAAACTGAAACAGAGCTATTTTCTATACATCTTAATAATATCACATTAGACTTTGGGGGTTTATCCTGGATCTGTTGAAGTTCATAGCAAACTCTTATTCACATCAGTGGGCTCATAAAGTGACTTTATTTTCAAAATCAAAAGCCAGGACAGTTGTGTGACTTTTTTTTTTTTTTTTAGGTTTTTGAACTAGTCATAGGACAAAAATAGGCTGCTTTTTTTAAAGTGTTTGTGCTTTCACTACTACTACTTCTGATTCAATAGTGACACATGCATATTCCTCATAGTGAAGGTGCTTCCCCCCAGTAACTTAGTGTTCTGAATGGGTATATTACAATGACATGTTATTGGTGTCACTGCTTCACTCTGAGCAAAAGGAGCTCTTTACATTGCCATTATTGTAAAGGGGCCTTGTATAAATGAGAATCAGGCCCATAGCCCATTAATGGGAGCAGGACTGAGCCTTTATATCATGCATCCATGAAAGCTGCAAATACATAATCAGTAATGCGTAGAGGGATTGACCCACAAAAATCCTTTAAAGTCAAAGGGTGTCACTCAGACCAGACACAACAGTTGGAAAAATGCAAAGGAACAAGCTTTCTTACGTGATCGTTGCCTACTCAGACTTCTCTGCTGAAGCTGGCAAGATATAATGCAGATTCAAAACTAAAGATGAAATGAGACAAGTTGGATATCTTTAGTTCAACAGCTTTCTGCTGTTTACCTGGCACCCTGCCTACTCTTTGAGCTTGGCTGTGCCCTTTAGATCTGCCCTGAAAAGCCTGACGTGAAAGTTCAAACTCTTCTCTCTCTGTACTGGTAGGAAACTCAAATCCCAGGATCCAAGAGAACTGCTGAAACAAAATAAAATGGAGGGAGAGAAAAACTGAGCATCAATGAGTGGACAAATAAGGTCAGCCCTGGGCTGGACTAGTCTATATTAGTGAGAGGGAGAGCAGAAAAGGAAAAGCTAAAAGGAAATGCTAGGAATTTATACCAGCAACAGTGCTGTTTTCAGAAGCATAAAAGAGCTGGACAGTCACTTAAGGAAATTAGAAGAACCCTCTTTATGCAGAAAGTAATTAGTATGGAACCCATTAGAACATACAACAGGCTGCAACCACTGTGGGAAATCCCAAACAGTGGTAAACTGGTAAAGTCAGAGGAACTCTGCTGATTTACTTTATCTGAGGATGTGGCCCTCAGAGCATGCTGGTATGCTCTGATAACTGCTTATTGCTCTAGTCATAACATTCTCAGTGCTACCTTGTGCTTCTCCATCTGTTTGTTGTATCCACCTATGTCTCTCATCATATGTGCACTATTAGTTCTTTGGGGCAGGGACTGTCTTTTCATTTATGTGTGCACAGCAACAACCACAATGGCAGCATGATCCCTGATTGGGGTGGGGGAGAGGGTTGAGGCACTACATACTAATATAATCAGAGGAGATTCCAGCAAAAGTCACTCTCCTGTCTAACCTTAATTGATACACAGTTAGTTTAGGCAATAACAGTGCTTTTGGTGCCAGGCCAAAACTTTGTATAGATAAGCACAAGGTCCAGTCAGCTTTTAGAGAGAATTATACCGCACAGTTCACTTCTAGAGCCAGGATTTCTCTGGCCATAACCTGTAACTATGTCTCAAACCTTCCCTTGCCATTTGCCACTGTTTGCAGGGCTGTGCATGTAAAGTATGTATGAAAGTTGCTAAGGTGTGAGCCCAGAAAAATACAAAGAACTTTCTTGTGCTGTGTTTAGTGTTACTATATTTAAAAACAGAATAATCTATCCATAATATTGTAACATGTTTATGGCCACTTATATATATCCTAGTTGCCTCTATACTTCACATCATGACCACTTGGAACATCTTGATGCTAGCAGGGATAGAATTCAGAGCCTGCTTTTCAAAAAGCAAAGACCCTCTACTTGATCAGGTGGAGAATTGTCTTTAACTCTTGGCAGTATAGGATCTCTAGCACAGAGCTGTTCTTGTACGCAGTACAGGACAGTGGCACTTGCACACGCAGTAGCCAGTTCATTACAATTTTACCCAGACTTTGTTTTCCACTTAAACAAAATTACCAACATTTGAAAATCAAGAGGATGCAAGATCAAACATCAGCAAGGCCTCTACCATCCTCCACTTCTGTACATGTAAAATTGCATAATCATATATTTGTTCACACACTTGACAAATTCTAATACCGGACATTCCCAGAATTTCTCCTGGGGGTCTCTGGACACCATACACTGGCTACATCACCTTGAGAGAGGGTGCAGAATGATTACTTCACTGTGCCATCCAAAAAGATGGAGATTGGGTCATGACCCTGGACCCAGGACCAGGCCCCAAGAACCTCATCCCCCCCACTTCTCAGGGCACCACATGGAGCAGGAGTCCCTACCTCCTGAAGACAGATGGGTTAGGCTCCTCCTGTCCGGAAGTCTCTCCCCCCTCCCCTCTGAGATAACAACCTTCTCCTGCTGCTAACTCATGTAGTTGGTCCTGGTTTAAACGCATTTTTGTACCATATAAACAATTTCAGTTAAGTGAGGTAATTTTTTAAAATGTATTTATACCATTTAGTAATAAGCACAACCTTTGATGTGGATGCAATTATACTAGTTGAAAGGTGCCTTTATACTGGTATCACTTATTCCCCTTCCCATACAGGAATAAGCTACACTGGTATAAATAAGCACATTCATACCTCTGCACTGAGCCCAAACTAGGGAAGTTGTGCCACTTTAATTATACCAGCACAACTTTTGTGTGCAGAGAATGCATTTAGTCCTGTACTTAGTTGCACATAGTGGAATTTTTTTTAACCTTCTCTCCTTTAAAACAAAAAACAAAACAAAAAACCACCTAGCAAATTACATACAAAACCCCCCTAAGATCTCTGACCAGGGACCAGCTTTTTGTTATGTGTTTGTGCAGCACCTAGCACAATGGGCTCTTAGACCAGTATGAATAAAAATGAATAAAATTATTTTGTTTGCAATATGAAGCACTTCAGTCAGGAAATACAAGTCTTATGGTTCCCATGAAACCTTAATTTTACCCCTTGAATAACTGCATTATGATACAGGTTTTAATCCACAGAATCCCTGAATCTTTCAGTGCGTTGATTGGATGCACAAGGGGGTCAAATTAAAGTTGCACAGGCAACCGTAAATCTGGTATTTCCTAATTTATGAGCCCTTAACATAAGGTGCTTGATAGGGCTTTCAGTGGCCCCTTGGTTAAACTTCTGCAACCAAACTGAAGAGATGGTTGCGATGAATTCTCTGCTAATGATGGACTGTATCCACTCTTGTTAGCTAAATCAGGCCAGACATTGTTTCTATCTCTGAAACTCAAATATTTCAGAAGAGCAATTTTAATTTTGCCTCTGGAATAAGCCAGATTGCACCATGTGTCAGGTATTTTCAATACATTTTTTCCAGTGGAGGATACCTTTGTTTGAAGTCTTTAACTTCCTTCCCACATTTCAAATTACACAAATTGGACCTGTTGTACTATCAATATACTATGTATAGTTTTCAGAAACAAGGTGTAAACATTGCCAGCAATAAGTGCAGATTACTGTGTTTCTTTACCACATTGATGGATCCTTCCTTGGTTATAAGACAGTGTCTTGTTTATTTTATTAGTTTTTAATAGGCAAACAAATGAACAGTTTCCCCCATTCCTTCACCCCTCCACACACAGTCCTGAAATAAGGGTTTAATCACCAGCTAAGGTGAAAGGATGTTGTGAGAGCACCTTGTTGAAATACAAGCAGTACATCAGTGCTGTCCACTGATATAATGCTCTTATACTCACACGATGACTTTTATCCAGCTGCATCCTAAAATACTTCTGTTAATTGATTTTTAAGAACTACAGGCCATATCATCCTCCTTCCCATCTACAGAAGTGAAAGCAGAATCAGGCTGGTTTTCATGGAAGGAAGGCAGAGTGTTGAAATATCAATTCCCCACTCTCCTTCCACCAAATCAGTACATGACTCTCCATGCACACACCACCGGGTTGGAGTTCTGGCTTTGGGATGAGGGGGAGTGGCCAGCTGGCAGGCTGATTAAGTCAGTTGTAAGAGCATGTAGCGAGGCGGTGGGATACCCCACAGCCCCGCTGAGGGCCGAACCTCCCCTAATACCAACGTGGGCGGAGCCACCGGGTCCGGCGCCCGCCCCTCAGAGGTCACGGCCCCGACCCGGAAGTATAAAAGCCCGCCTGCGGAGCTCAGTGGAGCCCACGCCGGCGGAGAGAGCAGATGTCTCTGGCCGAGCTCCCGCTTGGGAGACAGCCGCAGGCCGCGACCAGCCTGCTGACTTACCAGGCCTGCCGAGCCTACCTCTCGCCCGCTACCCTGAGGAGGACTGGCCAAGCCTGCCCCGTGCCAGCTACCCCGAGGAGGACTGGCCAAGCCTGCCCCGTGCCAGCTACCAAGAGGAGGAGCCGAGCCTGCCCTTCACCCGGTACCCTGAGGAGCCGATGCTGGTGGAGAGCACCGAGGACACTAGGACGGCCCAGGTACCATACGAGGGGGAGTGTGGAAGTAGCCCGGGGGCAGCCGACCCCAGAGCCGATGTCAGTGTGTTGCGGCCAGGATCCCCACTGACAGCAGCGAGTTTCTGCCACTGCTAGAGCCCCGGGCTGGGACGCAGTGGAGTGGGAGGGCCTGCGTCCCCCCTGCCACCCACTCCTTGGGTGGCAGACTCCCCCTTTTCCCCTGGCCTAGAGAGGCTGGGCTGCTACAAACTGACCCAGCCCCTGCTTAAAGGCCTGGGTTGCTGACTGACTATTTGCTTGCTGCCCCACCCAGGCCTAGGGCCTGGGCTGCTATAGACATTGTCTCAGCCCCTGCTTAAGGGTCTGGGTTTTCCGAGCTACTGACTCAGCCCCTGCTTGAGGGCCGGAGCTCCAGACTGTGTGATTACTGCCCCGCCCTGATTGAGGGCTCGGGGCTCTTTTCTGACCCATTGGCTCAGCCCCTGCTTACCGGCCTGAGCCCCCTAACCGTGTGTCCGTTGTCCCAGACTGCCGCCGGACCAGGACTGCCGGCGTACCAGAGCGAGGCGGTGGGATACTACAGAGCACTATGCAACATCATTCCCCCAGACATTCCAAAGAACTTAAAGTGGAAATTCCAGCTGGAACTTAATACTGACTTTTACTGTATTATGTCCTCCTATTTTGGAGGAAAGGGGTAAATACAGGAAGCCAGTGATAGTATGGTTGTTTTAAAAAACTGGCTATCACATGAGAGGGTGCCCTAGACAGCAGTTGACAGGGACTGATCCTTTTTCTGCATAGATGCCCTAAGATCCATGGGATTTTTCCCACAAAACCTGAGACAAATGCATATTTATGTAGACCTGTAAACCCCTTTCCCTTGTGGGGTTGATGTCTTGAGAACTCTATGCAGTTCACCCCCACAGAGTTTCTCAAGTAATTTCTCCCACTCCTTCATCCCCCCCCCCCACTGCAAGATTTCCCATAGAAAGGAACAATTTTAATCATATTGTTCATGACTGAATTACAGGCAACTAAGCTACATGAACTGGGGCCTAACATGTGAAACCAAGGCCTTTGGCACTCTGACAAATGTTTGCCCTACCCCGGTTGGTGGCCCAGGAGCTGAGAGACCTGTGTCGGCGATGGCTACAACCCGACAGGCGGAACCCCGAGGAGCTCACTGAGCAAATCCTGTTGGAGCAGTTCATCCACATCCTCCCGTCACGGGGGAGGGCTTGGGTCCTCCGCCACCGGCCTCCAACTGTAGTGGCTGCCGTCGCCCTCATGGAGGACTTCCTGGCAGCGGAAACCCCGGTCGGGCCGGTTATGCGGGGTCACCCTCCAGGGCTCGAGCTCCCCAACCCCGAGAGACGGACGAGTACCCGAGCCGATCCACGGAATCCCCCGTGGAGTCAGGAGCCCCGGTATAGACGTCCCGAGGGTCCCCCTCGGCCTGCCCCCACGGGGCCCGAGACCGGGACTGGCCGTGGCCCGCGGAGTTCCCCTAGGAACCAGGGAGGAGGCTCAGCCCGACCCGGGGGACCCGAAATCGGGCTCTGTTTCTCCTGTGGGAAGTGTGGGCATCTCCAACGCGACTGCAATGAGATGGACTGCAGCTTTGGGCACGTTTGCGCCGGAGAGAACTGTGCCCGACCACCGCAGGCTGCCAAGGTCACCGTGCCCGTCGTTGTCGGAGACTGCCAGACGCGGGCCCTGGTTGACTCTGGCTGTGGACAAACCCTAGTCCGCCAAAGATCTGGCCTTCCCTGAAGACCCCCAGCTGGGGAACATCCTATTGCAGTGCATCCATGGTGACGTTCGACCTTACGCCAGTGCCCGAGTCCCACTGACCGTCGACGGGGTCACGCGGACCATGGTGGTTGGCCTGGCCCCGCGACTCGCCTACCCCGTGATCTTGGGGCGGGACTGGCCAGAGTTCCCGTGCGTCCTGGGTTCCCATGCGCAGGAGAGCCCCGATATCACTCCAGCCTTGGAGGGGGACTGCCGCGAGGACCCCGCAGAGGAGGCTGAAGGACCAGGACATCGGAGACAGGAAGGCGTGCCTAAAGACCTCCCACTAACATCGACAGATGACCCTCAGATCGGCACGGACTTCTGCCGAGACCAGAGGGAGGATCCTACCCTGAGTCGGGCGTATGAACAGTTGGTGGCGGTAGACGACGCTCTGATTGATCCCGCCCGGGCCAAGGTATGGCCCCGGTTCGAGTTATGACGCGACCGCCTCTATCGGGTGGACCGAGATTCCCGCACCGGGGAGGTCCAGAGACAACTGATGGTGCCACAGTGCCACCGATGAGCGGTGATGAAGCTCGCCCACGACATCCCCATGGCCAGGCACCTGGGTCAGGAAAAGACCCTCGCCCGGATTCTTTCCCGGTTTTTCTGGCCTGGGGTGCACCAGGAGGTGCGAAATTATTGTAGCTCCTGTCCGGAGTGCCAGCTAGCTGCTCCCTCACGGACGGCCCCGGCCCCACTAATCCCCATGCCCATTATGGAGACCCCATTCGAGCGGGTGGCCATGGATTTGGTGGGACCCCTCCCGAGGAGCCGGGCCAGGTTTCTGTACATCCTGGTCATAGTGGACTACGCTACCCACTTCCCCGAAGCCGTCCCGCTCCGGAGCATCACCGCCAGGACCATTGCCGACGAACTCGTCAAGGTCTTTGCCCTCGTGGGCTTGCCCCGGGAGATCCTCACCGACCAGGGCACCAACTTCACCTCCCGGTTGCTGCGGCAGGTCTGCAGACTCCTTGGGATTAAGCAGCTACGCACCTCTGTGTACCACCCGCAGACCGACGGCCTGGTCGAGAGGTTCAACCGCACCCTGAAAGACATGCTGCACAAGTTCTCCCCTGAGGACCTGCGCCAATGGGACCAGTTGATCCCACCATTGCTCCTGGCTGTCCGTGAAGTACCCCAGCCCTCCACCAAATTCTCTCCCTTCGAGCTGTTGTATGGCCGTCGTCCGAGGGGACTGCTGGATCTCATGAGAGAGACCTGGGAACAAGCCCCATCACCCACTCAGGGCCTTCTCCAGTATGTCCTCCAGCTTCAGGGACGTCTAGCACAAGCCGGAACTCTAGCTCGAGAGAATCTGAGGGCCGCGCAGGAAGCTCAGGCCCAAACATATAGCCGAGAGGCCCGAGTCCGCGAGTTCCAACCTGGCGACCGGGTTCTACTTCTTTTACCCTCCAGTGAACCCAAGCTACTGACTCGGTGGCAGGGGCCATATGAGGTGATCCGGAAGATCGGGCCGGTCACCTATGAGATCAACCAGCCAGACCGCCGAAAAAAGGTCCAGCGGTATCACGTCAACCTACTGAAACCCTGGCGGGAACGGGAAGGCCTCTTAATTAATCCCTGTCCACCAGAGCCCGAGTTAGGGCCCCGGGTTACACCGACCGAGGACGTCACAACACCTCAGCTCGGAGAGTCCTTGACTGTGGAACAACGGAAACAGACCGGGTGCTCCTGCAGGCATTCCGTGGGACGTTCACCGCCCAGCCGGGCTACACGACCCTCGTATACCATACCATTCAGACGGAGCCGGGGGTGGTGATCCGAGAGTCAACTAGACCCCTACCCTATCGTATGCGGCAGGCTCATCGAGGAGGAAGTCCGAGTGATGCTAGAGCTGGGTGTCATTGAACCATCACAAAGCGAGTGGCGCAGCCCAGTAGTCCTGGTTCCCAAACCGGACGGCATGCAACGCTTTTGCATCGATTTCCGCCATGTTAATTCCATCTCGAAGTTCGACGCCTACCCAATGCCTCGGGTAGATGAGCTGCTGGACCGTTTAGGCAAGGCCCGCTTCCTCACGACCCTTGACCTAAGCAAAGGATACTGGCAGATTCCCCTCGACCCCACGTCACAGGAGAAAACTGCTTTCGCCACCGCCACGGGCCTCTACCAATTCACCCGGATGCCTTCGGTCTCCATGGTGCCCCCGCGACGTTCCAGCGGCTCATGGACCGTCTCCTTCTTCCTCACCGAGAGTACGCGGCCGCGTACCTGGACGATGTCGTCATTTATAGCGACCAGTGGGAGAACCACCTGGAGCGGGTAGCGGCTATTCTGAGGTCCTTACGAGCCGCAGGGTTAACCGCCAACCCAAAGAAATGCCGTATTGGGTGGCAGGAGACCACCTACCTGGGCTACACGATTGGAGGGGGACAAGTGAAGCCACTTGTGGGAAAGGTTCAAGCCCTAGCGGCATGCCCACCACCTACTACGAAGCGCCACGTACGCCAATTCCTGGGACTTGCGGGATATTACCGGAGGTTCATCCCCGATTTTGCCTCCATCATGGCCCCCTTAACAGAGCTCCTCACCAAAACCAGTCCCAGCCGGGTGGAATGGACCCCAGAGTGTGACAGCGCCTTCCGGGCCCTCAAAGACTGTCTCTGCCGCGAACCCGTCCTGTACAGCCCCGACTTTGACCGAGGGTTCGTCCTCCAGACCAACGCCTCGGAGGTAGGTCTAGGGGCGGTCCTGTCTCAGGAGGTGGATGGGGAGGAGCACCCAGTTATCTATCTCAGCCGGAAATTATTCCCGCGAGAAAGACACTACGCTGTAATAGAGAAGGAGGCCTTAGCAGTAAAATGGGCCTGTGATGCCCTGCGTTACTACATCCTAGGGGCCCCCTTTATACTAGTCACTGACCACGCCGCGCTTCGGTGGTTGGCCCGAATGAAGAACAATAATATGAGGTTAACGCGGTGGTACCTGGCACTACAACCCTATGCGTATACCATCCGCCATAGGGCCAGTAAGGACCACGTGAACGCAGACTTCTTGTCCCGCCTGGGAGAGTTGGACGGGTCTGGCCCCGAGGGACGGGAGCCAGCCTTGAGGGGGGCGGGGTGTGTAGCGAGGCGGTGGGATATGCCACAGCCCCGCTGAGGGCCGAACCTCCCCTAATACCAATGTGGGCGGAGCCACCAGGTCCGGCGCCCGCCCCTCAGAGGTCACGGCCCCGACCCGGAAGTATAAAAGCCCGCCTGCGGAGCTCAGTGGAGCCCACGCCGGCGGAGAGAGCAGACATCTCTGGCCGAGCTCCCGCTTGGAAGACAGCCGCAGGCCGCGACCGGCCTGCTGACTTACCAGGCCTGCTGAGCCTACCTCTCGCCCGCTACCCTGAGGAGGACTGGCCAAGCCTGCCCCGTGCCAGCTACCCCGAGGAGGAGCCAAGCCTGCCCCGTGCCAGCTACCCCGAGGAGGAGCCAAGCCTGCCCCGTGCCAGCTACCCCGAGGAGGACTGGCCAAGCCTGCCATTCGCCCGGTACCCTGAGGAGCCGATGCTGGTGGAGAGCACCGAGGACACTAGGACGGCCCAGGTACCATACGAGGGGGAGTGTGGAAGTAGCCCGGGGGCAGCCGACCCTAGTCTGGCTGCCGCACTGCCAGAGCCAATGTCAGTGTGTTGCGGCCAGGATCCCCACTGACAGCAGCGAGTTTCCGCCGCTGCTAGGGCCCCGGGCTGGGACGCAGTGGAGTGGGAGGGCCTGCGTCCCCCCTGCCACCCACTCCTTGGGTGGCAGACTCCCCCTTTTCCCCTGGCCTAGAGAGGCTGGGCTGCTACAAACTGACCCAGCCCCTGCTTAAAGGCCTGGGTTGCTGATTAACTATTTGCTTGCTGCCCCGCCCTGACCTAGGGCCTGGGCTGCTACAAACTGACCCAGCCCCTGCTTAAAGGCCTGGGTTGCTGACTGACTACGTGCTTGCTGCCCCACCCTGGCCTGGGCTGCTATAGACATTGTCTCAGCCCCTGCTTAAGGGTCTGGGTTTTCCGAGCTACTGACTCAGCCCCTGCTTGAGGGCCGGAGCTCCAGACTGTGTGATTACTGCCCCGCCTTGATTGAGGGCTCGGGGCTCCTTTCTGACCCATTGGCTCAGCCCCTGCTTACCGGCCTGAGCCCCCTAACCATGTGTCTGTTGTCCCAGACTGCCGCCGGGCCAGGACTGCCGGCGTACCAGAGCGAGGCGGTGGGATACTACAGAGCACTATGCAACATCATTCCCCCAGACATTCCAAAGAACTTAAAGTGGAAATTCCAGCTGGAACTTAATACTGACTTTTACTGTATTATGTCCTCCTATTTTGGAGGAAAGGGGTAAATACAGGAAGCCAGTGATAGTATGGTTGTTTTAAAAAACTGGCTATCACATGAGAGGGTGCCCTAGACAGCAGTTGACAGGGACTGATCCTTTTTCTGCATAGATGCCCTAAGATCCATGGGATTTTTCCCACAAAACCTGAGACAAATGCATATTTATGTAGACCTGTAAACCCCTTTCCCTTGTGGGGTTGATGTCTTGAGAACTCTATGCAGTTCACCCCCCCCCCAGAGTTTCTCAAGTAATTTCTCCCACTCCTTCATCCCCCCCCCCCCCCCCCCCACTGCAAGATTTCCCATAGAAAGGAACAATTTTAATCATATTGTTCATGACTGAATTACAGGCAACTAAGCTACATGAACTGGGGCCTAACATATGAAACCAAGGCCTTTGGCACTCTGACAAATGTTTGCTAATTCTCTTCCTGAGAATTCTAGTCACCTCAGTTGACCTACTCTTGCAATGTACTGTATGTGCTTTTGGCCTTGAGCCATATACCTAGGAACCATTTCTCATGCCACAGAAGATATTAGTTAACTAGATATTTTCATACCCTGAATAACATTATTCGCGGGAGTAGCCCCACTGACTTCAGTGGACCTCCTGGTGTGAGTGAGTGATCTCCAAAGTAATACTTTTTAAAATAGCGTAGAGCAATTGCAACTCTAGGTTGCTGGGGATGGGCACCAAAAATAAAAGGAAGGAGCTTGTCTTTCCTGTGTTTTCAATTACCCCCCATGGGCCACAGACAACGTGATTCAAATGCAGAGGGGGGAAAAGAGCAAGACTTGGTGGAAGGACGCAAGGGGGTGGGTTGACTAGATTGGGACAAGGAACCTGGGAGGGGATGTGGGGGACACGTGACTGGGACTGGAAGCTCGGGAGGTAGAGAGATAAATGGGAGTTGGGAGGAAGGGGGAAACAAGGGACTGGGAACCAATGAGATGGGGAGGAAGAATGTGGGGAGGGGAAGAGAGAGATCAGATGAGGAGCAGGGGCTGAAATTAGGATTTGCTGGGCAAGAAGAGTGGGGACAAAGAACTGGGGGTGGAGGGAACTGGAATGGTTGGGAAAGGAAAGTCTGACTGGGAGTGGGGACGATAAGGCAGAAGGGATCAACAATTGCAAGGAATGAGAAGAGAAGTTTGTGCACACTAGAGAACACTATCTCCTCTGAAATCTCTGTTCCATCCTTCTGCCAGAATCTACTTTTTCACTTCACAAGACTTCCCCTTTTCAAGCCTTTTGGTCTATTTTATCTGTAATCAAAATACTAGACCAGTCTCTAATCACAATAGGGATTGTTATATTTTGAAAAAGCAGTGTGTTTGGGTGCTTAGTAGTACTTGGCTTTGTGCCTTGTGTCTAATAACATACCCAGGCAAGCTTCCCTGCTTCATTAAAAGATTTAAGATTAATGTTAAAGGGCATTCTGCACAGACATCATAGAACCTTAAACTAAATTATAAGGCTGGAAAAAAGCCACTTGGGTCATCCAGTCTGAGCCCAGGAAAATGTACATTAGAAAGGTGTGAAGGAAATACTTCTCCTACATAGTCATTGCCAGCTCAGACTTCTTCACTGATGCTCTCAGGACAAATTTGAATTTTTACATACAAGCTATATCATTGCCAGGAATAATTGATCTAAGATAGTGTTTTCAAAAATGCTCAGTATTGCCCAAATTATTTTCCCACTGACACCAAATGGGAGTTTTGTTAGAACACCACCTTTGGAAATCCCACCCCAATCTCTTTTTGACTATCTGCAGTGCTCCCAACTCAGCCATTGCTCTTAGTAGTCTGTTCCACGGCCCAATTGCTCTGATTATGTGAAAACCTTTTCCTAGTTCTTCAACTAAATTATCCTTCCTTAACTTCATACTATTATATCTACTCCGTTACTCTTCTGAGAATCTGAATAATACCCTTCTTTGGTCACTTCTATCACATTTGAGTAAGTATAGAACAATCAACCACTATGATGTGTCACGAAAGGATGAGCAATCAAAGTTTCTCAAAGGAACAAGAGCCGCTACTGACAAATAAAGGGGAAAAATCAAGTGGAGTGTCATAGATAATATCCACTAAACGGACTCTTTTTATCCAAATCAAGTATAGATGGGGTGAAGAGCCCATCTTCCATCCCGTGGTAGATTTGACTCAAAGGTATATAATTGACTGTCAGTGTACTTTACTGAATCCTTTACTTTACTGGTCATCTCTGCAAACATTGAAGTATAAGAGGACATCCTCGCCAAGATGTGCACCAGCTACAAATGTCATGTGCTTTGTCTCCAGGAGACATACAGAGGGCCAAATAACAATAGGTCATGGATTCCTCGGATGAGATTAGCCAGAGCGTTATCTTCATGAAACCAGAGCTCACTATCAGCACAACATCTATGATAGAGCAAAATGACATTGAAGTCTGGACCGTGGATATGGACAACATCTCCATAACATCCATTTATAAGCCCCCAGGGGAGAGGTTTGCCTTTATGAGCCAAGGAAACCTAGACCATGACAAAGCACGCATGATCATTGGTGACTTTAATAGTCACTGTGTCACATAGCATTATAGTGAAAATTATGGGAATGGCGACTTGGTTGAGATGTGGGCTGAGGCATATCACCTAAGCCTGATCTATGACTCAAAATTACCCAGGTCCTTTAACAGCTCCAGATTGGAGGGGAAGCTATAATCCAGACCCCATCTTTGTTGACAGCAACATAGAAATTATGTGCAAAAGAGGTGTTGGAACCCATCCCACACACAAAACACAGACCAATTGCAATCAGTGCCACAGCAGCCATAACTCCAGATCTAGTATCAATGCATAGATGCTTCAATTTCAAGAAAGATTGGAGTGACTTCTCTGAAGATCTTGACAAAAAATTGTCTCATATAATCCAATCCCAGCAAATTACAACCTCTTTGTAAATGCACTCCGCAATACCTCCAAGAGGTATATGCCTCAAAGATACAGAACTGAACACATACTAGGGTTCACTCCCATGCTAGCAGCCAAATACAAACAAATGTCCCAAAGAGATCCTTTCTCAGAAGACACTATTGCGGCAGGGACAGCCCTAACAAACTTAAAGAAGAAAAAGACAACAAAAATGGAAAGAATTGATCAAAGGAATAGACATGACCCACACTAATAGGAAAGCATGGTTGACCTTTCACAAGCTGAATAATGATCCAAAGAAAGTAGAGCAACACCACGATATCATAGCTAAATCAGGTGGCACACTGATTTCTGCTCAACAGGAAAGCTCTGAACAAGCAGTCTAAAATACTAATTAGATGACAAACTCATCTGGAAGAAAATAATTTCAGTGTGTCATATACAATAGATGAACTTAATGTCAGAATAAGTCGCTTAAAGAACAGCAAAGCAGCTGGACTCGATAACATACTCATGGAGCAGATTAAGCACTTTGGTCCTGCAACCAAATTATGGGTATTATGCCTTTTAAACAATTGCTCATCAAC
The DNA here is from genome assembly GCF_028017835.1 of Emys orbicularis. Lineage (NCBI taxonomy): Eukaryota > Metazoa > Chordata > Testudines > Emydidae > Emys > Emys orbicularis. Next base: position 247,136,732 of record NC_088683.1, read on the forward strand.
CCTTAGATTATCTAAATTATGGCAATGACCCCCTGTAATAGCTCTATTGAAGGCAGGGAAGGATGCCTCTGACCCAAAGAACTTCAGGTCAATATCACTCCTATACCACCTTTATAAACTTATGAATGTCTTATTCTCAATCGGCATCTAGTATCAGAACGAGCCAGATTTAGACCAGGAAAGTCCTGTATGGCCAAATACTAAATATCAACTAGCATATAGAAGACGGATGCAAGAGAGGGATGGGTGATGGGTTGGACCCCCATTCCGGGGTCCCACTGAGCCTGCTCGTTCCACCAGCCAGGACTCCCTCACCCTGTCCTTCCACACACACACACACACACAGCTGTAGAATCACACGAAGTCTGCAATCAGCTCTATGTGTAAAGACTCAGCTCAGGGAATTTCCCAGCACTCTGGTGCACACACCCTCTGGAGTGTAAACCCAAAATTGTATATTGTCTTGCACTGTATAGAGATCTACACAGGGTAAGTTCATGAAATTTGCTCCCTCCCTCAATGTGGAGGAAGATATGCACAGCTCCCCTCCCCCCGTTATGAATTGCACAAACTGGTTATAGAATAAACTACAAAAGGTAGATTTTAAGTGATTATAAGGGATAGCAAACAGAATAAAGATCACTGAGCAAATAAAACAAAACATGTAAACTAAGCTTACTACATTAAAGAAATTGGCTACAAATAGTAATTTCTCACCCTAAATGTTGTTCTATGCAGATTGCAGAGTTTCTTTAAGGTAACTTGCACTGCTTGCAGCTTAAATCTCCAGGTAAACCCTTCACAGGCTGACCTTTCTCGCCTGGGCTCAGCCCCTGCCTCCCTCTCCCACATCTTCGTTCCTTTGTTTCTTCAGGTGTTTTTAGCAGTCTTCCTTCTTGGGTAGGGAGGCAGTGGAGAAGGGCCAAGATTAACTCACTCCCCAGCCTTAAATAGGATTTACATATGGCGGGAATCCTTTGTTTCCTAGTTTGACCCGCCACCCCCTTCCAGTGGAAAAATACCAGAAGTCCAAAATGATGTCCAGTACCAGGTGACATGATCACCTGACCCTGCAGTGTTAAAGCAGCAGCCCAGGAAACTTCTCAGGAAGGTGGGAAATTAGCATCTTCAAAGTCCTATTGTCCTTCCTAATGGCCCATCCAAGCTGTTTGCATACTGTCTGGTGGGCATTCCCCAGGTGAAAACACAGTTGTAATGATTACATAGTCAATATTTCTAACTTCAGATACAGAAATGACATGCATACAAATTGGATAATCACATTAAGTAAATCATAACCTTTCCAATGATAACTTGCATGATCCATCTTGCATAATACATATCTTAGTTATGCCATATCCATATCATAAGCACATCTCTATGAAGAATACAGGGTGTAGGGTCAGAGGATGATAGCATATGATACGATACAGTCAGCCATCAAAACTTGTTTGGCAAAGTCTATGATATGATGCATGACTACCACCTAGTGCAGCTCATCCAATCACTTCTGGAGACCAGACGTTTTTACAAAAAACTGTGCAAGAAACAGAGCTGCTGGAGACAGCAATGAAATAGCGTCCCACAGGGCAGTGTGCTAGCACCAACCCTCTTCAACATATACACCAATGATCAGCCCATACAGAGCAATATGAGGAGTTTCATATACGCCAATGATCTAAGCATCACAGGACTATGCCACTGTCGAGAACAGATTGTGAGCAACCTCTCAATTTATTACAATAAGAACCAGCTTCGCGCCAACCCAACCAAGATATAGGTGAAAAGCAGTCACCTGTGCCATCGAGATGCCAAGTGGAAACTAAACATCACCTGGGATGGAATCCCACAGGCTAATCACCCAAATGCTGTCTACCTGGGGCTGCCATTGTGCCGAATACTTTCCTTCAAAGCACATGTAGAGAAGGCGAAAGGAAAAGTTTGTGCCTGCAACAACGTCTTCCGAAAATTGGTCACCTCCAAGTGGGGATTCTGGGCTTTTCTTTGAGATGTAGCCTTTGCCATAGCTATTCATGGGTAACTGCAGAGTGTTTAACTTGCAGGCAAAGACCACAGCGATTGCAGAATACAGATACCCACTTACTTGGGATCTCTCTCACAGGGACCACAGTATAATGATGCTCCATAGACTTCACTAGTTTCTAATTCATTTCCCAGGTGCAAATCAAAAAGGTGATTTTGATCTGTCAAGCCCTGTAAAATTTGGATCCTATGTATCTTCAAGGACATCGCTTTCTTCATGTTTTAACCTTGCAGCTCATCATCTGAGGCATTCTAGCTAATGGCTTTCTAGTTTATATGTATGAGGTCTCAGTGGAGGGCCTTCAACTCCGACTCACTCCCTTGGTCTGATAAAGCCCAAATTTGTTCAATGCTAGGATATATTACATGGCTTATCTACTTAACCTAATTTTCCCATGGAAAAAGTCTAGCTTTCTGGGTGTTGTTTCATTTGTTTGTTTTGTGGGACAGTTTTGTTCATGTTTTTATTAGTTAACATTGGTTTGACTGCTTTTCAATGTTGATAGTTGTATTGTTCATTGTAAAAGCATCTGGTAGCTGTTTGGTGCATCATATAAAAGGACAAACAAACAAGTAAATATTGACAGTAACCCCATTGACCTAATGCCCACATGGAAGTCCAAATTTCAACTGAAAATGAGATTGCTCCCATTCAGTAGGGGGGAAAAAATGTAACTTTATTAGACATTATGATGAAACACTGCATAGATACAAACTCTCCTTCATTACATTTTACCAATGCAAGAAACCAAAGGAATCCTTATTTAGCATGAGTTCATTTAATAGTAGATGTGTAATCAAAACCTTTTATTCCTCAAATACAACCTGAACAAATTTGAATAATATTGGGACTGGTTAAAGAAATATCATATTGTTGCCCCTTCTTCTGACAAGAGTGTCACCATCTGGAAAGCAGTAGCAGGTTTTCAGGGCCTTGGAGGTTGGTTTCCCCGTGGATGACAAATCAGTAATGTGGAGTCTGGATATACTGTTTTAACTTGTTTTATGTACACAGATACACCAGTGCTGAAATGAGATGGTGAAATAGCATGCAGGGCAATCCATTCTTCCAGGAATTTCAGCCCAACCCCAGTGCTTGGTCCCCAGTGAGCACCTTTTCTTCAAGAACTGATTTAATCAGAGACTAAGGCAGAGGGTAATTTCTCCTGCTGCTTGAACAGCTCCCTCTTTCTTGATGCTGCATAACTCAACAGCTACATGCCATGTCTTCCCAAGAGTCAAAATTTGCTCATACAGTAAGTGAAAGAAACTGGAAAACTAAGAGTACATCTACATTTCAAATGGGGGTGTGACTCCCAGCTTGAGGAGACATACTAACTCTAGCTCTTGTCAGGACAGGCTAGCCACCCTGAGTACTGTGACAAAGCTCTGTCCTTGTCTCCGTGGGTCCCGCATTTCCTGACGGATTTCACTAGCCTCAGAGGCTCACTATGACCCTCCACATAGCCCTTCTCTCTAGAGGCAAGGGTCACAGCCTACTGAGCCATTTTCATCATAAGCCAGCAAGGTTGGTGAGGAGAAGCTACCCTCCCTTGCACAGTCTCTGTTGTCTCCCAGTCTCAGTGGTTAATTGGGGGGGGGGCAAAGAGGGGAGCCCAGGCCTACCCTCTACTCTGAGCTCCAGCCCAGGGACCCTAATAGTATCAGCTATGGTAGCTGACCTTTTAGAAACAGGACAGATACAATTCCCTGGGCTACTTCCCCACAGCAGCCCCCACTTCACTCTACTTCACCCTTACCTCAGGGCCTCCTTCCTTGTGCCTGATATGGTGTGTACTGCTCAGTCTCTCCAACAGCACACCTTCCTCCCACAGCTCCTGACATGCACACCCACCTGACTAACTGGGAGGTTTTTAACTAGTTTCGGCCAGCCCCTGATTGGCTTCAGGTGTCCCAATCAACCTAGCTGTCTCCACTGCTTTCTGGAAGGATCTTAATTGGCCCCAGGTGTCTTGATTAACCTGGAGCAACTGCCATTTGGTTACCATGGTAACAGGGATTTGTTTAGCCTGGGGCTGACATACCTGTTTCTCACTACTTTCCTATAGCCATCTGGCCTTGCCCCGTCACAGTACATACCCCTCCAACACCCTAGACAGGTATTCAGGATGGCTAGCTCATCTTGCCGCTTACACCACCATGGCTGCATTCTATTTTTAGCATGCTAGCTCAATTAGAACTAGCGTAAGTATGTTTCCTTGAGCTGGGAATCCCAGCTCGAAGCGTAGACATGCTCTATGCGAAACAGAAATACCTGGTGATGCCTGCCATAACAATATGTAGCTCACCTGAGGCGCTTACCTAGGTTAGAGCCTAGATTAGACTACAAATCCTTCCTTATTAACCCTAACCCAAAATTTGAAACAACCCTATGTGAATGATGAGTGAATTATTCTACTGGCCCACTAGGCCATAGTACAATAATAACCTGTTGGGTCACCTAGACCACAACATGTTTTTAAGTAAATATTAGCAGCCATTGTTTATTAAATGCTCATTACTAGGGTAAAAATGGCCTTTGTCGTGTACACAGACCCACCGACAGCAATTCCGGGCCTCAGGGCCAGGGCCGTCCCTAGGGAGGTACAGGGCCCGGGGTGGAGGTGACAAATCCATCACTTCCGGGACCGACCGCACTGGCCAATCGCACCAGCCTGTGGGGCTCCCCCAAGCGCGGGGCCTGGAGCAGTCGTGCACACCTAGGAGCCCTGCAGCCCACGCCTGGGCGATTTAAAAGGGTCCAGGGCTTGGTAGCGGTGGCCAAGGGCCCCCAGGCCCTTTTAAATTGCCCGGGCCCCTGGGCAATTGCCCCCTTTATCTTCCCACCCACCCCCCGTTGGCAGGCCTGTGTGTACATGCACTCTTCTAGAGCACTTAGGCTAATATTTTCACACCTATCCTTTTAAATGTTATGGTTCAGCCTGTTTGTTTTTCATGTATGGAAGTGAATGCAAAATTTAAAAGTAAAAGACAAGGTTAAGATAAAAACATTCTTTGTAACTTATTCAGTGAAGGAAATAAAAATTTTAAAATGAGACAATACATAGGTCAAATCCAGCTCTACATACCCAATAGCACTACTTGCCTAAGAAGGAAAATTTGGCTCAGGATGTTGCTGCATATAACAGACTTTTCACTTAAATGAACTCATTTCAAAATATACTAAAGTTCTTATGATCTACATAAATAGTCTATAATTAAATTGGCATGTTATATAGCACTTGTCATGGTAACTACACTTTTTCATTGAACAGCACAATAATGGTAATGTAGAACATACATGAATTGTCACTGGGCATCACTTACTGAGATGGTCTGTTCGCTTTTCCCTTGGTGTAAATAACACATGACTTCTGTGAAAAGGAAACAAAAGTTGTTTGCTTTGTGGGTATTTTTAAATGACCAATGTTAATGATCTTTTGCTTCTTTTATGAAAATTCTAGATGAAGAATTGTTCCATTATCCCTTCCTATCCACATAAACATGAGTATTGCCAAAGTGGGACTGAGGTCAGCTCAACAACTGGGGTAAATCAGCATACCACAGATATGGCCCTGAGTGTTTAAAAACAATATTAAAATTAGTTTAAAATGACCTTCATTGCACTGAGACATTCAGTTCACGATTTCACAAATTGACCATAAATTCTGCCAATGAGTGTTCTTTCTGAAGAATAATTTAGACATGGTAGATACAGTATCCTGGATAAATATTTCCTATCTAGTAAGTAATTAACCCATATGGCTCACTTATAAATACTTTATCTATAAAAGTATTGTTGCCAACATTAAAAAGTAAATAGTATTACATATTATCCTAGCACCTTGATTCCAGTTTCCACAAGTGATTACAAGCACTTGTTATGTCAAGCAAATTTTAACTGAGAACTCCTATATAATTGTAATTATGGTTTTGGGAAATTGGGAGCCTTGGCAAAGAAGTCAAACCAAAGCATTTTAATTCCATGGTAAAGATTTGTTTGTGTATACATCTCCTTTGGGTCCAATAAGGAAAAAGCTAACTTTTTGTTTTCAAGGGGGTTGTTATTTCCAATTTCATGTTGAAGCGTATAACATTATCAATGTAAACTGAATTAATCAGAATAATAATTGAGAATCAGGGAACATTTCATTTAGCAAAATAATAACATATTGAATATAGAAACACTAATTGAGATACTTTTGTTAATGAATGAACTGTACAAAAGTAAATATTGACCTGAAACAATGTATTGTCTCATTCCTCATCTATGACAAAAGAGAATCTTTAGCATCATCCACTTGTTTTGTTTTTAATTTCAAGTGAGACAAGGTAGTTTATACTATGGAGTAGAAAATATCAGTGTAAAATAGACCTGCATGCTGTCAAATGGATTGATTCATGAAAATACATTTTTCTTGACCTTGACCCCAACAAGAAGCTCAATCATTGTTTACTTTTCACCTCCCTTCTTGTCATTACAAGCAGCAGCTTTTGGGTTCAGAATCATTCATATGTAGATTTACCAGTGCTTTGGCTGACCTTTTTCATTTTTGCAAGCATTTAATTGTCCTCATGCAAAAAACAAAAATGCTAACTAAAAATTAAATCCACCACTAAGCTTCCATACAAAAACCAAAAGTAAATGGCTGATCTCTGGCAATATAATATAGCTCAGTAAGATGTTCTTCCAATGCTGGTAACGTATACATTGATTTTCAACATCTGTTTTAAAATAGTGAAGCTTCCAAATGAGGTGCTTGTTAAATCCCTGGCCACTTGTGCAGAAGCACTAGTCTATTACCTGCTGCCTCTCTTAACAGAAGTAAGGTCAATTTAACCTTTCAGGGTTATGATATAATCCCAAGGGCACAGAATCACTTCTGGTCTGTCTCATATCAGTGCAAACATGGCAACAAAGTGCTTCATATTTCTGTCTGTAGTTGCTAAGCTTTAGGGGGACTGAACATTTTCTGGTCAAAATTGACTATAAGTCACAATTAAGTTTTACCATATTTATTTGGGCCGGATTCTTATTTACACTAAGACCACTTTACAATGCTCATTTTACATCTACTTAAAGGCCCCTTTACACTTCTAGAGTGTTAATGAGTTTCAGTCCCATTTATTTCTAGGTACTGCAATGTAGGTTTACTGGTACTCTGGTCTTTAGCTACCAACAATATATAAACAAAGCTAAATCAGTATAGATTTCACATTGATTTATAAAAGCAGGCAAGAAAGCTTGGGATCTCTGAGGAAACAGAGATTGATTCTATGCACCTTTTTTAATTACAGCAACTGCGCATGACTTCATTTCAGAACTGGACACCAAGCTGGTACATTTCCTAACTTTAGGAAAATGTGTGCCATAACACACTAGGCAATGGAAAGAGAGTGAAAAGGGGGGTTGGAAGTGTCCGCAGCACTGACATTCTATGCTAATACATATCCTCACTGCACACTGCGTGAGAGAGAAGGCTGAATAATAGTGAAGCATTTACAATTCATCTGCAAAGATGTCCAAAGAAAAATTTCTGGGTAGTCAGCCATGAGACTTGTCTACAGGGGAAGGATTTTGAAGATGCCATCACTAAAGGGGAAGTATAGGGACATCTGTGCTCTGGTCTCTCAAGCAGTCTCGCTGAGATGAGGTTACTCTTGACATGTCCAGGCCTGCTGCCAGAGAGAGGTGGATGTGAGCTACTTTCTCTGCCCTACCTCCCAAATGTGGTGGTATTATTTGTATTACAGTAAACCCTAGAAGCCATAACCAAGATCAGGGCGCCAGTGTGCTGGCACTGTACCGAAGCATAGTAAGGAAAAGTCTCTTCTCAAGAACTCACTTCAACAAGACAGACAAAGGAAATACTATTGTCTCCATTTTACAAATGAGGAACTGAAGCACCGAGAGGTGAAGCGACCTACTCAGGATCAAACAAAATCGGAAGTAAACTTGGGAATTGAACCCAAATCTCCTGAATTCCAGTGCAGTGCCTTACCAAAAGACCACTTGTGTCCCTTGGGTGGGGGTGAGGGGTAGGGGAATACTTGTTTCTTAGAGTTGAGATACTTGCAAGAAATGCATACAGGAGACATTCCCTTCAATGAGACTTCAGTTCTTCAAGATGGAACAAAGACACAATTAACTCAGCTACTAGGGTAAGGGTCGTAACACTTTCTCCTGACATCACTGCTGCTGTTTCATAAGTTTTCCCCTTTGCAGCAAGAAGTTAGGCTAATTGGAGGCTTATGTGATGGAAGCAAACATGCAGCTCAGTCATAGAGTCAGTATGTTTTCTATCAGATGAACGTATCTGCCTTGTGTGTTCCTAGGCTGTATGTTCCCATGGTTTGTACAACAAAAACTGTAGCAAGTTGATGGAGCTTAATCTTTCTATTTGGTATACTATCATACCATCTTAAAGATATTGGTTCCCCATATAAGAGCTTCATATGAGCAGCACAATCAAAGGGGTGTCTGATCTGATTAAATGTGGGAGTCAGAGCAAAGCTACAGAAGCTACAATGGAAAAACAAAATTAATTACAGCAGAAAATTGATAGGACGTTAACTGTTTCAAGTGGCATTAACCTGCTATTGGAAAAATCTGAACCTTATAATATACCTTATAAACCTTGAAAGCAAAATATGAATGCTTCATTGCATGTGAAATCATATATGGACCTTCTGCAAACAATGGGAACATGAGCTTCATCTCAGGGTATGTCTACACTACGAAATTAGGTCGAATTAATAGAAGCCGGTTTTATAGAAATCGGTTGTATACAGCCGATTGTGTGTGTCCCCACATAAAATGCTCTAAGTGCTCTAGTCGGCGGACCGCGTCCACAGTACCGAGGCTAGCGTCGACTTCTGGAGCATTGCACTATGGGTAGCTATCCCACAGTTCCCGCAGTCTCCGCCGCCCATTGGAATTCTGGGTTGAGATCCCAATGCCCAAATGATGCAAAACAGTGTCGCGGGGGGTTCTGGGTACATGTCGTCAGGCCCCTCCCCCTCCGTCAGAGCAACGGCAGACAATAGATTCGCGCCTTTTTACCTGGGTTACCTGTGCAGACAACATACCACGGCAAGGATGGAGCCCGCTCAGCTCAGCTCACCGTCACCATATGTCATCTGGGTGCCGGCAGACGTGGGACTGCATTGCTACACAGCAGCAGCAGCTAACTGCCTTTTGGCGGTAGACGGTGCAGCATAACTGGTAGCCTTCATCGGCGATCTGGGTGCTGGCAGCCGTAGGGCTGCATTGCACCAGCCCCTTGCCTTTTGCCTTTTGGCAGTAGATGGTGTATTACGACTGGTAACCGTCGTCTTCGTACAGCAGTGGCTGGAACTCCGTATGTCCCCCAGTCCCCCATCCCCCAGTCATATTCTGCTGCCTTCACAATGACGATGATGGCTATCAGTCGTAGTTACCTATTACAAGTTGGATCATCGCACATTAGCAGAGTCTTCCCTGAGCAGCAGATCGTGCAATAGGCCTGAAGGCCATCGTCATCATACAGGAAAAATGTGGCTATCAGTCTTAGTACACTAACTGCCAAGCGCCCAGTATTTGCTGCCAAGCACCCAGAAGATGCCGAGGGCTATCAGTCATGCTGCACCGTCGTCTTAAGATGTAAAAAATAGATTTGTTCTGTATTCATTTGCTTCCCCCTCCCTCCGTCAAATCAACGGCCTGCTAAACCCAGGCTTTTGAGTTCAATCTTTGGGGGGGGCCATTCTGTGTGACAGTTGTTTGTGTTTCTCCCTGATGCACAGCCACCTTTGTTGATTTTAATTCCCTGTACCTGTACGCCATGTCGTCACTCGCCCCTCCCTCCCTCCCTCCCCTGGTCCGTCAGATACTAGTTTCGCGCCTTTTTTCAGACCAGACGCCATAGCTAGCACTGGGATCATGGAGCCCGCTCAGATCACCGCGGCAATTATGAGTACTATGAACACCACGCGCATTGTCCTGGAGTATATGCAGAGCCAGAACATGCCAAAGCTAAACCAGGACCAGCCGAGGAGGCGATTGCAGCGCGGCGATGAGAGTGATGAGGAAATTGACATGGACATAGACCTCTCACAAGGCACAAGCCCCAGCAATGTGGAAATCATGGTGTTACTGGGGCAGGTTCATGCCGTGGAACGCCGATTCTGGGCCCGGGAAACAAGCACAGACTGGTGGGACCGCATCGTGCTGCAGGTGTGGGACGATTACCAGTGGCTGCGAAACTTTCGCATGTGTAAGGGCACTTTCATGGAACTTTGTGACTTGCTTTCCCCTGCCCTGAAGCGCCAGAATACCAGGATGAGAGCAGCCCTCACAGTTGAGAAGCGAGTGGCGATAGCCCTGTGGAAGCTTGCAACGCCAGACAGCTACCGGTCAGTCGGGAATCAATTTGGAGTGGGCAAATCTACTGTGGGGGCTGCTGTGATCCAAGTTGCCAGGGCAATGAAAGACCTGGTGATATCAAGGGTAGTGACTCTGGGAAACGTGCAGGCCACAGTGGATGGCTTTGCTGCAATGGGATTCCCAAACTGTGGTGGGGCCATAGACGGAACCCATATCCCTATCTTGGCACCGGAGCACCAAGCCACCGAGTACATAAACCGCAAGGGGTACTTTTCAATGCTGCTGCAAGCCCTGGTGGATCACAAGGGACGTTTCACCAACATCAACGTGGGATGGCCGGGAAAAGTACATGATGCTCGCGTCTTCAGGCACTCTGCTCTGTTTCGAAAGCTGGAGGAAGGGACTTTCTTCCCGGACCAGAAAATAACCGTTGGGGATGTTGAAATGCCTATCGTGATTCTTGGGGACCCAGCCTACCCCTTAATGCCATGGCTCATGAAGCCGTACACAGGCAGCCTGGACAGGAGTCAGGACCTGTTCAACTACAGGCTGAGCAAGTGCCGAATGGTGGTGGAATGTGCATTTGGACGTTTAAAAGCGCGCTGGCGCAGCTTACTGACTCGCTCAGACCTTAGCGAAAAGAATATCCCCATTGTTATTGCTGCTTGCTGTGCACTCCACAATATCTGTGAGAGTAAGGGGGAGACATTTATGGCGGGGTGGGAGGTTGAGGCAAATCGCCTGGCCGCTGATTACGCGCAGCCAGACACCAGGGCGGTTAGAGGAGCACAGCATGGCGCGGTGCGCATCAGAGAAGCTTTGAAAACGAGTTTTGTGACTGGCCAAGCTACGGTGTGAAACTTCTGTTTGTTTCTCCTTGATGAACCCTCCGCCCCCCCCACCCCAGTTCACTCTACTTCCCTGTAAGCCAACCACCCCACCCTCCCCTTCCCCCTTCGAGCACCGCTTGCAGAGGCAATAAAGTCATTGTTACTTCACATTCATGCATTCTTTATTAATTCATCACACAACTAGGGGGATAATTGCAAAGGTAGCCCGGGATGGGTGGGGGAGGAGGGAAGGAAAAGGACACACTGCAGTTTAAAACTTTAACTCTTATTGAAGGCCAGCCTTCTGATGCTAGGGCAATCATCTGGGGTGGAGTGACTGGGTGGCTGGAGGCCCCCCCACCGTGTTCTTGGGCATCTGGGTGAGGAGGCAATGGAACTTGGGGAGGAGGGCTGTTGGTTACACAGGGGCTGTAGCGGCGGTCTCTGCTCCTGCTGCCTTTCCTGCAGCTCAACCATACGCTGGAGCATATCAGTTTGATGCTCCAGCAGCCGGAGCATCGACTCTTGCCTTCTGTCTGCAAGCTGACGCCACCTATCATCTTCAGCCCGTAACTTGCTCTGTTCATCCCGCGATTCAGCACGCCACCTCTCCTCTCGTTCATATTGTGCTTTTCTGTAATCAGTCATTGACTGCCTCCACGCATTCTGCTGTGCTCTGTCAGCGTGGGAGGACATCTGTAGCTCTGTGAACATGTCATCACGCGTCCTACGTTTTCTCTTTCTAATCTTCACTAGCCTCTGTGAAGGAGAAAGATTTGCAGCTGGTGGAGGAGAAGGGAGAGGTGGTTAAAAAAGACACATTTTAGAGAACAATGGGTACACTCTTTCACGTTAAATTTTGCTGTTCACATTACACAGCGCATGTGCTTTCGTTACAAGGTCGCATTTTTCCTCTTATATTGAGGGCCTGCCGGTTTGGTGTGAGAGATCACTCACGCAGTGCCAGGCCACAGATTTCAGCTTGCAGGCAGCCATGGTAAGACACAGTCTTTTGGCTTTTTTAACCTTCTTAACATGTGGGAATGGTTTCAAACAGTAGTGCTCTCATTTCCCATACCAAGCACCCGTTGGGTTGGCCATTTAAAATGGGTTTGCAATGTAAAAGGAGGGGCTGCGGTTTCAGGGTTAACATGCAGCACAAACCCAACTAACTCCCCTCCCCCACACACCCAATTCTCTGGGATGATCACTTCACCCCTCCCCCCCACCGCGTGGCTAACAGCGGGGAATATTTCTGTTCAGCAGAACAGGAACGGGCACCTCTGAATGTCCCCTTAATAAAATTGCCCCATTTCAACCAGGTGACCGTGAATGATATCACTCTCCTGAGGATAACAAAGAGCGATAAGGAATGGATGTTGTCTGCATGCCAGCAAACACCGGGACCATACGCTGCCATGCTTTGTTATGCAATGATTCCAGACTACGTGCTACTGGCCTGGCGTGGTAAAGTGTCCTACCATGGCGGACGGGATAAGGCAGCCCTCCCCAGAAACCTTTTGCAAAGGCTTTGGGAGTACATCCAGGAGAGTTTTCTGGAGATGTCCCTGGAGGATTTCTGCTCCATCCCCATACACGTTAACAGACTTTTCCAGTAGCTGTACTGGCCGCGATTGCCAGGGCAAATTAATCATTAATCATTAAACACGCTTGCTTTTAAACCATGTGTAATATTTACAAAGGTACACTCACCAGAGGTCCCCTGTGTGCCCTCAGGGTCTGGGAGCACGCCTTGGGTGAGTTCGGGGGTTACTGGTTCCAGGTCCAGGGTGATAAACATATCCTGGCTGTTGGGGAAACCGGTTTCTCCGCTTCCTTGCGGCTGTGAGCTATCTACATTTTCTCCATCCTCATCTTCCTCGTACCCCGAACCCGCTTCCCTGTGTGTTTCTCCAGTGAGGGAGTCATAGCACACGGTTAGGGTAGTGGTGGCTGCACCCCCTAGAATGGCATGCAGCTCCGCGTAGAAGCGGCATGTTTGCGGCTCTGCCCCGGACCTTCCGTTTGCTTCTCTGGCTTTGTGGTAGGCTTGCCTTAGCTCCTTAATTTTCACGCGGCACTGCTGTGCGTCCCTGTTATGGCCTCTGTCCTTCATGGCCTTGGAGATCTTTTCTAATATTTTGCCATTTCGTTTACTGCTTCGGAGTTCAGCCAGCAGTGATTCGTCTCCCCATATGGCGAGCAGATCCCGTACCTCCCGTTCTGTCCATGCTGGAGCTCTTTTGCGATCCTGGGACTCCATCATGGTTACCTGTGCTGATGAGCTCTGCGTGGTCACCTGTGCTCTCCATGCTGAGCAAACAGGAAATGAAATTCAAACGTTCGCGGGGCTTTTCCTGTCTACCTGGCCAGTGCATCTGAGTTGAGAGTGCTGTCCAGAGCGGTCACAATGAAGCACTGTGGGATAGCTCCCGGAGGCCAATAACGTCGAATTCCGTCCGCACTACCCCAATTCCGACCCCCTAAGGCCGATTTTATCGCTAATCCCCTCGTCGGAGGTGGAGTAAAGAAACCGGTTTAAAGGGCCCTTTAAGTCGAAAGAAAGGGCTTCGTCGTGTGAACGTGTCCAGGCTTAATTCGATTTAACGCGGCTCAAAGTCGACCTAAACTCGTAGTGTAGACCAGGCCTCAGACTCTAACCAGCTTTGAAAAGTTAGCTGCACATTTCCTTATGTTATAGCTTCTTGCTTGGCCCAAACTTGCTCCCTTTGAGATGGAAGACCAAGGATCCAGTCCCCCTACTCTAAAGACTGTTTTATCATATACCCAAAGTGGAGCAGCTTCAGCAGAAGACATTGAGAAAGTCCCACAAAAGAATATCCTGTAACATAGTGGTTAGTGCATGCTTGTGAGAGGTGGGAGACCCCTGTTCAAATCCTTTCTATCCATCAAGCAGAGGGGGGAATTGAACCTGGAGCTTCCACATAACTGTGCTAATCAGTGAGCTAAAAGTTATAAAATGGGCACTACACTTCCTCCAGCTGATTTGTGTGGAATGAAACAGGCACCTCACTCCTCACAAGAAATGTTTTAGGTGTCTAAAGTACCTCACTCCAGGAGAGAGTTTCCGGGCTATAGATCACTAGCAGAGTTAGGTGCCTGCCTATAGCCTGGATTTAGGCACCTAATTCCATGAGAGGGACAGGCCTAGAATACACTCCTTTTGTCAACATCTCCCATTGGCTTGTTTAGGTGGGTCCATGCCTAGTGTGTTGGCTTTTGGAGATCACATTCTTAGGCACCTGGCTCACCGTGCATTGTATAAAAGCCTAGGCACTTAACTCAGGTTTTGTGGATTGCAGTGTTGTTCCCAATGATTTTCTGAGCGCCTAAAAGTTAGGAGTTGTGACACTCAGCATTACAATGCCTAATTCCCTTTGTGGATCTGGGCCTAAGACCCTGGTATTGCTTTCACTAAAGTCAATGATAAAACGTATAGCTCTATAGCGATGAATAAATGCATTCAAACAGCAAGGAGCCAAAGAATGGAATCCTCATCCCTAAACTTAATACATTCAGATTATGTCTGGTATAAGGTGATCACCATTGTTAGATGGAAATAAGGGGAAACCACACAAAAAATAAGAGACGGTGCTTTATTTTAAGGGACATTTTAGGGAAACAGCATTTCCCATAGCATATCATGTATTTTTCTCTCAAGTATACATTTCCACTGCCCTCAGGTATGCAATGCAATGATCAGAAGCTTCAATTTAATGTTTAAAATAGTACTTATAAGTTTTAATACATAAGAACGGCCATACTGGCTCAGACTAATGGTCCATCTTAGCCCAGTATCCTGTCTTCCAACAGTGGCCAGTGCCAGATGCTTCAGAGGAAAGAACAGAACAGGGCAATTATCAAATGATCCATCTCCAGACATGCCAAACCCGTGGGAAAAAATGCAGAAATTGGACTTGGTTTTGGCTTAATTGTCTTGTGAGTTGCTTGTTGGCTAGTTTTTAGCTTGTTGCTTGTAGGCTTGTAGCTTCTTTTTTTTTGATGGGCTCCAGGTAAGCAGGGGCAAGCAGGGGCAAATAGGGGGAGAGAGTCAGGGGTACACAGCGGGCCCACCACTGTCCCAGACTGCATGCCGGGGGATCTAGTCACATAGTGTTGAGGTTCTTAGGGATTGGCTTGTTTTGAAATGGGATTAGCTTGATTTTTGGCTTATTGTGAAAGTCGGGGTGCTTATTTACTGCGTGAAAGTTTGCAACTGCGTCCATCTCCTGTTTTCCAGTCCCAGCTTTTGGCAATCAGAGGCTGAGGTTATGTCTACACAGCAAAAAAAAACTTGGGTTTGGCTGGAGGACCCCCTCAGGGTCCTAGAGCCCAGGCTCCAGTGTGAGCCTGGAAGTCTACACAGCAATGTAGGCCTGCTGTGGGTTTTTCTTTGCAGTGTTGACATACCATGAGGGACATCCAGACCATCTTGGTTAATAATCATTTATGGACCTATCCTCCATGAACTTATCTAATTATTTTTTTAACCCAGTTATACTTTTGGCCTTAACATCCCCTGGCAATGAGTTCCATAGGTTGATTGTGCTTTGTGTGAAGTACTTCCTTATGTTTATTTTAAACTTGCTGCCTTAACTTCATTGGATGACCCCTGGTTCTTGTGTTATATGAAGGGGTAAATCACACTTCCGTATTCACTTTCTTTACACTATTCGTGACTTTATAGACCTCTATCATATCCCCCCTTAGTCATCTGTTTTCTAAATTGAATGGTCCCAGTCTTTTTAATCTATTATGATGTGGAAGATGTTCCAAACCCCTAATCATTTTTGTTGCCCTTTTTTTGTACTTTTTCCATTTCCAATATATCTTTTTGCATGAGCTTTTCCACTCATTTTCCACAGCTGCAGACAATACTTGGCATTTCTGCTGTAGCTGGTCCCTTACAGTTGCCCACTTGGGGTGAGAGGGTAGCAGGATTTGACTTCACAAAGCAAGCCAGGGTCCTGCAGACAAGTCTCCTTCACTCTGGGACTCATCGTTAAAGCACTCCCTGCCTGAGCACTAACTGAGGCAGGAGGTCAGGTGGAAATAGCTTGTGATCACCCAGTTGAAGGCCGAATCCTAAGGCAGCCGCACTGGTGGGCAGGTAATTAAGGCTCATGGTTGGGCAACCTTAATCCTGGCCTTTCCTAACTTTGGAGGGCTCGACCTTGCAACCCCATTACTGCGCCTTCACGCAGCGTGTGTGCAACCACCCCAGAAGTGCTGACACAAGCCCATGGATTGTACACCCCTCTCTCGACTGGGGGGGTCTGGCTCGAGACTGAACCCTTGGGCTTGGCAGACCCCCCCAGTCTCTCTTTCCCCTTCCTCTGCTGCCCAACTCCCCTCCTCCCCGCGAAGGGGTGACTGTCCGACCCCCAACATGGCCGCCAGCGCGCGCTTCCGCCTAACCGCTGCGTGCCGACAGCGTCCGCCGCGAGACCCTCGACTGCCTCCGCGCCCCGCCCAATGGGAAAGGTGGGAACTCTATGGTTCCGGGCGGAAAGTAGCGCGCCCTGATCTCGAGCGCGGTGCATGCCGGGATACCCTGCTATGCCCGCGAGTCCTCCGAGGCTGCGCCGCGGCGATATTCGTGTTTCTCCCAAGATGGTGGCGCTGGGTTCGGGGTGAGAGAGGCGCAAAGCGGGCCCTGCCCACCTCCCCGACCGACCGCCGCCGCCGACAGCCCCCAGCCCGGACCGCCGGCCTCACCCTCAGCCACCGCCCTCCGGACCCCGCCGAGGCCGCAGCCCCGTCCCCTCGCCGCAGACCGGCCCGGCACAGGCAGCGGCGCCGCCTCCCCCGCCCCGAGAGCAGCGCGGGCCCCGCATGAGCCCGAGCGGCAGCAGCAGCGATAGCGTCAGGGCCGCGCCGGGGAGCAGGCCGCAGCGCACAGGTCCGTACGCGGGGGTTGGGGGGAGGCTCAGCCCGGGCCGGAGACAGGCGCCGCCGGGCCCAGGCGCGGCCCTCCCGCGTGTCCCTGCTGGGACAGTTTCGGTTTCGCCGCTGGGGTTTGCGGGGAGGCCTCCGCTCTCGGGGCGGGGATGGAGCGGGGGGCGGCTGCCCAGGTGCCAGGAGATGGGGGTCAGTGGTGACCCCCGAGACAGGGGGTAGGTGCGGGTGGGGCTTCCGTTCTTTGGGGGCAGGTGCCCACGGGGCAGGCTACGTGGTGTGAGCGGCCTTCTGTGTCTGGTGCACACGGTGTAGGAGGTCTCCTTGAGAGTAGGGGTTGGAGAGGAAGCATGACCAGTGCTTTGGGCATTAGCTGGGGAGATGTCAAGTCCCTGCTCTGTCACCAACTTCCTGTGTGACCTTGGACACGTCACTTAGCCTCTCTAGGTAGGTCTACATGGCATTTTGGAATCCACAGGAGCAAGCTTCAGGGCCTGGGGCAATGGACTTGAGCTAGCAGGGTCGCTCTGGGGCTTTAAAAATTGTTGTGTAGATAGCGCTTTGAAGTTGTGGTGTGGGCCGGAGCTGGGGTTCTGAAACCCTGGCCTCCACCCTGAGCCACAACTTCAAAGCACTGTCTACACAGTTACTTTCAGAGCACTAGCAGAAACCGCACTAACCTGAGTCTGTGGACCCAGGCCAGAAGGTTTGCTCCCGTGGGTTTCAAAACACTGTATAGACTGTGCCTCAGTTCTTTAAAGTGCAGATAATAGCACTTCCTTATCTCACACAGTGTTGTGAGTTACAAATATTAAAGATTAGGAGCTGCTCACATGCTACTGTGATGGGGGCCATATAAATGTGGTAGGCTATTCAAGGGGGTAAGCTGACTTGCTTGTGTAATATGTCATCCTGGTTGAAGAGTTGGACTTCCTGAGCTGTAAACAAGCTGTTCTTTAGTTCACTTTATTTAGTTAATGTTGATTGCAGGATTTTTTTGCTTTTTGTGCCAGTGTTTAGCATCAAAAAACAAAACAAATACATTGGCTGGTTTCTGCTCCTTGCACTCTTTCTGATCCCGTTTCAAGTTATAACATAACCAAGTTAAGTTAACTATAAGTTATAACTGAGGGTGAAATGTTCTGAAGTTGTACCAGTGGCTGAGGTAAATGCTGGAGCTGTGGAAATGTTTTTATTAAATTGATTAGTTATAAGGTTTGTAAGTGTTTATAGTTTACATATGCTATCTTGTTAGGGTTGTTACAGTCAAGGAAAGCTTTTCTTCACTTTCTGTGTAATACCCACACTGTCCCTGGGTTCTAAGCATCTTTGGGTGGGAAATGTGTTCTAGGCACCATTCTTGTGACCTGATACTTGCAAGAAGGCCCCGCGTGTATGGACTTCAGTGGGACTCTGTACAGATGCAAGGGTCTGCAAGGATCAGTTTGCCGGATCCGAATCTTATTTGGTGCAGGACGTCAAACCTACTGTATCTATGGCAAAAAGTCAGTTTTAGGGCAGAGACCTTGTATTTTTATTTTATTTTAATGAGAAGTGGCTAGCACATTTTGTGTGCTACCAAAACAAATAATTTTAATACATCATGTGCACTCAAAAAGCAAAAAAGCTGGGAAACAGACTTAAAGATACAGATTCTATCACGTTATAATACTATGAACGTTAGTGTTTATTAGTGTGTGTGAACTGTAACCATATTCATCTTGTAAATTAAACCTCTAAAATGTGTATTATAAAATTAATTTGAATAACTTTCTCACATAACATCCATCATATTGACTTATATACATATTTAGATTTTCATTATTCCTAGTTCTGGTCACTTTTAGCTGCGCATCTCCGTCAGAACAACTGTAATTTTTTGTCGACTGTTACAACATAAACCAGTTTTAGAAAAACTGGTTATCACAGTATTAGGTAATATATGGCATTATTTATCACACTGGAATTTAAAAGAAGATCCTTGTTGTGTCTACTCTAGTGTTTTCCATCACTACAATATGAGTACCTCCCAAGAATTTAAAAATAAATAAAAACAGCCATACTGGGTCACACCAATGATCCATCTAGCCCAGTAGCCTGTCTACTGTCAGTGGTCAATGCTGGGTGCTTCAGAGGGAATGAACAGAATAGATAATCAAGTGGTCCTTTCTGTGTCGCCTGTTCCCAGCTTCTGGCAAACAGAAGCTTTGAACACTTCAGAGCATGGTTTTGCATCTCTGCCCATCCTGGGCAATAGCCATTGAAGGACCTATCCTCCATGAACTTATCTAGTTCTTTTTTGAACCCTCTTTTAGTCTTAGCGTTCTCAACATCCTCTGGCAAAGAGTTCCACAGGTTGACTGTGTGTTGTATGAAGAAATACTTCCTTTTGTTTGTTTTAAACCTGTGCCTATTAATTTCATTTGGTGACTCCTAGTTCTTGTGTTATGAGGAGTAAATAACACTTCCTTATTTACTTTCTCCACACCAGTCGTGTTTTTATAGACCTCTGTCATATCCCCCCTTAGTCATCTCTTTTCCAAGCTGAAAAGTCCCGGTCTTATTAATCTCTCCTCATGTGGAAGCTGTTCCATATCCCTAATAATTTTTGTTGCTCTTTTCTGTACCTTTTCCAATTCCAATATATCTTTTTTGACATGGGGTGACCAGATCTGCACGCAGTATTCAAGATGTGGGCATACCATGAATTTATATAGCAATATGATATTTTCTGTCTTATCTATCCCTTTCCCAATAATTCCCAACATTGTTCGCTTTTTTGGACTTTTACTAATATTTAAGTAAAAACATGAATCTTCATTCCTAGGTTTTAAGAGAAATCGTTTGATTTGCTTATTTATTTTTGGTTTTGATTTTAGTGCGAGTGGGTGTGTGTGCCTCTGTCTTTGAGAAAAGAAGTTATAGAAGGAAAGTTAGGTTGAAGACATTAGTTTTGTATTTAGCTCTGAAATTGGTAAGTTCATGGTCATTATTACCTTTTGTGGAAGTGAGTTCCATAGGATAAACCCAGCTCCTGTGGAAATTCCAGCTTCGTACTGTACCTCTCTTCCCTTTAAAAATTCACACAAGTTTGTTTAGAGCTCATTCTGCTTATTGCTGCAGTTGTAAGAGGCAAATGTCAATGATATTCCTTGTGATTGGCAGTTTTTGTGGATTTTAGTTAACTAATGAAAGAAAAGCATTGGTAGGTAGTAGTAAATTGGCTTTTTAAAAATAATATTTAAGGTTTGTCAAATACAAATTGACACAAATTGTCACATTACCCAACTTGTCCCATTATAAAGTCTATTTTCAGAAGGCTTATATTATGTTTTATATTATGTTGGGCTGAAACTTATTACAGAACTTGTTGGCCAAGATAGATATTTCTTAAGTTAATTAAAACTACACTTTTAGTATGCAAAGTTTAAAAAAGCATGATCATAATGCTATTGCAAGACCTTAATAGATTTATCTACACTAGGTTATCTTCTCAATTTTCCCACCATAACTACTCCCTGGTAGTGGTACTAGCGTAGACAAGCTGTTGGAGTTTTAACCACCATGTCAACTAAACCAATACACTCCGGTTGCATTTTCAGTTCATAGAGCCCTGAAAAGTTGTGCATCTTGCATATGGCTCAATTTTTCCAGATTCATTTTTTGTTATAATAAAGCAGAGCTATTGATCACTTCTCTGCATCAGCAAAGTTTTCTGTTCTGTCCCACGGTGATACGTTTCATGATGTATCATAACAGGCTTTGTGGGATGTGTAAAGAATTTAATAGCTTAATTTAGACTTATTAATAACCTGAATCCCCAATTTATCCAATATTCTGGATAGTTGAGACACTTGATATACAGTTCTGTACAGTTTAATGTCATTGCTTTTATTTTAACAATTTAAGTGTTGATGTAGAATGCAGGTGGGATATTTTAATTCTGTATGCTTGTTTAGCAGCTTCAATAATCCTTTGGATATGACACCGTCAGTGCTTTTTTATCAACCTCAGTTCTGTATTAAACTTCCATACTGTTGAAATGTGATGTTTTGAATGCATAAAAATCAAGAAGTCTAGTTGATGAGCAACCACATCTCTTCTGCATTGCAAATATATTTTCTCCTCCGTTTACCTATTTGTAAAATAGGTGTAATATTTATCTAACTTATTAGGGTATTCTGAGATATGATTAATTTATGTACATTATTTTGACATTCTGCTATTAAAGACGGCGTAAATTCTATAAATGTAAACTATTTATGTAAAAGCATAACCAAACTATAGCTGCACTTTTCTTCTCTCCCTTCCATCCCTCAAAAACATTGAAAATTGAGGACACTCAGTACTCATGGGATTGGGTCTGTAATAAATAAGTGAGGCTCATAATGAGTTAACATGTAAATTCTCATGAAGGGATAAGTCTTTCCTACCAGCTGGTGATGATAGGAGTAGGTCTATTTGTAGTTCCCTCCTAGTAGATATTCATGTAAGTAGACAGGCAACGTATTTCTGCATAGGGCTCATGGAGAACAAGTACCGTATATACTCATTCATTAGCCCGTTCGTTTATAAGCCGACCCCCCAAGATGGATAGGTAAAAATAGCAAAAACTGTATGAACCTTTCATAAGCTGACCCTATATTTCAGGGGTTGGCAAACTTTGGCTCCTGGCCCATTAGGGTAAGCCGCTAGCAGGCCTGGACGTTCTGTTTACCTGGAGCATTCACAGGCACGGAGCCCCTCCGCTCCCAATGGCGGTTTGCCATTCCCAGCCAAAGGGAGCTGGTGCCACTTCCCGCAGCTCCCAGTGGCTGGGAACGATGAACCGTGGCCACAGGGAGCTGAGGGGCTCCATGCCTGCAGACTGTCCAGGTAAACAAAACGACAATGTGTTAGATATTCAATTCAATTATTCCATAGAGTTTAAAATCATCAAATTTTGGTGTAGACCCGTTTATAAGCCGACCCCCGCTCTTTGATGCATCATTTTTTTTAACCAATAATATTTGGCTTATGAACGAATATATACGGTACTTGTGCTGCTTTGGTGTGTGGTAGTCCTTGGGCCATGCTTTTTGCTTTTGGCCTACATGTAATGAAAATGACTGCCTATGCACTAAGGGCCTGATTTTCAGAGGTGCTGGGCACCTGCATTTCCCATTGATGTTAATTGGACTTGCTGATGCTCAACAATTCTGAAAGTCTCATCCTGAATCTCTTGATTTCCTTTCCACCATCTCCCTACAGGCCCTCTGTGCTGAAAGGTGAATAGAAAGAGGTTCCATTGATCCTCTTTTCTCTCCCAGCCTTTCATGGAGCGGGGATTTGGGATCTTCCACACACATACTTGGAACAGGAGAGCGAAGGAGAAGATACGGTGATATATTCAAACTGGTTACTTTCACATGAATGGATCCTTTATAACAAAGGAGGCACTGACACATTTCTGTAGGGGGCTGAGTATGGGAAAGTTTAGGTGTTTGATTTTCCTCGTAGCTATGAAACTGGTCCACACTTCTCTCCAGGAATGCTTATGCATGTAGTAGCTAGATCTTTTGGCCTGCTAAACCCAGGGTTGTGAGTTCAATCCTTGAGGGGGCCATTTGGGGATTTAGTTAGGGATTGGTACTGCTTTGAGCAGGGAGTTGGATTAGATGACCTCCTGAGGTCCCTTCCAACCCTGATATTCTATGATTCTGTCTCCTGAGTTGAGTTTGGAAAGACCTACCAATGCTTTACTGTATGTCTACACTGCAGTAAAACACCCATGGCTGGCCTTTGTCAGCTAATCCGCACTCGCAGGTCTCAGATTGCAAGGCTGTAAAATTGCATCGTAGCCATTCAAGATTGGGCTGGAAACTGGGTTCTGAGATTCCAGCCCAATCCCGAACATTTACACTGCAATTTAATAGCCCCGAAGCCTGAGCCCTGCAAGCCCCAGCAGCTGCCATGGGCCAGCTGTGGGTATTTCATTGTAGGGTAGAAATACCCTTAATGTTTTGTGTCTCTTCTCATCCATGACAGCATAGGGAGATAACCCTTGCTGCACAAGATGTTTCCCAGATCTACTTCCTGACTCTGCAACAAGAAAGGAGAGGGAGGCATTAAACAACGGCCATTCACTCTAACTTTAACAGGAATTCTCTTAAAAGAAAATAAATCCGTGAAATCCTGGAGAAACAGGAATTTTGCATTCACAAAAGTTTGAGGAGGGAGTCAAAGGTAGTAAAACAGGTGTCTGGTGTTGTGAAGGTAAGGGACTAAATGAAGTAGAAAAAACTTCACTTTTTTGGAAGATGACAGTACTGAACATGGGAAGTCTATGATTTTATAGACCTCTATCATATCCCCCCCTTTGTCTTTTTTCCAAGCTGAAAAGTCCCAGTCTTATTAATCTCTCCTCATATGGCAGTCGTTCCATACCCCTAATCATTTTTGTCGCCCTTTTCTGTACCTTTTCCAATTCCAATATATCTTTTTTGAGATGGGGCGACCACATACGCATGCAGTATTCAAATTGTGGGCGTACCATGGATTTATATAGAGGCAATATATTTTCTGTAGTCTTACCTATCCCTTTCTTAATGATTCCCAACATTAAAATAAAAAAAATTAAATTAATGGAGATATCCTATCTCCTAGAACTGGAAGGGACCTTGAAACGTCATCGAGTCCAGCCCCCTGCCTTCACTAGCAGGATCAAGTTCACTAGCAGGACCAAGTAACATTCTGTCCGCTTTTTTGACTGCCGCTGCACATTGAGTGGATGTTTTCAGAGAATTATCCACAATGACTGCAAAATCTCTTTGAGTGGTAACATCTAATTTAGACCCCATCCTTTTATATGAATAGTTGAGATTGTTTTCCATATGCATTACTTTGCATTTATCAGCATTGAATTTCATCTGCCATTTTGTTGCCCAGTCACCCAGTTTTGAGAGATCCTTTTGTAGCTCTTCGCAGTCTGCCTGGGACTTAACTATCTTGAGTAGTTTTGTATCATCTGCAAATTTTTCCACCTCACTGTTTATTCCTTTTTCCAGATCATTTATGAATACGTTGAATAGGACTGGGCCCAGTACAGACCCCTGGGGGACACCACTATTTACCTCTCTCCATTCTGAAAACTGACCATTGATTCCTACCCTTTGTTTCCTATCTTTAAGTAGTGAACAAGATAGAAAGAACTTGGTCATTGAGAGGTCAGGGAGAGAGCAGTACTTAGACATGCTCATGTGTAGGGCCCTACCAAATTTATGGTCCTTTTTGGTCAATTTCATGGTCACAGGATTTTAAAAATCATAAATTTCATGATTTCAGCTATTTTTAAATCTGAAATTTCAAAGTGTTGTAATTGTAGAGTTCTGACACAAGAAGGAGTTGGGGGGGGGGGTACGCACAAGGTTATTGTAGGTCGGGTTGTGGTACTGCTACCCTTACTTCTGTGGTGCTGCTGGTAATGGTGCTGCTTTCAGAGTAGGACAGCTGGAGAGTGGTGGCTGCTGGCTGGGAGCCCAGTTCTGAAGGCAGCCGCAGCACAGAAGTAAGGATGTCAATACTGTACCACGCCACCCTGACTTCTACCCTGCTGCCTGCAGAGGTGGACCATTGGCCAGCAGCCGCCACTCTCCGGCCACCTAGCTCTGAAGGCAGCAACACAGAAGTAAGGGTGGCATGGTATGATATTCCCACCCTTACTTCTGTGATGCTGCTGGAGGGACACTGTCTTCCGAGCTGGGTGTCGGTCCAACGGCCGCTCAGCTCTGAAGGCAGCACAGAAGTAAGAATGGCAATAACGTGACTCCCTTAAAATAACCTTGACACCCCCATGCAACACCCATTCAGGTCAGGACCCCCAATTTGAGAAACGCTGGTCTCCCCCCGTGAAATCGGTATGGTATAGGGTAAAAGCACACAAAAGACCATATTTCACGGGGGGGGGGAGACCAGATTTCATGGTCCGTGACATGTTTTTCATGGTTGTGAATTTGGTAGGGCCCTGCTCATGTGTGAATTAATAGATCTGTAGATGCGAGCGTGTTAACTCATATTGATAGGTGGGGACAGGGAGACTTCCATGTGAAGAGGAGGAGAACTATGTGGGGGATGGACTGTGAAGCAGGGAATAAAGGATAAACAGGCTTATTGATTAAACTGTAATATAAATGAAATAGTAGAGTAAGACAGTAGATTCATTAGAATGAAGAAAAAAATTTCCAGGGATAGACTTAAAGGAAGTAGTGATCTGCTTCTCTTTGAGGCTCCCCTAAGACTTTCTCCCAAACTATCTATAAAAACCATTTCATATCAACTGGAAGAAAGGGCCAGTTGATTCAATATAAATATCTTCTTTTTAACCATCAACATTTTTTTTTAATAAGTTGAGCCTGCTTTACCTTATCAGTTTTACAAATCCCTGGTTGGAGGGAAGTAGGGATGGTGTCGCCTGCTTCAGTTTTTTCTACTACCCACCTTTCCTACCCTTTTTGCAGAATAGTGGAGAATTCAGAGGAAGAGCTGCAAATACTCAGCTGTGTGGGACTAATTGGTGAGGTCTTTGAATTCTCACTTCAGTGGCTGAGGCAAGAGGAGTGAGCCAACCACTTCTTTGAAGCATCCTGCTCGTTTTTTTTACTTGGGGGTGTGTGTGTGTGTTTTAAGAGAGACTTCTGATACTCAACTGAACAGAAAACGTGGATTTTCCTTGGTGGGTGAAAGAGGCTTTATAGTTTTGATGTGTGCATTCGCTGTCGTATAACTACATGGATTGTAAGGCCTGGTCTGCACTTAAAATTTAGGTTGCTATAGCCACAGCGCTCAGGGATGTAAAAAATCCACATCCCGAGTGCCATAGCTGTGCCAACCTAACCCCCAGTGTAGATGCAGCTAGGTTGATAGCTTCTGACAGCTTAGCTACTGTCACTCAAGGAGATGGTGTTCCTATCATAATGGAACCATTGTAATAGGCTGCATCTACACTACAAAGTTATGCCAGCATAGCTACAGTGCTGTAGCTGTGTCGCAACAGACACTGTAGCATAGACATGGCCTTAGACTTTTCAGCCAAACATATTGCAGCTTTCATTCAAGTCATTTTAAAAGTATTGCTACACGTTTACATACATTGTTAGCCCACTATTCTTACACCTTTTTTCAAAATCCCACAAACCCACGCAGTCCTCCTTGCTGTCCACCATCTCTGACAGAAGCATGGAGCCTGCACAGCTCTGCACTGTTGTCATGAGTGTTACAAGCATAGGGCGCACAATCCTGTAGCATTTGCAGAGCCACAAGAAGAACCAAATGAATGGGGAACAGCCTTCCTTGGAGGATGGATGGCTGTGGGACATAGCGAGAACCAATTCAAGGTTGTTGGTGGCGTTCATGGAGCAGCTCTAGACAGTGCCACACTGCTGCTGGGCCTGAGAAACAAACACTGGTGGGATGGCATCATAATGTGAGTTTGGGATGATGAGCAGTGGCTGCAGAACTTTTGGACACACAAGGCCACATTTCTTGATCTGCGCTGAGCTCATCCCAGCCCACTAGTAGAGAGACACTAAAATGAGAGCTGCACTAACAGTGGAGAAATGAGTGGTGATCGCACTGTGGAAACTTGCAACACCAGTTTGCTACTGGTGAGTTGGAAAATGGACTGCAGGGGCAGTTTTGATGCAAGTGTTCAGGGCCATTAATCGCCTCCAGCTATGCAAGACTGTGACTCTGGGCAATGCGCAGGACCTAGTCGATGGATTTGCAGTGACGGCACACACATCCCTATTTTGCCACCAGGCCACCTTTCCACTGAGTACATCAACAAAAAGGGCTATTTTTCTATGGTTATGCAATCATTGGTGGATCACTGGGGATGCTTCACCGACATCAATTTGGGCTTGTTAGAGAAGATACATGACACTCACATCTTTAAGAATAATAGGACTGTTCAGAAACTACAAGCAGGGACTTTCTTACCTGACCGGCGGATTACCACTGGGTGGGAATGTTGAAATGCCAGTAGTGATCCTGGGGGACCGAGCCTTCCCCTGGGTCACGAAGTCAAACACCTGCCACCTCGACAGCACCAAGGAACCATTCAGCTACTAGCTCAGCAGATGCAGAATGACAGTTGAATGTGCTTTTGGTCGTCTGAAGGGTCACTGGCGTTGTTTACTCACAAGATTGGACCTCCAGTGAGAAAAATATCCCAATGATTAGAGCTGCCTTCTGTGTCCTGCATAATATATGTGAAGCAAAGGGGGAAAAGATTTTTCCACCAAGGTGGAGGTGGAGTGGCTGTCTGCTGAATTTTAACACTCAGGTACAAGGGCTACTAGAAGAGCCCAACATGCTGCTATATAGCTCAGGGAGGCTTTGAAATATAGTGAGCAAGAGTAGTGTGTGGTATGCTCGACCTCGCCCTGCTCTTTTTGTGGCCTGGTAAGGATCATGTGGTTACTGCTGTACATGTAGGAATATAATATTCAGTGCACCTATTTTGTTTTGCGTGATCCTATGAGTTGTGTGTCACCGTTACTATGAACTGCCTTTCTGCCAGAGCAATTCAGTCAATTCAAGAGAGACCAGGTGGATTTTAACCATTTTTGAAAACTACAATAGAAGTAAGTAAACAATCTCACTCCCTGCTGGGTGGTCCAGCGAGGCATACTGGCTGCAGGCAAATGAACCTTTTTTTTTCTTGTTTAGAGTCTCTCTACACCACCACACAGAGAAACTCTTTACACCCTCCTATATATCCTAAGTTACGCATGTGCCTTGTAATAGTTACATGCAGGGTGGATTTGATTAAATCAGTTTGATTTAAATCATGATTTAAACCACTAGTCAGGAAGACTCGATTTAATCATGGATTTCTACATAAAAGTGCATTCTTGTTGGTTGTTATAATCTTAATACATATTCTTCATCACTCGGAGATAGATGTAGGTTTCATTTTTAGAAGGTACACACTATACATCTGTAAAGTGATTTATTTTGAAAACTTTTCAGATTAGTTTTACAGCTATATCAGAAAATGAATGATTGTTTGGTTATTTCATTTACCAATTGAAGCAGATATTTATGAAGTCATTTGGAGGTGAACTATTTCCAATTCAACAGGTTAATCATTAATATTTGGAGGATTTTCTTGCCATGCTGTATTAGGAGTGAATGAATTAGTCCAAAGGAAGAAAATATTCTTTGTACACAAGCAGAAGAAGCTACTGCTATTAAGTGAGATTATCACTTCAACCGTCTCTGAATCCAAGTGCTTAAGTGACTTCCACCAGTTCACTGGTGTGACTTTCTTTAAAACATCATCGGCAAACATATATTTCTTGAATGGTTCACCCTTAGCTCTGAAGTTTATTATGGTTGGCATTATGGAAGGATGATTGCTGGATGTCCATGTCATAGCCAGGAAACATTTTCCAAAGTTCACTGCAGCCAATTCATCTTACTGAGCCAAATGTATATTACATTTGCTTGCAATCACTGTCTAATTGCCAGGATCTGTAAGAGCAAAGCCAGTGTAGGCTTTTCCATCAATGTGGTATAACGAACCATCTATAAACCACACCTGAATAGATTTTTGTTTAGGAAAAGATTTCTCATCCCATTTGGAGCCCCAGAAAGATATTTCTTTCTAGTGCTCAGTTGAAGAAGTGGGCACTCATGGGGTTCCCACCTACCAATAATCCTCAAGCAGTTTTAGATGGTCCAGACAGGGTCTTTTACCTGCAAATCTCAATCCATTAAAGCTAAAGTCCAGCGAGCCAGTTGAGAATTTGATACCGGCCCATCTTTAATTTGTCCAGAGAAGATATTTTAGAAGGGTGTGAAGAGTCCTAAGGACTATGTGTTTAACCCGTAATAGATTCTGAATGGCCCAATACACTGCTAGAACTTGATTTTTTTTTTTTTTTTTTTTTTTTTGCTTGCAGAAAATTGGAGCATAAGCTTGTCATGTCATCTGACGAAGTGGGTATTCACCCACAAAAGCTTATGCTCCAATACGTCTGTTAGTCTATAAGGTGCCACAGGACTCTTTGTCGCTTTTTGTAGGTTAGGATGTGCTAGTGCAGCTATCTAGGTAATTTTTGATTTTAAGCCCTGGACTACTTGATTGTGTTCAGACTTCCATTCCCAAATATCTCCCTTCTTGAGAAGTCTATACAGTGGTTTAGCAATTTCAGCAAATGCTGGAATAAATTCCCTATTGAATCCTGCTAATCTCAGAAAGGATCTCAACTCATGTTCAGAGTACTTGGACTTACTCCTGAAGGGGCTGTCTGCTATCAGGGCCAATTTCAGTTCCCAGGAAGGATACTTTATTCCTGGCTATCTGAACCTTCTTCCCATTTAATTTTAACCCTGTCTCACTCAGTAGTTTAAACAACCAAGTTAGGACTTCTCTGTGTCCTTCCTCAGTTTCTGAGGCAACTAATACATCGTCATCATGTACCAATACCTGATCAGTTTCCAAAAGAGGAGCCAGAAACTTGGTTATGTCTGCATGAAATAATGTGAGAGAGTTATTAAATCCCTGAGGAAGTAGGGTCTGTGTAAACCAGGGGCAGGCAACCTACGGCACGCGTGCCAAAGGCGGCACGCAAGCTGATTTTCAGTGGCACTCACATTGCCCGGGTCCTGGCCACCAGTCTGGGGGGCTCTGCATTTTAATTTAATTTTAAATGAAGCTTCTTAAATATTTTAAAAACCTTATTTACTTTACATACAATAGTTTAGTTATATATTATAGACTTATAGAAAGAGACTTTCTAAAAACATTAAAATGTATTACTGGCTTGCGAAACCTTAAATTAGAGTGAATAAATGAAGACTCGGCACACCACTTCTGAAAGGTTGCCGACCCCTGGTGTAAATTGTGACCTTTGTGCATGAAAGCAAACTTATATTTCTGTGCTTTCTGGGGCCACAAGGACAGACCAGAAGCTATTAGTTAAATCAAAAATAGAAAACCACTTCTTTCCATCAGTTACTCGTTCTAATAGGTCCTGATAGGATGCCACCACTGAGGCAACTGCAGGAGTACGTTGATTCAATGTTTCTTATAATCAGTGATAGCATGGATGTCTGGAGAATGTCACTCCCAAGAATCCCTATATCATCTTCCAAATTTTGTTTGTCAAATTTTGTGTCGGTCTGCGCCCCAGATATTATTATTATTATTGGAATTTTATCTCTAAAAGATATAAAGGGGGTTGACCAGTTTATCTATCCAATTCATGTCTCCTGGATTTTAAGGACCCATGTGCACTCGGTTCTACAGGTAAGATACGTTTTGACGCCTTGGTATCCACTAACATTTTGTATTGCCTGTCATGATTTTAACATTGGGATGCCCAAAGGAATCCCAGGATAAGGGAACCTCCATGGGTTGGTGGGGCATGTTGCCCTATTGTGGACAGGGAGCACTAGGCTCCAGTCCTGGGTCACCACCCAAGGTTCTAACTGTATTTGCAGGTACAGATTTAGAAAAAGTTTTTCCAGGTGCTTAGAAAGTGTCATTATTAACTTTCAGTATGGAATTCTTTACTTGATATCTTCATTTTGTTTTTTAAATGGTCCCTTAATTCAGCATAAGGCGGCCTCTTTTGATCTTTTCCTTTATCCCTTTTTATCTCTGAGGCCCTTTTCCTCTCCTTCCTTTTTCCCTTGAATGGTCACAACAGATCTTGTTTTTCCTTTTATCTTTAAACCCTGCCTAGCGGAGCTATCCTGCCATGCTCCATATGCAATGAGGATTTTGCCATGGGTATTGTTTGCATTGACCAGCAAGGCAATCCTATTCCTAAAATCAGGATGGAATCCTACTATTAATGTTTGTAGACCAGATTATCACAGTTGGCATCTGGGAAGATTAACTCATAGCCTCCCCAAAAGTGAGCTTCAAAAGCCTGAGGGGTCTCATACTCCCTTTGTTTTGTATTCTACAAATACTTTTCCCCTAAGAGTGTGGCACTAGATTATTTTTAGCTTCTCTTAATTGTGGTTTCTCATCTAGACACTTACCTATAATCTCAGTGGAAATAGCTGATTTGAGATTGGGTGTCAGTGAAACCGCAACCACTAAACAAAAATCTTGATTTGTCCATTCATTTACTTTAGCTTCTCTTTCCCAGTTTGGAAGCCAGCTCTTGTTAAAGGTCCCATGGACTGAACAATGGCTTGAATTGTTCAGGAAAAAGTGAAGTAGTCTCATTTACCACTTCTTCGCGGTCACCATTTTCATTGCCCCCCTCAGTGGGTCTCCACCTGACATGATTGCTTCTAGTGACAGGGACCATTGGATTAGGGCAATGGTTCTTAACCTATTTACCATTGTGGGCCGTATCCAGTACTACCTGTATGGCCCCAAGGATGTCACATGGCCCACAGCTGTGTGCTGATGGGCTAGGTTGAGAACCACTGAATTAGGCTGACAGTCTCTCTGATCTGGATCATCATGCCATAAATCACACTTATAATCATAATATGAGGGATATAAATCTCCCTCGTTGTCGTTTCTCTGAGGAGGAGGGTGTGGACTCTGTTGCATCGGAACCTATAATGGAAGCCATCTTACCCGTCTCACTTGCAACTGGATTTGTAATTTAGCAATGGTTTGATTGCAGTGACCATGGGAGGCTGCCCATTTCCGTCCCTGGTTCTCCTGCATTAAAGCTCGAAGGACAGATCAACTGTCTTTAATTCTTTCTCTAATTCCCCTACTTTTTGCCCAAGTTGTTGGCATTTCTTGGACAGTGTCACATTTTCATTAGTGACTGTTTCCATTGTTACTGAGGAGCTCAAAATGGAGCCTTGAGCAGCCTGCAGATAGCTCTAATGCTGATGGGCATGCTGGTGTCCCGCCAATTAGACTTGTAAGTCTTTCAGGGCTTTCTGGACCTGACTCAGTCTTTCATGGGATTTGGTGCTCGCCTTCCAGCATCCTTGAATGAGGGTGTTTTTCCTAATGACCCTTTTAGGCTTAGTTGCCATCAACTTTCCCCATTGCTTTTGGAGCAAATCCCAAAGAGGATCATTGAGAGTCCGCTATGAAGGCATCCTGGGACCAGTAAGGCCCCCTGTTGGAGGAGATGTAACTTGAATATCTCTTCCTTCCCCATCCTCTCTTCTGTAGAGACTTTTTAGCCCACTACAATCTGTCTTCGCGAGACTAAGATATCTTCCCCCATCTGGATTGCAAGGTTGCAGTCCTGACCCCAAGTACTGTAATTTTGAAATCTGACAAGATCCACTGGTCCTCACAGGGGACATCAATTATTACGAACTGCCCTTCCTCTCACCCCGGACCCCAGAGTAATTCTGTCAAAATTGAGAGAGATCAAGTGAATTTTAACCATTTATAGACAACTACAGTAGAATCTAAATATGTGATCCTAGGCTACAATACAGCAAGTAAGTAAACAATCTCGCTCCCTGCTGGGTGGTCCAGTGAGGAGTACCAGTTTGGGCAGATGAATCTTTCTCTCTGTTTAGAGTCTGTCACCCTTCCACTACATGCCACAAAGAGAAGCTCTAAACATATATGCTAAGTTATGCATGCGCCTTGTGATTGTTATGTGCACATACACCGCATGTCCAGACATATCCAACTATGGCTCCCCCTACTGCCAGAAAATGTGAAACACATGCTAAAAGGTAAACATTAAAACAAGAAGGGTAAAGGTGCTTCACTCCAGAGATACTGGAGCGTCTAAGGTAGAGCCTTGCCTGGGACTATTTTTTTAGTCCCGCCCCGCCCTGCAATTTCCACTCCCACCTGCTGTTGCATTGTTTCTTGTATTTTTATCCTGCTCCCATCCACAAAACCTTAGATACCACAAATCCCTCAGGAAACAGATCCCTGCATGCTACTAAAAAAAATCAGTTTATATATATATAACTAAATTCAGACACAATTTTTACCACTAAAAGAATAAACCAAATACTGCTTAAACCATGTAAAAAATACTTTAACTCCTGTTATGATAGACATAAAATCTTCCTATCCCTCACTTAGATTTAAGTATTAAAACCTTTATTAAGAAAAACTTGGTTTATATTACTGACATTCTATTTATGACAGACTGATGAACGATTTACTGTTTTCCTGCAAATTACCACAGTGTGTTTTGTTTTTGTTTTGGCATCCCAATTCTGCCTATAACAAAGACTGTCACAGCACATGAAAAGATGGGAGTTGCCTTACCAAGTGTGTGGGGGGGGTCAGTGCTAACGAGCCAATTCAATTAAGGTGGAAGTGGGCTATTCTCAACAGTTGACAAGAAGGGGTGAATACCAAGGGAGGAAAAATCACTTTTGTAGTGCTAATGAGGCCTATGTGATTAAGGTGGCTCATTTCGAACAGTTGACAAGAAGATGTGAGTATCAGCAGGGGGAAATTAGTTTTTGTAGTGACTCATCAACTCCCAGTCTTTGTTCAGGCCTAATTTGATGGTGTCCAGTTTGCAAACACCATCATAGGACCTAACCACATCAGCCACACCATCAGAGGCTCATTCACCTGCACATCTACCAATGTGATATGTGCCAGCAATGCCCCTCTACCATGTACATTGGCCAAACCGGACAGTCTCTACGCAAAAGAATAAATGGACACAAATCAGACATCAAGAATTATAACATTCAAAAACCAGTAGGAGAACACTTCAGTCTCCCTGGACACTCAATAAGAAACTTAAAAGTGGCAATTCTTCAACAACAAAAATTCAAAAACAAACTCCAATGAGAAACTGCAGAACCGGAATTAATTTGCAAACTGAACACCATCAAATTAGGCCTGAATAAAGACTGGGAGTTGTTTTTGCTGATACAGACTAACACGGCCACCAGGTCAGCTCCCAGACTACTGCACTGGGCAGCACAGCATGGGGGAAGAGATGACCAGCCCTCTGTGGAGAAAGAAGTGGTTCAGGACTATTTAGAAAAGCTGGGTGAGCACAAGCCCATGGGGCCAGATGTGCTGCATCCGAGGGTGCTAAAAGAGTTGGCGGATGTGATTGCAGAGCCATTGGCCATTATCTTTGAAAACTCATGGCGATTGGGGGAGGTCCCGGATGACTGGAAAAAGGCTAATGTAGTGCCCATCTTTAAAGAAGGAGGAGCTGTGGAACTACAGGTCAGTCAGCCTCACCTCAGTCCCTGGAAAAATCATGGAGCAGGTCCTCAAGGAATCAATTCTGAAGCACTTAAAGGAGAGGAAAGTGATCAGGAACAGTCAGCATGGATTCACCAAGGGCAAGTCATGCCCGACTAACCTAATTGAATTCTATGACGAGATAACCGGCTCTGTGGATGAAGGGAAAGCAGTTGACATGTTATTCCTTGACTTTAGCAAAACTTTTGATACGGTCTCCCACAGTATTCTTGCTGGCAAGTTAAAGAAGTATGGGCTGGATGGATGGACTGTAAGGTGGATAGAAAGTTGGCTAGATCGTTGGGCTCAATGGGTAGTGATCAATGGCTCCATGTCTAGTTGGCAGCCGGTATCAAGCGGAGTGCCCCAAGGGTCGGTCCTGGGGCCGGTTTTGTTCAGTAGCTTCATTAATGATCTGGAGGATGGCGTGGATTGCACCCTCAGCAAGTTTGCAGATGACACTAAACTGGGAGGAGTGGTAGATACGCTGGAGGGTAAGCATAGGATACAGAGGGACCTAGACAAATTAGAGGATTGGGCCAAAAGAAATCTGATGAGGTTCAACAAGGACAAGTGCAGAGTCCTGCACTTAGGACGGAAGAATCCCATGCACTGCTACTAGGGACCAAGTGGCTAGGCAGCAGTTCTGCAGAAAAGGACCTGGGGGTTACAGTGGACGAGAAGCTGGATATGAGTTGACAGTGTGCCCTTGTTCCCAAGAATGCTAACAGCATTTTGGGCTGTATAAGTAGGGGCATTGCCAGCAGATCGAGGGATGTGATCATTCCCCTCTATTCGACATTGGTGAGGCCTCATCTGGAGTACTGTGTCCAGTTTTGGGCCCCACACTACAAGGATGTGGAAAAATTGGAAAGAGTCCATTGGAGAGCAACAAAAATGATTAGGGGTCTGGAGCACATGACTTATGAGGCGAGGCTGAGGGAACTGGGATTGTTTAGTCTGCAGAAGAGAAGAATGGGGAGGGATTTGATAGCTGCTTTCAACTACCTGAAAGGGGGTTCCAAAGAGGATGGAGCAGATGACAGAACAAAGAGCAATGGTCTCAAGTTGCAGTGGGGGAGGTTTAGGTTGGATATTAGGAAACACTATTTCATTAGGAGGATGGTGAAGCACTGGAATGGGTTACCTAGGGAGGTGGTGGAATCTCCTTCCTTCGAGGTTTTTAAGGTCGGGCTTGACAAAGCCCTGGCTGGGATGATTTAGTTGGGGATTGGTCCTGCTTTGAGCAGGGGGTTGGACTAGATGACCTCCTGAGGTCCCTTCCAACCCTGATATTCTATGATTCTATTATGGCAGTGGGACCTGCAGGATCCCAGTCCCGCTGCAGGGTTCTAGTTTAAGGATGCAGCCTATATGGGAGCTCTCCAGTCCCCTAACATTAGGCAGTAACAGCTACACCTCTATCCCGATATAATGCGACCCGATATAACACAAATTCGGATATAACGCGGTAAAGCAGCGCTTCGGGGGGGCGGGGCTGCTTTACCGTGTTATATCCGGCAGCGGGGCTCCCTGCAGCGGCCGGAGCCCGGGGCTCTTTAAATCACCGCTGGAGCCCTGCCGCTGCTACCCCAGGGCTCTGGCAGCGGGGCTTGGGCAGCGCTTTAAAGGGCTCGGAGCTCTGGCCGCTGAGGGGAGCCCCGGGCCCTTTAAATCACCGTCGGATCCCTGCCGCCACTACCCTGATATAACTCGGTTTCACCTATAATGTGGTAAGATTTTTTGGCTCCCGAGGACTGTATTATATTGGGGTAGAGGTGTAATTGGTTGCTTTCAGAACTGCTGAGCATTTGGTTGCATATATTGTGAAATAATAAAGATGAATTATGTTCCAAATAGTAGAATTTTATTCTGTAACAAAATCAGTGCAAAAAAACCCAACCTGTGTAATTTTAAAACAAATACATTAAAATCTTAATAAAACTTAATAAATTAAGAGAACAGAACTTATGAAGGGGAAAGAATGTTCATGTCCATTCCAGCTACACATACACCAACTGTGGCTTTCACAGGTCAGTGCATGTGAAGCGG
The DNA here is from genome assembly GCF_028017835.1 of Emys orbicularis. NCBI lineage: Eukaryota > Metazoa > Chordata > Testudines > Emydidae > Emys > Emys orbicularis. The sequence continues at coordinate 247,173,108 of NC_088683.1, forward strand.
TGATTGTCTTTCATGTCCCACAGGGTAGAGTGTTAGCGGTAGTGCAGCAACCCCGATACCATGTGGAATGTTGAGCAGGTGCTGGGTGTAGGAACTTCCCAGTATTGAGTTCTCAATGGGCTGCAGAGGGGGGCGAGCCCAGGATTGTTGAACCTGCAGGTCCACCAGTCTGCAGCATCAGTTTGCTGCCTAAGAAGCTCCATTATGTCCTGGTGTATCTCCCTTTCCTTTTCCTGCTTGGACTCCTGGATCTTTCTCCTCTCCACTATTTCCTTCTCCAAGTTGTCCACAGAGTTCATCCTCCAGGCCTTGTGCTCATGGTCCAGTGCAGCATTGGCTTGCAGGATTACATGGAACAAGTCATCCTGAGTCCTTTTTTCTCATCCTTATCTGGCTTAGGCATTCTGCGGGGGTGGAGGGGAAGACCCTGAAGGCTGCAATGGTAGCAGCTGAAGATAAAACACTCAGAAGTACCATTGTCAGCGCATTCACTACAGAAAGTGAAACTTAAGATGCTGAACTCACTCCTCTTGCTCCCTAAAGTTTTAAGCACTACAGTCTCACTTCTGTTTGGGAATGCTTATGCACAGCACCAGCCATGGTGAGTATGGCCTGCCAGGGGTTGGGGAAGTGAGGAGGGAATTGCTTGGTTGCATGATTCTAGTAGTGTAGGTCAGTGGCACTGAATACAGGCACTGTTTTCTGTAGGCACTGATTGTTTTAGCTGATATCTTTCTCAATGTCGCAAAGGCAGATGCTGCTAGCCTGGGTACTGAAATGGTGCCTGCTGAAGTTATCGCTAGTGGTGTGGGAAAGTGTCCTAATATGGAGGAAGAAATAAGGCAGCCCTCCCTAGAAACCTTCGGCAGAGGATTTCAGAGGATCTCAAGGAAATATTCATCGAGATCTTTCAGGAGGATTCCAGGGACATCCCTGTGTACATAAACAAACGGCTCTACATGGCGCCCCTACCTAACTCTAGAGGGGAATGAAAAGCAGATACAACTCTACTTCTCTTGGTTGTGCCACTACCTCTTCTAGCCTGAGTAAATTAATGAAAAGTCAAAAGATGAGTCCTGCTACTTTGCGGGGAAGGGAGGGAGGCATCCCTGTAATAGAAAATTTATCTAAGTACTTACCCAAGGTTCCTTCCCATGCATTGGGCTCACCTGTGCTCAACTGGCTGGACTATAGTGCAGTCAAAAACAGATCCTGGTTCACTGCCCAGCTGGATCCCCCAGTTGCCTGTCCCCCATACTCTTTCTCCTCACTTTTCACAGCAGGGGCCTGTGACTCTGGCTCATCAGAGGTATCCACAGTGCTGGAGGGGACAGGGTGTGTCAGCAGAGTATGGCATGCAGCTCTTTGTAAAAGCGACATGTCTGAGGCTTGACACCAGATCTCTTGTTGGCCTCCCCGGCCTTCTGGTATGCCTGCCACAGCTCCTTGACTTTCCTTCAGCACTGCTGCTGGCACCTGTTGCATCCCTTCTACTGTATCCCCTGAGCAATCTGCTCATAGATGTTGACATTTATACGGCTGATCCAGAGCTGTGCCCACACAGCCTCTTCTCCCCACACAGCCTCTTCTCCCCACAGGCCCAGAAGATCCAATATCTTCTGTATACTCCAGGCAGGAGTGCATCTGGAGCATGTAGCCAGCATGATCAACTGGCCAATTGCACTCAACTATGTACAGCTACTAGATGTGCTCACCAAGCCAGGCAATCAGTGTAGACACGTGCACAACTAGGTCAACGTAAGCTGCCTTGCATCAACCTAACTTTGTAGTGTAGACTAGGCCTGAGTACACTTCCCAGACCTGAAGAAGAGCTCTGTGTAAGCTCAAAGGCTTGTCTCTCTCCAACAAAAGTTGCTCCAATAAAAGATATTATTTGACCCACCTTGTCTCTATGATTATTTCATAGCAGTTCCAGTGTCCAAAGTCTTGGTGCTAAAGGAAAGGGTTAGGAATGCCTGTAAATGCCATACGTTATTTTAAACTGAAGTTTATAACTGAACATTTGTTAGTCTGTTGCAATCAGGTATCATTTTACCAAAAAGCTACTACGTTTGTGATGTTGGAAAGTAGAGCCCAATGTAAAATTGTAAACATGAAATATTCCACTTGTATTGTTCTGAAGTCCTTATCCTTTTGTTAGGAAAAGATTTACATGATTTGCCATTGTTGGACTACAATGCTGCTTCTTCCAGATATCTCTCTTTGGAAGTTGACCACCATTAGGACCAAAAGGATGCTTATTTTAATGTTTGTATTTTAAACTGTATAGTGTTTTATGCACAACTCTTATGTGAACATCCATAATACTGAGCACATGTCTATAGTTTCCTTTAAAGTAACTGGAAGTTTTTTCTTTAACCTCTTGGTGCTGGTTGCAGTTGCACTTGATGGTGACATTAATGCATTAGGCAGGGAATATAGACTGATGGGTGAGTGAATGTACTCTGTTAGTCAAGCAGGAGTGTATGTGCCAGTCAGAATGAAGTGATGTGATTTGATGCTTGGGCATCAGTTTCATGTTTTAAAATTCTTCATTGATATTTCATGCAGTACAACTGTTTTCTTCTCAATTATTTGGACCAGTTCCAAACAGCAATTTTTTTGGCAATGTCCATTATGATAGCCTTTACAAAGTCAATTTGTTTCTTATTATAGTAAAGATGTGTGCCACAGGAGTGCTGGTAAGACTAATCTTTGTTTTTTGGTTCCAGTCACATGACATGGGTCAAGGTTACATAACTCTTAGACCCCTGTCACTTGCAAGGGGTCTGTGTCCACTGAATCCAGGGCTTAGCTTACCTCACCACACCCCTCCCCCGCTCTCCTCTTACTTGGATATTTTTAAAAATAGAATGGAACAGGTACCAAACCTAACATTGCCAGTTAATAAAACGCAGATAGAGTATCTTAGTCATGTGGCTGTCATGAACCACTTTGACAGGATTATTCTGCTTCTTATTGAACAATAAGTATGAACTCTGAATCTCAGTTGTTTCCTGATCATATAGCTACTTCTCAAAGATCTTCGATAGTGGCCAGTTCAGCTGCTGAGACAGATTCCATCTGCTATTGGATGTGGTGGTGGATGTTGAAAAACAGCGGGGTATACTGCGAGTCAGGACACCTGGGTTCTGTTCCCGGCTCTGCCACTGTCTGTCTGTGTGACCTTAGGCAAATTGTCTTTGACCCCACTTCTCCTGCTTTGTCTTTTCTTTTTAGACTGTAAATTCCGAGGGGCAGGAGCTGTCTGTTTTGTACAGCTTAACGTGGTGAGGTCTCAGTCATAATTGGGCTCTCTAGGAGTCACCCTCTTCTAATTATGATCATAAATGTTCAGTGACTGAGTGAATTTATGGTACTTCTCTTAGCACATGCTACATTGTTCGCAGCATTCTGGATGTCCTCAGACAGAGAGGTATTGTCTTGCTTAGTTTCATCGTGTATTAACTTGATATGCATAGTATGGCTTTGCAGATTGCTGTTTATCTTTTCAGGTTGCCAGCCACTTTGTTTGATACCTGATATTCCTGTGTTGGTCACAGTATTCTTGAAATTCTTTAATGACTTTATTTAGTAGCTTGTAATCCTCTTCGTGCTACTGTTGAAATATACTGTCGTTCTTCAGTGTCTCTGGACCTGCCACTTTTAGTGTGTGGAGAACTTTGCTTGTTTCAGATTCTTTGCAATATCCCCTGCTTCCAGGAAAATTGTAAACATTACAATCACCTCCGTTTATTCCTTTCCAGATTGAGGGATTCATGTGCTTTCATATGATCCATTTTTTAAATTTATATTCCGACACGAAATAATAATGTGGGCACACTGTTGCTTATAAGAGACTAATCTTAATTTCCTAATCCCAGTCACATGTCATGGGTGTCAGAGTAGTTGTCAGTAAAGTAGTAGCTTTGTTTCATGTGCCACACAGGCTACATGGTTGAATAAAGTTGTAAGACAAATTTTCATGTAGTTGCATAGCTTAAAGAGGTCACAGTTCCACTTGTGAGTACCTAATCTTTTACTGGAATAGGTGTGATGGCACCAAAGAATAGAGTGTGTGTGTGTATGTATGTGTATGTGTGTATATATATATATAATTACCAGAGAGAAATCATCTTTATTAAGTGAATCTGTGTGCTAACAATATTAAGAACTATGAAATAATTGCAGATACTCATTGTTGCTTATATGGAAAAAAGTCTGGTCTCGAAAAATTTGCCATGCAGTGTGAGACTTAGGATATGTCTACACTAGTACTTTTGACAGAATAATTTGTTGCTCAGGGGTGTGAAAAAACACCCCTCTGAGCAACGTAAGTTTTACTGACAGAAGCGCTGATGTGGACAACGCTATGTCAGCAGGAGACGCTCTCCTGCCAACATAGCTACCACCACTTCTTGAAGGTGGTTTAATTATGTTGCTGGGAGAGGTCTCCCGTCTGGGTAGAGTGGCTTAACATGAGCAATCTTACAGCAGCTGTGCCACTGTAAGCTCGCTAGCATAGACATAGCCTAAATAAACACAATCTACTTAATGAGGGTAATTAGTGACAATTTACCTAGGGATGTGATGGATTTTCCATCCCTTGACATCTTTAAATCAAGATTGGATGTTTTTCTGAATGATGTGCTCTAGCTCAACCTGAAGTTATGGACTTGAGGCAGGAATTGCATGGTGACATTCTATCCCGTGTTGAAGGTTGGACTAGATCGTAATGGTTCCTTTTAGCCTTAAAATCTATGAAAAAAAATATAATTTCATTTTCAAAGTACCCAAAGATGGTATTTTGTACTAAATTAATGATCTTACCATTTTTATCTGTTGAACCACAGTAACACAGCTTTAAAAGACTCAGCATTAACTCTGAGTACATTTTTGTCACCAATCCCCCAAAACTAAATTTCTAAATTAGTAGTTTAGTTGCCACAAAAATAAAGTTGTGTGCTAAGGCAGTTTTTGTTGTCAGATTTATGCTTGATTCCATTGTTTGTTACAACTCCATAAAAAGGGATTCATTATAGCAATGCCTTCAAACCTGAAAGATTACATGTTCAGCAAAAATACAAAAAATGTAATTTTTCTTCTTTTCTGCTGCTTTATGATGTGTAATGGCAGCCTTAAACTTTTTTTGCAGTTATACATCTCAATCTCTCCAAAGGCTTTGCCAAGATCCTACATCAAAGAGAGGGAAATGGATATTTATATTAGATTATGTGGGTCTCTTGGGAAAGTCTTTTTACATCCTCAAGGAGAGTAGAAAAGGGCATTTTTTTGTTTTGATTTTTCACAGTTTCCCTTAACACTGCATATGTGTTTGTAAATATTGTATCTGTTTGTGAATTATACTGTAAGTGTTCGTTTTTGTGCACATAACATGTTTTGTGTTTGAGGATGTTCATCCAGTAAATGGAACAAAACAAAGCAGCCTTGAAAAACTAGTGCCAAGTTGGTATTGAACTTGTTCGTCGGTGCAAAAACTGAAATGTGATGTTTTGTATTATAGGTCCAAAAACAGTGGAAATCCATTTTATAATTTGCAAGAACAAACTTCTGAAGCTGTGGAAAAATATGGTATGTCTGCTGTATTTTCATGTGTTGTATATGCAACTTGTCGCCAAATGTCTCTTGAGTTGTAGTTGTTACCTTAACAAAACTTGTCTATAAAAATGAGAAGTTGTAACAAAAACTCCATTTAGGGGAAGTACTGAGACATATTCTTTTATTTTCAAACATTTAAGTTGTAATATCTCTTCCCTTATGATACACAGTTCTGACAGTTGGCAGTCACTTGACATTCAGGGATTCAGTAAATGAAGCACAAAATGATGTAGCCTTGATGAACCCCCTTTAAAGTTGTTTAACAAACCTAACATATTGCTGTTACTATATACCTGTACTCATGTGGAATGAATCAGAATTGAGACAACTTTTAATTTTTATCTAACTGCTGAACACATTTGCAAAATTTCTAGACGTTTGAAACTTCAGTTGCTAATTTAAAAGTACAAAATAAGATGTACAACAGCATTCAGTGCAAAAACCGCTATTAACATAGCATTAAGATTACAAATTGAAACATCAGAAAATGCGGAAATTAAGGTTCTAATAGTAATATTAATGTGGTTGTATTGCACACGGTGTCTATTTTGTTCATACTTTTAACAGTGTAACCTAGAATTGAAAATATTACATATGTGCAGTGTAGCAAAATTAATGTTTTAATTTTTAAACTTTTAAAATATCTTGCAACCTTTAAACTTAATGGGGAAAAAATATGGGTAAGAGAAGAAAAAACAGTGTTCAAAACAGTTTCATAACTAGCTAGGTTTTCAATTGCACTTCTACGTAGATACGAAAAAATATAGCTGTAGAATTCTAAAATTTCCAAGTGCAGTAACCAGTAATTGACTGAAAACCTTTTTGAACTGCACATGCCCGAAGTGATTTTTTAATCAGTTACATTTTTTTCTAGTTTACTGAGTGACTGTCCATTAATAAAGACTAACATTATGGAATGGGAATGCTGGAGTTTGAAACTTCAGCCACTTTTGAATAGTGTACAGAATGTTTTTTTGAAACAGTTTAAATGTGGGAAGAGGTGGTGTTCCTAATTAAAGAACTGCTGAATGTATCTGGGGGGAGGTGCGTGGGTTGTTGTTGTTTTTTTAAATGCACCCCCCACCCCCAAGTTTCTGTTGTGATAAAGTATTGAGAGGATTGGCCCAGAAGGAAAGTGTTCTTAACTCTTTAAAAACGATGTAAAACTGTTGAGGGGGGTGAGCTTTATAATTAAAGTTGAGTTACAACCTTAACTATAGATTTTGCTTTCGTGAAGGCTGTAACTCTTTGCAAGAGCTGTGATGTTTCCTTTCCATAATACAGTTGTTTTTGGGAGACTTTAGAAATTGGTCCTCTGCTCTGTCAAGCAGGTAGCAGCTAGTGACTGCTCAGTCATTTTTGTACCCACAGCACCTCTGAGACCACCCACCTGCTTCTTGTTCTCCAGAAAATTGCTCTTCAGTTGCAAAAAGTTTTGTGGATGGTGCCCGCTCCTGTTGAAATCTAGGCCACGACTTTTATGCTGACTTTTCTCCTGCTGGCCACTCTGCTCTGAATGATGTAACTCTTTGCCATGGTTGGGTTTTTTTTAACATAGTCCCTGAAACTGTACTAGACAATTTAGGCACTTTATAAAATAAGGGCATGTTCCTTACCCCATTTTAGAACTTGCAATCTAATTTTAGATGTGGGGAACACCAAGAAGGATGGTGATTACAGGAACATAATCAAATGGTTATTCCGTTTTAGTATCTGCACATCTTAATTGTTCCAGTAAGTTGGGGGGGGGGGGGGGGGGAGAGAGAGCGAGAGCACAATCACGTCCTTTAGGTAACATGGAGGAAGTTTGTTTTTAGGAGCGATCAGGGGATGGTGAGGGTTGGTGAACAGACACTGGGAAGGTAGTCTGCATAAGAAGCAACATGGAAGAAGATAGGAGTGTGAGAAGGAAACTAATGAGGGGATCACAGGTGGAGAAGAGGCTTGATGGAACAAAAGGTAAAACGTGAAGGCTGAAGTGGAACTGTGTACTATCTTCATTGCAAAGACAGGAACTTTAAATTTGATACACAGGGCAAGAGGAGCCATTGGAAGAATTTAAAAGGGAGTGATATGGTCTAACAGCTGATATGCAAGGTAATTTCAGCAGCAGCTGTGGGTATCAAAGACTGGAAGGAATTTACCGTGATGGAGATGATTAAGATATAGACAAGTTATTTTGCTGTTGCAAAAGACAAAAAGGAATGGATTCTTTTTTATGATGAGGAGAAAAATGGTGCAAGATTTGGCTTTGACCCAAGTGAGAGATGGAGTTAAAATGACCCCCAAATTGTATCACTTTATGATGGATACTCATGTTGACAGTAATGAACAGAGGTAGTGGACGGGGTATAGGAGGAAAAATAAATGGCTTTTGTTCATGCTGAACCTAAGGTAAAAGCAACGTATCCAAAAGGAAACCTTGGAGAGAGTCTCAAATGCAAGGCTGGACGTACCTCATGTAGAGAAATAAATCAGGGTTGCATCCCTGATCATTTTGGCTGATAGCCACTGATGGACCTATCCTACATGAACTTATCTAATTCTTTTTTGAACCCAGTTATAATTTTGGCCTTCACAACATCTCCTGGCAAGGAGTTCCATAGGTTGACTGTATATTAGCTACCTTCCAATCATCTGGTATAGAGGCTTATTTAAGCAATAGGAAACATACCATAGTTAGTAGTTCTGCAGTTTCATATTTAAGTTCTTGCAGAACTCTTGGTTGAAACCATCTGGTCCTGGTGACTTATTACTAGTTTGTTCCAAAACCTCCTCCATTGACATCTAAATCTGGGACAGTTCCTCAGAGTTGTCACCTAAAAATGGTAGCTCAGGTGTGGGAATCGTCCTCATGTCCAGTGGAGTGAAGACTGATACAAAGAATTTATTTAGCTAATCTGAAATGGCCTAGTCTTCTTTGAATGCTCCTTTAACACCTCGATGGTCCAGTGGCCCCACTAATTGTTTAGCAGGTTTCCTGCTTCTAATGTACTTTTTTAATTAATTATTATTATTTTTTTATTTATTGACTTATTTATTGCTGTTCGTTTTTGAGTCTTTTGCTAGTTGCTCTTCAAATTCTTTTTTGGCCTGCCTAATTATATTTTTAAACTTGACTTGCCAGATTTTGTGCTCCTTTCTATTTTCCTCACTAGCATTTGACTTCCAATTTTTAAAGGATGCCTTTTTACTTCTTACAGCTTCTTTTACTTTATCATTGTTATTTGCCACAGTGGCACTGTTTTGATCCTCTTACTATGTTTTTTTTAATTTGGGGTATACATTTAGTTTGAGCCTCTATTTTATGGTGTTTTTAAATAGTTTCCAGGCAGTTTGCAGGCATGACACACTTACAACTGTAACTTTTAATTTTCATTTAACTAGCTTCCTCATTTTTGTGTAGTTCCTTTTTCTGAAGTTAGTATTTTCCCTCCCACAAGGATGTTAAATTTAATTACATTATGGTCACTATTACTGAGCAGTTCAACTATATTGACCTAATCCTGTCCATCCTTGGATTTTGTAGAAGTGTCATCTCTCTAGCTGTATTCCTCGTTTTGTGGTTTCTCTTTCTCCCCACTCCTCTTTGCTGGAACCCATTCACAGGGCTCTATGATTGCCCCTTTCTTCTTCCTCTGCACTATACCTTTTGCTTTTAGGATCCCTTGACAAAGGAGCATGGCTAACTCATGGAAAACGGGTTTAAAAAGCCAGCTCCTGAACAACCAGAGGGAGCTACCAAGCAGGAGACGCAAACAGGAGTTTTGTGGTGGTGTGTGAGCCAGATACACCTAATAAACATACTCTAAACTTCGGCAAATAACACCCCTCCTCTCCCCAAAAAAAGAACAAACTAAAACCTTTACAAGAGTAAAAATATGCATGCCGAAACCCAGTGGCAGAGCAGGGCTATCAAGTTTATTGCACTGAATGCACGACATACAGTTAGCTCCTTTGTAGGCAGATGGCATACATGTGCAGTTGTTGCAAGCAACTCATGGCCCTCAGAGACGAATATGGGCTCTTGAGACTGGAATGGCTGAACTGGAGGAGCGAAGGGAGACAGAGGTACACAGACGAAACTTTCAGGAACATAGTAGTGTGGTGCCATTCCCCAGTCCATCAGGGTCTCTGCTGTTGAGGAGGATGAAAGACTCAAAGAAGAACATCAAGCTGGAGGGGAGAAAAACAATCCCATAGTTGGGACCCTCCTTCCAGGTGATGTCATGGTATCCTCTTGCACTGAGGAGACAACTCCTTGGGAAGGGAACCCCAGTCACTAGGAAGAGCCAGGTAATAGTATTGGGGGATTTGATCAGTGGAAATATAGATGGTTGGGTTTGTGATGACAGGGAGAACCACATAGCGAATTCCCTGCCGGGTGCAAAGGTTGCAGATCTCTCAAAACATGTAGATAGACTTACATGCAATGCTGGGGAAGAGCCAGTGGTCGTGGTAAACGTAGGACCAGTGGCATAAGGAAAGGTAGGAGAGAAGTCCTTGAGGCCAAATTTAGGCTGCTAGGTAAGAGATTAAAGTCCAGGACCTCCCTGGTAGCATTTTCTGAAATGCTTCCAGTTCCACGTGCAGGACCAGTTAGACAGGCAGAACAGCAAGGTCTCAATGCATGGATGAGATGATGGTGTTTGGAGGAGGGATTTAGGTTTATTGGGAACATTTTGAGAGGAGGAGGAGCCTATACAGGAAGGATGGGCTCCACCTACACCAAAACAGAACCAGACTGCTGGCATGTAAAATTAAAAAGGGTATTTTTAAACTAAGGGCAGGGGGAAAGCAGGCAGGTATGGAGGGACAATCGGATCAGATAGAGACATCCCTTAGGAGAGGATTTTTTTAAAGGGGATACTTTATATCCTAATAAAGAGGAGAGGATAGAAGTTGATAAAGTACAGGTAGGAACTGAAGAGAAACGGTCAATCAAGAGTCCCATTTAATTGCATCACATGAAGGCAGACAACTAAATACTGACAAATTTTATAAGTGCTTGTATACAAATGGAAGAAGTCTAAATACTAAGATGGGTGAACTTGAGCACCTGCTATTAAATGAGGATATTAATATAACTGACATCACAGAAACTTGGTGGAACAATGATAACCAATGGGACATGGTAATACCAGAGTACAAAACACACAGGAATGAGAGTAGATAACACTGGAAGGGGAGTGGAACTATACGTGAAAAAGAGGATAGTGAAAAATCTTAAATGAATCAAACTACCACAGAATCTCTATGAATAGAAATTCCATGCTTGAATAATAGGCGTATACCAGTAGGACTATACGACTGATCACCTGACCAGGATGGTTTTGATTGTGAAATGCTCAGGGAGATTAAAGAAGCTACAAAAACACAAAATCCACAGAAAAATAATAATGGGGGTTTTAAACTATTTCCATATTGATTGGGTACATGTCACCTCAGGATGGGATGCAGAGAGAAAATTTTTAGACACTGTTAATGACTGATTCTTGGAGCAGCTAGTCCCTGGAACCCACAAGGGTAGAGGCAATTTCTGAGTCCTAAATGGGACTCAGGGTCTGGTCCATAAGGTGAATATAGCTGAATCGCTCAGTAATAGCAACTATAATGTAATTTAAACTTAACAATCTTGTAGGGGGAAAAATACCAAAGAAACCCACAACAGTAGTAGTAAACTTTCAAAAGGGGTATTACACAAAAATGAGGAAGCTAGTTAAATGGAAATTCAAAGGAATAGTCACAAGAGTGCCGTGCCTACAAGCTGCATGGAAACTATTTAAAAACATCGTAATAGAGGCTCAAACTAAATGGACACCCCCCTCCTCCTCCCCATATGAAAAAAAGACAGTAAGAGGACCCAAAAATACTACCATGGCTAAACAGCAGAGTAAAAAAGGCAGTTACGGTCAAAAAGGCATCCTTTAAAAATTGGAAGTTAAATCCTAGTGAGGAAAACAGAATGGAGCGTAAACTCTGACAGATCAAGTGTAAAAGTATAATTAGGCAAGCCAAAAAAAATTGAAGAGCAGTTTGTGTCTTTTGTGAATTAACAGTTTACTCACAGGTTACTTTTAAGACCAATTATGCTACAGTTTATCTAATTAATTTCCTTCCCATTTGGGCCAGCCACTATTTCAAGCAGCCGCCTGATTTTTATAAAGCTATCTTCACTGCTCTCCAGAAGATTTCTCTGTTTAGGCAATTGGTTCATCTCGTCCATATTTTGATCCTGGCAGCAAACATACATAATTTCTTCCTCATGGGCCTCTGCCATGTTTGGAGGCAATAGTAAAAATACTCCAGAAAGGAAAGTTTTTTTCTAACAGACAGAATGGTCAAACTGTCGTTTCTAATTAGGGTTTTAAAGAAGCAAATTTCACCAACAAGAAAGTCTCACAACCTGTAGTTTGTCAGCCCTTATTCCTTAGGCCCGGTCCTGACTGAGACCACTGCAGATCATCTTCTAGTGGGTATTGCTGTATGGAGAATCTGGAAGCAAAACTCAGTCCCTTTTCTGGGGAAAGCCTTGGTGGCTGAACAAGCAATACACAAAAGCAAGCACCATTCTCCAGGAGCTAGACACCAGTAAGCTTCAAACATGAGCCTGACAGAATCCTCAGGGCACGTATAGAGACCCTCTCAGAATAAACTCTTTAACTATAGAAGGTGAAGAGTCTGCACAGAAAAGTATTAGGGCTCATAGCTGTTCAGCTAGCCCTATGATGAGTAGCTCAAGTATGTCCCTATAAACACATACTATTCAGAATGGAACCCATGCCAGTGGTGACCTATATGTAGTATGGAGAAGCCATAGTCTTTTCAGGAATCTGTTCTCTTCGGATGAGCAGAATGAAATCAACTGTGTAACACACATTTCCATCTGCTAGGCGCCAAAATAGTTGAGGGGAAGGGCATCTAAATCCATGAATCTTCATCAGGGTAACTGAGGAGAGGAGCTCACAGTTTGCACTCATCATCCCCAAGAATGTTTTTTGGCATCCTGTCCACCTCAGCCCTTTAAAAGGAAGGAAAAAGCCCAATTATTGTGAAGATGGTTAGTGGTGTTAGACCATCTGAATATTGCAGGGAAAGAACTTTTACTTTCCTTTGACCCCAAACAGATAGCTTTTTCAACAAAGTCAGTACTCTATTCCTGTTCCAGATCCCTCAGATTTGTAGCATGGCACACAGTTTGTTATCCAAAATAAAGGTACTGGATGTAGCCAAATTAGGTTCCGTTCTTCTTTATCTAGAGGCACGCCAATTAGGCTTAAGAATAGGGGCTAGAATTCAGTTATTAGTGGATTTATTTTTCATTTCTAAATGCATCCTTACAAACCTGCTTCACTGCACCCATGCAGAATTGAATAAAGACACACAATTCCTGCTGCTTCCCCGAGAAGCAAAAAGGAAATTACATTGCTTCTGATTAGGGCTCCTTTTATTCTCTAAAGCAAATTGAGAAGCTAGAAAATGGCACAAGATCCGTCTAAAGGTCGTCATGCCCTAAGGAATACTGTAAACTTTTTCATCCTGTTTTGCATCACCACCTCTTGCTTGGATCATAGATATTTCATTCTGTGGACCACTAATGATCCATGGACATTAGTTTTAGAACCACTACCTTAAGGATTCATGTCTCTGCCATTGATGGTTTTAGGGAAATGTGGCAGTCTATTCTATGGGCTTTTAAACCTTGTGCCAACTTCCTGGAAATGGTTATTTGCATTTTGATCCCCCTCTTTTCTACCATTAGGTCCCCAGCTATTTTGAGCCTTAATTTGATTTTGAAAAGGTTATTTTTTTTATCATTCCTTCCTCACTCAGACGCCTTCAAAGGTATTGCAGCCGTTAATCTAGATTGTTTTAGATTTCTCCTCTTTGTGGCCATTAGGTTTGCCAGAAGAACAGGGACAATAACCCTTTCTGCAGTTCCAGAATAGATTTTTTTTCCCCATCTTTCCACTCACCTTTCCTATTTCCCTTTCATTCAACCCTAGATGTGGGAAGGAAATGTCATTTCACTAGTTTGATATTGGTATTAGTAATATTTGCACTTTGCCCTTCTCATCTGTTGATCTCAAACTGCATTACAAAGGTAGTAAGTATCATTACTGCATTTTACAGATGGAGAATTTGAAGCCCAATAGTGAAATGAGTTGTCCTAGTGAGTCAGTGGCAGAGCTGGGAAACTTCAAAAAGTTTGAAGCCTTTAAGGATCATAATGAGCTGTGGTATACTTCAGCGAAGAGAGTCAGTGGCTGTTGCTAATGCTTGTCAACATTAGCTCCCTTCGGCAAGGGTCCTTGTGACCTGTTCAGCTGAAAAAGGGGGGCTTCGCTGGGTGACATGTATCGAGCCTTCACGTGCACTCCCTGATTATTCACCAAATAAGTGTGTGGTTTGGCCATTAGCAGATGTGGTAGTCAGCTGCAGAATGCCGACGCCTTTTTTTACCTCAATAGGCCATTTACCTTTGTTTGTTTGTATGTGAAGATAGTGCTAGTTAGAGCCCTACAGTCTGTGCAGGTCAGAGTGAGAGCTCACTGAAGGAAACTTCCTAGCTATTGCACAATGCTGGACTTGTGTGGCCACTGGCTGTTAACTGATCACTATTTTTAGAAGAAACTAAAATAAAAAAAAATTTCACTCACTAAATGCAGCAGTAGCATATACACATGTTTAAACAAAAGGCAGTGCTTGTCTTGAATGAATCCTTCTGCACTAAGAGATCAACGTATCATATATACTCGATCATAAGCCGGTTCGTTTCTAAGCCAACTCCCCCAAGATGGATAAGTAAAAATGGAAAATTTTTATGACCCGTTCATAAGCCGACCCTATAATTCAAGGGTCAGCAAACTTTGGCTCCCGGGCCATCAGGATAAGCTATTGGCGGGCCGAGATGGTTTGTTTACCTCAAGCAGCCGCAGGCACGGAGGTTAACCTAAGTAAACAAAGTGTCCCAGCGCACCAGCTGCTGACCCTGACGGGCCGGGACAGCAGCTGGTAGGGAAGCTTTTTTGGGGGGAGAAGCTGGGGGTCAGGGGAGTAACCCCTGTGACCATCCCCCACATGACCCCATCCCTAGCCCGGGACCCACACACTCTCTCTCTCTCCCATCCCTTCCCACTTTATCTGGGGAGGGCCAGGGGAGGATGTCTCTGGCCTGGCTGGAGCTGCTCGGGCAGGCTGGGCAGCGTGTCCGCAGCCTGCTCCGGTGGGCCGGGCGGCACAGCCACAGCCTGCTCTGGGGGGGGTGGAGATGAGCAGCACGGCTGCAGCCTGCCAGCCCCAGAGCTGCAGCTGCTTCCGAGGCTGAGGGGAGAGCAGCGTGGCCAGAAGCGGAGAGACTCTGGCCCCGCCTCTTCCCTTCTGTCTCTGCTGGCTGTGCTGCCTCTCCTTGCTCCCTTTGTTGGGGGGAGGGGCTGTGTCCCACCTCTCCCTCTCTATACCCGTTCATAAGCCGACCCCTTCTCTGGTGCTTCCCTTTTTTACTAAAAAAAATTCAGCTTATGAACGAGTATATACGGTAGGTAAATTATTGCTTTTTGTGAGCTGACTCCATCACAGGATATAGGATTCACATTTTTTTTCTATTCCATACTCCTATCCAATCCTGCTAGTAGTGTGGGAATGGGATGGAGGAGGAGAGAATGGGGTGATTTTAAGTGTTGAGGATTGTTTTTTACCCATTAATTTTAGTTTAGGACAGATAATAGAAATAGGTAAGAGACTAACTGGTTCCTTTTCAGACATGGAAGTAATCAGCTGGGGTGGTCCCAGGGCGTTTTGGGCACGAGTATTGCTGAGTTATCATTGGCTGCCACCTGCCTGACAGAGTAGAGGACCAACCCTACAATTTATGCCAGTGGAGACAGATCACAGGAAACAATTGACAGGTAAAATAATTGTTTTTTAAATGGAAGGAGAAGACTAAAAAATCTTTAAAATATAAATGGGGCTGACACTCTAACGAGATGTCCAAACACTGTAAAGTTTATTGCTCCTGTCAAATATCTGACCAGTTTCATGCATGGACTTTGATCATTCTGCTTATTTTTGGATGAAAAACATAGCAAAAAATAAGCTATATGGAAGTTCCTTGAAACCCAACAATCTTTCTAGAAACAATTTAAAATTGAGTTATATTAAGGAAACATATTATCAAATATAGTAGTATACTGAGAACTGAACTGTAATTCATGTTTATGTAATGTTTCCAAATCTTTGAATGTTCATTATATTGAAATGAAGTATCTTCCATTGGTCAGTTAGGTTTGTGTGTTTGTTTTTACTGCATTAACAAACTTCAGGGTTAGTATTAAAGTTCACTTATATGGACCAGTTCCATCTGTTATGGTGAATTAAAGTAGAAATCATAGCTGGTCTTGAATGTCCCTATAATTCTTTTTGGCAGCATAGTCTTAAGCTTATCATCTAAAACTATTTTTTAGCATCTGTTAATTATTTTACCTCTTTATGTTGTCTTTATTTAGTGTACTGGCTGGAAATGTTAACTTTTAAGGACTTTTAACTCTTTTTTTATTTATTTAGAATTGTTAAGCCTAGGTATAGTCCAACTTAACGACTGGTGTGACAACCTGTTTTTAATCAGTGACTCAAAACTGTGATCACCCCGATGTCACCGAATGGCCACAACTTGTAAAAGGTAAACATAAAAAGATTTAATGGTATTTTTGTGAATTAACTAAATATTATCATTAGTGTAACACTTAGTTTAAAGAATAGTTGATTCATATGACTTTGAAGGTAATTGTATAAATGGAATACAAGTAGCTTTTGAAAGGACAGTGTGACGGTTAGTCGAGACCTAACCTTTGACCTACACTTTTTCTTGTGTTGATGTGAAAGTCCATGTAATTCTCCCCTATGCTGCCTTAAATGTCAGCATCCTAGGACTCATGTCCACCCTTCAACAGCAAACCACTGTATGTCAAAGATCTAAGGAAAGCATTGGTAAGAAGCAGATCACAATTTCAACCCTCCAACTACTGTTATAACAGTATTAAAAAAAATGTAATGATAAAAAAATATCTTGCCAGCATCTTATTAAAATATGCATTAATTAGTGAGTATTTGCTAAAAACATTAGTCCAGGAAACTTGATACTGAAATTCAGTAGACTTGCATACCTTTACTTTTCTCTCCTAGGGAGTTACAGTGGAGGTAAAAGGAGTGGCTTGCAGAATGGAGAAGTTGCTCCCAGTGTTGTTGGAAGTGAGCCATCATTTGAATTTGCTAGCTCATGCTGCAGTATTCAGATTAGTTGGTGTCTTGTGATCACAGTTTCTGCCATCTAATTCAAGTTTGAAAATTGTAAGAGCATTTGCTCTGGGGTCTTGTTAAAACAGTTATTGTAAAGTAACTTAAAACTCTTCTGTTCAGATTTTTAAACAAATGGTGTTGAAAGAAAACATTTTCAGCATGTTATTTAATGTATTCTTAGCAATTTAAGTATAATGTAATTGTGTCTTCAGTATATTACATATTTAGAAAAGTAGTACTATATTTTGTTAATTCTATTTGATATTAATAAATAGCTGCTCATCAAACTAGTGAACTTCCGGTCCTGTAATAAAATTGATTTCCCACACTGTTTTAATTAGTGTTATAAGCTTAGCTTGAATTTTTTTAAACTTGATATGATTCTTACATCCTTTATTTTTTTAAAATATGTCCTGTCCTTTTTTTATCTGTGAGGTTTTAATGAGAAAATTAATAATTCACTAAATCATATTGTAAACCGGACCACTGGAAACCTAGGAAAAAATACTTATAGGGATTTTGCACTTTGTATCTACGGAAACAGTTTTGTGAGATCCTGTACTTGTTCTGAAGTTGCTTGATTTTTTCCATAAACATAAAGGTCTCTATTAGTTTAAAAATAAACAAACTGGTCAGCCTGTAGGACAGCTTGGAGTTGGGTGCCTACTCTCTAGTGATGTCACCTCTCTGGAAGACCAGATGGGATGAATATAGATTATAGGGATATACTAGATATACTCTACAGCAAATTGGTGCCAAAGACTGGTAGCTACATCCTATTGTTTTATTTTTCTTGTTGTTTGCCTGGTGTCTGCTTTCTTCTGTTTCCCTGCTCATTTTGAATGTGTTGCTGCATTATGTTGTATTGGAAACTGCTGATATTCTTCAATTCCCCTAATACCAGCAACTATTTTTTGTCTGCCCATCAGTTTATGAAAATATAGGGGTGAGTGGAACTGGCACACTATAGTGTGTGTGTGTAATTTCAATTTAATTCAGCTAGCACATGGATATTGACAACATTGCAGCTTTTAAGGTGACATTCAGAAAGGATCTTGAGGCTCTTTTCTAGAAAGCTCCTGGAGGTTCAGTGTTACAAAGGCAACTTGCTTGTTCATTGGGAGTAGGAGACTAGGAAGTTGTGTTTGTCATTGCAGTGTAGCTATACCCTTAGCCATTCTGTAAATGAGATAGTGGAGAGGGATTAAGCTACACACAGCTGTTGCTTGAAAATTCAAGAGCGGCAATGGATTAATATAAAACATCCGACTAAACCCTATTGGAAAAGATCAAACAATCCTTGCCCATTCCTCTAGATGCTACAGTTCTCCCAGTCAAGTTCACTTGTGTCTTGTTTGGACTGAGTTTTAGTCAGTGACTTTCATGCAGGTTCTGTTTTCAGTCAAATGCTAGGAGACGAACACTCCACAGATCAGAGTTTGACAAAAAGGAGGCAAAGTTAGTTATCATCCACACTGAATTAAGCTGCAATCCATTATGCCTTGTAATCATCTCCACTGGCTTTTCCTTCATATTGAATATGAGGGGTAATGAGAGTGATCCCTATGCTCTATGTAAGAAAATTTAGGGGTGGAAGAGCAACCTTTATCCCCCAGAGGAGACATTAAAACATAGTTAATAGTATCAAAAGTTGCTTACAGAATAAAAATCAGTATGGAAATATTTGGTTTATCTTCAGCTATATGTGTACAATGTAAGTATATTAAATGCAGAATTTAAGCTATACAAAACAGTTATAAAATTATTAAAATCAGTTGTTGTAAATACAAAAAAAAATTAAAGCAACTGGATGGCTGACAGTTTTTCTCCTTGAGTTTTCTGTAATATGGCACATCGCTGTAGTACATAAGGGCTGATATTTGTATTTGCAGTAGAGTGATTTGGCAGTACATATTTATTGTATTTCATTTGCTTTATCGTTTTTTATAGTTTTTGTAACTAAAAATTCACTTGTGTGTTTCATGTTAAAACTTTTCTTCAGAAAAAAAATCTCAATTACTCAGGAACATTGTCTATAATGGTAATTAGCTAATCATTTAGGACTAAATCCTGTGTCTGCTAGGCTATATAATGCAATCGCAGCGTCGTCTTCTCATCTGGGAAAGGCTGATTCCCACCCTCCCAGGAACAGTTGTGAGAGTTGATAATTCTCATAGCTGACACAATGATTTTGGTACCAGAGAATGATTTTAGCTGAGGCAATGTTTCTCCCTTTCCCCCACTGGGGTGGAAGTGACCTGAATGGGCTGGGCTGGCTTAACTATAAGAAGAGGGTGATGACGTCTGGGGGGCATGCTGGGGATGTTCACCTTCCAAAACATCAATCTATTTAAGCTGGGAAGGAAGAGCAGAAAAATACATGCAACCAAACCCCCCCCCCCCCCCCCCAGCCCTGGTCTCTCACCACCAACAGCTCTGTGGGATTACAGCAAGTGTAAGGCTGCAGTTCATGGACACAGCATTGTGAGGTAGAGGTGACTAGAATCTGTTCAGCTACTTCAGGTGTTGGGTGCTTCACACTTTGCTTCTGTTGAACTTTTCTGTCTCTCTTGCCACACAAGGCTCAACCATATGCAAGATCAGTCAATTTGGTACAGAGCTGTTTTTGTGGTGATAAAGGAACTTCAGTGCACCTTATGCTACAGAACTTGCTGTGATGATTTGGCCCATAGTTGACTGTGAAACCTAGAAGGGGAAAATGACCAACAAAAATCTATTATACTTTCCTGTCATATGAGCCTTGAAAACATTGCCTTTCTCACTAGAGAATCATTCCTGTCTTAATCTTATTCTCGGCCTTTGTCATGACATATTTACATAAGCCATGTTTTCCCCCAGAGTTTTACTAAACTAATAAAAATGAATAAGCAAGTCATATTTCAGTTGCTTGTTTATACTGTTTAACAGTAATATAAACATTATAGACCAGTGTTTCTCAAACTGGGGTTGCCACTTGTGTAGAGAAAGCCCCTGGCGGGCCGGGCCGGTTTGTTTACCTGTCCCGTCCGCAGGTCCGGCCGATCGTGGCTCCCACTGGCCGCGGTTCACTGCTCCAGGCCAATGGGAGCTGCTGGAAGCGGTGCGGGCCAAGGGACTTACTGGCCACCGCTTCCAGCAGCCCCCATTGGCCTGCAGCGGCAAACCGCGGCCAATGGGAACCGCGATCGGCCGGACCTGCGGACAGGGTAGGTAAACAAACCGGCCCGGCCCGCCAGGGGCTTTCCGTACACAAGCGGCGACGCCAGTTTGAGAAACACTGTTATAGACCTAGCAATATAGATAACATTTCTTTTTCTGATTTTCCTATCCAGCATGTTTTAATATCTTAGAATAAAGAATGATGCTTAACATTTCTTTTCTGCATCTTGCAGATCACCAGGAGAACCTCACTCTGAAAACATTGAAACTAGCCGAATGTAAGTACATTAAGCAGTAATTAGATGGGTTTTGTGTATTATGTTTAAAGCTCCTCTGGGCTAAATGCAACAGCAGCTTTTTGCAAAAATAAACCTTTAAGTGTACATTTAAAAACAAACAAGAAAATCCTTTGGCTTTCTCCTTGCAAGACCTGTGCACTGTTGTTGTAGGTGAGTTGCTCCCAGGATATTAAAGAGACAAGATGGGTGAGGTAATATCTTTACCTCTGTGTAGCTCGAAAGCTTGTCTCTCTCTCCAACAGAAGTTGGTCCAATAAAAGATAATACCTGACCCACTTTGTCTCTACAAGACCTATGTCTAATTAGTATATTTCTCTAAAAGAGTAGTATTTGGTTCTCAGTCTAGAAATGTAATTCTCACTGAAATAACATTTTTTTAGAAGTTTCATTTAGTACCAACCAGCAGATGGTAGCATAATACAGTATCTGAAATTTACAACCCTGCACTTAGACTTAATAGCATGTCAAATTATACTCCTGAAGAAGAGCTCTATTGAGCTCAAGTTTCTACTTCACCCAACAGAAGGTGGTCCTATAAAAGATATTCTCTCACCCACCTTGTCTCTCTAAATTATACTTAGGGCCCCACCAAATTCACAGCCATGAAAAACATGTCACGGACTGTGAAATCTGGTGTTTTGGGTGCTTTTACCGTATACTCTATAGATTTCACGGTGGGAGACCAGTATTTCTCAAATTGGAGGACCTGACCAAAAGGAAGTTGCATGGGGGTCACAAGGTTATTTTAGGGGGGATTGCAATATTGCTACCCTTATTTCTGCGCTGCCTTCCGAGTTTGGCGGCCGAGGAGCAGCAGCTGTTGGCTGGGGGCCCAGCTCTGAAGGTAGTGCCCCACCAGCAGCAGCACAGAAGTAAGGGTGGCAATACCTTACCATGGCATCCTTCCTTCTGCGCTGCGGCTGATGGTGGCTGCCGCTCACCAGCCACCCAGCTCTGAAGGCAGCACCGCCACCAGCAACAGTGCAGAAGTAACAGTACCAGTACCATGTACCACAACCCCCCTCTCCCCATAATAACCTTGCTGCCCCCCCCCAACTCCTTTTTGGGGTCAGGACCCCTACAATTACAACACCATGAAATTTCAGATTTAAATAGCTGAAATCATGAAATTTATGATTTTTAAAATCCTATGACCATGAAATTGACCATAAGGGACCATGAATTTGGTAGGGCCCTAATTATACTCCTAGAGTTTTAACATCTCATTACACATATTTGAAAACAAGTTGATTAGTCAAATACTTAGCAAAATAGAAAACATCAGGTTTTGCATATTGTGGGAAATGGGTTGCAGAACTAGAGAGAACGATCCTTGGCCTGGTATGGAAACTTGTATCGTGTAGTTTGTGCTTGTTTTCCATATTGATTATTGCAACTTGCAAGTTAGCTAATTTCCAAAGCAGCATTATAATAATAATTAGATGTGTTCCTGTTTGTAAGAGCTGAGTAGAATCCAGGGCTGCTGACTTTATTGGCCCAGGGTGTGATTATTTTCAGGTTAACTGGAAGCATGGTCAAGTTATGCAGAAATGCTCATTCATACTTCAAAACGAAAAAGACATTTTAAAAAAAGGGCTATAAAACTATTGAAAAGTAAATGAATTCTTTTGGACCTTCCTTTTCTACAGGTCAGAAAGGCACTTCTCAGCAGGACTTCTTTAAATTCTCCTACAGTTGGGAAGAAAAACTCCAAAATACAAAAAGAAACATACAAATACTGTAGATATAAGAGCCTAGCTGACATATGAAGAGAGGAGATCCAAAATAATTTAATAGAGGAAGGATGACTCAGTGGTTAGGGCAATAGTCTAGGAGTTAGGTTTAAATTCAATTCCTTCTCTGCCACAGACTTCCTGTCACATTGGACAGTCTCTCTGCTTCATATTGTCAGGCTAAATGCGTTAAAGACTGCAAGATGCTCTGCTGCTGTAAAATACCTATCATGCATAGGAAGGGAAATGAGTTAAAACTGTTTTCCTTTCAACAGTGTGGCATCCCCATTTTTGTGTTTTTCTGAGATTTTTTTTCCATGTAGAACTTGGAGCTGAAAGGAATGAGAATCCGAGGCTGCCATGTTTGTTTTACACACAGACTAAAAAAATTTTGTTACATGAGCTAATGAGACAGTGATTGGAATCACTCTGATTATTCAGATCCCTGCACTTGGGCTAAAAATGATTGTTAGCCAGTCAGATTATGAGGATCTGCATATTTTTGAGCAATAACTATACAATGATTATGGATATTACACTTGCAGAAATGAAGAACCTGGAACTACATAACTAAGAAACCATATGGTTATGCATCACCAACTGCAGCATTTCTGCAGTCTGCCAGACACAGTTGCTCTTACTACACAAAATGGTACATTTTGTTTTAGTTATTCAGTTCCTGGCACTCTGATTCTGGATGTCTGATCTGCATAATCATTGTACAGTTAGAACAATAACTACAGTATTCAGTCCATGTACTCCAGCTAGTAAAGTCTGTCAGCCAGTTAGAATGCAGGGATTTTCATAATCACTTTTCAGTTTTGCTAATTGCACTGTGAATATGCAGATTGATTTACTTTAGTTTACTATAATTTCTCTACTCGGATCCTAGACTCTGTTAAAACTTTGTGCCAGCATCACGGATGGCCAAATGCTTTTAATTCACTTCAGCTAACCCAAGAAAACTTACATTTTATTTGTTTGATATTTTCTTCACGTGACTGCCAAACAGCAAGAATTGACATTTAAAAAAAAACATTTTCGAGTCTCTTCTCTTGGATTTCCTCCTCCCCTCTCTCCAGTGCAACAGGGCTCTTGTCCCCATAATAACTTTCATTTCTCCAAACATTTCGGTTTCATTGGATTCCCACTTCTAGCTCCATACTTCCACGGTACAACTTAATTGACTCATACTTGTCAAGTTTTTGTCATAAATGTTCTTTTCACAGACCTCATTCAAGTGCCTGGTTTGTCCCTGCTATCTTAGCTGAGTTGTCTCATGCTTCCTGCCCCCTTACTACGTTCATACAATATCTCTTTCTAATTTCCTCCTTTGATTAGTCTCAGGCTAGGTCTACACTACAGCGGGGGTCCGACCTAAGATACGCAACTTCAGCTACTTGAATACCGTAGCTGAAGTTGCGTATTTTAGGTCGGCTTACCTGGCTGTGAGGACGGGGGAAAGTCGACCGCTGCCGCGCTGCCGCCGACTCCGCTGCCGCCTCTTGCCGTGGTGGATTTCCGGAGTCGACGGCAGAGCGATCAGGGATCGATTTTATCGCGTCTTCACTAGACGCGGTAAGTCGATCCCCGATAGACCGATTGCTACCCGCCGGATCGGCGGGTAGTGAAGACAAGCCCTCACTTTCAAAGCCTGTTCCTGCTTAATTTGGGGCGGCAAGATCTAATTGCCTGCCTCTTCAATACCTCCAGGCTATTGTCCTGATTCTCACACTACATAGGATCTCCACTGATGCCTCTCCCAACCTTTCAAGGCAGGTGTCCTGGTGTGTTGACGAGACATTTCGTTTCTGTGGCCCCCCATCTCTCTCCTTATTCTTTCCGGTGTCAAGCCTTTGAAACGCTAAGGGTTTTGAGCCCTCCTGTTTCCATCACTACAGCTTTTCTTGTGGTTGTGCTTAGTGCATAGTTGTTTCTTTGATGCTGCATTTCTATTGTATTATCGCTTTTGAAAGAATGGAGAAAGGAAGACTCCAGCAGCTTCCAAAAATATGCCCAAACATATGTCCCTTACAGAGAGGCATGACTGCTACTTGTCTGGTCAAGGACTGTGTGGTCTTACATATTGGGGAGGGATAGCTCAGTGGTTTCAGCATTGGCCTGCTAAACCCAGGGTTGTGTTCAATCCTTGAGGGGGCCACCTAGGGATCTGGGGCAAAATCAGTACCTGGTCCTGCTAGTGAAGGCAGGGGGCTGGACTCGATGATCTTTCGGGGTCCCTTCCAGTTCTATGAGATAGGTATATCTCCATATATATATATATTTTTTTTTATATCATCTGCTTTCAGATGTCACCCTGTGCCTTCAATCCTGAGAGTGGCCAATAGCCATCCCGGTCTCTTCCAAAAATGCAAGTAAATCCAACACATAGCTCAACACTCTGGCCATGGCCTCTGAATCAAATACCCAAATTTAATGCAAAGACTGTGCATTGTCATCAGTTCCTTTCTAGCAGGTCTAAAGAGAGGCTATATCTACAGCAATACTTCAACATCAGAGTCCTGCACAATCCTATGTTTCACTGTCACCAGGCTGTACTAGAAATTCCACACAGCACCCAGGCAACACATGCATTCAAAGGAAATCAGTGCATTGAGGGAGCGACTGATTTCTTTTAAATGTCATGCTCTGTTCATCAGGAAAGCACAATTCAGCTTCCCAACTCAGAGCCATTACAGCTCTTGATACCTGGTAGCAACTTCAGTAATCCTCCACTAAGTGTCTATTGTTCTCATTGCCACAGCTAGAGAAGCTTGAAGGTCATGTCAAGACTCTCTTCAGGACTCAGCTGCTTCAGCTGCCAGCCTAAAATGTGTTGCTGCACAGGTTACTTGCAGAGCCACCACCTTTATGAAGCATTGTTACCCAAAGTTGTCATCTGAGTAGGAATCCATTACTGGATTATCTATGTTACAGAGCCTGTTCCCCATTTAAGGGTGCTTAAACTCTGCTCCCCACTCCCTCCAGTAGGTATTATTTGTTTGGAAATAGCTCTTTACTCTCATTCTGGGACTGTCTCTGGCATTTAATCCTCAATTTTTCATTGTTGGAAGTATATTAGTTCCCTATTTTAAAACAGTTGTTTGTTTTCATATTTCCATATTAGTCCTTGGTGTAGTTTGGAGACCGTCCTCGAGCCTTTGGGTTTCCAAGAGTGGGAGTTTAGTGGGATGAACATCTTTTGGAGAAAGCAAATTACTTACTTGCAGTTCTTGTTCTTTGAAAATATATTGCATAATTTAACATCTTGCTGTGAAGTTGCAAGTTTATACTGTATTATGCAATAAATTTTCAAAGAACAAGAACTGCAGGTAAGTAATTTGCTTTCTCCAAAAGATGTTCATCCCACTAAACTCCCACTCTTGGAAACCCAAAGGCTTGAGGACCGTCTCCAAAGGACTAATATGGAAATATGAAAACAAACAACTGTTTTAAAATAGGGAACTAAAGTAAAGAGCTATTTCCAAACAAATAATACCTACTGGAGGGAGTGGGGAGCAGAGTTTAAGCACCCTTAAATGGGGAACAGGCTTTCAAAAAGATCTGACTGTAGGACTATTAAAACCTGGCCCAGTATCCTCTCTGTATGGACACCAGTCTGTTGCAAATGTACCTAACTGCTGGGTCCCACATGCATCACCTGGGTCTTGGCAGAGTCTAGTAACTGTTTAGCTCTGGATCTGACAAGCATACTTTGAGACCTCTTGTCAGAGTCCTTCATTGGCATGTGAGACTCTTCTATGCAGACTCCCCAGACCTTGAAACCAGTGCTTTATATCTCCCTAGCACCCAGTTGCTTACATACACTTTCCCAAAGCTCTACCTAGGCTGTGGACAACTGGGCTTCTACTTTAACTAACCCCTATGGGACAATATAGCAGGAAAGCAAGGAACGTAAGCTTAGCAAAAGTATTTCTTTAGCACAGAAAGTCTACTCTTAAAAGTATTAAAGTTACAGATTTCTGAAAACAACAAAAATTACCAAAGCACACCCTCCCCATGTCTGAGCTTTTCCTTTTGTGAGTCAGAGGTTGGTCACTGTTCAGGCTGAACAAAGTCCCTGTTGCCCTCTCTTCAGCAAGTCCTTACAGGGGGCTGTGGTTGCTCCCTCCCACCCTTGGCCTTAAGTAGACTGTCTTCTCGCCATGCACTCCACTGGAACTCTCCAGCCCCCTGCCTCAATTGTATATGCATCTCCTGTGGGCCCCCTCTATAGAAAGAACATTGTTCCATGGGAGTTGGCCAGCAGCTTAGAGACCATCAAATCCAGTAGCTTGATGACTTTTCGGTGTTAGTCCTTCAATGAGGTGGTGCAAACATCTGGGCAGGGCTGCTGTCTGGAATGCAATTCAGTAGGCTTGCTGTGGGCAAGTGTAGAATACAAGTTCAATGCATAATACTAAATAGAGTCTATAATTTGATACAAACATATCCCACTTTGTCACAAGAACATAAGGGGCAATTTAGGCAGTTGACTGAGGTGTTCAAAAAGAGCACATATAGGTGTTTTAGAGGCACGCAACATCCGTGCAGTTTCCCACATGGCCTAGTGCTGCTATAAGCTGACCTGGACATGATAATTCAATAGGATAGAAATTTGTAGAAAATAACAAATATAAGACTGATTTTTCTGTAATTGTCTACATTATTTGTTTGCTTTGGGAGAATTCTAACCACCACCAGCCCAATTCAGTTTTGAAACACCACATGAAAAATGTTTCTGCATTTACACTGGGGACAATACTTTTTAACCTAGGAAAAAATCATGGAGGGTGAGGGATAGAGAGGATATAATACTTAATATTTTATATATTTACAAAACTATATACAATATACAGACTAATTAATCCTCACAAGCCCATGATGTTAATAGGCAAATATTATCCCCTTTTTCATATGGAGACAAAGTTTATGGTGACTTGATCTAGGCCACTCAGCTAGTGGCAGTCAGGATTAGAGCTCAGGACATTCCCGATTATCTGTCTTGCGCTCATTCCTGCAGACTTCATTAACTGAAGAGGGTAAGGAGGAAGAAAACAGAGAGGAAATGCTTGAAATATTTTTAAATAACTAAACAGACCTTTCAGCAGTTTGAAGCCTATTTTGATTTTGTAATCTCTTAAAGCATCAATAAAAACTAATAATCATTCCAGTCTCGATTCCAGAAGGCTAGTATCCCAGGTAAACAAATGGAGTCCATCAGTTGAGAAGAGTCTTCTTTCTGTGAATGCCTTCCCATGGTCGATCATCCTAAAATCTTCCTCAGAGCACCAGTCCTTGAGCCATCTATTCATCTTCATTATCTTGCCACATCTTCACCCTCCTTCTGTAGGGATTGAAGATCATTTGAGCTTCCATGTCTTTAAGCATCTTACCAACCCTACTGTAATTATCCTTGATCTAGTCCATTGGGAATCAAGCAAGGTCATTCATCCCGACATGCAGCACAGTCAGTGGATTTTTTCCCCTACTCCCATCAGGATCCTTTTGAGCTTCATGTCCACATCTTGTATCCTTGCTCCTGACAGATAACGAACTCTTCTGTCTCTATTAGGTCTAGTGACAGGACTGTCAATTCTTCTTAGTATGGAGTCCCTGGTCACATACACGTCTCTCCCTGATGTTATGAATCTCACATTCTTCTGCAGTCCCCTGTACATCATCTTCATTTTTCCTTGGGCTCTAGTCCTTGGCTATCTCCATTCTCTCCTCTGCAAGGACTGGCTTCCCTTCTTTTCTTCCTCGACATCCCATCTGCCTGTTTCTTCTCCTCCTTCAACTCTATTTCACCTCCACTAGCTGGTCTTTTCCTCTACCTTGTCTTCATGGTCACATTCTTCCATTGATCACCCACCTCCTCTGGCAGTCTGCCCTCCAGGTCCTTTTGTGGACACCTGATGAACAAATATTTAGTTGTTTGTGCCACCTCCTCCTTTGGATTAAATCATCAAATCCCCATCTGAATTCTGTCATCATCTCCAGCTGCATCTCGAGTCCTTGAATCTTTTCTGCCATGAAGGCTCTATCAGGTAACAGTTTATGCATAAGTAGCTTCCATCAGATGTACATACCACAGCTACCACATCTGACTATCTTCTTTGTCTCCTCTCCTCCTTGGGACACTTCTAGTGTGCTGCCTTAGCAGTCATCATTGTCTTAACTTTGTAGTCTCTACTTCTAGGGGGGGAAAAGAGGACAAAAATCCCCCTAAATGCCTGCCTCCAAACTTCCACATAAATTTCAGTGTTAGCTGCTAGTTGTTCATTTCAGGTACAGTTGTTTCCAGAAGTACATTATAAAAATACTGCAGCTGTATCAGTGATTTAAAGTTTTGTCTTACAAGATCTCCTATTTGCCCTTTATTATATAAAAAATAAATGAAACAGTAATTCATAAATTAAAACATCAACATTTTAAATGATTTTTCTTCCGTTTTCTATATAAAAAATGGGCACTATTTTCCTTTTACTTCCATAATTTCCATGTGATGCCTGTTGACATAATAATCTAATGCTGATTTTTTTTCATTGTGCTTGTTAAAGAAAGGAATTAGATAATGATAATGCTGCCTTGGTACTTTGAATTCCTACTGAATTAATTAGTATAGGAGATCGTAAACTTCAGTGAACATTAATGTATATGTTTTTCTAAAGGCATTAAATAGTGATGCTGCTCTGTGCAGAAAAGTATAAAAGTTAGCATGCACATAATGTGTAATCCTTTTTTTAAAAATACCCACTATACTCTATACTGTTATTGTGCTAAGTTACTACAAAATCTTATTATGCTTCATTCAAAAATGTGTGGTTATGTAAATTGAACACTTAAAGGTTGGTTTTTTTGCACAAGTTAATAACCTAGGCTAACACCAGATAACAGAACTTGGGATTTTTACTTGTGAATTCCTTATTCAAACAAAGCAGTAGACAGAGATGTGGTTTTAAATTTCTTCTAAAGCTGGTAAAATGTTTATGCATCTCTCATTTGCTTGGTTGCCTAGTTACGTATGTGTTGTGCTTACATGTTTAGCTTATTCACCATTTCTGTGCATGTGTTGAGTTATTTGAGAAATGCAGATTCATGTGCTATCATGTATTTAAAGTATATACTCTTTTTATTATGGAGAAACTGTTCTTGAATTGTTCAATAAAACAAATAATCCCCCATAATCTATTCCACAATTTGCATATGAGCCTTGGACATGCGATATACTATGATCTTGCAACCCAAATTATACTACTGAACAGACAGTTAGAAACTTATGAGGCTAGTTCCTAATAAAAATTGAAAAACCTCTGAACTTGTCGTTATTTGTAATTGAATTATGGCATATTTATAAAGGGATGTCTGTAAGCATTCTCCATTAGTCTACAAAAACAGTCAGTGTAAGTTAAAGTTTATTTAAAATAAAAACCAAAATTCAGATATTTCTTTGTAATACACCTCTATCTCGATATAACCCTGTCCTCGGGAGCCAAAAAATGGTGCTGCGTTATAGGTGAAACCGCGTTATATCGAACTTGCTTTGATCCGCTGGAGTGCGCAGCCCTGCCCCCCCGGAGCACTGCTTTACCGCGTTATATCATATTCCTGTTATATCGGGTCGCATTATATCGGGGTAGAGGTGTATCTAAAAGCAAAATTATGTCTGTGATTTTGGGGAAATTTACACACACACGCTCTCTCGCTCTCTCTCTCTCTCTCTCTCTCTCGCTCTCTCTCTCTCTCTTCTGGAAGAAACTAGACATGCCAGGAGTACTTTGCCTGTGAGAGATTCTGTTTCATTCAAACAGTGTACAGTTGTAGATATTAGTATACAACACTTTTAAACTGAGCGGAGTCTGTATAGGATTTCTACTGTCCTGCTTGACTTAGGGCTTGTCTATATGCGGAAATTTACTGGCATTCTTATACCACTCTAGTTGCACTGGTATAATTCCTCGTGTGGAAAACACCTTCTGGAATAAGAGAGCCTCTTTCCCTGTTTAGTTTATGTCATTTCCACACACTTTTTGCACAATTTTAACTATATGGGTTTAGATACAGAAAAATAGTTAAAATAGAAATAGAAAAATAGAAGTATGTTTAAATTGGTACAAAAATAGTGTAGATCAGTCCTTAGTGTCAGCATTAAAATTTCATTGCTGCTCTATCACCAAATACGTATTTATATTGCCCCTCCATCGTTATCAGATTATCAGATTTTGTCGTCATACTTGCAATAACCATGTGAGTGATGGTCCCTATATGTATTCCACACATCTTAGCAGTGTCCATTGACCTGCATGTGTGCGGTGCGTTCCTTCCTGCTCCCAGCCAAGGGTATAATAGGTAGTGCGGGTCAACACCACTCCAGTTCCCTCTTACCGCTGAGTGGGAACCCTTGTTCCTTCATGCTCTTAGTTTTGCTCTGAGAATGACCACTCTTTGTTCAGTGTACATAATTTTAGATAGTTGTATTTTGTTATATTAGAGATAGATAGTAAGTAAGTTGTAGTTCTTCCCCTCTTCGGGGAACATCCCCACCCATGGGGACTATGCTCTGGATTCCAGGATTTAAAAATTTTCTCCTGCCCGTGCTCACTCTCTGAGCGATGAGCACCAGAGATGCCTTTACTGCCTTGACAAGGCACACATTGCGGCTCGCTGCTCCATCTGCAAGTTCTTCCCACCCCAAACCAAGGACGCTCAAGAGCTTTGCCTCCGTAAGTACTTGATGGAGGAAGCCATGAGACCAGAACCACTAATAATACAGCGTCCCTCTCCAGCGGTGAGCATCCCTGTGAGCATGTCCCATGTCCTGGATCCATTGGTACCAAAGGAAAAGGACAAGTCCCAACAGAAGAGTAAAAAAACCCTACTCTCACAGGCATAAGAGCAGATTCCCAATGCAGACTGCTCCTAAGCACAGCATTTCCTCCCCAAGTGAGATGTTGCGCATGGATCTGACCGGACCAGTGCCCAAGCCTCCCGGTGTGGAGGGTAAGGCCAGATGCAAATGGGATCCGACAGTACCGATAACTGCTCTGGTAGGCAAGGATGTCGCCCATCCCACCGTTGTCCCTGTGCCTCCTGGATAGGCCGGCCCCATGGATGCCACCTGGGCACTCTGTCATTTCCAGAGGCACACCACGGACTCCTTGACACTCTGAGCCTTTCTTCACAATGGAGGAGCTGATCCTTCCATAACCACTCTTCTCTGGACCCCCACCCCCTCCACTCACCAGTGTCATCTCCACCCCAGCAGACTAACCTCTCCTACTGCTGCCAGAGAAGCCCATCCCATTGCAGCATCGCAACCCTCCAGTACCAGTGGTCTCCCCCTATTGCTGGATCCATCTTCAGAATCTGAGGAGTTCTTGGAGCCAGACCCTCGTTTTTGCCAATGTCCCACTGAATTCTGGACTTGCGGCTCAGATATATGATCCAGCAGCAGAGCCCTGGTACTGCTACTTGCAGGGCCCACCACATCCTAAGGACCCTTCTTGGCCAGACTGGGCACCCTGGGATCTCTATCGCAGATGCTAGGCACCATTGCAGGCGGCTTATTAACTGTCTCCTGTTCACCCAGCAGCACCGCCAGTCTATGAGGAAGAGGCGGACATCTAACCGGTACCATCAGCTCCACCAGTCTCCACTGCTGCTGCTTCACTGCTGGGCAAGGCGCTTATTCCTCTCCCACTCTCTCCGCATGACCATCACCACTACCAGGACTTGCTCCAAAGGATAGCGGCAGACCTGGGGATTCTGTTGGAAGAGGTCCAGGACACACAGCATCAGCTCCTGGACATTCTCAAAACCTTGGGTGGCTCTACCTGTTACCGAGGCCATTCTTCAACTGATGCAGGCAGTATGGAACACTCCTGCCTCCTGTGCCCCGACACCGAAGAGGGCGGAGAGGAAGTGTTTTGTGCCTGCTTATGGGGCAGACTTTCTCTTTACATTCCCACCTCCCCAGCTCTTTCATTGTCAGTGCAGCAGCAGAGCAGGCACACCAGTACCCACAGAAGTCTACTCCTCCGGGCAAGGCAGCAAAGAGGATGGATGTGCTAGGCCGAAAAGTGTATTCCTTGGCAGGACTACAGTTCCGGATTGCAAACTACTAGGCTCTGCTAGCCAAGTATGATTTTAATAACTACAAAAGGCTAGCAGCATTCAAGGACAAGATGCCACCGGACTAACAGCAGCAATTCCAGGCATTGGTGGACGAGGGGCGACTGGTGGCCAAGGTGGGCAGGCCAGTGTGGACCTGGCTGACATGTCCTCTCACTCTCTAGCAACAAGGATAGTTATGTGCTGGGACTCGTGGCGCCAATCATCCGGATTCCCCAGTGAGGTCCAAAATACAATTGAGGGCCTCCCTTTTGATGAGCACAAGTTATTCCACAGAAGACGAACAAATCCTTTCATTCGCTGAAGGACTCCAGGGCCATGCTACTTTCTCTTGGCATATCCACTCCTGCCCCAAGATTGCAGGCAACGGAGACAACCGTTCTGAACCACAACCACACGCTCCCTACCCAGCCTACTACCAACGCCCGTAGGAGGCGCCATGTAGGCAGCACCACTCACAATGGCCACACTTCCCCACTGCACCACAACCACCTCTTCAACCCTTTTCCCAGCAGCAGCCAAAACCTCAGTTTTGACATTC
Source organism: Emys orbicularis (assembly GCF_028017835.1). NCBI lineage: Eukaryota > Metazoa > Chordata > Testudines > Emydidae > Emys > Emys orbicularis. Next base: position 247,205,888 of record NC_088683.1, read on the forward strand.
AGGTCGAGACTCATAAACCTTTTCCTGATGGCACCCACGGCACCCTATATCGTCTTTGGGAGCCATCTTGCATTATTCACCTACAATTGGGGCAAGATCACCATAGACAGTTGTGTACTGGAGATCATCTGCCATGGATACTCCATAGAATTCATATCATTCCCGCCTAAGCAACTCTCCCCCCCCGGACTTCCCCTGGGGACCCACTCCATCAGTGCATTCTCCAACAAGAAGCAGACACTCTGCTCCTCAAGGGGGCCAGAGATTTGTCCTACCTCAATGCAAGGGCACAGGCTTCTACTCACCATACTGCCTTATCCTGAAGAAGGGTAGAGGACGCTGCCCCATTCTAGATCTTTGGGTGCTGGACACTTTTATCGGAAAGAAAGTCCAAATTCTGTATGGTAATGCTGGCATCAGTTTATTTTCCCTCCTTCTCACATGGAGCCTGGTTTGCAGCTCTCAGCATGAAGCACACTTACTTACATGTGGATATTCTCCCAGCCCACCATAAGTGTCTCAGTTTTTGGTTATGACACCAATACTACCAGTTTCTGATCCTTCCATTCGGTATAGTGACAGCTCCATGGGTGTTCACGAAGGTCTTCACTGTGGCAGCAGCCCAAATGTACCATCTCGGCTACTTGGTATGCCCCTACCTCGATGACTGGCTCCTCGTGGCGCTTTTTCACCAGGAAGTAACCTCCGTGATCATCAACCTTCTCATGCTATTGTCATTGCTAGGTATTTGTGTCAACGAGGAAAAGCCAGTATTGATACCTACACAGACAATACACTTTATAAGTGTGCGTCTTGACTCCATAGAGGCGAGAGGCTTCCTCCCGGCGGAACACTTTGCAACGCTGACGTCCATCTTGCAGACCTATGTCAGAGACCCCATACCACGTTCCAGCACTTTCTTTCTCTCCTTGGCCATATAGCCGCCTGCATCTATGTGACACAACACGCACGTCTCCACGTGCGTTGCCTCCAGGCATGGCTCCTCTCCGTCTACAGACCCAGCATGGACAATATGCAGATTAGGGTCATAATTCCCTGGAGTGTTCTAGTTTCCCTCACGTGATGGGCCGATCCTTCCAAGGTCATGATCAGCACCCCCTTCACACCTCCAACACCACATATCACCATCACAACAGACGCCTCCCTCACAGGTTAGGGAGCCCACCTGGACCACCACACGGCCCTGGGAGTATGGAAGCTGCGGGAGGCTAGGATGCACATAAATGTGTTAGAGCTCCAGGCAGTCCTCTTAGCTTGTCAGGTCTTTCTCTTGCTCATTCAATCCCTCCATGTTCAGCTGCTCTCTGAGGACATCATTGCAGTGGTATACATCAACAAGCAGCGTTGCTCTGAGCCCGTCCACCTTTGAAACTGGCGCATCAAAAACCACATAATGCTTCAAGCCACATACTTCCCAGGCACCCAGAATCCCTGGCCAACAAGCTCAGCAGGACTTTCCTCTTAAATCACGAGTGGGAGCTATATGACACCACACTACGGTACCTCTTCGCGAACCGGGGCACTCCTCAATGGGATCTCTCTGCCACTCATGAGAGCCGGAAGTTGCCCCTCTATTGTTGCAGAGGAGAAATGGGGAAGATTCGTGGGGCGGCGCTCTCCTCCTCCTGTGTATAGAACACCTCCGCTATGTCTTTCCTCCCATTCCTCTTCTGCTGCAAGTACTATGCAATATTCGCTGGGACGGAGTCACCGTGATACTCGTAGCCCCATTCTGGCTCTGCCAGTTCTGGTTCATGGACCACCTGCACACCGCTCCACTTTCACATGCTCCCAAATCGATCTCACAAGATCAGGGGAGAATCAAACATCCCAGTTTGGGCCCTCTTCACCTCACAGCCTGGTATTTGGATGGGGGTAGAGGGTAGACCGGGCATGCTCCACCGCAGTGCAGCAAATCATTTCTCAGAGCAGGAGAGAATCCACCAGAGCATGCTACCGAGCTAAATGGAAACGAATCACGGCATAGATGCACTATCTGTACCATTCGTCCTACGCTACCTTCTTGCTCTCAAAACATCAAGCCTAGCCCTCAACTCTATACGGGTGTACCTGGCAGCAATCAGTGCCTTTCTCCTCCCCTCTGCATGGCATGTCTGTGTTTACGCACTCCACCACCACGGTCTGCTTCATGAAGCATTTACTGAACACTTTTCCACCAGTACTGAAGCCCACACCCCCGTGGGACTTTAATCTCATCCTCTCTGCCCTCACAAAGCCACCCTTTGAACCATTGGCAACATGCTCCCTCTCCCACCTCTTGATAAAAGCGACATTCCTGGTAGCCCTAACCTCAGCCAGGTCAGTGAGCTAGCAGCCGTAATGACAGACACCCCTCACCCCCAATGCTCTATTTCACTAGGACAAGGTGTTCCTATATCTCCACCCTAAGTTCTTCCCAAAGGTAGTGACCTAAGCCAGAATTCCACCTAAGCCAGTGCATCCACCTACCTGTCTTCTGCACCAAACTGCACGCCTCCCGCACTGATGGTTCTGCACTCCCTCGATGTCTGCCATGCACTGGCTTTCTACCTTCACAGGACTCAATCCTTTCACACGTCATCAAAGCTGTTTGTGGCCATTGCCAAACCAAGGGTCAAACCCTCTCCTCCCAACAAATCTCCAAATGGGTCTCCGGGTGCATCCGTGTATGTTACAAACAATCCAGCGTACCCCCACCTAATAGTCACCGCTCACTCTGTGAGCGCGAGCCGCCACTTTGGCCTCATTGCAGATGTGTCCTGGCAAGACATCTGTCATGCAGGCACCTGGCGCTCTGTCCACATGTTTATGATGCACTACGTCATCACAGAAGCAGCAGCTGGGGACGCAGCAGTGGGCCAGGCCATACTACGTACCATGCTTCCACTGACATTCTCACTCGCACGCACTAGCACACTGCTCACAAGTCATCCCCATGTGGAATACACATAGGGACCATCACTCGATGAAGAAGAGGAGGTTACTTATCTGTAACTGGAGATTCTTTAAGATGTGTGGTCCCCATCTGTATTCCACTACCTGCCCTCCATCCCCTCTGCTTTGGACTGGGTTCCAGACTAGTAAGATGGAGACTGGAAAGGTGTCGACACACACTACATATTATAACTTTGGCTGGGAGCACAAGGGGACGCACCACATACGTACAGGTCAATGAACACTGCTAAGAAACACTTCCGGACTTAGGCGCCTGGCATGCATGCACACTTGCATGTGGAGTACAGATAGAGACCGCACATCTGGAAGAACCTTCAGTTACAGGTCAGTAACCTTCTTTTTAGTTGCACCAGTTTAGTTACATGATTGCAATACTCATCAGTGTAAAACCTGGCCTGCATCTTTGCACTGTCTCTGTATTAGCAGTTTGCACTAGTGTAACTATATCAGGCCTACTATAGGTAATTCAGTGAATTAAAGTAAACAGCTGCTGGGTTCTCAGAACTCTTGAAGATCAGGCCCACTTAAGAGCTTCACTTTTGGCACCAGTTCTTTAAAATCTTGGCCTAGACTACTTGCCCAAGGTCACTCTGGAAGTGTGGTAGGAGAGCCTGTTATACCAATAGAATAAAAACCAGCAGGATCTTATTAAGAGGGATACGGTAAAGATGCCACATTTATTGTAAATATAATAAAGCAAAAGATAAAAGTAAACAACGTTGTTTGACCACTTATTCCTATCACTACTTATTTCTTATACACACACACAGACAGACAGATAGATAGATTCATTCATTCATTCATTCATTCACACAATCATTCATTCAAGTTCTGTATAGGTGTTATAGTTACCAGCCTAGAAGTTGCTCATGCCAAGTTACTGCCAGGTATCTTGGTCATGAGGATGGAGCCGAGTCCGTGTCAGGTGCACCTGATGCTCCTGGAGGTTGGCAGCAGAACCAGAGACTCCAAGTCCTCAGTCTTTAGAGTCCATTCTTATAGGAATTAATTCCTATGTTAGTCTATGGGAGCTGTTTCATCCTGCCGTTGCTGACTCAATCAGCAGATGGCACATTCCTGGTGGCTCCACACTGTCCAAAGTTTGTGTTTCTCATCCTTCCAGGTGATGGGGTGGATCCCAGTTTACCCTCCGGGGGTTGTCTGGTGATCTACTTGACACATGCTTCGGCCGATGGATACTCCCTTTCTAGGCTGACACCTCCCTAACCATTCATGTACATCAAGCATTCATCAACAGACATTCCATATCTTAACCATATCTTAATTTACGGTCTCCACCACTTTCGGGGTGTGTGCTAATTCATTTGAGACTCCTGGCCCTTTAATCACAGAGAGTGGGGGTCTGTTCCTAAGAGCCCTTGCTGTTACAATGAAGTGAAAGTCACTTAAGGGCTTATAGCGTTTGTTTACCTTGTATCAGGGGTGGTAACATAGTGTTCACTTCAAGAACAAAGTCAATTAACTTGTTTGTAAGTTTTTCATAGTAATAAAGTATCTTTCACAGGACAGATACAATCAATGATTTCTACAGACAGTAGCTGACAAGTTTACTTGGTGAAACTGTTGGATTTTAAAGTGTGGGGGACAAATTATGGAGGGGGTCACTGTCACTTGGGGGAATCACTGTTAGTACCTTCTTTAATATCCCTACAAGCCAGGAATTGAACCGAGGTCTCTTCAGTCCCAGCCCAGTGCCTTAACCACAAAACTATCCTTTCTCCATCATCATTTTGACCTTCAATTAATTTTCTTATCTCACAAATGCAAACTGCCTCTTGTGTTCCACATGTGCCCAAATTGCCAAAATCTCCAGCTTCCCCATAACAAATTCTGTATATATTCAGTGATGCATTTTAATACTAAATTTTCAGCACATTGAAAATAAGAAGTTACGGGGTAACATCAAACATTAAATGAAATAGATTACATAATTCTGCAGCTACTGTAGTGATTGAATGATTCATTTCCATAGGGCATTCAATAAAAACCTCAGTGTTAATGTAACTGAAACTGTTGCAGAATCTTCAGTCTGCTGCAGGATAGTGCCACAGAATTTAGGTCTAGTTTTCCATAGGGTACACAAGGCTTTGGGTAGGTGACAAAACAAAAATGTTTCTGAATAAAGAAAGTTAGCATAGTAAATGGAACAATCCCCTGGGTGTTATAAGCTGGTAGTAACCCAAGAGAAGCAATCAGCAGTTAGCCAGGTGAACCTAGCTTCTGGAGTGACTTTTGGCCTCGGTCATAGTTGAGATAGAGATGCACAGAATAATTTCTGGCTTTTCTTTAGTTGAGCACTTCAGTTATAAGTTTTCTTGTGATATAAGTGTCCCTTTATTTAAATAGTCACATTTCACCCCGATTGATCTTTATGCGGAAATGCATGCCTGTCCTGTTTTGATAGAATCAATTGAAGCCTGACATTAAAATTGTGTGGATGATATTCTGCAGAAACATTATGTGCTAATATTCATGCATGATGCATTATATTCTGTTACGCTTTTCTCTTTTTCATCATGATGAATATAGAAGCAAAGGCCAACTGTCCCTAACAGTAGTGATTTTCAACTTTATTTTCATTTGCAAACCCCTAAAAAAATAAGTGGAGGTGCATATCCCTTTGGAAATCTTAGATGTAGGACCCCAGGGGGAATACCACTGCCTTAGATTAAGATTCCTATTATAGATAGTGGCAGACCTCGGCCTTTTTTTGTCTACCAATATAGCAGTCATCTCAAATATGATGTGATAAAAACAGAATAATTTGCCATACTAAAATAGCTCCACGTATATTAATAGTACACCTTGTCATCACTGAAAGGTGCCTTACTGTACCTTGGTTTCATAAGAGCGAAAGTGGAAGGGCTTAATTGTGGTTTTGAAGAAGTCCTAGTTTACCTTCTAATGAAGAGTGGCCTCTGCAGTACATAAATGATCAACCTTGAATATACCCACTTCTTGAATACTACGTGCAGTTCTTGTTGCCCCATCTCAAAAAAGTTATATTAGAATTAGAAAAGATACAGAGAAGGGCAACAAAAATGATTAGGGGTCTGGAACAGCTGCCCTATGAGGAGTGAGACTAGGACTCCTTAGCTTAGAAAAGAGATGAGTAAGAGGGGATATGATAGAGGTCTATAAATCATGAATGAAGTAGAGAAAATGAATAGGGAGTTTTATTTACCCCTTCACATAACGTAAGAACCAGGGTCACCCTATGAAATTAAAAGGCAACAGATTTAAAACAGTACCGGAAGTACTACTTTATAGGACACACAGTCAGTTTGTGGAACTCGTTGCCATGGCATGTTGTGAAGGCCAAAAGTATAACTGGCTTCAGAAAAAGAATTAGACAAGTTCATGGAGGGATAGGTCAATCAATGGCTATTAGCCTAGAGGGTCAGGGACACAACCTCATGCTCTTAGGGTCTCTAAACCTCTAGTTGCCAGAAGCTGGGCCTGGACAACAGGAGATGGATCACTCAATAATTCCCCTGTTCTGTTCATTCGCTCTGAAGCATTTGACATTGGCCATTGTCGGAAGACAAGATACTGGGCTACATGGACCATTGTTGTGACCCAGTATGGCCATTCTTATGTTCTTAATTGATCCTTTCCTCTACGTTTAAATATATAAGATGCTAACCTACACTTTAGTCTAAATAGGCTGGATCTAAATGCTCAGAATAAGGAGGATTTATACTGGTGTGTATAACACCCAAAGAAATACTAGCCGCTTTATAAAAAACAAAGATTACGCCAGAGATCTTCTGGTCTAAATTTAGACATGATTAAATAAGTGAGGATAACAATGCAGGGAATGGGTTAAGGAAGGCTAAATGTTACAGCAATAATATTATGTGGCTATTGTTGGACATCAGGGTTTTATATAAAAAAAATTATCATCTTGTATGTATCATGGAAAAATAGTCTTAAAGAGGGGTATGAGATATGAAAGATGTAGTGGTTTGGACTTCAGTTGGGTACATGTTCCATAATGGGAGGTGGTAAAAGTAATGTATTGTAGTAATTGCAAGAGAAGCGAACAAATGAGGTATCAAGGCAACGCCTACACTTTCCTTAGTAAGCTAAAAGCAGCTTTAATGTTTGGTTTTAAAAGAACCACATACACTATGAGAAACAAAGATCGGTTCTAATTTCATGTATATCTATCCACTTCAAACATCAAAATCCCCTACTTTTTACATTAGGGTCTCCCAAATAAATTTATCTAAATTGTGGACCCGTTTTTACAGTTTTATATTTAAGGTTTGCAAAAGTTGGGGAGGAGTTATTTGTAAAAAGTTGCTTTAATTTTGTAATGTGAATGGATACAAGGTGGGAAAAAATGTAAACAAATCAGTGGCAGGTTTTCCAATGTTGGTTTTTTTTGTTTGTTTTTTTGGACTGGTAGTTAAACATTTCTAATCTGTTTCTGGCTTATCTATCATCTGCAATAGTTGACTTGATTTTGCTGGCACATCTCTCTTTTTACTTGCTCATTTAGGCTCTGTGTGATGTATCTGGGATGTCTTGTATATTCTCTTGATTCTGGGCTCAAATTGGGCATTCAGAAAATCAAGGTGACAAACTGTGAATACACTTGTGTTATGAAATATTTGAAAAATCAGTCATCTTTAAGCCCTGAGTTCAATATTATGTTTTCTCTACAAAAGTTGAAGAAAACATCTAAAAATTTGCAATAAAATGTTCTTTATTCAGTTTTAAGTATTTGTCATCAGCTATTACATGGGGAGGCAGAATTCTGAACTCGGGACTTGATTGATAGATAGGTAGGTAGATAGATTCAAGATTTATAGTTTGTAACCCGAATCTAAACATAGTTTTTCATTTTCACATGGATAATGTTTTATTTAAATCTTTGTTGTTACACAAGTGTAAAACTCTAGGAAGGATTATAATGCCTTACAGAACTATTTGAAGGAATAAGTAGAATTAAATGGTAAAATATAAAATAGAACCTTGCTCATTCACACTTTGATGAAATGCAGACACGCCGTGGAAGCAGATACTCAAGTTTTTATTTCAGTGTAGAGCAGTGACGTTCTCCAGCTGTTCTGGGTGCACAGCCAGTGCTGGTGACAACATATTTTCTCTGTCAGCTTTGTATCTAGATGTATCTGTATCATTCATTGCCCAATTACAGGATTTTTGTTACTGACAGTGCTAGGCTCAGATGAGTTTCCTCTTTGCAGCTTGCCACTTCAAAAAGAAACCAGGGAGAAGGAGGCAGCTGTATCTTTGAAACAGTACATGGCACTAGGTTAGTATCTGTTTTAGAAAGTACTGCACCACCAAATATAATTAGAAAAAAAAGAGAAGGTAAGATCTGGTGAAAGACTAGTCAGGGGTTCAAATGCCTTATTTGAGCCAGGGGAAATAATCTTTTAGGCTTGAGCTTCTCTTTTATTTTATTCTCAGCAGTGTAATTGCTCTGAGTATTAAGTAAATAAACATAAGACAGGGTTCCGTTTTTGCTCCTGGAATGCTGTAAAAATGGAAATGTAATTTTTAAAGGATCTATATCTCGCTGGTTTCAATGGGAGTAGAAGATGCTCAGCACCTAACAGGATTGGGTCCTAAATTAATCAAGGGGTGCTTTTCAGCTTGGACAGACTTAGGGTATGTCTACACTACGAGAGTAGTTCGATTTTAGTTAAATCGAATATGTGGAGTCGATATTACAAAGTCGAACGTGTGTGTCCACACTAAGGACAGTAATTCGACTTTGTCAGTCCACACTAACGGGGCAAGCGTCGACATTGGAAGCGGTGCACTGTGGGCAGCTATCCCACAGTTCCCGCAGTCCCCGCTGCCCATTGGAATTCTGGGTCGAGCCGCCATTGCCTTCTGGGTAAAAAAATGTGTCGAGGGTGCTTTTGGGTAACTGTCGTCATCCAACCGTCACTCCCGCCCTCCCTCCCTGAAAGCGCCGGCGGGAAATCAGTTCGCGCACTTTTCTGGTCAGTGACAGCGCGGACGCCACAGCACTGCGAGCATGGATCCCGCTGTGACCATCGCTGCAGTTGTGGCCGTTGTCAACGCATCGCAGCTCATCATCGACCTTTCACTGAGGCAGATAGAGAGAAATCAGGCGAGGAGGCTACGGCACCGGGGTCAGGACCTGAACTCCGAGAGTAGCACACGCCTGTCTGAAACCACGACACCCAGTGCCGAGGACATCACGGTGGCAATGGGTCTTGTGGATACTGTGGAACGGCGATTCTGGGCCCGTGAAACAAGCACGGACTGGTGGGACCGCATAGTGCTTCAGGTCTGGGATGAATCCCAGTGGCTGCGAAACTTTCGCATGCGGAAGGGGACTTTCCTCGAACTTTGTGAGTTGCTGTCCCCTGCCCTGAAGCGCAAGGACACCCGGATGCGAGCAGCCCTGACTGTCCAGAAGCGAGTGGCCATAGCCCTCTGGAAGCTCGCAACGCCGGACAGCTACCGGTCAGTCGCGAACCAGTTTGGCGTGGGCAAGTCTACCGTGGGGGTTGTTGTCATGCAAGTAGCCAAGGCAATCGTGAAGGTACTGCTGTCAAAGGTAGTGACCCTGGGAAACGCGCAGGCCATCATAGATGGCTTCGCCGCGATGGGATTCCCAAACTGCGGTGGGGCTATAGATGGGACTCACATCCCTATCCTGGGACCGGACCACCAGGCCAGCCAGTACATCAACCGAAAGGGCTACTTTTCAATGGTGCTGCAAGCACTGGTGGACCATAAGGGACGTTTTACTAACATCAACGTTGGATGGCCGGGCAAGGTTCATGACGCTCGCGTGTTCAGGAACTCTGGTCTGTTTAGAAGGCTGCAGGAAGGTATTTACTTCCCGGACCACAAAATAACTCTTGGGGATGTGGAGATGCCTACAGTGATCCTCGGGGACCCAGCATACCCGCTAATGCCCTGGCTCATGAAGCCCTATACTGGCGCCCTGGACACAGAAAAAGAACTGTTCAACTACCGGCTCAGCAAGTGCAGAATGGTGGTGGAGTGTGCTTTTGGCCGTCTCAAGGGGAGATGGAGAAGCTTACTGACTCGCTGTGATCTCAGCGAAACCAATATCCCCATTGTTATTGCAGCTTGCTGTGTGCTCCACAATCTCTGTGAGAGCAAGGGGGAGACCTTTATGGTGGGGTGGGAGGTTGAGGCAAATCGCCTGGCTGCTGATTACTCCCAGCCAGACAGCCGGGAGATTAGAAGAGCCCAGCGGGACGCACTGTGCATCCGGGAGGCTTTGAAAGACAGTTTCCAGACTGAGCAGGGTCACCAGTGAATTTTAAGTTTGTGGACTCAGAACCTGAACTTGCCACCGTTTCTTTACCCAGTTACCGTTGACTATCCTCTCCAGTTACATACCCCCTTCACCCCCTTCCCAAAAAATAAAATCTGTTCTGTTTTGTTAATGAACACCGTTGTCTTTATTACTGTTTTCGCGGGAATGTTTTAAACCTGGGACGCAGACTGTGGCGGGGTGCGGGTTTACTGTTGTGATGCAAATGATGCTTCTAAACTCCAGGAATGACGGGTTCCGCAGTGGTGGACTGGTTGTTTCAACAGAGCCTGCCAGCCCTCCTGGGCGGGACAGCGTGTATGTGTCGGCTATGTGACTGTCTGGCAGGGGGAGGAGGGTTACAGCTCCCCTGCTGCGGGGCTCTGTGATGCATTAGATCTGTAACTGCCCTCCCCCGCCACAAAGTCACAGAGCAACCCCCCCCCCCCCCAGAACACGAAAACCACCTCCCAGATTGAACAGGGTCACTAGTCACTGCACTGGGTATGTGTCCTGATCCTGGACCTGACCCCGCCTCTGTACCCTGGTAAAGGTGACTGTCCTGTCCAATTACCATGCCCCTTCCCCTCGTTCAGACAGACTCTCCTCCAAAATAAAATCATGGAAACAGTAATTAACAGAAACGAATATTTTATTATGAACCACACATGAAACGTGGGGGTTGAAACTTGCACGGGGGCTTCTGTGAGGTGTGTAGGAAAGGACTTTTAAAATTTTGGGGAATGAGAGCCTTCTAGTGCTAGAGCAGTCTGCAGGGGTTGACTGAAAGTTTTAACGGCCCTTGCCGCCCCTCCTTCTTTGTACTTTGGGTGAGGGGGGTGTGGGACTTGGTGGCGGGGGAGGGCGGTTAGAGATAGACCGCAGCGGGGCTCTGTCCTCCTGCCTCCGGTCTTGCAGAACATCCACAAGGCGCCGGAGCGTGTCCGTTTGCTCCCTCAGAAGTCCAAGCAGCTTTTCAGTAGCCTGCTGGTCCTCCTGACGCCACCTCTCCTCCCGTTCCATGACTGCTCGGTGCATTTGGGACAAGTTCTCCCTCCACTGTGTCTGCTGGGCTGCCTGGGCTCGGGAACAGCTCATTAGTTCTGAGAACATGTCCTCCCGCGTCTTCTTCTTCCTCCTCCTAATCTGCGCTAGCCTCTGGGAGTGTGCTGACAGGCTGGGTTGGGAGACAGTCGCAGATGTGTCTGTGTGAATGGGAAAAATGGAGTGAATTCCTGAGACAGATAAATGAAGTTGTGTACAAAGAACCTAGTCTTTCTCTGTGAACAAGACCATGCACTGCACCTCTCACATGCGCACTCAGGACAAGGTCGAATTTTCGGCCATCGCCTTCAGTGCCTGGGGTCCTGCAGTGGTCTTGCAGTTATCTGAGAAGCGTGGCAGGACACCTGAACTTCTGTAGCGTGCAATCATGGTAAGCCGTAGACTTCTGGCTGCTTAAAACTGTACTAGTAGCACTGGCCTCCTTTCACATTGAAAGCAATGCCAGTCTCTGCTGCCAGCAATCAGGACAGCATGAACTATGCCCCTGTCCCACCCCCTCGCGGCTGTTCCAGGGAAAGATCCCTGTATGCTGCCCCTCTCCCTCCACCGCGTGGCTGTAAAGCAGTCCCAATACTAACATTCCCCTCCCTAATTCAAAGCAGGGCGTAATGAGCGACATCACCCTGCTGAGGATCTCGGAGTCCCAGAGGGAAAGGATGTTTCGAGAAAGCCTTCAGAAACCAGGGCCGTTTGCCGCTATGCTCTGCAGGGCAATGATACCAGACTATCTGATGGTGTCGTGGCGCGGTAACGTGTCCTACCACGGAGGGCCCAATAAGATCGCCCTACCCAGGAACCTGATGAACAGGCTGGAAATGTACCTTCTTGAGACCTACGAGGAGTTCTCCTATGAGGATTTCGCCTCCATCCCCGGCCATATTGACCGGATTTTCGCGTAGGTGCACTGGGACTAAAGAGTGGAGCGTCTTGGGCAGCATAATCATGACTTACCGGACATTGTAAAAAAAATTTTAAATACTTGGGACTAAATTGTGAAGAGCCTAAGGCAGACAAATCATGAAAAACCCTTTGTTACGATTGTAAATATTCCAGTTTTTTTGCAGTTAATTGTTTACATGTTTAAGCACTTTAATAAACAGCCATTGTTAATATTATAAATATTCTAGTTCTTGTAAAAATAAATGTTTAGATATTTAAAGCACTCACTGCTTGATCCTTCCCCTGATTCTGTCTCCGGGGTAAGGGATGGGGACGGTTGGTAGGGGATCTCGGTAAGGGTGATGAAGAGCTCCTGGCTGTCGGGGAAATCAGCGGTGCCAGCGCTGTCGACTGCCTCGTCCTCCTCATCTCCTTCTTCATCTTCCCCGTCCGCTAACATGTCCGACGAGGAACCTGCCGCGGACAATATCCCATCCTCAGAGTCCACGGTCAGTGGTGGGGTAGTGGTGGCGGCCGCACCTAGGATGGAATGCAGTGCCTCGTAGAAACGGGATGTGTGGGGATGGGATCCGGAGCGTCCGTTTGCCTCTTTGGTTTTTTGGTAGCCTTGTCTCAGCTCCTTGATTTTCACGCGGCACTGCGTTGCATCCCGGCTGTATCCTCTCTCTGCCATGGCTTTAGAGATCTTCTCGTAGATCTTTGCATTCCGTCTTTTGGAGCGCAGCTCTGAAAGCACGGACTCATCGCCCCACACAGCGATGAGATCCAAGACTTCCCGATCAGTCCATGCTGGGGCCCTCCTTCTATTAGATTGCATGACCATCTCTGCTGGAGAGCTCTGCATCGTTGCCAGTGCTGCTGAGCTCGCCACGCTGTCCAAACAGGGAATGAGATTCAAACTGGCCAGACAGGAAAAGGAATTCAAATTTTCCCGGGGCTTTTCCTGTGTGGCTGATCAGAGCATCCGAGCTCGGACTGCTGTCCAGAGCGTCAACAGAGTGGTGCACTGTGGGATAGCTCCCGGAGCTATTACCGTCGATTTCCATCCACACCTAGCCTAATTCGATATGGCCATTTCGAATTTAGCGCTACTCCTCTCGTTTTGGAGGAGTACAGAAGTCGAATTTAAGAGAGCTCTATGTCGAACTAAATAGCTTCGTGGTGTGGACGGGTGCAGGGTTAATTCGATGTAACGGCGCTAAATTCGACATAAAAGCCTAGTGTAGACCAGGCCTTAATGTCACTCTAGCATTTTTATAAAATAAAACATAAACTTACAAGACTTTCAGATTGTGTGACAGTGTCATGCAAGTGCTTACGCAAGGTGTTGATCAGCTAACCAAGTGAAATGTTGCCTGTAACATGACAGAAGACTAATTCTAGATTTGGAATATCGCGATACTTAGCTTCAGTTAATTTATACCTCAGTTTTAACTGAGTGAGTTAAGTTTCCCCCAGCAGAATTTTCATAGTAAACATAAGTATTACATTTGAATGTAGAACTGAGAACTTTTAGTGCTGGAGAAACATGGTAAAAACCTTCTTCTCTTTCAGTTTACATATGACCTGCAACTAAATTGTGCGTTAAATATACTTTTTGTCAAAATGAGAATCCTGCATTTTCAAAATCTCCTAATGCGTATCCTTTGATTCAGAAGTGTTTTATTTCAGTGTCTGACTAATCTCTGCTTTGATGATAATTTGAATGAGCTTTGTATGTGAAAGCCGTACTAATCCTTGTGCTTACTGTTGAATGTTTGGTACAGGAAGCGAGCAGCTGCAAAACATCTAATAGAACGCTACTACCACCAGTTAACCGAGGGCTGTGGAAATGAAGCCTGCACGAATGAATTTTGTGCTTCCTGTCCAACTTTTCGCCGTATGGATAACAATGCAGCAGCCATTAAGGCCCTCGAGCTTTATAAGATTAATGCAAAACTCTGTGATCCTCATCCCTCCAAGAAAGGAACGAGCTCATCTTACCTAGAAAACAATTCCAAAGGTGCCCATAACAACTCCTGTACTGACAGAAAAATGAACAAGAAGGAAATGCAAGGCCCGAGAGATGACTTTAAAGGTAAGGCATTATAGAATCTTTATAAAATAAAAATTCCTAAAAATGGTGGTGTTGGAAGCTTGTAGATTTCTTTCTCATGTCCAGTATATAGATCTAAAATTACAACTCTAGGTAATAATCTGTGAACAGTTATACAGGATTCTGGGTTGGAGGCAGATATTGTAATAAAAACTAGTGATTTGATTATTAGGATGTTCAGAATTGTTGGATAGCAAGTAGTGGTTATGAATATCTAACTACTATTAGATTGGATACTGGTGGCCTGTATGGAGAAAGGGAAAGAGAACTGTACTGGAGTAGGCTAGATATTGCGGGAAATTGGATGGAGATTTCTGGAGAAAAAGATGGGGTTATATGTGGAAGGAGAAAGCATTGAATTCAAACACTGTGGATAAAATGCTGGAAAGGGAACCTAAGGCTCTCAGTGGGAGAGAGCTGCAGGTTTGGTGTGGAGGGGAAAAGCCAGGCCATGACTGTTGCTACATAACTATTTAAGTATTCGGTATTTGGGCTGCATTTTAGAATAAGATTTTTACAAATACTACAAAGGGGCTGGATTCATGTCCAGAATTGATTTCAAACTGGATATTCATCGCATCCCTGCTAAAATATATGGGTGGATTAGGTTATTATGGAAACATGTTTTCTTTTGTCTTAAAATTTCAAAAGTTAGTGTTGTCATGTGCTAATGTAACGGATGCTTCAGTCCTGCCAGTTTACTGCTCAGTCACATGACTCCTCAGTTGAATAGATTCTCAAGATTGTACCTTTCATTTTTGGCCTCTGAATTCTGTGTTTGGGAACAGACAGGTAAAGGAGGAAAGGAACAGTGAAAGGGCCAGCTTGGTTTCATGGTTTTCAAGCTTGGGTGAGGACGAGCCAGTCAAAATAGAGTCTATTCTAGAGTCTGGGTTTGAATTGTACCTTCCTTTGGTACTAGGATGAGGAGGATTTATGGCCAAACTCCAGAAAACCAGCCAGTTCTTACAGTGTGGCTTTGTGCTGAGCCTGTTGATATTCCACACACGCAAATCATTAACTTACAGATAAGGTTGCTACAGTAAACACAGAAATTTGCTGTCTTAATGTCATAAATAAAAAGAAAAAAAACAGCTAAGGACGTATAATGTTAATTCCTTGGTTGTTAACGGAAAAAATACCTGTCCTGTGGAAAGATCTTGTTTAGACATACATCTATAAAAGCTAAAACGTATGCTAAAACAAATTCGTTTGTAAGTTAGAGATCTGAAAAAAATACATCCCAAAACTGTCACTTCATACTTTTTTGAACACTTAACAGTTTAACCTGTTTACTTCTGGCTTTCCAGAAAATTACATCTGTACTCCGAGTGACTTGTGTAACTTTGGTTATGACCAATACTTTACTTCCATCCCTAGCAAAGACTGAAATCCCACATTAACTGAAAAACCCAAAGCCTTTAACTGTGGAGCTGCCCATCATATTTCCAAAATTAGTATTACTAAGGTACTGTTGCAACAGGTTGTGCAGACATGCAAGTTGGGATTCACTAACAATTAACTAAAAGGAAGGTATAACCTTTTTAGCAAAGGATAAAGGGATGTATTGCACCTGTAGTGTACCATCCTGTTTGTATTATAGTATTGTTACAACACCTAGAGGCCCCAGTCAGGATTGGGGACTATTTGTGTTAGGCACTATATACAAGACCATAGTGAGAGATGGACCTGGCCCCTAATTTCTTACAGGGTTGGGGAAAGTGAACCAACATCTAGACCCGGGGTCGGCAACCTTTGAGAAGTGGCGTGCCAAGTCTTTAGTAATTTAAGGTTTCGCGTGCCGGTAATAAATTTTACCGTTACAGGAGCCCCCCGACAGAACCCCAGACTGGCAGCGGGCTGAGCGGGGCCAGTGGCCGGGACCCCGGCTGGCAGAAGCGTGCCAGTAAAAATTGGCTGGCGTGCTGCCTTTGGCATGCGTGCCGCAGGTTGCCGACCCCTGATCTAGACAGAGTGATTGTTGCAAGTGTCACTTTCTGCATTTTTGTGGTGAGAGGGAATCCTGTCTAATAATCTGTCTTTAATCTTTCTATATTTAACAGGGTGTTTTTAGTTTCTCTACTTCTTCACAGCTATGTGCATAGATTCTAGACAATGGTTTCCTTGGAACTCTGGAGGCAGACCAATCCTGTGAGTCGCTGCTTCAGGCTAGGCCCCAACCACTGCAGAACCTGCCAGTATTGACCTGTCTCCATAGCTGCTTGGACAGACTGACCATCCTCTGCAGAGCATTAGTGCCTAGAGGAAAAAACTTCTGAAGTCCATTTGAGGCTCCCAACTAGCTTTGGAACCAAAATTTACTTCTGAGGAATTTGAAATCCTGAATTACTGCAGTGGTCCTTCTGCAGCTGCAGTGCTGGGGAAATAGCAATCAAATTTTAGAATGCCAAGGAAAAGGGTAAGCAACCTGCTATTACATTTGATTCTGAACAGCAATTTTGAAGTGACTAAATCCAAAAGCTCAACAGCTTCCCCAAACAAAGCCCACCAAGTCCATTGTTAAACAACCATCTGGGTTTGCCTTAGCCATCTGTGCTACTGACCATAAACCCAACTCAGGCCAGTCTCTCAAAGCTGCAGCCCCAATTCATAGAAGAAAGTGTGGGACCTTTGTTTCATTTGCTGTTAAGGAGAGAGACCATTTTCTTTTGGTCAGATCACTTCAGGAAGGGAGTCACATCAGCCTCTGTCTCTTCAGTCAGCCCAAGAGAAAGAAGCAACCCTCCAAGGAGTTAGCAGTGTTCCAAGAGCAACCAGGGGAGTAGTTGTGGCAACTACTGCTAGAGCTTCTGCTGACTCATTGCCAAAAATTCTCTGAGGTGGTGCTTTATGCTGCTGCTACTGACCATGGCCTTAGCACCATACTCTTTCTGCTCATGGACAACTCGCTGCAAGAACAGAACATCTAGCACAGATGACAGAGTAGAAACAAACGGTCAGTTTTTAACAAGGCAAAAGATTGGCAATGAGGTATCCCAAAGTCCCATGTTCTGTTGTTCTTTAATATATATACTTTCAAGGTCTGGAAAACAGGATGAATGATGAGGTGACAAAATTTGGAGATGGCTCACAATTGTGGAGGTTAAATGAGACAAATATGAGAGATGTAACGAGACTAGATAAATGGGTAAATAGTAGCAAATAAATCACTGTTGAAAATGCAAAGTAATGTACTTCGGTAGAAATAACTTGAACTACTCATATTGCTGGGTCCTAAAAAGTGTGACCATGCAGGAAAAATATCTGGGTGGTGGTGTCAAGAGCTCAGTGCAGATCTCTATGCAATGTTTAATGACACTCAAAAAAGCAAACGTGAAGATGTATAAAGTATGCGCTGGAAAATATTTCTGAAAACAATATAATGCCACTATATAAATCCAATGGCACACTCTCATCTGGAATGCTGTATTCAGTTCTGATCATTCTCAAAAAAAAAAAAAAAAAAAAAGGCAGAATTAGATGTCCAGAGATGAGTGACAAATAGTTAGAGGCCAGAAAAAGCTTCCATATAAAGAGATTGAAAAGATTGTTTTGTTTAGGGAAACTCCTAAGAGGGGATAGGATAGAGACAAAATAACGAATGGTGCAAAAGTGATGGATCTGGTGATCTTATTTGCCCTTTTCATAACACAAGAACATTCAATGAAATTGAAAGGCAAACGCACTTAATGATAGAAGGAAATACTGTGCATGACACATAAATGGAATTCATTGCTATAAAACATCGAGACCAAGCGTCAAAAAAATACTTTTTTTGAAAAGCGTCATCTGTTTATATGGGTAATGTGAAGGATCCATAATTGCATGAGAGAAGGTGAAGGTGAAAAAATTTGGAAGGGATCTGTAACCTCAAACTTCTGGACATATGTCTAGCACTAATTGATAGGAAGGAGATAGAAACTTTCCTGTGGTCTTTTTATTCTGTAATTGTTCGCTATGGGAATTCTTGCATCTGGTGCTGATAACTATTAGAGACAGGATATTGGACTGGTCTGGTATGGTAGTTCCTATGTCACTGGTAATGTTACCGAGATATAAACACATCAGTTGGACTGTGCTTATAGGGTATGAAGCTATAAAACTTGTGTTAAGTGCCTGGAATGCAAGCTATTTGGTCAGAAACATGCATTAGATATGTTTTTTATTATGTTTTTCGGGTGTTAACATGGAAGAATATGATACATATATTCTTGCTGGAAGTGGGTGAGATTTGAAATGCAGTATATTTCAACAATAATCACTATCATAAAATGATCAATTTGTTATACAGTCCAGCTAATAACCACTGTAGTCCAGAGCCAGTGAATTTAGTACTTCATAAACCTGGTTTATGAAACTTATCATGTGGCATAGAACCGAAAATATTTGAGATAGTTGACTATCACTTTCTTTTTATATCACAATTTGGTTTCTAGATGTATGCTGCAACAAACCTAAAGTATACTTGTAGTTAATGGAATTACTTTCTAGTACATTCAGTACTACAGCTTTGTATTTTAGCAAAATTTTATGCAAATGAGTGGAGTCTGCTTTTTTTCCACATGGACAAGAAGTTAAAGATCTGAGTCCTTCCTCTATTTTCAGGAACATTGTTCCTATATGAACTTCCACAGATTATTAGAAAAATTGGAGTTTGGTTTTTCTGCACAGCCACACTTCTGTAATCCTTATATTTTGCCAGTTTTCTTAAGTCTGCAACATATTCCTTAGAAATTTAAATTTCCATTTTTCATTCTCTGATGATCTGGTCTGTCTCACCTGGGCTTAGTCCCTACCTCCCCCAGCTTAGTTCCTTTGTTTCTTCAAGTGTTGTTAGCAGTCTTCCTTCTTGGGCAGGGAGGCAGTGGAGAAGAGCCGAGATTAACTCACTCCCCAGCCTTAAATAGGATTTGCATGTGGCGGGAATGCTTTGTTTCCTAGTTTGATTCCAACCCCTTTCCCGTGGAAAAGTACCAGCATTTCAAGATGGTAACCTGTACCAAGTAACATGATCACATGACGCTGCAGTGTCAAAGCAGCATCCCAGGAAACTTCTCAGGAAGGTGGGAGATTAGTATCTTCAAAGTCCTATTGTCCTTCCTAATGGCCCAACCAGGCTGATTGCATACTGTCTGGTGAGCATTCCCCAAGTATACACATGGTTGTAATTATTACATAGTCAATATTTCTAACTTCAGATACAGAAATGATGCATGCATACAAATTGGATAATCACATTCAGTAAATCATAACCTTTCCAGTGATACCTCACATGACCCGTCTTGCATAAAACATCTTAGTTATGCCATATTCAAATCATAACAATATTTCTATGAAGAATATGGGGCATAATATCACAGATGTTAAACAGCAACTACTAAAGTAGTTATTATTGGGAGTGGACTACATCCACCCTGATTGAATTGGCCCTGTCAACACTGGTTCTCCACTTGCGAAGTAACTCCCTGCTCTCCATGTGTCAGTATATAATGCCTGCATCTGTAACTTTCACTCTATGCATCCGAAGAAGTGAGGTTTTTACCCACGAAAGCTTATGCCCAAATAAATCTGTTAGTCTTTAAGGTGCCACCAGACTCCTTGTTGTTTTTGTAGATACAGACTAACACGGCTACCCCCTGATACTAAAGTTAGACATTTTTAAATCAGCAGATCTGGATAACGTGCACCCAAGAGTTTTAAAAGAGCTGGCTGAGGACCTTGCTGAACTGCTAATGTTGATTTTCACTAAGTCTGGGAACCCTGGGGAAGTTCCAGAAAACTGGATCAAAGCTAATGTTGTGCCAATATTTTAAAAGGGTAAACAGGATGACCCTGGTAATGATAGGCCTGTCACTCTGACATTTATGCTGGGCAAAATAATGGAGTGGCAGATACAGGACTCGATTAATAAAGAACTAAAGAAGGGTAATGTAATTGATGCCAATCAACATGGGTTTATGGAAAATAGATCTTGTAAAACTAGCTTGATGTATCTTTTTGATGAGATTACAAGTTTGATTGATAAAGATAATGGTGTTGCTGTAATATACTTAGATTACTGTAAGACATTTGTCTTGGTAGCACACACTATTTTGATTTAAAAAAATAGAACAATATAAAATTAACATTTCACACATTAAATGGATTAAAAACTTGCAAAGTGATAGGATGTTCTCAAAATGTAATTGTAAACGGGGAATCATCATCGAGCAGATGGGTTTCTAGTAGGATCCCACAGGGCTTCGTTCTTTGCCCTATGCTATTTAACTTTCTATCAGTCATCTGGAAGAGACCATAAAATCATCACTGATAAAGCTTGCAAGTGACTTAATATTGGGAGAGTGGAATAATGAAGAGGACAGGTCACTGATACACTGTGATCTGGGTCATTTGGTAAACTGAGCATAAGCAAATAATGTGCGTCTTAATACTGCTAAATGTAGGCTATAATTACAAAAAGGGGTACTCTGTCCTGGGAAGCAGTAATTCTGAAAAAGACTTAGGGGTCATGGTGGCTAATCAGCTGAACATGAATTCCCAGTACAATACTGCGGCCAAAAGGGCTAATTCAATCATTGGATGTGTAAACGAGAATCTTGAGAAGGAATGGAGAGATTGTTACTTCTATATTTGGCACTGGTGCAACTGCTGCCAGAATACTGTGTCCAGTTCAGGCATCCACAATTCAAGAATGATGTTGATAAATTGGAGATGGTTCAGAAAAGAGCCATGAGGGTTATTAAAGGTTTGGAAAACATGCATTATAGTGATTGATTCAAGGAGCTCAATCTGTTTATTTTAACAAAGAAAAGGTTACGGGGCAACTTGATTAGTCTATAAGTACCTACATGGGGAATAAATATTTGGCTCTTCAGTCTGGCAGACAAGGGTATAACAATATTCAGTGGCTAAAAATTGAAGCTAGATAAATTCAGACTGGAAATGAAGTGTAAATTTTTAACAGGGAGGATAATTAACCATTGGAACAGTTTACCAAGGGTTGTGATGGATTCTCCATCACTAGCAATTTTAAATCGAGATTGGGTGTGTTTTTTAAAAAGATATGTTCTAGTTCAAAAGTAATTATTTCGGGGAAGTTTTCTGGCCTGTGTTATACCAGAGGTCAGACTAGATGATCACAATGGTTCCTTCTAACTTTTGGATCTATTAACTTTTTAGGTTCTGATCCTATAAACATTTAGGCATGGTAGTAACTTTATGCACATAGGTAATTCCACTGAAATCAATGAGATTGGTGTAGGTAAAGTAATTTATAAGTAACTTACAAACAACTTAACTGTTTGCAAGATCAGGGCCTCAGAAGGGCTTCTGAAGGAATGGAGAGAAAAGCAGCAACAGTAAAGAGGAAAAAGGATAAATCTTAAATCTTTCACCAAAATAAGATTTTTTTCATATCTATGAGAATCACAGTTTGGCACCCACTGAAACTACCTTTTTAAAAATCAACTTGTGTAGACTTGAATTAACATTAACAGATATTCTTAAGGTTGCCTACTAGAGTTTTTTTAACTAATAAAGTGGCCCAGCACATACAGAAGAACCCCTTTGATTCAAGGCCGGTTATGTATGTCATATACATTGCAGCATGAATTTCTGAGATTGATATTGATTATATATTGGTTTTTTGGAATGCTTTTCAGACATGTTATGTTTCATATTCATGAGATTTTTTTGAAACTGTTGCAGAAATTACTACTATAAATGACTATCCTTCATTTACTGTATCACAAAATAAACAACTGACTAGCTCTCTTGTGAAGAATCTATTTTTTTAAAAAGTTAACATTTCTTATGGTACCTTAAAATAAATAGTTGCTACTGAGCAGTGACCATACTTTTAGTAATTTTCAGCTTAGTTACTTTAATGGGCATTTGATCAACAGATGTTTAAGAACTGTGTAAAGATTAATTTAAAACAATGGTATCCTGTCCTATAACATCAAATGGAGGCAGTTTTACCAAGTACGTTGATGGGTTGGTCTTCATGCTTTAAGGTTTTTAAAGTTTTACACATTTAAACATTTTACTGACTTTGTTTCCAGGATATAGTACCATTATATATTACCAAATGTATTTCATTTTTCCTACAATTCTGTTGCAAAGCTCTCATCATTGCAATTGACTCCTAGGTCACAGAGCTCCATAGAAGTAAGGAGTAAAACATTCAAGTACGATAGATACTGCAAATTGATGTTTGTTTCTTAATGTTAATGAAATTAGAAAGTAAATTTGTCTTAAACTCATTCAACAATGTCAGAGTAGGAGGTATTAGATGTGAGGTGGTGGTAAAAAATTGTGTATATCATTGCAACTTGATAAAAAGTGAATGTATTTACTGTATCAAGTAAATTTCAAGTGTGGTCTCTTTTTTAACTTTATAGATGTGACTTACCTAACAGAAGAGAAGGTAGATGAAATTCTTGAACTGTGTAGAGAGAAAGAGGACTATTCTCCTCTAATCCGTGTCATTGGGAGAGTGTTTTCTAGTGCTGAGGCACTGGTACAAAGTTTCAGAAAAGCCAAGCAGCATACCAAGGAAGAGCTGAAGTCTCTTCAAGGAAAGGATGAAGATAAGGATGAAGATGAAAAAGAAAAAGCTGCCTGTTCAGCTGCTGCGATGGAGGAAGATTCCGGAGCATCATCATCATCTTCATCAAGAGTAGGTGACAACACACAAGGAGATAACAACCTACAAAAATTAGGCCCTGATGAAGTATCGGTAGATATTGAAGCAGTCAGACGGGTCTACAGTAGATTACTTTCTAACGAAAAAATAGAAACTGCCTTTTTAAATGCACTTGTGTACTTGTCACCTAATGTAGAATGTGACTTGACTTACCATAATGTGTACTCTCGGGATCCTAACTATCTGAATTTGTTTGTAATTGTTATGGAGAATGGTAATCTTCATAGCCCTGAATATCTGGAAATGGCTCTGCCTTTGTTTTGCAAAGCAATGAGCAAGCTACCCCTTGCAGCTCAAGCAAAACTAGTCAGATTGTGGTCTAAGTACAGTGCAGAGCAGATTCGGAGAATGATGGAAACATTTCAACAGCTTATCACCTACAAAGTCATAAGCAATGAATTCAACAGTCGGAATCTAGTGAATGATGATGATGCCATTGTTGCTGCTTCAAAGTGCTTGAAAATGGTTTACTATGCAAATGTAGTCGGAGGGGATGTGGACACAGACCACAATGAAGAGGAAGATGAAGAGCCCCTCCCAGAATCCAGTGAATTAACTCTTCAAGAGCTTCTGGGTGAGGAAAGAAGAAATAAGAAAGGGCCTCGAGTGGACCCACTGGAAACTGAGCTTGGTGTAAAAACTATAGATTGCCGAAAACCACTTATCCCTTTTGAAGAATTTATTAATGAACCACTGAATGATGTTCTAGAAATGGACAAAGACTACACTTTCTTCAAAGTAGAAACAGAAAACAAATTCTCTTTTATGACATGTCCCTTTATATTGAATGCTGTTACCAAGAACCTGGGATTGTATTATGACAATAGAATCCGCATGTACAGTGAACGACGCATAACTGTGCTCTACAGTTTAGTTCAAGGACAGCAGTTGAACCCATATTTGCGACTCAAAGTGAGACGTGATCACATCATAGATGATGCACTTGTCAGGGTAAGTCATGCAACAATGTAAAACTGAAATATGCTATACTGTAATAGTAGCTAGAACCCTTCACTACCTCAAAAGCAAAAATGTACTGATTAGTTATTAGGTTTCTTCAAGGTGAAATGGTTGGTACAAACTTAAGGTCCTATCCTGCACACACTATTGAGGGTACAGCATCATGGGACTACTTTGGATAGTAAGCATGACCCCTCTGATGTTTGCAGACTTTGAACCTAAACTGATAAATATCTTGTCCATTAGTAGTGTGGTGTCCAGTATTGAATGCAGCCCTTGCTACTGGACATTGGCATGCCAACTCCTTTCATGTCTATTTAAGCTCCTTATTTTCCCTTGAACAAACTTTCTTTAAATTATCCTTTGGGGCTGAAATGTTCTATACTTGACCTTAGTCAAAAGGTGAATTTTATTTTTCAGGAGGGAGTTTGAACAAAAGCCATTACATTGTTTTGAGTTCCACAAAAGAGAAGTTTCTTTTATTTAAAAAATTAATTTTTTGAATGCACACATAATGAGTAAAATTTACATTTTAAAATACTCCTGTGGCTTCATCTAAGTATATTAGTAAACCACAGCTTGTAGGGCAGAAGGAAGAGTGGCTTCGAGCACCTGAAAACTGCACCAGTAACCTGCTAATACGTACTCTGACAAGCCTTATTACTCTAGGGATATGGCTTCTTAAATTAAAACTCAGTATTAAAAAAAAAAATTGCTAGAACCACTTTTGAGCACAAAGGAATTAGTGGGTTATGCAAGGCATTCACTATGAAAAATAGTACATAGTAGATAAATAACATGTAATGCAGAGAAGTTATAAACATATTTTCTCATATGAATATAACAATTTAACTTTTTTTTAAGGTTCACTTGTCTCAGACCACTTCTCCCCTTCCAAGTCTTTCTATGTGCTCAGCTACTGTTACCTATAATTTCTGTTACTAACAAACTACATTGGTGATACTAAATTTATTTAGTTTATCCTGTTACTGAAAAAACAGAATTGAGAGCCCCAAGTAAGCTCCCAGTTCAATGTTGTGAGAACATTTTAACTTTCAAACAGCCTGGCTGCTTCTTGGCTGGTGATAAGTATGACCAAACTTCAAGTACTAGCGTGGAACTTGTGGAGGAAAAATGGCTTTTTTTTTAGACATTCAGCACCTGAGAAACAGCCAGGTTGTTGTAAAGCTTAACTTTACTCCGTGTACCAATCTTTTATCATTTGAGTAAGAATGTGCTTAGTGATTTCACCGCTTGTCTGGTTTATAGCTATAACCAAATATGTGGTGTTGTGTTTAACCTAATGGGATTATTGCATAAACTCCAGGTGGCTTCTAGATGCTTAAATTGTGGGGGACAGCAGAAAGCAAAGTACACTTTTTCTGTTTATAATACTCTGAGAGGATGGGCTAAAACTAGATAACAGCCAGTTTCAAAGGAGTATTAAACGTTGTAAATTCATGCAAGGAGGACTGATCGGGGAGGAAAAAAATATGCAAATATGTGAAAAAGCACTCAAGGCTTATCTACACTTACTGCGCAGCAGCGGCACAGTTACACCGGTGAAGGTAGTGAAGACGTTACCTACACTGAAGGGAGAGCTGCTCCCATTGGTGTAGGTACTCCACCTCCCTGAGAGGCAGTAGCTATATCCACAGGAAAAGTTCTCCTCTCAACATAGCGCTTTCTACACTGGTGGTTGGGTTGGTATAACTATGTCATTCAGCAGTGTGAATAAATCAGAGCACTGAGCAATGTAGTTGTACCAGCATACGCTGGTAGTGTAGACCAAGCCTTAGAAGGAGATTGCTTATTGTGGAAGGAAATTGAAATCTTTTGACAAGAACAAAAGAACTGATTTTCCTGCCTCCCAATGTTAATCTGAGGAACATGTGCATTTTCAACTGGCTCCGTTTTGATTGCTTTCTAATAAACCTGATCTCAGTTAAGACAAGCGGAATTGAATTGTGGTGTGTGTTAGTTGGGACAAGAGCTGCTGGCCTTTCCTGGAAATAAAGACCACCTTTTCCACCATTAGGGAAGTGAAGGTTCACTTTCTTTGTCAGGCAAGGGAACTGTGGGTGCCCTCCCCAACAGATACAGTAAGGGATCCCATGTAGGCTGGTGTGGACATGAAGAAATCCATTAGACCTAAGAAATATTGTGCAAGGATACAAAATGTGACACTTTGGCCTGGCTCTTATATAACCACAAAGTGAGGGAAACTAGTTACAACACATCTCCTGATACATTACAGTTTGAGATATGAATGGCACCAAATCCCAGTTTTTTCCTCTAAATACTAGATAACACTGCTTTCCTGCTCCAGGGTTTTTACCTTGGTCCATAACATAAAAACCCTGGAACAGGAAAACTGTGTTATCTAGTAGTTAGAGGGGAAAACGGGGATTTGGGTTACCTGGGTTCTATAATATGCTTAGCCACCTCATTGTAAAGCATTTTGAGGCCTTTTGACAAAAAGCAATTACATGAATGCCAACCAAATATTAAGTATCCCAGTTTGTATGCAAATATTTATAATGCCTTTCTTATTTCTCTGTCCTCACTGGTATTCAAAACAATTTGTAGTTTAATATCCTTAACTTCCTTTATGATCAAGGAAATTTGTAATGTAAGACTAGGGGTTAAATTTTAAAAGCACTTGATGAATGATGTAGGCTTCTAAGCCCCATTTTCAAAAGTGACTTAGGCGCATACAAGCTTGAGTATGATTGAAAGTATTAGTAAATGGATATCGTTAGGATCACTTCCCCGATTTTCAAAGTAAAATTTTCAGATCTGACTAGATTAATAGTTAATTTGTTAAATACTTATATATAGTGTTTAGTTCATGGGTGAGTTAATGCTGCTGCAAGAATGTTTTTAATACTTTGACTTTTATACATTCAAATTTGCAACTTTCATGTTAATTTATCTTGGAGTTTTTGCATATTATGAAACTGTTTTATTGCTATGAACACTAATTAAGCTGTTTGAGCAACAGTAAGTCATTACATACTCAGCAGTCAATAAATGTACAGGTCTAGCTAATTTCTTCTTTATTAATTCAGTTTCATATGATGATTCACTTATAAGGAATAACTGCATTGTGAATAATTAGTTCCTTCAACCAGGTGCCTCATAACATCAGCTGAGGCATGCAGTAATCATCCCCAAATGTATTGCCTGTGGTTTTATTGATTAGATTAAAATTGAGTTAGGAGGAGTATGTCCACTTAAGTACATAGAATTAGTTACCTGAAAAAATCTCCTGCATAATTTATTAATAAGTAGCATAAATAACTTTGTTGAACATTTGAAAAAACAGACTGCTAGCCACTCCATGATCACACTACTTGAGTACTGTCAAGTAGTGTAAAAATAAAACTTTGCTGGCCCACTATTGTATTTTAATATAATATTAAACTAGTAGTTGAAATACTTCCTAGATAGCTGCTTTAATTTGCTTCTTGGTGGAAGGATGGAAAGGTGGTAGTGATTGTTGTTGATTAGACATACCTTTTATGCAAAATTTTATTAAAGTTCCATCTCTTTGCTCCGTCTGCTTCCTTATACCTGTAGGGAAGCTGTTCCACTTTTTTTCATCTGTTGGATTAGAATGGACCACCTCAGAGTCATTACAGCTATGAATGAGCAACCTTAATTCCTCTCCAGTTTATACTTCTTGAATGGAATTAAGTTCCACTTGCAGAATCTTTATTGCCGATGGTCCCACACCAAGAAAACTCAGCTTGACTAATTCCAGGCTGAATTTGGAGGACTGTCAGTTAAGAAAACTATCCTTATTTGTAAATAGAGCAGATTTGACTGGAGTCATTAAAGTATGCAGTGACACGGTCATTTTTGGAGTACAAGTAGCTGCACTTCATGCAAGTTATACTTAAGATGACTTATGCCACCAGACTCTGATACTACTTTTCCTTCAAACTCTAGACCCACTGTGATTGTGCAGCTTCCTCCTTATGCTGGATGTGCTACCACAATCATTAGGCAGAGAACATTGATACTCTGTTCCAAGATTCTGAATTTTCTTCTGACAAACCATTTTGAATTTTAAAAAAATCTAAAAGTAATAGTTATTAAAATAAAACTAATTGTAAACATACTTAATTTTCTGTTTCCAAAAGTAAGGATTTGAATAATTTCTATGTTGTGATTAAAAAAATACAGGTCTAGCGTATAAATTGTGCGTTTGAGAGCACAAAATGTTCTTTTACTATTGCATGTCAAACAGTTTTTCCTTTGCCTCCATTGCAGTTTAGATATAGTTCACTGACTGTCTGTTAGTGACTGCAGTGGTCTGTTATCTATGCTTTCTACTAAGAGCTGTTTTTCCTGCTAAGCAGCAGTTGTCTGAGGGACAAGGTTGACCCTAGAAGCAAATAACCCTGCAGACTTGAATTGAGCTGCCCCAGGAACCTCGCCTAAACCTAACCTAACCTAACCTTGCTCTAACCTAGAGCATATTGTGGAATCAGGTCAGTGGCTCAGATAAGCCCACCTTTTTTTGGCACTTTTAAAGCTGGCCTCCACATTAGACCTTCACTGGATATGTCTAAACTGCAATGTAAGCCCAGGGTTTCTGGGACTCAAGTCCTCTGGCCCATGTTAGGGAACCCTGGTCTTAAGCATCTACATTATATTTTAACTCTATGTTAAGACTTTTCTAAAATGTGCTCGAACCTGCAGTGCACAGGCCTCAGTCAAAGTAACCATATCCCAGAGTTCCTAGCCCTCTCCCCTTCCCCACCTCCCCCACTGAAATGTGGCTGCTCTAGTCCTAGGACCATGGGGCATTGTGGGAAAACTGTACTGCCTGCCCTTCATGTTACCAGAAAGCAGCTCGATTGGCAAAAGGCTTGATTGGTTCACTCTGCATTGCAAATTTAGGAGTCTCACTAACAGGGTGCTTGCAGATCATTGATCTGAAAAGAATGAGTTAATGCTGACCTGAGCTGCTGCTGTTCACAACGTGGGGATGACTTCTATTTTCAGGAGAGTGCATTGCATATTGTTGGGATAGAGAGGACTAAGGAAGTTGTCCCATGGAATTGTAGGATACTTCTAACTGACTCCTGGTACCCGAGTCAAGAGGGGCTGTGTCTACACTGCAAAGCAATAGGACCAATGTTCCCTCTAATTTTTTCCCTCCATGTGTGGAATAAATTTTCTTATGTGCACCATCAGTAGAAACAAAAAACCTAGATATAATATATATTTTTAAAAAGTTACCATAGGGATAATTACTCTAGCCAGGACAGGTTAGGGATTTTAGAACTCACTACTCAAAGAATTAAATGTAAGTGTAAGAGAAATAAAAATTACAAAATGCATAGACCAGTCTCTAAACACTAAAATAACACTTTAAAAGAATAAAATTACAGAGAATATATGTGCATTGCAGGAAGTTCCAAGTAGTAGCAACAATAGTAATACAAGTATGTATTGGGAGGTGAGAGAGAGAGAGACTGACTGTGTGTGCTGGCTGCTGGGGATATCTCAGAAACAGTGCACTGTCTCTTTAAGAAAGGCACTCAGCTGAGAGCCATTCAGACTGCAGCAGCTCCAAGTCCTCCTGAGCCAGGCTGTCCCCTCTGCCCTGCTCTGCGGAGGCGGGAGGGATAGCTCAGTAGTTTGAGCATTGGCCTGTTAAACCCAAGGTTGTGAGTTCAATCCCTGAAGGGGCCATTTAGGGGTCTGGGGCAAAAATCTGGGGATTGGTCCTGCTTTGAGCAGGGGGTTGGACTAGATGACCTCCTGAGGTCCCTTCCATCCCTGACATTCTATGATCTAAATCCTCTGCGTGGGCGGGGGAGGGGGACAGCCTGACATCAGCACCCTCCCCCCACCTCCTGCTCTGCATAGCCGGCAGGAGGGTCCCAGGAGCAGCTGCAGGACAAAGCAATGTGGGGGGAGGGGCACCTGAACACATGCTGCCGACTGTGTGCACTCTGCTATCAGCTGGGTGGCATTTAAATCTCTCCTGTGCTGCCGCCCAAGCACACAGCTTACAGGGAACACAGAATAGAGCTTACATCCTGAGTCCTGGCTTAACTCGAGCTCAGACCCTCCAGCCCTGCAGGACCCTGGGTCCAAACCTTGGACAATTGCAGTATAGACACAAGGGGGAGTTAGGCTTGAGCCTCGGCTCAAGCACAGACTTACACTGAAGTGTAGACATACTGAGGACTTCCAATCTGTCCATCCAGCTTCACTCTAACTGTGTAGTTTTAATTACTACTGCTTGTTGAGAAGGCCAATCTGAAATAATTTTCATATCAGCAGATTTAATCACTCATTTAATATAAAATCCATTAATATGACAAGAAAATCCGAGCACCATGCCTATGAAAAGATAGTGTTTTGAAGGAAATTATTCGGAAACTGTGCATTGTTCCTTGTAACTTTTGTGATTCATAAAACTTACAATACAGTATTTATTGCCAGCAACAGTTTACTCCAAAGCCAACAATACATCATGGTTAGCTGTCAGTGAGAAAAAGGATTGGGTAACAAAGAGATGAGGTAGGTAGTATTAAAGCCAACTGTAAACAGAAAGGGAGTAGGCAGGAGGACTCCCATCTACCCAAGGTGTAGATCAGTGACAGAACCTTCATTAACATCGTTGTGACCTTTTCAAAGTAACGAAGTAGCCTCTGTGATATTGAGACTCTCTAGTCCAGTGTTCTTAATATAATATGAAAATCGTTGCTGCATTCGCTTCATACTTGGTTTAAATATTTATTCTTGTTATGTATTGCAGTAGCATATATGATCCCCGATCAGGACCCCTTATACACATCAAAAAAAGATTTTCTTTTGTGAAAAGTTTACAGTCCTAAATTTGAACTGAGACACAACAGGTAGATATAGTGTAGTTGTGGGGAGAACCAATATAAACCTAATATAACTCTATGGGATTTTGCTGCACAAGTACTGAATATCCAGAGAATATTTTGATCCTTTGAGACTAAATATGAATTAATTTTTACTGAAGATATGGGAAGCCAAATGGGCAGTCCTTTTCAGCTAAACCACAACTGTGTGTACCCTGGGGTACTGTAAATTTTATATAAAATTTGATCATTCCTCTTTTAGTTCTATTAACCTCTTTGCTTCACTTTTAGGTCCCTTCATGGCTTAGCTCTCTTCCCCCTTCCCCCCTTGTATATGGTATGGAGCCATCAGTACCCATCATTGCTCCACCAGTGATGCTTGCCTTCCTTGCCAGTTAGTCAAATTATCTAGAAAACATGTACATACTTTCATGCTGCCCCTTTTGCATGAGAGGAATTCCCTATAAAAATCCTCAAGGCCACTACATTATCCTCCTCCACATTCTACTCCTGGGGAAATTCTGCACCACTGCGCACATGCAGAATTCATGTCCCCCGCAGATTTTTTTTCTCTGCAGAAAATACATGCTCATAGACTTTAAGGTCAGAAGGGACCATTATGATCATCTAGTCTGACCTCCCGCATGATGCAGGCCACAAAAGCTGACCCACCCACTCCTGGAATAATTCTCTCCCTTGACTCAGCTGTTGAAGTCCCCAAATCATGATTTAAAGACTTCAAGTCACAGAGAATCCTCCAGCAAGCGACCCCTGCCCCATGCTGCGGAGGAAGGCGAAAAACCTCCAGGGCCTCTGCCAATCTACCCTGGAGGAAAATTCCTTCCCGACCCCAAATATGGCGATCAGCTGAACCCCGAGCATGCGGGCAAGATTCTCCAGCCAGACCCTCTGGAAAAAGTTCTCTGTAGTAACTTTTAATATCCCATCATTGACCATTGTTACTAATTACCAGCGATGGCACGTTATTGACCTATTGACTAAAATCACCTTATCCCATCAAACCATCCCCTCCATAAACTTATCAAGCTTAATCTTAAAGCCAGAGAGCTCTTTCCAGAACTTCTGATGGTTAGAAACCGTCGTCTAATTTCAAGCCTAAACTTCCCAATGGCC
This sequence comes from Emys orbicularis, assembly GCF_028017835.1. Classification (NCBI taxonomy): domain Eukaryota; kingdom Metazoa; phylum Chordata; order Testudines; family Emydidae; genus Emys; species Emys orbicularis. The sequence continues at coordinate 247,237,903 of NC_088683.1, forward strand.
AGTTTATATCCATTTGTTCTCGTGTCCACATTAGTACTGAGCTGAAATAATTCCTCTCCCTCCCTGGTATTTATCCCTCTGATATATTTAAAGAGAGCAATCATATCCCCCCTCAGCCTTCTTTTGGTTAAGGTAAACAAACCAAGCTCCTCGAGTCTCCTTTCATAAGACAGGTTTTCCATTCCTCGGATCATCCTAGTGGCCCTTCTCTGTACCCGTTCCAGTTTGAGTTCATCCTTTTTAAACATGGGAGACCAGAACTGCACACAGTACTCCAAATGAGGTCTCACCAGTGCCTTGTATAACGGAACCAGCACCTCCTTATCCCTACTAGAAATACCTCGCCTAATGCATCCCAAGACCGCATTAGCTTTTTTCACGGCCACGTCACATTGCCGACTCATAGTCATCCTGCGATCAACCAGGACTCCGAGGTCCTCCTCCTCTTCCGTTACTTCCAACTGATGCGTCCCCAGCTTATAACTAAAATTCTTGTTAGTCATCCCTAAATGCATAACCTTACACTTCTCACTATTAAATTTCATCCTATTACTATTACTCCAGTTTACAAGGTCATCCAAATCTCCCTGCAGGATATCCTGATCCTTCTCCAAATTGGCAATACCTCCCAACTTTGTGTCATCCGCAAACTTTATCAGCCCACTCCTACATTTGGTTCCGAGGTCAGTAATAAATAGATTAAATAAAATTGGACCCAAAACCGAACCTTGAGGAACTCCACTGGTAATCTCCCTCCAACCTGACAGTTCACCTTTCAGTACGACCCGCTGCAGTCTCCCCTTTAACCAGTTCTTTATCCACCTCTGGATTTTCATATCGATCCCCATCTTTTCCAATTTAACCAATAATTCCTCATGCGGTACCGTATCAAACGCTTTACTGAAATCGAGGTATATTAGATCCACCGCATTTCCTTTATCTAAAAAATCTGTTACTTTCTCAAAGAAGGAGATCAGGTTGGTTTGGCACGATCTACCTTTCGTAAAACCATGTTGTAATTTGTCCCAATTGCCATTGACCTCAAGGTCCTTAACTACTTTCTCCTTCAAAATTTTTTCCAAGACCTTGCATATTACAGATGTTAAACTAACAGGCCTGTAGTTACCCGGGTCACTTTTTTTCCCCTTCTTGAAAATAGGAACCACATTAGCTATTCTCCAGGCAAACGGTACCACCCCCGAGTTTACAGATTAATTAAAAATTATCGCTAACGGGCTTACAATTTCTCGCGCCAGTTCCTTTAATATTCTCGGATGAAGATCATCCGGTCCGCCCGATTTAGTCCCGTTAAGCTGTTCGAGTTTGGCTTCTACCTCTGATACGGTAATGTCAACCCCCCATCCTATATTCCCATCCGTCACGCTGCCACTATTCCTAAGCCCTTCATTAGCCTCATTAAAGACCGATGCAAAGTATTCGTTTAGATATTGTGCCATGCCTAGATTATCCTTAATCTCCACTCCATCTACAGTCTTCAGCGGTCCCACTTCTTCTTTCTTTGTTTTCTTCCTATTTATATGGCTATAAAGCCTCTTACTATTGGTTTTAATTCCCCTCGCAAGGTCCAACTCTACACGGCTTTTGGCCTTTCTCACTCCATCTTTACATGCTCTGACCTCAATAAGGTAGGTTTCTTTGCTGATCCCTCCCATCTTCCACTCCTTGTACGCTTTCTGTTTTTTCTTAATCACCCCTCTGAGACGCTCGCTCATCCAGCTCGGTCTAAATCTCCTGTCTATGAACAGTTTTCCCTTTCTCGGGATACAGGCCTCCGACAGCTCCTGCAACTTCAACTTGAAATAATCCCAGGCGCCTTCCGCCTTTAGATTCATAAATATGTTAGTCCAATCCACTTCCCTAACTAGTCGCCTTAATTTATTAAAGTTAGCCCTTTTGAAATCGTAAACCTTAGTCTCCGATTTAATTCTGTTAATCCTTCCATTTAGTTTAAACCGAATTAGCTCATGATCACTCGAGCCAAGGTTCTCCCCTACAACCATTTCCTCAACGAGGTCCTCACTGCTCACCAAAACCAAATCTAAAATGGCATCCCCCCTCGTCGGTTCAGCAACTACTTGATGAAGGAATTCATCAGCTATCACGTCTAGGAAAATCTGAGCCCTATTATTGTTACTAGCATTTGTTCCCCAATCTATATCCGGGAAGTTAGTCTCCCATGATTACACAGTTCCTATTAGTATTTACTTCCCTAAAAACATTAAAGAGTTCTCTGTCCATATCCAGGCTAGATCCTGGCGGTCTATAGCACACCCCAAGCACTATCCCAGGGGAGGCTCTAGTAGTTCTTTTACCCAATGTGAGTATTGCCCAGACAGACTCCGTCTTATCCATTCCATCACTTATTATTTCTTTACAGTTTACCTCATTATTGACATACAATGCTACTCCCCCACCTTTACCTTTGTTCCGGTCTTTCCTAAACAGCACATACCCTTCCATACCTGTACTCCAGTCATGACTACCGTTCCACCATGTTTCGGTTATTCCTACGATATCCGGTTTCATTTCTCGGACCAGGAGCTCCAATTCCTCCATTTTGTTACCTAGGCTTCTCGCATTGGTGTATAAACATCTTAATTTATGCCGTTTAGCCTCTCTCATATTTGTTATCCAATTTGGTACGGACACCGTACCGCCAGTATGACCTATTTGTCTAGTATCCATCCCCCCCCCCCTTATGTCCAATCTCTTCCCCCCGGTTATATCCGTTCTTATCTCGTCGTCCTCCCTCTCAATGTTATAATCTGGTGTGGAGATTAACTGGACATCTCCCAACCGTCTCCCCCAAATTCCTAGTTTAAAGCTCTTTTGATGAGATGAGCCAGCCTCCCTCCCAGAAGTCTATTTCCTTCCCTACTTAGGTGAAGTCCATCCCGTGAGAACAGTTTTCTGTCCCTGAAAGCCTCCCAGTGGCCATACATCCCAAAGCCCTCCTTATAGCACCACTCCCTTAGCCAGCTATTTATCATCACAATCCTGTCACCCCTTTGCTGCCCTTCTCTAGGAACAGGCAGAATCCCACTGAAGATGATCTGAGCCTCGATTTCCTTAAGCGTCTTCCCCAGCCTGGCATAATCTCCCTTGATTCTCTCCAGCGAGAACCTAGCCGTGTCATTCGTTCCTACATGAAGGATGATCAAGGGGTTCTTACCTGCTCCTTTTAGGATCCTTTTCAACCGCAGGTCCACATCCCGTATCTTAGCGCCCGGTAGACAGCACACCCTTCTGTTCTCTGGGTCCGCCCTGGTCACAGGCCTGTCTAACCTCCTCAGTAAGGAGTCCCCAATCACGTTGTCAGTATTGTTACAGACATACTTGTTGACAAGTATTTTGAAATAAATGACCAAAATAATTGAAACTGGCGTGATTATATTGTTATTTTGACAAATTTGCAGAATTTTAAAATATTGTGGGCAGAATTTTTAATTTTTTGGTGCAGAATTCTCCCAGGAGTAACATTCATCTCTTCCGTATGCCTAGAAAACATTTGACAATGGCTAGGCAGTTCTTAAGCTGTGATCACAGTACATTTGTAATTTTCTCACTGTTACCTTGTCCTTCCCCCTATCTTTATGTAAGTTTATAGGGACTGGGAAGGTGGTCTTGGGTATGTTTGGGGCAGGGTGGTTGGCATCAGGGAGGGGAGGCTAGCACAGTTGGGCTAGGGCCTCTAGGCACTACTACCTTGTAAATCATTTCAATAATAATTAAATTTAGGATTTTTTCCTGTGGTTGATCAGCAAACTGAGTGACTGGTGTAATTTGGAATATCTGGGATTATAGGCAAGTATTACTGGCATACATGTTTGTTGTATGGCAATCGATACAACAAGAAAAATTAAAGTAAGGGCTTGTCTATGCTGAGTTTTTCGTAACTGCATTGAGAACCTCAATATAGTTGTACTGATGCAAACCCCCAGTGTAAACATACTGCACTGGTGTAAAAAGTGATTTATGCAGGTGTGGAAACTACACTAAGATGTACCACAGCAAGCTACTGCTTACTTTCATGCATCTGCATAATGGTGTGCATCCCCTGGTGCAAAAAACTCCAGTGTAGGTAATCCAGAAGACTAGACAGTTTGCATGCAGCTAGATATAGATATGGCAGACTGTTGAATATAATGATTCCTTTCACTGAAAACTGATATAAAGGGGGGAAAGTGTTAGTTAGGACATTTGTTTAAATAATTCTTTCACCAAACTTTTAATGTGAAGAACAATGAGTTACTCATATTCAAACACTTAAATGATATTCAGTTGACTCTAATGGTAATCCCAATTTTTAATTATTCCATTGATAAATTTTCTAGTTTATTTGTATTTTATTCTGTTTTCTATTTACACTGACTTATCGATCTCAAAAACAAAAACTTTAATAAAAATTCTGAAAATAAGAGACAGGGCACTAATGCATTTGTGCTATTGGTAAGATATGATAGTCCTCACTAGATACCTCTGCCCCTTTGCCCCAAATTCATGGCTTACAGAATGCACTTAGTCAGATTCTGGATGTTCATTACCTTCCCATATTTACACTTGTGGGTGACATCTACCTGCCTTTCTGTTTCTCAATTTTTCCTGTATTTGTTCTGTATTCATCATTTTTTTTCTAGTAAAATGGGTATACTAATGACATGTTTGTATTGACCCAATAGCTAGAGATGATTGCCATGGAAAATCCTGCAGACTTGAAGAAGCAGTTATACGTGGAATTTGAAGGAGAGCAAGGGGTAGACGAAGGAGGTGTTTCCAAAGAGTTTTTTCAACTGGTTGTGGAAGAAATTTTCAACCCTGATATTGGTATGCAATTTAATAACTCCCTCATCTCTCTGAAGTGCATGCACACACAGTTTCTCCCCATAGCTACTCCCTAATTCTAGGTACTCTTTTTCTGAGGGTCCTCTGTATCCCTTATTGAGCCAAAAGGGCATCTGATTCAGTTTGGGTTCCTGCACCTGACAGAGCCACCATCCTAAGGACAACTGGAATGACTGCAATACTTTTTGCCACAAGTGAAAGTTACCACTTATACATTTAGATCACTAACAAATAATACAATATTTTTATTTTTACCCGCTTCTGAAAATTTGAATCTAAGCCTTCTCTCGGCTTCCCCCTGGGCTTCAAGTTTTGCTTCTAGGGCTAGTAATCAAACCTGAGAAATAAAAATATCTCTTACCAAGTGTCCAAGGCAAGCCTGTATAAAGAGGTGGGGTTTTTTCAAGTTTTCAAAATCTGGCAATATAAAAAAGGGTTAACTTTGTTCTCAAGTAGTGATGCTGATTTAAATTTTTGTTGAAAGTTTAGAAATACTGTCAAATGCAAATCAATTACAAAGAAAAGTTAGCAGTAGTTTCTGGTATTACACCTGCTCCTGAGTTCCCCTACCAGTTTTTGTGGTTTGTCTGTCTAGTTTCTTACAATTATAACTTTGTATGATTTATCAAGTTGACCATTCCCCTTTAAAATTGAGTATAACAGAAGGACATTGTTATGTAGGGAGGAGGAGGAGGAAGAAATGTTAAAGGGATACTTGGGTCCAGTTTGTCCCCAAATTTAGTCTTTTAGAGAAAAGCTTATACACCGCTACCCCGATATAACGTGGTCCTCCGGAGCCAAAAAATCTTACCATGCTATAGGTGAGACCGCGTTATATAGAACTTGCTTTGGCCCCCCTGCTCCTTGTCCCCTGACCGCCCTCTCCAGAGACCCCCATCCCTAATCACCCCCAGGACCCCACCCCTTACCCAACCCCACCGCTCCCTGTCCCCTGACTGCCCCGACCCCTATCCACACACCCCCGCCCCCTGACAGGCACTCACCGGCAGCAGGGGGAAGCGGAGCAGCCCAGCCCCAGCCTGCTCCACTCCGCCAGCTCCCAGACGTGGTGCTCCACTTCCGCCGCTGCCGGTAAGTGCGGGGAGGTTGGGGAAAAGATGCCCCCCATGCTCACCTGCGGTGGAAGTGAAGCGCCGTGGCCCCAGCCCGCTCTGTTTTCCTTGCTCCGGCCCCAGCCGTGTCGCTGGCGGGGGGTTGGGGAAAGGTCCCGCACTCACCGGCAGCGGCGGAAGCAGAGCAGCCCGGCCCCAGCCCACTCCACTCCGCCAGCTCCCATCCGCAGTGCTCCGCTTCCCGCTGCAGGTGAGTACGGGGGGCGTCCTTTCCCCAACCTCCCCACACTCACCAGTGGCGGGAAGCGGAGCGCCATGGGTGGGAGCTGATGCGCTGATCCGCCAGAGCGCTGCTTTACCGCGTTGTATGCGAACCCGTGTTCTATTGGGTCGCGTTATATCGGGGTAGAGGTGTACAAAATTTAAAAGATCCCTAGAGACTCCCAAAATCTTCTAAAAATTGTAATCAAAACAGTTTGTGCTATAACAGGAGAATATTTGGGTAACAAATCATTGTGCTACAGTATAAGAACTTGAAAGTGAAATTGAATAGAAACAAACGTGAAATTGGCTAGTCTGCTTTCATTGTCAAAGGTCAGAATAATGAAATGTGTAGACAACATAAATAGAAAATGAACATTTTTGAGTGCTTTCAGTTTCACTATTATAGTGCATAATGTAGGAAAGGAATTAAAATGATGTCTCAACATACCAATTACAATTAGAACTGTTTATACATAACCACTTTTTTACACCTATTGTGCACAAAGTTTTTAAATTAAAACATTTCAGGAAGTCTTTCCGTATCTGATGCATTTCAGTGAACTTATTTCGTGCCCTTTATGACCTATTCAGTGAAGATATATATTTGAGTGTTAAAAATCTTCCTCTGAAAGGATGTCTTGTTTCATTAAATTCACACTTTTGAAAAGTAAATAGAGCTTGTTTTGAAATCCAACTCTTCCCACCCCCCCTTTAAATGGAAAAAAAGTCACTGCCTTTTTGTTAGGCGGTTGTCTATACAATCAGCATTGATGGGGTCAGCAGCTAAACTGCCTATAAACAAGCTTCCAGTGCCAGCAGCAACCCTAAAGGAACCTCAAGGAGGGAAGAATGCATCTCTAAGTCATTACTAGCGAAGTCAGAAGGGCAGAGAGCACACTGCTGTTGGGGAGCATTTGGGTTTGGCAGGCATCAGAGCTGGCAGGGAGATACCTAACTCTTTCCCTTTTTTAGAGGTGTCAGCCTGGCCCGCCCACCTCTAAATGAAATGTATTTTCAATTAATTTGTCATATTCCATGTTGTACATACAATAAAACTACATCAACCAAAAAGGATTGCATTCATATCACCATCACGTATACATTAGATTGAAGATTTTCTCCTGTTTATCCCTTTTTATGAAATCAGTGCAAGAAATCTGTAGGTTATTGTTTTTTATTTAGCAAACATTTAGAGAGTTTTTCAAAGACACAATGGGAAGTAACGAGGAAGTTAATGGGAATTAAGTGCTTTGTGCCTTTTAAAACCTTTAATATGGTAACAAAAAACTTTCATGTGTAATTGTGATATCTAGAAACTTTTGAGTTGGAATATTCCTTAATTTGATAGGAGCAATTTAAGTGCATTATTAAACTTTGAAGTCTTTATAGAATTTTGTAGTTTAATAAAGCACAAATTTCTGATAGCTAGCAAAATCGGTTACTCTAAAAAAAAAAAAAAAAAAAAAAAAAAATATTCGGGGCTATACCCATTTTGTGCACACTCCACATAAAGCAGGTGTATATATGAAAGTGTTACAGTTAGTTAATATAGCAAACTTATTCATAGATTCTAGGACTGGAAGGGAACTCGAGAGGTCATCGAGTCCAGTCCCCTGCCCTCATGGCAGGACCAAATACTGTCTAGACCATCCCTGATAGACATTTATCTAACCTACTCTTAAATATCTCCAGAGATGGAGATTCCACAACCTCCCTAGGCAATTTATTCCAGTGTTTAGGAAAAAGTTCCTAACTGTCAGGGTGGTTAATGTCCAACCTAAACTTCTGGTACCTTCCTGGTTTGTCCAGGACTCGAGGCAGCAGATTTATCTCAAACTCTGTGTTTTTTTTTGTCCTTGTGCATGTGACTCTGGATACTTTAAGCCTTGCTTACTGTGGTTTATACATCTTAACCACTGATGTGAACCAGGTTTCAGATATCTGCAGCCATAGTAGCTTAATCATTGCAGATAGTAAAGGATTAAAATGGATGAAATTATCCAAACATCTCTTGCATAGGAAAAGTATATTATGAAGGTAGTACAGGAATTGTACAAGTCTTTGATTTGAATGTGAAACATGGTGATACATCCTTGTACTTTTGCACTGCATTCCACTGAAGAAACTCATCACACTTTACAAACACCAGTTAGTTTAGCTTTAGGGCTCTCTGAGAGGTAGGTAGTATCTTCAATTTGTATATGAGGAAACTGATGCAGAGAGACACAGAAAATGATTTGATCAAGGTCCCAAAGGGAATCTGTCTTAGCACTGGTAATGGAACTCAGGTCTTGGATCTTCTTTTGCTAAGCTCCTTCCAACTTCTGTAGTGAATGAGACAGGATGAGACTCGTTCACTCTCCAAGCTGTGCACTGATGGCTTGACTACAATGGGATTTGGATCAGGCTCTGAATTAGGACAGGGGGTCCTATGGGAAAATATATACCTAGGCTCAACCTGACAGAATTAAGGTTTGTTGCATGGTCTACCTTAATTTTGTAATTTCCTAATTCAGCTATTTTACTTTGTGACCTTACAGTTCTTATTGTAGTTTTTAGGTATGGAATAAACATATAATTTAGATAAATAGATTAGAAATGCACATTTATCTTCTGAGCATGGACATATAGTAGCGCTTGAGATTTGAAATTGTATTCAACAGCATAGATGAGAGTCGGTAAGTATTTCCGTTAATTCCCTTTATTCAGAAATTTATACTGGATAACTTTAGACTTGTCTCTATGTTCAGTTTTCATTGGATTTAAACTAGGCATGACTCGTTGGTGTTCAGAATACATATGAGAAATGGTATGGCTCGTTGAGAAAACATTTTTGCTTTCATAATGCAATTCTGTATATATCCTTCAACAGGAAATACAACTAAATAATTTCAGATTCTTCTACTTGCTTTTGTTTTACTTTTTTTCCACAGGTAACATGCATTATAGCATCACAGTTAGGACACTATATGTGTAAGATGTCGCTTCTGTGAATTTGAAGAACATCTGGATGTGTTTCAATGGGAGTGCAGGAAAAATCTCAAAAGTAGACTTTAGGGTGTTTGAAATCTTTGTACTCTAATACGTGTCATAAAAATAAGCAAGTGTTTATCAGGAAATTAGTATAAATGAGTTTTTACCTATTGCATATTAAATCTGTTTAAAAATTAATTTAAAACAGCCGTGTAAAATTGAAATCATGAAGAAAGTGAAGGATGAGTAAAAACTATTAGGCTTGTTACCAAAAATCATTCTGGTAAAGGAGAAGCGAATAAGTAAATTTTTGTGCTGGGGTCTAGATAATTATGACAAGACTGTTTTTAAAAGATACTGTAATCTTCATCCTTTACAGTGGCTCTCATTGCTTCCCTTGTTTTGTCACAATCTTAGGGCAGGTCTTCACTACGGGGGGGGGGGGGGGGAGGGAGGGTCAATTTAAGATACGCAAATTCAGCTACGTGAATAGCATAGCTGAATTCGACGTATCGCAGCCGACTTACCCCGCTGTAAGGACGGCGGCAAAATCGACCTCCGCAGCTTCCCGTCGACGGCGCTTACTCCCACCTCCGCTGGTGGAGTAAGAGCGTCGATTCGGGGATCGATTGTCGCGTCCCGACGAGACGCGATAATTCGATCCCCGAGAGATCGATTTCTACCCGCCAATTCAGGCGGGTAGTGTAGACCTAGCCTTAGTGTGTTTTCTGTCTTAACTTTTACTTTTTGCATTATCTGTGATATCTTATGAATATGGATTCGGATAAACTAGTGTTCGAAATTATTCCCCCATCAGAACAGCAAACACTGTGCAAGAGTTTCTCATTATTCTATGTTTTAACTCGTCATTCAATTTACAGAAAGTACATGTCACCATTTTTGCTGCAGTGGTAGTCTGGAAGACCACTTGGAAACTTCAGTGAATTCAGAAAGCAGAATGCAGCCTCCCACTTTACTTAGTAATATGTCTCATAGGGAACATATACTTGTGTTCCAAAAACTACTTGTGGTTTCCAGTTCATTGCCTTGCTGTCTGAGGGCTTGTCTACTCTTGAAAGTTAATTTGGATTAAGGAGAGTCCACATATGGAGTTATTCCTGAATAGCTGTTCTGGAGTAATTCCACATATAGACAGTCCCTTTAAAGACTGCTTCTCTCTCTATGCACCATTCCACTAGTTGAGATCTACTAAGATACTTCTATAACTCTAAATTCCTGCAGGCAGGCCAACTTTTGTTGCGCCTCAACCCTGGATTTGGAATTCACTTACCCTGTTGGTCCAAGTGAGCTAGAATTTGTTGGCCTTCAGCTTTTGTCAGCGGGGGGTTGCTTGAGTGGGATACCTTATTTTGTGATTTGGGGAATGTAATGGGGTCCACTAGGCCCAGAGGCTCCTGCTGGAGGCCTCACGGTCCTACCATAACCCATCCCAGAGAGGAGCAGAAGAGAAGTCCTCCAAGCAGCCTAGAGTGGTTGTGGGGAAGCAGCCAATCAGAGCCCAGCAGACTCTCATAAAAGTGACTCTGACCCTGCAGTTCATCAGTTGCTGCCTGGAGCTAAAGGAGTGAGGACTGTGTTCCTGGCTGGCTGGCTGAAGGAGCAGCAGGACCACAGACAGATCAGTTGCTGGCAGGGACTGGGGGAGCAAGAAGGAGCTCCTGGTTGGCTGCTGGGACTGAATAAGGACTGAGCCCAGTGAGGGCTGCAGGAAGACTGTGTCTAGGGAGCAAGCCCTGGGGGTATGGCCCCATACCAGGCCTGGGACTATTTAAGAACTAAGTCTGGGGAGGGCTACAGAGATACCAACAGAGGGGTACTGGGATAGGCACCTGTTGGACTGTATACCCTGGAAGAGGTCTGTTCTGTTTGACATACAGACTGTGAGAGAGAGTTGGCTTGGGGGCTGAGTTGTTGAAAATCCTCCTGAGAAACCACTGACAAGGGTCAGCACAAATTGAGAGTCTGCAGGCATACGTTCTCAACGAGGAGGCACTCACGAGAGGTGGGTGCCGTCCCATTGCTGGGAAACTTTGGGAGATTGGTTATAAATGTGTGGCTTTATAACTGATATACGTGTTCCTATAGGCTGTGAGCATCACAATTTATAAAACCGGAAAAATTAATTCATGCTATGAATATGTAATGTTTTTGGTAAATTATACAATTCTAAATTTAAAATGTAATTTTACATGTATATCTGGTGCAGATGGATTTAGAAGGTGGATTTTTAAACTTCATGTTTGCTCTACGTTTTTGTTTTTCTAAATATAAAAGTAATCATTTAAATTCCATTTCTTATAGGTATGTTCACATATGATGAGTCTACAAAACTGTTTTGGTTTAACCCATCCTCTTTTGAAACGGAGGGTCAGTTTACACTGATTGGCATAGTACTGGGTCTGGCTATTTACAATAACTGTATACTGGATGTACATTTTCCCATGGTTGTCTACAGGAAGCTAATGGGCAAAAAAGGAACTTTCCGTGATCTGGCAGATTCTCACCCTGTAAGTTCATTGTGTTCCTTGAATTTATTACTACAGGTTGTGGAAAACGTATGTTCATTTAATTAAGATTTGATTTCAACACAAGCTTACTGTCAGAATAGGTAAAAGTGAAATGCCCTGTTAGGTTAGTGGAAACATTATAGGGTTATTTGTTCAAATGTGTGGATTGGTACATGATGCTACCAGTACATCTAATTTGGAGGAGTATGCATTGGCTAGCAATAGTATGTGGGTCCTGTTTCTGCCTCGCTGCATGAATGTGGACAAGTCACTTAACCTTCTGTGCCACAACAAACCAGTCTGTAAAATGAGAATATTATTGACCAACACTTTTTTAAAATTCCCATGGAAGTGCTATGCTGTAGTGACTCTGTTAAGTTTTTTTAAGTGAAAGGCAGTTGTGGCAGATGGAGATTATTCACAAATTCTTGAAGCAATTATGAGTTTTCTCACATGCTTTTTGTTGTCTCACCTTCTTAAAAACTATAGAGATAAAGGGGAGGGGAGAGTTCTTTTGCTGATGGCTGTAAAATAGCAATAAGCCACAATAAATGTGTGAGTTAACAGTTAAAGCACATCTCACGTATTTTGGTCCTGTGCCTTCAACCATCCAAAGAACACCAATAGCTTTCTAACATGCAACCTAGTGTGTTTTATTGCTGTTAGAATGATTTATTTAAATTAATTTGGGGTAATTTTTCCATTTTTATTTGTAAGAGCTATGCAATAAATCCTTCCACTGAAAGGAAAGAGAAAGTGAATAGGATAAAGGTTATTATAAATGCCTTTTATTTTACTATATTAGAAAAAATAACTTAATTTTTTATAGATTCCCTGGTCTGTTTAAATTGCTTTTCCTGACAACAGTATGCCAACTCAGGCCACTCTTTCAGCTGTAGTTTGAGGGCTAATAGCTACTTTAAACTCATTTTTGATTGTAATAACAAAATTGAGCAGTTTCAGATTCCCAGTTTAGTTTTATTTTTAGTAACAAGTGAATTCAGACTTGTCAAGAGGCTACAAAATGTGAGGCGACCAGTCTGATTTTTGTGGGAAGAGAACGGGTGGATTTAAAAGTTCAGTTTACCTCTTCCCTCCATTCCTCTTCCACAGTTGCCTTACTCTGCCACCCCTGCTTTAAAATCACCCTTCATAGACTCCATTAAACAGACCAAGATATTTAAATGCTGATTGAGTCTTAAAACTGTATAAAATTCAAAGTAGGCCACGTTAGGCATTGTTGAGTACCACAGCCAGAATTCAGAGGGCAAGAGAGCCAGATCTTGATTAAAAGGCAGTGGTTCCTAAATCAGTGTTTACTAACATGGTACATTTGAAAGTGTTTGTGGGGCATAGGAGGAAGACAACTGGTGAGAGGATGAGGATTGCAGCTAAAACTTACAATAAGTATATGGGGAAAGTTCACTACACTTTCTTCATTTAAAGAGCACTCTGACTTTCTCTGACCTTCAGTTTGCATCCCTGAGAGGCTCATACCTCTGTCCCCTAGTGGGAGTCCTTAAACTGCTGCTGCCTGCACATCCCCTGCTGCTGCTGAGCGGTATTACTAGGGGGCTCCTCAGAGGTGCAGGGCTTATTACTGCTTGAGTACAGGGACTCAGAAGGCTCCCTAAACCCCTTCAAACAACTTACATTCATTTTTTAAAATTCCACCTATACTGTGCAGTTACTGACCCTAACTTGTGCTTATTTTTCAAAGTGAGGGTCAAATATTTAGCAACACTTTAACTTCCTCCTCTTCACATTATGTGCACAAACATTTTCCTGGCACTTCTGGTGATTATGTCCCAATCATGAACAATTGGGATTTGGTACAAAGTTGTGACCTCACCCAAAAGATATAGCTGACCAAGCCAAGTATGTTTTTGGACAGTCAGTATCTAAAGGCGTACTCTGATTAACATTGGTGATATATAGTGGAACTTTACATTTTACAACTCTATCATCAAATGTTTTTTATTTTATTAGGTTCTTTATCAGAGTTTAAGAGACTTGTTACAGTATGAGGGAAGTGTGGAAGATGATATGATGATAACTTTCCAAATATCTCATACGGATCTCTTCGGCAATCCAATGATGCATGATTTAAAGGAAAATGGAGATAAAATCCCTATTACAAATGAAAACAGAAAGGTAATTCACATGGCACTCTAATGGTGGAATGATCTTTGTCATTACTATGTATCTCAGAATTTCAGTCAGTATTCTCTAGGTATGTGATTAAAACATTAATTTCAGCTAGAGATAAAGAAATAGTTAAATTTAAAATTCTAATAGTCCAATTTGGTTAAGAAGCAGAAGAAAACACTTCTAAAATTCTCTTGCATGTATGACTTTGAGAGCACCAGTTGAAGATACAATACATTTGCTGTAACACACACATTTATGTATAACAAGTCAGAAATATTTAAGACTCCTTTTTAATGTTTGCTGTTTACAATCAACTGTTAACTTAGATATCTATTCAGGATTCTGTTATGTATATACAGATTGCTGCGTAAACTGGCTATAAAACTAGTAAATTGAAATGTGCATACCAGACTTCACATTGTATATCTCTCCAAACACATTTTGGACTCAGCATCTGAGCATAATCTTATAGGAAAATGTGACAGGCCAAAAGATCATCTGCTCTCTCCTTTCGTTGTAACTTGCTGCTGAATGGGCTTAGATTTCATACAAATTTAGACTACATAAAATGTTAATACCCGTAGAAGTAAGCTTTTGTGTTAGATTTTGAATCCTACCATTGTTTGTGATGACTTAAACTTTATTTACTGCTTGCTGTGTCCTACCAGAGTCCTCCAGATTGGTGGATGTTTGTGTAGGAGAAAGAGAATTTTTCCTTGCTCATAAACTTGGTTTCTCAAATGAAGTTGTCCACCAACTGGGAGGAATCCACCTGGACTATTTTGTTTGTGCATGTGGATAATTTATGTTTAAAAATTTCAGTACATGTGAAGTTGACGGAATTGTCCAGTCATAGCTCAGCTGCCTCTGAGATTGGGGGGAGGGATAGCTCAGTGGTTTGAGCATTGGCCTGCTAAACCCAGGGTTGCAAGTTCAATCCTTGAGGGGGCCATTTAGGGATCTGGGGCAAAAATCTGTCTGGGGATTGGTCCTGCTCTGAGCAGGGGGTTGGACTAGATGACCTCCTGAGGTCCCTTCCAACCCTGATATTCTATGATTCTATATTCTATGATTGATTGTAAGTGGGCCAAGTCCAGCAGTACACTCTGGCTTGGTTCCAGTTATGAGAAAACAAATTTATACAACGCCATGAAATACTTGCTTTCCCTAATTAAATCATTAGACCAAAATGTCTTGTTGGGTGTATCTCGTTTTTTGAAGGGTAGGGTTTGGCTTTTAACTATTAAATACGTTTTGGGGTTGTTTTCTTACAGGAATTTGTCAATCTGTATGCGGACTACATTCTCAACAAATCAGTAGAAAAGCAGTTCAAAGCCTTTCGGAGAGGATTCCATATGGTGACCAATGAGTCTCCACTGAAATATTTATTTAGACCAGAGGAAATTGAATTACTTATTTGTGGAAGTAGGGTAAGAAATCTGGAATGTGCAACAAAACAAATTGCTGGTTTTCTTATCCCAAAGATACAATTATGGGTGGTGATAAAATGTCTTACATTTACAGAATCTAGACTTTCAAGCACTAGAAGAAACTACAGAATATGATGGTGGCTATAGCCGAGACTCTCTTATTATTAGGTAAGTTCTTTAACTTTTCAAGGGATATACGAGAAAACTGTATTTTACTAAATTCATGATGAAGAGGCAGCATCTGTAATGTGAGGTTCGTGTTTTTGAAGTACACACTGAAGTCCAGCAGAGCTAAATATCATTTATTATTGTTACTGAATTATCTATAATTTCACTGTGAGTATTTGAATAAAGTCAGCAAATGATAAGATGCTTAACATGCTGTTATAGAATAAACTCTTTAAACCAGTGGTTCGCGAAATGTTACAGGGGGTTCTCGGGGAAAAATTCCCTAATGGCGGACAGAGCTGTCCTTAGGGACCCTGGGCAGCACGGGAATCTATCACACTGAGGAGATTTAAACTTCAAGACTCCTTATAAGAAATGGAATGGGAGGTGGATATTTTTTGCTGTTTTTAAAATTAAGTAGGCAGCTAGTATTGTTTTTAAAATTATTATGAAGAACAAGTTTAAGCTTTGTTGTAACGTGTGTTGTTTGCTTGAACTGCTCAAGACCTGAATACTTGTATAAGAAGAACTCTTTGAGTTGGCTTCTTAGATACCTTCATGCTGTTTCACATCTGATACTTCTTGATGAAACATAGGAGCCTTGTCTTATAACAGGCTTATTCAAAGTGATACAAGCTACGAAAGTGAGATCTTGGAAGAGTGTTGCTGTTTTCATAATGTAATAAAAATACTGTAATGATAAATAATAAATAATAATAAATAGTGTGTAATAAGCATGTCATAAAAACAAATTTTATATTTCCAAGATCACTGCTTTTATAATTTATACTCAGGTAAAGGAGAAAATCCCTGGAAATATTCCTTTTTAGGAGGGTGTTCGCGAGACTTGACATTTTGGTGAAAGGGGTTCCACAGGTTGTTAAAGTTTGGGAACCACTGCTTTAAACAAATGAAAACTTATCAAAAGCGGTTGAAGAAACTGAAGGGTAAAAAATGATGGTTACTTTGCACTTGAACTTTTTTACTCTTGTGCTTTCTTGTTGAGAGATGGAAGGGACTCATTAGGTAATCCCCAACTGGGCAGGATTATTCCTTACACTATGCTACCTATTATTTGCCTAGTTTGGTAAAAAACGTCTCTCAGAAATGTTTAGGGCCTTTTCATCTCCGACCTGGATTACTCCCACATATGGGAAAGGAAATTCCACATCTTGTTGCTTGCAGAATTTCCAATTAATTCTTCTCTTAGTGTGAGAGAATCTGTAGGAGCCATGCTGATAAAGTTCCCCTGTAATTTACTAGCCAACCCTTCAAGGGAGAAGTTCCTTAGTACACAGCAGGGGAAGCAGGTAGATTAATGTTCAGAGTCCTTTGGGGTTGCCGTTAGGGGATTGATGCCACAATGTGCTCAACCACGTCCTTCTCACTCACAGAGCCCATATTGCACAGAAGGGCTTCTGTGAGGTCAAAAGTGGAATAATGCTATGGAGGGTTTTCCTATCCTCCTCCTCTGGGAGAGGATGGTATAGTTCTTGTAATCTTCGGCTGTCTGCTTCTCCTCCGGGCCATGGTTGTCTTTCTCTTCTAATCCCTCTCCAGTCTGTCTACATCATTCGAGTATTGAGGTTCCCAGATCTGAATTAAATAGTCTGTGTGTAGTGTCTCTTACAAGTCTAGAATATATTCAAATGATCTTCAGGACCATGAAATAAGAGATGGCGCTGATTTTTGCTCAATGATGAATTATCCTAATAGGAGTTTGTGATGGGTGGAAGTGTCATAATTTGTTCTGATGGGCCATTAGTGAGTACATTCATTATCACATATAATCGAAACAAAAGGCCTCCAAACCATGCCATTTGTCAAGAATGAGGATGTGCAAAATATTGTTTACCATAGTTACGATTATAGAAAAATGTAGGGGCTCCAAAAACTCCTGCTCTGATTATTTTACATATAATCAGGCTGACACTTTTTTGATGAATTACTGTTTTTATTCCTCTAATATTGTAGAAGCCACCTTTTCTGATCTTTATTTTCACCTCCGTTTTGATCTTAACACACAGTTGGTAATTGACATGTGACTTGAACTATTTAGTCAAACTAATATTGATATGTTTGGTAATACGATACGAAGAAGAGAGAAACAAGATTATCAGAGAATAGACAATGCATTGCAATAAGGATAATTTAAAAATATAGAAAATACGAACAATATAGAAAACAAATGGACAGCATCTGCAAATTATTTGCTAATTTTAGAATAGTCTGAAATAGTTTTAAAAAGTTAACACTTGAACCTTCAAGGATTTTGAAATACTTCAGATGTAGCTTCAAAACTTCAGTGGTTAGCAAATGTTTGAATGCAATTTTGTTCAACTCCTGTATGCTCGGTTTGTATGCTGATGTGTGAGGATCAAATATGGTGCCATATTTGATAATGTGTCAATTAACAACTGCAAATTGCATAATTCTGGCAGTTGTGAAAGTTGCATACAAGTAGGGGGAGGTCTTGTTTGTATCAAATATTCTTAACAATATTTTTCCCTTGCTTTCTCAACTTTTTGTTTTTAATTTCCCCTCAATAGGGAATTCTGGGAAATAGTCCATTCATTTACAGATGAGCAGAAAAGACTATTTTTGCAGTTTACAACAGGCACGGACAGAGCACCTGTGGGAGGACTTGGAAAATTAAAGATGATTATAGCCAAAAATGGCCCAGACACAGAGAGGTAAAATATTGACCTTTTGTTTGGTAAAATTTTTATTTTGACTTCCTAAAAATTAAGACGAATTCTGCAAAGTGAAAATTCCAGCAGCCAAATCTTAACATTAAAGATTTTTAATAGCATTTTAATAATATTTTATAGTGCTGTGACCTCAAGGTTACAAGAAAACAACGGGTATAAATTTTAAAGCAAAACTGGAGTATTGTTCTTGCATATGTAAGCAGATGAAATAGCATGGTATTTCTCAAAGATGATGATGCTTATATGCGTGCGCTGTGCATTCCAATGACTGAATTCTTCCTTTTCTGTTTTTTCTTAGATTACCTACATCTCACACATGCTTTAATGTCCTTTTGCTTCCGGAATACTCAAGCAAAGAAAAGCTTAAAGAGAGATTGTTGAAGGCCATCACATATGCCAAAGGATTTGGCATGCTGTAATAAATAAATAAATATAACAAAAGGGATTAAAATTGGTGGTGGTGATGTCCCTGTCCAAAAAAGGCCATAAGATAGTGAGCTACAGTAGTCACCTGTGTTTGTGCCTCCCTTCTTTACTGGGGACACTGGGCTGGAACAGCAGATTTCAGCTGCTTATATGAACAAATTCTTTATTTTTTCTTTTAGCGTGAAAGTATTACATATTCTTTCACTTGTATGTACAGAGAGGTTTTCCTGAATATTTATTTTAAGGGTTAAATCACTTTTGCTTGTGTTTATTACTGCTTGAAGTTGAGCCTTTTTGAGTATTTACAAGAAAACAAACTGTACTCTCCCAAGGAAAATATTGCCATCATTTGTAGACCATGTAACCTTCAAGTATGTGCTATATTTTTGTCCCTGTATCTAATCAAATCAGGAACTGTACTTTTTTGAAGAGTTTGCTTTTGAAACTTGAAGTCTTGGAAAACAGTGTGATGCAATTACTGCTGTTCTAGCCCCCAAAGAGTTTCTGTTCAAAATCTTAATCAATAAAGATGGAAGGGAGAACTTGGAATGTTAAACTGCAGCCTTGAGAACTTTACTTTAGTCACAGCACAACAATTAAAACTCATTTCACTATGTGTTGTCTTCACATGTCTTGTAATATATTGTGTTTTAATTAGCAAAACATATTTCTTAGTCTATGAAAGGGTAGAAGTTTTAGTTACATTGTTTAAAAAAAAAAAGTTTACTGGGGAAAGTGCATTTTCAGCCAAACAGCTTTAGACTAGAGAGTGAAGTTTGTTGAAAAAAGGATAGGAAGTTGCTATATTATAAACAAAAAGCATGTGGAAGTGCACTTAAAATGAAGTTTTATTATTAATTGCCTATTACGTTGACATTTTAAATAGACAATCCAAAGTCTTCCCTACATGTTATGTCATCATCCTTATTTAATGAACTGTTGTTCCTTTATCAAGGCACATGATCAGTGTTGCAACATAATCAAAAGGGATGGCTACTGTACGTTATCTTTTTCATCTGACAATAGACAACAATTGAAAATGATTAAAACAAACTTTTAAGGCTTACTTTATATTGTTTATTCCCAACTATTAAATATACTGTTAGAAAGGAAATACTAAGGTTACTTTCATCTGCTACATAAAATATACAATAGGTTTTGAATTTAAATCTACAAATCATATCAGAAGTAAATCCTTTACCTTTCGTAGTCTGTATATGTAATGTTAACTTCTCCTGTTGCAATATAAAATAAAGGGATTATGCATTTTTAACTAAGAGGACATAATTGGCATATCTCGTTTTACTGCAAGCAACAGCTGATGTGCAGAGCTGAGCTTGTGCCTTGACAATTGCTATAACTGACTACTACAGATCAAATCCATTTGATGATTTGTGTGAAATTGGCATTAAAAGGTAGAGTTTTGAAATCATTGGAGGGAGAAAAGATGTCTTTTCAGGATTATTTTAATAAATTCTTTCTAGTAATAGAAACAGACAAATGTTATGTAACTATAATGCTGAATAAAACAGTGACGTTTTTCACCATGGTTCAGTGAAAAAGAAGACAGTGATTTCCTTACTTTCATAAGTTAACATGGGACATCATTAAACTATTTATTTTGAAACCTTTAAAGTATATTATATGCTGAGGATGAGACAAACATTAAGCTCTCCAGAAATGACATAACACAGTGTTGCCAACCCTAAGTATTCAAAAATCATGAGTCAGGCCCCAAACCATCAAGATTGCCTTAAAAATTGAGATTTTTTTTTTAAAATGAGACGAAAAAATTGATTCTTTTTATCTGGTTTTGAGCCTTTAGGGTGTACTTAGAATACAGTTTCAAGGTTTTCTCCACCACCATGTGGGCTAGAAACTGTTTTTGTTTAAATGAAAGCAGAGATTCTCCCCTAATCACATCTGCAGGAGCCAGGGCTTTAAGAAAAAACATCAACTATTGCAAATCTCTCACTACAACACTGCCTTCCTGAGTTATTTGGGCACCTTGCTTTAGATGGGGAGCATAGATGCTGTTCATGATTGCCTTGCGGCAGTCCGTAAGTATGAAAAGTTCTTGATACCACATGTTTATTCTAGAGCTGTTCAAACCATATGTGGTTTGCCCAGGAAATGTTCTGAATGATATTTATGTCAAGTTCTCTCGGTGTAAGATTTGTGGTGATGGTTATTTTTATATAGCTCCAAAAGTCCTAGGCATTTCAGTCAGGTAAAAATACATGGTTCTTGCTCTGGATTGATTACATTCTAAATGGATGAGAGCTTTATACAACAGAAGAAAAAGTAACATTAAAATAATGTATAATTGTACTAGCTTTCAAAAAGCATGAATTGCTTTTGAGGGGGCATTACCAGATACATGAGAACTTTGTAGAATTACTAGACTTCTCATTTAAAGATACCATGTTAAAGATATAACCTATACTGGATCCTTAGGCCTGAGTTTTATCTCCTTAGCACAGCACTGATGGAATTCTGTAGACATAAAGGCTTTTTTAGCCGTGAGGGGTAGAAGTAGCAGTAGTAAGCCAGAACCCTTACTGGCAGCTGCCCACCGTAAATACTGCCCTAAAATGTTCCAGTCAGTTTCATTTACTGACCCTATCAAGAAGAAAGCATTTCCCTCAAAGGACTGGCTTTTCTGTCTTCAGCTATTCAGGATTCCAGGAACACTGACTGAATATCCTTCACCATTACTTAAGTCCCAGGCTGGTCTGGTACAGTCAAAGCCCTACAAAATTTAGCTTGGGAACTTGGGTACACCTGTGCAGTATTTTGATGCCTGTTCCTAGGCATTTTGGCACACACCACTTCTTCCCCCCTCCCCTCCCCCCCCGGGTGAAGGTGCGGGGGGAGGGCGTTTTGGAATCTCTTCTCTTTTTTTTTGCCAGCACTTTGGTGTTTTTACTAGGTTCACAGAGCTCTACCAGTGCCGTTGTCCTCGGCACACTGACACCATAATATCATAGGCACCTGAACACCTTACAATGAGACACCTATCCTGGTTCAGTGCCTTGTTTGGTGCTCATCAATTATTTGGTTCAACATCCAGCACTTCCCTCAGTGCCCAGGTATCTATGGTCTGTTTATTTCAGGCATGGCATTGAGGGAGGAAAGAAGGTTGCTCAGGTGCTTCAAACATTTGCCAAGTGGGCACTCAACATTTGGGAACATAGAGCCCTAACTGTGACGGGTTTTTTACCAGCACACACACAGGTAGGGACACACCCAGCTGCAGTTACATACGGATGCTGTGATCAGCTGTGGATGGGAAGGCTTCACCTAAGGCACTTCCCAGCTATTCAGGTACACACACCTCTCTGGGGTATAGTATAAATTTTGGGTTTATATTGTGCTGCATAGCATAAGCTCATGAAGTTCACCCCCCTCCCTCAATGTGGAGAGAAAATATACAACAGCTTTCTGCCCTGAGTTATGATTTCCACACACTGGTTTTGAACAAAGCAAAAACAAGTTTATTAACTACAAAAGATCGATTTTAAGGGATTATAGGGGATAGCAAACAGATCAGAGCAGATTACCTAGCAAATAAAGAACACAAACTAAGCTTAATATACTAAAGAGGTTGGATATGAATAGCAAATTCTCACCCTAAATTATTATAAAGCAGGCTCCAGGCTCTTAAGGGGCAAGCTGCGCAGGCTTGCAGCTTAGAAACCCCAGTTCCATTCACAGGCTAAAAATCCCTTTAGCCTGGATCCAGCACTTCCCTTCCCCACCCCCCAGTTCAATCTTTGTTCCTCGGGTGTTTCCAGGAGTCTTCATGGGCGGGGAGTCAGTGAAGAACCATGAGGAGGTCATTCCCCTGCCTTATATAGCTTTTGTATATGACAGGAACCCTTTGTCTCAAAGCTTGTTTCCCACACCAGTCAATGGGAAAACACTAGTATTCCAAGATGGAGTCCAGCACCAGGTGACCTGGTCACATGTCCCTGTAGTGTTACAGCAGACATTAGTTGGAGCCTGTTTGTAGCATCCTCAGGAAGGCCCCCAGGTGGGAAATAAACTGCTTCTATGGGCTATTGTTCTCCCTACTGGTTCATTAATTTGAATGGGACTTTCCTAGCCAGCCATCTAGACTGTGAGACTTTTATCTAGTGCAGGGGTAGGCAACCTATGGCACGCGTGCCGAAGGCGGCACGCGAGCTGATTTTCAGTGGCACTCACACTGCCCGGGTCCTGGCCACCGGTCCGGGGGGCTCTGCATTTTAATTTAATTTTAAATGAAGCTTCTTAAACATTTAAAAAACCTTATTTACTTTACGTACAACAATAGTTTAGTTCTATATTATAGACTTAGAGAAAGAGACCATCTAAAAATGTTTAAATGTATGACTAGCATGCGAAACCTTAAATTAGAGTGAATAAATGAAGACTCGGCACAGCACTTCTGAAAGGCTGCCAACCCCTGGTCTAGTGGCTGTTCCCCATATATAAACACATTTGTAACAGATATATAGTCAATATTCACAACTTCAGATACAAAAATGATACATGCATACAAATAGGATAATCATATTCATTAAATCATACCCTTTCCAATGACACCTCACATGGCATATATTGCATAAAATACATTGATTATGTCATCATATAATAAAATCTCTGAAGAATATGGGGGGCAGTGTCACACTGACCTCTACCTCATCACATATACAGAAGGCAGGCACCAAGAGGGCTGGCAGCTCCCTGAGGTACTCCTGACTCAAAGCAGCTTGTATTGAGGTTTCCTGACTGCTTCAAAGCAGTGAATACAAAGGAGGAGAGAGATGATATCCGTTCCCAGTATCACTCTATAGTAAGTGACATGCAGTCATTCTTAGTCCTCTGCAACAATGCCATGAAGCCCTTAGTGTCAACTTTGAGTCACTCGTCCTCCATGAGGTCAGCAGGGCTATGATCTCAGTGCAGCAAGTTTACACATTCTGAGTCAGCGCTTCCAACACAAGAAAAGCTTTGGCTTCACCACCAGTGTCTAGTACTCAGGCCTCTGACACCGCTAATGTTGGTACTTGCAAATATAGAGTATTTGGGGATTCCATAGCTTCGCCAGCTTGCCATTACCAGTGCCCTGCCTGCTGGAGGCAGACCTGGGGGACCTTTTAAAAATGGCAGTGGCAGCTGGTCTCCTCAAACACAGCTCCTGAGTATTCTTCGAGGTGGATGGCGGGGTACAAGATCAAAAGATTGCCCCACTCATGAAAATGCTCCCATGTTTCTCAGTAACAGAAACAGATGCTGCAGGCAATTCACTCCCTTCTGGCACAGAAAGTCATCAAGCCTGTCTTACCAGACAAGATGAAGTCTTATTCCAGAAATGAATGAATATCTGAACAAAGAAAAGCTCAAGATAGTCACACTGAGCCATCATGCTGCTTGCTTGCTTGCGTTATTTATTTATTTAAAGAGGAAGGCCATATGTATCCCTAGGTGGACACCTTCATGCACCTGGGGGTGCTCCTCAAATACTGGAAGATTTGCTGTACTGGTTTCATATGTTACCTTTGAGGATACCATTGGTGCCAAATGTTTTCACTAAATGGCTGGAGAGGTAGTTGTGTCCTACATGCACAGCCTGGCAGTACATGTGTTCCCCTACTTGTAACATTGGCTGATTGCACCACTCTGAAATGTGTCAAAAGCTCAATCCCTGTTGTGGGGTGTTGAAGCTGGAATATGGAAGTCACTAAGGTTCATGATAAATTACCCAGAGATCCGATTTGTACCTAGCAGACAATTGGAATACAGATAGGTTAAAAGTTTCAGAAGTGCCTAAGGCTTGGTCTACAGTTCACTTAGGCACTACTGAAAATTTTACCGTTAGACATTACTCAGCTCAGACTCCTTTGCCTTGGACAGGATCCACAATATCCCCATTCTGTCAGAAAGGGGTAAACCATATGCTACAAAGATGTTTTGGACTATGCTACAAATGTTGGGTCTCATAGCCTAGCAGTGAGCCCTCTTCACATGAAACAATCTCATTGGACTTCATGGCACCAATGGCAACAAGCATCATAGACTCCCACATCATATCTGGGCAACAACTGAGCTCTGGACTTCTCTGCCCTGCTGACATTCCAGGGACAAACGCCAGTCTAAACACTATCTGGTCAAATACTAGTCACCATAGACCCACCTAGCATTGAATGGAGAGATCACACAGGGATTCAAAGTTCCATGGGAGTGGTCTCTCCAAGAGCAGCAGCTGTGCAGATGTTTTGCAAATAAGGATGGATCTGTATGTTCTAATAACCTTTAGAGACCAGGTATCCCAAAAACCAGCTCTTCCTCCAGGAGAGGGGGGATATACTGATCTGAGAGACTTCATTTGCTGTTAAAAGGTTTTGGAAGTTCTCTTAAAAACCCAACTTTTTTCCAGTTGATACATTTGACAGGCATTGCTGTTACCTAAAGAACCACATGAGATGATTTGGAGGATCTGTCTGTGCAATTTATGAATTCTGTTTGATAGTTATGAAGTAGCTCTGTCATGGAATACCTCTAGGTCTATGTCAACACCAGGGCTTACAAGCCTGAAAGCACACCGTTACTAAATCAGGGACAACAGCTGATGATTAAGGACTATCAGTACCTGAATAGGTCTTATGTGCAGAAAACAAGAGTAACTGCATCCTAAGGGAACCCAGATCTCTCCACCTTCCCTCTGCTGGGGGCTGGTGTTGGGTAGAAGACTGGAAAATTCCCAAAGAGACAGACAAGACAAAGCCGGGGTGTAAAAAGGAAACACATGAGAAGGAGGAGAACTGAGGAAGTGTGGGAGGAGCTGGGAAGGAGGTGGATACCCAAGGTCACAGAAGGCATGCTGAGGAGAGAAAGCTCCATGTTTCAGAACACAAACCATGCACTGGAGCAGGACTCTGGATGGGCCAACTGACTCTGACCACAGCCCAAGGAATACTCTGGAGTGCTGAGGAAATGGAGGCAGGGAAATGAGTGTAGGGTTTATTGTTTTTGTATAGATCTATGTATTTCTCATGCTTTTGAAGAGCTATGCTGTGTTTGTCTCCTGTGCAAAGTCTGTATGTGTTACATGCTATGCCTACCACGTGGCGCCTTGAAGAGGTAAACCAGAAGGCCCACACGTTTGGGTAGAGTTCTGAGTCATAAGAAATGTTGTCAGATCTGTAGTACACATGTTTAGTTTACAGAAAGAGAATTTTTTTGCAAGTAGATTCCTAGTCAATCAGTAAAAGTACTTCTTGACTACAGAGATGTTATGAACTGCTTTAAAAATACCATGCCAACATCCTATTGTGGCTCACAACACCATTGCAGTATATCTCCGGCCCCAAGCTTGCATCTCATAAATGCAAAGTTCTATAGTTCCTGAGACTGCATTATAGAAGAAAGCTCTGCTTCTAAATCTTAGAGAACAGACCAATTTGTGGCTGATAGGAACCATGACGGAAGGGCCAACAGGTGTGTCATTTCCAGGTTTACAGTAACCGGGATCCATTACATTTGGTTGGCTGGTTGTAGCTTTGATTTCACATGAAGGGTTATCATTGGCCGGGTCTACACTACAAAGTTAGGTTGACATATGCCGCGTTAGGCTGACTTAATAATGTATGTGTCTACACTACTGAGTCCCTTCTGCCGCCCTAAAGGGCTTGTAAAGTCGACTTCTGTACTCCAACTCCACAAGAAGCATAGCGCTTCAGTTGACATCCACATATCGACATGGGGATAGTGTAGACACTGCACTATGTAATTCAAATGAATTGGCCTCCAGGAAGTGTCCCACAGTGCTCTGCTGTGACCGCTCTGGAGAGCACTTTCAACTCCACTGCATTTCAGCCAGGTACACAAGAAACACCCGCCTCCCCTCCCCCCCACGTTAAAGCCCCAGGAACTTTTGAATTTTCATTTCCTGTTTGATTGACATGGAGAGCTCGTCAGCACAGCTGACAATGGATGCTCAAGGTCGCAAACAGGTTCCAGCATGGAGCACAGAGGAGGTAGTGGAACTTATTGCTGTGTGGGGAGAAGAGTCTGTGCAGGCAGAGCTCTGAACCAGCAGAAGAAACACTAACATCTATGCCAAAATCGCACAGGGCATGGAGGAGAAGGGCTACACCAGGGACACAGCAGTGCCGCGTGAAAATAAAGGAGCTTCGACAAGCCGTACCAGAAGACAAGGGAGGTGAACAGTCGCTCTGGTTCAGAGCCACAGACATGCCACTTCTCTGAGGAGCTGCATGCGATTCTAGGGGGCGACCCTACCACTACTCCAAAATGCTGCATGGAGACCTCCCAGGGCGACCTCAGGCAACAACGAAGAAGACATTGTTGACAAGGAAGAGGAGGAGGAGGAGAATGTGAGGCAGGCAAGTGGAGGATCCATTCTCCCTGACAGCCAAGAATTTTTTTTAACTCTGGAGCCCATCCCTTCACAGGATCAATTGTTGGCGGAGCATGATGCTAGGGAAGGCACCTCTGGTGAGTACACACAGGGGTTACATGCTATTATTTTTAATTTTGAATCTGAATAAAAAAATTGGGATAGACATCGGCAGCCACTCCAGAGCATGCTCTCTGAAAAAGACTGTTTATGTGATGGGGTGGCCCGGGAATCCTCCCTTGAGATCTCTAGGAAGCTTTCATGCAGGTACTCTGCAATCCCTTGCAGAAGGTTTCTGGGAAGGGCTGCCTTATTTCATCCACCACGGTAGGACACTTTCCCGCGCCGCTCCAGTATGAACTCTTCTGGCATCATTGCGGCACACAGCATTGCAGCATAAGGACCAGTTCTGTACCCAGATGCTTGCAGCATCTGCTCCCTTCCCGCCTCTGTTACCCTCAGGAGAGTGATATCGCATATGGTCACCTAGGGGACAAGGAGGAAGTTTTCAGTGGTAGCCTTTAAACTGCAAACAATTCAACAAGTAATCCGCCCCGTTTGGTGAAATCTGGGTCACACAACCACAGTTTCCTGAGTGTGCCCTGGTTGTGGTTGGAAGGGATTGCCATGTATTGCAGCCAGCATTTAAAAAGAGGGGCGACACTTCCTGTTTGTCTCCCTTCCACCCCAAACTGGTGCCGTTTTTGTAACAATCAAACTGTTTGCTGGGCTTAGCACCATCCCGGTTGCTATGGAACAGGGGGCTGTGCTGAGGTTACAACCATTGATCCCAAAGATGTCTTCACAAAAGCTGCAGCACAAGACCTCTTGCCCATGCCTCGTGGCTTTACTCACAATGGCTGGAGCAGCAAACTGACTCTTGCAATAGCCAGCACTTCTGCTTACGTTGTGGCTTGCAGGGAAGTGCATTGAGGGGTATTGCTTTTATAAAAAGAATTAACCTTGCACCAAAAACAATGTATGCACTGTCAATGCTACCCTTGTGTTTTGTATTCTTTGCAGCTGAAACCTTGTCCGTAGGCACATCCTCCACAGTGGGACAGAGACTTTCCCAGATTAGAAGGGGAAGACATGTTCAATGAGTTAATGCGGCCGCCGAGAGTGACAAGATGGAGCTCAGCGCATGGAGGACTGCACTGTCCGACAGCCTGCACAATGACCACAAGGACAGGAGAGCATGAGGGAACATGAGCGTGACACGCAGGGCAAGATGGTGTGGATTATGAGGGAGCCAACAGACATATTGAGGCATCTGGTTGAGTTTCAAGAAAGGCAGCTGGACACTAGAGTCCCGCTGCAGTCTATGCTGAACCTGCTGCCATCGTCATCAAGTTCCACATCCTCCTCTCCCAGACGTCCTAGGATGCGGGAGGGGAGGGAAGTCCAGTATCCCTTGCACTCAACTCCAGGGGAGAGTACAAGGACCAGAAGGTGTCTGTTCCCACATCTTTGATTGTTATTGCAATGCAATTGTAAGGAAGCTGTCCTTGTTTCTCTCTCTCCCACGCCCAGTGTTATCAGCCCTTTTGCCCCAGGTTATCTTACTTTTCTTTGCTGTCTCTGTGTTTATGTGCAAAATAATAACGGATTGAGGAGAAAAGGCTCTTTATTCATTCAGCGCACTGTGGTTAGTGGGGGTGTAGTTTATAGGGGAGTACGTGCAATGAAGGGGACAGCTAGGTAAGGAACAACACACATAAGTGTCATATTACTGTGGGTCATTGATTAAACTAGTTTTCAAAGCCTCACGGAGACGCAAAGCCCCTCAATGTGCTCTTCTTATTGCCCTGTTGTCTGGCTGCTCAAAACTGGCTGCCAGGCAATCTGCCACCACCACCCTACCCCGCTGGAAACTTTTCTCCCTTTGTTTCACAGATATTCTGGAGCACACAGCAACAACAATGGGGAAATTGCTTTCACTGAGGTCTAACCTAGTAACAGCGCCAGTGACCTTTTAAACATCCAAAGGCACATTCCACCACCATTCTGCACTTGCTCAGCCTATGGTTGAACCGCTCCTTACTGCTGTCAAGGCTGCCTGTGTACAGCTTCATGAGCCATGGGAGCAAGGGGTAGGCTGGGTCTCCCAAGATCACAATTGGCATTTCAACATCACCAACGGTTGTTTTGCAGTCGGGAAAGAAAGTTCATGCTTGCAGCTTTCTGAACAGACCCGAGTTCCTAAAGATGCGCACGTCATGCACCTTTCCCGACCGTCCCACGTTGATGGCGGTGAAACAGCCCCTGTGATCCACCAGCACTTGCAACACCATTGAGAAGTATCCCGTTCGACTTATGTGCTCTTTGGCAAGGTGGTCTGGTGCCAAGATAGGAATATGCATTCCGTCTATCATCCCACTGAAGTTAGGGAACCCCATCGCAGCAAAAACCATCCATTATGTCCTGCACGTTTCTCAGAGTCACTACCCTTCTTAGCAGAAGTCTATTGATTGTCCTGGCAACTTGGATCGCTGCAGACCCCATGGTAGATTTACCCACTCTGAATTGATTCCCCACTGACCGGTAGCAGTCTGGAGTTGCAAGCTTCCACAGAGCTATCGCCAGTCACTTCTCAACTGTCAGAGCAGCTCTCATTTTAGTATCGCTGCGCTTCAGGGCTGGGGAAAGCTCTTTGCACAGTTCCATGAAAGTGGCCTTGTGCATTCAAAAGTTCTGCAGCCACTGCTCGTCATCCCATAGCTGCATAATGATGGGGTCCCACCAGTAAGTGCTTGTTTCCCTGGACCAGAAGGGATGCGTGACTGTTGCCAGTAGCTGCGAATTGCTCTGCTCTGTGTCTTCCAGCAGGGCTGCTTGCGTGCAGGGCCGGCGCTTCCATTTAGGTGACCTAGGCGGTCGCCTAGGGCACCAGGATTTGGGAGGCGGAATTTTGCTGCCCTCGGCGGCGGGGGGGGTCTTTCCGCGCTCCGGGTCTTCGGCGGCAATTCTGCAGCGGGTCCTTCACTCGCTCCGGGACCCGCCGCCAAAGTGCCCCGAAGACCGGGAGCATGGAAGGACCCCCCGCCGCAGAATTGCCAACGACGACCGGGAGCGCAGAAGGACCCCCGCCTAGGGCGCCAAAAACCCTGGCGCCGCTCCTGCTTGCATGGCATCATATTGTTCCGCGGGGCAGCGTCTGCTTCGGCTGAGCAAATACTGCAGGATAAGTCATGTGTGATATGAGCCTTGAGTGAGTCTAAGTTGCTGACATCTCTTTTTTTGAGCCACTTGATACCTGTGAGCTCAAGTTTGTTATCATTATCCTGGTGGCAGTGAATTCATCTTGTACAGTGAGTGAGCTTCAGACTCCTCTGATTGAGCCATACGTCTTCAAAGATAAGTTAGTGCTACAAACACATCCTAAATTCCAGCCACAGGAGGTGAAAGTTTCATCTTGATCTCACCAATATGCACTTTCACAGGGGCCCATCCCAGTGAAACCCTTTTTCACAAACTCGATATGAGAAAGTTAGCTTGAAGGTTTTAAAAAATCCACCCACGTTCTTGTTTTATTTGGTACTTTACACACTCTGTCATCTTCACATAGTGTCCAAATGGCTGGCTGAATGGCTCACCAATACTGTTGGCCAGCCTGAGACTTATTTTAGGATCAAAGGGACCTCCTGGCACTTTGAGTTCAGTCCTTTGCTATAGCAGGCAACCCTCTCCTAATCCTGTTCATATACATATACATAATGCAATAAATGTACTTGGGTACAGGCAACGTCTATTATGTGACTGGCAAGTCTGTGAGCAGGTAGCCTTCAGTCTGCAGCTGTACTGGGAATTAACAAAGCACACCCTGAGCGTCCATGCACCATGGCTGTAGTTTAGATTTGACCTCCAGCAAGGAAGCCAGATTTGGCCTATCGTTGTTTATGTCTATTTCCAAGCCTAAGGCCACCAAACTCATTTGACTCTGCAAGTTTTATTTTAAGATTTTGCCATTTTGAGGATGCCATTTTGCCATATATATTTTAATATGTTGCTGCTTCACGTTGTTCTGTCACATGTTACTGGTTTCTTTTTCTTTGTGTGATGCCCCAGGAAATGTTGCATTCTTTACATGAGAATCCCTTGGGAGGTAGTTTTAGAGAAATTATTTAACTGACATTCATAAATCATAATGATTTTCTACTCACTTTCACTTCTCCCTACAGACTGATGAGAAATTCTGTACAGTTCAATTTTTTTATAACACCCCCTGAATCATTAACTTTTCTCATCAGGCATTATCCTTGTTGCTGCTGGCTTAGAGAACACTGCCCATGATCCAGATACATTAACATTGTTTCCGCTTATTGCTTTTGCCTTTAAAGATGCGTGAGCATGCTGTGTTTCTCTCTCTGCCTTCATTTCCTCTCCTCCAGCTCATCCCTTGGTCCACTCAAATCTGGCTTCCACCTTCGCAGATCCCTTGAAAGCACCTTTAATTAAGGCATTAATTCCCTGGGTGTACGTACGTACGTACACACACACACGCTGCCTCCACCCCTGTGTACCTGCCTTCTACTGGGATTTGGAGAGAGTGACAAAACTGACTTGATGAACTAAAGGGTCAAAAAATGATGAAATGAGGAGTCTAGAACTGATACACTGGAGGGAAGTTGAGAACTGAAGGAGGGAGGGAACAAACCTGAAACTGAGGGCATTGGGCACAAATGATGACTTGATGAGGAGAGAACTGATAAACTTATGAGCGAGAGCAGGTGGACTAGAGGCTAATAGACTGGGTGACAACAGAGAATGAACTTTTTTTGGAAAAGTGGGAGGACAAGCAAACGAAAGAATGGATTCTGCCAGGCAAAAAAGTGGAGGCAAAAAAGGAGGGGAAATAGATTGGGGTGAGATGGTGGATAGAGCAGACAGCAGCTTTGGGGTCAGTAAATGAACTGTATGATTAGAGAGAGAAGGGAGAGACTGGGGCGGGGGGGGTGAAGGAAGGAGGGTGAGATTTTGAGTTGGGAAGGAGAGAAAGTGAGAGGAGAGAGTTGGAAGGCAAGCTTGAGACCACAGAGGAAGAGAAAACAAGGGGAAGGGTTAGAAGAGTGGTTTTATATAGATAGCTAGATGTGTCTAGGAAATAAACAAGGGCAGTTGGAGCCTTTCTTTGGTGTGCAATATTTGCTGGTAATTTACTAGAACATAATTTGCCACTCTGTCTTTTTGGTAAAAGAGTCAAGGCAGCTTGCTTTTATAGGTGTCCACCGCTTATTTCGAAATACTTTAGCACAGACTTTATGGTTTAAAGGATCAGGCAGTGCACAATTGGGGGGCTCCAGAAAAATAGGTGCCCTGTGCCCCAACCCCCTCCCCAGCAGGGTGGCAGGGGAAGCCGCAGCACCCGGACCCCGGCTGTGGCCCCGGGACTGGAGGAGCTCTCGCTCCCTGCCATGGCCTCAGGGCTGGGGGAGCTCTCACTCTCCACCACTGCCCTGGGGCTGTGGCAGGTTGGGGGGCACAAAGCTTCTCTGGTCTGGGGGGGCCATAGTCAGGGGGCAGAAAAGGAGAAAACCAGTTGCAGGGCCACAGGGGGGAAAGAACGGGGTTGGGCCCGCAGGCGGAAGGGATGGGGGGATCCCCCCACTTGCTCTGGCCAGGGACCCACAAAACCTTAATCCACCTCTGGAACCAGGCTAACAGAGATGTAGGTCGAAGGCAAGAATTATTGCTACATTTTAAAAAGTGGAAAACTATAAAATGGCATTAGAAAATGCTGCATTGTAACTGATCAAGAGTCCTTATTTGAGGAAGCACATGGATGGTTTTGTGAACCAGTTTAGTAAATGCAAATGGAACCACCTTTGAATGTTGGACCAATATATCACAATAGATACTGGATCAGAATGCAGGATTTCCTCTTTCACAATAGCTGTCGTTGACTGAAGAAGGAGGGATGTTTGGGTGGAGCATGGAGCCTAATGAAATTGTCCGGACACATATTGTGTACAGTAATACTTCTAGAAAAGTTGTCCATTAATGTTGCACAGTGTAACACCGCCAGTGAAGCTATGAAGAACACTTCGTGGATTAGAAGGCTTATGGTTGAGAACTATTGTCTGATATATCTTTCATGCTTTTATCAGAGGCCCTCTTGTGTGCCTCTGTATTGTGCCAATCAACATTTCTTTACAGTCAAAATCTAGTAGTGCTACATTCTTCTTGAGTGCAGTATTTTTCCCCATGCTCCTTTACACCTTTCCTGTTTCCAAACCGGATACCATTACAATGTAACATACACACAAAAATAACGGATATAAAAGGAAGTTATTACATAGATATTCATACTATAATCTTGGAGAGGTGCAGTTCTTTGCATTACTCAAGTCAGACCTCCTGGAAAGGCTGAATGATTCAGTGATGTCAACACTCTCATCAAGAACAGATCTTTTACATATCAAAGGAAGTGATCTAACGTGATACAATTGAGGTATTTTCATAATTCCTAAAATAATTGACTAACCTTAGTATTTTACAATTAAATTTGGAAATTCAAAATTGAAATCAACTTCCTTACCCAAATTTTGGCTTTCCTTTATTAGGTGTGAGCACTAGTTCATTACTGTAGGGTTACTTTTAGTCAGTGGGCTACTAGTTTTGATATTTAATAAGTAAGAGCATTGAAGCTTAATAAACACATAAGAAGAATCATGTGAAATTTTAAAAATAGATACATCACCCAAAAAAGTAGGTTACGTTTTGGACTTACCAGCTCAACAAGAACCTGTTGAAACAAAAGCCAAAGACTTCTGTGCGATCGTGTGATAAGGATTGTTGTTTGGCCAGTTTCTCTCAAACAGGTTCTCTTTGGTGAGTATCTCATTGTAGTATTCCCAAATCAAAAGCTCTGCAGGGAAATCCTTTCTGATAAAATTCCTATCCAGCTTCTTGACAGTAATACTTCGATGGTTGGGTTCTGCACCAACCAGGGTCCATTTCCTCTGCTCCTGCTGCGTGTCCAGTAGTAAGCCCTGGTTGGCATGGTGCTTCCTCTCTAACTTGTCCAGCAGTCGTTCCGAATAATAATCTTTTAAAAGAGAGCCCTGCTGCTGACTCAGAGCTTTGAGTTTTTGAACAAAAAGTTTGACTTTGTCATTAAAACCAGCCTCTACACTGGCCATGACCTGTGCCTTGACAAAGGCGGGCATTTCCACTGGTGTTTCATGCAACCCTAAAAAAGGATTCCTGGAGCTAGGTCTCAGTGCGTGGTTCCCTCTGCTACTGCCGCCACTGTTATATGGGTGTCTTGGGAACTCTCCTTTCAGTCTCCTGCCCTCTGTTCTTCCTTCGGGGGACACTGGCGCACTCAGCTCAGTGTTGTTGGCTTCTGGGTCCTGGTGCTGTGTGGTGGTTAACACAGAAGACATGCCTAGTGTATAGTCACGTGCAAACTGCTTTCCGTCAGATTTCTCATCTTTAGTAGTGTGGGGTCGTGGGTGATCAAAATGGACTTGCTTGTCAGTTCCCCACCACTTTCTAGAGGCTGGGAAGCTTTTAGTACTTGTATTACACTCTTTTTCACAGTTCTTCTTTAGATCTCCCATGACTAGCTTTATTTCATTCTCTGAGACCCTTGGCCATTTGATGGATATATCCTTATTCTCTCCTTCCTCATCTTGATAGTCGCCACCACTTTTCTGCCCAGCAGATGAGATGGGAGCCCCTTGAGATTGGAGTCTACATGGAGCAGAAGTCACTCTGATGCGCTGTCCCTGCTGTACAATGGCTCTCACGGCGTTCTCACTATTATCAGTCACGGTGGTGTGGAAAGTGGAAAATGCAGTCCGGGTGAGCTGTTTGACAAGGGCCCGGTTGCCATGCAGCTTGGCATGAGCCAGTTCTGACCTCCTCAGCTTGGTGGTGAATCGATTGTACAAGATTTTCTGATCAAGCGTTAGGGAGTTTGCTGCTTGTCTTTTCATGGACTCCAGGATGCCGAGTTTCCTCTTTAATAGGGTCTCTTCTTTGCAGTTGAAAGACAAAGCTAAGTGGGACGTTGCTCCTTTGAACTGAATTTTCTCCCCCATTATGAAAGAGCAGTTTAAAACTGCTACTAGCAAGTGCCTCGGTTTTCCTGCTATCTTTCCTTTCCACACTCGCTCACGTTTAGTTTTCTGTACTCACTGCTGCTGGAGTTAAGTATTAGCATAAAGGCTTTTAAATCTGTCAGTCCTGAAATTCTACACCAGGGACCCTGAGTTTGTTGACATGACTTGGTCCATTATATGTTGTCAAGGAAAGACAGAAGCCTTTTATTCAAAGGGCGGAGACAGGAGGGGTGTGCTGTACCTTTAAATGACAGGTTTAATGCTTTGGGTAGTCCCAGGAACAGGCCTACCTCCAGCTGAGTAAATGTATTTTGCAGCAGGGAGCTGCACAGTGTCTACAAACAGTGCATTGGGAAACAAGCAGAAAGAAGAAGGTGAAAAGTAAATGCACCTTGTTGTCAGCAACCATCTTAATGGAAATCCTAGGGCACTTTATGTAGCAGTTTGTTTTCAAACTATTTAATCCTCACACATACACCCGGTCAGGCAACTAAACTAGTAGTAAGAGACAGGGTGCAGATTGTGAGGATTTTAAATATAGTCAAGAGACATTTTTAAGGGATGGTGTCCCTAGCCTCTGTTTGCCAGAAGCTGGGAATGGGCGACAGGGGATGGATCACTTGATCATTGCCTGTTCTGTTCATTCCCTCTGGGGCACCTGGCACTGGCCACTGTCGGAAGACCGGATACTGGGCTAGATGGACCTTTGATCTGACCCAGTACGGCCTTATTATTCTTATGTTCTATAGGCTCTTTTCCTTTATTTAGCTTGTGGGAGTGCCTAAGGGTGTTAACTGTAATTGAGGCCCCATTGTGCTAGGCACTGTCCAAATACCCCAAACCACATGGGCTCTGCTCTGTAAGAGCTTGCTTTGTATGGGCCCAAGCCTGCAAATAATTTGCACCTATGAGAGTCCCATTGAAGTTAATGAGATGACCATGGTGGTCCCTTCTGGCTCTAAAGTCTTTGAGTCTAAGACAATACTCATCTGTGTCATTATTCACATGCATACACGTTTCCAGACCTGGACCTTAATTTACGCTGGATTAAAAAACACTGAATACTAAAACGTTGAGAGCCTGGCTGTGAGTTTCCACATAACAAATGCATGATTTTGCAGCACACTCTCTCCTTATTCATCAGCCCTACTGTTTGCAGCCAGTGCCAGGGAAACCCCTCTGCATCTGTCTGAGTTAGGTTTTTTTCAGGCTTTTTCATGCAGCCTAATGCCTTGTTTCCACTTATCACTACCTAAAAGGGGCTTAATTGCTTCTTCCACTGGCTTTATAGATTCCAAGGCCAGAAGGAACCACTTTTGTAGCCTGACCTCCTATATAATACAGGCCATAGAACTATGTGGCTAGCACAGCCATTAGCTTTAACAAGGTCTGTGATTGCCAGTAGCTCAGAGACCTGCTTGGTGGCCGCTATTAATGCATTCCAGCATTAAAAGGCTTTGTTTCACTATTCAGTTTCCTATCCACAGCCAATAAACGATCAGTTTAAACACAGTATAAACTACAGTATAAACACAGCTTAGCTGCTCGAACTGACTGGCGTGATCCTAACTACTGTGAGCGAAAACTGGGATTAGGCCTGATGATAAAAGAATGTGTGGCCGGACACTGTATCCACTGGCAAGGCTTTCTACAATCGTCATGCTGCTGAAAAATAACGTCCGTGCACAAACTGCTTCCACCAGCCTCGGGGTGTGCATTAGGGTGCAGCTACATACCTTCTTTGTCTCATTAAAGCTTGGCAGTTTGTGCAGAATGAGCCACTTTATCTTGCCGTCCCACATGGTTGGACAATTTGCACCCTGGAGCCTTCTAGCAGATGCCTGTGTCTTCCCCCTTCTCCAGTCGTCCAATGGCCATTTATTTTGACTTCTTCCCCAGGCGCTTTTCATTAGAAGCTTGGATTGTGAAATCAAGATGCTTGAAGTCATTAACTCAATACCGTATGTCTTCTAGAAGAGATGTTCTCATTCAATCGGAAGTTCTGGGCTTGGTGCAGAAATTACTGGGTGAGGGTCTATGGCATGTGTTATGCAGGAGATCAGACTAGACTAGCCCTTCTGTCTATTAACCCCACCCTTTGCCATGTTCAAGGGAATTTCAGTCTGTTTAGCTGGTTAAAATATTAAAACTGAGGGCTACTGGTAGGAGCAAAGCATCTCATGCCGCAGGAGAGGCAGGAGCCCTGCGATTATTGATTGCTGCACTGGCAGTTACAAGAATCCATGTCTGGATTTGTGAACTGAGTACATTTGCTATAGAAGCAAGAGCAAAGTCATAACTACAGAACCAAACCAGACCATTTTTAGTTACTAGCCACACTTGTCCTTTAGGGCTCACACCTGCTCCCATCCCCTACCCCTACCCCCTTTATTTATTTACTTACCTAAGTCTCTCGCAGTTCTGCTTGTGTAAAGCAGAATGGAAGGGGAAATGTTACGAGCACCCTCAATTATGGAGTCCGCCCGGGGGATTTTTCCCTCCATTCCAGCAATGCAGCACGATATTCCAGGACAGGCTAGCAAGAGAGACCTCAATGGACCCCCTCTCTCTTCTCAGTGAATTAAAACTGCTCACTGTCCTCAAGAAGGCTGGAATAGCTGAAATGTCTGTGGTTTAACTTACCATGGCAGAGCTAGGAGAAGGAGTCAGTTTTCCATTTAGTGAGTGATTCTTATTACTCACAGGCCTGGCCTGCACTTAGCTCAGGCGCTCAGGGACATGAAAAATTCACCTCCCTGAGTGCCACAGTTAAGCCAACCTAACTCCCAATGTAGATGTGGTTAGGTCGATGGAAAAATGCTTCTGTTACCGTAACCACCACTGCCTGGGGAGGTGGATTACCTACGGCAATGGAAAACCCGTCCATCAATGTTGGAAACATCTACGCTAGGACGCTACAGCGGCATCGCTACAGCACATAGCTCTGCCACGGTAGCTGCCGTACTGTAGAGGTAGCCAAAGGCGTACGTAAGTGTTTCTATGAATGCTGAGTTATACAGGCACTGACACCTTTAAAGGGCTACAGCCCTTTTGTCTGTTCCAAGATGGAACCACTAAGAGCATAGCCAGCACAGTTGCATTAGGGATGATTTTGATCCACTCAAGAAAAAAAATACAAATTTCTGTCCCATTACTCAACTGAACGTATTCAGGCGTGGAAGGGTTAGATTTTTCTCAGGAAATATCAGTTTGGGGACATATTAAAGTTTGATTTAAAGATAAATGTGAGGTCGTCAGTTTGTGTTTATAAAGCTTTAACTTTTTGACTCTCAATGTCTCCTGTCATTAACTAACTATTGTCTGACCCCCGCCCCCCTATAGTTACCTACTACGGTGAACATTGAAATTGATAACAATAAAAATGAGCATTATCTGTCGAAATTCTAAAAAAAAAAAAATCAAACTCAATCGCTGCTAAGCCTAATCGCAGTGGGATGAGGCAGACCCCCCGCTGGGCCACTTCCAGAGCATGGCCGCCCATGACAAACTGAATGTGATGGGGCTGATGCAGCCTGTTGTCGCTCTGACCACGAACAATAAAATGATACAATTTTCCAAATGCTGCAACAGCCAGACAAGCTCAGAAAAAGCAGATAGACTTTCTTTTGGTGGGGGGTGGGAGGGAGGAAGGGAGGAAATGTTATATAAAGCAAAGGCATTTCTCCTCCTAGAATAATGAATGGCTGGTATTCACAAAACCTGACTTACAGCAGACCTCCAAGGAAAAGAACTGGGCTGAAGGAATGTTGGGTGTTTTTTCCTTAAGGCTTGCTTTTGCTGCAACAAGTACACAACATATCAGGCAACTAACAAAAACTCACCCTCTTCACAACATGATGGTGTGCCCTAGCCATTGTGAGCAATCCCATAAGTAAGTCCCTACCAAAATCATGGCCGTGAAAAATGTGTCATGGACCATGAAATCAGACCTCTCCTGTAAAACCTAGCCATGGGAGGGGAGGGACAGGGCTGGGGGTGCCCCAGCTGTGGGCTCCTATCATTCCCCTGACGCCAGCGTCTAGTTCCCTCCAGGCTGGGGAGGGTCAGGACTTACTCTTCCCCTGCACAATTGCTCTTGGGGGAGATCGGACCCACCTCCAGGTACCTACCCTGGCTGTAGGAATTGTCAGGGCTGGGCAGTAGCCCCAGAGCTTCCTGCAGCTGCGGGAAGTTTGCATAGGTGAAGGTGGGTCTGATATCCGCCCGTGCTGCTGGGAGCGCCCAAGCCAGGGCTCCTGGCTGTTAGTCCTGGCTGGGCTGGGGAGGGACAGGACCGTGCTCGAGGGAAGATCAGACCCACCTCTGGGTACCTAACCGCAGGCGGTTGCTGGAGGTAGAGTGCTGAAGTGAGGGCAGCAATCCCACAACCCCCCTACAACAGCTTTGCAATCCCTCCATGACCATCTTTTGGGTCAGAACCCTCTGGGTTACAACACTGAAATTTCAGATGTAAACATCTGAATACATGAAATGGACTAAGTTTCAAATCCTGCAGCTGTGAAATTGTCCAGACTGGACCTTGAATTGGGTAGGGCTCTACCCATAAGCGTCCATCTGTCCACACACTGCTCCCTACTCTCTTGTTATTCCCCCTTATTAGGTCTAATTTATTTTGTAAGCCTCTGTAGGGTGCACTCAGGTCTATCTCCGTCGGGTGCCGACAGAAATTGTGATACTGCCAGTGTGACTCATAGCAACGTGAACTAACATTTCTTCCTGACACGCGAGGCCAGCTCGGGAAGCGATTTGGGTAACACCAAAAGGGGGGAAAGAGAATGTTTTGTTGCTATGTAGCAGCACCGAGAGCTGGCAGGGGAGGGGCAGTTCCTCTTCCATACAGTGCTCACCCCACTGTACTCAGTGAGGCGTGGTTCCCAAGCGAGCCTGGCACGGCGCTGCCTGCTGTTACTGAGGGAAACATAAAAACACAGCAACGTGCCTCCCGGGATGGCGCATGCAGCACAGCCACAAAGAGAGCGGGTTTGTAGTTAAGGCTGTAAAGGTTTGGGATGAACAGCAGTATCACCCCGGGGCCTATTTGCTTAATCACAATTGTCTTTCATGTGGCTGGCTTAAAAGCAAGCGCTAGTGCTATGAAATGCCTGCGGTAGAAGCAGAAATCCGACTCCTTGCATCACTGGCCCCTCTGTAATAAAAAAGTATTTGCTTATTTTAATAGCTTGGTCATGTAGAAACACATTGAGGCCTTAACACAGCAGCAGCATAGGCATGAAGATGTAACACAACATTGGAGACAAAATGATTTAGTTGCAAGAGGGAAACTCTTAGTTGTGTGACAGCGCAGACGGGCACCACAACGGCCTCAGAACAAGGCTGTTTTAAAGCAACCGGTTTCCTCCCTAATCTGGGCGTAAACCCGGGACCAAGGGCCTTACCAGCTAAAATGGCCCACAGGCTCTGTACCTTTTGATGAGTGCTGCTGTAAGTGGTGTTTGAGGGGCAGGGATGGGGGTGGGGGTGGGGCTAGGGGGAGCTCACATAGCATGAGATTATCAAAGAAGGGGGGTGGGGAGTTTCAACCTGGGACTAATTCAGTGTTGCGTAGCCATCCCATGCTTCTTTGAGTTACACACACACACACACACACACACACACCCCACACACACCTCCATTTATAGCTCACTACCGTTGTTCTGCAATTGGTAATTTATTGCTTTGGCTCATCAGGCACAAAGAAATTGCTCCATGGTTGCCCCCGCCCAGTGTGCTAGAGCATTAACAGAACTAGCCCAGTCCACAGTCTGCCCTCTGTTTAGGTTGCCAACTTTCTACTTGCACAAAACCAAACATACTTGGCTTGCCCACTGCCCCGCCGCTCCTCTGAGGCCCTGCCCCTGCCCCTTCTCTGAGCCCCCGCCCCCCCGCTCACTCCATCCCCCCTCCCTCTGTCGCTCGCTCTCCCCACCCTCACTCTCTCATTTTCAACGGGCTGGCTCAGGGGGGTTGGGGTGTGGGAGGGGGTGAGGGCTCCGGCTGGGGTGGGGGTGTGGGCTCTGCGGTGGGGCCAGAAATAAGAGTTTCAGGGTGAGGGAGGGGTTTCCAGGCTGGGGCAAGGGGGTTGAGGTGCAGGCGGGGGGGGTGAGGGCTCCGGCTGGGGTTGCGGGCTCTGGTGTGGGGCAGGGGATGAGGGATTTGGGAGGCAGGCGAGGGCTTTGGGCTGGGGCTCAGGTGTTCAGAGTGTGGGAAGGGGCTCCGGGGTGTGTGTGAGGGCTCCGACTGGGGGGGTGCAGACTCTGGAGTAGGGCTGGAGATGAGGGGTTTGGGTGTAGGAGGGTGCTTCGGGCTGGGACCTAGGGGTTCGGAGGGCGGGAGGGAGAATCAGGGCTGGGTCAGGGGGTTGGGGCGTGGAGGGGTTCAGGGGTGCAGGCTCTGGGTGGTGCTTACCTCAAGCAGCTCCTGGAAGCAGCAGCATGCCCCCCCCCCAGCTCTATGCGGAGGCGCAGCCAGGTGGCTCTGCACACTGTCCCGTCCGCAGGCACCACCCCCCAAAGCTCTCATTGGCCGTGGTTCCCAGCCAATGGATGCTGCGGAGCCAGCACTTGGGGCAGGGGCAGTGTGCGGAGCCGGCGGGAGGACATGCCACTGCTTCCGGGACCCACACGGAGCCACGGAAGGCAGGGAGCCTGCCTTAGCCCCACTACACTGCTGACTGGACTTTTAATCTCCTGGTCAGCGGTGCTGACCGGAGCCGCCAGGGTCCCGTTTTGACTGGGCATTCCGGACTAAAACCAGATGCCTGGCAACCCTACCTCTGTTATACCAGTTCGAGCCAGGACTCCTGTTAGGGTGGCTGCCTAGAGTTCCTAATTTTTAGGAGTGGCGCCTACATATGTGCTGATTTCCTGGCCCCCCTCCAAAAGACAGCTTCAGGTGGAGAGTCTCTACCCTCTGCAGCTAGGAGTTGTTGGAAGGCATGTCCTGGTCATAGCCCTTGTCCAACATGCCACGAGCAATCTGCCCGTAGGTACTGATGTTCCTACAGCTGGTGCGGAGCTGGGACTGCCCAGCCTCCTCTCCCCACTGTGCCAGCAGATCCAGCAACTCTGGTGTGCTCCAAGCGGGAACGCGTTTGCTATGTGGGGCTGCCATGGTCAGCTGGGAAGAGGCGATGTGAGCTGTCCACGCCGAGCAAACAGAAAGTGGAATTTCAAAAATTCCCAGGCCTTTAAAGTGACATAACCAAGTACAATGTCTACACTGATACTTTGGTGATATAACTTTGCTGCAAAAAGCTCTACACCTCTTGTCTTTTAGTTTTATTTTGTCAGTGGTAGAAGGACCATTGCAGTGTGTACAGCTCCACTGTTTTGGCAAGAAAAGCTGCCTTTTGTCAACAAAACTCTGTAGTGTAGACACGACCATAGAGAACAGCCTGCTTTCTCTTGCTCTGGTTTTAGTTGCAATGTGGTAGAATTCTGGTGTCTAAGAAATAAAGTAGGTAACATTTGAACCTTCCAGAAAGAATATTTTATGTTTTTAATCTACCGTCTCTGTGCATATGCCATGAATGCAGCACACACTCTGCTAGAAGCCACTCTACCAGTATAGATCTGGTCCAGTCACACCTACTGTCCCATTAGTCAGGACAGCTTGGCAGCAGGGGG
The DNA here is from genome assembly GCF_028017835.1 of Emys orbicularis. Taxonomy (NCBI): domain Eukaryota; kingdom Metazoa; phylum Chordata; order Testudines; family Emydidae; genus Emys; species Emys orbicularis. The sequence continues at coordinate 247,280,612 of NC_088683.1, forward strand.
ATAGGAAAGGGAATGAGTGCTTGGAAGGGCCTGGTGGTCATTTTTTACCATTAATAAAGGGTCACACGCTCTGTTGCTTTTGTAGGTCAATCTCATTGCACACACTGGGGGTCCTTGAATCTCTCTAGTGTTAGCCGACATTGTTGTTGTTTTGTTCTATAGACGATTGCAGGCAGAGCTGGTTGAATTTGATGGGTCTGCTAACCAGGTACTGGGGCAGGGGTGGGGGCTTCTGATTTTCCACCAACATCAATAGGGTTCTGCCCACTGATGTCTAGAACATTTCTTGGAATATTGGAATTGATCAGGGTGACGCTGTATGATGGAAATATGACCATTTATAGCATTAATATTTCCACTGTTAGACAATTGTAACAAAACGTGTACAAAGTATATCAGGTAAGGTGTCAATGGAAAAATTATGATTTGCTAAAGATGATTATCCATGTATCACCACTGTACCTGAAGTTATGACTAGTGGCTATATATCTGTATCCCAAATGCATTTGTTCCTGGGAGTAACATGCACCAGGTAAAATCCACATTGAAGTCAGACAGCTTTGTGTTGATGGCCCCCCCACAAAGACCTATCTCTCACGGTGGGCCATAGAAGAAACGTCCCGCCCAGCATGTCTTCCTGTGGACACTTTAGCCTCCAAGTGGCTAGTGGCTGCCACTGTTAGCCAGCAAGCAATGTAAGGGCATGTGGCCTGCTAATATGACACGCTCATGTGACCCTGGATTCCATCTTGTGCCTGTACTTTTCCATGAACTGTGCTGTGGGTTTGTTTGGGACAGTAAAATTCCATCCACATGGCACAGGATATAAAGGATCCTTGTATCATTTCTATGGTGCTTCTTTCCTGCTCTGATTCTCTGGACTATGGACTTACAACTCTAAGGGCTGGTCTACACTAGGGGGGGGATCGATCTAAGATACACAACTTCAGCTACGCGAATAGCGTAGCTGAAGTCGAAGTATCTTGGATCGAATTACCTGGGGTCCAGACGGTGCGGGATCGACGGCCGCGGCTCCCCCGTCGACTGCGCTACCGCCGCTCGCTCTGGTGGAGTTCCGGAGTCGACGGTGAGCGCGTTCGGGGATCGATATATCGCGTCTTAACGAGACGCGATATATCGATCCCGGATAAATCGATTGCTACCCGCCGATACGGCGGGTAGTGAAGACGTACCCTAAGGAGCATTCTGAGGACCTTCCAATCTTTTGGCAGTTCCCAGACACTTTACAAGCCAGCAGACTGTAACATCACTGCTATGAGCACTTTGCAATGATTGTATGTATATGCAAAAAGAACAGGATTACTTGTGGCACCTTAGAGACTAACAAATGTATTTGAGCATAAGCTTTCGTGGGCTACAGCCCACTTCATCACATGCTGTAGCCCACGAAAGCTTATGCTCAAATACATTTGTTAGAAGAAGAGAGTTAAAAATGGTTAATATATCAAATACATACAGGTTTCAGAGTAGCAGCCGTGTTAGTCTGTATCCGCAAAAAGAACATGAGTACTTGTGGCACCTTAGAGACTTTTTTCTTATAAATAAACCTTTAGCTTTAGTTACTAAAGGATTGGCAGCAGTGTGACTATTGGGTAAGATCTGAGTTGACCTGGCTCAGTGGCTGATCTCTTGAGATCAGAAGAACCCTTTGTTTGATGACACTGGTTTTCAGTAACCACTCATCATAAAGTCTAGTGCCTGGGGTGAAATAAGGGCTGGGATGCATAAGGAGACTGCATTTTTGACTTCTTGATAACCGGTGAGGTGAGACAGAAGTTTACGTTTGTTACTGGCTTGGTATAGTCTAATGATAGAATAACCACCAGTCTGGGGGTGAGTCTGCCCTATTTCTCAGCAGTTTGTCCTCAGTCTGGCATCCTCTGCTGTGACCCACTGAGACATGATGACAATCAGATGCAGCTTTCAAAAGTTATCACCTTTCATCCAAACAGGGAAATGCCATGAAGTTGTATATAGAGCCTCACTTCACTTGGCCAATTAAAGTGACTAATTTATCATTAAATGCTGGGATGTTGGAAATTAAACAACAGTAACAACAATAATACTTTGTACCCATAGGGGGGGTTTTTCTGTTCAAAAGTGCTTTACAGACGTTATCTGAGCTTCACACCATTGGTCAGTAGTTAATAACTAGAGCTCATCATGAATTTTTTGTCGGAATGACTTTCCAATGAAAAACACCCTTTTTGTGAACATTTTCAATGGGAAAATTTCAGTTTTGAAAAATAAAAAGGATTTTTCCATCCAGAAAAAAGCAAAGTGGCAGCTCCCCTGTTACCCATCTGGAAGGCTCTTGTCACTTTCATGTTCTCCCTGCAAGGACAGCGCTCTGGGGTGTCTTACCACACAGAGAAGGGTTGAAGAGGACCAGCTATATTGGCTATGCAGGCACGTTTGGGGTGCAGGGGGCAGGGCAGGTATTGCCTATGCTGCAAAAAAGTGTCTAGTTAAGGGAAGACAGCCATGTGCCACCACACTACAGTAGGGGCAAAACACTGCTAACTGCCCTGCTTCCTGACTATTAACCACTCGGTGTTTGCACACAAACCATATTTACAGGCAGGCATGCCACCAACTGGCTAATTTGACTAAAATTGGTAGTGCTGGCAGGGCCTAATGCTAGTAAAACATCAGGTGAAACTACAGCCAGGGTTGAGCTACAGTCTTTGTCTTATTAGCCATGAAAATGCCCTTAGGGCTGAATCCTATTACATACTAAATCAGGAGCATTTTGGGGTCCTGCTCCTGTTACTGGACTTACACAGGCTCACTAGTCTGCTCACATGCATCCAACTGCAGGACCGGGCCTTGGTGGTTACAACTTTTTTTTTAAAAAGGCATGCAAACTAAAATTAGCACTGCACCAGTTTCATTGTGTTTTCCTATCGCTTTAAAGCCTTTCTAAAAGTGAAAGTTTGCTGGGTCTTATCCCATAATACAGACTTCATATATTTTTTTAATTTAAAATGGCAACCGTATTAACAATAGGAAATATGCTGAGAGGCATGAACATTACTCAGAATATTTTCACACACATCCTGTATCCATACTACGGAGGAACACAGAGCTAGCTATGGATTTGCAATGAAAGACCACAAAGGATGCAATAGCCATCACACCAAAAATTATGCATTTAAAAGTGCATGACATCAGTAGAGTATCAAACAGTTCTTGTGGTTCCAAACAAGTAATAGACTATATCGGGGAGAGGAAGGGGGGAAGCAATAGCCAATTACCTGACAGATAAAGCTGTTCCGGTCTATCAGGTAAATAATAGGCATTCTTTTGAAAACAGTATACATTAATTATATAAATAATAAATACATACACTTTCCAAAACTGGACAAATCCATATTTACTCACTAGGCCAGAACAGAGGAAGGGTTTGGGTAAATAATTGAATATTTTCAAACTTCTGTGACTGACTTAAAACATACACAGACACTAAGGCCCAGATTCTCAAAGGCATTTAGGCACCTAATGCCCACTGATTTCAATGGACCTCAGTGATGCAAATGGGTGTTAGGCACCTTAATACCGTTGAGGATCTGGGCCTAAATACAAACGGCCTAGCGCATGAGCTGTTTAAACAAACGCCAAAAGCAGGGAAATCCAGCATTCAGACTGTCACCCTTCAGCCACACTCTTCTTCATCTTTCTCTTTTTGGAACAGAACAGCAGCTATTAGGGACATAGCGTTTGCCTTCATTTTGAATTGCTCAGCTTTTTTGTTGTTTGTGTCACAAGTTTGATAGCATCTGAAAACAGTATCTATATATTGATAAATGAATACCATGTGAACATCAAACTCAATGCCGTCCTACTCTCTCCCCACCCCCCACCCCCGCCCACCCCCACTTGACTGTACAGGTTTCTTTATGGAGGATAGCTGTAGTCTGAAACCCACTGAACCCTATAACACATACTAGTGCGATAACAGTTACATTACTATGAGCCACACCTTGTTTATTTCAAGGAACACACCTGTGGGAAAAGACTGGTTGACTCTAGGAAGTTTCACAGGCCCTTGTTTTTTCCTGCCTTGCACTTAGTGTAGTCATTTACACGTGGACAAAGTGGGCGTAAAGCACTGTCAACTCTGAGCTGTAGCCTGTTACATCCACTTTGTCCACGTGTAAATGACTACACAATGTAGTTGTTTATGCAGTGTGCCAGGCGCTGAAGAATCTGACTGTCTCTGTCTAGTTTGGTCTGGGCAAGCTCCACCCCAGTTCAGGGTCAGCTACAGCAATTGTACTGTTGGCACAGCTCTGCTGGGAACGTTGACACCCCACATGGGCACTGAGAAGCTTAGATCACTCATCCTCAAGGGTGATGAAGTTGCTTCTAATTTGCAAAAGGATGTAGAGTTATAAAATGTGTTTCCAGAAATAAAGCAAGCCTCTTACAGCAGTAGAACCTCAAAGTTATGTTTGGCCAGCTTCATTAAGGTGACACTGAACGAGTTCACGAGAGGCAATGTGTGTGATGTTTCTCCTAGAGCCCCATAAAATTCATGGGGCGAAAGAAAGGAAAGAGTAACAGCTTCTTAATATGATTTCAGAGGCCACATTTGTTCCACATTTGATTTTATCACCACGATGTATTAAAGAGTCAAACTTTTATGGGCCACAGCTGTGCATGTCAGAGAGAGAAAGCATTAATGGAACAGTAACAACACAGAGATAGACAAGATTGAAGCTGAAAGCACTTTCATGCCACAGCTATTAAAATAAGTAGAGAATAATACAGGCTAAATGTAATGTCTCAACTGAAGAGCTGAGGAAGAGGAAGCCCTGAACTATTACGAGCATCAGATAGTGAATTTATGTTTCTGTTGGTGCAGTGGCAATGCTCAAGGTGCCCTGCTTATCTGTCAGGGAATCTGTTTTGCCTGGCAGAAGGGAAACTTTCCACTTCTCTGAATGATGATCATTACATGTTTCCTAGGGCAAGTCTACACTACAGCACTACATCGGTGCTGTAATTACTCCACCTCGGCGAGAAGCGTAAGCTACATTGGCGGGAGAGCATCTCACACCCCGAGCGAGGTAAGTTAGATTGACTTAAGCGGTAGTGTAGACCTGCCTAGTCTCCCCTGAAACAACTTATGGAGAATGACAACACAGATAGGCATCTCACTGAGCACAGAATCTATCGTCAGCTGCTTTTATTTGAAATTCAATAGATCTGAGACATAATGGCAAAACCATAATGGGTTGTCTAATCAATGGGATTTAGAGCTGAGAGGAAGCTGGGGAGTAAATAAACTGCATGTTAATAAAATTGTCAATAGCACTAAAGATGAAATCCTGTGCTCGATAAAGAACTTTTGCCATTAACTTCAATGGGGAAAAGTTTTCACACTATATTTGGAGGGGCTGCAAATGCCAGTGAGAACAGAGAAATAGTACAGGAAAACGAGAGCTATTCAGGTCATGAGCAGAAAATACAAAAATGAGCCTAAAGGGAGAAAAGCAAACTAATGCATTTGGGGGGAATAATCCAAAACACACCCAATGGGAGAGACAGAAATCTGAGAAGTAGGAATGCTAAAAGAAGCGCCAGAGGAGGAACACAGTGTAGGGTGGTAGCCAGGAGTTTGCAGTGTGATCTGTAGGGCCCTACTAAATTCATGGCTCATTTTGGTCAATTTCACGGTCACAAGATTTTTAAAATAGTCAATTTAACAGTTTCAGATATTTACATCTGAAAGTTCAGTGTTGTAACCATGGGGGTCCCGACCCAAAAGAGGGTCACGGGATTGCTACCTTTATCTCTGCGCTCCAGAGCTGGGCAGCTGGAGAGCGGTGGCTGCTAGCTGGGCACCCAGCTCTACAGCCAGTGCTGGTGCCAGCAGCAGAACAAAAGTGAGGGTCACAGGGTCTGGGGGGGTCATCACTTGGGGGGGGGAAGGGGCAGCCTTAAAGCTGGGCAACCGCCCAGTGCCGCATGGTTGGGGGGGGGGCACCATGGTCCTCCCACCCCAGCCAGCCCAAGGCCCCTTTAGCCCCCAGTGCTGGGCCCTGAGCTGGGGAGGGGCAGGACAGGACAGGGCAGGGCAGGGCAGTGGGTGCCCCAGCTGGGGGCTCCTACCGTACATCGGGCTCCAGCTGCTAGTTCCAACAGGGCTGGGACTTCCTCTTCCTCTGCAGGGACTGCTCCTAGAGCCGGGTTAGACCCACCTCCCCTGGCAGAGCTGGATTAAGGTTTCTTGGGGACCTGGACTAGAGCAAGTCAGGGCCCCACCCCACCCCTTCTGCCTGTGACCCCACCCCCGTTCCGCCCCTTCCACCTGCGGTCCCACCCACAGCCCCACTCCTCTGTGCCCATTCCCTGGGGTGCCCATTCCACCCAGGATCCCCCCCCATTCTGCCCTCCCCACAGCAGCCCTGCAACCTGTTTGCTCCTTTCTGCTCCCTGCCCCACTGTGGCTCCAAGACTGGAGAAGCTCTGTCCACACCATGGCCCGGGGCTGCAGCAAGGAGTGAGAGCTCCTCCAGTCCCAGGGCTGCAGAGGGGTTTCTGGTGCTAGGGCTTTCCCCGCCACCCCCGTGCTTCTGTGGGGGACCAGGGTGGGGGTGCTGGGGCTCCTCCCACCCCACCCACCTGGCGCTTCTGCTGGAAAGTGGGGTCAGGCGCGGGGGCTTCACCTGCCACCCCACGGCTTCTGCCAGGGATGGGGTCGGGGGCCACTGGGCTCAGTTCCCTCTACGCTGTGTGTCTGGGATTAAGCACTGTGCAGGCGCTTAGGGCTGCAGTGGGGAGAGATGGCCCCGACCCAGCCCCAGCCCAGCCCCGGACCTGCTGCGGCGGGGAAAGGCACTGCCCCCCTTTCACCCCCCAACCCAGGTGTTGCTGCAGGGAGAGAGAGCTGGGGGGGGGGAGTCCTCTGTCTCCACCATAGCCCAGGGAGCCCCACTGCACCCCCAAACCCCTCATCTCCAGCTCCACCCCTGAGCCTGCACCCCCAGTCAGAGCCCTCACCCCCCTGCACCCCAACCCTCCACCCCAGCCGAGCCCCCTCCCACACTCCGAATCCTTTGGCCCCACCCCCACCACATGAATTTTGTTATGTGCATCGATAAGGAGGTGATGTGTCACACATCACCTCCATATTGGTGCTCAAAACAAAATTCATTCTGCACATGGGTGGGAAAAATTAGAGGGAACACAGTCATTGTGGGGGCTTCCACCATCCTGCAGCTTCTGCTGGGGATGAGATTGGGGACCGCTGGGGTGGAGGAGGCTTACCCCGTCCTACAGTTTCTGACGGGATCGAGGGCCGCTGTGGGGGCCTTCCATCGCCCTGCCCGCCCCTGGCGCTGCTGCCACAGAGTGGGGTTGGTGCATGAGGGCTTCCCCTGCTCGGCATCCAGGGCTCCGGGCTTCCAAAGCCTGGCCTCAGATTTTTTCTGGGGCCCACCAGTTGTCCGGGGCCTGTCCCCAGCTGCAGGAAGCTCCATGGCTGCACTGCCTTCAGAGCTGGGCTTCTATCCAGGAGCCACAGAGCTTCCTGCAGCCAGCGAATGTTCCTGGAGGTGGGTCTGATCTGGCCCCAAGAGCAGCCCCTGCAGGGGAAGAGGAAGTCCCATCCCTCCCCAGCCCCACTGGCATTAGCAGCTGGAGGTCAGCGCATGGTAGGAGCTCCCTATCACTACAATAGCCAGATTTCATGGTAGGGCCCTAGTGATGTGGCAGTAAAAATACTCAATATAATTTTGCCTGCCAGTGTGATTGCACCTGGGATGCTGCATTCAATTCAGGGCAGAAATTTACCAGAAAGATAAGTGACAACCTGCAGCAAGTTCAGAGAAGAGCAACCAGAATGGTTAGGGGCCTGAAGGGGCTGTCTTGAGGAAAATTAAGAGTAAATTTTGTCTAGCTTAGCTCAGTAATGCTGACGTGGTGCCATGGTAACAGATATCTGAAAGCCATAAATTCCAAGAAGGGAGAGGAATTCTTTAGGCTGACATGAGGGGGTTATAACAGGGTAATAAAATAAAATGAAGAGAAGGAAACCTTAGGCTTAACATCAGGAAAGGCCTTCTAACAGGAGCCAGGATCTTCCTCCCCTGCAGAATTACTTGCAGATGGAGATCTGGGTGGAGGATCAGAGCAGAAAAATCTGCTCCCCCCTCACACAATTTCCCTCAAATGATTCAATAGGGGTTGCCCCCATGCATTATATCAGCAGTTCTGCCCCAAAAGCCAGATGAAATCCTAGGGGATGGAGAACAGGCCCTCTATATAAAAGCAGAAGGCTTTGGGGATGTGTACTGTCTCTTCTCAGCTTTAATGGAGCCACGTTGCCAGGACTGACAATCCCTTAGGGGTTTCCTTCATGCAAGGATTATCCCAGCATGGAAAGGGCTAGGAAAGAGTTAATGCAGTCCAGTTAATATAACAGTTGCAGAGTGGAGAAACCATAGTAGAACTGCACTGAGAGCAAATTAAGCGCCATTGGTTGCTCTATAAGGACTTTCCAATGACCACAGCATAGCACAGTAGAAAGGTATCATTTCGAGATCTGTGGCATTCAAGTACCTGGGTATTTCATATCATGTAACAGATTATATAGCCAAGACAGGCCTTTCCTATAGGTTCCTTAACATTGCTGTGAAAGAATATAGATTTTGGGTAGTCTGGATTTACTACATGTATTTAGTAGGTTACTAGGCTACCAAGGTAGAGGGTGTGAACATAGCATAGTTAATTATTAATACAGATCTGTCTCCTCTTTCTGGAAGAGTCCATTACGTTACACATGATTCCTTCAACAAGAGCATGGAAAGAGATAAACAACAATTAAATGTGTCAAGATCTATACATACCACATTAAAGATAATCTGAGCATGACTCATAAGAAACATGTCATCAGTACAAAAAAAGACCCAAATGACAATCCAAAATCTCCTCCTAAAAACAAGATAAAAATAACAATTTCCTATTTACAAGAAAATATTGCTTTAGTTAAAAACTCTAAAAACCATTCTCTTGGAGTCCATATAAAAATAATCGTGTGTGTGTGTGTGTGTTTTCACATATATAATATGTTTATATATATATATATTTATGGCTTTACATGCTGAAATATTCTAGATTGAATGAGGAAATATAAATGAACTATTAATTCTTTTTCTCCACTTCCTCAGTTTTTACAGACTCTTCCCCTCCATCAGATAAGAAGCCACTTCCATATTTCTTCATTTTGTTTTCCACTTTGGTGAGTCTCTGCTTTACTTTGAGTTGGGTTGAGTTGTATTCTGCCATGAGCCTAGCAAACCTAGTCTGTAGATTGTCCAGAGTGCTTTCAAGTCTTTCCACTTTTTCTTCCAAGTCTTTAGGGTCAGCTCCTGCTTTTGCCGCCTCTTCATCTATTAAATTGTCTTTCATCAGAATTTGCCGCCCTTTCTCTTCCAATGCCTTTTTGGCATCAGGATATTCAGTGAGGGCTTCCATCAAATCATCTTTGGATAAACAGAATAGATCGGAATAACCAATGCTCCTGATGTTGGCTGTCCGTCTGTTACCAGATTTGCTACCTTTGATGTTTAAGATGCTGATTTCTCCAAAGTAGCTGCCATCGCTTAGGACAACAAACTGTGTTATGCCATCATCTGCCACCACAGCCAACTTCCCCTCCTTAATGATGTACATTTCTCTCCCAATATCCCCCTTTTTGCAGATGTAATCTCCAGGACTAAAGACTGTAGGTCTCAGCTTCAGCACCAGCTCAATAAGAAGCCCAGCTTCACAATCCTGGAAAATACGCACTTTCTTTAGCGTGTCCAGATGGACATTGATAGCAATTTCAGCCTTAAGTTTGTCAGGCAGGTTTTTAAGAACTTCCTGCTCATCTACTGTTTTCTTGTTGGTCCAGAGGTAATCAAACCACTTAATGACCCTGGCCTCCAAATCCTTTGTCACCTTTCGGAAATGCATATACTGTTTTATGGAATCAATTTTGGCCTGGAAATCTGCCCTGGAGGCATTCATGTTGGAAATCATAGAGCCTACGTTACCGACAATGGTAGCGAAGATCAGCACACCCACCAAGAAGTCAATGACCACAAAGAGATACTCTTCATCTTTCACCGGAGGCGGAGTTTCTCCAATTGTTGTCAGTGTCAGTGTTGACCAATACAAACAGTAAATATACTTTCTGGACAGACGTCCATATTCTGGATGGGACACATTGGGATAGACCCAGGAGTCAGTTCCAAACCCAATAAGCTTTGAAATTGCAAAATATATACATGCATTCCAGTGGATGATGATAAGAATGTACAAGACAAGATTTCCAATCCGAAACATATTTGGATAGTTTGTCCTGGTTTCTGTGCGGTCAAAAAACTCAAATAGCCTGGCAAACCTCAGCAAGCGGTTAAACCGTAGTTCAGGGTAGTTCAACCCAAGTTTTAAATATGCCAGGTCTGTTGGTAAAAGAGAGAGCATATCCAATCTGAATTGTACGGTAGTAGTGTAATGTTGTCTTAGTTTCTTTTCATCTTGGACTAGTAAGCCTTGTTCAAGGAAGCCTTAAAAGAATAAAAAAATAACAGTTTTTTGTTAGAATACGTTAGAAGATGGGCCTATAATTAGTCAGAAAGAGGCTGCAGCTTATGCCTGAAGGATTCTTATTTGCTTGCAAATACTGAAGACATTATTGCATTTGAAACTTATCATAATATATATGGACATTAATGTACTTTCCATAGGTTTCTGGTATATTTCATAAAAAGATATTGTATAAGCTTTATATTTAGTAGTAGCAGTAGAATTACAATAGCACATAGAGATCTCAACCAAGACTGGGGGTCCATTGTGATAAACATTCACTATACACTAAGAGACAGCACATGCCCCAACAAGCTTACAGTATAAAGGCCCCAAACTCACAAAGACAATTATTTGGACCACTGAAACATGAAGTCCTAATGAAGTCAGTATAGCTCCATGTGGGTGTTGGTTCTATCTGTGCAGATCTCATTGCAGGATCAGGGTCCAAATAGATAAGCCACGCCATGAATGGGAGCATTATTACACACACACTCCTCCCCCGACGTTAACAGAGATTAAGGGCCGGATTCTGATACTCTTCCTCATGCTGAGTAGCACTTTATTCCATGATTAGTCCCACTGAAGTCTATGGATTAAGATGCTCTTCAGTGTAAGGATAGCAAAATCAGTCTCTAAACGTATGTCTACACTACAGTTAAACATCCACGGCTGGCCTATGCCAGCTGACTCGGACTTGCAGGGCTCATGCTAAGGTGCTGTTTGATTGCAGTGTAAACATTAGGGCTTGGGCTGGAGCCCAAGTTCTGGGACCCTCACCCCTCGCAGGACCCTATAGCCCATGATCCAGCCTGACCTTGAACATCTACACTGCAATTAAACAGCCCCACGAGGACAAGCCCCATGAGCCTGAGTCAGCTGGCATAGGCCAGCTGCGGGTTTTTAATAGCAGTGTGGACATACCCTAAGTGACCTGCTCCAGGTCACACAGCAAGTCTGTGGCAGAACTGGGAACTGCTCTCTAGAAAGTTGCAATCTAGTGCTAGCCTTAACCACAAGACCAATACTCCTCTCCCAATTTAAGTGAATAACTCGGGCTTAGTGATGCAGACAAATATGTGACACAATATGAAAAAATAATCTATATTTTAAATATATTTATAGTATTTAAATATACAATATGAACTAGCTGATCAAATTCTGCTCCTTGGATACACAAAGGCCTCCCTTATTGACTTCAGCGGGAGCTTCCCACTTGTTTTCAATACTAAATGTACAAAGTTACATCAATACTAAGGTATGGCTGCATAGTTAAAAATCACAAAAAGCCAGACAAGCATTATGTTCCACCGGAAGCATTACTTCAGACATGTTGTACATCCAGTTTGTTTTATGGTATACAACATAAACAATAAGATTTAAGCTAAACATGTAAGCAGGAAAAGCAGAAACTAGACAATACTATGTTTGTGTAACATGGCTGAGCTCACATTGCTCTGGTAACCTTAGCTTTTGTATTTTCTGACTTCTTATGTTCTTAACTGTTCTAACTGAATGTGGCCTGAATGTAGTTTCTGCATTTAATTTTCACAGTTTTGTTTGAAGAGAAGAAAGAGAAAGACATTGCCCACGTTTTAATCAACCTCAGTTAGTTTTTGAAGCTCACAATAATTCAGGTGAAGAGGCATAGTACGGGGTTAACCCTGTTATTGTTGGGCAGTTTTCTGCATGGCTGGGTTACAGAGCAGCAGCCTGTCTCCTTTATGTTGTGATGGCTGTATCTTTGCAATAAGAAAGGATAGAAACTTAGGACCTGATCCTGCAAACACATGCTTCACTTTATTCCTGTGACTAATTCCACTGACTTCAGTGGAACTACTCACATGTGTAATTGTCTGTAGGATCAGGGCTTTAATGTTTTCAAATGAAATCTTAGAATAAGCAGCATATAGTAGAATGCAACAAATGTTCAGTGAGACCCTAACATAACAGGATAGATTTTTTTTTAGCTATCTGTGATTTTCTTCTTGTACTGAAGATTAAGCTGGGGTGGTGTTTTTTCTTTTGGGGAGATGACTCTTTTTTGTTTGTGTTTCAGTGAGACATTTACAATCTCTCAAAAAATTATGAGTGAAAAAAAGAGCCAGTCATGGAAACTATTGGGTTGACATTTGGCCCATTAAAGTATTTGTGAGATAGTCTTGATGTTGGTAAAATAATAAGCTTTATGTAACTTTTTAAATGAAATCTTAATTAAAAGCAATTAATTAATGCTCTAACCGGTCAGGGAAGAAGGTTTATTTATTTCCTAGATAGAGCACTGGTCTGGGATTCAGGAGACCTGGGTTTTATTCCTGGCTCTGCCACTGACCTGCTGGGTGACCTCAGGTAGGTCACTTTGTCTTTCATTGCCTCAGTTTCCCATCTGTAAAATGGAGATAAATGATACTGACCTTTGTAAGGTTCTTTGAAATCTACTGATGAAAAGCATTATATAAGAGCTAAGTATTATTATTACTCTCTGAACAACCAGTGCCAACTAGACTATTACAATGAGTCATTGAGCATTTTCTACCAAAAATAAACACTTACTCATAGATTCATAGAGTCTAAGGCCAGAAGGGACCATTGTGATCATTTAATCTGACCCCCTGTCTAACACAGGCCATAAAACTTCCTCACAATAATTCCCACAGCAAATCTTTTAGAAAAATAGCCAACCCTGATTTAAGAATAGTCAGTGATGGAGAATCCACCACGACACTTGGTAAATTTTTCCAATGATTAATTACTCTTACTGTTAAAAATTTACACCTTATTTCCAGTCTGAATTTGACTATCTCCAATATTCAGCCATTGGATTGTGTTATACCTTTCTCTGCTTGATTGAACAGCCCATTATTAAATATTTGGTCTCCAAGTAGATACTTATTGACTATAATCAAGTCGCCCCTTAACCATCTCTTTGTTAAGCTAAATAGACTGAGCTAAAGTATATCACTAGAAGGAGCCTTTCTAATCCTTCAGTCATCCTCATGGCTCTCCTCTGAACCTTCTCAAATTTACCAACATCCTTCTTCAACTGTGAGCACCAGAACTGGACACAGTATTCCAGCAGCAGTCACACCAAAAGAGCCTGAGCTGTCAGCCGAAGATCTGCAGAGGGTGGCTGAAATCCCAGATTCCAAAAGGAAATAAAATCTTCAGAGTCGACTTTTTCTCTCTAGGGAGATACTTCACTATTCAGAATCATTTTGGTCCTGCGAGATGGCCACCAGAATTTCTAATATGCATCTTGATTTTGTGAAAAAAATTAGTTTTTAAAAATAAAAAATATGAATACATGATTTAAGGCGCCCACTAAAGAACATCCCATTACAATTGTTTAACACAGGTTTTTAATATTGTGTCTTTCATTATTTGGTTTTGTCCACACAATTCATTTACAGAATGGTGATATTGACATGGTGTGTAAGAGCCTGCTTTAAAGCTGATGGAAGTCAATGAAAAGAATGAGTTTTGGATGGGGCCCTAATAGAATCGACCCTATCATGGGACTTCTGGGTGTGTAAATGTGATTGAGATGTGGGTTTAAACACAGTTATTATATCCCCCTACCTCCAAATACCCAACCAGTCAATCAGAAGTCAGGCCCAGATCATCAAAGGTATGTAGGTGCCTAACTCCCAAACAATAGGAGATAGGTGCCTAAATACCTTTGGTGATCTGGGCCTCAGTGTTTAGACACAATCAGTGGCCATGCTATACGGTACCTTAAGTTAATTATCTTACTTTATTCATTTTCTTCATGCAAAACCTGTATTTTGCTGCTACTAATAAATATCTGACAAGACTGAACCCTTGTAATATTCCCCTTTATTGGCTTCTTGCTCTTGATTCATCTTTTGATCAGATCGTTGATATATACACATGCTGATTTTTCTTTATACCAAAGATTACAGCAAAAGTTACATTTTAAGAAATGAGAAAATGTAAGTTTTGGGCCAATAACCAACTTTGAAATCAGTGCGGTTGTGTACTGGGAAATGGGAGAACCTGAAAAGCCAACTCTACTCTTACAGTAATAGGATTCCTGAGCAGTACAGCTGCAGTGCTATTTGTCACTTCTGAAAGATCTAGATTGCAACAGTGTTCCAAGGGGAACTACATACAATTGCCGCCCCAAGCAAAAAAAAAAAAAAATTGGGGAAAAAAAAAAGCCGCGATCGGCGGCAGCAGTTCAGCGGCAGGTCCTTCGCTCCTAAAGGGAGTGAGGGACCTGCCGCCCCCGAATTGCCGCACATGCCACCTCTCTCCCTTGGCTGCCCCAAGCACCTGCTTGTTAAGCTGGTGCCTGGAGCTGGCCCTGCCTATGAAACACAGTTGAGTAGTGCTTACTGAAGATGCAAGGAGAATACACATCCAAATGATTCTCTACTAGCCCCTGCAGGGGGAAAATTCCATTGATAGTACAGCAACACCTTTTCTGTATAGCAGCTTTTGGAAGTTTTTTAGAAATGTACAAATGAAGAAATCTTCACAGCAAAGAGGATCACTTGCGAGGATCAGGATCCCTCTTCTACTGCCAGGGGCGGCTCTAGGCACCAGCAAAGCAAGCACGTGCTTGGGGCAGCCCATTTGCAGGGGCGGCAAGGATCCAGCCTGGGAGCTGAGAACCAACAGGGGGCCCTGGGAGCTGTAGTTCCTTGGTTAGCTCCCTGCCTATAGAGCCAGCCCTGGAGCAGGGAAAGAACTACATTTCCCAGCATTCCCTTGGCCACTACCAACAGGAAAGAGGGGGAGGGAGGGAGGAAGCTGAGACCTCATGCTGCAGCCTGCTATGAATGGAGAGCTGCACTGGGAAGGGCAGGGATACCATATTTTAACATTCAAAAAATAGGACACTCCACGGGGAGGGAGGGTAGCCCCACCCTGCCCCCATCCACTCCCTCCGACTGCCCCCCACAGAAACCCCAACCCATCCAACCCCCCTGCTCCCTGTCCCCTGATCACCCCCTCCTGGGACCCCTGCCCCAACTGCCCCCCAGGACCCCATCCCCTATCTAAGCCCCACTGGTCCTTGTCCCCTGATTGCCCCCTCCTGGGACCCCACCCCCATCTACGCCTCCCTTCTCCTTGTCCCCAACTGCCCCCTCCTGAGACCCCCCCCCAACTTCCCCCCTAGGACCCCACCCCCTACCTGTCCCCTGAGAAACCCCTGGGACTCCCATGCCTATCCAACTGCTGCCTGTCCCCTGAGTGCCCCCCCAAACCCCTGACCCATCTACCCCCCCTTCTCCCTGTCCCTTGACTGCCCCCCGGAACCCCCTACCCCTTCTCCAACCCCCCAGCCCCCTTACCGTGCCACTCAGACCAGCATGTCTGGCTTCGCGCAGCGCCAGACACGCTGCTGCATACATGCTGCCGTGCTCTCCTGCAGAGCCACAGGTGTGTGTGTCCCCCCCCCCCCCCCCCCAGCACCTGCCTTCCAGATTTGAACACCTCAAAATTCAGGAGTGCTCAAGCTCAGTTTGGGCAGCTGTTACTTCATTTCTCCCAAATCAAATATACTGATCCACTGTAACTTGCTATAGAAAAAGTAGGATAAAATTGAGCAAGAAATGCTTCCCAGTGGTTATTAGGACTGGAATTGCTATTTTCAACAGCCATTGCTTTTTCTTTGTTTGTTTAAAAGGAAGACAGTGATATTGCATTGGCAAATTCCCCATAGAAAGAAAGAGTGGAACAAAAGAATAATAAAGGCACCTCAACTTTTCCTCATTTATGTAGGACAGTCTTATAATATGCATCCAGATATCCTCCAATCACACAAGTTGAAAATTGTTCCACTTTACTGCAGTTCTGTAACCATATGGGAACCAATCCTGTCTGTGTTCTGTGCACACCTAAAATTCCTGCTGAATGACCTGCCCTGGGAGCGAGTTACCAGTGACCCAGGGCTGCGGCGGAAGGAGGGTGCAGGTGGGGGCAGGGGGAGAGCCCAGGGCTGCGGCGGAAGGAGGGTGCAGGTGGGGGTGGGGGGAAGCCCAGGGCTGGGGCGGCGGGGGGTGCGGCAAGGAGCCCAGGGCTGGGACGGGGGGCAGCCAAAAATTTTTTTGCTTGGGGCGGCAAAAAACCTAGAGCCAGCCCTGTCTACTGCATTGCACAATTGGCTACATGCATTATGAATGATCAGATACCGGGTGTAGTGAGAGACAGGAGTACGTGGGCCAGTGATCTGATCAGAACTGACAGTCCTATACACCTAATAAAAGTATTGCTTGAGTCCCCTTACAGTAAATTAGTGGTGCACACAACAACATTTTCATATAAGGGTAATTCCTGTCTGTTAGGAATCTGCCACTACAGTGATCTGTAAAGCAGCAGCTGTAGCATTTGAGCTAAAAGGTTGTTATTGTTAGTACTATTTATATTCCAAACACGGGGACTGGGTTGAGGGATGGGGAGTCTGTCTATCCATTCTAATCACCACAAAGAAACATATTAAGTCTGAGTAGGTCAGTTTCAATCTGCTGGAAGTCAAAGTTATTTTAATAATATGTATCTCTTATATAGTACTGTCAAAGAACTGTATAGATGTTGACTGACTTAATACTCCCAACACCCATGTGAGGTAAGTGGTTAAGCATTATTTCCCTTATCTCACAGACGGTTGAAATAAGGCAGAGAGATGAATGACTTGCCCAAGGCCACACAGCAAGTCAGTGGCAGACCCAGGATTAGAATTCAGTACGTCCTGGCTTCTAGTCTCACATTGATTCCTTCAGACCACCCTATTGTCCTCTCCTTTTCAGCTGCACTTTGAATTAACCACTCCAGTGCTCTCTAAAGTAAGTTCCTCCTTCCATGGCCCTGTGCTCCTAGAATGGCCTTTTTGAATGACATCACTTAAAAGAACACTTCCACATTCCACCACTTCACAGAAACCACTGCAGATGCCTGCATTGAAGTGACTAAATGACTCACAATAGCATTTCTGCAACCCCAACCCAGGACTGTTGAGTCAGCATTTTAGCAGTGCTTTGACAGATTTACAATCCTAATCAGAATAGTCCCATGCAAGGTCTAGGACTGCATTTGTATCCCTTGTGCAGTACCAATGAACTCCCATCTTCTTCTCGATTGTTAGAAATCCCCCTTGTAGTACACTGCAGAAGGAATCTTTTTGGGTATGGTTGGCCTCATGTGGAAATAAGGTGAAGCCAAATGAATTAGTCTTAAGGCCTCAGATATCTATCTGAGATATACTGATTTGTTAAACAAGTTACTTGCTAAATTTAAATGATAAGGAGGCTGAGTTTACTTTCTGCTGTGAATTGTTTAAATGTCTCCCAAGGCAATAGCAGGGTTTACATCCCTCCTGCAACTGTGGTCACCATTGTACTGATGTCATTTGCTTGGTTGCACACAACATAGTATTAAAGTTCTGGTTCAAATCCACTGCAAGAGAAAAGTTCTTAGCAGAGGCTGTCACAGCACTCTTGCAGGCAAACTGGCTCCGTCGCCTCATGGCATACTTTTTTTTTACACAGAGAATAAACAGCCTGTAGAATTCATTGCCACAAACTATCATTAACGCCAAGACATTAGCAGGATTAAAAAACAGTACTCAACATTTATATGGATTTAAAGAAATCCACCATCATAGTATCTAGGGTTGTTTTGTTTTTGTTTTTAAATTTGGAAGGGATATAAGACAGGGAATATACCAATCTCTAATTGAGGGGTGTTAGGAAAAGCTTTCCCTAAACACAGGTTATTCCATAATTTCCCACCTCAGAGTTTCCTGTGTTTTCTTCAGAAGCATCTAGTTTTAGATGCTGTTGGAGACAGGATACTGAACTATATGGGCCACCGGCATACTGATCTAGTAGGGCATAACCCATGTTATGTCTGAAAACAATGTAAAATCCTAAGAGGACTCACCTGTCCTGAATCTGACGAATGTGTCCAGTATGTAGATGATATCTGAGCTATAGTCCAAGACCACCCATAATATAATATGTTTAGTTTGTAGCTCATCAAAACAGGCTCTAAAAAAAACCACAAAGACACGGAAGATTTCATTCCTCTTGTATAAGCAGGCGCAGAGAGTACTATATGTGTATTCTAAACGCATTTTAGCAACTGTTGCTGGCACTGCACAGGCTGTGGGCATCATGTCTGCACTGGAGTATTTGCTGTGAATTTAAATGTAATGACTTAACATAATGAGATATTTCTGAAACCAAAGGTCTTACATAGCAGGGGCAAATTTCACATATAGACACACATCCCACACACGTTACTCTGCGTCAGTTCTCTCAGCTCAGATCCTCAAGATCTCACATCACAGCATCAGAGCTACAAGCAGAGGAGGACTGTACAGAATTCATTCAGATCCCATCAAGTTAATTCCTGGATCAACTGGAAGAAGGTTTGCTCCTGCGAGACACAGGGCACACCATCTCCCATGCCTCCCAGAGACTAAGTGATCTGCCTCCATAGCACGCCCACATGACTCTGATACACTGAGTCCGATTGTCCATTTCACGTACTCCAGTAATATCTTCCTGCCATTGGAGGAAAAGCCATGTCAAAATTCCTCATACTAATTTTAAATGACTCTTCTCTGCCTACTCCCCGATCTTGCTTGCCATCCACCAGCTTATCTATCCCTGTATTGACCACCACAAGTTTCTCCATAAATGTAACAGTGCCTAGAGAAATACATTGGCCTAGTTTCACTTTGTACTGTAGCCACTAGATGGCACACAGATGCCATTACAGGCACAGGTTTCACAGATTTGGGAATGCTTGCTGCCAGTCAAAGACTTTTTAGGCAGACAGACAGAAGTTGGTTCAATAAAGGATAATACTTTTCCACCTTGTCTCTTTAATATCCTGGGACCGGCACAGCTACAACTACACTGCATAATGAAGAAACAGCTTTTAACAAGAGTGCTATGTTTTTTGTACAAAATGAAAGAGAAAGAAAGAAAATGCACGATGGTGTGGTGTGATATTAAGGTTTTAACAGCATGAGTTTAGCAGTAAATTCTGCAGGTAATTCAAAATGAATGCTGAGAAAATCTTGATAGTGCTCCATCCAGTGTGTGTGGAGGGGCACATTTTTTACCAAAAAACTATTTTAAGAAAACATCTTAAATGTTATTGCTAATATGTTCAGCTCCCTCTGCCTGGAACAATAGGCTTCATTAGGATCATGAGTCCAAATATACAGACTTGGAGGGAGAAGAACACTCTTCAAAATCACCTAAAATAGCGTTTTTATACAGAATATCAGGATTTTAAGGCCCAGGGAATTTGGGGCCTTTTAGGCTAAAGGCATAGAAAGAATTTCCATCTTTCTGGAATTTCCTCTCATCAACAGTAGAAAGCTCCTGTTTATATCCATGATTGGTGGCAAGATTCTCCTAGCATAATCCTATCACTGATGCAGTACTCACTTGTCCTACACCTCGAGAGCTGGGGTAGAACTTTTATCTGGCTTGTTGGGCTACTTGTGGGAGACGGAGAGTAATGGCAGCTGTTTTAATCTGTTCGGGGGAGACGGATTAGTGAGCAGAGTGTAGGGAGTCCAAAGAACATGATATATGTACGGGACTCTTAATTTTATCTCACAGATATCGTTTCCACATATGTGGTGTGCATATGTAGGTGTGTATGTATATTATATACACGCATTTTAGAAGAACAGAAACCAGAATAAAGGATTTGGAACAGGTGTCTGACACATAATCCTAAACCAGGGATCGGCAACCTTTGGCACGCGGCTCGCCAGGGTAAGCACTGTGGCGGACCGGGCAGGTTTGTTTACCTGCCGCGTCCGCAGGTTCGGCCGATCGCGGCTCACACTGGCCATGGTTTGCTGTCCCAGGCCAATGGGGGCAGCGGGAAGCAGCGCAGGCCGAGGGATGTGCTGGGGCCACTTCCGCAGCCCCCATTGGCCTGGAGCAGCGAACCGCAGCCAGTGGGAACCGCGATCGGCCGAACCTGTGGACACGGCAGGTAAACAAATCGGCCTGGTCCGCCAGGGGGCTTACCCTGGTGGGCCACGTGCCAAAGGTTGCCGATCCCTGTCCTAAATCTTAAAAAAAAAAAAAAGGCATATCCTCAAGAAAACTAATTAGTGAATGAGCAATGCAGCAGTAGTAATGGGGAAGAAAAAGTCTGGGCACTATATTAAAATAAAAGAATCAGGTGGGCTTTTCCAGTTCCAGACAAACCAGGCACTCCTTTTGCAGCCTAAAATAAACATTAAATATAAATCCATACCTGCACACTAGCAAACACCAGTTATAGAATACTGGGGTCGCGATTATGGTCAGCCACCTATAGTACAGGTTGCTTGAAGGATCAATCACAAAGATCTCCTTTTTCTTCCTGAAAAGTAAAACATGCAGAGGTACACTGGGGGAAATTATTTCCAAAAGGAGGTCATGTTTTTGATCTCCAAGGCTGAACACCCTTCTAGTAGATTGTAATGGTTGCAGCTCAGTTAATGACAAAGGCATAGCACCAAAGGGTGTGCCATCCCTGCCGACATCCCAGATATTACTCAGTACAGCAGCTGAAGCTTTTCTCATTTGACTCAGTCTATTCCTACATGCCCAAAATCCATGAAAATCAAAAGGAACTAGAAAAATTTACATAGATGTAAAAATAACATTGAAACATGTGCTATCATTAAAAACCCCAATTCTGAACATTCATGGTATAGGCGCCCTTCTTTTAAAACTGAAAACAAACCTATTTACCTTTCCCACCAGCCAAGAATTTTTACCAATTTCTTCTAAAAACCGCAAAAAAATTGTGATAACCCTGTTCCTGGAGTCAAAGAGGTCATTGCCTACTTTGCACTCTCAAAAGAATAACCCTTTCTCATATAAGTCAATCCCATTCTTTTCTCTTCTGGTTTGTTTCAATGAACCTTAGACTTGTGTGAAAGGACAAACCCCACTGCACACTGTGGGAGGTTGACAGAGCTTCCTCTAGAACAAAGCTTTGGTAAAGAGAGAAGAATCTATGTCCTGGGATCAGAAAGAATCCATCCAGAAGTGGCATTCTTAACTAGCAGGGCCGGCTTTAGGCACCAGTGCTCCAAGCATGTGCTTGGGGCAGCACTTTCCAAGGGGTGGCACTCCAGCCCCCCCCTTTTTTTTTCTTGGGGCGCAAAAAGCCGGAGCCGGCCCTGAACCAAGCTGTTCCCTGTCAGCTGAGGCTTTCAGGCTGTTGGAACTGACGCTGCAGTTCTGGATGCAGACGCTAGATGGCGCTCACGGCAGCCGGAGTCGCACAGGCTGGACGGCAGTTCAGGCTGCCCGGCCGCTGGAGAGCCGGAGCGTCATCCCCGGAGCTGAGCCCGGCTGCGGCGGCGAGAGGGGCTCAGCTCCGGGGGATGACGCTCCGGCTCTCCAGCGGCCGGGCAGCCTGAGCTGCAGCCCAGCCTGGGTGTGAGGAGCCGGGGCGGGAGGGAGGGAAGTGGGGCCCGGGATGCAGGGAGGGGGGAGGGGTCCTGCTGCTGCTCTGAGTCTCCCCAGGGCGGCGCGGCGTTTCCCCGCCCGAGGGGGCTGTGCAGGGCGCCGCCGGGCTGGGCAGGGGGCGCGGATCCCGGCTCGCGCACTGACAGGGCGAGTGGCTGGGCAGCCCGAACTGCCAGGGAGCTGCCGCCGCCCCCTCCTGCCCCCGGACCCAGCCCGCCGCGCACCTCTCCCGCCTCAGCCCCGCGCTGCCTGCCCTGGGCGGGGAGAGGCAGAGCCCGGCTCCGAGCGGGGCAGCGGGGGATACTGCCCTGCCGGGGGACCCCCGCGGCTCGGGCACCTGGGGGTCAGTGTCTGTCCTCTCGGCTCTGCCTGCACGGGCCTGGGGAAGCAGCTGTCAGCGCCTGCCCCTCTCAGCCCTTGTACCCCCCATCCCGCTCGCAGCCCCCTCCACTTGTACTCTCCCTTCACCCTCTTCACCTGCACCCCTTCCCCTTGTACCCTCCCTTCACCCGCACCTCTCCCCTTGTGCCCTCCCCCAGCCCTCTCCTCCCGCACCTCCCCCCTTCCCCTGCACCTCTTCTCCCGCAACCTTCCTGATACCCCCTCTCCTCCTCTACCCTCCTCCGCGAGTACATCACACCCCACCTCTCTGCCAGTGTAGAGCCCCCAAGCACCCCCACACCCGCTCCTCTGCCTGAACCCTCTTTATTAGCTCCCCATCCCTTTGCGGGTACAAGATTTGAGGGTTAGTCCCTATGCCTTCCATGTGCATTTGGAGCACTACAGATGGGGTTGCAGGGGATGGGGGGGGGGCGAGATTTATACTAAAGTGAAATAAAAATAGGAGAAATGGTTTGATCTCCACTGCAAGTGTAAACGGGGATTGCTGTGGTGAACGAGGAGGTCACGTTTGGGGGGGAGCCCAGGGCTGGGGCGGCAGGGGGTGCGGGTGAGGGGGGAAGAGAGAGCCCAGGGCTGGGGTGGCAGGGGATGTGGGTGGGGGAGGGCACTGGTGGGGGGCGGGGGGGAGAGCCCAGGGCTGGGGTGGGGGGCAGCCAAAATTTTTTTTGCTTGGGGCAGCAAAAAACCTAGAGCCGGCCCTGTTAACTAGGGATACTACAGCAATACGGTACCTACAGCACACTCTACACACATCTGTGATGTATTCATTATAACACACCCCTCAGAAACAGCGTTCATTCTGCACATATAACACTCATTCTCTTTCCATCTTTTCTTCTTTACATGGCACTGAACTAAAGCCAACCCTAATCAATGGGAACGGAGTTTATAAATTGCTAATTAGGGAGCAATTGTCTATTTACATAACACTAAGGGCCAAATGCACAGCTTGATGTAAGAAATCACAACCACATTGAAGTCAATAGAGTTGCTCCTGCTCACAGTAGGGTAAATAATGGAAAATATAACTGAAGATGTTGAATTGGTCAGTATTTGTATAAGTATATTTTTTTGTTCTGTGCCCCACCCTGACTCTACAGATATTCTGAACCATGACCAAGCCTGTACAGACTTGCAAAGGAGACTGCTGTTAACTAATAGGGCCTGATAGAGAAGGCAATTTCTTGCCTTCTCAGGTGATCAGAGATCATTTGAATTCCCTTTACTGCTCAGTCTGAAGCAGGGGTGCCAGAACAGGGGGGGGGGGGGCAGAGGGCCATGGCCCCATCACTTTACCGGCTCTAAGGACGAGCGACGGGGTGAAGAGGAGTGAGCAGGGGGTGGGGTCTTGGGGGAAGAGGCAGGGTGGGGGCATGGCCTTAGGGAGAAGAGGTGGCACGAGGGCGGGGGCTTGGGCAAAAGGGGTGGTATGGGGGCGGGGCCATGGTTCGGGCGCCGGTGGCCCCTTGCCCCTTTTAGGGAGCTTCCGCTACTCCTGGTCTGAAGTTAGTGCAACAAATCATTGGGAAGGTGCCAAGGACAGACCTGTATGCTTGGGAAGATGCTGCAGGTTCCTTGAGCAGTTGCAGTTTCAAATTTGAAAATTTATTATAGCTTTGACACGAGAACACCCCTGCAGCTTGGGAAAATGCTGACTGTAGCAGGAGCCTTGCTCTGAAGACTTAACTACTCCATGTAAGGCTCTATGGTGCAGGAGGTGTGTTACAACCATACATTCACTAGTAATACTTACTCCTCTTTTTTTTTATCATCTTTTTTGTCGTCTTTTTTCTCCTCTTTCTTTTCCTCCTTTTTTTCTTCTTTTTTCTCCTCCTTTGCCTCTTTCTTTTCTTTATTCTTGCTGTGTAACATAGTGTAACATTTAGCAATGTTCCCAATTTACCAGGCTAGGCTAGGCTAAGCGAGGCTAGAGGATGGAAGTTGATGTGGGATAAAGGAGGCTATAGAGCTGGGTTTTGCTCCTACAGAAGAGGAGAGGGCAGGGCTTTGCAAGTAGGCGATCCACCCATTTGGTATAAATGGGACCTGTATTACATGATCTATGCTCCAGAATTAACAGTAGCATGGTACTAAATCATGCTGGCTGATTTTGTGAGAGATTAACCCATGCTTTATCAGGCAAGTAAATACAACAGCATTTGTTTTGTTTATAGTGAAATGTTTCCTATTTGCTTGACTCTTTAAAATTCAGGCAATCAAAAACATCTATTTCATGGCATTAGAACTTGAAATGCTTTGACAGTCTCAAGATTTGCTTGGTCCTTTGACATACTCTAACCCCAACAGCAGCGACTGCCTGTTTAAAGCTGTGGTAGTGATTAAGTAAAAAGGGTCGGATCCTCCTCTCACACTTGTTTTGCTCCTGGCTAACTCCATTAAAATTACCCCTGACTTACACCAGTGCAAGAGGAGAACCATAGCCAATGTTTGAACAAAGCCAACCAAAATGTGGAAACAAGCTTTTGCTGTCTATTCAGCACAGCAGTGTTATTCAAAATCTGAGCATGAAAGGTGACATTCTGACCCTCTAGAATTCAATAGGAACTTTGTCATTGACTTCAATGGGCCAGGTTTTCACCTCACATTTATTAATTGTTCCGGAGACAATAAACGTAAATAAACCAATGGCATTCTACTACTGCTCTCTCTTCGCATTGTTATTTCCTGACATTCAACAGCATAAGAGGTAGACCCAAGCTGCAAGGTTCTGGTCCAGATACAAACTCTTCTAGAGTTCATATTTGGGGTTCTGCTTCAGCCCAATATAGAGGAAGCAGTCCTCTATTTGATTTGAACTTCCCCAAAGTTTGGGGTTGCTCAAATCCAGTTGTGGTGGTATGTCTCCAATTACCATATAGACAAAGAAATCTTTTTCAGATTGGATGGAAATTATTTGCTAGAATTTTGCCACTACTTGATCGATCTTTAAATTTTGGACCAAATTCTTTTTGTGTAAATGGTGAAACTCCACTGAAGTTAATGGAACTGTATCAATTTATACCAACAAAGAATTTGCCCCCAAAATTTCCACATACAATGTTTGTATTTAAGATTTTTGTTCCCGAAGTAGACAGTGTCCCCATGCTTCAGTTAGGAAAGCATCAATATCCCTAACAGTTTAATGTAAATGGGCCACTTGCAAGTCTAAAACTCTAGGTACAAGCTGTGGCTTGGTGGTAGACAAGGAATTTTCCTCCCAGGGTGGCTGTTTGTTCCACTCTGATCTGCACACACTAGGGGCTAGTCTACATTGGCAGCACTGCTGCAGCAGCGCTTTTACGTGGCTTGTGTGGTCACATCAGACCTCCACGAGGGTCGTAGCTACCACCGCTGGGAGCATGGCTCCCAGACACCCCCGTCCCCACCGAAACTTGCTGCACTCGGGGGGGGGGGGAGGATCACACCCCTGAGCGAGAAAGTTGCAGTGCTGTAAATTGCCAGTGTAGACAAACCCGAGGTCTGATTCTGCTCTCACATCAGTGTAAATCAGGAGTAAATTTATTCAAGTGAACTGAATCACTCCAGTGTGAAGCTAGAGTATACAAGAGCAGAATCACCTACCAGAGAGGCATGTAGAAAAATCCTGTTGCAGGATCTTAGCCAATGGGCACAGCAGGGAAAAATGCCATGAGCTCACATCACGTGTGTTCACCACATGTTCTTGCACATGCCTCTCACAGGAGAGAAAGCTTATGCTGCGGTTTGTAGAGTTACCTAAGAACATGCCAATTTTAACGAGAGTACAGTATTTTAAGGGACAGGAGGACAGTGTGAAAATATATTCACTAATTTTAAGATAAGTGCAATTGGCTTGGAAATATCCCTTACCCAATGGTAATAAACATGAGCCCTGATACTGCTACCACCACACTCCCATTGTGATGCAGTAGGGCATGGTTATTTGAAAGACCCCTGCCTTACTTTGCTGGGAGGATTCAAAATCCTAAAACCATCAATGTTTGCATTCTCCAAGAGGTTATTTAAATGTTCACCAAACCAGGCTTGAGCACAGTCAACACATACAGTGAAACTTCACTGATGCCCATGAAAATCCAGGGAGCACAACTGTAGGGCAAAACTAGTCTTTGTGTTGATTGTCTGATTAATTGAAAGAGCTTCTAAAGTCCTACCTACACATAAGGTCAATCAAATCAGTTTTTGCACATCAACCCACCTTAGCAGGGCTAGCACAACAGCAGAGGGTGCTATTCACAAGTTCATTTTCTTTACCATTAGCCTTCTGATCTTGTGTGATTGCATTTTAAATTCAAATATTGCCGTTCCCACAAAGCTCTATGCCATTCAGAAACACTCTTGGGTATCACATTATCCATTCTGACAGCAAGCTACTATGCTTTTGTGTATGACATGAACCCCATTCATAACCACTATTCGTATCAATGCACTGGTCCACAATACTCAAAGTGTTTGGCTCCCAAGGGTGGTTGTATCACTAGGGCATAATGTTTCTTTTAAAAAGAGCTGTGCTGCTGCACATTTATAAGCCTGATTACACAAGGAAGATTCATTTGACATGGCTAAGCAATCAAAATGTATCAGCGCCATTGAACCATGGAAGGGGTGTTTTGACAAAAATCAGTAGTTAACCCACTCATCAGTAGATGGCTGTTTTTATTGTGTTTGGGGATGGAATTTCCCCTGACCCTCTGCATTTACTACAGGTATTCACTGGGGGCTGGATTCACTCGCCTCTTTGTTCATACACTGCTCTATCCATCTCCCTGATCTAAAACACAGTAGCTATTGGTACGGCAATGTTAATACAATGCAAAAGCACTCTAAAGACTCGCCACTGGAGTCAAAGGAAAGGACAGGCCCCTCCTTTCCTCTACCCTGAGAGCAAGCACAGCCCCTGCATGACATCTGCAGACTTGAAGGCCTCGTCTCCACTGCCCCAAGAGTGGGCACTCTGCTGCCCCTTCCATCTTGACAAACATGGAGCTTTACCAAAACTGCAGTTTATTTCCTCTGAAGTATTATTGAGTAAGCAGCATTCAAGTAATTGTTTGAAAGGATATTCATGTCTATTCCCTTTGACTAAAGGAAATGGAAAAGTCTTTTGTCCAGTTTCTCCTGAGAACGGGGGAGGAGATGTCCCTGTAGGCTGGGAAAGACTTGCCTGCCTATACCATTATAATCATATTAGTATAGTATTTAATAAAATGTAGTACTTACATAATGTTTTTCACCTTTAAAATGCTCTACATATCAACTAACTATGCCTCACAACACCCCCGTAAGATAAGTAAGTATTGTCTCCATTTGGGGAAACTGTAGCACCAATAGTTGAGTGACAGGCGCAAGGTCACAGCATGAGTCACGGCCAGAAATGGGATTAGAATTCAGTATTTATGTCTCTCAGTCCTGTGTCCTGACCACTAAACCAGGCTTTGCACTTTTAGTTCTACTATTACTGTTCTACAGTAATAGCCCCAAATCCTGAGTATTGGGTCACTGTTGTAGCACACATGACACTTATTTTTAAATCAAGCACATGGAAACAAAAACACACAAAAAATCACTTAAAGAGAAGTAAGAATTTCTCCCAACTGTAAGTATGGGGTTTTGAAATGGAAAGAAGTTTTCAGAGAATTTATCATTTTAAATTCACAGTATATTGCTCAACAATTAATTGTTTGGGGGAACAGGAGCAATTTCCTATGTTTCTAATATGGCCTAAAATGATCAAAAGAATTTCCTTTTGGTCCTGGGGATTTTTTATTTTTGTTTTTACCCAGGGGAGAAATTAAAAACTAGACTAGCATCATGGCAGGAACAAAGCTGCTGCTGGCTGCTGTGCCATTCCCAGAGCTAGAGGGCAAGAGCCATTATCAACAGTAGTGTGGAGTGATTTCAGATTACACATTTTCTAGAGTTCTTCCTTTGAAGGAATTAAATAGCCTCAGAAATCTAAAATGTTATTATTCCCTATCACTTCCACAGATCACAAGGCCAGAAGGAAATGTTATGATCATTTCGTAAGACCTTCTGTATGACACAGGCCATATAATTTCACCAAGCAATTCCTGCACCTACCCAACAACTTTTGGTTTAGCTAAAGCCGGGGTTCTCAAACTGGGGGTTGGGACCCCTCAGGGGGTCGCGAGGTTTTACATGGGGGGTCGCGAGCTGTCAGCCTCCACACCAAAGCCCGCTTTGCCCCCAGCATTTATAAAGGTGTTAAATATATAAAAAGGTGTTTTTAATGTATAAGGGGGGGTCGCACTCAGAGGCTTGCTGTGTGAAAGGGGTCACCAGTACAAAAGTCTGAGAACCCCTGAGTTAAAGCATATCTTTTAAAAAGACATCCAATCCTGATTTACACAGAGTGCATCCAGAACTTCCGCATAACCTGCTCAATATCAACTTTTAACCACAGATGACAACCTGAAGGCATTTGAACATTTGATTTGGAAGCAAAGCCCTGTGTGTCAATAAAAAAGAGAACACTGTTAAAAAAGAATATAGAGCTCTCTCATTCATAAGTTTAAATGTTAACAAACCCATTAGCAAAGCTGCAAAATCAGCCAGCCTGAATTTGAGGAGGTGGGAGCTAAGTATCTGTTTACTCAGACTGGGTGGTGGAAAAGAAGAGAAGCTGCCCTTCAAGTTAGGACACTAAGAATTCTCCTGGAAACACAGGGATATTTCCATGACCTACAAAACTAGATTTTTCTCTACAATAAAGCCATATATCAGGAAGGTGCTTGGAAAAAGATAAGCAGGAGTCTATAGCTACAATTGTCACTAACATGTTTTCAACAGGGAAGAGGATAAGGAGCTGGTACATCACAGGCAGGTAGGTGCTATAAAGCAAGCAGTGATGTACTTACTCTTCATTGGTGTTGTTGCTGTTGTTGACATTAAATCTGGCCAGGGACCAGTGACTGTAGCAAGTTAAATAGAACACAGTAAAGGAACAATATGAAAGCCTTGGACATTTTGTGCACGTTTACCAACATGATAGACCAAACTGCTGGTCCTACACATACTCTGAAAAGATTAAGAGGGTCAACTTTGACCGCCGCTGTAAGCCCCTTTGCATAACTATTCAGGGCACCAATTGCCCTTGATCATGTGCAGAACATACACGTTTGTGACCATGTCAGATGTCTGAAGCACTTTAGCCTGCTCTCAGGCGTATTAATGCTTGACAGCATGAATCTTGCTATTTATAGCAGCGTTCCCATTTGGCTGCTCTTATAAGTGTTTCTCAAGCCTTTCAAGTCTTCTTCACAGAAGCAGTGCCAAGAATCCTGGACAGATAGTAGAAATGCCTACTGTTGCTGCAAAATTAACTCTCCATAATGGCACAACAATTTGGAGCTGCTGTCACATGGCAACAGCATCCTAATCTGAGACGGGGAGACTGGGTATCTCAGAATTTGGTTATCTAAAGAAATAACATTGTTGGCACATGACCTGTTTTGTCCACTCTATTGGCTTTGAACCAGAAATACTAATGGGCTCCTAATGCAGAAATCAGAAAATCTCTTGGCTGTTGACTTGAGTGACTAGAAGATAGTAGCATGACTAATCAGACAAAATATATCAGACATGCAAAGAAATACACGGTTTCCAAGCTTGAATTATTAAGAAGCAGTTTCAGTAAAGATGGAACTGTATCGATCTGCTGCAAATCTGTGTGATGTTCACTATAATATGAATTATCAGCTGCAAATTCAAACCAAATCCTTACCCATCTCAGACTGTGCCACAAACTATGTGAGCCTGAGCTTCAAAGTAAGAGCCTGCCAAAAAGTTACAAGTTACATCAAAAACCCATCACTGTGTTTTAACAAACTGCAACATTTTTTTTTAGCCAGCTGTGTGGGGTTAATTTAAGCCACTAAGGCCTGGTCTACACTACAGAGTTAAGTCAATGCAAGGCAGCTTACATTGACCAATATAAGTTTCTACACTAAAATTTCGTTGCTGCCGATGTAACTGCCCCACTACACCGACTTGATAACTCCACCCCCACAAGAGGCATAGTCAATGTTGATGTAGTTAGGTCAATGCAGTGTCAGTGTAGACCAGTGGTTCTCAACTAGGGGTACACGTACCCTGGGGGTACACAGAGGTCTTCCAAGGGGTACATCAACTCATCTAGATATTTGCCTAATTTTACAACAGGCTACATAAAAAGCACTAGCAAAGTCAATACAAACTAAAATTTCATACAGACAATGACTTGTTTATACTGCTCTACCTACTATACACTGAAATGTAGGTACAATATTTATATTCCAATTGATTTATTTTATAATTATAAGGTAAAAATGAGAAAGTAAGCAATTATTCAGTAATAGTGTGCTGTGACATTTTTATATTTTTATATCTGATTTTGTCAGCAAGTAGTTTTTAAGTGAGGTGAAACTTGGGGGTATGCAAGACAAATCAGACTCCTGAAAGGGGTATAGGAGTCTGGAAAGGTTGAGAGCCATGGTTGTAGATGCTGTATTGGTTACATCGACTGCTACTGGCTTTCAGAAGCCATCCCACAATGCCCCACTCTGACAATACAATCGGTGCAAGTGCTCCTGGTGAGGACGCACACCACCAACACAAGGAGTAAACTGTAGATGCACACAACCGATGTAATTACTGCAGTGACTGTATGCTGACGTTAGTTAGGTCACCTTAATTTTGTAGTGTAGACATGCACTAAGTCATGTATTATGTTCATTTGCAAAATAGAAAGCCTGGAAACACATGAAGGGCTCGCTTGAAGGCATTAGTTCATTTATTTAAAAAAAGATTTTAGACAAGACTAAACCTGCTTGTGGCACTGATGAGTGAACATCTTCTAATGACTCAACTCAGCCAAAAAAAATTCTGATTTCTGGACCAGAAGCCTATCAGTGATTTGATGGAGGATATTTGAGTGGGTACGATTAAGTGTTACTGCATTTTGCACAAATACTTGTGGTGGAGTTTCCAAGCACTGGAGGCTAACGTCCAGATTCTAAATGTCTTTACACTGGGAACTGCTTTCATCCCCAGTATAGAGCAGCAGAATGAGAGCAGGTAAGCTGACCATATGTCAATGTGCTCTTTTGGGAAGTATTTTCCTCCCAAACAGTACAAAATAAAGTCCAGGTGTAAGGGACTGTTATGTCATAAGCAATGTAAGCTAAAAACGTCACCTCTGAAACCCTTGCCAACATGCTTTTGAGGAAGAAAACATTTTAAGGAAACAGTATTCATTATCATCATTCATGTGAGGCTCAGAGAATTGGTTTGTTCAGTGCTTGAATAGGATTGCGTGGTATAGGTGTTTACACTACAACCTGTTTCTCACTGCAGAGTGGGAAAAAGTGAGGAAACTGGGGCATACCAGTAGTTCAGGGGGACAAAGCATTTATTTTCTCCATTCAGGAACTGGGTTTGTTACTCTTACCTGATGAACAAATAGAGAAATAGCATTTCTAAGCTGTGGTTGCACATTTGCTAGCAAGCACAATGACTGCCAACAAAAGCAGCAGGTATGCATTAGTTGTAGCAGAAGTATCACCATCATCTGCATGTTGCACCCCTATGTAAGAATTTCTTATGTTATATCAGCTGATGGGAAAATGTATTATTTACCTAAGTGCTTCTGCAAGCTACCTGCAACTGAGGGCTTGTGCCTCCATCTGTGAGGCCAAAGACCACAGAGCTGCAATTTCAAACTGAACCATGCCTTCCTCCACTGCTTATCCAGGGAGATCTGCCAAAGCAATGGTTACCTTCTGCTAATTATGTATAAAAACCCTGGCATGACGATCCCTAGAGAAATTAAATTTATTAAGCAGCTCTATCTTATTTCTGTTCCATTGCTGGCTAAGCTCTACTCTATTGAAACTCATGTAATTGGATATGCTGACTTCTGGAGAATTAGGGAAGCTTCAGCTTGGACTATACTCACTATTGCTTTCTCCAGTTTTCTTGGAAGTTGGAGGACTTAAATTACTTTCAGGAAAGTTTCTGGAGAATATTAGCTACCCTACTCATTTCCTATCCTCAAATAAAACCCAGCATGCTCACATCCCATTCACAGAAAGAACATGATTACCCCAAGACCACTCTTCTCCCACTAAAGTACAATCAGATCAACTTACTTTTTCACTTTGCCTGGCTGCTCATCGTTGCTCAAATTGGAGTGAGTGTTACTTTCCCTACTGGATACCTCTTTGAGCTCTGGCCCTCGGATACGCTCAAGGAAAGAATCTGGCCTTTGGTCTTCATGATGCAAATGTCGTGTCGCCCATGATCTCATTGATAAGATGAAACGGGATAACCTGCAAGGAAGAGACACACAATGTTGTCTGAAGAGACAAGAATCCCAGATGGCTCAAGGCTTCCCCCAGGGCTAGAGCCATGCCCAGCAGCAGCTAGAACTTCTGCATCAATGGGGCTTGGGTGGAGAGTATCCGAAATGGGGTTTTCACAACCTCTGGACCCCTGCCACATCACTGGGGCATGACATTTTTCTGTATAATACAACAACTTCCACATCATGGGCTCCCCATCCTCTGACATGGTAAAGGAACCAGGAAGATAGCTTATTCACCAGTCCTCAGTGTCCCCCATCAGCACCACATGGGACAGGAGCCAGAGAGACATCACTAGCTGTATGGTCAGCAGGCAGCTTGCCAAGGAGGGAGGGACTGGAAATCATCTAGAGCTCTAGAAGCTTCTGACATTAGGAGTAATGTAAAGAGGTGAGAGATCCTGTGCTGAGGGAAGGGGGGAGATGTTGAATCCTCATGTGATGACATACCCAAAGGTTGCCATGTGAAGTAAGGACAAAGGGTGATTGGATGGTGAAGGAGGCTGGGTTGTGAAGAGATTGCTGGAAAGTGATGGAGGCTGGAGTTTCAGATTAAGGGGACACTTTCCCTTTAAGGATATTTTAGTGGGTTGAGAATGTGGATGAATTTTATCAGTAACTGTGCAACCTTATTTTGTAAATCTCATCTGTGACACTGGCAAACCAGGTACCAGCTCTTCCCAAGACTGCAGGCATTAGCTAAGAACTGAGAAACTCACAGCTGGGGACCAGACAGTTCACCTGTGTGCTGGATTTGCTCAAAATAGGTATCAGTCTTATAAGAATGTTTTGTGTTTAAACTCTATGAAATGCATGTAAGTTGCTGTTTGTATGAATCTCACTTGTAATGTCTGTATTCGTGCTATCAGAAACTATGTACGTTTTGCTTTATAACTTTGAAAATGTTTGCTCTGAACTTGTGAACCCAGGCACAGGAATCCTCCCTTCCCTCTCCCCACCCCTCCAGGAGAACCATCAAAATTTAAGAGGTCCATTACAAGACAAAAGCTTTGTTAATTGCCTCATCCACCGCTGGGGAAGCACATGCAGAAGACCTCGTCCCATCGCTCTGAATGCTAGAAGAGGGAAATAAAAATTGTTGATGTGAGGATTTTTCATCTCTGTGCTGTTTGATTTTTCTCAGGGTCAGAGAAACCAAACTGAAGCCAGAGATCCCCAAGGGTTACTTCCAGTGTTCCTTCTAATTTTGTACGTCCATGTGCGGAATGAATTTGCACCAATATGAAGGTGATGTACATCACCTCCATATTGGTGCACATAACAAAATTCATGTGGTGCGGGGGCGAGGGTTTCGGAGTGTGGGAGGGGGCTCAGGGCTGGGGCAGAGGCTTGGGTGCAGGGGGTGAGGGCTCTGGCTAGGGGTGAAGGTTCTGGGGTGGGGCCCGGGATGAGGGATTTGGGGTGCAGGCTGCCCCAGGGCTGCAGTGAGAGAGGACTCTCCCAGCCCTCTCTCACCGCAGCAGCTTGGGGCCAGGGAAAAGGTGCCTCTCCCCGGCCATGGCAGCTCCAGCGGGCCTGGGCCGGGCCAGGAGAGGGGTTCCTCTCCCCGGCAGCTCCAGCAGGCCTGTGCCGGGCCGGGCCAAGAGAGGGGCTCCTCTCCCCTGGCTGCAGCAAGTCGGGGGCAGGTCTGTGCTGGGGAGGGGTGCCTCTCCCTGCCGCTGCAGGTCCATGGTGAGGGAGAGGCGCCTCTCCCCACCGCAGCCCTGAGCCCCTGAATGGGGCTTAATAGACACCTGCGTGGCCGTGTGGCCACGCAGCTTAGAGGAAACGTGGTTTATTTCCTTGGTCCACCCTAAAAGACATTTTGAATTGACAGATCTCTCTACAGCTCTGTCACTTTTAGGATTTAGATGGTAACTCATTTGTGTGTACAGGTATAGGTTTGCTTGCTTTAACCTGTAAATAACTCTCTTTTTTCCCCTAGTTAATAACCCTTTACATAGTTTATTACAGGATTGGCTGCAGGCCTTGTCTTAGGTGTAAGATCTATGGAACCCATTGATCTGAGATAAGTGACTGGTCTCTTGAGACTGGAAGCAACCTGAATGTGGTTTGATTTTTAGTGTACGTGACCATTTATCACTAAGTTTGTCTGAATGGCGATAGGCTGGAGAATCTAAGAGGACTGTCTGTGACCCTGTGTTAAGACTGTTACAGTGATCCCTGGTAAAATTTATTTATAGAACATACCACCAGTTTGGGGTGTCTGCCCTGTTTTTCCCAGTCTGCCCAGAGGTAGGCACCCATGGTTGTGAGCCACTCCAGACAGCGTGACATCATCTAACTACCTTCCTATTTCACTTCCTACTGTTTGTAGCTTTTGCCTGTTGTGTCATGTCAATTATTAGATTGTAAACACTTCAGAGCAGACAATATATCTATCTGTATGTTCTCTAAGGTGTAGCATACTGTGTGCATTATGAATAACTAATTATGATAACAGGACTAGCCCCTAATATGAAAGCCACTAATTGCCTGTTGCATGTAAACTAGCATTTCCTCATCCTAAAATCCTAATGGAGCACTAGAATAACATAAACAAACACTCTTGACACCTGTATAAATTTTATCACTGCTGCATGGTTTCTCTTTGTGTTCTTCCCACCCCAAGTTAAAGGACAATAGTCGTTCTTTGTAAAAGGAGTAAAGTGAGTCTTTTGCTTCTAAAATGTGTCCAAATGACAATATTTGAGACTGAAATCCCCAGCAGTGATAACAGTTTATCAATACAATATTCGACTATTTTCCTCTAATGGCAGCCCAGTTGGGACAGGTGCTGTGTACTTGCATGCTTCCTAGACCTGCCCTGAGCAAACAACATGGTGAAATGCTGAACAGAGCGGAACTTCTTTGATAGGCCCAGCAATATTCAAGGAAAGTTCTTTAGACTTCTCCAGATAAGCTAGCATTACATCTGTCCAGAATCTACAAGGTGGATGACACAGTGATGAAAACACTAGTGCTTTAGCAATTTAAATGCTACTGTACAGTACATATGCCACTTGATTGCATATTCTCAAGGGCCTAAGACAATAGTTTCTGACAGACTTTCCTCGGAATATCTTACCCTTGAGTTGCAAAGGATAAAAAAGGAAGGAATACAGAAATCAGAGGACAGTTTTTCACATTCCTGTTCCTTTATTAGTTTCCACATCGGGTCAGTATCATACATATAGTCTAAAGCCTACATTAAATTAAGGGATAGAATATAATTCTAAGACTACAAAACAAAAACCTCACCAAGGCCACAGAATAAATGATATAGCCTTCACCTCATTGACAAAAACCTTCACATATGAAATTAAGGTCCAGTATCTTTGTGCCTGTCTGGTAAACCACAGTTTGTGGTTTGCAAAGATAATGAAAATGATTCATTTGGTTTGTCTTAACTACACTAGAAAGCAGAACATTTTAAAGGGGCATAGTCACCTCTTTTAGGCACCAGTTTTACAAACCTAAGATCAGTCAAGAAGTTCCTAATATATATTTTGATTCCACTGAAAACCATTCACCAGCAGAATTTGCACCTCACACATTGCAGCACTGTGTTATTGCATGAGAACCTGAAAGTAAAAGTAACTAGAAGCACAAAGGGAACTGAGTAGTTTATTTTCCATTGTCCAAGATGAGAGAAATGGAGAATAATAAACTACATTTGTAAAATGACTTCAGTTTTAATAATCATTGTTTGCTTTAAATATGTGACATTTAACTTGAAAGTGTCCTCACATAATTAATGACTATATCAGAAGACAAACAGCTCTGAATTCAGTTGAAATTCTTTAGGTCAGGCACAGAGGCCCCTATTTAGGAATGCACTTAAATCCAGGTGTGACGGGTTGGATCACAGAAACCCCCTGGGAGCTGCCACCTGATGTACCAAGACGACCTCTGCTCCTGTTTTCCCTGCCAGCTCAGGACTCCAGCACCCTGTCTTGCTGAGCCAGACACTCCCGTCTGCTCCAACAAAGACCCAGGGTCTGAATTACTTGCCCCAAAGCTGCAGGTTTACCTGAAAACAGCTCACAGAAGTGTGCTTGTCTTTAGCACTCAGATGCCCAACTCCCAATGGGGTCTAAACCCAAATAAATCCGTTTTACCCTGTATAAAGCTTATGCAGGGTAAACTCATAAATTGTTCGCCCTCTATAACACTGATAGAGAAATATGCACAGTTGTTTGCTCCCCCAGGTATTAATACATACTCGGAGTTAATTAATAAGTAAAAAGTGATTTTATTAAATACAGAAAGTAGGATTTAAGTGGTTCCAAGTAGTAACAGACAGAACAAAGTAAGTCACCAAGCAAAATAAAATAAAATGCGCAAATCTATGTCTAATCAAACTGAATACGGATAATCTCACCCTCAGAGATGCTTCAGTAAATTTTTTCCTCAGACTGGACACCTTCCAGGCCTGGGCACAATTCTTTCCCCTGGTACAGCTCTTGTTCCAGCTCAGGTGGTAGCTAGGGGATTCTTCATGATGGCTCTCTCCCCTTGTTCTGTTCCACCCCTTTATATATCTTTTGCATAAGGCGGGAATCCTTTGTCTCTCTCTGGGTTTCCACCCCCCTTCACTGGAAAAGCACCAGGTTAAAGATGGATTCCAGTTCATGTGACATGAACACATGTCACTGTAAGACCCCAAGCCTTCATTCCTCCCATCCTGACTCATAGGAAAGCTTGCTTGCAAACAGAGCCCCAGTCAATTGTCCTGGTTGATGGGAGCCATTAAGATTCCAAACCACCATTAATGGCCCACACTTTGCATAATTACAATAGGCCCTCAGAGTTATATTTCATATTTTCAGTCCCAGATACAAGAGTGGTACATTTATATAAATAGGATGATCATACTCAGTAGATTTTAAGCTTTGTAATGATACCTTACAAGAGACCTTTTGCATGAAGTATTCCAGTTACATTATATTCACACATTACCATATTTTTATAAAACCATATAGACTGCACAATATCACACCAGGCTCCACTTCAGATACGCGCTTAATTCCCAATGAACTAAATGGGACTTAAGCAAATTCCTGTAGATAAGCATGCGCTTAAGTGCTGTCCTGGAGAGGTGTGTTTTCCTAAACCTGGGCCAAAGTCAGCACCTCCAACCTTTGTTGACTGAGGCTCCAAGTGCATCACAGACATAATTTAATCCTAAAAATACTCAGCAATCCCTGTATTCTCAACGTCTACTGTCTGCTTTCTTGTCAGAGCCATCCACCATCAAGACTGGGTGGGAGGGAATAGTTATTACACTCTTATTACATAAGATTATATCCAGTTAACAGTCTGAAAAGAAACTTATTTATCCCTTCCCTTACTGTCTGACTTTACTACATTTTTTCCCTCCATATTCAATTTATTTTCAGCAGTGATTAAACCTTTTTCCTATTTGAACTACAATGTGCTTTTCTGTCTGAGCCCACTCGCCAACTCTAGCACACTAAAAATTGAGCTATAAGGTACAAAATTAAGGTCGAAGCATCTTTTGTTCCATTTTATGTTCATTATAGGCTTTTTGTGTTTTCAGATGGACTGAACTCATTTTCTAGCAAATCTATGATGACCACCCCGTCCTCCCACATTCAACAACCTTTTGCAGACATGCTATCCTTTAATATTCAAAATTAAGCTAGTTAGCCAGTTACCTAGCCATTGCTCCAGTGCTTGTGAACGAGCTCCTGCGGGATTCAGACAGGCCTCTTGTCTCCATGGAAATGACTCTCTGCAATTCTGAAGAAGTGTCCTCACACAGGGAATGGGTCCTGCAAAATCAAATTTAAATAAGAAGGCTTTTATTCAGCCTGCAATGCATTTGCCACTCATTCAATTCTTCCACTCACATAATAAGGGGGCGGGGGGAGCAATACTCTTCTCTCCATCACAAAGGCTACTGCAGCCAGGTGCTTAATTTTTGGAATTGCTCTTTTAAAATCTAGCAAAAGCCTAAGTTCCAAATGTATTTTTTCCTTTTTGTTTTTAATAAAATTTACCTTTTTTA
This sequence comes from Emys orbicularis, assembly GCF_028017835.1. Taxonomy (NCBI): domain Eukaryota; kingdom Metazoa; phylum Chordata; order Testudines; family Emydidae; genus Emys; species Emys orbicularis. The sequence goes on from NC_088683.1 coordinate 247,319,475, forward strand.
AGAACAGGATTGGATTATTGGTGTCCTAAGAGATTTGTGCATATTGTTTGATTAGCTAGTAGCCACAGCTAATTTCCTTTGTTTCTTTCTCAGTTCTTCCCCCGAGAGGGGGTGAAAGGGCTTGAGGGTACCCCACAGGGAGGAATTACCAAGTGCTCCTTCCTGGGTTAAAAGGGTTTTTTTTGCATTTGGGTGGTGGCAGCGTTTACCAAGAAAAGAAGACTGAGGGGACACCTGATAACAGTCTTCAGGTATGTTAAGGGCTGTTATAAAGAGGACGGTGATCTGTTGTTCTCCATGTCCACTGAAGGTAGGACAAGAAGTAATTGACTTAATCTGCAGCAAAAGAGCTATTAGGGAAAAAGTTCTAACTATCACAATAGTTAAGCTCTGGAACAGGCTTCTAAGGGAGGTTGTGGAATCCCCATCATTGGAGGTTTTTAAGAACAAGTAAGACAAACACCTATTGGTTTAGGTATACTTGGTCCTGCCTCAGTGCAGAGGGCTGGACTAGATAACCTTTCGAGGTTCCTTCCAGCCCTACATTTCTATGATTTCTATGAAAACTCTCTAACCCCAGCTTCCTGTGTTTTGGTGCCAGCACAGCTATATCTTAATTAGGGCTGTCAATAAATCGCAGTTAACTCACGCGATTAACACAAAAAAATCAATTGCTATTAAAAAAATTAATCGCAATTAATCGCAGTTTTAAATACACTGTTAAACAATAGAATGCCAATTGAAATTTATTAAATATTTTTGGATGTTTTTCTACATTTTCAAATATATTGATTTCAATTACAACACAGGATACAAAGTGTACAGTGCTCACTTTATATTATTATTTTTATTACAAATATTTGCACTGTAAAAATGATAAACAAAAGAAATAGTATTTTTCAATTAACCTCACACCAGTACTGTAGTGCAATCTCTTTATCGTGAAAGTGCAATTTACAAATATAGATTTTTTTTTGTTACATAGCTGCAATCCAAAACAAAACAATGTAAAACTTTAGAGCCTACAAATCCACTCAGTTCTATTTCTTATTCAGCCAATCGCTAAGACAAACAAGTTTGTTTACATTTACAGGAGATAATGCTGCTCGCTTCTTGTTTACAATGTCAATGAAAGTGAGTACAGGCATTCGCATGGCACTTTTGTTGCCGGCATTGCAAGGTATTTACGTGCCAGATATGCTAAACATTCATATGCCCCTTCATGCTTTGGCCACCATTCCAGAGGACATGCTTCCATGCTGATGACGCTCGTTACAAAAATAATGTGTTAATTACATTTGTGACTGAACTCCTTGGGGGAGAATTGTAGATCCCCTGCTCTGTTTTACCCGCATTCTGCCATATATTTCATGTTATAGCAGTCTCGGATGATGACCCAGCACATATTGTTCGTTTTAAGAACACCTTCACCGCAGATTTGACAAAATGCAAAGAAGGTACCAATGTGAGATTTCTAAAGATAGCTACAGCACTCAACCTAAGGTTTAAGAATCTGAAGTGCCTTCCAAAATCTGAGAGGGATGAGGTGTGGAGCATGCTTTCAGAAGTCTTAAAAGAGCAACACTCTGATGTGGAAACTATAGAACCCGAACGACCAAAATAGAAAATCAACCTTCTGCTGGTAGCATCTGACTGAGATGATGAAAATGAACATGCGTCGGTCCGCACTGCTTTGGATCATTATCGAGCAGAATCCGTCATCAGCATGGACGCATGTCCTCTGGAATGGTGGTTGAAGCATCAAGCAACATACGAATCTTTAGAGCATCTGGCACGTAAATATCTTGTGACACCGGCTACAATGGTGCTACGTGAATGCCTGTTCTCACTCTCAGGTGACACTGTAGACAAGAAGCAGGCAACATTATCTCCTGCAAATGTAAACTAACTTGTTTGTTTTAGCGATTGGCTGAACAAGAAATAGAACTGAGTGGATTTGTAGGCTCTAAAGTTTTACATTGTTTTGTTTTGGATTGCAGCTATGTAACAAAAAAAAATCTATATTTGTAAATTGCACTTTCACGATAAAGAGATTGCACTACAGTACTGGTGTGAGGTTAATTGAAAAATACTATTTCTTTTGTTTATCATGAACAAGAAGTAGGACTGAGTAGTTTCGTAGGCTCTAAAGTTTTCCATTGTTTTACTTTTGAATGCGGGGAGGGGTTTGTACATAATTTTACATTTGTACGTTCAACTTTCATGATAAAGAGATTGCACTACAGTACACCTCTACCCCGATATAATGCTGTCCTCGGGAGCCAAAAAATCTTACCGCGTTATAGGTGAAACTTATATTGAACTTACTTTGATCCGCCGGAGTGCGCAGCCCCGCCCCCCCGGAGCACTGCTTTATCGCGTTATAGCCGAATTCATGTTATATCGGGTCGCGTTATATCAGGGTAGAGGTGTACTTGTATTAAGTGAATTGAAAAATACTATTTCTTTTGTTTTTTACAGTGCAAATATTTGTAATCAAAATAAATATAAAGTGAGCCTTGTACACTTTGTATTCTGTGTTGTAACTGAAATCAGTATATTTGAAAATGTAGAAAACATCCAAAAATATTTAAATAAATGGTATTCTATTATTGTTTAAGAGTGCGAGTAATCGCATGATTAATCATGATTCATTTTTTAATCACTTGACAGCCCTAAACTTAATACTTGCTGGTGCTAGATAAGGAGTTAAGCAAGCAGCTGACAAAGTCCCACTCTGTAAGACATATATCTATTGTGAGAAGCCTTCTGGTCCATGGTTGCCTCTTCAGTACACTGTAGCCCACTCAGAAACGGAAAATCTGGAGTCTATTGTCCCTCTCCCCTCACGTGCTTGAAATGGCTTAAACATGTCTAATATAATCACACTTTGCACTTCAATGGAGCCCTTGAGATTCTGAAGATTCAGCTGGGAAGCATGCAACTACCCATCTAGTTAAACAAATAAATTAAAATTGCTAGTGTTAGCTACAGGGAACATATTAACCAGCTCTTCATCAGCTGCATGGGCTTTGTATTTAAGTCTGGGTGTTGATTTTGATCTATAAAGCTATACAGTTTGAGTCCTGGCTATTTGAATGATCAGCTTTCAACCTAGTTGAGATCAGCTGGCACACTCAAGCTAACAGTCACCAGATTTAAGCACCTAGAATCCAACCCAGTGCTCACTGAAATCAATGAAAAGACTTCCATTGACTCAGGAGACATTGGGTTAGCTCTGCTGCCCCCCCCCCCCTACACAAAGGACTGAATGACCCATCCCAGCTGGGGATGTACTCCAGAGACTTGATTTGAACCTGCAGTTTCTTCTATCACTGCTACAAGCCTGAACCAAGAACTTTGCCATTACTGTATGTAATTGATTCCATTTAACCAATTCTAGCTCTCATCTATATCTTTTTCCTTCTATGAATAAATCTTTAGATTTTAGATTCTAAAGGATTGGCAACAGCGTGATTTGTGGGTAAGATCTGATTTGTATATTGACCTGGGTCTGGGGCTTGGTCCTTTGGGATCGAGAGAACCTTTTTTTTTTTAATGGGGTATTGGTTTTCATAACCATTTGTCCCCATAACGAGTGGCACTGGTGGTGATACTGGGAAACTGGAGTGTCTAAGGGAATTGCTTATGTGACTTGTGGTTAGCCAGTGGGGTGAGACCAAAGTCCTCTTAGTCTGGCTGGTTGGGTTTGCCTTAGAGGTGGAAAAACCCCAGCCTAGGGCTGTAACTGCCCTATTTTAAGCGATTTGTCCTGAATTGGCACTCTCAGTTGGGTCCCGCCAGAACCGCATTGTTACACATGTATAATGTGGATTTGTAGCTTAGGAAAAACAGAACCCTGGTGAGAAGACTGTACTGAAGTGATGACATTCCACATTCACAGAAATGGGTTCTATACATTTGCAACTGGATTAAAAAAAAATCTTACAGATTTATCAGATATCTTTGTTTCTGAAAGTGTCATTCCACCATCACAGAGAAGTAATTGAAAAGAAATTAAACCTGATTCCACTCACTTATAAAAGTGTAAATCAAGAGTAAATCTAAAATGAACTCCATTGCCTATACAATCACAAAGATGTAAATAAACTAGTATTTTCCTGGTTTTCTCTCCCATGCTCTTTGCATGCGGCTTGTCCTGCAACTGGCTTTATCCAGGCACAAAGGTCAGCTTACAGGAGCCAGTCGCAGGATCGGTGTTTTAGTTGCAAACTCTTCAGTGCAAGAACTGTGTCTTTTTTTTTGGTTTTACACAGTGCCAGGCACAATCCTGATAAGGGTCTCCAGTTGCCACTGTAATATTAAGATATTAATTATTATTATTGTTAATGTTGAGCCAATGGGTTACACTGGTGTAAAATCAATATCAGAGGAGACTGTGGAGTCATTGAACAAAAGATAATAGGTTAAAAAACAAAAACTCCTATTAGCTCAATTGTGCCTTTTAGGCCCAAACCATGTTAGGCATGGTGAAGAGCCATACTACCACAGTGGGAACTACAGCACTGTGCCTCAGGGTATGTCTACACTACGGAGACTATGTGTTGGCATAACTATGCTGGCATAGCCCCTTAGCGCAGAAGCGAATACAGAAGGGGTTTTTCTGTCAGTGTAGGAACACCACCTCCCTGAACAAAGTTAGCTGTGTTGATGGACACCCTCTTCCATCAGCGTAGACCTGGCCATTGAGAGAATCAATGGTAAATGCAGCTGCTGCTCCACCCTTCAGGGAGTGAAGTCTGCAAGCTCATCTGCAGTTGTCCATATCTAGCTCCAACCTCCTCCCATCCCTTCTGGGTATCTGGCAGAGCTAGCCCTGCACAATGCTTACCCTGGTCCATGCATAGGAGGTGCAGGTGTGGAGGCTTCACCTTGCCCTCTTTATGCATCCATGGAAGGCCTACCCCTAATCTGGCCCTAAATTTGCTTTTGCACTTATTTGGCCTTTGAGCAAAATGAAACAAAATCACTTTCACCTGCAAAAGACAGTTTGATTTAATGGAAACACTTCAAGGTTCTGACCCAATTTTTAATGTGCGACTGATGCCATTTAGACATCTAACTACCCGATTGTGCCTCCATATCAGCTAGTTTGATATCCCTGTTATGTCAACCACATCCTCCTAGCCACATCCAACCACATCCAACTAGCCATTGTGCAGGGCTAGTTCTCCATTAGGGGAGGCTGGATTTAAAAAATCAGAGCAAGAGTTTTTTGGTACAGTGGTCTAGGTTGGTAGCACACTTTCGCTCTCAATCACACCCATGAGAAAAAAGAGAGAAAAAGCTGCCACTGTACATTGTGTGGGGCAGAGACTACCTCTCTTGCCAGTATTGACAATTCTCACTACATTTGATGTTTAATTTAAAGCCCTAGCTCTTGGAGACCTGTTATTACATGAAAATCTGTTTTCAATTTCTTAAAAAGTATTCTTTTAGTCCTGTTAGTCCTCCATCTCCCCAGTATCTCCCCAATCAATGGGACACAATCATTCCGGGGTACAAAATATATCGGAAGGACAGAACAGGCCGTGCAGGGGGAGGAGTGGCACTATATGTTAAAGAAAGTGTAGATTCAAATGAAGTAAAAATCTTAAGCGAATCCACAGGTTCCATAGAGTCTCTATGGATAGAAATTTCATGCTCTAGTAAAAATATAACATTAGGGATCTATTATCGACCACCTGACCAGGACAGTAATAGTGATGATGAAATGCTAAGGGAAATTAGAGAGGCTATCAAAATTAAGAACCCAATAATAGTGGGGGATTTCAATTATCCCCATATTGACTGGGAACATTTCACTTCAGGACGAAATGCAGAGATAAAATTTCTCGATACTTTAAATGACTGCTTCATGGAGCAGCTGGTACGGGAACCCACAAGGGGAGAGGTGACTCTAGATTTAATCCTGAGTGGAGCGCAGGAGCTGGTCCAAGAGGTAACTATAGCGGGACCGCTTGGAAATAGTGACCATAATACAATAGCATTCAACATCCCTGTGGTGGGAAGAACACCTCAACTGTCCAACACTGTGGCCTTTAATTTCAAAAGGGGGAACTATACAAAAATGAGGGGGTTAGTTAGACAAAAGTTAAAAGGTTCAGTGACTAAAGTGAAATCCCTGCAAGTTGCGTGGGCCCTTTTTAAAGACACCATAATAGAGGCTCAACTTCAATGTATACCCCAAATTAAGAAAAACAGTAAAAGAACTAAAAAAGAGCCACCATGGCTTAACAACCATGTAAAAGAAGCAGTGAGAGATAAAAAGACTTCCTTTAAAAAGTGGAAGTCAAATCCTAGTGAGGCAAATAGAAAGGAGCACAAACACTGCCAACTTAAGTGCAAGAGTGTAATAAGAAAAGCCAAAGAGGAGTTTGAAGAACGGCTAGCCAAAAACTCCAAAGGTAATAACAAAATGTTTTTTAAGTACATCAGAAGCAGGAAGCCTGCTAAACAACCAGTGGGGCCCCTTGACGATGAAAATACAAAAGGAGCGCTTAAAGATGATAAAGTCATTGCGGAGAAACTAAATGGATTCTTTGCTTCAGTCTTCACGGCTGAGGATGTTAGGGAGATTCCCAAACCTGAGCTGGCTTTTGTAGGTGACAAATCTGAGGAACTGTCACAGATTGAAGTATCACTAGAGGAGGTTTTGGAATTAATTGATAAACTCAACATTAACAAGTCACCGGGACCAGATGGCATTCACCCAAGAGTTCTGAAAGAACTCAAATGTGAAGTTGCGGAACTATTAACTAAGGTTTGTAACCTGTCCTTTAAATCGGCTTCGGTACCCAATGACTGGAAGTTAGCTAATGTAACGCCAATATTTAAAAAGGGCTCTAGGGGTGATCCCGGCAATTACAGACCGGTAAGTCTAACGTCGGTACCGGGCAAATTAGTTGAAACAATAGTAAAGAACAAAATTGTCAGACACATAGAAAAACATAAACTCTTGAGCAATAGTCAACATGGTTTCTGTAAAGGGAAATCGTGTCTTACTAATCTATTAGAGTTCTTTGAAGGGGTCAACAAACATGTGGACAAGGGGGATCCGGTGGACATAGTGTACTTAGATTTCCAGAAAGCCTTTGACAAGGTCCCTCACCAAAGGCTCTTACGTAAATTAAGCTGTCATGGGATAAAAGGGAAGGTCCTTTCATGGATTGAGAACTGGTTAAAGGACAGGGAACAAAGGGTAGGAATTAATGGTAAATTCTCAGAATGGAGAGGGGTAACTAGTGGTGTTCCCCAAGGGTCAGTCCTAGGACCTATCCTATTCAATTTATTCATAAATGATCTGGAGAAAGGGGTAAACAGTGAGGTGGCAAAGTTTGCAGATGATACTAAACTACTCAAGATAGTTAAGACCAAAGCAGATTGTGAAGAACTTCAAAAAGATCTCACAAAACTAAGTGATTGGGCAACAAAATGGCAAATGAAATATAATGTGGATAAATGTAAAGTAATGCACATTGGAAAAAATAACCCCAACTATACATACAACATGATGGGGGCTAATTTAGCTACAACGAGTCAGGAAAAAGATCTTGGTGTCATCGTGGATAGTTCTCTAAAGATGTCCACGCAGTGTGCAGAGGCGGTCAAAAAAGCAAACAGGATGTTAGGAATCATTAAAAAGGGGATAGAGAATAAGACTGAGAATATATTATTGCCCTTATATAAATCCATGGTTCGCCCACATCTCGAATACTGTGTACAGATGTGGTCTCCTCACCTCAAAAAAGATATTCTAGCACTAGAAAAGGTTCAGAAAAGAGCAACTAAAATGATTAAGGGTTTAGAGAGGGTCCCATATGAGGAAAGATTAAAGAGGCTAGGACTCTTCAGTTTGGAAAAGAGAAGACTAAGGGGGGACATGATAGAGGTATATAAAATCATGAGTGATGTTGAGAAAGTGGATAAGGAAAAGTTATTTACTTATTCCCATAATACAAGAACTAGGGGTCACCAAAAGAAATTAATAGGCAGCAGGTTTAAAACAAATAAAAGGAAGTTCTTCTTCACGCAGCGCACAGTCAACTTGTGGAACTCCTTACCTGAGGAGGTTGTGAAGGCTAGGACTATAACAATGTTTAAAAGGGGACTGGATAAATTCATGGTGGCTAAGTCCATAAATGGCTATTAGCCAGGATGGGTAAGAATGGTGTCCCTAGCCTCTGTTCGTCAGAGGATGGAGATGGATGGCAGGAGAGAGATCACTTGATCATTGCCTGTTAGGTTCACTCCCTCTGGGGCACCTGGCATTGGCCACTGTCGGTAGACAGATACTGGGCTAGATGGACCTTTGGTCTGACCCAGTACGGCCTTTCTTATGTTCTTATGTTCTTATGCTTTAGGGATTCTAATTCCCCTCCTATCTCCTCAAACTGCAGAATCAGAGACATAGGGGAACCGGAGATGTGGATTTCCACTTATCTATGATAATGACTCATGGTTTATAACAAAAGCCTTAATGTGGGTTTGGGGATAAGAACCACCTTTTGCGATTTGTGAAAGACAACATATGAAACAATGCATTACAACACACACGAACTCTTGAAGTTCTCCATTCACCTACTCTCTTTGCCACAATTCCAAACTTCCTGAAATTTTTTACAAACACATAGGTTATAAGCTATATTTCCTGTTTTCACTTCAATCACATTGGTAACATTTTTGCAAAAAATTGCATGAGCTTCATGGAGTGCTTCAGTATTATCAAAAAATTCACAAGTTTGTCTCATTGTTGCTTAGAATTACATTCTTACTCACAGCCTGACTAAGCCAAACTACGTTTTCTCTTGATAAATACCAGTATATCTCACTGAGTGTATATCATTTCAGGCTGCTGATTGATGTTACAAGGGCATTTTATATTTTCTAGCAATCATCTTACAACTCTTCTCTCTCTATCTTTCACACACACACAAGAATATCTAATCCAATTACCTTTAATATGTCATCTCTTTTAAAGGGATCTTTTTTACTCATCTGTAATTCTTGTAATTAATATTGGCCACAGCAAACAGAATGTTTGAAACAAATGCTTTTCCAGGATTACCCTCATGTTGAGAGAGTGTAATTCATGTGGTAGACATGTATATTTAAGCCCCATTAGCTGTCATAATTAAGTCTTTACCTCAGATATTGTCACTGAATACAGTGACTCGGTTTTACATTTAAACCTTTAGAAAAATGCACTCACAACTGCATCAGTAATTTTGTTCTGCAAACTGTCGATCACTGCTATCCTTTAGTAAAAGGACATAGAGGAAAGAAGAAAAGACTGACCCTTGCTTTCAGCCACATTTTCTCTCTTTTCCAGCGGTGTCACTGTGCACAGATGCAAACCCGTGCTAAGATCCGCAGTCATGGTGGCTGCATATCTCCCCAAGTGAGGACATTGTGCAGTATCTCTAGGTCAAACAGGCCATTCTGAATGGAATAAAGGCAACTCCACCTTCATTATGCAGCTATGAACAGTCATATATAGCCCATGTGCAGGAAGAAGGTGCCCACTCTATACAGAAGGAAAAGTCAGTGGACCCAAAAGGGGGAAGTGGGTGTTTCCAGGCTCTCTACTGGTTACTCAACACCCCACACCCATTATTCACACAACCAAATCCAATCAAGCGAATATGTTTCTCCAGTCTTAGAGCACAAATAATAAACAACCCACAGTAGTTGCCCCTAAAAAGAGGCAAGCTTGACTGAGACGCTGTGCATCCTCAAGAACAAACCGAGCCATATTTTCGCTGCTGTAAATGCACTGCAGAACATTCAGGGTAAATCCTACTCTCCCTCCCCTCCCTACAGGCATGGGGTTCATCTAAATTGGGGAAATGAGTGGTGTTTTATAACACATTAACTCATTTGCTTATACGTTATATACACCACGCACTCTCCGAGTCTACCCATGCCACAGAGAGCCCTGAGTGCAAAGGTAGCTGGTACAATTCCACTGTATGGGAGGAAGATATGAGGAGGCTGCAAAGCAACACACCACTCCTATGAGCCCACAGTCCTGTAAGGGGCTCCTTTTGCCCCAGACTGCAGGGAGGATTGAGAGATGACGTATAATTAGAGCCAGTGGGTTTGCAACTATGCAGATTCAACAGCCATTCCCCCTAGGGAAGCAGTGGCTTGGCATAGAGAGAGGATCCCTTCTCCTCTAACCCCTCCAACTCATCCCAGTACCGAACCTAAAAATGTGAGGAGTATTCTGTGAATGGGATTTGGTTTTCCATGAGCACTTATACCGTTCCCACTGAAGTGAATAGTGTTGTTACCCAAGGCATGCAGGATTTAGCTCCAGAAGCAGAAGTGATAGTAGCTTTCCTATTGTTGTGCCTTTTGCTCATCACAGCTACTAACAGTTGAAACTCAGTTAACTTCACTGGGTCAAAGACTGTGTGGGCAAGCACTCCCATAATGCATAGCACTACAGGAATGCCTCCATGTATGCTGTAATTTCTGTCTTCTTGACTGTGAAGAAAGGAACATATTACCTGCTAAAGCCATTTTCAATTCTTTCAATTTCTTCATCAGTGGTCCTAACAGACAGCCTGTGCATAGCAGGGTAGGAGTGCTGGGTGTTGATTTTAGCCATTTTGCTTTACATATCAGCATCCAAATGACAGCTAAAACACAAAAATAACATATTGTAAAGACTGCAATAGAGATAAAACGTGTTAAATATTTAAAAAGTGATATATTAAAAAAAGAAAACTCTATTAATAGTTTGTAAAATGGCCAGTGATATTTATAAATGTAATGTGAACATTACTTGGTACATTTAAACTAGACAGGGCAAAACATTAGTGAATGTCAACAGAGAATAATTCTGCATTGGCAGAGAAAAGGACTAGATGATTTAATAAACCTTTCCAGCCTCTAGCTTCTACAAATACTCACTGACAGACATATTTTATATAATAAAAATACATTAAAAAATCTTGTTAAAGAAACATTTAGGTTGCAAAATCAAGCAAAATAGTTAGGTAATACCTGAATTAAGGTTACTTGTGCAAACTGAATTTGGCCCCTTTGTTCAATATGATTCAGTCTTTAATTACATGCTCACATACAATTTTTTTCACAGGACACCCATCTCATTCAGTGCACAGAATGGACAGTGCTCACTGATGGGTAGCCAGTCAATATTTCTTTTTATCCTCATCATTAAACATGTGGCACTATGCATTATTTACTGTTCACAATCCAAACCCAGCACTGAATGAAAAATTATTCATTTCCTCCTGGGCATTTCCATGGTGCTCTCACTGTAGTGTCTTAGACCCCAATCCTCAAAGGTATTTAGGCAACTAATTCCCATTGAAAATCAATGGGAGTTAGGTGCCTAAATACCTTTGGGGATAGAGGCACACTCTTGGGTGATGGGTTTCATAGATATTTGCTAGACAGCAAAGGAATGTTCAGACTCAGGACCCCTGGGTTCAAGTCAAGATTCTGAATGGGAATATACCATAATGGTTACAGACTCTTCTGCCCCATCCCTCCCTTCCCCTCCTCTCTCATCCCCAACCTCTCTGTATGCCTTTCAGCTCCTATACCTCGCTCCCTCCCCAGCTCCTGCCCCTGTCTCCTGCTTCTACTCCCTCAACACATGTCCCAGTCTCCTGCCCACCCCACCTCCACACACATAGATGCACACTCCCATCCTACCCCATTCCAGGCTCCTGCCCCTGTCCCCAGTGCCTAGTACAATTTCACTACCTCTGTTCCAGATCCTGGCTCCTGCTCCCCTCCTTCCAGTGAGCTCCTGACCCTGTCGCCCAACCTTCCCTCTCCTCCCCATCCCCATTCACCATCTCTCTGCATTCCGGTCAGATTGCTTCCTCCTTCTCCACCCCACTGTCTGGAAGCACAGGAGGAACAGTCTCCCTGCTCTCGGTACCAGTGCCTGGTGCCAGAATAGCCTCTGGCAGCCAGGAGGAGCAATTGCAGGGAAAGGTGTACTCAACTTCTGCAGCCTTCAGATGAAACATCCTCAGTCACTCTGTGGATATAGCACATGCACAGTCTGGTTGGTTTGTAGGGGTGGTGAGGAGATGAAGCATGCTCACTGCTTGGAGAATTTAGCTGCCAAACTCTCACATCTGCACTGAGCATGTGCAACTAAGATTTTTTGGAGGCCCTATAATTTGGCCAAATTATAACAGGAATGGCAAAAGGCATATCCCTGACACAATTGCCCCACCGCCCAATTTCAAGCCCTTGCTCCAAAGCATGGAGGCTCTACAGTTTCTCAATGAAACTTGTAATGTTTTTTAATGTGGGCAAAACACTATTTTTCTTGTTCTCAGAAACAGCTGAACCAATTCAGCAGGAACTTCCCCCAAAAAATCAGCCTTACGCAGACACCCAACATGCCCAAATAGTTTGGCAAAGTTATAAGCAAAAGAAAATAGGGTCTTATAATGGAACATGTTAGGCAACTTTAATTATAGGAAGCACTACCTGAGCTGCCTATAATCATGCAACACGTGATGGTGTGGTATAAAGTTTTAATTGGCAGGACTCAAGAATTGCTACATTGTTCACAAGTGGCAAAGTGAATGAGACCCAGTAGGATCTCTATATTACACCTCTCCATAATGTATTACGTATGTGCCACAGATTTTAAAGTATTGCTATTTTACAAAAGAGTTTCAAAAACCATGATTGGGTCTATTTATGTATCCCTCCTCTTGTAAAGCCAGATGCCTTAGTTACCCTTAGAAGGAGTCACGCAGAACTTCAAAAATGACCTAACATACCTCTGAATGTAAAATTGCCACATATTTAAATGTTTACATCACAGGCTCTTGCAGGTCTACAAATAACTCCTGTGTGTCCTATTGGAAACCTGGCAATCTCTCCCTCCACTAAAGTAAACATCCCATTTCTAGCTCTATCAGGAGTGGCAGAAGTGCCCTAAAAGGGGGGGGGCACAGTCGCCTGAACCCCAGCCCTGCCCGTTCCCGCCAACACCCTGCCCCCGCACCGCCTCGTCTCCTAAGGCTCCAGTCCCATGTTGCCTCTTCCCCCCAAGACCCCACCCTTGCATGCTCCTCTCTGCCTCCTCTCTCCGGTCGCTTGCCCTTAGGGCTGGTAAAAAGTGGCGGGGCCATGGCCTCCTGGCCATCCCCTCTCCCCCGTTCCAGTATGAATCTTGTACGTCCTGGAACACTTGGCCAATGTAATTTTTGCAGGGAAAAAAATCTGCTGATTGCTTTAAAACACAGAAACAACAATGTGGGGACTGTTTGAATCTACTCGGAGATTTAAAATTTTAGAAGTTCCAATAACAGGGCACGTCTACACTACCTGCCGGATCGGCGGGCAGCGATCGATCCAGCGGGGATCGATTTATTGCATTTAGTCTAGATGCGATAAATCGACCCCCAAGCCCTCTCCCGTCGACTCCTGTACTCCAGCGCCGCGAGAGGCGCAGGCAGAGTCGACAGGGGAGCGGCTGCAGTCGACTCACCACGGTGAAGACACCCCGGTAAGTCGATCTAAGTACATTGTGTGAAGTTGTGTAACTTAGATCGATTCCCCCCCCCCCTCCTCCAGTGTAGACCAGGGCACAGAGATGAATTCATTCACCGAGTGCAGGTGAGATAGTTTTATGCCAATATACATGTAAACTCTAGTAGAAATTTTAACTGAGAATAAATTATCTGACAAATGTATCCTTTTATCTGTTCACAAACCATTTGTCAACCTGACTTCTATGAATCTATTAGTTATTCATAAACAGTAACCAAATGTTTTCTTCAAAGCATTTCAGACAATCAGTTGCTTATTAATGCTCACCTCAACTGTTAACTTCACTTTATATTATTCCTGATATGTGGTTGGTCACCTAAGTCATACTGTATTGCTTCTGCTTCCTGAAACATTAATCACTAAAGAACAGCAAATAACAAACAAAGCACAACAAATAATGCATTCTCAGTATGACTTTTCAGAAGAGGTTATGCTAAAATTATCAAACCTTCAGGATTCAAACATTTTCATAAATTAACTAGCGAGCTGAATACTCACACAAAAAATATGACCCCATAAATAACTCACCATTATGAAAATATTATAAATCACTTTTTGTATTATTTGACCACTTCTAGCATATATGCACATGCATACACATGCATACATACACAAGCATGCACAGAATCATGGATAGACACATGAAGACACAATTGTGATTATTTTTGTTTGTTACATTATTTAATTTGTCTCAATTGCAAGAGTTCTGGGAACAGTCATTTCTCAAAATGTTAATTTGCGGTTAATTTCAGGTGGTGAGAAAATGTCATCCTCTTTAGGAACCCTCTTGTTGTCATCAATGATTGCTTCACAGTTCAGTTTTCTAAAATCTGCAGATCTATTCTGTGACTTATGCTCTGCCACACTGTGATGATTTTCAGGTGTGGGGTCATGAGCCCCAGATGGGCAACAAGGAAGAGGCCATGGTGTCACAGCTAAAATCTCTCCTTTTAAAAACAAAACAACATGCCTGCTTGCTGGCAAATTGTTGGACAAAGAGGGAGAGTAGGGGAGAGAAGGAAAAAATTGCTTCTTCCTGCTAATGATCTGCTCCTGCAGCCTCTCTAGCACCTGTTATTCATTTTCATCTCCTTGCACTGTACTAGACTCTGGATTCAGCTGCTGTCTATGGCCCCCCTGCTCTCAGTGCTAAGCCACTTTCTTTAAGCAGCTTCTTGTACAAGAGCAGAGCACACTGCAGAGGAGAGAAGTAAGCTAAGTTGACGCCCTTTCATCCAGTAGCACCTACCATCCTCCAGCACCCCTAACCCATTTTTAATTTTGCATTAGTTTAATTTGTGCAGGGGAAAAGGATAGAATATGACCCTCATACAAAGTAATTAGTGATGGACTTACTCATGCTGTTTACCCTGTGCTAGGACTAAATACGTTCCTACCTTCCCATCTCCATAACCTGTATACACCACCGAAAGAGAAGAAGTAAAACCTTGGGGCCAAATCCTGCTTCCACTAAAGTCATTAGAAGTTTTGCCACTGATTTCAATGGCAAAGGGTTAGGACCCTGGCCCCTTTCTACTCCCTGTAGGCTGATTGTCCACTCCCTTGCACCATGTGTAGTCATTTACAGTTGGGCAAAGTGAGTGCTTAATGGAGATAAACCACTTTCAGATTAGAATGGTAGCACTTTACACCCACTTTGCTGAGATGTAAATGACTACACAAGGTACAGAGCAGCAGAGAATCAACCCCGCAATATTCTCATTCTTTATAACACAAAGAGTTGTATACCTATAGGGACAAATCGTAGTCCTACTGAAATCAATGGGAAAACTCACAGTGACTTTAATGGGACCAGCTTTTGGCCTCTATTTATCCGTCTGTCCCTCTGTCTTAGATCTTTGTAGACATCCGACACCAGTATCTAAGTATTTTAAGCGCTGTGTGTGGGTTTAGTCACTGAATATCCTGTCTCCTCAGGGCCCTTTCCACTTTGAGTACTGAGAGCTAGAAAAGTACTGCCAAGTCATCAAACTTGGGTATCTAAACTTGGGCAACTATGATAAATCCATATTTAGACACTTAAAACAGGTATTTAGCCAGCAGGCAGTTAAAATGACTAAATGTGTATTTAGTCCCTTAAATCTGAATCTAGTTGCCTAACTTAGGCACCTAAGTTTAGAATTTGGGCCCTCAATTTATTGCTGCAATTTTCAAATTTTCAGATTTCTGGGATTTGTCTTTAAGCACAGTAGGTCAAGGATTCATGCATGGAAAACATGACTGTGCCTCAGGCGTAAATACTTTTCAATAGAAGCAAATCATTTCCCAGTGTCAAACAACAAAACAAAATCTTCTAGCTCAGCAGTTCTCAAACTTTAGCAACCCGAGGACCCCATTTTGATTTTAAAATTGTGCGGACCCCCAAACCCCCACTCAGCCCCAGGCCCCGCCCCCACGCCACCTAACCCATTTTTAATTTTGCATTAGTTTAATTTTTTTTTAAAAATGCGTGATGGGAAAACAGAATGACTAACAGGATTAGGGTGACCAGACAGCAAGTGTGAAAAACAGGATTAGTAATGAATTGAGATGCACATATCTCTAAGGATCTCTTCACTAGAAAATTACAGCAAGTTAGGATACAAGCTTGAGGAGTTATGTTAACTAACATGGCATTGACCACACCTTTGCAGTTGATATTTACCACCACCCAGTTGGCATGATGACAAATATGACTTGTCCATCTACACTGGCTGCAAAGTCATGGCCAGCATAATTTAAAATTGAATAAGTCAACAACCTAAGAGGGTATGCATCCAAGAGTGCTCATGGAGCGCAAGTATGAAGCACCTGAGCTGCTAACAATAATAAACAATATCTCATTAAGAAAAGCCACCCAAAAATTGGAAGGTAGCAAAATGTTGTATTTTAAACAGGGCTGTGATCCAGGACCTGTAAGCTGTACATCCTACCTGGTAAATTGGTTGGAACAGCAATTAAAAACAGAATAACAAACACCTGAAATTAGCATGGGTTCTGCAACAGAATATTATTTCTTACTCATCTCTTAGGAATCTTTGAACTTGTCAATAAAGTAGTAGATAAAGAAGAATCAGTTGACATAATTTATTTAGGACTTCCCAAAGGCTTTGTCCCACACACGAGGCTACTAAAGAAGCTAAGTAGTCACAGGGTCAGAGGCAAAGCATTGTTATGAATCAAAAATTGACCAGAAAGCAAAGAGTATTAATCAGCTGTGCAGCCTCATCTGGAAAACTGTGCGCTGTCCTGGTCACCACATCTCAAAAAAGGATATTTCAGAACTAGAAAGGGGTTCAGAGAAGAGTGACAAGAATGATCAAGGGCATGAAAAAATATGAAGAGAGATTGAAAAGAGGGAGACTGTTCACCTTAGAAAGGTGGGGACATAATAAAAGTATAAAAGTAAAGTTGGAGCCCATTTCAGAACCCATTAATCCCAGCTGCAAAACTCAATATTCGGTATATAATCTGCCCCAAACTCCAGTTTGTGCTAGCATCAGGGGGGCAGGATAGTAGGGCGGTCCAGTCCCACTAAGGGGAGATAAATAATGTGAAATGATGTATGCGTTTTTGGAGTGAGTTAGATGAATAGTAGATGGAAGTTAATTGTTAAGCAGTGTGAGCTGTCCCAGAGGGACATGGCACTGGAGTGTGAGTAACAAATAACTCAGTAGCTTGGTAGGAGGCCAGGTCCTAGAGGCTCCATGCAGCTACAGATTTGGCAGCATTTCCTGGCAGCATCCTGCATGGTATGAAGTCCTCAGAATGCTCTCCTATGTTTGCATTGTGACAATACACTATTACATGAATTGTGGGGATGCAACTTCATGATGCAAACATTTCAGCACATCAGCATGCTGTGGCGTTATTCTTTTGTGGCTTTTTCTGGTAGCATTTAATAAAGAAGAGGCTCTCCAACTCATCAAGATTTAATCTGAAGAAGTGAGGTTTTTACCCACGAAAGCTTATGCCCAAATAAATCTGTTAGTCTTTAAGGTGCCACCAGACTCCTTGTTGTTTTTGTAGATACAGACTAACACGGCTACCCCCTGATACTTGACAAGATTTAATACTGTTGCTAAGCTGTTATTTATTTGCTAAAATTATTAGGAGGTATAAATAAATGCTGATTGTGGGATTAATCCTACTTACATTGAAGTCAATGACAAAGATCACATTGACTCTAATGGTGCCGGATCAGAGCCTATATTTGCTATTTTTTCTTTACCAGAAAATAATGGCATGTGTTTAATAATTTTCAATAGATTTTCTGGTAATAGTATGCAATCTCCTCCTGTACCAAAATGCAAAAGGAAGTGCCAGTAGCACTTGCCCCAAACAGACAACACAGCAATATTATTTATAATTAACATTTATGGCCCAGAATCTCAGCTAGTGTAAATTGGTAAGGTTTCATTGAAATAAATAGATTTATACCAAGAAACATCAATGAGGATCTGGCCCAGATCTTTAAATTGCTATACAAACATTAATTAATCCTCACAACATCTCTATATGGTGTACAAGTACATATTACTATCCATATTTTCCAGATAGGGAAACTGAAACCAAGAGAATTTAAGTGACTTGACCAAGACTACACAGCACTTAAAATGTGAGACGAGAACTCAGGATTTCTTGTTTCCTAGTCTTGTGTTCAATCCACTAGAGCCCAGCAGATAATGAAAAAAAATCAAACAAGGAAAGTGAAAACAGAAAATGGATTATTCATGTACCTTATATGCTTTTAAAAAAAAGATTTATTGTAACCATATCTCTGTGGATAAAGTTGAAAAGCCCTAGAAGATATTTAGGGACTGAATTTAGTGCCTGTGACAACAAAAATGTTATCTCAGGACCTTAGATCAAAATTTTATATTTATCCACAGAACAGCTAAAATGAGTGCATTGATCCCCACGTTGTCTTGTCGACATGCCTTGCTCAGATCCACAGAGCACATAGATTTTTATACATTCTTTCGATGAGTGTACTCTGTTAGCGCTAGCCTTGAGCCTCCAATTTTTCGCAAAGAGGAGACCCACAACTCCACTACTCCAAGATTGATCCCCTTGGCTTCAGCACTGCTGTCTCTCACTGTGGCTCCTCCAGCAGGCCAAAATGAGTGTAGACCGCTGTCAAAGATTTAGGGCTGTCTACACATTAAAATTAATCTGGAATAAGGGAGAGTGTGAATTTAAAGTGGATTAATTCTTCCTGATTAACTACATGTGTGGATGCTCTTATTCTGGAATAAGACTACCATATTTCAAAAGCTTAAACCACTGCCAAAGCAGAAAAAAACTAATTTGGAATAAGGCACTCTTATTCCAGAATAGGGACATTCACACATGGAGTTCATCAGGAATAGTCAATCAGAAATAGCAATTCTAGAATAACTCCCAGCGTAGATAAGCCATTACCCTGCCTGGGAGTCATATAGCCAGCAGATATTTATAGTGACACAGGACAGCCTTTTCAAAACAAGCCAGCATTTATTAGTCAAGTAGGGTCTTTAGCTTAGAATGGAAAAGCAAAGCTTATATATATGTCGATGATGGTAGCCCAACCAGCCCCACTTGACCAAACTTCCAGGATTCAAATCTCTCTCACTGAATTGGGCAGCAGTCTACTTAACCCAGTCTGCTCATGCTTCTGGTCTTGTTTCAAGTTATAGTCATGCTGTTTTCATATGTTCTGCCTCCCTTGGCTGACAATCATGAAGTTAATGTCTGGTTATTGGTCCTGAGGCTCCATCCCTGGCCCCGCTCCTGGCCCAAGACCCACCCCCAGCTGCAACCCCAGCCTCAGCCCCCTTACCCCTGTCCACACACCCCCAAGCTGCTCCCAGCATGCAGGATTCCCCCTGAGAACTGGCCTCTGGGGACCTGAAAGCAAGGTCCCTCAGCTTGGCCCTTTCCTTCTCCTAGGTGACTCCCACTTTGTAGAGTTTTCCTGGGAAAACTTCTCCCAGCCAGGCTAAGTTAGCCTTCCATAGGGTGACCAGACGTTCCGATAAAATTGGGACCGTCCCGATATTTCGGGGTGTGTCCCGCGTCCCGACCGATCTTTGGTCGGGACGCAAATTGTCCCGATATCCGCCGGCAGCGCTTTTTTTTTGCTCTGCTGACAGGGACTGACTTGGCTTTTTTTTTTTTTTCTTTTTGCTCCGCTGGCAGGGACTGACTTGGCTTTATTTATTTTTTTGCCCCCCGCCCCCCATGTGTCCCGATTTTTTCTTTCCCTCATCTGGTCCCTAGCCTTCCAGCTCCCTACAGGATATCAGTCACCACATGGCCACTTCTGCTCTGGCTGCTAGTCCAGGGCTGCTGCCTGCTGTGAGTGTATCTGAGTGTTGGGGTGGGAGACTAAAGTTCAGATTTTAGTATAGTTTCGTAATCTGCACCTTGAGCCCTGCACCCCTAGGTGGTGAGGGCAGGGCCGGCTTTAGCAGGTGCGGGACCCCACGCCGGGACGCAAATTGTCTCGTGCCCCCCCCAACTCCGCCCGGCCCCGCCCCCTCCCTGCCCCATTGGATCCCTCCCCAAATCCCCGCCCTGGTCCCGCCCCCAGCCCCGCCCCCTCACTGCCCCAATGGATCCCTCCCCAAATCCCCGCCCTGGCCCCGCGTCTTCCCCAAGCATGCCGCATTCCTCCTCCTCACCCCTCCCTCCCAGGCTTGCGCTGATCAGCTGTATGGCAGCGCAAGCGCTGGAGGGAGGGGGGAGAAGCAGGACGTGGCTTTTATTTTTTTATTTTTTTTTCCGCTCCACCGGCAGCCCCGGACATTGCGGGGCCCTCTTAGGCGCGGGGCCCCATTCCGGGGAATCGGTTGAATCGGCCTAAAGCTGGACCTGGGTGAGGGGAAATCCTGGGAGCAGAAGCAGCCTGACTCCTGCATGAAGAGGATGCCGGCCAGCAGTGACCATCAGCCCCTCTGCCCTGACTGAGGAATCCAGAGTCATCTCTAAACCTGAGGATCATTCACAGAGTTTATGAGTGCACCATCTTTTAGTTAATTAGTCAGGGAAATTGTTTGGGAGACCCCTTACTCCCTGAACTGTGTCCTCAAGCCAAGGGGTCAGGGTTTTGGTATTTTATTACCTGCTGCCTATGAACCCTGAGGAGGGACGTACCACCTTATCCCACTTGTGAGTCCTTTGGGCTGTACTGAACCCAGTCGCCACATTGCTAACTGCTGCACAGACATGGTCATAGGTCCTCAAGGGCCCCAACAAAGTATATGTACCAACAGTTCACTAATTTTCCATTTGCTATATCAGGTCATGCGACTGGGGAAATGGATATTATCAGCATGGGCACTGGTGATCATGAGAATAGTGCTTTACCTTGTTATATTTATCACCTGTTTAATAAAATTATTGTGTTGAATATATTGTATGTATTTGTGTTATTTCTTGGGAGTATCCAACTATTTAACAAGTAAGCGGGGGTTACCCTGTGGTTAGAATTTTCCTCCCAAACTGCCCCGGTGACTTTGCCAGGAAGGAGCAAGAGGGATGGAGGCACTGCCACATAAATTCATATGGAAAGAAAATAAAGCAGGTATAGCCTGCCAAGTGGGTGGCAGGATCCAGAAGAACCCAGGCCTGTCCATCAAAACCTGTAAACAGATTGGCATTAAAGGAAGTAATCAGGTGGAGAGGGGGCACTACAAATATGTTAACAGTGCTTAATAGTTCATTCATACCAACCAATATGCCTCCTGCCTACATCCTACCCAGTTCCCTGTCGCAGGCAAGAAATTAACCCCTCCAATCCCAGCTGGTAACAAAACAAAAATGAGCAGGGAAAGCAAGTAATGACTATTTTTCCTAAAAATAATATAGAAATTTCCCACAATCTCCACAATGCCAGAAGGTGGCCAGGAGGGAACACCTCTTAAAGTAAGGAAATAAGTCTGTTCAGCTGTCCATTCAGTCCCTGGCCTCTCTGTTGAGACTGCCAATTTGTGCCAATTGTGATAAAGACACTTATCTCACTGAATACTGAACATATATGACTGAGCAGCCATCAGATGGTAATATCTTAATAGGCAGTGGGTTTAAAACAAACAAAAGGAAGCATTTCTTCACACAAGGCACAGTCAACCTGTGGAACTCTTTGCCAGAGGATGTTGTGAAGGCCAAGACTATAACAGGGTTCAAAAAAGAACTAGATAAATTCATGGAAGATAGCCATTGATGGACCTATTAGCCAGGATGGGCAGAGATGCAAAACCATGTTCTGAAGCATCCCTAGCCTCTGTGTGCCATGACGACAGGGGATGGATCACTTGATGATTACCTACCTGTTCTGCTCATTACCTCTGAAGCACCTGGCATTGGCCACTGTCGGAAGACAGGATACTGATCTAGAAGGACCATTGGTCTGACCCAGTAAGGCCGTTCTTATGTTCCGGTGACTACCAACCTAAATAGCCAGCAGGATAACAATTATTGTAGTGATAATGGAGTATAATGTAATGATAATATTGATTATGTGAATATCTGTCCTCTAGACACTGGACTGAAACCAATTAATTTCACAAAGCCCACTGAACAGCTATCAGATGGAAACAACTTCCTTCCAGTATCTGCATGGGGCTTCACTGATTCATCACTATATCACTAAGATTTAGAATGGTGTGACTCCACTGAAATCAACAGTCATACTGGCATACAACTGGCCTAATGGAGTGGTGAACCAAGCCCATGAGCTACATGTAAACTAGAGACACTGAGTTGGAAAGCTCCATAACATATTAACAATTCCCTGAAGTCTCCAGTCCTCCAGCTATATACACCTCTTCCTCAATATAACGCTGTCCTCGGGAGCCAAAAGATCTTACTGCGTTATAAGTGAAACCGCATTATATTGAACTTGCTTTGATCCACCGGAGTGCGCAGCCCCCCCCCTCCCCCCCCCCCCTCCCGGAGCACTGCTTTACCGCGTTATATCCGAATTCGTGTTATATGGGGTCGCATTATATAGGGGTAGCGGTGAATATACATATATGCATGTGTGTGTGCGTGCACACACACACATACACACTTTGACCAGACAGCACCTTTAATTTAATTAACAATCCTCAACACTAAGCATGAAATTTTCAAAAGCACCTAAATCAATTGGTGCGTCTAAGTCCCTTAGCTATTTCTGAAAATTCCACCCTATATTATATAATAGTTCTGGGCCCAATCAAAGTTGAGGGCATTCATCATCTCACAGAATCAATGACCACTGCTAATACCTATTATGAAAGGATATTAAAATAGAAAATACGTGAAAAAGG
Organism: Emys orbicularis; assembly: GCF_028017835.1. Classification (NCBI taxonomy): domain Eukaryota; kingdom Metazoa; phylum Chordata; order Testudines; family Emydidae; genus Emys; species Emys orbicularis. The sequence goes on from NC_088683.1 coordinate 247,342,352, forward strand.
TATACCAGATAGAAAACTAATGTGGAAAAATCATAATACTTACCATCCTTGTCAAAATCTAGAGCAAATAAATAAATAACAGAAAATAAAATTGTAATAGTCTATGATCAGATATCCAGTAACTTAATTATAGGGATTGATCCCTCAAACCCTTACTTCTTCTGGTAAGCAATTATTCATGAAAATATTCCAATGACAGTGTGAGTGAGAGCAACTCAGATGAGTAAGGGACATAGGATTGTGCCACAAGTTATTACAAAATGCACTTTGCTATAGCAAAAGTATATAATGATGCTTATGTATTAGAAAATGAAAGACAACTTCCTGACATGGAGTCCTTACTCTCTTAAGTAATTCTTACTCCCATGAATAGGCTCATTTAAATCAATGGGACTAATCGCATGAACATAGTTGTATAAGATTAGGCCTGTGGGGATGACTATACTACTTTAAGTTAAATAATATTATGGGTCAGTGGTAAATAGCATAGCTCCATTGAAGTCAATAGAGGTAAGCCCATTTATACCAGCTGATGATCTGGCCCCATTTTTTAAAATAAACTTGGTATTATAATTGGAAATGTTTCTCTTCATGACTGAATTAGTAAGAAGAAAGAAGATTATTTGATCAGAAATCCTATTATTTCAGTCATTTATATTTAGTATAAAGTACATAAAAATCTTGATACACTACTGATCATCCTACTATCTCAAGGAGATATTTTTGCTCTTAAACATATACGGTTCATGTGTTTAATGATACACATACAACATTCTTATGTGACACTTAGGAGACTGTTTTCCATATTTCATTTTCTCTCTTGAGATTTGGTCAGTATTTTAGACTTCTAAAACCTTTAAAAGAATTGAAAATGTAAATGTAATTTACTCTCAGCTGTACAGAATGAAAGTCCCATCATGCAGGGGAAAAGGATAGAATATGACCCTCATACAAAGTAATTAGTGATGGACTTACTCATGCTGTTTACCCTGTGCTAGGACTAAATACGTTCCTACCTTCCCATCTCCATAACCTGTATACACCACCGAAAGAGAAGAAGTAAAACCTTGGGGCCAAATCCTGCTTCCACTAAAGTCATTAGAAGTTTTGCCACTGATTTCAATGGCAAAGGGTTAGGACCCTGGCCCCTTTCTACTCCCTGTAGGCTGATTGTCCACTCCCTTGCACCATGTGTAGTCATTTACAGTTGGGCAAAGTGAGTGCTTAATGGAGATAAACCACTTTCAGATTAGAATGGTAGCACTTTACACCCACTTTGCTGAGATGTAAATGACTACACAAGGTACAGAGCAGCAGAGAATCAACCCCGCAATATTCTCATTCTTTATAACTCAAAGAGTTGTATACCTATAGGGACAAATCGTAGTCCTACTGAAATCAATGGGAAAACTCACAGTGACTTTAATGGGACCAGCTTTTGGCCTCTATTTATCCGTCTGTCCCTCTGTCTTAGATCTTTGTAGACATCCGACACCAGTATCTAAGTATTTTAAGCGCTGTGTGTGGGTTTAGTCACTGAATATCCTGTCTCCTCAGGGCCCTTTCCACTTTGAGTACTGAGAGCTAGAAAAATACTGCCAAGTCATCAAACTTGGGTATCTAAACTTGGGCAACTATGATAAATCCATATTTAGACACTTAAAACAGGTATTTAGCCAGCAGGCAGTTAAAATGACTAAATGTGTATTTAGTCCCTTAAATCTGAATCTAGTTGCCTAACTTAGGCACCTAAGTTTAGAATTTGGGCCCTCAATTTATTGCTGCAATTTTCAAATTTTCAGATTTCTGGGATTTGTCTTTAAGCACAGTAGGTCAAGGATTCATGCATGGAAAACATGACTGTGCCTCAGGCGTAAATACTTTTCAATAGAAGCAAATCATTTCCCAGTGTCAAACAACAAAACAAAATCTTCTAGCTCAGCAGTTCTCAAACTTTAGCAACCCGAGGACCCCATTTTGATTTTAAAAATTGTGCGGACCCCCAAGCCCCCACTCAGCCCCAGGCCCCGCCCCCACTCCACCTCTTCCTGCCCCTCCTCTTCCCCATCTCTTTCTGCCCCCTCCCCCGAGCTCGCCCTGTCCCTGTTCCTTCTCCTCCCTCCCAGCGCCTCCTGCACGCCACGGAACAGCTGTTCCGTGGCGTGCAGGAGGCGCTGGGAGGGAGGAGTTGATCAGCAGGGCCGGCATCCCTGGACATGACTCGCAGAACCCCTGGAGTACCCTCGCAGATCCCCAGGGGTTCACGGACCCCAGTTTGAGAAACCCTGTTCTAGCTGAAAACAACTCTGGCTCTTGTAAGTCTGGCATCTTTAACATCAGCTTAAGCCGTATTTTTACTTTGTTTTGGAAACTAATTTAACATTTCTCCCTTCAAAGTCAGTTATGGCAATCTGAAAGTGTTGAATAATAATTGCACATCCTAGAGTGTTGCTTCCGCATACATTAATCATTAAATAAAAACTCGGACTAAATGAGAAATTTATATCATGCTACTAAAAATACAATGAATTATATATTTAAGATAGTGCTGCTTATTTCATATGCAAATAATTCAAGTACTTTTTCATCCTTCTTACTTTTAGATTTGAACAGCAACTAATGTGTTGTTTGACATTAACGAACATAATAAAAGATACATTTTATGTAGGACTGAGTCAAGTGTTTGACAACAAATATGGATTCAGGTGAGATTTGACAATTTCAGATTCAGATAAGCATTTGCTAATTTGGAAGAAAAGGTTTTGCTCATCTGTCTGTACAAATGTGACCACTAAAGACTTGGGGCCTCATTCACTACTGTTTTACAGGATCATCTTTTTGTTTTGTGTTTATATAATACCTGGAAAAATGGGGTCCTTGTCCATGAGTGGGACTCCTAAGCACTAATGCAGTACAAATAAATAATAATAGTTTTACACAAGTGTATCTCTATTGAAATCCAAGGATTAAGGTAGTGCTTAATCAGGCCTATACAGTTTTGATATGTCCCAAATTCTCTCAGATAGGTAAAATTCAAAAACCATGCTAAATGAACAAAATTAACATTTCACAGTATTTTATGTTAAATAAAAATCTGCCTCCTTATTGACCTGTAGGCCTGATTCTCATTTACACAAGTGCCATTTTACACCGCTCTGGCAGTGCAAACTTACAACAGAAGAAAAATATATTTATATCCACTTTAAGACCTTTCTACAGGTCTAAAGTGGCAGAAGGTGGCCTTAGTGTAGATGAGAATCAGGCCCTCTATTTTAAACAGTGTTCCTCATTTTACTGAAAAGTACACATGGTCATATACATTATTATGAAGTTTTTAACTAATATATAATTGTAATAAATAATTTTAATTGAAAATAGGTTTTTATCATTTAAGCAGAAACTGCAAATACTAATTCTGTTCTCAGCTTCAGTAGTGTTAATCTGGAGAAACTGTTGATCAGATTTACACCAGAATAAATTAGATCAGAATTTGGCTCATAATTTCACCAAAAAAATCCAATCCTTTGGCTGTTTCAGGTAAAACTCCTAATTACTCAAAGTGACAATGATATTGCTGTTGGAAATAAAATGTATTACTGTACTTAGAAACAACTGAAAGTTGAGTACACTGCACATACCCTTACCATTAATATGGCTGGAAAAGGGTAGGACTAATATGGTTTACATTTACCCAATGAATATTTAAAACTGTCTCCTTTTGTAACTGTGAGAAATACTTCACCCTGGAGAGAGCTTGTTTTGAACTGTGTACTTCTAAAAATTCTAGAAGAACAAAAAATTATTGTAGCACTATAGTTTTAATACATGCACCTTACGTCAACAGGAGTTCTACCAGAATGAGGATTTAATATTCCAAAAGCCGTTGTATTTAGATGATCAGAACTGTTTGCAGAAAAAGGGCACAATTCAAATTCAGCTTTTCAAGGTGGAGTATTTATCACTGTCAAAAGAAGGCAGTTTTACCAACTACACAAATGCAAGCCTACTAATTCCTACCCCTTATAAACATTACAATAAATAATAAATAACATAAGAGATTTTGTAAATATTTGACTTATTATCCCAGCAGCAGTTACGCTGTGCACAGGTTTACCTACATCGTTTACATAAGACAGGCTCCAATCCGCTACCTCTCTGATAAGTCTTTTATACCTTGGCATTTGACCTCCATGTAATTATCCTTGTTACAGCATCATAATAGCTGGATTGGAACCGTTGATTATCCAAAAATACAACTGAAGGCCTGATTTCCCTGGCCTTATTGGGTCTGATTCAAGTAAACATGCCCACCCTCCCCACGCTGCAAGACCCAGAATCCACAAAGTGACCTGACCTAAATGCCTACGCCATGCCATTCATGAGGGAGAGAGTCAAGGAAGTTTGGTTCCTCAGAGGAAGGACGGATAATGGGCCTGAGTCAGCACTCTCTACAGTGGATTTATACCAGTATAACAACTGTTATAATGGTAATGGAGTGGTGAATCAACCTAGCTTGCTGTGTCTAAAATTGGTATGTAAGGGGAATAATGGATGAAAGTTCCCTGTTAAAGAGGAAGGGAAGGGAACCTGCAATGTGTCCAAGTCATGGTTGTGGAAACTAATATCTGTGTAAATAAATGGAAAATTTTGATTTAATTATACTTTGCACAAGTGTAAACGACCACACACGGTAAAGACAGTGGAGACCAGGTCCCTGTTTCCCCCCACAGGGGCTCAAGTTATTACCCCACAGAACTTTCAGGGCTTGTCTACACTGGCAATTTACAGCGCTGCAACTTTCTCGCTCAGGAGTGTGAAAAAACACCTCCTTGAGTGCAGCAAGTTTCAGCGCTGTAAAGCGCCAGTGTAGACAGTGCCCCAGCACTGGTAGGTACGCCCCTCGTGAAGGTGACCGCACAAGCCATGTTAAAGCGCTGCCACGGCAGCACTATAGCGTTGCCAGTGTAGACTAGCCCTAAGTCAGCACAAAACAGCTCCTATTCCACAGCACTGAAGTGTATGCTGAGCAATAAAGAGCACCCTAGCAGTGATGGGCCTGAGCCACCTGCAGCCTCAGAACTAGTCTTAGCCCTTACCTTAACAACGTTTGCACTGGCTTCAGTGTGTAAAGTGTGTAGTTTCTCTCTCTCTCGCATATATTCCAACTTCAAAAAGAACTGTAAAACTGTGCCCTCAGAGTGGCAAGATAGTAGAATGAACCTTTTCCATCAAGCTCCATGGTTCTGGAATTCTCTCTCCCTACCTCAAGATATTTTTTATTTTCACTTTAATTTTGGTTTGTTGTTGTTGTGGCTTTGATTGTTGTTATAGTGCAGGCATGATGGGAGTTTATTAGTGGTTTTGCTCGTCTTTGCTTTTACTGGAATACGATAGTATGCTGCTTGTTTTTCATAATCAGTTTTTTTTTAATTTCATGCCTATAGGCCATTTGGGCAATGGGCTTTAAGAAATTTAAAATATTATAATATTCAGCATACTATTAGAGCATTCAAAATGCTTGGCTCTCAGGAGTGGAATTAGAATGAAGGAGGTGAACTAGAAAAGAATGAAAGTATCCTGTGTTGTGTTGTTTAGAAAACACTAATTTAGGCCCCAATCCTGAAGTGAAAACCATGAGAGCAGTCCTTTGTGCCCATGTGGAGCTCCATTAAAGTCAATGGGTATCTCACTGCAGGATCAGGGTTTCAACTATAAGAATAATAACTGCATAAAATAATAACAAATATGTTATTTCCAGTCAATTCTAAGACATAATTTAATCCTACATTCTTAGCTACTGATTTGGTATTATATCTGCTTCATTCTTCTGTATTAAATTAAATAATAAAAAAGATAAAAATAATATACTTTACCTTTTTAAAATTTGAGGGAATGTTAGTGTTCATGGAAAGATTGGTCTGATTGCACATGCTAGCAGAAAGAATAACAAAGATGGGCTGTCTGCTTTTTTTCCAAGCAGCTTTGACAATTTGCTTTAATCCTGACATGCAACATCTCTGCTATGTTAGGGGTCCTTGCCTAAGAAAACATTAAGGCACCTAAAGATAGGTTCCAAGTGAGATTTCCAAAAGCAACTAGGTGCCTAACTCGAAACCTCACTAGGCAGCTATCTACAGCTTTAGGCACCTAAATACCTTTGAAAATCTGGCCTTTTAACTTGAAGCAACTTTAAGCTCTAAAGTCAATGGGACTATTTATGTGTTTAAGTACATGCTTAAATACTTTGCTGAAATGGGGATTTGTGCAAAAACCTACAGTCCTAACTCTGCAAACTCTCATGGTCTTCAGCTTTGTTTGTGTAAAGGCTACTGGATCAAGCCCAGCAAGATGAAAAGAGTAATAAATAGGTTGCCTCACTTAGGCCTCTGGTGCTATCCTTTTGAATTATTAAGATAATAGTTTAAAACTGTAATTTGAACTATTCCTTTGAGGATTTTTTAAATAAATGTTTTATTTAAACTCTTTTGTGTATTAGCCAAGTTATATGGCATTTTCTATAATTGCTGGGGTCATTATCCCATTAAGATCCAAAGAATTTATATGCGCATCTCTTATTAACCATCTTAGCAATATGCCTCTAGACAAAACCCATATATATATATATAATCGCAATAGTTCTTGAAAATATATGCATATACACTTTTGTATGTATACATGTTTGTATGTATGTACACATACAATTTTAATGTAAAGCAGAGCTACTGGATTGAACTTCACAGGATTGTCCTTGAACCATTAGCTTTGTTGGATTTTTGCTAACTTTTAGCTAGAGCTGAGCGAATACTCTTTAGCAAATAATCTGTTAGATAAATTGAATCAGGGTTTGTTTTTTTTCTGTTCCTGAATTGCCTCACAGCAAATTTCAATTTTATTCAAGATTTATTCACCATTTGACATTTTGCTAGATAATTTCTATGAATAATTATTGGATAGTAGGTTTTTCAGGAGCAGTCAGTTATAAATATTCAACACAATATTGTAAATTCAAATTCCAAGATGTATTTAGTTTGATTGGATACCCAGATCACATGGGATTGTTTCTGTTCCATGACTGGATTAGCGTAACACTTAAAAGCAGATTTCTCATGTTTACTTGTTCAAAATAAATTTTCTGCAAATATTTTTTAACATTTGCCTAAAAAGTGCTGTTTCTGCAAACATGTCTGACAATACATTTATTGGCTATAATATCTGTGAAAATTGAACACAAAAGGGGGATGAACTCAGCTAAAGCAAATTCATATTTTATTTGAGTGAATATTTATAGGATTTTTTAAATTATTCATTCAAATGTTCTTTTAGCATACTTTATGTAGACTGCCACACAAGTGCATCTTGATTAGGAAGGAAAAACAGAAGAGCTCATTTGTATCACATTTTACATGTGGTAGCAAGGTGTTCAGTAGAAGAGGATTTAAAAAGACATTAATGAAAAGAGATAACAATATCAGAGAATGGTACAAGATAATGTGTTGACCTGAAATGACAGAGCCAAGGTGCAAATTGGATGACATAATCTGGGGTTATACAAGGGAGGATGTTCCTGCCATGGCAAATGTCCATGGTGTTCAATTTTTCAAAACTGATGAGCTCCCTCTCACAAATTGTGTACTGCTTGTTTACCATGATTACTATACTTTATTGGTCACCATGACAATCCCACTACTACATGAAAGATTCATTTTCCTAATCAGCTTGTGAAGAGAGACAGGAGATATATAAAGGGTGGTTTTACCCTCAGTCCTCAATGAAGGTGACACAAAAACATCAAGGAAAGGAAATAATGAAAGCATGCCGATAGAAGTCAAAGTTATCTTTGAGTTGTTTCAAAGACTATAATATTTGAAATCCCAATTTACTCAACTGTAGCCATGAAAATAACAGAGCTGTAAATATAGTATCCCTATTACTACTTATTTTGAGTGTAATCTTTCTGAAATAGAAAGGAAAGAATAAAAACAACTTTAGCTACTAGAAAATATTAACATTTACTTTTAGTATTTTTATTTCTTCAGCAGTTACAAAATTAATGTTCAAATAAATGGGCCCCAAGTTTCCTTTGCCTTTTGCCTTTAAAAATGAGTGTATTGTATATTAAATAAATGCACTGGTTATAATAATTATTGTATAGTGAATATTGTCTTATGTATCTTAACCTTCTCTACACTAGGAAAGTTTTGCAAAAATGTTTCATCATTGTTAATGCATCAGTTAACACACACATCAATTTCAATGCAACACTGGGAACTCTAGGATAAAGGGGCCACCGGATGCCATCACTGTTTTAAGGACCACGTTGATTAGAGCTGTTCTGAGCATGGTTTGATAATGCAGTGCTTAAAACACTGGCAATTGCCAGCAGGCCATCTAGACCGGGGTGGGCAGCGGGGGGACCGCTGGGGAGCTGGGTCTGGGGCATGCCGCGCTCCAGCCGGGGCTCTGGGTAGGGGGCCACACCACATAGTGCAGCCCCGCTCCGGCCGAGGCGCTGGGTTGGGGGCCGCACCACGCAGCGTGGCCCCGCTCAAGGGCGCTAGGTCAAGGTCTGCACCATGCAGCTCGGCCCTACTCCAGCGCTCCAGCTAGGGCGCAGGATTGGGGCCGCACCACCCGGCTGGGCCCCACTCTGGCGCCACTCCATGCGGCTCCCGGAAGCCACGGCATGGCCCCGCTCTGGCTCCTAAGCGCTCCAATGGGAGCTGCAGGGGCAGTGCCTGCAGATGGGGCAGCATGCAGAACTGCCTGGCCGCGCCTCTGGGTAGGAGCCGGAGAAGGGACATGCCACTGCTTCCGGCAGCCGCTTGAGGTAAGCGCCGCTCGAAGCCTGCACCCATGAGCCTCTCCCCATGCCCCAACCCCCTGCCCCAGCCCTGATTCCCCTCCCACTCTCCAAACCCCTCAATCCCAGCCTGGAGCACCCTCCTGAATCCCAAATCTCTCATCCTCAGCACCATCCCAGAGCCTGCACCCCCAGCCGGAACCTGTACCCCTTCCCGCACCCCTGACCCAGCCCTGATCCCCCTCCCGCCCTCCAAACCCCTCAGTCCCATCCCAGAGCACCCTCCTACACCCCAAACTCCTCATCCCCAGCCCCACCCCAAAGCCCGCACCCCCAACCTGAACCCTCACCCTCTCCCATACCTCAACCTCAATTTTGTGAGCATTCATGGCCCACCATAAAATTTCTATTCCCTGATGTGGCCCTCAGGCCAAAAGGTTTGCCCACCCATGATCTAGACTAAGGCTCCTAACATTGCTAATGATGGTAGAGCTGAATTGGAGTTGGCAGTAGTTGGGGAAAATTTTCCAAAATTTGATAGACAAGGTTTATTTGTATTGTGACTGTGCCCATACATTATTTGTGGCATTTCTGGATGCCATGTACTGTCAATTCAGGTAATGGGGTGAAGAATTCAAATCTAGTTTTGGGTCCTTAAAAGGAAAGTTAGAGGGATATGTGTTTTTTGTTTGTTTTTATTTGGGTGGGGGTGTTTGTTTTACATTTACTATTATGTTTAGCTTTAAGGTGTTCCTGCTCCCACTAAAGTCAATGACAAAACTTTCAAAACCTCTTCCACAGTTTATTTTTAGAGAGAAAGAGAGAGAGGGAGAGAGAGTTCATTTTGCAGGGCAAGGGTTTGAGTTTGGAGTCTTTTTCATTAGGTCTCATTTGCATTTGCTTTTAAGACATTATTGTTGAGCATAATGAAAACCAGAATTGCATGGGGGATAAAACTGCACTCCCTAGGAAAAATAGTTCACTTCATTAAAAATCAAACAAACAAAAAACAGGGCCTTATCCCCTAAGGTGCTCTGTGCCCTCACCTCCTATGGAAAGCAACAGGCCCCTTCATTTCAATAGGACTATTTGCAAAGTAAGCTACTACTCATCCTAAGGAAGGGGTGATGAGACCAGATTCCCACCCAATACTGCATGCACTTTGCACCTTGCAGGCTGCCATCCGAAGCATGCATCCTCAGGGCAGGTTTGACTAGCACTCAATAGCTGTTCAGAGATGGGAAAGCTGAAGGAGGACCTGGAAACCATTTGGATCAAATCTGATTCATTTATACACGCGCGCGATTGTCCAAATACTGTACTTTACATGTGGCCTAGAAGTCCCATGGAAAGTTAGAGGCGCAGGGGCAAGCGCAAGGCGCTGCAAGATCCCGTGCGGGCTATTCAAACCTTGGGGCGCAGAGAGGCAGGCGCGGAGCTGGCGGCTGCTGGGGCAGGGAGCAAGCTGCTCGGAGAGGAGGCTGAGGAAGAGCCCCGCGTGGCAGCCCCAGTGCTTGGCGCATTAAGATTACAGAGCGAGCCTAGGAGTAAACCCGGCTAAACGAACAAGGAGCTCGAGGGCTTTACTATTCTGTTAAGTTCTTTCCAAGGATCAGACTGTCAAGCAATTGGTTTGTGCGAGGCACAGCTGTGGCCACCCCGAGGGGAGGGTGAACCAGCCCCAGCTGTTAGCACCTCGCCACGATCGAAGTGCCCTGCCGGAGTGAGCCCCCCACAGCACAGCCGTGCCCGGGGCTTTCCAGTGCAGGGCAGAGGGAGCGTGCTCAGCCGGGGAGCCGCCGCCTCGCCATTGCTGCTTAGGAAAGGCAGGGGGCAATTTGTACACACACAGAGCTCTCTCACACACACAAATAAATACACACTCACAGAGCTCTCATACACACACAGCTCACACACACAAATAGCTCTCTCTCTCTCTCTCTCACACACACACAAATACACACACACATAGCTCTCATACACACACAGAGCTCTCTCTCTCTCGCACACACACACACAGAGCTCACACACAAATACCCACACACAGCGCTCTCTCGCACACACACACACACACACCCCCCTCAGCGGGGTCTCTGCGCGGAGCTCCTACCTGGGGGTGTCCGGCCGGCGCACAGGGGCTCCGCGTGTCACCATCTCCCCGCGCGCGGCGGGGCGGAGAGAGGCGCGGCAGCCCCGCGGTGCCCGGGCAGCAGAGCCTCAGTCGCTCCCGCGCTGAGCGAGCCCCGCCGCCGCCATCCCGCGCCGCTGCCCGGTCCCGGCTCACAGCGCCCGCCGCCGCGCTGCTCCCATGACAGCCCCGCCGCGAAGCCCGCTCAGCCGGGTCGGCGGGAGGCTCGCAGCTTCGCCACAACAGCCCATGCCGGGCGCGGAGCTCGCCGCGCTGCCCTCAAGCTCCGAGGCTGCGGGGCTCCCTGAGGCGCCCGGCTCCGGGTCAGCACCAGGGGCGGCGGACAGCTCCAGGCGGGGAGAGAAACCCGGCTCCCAGCCGCAACCCCAGCCTCCCTCCCCTCTGCCCCGCCCCGCCAATCCCGGCTCGGCGCTCACGTCCCTGCTCTTTAATCGGCCGCGGGAGCGCAGAGCAGAGCCGGAGCGCGCTGCCCGGGCCCAGCCAACCCGCCGGGGCTGCTGCGCGCTGCTCTCCGCCAGCAGCAACTCCCCTAGGCCGGGAGAAGTGAGTCCCCCCCCCGGCTTAGCGTGCGGAGCTGGGGCGCGGGAGGGGGCCTCTGAGGTGGGAGTGGAGCGGGTGTCCGGGGGGGGGGTCAGAAATTAATTGAACCACGCTCTGGCTGAGCCTCCCCTCCCCCATGGCTACAAACTCCTGCGATGCCGGCCCCGGCCCTGAGGGCTGGGGCTGCTTGGAGAGGGCGTCTCGCCGCCAGCTCAAGGGGAAGCTGCGGCACGGGGCCCACACTCCCCCTTTGCAAAGTTTCTGTGGCTGTCTGACGCGACAGGAAAGCCCGCGCACTGAAGCTACTTCCACGCTCTGTCTGCTAAGAAGAGAGTTCAGCCCCGGAGCTGAGTACGGGTTTCCCTGAAGACTTGGCACTCTTGCTGAAATCCTAAAAGGAGCCCCTCCGCCGCCTTGACTTTGCAAGTGTTTAGGTTTTCATGTTTGAGTGGCCGGCAGGCTTTCATGCTCCTCTATAAACGCTGGTTCTGCAACTTCCTGTCAGAGACATTCAAAACTACTTTGAGAGCCGGTAACAAACGATCAGAACATTAAGTACAAAAACTCCATACAACTAACGTTCAGGTTGGAAAAGGAGTTGACAAAAGCCACTCAATTCACCACTGAAATAGGCTTCGGCACAGCTGCATGGGTGTCAGCTGCAACTTCCTAGAGAATCTTAATTCAAATGGACTGAACATAAGGATGTGCCACGTACACTAGGGACCCCATTTGTTTATTTATTATGATTTAAATAAAAGGAGACTGCTACCCACAGCTCTAGGTACCCTGACACTTATTTTAAATAACAAAGACTAACTGCCCAGCACCATAACAAAGCCCCAACACACAATGAGATTAAGTTAACCATCCAATAAGTTAAGTAGCAAAAACAAAAATACCACCTACATCCTAAATGATACCTTACTTAAACCCTTCAGCCCTTTCCAAAAGCTCTAGCAAACAGATGGTTGTTGCAGCATGTCAAGCCAAGGTCAACAGACTCAGGCTATTCTGGATTAATATGAGGGCAGTTCCAGAAGCCTGGGGCATAAAATATACAAAGAGCATCTTTTCTTTCCATACCACTCCTCCTGGTAGTATCTTGTAAGTGATTGGTATTGTAACCAGCATTACTGGAGTTAAGGCTTAAGTGTTAGCCTACAGTTTGCTCTCAGGAGCTTGGGAGTGTTCGTAGACAAAGGTACTATTCAAAAATTCATGCTGGTGAATGCAGAGTAAGTGTAAAATCATCCATGATTTAATAAAGAACAAGGCCTGATCTTACATGTATTACTGATGATTCATAGGATAACACTGCTGCACTAATTTAGATATTAGAGGCCCCAACAGGAAATTTGGTAAAGCATGAAGCTAAGAGGGATAGCTGAAAAAGTACCATGGCTGTTCTGTTTGCATCCTACCTGTAATAAAGGAGATTGTCCAACCCAAAACTGGATCCAGGATGGTTGTTTGAACTTAGATTAGAGATGGGCAAGAGTAAATTCTGCCCATATCATAAAATGACCATTGTCTTCTGTGGTTTGAGGTTGGGTTGCACCTATTCTTACTGTTTGGATAATCCACATTAAGAGGTTCATGGATCCCAAGTGTTTCTAGAGGGTTCTGAAGGAGATTATGATTTCTCTGACAGACACTATTAATGGATTGGTTGGATTTTATAAAGATCTTTGGCCTTTAATCTTCAACATCTTGGTTCATGCAGAATCTGCAACAAGTGAAGTGAGCAGGCAGATGGCTAGAGTGCCCGTAGGAGTATCTTGTATAGTCTGACCAGCTCTGTCAAAGATTTTTGTTAAAAGATTTTATATTGTGCCTGTGTGGGAGGCAAAAAGATTTCTTTACCTCAACCAAAACCTTCATAAAATCTCAGCTAGAAAATTTGTTTCAGGTGGTAACATCCTGGTTAATCTGGACATTGTCCTCTGACTCAGTGGTTCATATGAGTCCTTCATTCTGAGGGAATTGTTTGTTACTAGATTCAGAGTAAATGTCTGTGACTATAGGAACAGAGCAGTATCTTCAGAGGATTAATACTAAGTCTGCTCTGCTTGTGCTCTCTGGACCAAAAAAAGAAAAAGAGAGAATTAAATATGAACGCCTAGTTAAAATGAAGTGGTTAAAAAAAAAGAAAATATTGTAAAGCATAGAATAATGTATTTTGAGACTTCTTGTTTTCTGCTAAACTCTGTTCTTTCATTACCTTGTCCTCCTACCTACACCCATTTGCTTGTTTCATCTACCTGTTGCATTCTTTCTAATATGAGATTGTAGGCTCTTTGGGGCAGGGACCATCTTCTTTTTTATTTGTCTGTACAGCACCTAATATAATGAGGCCCTGATCCTAGACTCTACAATAATCATGAACAAGATATTGAAAGGAGGCTGTTCATTTTGGATCCCTCCATTAAGAACATAAGAATGGCCATACTGGGTCAGACCAAAGGTCCATCCAGCCCAGTATCCTGTCTACTGACAGTGGCCAATGCCAGGTGCCCCAGAGGGAGTGAATCTAACAGGTAATGATCAAGTGATCTCTCTCCTCCCATCCATCACCACCCTCTGACAAACAGAGGGTAGGGACACCATTCCTTACTCATCCTGGCTAATAGCCATTAATGGACTTAACTGGATAAATTCATGGAGGTTCTCTTTTAAACCCTGTTATAGTCCTAGCCTTCACAACCTCCTCAGGCAAGGAGTTCCACAAGTTGACTGTGTGCTGGTGAAGAAGAACTTCCTTTTATTTGTTTTAAACCTGCTGCCCATTAATTTCATTTGGTGGCACCTAGTTCTTATATTATGGGAACAAGTAAATAACTTTTCCTTATTCACTTTCTTCACATCACTCATGATTTTATATACCTCTATCATATCCCCCCTTAGTCTCCTCTTTTCCAAGCTGAAAAGTCCTAGCCTCTTTAATCTCTCCTCATATGGGACCTGTTCCAAACCCCTAATAATTTTAGTTGCCCTTCTCTGAACCTTTTCTAATGCCAGTATATCTTTTTTGAAATGAGGAGACCACATCTGTACGCAGTATTCAAGATGTGGGCGTACCATGGATTTATATAAGGGCAATAAGATTTTCTCTGTCTTATTCTCTATCCCCTTTTTAATGATTCCTAGCATCCTGTTTGCTTTTTTGACTGCCGCTGCACACTGCGTGGATGTCTTCAGAGAACTATCCACGATGACTCCAAGATCTTTTTCCTGATTAATTGTAGCTAAATTAGCCCCCATCATATTGCATGTATAGTTGGGGTTATTTTTCCCAATGTGCATTACTTTACATTTATCCACATTAAATGTCATTTGCCATTTTGTTGCCCAATCACTTAGTTTTGTGAGTTCTTTTTGAAGTTCTTCACAGTCTGCTTTGGTCTTAACTATCTTGAGCAGTTTAGGATCATCTGCAAACTGTGCCACCTCACTTTTTACCCCTTTCTCCAGATCATTTATGAATAAGTTGAATAGGATTGGTCCTAGAACTGACCCTTGGGGAACACCACTAGTTACCCCTCTCCATTCTGAAAATTTACAATTTATTCCTACCCTTTGTTCCCTGTCTTTTAACCAGTTCTCAATCCATGAAAGGATCTTTCCTCTTATCCCATGACAACTTAATTTACATAAGAGCCTTTGGTGAGGGACCTTGTCAAAGGCTTTCTGGAAATCTAAGTACACTATGTCCACTGGATCCCCCTTGTCCACATTCTTGGCTGCCCTGCTGAAGACACTTTAAAGGGGCAATATTTTCAGAGTTCTGAACAACCACCATTTTAAAGGTACCTCAGGTTGGGTACCCAAGAATGGAGACATCCAAAATTACTAGCCCTTTGAAAATCTGGGCCAATAATAATAAGTCACTAAAAATATATCCACATGCCAAGTTACATTTCTAACCCAAATTCTCGGCCTGATCTTGCAGCCCTTACTCACACAAGGAACTAATTCTGTGAGTAAGGGCTGTAAGACTGGGTCCTCTGTCTCAAGTATTCTCACTTTGTAAAAGTTAGTAATGCATCTTCTATTGTTGGAATACTTGGACTCTATGACACTTACATATACATAGACTTTAACATTACTCATTCCATGCACTGTACAACGTTTGTTATTAAGTTCCGTGAATTCATATTTTTTCATTCCAAAATTTGCCTTTTTAAAAAATGGCTGAAACACTAAATATCCATATGTGTACATCCAGTATGCCTTAACAGTATTTACCTATTTACAAGGTTTTATGTTGGTAGTTTTCAATACTATGGCCTTGTAACAGGGTGCAGCCCTCACTGCCAGACTGGACACCTCCTCCTGATAGTGCTGGGGATTAGCTCGAGGCTGATGCCCACATCCACGGTCTGCACACTGGCACTCTGTCTTTGCTCCCACCTATGGCTCCTCTCTCACCTCCCAGAACCACACCATCCTCTTTGTGATTCAGCCTTCTGGCTAGTTCATCATCTGTATTTCCCCCTTCTGGAAACAGTCCAGCCACTTCCCCAGTGGCAAGTGGGGGGGGGGGGGGGACCCAGGCCAGCCCACTACTCTAGGTCCCAACCCCAGGACCCTGATAAATAGAATCCTCCTGCTGCTCCTCTGTAACCTCTGTCAATGTTGCTCTATTTTCCTGGGCCACTACCCCATGGCCCCAGAACCTTCTTTGCCCTCTCCTCAGGGCACTCAGCTGCTCAGTCCCAAGAACCAGCCACTGCTCTGTCCAAAGTGCTTACAGTTCTCTCTGCCCTCCATGGACAGAGTCCTTACTCCCTGGGCTCCCAGCAGCAACTCACCTTCTCTGCCCTGCAGCTCCCTTTTATCTGAGCTTGCCAGGCCTGGATTGGTTGCTCCCTGCAACTTCTTCCTGATTGGCTGTGCTTCATAAAGCTTCTCTGGGCTGCTTGGACGACTCACCTTTATTGCACTTTCTGGGGCAGGGCACAATTTAAAGAATTAATCGCGATTAATCGTGTGATTAATCACACCGTTAAACAATAATATAATACCATTTATTTAAATATTTTTGGATGTTTTCTACATTTTCAAATATATTGATTTCAATTACAACTCAGAATACTTTATAATTATTTTTGATTACAAGTATTTGCACTGTTAAAAAAAACAAAATAAATAATATTTTTCAATTCACCTAATACAAATACTGTAGTGCAATCTCTTTATCATGAAAGTTAAACTTACAAATGTAGAATTATGTACAAAAAAACCCGCATTCAAAAATAAAACAATGTAAAATTTTAGAGCCTGCAAGTCCACTCAGTCCTACTTCTTGTTCAGCCAATCGCTCAGACAAAGAGGTTTGTTTACATTTGCAGGCGATAATGCTGCCCGCTTCTTGTTTACAGTATCACCTGAAAGTGAGAACAGGTGTTCTGATGGCACTGTTGTAGCCGGTGTCGGAAGATATTGTTGCAGTGGGGGAGGTTTAGGTTGGATATTAGGAAAAACTTTTTCACTTGGAGGGTGGTGAAGCACTGGAATGGGTTACCTAGGGAGGTGGTGGAATCTCCTTCCTTAGAGGTTTTTAAGATCAGGCTTGACAAAGCCCTGGCTGGGATGATTTAGTTGGGGATTTGTCCTGATTTGAGCAGGGGGTTGGACTAGATGACCTCCTGAGGTCCCTTCCAACTCTGATATTCTATAATTCTATATTTATGTGCCAGATGAGCTAAAGATTCATATGTCCCTCCATGCTTCAACCACCATTCCAGAGGACATGCATCCATGCTGATGATGGGTTCTGCTCGATAACAGTACAAAGCAGTGCAGATTGATGCATGTTCATTTTCATTATCTGAGTCAGATGCCACCAGCAGAAGGTTGATTTTCTTTTTTGGTGGTTTGGGTTCTGTAGTTTCTGCATCAGTGTGTTGCACTTTAAAGACTTCTGAAAGCATGCTCCACACTCATCCCTCTCAGATTTTGGAAGACACTTCAGATTCTTAAATCTTGGGTCGAGTGCTGTAGCTATCTTTATAGATTCATAGATTCTAGGACTGGAAGGGAACTCGAGAGGTCATCGAGTCCAGTCCCCTGCCCTCATGGCAGGACCAAATACTGTCTAGAGACCATCCCTGATAGACATTTATCTAACCTACTTTTAAATATCTCCAGAGATGAAGATGCCACAACCTCCCGAGGCAATTTATTCCAGTGTTTAACCACCCTGACAGTTAGGAACTTTTTCCTAATGTCCAACCTAAACCTCCCTTGCTGCAGTTTAAGCCCATTGCTTCTTGTTCTAACCTTAGAGGCTAAGATGAACACGTTTTTTCCCTCCTCCTTATGACACCCTTTTAGATACCTGAAAACTGCTATCATGTCCCCTCTCAGTCTTCTCTTTTCCAAACTAAACAAACCCAATTTTTTCCTTCATAGGTCATTTAGAAATCTTACACTGGTACCTTCTTTGCATTTTGTCAAATCTGTAGTGAAAGTGTTCTTAAAATGAACAACATGTGCTAGGTTATCAGCCAAGACTGCTATAACACGAAATATATGACAGAATGCAGGTAAAACAGAGTAGGGGACCTACAATTTCCCCCCACATAGTTCAGTCACAAATGTAATTAACACATTATTTTTTTAACGAGTGTCATCAGCATGGAAGCATGTCCTCTGGAATGGTGGCCAAAGCATGAAGGGGCATACGAATGTTTAGCATATCTGGCATGTAAATACCTTGCAATGCCGGCTACAAAAATGCGCAAATATCTGTTCTCACTTTCTGGTGACATTGTAAATAAGAAGTGGGCAGCATTAGCTTCCGCAAATGTAAACAAACTTGTTTGTCTTAGCGATTGGCTGACCAAGAAGTAGGACTGAGTGGACTTGTGGGCTCTGAAGTTTTACATTGTTTTGTTTTTGAGTGCAGTTATGTAACAAAAAAAAAATCTACATTTGTAAGTTGCACTTTCATGATAAAGAGATTGAACTACAGTAACTGTATGAGGTGAATTGGAAAATACTATTTCTTTTGTTTATCATTTTTACAGAGCAAATATTTGTAATAAAAATAATATACACTTTGATTTCAATTACAATACAGAATACTATATATTTGAAAATGTACAAAAACATCCAAAATATTTAATAAATTCCAATTGGTATTCTATTGTTTAACAGTGTGATTAAAACAGCGATTAATCACAATTAATTTTTTTAACTGCGATTAATTTTTTTGAGTAAATTACGTGAGTTAACTGCCATTAATCGACAGCCCTACTATAAAGGCTCCCACCTCTATACTTCACAACCCTCCTGCTGCATTGGGAAGATTAACTCCCAGCGCCAACATGAGTATATTTTGTACAAAAAAACCCGCATTCAAAAATAAAACAATGTAAAATTTTAGAGCCTGCAAGTCCACTCAGTCCTACTTCTTGTTTATTTTAAATGTTCCAAATTTTCTTCTCACCTTCCTCTTCCACCTTGCCTGAAAATGAGTATTTATCCCATTTGAAATTATTTAAAAATAGAGGAATTGGAGAAAGGGACTGGATTTGCCTTTCATCAGTGCTGCTGCTAAGGAAGCTGAGGTAAAGTAAGAGCTGTTCTGGGTGGGGGGTGAGTGAGGAGAACATAAGCATGTAAAAAGCTGAGGGAGCCATGTTTGTTATAAAAAGAACAGGAGTACTTGTGGCACCTTAGAGACTAACAAATTTATTAGAGCATAAGCTTTCGTGGGCTACAACCCACTTCTTCAGATGCATATAGAGTGAAACATATATTGAGGAGATATATATACACACATACAGAGAGCATGAACAGGTGGGAGTTGTCTTACCAACTCTGAGAGGCCAATTAAGTAAGAGAAAAAAAACTTTTGAAGTGATAATCAAGATAGCTCAGTACAGACAGTTTGATAAGAAGCAAGTGTGAAAATACTTACAAGGGGAGATAGATTCAATGTTTGTAATGGCTCAGCCATTCCCAGTCCTTATTTAATCCTGAGTTGATTGTGTCTAGTTTGCATATCAATTCCAGCTCAGTAGTCTCTCGTTGGAGTCTGTTTTTGAAGTTTTTCTGTTTTAAGATAGCCACCCGCTGGTCTGTCATAGAATGGCCAGACAGGTTAAAGTGTTCTCCCACTGGTTTTTGAGTATTATGATTCCTGATGTCAGATTTGTGTCCATTAATTCTTTTGCGTAGAGACTGTCCGGTTTGGCCAATGTACATGGCAGAGGGGCATTGCTGGCACATGATGGCATATATCACATTGGTAGATGTGCAGGTGAACGAGCCCCTGATGGTATGGCTGATGTGATTAGGCCCTATGATGATGTCACTTGAATAGATATGTGGACAGAGTTGGCATCGGGCTTTGTTACAAGGATAGGTTCCTGGGTCAGTGTTTTTGTTCAGTGATGTGTGGTTGCTGGTGAGTATTTGCTTTAGGTTGGGGGGTTGTCTGTAAGCGAGGACAGGTCTGTCTCCCAAGATCTGTGAGAGTAAAGGATCATCTTTCAGGATAGGTTGTAGATCTCTGATGATGCGCTGGAGAGGTTTTAGTTGGGGGCTGAAGGTGACAGCTAGTGGTGTTCTGTTATTTTCTTTGTTGGCCCTGTCTTGTAGGAGGTCACTTCTGGGTACTCGTCTGGCTCTGTCAATCTGTTTTTTCACTTCAGCAGGTGGGTATTGTAGTTTTAAGAATGCTTGATAGAGATCTTGTAGATGCTTGTCTCTATCTGAGGGATTGGAGCAAATGCGGTTATATCTTAGAGCTTGGCTGTAGACAATGGATCGTGTGGTGTGTCCTGGATGGAAGCTGGAGGCATGTAGCTAAGTGTAGCGGTGAGTAGGTTTCCGGTATAGGGTGGTATTTATGTGACCATCGCTTATTAGCACAGTAGTGTCCAGGAAATGGACCGCTTGTGTGGATTGATCTAGGCTGAGGTTGATGGTGGGATGGAAATTATTGAAATCACGGTGGAATTCCTCAAGGGCTTCTTTTCCATGGGTCCAGATGATGAAGATGTCATCAATGTAGCGCAAGTAGAGTAGGGGCGTTAGGGGACGAGAGCTAAGGAAGCGTTGTTCTAAGTCAGCCATAAAAATGTTGGCATACTGTGGGGCCATGCGGGTACCCACAGCAGTGCTGCTGACTTGAAGGTATATATTGTCCCCATATATACCTTCAAGTATAGACACAATCAACTCAGGATTAAATAAGGACTGGGAATGGCTGAGCCATTACAAACATTGAATCTATCTCCCCTTGTAAGTATTTTCACACTTGCTTCTTATCAAACTGTCTGTACTGAGCTATCTTGATTATCACTTCAAAAGTTTTTTTTTCTCTTACTTAATTGGCCTCTCAGAGTTGGTAAGACAACTCCCACCTGTTCATGCTCTCTGTATGTGTGTATATATATCTCCTCAATATATGTTTCACTCTATATGCATCCGAAGAAGTGGGTTGTAGCCCACGAAAGCTTATGCTCTAATAAATTTGTTAGTCTCTAAGGTGCCACAAGTACTCCTGTTCTTTTTGCGGATACAGACTAACACGGCTGCTACTCTGAAACATGTTTGTTATAGACACAGGGATGTGGAGTTCTGAGGGCAATATTCAACCAGAGTGCAGGTAAATGAGACATAACTGTACAGTTGTCAGTCAGTAACTACAGTATCCCTCCCTCTTACTGATAAGACAATTTTCAGAGTAGCAGCCGTGTTAGTCTGTATCAGCAAAAACAACAAGGAATCCTTGTGGCACCTTAGAGACTAACAAATTTATTTGGGCATAAGCTTTCATGGGCTAGAACCCACTTCATCAGAGTGGAGTGGAACATACAGGAGCAGGTATAAATACATGAAAAGATGTGAATTGCCTTACCAAGTATGAGGTCAGTCTAACAAGAAAAATCAATTAACAGCAGGATACCAAGGGAGGAAAAATAACTTTTGAAGTGATAATGAGAGTGGCCCATTTCAGACAGTTGACAAGAAGGTTGTTGACAAAATTGACAAGAAGGTTGACTAATTTCCTCCTACTGTTACTCACACCTTCTTGTCAACTGTCTGAAATGGGCCACTCTCATTATCACTTCAAAAGTTAGCTCAGTGGTTTGAGCATGGGCCTGCTAAACCCAGAATCGTGAACTCAGTCCTCGAGGGGGCCATTTAGGGATCGGGGGGAAACTGTCAGGGACAGTACTTAGTCCTGCTAGTGAAAGCAGGGGACTGGACTCAATGACCTTTCAAGGTCCCTTTCAGTTCTATGAGATAGGTATATCTCCATATATTTTAATTTTTTTCTTTCCTGGTGAGGACACTCACCACTGACAGAAGGAGGGTAGCGTGGACATCAGCCAGACTTACAATATGGGAGACACTTTCATGTTTGTATAATCACTCAGGTGTGTGCTGAGCATTGGCACTGCATGTACCCATCAGGATTGCTTGTGTTGATGCAAAGTGCGGTGCACTACAGGTAGGTATCCCAGTGTGCCATGAGCCACCATCCAGCACAATGCCCTTTGGGAGATTTTTGCAACGAATTGTAAGATAGAAGTGACTCACCCAGGGATCTCTGGGAGCAGAGATCAGGTACCCAGCATGCAACTTTCTCCATCCCATAATGGCATCCATATCCCATAATTTCTGCACCATAAAATCCTACAAACCCACACAGCACTTTTCTGTCTCCATCATCTCTGACAGAAGCATAGAGTCCACAGAGCTCTGCACTATTCTCATGAATGTTACAAATACAGGATGCACAATTCTTCTGTATTTGCAGACCTGTGGGAATTACTGCAGCAATGGGGGACATGATGGTTTCTTTGAGGACAGTTTAAAAAAGGACATAGTGAAAAACAATTCAAGTTTGTTGGTGGTGTTCATGGAGCAGCTGCAAAAGGTGGAGCTCCACTTCTGGGCCTGAGACACTAGCACTGCCTGGTGGGATTGCATCATAATGCAGGCTTGGTACGACAAGCAGTGGCTGCAGAACTTTCAGATGCAAAATGCCATATTCCTGGATATGTGTGCAGCGCTCATCCCAGTCTTCCAGTGCCTGGACAACAGAATGAGAGCTGCACTGACAGTGGAGAATCATACTACAGAAATTTGCAACACTGGATTGATACCAATCAGTAGGAAATCATTTTGGAGTTGGAAAATCCACAGAAGGGCCATTATCATGCAAGTGTGCAGGTCCATTAGTCATTTCCTGCTATGCAGGACTGTGACTCTCAGTAATGTGCAGGGCGTAGTGGATGGATTTGCAGTAACGAGGTTCCCAAACTGGTCTGGGGTGAGAGATGGCATGCACATCCCTATTTTGGCACCAGACCAGCGTGCCACAGAGTACATGAACAGAAAGGGCTACTCTGCTATAAGAACATAAGAATGGTCATATTGGGTCATACCAATGGTCCATATAGCCTAGTATCCATTCTTTCGACAGTGGCCAATGTCAGGTGCTTCAGAGGGAACGAACAGAACAGGGCAATTATTGAGTGATCCATCCCCTGTCGTCCAGTTCCAGCTTCTGGCAGTCAGAGGCTCAGGGACACCAGAAGCATGGGGTTGCATCCTTAACCATCTTGGCTAATAGCCATTGATGGACCTATCCTCCAGGAACTTATCTAATTCTTTTTTGAATCCAGTTGTAGTTTTGACCTCCACAATATCCCATGGCAACAAGTTCTACAGTTTGACTGTGCGGTGTGTGAAGAAATACTTCTTTTTGTTTGTTTTAAACCTGCTGCCTATTAATTTCACCGTCTTTCTTCTGTTACGTGAAGGGTTAAATAGCACTTCATTATTCACTTTCTCCATACCATTCATGATTTTATTGACCTCTATCTTATCCCCCTTAGTCATCTCTTTTTCCCCAAGCTGAACAGTCCCAATCTCCTCATATGGAAGCTGTTCCATGCCCCTAATCATTTCAGAGTCAGAGCACTGTACTTTACCAACTTCTCTCCTACCCTCCTTATCAGGATATAGAGTTGCCCCTTTAATAATTTCATCCCTAAAGGATGTCTCCTGAACAGTGTGCTCCTCCGCATCGGTTAGCTTTCCCCCAGCCCTTAATTTAACAAATCCTCTGCAACCTTTTTAATTTTACATCCCAGCAGTTTGGTTCCAATTTGGTTTAGGTGAAGCCCATACTTCCTGTCTAGGCTCCTCCTTTCCCAAAAGGTTCCCCAGTTCCCAATAACCCTAAACCCTCCACCCTACACCATGGTCTCATCTATGCATCAAGATCTTGCAAGTCTGCCCATCTTCCTAGCCCTGTGCATGGAACTGGAAGCATTTCAGAGAATGCTACCATGGGGGTCCTGAACTTTAATCTCTTTCCTAGCAACCCTAATTTGGCCTCCAGGACCTCTATCCCTATGTCACTGGTACCTACATGTACCACAACCATCAGTTCCTCTCCAGCACTGCACGTAAGTCTGTCTAGCTCTCTTGTGAGATCCTGCAAGGTGCAAAGTTCGTGGGTATTTACCGTGCTGTTCTCATAGTCATCACAAACCAAACTATCTATATTTCTAATCCAATCCCACATTACTATTACCTGCCTCTTCCTGGGGTTCCCTCCCCAGAAGGGATATCCTCCATGCAAGAGGATACCATGACATGAACTGGAAGGAGGGTCCCAACTATGTGACTGTTTCCCTCCCCTTCAGCTTGCTGTTCTCCTTCCCGAAGACTTAACAGTATACAAGCTGTCAGACTGGGGTGGGACCATTCTATTGTGTCCCTAAAAGTCTCATCTCAGTACCTCACAGTCTCCTTTAGATCCTCCAGTTCAACCACTCCGGTATCAAGAGCAAGTACTGTGTCTCTGAGGGCCATGAACTGCTTGTACTGCATCCACACATGCCACTTACCCACAAGGCAGGTAACCGTACATGCTGCATTCAGTGAAATAAGCTGGATAGTCTCCACTCTGCTGTCCTAGGCGCTGCATGAACACCGAACAAAAAGACAGTCCCTGCCTCATAAAGCTTACATTCTAAGTATAAGACTACCTTAAGAGACAACAGATGGATAGAGACAGACTAATTGTAAGAAGATAGCCTAGCTTAGGTAAAGGTGATAAGCAGGTCTGTCCTAGATAAAGGAATGTGCATTTACCTCAATTTACATATTAGCCATAAATAAAGCTATCAAACAAACCAGTGGGGGTTGTCTTGCACCTGAACTTGAGTGACAGAGAATTAACATGGCTCCTGTACCCCAGAGACACACAAGAGACTGAATCCCATGGCGGGGGGCTTACTAAGTTTGAGAACAAAGACAATTCTTTGGGAAAATAAGGAACACCTAAGATGACAAGGGAAATCAGCATCCCTCGTACTTCTGTGGAAGGTGCTCACTGAGGGACAGTCAGCAATGCCGGACAAAGTAATTGGTGAGCAAAACCATCTTAGACAAAGACTGTGCCTTGCTAGATACATTTAGACTTTTAGATGTGTGTTTTCACTTTTATTTACTTGTAACCATCTGTAGTGAGTCCATATTGGTTGACCGGGAGGTGGGCGGGTTCACCCGCCCACTGCTAAAGGCCCCTCCCCCAACTTAGCGGGAGGGACCACTGGACCCAGAACCAAGTAATTCCGTGGGACAACTAATAAAAAAACAGGAAGTAAGGTGACAATCAAAGGTTCAAAATCAGTAAACCAAATGGGGACACCGAGCAAAGAACCCCGGACAGCGCCCACTGCTCCTCAAAGGAGGCAAGGGAGCCAGCGGACGCTGCCCAGTGGAACTCCGCTCGGAGACGTGAAACCAAAAAGGTACGAAAGTAGGCCTCACAGTCGCAGAGCACCCCCTCGGCCAACATCTTCTCCCTGGTATTATAGATGGTAAGCTTGGCTAGAGCCAGGAAGAGGTTGACGAGGAGGTCCCGCGACTTCGTGGGGCCACGAATAGGGTGAGCATAAATAAACAAGTGAGGGGAAAAATGCAGCCAGAACCTCAACAAGAGGTTCTGGAGGAGCCGGAACAGGGGCTGCAGCCTGGCGCACTCAAGGTAGGCATGCGCCAGGGTCTCCCGTATGCCACAAAATGGGCAGGCTTCGGGAATGGGGGTGAACCTCGCTAAGTACACGCCCGTGCCCACGGCTCCGTGAAGGAGCCGCCAACCAACATCCCCGGCGGGTCGTGGAACCAAGGTGGAATAAAGACTGGCCCACCGGGGTTTCTCACTCTCCACAGGTATCAAATAGTCCCGCCACTTGGTGTCGGGGCGGGACACGAGGGTGAGAAAATGCAACGTGTGGAGCACGAGCGTGTACAGGTGGTCTCTGGGCGCGGTTCGAAACCGGACCGGCTGCAGAGCATGCAGCTGGCTCGGATTATGGGATCGTGGGAGCTGGGGGGGCTCACGGAGCAGGGGCCCAATAAAAAGATCCGGAGGGCCCGGGGTGAGGGGTGGGCGGGGAACGCCCTCCCGCAGGGCCCGCCACAAAAAGCTGATAGCGGGAGGTGACAGTGCAGCGCCTACCTCCTGGAGCACACGCAGAGGGGTCGTGAGGGTGGAGAGCCCCATGCGCCGACCAAGCGCACGGGGATCCACCCAGTCCCCTCCGGCATAGTCCAGGAGGTCTCCGACCCTAGTGATTCCCGCCAGGATCAACCTCCGGCTCACCGAGGGTGACTCCGCCACCTGCACACGGAGAGCAGGATTGTGTAGCAGGGGCTCCGCGAGGAGATCTGCGCCCTCGGTGGCCACAGTGGACCTGGTCGCCGAAAAAAGCTTCCATGTCCGGAGAATGTCCTGGTAGAAGACCGGCAGCTCCGAGAGGTCACGCGGAAGACCTCTCGGGTGAAGAAAAAGGAGCTGCCGGTCGTAGCGGAGCCCTCGAAGGCGGCGGAGGAAGGCGTGCGCCAACGTGCTCCATGCCG
This sequence comes from Emys orbicularis, assembly GCF_028017835.1. Taxonomy (NCBI): domain Eukaryota; kingdom Metazoa; phylum Chordata; order Testudines; family Emydidae; genus Emys; species Emys orbicularis. The sequence continues at coordinate 247,368,748 of NC_088683.1, forward strand.
GACTACCCGCACCATAAAGGAGCCTCTGCAGGGCCTGGAGGCGGAAGACATGGACCTGGCTACGAAGGCAGATCAGGCCCTGTCCCCCCTCCTCCAGGGGAAGACTCAAAACCCCCGCAGAGACCCAGTGCAGTCCCGGCCAGAAAAACTCCAGGGCTAACCTCTGGAGTCTGGCCAGGATCCCCGGGGCCGGGCTCAGGGTGTTGAGCCGGTGCCAGAGCATGGACAGGACGAGCTGGTTCAGCACCAGCGCCCTCCCTCGCAGGGAGAGACACCGGAGCAGTCCCGTCCATCTCCGCAGCCGCTCACCCACCCTGGCCTCCAAATCCTGCCAGTTCTCCGGCGGAGAAGGATGCGTGGCGGAAAGGTAAACGCCAAGATAAAGCAGCGGACCCGCGCTCCACCGGATGGCTTGAAGCGCGGGTGGGAGGGAGCTCGCCCGCCACCCGTCCCCGACCACCAGGCCAGAGCTCTTGACCCAGTTGACCCTGGCGGAGGAGGCCGCCGAATAAACGCCCTGGCAGGCCTCCACCCGCACCAGATCCTCCGGGTCCTGGACCACGAGGAGCACGTCGTCGGCGTACGCCGACAGGACCAGCCGCATCTCCGGCTCCCGGAGCACCAACCCCGCCAACCTCCGACGGAGGAGGCAGAGGAAGGGCTCGATCGCCAGAGCGTACAGCTGGCCCGAGAGGGGGCACCCCTGCCGCACTCCTCGCCCGAAGCTGACCGGCTCGGTCAGGGTCCAGTTGAGCCTGACCAGACACTCCGCCTTGGCGTACAGCACCTGGAGAAAAGTCACAAACAGGGGCCCGAAGCCGAACGCCCGCAGGGTGCCCAGGAGATACCCGTGGTCCATCCTGTCGAACGCCTTCTCCTGGTCCAGGGACAGGAGGGCGAACGACAGACCATCCCTACGCCCCAGCTCTAACAGGTCCCGGACCAAGTACAAGTTATTAAAGATACTACGGCCCGGGACGGTGTAGGTCTGGTCAGGATGGACCACGTCCGCCAGCACGGACCCCAGCCGCAGCGAGATGGCTTTCGCTACGACCTTATAGTCCGTGCTGAGGAGCGAGAGGGGACGCCAATTCCGTAAATCGCGAAGGTCCCCCTTCTTCGGCAACAGGGCGAGCACAGCTCGCCGGCACGAGAGAGGGAGGACCCCGCCCTGCAAGGACTCGGCCCAGACGGTAACGAGGTCCGGGCCGAGGACATCCCAGAACACGCGGTAGAATTCCACGGTCAGCCCATCCATGCCCGGCGACTTGTTAGTGGGCATGAGCTGGAGGGCTGCCGAGAACTCGGCTAGGGAGAGAGGCAACTCCAGCCGGTCTCGGTCGCCCGCGCCGACCGTCGGGAGCTCGGTCCAGAGCACCCTGCGGGCCTCAGCGTCGGTCGGATCCGGGGAGAAAAGAGCGGCGTAGAAGGCCCTGGCCCTGCCACGCATCTCCTCCGGATCCGTGAGGGGGGAGCCGTCCTCCGCCAGGAGGCAGGTGACATGCTTTTTGGCCCCCCTCCTTTTCTCCAGGGCGTAGAAGAAGCGGGAGCCACGATCCATCTCCCGAAGGAGACGGATGCGGGATCGAACAAACGCGCCCCGGGCTCGGTGATCTTCCAGGGCCCGGAGCTCCTCCCGCTTCTCCCGGTACGCCGCGCAGAGGGATGGATCCTCGGGGCCGGAGGCCAGACGCCTCTCTAACTCCAAGACCTCCCGCTCCAACTGCCCTATCAGCGCACCCCTTCGCCGGCTGGCGCCCCGGGTGTAGTTCCGGCAGAAGAGCCGCGCACGGACCTTCCCCACGTCCCACCACCGCCGCGCCGAGGGAAAGGCGCGCCGCTGCTCCCGCCAGGCTATCCAGAACACCCGGAAGGAAGCCACGAAGCCCACGTCCTCCAGCAAACTATTATTAAAATGCCAATAGGCCGGCCCCGGCCGCTCAGAACTGAGAGAGGCCGTCACGGTCACCAAATGGTGATCCGAGAACGGGGCCGGCCGAACGCTGGAGGCGTGGGCCTGGGCCAGATGAAAGCGGGACAGATAGATTCGGTCCAACCGGGAGTGACGCGACCGGTCGTCCTCCACCCGGACATAGGTGAAGGTGGTATCATCGTCCGGGTGGTGTTCGCGCCAGACGTCCACCAGGGAGTGATGGTCTACAATCTCCCTGAGGACGCCCGCGGCCGCCTGGGAAGTCTCAATCCCGGAGCGATCCTGGTCCTCGAGGGTGGTATTAAAGTCCCCTCCCAGGACCAGGCACTCGCTAGAATCCAGAGTGCCGAGGAAGGCCGCCGCCTGCTTAAAAAAAGGCACGCGCTCCGGGCCCTTGTTCGGGGCATAAACGTTGACCAAATTCAAAACCAGCCCCTCCACGCGGGCCCGGACGTGCAGCAGGCGGCCCGGCACGACCTCGGTGACCCCCAGCACCTCAGGCCGCAGCCCCGGGGAGAACAGGGTGGCCACCCCAGCCGAGTGGGCGCTAAGGTGGCTAAAATAAACCCCGTCACCCCACTCCAGCCGCCAGCTAGCCTCGACAGCCGGGGCCGCGTGGGTCTCCTGCAGGAAAATCACAGAGTACCCCCCCTCACGAAGGAAGGAGAGCACCTGGCTCCTGCGAAAACCCACCCTACAGCCCCGGGCGTTCAACGAAGCAAACGTGGTGACCGTCATGCTGAGGGCTGGGGCAGATCCTCACTGGCAGAGGGATCGACAGCCTCCAGCGGGCCTCGCAAGATTCCATGCTCGACCCCGAAGGCCAACAAGGAGTCGCGGAATCTGCGGGCCCGCCGGTAGGCCGCGAAGTCCCGCCGATCGGACCCTCGCCCCTCCCCCAAAAGCGCCCTCACGGCCTGAAGAACGAGATGGAAGTCCCCCCAGCGCCGAAGGGCCATCGGCACCTTACCCTGGGAACCACGGAAATCTGATAAAAAGAGGCGCAGCTCATCCCGCAGCGCGGAGGGGGAGGCAGCGGCCGAGCCGCCGCCGACCTCCGGCAGGGCCCCGGAAGGGTCCTCGCGGACGGACAAACAAGGGGCCGAGCCCCGGCGCTGCTGTGCCGGGCTGCTCGTCCCCAGTCCCGGCAGAGGAGAGGGCGGTTGAGAAAACAACACAGCCCCCACAGTGGCGGGAAGGGGAAAAACAAAAGCTGCTCCCCGAGGGTCGTCCGTAGGCAACGGAAACGCGACAACCCCGGGGGTAGCAGGGGGACCCGAGGTGGCAGGAGAAGACACCTCGGGAACAAAAACAGGAAGCTGAACAGAAGAGGGGGTAGGACCAGGGACCGGAACGGGCTCCCCTTCACCCGCTGCCAAACCAACGGGAGCAGCAGGGACAGGGGAAGCTTCAGGGGCAGGTAAGGTAGAAGGGGTGGGATCAGGGGCAAAAACCGGCTGCTCAGCAACAGCCGTCGCCCCAAGGGGCTCGGCGGCTGTGCACGAGACGGTAGGCGCGGCCGGACTAGCAGGCAGGGCAGGTAAGGTGGAAAGGGCGGGATCGGGGGCAAGAACCGGCTGCGTAGCAACAGCTGTCGCCCCTAGGGGCTCGGCGGCTGTGCACGAGACGGTAGTCGCGGCCGGGCTGGCAGGTAGGGCCAAGGGTTCCCCCAAAACTAATCCGGGGGTGGCAGAACCGGGAGTAGGAGGGGGAGGCGGGACTAAATCAACACCCGGATCGGGGCCCACCGGTGGAAGAGCGTCCTCCCCTTGGGTAACCGGTGTCAAACCCAGGGCCTCGATCTCATCAAAAAAGGAGGCGAAAGCGGTCCCCCCGGCCCCGGCGTCCTCCCCGCCAGACACAGGGACGAAAGCCGCCCCGGCATCGGCGGTGGTGGTGGGAGGCACGGACGAAGCAAGGACCGGGGAAACCGCCACTGAAGCCACCTCAGGTGGAGGCTCAACGATAGGAAGAGAAGGTTCCCTAGCCGCTGCCACGGCATCTACGGTCTCCATGGCCAGCGCTTCCTGCTGGGCACCGTCCGGGGGCGCGTTACCAGAACCAGCAACTGCGGCCCCCCGCAACATCTTTCGGGGGTTTAGCTCTCCCTCCTCATCGGAGGGAAGGGAGAGAGCCTGCGATCTGTGGGCTCTGCGCTTCCCCCGGACGGTCACCCAGCCCCCTGAGGTGGAAGAGGAGGTGGAGGGCTGGTCAGCAGGGGCGGGGTCGGCTCGGGGTGGTAGGGGCAAAGGGCCATCAGGGAGAGGGGAAACCTCCCCCTGGGGCGGGCTCCGCCCCGCGGCTGGCAAAAGCCGTCCCGCTCGCTCCCCCACATGTCTCGCCGATCCAGGGTTGTCGACGGCAAGGCCCGCCCGCTCAGCTGTCTCCGCGGCCAGAGCGGGAGTCACGGCAAAAGGAGGAGGAGCGGCGGTAGCAGCAGTGGCCGAACCGCTAGGATCGTCAGCGACGATAGGGCCGGCACCCGCTCGGGCCCCGGGGGTCTCGGACGCCCTTCCAGATCGGGCCAGGGGACAGTCTCTCCGGACATGCCCCGGCGCTCGGCAGAGGAAGCACCGGGCCTCCCCCGTCGAATAGTGCACCCGATAGTGGGCCCCGTGGTAGGGCACCAGGAAGGACCCCTCGAGCACCGCTCCGGCACCCGCCGCCGGCGGCAGCTGGAGCTGGACCTGCCGGCGGAACGACAGGATGTGACGGAGGGTGGGGTCTTTACAGCCCAACGAGAGAGGGTTTAAAATAGAAATGGGCTTCCCCATGGCGGAGAGGGCAGGCAACAGGGCGGCGTTGGGGAGGTAGGGCGGAACGGAGGTCAAGACCACCCGTACGCCCAGGTCCTCCAAGGGTTCCAAAGGAACAAACACACCTCCCACCGCCAGGCCTCTTTCCACCGCCTCCTGCGCGGCGGCCTCCGATGCCAGGAAGAACACGGCCTTCCCATACATTTTGGAAGCCGCCACGATGGCCATGGGCCCCACCACCCTCGCCAACGCCCGCACGTAGGTCTCGATATGGGGCGAGGCAGGCACAAGGTGGCAGCGGATGCCATGCCTCCTAGTTAGCGAGGGGAAGGGGCCCAGGTCGCCAGAGATGGGTCCGGAGGCAGCGGTCGGGGCGGAAGGTGCAGCGGTACGCGGAGGGGCGGCGGCCACCTGGGCGTACGCTCTGTGGGCTCGAGAGGTAGCGCTCTCAGAGCCGGTGAAAGGGACGGCAGGAGAGGGAGGGGCCGCGGCCGATGTCGAGGCCGTGGCGGGGATCGCAGCCCCGCCCGCAGGAGGCTTGGTCCCACGGGCGGGGCCCTTGCCCTTCTTCTTCCCCTGGCCCTTCCTGCCGGTGGAAGAGGCAGCCGTGGCAGCGGCGTTGTCTAGGGCAGGGCCGGCCAAGGGGCCGGTCACCGGGGCGGGCGGGGGCAACAGGGCAGAGGAAGAGAGCGGGACAGGGGCAAGAACACGGGCAGGGGCAGGGGTGGTGGCGGGGGGAGGGGCAGGGAATAAACCAGAAGCAGAGTCCCCCGCCATAACAACCTTCAGCTGCAAACGGGGCGGGGAAAAAGGGGAAGAGGAGGGGGGAGGGGCCTAACCACACCCTCCTAGAAAGCTACAGAGAGGGGAGGAGGGCGCCTCTGGGAGAATGCCGGCTCCTCCGGCTACACTGTTGGGGGGGGGGGAAACTATAACAACAATATAAGGGGGCAAAAACAGTGCAGAAAAGGGGGGGGCGACACGAGCGCGCGCGGGGGGAAAGGGGGGGGGGGGAAACAGAGCAGCGGCCCAGGAATATAAACAAATTCCCAGCCAACTGCAAAAACTTCGGCCAGCTGCAATTCAAGGACAAGGCCGAGAACACAGCCAGCAGGCTAGAAACCGTGGGGGGGGGGGGGAAATGGGGGAAGGGGAGGGGGGAAGAGCACCAAAAGAACAAACCGAAGGGGCCGAAAAAAAAGGGGGGGGCGGGATAAACGGGGGGCTACAGGGAGGGGACCTCCCCAACTAAACGCAGCAGGGGGGGGGGGAAGGTGCACCCACAGCGCTTGTGAAGCGGAGGTCCTGCCGCCCACTGCTGTAAACAAACAGTCCCGGACGGTGGAAGAGGGCGGGGGGGGCAAACAGCCCCGCCGAGGAACGAAGAGCAGGTCCAGGCGACACGCGGGACGGTGGAGGGGTTGTCGGCGGTGGGGGTGGTGGCAGAGGGGGAGCAGATGGACGAAGGGGGGGGGGGCACCGCGCCCCTCCCCGCGCTCCCTGCAATACAGGGGACGGGACAGAAGGATCCCAAGTCGACCTCAGAGTTTCTTGGCACGCGATGGCTCCCACTCCGAGGAATTACGAGCGGGAGGCTCAGTACCGTCCACACTCCACAGTCCGCTCCAGGGGACAGGACAAAAGGATCTCGAGCCGACCTCAGAGCGTCCTAGCACACGATGGCTTCCACTCCGAGGAATTACGAGTGAGAGGCTCAGTTCCGTCCACCCTCCGAACGCGACTGGAGGCAGCACCACCCCAGGAGCAAAGATGGCAAAGTCACTCAACAAAACACATTTCTTAAGCAATCCCCTCCACAATCTCCCGAATCAGGAACCTAGTCTCCTCCGACTCCGCGACGGAGGCAGCGGCTCCCACACAGGAACAGCAGTGAGCGTCAGGCGTCCGGCCAGGCAAACAGGCAGGCAGGTAGGCAGGCAAACAAGCAAGCCAGCAAGCAGGTGGGCCCCCAGATGGTGTCGGTGTTGGTGTCGGGGGGGCCGGTGCTTCTCCCTCTGGAGGCGAGGGGGGGGGCAGGCCGGCAAGGCCCCCCCCTCCGCACTCACTCACTCACGCAGCAGCAGCAGCAGCAGCAGCAGAGGGCCAGGGAGGGAAGGAGGGAGAATAGAGCAGGAGCTCCAGCACCAGGCGACCGATCCCTCCCTGTAGTGAGTCCATATTGGTTGACCGGGAGGTGGGCGGGTTCACCCGCCCACTGCTAAAGGCCCCTCCCCCAACTTAGCGGGAGGGACCACTGGACCCAGAACCAAGTAATTCCGTGGGACAACTAATAAAAAAACAGGAAGTAAGGTGACAATCAAAGGTTCAAAATCAGTAAACCAAATGGGGACACCGAGCAAAGAACCCCGGACAGCGCCCACTGCTCCTCAAAGGAGGCAAGGGAGCCAGCGGACGCTGCCCAGTGGAACTCCGCTCGGAGACGTGAAACCAAAAAGGTACGAAAGTAGGCCTCACAGTCGCAGAGCACCCCCTCGGCCAACATCTTCTCCCTGGTATTATAGATGGTAAGCTTGGCTAGAGCCAGGAAGAGGTTGACGAGGAGGTCCCGCGACTTCGTGGGGCCACGAATAGGGTGAGCATAAATAAACAAGTGAGGGGAAAAATGCAGCCAGAACCTCAACAAGAGGTTCTGGAGGAGCCGGAACAGGGGCTGCAGCCTGGCGCACTCAAGGTAGGCATGCGCCAGGGTCTCCCGTATGCCACAAAATGGGCAGGCTTCGGGAATGGGGGTGAACCTCGCTAAGTACACGCCCGTGCCCACGGCTCCGTGAAGGAGCCGCCAACCAACATCTCCGGCGGGTCGTGGAACCAAGGTGGAATAAAGACTGGCCCACCGGGGTTTCTCACTCTCCACAGGTATCAAATAGTCCCGCCACTTGGTGTCGGGGCGGGACACGAGGGTGAGAAAATGCAACGTGTGGAGCACGAGCGTGTACAGGTGGTCTCTGGGCGCGGTTCGAAACCGGACCGGCTGCAGAGCATGCAGCTGGCTCGGATTATGGGATCGTGGGAGCTGGGGGGGCTCACGGAGCAGGGGCCCAATAAAAAGATCCGGAGGGCCCGGGGTGAGGGGTGGGCGGGGAACGCCCTCCCGCAGGGCCCGCCACAAAAAGCTGATAGCGGGAGGTGACAGTGCAGCGCCTACCTCCTGGAGCACACGCAGAGGGGTCGTGAGGGTGGAGAGCCCCATGCGCCGACCAAGCGCACGGGGATCCACCCAGTCCCCTCCGGCATAGTCCAGGAGGTCTCCGACCCTAGTGATTCCCGCCAGGATCAACCTCCGGCTCACCGAGGGTGACTCCGCCACCTGCACACGGAGAGCAGGATTGTGTAGCAGGGGCTCCGCGAGGAGATCTGCGCCCTCGGTGGCCACAGTGGACCTGGTCGCCGAAAAAAGCTTCCATGTCCGGAGAATGTCCTGGTAGAAGACCGGCAGCTCCGAGAGGTCACGCGGAAGACCTCTCGGGTGAAGAAAAAGGAGCTGCCGGTCGTAGCGGAGCCCTCGAAGGCGGCGGAGGAAGGCGTGCGCCAACGTGCTCCATGCCGGACTACCCGCACCATAAAGGAGCCTCTGCAGGGCCTGGAGGCGGAAGACATGGACCTGGCTACGAAGGCAGATCAGGCCCTGTCCCCCCTCCTCCAGGGGAAGACTCAAAACCCCCGCAGAGACCCAGTGCAGTCCCGGCCAGAAAAACTCCAGGGCTAACCTCTGGAGTCTGGCCAGGATCCCCGGGGCCGGGCTCAGGGTGTTGAGCCGGTGCCAGAGCATGGACAGGACGAGCTGGTTCAGCACCAGCGCCCTCCCTCGCAGGGAGAGACACCGGAGCAGTCCCGTCCATCTCCGCAGCCGCTCACCCACCCTGGCCTCCAAATCCTGCCAGTTCTCCGGCGGAGAAGGATGCGTGGCGGAAAGGTAAACGCCAAGATAAAGCAGCGGACCCGCGCTCCACCGGATGGCTTGAAGCGCGGGTGGGAGGGAGCTCGCCCGCCACCCGTCCCCGACCACCAGGCCAGAGCTCTTGACCCAGTTGACCCTGGCGGAGGAGGCCGCCGAATAAACGCCCTGGCAGGCCTCCACCCGCACCAGATCCTCCGGGTCCTGGACCACGAGGAGCACGTCGTCGGCGTACGCCGACAGGACCAGCCGCATCTCCGGCTCCCGGAGCACCAACCCCGCCAACCTCCGACGGAGGAGGCAGAGGAAGGGCTCGATCGCCAGAGCGTACAGCTGGCCCGAGAGGGGGCACCCCTGCCGCACTCCTCGCCCGAAGCTGACCGGCTCGGTCAGGGTCCAGTTGAGCCTGACCAGACACTCCGCCTTGGCGTACAGCACCTGGAGAAAAGTCACAAACAGGGGCCCGAAGCCGAACGCCCGCAGGGTGCCCAGGAGATACCCGTGGTCCATCCTGTCGAACGCCTTCTCCTGGTCCAGGGACAGGAGGGCGAACGACAGACCATCCCTACGCCCCAGCTCTAACAGGTCCCGGACCAAGTACAAGTTATTAAAGATACTACGGCCCGGGACGGTGTAGGTCTGGTCAGGATGGACCACGTCCGCCAGCACGGACCCCAGCCGCAGCGAGATGGCTTTCGCTACGACCTTATAGTCCGTGCTGAGGAGCGAGAGGGGACGCCAATTCCGTAAATCGCGAAGGTCCCCCTTCTTCGGCAACAGGGCGAGCACAGCTCGCCGGCACGAGAGAGGGAGGACCCCGCCCTGCAAGGACTCGGCCCAGACGGTAACGAGGTCCGGGCCGAGGACATCCCAGAACACGCGGTAGAATTCCACGGTCAGCCCATCCATGCCCGGCGACTTGTTAGTGGGCATGAGCTGGAGGGCTGCCGAGAACTCGGCTAGGGAGAGAGGCAACTCCAGCCGGTCTCGGTCGCCCGCGCCGACCGTCGGGAGCTCGGTCCAGAGCACCCTGCGGGCCTCAGCGTCGGTCGGATCCGGGGAGAAAAGAGCGGCGTAGAAGGCCCTGGCCCTGCCACGCATCTCCTCCGGATCCGTGAGGGGGGAGCCGTCCTCCGCCAGGAGGCAGGTGACATGCTTTTTGGCCCCCCTCCTTTTCTCCAGGGCGTAGAAGAAGCGGGAGCCACGATCCATCTCCCGAAGGAGACGGATGCGGGATCGAACAAACGCGCCCCGGGCTCGGTGATCTTCCAGGGCCCGGAGCTCCTCCCGCTTCTCCCGGTACGCCGCGCAGAGGGATGGATCCTCGGGGCCGGAGGCCAGACGCCTCTCTAACTCCAAGACCTCCCGCTCCAACTGCCCTATCAGCGCACCCCTTCGCCGGCTGGCGCCCCGGGTGTAGTTCCGGCAGAAGAGCCGCGCACGGACCTTCCCCACGTCCCACCACCGCCGCGCCGAGGGAAAGGCGCGCCGCTGCTCCCGCCAGGCTATCCAGAACACCCGGAAGGAAGCCACGAAGCCCACGTCCTCCAGCAAACTATTATTAAAATGCCAATAGGCCGGCCCCGGCCGCTCAGAACTGAGAGAGGCCGTCACGGTCACCAAATGGTGATCCGAGAACGGGGCCGGCCGAACGCTGGAGGCGTGGGCCTGGGCCAGATGAAAGCGGGACAGATAGATTCGGTCCAACCGGGAGTGACGCGACCGGTCGTCCTCCACCCGGACATAGGTGAAGGTGGTATCATCGTCCGGGTGGTGTTCGCGCCAGACGTCCACCAGGGAGTGATGGTCTACAATCTCCCTGAGGACGCCCGCGGCCGCCTGGGAAGTCTCAATCCCGGAGCGATCCTGGTCCTCGAGGGTGGTATTAAAGTCCCCTCCCAGGACCAGGCACTCGCTAGAATCCAGAGTGCCGAGGAAGGCCGCCGCCTGCTTAAAAAAAGGCACGCGCTCCGGGCCCTTGTTCGGGGCATAAACGTTGACCAAATTCAAAACCAGCCCCTCCACGCGGGCCCGGACGTGCAGCAGGCGGCCCGGCACGACCTCGGTGACCCCCAGCACCTCAGGCCGCAGCCCCGGGGAGAACAGGGTGGCCACCCCAGCCGAGTGGGCGCTAAGGTGGCTAAAATAAACCCCGTCACCCCACTCCAGCCGCCAGCTAGCCTCGACAGCCGGGGCCGCGTGGGTCTCCTGCAGGAAAATCACAGAGTACCCCCCCTCACGAAGGAAGGAGAGCACCTGGCTCCTGCGAAAACCCACCCTACAGCCCCGGGCGTTCAACGAAGCAAACGTGGTGACCGTCATGCTGAGGGCTGGGGCAGATCCTCACTGGCAGAGGGATCGACAGCCTCCAGCGGGCCTCGCAAGATTCCATGCTCGACCCCGAAGGCCAACAAGGAGTCGCGGAATCTGCGGGCCCGCCGGTAGGCCGCGAAGTCCCGCCGATCGGACCCTCGCCCCTCCCCCAAAAGCGCCCTCACGGCCTGAAGAACGAGATGGAAGTCCCCCCAGCGCCGAAGGGCCATCGGCACCTTACCCTGGGAACCACGGAAATCTGATAAAAAGAGGCGCAGCTCATCCCGCAGCGCGGAGGGGGAGGCAGCGGCCGAGCCGCCGCCGACCTCCGGCAGGGCCCCGGAAGGGTCCTCGCGGACGGACAAACAAGGGGCCGAGCCCCGGCGCTGCTGTGCCGGGCTGCTCGTCCCCAGTCCCGGCAGAGGAGAGGGCGGTTGAGAAAACAACACAGCCCCCACAGTGGCGGGAAGGGGAAAAACAAAAGCTGCTCCCCGAGGGTCGTCCGTAGGCAACGGAAACGCGACAACCCCGGGGGTAGCAGGGGGACCCGAGGTGGCAGGAGAAGACACCTCGGGAACAAAAACAGGAAGCTGAACAGAAGAGGGGGTAGGACCAGGGACCGGAACGGGCTCCCCTTCACCCGCTGCCAAACCAACGGGAGCAGCAGGGACAGGGGAAGCTTCAGGGGCAGGTAAGGTAGAAGGGGTGGGATCAGGGGCAAAAACCGGCTGCTCAGCAACAGCCGTCGCCCCAAGGGGCTCGGCGGCTGTGCACGAGACGGTAGGCGCGGCCGGACTAGCAGGCAGGGCAGGTAAGGTGGAAAGGGCGGGATCGGGGGCAAGAACCGGCTGCGTAGCAACAGCTGTCGCCCCTAGGGGCTCGGCGGCTGTGCACGAGACGGTAGTCGCGGCCGGGCTGGCAGGTAGGGCCAAGGGTTCCCCCAAAACTAATCCGGGGGTGGCAGAACCGGGAGTAGGAGGGGGAGGCGGGACTAAATCAACACCCGGATCGGGGCCCACCGGTGGAAGAGCGTCCTCCCCTTGGGTAACCGGTGTCAAACCCAGGGCCTCGATCTCATCAAAAAAGGAGGCGAAAGCGGTCCCCCCGGCCCCGGCGTCCTCCCCGCCAGACACAGGGACGAAAGCCGCCCCGGCATCGGCGGTGGTGGTGGGAGGCACGGACGAAGCAAGGACCGGGGAAACCGCCACTGAAGCCACCTCAGGTGGAGGCTCAACGATAGGAAGAGAAGGTTCCCTAGCCGCTGCCACGGCATCTACGGTCTCCATGGCCAGCGCTTCCTGCTGGGCACCGTCCGGGGGCGCGTTACCAGAACCAGCAACTGCGGCCCCCCGCAACATCTTTCGGGGGTTTAGCTCTCCCTCCTCATCGGAGGGAAGGGAGAGAGCCTGCGATCTGTGGGCTCTGCGCTTCCCCCGGACGGTCACCCAGCCCCCTGAGGTGGAAGAGGAGGTGGAGGGCTGGTCAGCAGGGGCGGGGTCGGCTCGGGGTGGTAGGGGCAAAGGGCCATCAGGGAGAGGGGAAACCTCCCCCTGGGGCGGGCTCCGCCCCGCGGCTGGCAAAAGCCGTCCCGCTCGCTCCCCCACATGTCTCGCCGATCCAGGGTTGTCGACGGCAAGGCCCGCCCGCTCAGCTGTCTCCGCGGCCAGAGCGGGAGTCACGGCAAAAGGAGGAGGAGCGGCGGTAGCAGCAGTGGCCGAACCGCTAGGATCGTCAGCGACGATAGGGCCGGCACCCGCTCGGGCCCCGGGGGTCTCGGACGCCCTTCCAGATCGGGCCAGGGGACAGTCTCTCCGGACATGCCCCGGCGCTCGGCAGAGGAAGCACCGGGCCTCCCCCGTCGAATAGTGCACCCGATAGTGGGCCCCGTGGTAGGGCACCAGGAAGGACCCCTCGAGCACCGCTCCGGCACCCGCCGCCGGCGGCAGCTGGAGCTGGACCTGCCGGCGGAACGACAGGATGTGACGGAGGGTGGGGTCTTTACAGCCCAACGAGAGAGGGTTTAAAATAGAAATGGGCTTCCCCATGGCGGAGAGGGCAGGCAACAGGGCGGCGTTGGGGAGGTAGGGCGGAACGGAGGTCAAGACCACCCGTACGCCCAGGTCCTCCAAGGGTTCCAAAGGAACAAACACACCTCCCACCGCCAGGCCTCTTTCCACCGCCTCCTGCGCGGCGGCCTCCGATGCCAGGAAGAACACGGCCTTCCCATACATTTTGGAAGCCGCCACGATGGCCATGGGCCCCACCACCCTCGCCAACGCCCGCACGTAGGTCTCGATATGGGGCGAGGCAGGCACAAGGTGGCAGCGGATGCCATGCCTCCTAGTTAGCGAGGGGAAGGGGCCCAGGTCGCCAGAGATGGGTCCGGAGGCAGCGGTCGGGGCGGAAGGTGCAGCGGTACGCGGAGGGGCGGCGGCCACCTGGGCGTACGCTCTGTGGGCTCGAGAGGTAGCGCTCTCAGAGCCGGTGAAAGGGACGGCAGGAGAGGGAGGGGCCGCGGCCGATGTCGAGGCCGTGGCGGGGATCGCAGCCCCGCCCGCAGGAGGCTTGGTCCCACGGGCGGGGCCCTTGCCCTTCTTCTTCCCCTGGCCCTTCCTGCCGGTGGAAGAGGCAGCCGTGGCAGCGGCGTTGTCTAGGGCAGGGCCGGCCAAGGGGCCGGTCACCGGGGCGGGCGGGGGCAACAGGGCAGAGGAAGAGAGCGGGACAGGGGCAAGAACACGGGCAGGGGCAGGGGTGGTGGCGGGGGGAGGGGCAGGGAATAAACCAGAAGCAGAGTCCCCCGCCATAACAACCTTCAGCTGCAAACGGGGCGGGGAAAAAGGGGAAGAGGAGGGGGGAGGGGCCTAACCACACCCTCCTAGAAAGCTACAGAGAGGGGAGGAGGGCGCCTCTGGGAGAATGCCGGCTCCTCCGGCTACACTGTTGGGGGGGGGGGAAACTATAACAACAATATAAGGGGGCAAAAACAGTGCAGAAAAGGGGGGGGCGACACGAGCGCGCGCGGGGGGAAAGGGGGGGGGGGAAACAGAGCAGCGGCCCAGGAATATAAACAAATTCCCAGCCAACTGCAAAAACTTCGGCCAGCTGCAATTCAAGGACAAGGCCGAGAACACAGCCAGCAGGCTAGAAACCGTGGGGGGGGGGGGAAATGGGGGAAGGGGAGGGGGGAAGAGCACCAAAAGAACAAACCGAAGGGGCCGAAAAAAAAGGGGGGGGCGGGATAAACGGGGGGCTACAGGGAGGGGACCTCCCCAACTAAACGCAGCAGGGGGGGGGGGAAGGTGCACCCACAGCGCTTGTGAAGCGGAGGTCCTGCCGCCCACTGCTGTAAACAAACAGTCCCGGACGGTGGAAGAGGGCGGGGGGGGCAAACAGCCCCGCCGAGGAACGAAGAGCAGGTCCAGGCGACACGCGGGACGGTGGAGGGGTTGTCGGCGGTGGGGGTGGTGGCAGAGGGGGAGCAGATGGACGAAGGGGGGGGGGGCACCGCGCCCCTCCCCGCGCTCCCTGCAATACAGGGGACGGGACAGAAGGATCCCAAGTCGACCTCAGAGTTTCTTGGCACGCGATGGCTCCCACTCCGAGGAATTACGAGCGGGAGGCTCAGTACCGTCCACACTCCACAGTCCGCTCCAGGGGACAGGACAAAAGGATCTCGAGCCGACCTCAGAGCGTCCTAGCACACGATGGCTTCCACTCCGAGGAATTACGAGTGAGAGGCTCAGTTCCGTCCACCCTCCGAACGCGACTGGAGGCAGCACCACCCCAGGAGCAAAGATGGCAAAGTCACTCAACAAAACACATTTCTTAAGCAATCCCCTCCACAATCTCCCGAATCAGGAACCTAGTCTCCTCCGACTCCGCGACGGAGGCAGCGGCTCCCACACAGGAACAGCAGTGAGCGTCAGGCGTCCGGCCAGGCAAACAGGCAGGCAGGTAGGCAGGCAAACAAGCAAGCCAGCAAGCAGGTGGGCCCCCAGATGGTGTCGGTGTTGGTGTCGGGGGGGCCGGTGCTTCTCCCTCTGGAGGCGAGGGGGGGGGCAGGCCGGCAAGGCCCCCCCCTCCGCACTCACTCACTCACGCAGCAGCAGCAGCAGCAGCAGCAGAGGGCCAGGGAGGGAAGGAGGGAGAATAGAGCAGGAGCTCCAGCACCAGGCGACCGATCCCTCCCTGTAGTGAGTCGGTGTGGCTCCCCGCCGCCCCGGAGGGGGAAGAGCCCATCCGGAGGCCAGAGTGGGCGGAGCTAGGGAGCTCTGAGCCCACCCCTCAGGGAGTCAGGCGGCAACCCAGAAGTACAAAGGCTCGCCCTCAGAGCTCAGTCAGGCCCCAGCTGCCGGAGAGACCAGACGTCTCCAGCCTAGCTCGGGGCTGGGAAACCTCTGCGGCCTGGGGCGGCCACAGGAACCGCCGGGCCTGCCCTGCGCCCGCTACCCAGAGGAGCCGCCGGGCCTGCCCTGCGCCCACTACCTGGAGGAGCCGCTGGGCCTGCCGAACGATCCCTGGCCTGATGAACCCATGGTCCAGGATCTCCCCGAGGCCGACACCAGCCCCCAGGTAGGCCCCGAGGGGGAGTGTGGAAGTAGCCCGGGGGCAGCCGACCCCAGTCTGGCTGCAGCACTGCCAGAGCCTATGTCAGTGTGTTGCGGCCAGGATCCCCACTGACTAAGCAGCGGGCCTTCTGCCGCTGCTAGGGCCCTGGGCTGGGATACAGTGGAGTGGGAGGGCCTGCGTCCCCCCTGCCACCCAACCCGTGGGTGGCAGTCTCCCCCTCTCCCAGGCCTTTTGAGGCTTGGGCCTACTATTGTGTTGCTCAGCCCTGACTGAGGGTCTGAGCCTCTGACTCAGCGTTTGTTGCCCCGCCCTGACCTAGGGCCTGGGCTTAAATACTGGTATTATTGTTGCTCAACCCTGACTGAGGGCCTTAGTTCCTGACTCAGCGTTTGTTGCCCCGTCCTGACCTAGGGCCTGGGCTAAATACTCCTGCTTGCTGCTCAGCCCTGACTGAGGGCCTCAGCCCTGACATAGCATTGGTGCCCGCCCTGAGCCAGGGTCGGGCTTACTGTGTCTTCCAGGACCGCAAGGGCTGCCGAGGGAGACGCTGGAGCCGGACAAAGTACCCAAGCACCAGTGGGTAGTGAGCCGGTGTGGCTCCCCGCCGCCCCGGAGAGGGTCGAGCCCTGGCAAACTCTTGTACACCATCTTTACCTTTATTTCTTTTAGTTTGCATCACTTATGTCCTGTTGTTGATAAACTCATTTTATTTTAATCTAAACCAACTCAGTGCTGTGTGTGAACTGAAGTAATTGTTAACTCCAGTTAATGTGGCAAGCTACTGGGTATTGTCTCTTTAAAGGAGCAAACAAATCTTATTATTTCTCTGAGTGGTCCAGGAGAGGGCTGAACACATCAGGACAAACAGTTTGGGGGAAATTCAGGACTGGGAGTGTGTTAGGGTCACCCAGCAAGCAATTACCAAGGCTGGGGAAAACCAGGGTGGGGCTGTCGTATTGTAGGTAGGTTGCTGGGGTCAGAGAGCTGAACCAGGCTGCACAGCACAGATACTCATGGAACTGCATGCTTGTCTGCTGGCTGTTGGTGTCTCAGCTGTGAGCCACAGCAGCAGAGCATATAAGGCACCCAAAATTACTGGGGAGGTGGTGACAGCCCCTTACTGGTCTGGACTGCATTCCAAAATATGACACTTACCAAAGACTGTTTTAGTGGTTTAGGAATAAGGGCCCAATCCTATCCCATTAGTCTGTCTCTATCCATCTGTTGTCTCTTAAGACAGTCTTATACTTACTTTGCAAACTTTATGAGGCAGGAACTGTCTTTTTGTTCATGTTCATACAGCGCCTAGGACAATGGGGTCCTGCTCCAGGAATGAGGCTCCTGCGCACTACAGTAATACAAATAAGAAATAATGGTATATCCTATTGCACTTCTGTGGGCCTAAATTCTTTTGGATACTTTTACCTAATAGAAATTCAAAAAAACCTCAGAAAGGGAGTGCCAACAACACACACAGCCCACCTGCGTTACTTACCCCAGCTGGGCCAGTTGCTGTCGTTCCAAGCAATGGAACCTGGGCTCTGCAGCATAGATCTGTGAGCAAGAGAGCTTGTCCCCTTTTAGAGGTCTGAAAAATTAACTAGTTAAAAGATGATGATGTTGGAATTGATCTATTTGCTGCTGTAGTAAGCCATACAAAAAATGCTTGTAAGCACAGATATGCCCCAGAACTGAAACATGGCTTCTTCTTTTAATTTCAATCACATGATTTACATTTGACTTCAGTGGTGACTTATAGACCCAAATAGCAAGTCCTAAAGTTACTAATTGGAGCACCTGGGTTCAAGGACAAGTTTTAGGATTCCACTTGAGCCTTTACCCTAATAATAATCTTAATACTTGGCCCGTCTGCCCCACTTTTTCTTCAATGATCTGACAGTGCTGTACAAACATTACTCCAAAGGAGGAAAGGGAAAGGATAATATAGTCATCACTTCACCAACAACTGAAACCAGGCCAACTTCAGAGAGACAAGAGGGAGCTATATAATACCACACAGAAAACACAAATTACGCAATAATTTAGTAAAGAAAATTATATCAAATATTAGATCCAACTGAAACTGCAGGGAGGTAAAGTGTTAATATCCAAATCGGAATTTGGCCAGAAAATGGAGGTTAATCCCCATGCTTATGAAAAGTGTTATGGGATTGAGGAGCACAAATAGTCCAGAACTTGTTTTTACAGCTCAGCTGAAAGGCAGCTGCTCCAGCAGCAAAGCACCTCCTAATTCCATGTCAGGGCACTGGCTGTTTACTGACTTAAAAGGAAGAGTGCCACCTACTGAATCCCACTCCGTCTCCTTGATGCTTCCAAATCCTGGCCTGGCACAGGGAGAACCGATACAATCACAGGATGAGGAGGCATGGCTGCAAATCAGTCATAAAAGTGACGTGCTCATAATCACAAAGGAGAGGCCCACATTTTACTATATAACCTTGATTCCCAGAGAGACATTTGTATCAGTTCTGTTGCTAATAGGGTGACCAGATTGCCCCGATTTTTCACACTTGCTCTTTTTGTGGGGGAGGGGCATATGTAAGACAAAGCCCCTAATATTGGGATGTCTGGTCACCCTAGCTGCTAACTTGCTGATGGAAGGAGATGCCATTGGAACTTCATAACACCAATGATAATAAACTGCAATACATTGGCACTTGGGTAGTGACCATGATAGTTAAGTTTCCATTATAACCTTCTATTTATAGATGCTCAGGTGTTTCACAGTCACCCTCTAGGTTGAAATTTTCAAAGCTTGATCTCTGTCCCATGGTCATTTTATTTTTAATTGAGCAAAATCAGTGCTGTATTTTTGAGTGAAAATGTGAAATAAAACACTTTTGCCAATATACTGTGCATATAAAATCATAATTTCATTATGATGGCTACAACCAAGATGGCTGAGGTTGGTAAATTGCAATTTGGCATTGAGTTTGCTTTCCATACAATCTTGGTATGATGGTTAATGACAGCCAGAGGGCACTACTTATTTCCTGAATCCAGGTTGCTTCATTATACTCTATAAAATATAGTTAGCAATGAGAGGTAATTACTGATCAACTCCAGTGTTTTGTGGAAGAATAGTGAAAATAGCTTTCAAATTTGATTGATTCAAGGAGAAACAATTGCAACTATAGCAACAACTTGTCTGAAAAGATTAATCTGAAACTAAAAGGAGTAACACACTGAACAGTATGCTTCCATGACTTGCTGAAAGGACAAAGAATGACTCCAACTCAAATACATTTTCTCTCTGTAAATACCTCACCAACGAAAAGATTATTTCAGTGAATTGTACAAGGATACCAAGAATTATATTTGAGCCTTCTTGAAACATGTGATGTTACTTGTTCATGTAGCTATCTCTGAGGAGAAAGTAGATAAACTTCTTAAAGCTAAATTAATCTCCAATAAAATCTTAAATGACTTACTGGAGATGAATTTGGTCCATTGATTCAGTATGGGGTTGGTTTGATTGTACAATTCTTCTGTGACGAAGAAGAAAATTCAGTGCCCATTGAAGTGAATGTTACAAAATAGCACTTTCTCCAACAGCTCACATTAATTTCATTGGGTACTGATCAGGCCGCAGCTGGGAAATGGACATCAAATCTAAACTGAGAAAGTGTGCTTCCACACCAGATGGGTTTTAGGACCAATTTTTAATGTCAGACATCTGTGTACAGTGAACTGATCCTTCTCCCACTGGCAGTGGTGTGAATCACAATGCCATTGAAATCAATAGTGTCACAGTGTAAAAACAATGTGATAGCAGAATCTGTCTCTATAGGGAAAATTTTCAAGGACACAAATGGAAGTTAGATATTTAACTACCATCAACTTTCAATGGGAGTTAGGTGCTTACCTGTAATTTGTGCCCTTTAAAGTCTTCCCCTATATCTTTTAGGTGATTAAAGAAATAATCTGCAATATGTCCAAGAAGTAATAGTTTACCCTTTTAAGAAGGCCTTCTTGTTTATTACACTGAGTTCCAAATTCTCACCTGGTTTAAACTGATGTAGCTCCAGAGAAATCAACAGGGCTATGCTGATTTACACCAGCTGGGGATTTGCCCACACACATCTGCAGTAAGGAACATTTAAAATCATGCAAATTACTCTGGCAGATCTGCTATGGCTACAAAACAAACAAGATGTGTTGCAGAAGAATGTATCATGTTAATGGTTGCAGTTCTTTTCAATGTTTGCACTGGCACTTTGACCTTTTTCTTCTGATTGCCCCAGTTAGGTTGCTTACCATGAGCACGCACAGCCCTCTAAAATAATTGAACTAAAATCCAAAGCCAAGGAAGCTCATCTGGTTGCATTATCAAGTCTAAAACCTGGCCAGATTTTCCTAAATGGCCGCCAACATTCACACTCCTTTCAGTGAACCTTGGACAGCAGCGTTATCGTTTGGAAGCCAAGTGTCACTTAGTGGGTTCCACTGAATTTTGTGTTGAGATTGTGGGTCTGTTCAAACACAGAAATGCAAAGCAAAAAGATTACCAGGAACCTAAAGGACAGAGTTTTTGCACAGCTCCACTACAGCCTGATCCTATGAGGTGTTAAACGCCCTCAACTGCAGTGGGAGCTGAAAGTACTTGGTTTTTCACAAGATTAAACCCTTAGGGAGCAGGACAATATGCAGTTTCTGTTTACAAAAGGCATATGGAAATACTGTGTAATTTCAAAGGAAAATATGAGTTTACAAAGCTTTGCAAAAAATAGCAAATGAACAGCAGCTCGATCCTGTTCCCATTGAAGTCAATGGAAAATATCCTATTGATTTGAGTGGGCACAGGATTGGGCCTATAAGGTATAATTTAAAATCTTTTAGTAACTCTTGAAGTCATTCATTTTAAAAGTAAAGTCAAACAATACAAGCCACTGTAGGCTATGTTTTCAGAAAATGTATTTTAAGCATCTAATGCTGTGTGGTGCTATTGCTGACACATACTGCCAACACAAAAAGAGATATTTGCATAAGAATAATCTCGTGCAGTCATAGATCAGGAACTTTCAAGTAAGCGCTCAGATGTATTATCATATTATTTCTATAGCACCACCAGTTTGCAGAGCAATGTACAGCAAAGCAAATAAGAAGTTTCTGCTTCAAGGAGTTTACAACGTGAGGAGACATAGCAGTATACAATGGAATGGAGGGCAAACACTAAGTGGTGCATGGTTATTGTACAAAGAATAGTTCATAGAATAAGTGAGGGAGGGGGTGAGTTTTTGAAGGGAAGGGCGGGAAGGAAAGGAGCTTGAAGAATACTGATTAGGGGGCTTTTGTGAGCATGAGGGTGGCAGAAAGAATGAAGTCTTTGTTGGGTGATGGAGAAAAAGGGAGCTGTTAAGAAAGAGCCGGGGGAAGAGCCCAGAGGAGTGGGAAGGGATATGGGAGGTGCTCAGGGTGGAAAGGTGCAAAATATTAAACAAAAAAAGTGTGCCATTTAAAAAAAAATAACAAAAATGGTTTTTATGCTCATAATTATACACTGGTCAATGCTCTCTTTGAGAACTGACACACACATGTCTGCCCCCCACCCCACACCACACACATTTGCACTACATAAATGGCTTATAAACAACCCTGTTTTCTTTTCATTCAAACAATCATCAAAATCAGGGCTGGATTTAGGGACCAGCGACACAGGCAACCACCTGGGGTGTAGGACTTAGGAGGCGCCAGGCTCATATATTTACAGATCCTAGTGTACAAATTTATCGTCTTATATGACAGGGATAAAGCATGCATGTAAAACATGCATCCAACTTGTGAAATTGGCTACAAATGCAATAAAAAATAAGGTATTCAAAAGTTTAACAAATGCGGAGAAGGCACCGAAGATGCTCCTTGCCAGGGGCGCCATTTGGTCTAGGGCCAGCCCCGATCAAAATGACAGTTGCAGGAAATACTCTGGTCATTACTGATACAAGAACCAAAATGTGGATTTCTTTAATGCATCACCATGTTTGTTTTTTTTTCAGGGAAAGTTTCAGCAATGCTTTTTTTTTTTTTTGGTACTGTCTCACAATAATAGAGGAAAAGCTTCAGCCACTACACAGCAGAAAATTTAATTCTTTTTTATTCAGGAAAAAAATACCTTAAAAATTCCCCACAAATTTTGAGGGATTGAATAAGACAGTTACAGAGTTAAGATAGATTTTCAGGTGAGATGTCAAATGAAATGGAGATCTAGTTGACTGGTGAAAGAAAATCTCATTTTTGCCTAAAGGCTGACAGAAATTGTAATATTTTACTTATTAATTTTATGCTACTCAGATGTTGGTATTTAAGAATGCAAAACCTGTGCTTGTTTCTGCATGAGGAACACACAACACCTAGTTGAATGGATAGCTTGAAGGCTGAGAGGAAGTGGGAAGGGAAAAAATGGTTGCATAATTTTTAAACTTTACTTTGAAATTTTAAAAAGCACCTTTAAAGGTTTTTAAAAGTCCCATTTTCAAATAGGGATATCACAATCAAGCCTTTTGGAATCTTTTCAAGGCAGTAAATAAGACAAAGAAGAAGTGATCACAGACCAGGGTGTGGGCAGAGCGAGAAACTGAGCAGGGCAGGCACAGGAGCAATCACAGCTGCAGAAATCAGCACTGAGCAACCCTCAGCCTCATCTGCTGGGTTTAAGAGCCCATCTGCTGGTTCCTCCATCCTATTGGGTGGTCTGGCCAGGCAGGTGATTCAGCTGTGAGCCCTCTGTTGCTCACTAGGGAGGTGGAGCTAGCTAGTCCCCAGTTCAGCTGCAAGCCCTAATTCCTGACATTACTTCTGATAACACTTCTCATCTGTACATCTCACAGCACATTACAATAGAAGGTAGGTTTTATTATCCTCTCTTACAGATGGGGAAATGGAGGTGAAGTGACTTGCCCAGGACCACACAGCAGGTGGGTGGCAGTGCTGGGAATAGGGCTCCTATACTGCCTCCCTTGAGTTCAATTTGGCTTTTGTAAGCCACGTCAGCGTGGTGGTAAGGGCAATGTGACTGCACAATGAATTCCTCCTACTGTAAGTCCACGGGGAGTTTTTACGGGTGGGTTCTGCTGAGATTTTTCCAGACACATTCCACTAAGGACAGAGAAAGGCGTCTGCCCTGTGGCCTAATACAATGGTCTGCGCTGCCATGCTGTAAACATGAGTATCTTCCTTGTCTCAGGCTTTCATTCTATGGCTTTTCAGGGGTGCTTAGTGACTAGGGGGAGAGTGTCTTGGCTTGGAACCGTTTCCCCTCGTGCCCTCCCTGAGGGAGAGCAGGAGAGAAGTAAAGAGGAGTTTTCCTGTTTCTTTGTGGCTCTGTGCTTCCCTCCGATACTCAGTACAAAGGGAAGCAAAGTACAGTACAAGCAGAAGGGCACACAGGGACCTGAATCTGCAGACATGACATACACTTCTACCCTCAGACCCTGGGGGTACCTCCCGGCAGTGTGTGTCTGTGGATTTTGAAGGGGAGAATACTGGGAACAGTGAGTGGATGCTCCCAGTATTCACTCACTGTTCCCAATATTCTCCCCTTCAAAATCCCCAGACAGCATGTTCCCCTCCCAGTTTGGCACATTCCCAAGCAAAGATCTGTACAGGAGTTAATGCTGCTCATCCTAATCCACAGCTTTTGACCCTCCCCACAAAGAGCAGGTAGTGGTTAGCCTACGCCTTCCAATCTCCTGAGTGATTCATAGAGCCAGGGGGCAGGAGGCCCAGTGAACCATACAGAGGTGGTGAGAGTCCTTGCAGATGCCCACAGAGATTTCCCTGTGGATCCTCAGACTTCACAATTTGAAGGCAATTTGACTCCCAACAGTTCCCCACAGAGGAGAATGAGGCTTTAACTTGTGGAGTTTTCAGAAGGGGAATGAGGAAGACGTAGTCTCTGGAGAGGTCAGCAATGACAGACAAATATCACCCCGATGGGTTAACAATGGTGATTTCTAACAACCTACAATTTATGACTACTGTACCTCTCCTATCAACACAAAAAGAGCCTCTGCTGTTACTACAGCACCCCAGGAGCATGTTTATTTCATAACTTGCCGTTCGTGACAAACCTACCTCTCTCTCTGCAAAGACACCCATCCTGATACTCTAGGAGGTTTTCAGCAACATGCCAGTCAGGTCTGAGGTGTGTGGAGAGGCACAGAGTAGGACTGCTCCAAACAGAATAAATCAGCATTTAATTTAATCCACTTAACAGGTGGTCCATTACCACAAAAGCAGAAGAAGAAAGAAACAGAGCAAGGATAAAAGCTTGTTCCCTAACGCTCCAATCCATCATGTTTTATGAAGACAATCACTGTCAGCACCAAGCCTCACTAATGAGTCTTGGAAAATCCAGTTGACAATCTGTAGTCAAATGTTGCTAATCACAGATTAAAGTGATCTCCTTCATGAACTCATAAATTCCTTTCCTTGGCTCCAACAGTAACAACAACAGACTACTAGTTGGTTAGTGTCCTGACAGAAATATCTGCATATATGAATGGCAGGTCCCTAACTGCTTCCTATAAATACTGCACTAAATCTGGGAGGAACTCAAATAAGAAGGTATATTGGAAAGCTAAAGCGGGTTAATAAATCCAAGTAGTCACCTGCTGTATTCACCTCATTAGCAAACATTACAATAACCCATCTCAGCATTAAAACAGAAAGCTGTGATGTATGCCAGTCACTGAGCAAAGAGGAAATAGAAAGTGGACAGGATCCTTCCGTTTTGTTTTAGCCAATCCCATTTTATTTTAAGCTGTACATGTGTGACGCTCAGGGTGGAGATTATTTGTCACTAATAAGAAATTGAACTGATTTAGATCAGAGCCATCAGAAAGTTTAAGTTAAATTTAAAAATAACAGATACAGAGCACTCAACACCTAAATAAATAGCACAATCTTACTCTAGTGCCTAAAATTCCCTACTATTGATTACATGACAATACTTACATTTATTTGATTCCCACAAACGGAGCATGAAGTACAACAATGATCCCTTCTGGTTTTATAGTCTGTGACAGCAACAATCTGACTGCGGTGTCATACAGTCCGATTAAACACAGAGAGCACTTGGAATATAACCACTATATGAAATGACCAACCACTCCCCAAAAAGCTACAGAAATTGGATGATGTGAACTTGACATACTAAAGGTGCTAGAATGCCTTTTTAAAATGTACTGCATGTACTGAAATTAAGAGGCTGCCTCAAATGTACTACTGTATTAAATTACACTAGTGATCAACTACTGTATAAGAAACCATCTGCTGCCTTTCAAAAAAAATTGCATCAGCTCCTTACTTCATACTTTTCCCTGTCTTTCTGTGAATTGGATTTTTTCCCCAGAACATGCCCTCATTTTGCTTATTCTCTCTCTAATCTTGGTATTATCACATTCAGATGTGGGGGCAGAATAAGCCACTGTGGTGTTGTGGTACAGAGCTCTGGATTAGCAGCTTGCAATGAGATTGCTGATAATCTTCTGATACCTTTGGTAAGTCAAAGAAATGGCAGTGCAGCTACCTCTGGAGAGAGAGATTTCTCAGGGCAGTGCTGAGCTTTAAACAGAGAGGAACCCCAGTTAACAAAAGTATGTTGGACAGTAAACAAAAGTAAGACCCACATGTAAACCTAGTGAGTTTGAAAAGAGCTTGACCGGGAGGGGGGTGGTGACATGAAAGAACACAAAAGGCTAGTCCTGCGGAAAGCATGTTTAGCTGATAAGGATTAATCTCAACTGCACCTGCCTATGCTGGGAAGAAAAAACGCTGCCTCCTAGACTTACTGGGCAAGTTGGCTGATCTTGACTCTGGCTTTAGTCTAATGATGAGAATGGTTGTAAGGGGAAATTCTTTCTATGGAAAGGTCATTATTTTCCCACACATTGCCTAGAGCAAACTTTTCATTTTCCTAGAAAGGCTCAACAGGGGCAACCCTAAAACCTTCAGATCTCTGTTCCAAGGGAGAGGGGGTTTGTCTCAACACTGAAAGCTTCAGGCCAGGAGGCCACTGTACTATATTGTGCAGTTCCCACTTCAGCAACACTAAGCATTGATATAGTGCTTTTCATACAATAATTAATGGAGCTTCACACCACACTGACAGGCAATAGGTAGAAAGTAGTAGTCTACTTGTTTTTCTCTACAGATGTAGAGAATGAGGCAACAGTGTAGGTCGGGGTCGGCAACCTTTCAGAAGTGGTGTGCCGAGTCTTCATTTATTCACTCTAATTTAAGGTTTCGCGTGCCAGTAATACATTTTAATGTTTAGAAGGTCTCTTTCTAGAAGTCTATAATATATAACTAAACTATTGTTGTATGTAAAGTAAATAAGGTTTCAAAATGTTTAAGAAGCTTCATTTAAAATTAAATTCAAATGCAGAGCCCCCCGGACTGGTGGCCAGGACCCGAGCAGTGTGAGTGCCACTGCAAATCAGCTCGCGTGCCACCTTCGGGACACCTGCCATAGGTTGCCTACCCCGGTGTAGGTACTCGCACTGAAAGTTTACTGGTCATAGACTACACTGTGAACCACTGTCGTAGGTGAGATTAAAACTCATTGGTCTTGCTGCCCAGTCCCCTATTCAGTCCACTGGAAACACCTTTCTCCTGAAGCTGCTGCCTTTGCTCTAAGCCAGGGGTTACCAAATTTGGTTCGCGGCTTGTTCAGGGTAAGCTCCTGGCGGGCCGTGAGACGCTTTGTTTACCTGAGCGTCCGCAGGTACAGCCGCTCCCAGCAGCCGTGGTTTGCCGTTCCTGGCCAATGGGAGCTGCGGGAAGTGGTGGCCTGCTCTATGCTAACTCTCCAGGGGAGATATGTATGCAAAGAACCTCACAAACTAACAGTTCCATAGTTTTTAGTGCCTGTTCCCTCGTGCCACACCAGCTATAAAACAAAGTTTTGGTTTTCAGGAAATTCCATTTTCCTCACCTTCTCCACAACTTCACTCTCAGTGTGAATGGTACAGACAGATACATGTGGCTGTAGCACTGTATAAGCACTTTGAGAGAGAGAGAGGGAGAGATTTGTATGCAGGCTTCTGCCGTTCAGGGGTACCTAATCACTCAAAGCCCACAAGCCTATGCTATATGCCAATACAGATTCCTATCCATAACTCATTCATCTGGATCATTTTAATTCACTGAGGATGGAGGAGAAGTAAAAACTCTCACAAAATCTTTTTAAATTGGCTTGGATCCCTATAATTTACACAAACAATCATCATTCACAACTAGACTCCATGTAACTATCAACTGCTTTGATAAAAGGAAATTGTGAGCCAGATCCTCAGCTTCATAAGTGGCTGACTGCTACACCAAAGTCAATGGAGTTATATTGATTCATGCCAGCCAAGGATCTGGCCCTGTGGTTTCAAGAGTGGGTGCTTCTAATCTTCAGCAGCCAGAAGTTATGTGCTTGAATACATATTGCAGGAGGAATAAAATCAAAGCAGGTGGTAGGATTGTAGGCACATGGAGTCTTTCCACTGACTAAAATGGGAGTTGGATCCAACCCTTGCTAAGAATTTAAAATAAAGCAAACTCCTATTTAACTGGACTTCACTATGAGCTGTGGATGATCAGCACTTCTCAGGAACAAGCCCTAAGATTGTATTCTAAACTAGAACTACTTAAAAACCATGCCCTTTCATTCTACTTTTCCTAAAGAATTCACACAGAGCTGCTCAGCTCACTGATCACTGCCCTACAGGAGGGCTATTAGCCTTCAAAAGATTAATTAGGAGAGTTCAGTTTAAAAAAAAAAAAGTCCCTTTGCAGGGTAATAACAATTCAGGGGACAACAGCACTTCATGCAAGTCACTGAGCCTTTTCCATCCTGGCTAGATTTTATTTATGCATAACATACAGGAATGAACAGTAGAGGGTGTTAGCTTAAAGGAAAACTCCAGTGTACTAGAGAACATATTCTAGTCACTCTGACTAATTACAAAGAGTAAATCATTATAAAAAATTCTGAAGTACAATTTTACTCAGAAGTAGATCAGTAAAAATGCCACTGTAGAGTAAAAGGTCTATTTTATCTCAGTTCATGGATAGACGTGCTCCAGCTTAAAAAACAAATTCTTAACTGCTAACCCTACAAACTCACTGTAGCCTCTGAGAGAGTCAGACTGGGTTCTTTCTTTCTCATGCTTCTTCATCAATAATAAAGCTTCTTCAGTGCAAATTATGTCTTCATTTATACCTAGGCACTCAGTGACAACTGTGCAGCCTCTTTGCCTTCAGTGGGTTTGCACAGATGGGTCTGACTGGAACTTGATCCTGCAAAATACAGAGCTCTCCTAAAAAAGTTCTTAACACCCTCAACTCCCACGGCTCCAGTAGGACATTAGGGACAGATTTTTAAAAGGGATTTAGGCACCTAAAGCTGCAGCTAGTCACCTAGTTGGATTTCAAAAGCACCTACCACCTAACATCTATTGGGAGCTAGGCACCTAAATGCACCTATCTGCATCTTTAGGTGCCTAAATAACTTTGGTGCACAGAGCACATCACAAAGGAGCACTCATCACCTTGTAGGACTGAGCCCTAAGCAACCAATTCTGTTCATGTTATACAAGAAGAGACAGAATCCAGCTCACTCTCTTAACTGCATTGGTTTTGCTGCATTAATAGTAGCTAGGGTGACCAGATGAGAGACATGAAATATCAGGATGCGGGGTGGGGGGGGGGAGCAAAAACAAAAAAACCAAGAGCCGGTGGTGGAGGAAAAAACAAAAACAAAAAACAAGAGCTGCCGGAGCATAGGAAAAATTGGTGGGGGCTGAGCACCCACAGACAGCTCCACGCCCCGCCCCGCACCAGCTCACCTCCGCTCCGCCTCCACCTCCCCTGAGCTGGCTGCGGTGTCCTGCTTCTCCCCCCTCCCTCCAGCACTTCCGCCACCATACAGCTGATTAGCGCAAGCCTGGGAGGGAGGGGTGAAGAATGTGGCATGCTTGGGGAAGAGGCGGGGCCAGGGCGGGAATTTGGGGATGGATCCAATGGGGCAGTGAGGGGGCGTGGCTGGGGGTGGGGCAAGGGTGGGAATTTGGGGAGGGATCAAATGGGGGATGGAGGGGGTGGAGTAGGGGTGGGGCCAGGACGGAGTCGGGGCGGGGGGGGGCGCGAGCCCCCTCCGCCTGTGCACCGGAGCACAAAATATAGGGACAATTCACATCCCGACCGAACATCGGTCGGGACACGGGACAAACAAGTAAATATCGGGACAGTCCTGATAAAATCGGGACGTCTGGTCACCCTAATAGTAGCAAAAAGCAGCAAAGACTTATTTCTGTCACTAATGTAAGCAAATATGATTTGGAAATCACACAACAGGCATATCTGCTTAGTAAGAAGATATCATTTTTCATAGTATATTTTCAAAGTAAAATTGCACTGAAGAGCCTGATTCTCCATGCACTGCTGATGTCAGCCGTAGGAGTAGACAATATAGACTGAAGAGAATAAGTACTGTAAACAGCAAGAAAGAAGCCACTGTCTTTATAATTCAGCAATTTAACATAAAACTGAAAGAACTGGCTTTGGCATCAGAAAATTTCAAAGTAGTTATTCCCCGATAAGTTCTATCATTTAAAACCATTTTTAGGCTTGAATTGTTAAATTAACAATTACATTAATCCCTCAGAAATGTGTAAATAAAGAACTTTCCCTACAGCAGCTCAGTAACTTTCTGGAGTGTGATTTTCAAAAGCACTTAAGTGACTTTGGGCCCAGATTCTCAAACTAATCTAGGTGCCTAACTTTCATTTATTTTAGTGTCTGCGTATAAATACCTTTGAGGATTTGGGCTTTGTAGCAAGAGGCCTAGTAACTTTCAGTGAGAGACTTGTGCTTCTGAGGGCACATCTACACTGCAAAAACAAACTAACCAAAAAAAAAAAATCCACACCCCATAGCAGTGAGTCTCAGAGCCCGGGTCAAGTGAATTGGGTTCACAAGGCTCACGCAATGAAGCTAAAAATGGCAGCATAGAAGTTCCTGCTCTGGCTCTGAAATCTGGCGAAAGGGATGAGTCTTAGGATATGTCTACACTACCTGCCGGATCAGCGGGCAGCAATCGATCCAGCGGGGATCGATTTATCGCGTCTAGTCTAGACGCGATAAATCGACCCCCGAGCCCTCTTCCGTCGACTCCTGTACTCCAGCGCTGCGAGAGGCGCAAGCAGAGTCGACGGGGGAGCGGCAGCAGTCGACTCACCGCGAAGACACCCCGGTAAGTCGATCTAAGTACATCGACTTCAGCTACATTATTCACGTAGCTGAACTTAGATCGATCCCCCTCTAGTGTAGACCAGGGCTCAGAGCCCTAGCTCCACCCAAGCAGGAAGATCCGCTTGCTATTTTTAGCCTTGTAGCACAAGCCCTGCAAGCCCAAATCGGTTGATCCGGGCTCTGAGACTCACTGCTGCAGTGGTTTTTTTTTTGCAGTGTAGACGTACCCTAAGTCACTCAGGTGCTAGTAAAAACCCATCCCCTAATTTTCAAATTTAAAGGCAAAGCTGATTCTTTCCAATTCTTGCATAGTCATACAGGCCCTCTTCTTGTAATATTAACAATCTCCCTCTGAGATACACCTGCCTCATTCAATGGAGGGAGATGGCTGTCTCTGTTTTAATTCTGTAGCTCTGAAAAGAAAAGCTGTTTTAAAAATTCTGTAATATATATAGTACCATATTTCTATGATACTATAACTAGTCACTGAAGTTTCCCTTTAACTAGAATTAGAGGCTACAGTTGGATCCTAGATACACAGGCATTCATCCACTACAAGTCTTGCATGTATGTGGATATAAACACACACATTTCCCAGAGTAGCTAATACAGTATTAACTGTTCCCATGCATTTTAGATCACAAGTGGCATTTACATCACAAATAAGATACATTTTCAAATCAGTGGCAGGGATAAAATCACGGGAATATTATGGATGCTACTGGGAGTCATGAACCTGGATAAATTCCTTTCCACTACTTTTCAAATGTATCTCTAAATAATTATTTGTGGTCGCTGTGGCAATGAAGAGATCAAGATTGGAATGCCTTTGAGCTAGATACTGTACTAACACATAAGATGACAGTCCCTGCCCTAAAGAATTCACAGTATAAACTGACAAAACAAGACACAAACAGCTGTAGACAAACCAGGGCCGGCTCTAACTTTTTTGCCGTCCCAGGCAAAAAAGAAGAGCGCCGCCCCGCCGTAACACCCCTCCCCCCAGCGCCGCGCCGTGCCGGCCGCCCAAACCCCCGGAGCGCCGGGCCGCCGAACCCCTCCCCCCCCGAGTGCCTCGCCAGGCCGGCCAAACCCCCGCCCCCACCCTGAGCACCTCGCCAGGCCGGCCAAACCCCCGGAGCACCTCGCCGGGCCGGCCAAACGCCCGCCCCCACCCGAGTGCCGCGCCGGGCCGCCCAAACCCCTGGAGCGCCTCGCCGCGCCGGCCAAACCCCCGCCCCCGAACGCTGCGCCGCACTGGCCAAACCCCTGGAGCGCCTTGCCGGGCCGGCCAAACCCCCGCCCTCCCTCCCCCCGAGCGCCGCGCCACGCCACACTGGCCAAACCCCCAGAGCGCCTCGCCGGGCCGGCCAAACCCCCGCCCCCCTCCCGAGCGCCTCGCCAGGCTGGCCAAACCCCCGGAGCGCCTCGCCGGGCTGGCTAAACGCCCGCCCCCCCCGAGCGCCGCGCTGGGCCGCCCAACCCCCCCGAGCGCCGCACCGCGCCGCCCAACCCCCCCGAGCGCCGGGTCGGGCCGCCCAAACCCCCTGAGCGCCGCGCTGGGCCGGCCAAGCACCACGCCTCCCCCACAAGCGCCTCGCCGGGCCGGCCAACCCCCCCCCCAAGCGCCGCCCAACCCCCGCACCGCCCAAACCACCAGCACCGCGCCGCCCAACGCCCCGCTCCCTCCGAGCGCTGCGCCGCCCAATCCCCCCCCCAACGCCGCCGAAACACCCCCCGCGCTGCCCGGCCGAAACAAAAACAAAAAACAAACCCTCGAGCGCTGCCCCGCTGAAAAAAAAAGAAAAAAACCACTGCGAGCGCCCCCCGCCACCCCAACATTGGCCGCCCCTTCTAAGGTGCCGCCCCAAGTACGTGCTTGGTCGGCTGGTGCCTGGAGCCGGCCCTGAGACAAACATGCAGACAATTATACAGGGTATAATAGGAATTATCTTCAAACTTCTATTCCTTTTAAACAACACATTTATTTCCTGCCCTGTATTAGCCGTTACCTAACTGTTCTCAGAAGTGGTTATGCCAGCTTCTGTAGCTAAATGTGTCTGACCTCTTTTCGTTCCTCTGCATGGTTAGAAGCTACAGCGCTGCAGCTTGCCTGAGCATGTAAAACACAGATACAGACAGGTTCACATATAGGTTGGGAGCAGAGAAGTCTGGGGAAGGTATAGTCTGTGGGGGGAAAAATTAGGAATTCTGTTCAGTGTCTCTGAATGTTATGAATTTAAAAGCTTCACAGGTAAATGGCACAAGGATTATTTATGATTTAAACTGGTCAAAACACAATTTATAAAATATTGATTTCTTCAGTTTAAAAAAATACATTTTTGTTGGGCAGAAAAAGCTCTGCTTATTTGTTACCCACAAAACTCGTTACTGAGAAAGAAACTAAACAGATTTCATCCTGTGTAAAACACTGGGAGTCCAACGTGGGAGAGAGAGCCATCAAACTGCAAGGGATGGCAGGGCTTTTCACTCCTTGCTAAAAACAACCATTTCACTTTGCAGTCTAGGAAGTGTAACCCATTGCCCTGTTGCTGTAAGGTGCATGATCTCATCCCTGTTGTTCTGCTGCTCATATATGTTCAATTAGGCAGAGGATCAATGCCATGAACAAGGGAGAGGAGGAGGAGAAGGCAGCGGCGGCAGTACCCCGTTACAGAAATGTAGTGATGGATTATATGGGAAACTGGTGTGTAACCATAGATTTGCCATTAGGCCATGTGGACTGACAGAAAACACCAGGGACTCAGCCACTCACATCAGCCAATATGCAACATTTAGACATTTATTTAATAAGATTTTTTAAACACACACACAAGTGCTACAGTCGTATTCACAATTGAATTTTCTGTAAATACATACATACAAAAAAAAAACGTATGCCAAAAGACGTATAAATACCCAGACACTTGTTAAGAAGATTGTGTGGATTAAACACTTTCCTTTATCTGGTAGTTAAAGTTTATCTGAGTTTCCTAAACAAAAGCAGAGGGTTGATGCTCAAGCTCTATCCTTGAAGGCCATGTGAGCCCAGGGGAGAAGTTTTGAGCTAAAGGGCTTTCCCAGGTTTAAAGCTCAGGGACTGGAGCAGGAAGTGAAAACTGTACATTAAGCTATTGGTTTTGTGTGAGACCTGCGAGAGAATCTCAAGGCAGCTGCTTTTTAGGACAAGGCAGTAGTGCTTTACCTGAAGTTCCTGCAAAAAGCAATTATCGGTGTTGCTTGAACTTCAGTTCTCGGAAGTAGGACAAGTGTACAAATTACACCAAGAAAATAGCCTGACTCCAAGACACCAATTTTTCAACCTCAAATGAGAAACTGACCTGCAAAGTCATAAAATCTGCGATGCTCAACAAAGGAGCTACAATACTGCAATGTAATGAGGACTGTGTTGGAATTGTAAGTTATCACTTTATGAGTTGTGGGGTTTCCTGCTCCTGCTTGCAGGCTACAAGGCTCTTAGGGAAGTGTGCAATCAGAGTGAGTCTGGAAAAACCTGCCTTGAACAAGGTAGGCTGAGCTGTGCCTCTCTTCCTTGTAGGCCTGGCTTGACATAAGTAACTTGAAATAAATAACTTGACTCATTTCTTAGTGGGCATAACTAGGAAGGTGAATGGAAGGTTGAGTTGCCATAACCAGCAGTATGCTGGAGTCAGGATGGCTAGCTAAGATCAGCAGGAATAGCCTAGTATTAGTAAACAAGCCTAAATGTAAGATAAGGTAGAGGTCAGATTATGCATGGACAGAGCATGCTGTACAGGGATTGGTTCCTATAATGTAACCAAGCAAATCCAAAAATGTGTGATGCTATGTAACTGCAATGTAATGTGTAAATGTATATAAAATAAGAGATTTGCTGTGTAACGTTGAATGTGTGGTACACTCTACACCCACCCCCTATTCTTGAGTTTGACCAACTCAGCATAGCTTTGCTGTATGCCAAATAAAGATACTCGAGGGACAAACTCTGGAGTTGAACTGAGTTCTTGGGAAGCCAAGTGGAAAGAGGTCTTGGAGGCAATCCCAACATGCCTTAAGGAGCAGTCTGCTTTGTCTCTGTCTGTTTTGGGATTCTTTTACATTATCATTCTGAATTCTAAAAAATAAAGTAGTGATACTTTGCAGCCCTTCAGCAAGATAATTTGTTTATTTAATTTCTTTGTGTTTATGCAGTGAACATAACAAATACAAGCATTGAAATGTGTTACATACCCTACCTGGGTGGTTGGTTCATAACAGTACCACCTGTACCAGCTAGAAGAGTTATTCCTTTAGCTCAGAGCATAGGCAGTGGATGAACCCCCGCTTTGGGGAGGCTAACTTGCTGGACGCACCCCTTCTGCTCGATGCCCCGCCCCCCCGACCGCCAGGGTCCCAACCCCCCCACACACACACAACAGGAGGAGCCCTGCGGCCTGCCTACCCCAGCCATGCTGGGCTTTCCCCCCCACACCCCGAGCATCAGTCCAGTCCCAGTCATGCTGAACTGAGCCACTGTCCCCCCCCCCCCGAGCCGCCGGCCCCTCCGGGCCAAGCCACAAGCCTCCCCAGACGGGCTGAGCACCAGGCTGAGCCGTTGGCCCCTCCAAGCTGCTGGGACAGCCTCGGCCACGCTGGGGCCTGGGCTGAGATGCCTCCTGGAGGGGCCGAGCACTGAGCCAAGCTGCCGGCCCCCCCAAGCTGGGATACCAGGCAGATCCACCAGCCATAGTCAAGCCACTGCCCCCACCCCCCATGCCCGGCCAGCCCAGCGCATGTCCAAGCGAGCCGCCTCACTCCCCCACCAGACCCTCCACCCACCGCTGGCTTGCCGCGTTCCCTCCTACCGGGTCAGTGCTCTGGAACTACTCCATACAAAGCCAGTCAGGACTCTGGGGGACCATGCCTCCTCTCTCTGACCATACTGTCTCCAGGGCAAGAAGCTTACACAGCTTCGACCATCCTGGGTCTGACCTCAGAGCATTCAGCATCCCCTTCCACACCATGCACTTCCTGCAGCATGTCTGTCTGGGCGGGGCTCCTGGGGAAGCCAGAGGGTCCTGCACCCCAACTCCGTAGTCAGACGTGACTCTCAGCCAGCCGGTAAAACAGAAGGTTTATTAGTCAACAGGAACACAGCGTAGAACAGAACTCGTTAGCACAGAAATCAGTGACTTTCAGTCAAGTCAATCTTGGGGGATGGGGGCCCAGAGCCAAGGCTCTGGTCTTTCCCCTGAGCCCCAAGCCAGCCGAGACTGACTCGCATCCAGCTGCCTGGCCCGTTGCTCCTTCTCCAGCCTTTGTCTCGCTTCCTGGGCCAAGAGTCACCTGGTCGCATCCCCCTCCTGGGTCTCAGATTATGAAGGGGCAGCTATAGCATTGGTGCAGGCAGCTGGAGCAGCCTCCGCAAAAGTCACACCCCCTTATTCTCACCACCTAGACATTGATGCAATACACAGGGAAACTGAGGCACACACAGCATTCTTGCAAAACAGTAAGACTGACATAGGCTCACATACAACATAACAAGGGAAAATCCCCACTACATCACATCTCTCCCTCCTCCGAGACCGAACTGAGCGGGGTCACTTTAGCCAGTGACCTGGGGAAGTTCAGGCCCCCATCTCCAGGACAAAGCATCAGCTATAACATTTGCACTCCCCTTAACGTGTACCACCTCCATCTCATAATCCTGGAAGGACAGGTTCCACCTCAGGAGCTTGGCATTGGCCCCTCTCATCTGGTGCAGCCACGGCAGGGCGAGTGGTCTGGGTACACAGTGAAGTGCCACCCAAATAGATCCAGCTGCAGCCTTTTAAGAGCCCACTCCATGGCCAGGCACTCCTTCTCCATGGCTGCATAGCCCTGTTCCCGGGGCAGCAGCTTCCTGCTCAGGTACATGATGTGGTGTTTCTCCCCCTTTGCATTGGCCTGCCTCGGCACCGTGCCCAGCCCTGTGTGTGGGGCATCAGTGAACACCATAAGGGTCTTGTCAAAGTCTGGGTTTCCCAGCACCGGGCCCTTGACCAGATCCTCCTTCAGCGTGCAGAGAGCCCTCTGGCACTGCCCAGTCCAGACCCTTACCCATAGGCGTGTGCGCAGGGGTGGGCAAATGGCTCCACTCTCCCGGTGCAGCAAGCCCCGGCCCCTCCCCCACCTTCCCGGCCCAGCCCCCGCCTGCCACCCCCCCGTGGGTCTCTCCCCCCGCCTGCCACCCTCCCCCGCGAGTCTCCCCCCCTCCCCGGAGTGTCCCTTCCTGAAAAAAAAACAGCAGGAGCCTCTCCCGTGCCTGCTTGTGCTGCTGCAGCAGCACATTCCTGCTCAACTGTCTGCTGCCCCAGGGTCCTAGTGCCCCCCATTCCATAATGGCAAGGCAGGCTGCCCTTACCCTGCCCTAGCCCTGAGCCTCTCCAATGCCCAAACCCCTCAACCCCAGCCATCATCCCCCCGCACCCTAATCCCCTGCCCCAGCCCTGAGCCCCTCCCATACCCCAAACCCCTCATCCCGAGCCCTAGCCATCATCCCCCCGCACCCTAATCCTCTGCCCCAGCCCTGAGCCCCCTCCTGCACCGTGAACCCCTCAGCCCCAGCCAGAGCCCTCATCCCCTGCACCCTAATCCTCTGCCCCAACCCTGAGCCCCTTCCTGCATCATGAGCCCCTCAGCCCCACAGCCCTCACCCCTGCACCCCCTCCTATCCCCAAACTCCCTCCCAGAGCGTGCACCCCTCCCCCTTCCCACACACCCCCTCCTGCCCCCAAACTCCCTCCCAGAGCCTGCACTCCTCACCCCCTTCTATGCCCCCACCCCAGCCCAGAGCCTACACCCAAACTCCATCCCAGAGCCTGCACCCCTCACCCCCTCCTGCACACCCATCTCCTGCCCCAGCCCGGAGCCTGCACCCAGCACCCAAACTCCATCCCAGAGCCTGCACCCCCAGACCCCCTCCCCCACCCAAACTCCATCCCAGAGCCTTAGGCAGGTGGGGGGCAGAGTTGGGGGGGGCAGGTTCTGGGCACCACCAAAATTTCTACAAACCTGCCACCCATGCGCAGGGCAGTGTGTCTGGCTCTGTGTGAGCAAAACATGCTGCTAGGAGCCTCATGGTAAGGTGTCCAGGGCCGGGGGGATGGATAAGGGGTGGGGGCAGTCAGGGGACAGGGAGCAGGGTGGGTTGGATAGGGGAGTGGGATCCCGGGGGGGGTGGTTGGGGTGGAGGGTCTCTGGAGGGGGAAGTCAGGGAGCAGGGGGGGTTTGGATGGGGCATGGAGGGGGTGGGGGGTGGATAGGGGTCAAGGCAGTCAGGGGACAGGGAGCAAGGAGGGTCCTGGGGGGGCAGTTAGGGTGGGGGGGTCTCTGGAGGGGGTGGTCAGGGGACAAGGAGCTGGGGGGGTTGGATGAGTCGGGAGTTCTGCGGGGGGCCTGTCAGGCGGCAGGGGTGTGGAGAGGGGTTGGGGGCAGGCAGGGAGCAGAGGGGGTTGGATGGGTCAGGAGTTCTGGGGGTCCTGTCAGGGGGCGGGGAGCGGTTGGATAGGCGTGGGAATCCCGGGGGCCTGTCTGGGGGCGGGGGTGTGGATAAGGGTTGGGACAGGTAGGGGGTGGGGTCCTGAGGGGCAGTTAGGGGCAGGGGTCCCAGGAGGTGGTAGTCAGGGGACAAGGAGCAGGGGGGGTTGGGGGTTCTGAGGGGGGCAATCAGGGGGCGGGAAGTAGGAGGGAGTGGATGGGGGCAGGGTGGGGGCAGGGCTAGGGCAAGGCAGGGGCGGGGCTAGGGCGGGGCTCCCTGGGTGCACACCCTAATGAAATGTGCTGCACACGCCTATGCCCTTACCCTTCTTGCATAGCTCAGTGATGGGAGCTGACACAGAGCCCCGCCATCCCAATAAAGACCTGGGCCTGTTTTTTAGTTTCTTAATATGTTTTGTGAGGTATCATTTGAAAACTAATAACATACTGGTCAATAATATCATTGTGAAATAGCTGTTACAATGTTATATGAGAAGTTAAGTACTCTCTGTATAATGTTAATGGACCATGTTTAAGACCAGAGAGCCTAGCCTAGATAAAGGTGACCAACAGGTCTGTCCTAGAGAAAGGAAAGTGGGTTTACCT
Source organism: Emys orbicularis (assembly GCF_028017835.1). Classification (NCBI taxonomy): domain Eukaryota; kingdom Metazoa; phylum Chordata; order Testudines; family Emydidae; genus Emys; species Emys orbicularis. The sequence continues at coordinate 247,406,600 of NC_088683.1, forward strand.
CAATTTACACATTAGCAGTAAACAAAGCCCTCAAGCTAAACCAGTGGGAGCTATCCTGAGACTGAACTTGAGGGCATGGCTACACTTGCAGATGTAGCGCGCTTTGAGTTAAACCAGCCTTCATAGAGCACAGTAGGGAAAGTGCTGCAGTCTGTCCAGACTGAGCGCTGCAAGCGCACTGGCGTGGCCACATTAGCAGCTCTTGCAACGGCCACAGAGAGCAGTGCATTGTGGTAGCTATCCCAGCAAGCAAGTGGCTGCAATGTGCTTTTCAAATGCGGGGGGTGGGGCGGACTGTGACAGGGAGTATGTTGTGTGTGTATGTGGGGGGAGAGAGAGTGGGTTTTTGGGGGGCTGAGAGCACGTCAGCATGCTGTCTTGTAAGTTCAGACAGCAACAGACCCCTCTCCCCCCTCTCTTTCTCACACACACGGCATTCCACAGTAATGGTTGCTTTGTCTCGGAGCAGACAAGCATGCCGGCTGTCAGAAACGGAGCTTTCAAAGGGCATATCGGCATGCCTGCAGTGATTCCAAAACAATGACAAGACTGGCCACTTGACTTAAGGGGATTAATGGACGTTTCCGGAGGCTGATCAGAATGCAGTAATGCAACACCTCGTTCACACTGACGCCCGGGCGTTTCAGCCAATGCACACCAAGTGTTAATCTTCTCGCCGAGATGGAGTACCAGGAGCGCTCTAGCCGTGGAGTCAGAGCGCTCTACATGCCTTGCCAGTGTGAACAGGTAGTGAGGTAGGGTGCACAGGGCTGCTTTAATGCACTCTAACTCACAAGTGTAGCCAAGCCCTGAGAGACAGAGAATTAACATGGTTCCTCCACCCCAGATAGACAGATGAGACTGAATCCCCACGAGATCTTCCTGAGTTTTAGGACAAAGACAATTCCTTTAGGAATATAAGGGACAGAGATTCCATCTTGAACTTTCACTTTAAGGAAACACATAAATCAAGCAATCTGATCTCTGTGGTGGGTCCTGGCCTGACCGGCCAGTAAAAAGCTGAAAAGAAGACTCGGAGTAAGAGAAAAGCCATCTTGAACAAAGACTATCTTGCTAGATCAAGTTTTAGGCTTTTATATGCATGTTTTCATCTTTATTTGGTTGTAACCATCTCTGCCAGTGGATTTTTTAAAGCTTGGTATCACTTAATCCATGCTCTTTTGTTAATGAACTTGTTTTGCTTTCATCATAAATCATCAGGGCTAGGTAAGTTCAGTAAAGTGTGTGCTTCTAGTAAGCAGGTTGGAATGCTGTATTGTCTCTGTCGAGGCAGCAAACCCAATACCTTTTCTGTGAGGATCCAGTGAGAAAGACTGGACCCTGCAGGAGGATTACGGTGGGGCAGATTCAGGGCTGGAAGGGTACTAGGATCAGCCTACAAGGAGTATCCAAGTTGAGCAAAGCCAGCCCAGGCTTGTTGGCTGCTGGCAGGCTATTGAGCTCAGAGCTCTGAACCAAAGCTGCATAGTCACAAGACACCCAGGGTCACAAGGCAGACGTTGATTAAACCCCTTACTGGCCTGGGTGAAGCCCCAAATGTCACATCTATCTAAACACACTTATTTTGGGCCAAGGAAAACAAGAAAGAATAAAATATGCCCCCTAGTGAGATGGCACAGCATGCATCACCTCTTCAGTAGGCTTCAGAGAACAAATAGCTACTATCTCTGCAGAGAGGCAGAGATCTGAAAAATTGAAGGTGCGGTATACAGAAAACAGAATCATTTTAGGCAACACGGCATAAGTAGCCTGAACTCACACCACACCACACCATTTGCAAAAGCCTTGGTAAACAATGCAACTTAACACCAGGCTTCTGCTTTACTGCATCCTGGAGGGTCATAAGTTCAGGAGCGGCAGGCCACCAATGAGAACATCCTTCTGCTAGATCCCACCAAACACATCTGGGAACTGCTCAAGTGTCCTAGTTAATCTCGACTGCTGGGCAAGAATACAGGGAGAGAGGCTGTCTCTAAAATACACAGGAACCCAAACCATAAAGGGCTTTATAGATCAAAACCACCACTTGCAATTGCACCAAGAGGGAAGGGGGGAGGAGGGATAGCTTAGTGGTTTGAGCATTGGCCTGCTAAACCCAGGGTTGTGAGTTCAACCCTTGAGGGGGCTATCTGGGGCAAAAATCTGTCTGGGGATTGGTCCTGCTTTGAGCAGGGGGTTGGACTAGATGACCTCCTAAGGTCCCTTCCAACTCTGAGATTCTATGATTCTATAAGAGGCCATGCACTCTCTGGAGCACAGGTGTAAGGCCCCGTTGTGAGAAGTACTCAGGCAGCCACCTTCTGCATCAGCTGAAATTTCAACATGTTCCTCAGGCGTAACTCCAAATAGACCATATTGTAACAATCTAGTCTGGGTAGACAGCTGAGCTTGACAAGTGGGAATCTGATAGTATTTACTCACCTTAGACACTACAAAACTTGAAACAGCTCACATTCATCTGGAATCATGTTTAATCATGAACACAAACCTCATCCCAGGACCATAGAAAATTTTGCCAAAGTTTGTGAATGTTTTGGATAGGGCTGTCAAGCGATTAAAAAAATTAATCATGATTAATCACATGATTAATCACACTGTTAAACAATAGAATACCATTTATTTAAATATTTTTGGATGTTTTCTACATTTTCAAATATATTGATTTCAATTACAACTCAGAATACTTTATATTTATTTTTGATTACAAGTATTTGCACTGTAAAAACAAAAGAAATAATATTTTTCAATTCACCTAATGCAAGTATGGTAGTGCAATCTCTTTATCATGAAAATTAAACTTACAAATGTAGAATTATGTACAAAAAAACCTGTATTCAAAAATAAAACAATGTAAAATTTTAGAGCCTGCAAGTCCACTCAGTCCTACTTCTTGTTCAGCCAATCGCTCAGATAAACAAATTTGTTTACATTTGCAGGAGATAATGCTGCCCACTTCTTATTTACGTCACCTGAAAGTGAGAACAGGCATTCTCATGGAACGGTCATAGCCGGTGTTGCAAGATATTTACATGCCAGATGCGGTAAAGATTCATATTTCTCTTCCTGCTTCAACCATCATTCCAGAGGACATGCTTCCAGGCTAATGAGAGATTCTGCTTGATAACTATCCAAAGCATTGCAGATCGACATGTTCATTTTCATCATCTGAGTTGGATGCCACCAGCAGAAGGTTGATTTTCTTTTTTGGTGGTTCGGATTCTGTAGTTTCTGCATCAGAGTATTGCTCTTTTAAGACTTCTGAAAGCATGCTCCACACCTCCTCCCTCTCAGATTTTGGAAGGCACTTCAGATTCTTAAATCTTGGGTTGAGTGCTGTAGCTATTTTTAGAAATCTCACATTGGTACCTTCTTTGCGTTTTGTCAAATCTGCAGTGAAAGTGTTCTTAAAATGAACAACATGTGCTGGGTCATCATTGGATACTGCTATAACATGACATATATGGCAGAATGCGGGTAAAACAAAGCAGGGGACATACACTTCTCCTCCAAGGAGTGCAGTTACAAATTTAATTAACACATTTTTTTAACGAGCATCATCAACATGGAAGCATGTCCTCTGGAATGGTGGCCAAAGCATGAAGGGGCACATGAATGTTTAGCATATCTGGCACATAAATACCTTGCAATGCCGGCTACAAAAGTGCCATGCAAATACCTGTTCTCACTTTCTGGTGACATTATAAATAAGAAGTGGGCAGCATTATCTCCTGTAAATGTAAACAAACTTGTTTGCCTTAGCGATTGGCTGAACAAGAAGTAGGACTAAGTGGACTTGTAGGCTCTGAAGTTTTACATTGTTTTGTTTTTGAGTGCAGTTATGTAACAACAACAAAAACTACATTTGTAAGTTGCACTTTCATGATAAAGAGATTGCATTACGGTACTTGTATGAGGTGAATTGAAAAATACTATTTTTTTTGTTTATCATTTTTACAGTGCAAACATTTGTAATAAAAATAATATACACTTTGATTTCAATTACAATACAGAATACTATATATATGAAAATGTACAAAAACATCCAAAATATTTAATAAATTCCAATTGGCATCCTATTGTTTAACAGTGCAATTAAAACTGTGATTAATCTAGATTAATTTTTTTAATCACAATTAATTTTTTGAGCTAATCGCATGAGTTAAGGGCGATTAATCGACAGCCTTAGTTTTGGAACAAACCGGGATCCAGTTCTGAATAAACCTGGTCTGATTTATGGTTCTACTTCAAAACCTGCAGAGATTTGGCAATCTGAACTGAGTTTTGCCCGAGTTTATGGGATTATTTGAACCTGAAATTCATAACAAAACTCAGATTCCTGATTTATTTTGGACCAGACCACCCTGAAAGGGGTAGAACTGAAGATTGTCTTGGCTGGAGGGCCAACACACACCTCAGACTTTGCAAGAAATGGTGACCTAAAAATGGAGAGCTGCAGCTGAGTGAGTTGTGCCCTGATGCACCCAGTCACGTTATCCAGATTAAATTTTAAATTAAATTAATGGAGATATCCCATCTCCTAGAACTGGAAGGGACCTTGAAAGGTCATCGAGTCCAGCCCGCTGCCTTCACTAGCAGGACCAAGTATTGATTTTGCCCCAGATCCCTAAGTGGCCCCCTCAAGGATTGAACTCACAACCCTGGGTTTAGCAGGCCAATGCTCAAACCACTGAGCTATCCCATATTGTAGGTGGCCCACTATCCACATAAAGAACTGCTCAGAGCAACATCACATCACTTTCTATGCTATGTGACTCCCATTAGAAGGGTCAGGCATGTAGCTAATTGGAGTTCAGTCACAGATAGTCAGCCAGTTAGAGCTTAGCAAACAAGGTGGCAGTTTGCCTTTTGCTGGGGATAGGGAACTGAATGGAGTATGGAGGGAAAGACCCTCTATATATCTTCAGGGACTGGGTCAAAGTTTCCTGCAGATCCCTCTTTCATGGAGCTGCCACTTTTGCATGACGGAAAGAATACTCATTTTAAAATCACAATTCTGCAAAGTGAATGCCAGGCTACTGGTAAGCATTTTTCTTCTATGCCTTTATGGTTCTACAAAGTAGCCTGGTGTAATCTTCTTATTTTTTCCCCCTTCCTTTGAAGCATCAGTAGATGGTTAGTGCCCAATGCCAGAGGCACTATCACTGACTTAAGGATCAAAGGTCTGATCCAGAATGACAAATCCTGTAGTATGTTCCAGGCAGGTAGGTTAATGTGACAGCTTCTTTCTCAGATTCTCTTTTCTTACCAGAGAGAAACAGCAGGGGAGGAAGGAGCGTACACAATGAGTAACATCCTGATGGTCAGCAGGGAATTACACAAGGGAGATTGAGAAATATCTTACTGACAGGGCACCATATTAACACTTGCCTTCTTATCACAGATCAGTAGAAAGAAGGTGTCATAACTATAAAGGGAAGGGCAACAGCCCTCCTGTGTACAATACTATAAAATCCCTCCTGGCCAGAGACTCCAAAATCCTTTTACCTGTAAAGGGTTAAGAAGCTCAGGTAACCTGGCTGACACCTGACCCAAAGGACCAATAAGGGGACAAGATACTTTCAAATCTTGGTGGGGGGAAGGCTTTTGTTTGTGCTCTTTGTTTTGGGGGGAGTTCGCTCTTGGGACTAAGAGGGACCAGACATCAATCCAGGCTCTCCAAATCTTTCTGAACAAGTCTCTCCTATTTCAAACTTGTAAGTACAGCCAGGCAAGGCGTGTTAGTTTTATCTTTGTTTTCTCAACTTGTAAATGTACCTTTTGCTAGGGTGTTTGCCTCTGTTTGCTGTAACTTTGAACCTAAGGCTAGAGGGGAGTCCTCTGGGCTCTTTAAGTTTGATTACCCTGTAAAGTTATTTTCCATCCTGATTTTACAGAGATGATTTTTACCTTTTTCTTTAATTAAAAGCCTTCTTTTTAAGAACCTGATTGATTTTCCCTGTTTTTTAGATCCAAAGGGTTGGATCTTGATCCACCAGGAGTTGGTGGGAGAGAGGAGGGGGGATGGTTAATTTCTCCTTGTTTTAAGATCCAAGGGGTTTGGATCTGTATTCACCAGGGAATTGGTGAAGAGTCTCTCAAGGCTACCCAGGGAAGGGAATTAGCACATTGGGAGTGGTGGCAGCGGACCAGATCTAAGCTGGTAGTTAAGCTTAGAAGTTTTCATACAGGCCCCCACATCTGTACCCTAAAGTTCAGAGTGGGGAAGGAGCCTTGACAGAAGGTGACAAATGAAAACATATCCTCTTGTACATGTTCAGTGCTGTGTGAATCCCAGTTCAGAACTCAAAACATGCAGATTAAATTGGCCAGAACAATAAAACAGTATAAATCATGTAGACAGTTTCTAGACTTTATGAGAAATAATGAAACAAAAACGTTTAACTAAATTGACAGAAAATCCTTCAGGGGTCGCAATAGGTAGAATTATCCCATGGGAGGTGATCTGAGGGGTCACACTACAGACCCAGAAAGGAACAACAATGTGGACCCTTAAGACAAAAACAGGGAAGATAATCTATCACTTTCCATATTTCTACAATAAATGCATTCTTAAAAACTAGCTTCTGTCTAAAGTGCCAACAAAGATCTATGAGCAGCCCTTTATGAACTATGATCCCCCAAGCACATTAATTATACTTCCAGTTCTAAGACTCCGGCATGGTAACATTTTGATGTATATTTCTCACACAGTAGGATCACATCCAGTAGAAAATTGTAGTTTCTCCCTGGGCCAAGTTTTCAAAGCGGCTTCAGCTTTTGGTTGGTACATAACTTTGTATATGCGAGTGTTTGCATGTGCAGTTATTTTACACAGTATCATTCAACTATTTATGACAAAATGTGCGTGCAAAACTCATGTGTAGACAATGTTTGTATGCCATAGGGTTTACACATATTGGGCCAGATTTTTAAAAATGCTTAGTACCCACAAATGGGGCCCACTTTTCAATAAAAGAGCTCAGCTCCCATTTAAGCACCTAAATGTAGTGGCCAAATTTTCAAATATGGCCAGCACCCCCTAGTTCTCAGGAAGACTTTTCTCTCTTCGATAGCCATGGGAGCTGCTAGGTTCTGAGTAGGGCTGGCGAAAATTTTCCATGGGGGGAAAAAAATGGATTTTCAGTTAAACAATTTTTCTGTGAAAAGTGTCTGTTTCAATTCCATCTCTTTTTGTAGAAAAACTGAATGCCTGAAAACCAAAATATTTTGGCTGAAAACAAAATATTGATTTGGATATGGTACTGCAGTGCATCATGGGAGTTATAGTTTGGTGGTTTCATATCCCCATTCTCCTCTATGGACCAAACTCCCCAGCTGGATTACATCTCTTATGATGTACTATGTCTGGGGACTCCCATGATGCACCACCTCCCCTCTTCAAGAGGGGAGGTGAAGGTGCATCATGGGAGATGTAATCCGATCAGGGAGCCCCGCCTATAGAAGAGCATGGGAGCAAGAGGTATCTGAACTACAACTCCCTTGAGGAAGCACAATAGCATTTCTGAGCTGAAATTTTTTGGTTTTGAATTTTTACTGAAAAATAAAAAAAAATTCCATGCAAAATTTAGATGAGAAGATTTTTTTTCATTTTCATCAACGTTTTCCACAGAATCCCTCCTCCCCACAATCCATTTTCTGAGTAGCTCCAGCAAATCTGACCCATAAATTCCACCTACTGCAGGCTGACGTGATTGCAGGTTCAATGCGGTGAATACACAAATAGAAACCACATTTTGAAAATTTGGCCCTTCAACTATAACTTAGCTATTTCTAAAGATTGGGGTCTGTAATAGAGTCTAACTCCTTTCAAACAAGCATCTTTCACAGGGAAACTCTGCACCTATCACATGCACATACATGCAGGCAGGCAATCTGTCACACACACACACACACACACACACACACACACACACACACAGTGATGGCATTAGGTCATATTCAGATTTCATATATGCTGATTAATATATGAAGCAATTCCACTGAAGCCAAAGGTATACAATACTCTAGATTTACTGAGATCAGAATTGGACATCTTGATTTTTGTCACACCTGTACAAGGTTTTATCAGAGAAATTTAATTAAATTGTTTTGTGATAAGAGATTTTTCCCAAGATCAACGTAGTTACATCAGTGATTTGTGAAATTCCCAATGGGGCAAGCCACACAAAATTCCTGAAGCTACAGACCAAGATAAATAGTAAAATGTAGTGTATTTAACAAATGTTGATGAGAATCATGGAAAAATACACCTAGGGCTGTCAAGTGATTAAAAAAAAATAATCGCGCTGTTAAACAATAACAGAATACCATTTATTTAAATATTTTTGGATGTTTTCTACATTTTCAAAAATATTGATTTCAATTACAACACAGAATACAAAGTGTACAGTGCTCACGTTATATTTATTTTTGATTACAAATATTTGTGCTGTAAAAAACAAAGGAAATAGTATTTTTCAATTCACCTCATACAAGTACTGTAATTCAATCTCTTTATCATGAAAGTTGAACTTACAAATGTAGAATTATGTACAAAATAATAACTGCGTTCAAAAATAGAACAGTGTAAAACTTTAGAGCCTACAAGTCCACTCAGTCCTACTTCTTGTTCAGCCAGTAACTAAGACAAACAAGTTTGTTTACATTTACAGGAGATAATGCTGCCTACTTCTTGTTTACAATGTCACCAGAAAGTGAGAACAGGCATTCGCATGGCACTATCATAGCTGGCGTTGCAAGATACTTACGTGCCAGTTGCGGTAAAGATTCATATGTCTCTTCATGTTTCAATCATCATTCCAGAGGACATGCATCCAGGCTAATGAGGGGTTCTGCTTGATAACTATCGAAAGCAGTGCAGCCCGACGCACGTTCATTTTCATCATCTGAGTCGGATGCCACCAGCAGAAGGTTGATTTTCTTTTTTGGTGGTTCAGGTTCTGTAGTTTCTATATCAGAGTGTTGCTCTTTTAAGACTTTGAAAGCATGCTCCACACCTCGTCCCGCTCAGATTTTGGAAGGCACTTCAGATTCTTAAACCTTGGGTCGAGTGCTGTAGCTATCTTTAGAAATCTCACATTGGTACCTTCTTTGCGTTTTGTTAAATCTACAGTGAAAATGTTCTTAAAACGAACAACATGTGCTAGGTCACCATCCAAGATTGCTATAATATGAAATACATGGCAAAATGCGGGTAAAACAGAGCAGGAGACATACAATTCTCCCCCAAGGAGTTCGGTCAAAATTTAATTAATGCATTTTTTTTAATGAGTGTCATCAACATGGAAGCATGTCCTCTGGAATGGTGGCTGAAGCATGAAGGGGCATACGAATGTTTACCATATCTGGCACGCAAATACCTTGCAATGCCAGCTGCAAAAGTGCCAGACGAACACCTGTTATCAATTTCAGGTGACAACGTAAATAAGAAGCCGGCAGCATTATGTCTCGTAAATGTAAACAAACTTGTTTGTTTTAGCGATTGGCTGAATAAGAAGTAGGACTGAGTGGACTTGTAGGCTCTAAAATTTTACATTATTTTGTTTTGGAGTGCAGTTATGTAACAAAAAAAATCTACATTTGTAAGTTTCACTTTCACGATAAAGAGATTGCACTACAGTACTTGTATGAGGTGAATTGAAAAATACTATTTTTTTTGTTTATCATTTTTACAGTGCAAGTATTTGTAATAAAAATAATATAAAGTGAGCACTGTACGCTTTGTATTCTGTGTTGTAATTGAAATCAATAGATTTGAAAATGTAGAAAAACATCCAAAAATATATAATAAATTTCAATTGGTATTCTATTGTTTAACAGTGCGATTAAAACTGTGATTAATCACGATTAATTTGTTTTAGTTAGTCGTGTGAGTTGACTGTGATTAATCAACATCCCTGATACCTACCTTATTGTTCTTTGTATCCCATTTTGGATAGGAGAGTATTTTTATAGAATGTGTCTTAATCAAAATACCTTTGAAATACACAGTGTAAACGCCAGACTTCTTAAGGCAAGTTAGCATCATTAACCTCCAGTGCAAACAGAGTGTGATTGTACTTCCAGTGCTGCTGAATTCTTATTTAAAAACTAGTGCTTTCTAAGGGGTTAGCTCAGGAGACACAAATGGAAATAAGTGTAATAAATCCACTATTTACTTTGAAGCCGTGCTTTTTAAGAAAATACATTGGAAGAATTGTTTAAACATCTTTGGAGTGGACCAGAAGAAAAATTGGATATTTCGCCATTGCAAAGGTCAGAGAAGAAAAGCCAGCAGAGAGAAACCCTGGACGGCGGGGGGGCCCGCCGGAGCAAGTGCTCAGATGGTAGAGCAAGCCAGGTGCCTTCTTCCCCAGATCGGAGGTGAACTCACCCAGATGCACCTCTGAACCCTGGGTCCTCACGGACCTAGGACAAGCACTGTGAGTGGGGCATGGTGAGGGAGCAGAGAGGGGCACAGAAAAGGAACTGCTGGTTGTAGAACTCAAGAACATGAGGCAGATGACTCTGCCCCACACACGCTGGGGTGGGTGTCCTGCTCACAGTTTTAGGATTATGAATCCTGCTTGTGGCATTTTCCCTAATTAATGTTGGTGATTTCCCTCCTTTCATTAAACGTTTCTTTTCTACACTCAGACTCTCTGCTTGCGAGAGTATTGCCTCTCAAAGGTGCCCGGGGTGGTGTGTAATTTTCGCAGGTTACTGGGTGGGGGCTCGAGCTGGTTCTGTGTTGTATTGTTGAAAAGGAACCCCTAGATATTGAACCCAGCACGGGTTGCTGCCGGCTCCACCTGGCAGAAGGGTTACATAAGAATGAGTCCCAGTTGGTCAGTACTGATTCTGTTCTAAAAAGGGAGTGGTCCATGCCAGGGCCTCCCCATTAAGCAGGCTCAGTATTAGCCCCACCTTAACTTAGTCTCTGATGTACTCCTGGGGCTGGAGCATAAACAGGAGTCTGCATTGAGTAACGAACCCATGTAACTTACTGCAGGGACCAACATATCTTTCCGGCAAAGGAACTCTGGAGCCAGTCACCTGAGCCAATAGGATAAGAGAAGCTGAGTGGTCCCTCGCAGCTGCTCAGAGTGCTGTAGCTTGCTCCTGCAAGGAATGATTTCCCATCTGCAGCTGTCATATTTGGTCCCTCAGTTTCTGGTTTTCTGCCTGGAGAGAAAACCCCTGGTGGTGTCCATACTCAGCCCAGCAGTTAAACAACGAGTCCCTGAAAAGACCAAGATTGATCCAAGCAAGCTGCCAGGACCCATAACGTGGGTTCTCTCTGGCAGGCTGCAATAAAGTTATTGTTGTTGATGCTCGCAGGTGCTGGCTGGCTCTGTTGATCTGTAGTGACAGAGCAAGAGCAATGAAGATGCTTTGGTAACCCGTGAGTTGAAGTGTTTAGGAGACAGCCAAGATTCTGATCTCGATGAAGTTGATGAAATGCAGTGAGTAGAGGAGAGAATACATACTATTTAGTGAACCAAATTTTTTTTATACCTATTAGAAATATTCAAAAAATAGATAAAATCATAAGCAAAAAAACCTATAGCTCATATCATGCAACATGTTCTGCTAGAAGCAGGTGGGCCAATTGACCCCAGGACTGTGATAGTGCAAAACTTCAGTGTAAAGGGGAATCTTCACTGCTCTCAGCACCCTCAGAGGTCTAGTCACAATTCCCTTAATGTATTAACCTATAGCTTTCTCTTAATGTATTATCATTTCCTACATACGTATCTTAATAGGTTTGCTATTAATAGGAGTGTGATGTTAAGGATAAATAATTATTTATGAAGCCCTGGTGTTTTATAGCTATATAAAATACCAAGGTCTCTACTGTCTCTGCTCACAGTATAAATTAGACCACTAACACAATGAATTGATGGCGAGGAAAGAGGGACCAAAACAGTCAGAATACTATTTTCCAGCTCAGAATAGATTGCATATATTTTTTTGCTTTTTCTTGAGTGGAGACAGTGGGTTTTAAAACAGTCATACCAGCCAGGTGCTGGAGTGGTGGAATACCAGCTGAAAGAAAGCTGTTTTAAGGAGATATTTGAAGGAGGAAATTTAGGTCCACGAGAAGGAGGAGCTCTAAGCTTGACAAGAAAAAGAGATACAGAGTAATAAGTGGAAGAAAGAGGGAAAAGAAAAGAAAACACCAACTGCTCCAAGGCATGGAACATTCATAGTGCAAACCAAATGTGCAAATCCCTCCCCCCACACAGGTAACGGCACTCAGTTCCGCAGACAATTACTTGTTTTGTGCACTTCTGCACACATTTACATGCAAACACACCTCAGTCACCAGGCAGCAAGCACCTGCTTTTTTAAAATGGTTACTTATTTTGAATTGCCATGGAAACATCATCACACACTTTGGCATATTTTCTAGATTTTTAGAATACATTTTAATAACTTTATTCTGCATCTCCCAAATCCTTCATGCATACCGATCAGTGGCACTGAGTGATTGTGAAGATATGAATTTCTTCTCCCTCCACAACCTACAGAGGGCCCATTGCATGTCCCAGTAAAGCCAATGGAAGACTCCAATTGATTTCAATAGGAAGTGGATCAGACCCGTAGACACTCCATCTCTGTAAATCTCCCTGTAAAAACCAGTAGCTTATAGTTTACTTTCTCCATAAAGCATGTTGTCCTCTGTAGGAGGGTTTCCACAAATACATTTCTCTGTATACAATTTATTTTGAGCTACAGCAGTATTCTTCAAAAGTATCACAAAATACTTCATAATGAGACACACCATAGATATATTATTTGGGGTTGGATACAGAAGCTTCTTAGTGAGGCAAAATAGAAAGTCATAAGGAATATAGAGAAGAATAAAAGAAAAGAAAATATATTGATTTTTTTATATTATTAGTTACTTTTATTAAAGTAGTGCCTAATGGCCAACCGAAAACTGAACCCCACTATGCTTAGCTCTTTACAAATACAGAATAATAGACAGTCCTTGCCCCAAAGAGCTTACAATCTAAATAATGATGCACATCACTAAAGTTTCTGAGCACCTCAACATGCAAGTATACTTGCCAACAAATTTAAGTGATGGGTGCATACAGGACGTGGACAGACGCACTAATGGGGAAAGAAAGGAAAAAGTGACTGTGGATTAGGGTTAATTGTAGGCTAAAAAAATATGAAGGTAAAAATGGAAAAGAGAAAGCATAGTAGCTTGGGAGATGGAGTTCCGGTGGGGGAGAGAGAGGACATCAACATGCAGGGCCAGATTAACCTTCTGTGGACCCAGTGCCACACATATTTGTGGGCCCCTATGGGAGCAATGGAGCATGGTGTGGGGAGGTGGGTCCCCGGAGCTAGGGGCCAGCCAGGGGAAATGGGGCATTGCATAGCGGGGGTGGCCCCGCTCTGCCCAGCCCTGTGCAAGGGCACTATTTACAAACCAGCAGACACTGGCCTGCCCAGCCCTGAGCTGCCAGCATGCCAAGTTCCCCTGGGGGGTGGGCCCATGCCACACCACACAGCCCCCCTGCCCAACACCCCCCCCCCCCGATTCCCTATGCCCAGCGACCCCCCGGTCCCGCTATGCCCAGTGCTACCCCCCAGAAACCCCACCAACACAAATGCACAGCGACCTGCACACCACCACCCCTGCCCAGTGCCCCCCTGCCCACACACTACCCCCACTCCCTAGCACCCCAACACACACAGATCTCCCCCACCCAGCCCTGCCTGCCTAGCGCTGGTGCCTGCAGCGGTGGAGGCGTTTCTTACAGAGGCGTGGGGGAAAGGGGGCGCGGGAGCCGCCGACTTTCCCAGCCTGCTGCTTCTGCAGAGCAGCAGGGAGAAGCAGGCCCCAGGGGGCCTGAAGTGGACAGTCACTGGAGCGGCAGCGGCTAAGGGCTCCTCTCTGCCTCTGGGTGAGGGGAGGGGACATAGGGTGCGGAGGAGCCGGCGGGCAGGGGCAGGGGGTGGAGAGAAACCCTGGGCTGGCTGAATGGCCGAGAGGAGTCAGCAGCTCAGGGCGCAGTGCAAGTGGAGTGGGCCAGGCTGCGGCCGCTTTTGAGCATGGGCCCGGTGCCATGGCGTCACTGTAAAGCCGGTACTGTCAACATGAAGACTGAGTTCATGGCAAAGAGGAGAATATATGACATATATGGCCCTATTTTCAAAAGTGCTGAGCTTCTGTAGCTCCCACTGAAGTCACTGGAACCGAACCTGTGGGAGCTCAGCACTTCCGAAAACCATGCCAATATATATACCAGGTCACCACCTAGATACACAAAATGGCCATTTTGATTCTTCTTGGGAAAATGTAAGATAAGAGTCAGGAATCTGAAGCTCCACCGTGTGTTGCCATGAAAATATCATCAAGTGAGAGAAATAACTGTACCCTTGAAGTTGAAGGCATCTGATCATATAGTGCAGTTTAAGGAACAAAGTTTGTTGGTAAAATAGTGAAAGCCACCGCAAGCATGCTGTTATCTTGAAAAAATTGAAGACATGCTGTCAAATCTATATTCCCTATGATGTATTATTCACAGACATCGTATTATTTTCCAGAAACCTTCTGAAAAAGTTATAAACAAGCCATTTGTCTCTTGCTACCTGAATCTGGACAGAAATGAGACTGGATAAAACTCACATTACTATATCAACTGACCTACACTTTGCTCCACGGCACAGCTGCCTTGTCCACTCTCTATGGCAAAACAGCTGACTACTGGTTTAACACACTTCTTTTTCAGATGAATAAAGAGCCATGATGGAGGTGAGAATATTTTTGAGCCGTTAGCCTATAAACAAAATCTCAATCCAGAGGCCTCTCAATAGTCCTTTACTATACACAGCTGCACTAAATGACAGATTCAAGCTGAGATGAACTGACATCAACTGCTAATTAAACAAGCCGTGACCAACAGATGGGAGCACTCTGCTTTATTACAATGACATTATCCAAATGCTAAATGAGCTATGGGAAATGAGAAAGGGAAACAAGTGTGTCCCTGGAAATATAAATAGCTAATAGGAGGGAAACAAGTCCACTAGCTTGCCAGTTGTCACAGCTTCCCTCTTGAACAGTTTCTAACATGCTTTAAGCAGCTGGATTTGTTGTGGAAGGGGATAAACAATTAGCCTTTTCAAAGGTCTCCCAACTACTTCAAATAGCTTTGCTACATTACGTTAAATCCCACCCCATTACAAAATAAAAAGGAGCATTTTTGTCTATAATTCACTAACACATCACTTATTGCATCATATATTTGCATTCAAATGTATCATTTCATATCTATACTTCTCTAGAAAGTTTCTCTCTTATTTTCTATTTTCTCCTTTCCTGCAAGTGACTTACCAGGGCACCATTTGAGTTAATTCACATGAATACCACATGAAATTGACAAATAATTCTAGGCATTTTTGGGGGTGGGGAGGAGAGAAAAAAGGTAGTGGGAAGACAGAGATAAGCATTTTTCTGTGGAAACAAATGCAAGCAAATAGCTGCATGTTATTTTAAAAGTGTTTATAGAAGCAATCACAGTAATAATAAGGGTATGATTATATATTTGTGAATCTTGTTTTATTATTTATATTATTTTATTTATTAAATAGTTTAATAAAACTTGGGTTTTATTGGTCATATTGAGTGAAATCATGGTGCCATTGAAGGTTGATGGGTGTTTTACCATTGACTTGAATGCCAGGATCCCACCCATACTCTATAAATATAGCAAGAGAAACTAAGGAAGAGGAATGAGAGGAGCATATATTAAAATAAGAATGTAGTGAATACAGTTTTGGTATAAATAGGAACAAGAGGCATAGTGGAGTTCAAGACAGAGGTTGCAATAACAGTGGTGCATAATATTATACTCTAACTTATACAGGACTGTGATGGGTAGGGCCCTATCAAATTAATGGCCATGAAAAACACGTCACGGACCGTGACATCTGGTCTCCCTCCGTGAAATCTGGTCTTTTGTGCGCTTTTAGCCTATACTCTACAGATTTCACAGGGGGAGACCAGCTTTTCTCAAATAGGGGGTCCTGACCCAAAAGGGGGGGGGGGGGTCACAAGATTATTTTAGGGTGGCGTAGTATTGCCACCTTTACTTCTGCACTGAATTCAGAGCTGGGTGGCCAGAGAGCATTGGCTGTTGGCCAGGAGGCCAGCTCTGAAGGCAGCGCCCCACCAGCAGCAGCGCAGAAGTAAGGGTGGCAATACTATAACATGCCACCCTTACTTCTGCACTGCTGCCTTCAGAGCTGGTGGCTGGATAGTGACGGTTGCTGACTGAGGGCCCAGCTCTGCAGGCAGCAGTGCAGAAGTAAGGGTGGCAATCCTTACATCTGCGCTGCTGTTGGCGGTGGCTTTGCCTTCAGAGCTGGGATCCCGGCCAGCAGCCGCTGCTCTCCGGCTGTCCAGCTCTGAAGGCAGCGCCACCACCAACAGCAGCACAGAAGTAAGGGTAGCAGTACCACAACCCCCCCCCCCCCACACACACACACAATATAACTTTGCAACACCCCCCCAAAACTCCTTTTTGGGTCAGGACCCCTAAAATTACAACACTGTGAAATTTCAGATTTAAATAGCTGAAATCATGAAATTTACAATTTTAAAATCCTATAACTGTGAAATTAACCAAATTGGACCGTGAATTTGGTAGGTCCCTAGTGATGGGGTTCACTCACCACTGCAGTGCCTCCTGCTGGCTGTCCCAGGGATTAGCTCTGCTAGCCAGTGCGCCCTCTTCTGGTGCTATCTCGCCCACCATCACTTCTGCTCCTGGAACGGTGTCATTCGAAGGACCACAACAACTTCTGCAGGACACAGCCCTTCGGCCATGTCACACTCTGTTATCTCCCCTTCTGGGGGAACTGCAGTCCACTGTCCAACCACTTCCCTCAAAGGCAACTGCAGCCAATTGTTTGGCCACTTCCTCAGTGGCGGCCGGGGGGCAGGTGGAGACCCAGGCCCACCCACTACTCTAGGTCCCAGCCCAGGCATCCTGTAGATGGCTGTCACTTACTGCATCCCCTCCAACTCTTCAGTTCATTTCTCTGGGTCATTTCCCCATGGCCCTCAGCACCCTCTTTCCCCTTGCCTCAGGACCCCAGCCTGCAAATCCCTACAGCCAACAAGGAGCCGTCTTTTGCTTCCCCGTCCCCTAGTGGTTGCTAGCAACTCTGCTCTGTCCAGGGTGCTGGCACTCCTTCCTCCTGCTAGGAGCCTGACCTTTCCCCCTTGAGCTCCAGGCAGCTACTGACTTTGCTCTGCCCTGCAGCTCTTCTTATATGGGTCTACCAGGCCCTGATTGGCTGCTCCTCACAGTCCCTCTCTAATTGGCTGTCTCCTGCGCAGCCTCTCTAGGGCTCTCTCTAATTGGCTGCCTGCTGTACAGCCTCCCTAGGGTTTTATTAACCCCTTATGGGCCAGTGTGGGCCAGATGCCCCATCACAAGGCCCAGTCATGGAGTCCATATTCATTCAAGTCAATGGATGTTTTTCATGAGTAAGAACAGGCCTGGGCCACTGATTACATGCAATCAGGTAACGGTCAAGAATATTTTAGCTGAAAGTATGCTGGCTTGTAGAAATTTCAAAATCCTCTAACAAGTTTGCTTTAGTACATTCATACAGTACCCAAAAGCAGTAAATATATTAGGCTTCATCAAGTAGATTTTTCCAGTTGAATAAATTTACCTTGCTAGCTAAGGAAATTAAGAACTATATTGTGCAACCCTTACTCATGCTAGGGAGCTCCTACTCCCTCTAGTAATCCCGCTGAAATCTATGAAATGTTGAAATGTATGTATGAAATCTATGGGACTTCTTATGTGAGCAAGTGTTCACCAACACAAGCGAGGGTTGCACATTCTGGCTCTATGGGTGATCAACTAAAGCCAGACATTTCAGGACTGGGTAGGCTAGCTACAAAGACACACTGAAAGCGTATCTCAAGAAAACTGATGTGGACATCTCACGTTGGGAGGCGCAAGCACTAACCGACCCCAATGGCGCCACAGGAGGCATCAGGCAGTGGCCTGCTTTGAGGAGAAGCGCCTTGCCCTTGAAGCTGAAAAGAGAAAGAGAAGGAAGGAAAAAGAAATAACTCCCAGCAGGCAGCTGATGCACCAGGAAACGTCTACGCCTACTGCGGGCGGATCTGTGGTTCCAGGATCGGACTCCTGAGTCATCTCAGGACCCAGATGTAAATTCATGGTAGAGATCCTCCTCGAATCGAGGGATCGCCAATGATGATGAGGCTAGCATGGTTTTTAAAAGAAGGCACTTTTTCATGGTGCCAAATATTTCTCCCATATTACACAAGTGTGAAAGGGCTAGAGAAAATATGCTGCACAATTATGAACAAGAAGTTCTCATACTACAGGCAAACAATCAGGAATATCGAGTAATTTGTTTTTATACAAATGAAAAGACATTCAAATTACTCAGGTATTAGAAACTATGTGGGAGGATTATAAACCTTTTAAATAAACCAATGCCCAATTCAATAGACTGCCTTCAGAAATCAAGCAATAAGTGTAACCTCATTACTGTAGGATGTATTCAGGCTATTATACGTTATTAGTTTGTTTTTAACTATTAATGGAATTTACAACTATTCAAAAAATTTCTTTTGAATTGCTGAGATGTTGAACTCCTTTTTAAATCTGCCTTTAACAAGAACAATTAAGAAGTACTGAAGGCTTTGAAAAATAATGGCAAACAGCACTGAAGAGCACACTTGGAAAGTTTGAACATATAAATCAAAGGCTTTTGGGTGTATAAAGGTCATCATCTTAAGGTGCTAAGGGCCAGATTTTAAAAGGCATTTAGCTGTCTAAAGATATAGATAGGCACCTAGTGGGATGTTCAAAAGTACCTAAGCAGATTGGGTGCCTAACTAATAAAGCAAACGTGGTACTGAACTTTAAAAAAAGAAAGCAGAGTAATCCTGGGAACTAGTATTAGGTAAGTTTAACTTTAAACTTTAGTAAAATAATGAACAAATATTAACCCCCTAACACATAACAGACACACGTGATCCATTCTTCATGAGGTAGCAAACAATTCCAGAATGAAAGGGTTAGGAAAAAATGTAAATATCTAGGACCAGATTTTCAAAGGTATATAGGGCACCTAAAGATCCAGATAAGCACTTTTAAAAATCCCACTAGGTGCCTAGGAAATCAACAGGAGTTTAGGCCTTTAAAATCTAGTCTCTAGTTAATGGAACAACGCATTCATAGGACACAGCTCTGCAATCCTCACTCATGTTGCTGAGTACTTACTCATGCAAGTAATCCCACTGGTTTAAACAGGAGCATTTGTCTAAGTGCTCATCAGTATGAATGAGGGTTGCAAAGATGGGATCTCAATAAGCAGCACATATAGCACCAGACTGTCAACTACTGTAAACTGCCAGATTACACCAGATGAGGATCTGGCCCATGAGAAAAAAATTATACCAGGCAAACTTGGATTTTTTAATATTTATTTATTTATTTAAATAGCATTAAAATAAATAGTGGATGTATGGAATAAACTACATGCAGTATGTCTGGCATTTAGTAACATATTGACACTGGCTCACAAATTTTTATTTGCAAAATTAATTCAAATTTTCTTGGCTATGATAAGCACTATCATATACACTGAAAACTGACTGAACACCTGCAAACAAAGAGTAACAATACTCAACAATGTGTCAAGTTGTGGGAATGCATTCAAAGAAATCCTGTAGGGATCAGTGTAAGGACCGGTTTTATATAACATCTTTATTAACTGTATGAATATCAGAGGTTCTCCTACACTTCCATCCATTCTGAGACACAAAGGGGTATGCAAAAAAAAAAATGGTAAAGCCAATGGTGCCATAAAAAGGGGACTCTGCAGCATGTTCCACCTCATGCCACCTAGAAGAATCTCCTTTGTGGGACTCAGATGGCCAAAGCTCTGCAGATCTGGGTAAGGCATGGCCGGGATGGGCCAAGGTGATAGCCACTCTCCTCAGATTCATCCTTCCTTCAACCTGCAGGGAATTAGTAACAGAAGAAGCTAATGGGATCTCATGTTCATTCACCCTCTGCACACTGGAATACTGGGGAGTTCAGAGACATCTACCGGCAGGGAGCCAGTCATGATGTGGCTCCTGAGGAAGCTGTGCTGCTACAAGGATGGTGAGAAACCTGGGCAGTACTGCAGTATCATGCTACTTCAGTACCAGACAGATGTAGACAAACTGGATGGAATTGACACAAGAGCAACAAAAGATGAGTACTGATTTATGAGGAAAGATCAGAAGAGCAACACACAAATAGCTTGACTTAATGATGACTGAGGAGTAAACATAATAAATATCTGGAGGGTCTAAGTAAATACCCAGGATGTAGAGAAATTTGCTTAAGACTGATACCAAGGGACGTAACTAGTATAAATAGATAAAAATCAAGAAAGCAATCTCATCCTGACGCTGAGATTAGCTAGTCTGTGGAATAGTCTCCCAATGAAAATGGTGAAAACTTCATCATTTGCAACATTTGAAACTAGACTGGACAAACCTCCAGAAAATATACTGCAGGGACCTTTCTGTAGTGGCAGGGGAATGGACTAAATGACCCAACAGGTCAGTTCCATCTCTAATCTTTATGAGTTTATGACTTGAATCAAATAATTTGTTCCCCACTTCTTTACCTTCAGTTGCCTCTTTGTCACTAGGCAGTGAATTCATTTCTTTGTTTTTCACTTCCCTCCTGGAGATAAATAAAAGATCATCAGAGTCTGAAGTCTTCTCCCGGGGATGCTTTTTGCTTTCTACTTTCCCTTTTTTCTTCTTTTTTCCCCCATCTTCTTTCAATTTTTCCCCCTTTTCTTCTTCTTCTTGTGGAGATGAGTTCTGGATGGATTTCTCAGCCTGTACATTTGGGCTAGAAATCAGAAGAGAAGATTCACTGATATACATCTGTGTGTGTAAATGTGGTATATCATGCTATTTCAAAACATTCATCTTTATTTTATTATTTTAACACTTTGTATGTCATCTTTCCCCACCTCCCACTGTGTTGATAAGAAAAAGACTCATTGTGCTGACAGTAGCCTTGTGAAGTTGCCAGAGTTGGAAGAATGAGCCTGAAGTTAAGCATCACAGTGCGGATCTTTTTAGAATGCCTCACATAACAAGTTTCAGGTAGGAACACATGATTGACTAAACTCCCTGAAAACAGGGGCTATAATAGAAATGTTGACACAATCTTTATTCAAGCAATGCAAATGGCACAGCCAGCATTAGTACTGATTAACGTGCAGCTAATGAAATACAACTGTCTAATGATTTTTAATGCACAGTTTTTCATAAAAGAGGAAAACACTCATTAGACACTGTGTGCTAGACTACAAAAAGCGATGAATATAAAGTAATGTCATGGACAGCGTTGAATCTTTACGATTCAATCAGTGAATTAAGTTAGTCAGTGCCTGGAAGAGGACAGGATGCATATCTACATGACATAAAAGTAAAGTGTTAAATAATATGGGAGAAACTGTTACACTTCCATGAGAACATTATTCCATTTACAAATATCTGAATGGAAAACAATAAAATACTGTAGCTGAGAGCTTACTCGCAAAAGGGGAAAATTCTGCACTAGTAATTGTGTTCATCTGAGGCCACCTTCTCCCATCATAGAGAAAACAATTCTATAGAGATGTAAAGCCCCAGCTATCAAAGAGGCAGTGTTGTCTAGTGGATAGAACACTGGACTAGGACTCAGAAAATCTGGGTTCAATGCCCTGTTCTGTTATTCATCTGCTGGGTGACCTGGACAAGTCTCCTCAACTGCTATACGCCTCAGTTTCCCCATCTGTAAAATGGGGATTATGATACTGCTCTCTTTTGTAAATCACTTTGAGATCTACTGAAGAAAAGCACTGCATTTAGAGCTAGATATATTACCAAGAAGCAGGAGGAAAAAACACAACCACAAGAGACAGATCTAGCCAGGCTCCAACCCGTTCATAAAACAGACTAAAAATGCAGCAGAATTAGAGATGCGTATAGAAAAATATAGATTATTTAGGCGGGATGGACAGATGAGTAGCATGAAAGAAGAGCAAAGACTACAACAAATATTATTGCCAGCACATAATTTTCTTTTCTTTTCCCATCCTAATCTAAAAAGCAAAATTCAATACAGCCAAGCAAACAGGAGTGGTGAGTAGCAAAAATATGGAGGTGCTTAGGAGTGCTTGTGGCTGGCTGGCTTAATGACTGAGCCAGCCAACTCAGCCAGCCAACTCAGAGTGAATGACTGAGTGGATGTGAAGGAGAAAGGGATGGAATTAATGATGTTTACGGGGAAAGACAAAACAGAATTCCATAGGATTCTTGAGTGGAATCCATGATCTTTTTATCCATGACAAACAACCAGCCTTAAGGGAGGCAGTGTGGCTTAGTAGTTAGAGCACTGGACTGGGACTCAGAAGACCTGAATTCTATTCTTGGTTCTGTCACTAGCCAGCTGGGTGATGTTAGGCAAGTCACTTCACCTTTCTGTGCCAGTTTCCCCATCTGTAAATGGGGATAATTATATTAATCTCTGCTGTAAAGTGCTTTGAGATCTATGAATGAAAAATATACAAGAGTTAAGTGTTTTTGATTACTATAGCCAATGACCACAGCCAATGGGAGCTGCGGGGGCGGCACCTGTGGGCGGAGGCAGCGTGCAGAGCCACCTAGCCACACCTCCACCTAGGAGCAGCAGGGAGATATCGCTGCTTGTGGGGAGCCACTGAGGTGAGCACCGCCTGGATCCGGTACCACGAAATGCCAGTTTCTAGAGTTTTCCGGTTTATAAAGTGCTGGAAAACACAGTTTTTACTGTAACCATGTTCTTTATCAGCAATGTCACTGTGGCCTTGACCAGAGAGGAGATAAAGATGGAATCTTTGGGTTCTAGAACCCTATATAATATGAGGGATAGCTGAGTGAGCCTCTTCCCGTCTCTGGGTGTTTCCGACTCCGCCCTAAATAACTTCTTCAAAGGAGGAATGAAGGGGGATGGCAAATTCTGTTCTGGTTTTGGGTGAGAAGTATTAACGCTTTGATTTATTTGGTTTCTCCTCTTTCTCTGGCTGGATTTTGATGGGGGTAACCACTTTCCCCCAAACATATCTGAAGCCATAGGAAAGAAGGAATCTCTCCTGCTTCATTAATCAGTTTTATTATATTCCATAGGGCTTTCATGTTCCCTCTTTTTTGGAGAGGGGACAGTAGGAGCTACTGCCTCGACCTTAAAGCCCAGAAGAAGGATTTCGACCACACAACACACGGCCTGCTAATAAACTCTGAAATCTATCACTTCTCAGGGATACTTCAAATGGGTTCATGGCTCAGGCTATGTAAAGGCCAAACAGAAACCCAAATTTACCTGGAAACCAATATAAGTTCACATCCTATTCTAATCAGCAAACATCAGCCGAGGTCTACAGAAGTTCACCCTCTCCAAGCCATTCCCCAGACTCAAGCCCAATAAGACACTGAGTACTCTAAATACATTTCATAATTTGAAGCACAAGTTCAAATCACAAAACACATCTTAAAATAAAAACCAGCCCATCACTAACACTATCTCCAACTTCCAGCGTTTTCTCACTTCGAACTTCCTGTTATTAAGAACCAAACTAGCACCTCCCACCAGTCCTTCCCAAACTGATACAGTGCAGCTCCCTGCCAGGGAACAAAAGCGTGAAGTAGACAATTAACACCCTTCACATCCAAACACTTAGTGGATCAGTCACACATGGTGATGTGTCCAGGACCACCCGACCTGAATGAACCCTGTTCTAGTTTAAAAAGCTACTTGTTATTGTATTAGATATGGAAAAACTAAAGCAAAAGTGAATACAAAATATGCTTCTCTTCCCCCCTATATTTTAGAATGCACATAACCAAAAGTTTACATATTTCAGTTCAAACATACTCACAGCAGGCAATCCATCATATGGGCCATTCTTATATAACGGCAGGAACAGGCATACTTTGTTTGGCTGATTTTAATAAGCCCACTTCGTATACAGTGTTTCTGCAATAACACAATCAAATTCATTCAGTTTAGATCAGTGACTTCTAAACCTCAGAAACAGCAGTTAAGAATAAAGGAACGCATTAAAAAAAACAGGCATTTTGGTGCAACCGTAAGAAACATCTGAAAAACCAAGATGACAATTTCCTAATGATAAGTACAATTTCTTTATAATACACACTGAGAAAAAAAAAGATAAAATTACCATAATAATCTCCAACAAACAAAGGTAACAAAACACACTAAAAATAGATTTATTTTATCCCATGAAAAACAATCCTTATTCTTCACATTTGCAGTCTGGAGCCTGTGAAAGCCAATAAATAGATTATGGAGAGTAGAGTAATGTTTCTCTACACTCCTTATCAGTTTGTCCATTATGTTGGCCCATTACTTGGCTCTGAAATTTGATTTGATTTTG
The DNA here is from genome assembly GCF_028017835.1 of Emys orbicularis. Taxonomy (NCBI): domain Eukaryota; kingdom Metazoa; phylum Chordata; order Testudines; family Emydidae; genus Emys; species Emys orbicularis. Next base: position 247,431,131 of record NC_088683.1, read on the forward strand.
GTCAGCTGGAAGGGTGAATGGAACAATGTGCTCTTTAGCCAGGCCAGTTATTTCTGCCTCATCAAAAACAGAATTATAATAATGCCATGGCAAACTTCGTATCCTTTCACGGGTCTACTTACTTTCTTATTGTTGTACTTCAGAACTGTGTAGAGTTTATCATCTGCTTCAACTCTTTTTGGTGTTGCTATAACAACAGCAGGCATATAATAATCATCTCCTGTTTGTGTCCCAGTTCTGGCGAATACATAGTCTCCAATCTGTGTACCAGAAAAGAATTAGGTTGCAAGAGCTTCATAGCATACCAGTTTTAAACGACGGTTTGACTGTACAAAACAACATGCTAATCCATTCTAATGGCTTAAAATGGAACACTAGAGGAAAATACAAAGGTACCAATCATGCCATGTGCTGACTACTCTCAACTCCCACTGGATCAGCACCTCACAGGATCATGCCTTAAATCAGCATCCTACGGAAACGTCCTACAAAATTTCAGAGGGATCAAGCTAACAGGCTACTAAAGAAATTATTCCAACCCTTTATCCCTTAGAATTTAATAGAGAATTATATTTTTGTTTATGTTTTTAAACACCACATGGAATTCTATAATAGGAATATATTTTTAATTGAATTATATAAGATGATTTTTAAAACCCTATAGAAAGATTATAACTTTCTATTAAACCTGACAGGACACTTCCAGAATTGGACTCTCCACACAGAATACAGAGACATACTATTAATATCAGCAGGAGTTCCTTACATTATATAGGGAAAGAATCAAGTCCCTGGTTTTAATTGTAACCAAGGCAGGGTAGACCATTGCTTTTTGTACCCATCATCCCTGTCTCTGCTAAAATAAGCCCCATTTGAAAGAAGAATTGTGATAATAGATGATTAGCTAGCTAACTTAAATACAGAAATGGAATATGATTTTTTTTTCATTATTGTTCTTTGGGATTAGTAAAAGGTTTTTTGTTGTTGGATTAAGCACATACAATGAATAATAAATGGCTAGAGCTTGCTGTAAGTTACAGTGTGAGTAAAAGGGTTTGTTAGGTTCCTATGCTGTGAGTGTAAATTAATTATGTGTATTGTTGGGAAACAGTAAGACCACTTGTACTGAGTGACCTGCCCAAAAATACTATGTGTGATTTTAAAGAGCAAAGATGCTAAACTCTTATCACATATCATGTAATAACAAATGACAAACAGAAGAAATACTGGAAATAGCATGGAACCAAAGGAAATTTCACTATGAATGGAGAATCTTCTTTAACATTTACAAATTTATCCAAAATACAGAAATGATCAAACTATTACGTATCATCGTGCTCATATGTGAACTGCAGAATAAAGTTAATGATGCACATATGCTGCCTTAAAAAGTAATAGTTTTTCACCTGCAGTGATGGACAAGGCATAGCACCCCCGACAGGTATAATGAACTGTATTGGTACAATCTGTGTCTCTCCATGGCTGAAGTCAACAAGTGCCTGGGAGGAACTGATACTCTTTATCACAGTTCCTAAGAGAAAAACATGAAAAATATAATATTAAAATTACATATAGTATGTTTACCAATATATAAGAAGGCTAAAAATCCTGTAGCCTGTAACATGTCCCCATATTTCCTGCAGTAGAATCTACAATATTTGCACTGGCACTGACAATGTACATTGTACTGTACAAGTCACACACAAAAAGAAAGTCACTGCCCCCAAAGAATTTATAATATAAAGCCCGAGTTCTGCAAAATAATTATGCAAAAAAGAAAAAGAAAACAGGAAACCCACCTGGAGATCATGTAAGAAACCCAAAGCAACTATCAAAACCTGCTGACAGCCATTCAACACAAAAAGAAAAAGTGGAACCAGTTACAACAACTCCACAACCCACTGAACTTCAACTCCAGGATAAACCATGACACCAAGACCCAGCACATGGACACTAAATGACACCCCAACATCATCAATATATCCAGAGTACCTCTTACCGGAGCTGAATTATCTGTACTCTCCAAGGAACCGAACTTCTGCCCCACCATAGAACCTAATACTAACACACGGAGAACTTGAAGAATTCTTTCACTGACTCCTCCTCAAAGAATTCTTTTACAATAAGGACACCACCACCCACAACCACCACCTCCCCACCAACAGTCATAAGAAAAAAGAATCATCAGACTAGACACTCCACAATGGACAAAACAACACACTTAATCATTACATTGATTGCTTTTGGAAAAAAAACTGACTGTGAAATCCACTACAATCGCTCAACCACCAAGATGACAGCTATACAGTCCCTGAAATCCAACTACCAGATAGGGATCAAGCCAGCAGACAAAGAGTGGTGTCACTGTAGTTTTCAACTGTGATGACTACATCAACAAAACCAACCGATAACTCTCCAACACCACTTACTATAAAGAACTCAAAGAAGACCCCACACCACAATTTGCCTAGGAATTAAGGATATCATCAAATCCTTGCCCAAATAACCCCAAAAGAAACTCTACAACCTCATCCCCCACAACCCCTCTTCCCGCCACTCCAGGACCTTCTACATGCTTCCCAAAACATACAAACAAGTGAACCCAGGCAGACCCATCATATCAGGCCATAGCACTCTTATTGAAGGAATATCAGGACTCATAGAAACCATCTTCAATGACTCACCCACAAAGTGCCAGCTTCCTCCAGGACACAACAACTTCCTCCAGAAACTTTAAAATATTAACCACCTCCCTCAGAACACCACGCTTGCCACCATAGATGTCACCTCCCTATACACCAACATCCTTCAGAACGATGGCATTGATGCCTGCCTCAAATATTTACAAGATAATGGACAACACTCAGATATCCATCCCAAATACATTGCTACACTCATCTATTTCATCCTCCTCACCCATAGCAATTTTACATTCAACAACAAACACTTTGTCCAAACCATGGGAACAGCCATGGGTATTAGGATGGCTCCCCAATATTCCAACATCTTCACAGGACACCTTGAGGAAGAATTTCTGGACAAATGCACCATGAAACCAATGATATATCTGATACACATTTATGATATTTTCATCTTCTGGACAAACGACCTAAACTTTCTTATAGATTTCCATCACAACTTCAACAACCACCACGCATCCATCAAACTCTCTCTAGAACACAACCGTACCAGCATCAACTGCATGGATACCATGATCAGCTTCAACAATAGAACCCTACAGACTACTATATACAAAAATAACAGGAGTACTTGTGGCACCTTAGAGACTAACAAATTTATTAGAGCATAAGCTTTCGTGGGCTACAACCCACTTCTTCGGATGCATATAGAGTGAACCATATATTGAGGAGATATATATACACACACATACAGAGAGCATGAACAGGTGGGAGTTGTCTTACCAACTCTGAGAGGCCAATTAAGTAAGAGAAAAAAAACTTTTGAAGTGATAATCAAGATGGTTCAGTACAGACAGTTTGATAAGAAGCAAGTGTGAAAATACTTACAAGGGGAGATAGATTCAATGTTTGTAATGGCTCAGCCATTCCCAATCCCTATTTAGCCCTGAGTTGATTGTGTCTAGTTTGCATATCAATTCCAGCTCAGCAGTCTCTCGTTGGAGTCTGTTTTTGAAGTTTTTCTGTTTTAAGATAGCCACCCGCAGGTCTGTCAAAGAATGGCCAGACAGCTTAAAGACCCTACGCTACCAGCACTCCTAGCTATCTTCGAGATACTACTGACTTCCTGAGGAAACTAGAATCCATCGGTGATCTTCCAGAAAACACCATCCTGGCCACTATGGACGTAGAAGCCCTCTACACCAATATTCCACACACAGATGGACTACAAGCTATCAGGAACAGTATCCCCGATAATGTCACAGCTAACCTGGTGGCTGAACTCTGTGACTTTGTCCTCACCCACAACTATTTCACATTTGGGGACAATATATACCTTCAAGTCAGCGGCACTGCTATGGGTACCCGCATGGCCCCGCAGTATGCCAACATTTTTATGGCTGACTTAGAACAACGCTTCCTTAGCTCTCGTCCCCTAACGCCCCTACTCTACTTGCGCTACATTGATGACATCTTCATCATCTGGACCCATGGAAAAGAAGCCCTTGAGGAATTCCACCATGATTTCAATAATTTCCATCCCACCATCAACCTCAGCCTAGATCAATCCACACAAGCGGTCCATTTCCTGGACACTACTGTGCTAATAAGCGATGGTCACATAAATACCACCCTGTACCGGAAACCTACTGACCGCTACACTTACCTACATGCCTCCAGCTTCCATCCAGGACACACCACACGATCCATTGTCTACAGCCAAGCTCTAAGATATAACCGCATTTGCTCCAATCCCTCAGATAGAGACAAGCACCTACAAGATCTCTATCAAGCATTCTTAAAACTACAATACCCACCTGCTGAAGTGAAAAAACAGATTGACAGAGCCAGACGAGTACCCAGAAGTCACCTCCTACAAGACAGGGCCAACAAAGAAAATAACAGAACACCACTAGCTGTCACCTTCAGCCCCCAACTAAAACCTCTCCAGCGCATCATCAGAGATCTACAACCTATCCTGAAAGATGATCCTTTACTCTCACAGATCTTGGGAGACAGACCTGTCCTCGCTTACAGACAACCCCCCAACCTAAAGCAAATACTCACCAGCAACCACACATCACTGAACAAAAACACTGACCCAGGAACCTATCCTTGTAACAAAGCCCGATGCCAACTCTGTCCACATATCTATTCAAGTGACACCATCATAGGGCCTAATCACATCAGCTATACCATCAGTGGCTCGTTCACCTGCACATCTACCAATGTGATATATGCCATCATGTGCCAGCAATGCCCCTCTGCCATGTACATTGGCCAAACCGGACAGTCTCTACGCAAAAGAATTAATGGACACAAATCTGACATCAGGAATCATAATACTCAAAAACCAGTGGGAGAACACTTTAACCTGTCTGGCCATTCTTTGACAGACCTGCGGGTGGCTATCTTAAAACAGAAAAACTTCAAAAACAGACTCCAACGAGAGACTGCTGAGCTGGAATTGATATGCAAACTAGACACAATCAACTCAGGGCTAAATAGGGATTGGGAATGGCTGAGCCATTACAAACATTGAATCTATCTCCCCTTGTAAGTATTTTCACACTTGCTTCTTATCAAACTGTCTGTACTGAACCATCTTGATTATCACTTCAAAAGTTTTTTTTCTCTTACTTAATTGGCCTCTCAGAGTTGGTAAGACAACTCCCACCTGTTCATGCTCTCTGTATGTGTGTGTATATATATCTCCTCAATATATGGTTCACTCTATATGCATCCGAAGAAGTGGGTTGTAGCCCACGAAAGCTTATGCTCTAATAAATTTGTTAGTCTCTAAGGTGCCACAAGTACTCCTGTTATTTTTGCGGATACAGACTAACACGGCTGCTACTCTGAAACCTGTTACTATATACAAGAAACCCATGGATCGCCACACCTACCTTCACAGATCCAGCAACCACCCCAAACACACCAAAAGATCTGTTATCTACAGTCAGGCCCTCATATATCACAGAATATGCGCTGAGGAAAATGTCTGGGATACACACTTAAAACCACCTTCACCAAACAAGGACACTCCACCAGCTTCAATACAGGGGAAAAAAAAAAACCTCTCGTTGACACTTACCACCCCACACTGGAATCCATACAGGATATCATGAAACAGTTACAACCCATACTCAATGGGGACCACATCCTTAAAGAAATCTTTCACAAAACCCCTCTTCTGGACTTCAAACAAGCCCCCAATCTCATGAAACTCATCATCAGAAGAAAGCTCCCCACAGACTTGTGTTTGGAGGACAGGGGTCAGAGGCAGAAACAGAGAAGACGACATACACTGGGTGACCCATAGAAGGGAACAGCTTAGAAGATGCATTAAAAAAAACACGACAACAACATTATTACTATTTTAAAACAATGCAAGTACAGAATAACTACTAAGAAAAGAAAGATTCTAAGATTAATAGAAGCTTTTACTTTGGACCCTGATGCAGCAAAGTACTTAACTATAAAACTAACATCATCACCGATGATTTCAATGGGACTACTCACATGCTTAAAGTTAGGTACATGCTTAAATACCTTGCTGAATTGGAGCCTTGATGAATGTGCAAATAGTTCATTCCCATTAGAAATAAAGTTTGCCTTTTTTGTGGGGCTTGTTCAGAGATACTAAAATTATTATTAATTTTACTGAAAAGGTAAATATAATTCTTTTTAGGGAAGCAGCATTGCCTAGTGATTAGAACAGATGACTGGAAGTTTGAACTAAGTTCTACTCATAAAGGTGCTGACTTCCCAAGTGACCTTGACAGATCACTTAGGAAATAAACACAGAAAGGCTCATTTATAAAATGGTGATTATAATACCCATTTTGAGATCCTAAAAATATAATAAATTATCTGCATGTGGGTAAAATGATGCAACAGTATTCTCACTGTGTATAGTGTCTGTCATTTGGGGTCTGGCACATGATGCAAGAGATCCTCATGCATTTTGTTATTTCATTTAATGAAAAGGTCAAATATTCAAAAGAGTGTGCAATGAGCTAGGCAGGCAATTACCCAAATTGTGTGCACAATAGCTATGTGGTTCAAGCAATGGCAGGATTTTCTAAGGACACTTTTGCAAACACATCCATTGTACTCGTCCCTGAAAATCTGGTCCAATATGTGAAAAGTAGCATACCAAATTCTAAAGAGATTCAGTACACTGTTATTACTGTACCATTATTACTGTACCAACTGCAATATCTATCTTATGTTTTGAAGCATTCTGAGAAAAAATAGTAAATGAATATCTCAGTAAATTTATACTGTACAGTCTTATTCATGTTAGGATAGGAAAAAATTCTCCCTTTTAGACCACTAACCTTTCACTCATTTGATGTTTTACTGAATTAGCATTTGGGTATAGGATAGAGAAACTTTTAACTATGTGACCAGAAAAAGAATACACAGCAGCATCAGACCATTCTCAACACTAACAGCTACAAAGCTAGATAAATAGCAAAATGGTTTTCTGATCCAACTGTAAAATTAAAGAATTCATCCTGTGATTGTTAAATTGAAAACTGTTATCAGGCAATCAAAAAAGTACAGAAAAAATAAGCCAAGCTAACAAAAGCAATGAACTTATCTCCATATTTTATCTGTACATGAAACAGTACTAACAATAAATATCCTTAATTTGTTAGAATATCCTTAATTTGTTTTAATTGTAACTGATTCAGTGTTCATGAATGTGAGGAACTAACAGCACTGGCTGACGAGCCAGATGTAGTGTAAAGAGGCACAGAGCAAGCTTCCCCACAAGGTTTTGCCAATGCACTTCGATCCTCAACACCCCAGCTTTTCAATTCTTGCACCTCTCCTGAGAACAGACTTCCAATGATGACAAATTACCTGTGAGATGTTCTCTGATGTCAGAAACTGTCCTAGAATACTTTGTCAATCATACAAAAAAGGTATGGGATTAGTTAGATTTGTTCCCCCAATACCATATCATGGGATACAAATTCATACTACAAATATTCTGATTTAGAACTCAACAACACAACAGAAACATCTAGTGAATATTCTGCATATAGCAGATGGCTCAGCCTTTGCTAAATCCTAAATGGAAATAAGCCAGCCTAGAAAGAAAAAGGAATAGATTGACACTGTCTTCCATTTCAAAATGTACACCATTTTATTCCAAAACATTTCCCACCACTTTCTTCTTAAAAAAATAGACCTATCAATAGGGTGTCTGCAGAGCTTTCTGTTCCTTTCTAGAAGCATTACGATGAGAAAAGATTAAAAATCCAACAATATATACAGTAAACCAAATTAAAACTGAACCAGGTGAAAAAGATTAGATAAATGTTGCTCTTTTTTCAGCAATCTTTCTAAAGATTTTAAAAAAACATTTGAAATATACACAAAAACAATTTACCTGGAAAATAAAATCCTGTGATGTCAGATCTTGCAATCACCTTTTGGCCTTTGAGAGTCTCAAACACTTTTCCTTTCTGTCTTTTCTTAGACTGTGCCTTTACATTCTCTTCTGTAAGTTTCTGTAATTGGGAAGATAAAAAGATATTGCTCATAATGATAACCCAATCAGCATAGGTCTATCTTTTTGAATGAATTAAGCATTCATGTAATTTCATGCTATGGATTAGATGTATTAATACTGTTGCTAATCAACAATAAACTGGATGATTGTAAGTACTGGGAGTCTTCAGAGAATATGGTGAACTATATGATAGAAAGAGCTGGCAACAATGCCTATCATTAAGCCTAACTAGTACTTTGTATGGAAAGATCCTGTTTTCAGCTGCTCACAAACTGCTAATCTTTAATTATCCATCTGAAATTTCCCATGCTGTGTGTCTGCCTCTATATGAAGTATTTTGGAAAATCTCAACAAAAAACAGTTCATTTATTTCCAAGAACAAGTTAGGGGGAAATGACGGTTACTCACCTGTAACCAAGGTTCTTTGAGATGGACTTTTTACCCAGGGTTTTTAAAACCCAAAACAGTGGTAATTTAACTGTTTTATTTTAGGTGGTGTTAGGAAAAAATTAATGGGAACTCAGCAATTTTTGTTTGATAAATAATTAATACAAGTAAGCGTGCTTTTATTTAAAACTATAATTTATTAGATATTAAGCATGTATAGGTTTAAAATATTTTAGATATAGTTACTTACAGTTTGAGATGGTTTTGAGTAATCGCCAGCGGGATTTTTAGGGGCTTTGGATTGTTTAGCTAATGGGGTGTTTAGATGTTAGGTGTGTTTTTTTAAGAAAAGTTTTTGTGGACTGCTTTGAAATATTTATTTTTATGTAATTTTTATAGTTAATTTTAATAAAATATATAATTTATAGTGATTTTAGTGGGTAAATATAATAATTTTATTGGGTTATTAATCTTTTAAATTTTAATAAATTATTTTAAAATATTTTCAGTATTTTTAGTTATCATATGTTAGGGATATTTAAAATTAAGGTTATTTAATTTTTTATATTTTTTATTTTAATTAATAAACTGCAAATATGCAGGTATTTGACCTTGTTTTACAAAGGTTTAAGATTATTTCTATGTGATGTTTGTTTTTTATCTAGCAATGGCTGCACATACAAAATGGCTGACTGCAGTACTGTCAAGTGCTGGGGTACACACAGAAATGTCAAATTCCGGGGCAACTCTCCCCTCCTTGCAGATTGTATATTTTTAATATTAAGACCTGCACATACACATACACAACGAGTTCAGTGGATTACTTGCCAGCCATCCCAAGGCTGTGCTCTGGGTTAAAGGACCAACCAATTTTCCTGCCACTCTAGTCAGGTCGGGGTGAAGGGCCTAACCTCTACCCATTCTTCTCCTCCTTGGTTACCTTCGTGGGGATCAATCTTTCTTACCGTGGGGGCTATGGGTGCCTGCAGCTCTTCCAGTGTTTCGAGCAAGGGACTATACGCGGACTGCCCAGAAGAGTCCAAGGGAAAAGGAAGCTCACAGGTACCATCCCTCTCATCCTCATAATGAGGATACAAGTAGAGATTCACCTCTGACTCACCCCTCCTTCTTAGGGGATGACTCCCACAAAGCACAACCACTATTCCTTTCTGTTCTCTCAACATGGCTCTGAGAGCACAACTTCGTCTCTTACATTCCCCATGATCTGTCTGGGTCTTATCCTGAGAATCCTTTAGTAAGACTCTAACAGCAGATTCACACTCAATTTTTTGTTGTTTTAATCCAGACACTTTCTGCTCCAGCCTGTTACCCTCTCGCTCACTGTTGCATTCCTGCTTCTGCGGTGCCACTATCTGAGCTGCCCTCAGGCTGGATATTTCTGTGTCTTTCTAAATTTTATTTTTTTTAACTTCTTTATTTCTGCCTTTAATTGCTTTATCGCTACCATCTGCTTACAGAACCGCAAGAATGCTCCAGGACTGGTAGAGCTCCGAGGCTTCCAAAAAAACCATTATCATGCTCCTGCATGAAATCTGCCAAGCTGTTATCCAAATCCATTTCCAGCTTTTGTTTCTTGCCAGATGTTCCCTGTCCTTCTGACATCCTTTTACTCAACCAGGCTTTTCAGCCTGAGCCCTAAATCAACAACGGAATGTGACCATAAATCAACTCATAGGTTGTGACCCTGTTCCACTGCCTCCCTTACCTACTGCAAAACAAAACAAACAAACAACTTGTATTAATCATTCCCTTCCTCTCTATCACTCCTGGCAACTGGCTCACCAAATCTGTTATTTGGGGTTTTCAGAACCCAAAACAGTGGTAACTTAACTGTTTTACTTTAGGCGGTGTTAGGAATAAATTATTGGGAACACAGCAATTTCGGTCTGATAATGATTAATACAAGTAAGCGTGCTCTTATTTAAAACTACAATTTATTAAATATTAAGCACAAACAAACATAAGCAATAGGTTTAGGACATTTTAGATATAGTTATCCACAGTTTGAGACGATTTTGAGTAATTACCAGCAGGACTTCCAGGGACCCTTTTTTCATCCAGCTGATAGGGAGTTTAAATATCAGCTCTTTTCCCAAAGAAAGGTTCCCTTGGACTGCTTTGAGGTATTTACTCTTACCTAATTTTTTATAGCTTACTTTAACAAAACACATAACCTAACATAACTCCTAGTGGGTTAACATAATAACCTTTACTGGGTTACTAATTTTTTTAATTTTAAAAATGTATTATTTTAAAACATTTTTAGAATTTTTAGACATAAAAATATGTTAGGGACACTTAAGACAAAGGTTGCTATTTACCTTTTTTAAAATAACTTTTCATTTTATTTTTTATTTTGATTAATAAACTGCAAAGCTATTTGACCTTGTTTTACAAAGGCCTAAGATTACTCCTAGCTATGTGATGTTTGGTTTTCAGCTAGCAATGGCTGAGCATACAAAATGGCTGACTGCAGTACAGTCAAGTTCTGGGGTACACGCAGGAATGTCAAATTCCAGGGCAACAGACTCTGCATATTCACACTCCCCTCACAGAACAATGAATGTTCCAAGGCAAGGGTATAAAAAGGGCATGGAGCTCCAACTGCCTTAGTTCTTTCTCCTGTAACTCCAAACTTTTTGATAAATAGCACTCTGAGGTGAGGCAGGCAGGGAGTGTGAATATACAAGGTACATCTCGAAGAAGCTCTGTTACAAGCGAGTAACCTTCATTTTTTCTTTGAGTGTCCTCTGCATATTCCCACTCATGGGATAGATTGATAAGCAGTATCCCGAGCAGGATGATGGGACACAAAGACCTAATTAAATAAGGATTGCAGAACTGCTTTACCAAATTTTGCATCAGGTCTAGATTCTACGTTTAAGGAATAGTGTTTAGTAAACACATAGATAGAAGTCCAGGTTACGACTCTACATATTTCTATTAAAGGAATATGCCTAGAAAAAGCCATAGACACTGCCCTAGCAGAATGTGTCCTAATTCCTTGAAAAAGGACACCTTTTTGATTCAAAAGTGACTTTAATACACAATCTAACCCATCTAGAGAGCATTTGTATAGAAACAGCTTTTCCCTTTAGTTTTTCTGTCATAAGCAATGAACAATTTATGAGATTGTCTAAATTATTTGGTCCTGTCTAGATAAAAGGCTAAAGCCCTTCTAACAACTACAGTATGTAGTATAGTCTCTCCATCATGAATATGAGGTTTAGGAAAGAAAACCAGCAAAAGTATAGACTGATTTACATGAACAACTGAAACCATTATAGGCAAAAATGTATGGTGCATACAAAAAACTACCATGTCTTTATGAAAAATTGTGAATGCTGGGTCAGCCATCAATGCACATACTTCACTTGCACATCTTGCAGATGTAATGGCTATCAAAAACACAGTCTTAATAGACAAAATAAATCGCAGCTACCCAAAAGCTCAAAGGGAGATCTCATCAACTGCAAGAGTACTGTATTCAAATCCCAAGATGGGATAGGGTGTTTTATTGAAGGGTATAAGTTATTAAGGCCTTCAAAAAACCTTTTAACTATGCTATTAGTAAAAACTGATTTTCCCTCCACAGGTACATGATATGCAGATATGGCTGAGAGATGAATCTTTACTGAAGACAGCAAGAGATCTGCCTTTTTTTTAGTACAACAGCTATCATAAAATATAACTAATTGGTACTGTACATGAAACTATAGAAATCCACAATCAAAACCTTTTTCTTTTGTGACTGTCACATTGTCTTGTGAATTCCTTTCTAGAATGTAGCAATACATTCTGCATCTCCAATGAGCAGAGTTTCTTTAACTTCCCAGAGTCCTATCTCCCATGTTGTTAGGTGGAGAGACTGAAGATCTGAATGATAAATCATGCCATGCTGCTGTGACAAGACCAGGGCCAGAAATAGAGATTCCATTAGATCTCTTGACAGGTGAACTAAATCCAAATACCACAGCTGCATTAGCCACACTGGCACTATTAAAATTACGTTGGCCTTGTCCTGTCTTATTTTATGACTTTTTGAATGAACAAAATCAGAGGAAATGCATACATCAGGCCCTGACCCCAATGAATTAGAAAGGCATCTGATATTGATTCCCTGTCACTGCCTGATCTCAACCAAAAATTGACACTTTTTGTTGTTGCTGGATGCAGAAAGATCTATTACTGTACTGGATTCCCCCATGAACTGAAGAGGTATGTTATTATGTCCTTCAAGGACCATTCATGCATCTGACACTTTGACCTGCTCAGATGGTCTGCAAGGGTGGATCACTATTGGATGAAAACACTAGAATCTATACTCCTATTTCAAGGCTCTTTGCCTGCATGCATAACTGTAGAGAACAAGCCCCCTCCCTCCCTTGTTTGTTCAGATAATAACGCTGTCATATTGTCTGTTGCTACCTTGTGTTGTACCTGAGGTAAAAATACCTTTTAGGCCAACCTTTTCTTTTGGTGACAATGAGCTCTGATAAATAGCTTATTGTTTAAATGGCCCCACCAACCCAATGTACATGCATCTGCAGTAGGTATCAGTGATAGAAAAGGAGAACTGGAGTGTATACCCATCATTACATTTTGAGCATTTGCCACAACATTAGTGTTGAAAACACTTGTTATGAAATTATTCTTCAGTGCACGCTTCCTAAACCTGGTCTGTAATTTATTGCCAATCAGTGCTGGAGGTCCGTCATCTGAAGACGTGCATATGGTGTCAATTATGTGGTTGAAGCCAATAGACTTATCAGCCATAGAAAAACTGGTATTGGTTGTTGTGGGGATTGATAAAGGAGATTATGGACAGCTTTATCTTTATAAACTTTTCTTCTGGAAAAAAAGCCTTTGCCATAGCCAAATCTAGTATTGCCCCAGTAAAGCAGATCTTCTGAATTGGGATCAAAACTGACATCTCCTGATTTATTTGTAGTCCTACATTGGCAAAAAAATATATTTGTTTTACATGCAAGATAACGTCCTTCCTGGATAACACTTTTATTAACCAATCATCCAAGTCTGGTTATACAAACAGCCCTTGCTTTCACAGACACACTGCTATTACCAATAGACATTTTGTAAAAACCCTGGGTGCTGTAGACAACCCAAAAGGGAGGACCTTGTACTAAATGGTCCTTCATCAGCACAAAATGCAGGTATCTCCAATGACAAGGTCTTTTTGAGAAATGGCAATATGCATCCTTTAAATCCAGAGCTGCAAACCAATCCTGAGAGGAAAGAGAAGCCATTACAGATGCTAGAGACAACATGCGGAAACAAATTTTTTTTACATGGGTGTTTAATTTTCTTAAATCCAGGGAGAAGATACCCTTCTTTTTTTTTTAAATTATAAAATAATGGTAGTAAAAACCTTTCCCTCTCTGATCTAGAGGGACCAGTTCTGCCACTCCCAAAACTTATTTACAATTGAACTTTTGCTCGTAACAACTGGAGGTGAGCTGAATCCCTGGTCAGGGATAAAGGAGACGGATTGTTTGGGGGTAGAGATTTGAACTGGATTGTGTGTAGCCATGAGCAATTACTTTCAAAACCCATCTGGCCTATGTTATCAACTCCTATTCATGATAAATGGAACAAACAATCCCCAAACAGTGGAAAACCAATGTCCAGTTGGCCTGGCCTGAAACTCCCAACACTTATTTCAAATCTGAGACCTCCCAGATGACAAAGCTGTAGAACTCTTCCCCCTGGCTTATAAGACTTTTTTCTCTGTTGATGATACTGAGAATTATGTTACTGAAGTTGAAGGCAATAATTCCTCCTCCTGTACTGAGAAGACATCAATGTAGTAGGAAACTGCCTTTGGTAGTTAAACATGGCAGCTGTAGATGATCTCCTATTCATGTTTTTTAAAAAACCTAGCAACCTAGCTGTAGATCTCAAAGTTTTCATATTCTCTAAAGTTTCATCTCTATGTACACTAAATGAACCTTCCCCTTCAAAGTGAAAACGCTTGATCCTCACTTTTGCCTCATGAGGTGAAACTACTAATCTGAGCCATGCACGCCTCCTTAAAGTGATGGCTGACACTATTGTCCGAGCTGAAGCTGAGTCAAATGTTCCTCTCAATTGGTGTTTGGCAACATTCTGCCCTTCCATGACTAGAGCATTCACTAATCTCTTATGCTCCTCTGGTAGTGTATTCAAAAATGATAACCTCTTTCCCCAAAGATGGCACTGGTACCTTGCCATGACTGCCTCATAGTTCGAAATACGCATGGCAGAAGTGGTGGAAGAAAACATTTTCCTCCCAATGGTATCCAGTCTCTTTCCTTCTTTCTCAGATGGAGTAGATGCACCTTTGACTGCTGTAAAGCTAATTCTATCACTAAAGAATTTGGAGATGGATGGGTGTGGCACGTCGCCATACATTCCTGAGGAAACTGGTACAATTTATCAGCCATTTTTGATAAAGGTTGAGAAGATGAAGGATTATCCCAGACTGATTTTGCTGGTTGGCACAATCCCTCCAATAATGTATCTAGTTGCTGCTCCCAAAATACAAAAATTGGTTGAGATGATTCCTCAATTGAAACTGAAGGAATGTCCAGTGTTCTCGCCACGCGATCTACTAACTCATGAAAAGCCACCTCTTCTTCTGAAAGTGACAAAGCTGACTTATCTCCTACATTTTCATCCAGGGATGTTATGCCCCCAGAGTCTGGATCTGACTCTCTCAATTCCATTAGTTCTTTCTCTTCCAGCAAAAATTCCTTCCGTGCTACAGGACATTTACCAGAGTTCATCAGATTCTATCAGATATGTGTCTTTCAGGTCCAGATGTTGCCCCTCACTTATACACTCGCTCGGAGACATCCTATTTCCATATATCAGGAATTGTTGATAAGGCACTAGGGAAGGCCAATGAGGCCAATTCATCCACAGTAGTATTTGCTAATCTAGCCAAAACCCCATATTCAGATCCAGATGCATATATCTTTGTCCACGTGGACCTGCTTCATATAGGTGTCTTTACTCATAATACTCCTTCCATGAGTCTGGTCTGCAAATCAAATTCCTTCTCCAATCCAAAACCACTCTCAGCTCTGACTGAACTGACGACAACAATATCCTTGCCTGAACAAGGGATATTGGAGAAAAGAGAGGGTTACTCACCTTGTGCAGTAACTGTGGTTCTTCGAGATGTGTGTCCGTATGGGTGCTCCACTATAGGTGTATCCGTGTCCCAACATCTCAGATTGGAGATTTTAAATAACACTGTCTGTTTGGCCCACACATGCACTATCCCCATCTCATGCTCTGCTTCGAGGCTATCTACCACTGCGTGGACAAACCACCGTCAGTTCCTTCTCTACTGCAGAGCCCATTGGTAAGAACCACAGTTACTGCGCAAAGTGAGTAACCCCTTCTTCTTCTTCTTCTTCTTCTTCGAGTAATGTCTCTATGGGTACTCCAATGTAGATGACTCCATAGCAGTATCCTGATGGAGGGGTGGAGCTTCGAAGTCAAGTCTAATGTTGATAATACAGTGGAGCCAAATATGGCATTGGATGCTGAGTCATGGGTGATTGCAAAATGTTCAGCAAAAGTATGAGCAGATGACCAAGTTGCTGCCCTACATATTTCTGTGATGGGGACATTTTTAAGGAAGGCGACGGAAGGGGAAAGAGATCTCATGGAATGAGTTTGAACTCTAGAGGAAGGTTGGAGATTGTGAGTGCGATAACAATAGGTAATGCAGTCCGATATCCATGTACAACGTCTTTGTTTAGAGATTGAGGATTCTTTTGATCTCTCTGCAATAGAAAGGAATAGTCTAGGAGACTTTCTGAAAGGCTTAGTTCTATCCAAATAGAAGACTAATGCTCTCCTGACATCAAGTGTATGCAATATTGCCTCCCTCGTCCCAGTGTGGCTTGGGAAAGAAGTGCGGGAGGGGGATAAGTTGGTTTATGTGGAAAGCAAAAGATATTTTCAGGAGGAATTTGGGGTGTGGTCAGAATGTAACCTTGTCTCTGAAAAAAACTGTAAAGGAGGGATGCTCCATTACAGCCCCTATTTCTCTAATCCTCCAAGCCGAGGTCATGGCTACGAAGAGCACCGTTTTCATAGATACATGTATAAGTGAGCATTTGGCCATGGGTTCAAAAGGTGGCCTTGTAAGAGACTTGAGGATAAGCCTGAGGTCCCACGCTGATGTAGGATGTCTGATTTGTGGGGAAAGGTTACCCATATCCTTGTGAAATCTTTTCATTGTAGGATGTGTGAATATGGAGTAGCCTTCTATCTTATGATGGAAGATGGTAAGGTTGCAAGATGCACTTGTACTGAACTTAGAGAAAAATCCTGACTTTTTTTTAGATCTAGAATGTAGTCTAGGACAAACAGGAGGGGAGAGGGTATGGGGGTAACATGTTTTGAGGCACACCAGAGTTGGAACTTTTTCCACTTTTGGATATGTGTGTGATGAATGGTTATTTTTCTGCTATGTAATAGCACCTCTTTTACATCCTCTGAAAAGGACATCTCTGTGCTTTGGAATCACTGAGCAGCCATATGTTGAGCCAGAGAACCTGCAAATTGGAGTGATGGATCTGACCAGCATTCTGAGAAAGGAGGTGAGGAAGGGGCTGAAGAGTGATTGGCAGGCACATCACTAACTCAGGTATGGAGATGTGGCCATGTGGGAACTATGAGAATAAGCCTTGCATTTTCTTTTCTTATCTTGAGCAGGATCTTTGATATTAGAGGAATTGGATGAAAGGCGTAAAGAAGATCTGTGTTCCACTGACAGAGTAAGATGTCTCTGAGAGAATGATGACCCAGTCTGGCTCTGGAGTAGAACTGGGAGCATTTCTTGTATTTGACTTTGCCAAACAAGTCTATCTTTGGGATTCCCTGATGCAGAAATATGTTGTGGCGAATAGCAGGGTCTATTTCCGATTCATGCTCCACAGAAAAATTCCTGCTGACAGTGTCCGTTGTAATGTTCTGTATGCCCGGAAGGTAGGATGCTGAGATGTTGATGAAGTGTTGAATGCACCAACTCCTTAGTTTCACTGGCTTGGTACAAAGGGAAGGTGACATCTCTCCTCCCTGGTGGTTTTTGTAAAACACACAGGCTAAGTTATCTGTTATAATCTGTTATCTGTTCACCTTTGATCAGTGATAGAAAATGCAAGTAGGTGTTCCTGACCATTCTGAGCTCTAGCAGCTTCATATGCAGTGTAGATTCAAAGGGGGACCATTTGCCTTGAGCCATATGCTTGTCTAGATGAGCTCCACAGCCCAATAGAGATGAGTCTGTTGTCCATATCAACTTCGGAGTTTGTTGAGTGAAGGGAACCCCTGAGCAAACATTCTGTGGATCGTTCCACCATTCAAAAGAGTTTTTGACAGTCAAGAGCATCAAAAGCAGTTTGCTCAGTCAGTGTTTGGTGAATATACTGTTTTGAGCCATGCTTGAAGGCAATGCATGTGGAATCTTGCGTCACTTGTTACAAACGAGCTTACCACCACGTACCCCAGTAGCTGAAGACAATTTCTGGCCAACGTCTGGGGGCTCTCCTGGAAGGTGGATATTAAGTTGGTTAAGGTGTTGAATCTGTGTAATGGGAGGAAAGCTTTGGCCTTTACTGCATCTCATTACACTCCTATGAATTCTAGAAGTTGTACGGGAGTCAGAGTTGACTTTTGAACGTTTAGTTGTAATCCCAGCTGCATGAATAGATCGATAGTTTTTGCGTGACTGTCAAGGTGTCATCAAAGGATCGTGCCTTGAGCAGATAGTCAGCTAGATACAGCAATATCATTCCTAGTTTGCGAAGATGTGCTGCTACCACAGAAAAGACCTTCAAGAACACTCCGGGTACAGATGATAGGCCAAATGGAAGCACCTTGTATTGAAAACAGTCTTGAGTCATGGTGAAGCTTACAGACCTCCTGTGGGATGGGTGGATTGTGATATGAAAATAAGCATCTTCTAGGTTGAGTGCCAAGAACCAGTCTCCCTGGTCCAGAGATGGGATTACTGCTGCCAAAGTAACCATCTTGAATCACTGTGTCTTTGAGCGATCTCAGATCCAGAATGGGTCTCCAGCCATCATTCTTTTTCAGTATCAGGAAGTATTTGGAATAGAAACCCCTCTCTCTGCATTGAGTGGGAACTCGTTCTATAATACCCAGGTTTAGGAGATAGTTTGTTTCCTGATGTAACAGGTGCTTGCGAGAAGGGTCCCTAAAGAGGGACGGGGACGGAGGGTGGATAGAAGGGAGGGAGACAAAGTGGATTGAATATCCTTTGGAGATGATCTCCAGTACCCACTTGTCTGTTGTTATACATTTCCAGTTTTTCCGAAAAAGAATAAGGCAGTTGCTGAAAGGATGTAAATGGTCCAATTTTTGCAGCAAGTGATGGCGGCAGTGGTAGCTCAGGGCCTCGACCAATGCATCAAAACTGGTGCTTTGATGTGAATGGTTCTGAAGTTGAGATTTGAGAGGCTGTTGGTCTTCATTTTTGTATTCGTTGTCTTTTCCATTGCAATCTGTAGTGTCTCTGGGGTGGAGGGAACTGAGCAGGCTGGGATCTTTGTGATATCTGAGATTTATTGTATTTTCTTTTCTATGTAGGTGTATAAATCCCCAGAGAATGCAACATGGGTCCCAAGTCTTCTAGTGTGTGGAGGGATTAGTTTGTTTTTTCCAAAAACAATTTAGATACTGCGAATGGAAGGTCCTCCACAGTAGCTTGAACTTCTCTCTGGAGGCCAGAAAGGTGAAGCCACAAAGCTCTCCACATTACTACTATGGAGCAGACTGCTGTGTCAGCAGCATCTAACATGGTTTGCAATGATGTCCTTGCAAGAAACTGACCCTCAGTGACGATAGCCTGGTATTGCTCTCTCTGACCATTTGGGAGATGTTCAATAAAGGCGCTGAGCTTAGAGTAATTGATGTGATTGTATTTCACCAAAAGGACCTGATAATTAGCAATCCTAAATTGTAGGATTGCTGACAAGTATGATTTCCTGCCAAGTAAGTCCAGTAATTTCTGGTCCTTGTAGTAGGGTGTTGATTAAGTATGGCGCTGTCTGCCACATTCATTTATAGGATCTATAACAAGCGAATTTGGGGATGGGTGAGAAAATAAAAAGTCCATGTCCTTAGAGGGACTTCATTTGCTGGGTCTAGCTGGGCCTTTTTGACAGGGAGCTGATGACAAAGTATGCAAGATGTCAAGCAGTTTGTGTTGCAACTCCTTCACTTCTTCGAGAGGAATCTGTAACGAGTCCGCTACTGTCATAGTAAGGCCCTGGAATTGTTTGAAGTCGTCTGCCATGGTTGATGGTGGAGGCATAAAGACTTCTTCAGGAGAGGATGAGGAGATGTTTCATGTTGGAGTAATCTCCCTGTCCAGCCTTGCTTCCTGTTCTCAAAAGTCTCCTCTTGAGGATCAGGAGGTCTAAAGAGGAAAGCTGAGGGAGATGGTTTTCCTCTAGCCCTATGCGTAACGCTTAAGATCCTGGATAACTGGTGTCCGTAAGCTGCCCATGGATCCCATACAGCCATTGAGGTGACACAAAGAGTATGGGTGGAGGCACCCAAGGATGTGCATATCAACTGGGTGAGCCTTGTCTCTCATGGCAGTAATGTGGCTCTGAGACTGTTTCCAGGTGAGTGGTTCCTTGATATTGTACCGGGAAACCTTTCATTAACAATGAGTATATGTCATTCTTGTTGTCCTTTTCCTTGTCGCTCAATAAAGGTGGAGCAGTCAAGGATGCTGATAGTGATTGTTTCAGTACTGGAGGGAATTCAGGGGACCGAGATGTAGTCACTACCACAGTTGTGTTGATAACGAGTAATGGGGATTCTGGTGTCTCTGAGACCAATAGGTCTTTGGAGAAACAGAATTCTTGTGGTACTGTGGTAGCAATTAGTATCTTTAAGGTCAGCTGATTGGGGGCCATTGATGTAGAGAGAGTCAACGGAACCTGCAGTCTTCTGCGGTCCAATGAGTGGCCAGAAGATAATGTCCTGGACTTTTGTGAGGTTGAAAAGCTTGGTACTGAGGCCCTCACCGTCTCCAGTGGTGCTGTTTTAATGGAACTAGAATGCTCCCTACCGCTCCTTTCCCCTGACAGTACCGATGTCCATGAGCCTGTACCTCTCAGGTCTTTACGCTTACTAGTGGTACCAATACCTTTTGCAACTGAGGAGCCTATAGCCACATGGGTACCCAGCCATAGGTCAGTTAGTACCAATGTGGTCGACCTTGTTGGGGATCTTTTTTTCCTGGTCAATCTTTAATCTGGGGACTTGTAGCCCACCTTTTTGAACTTTTCTCAGCGAAATCACCAGATTTCCTCTTTAAAGCCACTGGAGAGTGCTGCACCGAGGACACTGATGCGATTGGTCTCGTCAGGGACTGTTGCACCAGGGGGGTCACGGGACAGAGGCTGGCCTAAGTGAACTTTCCATCATGAAGAGTCTGAGCTTCAGTTCATGTTTTTTTTTTCTTGCCCTTGATTTTAATTTCAGGCAGAAAGTGCACTTTTGTGGTATGTGGGACTCTCCGAGGCAGTGAATGCATCATGAATGGCCATCATGACTGGAATAGTGTCTCTACAGGAGAGACATTATTTAAACCTTGGGGAGCTGGTCATACCCTTTTCGGGTTTTACTTCCTGGGCTCCCTGTCACACTCTGCTGCTATGACAAGCTGCAGGCAGGCTCCCAGTCCTACACTTCCTCCAGCATTCACACAGGTATGGACACACCCAGCTGCAGTCACATGCAGGCTCTCTGACCAGCCACTGCAT
The DNA here is from genome assembly GCF_028017835.1 of Emys orbicularis. Classification (NCBI taxonomy): domain Eukaryota; kingdom Metazoa; phylum Chordata; order Testudines; family Emydidae; genus Emys; species Emys orbicularis. The sequence continues at coordinate 247,452,529 of NC_088683.1, forward strand.
AAACCAACAATAGAGAGGTTACAGCCAAAATAACCACCAGCTTCTCAGCCTAGGACCCCCCCACTGGAGTATAAACCCAAAATTTTACAGTCTTGCGCTGCACAGGGAACTGTACAGTGTAAGCTCAGAGAGTTTGCCCCTCCCTCAATGTGAAGAGGAAATGCAACAGCCCCCTGAGCTAAGATTCCCAAGCACTTCACTCCAAACTTACTGGTTTAGATTAAAACATAAAATAAGTTTATTAACTACAAAAGATAGATTTTAAGTGATAAGTGATAGCAAACAAATCAAAGCAGATAACCTAGCAAATAAACAAAAATGCAAACTAAGCTTAACATACTAGATTGCTAATTCATATCCAGTCTGTTTCTCACCCTGAGAGATGGTACAAGCAGGCTTGCAGATTCTTAAGGTACAAGCTGCACTTGCTTTACAGCTTGGAATCTCCAGGTTTTTCATATATAGGCTAGAAATCCCTTTAGCCTGGGTCCAGCACTTACCCCAGTTCAGTCTTTTGTTCCTTAGGTGTTTCCAGGAGTCCCCTTGTGTGGGGAGTGAAGAACAGATTATGTCACTCCCTGCCTTATATAGCTTTAGCATATGGCGGGAACCCTTTCTCCCAAACTCAGTTTGTGGAAAAACACTGACATCCCAAGATGGAGTCCAGAGTCATGTGGCCTGGTCACATGACCTTGTGGAGTCATAGCAGCCATTACTTACAGGCTATCTGGAGCATTCTCAGGAAGGTTCACCAGGTGATGGATAAGCTTCTCCTAAGACCTATTGTTTTCCCTAATGGCTCATTACCCTGAATAGGCCCTTCCCCACCAGCTATCTGGACTGAAAGCATCTTGCCTAGTGGGCATCACCCAGGTGTAACTACATTTGAAATGCAGATACATAGTCAATATTAATTACTTCAGATACAAAAATGGTACATGCATACAAATAGGATAATCGTATTCAGCAAATCATAACTTGTCCAATGACATCTTACATGACCTGTCGTGCATAAAAGGCCCCATAATTATGCCATAATCATATCATAATAAAATCACTTGAAGAATATGGGGTGCAGTGTCACAAGGGAGATAACTGTCTTCAAAAACAAAATGAAGAAAAGGAAGGGTTTTTTTAAGAAAAAGAAAAAGGAGAGTATTAACCTAATGAAAACTCAATGAGCTACACTATTAACTGGAAATAAAGTTCAGAAATGAAATTGTCACTTGGACTCTGCTAAGGTTCCATCTCAGGCTAAAGGCGGTTAAGAAGGAACTGAGGGCAGTTCGCCCGCGCAGTACTAGATAGCCTAGAGGAAGAGCACAAGACAGGGAAAACACAAGTGCAGGCTGAACGGACACTGCTACCTAAAATCTCCAATCTGAGGTGCAGGGACATGGATACACTTACAGTGGAGCACCCACAGAGGTACTACTCGAAGAAGTAGTTCTTTTCTAGGGATCTAGAAGGTGTCTTTGGAGGTAAAGGAAGAGGAGAATCCCCAAATTCCTCTACATGTCCTTTCCCTTCTGGAGACAAACATATTTAAGACTGTTGTAGTATGGTGTCTCCTTGCTCCAATAACAAAACTGACCCCATACCCAGTGGAGCTGAGGTCTGATCCAATCTACGAACCTGTGCCTGAACAATTATTCACTGCAATACTGTACTATCAGTCACCAGTGTCGCAGTATGCCCTTGTTTCACCAGCTCCTTAAGTCTCTTTTTTGCAACTGGCTCGTCCGGATCCGAGGGCAAAAGACCCAAAGAAGGAGGATTCCTCACCTTTCCATGCAGCTGCTTTTCAGTACCTAGTTCCTTAAATTAGGTTTGTATAACGGATTCCTTCACTCATAGCTTGTCTCTCTTAAGAAAGATAGACATACTCGAGGGCTTACTACTGAGGTCTATCTGGGCCGATAAATCATTATGAAGAACACTGGCTCTTGATATAGAGGCTAATACTGCAGAGGTTTCGCTCTTTTTCTGGGTCTTGTTACCAGGCCACTAAGAGGCCAACGAAGATTACGTATCTTTTTGACCCGTAGAACCATCCAGGGCCAACGATGGTCTATGGATCATCTTAGGAGCCTGTTCCTTGCCAGTTGCAGATGGCTTTGCCACCAACACTTCTTTCAACAGGATAGATTGTAATCTATTCTCTCTTTTTTCTTTGCTCTCAAGATGAACGTAGAACAAATTTAGCACTTGGAGGGTGAGTGTCCCCCTAAGCATGACAGGCACCGAGCATTTGTGTCAGATGCCAGGAACATCGCTGGACAAGATATCTTTCGAAACCAGGTTTCTTTTTTGGTTCCATCAGAACTGAACAATACTATTACTACCTATATTACTAAACTATTTATAACTACAGATACTAAGAATTAAGATTTTAAACTATCTAACTAAAGACAGCTCTGAGAGGATTCCTGACCTCCACACAAAATGTTCAGCTGATCGCAATTAGAAGGAATTAGAAGGCAGCTGGAGTACCACACCTCTTTTATACCCTCGCTTTGGATGTTCAGTGTTTTCTGAGGGGAAGAGTAAGGAAGGAATGGGAGCGCTCTAATGACTACTGCTAGTTAAATCTCTACCATTCAGATGCACCAGTCCGGAGGCATCCCATGAGTGGGAATATGAAGAGGACACTTGAAGAAGAATATGTTGTTTTTAGGGCTGGTAAAAAATTTCATTACAACTATTTTTCTATGAAAATTGGGTTTTCAAAAAAACAATTTTCATGAAAAATATCTGCTTTCCATATAAAGTTTTGACTTTTCATCAAAAATTAACACAAAAACCTTGAAAATTTTGACTTACAATTTTAATCAAACCAAAATATCAATTCAGAAGTGTCTAAATTTAAATACCATCAAAACAATTAAATCAAAACAAAATGTTTCAATGTTCTTGAATAATTTCAACTCAGTTCAACATTAAACCTCTTTTTCCTGAACATGTCCCATGGGAGTTGTAGTTCTGCTACCTTATATGCCTTCATTCTTCTCTATTGACTGGACTTCCTGGTTGGACTACATCTCCCATGATGCACTATAGATGTGTTACTCCCATGAGGTACTGCAGCAGGGCAAGTGGACCGATTTTAATGGTGAACTGACCCAAAATTAAATACTGGCTCAACAAACTGAAATATTTTAATTTGGGATGACCTGACCCAAAGCAAAATATTTTATTTCAATTTTTGAGATAGAAACTTTCAGTTTTTGACCAAAAGTTTTTAGTGTTCAGGTTTTTGAAGAAAAGTTAAAATTATCTGTGAGGGAAATAAAATAATCCAACCAGCTCTAGCAATTTTTCCAATGTTAAAAAATTCTTACAGCTGTTTAGTTGAGAAAATGTAGCACCTTAATGCTTAGGCACAGGGACTTGATATTTCACAGGAAAAGTTGTCCTGAGATCAGAAGATATCTTTTGCTGACCCTGTGAAAATCCAATCAAAACTTGCCAAATCATAAGCCTTGGAAAACTGCTGTTTACACATGCTTGATAGAAGTTTGTTATAGGTTGGTAGTAAGAGTGTCTAAATATTCCGTCTGTACTGAGCATGCTCCACCCCCACAGAGCTCACTGAGTATGGTCCAGCATAGGTCAAGCAGGACTTTTCCTGAATTTGCTCCTCCCAGCTATTGGGGAACAGAAGTGAGAGCAGGTAGATGGTTCCTCCCATACAGTGTGGAGTAGGAGGAAAAAGCTGCTTATCTAGGATGTAGCATGGTGAGGAGTTGAATGGGCATCAAGTGCAAGCTATAGGGGGACAGGAATTGAGGGAGGAAACAGGACAGGAATAGACAGATGATGGGGGCAGGGAGAGAAGGGTCTTTAACCATGATAGTATACTCACCTCCATACTCTGGAATTGAATCAAGGATTCCCAGGTCTCAACATTCCTCTGATCATGTCAACAAATATTTGTGAAGCCCATTGGCAAAGTCTCTCATACCCCTCTTGTGTCTGGTCCACAAAGAGGATAACAGCCTCTACTGCTACCACTTAATCCATTAGCTCAAGTGGTAGAGGTCTGTTTTGTAAATCTAAGGGCTCCAATCCTGCTGATGACCTATCAATATGGTTCTATGTGAAGTCAATATGGTTCTATAGAATGGAATTTTTTTTTTAGTTCACTTTCTTAAAAAAACTAGGAAATTACATTAAAAACGTACGTTAAAAGCTGTTAAGTTTGCATAGTCAAGCACTCAAAAGTTAGGAATTGCCACAACTAAGGTTGCCAGTGCCACATTAATTTGGTCCCCTTGTGTATATGCATTATAAAGCTTATGCTCTAATAAATTTGTTAGTCTCTAAGGTGCCACAAGTACTCCTGTTCTTTAATTACATGATCACATTCCATTTTTTCCACAGAACTCCTGCCTTATTCAGTGCACAGATTGGATCTGTTCTGGGGATGAATCAGGGTTGTGAAGTATGCTGTTGTCTGTAGGACCCTTGCCTCAGAAGGGTGCTGCAGAAGTTGGAAGGTTTGTAGTGAATGAAGAAGGGGACTGGAGGAAATGAAAGGAGGATCTGATGGTAAAGGAAGTTGAATGCCACCCTTGAGAATTTGATTATATTACTGCCTCTGCCAAACAGCTCCTTTGTCATTCTGGGCAAGTCACATTAATCATTATTTTCACAGCTGGCCCCTGTGTGCTCCTCATTTTCTGGGAACCAACTTGGGACACCTGGAGTCTGAGAAGTGATGAGCACACACAGCTGCAATTGAATTCAATGGGAGCTGTGCTATGAATATATAAACATCTATAAAATGCAAAGTACTCTGAAAAATTAGACCTCTGGCTTCTCAAATTTGGCTCCCAAAATTAGTGGACACTTAACAATTTTGTTCTCAATCAATTTGTGCCCCAATTCCCTATTTGTAAAATGAGGCTAATACCACCATCTGATGTCACAGGGACTGTGAATATGCTTGTGACGCACTAATAGGCTATGATGAGCAGCACAGGCAATTGAATTATTCTGGATGCATTGCAGGGTTTGAATGGTGTACTGTAAATAAAGTCTAGGGCCCTACACTGAATGATGAGGATAAAAAGAATTACTGATCAAACTCCCGCTAAGATGGTATTTCCTGAATTCTGAGTTCTCAATTTTGCAATATTAACATTCTTTTGAGATTAGGGTTTTTTATGCAATTATAGATAATTTTGTGAGGTTTAGGAGTCACCCCCTTTAAGGTAGCTGTATCCTGGAGGAAAAAAAGGGAAGATGGGGAATTAGTTTCTCAGTTTCCTCCCACCAAGGTCTCTCTCCCCCAAGACAGAGAGATTTTGGGGAAAGATGCTGAGATGGGTGGCATCTATGCAGGGCCGGTGCTACCATTTAGGCAAACTAGGCGGTTGCCTAGGGTGCCAAGATTTGGGGGCACCAAAAAGCGGTGCCCCCAATTTTTTTTACAGTCCCCTCCCCGAGCACGCTGTCACCGCTCCACTTCTCCCGCCTCCCAGGCTTGCAGCGCCAATCAGCTGTTTGGCGCCGCAAGCCTGGGAGGGGAGGAGAATTAGAACAAGGGTGGCGTGCTCGGGGAGGAGGCGGAGCAGAGGTGAGCTGGGGTGGGGAGCTGCCGCACGGCTCCCCGGGCCGGGGGTGGGGTGGGGAGCTGCCGTGGGGGTGCCTCAGGGCGGGGGGGGGGAACTGCTGCAGGGCTCCCCACCCCAGCTCACCTCTGCTACGCCCCCTCCCTGAGCACACCGTCGCTGCTCCACTTCTCCCGCCTCCCAGGCTTGCAGCACCAATCAGCTGTTTGGTGCCGCAAGCCTGGGAAGGGAGGAGAATTAGAGCGGGGGTGGCGTGCTCGGGGAGGAGGCGGAGCAGAGGTGAGCTGGGGTGGAGAGCTGCCACACGGCTCCCCGGGGGGGCGCCTCAGGGCAGGGGGGGGGAGCCTCAGGGCGGAGGTGGCGGCGGGGAGCTGCCGCAGGGCTGGGGTGGGGCGCAAGGTGGAAGTTTCGCCTATGGTGCGAAACTTCCTTGCACCGGCCCTGCATCTATGAAAAAACATGGGGATCCCTGGTCCCGGTTCTTCAGGACTTTGGAAGTGTCAATGCTTGATCCAGCGCACTTCACCCCAAAACCTCACCATCTGCCTGGAGTAGTTCTCCCTGTCCAGCAGGCTCAGCAATTGGTCTGTTTGCTCCTGCATATCCTCACTGCTGCCATGAGGAATCACTAATGTTCTCCTATCTGCTAGTATTCAAATTAAACATTCAGTTTTTTGTCTCCTGAAGAAGTTATGAAAACAATATTTACAGACAACAGAAAAAAACAGCTCTCTCGGATATTGGAAATCATGTAATCCAAATCAATTATTTTACAGGTCAATTTTAATAATTGGCAAGAAAAATTCACCTACATTTAGTACAATACGGAACTCTCTTGAATTGCAATGTATACTTCTCTCCATACTTCTAAAGCTAATGCACCTGAACACAAATTATGGGGAAGTGTCAGATTATAAAAAAATAAATGAAACAATCTCTCCTGCCCAATAATTCTTAAAGCACTAATTCATCAGCACACCTGGCAAATAACAATATGCAAGGTCCCTTTTCCAACATCACAAAAATATACTGTTTGAAATCAGCAAGCTTCTATTTAGGTTCCCACAGATTTACACTGTTGTAATACATTGTATTTATGCACAGAAATATAATCCACACATTCCTACAAAATACTGCTGAGAAGGGAGACCATTAGCTTCCTCCTTCCTATCAGGACCTGATTAGTTTCCGCCCCTCCCCTTATAACCAGGGCTGCCCAGAGGATTCAGGGGGCCTGGGGCAAAGCAATTTCGGGGGGCCCTTCCATAAAAAAAAGTTGCAATACTATAGAATACTATATTCTCGTGGGGGCCTGGGGCAAATTGCCCCACTTGCCCCCCCTTCCCCGCCCGGGCGGCTCTGCTTATAACAGTACATTTGTCATTAATGTCAACAATGCCCTGGAAAACAGTGGTGGTACAGAAGACAGGCATCATTTTTTGTTGAATTGCTCACTCAGGGTTTTCCTGTAATTGTCATTAACACTTCCCCTCTCAATTCTTTCATAAAGTAATGCTGAAAAAAACCCAAACAGGCATGCTTTTCATTAAAAGCCTGCTTTCTAATTTTTCCCTTACTAAAGAGCACTCAGAAAACACAATACAAAATTAGCTTTATAAACATTTTTATTTTTCAGATATAGTCTATAACAAAAGAACTTAATTGTCTGCTTGCAAAGTAAGATAACAAAGGCTAGTTTAGAAGACGGGAGAGGGGTTATCACTCCACTGACATAAATAGGTATTTAGACACTTTGCATATTTTTTCCTTCGGTGCCAAATGGACAGCTGCTGTTGAATATTTATTTTTAACTACAGTAATTTGTGATGCATGACTAACAATTTATGCAGCTTTCATCATTCTACATTAATCTTAACATTAAAGATGGACTAACTGCACAAATGGGGATTTTGAACATTGCAGAATTCAGGGGATTCAGAAGCACATTTTCAGTTCAAGCCTGTCTCTGCTGAATACCATTAATAGTGGCCTTGTACTGTATGTTCATCTTCGGCTCTGGCAAATTTAAGCACCTATTTGTAGGCTGATGATCTTTTCCATCAATTTTTGTCAACAAAATTATGAAATCTCTCTCGTTATAACATATGTGAAATATTTCAGGCTAGTTGGACATTGAAAGATGGGTGTGTTTCACCTCTATTGGGATTCATAAGGCCTTATGTGCCTTAGTGAGAGGTGTCTTAATTACAGTGTATAAGTCCCTTCACATGGAGAAAGTACCCAGTACTAAAGGCCTCTTTAATCTATCAGAGAAAGTCATAACAAGAATCAAAAGGCTGGATTCTTCTTCTTCTTCTGATGGCTGATGTAAATGTAGAGCAACAGCTATTTTACATTTAGATGTTTAATCCAGATAATTGCATCTGGAGTAGCAGAGTGTATTGCTGTGATGCCTCCTTCGTATTTGTCAATTGGGCATTGAGTTGTTGTATATTCCATGGTCTGTACTGGGTGACCACAGTCGCACACTGGAAAGTCTTTAATTTTCCATTTGCGCAGCAAGTATCCGCATCTGACATGGCTTGCGCAGATATTGTCTAAGGCTGCCCATGAACTTCGTGGGAGATTGAAGACAGGGATCTTCTGTGTCTGGTCTTTCACCAGGTGTTTACTTGTGACTTCTTGTCAACTCCATTCAGCTTTCCAAGCTTCGTCAGGGTGGAAGTCACATTGTTGAAGGTTAAATGCCTGGGTCCAAAATGGCTTATGCTACTTCAAGAGGTGGTGAGGGACGTTGTTAAGGTCCTGGTGGATGAGAAGACGTTCATTTTCCACGATCCTCTGGAATTCCCAAAGGGTTGTGGCATCTCGGCGAATGGATGGGGGAGCAATGTGCTGTCTAAAGGTTGGATGTTGAAGCCAGACAAATTTAAACCAGAAATAATGCACAAATTTTTCACAGCGAAGGTAATTAACCATTGACAAGTGATGGATTCTCCATCTCTTGATGTCTTCATATCAAGACTGGATGCCTTTCTGGAAGATATGCTTTAGCCCAAACACAGTTTACTGGGCTCAAGGCAAGGGTAACTGAGAGAAATTCTATGGCCCACCCTATACAGGAGATCAAACTAGATGATTTAACGATCCCTTCTGGCCTTAAAATCTATGAATCATTAAAAAGATGTTTTAAACATTGCCCCTTGGCAAGGTCATCCAGGGGGACCTTGGGATCACAGCATAAGCTTCTCTATTGCCAAAGCTAAAGAACCAGATCCATCAGCTTTGAGGCAGTAGCACACTCAAACTTTGATGCACTGTCTAGACTTTAGAAGGGGACAGAAAACCACTCTGGTTAGTGTGGATTAGATACTTAGCGCTTTGTGTAGCGGAAGTCTGACCTCTGATACCCTATACAAATCAGTCTCAAGCCCTGCAGAGTTTAAACGAGGTGTCACTAGTCAATACTAGCCAGCTACCAGAACTACAGTGTCACAGGCCAATTCTCTTCCACAAATACAGGTTAACCTAGCATTTATGTCACAGGAGTGATGGCACTTGTACCAAGGTTTAGATCAGATATGTACAGGGTATTATGCTAAAATGTACACCAAGGGAACAGTTAACTTGAATACAGGGTCAAATCAGTGACAGCTCAATCCAACAGTGATCTTTGTCTCAGATACAGACTTTCCAAGGACAAGTTTCTTTTGAAAGAAGGCTTAATTCCAGTTTTATGAGGCTACCATGAAGTGTATAAATTTGCCCAGGCAAACGTATACTAGTGAAAATTCATGCAGCAAATGCTGTGCATCTGCTAGCAGTCCATTTAGAAGCATTTATGGTGGACAATGGATGGGCCAGACTCATCATATTCCTGCTTGCTGATCCACATCTGCTGGAAGGTAGAGAGAGAAGCCAAGATGGAGCCACCAATCCAGACAGAGTATTTACGTTCAGGTGGAGCAATAATCTTAATTTTCATTGCCTGTTAAATGGCTTCATTACCACTTGAATGGCTCTTTAACAGTTTCAATGTTGTGCTAGTAGATCTGGCAGGCTGGAAGGCTTTTTGACTTTTAAGTACTAGATCCCCTCTGGAGGAAGACTCACCAGGCTGCAGGAACCAGCTGTGGTGGGAGCCTGCAGGAAGGGTCAGAACAGGGATAGGAAGAGGCAGGAAGGTGGACACTAAGACCCAGGGGTGCCCCAAATTTTCAGGTGCCCTACGCAGCCACCTATGCTGCGTATGCCTAAGGACGGCCCTGCCTGCAGGACCCCACTCGATATGCCCTTTCAGCTTGACTGATAATTACTCTGAGTACGGTTTTCCAACCAGTTATGCACCCACCTTATAGTGGATTAAATCATGTGAGATAGTATCAAAAGACAAGATATATCACATCTACTGCTTCCCCCCATCAACAAGGATTGTTACCTGTCACAGAGCGATATTTGGTTGATATTTATTCTTGACAAATCCATGTTACTTATCACCTTATTATCGTCTAGGTCAGGGGTGGGCAAACTTTTTGGCCCGAGGGCCACATCGGGGAATAGAGATTTTATGGAGGGCCATGAATGCTCACAAAATTGGGGTTGGGGTGCGGGAGGGGTTGTGGGCTCTGGGATGGGGCTGGGGATGAGGAGTTTGGGGTGTAGGAGGGTGCTCTGGGCTGGGACCGAGGGGTTCTGAGGGTGGGAGGGGGATCAGGGCTGGGGCAAGGGTGTGGGAAGGGGTGCAGGTTCTGGCTGGGGGTACGGGCTCTGGGGTGGGGCTGGGGATGAGAAGTTTGGGGTGCAGGAGGGTGCTCCGGGCTGGGATCAAGGGGTTTGGAGAGTGAGAGGGGAAATCAGGGCTGGGGCAGGGGGTTGAGGCGTGGGGAGAGGCTCAGGGGTGCAGGCTCCGAGTGGCGCTTATCTCAAGCGGCCCCTGGAAGCAGTGGCATGTCCCTTTTCCAGCTCCTACGCTGAGGTGTGCCCAGGCAGCTCTCGACACTGCCCCATCCGCAGGCACCACTCCTGCAGCTCCCATTGGAGTGCGTAGGAGCCAGAGTGGGGCCATGCCGGGTTCCGGGAGCCGTGTGGTGCGGCCCCCAACCCAGAGCCCCAGTTGGAGCGGGGCCAAGCCGCATGGTGGGGCCCCGACCCATTGCCCTGGCTGGAGCACCGGAACGGAGCCGAGCCCCGTGATGCAGCCCCCAACCGAGCGCCCCAGCCGGAGTGCTGGAGCGGAACCGAGCCGCGTGGTGCAGCCCCGACCCAGTGCCCCGGCCGGAGTGCTGGAGCGGGGCCGAGCTGCGTGGTGCGATTGGGTGGGCCAGCTTGATCTGGCCCACGGGCCGTAGTTTGCCCACCCTGGTCTAGGTGCTGTCCCCTGCAGGGCCGGCTCCAGGCATCAGCTTGGCAAGCAGGTGCTTCGGGTGGCCACTCCGGAGAGGGGCGGCACGTCCAGCTGTTCGGCAGCAATTCGGCGGACGGTCCCTCACTCCCGCTCGGAGCGAAGGACCTTCCGCTGAATTGCCGCCGCAGATCGCGATCGCGGCTTCTTTTTTTTTTGGCTGCTTGTGGCGGCCAAAACCCTGGAGCCGGCCCAGGTCCCCTGTCTCCTTAGCACAAATAGTGGTAGACAAGAGCACAGTACAAATAAACATAATGGTTTAAGCATACTGTAAGGATTTTCGGGTCCTGAATCAGGCCCGAGGGCTCAAAGGCCGCTGCAGCATCCACAAACACCATCCGACAGCTCTATTAGTAACTGGAGAATTGGGAACCCTAAGGCCTTACACTCCACTAAGGGTACCACCCACAGGGACTTGATTAGTGGAGCTCTGGAGTCCCTGATTGGGCTGGGTACACTAATTAAGCCAGAAAGACACAAGAAGTTGTCTGTACAACAAAGTGGATCCTGGCTTGCTGCTGCTACAGACCCTGCCTCCACTATCTGATCTCACCTGCTGCTGGTTCCTGCCTCGTTCATGATCCCTGCCCCTGGTCTCCAACTCTGGCTCCAACCCTTGGCTCTAGCGTATGGCCTTCAACTCTGACTTTAGCTCTGACCCCTGATTTCAGCTCTCACTGCCAGCTCAACTCTCGACTCCTGATTTTGGCTCTGACCCTGACTCGACTCCCAACCCTGACTCCTGCTCCAACCACTACGTCTGACTGCTCAAGTCCCACCTGTGACACATACAGGGGGTTCATCATCTCAAACAGACTTAAATAAATTGTACATAGACAGATTCCCCAAAATCATTACACCATGTAACCAAGATAAATTGAAATGGATCAACTTTCTTTTCAATGCATTTGGCCAAAAAAATGGCCACCAGTCCTACATTTCACCTAACTTGCAATAGAGCTCATACTCTGTAATCTTCTACTTTCATACAGTTTATTCATTTTTGCCTTGTAAACTGAAGTAATAAAATGTGTCTGCTCATTTCCCCAAATGATCTACAGCCGACATAGCTAGAGGTTTTCAATATTTCCATAGTTCTATGCAGATGTCTAATCCGTCCCCTTTAAATAAGGCATACTTTCATAGATACCAACACAGTCGCAGCATGAATACAAAACCAACAGAAGGTCAAAGCACAGAGTGAGAATAACCCACACCATTAATTCAGTTGCAGGCTTACACAGAAAGCTGCTGTACCAAGGACATCCAAAAAGGATTACTACTACTATTAAGTAGCTGTCAAGGTACTTAGCCATGCTTAAAAATTTAAATTTTAGCAAGAAAGCATCAGACTATTTGTCTATTTGCTGAACAGACTTTAAAGAAGGTTTTGCTTGTCCATCATTCACAGTACTTCCTACTATGGCAATTTTCATTCGGTACTACACAAGCTATTTAAGAACAGTTGATAGTTACCATCATATATTTCAACTGGCAGTTAAAATTATTTACATCCATTTAGTGGATTGAAGTCACAACTAGGAAAAAAACAGCAACCTTTTGAACAGTTTAAAGACTAGAGGCTTTATACTTCTTTGCATTGCATAAATGGAATTCTAATTACATCTGCATTTCTGCCACTCACTCGTAAAGCTTTTCAGCTGCAGATTAGCAATTACTGAAGATGGTGCTCTCATTAGGCCCCTAAAGCAGGCTGACTCAGGATAAGTGATTGCACAATGTTAATCATACCATGGGTAGCAACGAAGACTGATACTTCAAAACAGCAGAAAAATTACTCAGAATGAAACATGTTTCTGTTACTGGTCAAGTATGCATTCATGTGGAAGGAGGTGAAATAATAATCTAAACAGCTACATTATCAGTTTAATATTTCCAGATAAAAATAAAATACATAAATCTAAGTCTGTTTTTGAAGACCTGAAAAGTTTTTTAAAACAACATCCAAGACTCTGATAACTATGTTACATTCTCAGAACAACATTCCCCAACATTTATAGGAAACTGATTGTGATCCGCCTATTAGAGTAATATATATTCCTTGTTCCTTAAAGTCTTATGTGTTCTGAGATACAAATATCTGTTCAAACCCAAGTGCCACTTCATCATGAGCACTAACACAAAAGAGGTAAGATAAAAACTGCTTGGTCCTAACCTCCCAAACACTTAACACAAATGTGAAAATATGAAGTGAGGCATGTACTATTGCAGCTTATTGCCGCTACACATTTGTGTACTGCTCACAGTGCTATTGCCATTAACAGTTCTTGTGTAACATCCTGAGGACATCACATCCACACTCCTGACCAGGCCTTCAGAACATCCAAAGAATAAACTGCCCCCATCAATTCCAGCTCAGTTTTTATGCTAAGCTTTATGCATGGTGGAACAGGATTTTGGGAGTTCATACAGCATAGACATGCTCTATAAGACACAATAATGTATCACGTTATAGAGTCTCAATGCCTTGAGTTGAAGTGCCCCCAGTGAGTGAGGACAAAACAACTTGTTTCAAGAAAAAGCTCTAGTCTGTTTCTGGGCAGTCCTTTAAAAAATTATAACAATTTTGATAGCTATCTTACAAATCATAAATCTCTCCTATGCCAGGATTATCATCCAAGGCAAAAATGAAGAGTGAGAAACAAATGAGGACACAATACATTTTACTAAATTAATTCTGAATTATGGAAAAACTGCTCTCTGAAATAGCTTTGAGATCCATACTGCACCATCAATTCGTTATTTTATGGGCCTATGTTATTATATGAAGCCAATTCAATTTAAACATAATACAAAGAGCTCTTTGTATCTTAAAGTTATACTATGAAAAAAGCCAACAACTCAGCATGAAACATATGGGGATTACCTTGTACTGTATTTTCTAATCTCCACAAAATAGTGATCATAGGCCAGCTGCTGCTCCTACTGAAGTCAAAGGCAAAACTCCCATTGACTTCAATGGGAGGAGGAGGCATACGTTCCATATATCTCTAAACAGAGGGCTGTTGGTTAAAACTACAGGTTTGCATTAACAAAGAAAATGGCATTATTCATACATTCATTATGCATCAGGAAGAACGTGCCACTACCTGAAATACTTTACAAGGAAAAGACATTTCAACTATGAAAATGCCGATAATTCACAGCTGTGCAGGTACCCTCACAACACCCACATTGGTTGGAACCAGTTCACTTCATCATATAGATTACTACAACCAGAAGGGACCATTATGATCATCTAGCCTGACCTCCTGTATAACTCAGGCAACAGAACCTCATCCAGTGACTCCTGCATCCAGCCCAATCACATTATATCAATGTTTCATTTAAAATTTAACTTCCCTCACTCATAAAAATAAAGCAATGAAAGAGCAGAAAAATAAAATATGAACTTGAAGATGATTTCTCCTCTTTTTTTTAAAGCATATATTCTGGTTGTGCCTAAAGGCTCGCAATCAGGATTTTCTTACTTTCCTATTCATTTACAGTTGAATTTAATCTAATACTAACAGTGCAGCTCAGCTTAAAGAATTTACGGATCTGCTAAAATTTAGAAGTCTGCTGCTGATCTTCCGATGTCAGCAGCTCCATCAAACAGTAGAGCACTTTTTGAAGCTGATGTGGATTTTACAGGAAAAAGTTGGTAACTCACTTAGGAGAAATTGTTTGCATTTTAAAAAGTTCTCATTTTGAATTTTAAAACAGCGGTTCTAACCTCACCAATGGGCATGGAAACATCTTTCATAGGAAAAATATTAAAGCACTTTTAAAAAACATTCTTGATATCTCCAGGAAATCTCTCAAATACTCTACTGTGAGGCCTGCATAATGTCCTATGCTCTACTGAACCCTATGTCAAAGAACCTAAATGGTTCATAGTAGGGCCGGCTTTAGGCCGATTCCCCCGATTCCCTGGAATCTGGCCCCGCAGGTAACAGGGCCCCGCGCCCGCACCTAAGAGGGCCCCGCGCCTTAGGCTCACCCGGCGGCGGCCCACTCCGGCGGCATTTTGGTGTCCGCTCCGAGGTCTTCGATGGCATTTCGGTGGCGGGGGGTCCTTCAATGCCGCGGAAGACACGGAGCGGACCCCCCGCCTCCGAAGTGCCGCCGAAGACCCGGACTGCAGAATCGGGCCCCGCAGGTCCTAAAGCCGGCCCTGGTTCATAGGGTATGTCTACACAGGGATAAAAAACCTGTGGCTCACCCAGGTCAGCTGACTCAGGATTGCAGGACTTGGGCTCCAGGGCTGAAAAATCATGGTGCAGACATTCAAGCTTGAGCTGGAGCCCAAGATCTGAAATCCTGCGAGGGTGGAGGGTCCCAGAGCTCAGGCTCCAGCCTGATCTCAAATGTCTACACAGCAATTTTTAGTCCTGCAGCCTGAGCTCTGCAAGTCTGATTCAGCTGACCCGGGCCAGACATGGCGAGGCTGCAGGGCTTTTATCCCTGTGTAGATATACCAACAGAGCCTTATAAGAGCCCCCTGCACTGGAGTGAATTTCACCTAATGGGCTTTGCCTGTTTCAGATGCACCATTCTCATAGACTAAGCTGTCAGCAGGGAATATGATTTTGTCACAATAAGTTTATGTATAATTCACGGCACAGTCATGGTAGAAGATTGGTAATTTCATGCTATGGTCACAGCAACCTTCTGGTCCCTCCTGTCATGCAATATTCATTCGTTAGTTCACTTTGATGTAGTCCTCTTCGCATTGGGATTAGAACAAAGCCACTTAACTGTTAATCTGCGCCGGGGGGCTTGTGGGAGCCTGCCCTTGCCCCCATTTGTCCCCACTTCCACTCTGACCCCCACCCCACAGACCTCTGCCCCCAGTGCAGAGATCCTAAAAGCGGCAGGTCTGGGTCTTTGCAACCCTCATGCCCCAAGTCCCCAGGGGTGACAGCTCTTGTTCTCTACCTTTTTTCTGTGTTGTAGGTCCCCCAGTCCTCAACATACGTACCCATCCCCCTCAACCCCCAGCTCACTAGATTCCCGACCCCCCTCTCCCCGGCTCCCTCAATCCCTGACCCCTCTTTTACCGCCAGCTCCCCAGATCTGCAACCCCCTTTCCCATCTCTCTCCCCAGCCCATTGCTGGAGGAGGGTTGGTTGGAATCGGATGTGACAGGCTTGAGCTGATTTCCACCAAGCAGCTGGCCAGTGCACTGGGCAGCTCCTCTCACTTCCCGCTGGGAATGAAGGGGTTTCTCCAGATTGGGGCATCGGAGCCTGGCATCTGCCAGTGAAGTGCTGAGCCCAGCAGCAGACCCCAACAATAAGTGAGAGAGAGAGAGACAGCAAAGGGTATTGGCGGCAAGGAAGAGATGGGGGCAGGTAGAAGGCTGGGCGAGCTGGGAAGATGGGGAAATCAGGGATCCAGTGAGCTGGGCATTGGGAGGGAGTATGGATCAAGAGAGTCAGGCATGGAGTAAAGAAGGAAAGAAGGCAGAAAAAGGGAGCTGTCACAACAGGGGATCTGGGGGAGGAGGAAGGCAAAGACCCAGCCCTGTCCCTCCTAGGAGGTACGCACTAGGAAGAGGGGTTTGTGTGGGTAGTCAGAGTCAAAAGCTCTTTGCTTACTCTAAGAGAATGCTTAATTAATCCATGCAAATTTAAGAACATGCACAATACAGCCATTACAAATTTCTCACATTATAAAAGAACGATGTCATAATGGGTTCTTCTTCATAGGGATAAAAAGTCTGCAACTGGCTTGGGTCAGATTACTCAGGCTGGTGAGGCTCAGACTCTGGTGCTGAAAAAAAATAGCTGTGTAGATGTTCGGGCTCAGGCTGTAGCCTGAGCTCTGGGACACGCCACCCTGCTCAGGCTTGGGCATCTACGCAGCAATTTTTTGCCCTGCAGCCCGAGCCCTGCAAGCCCGAGTCAGCTGACCTGGGCCAGCCGCAGGTCTTTTACCTCTGTGTAGAAGTACCCTGTGTGGCTTGGCAAATAGTATTTATACTGGCTGTCAATCCAAATCTTCCAAAAAACATGCCAGCATATGCTGATTATGATTGATCAAGATACTAAAAGCATATATGTGCTGCTTATTTCATAAGATCATAGAGACCAGTGAAGTGATTCCCAGCAGACTCCCAGAGAGAATTTTTCTTACAGCTGCACAAGCATTCAGTTTCTGCTCCCCAGTGGCAATCATCCTATGTCCATTCACAGAGCTCCTGTATCTCGAGAGTTCTACATACAGGATGTATGTTATGATTCACTGAAGATGTCTGTTACACTGCAGTGACTCTAAAGCTAGTATACACTGTACTTGTATGTTCAATAACATTTCAGAAAGCTGTAACTTTGTATATTCTCATGAGATATTTCTTTGTCTTACTGACAGCTTAGCATTAAGGTTAAAATCACAGGGCCAGATTTTAAGACAGTGTAAATCAGCATAGCTCCACTGAGGTCAATAAAATTGTGTAATTTTACATGAGTGGAGAATCTGGCTCAAATGTTGCAAGCTGTCTTAGCAAAAATCTGTAAGTTTATTAGTACAAATAAAGCTTTGAGGGACTTGAGATATAAACAAAAAAATTGTGACAACGTAGCATGATGCTTCTCAAGACTATGCACTAGAGCAGTGGTGCACAAACTGGGGGACGCACAAGTGGTACTCGGGAGGGGCGCAAAAGAACTGGGTCCCACAGGACCCGCTGCCATAATAGCAGAGGCAGGATAAAAACAGAATGGGTATTGCAGGGCGGGACAGGAGCAGGATTAAAAAAAATAGTCCTCCCACCCCGCAAACAACATGAACACCCCAGCCAGCAGCTACCACTCTCCAGCTGCCCAGCTCTGAAAGCAGTGCCACCACCTGAAGCAGCAAAAAAGTAAGGGGGAGACAAATTCTGTGAATGATAAAGGGGGGCATGACTGGAAAAGTTTGTGCACCACTGCACTAGAGCATTTTTAACTTCAAATTTTATCCTTACTCTCCACGGTCAACAAACCAGACCCTGTTTTCATGGGTGTATGCAAAGATACTGCTAATTGAATGTACTGCTGAACATAAAAAAAAAATAGAATACACAACAGCTTTGGATTCATTCCAGCCTACAAACATTTAAAGTGGATCATATTGTCTATAATTGTGTCAACATCCCTGGCATGCAACACTACCCCTGGTCTTTAGGCTCTTTCTATACTCAGATCTAGTGGCTTCTCCAAATCTTTCTGGCATGCCCCTCTTCCACCACCGCCGATTAGTGCCAATGCCTTTGCTAGAGCACTCAGTCTGGTACCTCAGACTCCCATCTGCCTCCTCTGAAGGCAGAAATGGATTTCCTTCCTCTGAGAACGCGCAGCAGCATCTGTCACCCACTAGACGTCCACAATTCCAATTTGCATAAACAAAAGAAGGCTTATTTAAATACAGAAAATAGAGGGGGGAAATCAAAGTAAATACAAGAAAAGAAGAACTAAACAAGACTCAACTAAAGCTTATGCAATTCTGAAACTTGTAGATGCCTTACTGCTTAAAAAGGTTTTAATGTATTACACTTCAATGTTCATTTGGTTCCATCCCTGCATCACAATCTCTCAAAGTATATAGTTCTTGCATCCTTTAAATGAGAGAGACCGTTAGTTCCTTGATTATGGGTCTATCTCTTGACAGCAAGAGTTTTATCAATTGTCAAGGTTACTGGGAAGGTTGTAGTGAGAGTCTATTCTGGCTTCACCTAAAGTCTTCAGATTTCCTTTATCCCCTTCAGTCTGATTTTAAACCTGGGTATGCTATGGAAACTGAATTAGTCTCATTGGCTAATAACTGCCTAGCTATGTACAAAGGTCTGGTATCTTTATCAATTTACCCTTGATGTGTCAACATACACCAATAGTATAGGTGTGCTTAAAAAAAAATCAACATTTACCACACTGCAATACTTTCAACTTTAGTAAACTTCCTAAACATGCATTTGGTAAAAACCCTGGGGGCAGAAGAGAGGCTGAATGGAAGCACTGTGTACTGAGATTGGCATTCAGCCATGACAGTATCTTTCTGTGGCTCAGTAAAATCACCACATGAAAGTAGGCTTCCTGTTGGTCCACAGCAGCAAACCAATTATTCTGAGACAACATGGGGAGGACAGTCTATAGAGTGACCATTCGGAACCTCACGTACCTGATATATTTGTTGAGGTCGCAAAGACTGAGGATGGGTCTTATCCCTCCCTTGGATCTGGGTACCAGGAAGTACCGGGAGTAGAAACTGTGACCCTGATGTTCCTGCGGAACCTTCTCCACTATTCCCAAAGCCAGCAGAGAGTGGACCTGTTCACGAAGCAGTGTCTCGTGAGAGGGGTCTCTGAAGAGGGATGGGGAGGGAGGGTAAGGAGGAGGCCTGGAGAGGAACTGGATGGCATAACCTGATCTGATGGTGCTAAGGACCCAGCTGTCGGTAGTGATCGAGCCCCAAGCATTGTGAAAGCAGGTCAGCCTGTCCCCAAAGTGGGGGATGACGAGTGAGGCGCAATGACTGGAACAGTGCTCTGGACCGAGGAGTCAAATGGGCGCTTGGAAGGCGTTGGGGGAGGGAACGTAGGCTGGCCGAACCCCGAGCCCGACTGCTTTCTCCTGTGGGACCTATCCTTCTTTCTGGGGTAGTCTCGTTGCGTCAAAGGAGGGAAAGGCTGGCCAAACGTGCTGTGGTGGGCACTGCTGCTGCTGTTGGACACCATAGTGGTGCATCTCCACTGGCAGCATGTACACCTCCAAGGACCGCAGGGTAGCCCTTGGGTCCTTGAAGGGGTGCAGCATCTCATCAGTTTTGTCTGAGAACAGTGTGTGGCTGTTGAAGGGCAAATCCTCAATGGCTTACTGGACATCAAAGGCAATACCTGTATTATGCAGTCAGGAACCCCTCCTAGTGGTGACCATAGAGGCCATCACCCTTGCTGAGGTGTCCGTGACGTTGAGTGTGGACTTCAAGGACACTGTAGCCACCAAGCAGCCCTCAGTGACAAACACTCAAAATTCCTCCCAGGAGGCCTTGGTCAGTTGGTCTGCAAACCTTGACACAGCTGTCCAGTTAAAGTTATACACGGACAGCAAGGCTTGCTGGTTAGCAATTCACATCTGTAAGGAAAAGGAGGTATAAACCTTCCTGCCCATGGAGGTCCAATCATTTAAAGTCCCTATCCTTAGGGGTAGACTTAAACCTTCCCTGCCTGGCTCAGTTGCTCATCGCAGTTATGACTAGGGAATTTGGGGATGGATGGAAGTAAAACCCCTCAAATCCCTACATGGGAATGAAAGAGCGCTTTTCCAAGTTCTTAGCCACAGGCAGTACCAAAGCTGCCATGCTCCAGAGGGCCTTAGCCAGTTCAAGGCACGCATAGTTTATAGGGAGGGTGACTCTCCCAGGGGCAGTAGATGACTGTAAAATATCCATCAATTTGTGGGTGTTCTCTTGCAAGAACTCCGCTTTGGTACCAAGGGAAGCATCTACATGCCACAAAAAGTCTTGATACTCCTTAAAATCCTCCGGTACCAAAGGGGAGGATAAGCCAGTCAGCACAGCATTGTTCGGAGATGAAGACGAGGACCTTAACTGATTAAAAACCAGCTCCTGTTCTACGGCTGACAGACCCAGACAGGATGGCTCTGGATGCTCCACAGGGAGAAGGACCACTGGTGCCTGGGCCTGCAGCAGATGGACAGTCACTACCACAGACTTGGCTGGCGATCTTGCCTTTAAGTGAGACCTCCATGATACAGACTAGGCATTGGCAGCCAGGAGGCACCAGGCCAGGGACCTCCGTCGCAATCATGAGATGTGTACCAATCCTGGTTCCCATAATGGTCCATCAATGGCCCTTGACACTGGTCGGGCGATGGAGAGCAGGAGGATGACCCCGACTCAGATGCAGAAAAGCCTTGGGATCCTGGAGACAGCAGTACCAGAGTATCTGATGGTACCGATGTCAAGGGCGGTGAAAGCTGTCACAGAAGCATTTGTGGTGCCGACTGCAGGGGTGCCAAGGAGGTTCCTGGTACCAAAGTCCCCTATACCGATCCCAGTACCAACCCCACTTCCACAACCTGTGGAAGAGAACAATGGGGTGCAGTGTCAACAGATCCGAGGGATCAGCGGCTCTATCAGTCAAAGGGGCTATAGTTGACGCAGCCTGGGAAAAGTCCTGGGCCAAAGGAGAGATTGGAACTGAAAGGAGGAGGAGGTCTGTAGCTGCCTGGTACGCCACCAAAGTGGAAACAGTCAGTACCAGCATCTCCCTCATTGTCACCGGACTCAACAGTCGCCCGGAGGCCAGAACCAGGGTTTCTAACATCCCTGCTAGGTCCTGGGGAAGGGCTAGAGGTACCCGTACATCCTGCATGTCAGCAACAGCTCCATGCAGGCCCATGCTTTTCCTGGGGGAGGTGGAAGAGTCACTCTGAGACCTGGAGCAGTCTCAATTGGTTTTATGAAACCTTTTCCTCAGCACAGTCAAAGGGGAATGGCTCCTCCATTTCTTGGAGAGGCGTCTGCTTTGGAACATGAAGCAACAGTGCTCTCTGAGCCCAAGGGCAATCTCCAACCTGATGAGTGCCTTGGTACTGAAGCAGGCCACATGACCTGTTCAAACAGATGCTGCTTCAGGTGAAGATCTTGAGCCACTTGAGTCTGTTTCTTAAACAATCTGTAGATCATGCAACACTCCTTGACTTGGGCCTCACCAAGACAGAGCAAGCACTGTGAGTGGGGAATTACTCTCCCAGACGAAAAACAATGTTTAAACCCTCATGAGGGCACCACCGACACTAACTAACTCTAACAGTATTACTAATTATATACAAGAGAAAAAAACTAAACTAGTTGAGAAGTTGTGAGGTTGAGACCACACAGAGCTCTGGGGTCGGCACCGCCTCATGTAACCAGGGAAGGGGCTACGGCCATGAGACATGAACACTGCCCATCTAAGAGTACTGCTAGGCAAATTTCTCTGGCTCCTGTGTGCTGGGCATGCACACACCTAAGTGGAATACACAGCTGCATCTACTCGAAGAACCGTTTTTCAGCAAACCTTCTCTTGGTACTCTATTCTTGCAGTTGAGAGTTAGTTGTTTATGCTGTTTATTCGTAGATTTGATTTCTGAGTGGTCTGGAGGCAGGGCATTCACAATGAGGGCCCTCAACTCAAGAATCTGTTTCCTTGATTGATTCAACAGAGCAGACATTTATTGAACAGGCACATTACAAGGTCTAGCTATTCATTTAGGATAAAATGTACCCCAGTGCATAAGCCACGTCCAATGTCCCATTCATTACTTAAGCTCCACTAAAGTCCTGTGTTAAGAGTTAAAGTGGTGCACAGGGTCTTATGTGGGCCCTCTGCACGTGAGTGAATTTCACCTTCAGGCTCTTGCCCAAGAAGGTGGTTTGATCTGTCTTTCTTCTTTGGCTTGGGGCATTGTCTTTTAATCAAAATTCTATCAAATTTAGTTATGTTTTTATGTGTGTGGTTGTAAGAAAAACATGTAGAGATTTTGATAAATGAATTTCAATACACTGAAAAATAACTAAGTAAATGCTCTTGGACTGTCAAAAGCTACAAACACAGAAGCACACTAAGAAGATGTGGCTTGAGAATCCCGATTACAACCTTCCACTAAGGACAAGTTATTGCTCTTTGAGGACTTTTTTGTATTCACGCTGGCACTAATGGTAGTAAGTATATTTGTGTTCCTACTGGGAGAGAGCAAAATTCTACTTTGAAGCTGACATGTCGTGCACCTTGTTGTTATATCTTTAATTGCATTCAAATGCACTGAACAAGGATCCTTTTGAAGTGGAAATCTGAGCTAAGTATGAACCTTTGTAGAGGACTGAGTCATTTAGAGATATTTCAGTGCACTTTATGTTTCTTTCTGAACGGGTTGCTCACAGCACTGGCAACACATTGAATCTTTGAGCTGTCAGGTTTCAAACAGCATTTGACACACTGAGCATTCTCTGTCAGGCAATCAAGATTGTCATTCATCTCAATATCTTTCACCTTCCACTTTCAACAGGCATTGTGATGGTCAAAGAGAGCAGAAACATCACAATCAGTGCGGCTAAAGTCAATCTCTGAGTTTTTTATTTAAAAAGCAATATTCAAAAAAGTCATATTGTACCTGTGGATACACCCACATGGCTCCCACTGAAATCAAAGAGAACCACATGTGCACATCCAAGGGCAGAATTTGCCTCATCAGCTATCCCTTATATCTTTGGACAAGAAAATAAAGTAAAATCACCATTTTCTTTGGAAGTGGGAGCCACTACAAACTCAACAAATACAAACTTCTTCTCCCTTGTCATCCTCCATTTACTAAAAGCAATTTGATTTTTGAAGCCACAAATGGCAATTAGGTGTCCAACTCCCATGGACTTTTAATAGGAAATAGGTGCTTAACTACCATTCATATCTTTGAAAATCTCCCGCTTAACTGCAGTCATAAGACTTTTGGAGGTGAAAAGCTGAACTGTTTATCTGCTAGAGACAGAGAGAGATTGGGCAATACCTGTTCCTAAGATTCTAGATGAGATTCTTGATGTGCTGCTGGGTGAAACAGTACAACCCAACTGTCTGGATTTCCATATCTGAAAACTATCAGCTCTCCAGTACAGGAAATATTGCTGCTTTTTATTAACAGAATACTAATATGAACCGTGTGTTGGTTATGTTAGAAAAGAAATTATTCAGCGGTAGAATTATACTGATTTATACTGATCCTGTGAGGTGTTGAGCACTCTCAAATCCCACTGAAACCAAAGGGAAGTGAAAACACTAAGGGCCAGATCCTCAAAGGTATTTAGGCTCCTAATTTCCAATCTGGGCCTAAGCACCTTGTAGCACCAAGCCTTTGCATTGTAGTTACTATGAAAATGAGAGAAACTTAGGGAAATGTTTTCAATAGCCATTCTAAAAATTGTGATCACTAGTGTCTCTTGATGTTCAGCCACAGCCTTAAGTTTATCCTTAGATTTCATACTATGCAATTGTTACTAAATTAAGTAGCTGTCTTGGATCAATAAATATTTCATCACACAAGTTATTTTGAATCTAAAGCATTAGATCAATTAAAATTTTAATTAATTTAAAAATCTTAATTGGAGAAGGAAAATTCTTTTCCAAGAAATACTCAGAGTGATAATCAGTTTAGCCTTGACAATTATTTTAAAAAACTGTTTATGCATTTTTATAAAAATTAAAAAATATTTATATTTGCAAAGAAATTCTAAATTAAAACAAAACAAAAAACAAAAAGAAAACCCACCATACACACAGACATACATACACATGCACACATTTACTTCAAGGCATTTTGTAAGAAAATACTAAAAAAACATTTCCATATTCGAAAAAAAAGAAAAAACATTTAAGACTAAGGCCAAAAATGTATTTACCTATCACATAACTTACAAAACGAAAACAAGAAAGAATATGTAAGCATATCATAAATATTACACTCAAACAAATAAATAAACTATTCTTGTTAAGCCTAAAAAAATGTAACATGTCACTACATCCTTAACTCTGACCCAGAGGGAGATATGTACTTTTGTTATCTCAATTTCAGCATTCTTTTTTATGGATACTGTTAAGTGGTAAATATTATCTGTTAATAAATATTGTCAAACCAAAATGGAATCTGTTGGCAAGTTATTCATAATTGCTGTTTCTTAGAAATAATGTTCATTGATTTATGGTAAACTTTTGTATGTATGTTACCTGCATTTGGGGCTGATTAATTTGTACAGGGAGGGAGTATTGATTTGGAGTTCAAATCTACTTCCCTCCATCACTGTAAAACTGTAGGAGAGCTGAAGGCTTGACACTGTGCCTCTTTCGCAAGGGTTGGCACTGTGCCTCAGCATGGGTTGGCATACTGAAAGAGTAAAATCGTGAAGCTTAAGTTTGGACTCTTCCTACAGCACAAGTATGGATACCTGTATTCTATACTGGAGCTGCACCCCCCACAGGTACTTACAAGGAAGTGATATACCAAGTTTGCCAGCTAGTATCTCACCTGCATACCACACCAAAACCAAGCCCCACACACATTCAACACTTCAGAATAGTTGCAAGCCCAGAACTTGCCTTCTACAAACTGCCCTCAAACACCCGCTAAGCAGGGGTCTCAAACTCAAATGACCACGAGGGCCACATGAGGACTAGTGCATTGGCCCAAGGGCCGCATCACTGACACCCCCCCCTCGCTGTCCCCGGCCCCACCCCCACTCCACCCCTTCCATGAGGCCCCGCCCCTGCCCCGTCTCTTCTCCACCTCCTCCCCTGAGCACGCGGCTCCCTGCTCCTCCCCCCTGGAAAGTGGTAAGCGCCACCAACAGTAATGCACCTCATTCAAAGGACAAAACACGCACTTAGTTAGATTTATTTCTGTTAAAGCCCCCCCACTGCACTGGGCTGCACCACCACTCCACCCCTGCTCTGCCTCTTCCAGGGGTGGCAGGTTTGTAGAAATGTTGGTGGTGCCCAGAACCTGCCATCCCCCAAACTCCACCCCCACCTGCCTAAGGCTCTGGGAGGGAGTTTGGATGGGGGAGGAGGTCTGGGGTGCAGGCACTGGGATGGAGTTTGGAGATAGGAGGGGGTGCAGGGGTGAGGGCTGTGGGGCTGGGGATGAAGGGTTTGGGGCATTGGAGAGGCTCAGAACTAGGGCAGAAGGGAAGGGGAAGGGCAGCCTGCCCTGGCCAGAGTGGAGGGGAGCACTAGGACCCTGCGGCAGCAGGTGATGCCGGAAGCCGGCAGAGTGGAGTGGAGTCAGCATGAGCTGCAGGCTCCGGGCAGTGAGGGGGCAGCACGTGAGCCCAGGGGACACTCAGGGGAGACGCATGGGCGTGGCAGGCGGGGCCGGGGGAGAGACCCAGCCCCAAACATTGGGGAGCAGCGAGCAGGGAGCTTAGCTGCCACATAAAATAACTTGGGGGGGGGCACATGGAGCTTGGCGGGCCACAGGGAAGAGCGGCCCGCGAGCCTCGTGTTTGAGACCCCTGCTCTAAAGAGCTGGAAGAGAGAAATGGTAACCATAAAGTTATTGCAATGGTCAACAATCTACAAAGCAATGAAAGTTTTAGCTTACCGAAAAAACATTTAAAGAATATGTTATATGTACATACAGATATAGAAATGTCCTACAGGAATCTCACTAGTATGCAATAGTAAAACTCACCCAAAGGGTGGAGGGCCTGCACAAAGCCCACTTAACCACTTAAGCTCTCTATTAGCCTTGTGTTTAGGAGGATCACAGGCAGAGAAACTGCCAGGGGGAAAAGAGGATATGTTTAGGCTGTGACTCAGGTTTAAGCCGAAGCTCTGCTTCCATTTACTCACAAAGCAGTCTCACTCAGGTCAGCAAGCACTCAGGACCAGGTCCTACAACTCTGCTAGGGAGATGGGTCAGGGCCTGAATCACTCAGACTCAGGTCCAACCTCTTTCATTTTACAATGTGGACACAGTGCAAGATGCAGGCCTGAGCCTGAAGGCCTGTGTAGTGCAGAATGGACGTGTTAGCATGGCTGTGAGACCCAGGTCCAGCAACTGTAAATCCAGATTTACAATGCAGTGTGGATGCTAGAGCCTGGGCTTGGAAACAACAAGTCCACAAGCCCAGATCCCACAGAACTGGGTTTACAATGCAGTGTAGATATACCCAGAGAAGGGCTCAAATTTGCTGCACTTACATGGCCCAAAAGCACCTCGAATGGAAATGAGGAGGTGCAATCGCCACTATTTCAGCCCCATAGATTGGAATAATGGTGGCAGATAGCCAACAGATTGGGCTGGTGGTGGATTCTATCCAATCCAATCCCTATGAAGTTCCCTGCACAAAATCTAACTACTCAGGCTTAGTACGATGCAGGGGCATGAATTTCACCCTAAATGATTACATTTAAGTATTCCTTTTCAGAGGAAACAAATCTACCTTTTGTTAATGAAAAGAAACATGAGGTATGTGTGTATGCATATATTTTTATAGGTGTGACTCCAGATGGCACAGAGCTATAATATTTACCCAAGAGGTGGCATGTAATATATCACTGGAAAACTAATAACTCAATGATCATTAAAATTTTCATGTGATATATGTATGTTTAACCCACAAAGAACTTTACAGGTGTGCTGGAAATATGTGATTAAAATGTGTTTAGATCAGGCGTGACAGGGGAGTTAACAAATGGGTTTTCTCCAGACAAAGGAAAGAGGCCAACACCTCAAACCAGGTGTGGACAAATTCAACAGGCTACTCTATTGTATTGGCGGTTGCAGGAAGAGATCATTTGCTTTGTCAAAAACCACCAGTGGGGAAGGAACCAGCATGGAGTCTACACCAGACAGCCTATCATCTACACCCAGCAGGGCAAAGGAACTTTATCTAGGGATATCCTTCAAAGAATACATTTCAAAGATTTACTAGACTATAAAGAGAGAGGAAGAAAAACCCTAAATTATCCTTCATCTGAAGAGACAAAGGAACCAAGCACTCTGAGCTCTATGAAAGGTCCTGGCCAGAATGCCTGGTCAGCCAAGTTGGAAAAGAGACTTGGTGAGAAACACTTATTTGAACGAGTTAGTTATATCAGGTTTTAGTCTTAAAAGTGTATTTTCACTTTTGTATGCTTGTAATCCTTTCTAGCTTTATTCCTTATACTTGGTATCACTTAAACCCTTTTTGTTAATACACTTTTTTTACTTTTACTATAAACCAATTTCGTGCTTTGATTCAAATACAGTGATTACCTTAACCCAAGTTAAGCTAATAAGCTGCTGGGTACTGTCTCTTTAAGGAGCAATGAACTTAATACCTTCTGTGAATGTTTAGCAAGAGGGTTGGGCACTACAGGTCAGACGGTTTTTGGAAAATTCAGGACTGGGGAGGCATTGGGGTCACCCTGCAGAAAGTAATTGGGTGGTGGAAGACAGGGTGTAACCTGTGGCTAGGTCTACACTACAGCGGGGGTCCGACCTAAGATACGCAACTTCAGCTACGTGAATACCGTAGCTGAAGTTGCGTATTTTAGGTCGGCTTACCTAGCGGTGAGGACGCGGGAAAGTCGACCGCTGCCGCGCTGCCGCCGACTCCGCTGCCGCCTCCTGCCGAGGTGGATTTCCGGAGTCGACGGCAGAGCGATCAGGGATCGATTTTACCGCGTCTTCACTAGACGCGGTAAGCCGATCCCCGATAAACCGATTGCTACCCGCCGGATCGGCGGGTAGTGAAGACAAAGCCAGAATGCTTGTCTGCTGGCTGCTGGTGTCTGGACTGTGAGCCACAGCAGCTTAGCATTTAAGATCCCAGAGATGCAGGGCAGGCAGTGACACAACCCCTTACTGGTCTAGTTACAATAGGGAAACAAACTTTTCTACAAAATAGCAGGTGATCACTACAGCTTCATCTCTTTTTAGAAGCATGATTAGCAACTCAGTCTGCATGTTCTTCCCCAGTTTGTATAGAGTTATGGTTAGTGCCAACCTATCAAGTAGCTAAGTGACAGGTGAAATTATCCTAGGAGCACACACTGAAGAACATTTGAAAGAAAATGTTTGATTGCCCTGCTAGTACAACCTACCATTTTACTGTGGTTGATGTGCGATACAGAGGTTCTCTGAATCTCCTTTTTGGCAGCTTCCTGAAGATCAGAGGCTTGTTGGATGTATGTTAACCCTGCCAGAATCTCATCTTCCAAAAGTGTCACATCATCATAAGAAACAGGCCAACCAAGATTTTCTAAGGCCTGTAGCAAAGCTTCCTTGTGTTCCATATACGAGACTGACTCCTCCTGCTCAAACCTTTAAAAAAATTACAACGGTTTACAATTATACGTAGTAATGTTTTTCATTTTCAAGACACTTTACAAATGTTAAGTAATTAAGCAGCACACTGCCCCTGTGAAGTAAATAGGTGCTAACTTCACTGCTCTTAGGGCTGTTCTACATACAGTTTTTGTACCATTCTAACTATATCAGTTTAAAACCCAATCTGATTAAAGTGCTACAAATCCCCAGTGTAGACGCAGTCATACCAGTGTAAAGGTGCTCATAATCAGTATAGCTTATCCCCTCACAAACCAAACCTTGGAGTGCTAGTCACTGGCTAAGCAGAGAAGGGTTTATGCTGATGCCAAAGATGATGATGTCCCAGTCCTCCCAAACCCTTGCCACTCACACTGAGCATAGATTAACACTGTTAAGGGGAAGTGCTTATTCTCTTTTGTAAAAGTGAACAGCAAGGGGGAGAAAAAATCCTCTCACTTTGTAACTCAGTCAGGAGCTCCGCCAGCTTTTTTGCCGCACTAGGCGGTGGAAGGTCCCGGCCCCCAAATACCGCCCCCGACAGAGGTGGCGGAAGGTCCCGCCCCCAAAATACCGACGACGACTGGGGCGGCCGAAGATCCGGCCGCTGCGGTCACCGTCCCCCAAATGTTAGCGCCCTAGGCAACCGCCTAGGTCGTCTAATGGGTTGTGCCGGCCCTGAACTCAGTGGGTGGCAAACCAAAACCTGAAGCTTATATGTTACCGTGTCACACATAACAATTTTTACCAGTAAGGTGTAGACAGGAAATACTTGAAAGTAAAATAAACTGGCCATGACAAGAGCAGCCAAAAAAGTGTGTTAAATATTTA
Source organism: Emys orbicularis (assembly GCF_028017835.1). NCBI lineage: Eukaryota > Metazoa > Chordata > Testudines > Emydidae > Emys > Emys orbicularis. The sequence goes on from NC_088683.1 coordinate 247,482,138, forward strand.
TGGCCTGATTCTCAAAGGTGCTGAGCACCGTAGCTCCCATTCCATTAATAAATGTTTCAAAAATTAAATTATTGAGACAGGAAGAAGGTGAAAACTTACTTGTCTCTTTCCTCTTGAGATAGTGCTCTCCAAATAATTAGATTTAGGCGCCTATTAAATAAAAGAAAACAATTCCTGAGGGAATGAGGTCAGTGTGTGGCTGATTATCATAATATCAATGAGTAAACCAGAACACGCAGTTCTAAAGATCTCTACCATGATTTGTATTCTGAAAGCACAAACTGTGTTCTTATCATTCAACTATGAATTTATCATCTGCAAAAGGATATAGGAAAACAGCATCTTCCATCTGGTAGCAACATGATTATTTCAGGGTCACTGAGAGATTAGTGGCAATCACTAATGTTTCCTGCTGGAATTTTAGTGGAGAGTTCAGTCTAGCACCCAGTAATCTAAACTGAGCAACAGCGCTGATTTAATGTCAGCCAAGAGCGTGCCCCCCCCCCCCCCCGGACAAGTTAACAGCTTCAGCATGAAAGCACTTGAGAAGCAATGTTAATGATTTTTTTCCCCACTTAAAAATCAAATGCAATCTCACCATTTCAATTTCTACTTCATTCCACTCTGCCCATTAAGGAAAGCTGCTGTGGTGAAAACAGAACTGCCTACCCAAAAGCACTCAAGTTCTGTCATTTTAAAAACACTACAGGTATTTTCCCTTTGTTGCAGATTATTTGTCTTTTTTTTTTTTTTTAGGCATAGATTACAAGTTTCTACTAGCCAATTTAAATTTACAATTGTATCCCTAAATGTCAACATCCCAACAATTAAGCCATCACATAACTATCTCTTATTTCACAATGCAGAAGCAAATCTCTGGGGGTCCTAGCTGCCATCATATAGAAAAGTGAACTCTGCTATATTATTGTTTACAAATGTCTGAGCTGGCATCAGTTCATTTCAGAGAAGACTCAGACCTTTCCAAACACTTGTCTTTTTCCAATCTTGGTGAATTAACTGTTGCACTTAAAAAAATCCCCAACAGTCTATACAAAATTAGATTCTGAACATGGGTTTCCGACTGATTTAGTTCATCTGCCAAGGAAAACAAGAACCAGCTCCTTCAGAATGTAAATGACTAGTATATTCATATTCTGCATTCTTAGCATGCTCAGCTGTCTATTTCACACTTCTAAATTCTACCCATTCATAACTAGCTCATTTGTAAATGTCTGTAACTATTCAAGATCACACTCTTTGTAGATCCCAGCTTTTTCTCCTTTGTTGAAGGATATTTCTCTGTGGAAACATGAAATTATTGCCATCACTTCCCCCCCTCTTAATTTTATGCTAATAATCAATCTAGGTATGGTGAGGTTATTGTCATGGTTTCTTCTATTCTTGAAACAGGCATGTACTAACATCTTGTCTAATTTATAGATGTCAAAATAAATTTGCGACTATTCACTAAGCTGAACCCTCGCAAACCTTGCAAATTCAATTATCAGAAATGTGATACTGTATTCATAGCACAAAAGACATGGTTAAATTGATGTTTCAGATGGAAATGTGGAGCTATAATTTGTCACTTACATCCACTATAGGTCGAAACTTGGCATCCACATATTTAGGCAAGGAATGATTTCACCTTTCACATGTACCCCACCCCCATCCTCAATGATATTTGCTGAAACTGTTAAAATCTTCATTGCAGCCTTGCAACTGCAATGCTATAGTTTAATTATACCAGTGTTTCTATTTTATAATCTTAGTTTCAAGGATTTATAGTTTGAGAATTTGGGATTTTAGAAAACTGCTTTTACTAAAAATTGGTACATACAGTAGAACCTCTGAGTTAAACACACCTCAGGAATGGAGGTTGTTCATAACTCTGAAATCTTTGAAACTCTAGTAACTTTGAACAAAACATTATGGTTGTTCTTTCAAAAGTTTACAGCTGAACATTGACTGAATACAGCTTTGAAACTTTACTATGCTGCTTTCTCTTTATTTATTTTTTTAGTACTTTACGTTTAATACAGTATGGTGCTCTATTTGCTTTTGTGGGGAGGGGAAGGGGGTGTCTCTTCTGCCCGATTGCATACTTCCGGTTCCAAATGAGGTATGTGGTTGCTCAGTTCAGAACTCTGGTGTTCGTAATTCTGATGTTCTACTGTATATGCCTTTTCCATGGTGAACTCCATGGTGCAAAATTCCATAAGCAATTTTTTTTGTCTCACGAACTAAGAAGAAACAATATTTTTGGTTTTGAATAATTTTTCACTCACTTCTAAAGGAAAAACGGCTAAAACATTCATTTTGAAATTTTCATTAGTATTAATGCTCATAACAACTAATGCCTTCAAGCAGTTTTATTTTTTACACATATTTGTAAAAATATTGGGCCCAGTCCTGCAAGCTCTTATTGATGCTAGTAACCCTGACTCACTTTAGTCAATGGAACTAGCATCAGTAAAGACCACTCATGTCAGTAAGTTTCAGAGAGACCAGGCATAATACTTTAAAAGTCAGGCCTGTGCTCTAGCTCTTCAGCAAAACACTCATAATAATCAGAAGACATTTTTCTCCCCCTTAGAACTCCACTGAAGTCAACCAGGATTATTTTTCAATACATTCCACAGTAGTGAACAAGATGGAAATAGTTATCAAAACCTCACCATTAAAATCAAGGACAAAATTCCCATTGACTTCAATGAACATTGGATCAGGCCCCCTAGAACCATTAACATTCAATCTAGTGAGTGCAAAATAAAAACAAATATATCTTAATTGATTTCCATAAATATTATACAAAATAAACAGTTTCCAAATCAGTTTTTACGTTAAGACCATGAAAGACAGGGCAGATCTACACTACACCAATGTAGCGCATCTGGTGAAGACGCTTTAAGTGTTAAGGTTGGTGTAACTATGTCGCTCAAGGGTGTGGATTTTTCACACCCCTGTGCGATGTAGTTATACAAGAGAAGTATTTAGTGTGGATCAAGACACAGACTTGGCAACAAAAAGTGGGAATGGAAAGGGGATTTGTTTGTTGTTTCACAAAGGATGGAATCAGACATTGAGATCTGTGAAGGAGAGTAAGACCTTGCCTACACTATAGTTTTGTTGATAAAAGTTATGTTGACAATCAAAAAGCGCTATAATAAAAATCGGTATTCCATATTCACACTCACTCCCTCTGTTGGCAGAGCACATTCACACTTGGGGCACTACCATCGACAGTGTGAGCAGTGCACTGTGGGTACCTATCCCACAGTGCAGCTCAACACCTTCTGCCGCTAGGTCTTGTGGGAAGGTGGAGCAGATCGCGGCTCATCTTGGGACCAAGCTCAGTGTCCCATGATGCATTGTTTTCCATCCCAGCATTCCATGGGCTTCCACCTTGCGACGGAGTACATAAATAGGAAGTGGTACTTATCCATGGTGTTGCAGGCACTTGTGGATCACCATTGGCATTTCACTAACTTCAATGCGGGGTGGTCCTGGAAAGTGCATGACACACACATCTTCAGGAACACCGGCCTGTACAGAAAGCTGCAAGCAGGGACTTTCTTTCTAGACCAGAAGTTTACAGTGGGGGATGTTTAAATGCCCATATTGATCCTGGGAGACCCAGCATACCCCTTAAAACCATGGCTCCTGAAACCTTACACAGGAAACCAGGATAACAGTAAGGAGTGGTTCAACAACAGGCTGAATAGGTGCCAGATGACCGTGGAATGTGCCTTTGGCAGATTAAAGGCGCGCTGGCGATGCCTTTATGGCAGGTTAGACTTCAGTGAGGATATTATACCCATGGTCATAGCCGCATGTTGTACATTGCATAATATTTGTGTGGCTAAAGGTGAAAGGTTTGCTCAGGGGTGGAGTGCTGAGGCAGACCGCCTCACTGCTGATTTTGAGCAACCAGATACCAGGGTTATCAGAGGGGCCTATTTGAATCAGGGAGGCTTTGAGGCAACACTTCGAAAATGAGAACCAGTAATGTACATCTCTGTGATTGGTACTGCAATGTTACATTACATCTAGTTTTCATAGAAAGCAATTGTGAAATTAGAGCCTTAAATTCCAGTAAGCAAATGATTAAACTGCCTGTGTATGGCTTGGTAGTGCCTGCTATCTCAATTTGTATGACACAAATAAAGATTAGTTATTGTTCAAAAATTTGCTTTTATTTCAGAAAAAACAACACACGCACAAACACACAAAGATGCTTGGTGGGAAAGGAGGAACCAGGGAAGGGCAGACTTTCAGAGCTGTGTGTAGGTCCAGCTATCATTTTGAAAGTTGTCCGAGAGGGTGCAGTGAATGGGAAACTGAGAACTCCTGGAAAGCAGAAAGGAACGTGTGGATGGAGTTTGGGGGGGCATGGAAAAAAGAGTTCTGAATGTGCTGCAGGGGAGGGCGGGCACACATTTGCTCAATCTGAGGCATTATTAAGGACTTCAGTATCTGTGTTTGCTCTTCCATGACTTTAACCATCTGCTCAGTAGTGTCCTTAACAAACTCCTAATTTTCTTTTCTGTCCTGCCTTTCGGCTTCCCTCCACTCCCTGCATTCCCTTTTCTCTTCATTGGAGAACTGCAGTACCTCTCGTAACATGTCTTCTTTGTTCCGTCTTGGGCACTTTCTTGTCTGGCAAAGACGCTCTACCCATGTGTGTGGGGTGTCCTTCAAGGCCACATCTGCAGAAGCACAAGAAACAATGCACAGAAATGTGATTGTTAAGTTCACGCACAGCATTGAAACATTTCAGTAAAATACACCTCTGGTAACATAACAATCACTTTCTCACTGACCCTTGGTGAACATCCCAAGCCTGGTGAGTGTTGGCTGGAAGCGGGGGGTGCTCTACATGGGGAAAAGAGTGCTCTGGAAGGGTTGCAGTGCAGCCAACTAGGGAAAAAATTCTAAATTCTCCCACACTTTTCCACAGGTATGCAGGGCAGGTGCTACCATTAAGGCAAACTAGGCAGTTGCCTAGGGTGCCAAGATTTGGGGGCGCCAAAAAGCGGTGCCCCCAATTTTTTTTTACAGCATTCCTACGCCCCCTCCCCGAGCGCGCGGTCGCCGCTCCACTTCTCCCGCCTCCCAGGCTTGCAGCGCCAATCAGCTGATTGGCGCCGCAAGCCTGGGAGGTGGGAGAAGTGGAGCAGCGACGGCGTGCTCGGGGAGGGGGCGTAGCAGAGGTGAGCTGGGGTGGAGAGCTGCTGCACAGGGGGGGCGCCTCAGGGCAGAGGGGGGGAGCTGCCGCGGGGGGGGGCGCCTCAGGGCAGAGGGGGTGGGGAGCTGCTGCAGGGCTGGGGGGGGAGCACAAGGTGGAAGTTTCGCCTAGGGCGCAAAACTTCCTTGCACCAGCCCTGCAGGTATGGGGTCATTGTAGCAGATATCTCACTGCTGAGGGTAAGCAGGGAAGTAAGGGCACATCTACTACACACTTGTGGATTCCACCCTGGTCCCTATGCTGCTTGCCCATGTGCTGCTCTGGTACCTGCACAAGTGATTGCTGAATGGCACGGGAAAGTTTCCTACCACTGGGGAAGGAACAAAGCTGTTCTGCCAAGGAACCTTTAGCAGAGGATTGCCGAGTACCTCCAGGAAAGGTTCCTAGAGATCTCTCTGGAGGATTCCAGTGAGATCTCCGCGTGCATCAACACCATGTTCCACCATATTGATTAGCCGCACAGGGAAATGTCCAGCACACAGAAACACAGCAAGCCTTGTTCATTTCTATACCCTGAACCCACCTCTGCACTACACAAACCACAGCCACTTACCAAACGTCTCATCTCCTGCTTCTTGCTTACTGAAGAGCAACTGCTTAAACTGGCTAGAAACCTCTGGAGTGATAAACAGTTCCTGGCTGCATGCCCCACCGGACGACCCCACCTGGAGCTCCTCATCGTCATCTAACACCACCTCTTCATCAATAACTTCATCCTCTGGGTTAGGTCCTCTTTCCGTTGCCTCCAGGCCCACCGAAGTATTCATGGGGCGGCTCTTGGAGGAGGAGGTAAGGTCACTGCCAAGGATAGCATCCAGCTCCTTATAGAACTGGCAGGTCTTGGGTGCAGCACCAGAGCGATGTTTTGCCTCCCTCGCCTTATGGTACACCTGCCTCAGCTCCTTTATCTTCGCTCTGCATTGCACCGTGTCCCAGTCATCGCCCTTTTCACAAAAGCCTCAAGAAATCTGCCCGTAGATATCAAAATTCCTACAGCTGAAGTACAGCTGGGACTGCACAGTCTCCTCTCCCCAAATACTGAGCAGATACAGGAGCTCCACAGTGGTCCAACCAGGAGAGCGTTTGCTGTATGAAGCCGCCATGGTCACCTGGTAAGATGCGATGAGACCTCTCCACGCCGAGCAAACAGGATATGGAATTTCAAAAATTCCCAGGGCTTTAAAGGGGGAGGGGCAGATGGCTGTTTACCTGGCTGCAGGACAGCAGACTTCAAACTGCTTACCACCGCAGTCAGGACGGGCATCGTGGACACCTCCCGGAGGCCAATTAAAGCAATAAAAGCAAGCGTGGTGGCTACACTGCCACTTTATCAACAAAACTTTTGCTCAAAAAGCCTTATGCCTCTCGTCAGGGTGGTTTTATTTTGTTGCCAAAGAAGGGCATTTTTGCTGCCAAGAGTGACATCATCGTGTGTGCGCATCCATTGTTTTGTCGATAAAAGCTGCCTTTTGTTGACAAAACTCTGTAGCATAGACAAGGCCTAAAACTTGGGAAGCCAACACAATTAGTCAAGAAAGGAAGACTCAGATGTCATAAATTTATTAGTCATTAAATGTGTACATTTAATTAGAATAAAATTTGACTAGACATGTAGTTTATTAAAGTTTTTTGTCCATAAAATCCTGTTAAGATTACTAATCATCACATAATTTTCAAAAACCACAAACTTAAAAGCCAAGAAATAAATAGTTAAGATTTATAAAATCCTTTCAACGTCTACTTCCTATCTGATCCTGCAAACAATAAGCACAACACAACTCTTCTGAAAAAAAACCCATAAAAATAAGGCCCAATATCTTACAACACAGGTGCCTAAAGTGATGCTCCTAAACCCATAGTTAGCCTAAATAAGTGGTCTGATTTTCAAAAGTGCCAAGCGGTCAACAGCAAAACTCAGGACAATTATTTAGGCAGCTAAATATGGATCTAGGAGCTTAATGTTAGGCACCTGTTGTTTATTGCCTTGGCTATATTTGTATTATGTTTCTATTTCAGAAAAGGTTTTGTTTTACATTTAACATTTTGAGATTACAGTTGAGATTAAAATGAATTTTGGTTACTTAAAAAGAATAATATGTGTATTCTGTGTGCAGTGTAATATTTATGGTGTCCCTGACTGCTCATTTACTTTTAATGCCACACTTTTGAAAAGAAGAAAACATTTCTCTGGTAGGATACATTTTTAGACAATGGTGGCTGTTTGAAAATGCTTAAATGTACAGAATGTTAAAATACAACTTTGAGGAGATGGATTAGTGAGCAAAGCACAGGTAAGGCAGTCAGGGATGTAAAATGAACCCAATTCATCGTATGAGTTAGTCTGTCAACATGGAGAAAATCTGAAGAGCAGACTTACCTTTCATAGGATTTAATTGCTTGTTCCAGTTTTTCTTTATAGGCATCAAGATTCACTGCCTGAGGATTAATTAGTGTGATCTGCTTCTTGTCATTGCTAACATGGGCCAGGGGTAACACCTACAACACAAAAAAGTGCAAAGATTTCATTTATCGTGTTATTCTTTATCTACCAGAATACTGGAATACCCCAACCTTACATACACAAGGCAAATCTCAAAGGAAAAAAAAGGAAAAGTAAAGAAAAAGCCAAGCACTTGATGTGAGTGATCAAGTGTTTGGAGACCCATGAGACTGATCCCGATCAAAGGTAATGAGGTTGAAACATAACATTTGTTTCTGAATTAAGACATCATTTTCTTGTACTACGTGTACACAAGTCTTGTAGCTACTGTGACCCCTTTAAATAAAATGTTGGAACCCTGCAAATGAATTCTTATGAGGCAAGGGAAATTAAGCTAGCTAAATCTCTATTTAAATTCTAAATGGAATGAGCAGCACTCTCTCTAATCTTAATCTAATAGCTAAAGGGCAGCACAGAAAGGATGCAAACAGGATCTACAACATGAACATATTATATACTGTATTATTTTAATACAACATTGTATATTTCTGTATAGAACACCAGCTTGTTGCCATCTATTTTTACACAACATGCAAATAGGGAATTTACTTATTTAAACATTTTAAATGTCATATCTTATACTCTAGGGGCAGATTCCACCAAGATATTTAGGTTCCTAAAATGCAGATAGATACCTATTGTGATTTCAAAAGATCGAAGTAGGTTAGATGCTTAACTCTCACTGAAACCAATGTCATTGATTTCAATGGGAGCTAGACGCCACACCTGCATAGGCACTTTTGAAAATTGCACATGGTGTCTATCTACATTTTTAGGTGTCTAAATATCTTTGAAAATTTGGCTCTAGGTGTATGATCTACAGAAGCACACTTCATTACAAAAATAGCACAGCCAGACACCCTAATAAGGGATCTTAAAGAAAAGAGGGGAGCGAGATCTCCCACAACTTCCCAACCCCCAAACAACAACATTACCCAACCCATCTTCCCAGAACCCTTCAAACAACTAAACTATTCCAGGGTAATTCTGGAAAAACTCCAGTGCACAGTACCACAAGGAAACATGAAACATGGGGTACAGGAAGAAGGTACTACTGTGTTCAATGTACCAACACAGATTCTGCAAAACTTCTTTTGTCTCAAATGGTGCATTTAAATCTCTTTCCCAATGTCCATCTGAGTTTGGAGCATGGATGACAGAGAGCTAGCTGAAGTTCAATCCTGATGAAACTGAAGTAATGTTGAGGTGTTACAGAAAACGATCAGAAGATGCAATAAAAAAAAAAGTGCCTCTAACTGAAAGTATGTCTCTGCCATGTGTTACTTGTGTCTCTATCATGGGAGTCTGGCTGGATTTCCAGTTATTACTAGATGATCATCTTTCAGCAGTAGTCAGATGACTTTTTCTCTATCTGCGGCTGGCTCCAAGGTTGCCATCTTTTCTTTCTGAGAACGACCTCTTCACTGAGATTTATGCATTTGTGTCACCTCACTAATAGACTACAGCAAATCACTTCACAATGGACTACACCTTAAATCCATTCAGAAGCTAAAGCTAGTGAGAACGTGGCAGCTCAGTTGTTCATAAGTGGAGTATTTTGTCCAAACAGATGAGATCAGTCTTTGCTCAGGGGGAAATACTCAACAAGCAATGCCTGCCTCTGGATTTCCGGATGGAGTTCAAGCCCTAAATAGCCTGGAACCTGCTTACTTGAGACATCACCTGTTTTCCAATCCCATACTGCCATAGTTGAGATCAGCAATTTTGCTCAAACTGCGGTCTCCACATAGGCTCCCTTTTCAATGGAATGCGTCCCCCCAGCACCACCCTTTATCCCAACAGTACAATACATTAAAATTCAATATAACTTCTCAAGGAACGGGTATAATAGTCTGAGTAGTACTCGAAGGATAAGCAAAAATACACGCATTATTATGGCATTAAACTTATTAAAGACACCACAATCTGCAAAGCAGATACACAAAAGAATCTACAGAGAAGTATTCCTCCAGAACTACTAGAGGGGGACTATACATTATGCTAAACAGCCAGAGCGCCTTTTATTCTGGATATGAAACTGATGCATTGTGTAATGAATTAATCTCTTTGAAATAGCTCAGGTGAAACTGCCAGGGCACACAAAAATGAAAGAGCACATGAGCATGATGTTAATGAAGAATTGCCATGGCAACCTTTTTGCTTGCTTCTCTATTTCCAAAACAATAAATCTGATGTTAGTGCATTAATGTTTGTAGAGGATGAAAATAAAAATAATGTCCTCTAAAAAAATACCAACAATTGTGTATGTATTTATGATTCTGAATGGAGCCTTTTCAAGTATAGAAGCATCCAAGATTCTTAACGCAACCTCATAATTCCTGCTCAAGCTTTATAATTAGGGTCCTACCAAATTCACGGTCCATTTTGGTCAACTTCACAATTATAGGATTTTTTAAATAGTCAATTTAGTGGTTTCAGATGTTGCCATCTGAAATTTCACAGTGTTGTAACCATGGAGGTCCCGACCCAAAAGAGAGGGGGAAGGGTCACGGGATTGCCACCCTTACCTCAGCGCTGCCTTCAGAGCTTGGCTTCCAAGCCAGCAGCCACGGAGCTTCCTGCAGCCAGGGGAGGTTCCCAGTGGTGAGTCTGACCTGACCCTGGGAGCTGCCCCTGCAGGGGAATAAGAAGTCCTGTCTCTCCCCAGCCTAGCCAAGACTAGCAGCTGGAGATCACCCACCCCTACAATAGCCAAATTTCACAGGGAGATCAGATTTCATGGTCCGTGATGCATTTTTCAAAGCCGTGAATTTTGTAGGGCCCTATTTATAATTAAAGTCACACCCTATTCTCAGCTTTTCCTTCAAGTGTTGGCATGGATTCCAAAGGAGATTGAGTTCCAGGGCTGATAAAGGTAATTCTGTTGACTCCACTTATTAGTAGTTCTAGTTCCTTTCCTTCCATTACATACAGCATATTCGTGACCTGCAATAATGCAGGCTCCAGCATTTCAGGCCATAACCTACCATTGAGCTATTCATTAGATGTCTTAATGAAATCTGTGGGGAAGTTCTCTGTAAAAATAGTTGGCAGGACAGGAGTGTTCATTTATAACTGCTTCTAACTAGAGCTGGGCAAATAATTGATTTTTTGATTCAGCCAGCAAACTGAAAGATCAGAGAAAATCAGTTCATTTCCAAAAAGGTTTAGAATTTGTCAGCAAATTGGAAAAGTCTGTTTCAGGTCGGGTATGTGTGTTTCCCTTTATAACCTTTAGTTCAGTGGTTAGGAAAATGGTATGTTGGAGACCTAGAATCAAATCCCCACTCTGGAGCAGGGACTTGAATTCAAATCACAGCCCTGCCAGGTAAGCATCTATCGACAGGCTATAGGCTACTCTGGGTGGGTTGCTCTCAATCTCTCCTGTTGAAGCTGTTCCACTTTAACTACTTAAATATTCAGTGGGCCAAAGTGAGAGTGACTCTATAGCCTCGTGCTTAAGGCACTGACCTAGGAGATGTGGATTTAAATCTTCCCTCTGCCTGACTAAAAGGAGGAGTTTGAATCCACATCTCTTACCCCTCTCTCCCCAAGTGAGTGCTTTAATCACCAGCTAAAGAGTCACTCTCACTTTGGCTCAGTGAATATTTACGTATTTATACAAAGTGGAACAAACTCACTCTTACCTCCCTCAAACTGACCCTGAAAAACTTTCCCCCAAACAAAACTATCAGGCCAGATTCACGAATAGTTTTGCGTCGACCAAAACTGCATTTTTCAGCAAATAAACTATTTTTTTCTCATAAGAAAAAATTTTGCCCATCTCTATCTGTAATTATGTCCCCAAACCCAAAAATGCCTACAAATATTGCATTGTTTGCTAACAGCTATACCACTATATTCATTTCAAATATAATGGCCTACATTCATCCCTGTGGATGAATTTGGCTCAATAATATCTAGATAAAATATTTCTCTAAAATACCGTTTGCAGAGGTGGCTCAAACTATTCTAGAAGGCTTTTAGTTTTTACAAGGTGCTTCTTTCAAGCAGCAGTTATAACAAATTTTCAAGACTATCCTGGAAAGATGCAGGGAGTGCTTGGGAAACTCTCCATGGGGAGACCTGAAGAGAACAGCTGGTAGGAAAGGGCATAGGGAGCGGTGACAATTGCCTGGAAATAGCCCATTAGAGTTGTGTAAAATTCCCAGTTTCTGTTATGTGACATTTCATACCCAAATTCACTGTTTTGCGCAGGTTCACACAAGTTTTGCTTTATTCGGTTTTGGCAAAAAGGCTATTTTCACATATGAAATATGAAAATGTGTACATTTATGTAAGTTTTTGAGGCAAAAAGACATCTTTCTTTTAAAAAATGTCGCTCCCCCTTTTTTTAATATCAGAAACAAGCTTGATTTTTTGGTGTGGCTATTTTCACTAAAATAGTGAGCCTATTTTTGTCTTTAAAAATCTGAATATTACAGCAAAAATTCCCTTAAAAATGCACTCAAGTTGGAATTTAAAACTGAAATTTAAAAAATCTTAAATTGTATGTAGGTTCACATTTTGTTATGAATATTTCACTCAGGTTTACATCATATCCCATTCACAAAGCCTTTACCTCCTCATTATTCAATTTAAGCTCATGCTCTCCAGCTTTTCCACTGCTGTGTTGTTTTTGTAAAACATTTATTGTTTAGAATGAACTGCAACAAATTCTCAGCATGTATAGAGAGAATACACCAATTTAAGAATTCCTCCAGGGGTAACCTTCCACAACATGGATTGCCCTTTGGGGAGGGCATAGGTTCACATTTCATGACAAATAATTCAGTGGGAATTGTTAACACTCAGAACCTTACAAGAGGCACCTATCAAGATGGGATCCTAGATCATTTCATTCTGTTCTTTTCTAAAAGCACTCTAGAGAACATGTGTAGCTCTGAGAACTCAGTGATCCAGGAAAGCGTAACCAGTTTACTAGCTGACTAACAGCCCAAAATTCAGAACTCCAATGATTTAACAAATATCATTAATGACTATGGCCCATGAACAATTTTTGAACACCTGGTGGCTGCATGCTGGCACCAACTGGTATATAGGCAAGAAATGCAACTAGCATTAAGCTCTATTATCTTGTCACCCTGCAGGAAACAGAATTAATAAATTTGTTTTATCATTATTTGTTGTGAATAAATATTTCCAAATGTATACAGTACATTTACTGTGAATAACCCACATTCTGCTATGGACACTTGAGGACATACTTATTCAATATTTATCTAGATGAATAATAAAAAAAATAATGAATAATAAAAAAATAAAAACAATAGTAAATTTTAAGTTTCCCCTGAAACAGCATAAGAGTTTTACCTCATCAAATACTTTAGAAACAACATGTTTGTCTAAAACCGGGATGTATTTAGTGCTGTGAGGAACAGCTGTAGGGGCTAAGGCATCCATTATGGTGAGTCGTCTAGCAACCAAGCCATGAGTCTTTAGCCAATGAGCTGAAGATGTATCTAGAGAACTAAAAATAAGAGATTGTGAGATTTATTCATAGATTCATAGATTCTAGGACTGGAAGGGACCTCAAGAGGTCATCGAGTCCAATCCCCTGCCCTCATGGCAGGACCAAATATTGTCTAGACCATCCCTGATAGACATTTATCTAACCTACTCTTAAATATCTCCAGAGATGAAATTCCACAACCTCCCTAGGCAATTTATTCCAGTGTTTAACCACCCTTACAGTTAGGAACTTTTTCCTAATGTCCAACCTAAACCTCCCTTGCTGCAGTTTAAGCCCATTGCTTCTTGTTCTATCCTTAGAGGCTAAGGTGAACAAGTTTTCTCCCTCCTCATGACACCCTTTTAGATACCTGAAAACTGCTATCATGTTCCCTCTCAGTCTTCTCTTTTCCAAACTAAACAAACCCAATTCTTTCAGCCTTCCTTCATAGGTCATGTTCTCAAGACCTTTAATCATTCTTGTTGCTCTTCTCTGGACCCTCTCCAATTTCTCCACATCTTTCTTGAAATGCGGTGCACAGAACTGGACACAATACTCCAGCTGAGGCCTAACCAGCGCAGAGTAGAGCGGAAGAATGACTTCGCGTGTCTTGCTCACAACACACCTGTTAATGCATCCCAGAATCATGTTTGCTTTTTTTGCAACAGCATCACACTGTTGACTCATATTTAGCTTGTGGTCCACTATAACCCCTAGATCCCTTTCTGCCGTACTCCTTCCTAGACAGTCTCTTCCCATTCTGTATGTGTGAAACTGATTTTTCCTTCCTAAGTGGAGCACTTTGCATTCGTCTTCGTTAAACTTCATCCTGTTTACCTCAGACCATTTCTCCAATTTGTCCAGATCATTTTGAATTATGACCCTGTCCTCCAAAGCAGTTGCAATCCCTCCCAGTTTGGTATCATCTGCAAACTTAATAAGCATACTTTCTATGCCAATATCTAAGTCGTTGATGAAGATATTGAACAGAGACGGTCCCAAAACAGACCCCTGCGGAACCCCACTTGTTATACCTTTCCAGCAGGATTAGGAACCATTAATAACAACTCTCTGAGTACGGTTATCCAGCCAGTTATGCACCCACCTTATAATAGCCCCATCTAAATTGTATTTGCCTAGTTTATCGATAAGAATATCATGCTAGACCGTATCAAATGCCTTACTAAAGTCTAGGTATAGATGTAATATCAAACAGAAATATATGTGGTAATATAGCAGTTATGGAAAATAAAGAAATATAAACTACTACCACTTGTGTGTGACACATGTACGTACTCTTTAGATGTTCTTTTTGCCACCTTTTGTGTATTCACCTCTGTGGAAAAACATTTACAAATTTACAAAGGCATCATGTAATGGTTTTGCACAAACACACACACACACACACACACACACCACAAAGTAATTAGCATCGGCTCTATCTGAGCCTATTAGAAGTGCTACTAAGGCTGTACAATAATGCTTATTCCAGCTACTAAATTTATTCACGAGAATTAATCTCTCTTGTGTTTCAGTCGTGGTGCCTGACCACTCACACTTCACAAGAACTAATAAAAACAAAAAATGTAAAAGTACATAAGCACTAAGGCTATGTCTACACTGTGTAAGATATCTACACTGTGCAACTTACAAGGGCATGGCTGTGTCGCTGCAGCCATGCCGTTGCAAGGTGCACTGTGTGGCCACTCTTTCTCCCAGTGGCAAAAGAAAATCACCTCCAACAAGGGGCCGGTAGCTTCATCGCCAGGAGTACGGCTCCCACCAATGAAGCGCTGTCCACACCAGCGCTTTTCGTCGCTACAACTTTTGTCATTCACGGGGTGTTTCACACC
Organism: Emys orbicularis; assembly: GCF_028017835.1. Classification (NCBI taxonomy): domain Eukaryota; kingdom Metazoa; phylum Chordata; order Testudines; family Emydidae; genus Emys; species Emys orbicularis. Next base: position 247,497,212 of record NC_088683.1, read on the forward strand.
CCCAGGCAATAAGTTTTAGCAACGAAAGTGCCAATGTAGACAAACCCTAATTTTATCATTTCAAAATTATTTTATACTTTGTTTAGATTTATAGCCTTTAACTCAAGAAGGAAGATTCACCAAGCTTGTTCCTCAACTCAGGCCATAGTAACATAACATGGTGTCATTGCCGTCTCATTAAGCTAATATACAATGTTCATGTTTCTTTGATTACAATGAACATATCTTAGATGTGCACCCTTTTCAGGAAAAACAACTGTGATTCAGATGTGCCTTCAGCAGTCTTCTATGAAAGTATTCTGCACCACCTTCATGGAAAATGACCCTGCCAAAGAGACAGTGTATAGACAGTGTGCAAGGATCTTGAGGTCCTTCCAAAAAAACCAGACCCTTCTTTCCTTTGCAGATGATGCTAAACTGAATGCTATTTACAGATGTCTGAAATTGTATTCAATTTTCCATCAGTATCCATCATATTTTAATATCTCAAATTTACCATCCTGCTGAAAATGCTTCCTTGACCAGGTCAGTGAAACCCAGTCGGAATTCTTTTTACTGCAGTTTACAAGCTCATCAACAACTCAGCTCTGTCTTAAATGTGGTACCACAAGATCTAAACGAATTAGAACAAGTGACTTCAATTCCCCCAGTTGTGATAACTTGCCTTTAAAAATAGTGGCAGATTTCAGGCTATTTCTGAGCAAACAACCCTTTCTTTCAGGAGATATCCTCTCATCTGGTCTTTCTTCACAGGACCTCACTCGATGGCCCAGGGTCCTGAGCAGACTAGTCTTTGTTTGCTCTGCAGGTATTCAGACAGAGAGAAAAGGACAACTAATCTACAAATCAAATGGCTGCCTGCAATTCTTGAAAACATAATACTTCTTTGGTTTTCATCCCATGTTCTTAAATGAACTGTCTTAGACAAGCCCTCACAGGTAACAATACTTCAGCTCCAATTGGTTCTCTGTACTTTCCCAAGGTTTTTTTAATTAATGCTGTAGCTAATAAAACACACACACAAGGTCTTCACAATAACCACAAACAATGATTCATTTATTTGCATTAAAAAGAGAGAGGGGTTAGATGCCTACTATTAACTGAACTGCTTACACTGTATTTTTAAAATTTCAATCAAAATAGTTTAAATTAGGCATTCCCTTGCAGGGTGTGCAAACCAACCATCACAACACTGTACCAGAAAGTGCAAATGACTGGACACTGACCAGTCTAGGGTAAATGTCCAAGATGAACAAAATGCAAAAACGATGGAAGATAAATTAGAGTTTTAAGATAATGTTTTGTTTAAATAATCAAATGTTTTATTTGCAACAGAGATGAGGAATTTTTATTTTATTACTGACAGAATCACTTCACAGTGGATGAATAAATTCTGTTGAATAATATCCATGCTTCATTTTAGATAGTTACCTGCATACAGCGCTGTCTTCCTTCTGACTGGACTGTCACAACGAGTTTGCCATACATCTACTGTACGCTGGTGTGAAGTCAGCAATGGCTCTTCTGAGGCACAGTATGGCCTACTGATAGGAGAGGTGTTCAGCTCCTGAATGTGTGTGGTTACAGAGGATGCAGTAAGAGTCTGCTTGTGATGCCTGTTTATGAGTGATAAAGACAAGAAACAAGCAAGTGAATAACCTTCAAGAGTATAAATGCATTTGTAAGGAACCACTTTTCAAACGTTAAGTTTAAATACATGCAGCACTTAAATACTGATTTCAAATGCTCTGTAAGACTACAAAATGATTCATATTATTTTACTACGGTCTTGATTTCATAAATAGGTTAAAAAATGTTAGTTTTACTTTCAAAGGTTCATGTAAAAAACCCTGATACACATGTAAATAGTCTATCCTTTACTGAGGCCAGGCTATTCTATTATAGCTGCTTTGAATTCCCAAGGGTGGAGGGAGGAGAGTGAGCCATCCTATAAATAATAAGTGATATAAACGTCTCTACTAATGTTAACAACAACAACACGCCCTGAAATAAGCACTTTACATATTTTTTTTCTACTGACCTGCTGGCCGTTCCTTCCATGCATCTTAAATCATTCTGCACATCCTCTATAACAATAAATCATGAACTTTTGCTTGTATTCAGATATTTTTTTTAAGGCAGGAGATGGTTTTCATTAATTGTTGAAATCCTTTTTTGAGAAGTAATTTTTTTGTTTTTGTATTTGTAGTACACAAATGAAGTGGGCATCAGTTGAAATAATTTCCTCCTTTTTGTTTATTTAGTGCTCTTGTAAGGTATCCAATTGATATACCTGGAGATCTAAGATCTCTGAATTTCTATAAAATGGAAACTGCGTAATCAGCAGCGGTGAAAACTTCCCCCAGTGCCCTAAGAATCTGCCTCCATCCACCATGACCTAAAGGACATCTCTAGGGACATTCATTCTTCATGCACATTCACTCTTTGTCCAAGTAGACTTTCAATGAGCTTGTTAATTGGTGCTGAATGTAGTGGTATTTGGGGGTGGGGGAGAACTGAACTGAGACCATAAGGATCAATATGGAATGAATGTACAAACGTGTTCTGTGGGATCAAACTGAAGGGACAAACTGTTTTTTTCCAAGCATGTACTGTCTGCAGGAGGCAGAAGAATACTCACACTATCTGAACTGGTTCGTGTTACTGCTGCCACCTTGGCTCACACACCATTTTGTTCCAATTCCCAGCAATACATTTTTATCATCTTTTTCTTCCAGACTTGTTTTTTTTTTCATAAAGATTCTTACAATAGTATTAATTAAAGATTTTTCCACCTTTCTTTGCAAAAGGAAAACATCTTAAGGAGAATGTCAGATGTGAAAAATGCAAAATGAAGACAAGACAAGAAATGTAACAGGTAGCTTGCATAACCTATAGAGCACTCTGAGGCATAAAGACAGTTTGAGGACATACTTATTTTCACAATCTTTTTCTCCATTATACCAGTTCATCATCAGGCATTCAGTGTGAAAGGTCTGCACTTTCTCAAGATCGCTTTCCCCCTGTTCAATTTCTCTTTTTAAAAGGTATATATCTTCACTCTGCCAAAATAAAAATCAAATGTGTTACTATAATTACACTTAAAACATGCTTCATTTCTTAACAGAAACAATCCAATAAATAAGTTTGGGTGTAGAAAAAGGGAATGACATTTTGGATGATTTTGATTTTTTCCTCAAAGAGTTTCCCTCATTTCTAAAACAAAGTTTGCTTTGGTCACTCACCAAACATAGACTGACTATTAGCATAAAATTAAGAGGGAGGAAAATGATGATGGCAGTAATTTCATGTTCCCACAGAGAAATATCCTTTAGCAAAGGAGAAGCAAGCTGATGGCAAAAAATAGCACTAAAGTGTATTTGGCAAGACAATGTAAGCTTTGTAATTTTCTTAAGAAGAAGACTGCAATTACCTAACAAACCAGTTATCTCTTTGAAAAATTTTACATACGCCAAAAAAAAAACCCCCACATGGATAGCCCTGTTGCTCCAAGCTTTTAGTTACACACCTTTTGCTTCCCTTGTCCGTGTTTAGTGGTGGTATTATATTACAGCTAAGCTCCAGTAACTGACGTGGTTTCCCTTTTACTGTTACACATTAAAGATACATTTTTTTATTTTTCAAACAATTACAGCAGCATATCAATCAAATAGGCATGATTCTGATCTCATGCCAGTGTTACACCTACTACTGAGAGTAAGGACTAGCAGTATAAATAAGGCTTTTAACTTAAATTAAGAGATTGTATCAGAATTAAACATGTCAGGAAAACCATATACAGCACCCACAAGATAACAAAAAGAGGTACAGGGAAAAGTAGAAAACCTGTACTTCATTGACCCCGTTCATATCCACTTTGGCACTTTTCACCCGCATCTAAACATCAGGTTCATGTTTGATAATATTTTTAGATGCCCCAAATACCCTAATATATTAAGGGCCTAATTCCACAATGTGTTGTGCCTGTTGTAGTAATCTCACCTGTGCAGAGTGAGTGAAAACTGGATGTAAAAACATTACTAGTGCAGAATGGTAGCATTTTACACCAACTTTGCACAGGGATAAGTAACTACAACAGGTACAAAGCAGTGGAGAATCTACCCTAAATGATTACTGGAGAAAAGTGCCACTATAGTCACATGCCCATCATTTACTGATGGCAATAGTACATTGTTCCATTTCTTCAGAAACATTTTGCATCAGCTCTATTGACAGCCTTTTTTTAAAAAAATGGTTGTATTATGGATATATTCTCTTAACCAGTCATTAGTATTATTAGACAGTCCTTAATATTGATTATTGTTTATATTTAACTAATGTTCATGGGGGGAAAAGCACTCATACTGATCTTAAGGTGCCTTTGATTTAATTAAATATACAGTAATATAAAAGATAAAACCAGCAATTTTCCTCAACTTTAAGACAAGAAAATAAGTAAATAACCTACAAGAGATTAACATGAAACCAAACTAATACCCACCACACCCAAAATACCATCTTTATCATGTCCCTGCTTCTCCAAAACTTGGGATAAAGAGGTGCACCTCAAAGCATGACTGGAAGGTGAACAGATTTGGGCTCTTTTGGACAAGGGATGGGATAGAGAGTAAATTCTAAAGATGGCTCTAATGTTTGCCCCACTAGTGCAAGAGCACAGAATGCGAATGAGACAAGCTTCATCCTTCCAACCTTTCCAACACATTCTGGATTCACATAATCCACATCAGCTGAGCTATAAGGGCATCTAGTACATCCTATGGAATATTTTGAATTGCATTATTTCTAGTCTTGCTTTTCTGAATTACTGTCTGTGATGTCCAAAATTTCATTCTACTCTCTTGTTCCTAATTATGCTAGTTCTTATTCCACTTTTCCTTGTGTTTGGGGAACTAATTAATTGGTTGTATGCTTTAATTCAAAACAAGAATATTAAAAAAAACCCCATGATTATTTCTGAAAGTCCATGAAGAAATTTACTACTGGGGATTTTTAGATTGAGCTTATTAGTTACACTTGGTAGGTCTGTGCTGTTTTTGTAAATTTAGTGCTTATGGATATGGTTTTATTCCCTCCTGTACCCTCTCCCCCCAGCGGCAACTGTATGTCAAAATGTTAGGCATGAAACTCTCTTTAGCTATATATGCTCACATTAATTAACAGGACATTTATTGTTGAAGTAAAAAATCATAGATCAATTTCAGTTCAGGTGTAAGCATAACTCCCATTTGAGACACCAGGAATCACACCTGCTTTTTCCAGGGCAGAATTTGACCTCCATATTTTTTTAAACTAACAATAACCATATAAATATATATTAAATGATATTTGTGATTTAGGTTTGTTATGGCCTAATAAAATTCTATCACTGAGCAATGGCAGGCCTGGTGCTTTAAGATCACTTTAGCCTGACTGTGATTAAGTGATTAGACTCTTTCCTAAGTCACATACTTATCAAATTGCATATATGTAAGCTCTGTTGCGCCTTAACATGCCATGAAGATTCATACTCTCATATTTAGTTTGAAATACTCACCACAATAGGCTCTGGAGCTTCAGGATCCGTCACATAAATATTATAGTAATGAAACCGCCCCCCTGTTTCAGTTGACAGTTCATGCAAAAATTTATTGGCCTCCGTATCATCACAGTTGAAAGATATGGTATGAATAGGAACTTTATGACGAAGTAGGATTTGGGCCAGAATTGTTTTTGGTGGCTGTAAAAATAAAAAAAATATAATAAATAGTGTTAAATATGCTGCAGATAAACAACTATTTAACAAACACTGTACAGAATTTCATTAGCCATGGGGCTGCTTGTAGGACCAATCCCTTCTGCTTAAGGCACAAAGAAAAAGAAAAATATTTGCACTTTTTCCTAAAGATCCAAGAGGATTCTGGTTTATAACACTACCTGAATCACTGATTTATCATGTGAGCTTGAACAATTCACTTCAGGTATCATTCAACTCAGTTTTTAATCTAAGTAATATCCAGACTTTGCTGAATGCCAGATGTTGCAACTGAGCTGAATTTTCCTCGGTAAATGAATTATTTTAAAAATGCCCTTATCAGCATATTGGCCAGTTTTCACCATGTACTATAACTTAAATTTTCAATTTTGTCTCTTTTATAGCACTTGTAGGTGAACAAGAGGGGCTTTCCTTTCAGTTTTTGTTTGCTACATTATATCTTCTCAAACCTCAAGCCATTTTGTGTTAAAATAACACAACTTCATCTGCTATAAACATATTGGGACAAATTTTGATCTCACTTCCACCTTATATTAACCAAGAGTCCGAAGTTATTCCAGAACTATACCTTGTGAAACGAGAATCTGACCCAATGTGATCAATAAGAGATGTTTTACATTAAACAAACAGCAGTTTATGATAGCATAGATACTTGAAAAAAATCTAAGATAAATTTAAGTCAACAGCTAATTTTCTGCCTACAATATTTACTACAACATCAATTCTCCAGAGATAGAATAGCCCTTATGTGCTTCCAGCAAATGGATGGGAGAGGATCTACATGGCTACTTTGTATGTGTTATTTGGGGGTGGGAGGAAGTATTGTAGCTGAAGGGCCATCTCTTTATCTACTTACTAGTCATTTCCACTTTCTGGTTCTCATGCAGTGCACAAGACTGCAATGTTTCAGTTGTAACACTGCAGGGGAATCTTTAAATCCAAATATATTGTTGGATTTTCAATTTTTCTGCATTTTTTTAATTCATGAGAATTTTTATCTTAATATTATCTTATATACAAGTTTTACTATTTAATCTTAGATTTTCAGATATCCCTTCAGCCTTTTAGCCAACCACCAGCTGGTTAAAAAAGCTTCCTATAGAATTAAATTAAGTGCCATACATCAGATAAAACAGGGTTGGTATAAGAGAGTTCAGGATATAAACCCATAACCCCCACTACCACTAGTTTAGAGATAGAATTCATCAACTTTGCAACAGACAGCCACACAAGATTGAGCCTGCTGGATATTTTATTCATTCCTATAGCTGTGCTTTGGCATCCTACCACCACATCATCACACTACCCCATCTCTGTTTTCTTGTTTCACAAATACCTGGTTAGGTCTCCCATCAGTAAGAAGATAAATGGCTTGAGTGTCACTATCAGCAAGTGCAATTTGAAGTGCTTTGAGTGTATTTGTAGAACTTCCAACCTAAAAACCCAAATGAGAGAGAGAGAGAGAGGTATACACAAAATACTGTTACACTGCTAAAAATAGACCATCAGCTCTTTTCTAGCAATTACAGGAGCTAATTCATGATAAAGCAGTGACATGGTGTAAATTACATGTTGAGTGTCAGCTGGTCAGAAAATTGATCGAAGTGGTAAAGTAGTAAAATTTGCACTAATTCAGTATTCAATGGCTGTGCAAACAAGTATAACTTAAATATCAAGGGGCTGGAAGAGAGGATTACTCACCATGTGCAGTAACTGAGGTTCTTCAAAATGGGTGTCCCTATGGGTGCTCCACTTTAGGTGAATCTGTATCCCTATGCCTGCGATCGAAGACTTTCAGTAGCAATGCCCGTTTGGGCCGCACATGCTCTCTCCCAGTCTTACGCCACGCCTGGCAACTACATAGCGCTGTGCAACCAAACCGCCCTCAGTTCCTTCTCCACCACAGAGTGCATCTCTGAACTCTGAAGTAGAAGGGAGGAGGGTGAGTAGTGGAGCACCCAAAGGGACACCCATCTTGAAGAACCTCAGTTACTGCACCTGGTGAGTAACCCTCTCTTCTTTGAGTGCTATCCCTGTGGATGCTCCACTTTAGTGACTATACAGCAGTGTCTCTTGGTGGAAGAAAGGGGCTTTTAAAATGAGGATAAGACAGAGTCCTAACAGAGCATTCGAAGTCAACTTGTTCAATTGGGTAGTGCTCCATGAACGTGTGGGCTGATGCCCTAGTGGCTGCTTTACAGAGTCCATGATGGGTACATTGTTTATGAAGGCTATCGAATTGGAGAGCGATCTGGTGGAGTGTGCCATTGCCTGGGGGGTGGGTGGCTTGCAGATCATGTTGGCCGTAGCAAAGGTGAATGTACCCAGAAATCCATTTTGAGAGCCTCTGCTTGGATATGGCAGATCCTTCAATCTTTCCATAACAGAAAGGAATAGCTTTGGTAACTTTCTGAAGGGTTTTGTCCTTTCAAGATAGAATGCTAATACATGTCTAACATCTAAAGTATGGACCATTGCCTCGTTTGTTCTCATGAGGTTTAGGGAAGAATGATGGACGGTAGACAGGTTGGTTCACGTGGAATGAGGAAAGCATTTTAGGTGGAAATTTAGGATGTGGTCTTACAGTAATCTTGTCTTTGAAAAAGACTGTATATGGGGGGTATGCCATGAGAGCCCCTAGTTCTCCTACTCGTCAGGCAGATGTGATGGCGATGAGAAAAGCCACCTTCATCGATAGGTGCACAAGTGAACATGTCATCAAGGGTTCAAACGGGGGACCAGTAAGACAGCGTAGTACTAGGTTAAGTTCCCAGGGTGGGGCGAGGGCTTATATTTCAGGATAGAGGTTCCAAATACTCCTGAGGAATCATTTAGTGATAGGATGGATGCAGATTGAGTACCCATCAACTTTGTGATGGAAAGCCGTGATGGCTGTACTCTAAGTGAGCTCGAGGATAGACCCAATTTCTTTAGCTCCAGTATGTAATCTAGTACCAATGGTAAGGGGGAGGTAATAGCCATGGTTTGCTCATTCTGACACCATATGTGGAATCTCTTCCATTTGTGCAGGTAGAGTATAACATGTAGTCTACCTTCTGCTGTTTAATAGTATGTCCCTTACATCTTCCGAACAGGTCATGTCATTGTCCTGGAACCATGAAAGAGCCATGCCTTCAGGTGGAGGATCTCCAAGTTTGGGTGGGTCCTGCATACTGAGACAGGAGATGTGAAAGAGGGCAAAGAGTGAGTGGTGGGCATACCGCCATCTTCAACTGGTAAGGGAACCAAGTTTGTCTGGGCCACATGGGAGCTATCAAGATGACTCTGGATTGTTCAGTCTTTATTTTGTATATCACCCTGGATAGGGGGAGCTAAGGGAAAACACGTACAGCAGAGGCACATCCTATTTGATGAGGAAAACACTGCCCAGAGATCAGGGTCCCAATCCTGTTCTTGAGCAAAATTGTGGACACTTGGCATTCTGGGCTGTAACAAAAAGGTCTATAGTCAGGAAACCCCAGCATCTGAATATATTCTGTAGGACCATGGTGTTTATTTCCCACTCGTGGTCCTGAGAGAATTTTCTGCTTAGTGTATCCACTGTGGTGTTCTGACATACTAGTTGATAAGTAGCTGATATGTTGATGTTGTGACGGATGCATCAGCTCCATAATCTCAGTGCTTCGGTGAATTTGCTCCCTCTTGATGGTTTATATAAAACATGCAAGCAATGTTGTCCGTCAGTACCTTTATGGTCTTGTTCCTGATCAGAGGTAAAAAGCATGAGCATGCATTGCAGACTGCTTGTAGTTCCTGTAGGTTGATGTGTAATGTTTACTCCAAGGGGGAATACTGGCCCGGGATTGTGTAGTTGTGCAAGTGTGCTACCCAAACTAACAGAGAAGCATCTGTTGTAAGTATCATTGACGGAGAAGGCTGTGTGAAGGGAACTCGTTGTGGGGTTGAGTCCACCAGTGTAGAGTTTTTGAGAGTGACTTCGTAAGACACTTGTTCAGGCTGTGACTGTGCAGAATGTATACCGTCCTCAGCCAGCACTGATGACAATGCATATGTAGCCTGACACGCCTTACAACAAATGTGGTTGCTGCCATATGATCTAATAATTGCAGGCAAGTCCTGGCTGATATCTGTAGGCTGTTTTGTGTTGTGGCAATCAGATTAACTTGGGTGACAAATCTGTGTAGTGGTAATGAAGCTTTGGGCTCCAGTGCATCAAGGTGGGCCCCAATGAATGCTAGTTTTTGTTCAGGTGCCAACATTGATTTTTTGCATGTTTATTTGTAGTTCTAGTTGTGAGAAGAGAGCCAGTTTCAAAGGTGTGTTCCCGGGAGGAGACTTTGAGTAGACAGTCGTCCAAGAAAGGGAATACCACCTTGCTTGCAGAGGTGGACCGCCACCAATGCGAGAACCTTGGAGAACACTCAGGGAAACGTAAAGACGCCAAAAGGCAGTACTTTGTACTGGTAGTGATCTTGTCCCAGAACAAATCCGAGGAATCTCCTGTGTGATGGGTGTATGGTGATATGAAAATATACATCTTAGAGGTCAAGGGCCAAGAACCAGTCGTCCTGTTACAGTGCTGGGATTATCATTGCTAGCATGAGCATCCTGAACAAACTTGTTGAGTTTCCTTAGGTCGAGAATGGGCCTTCATCCCCCCGTCTTTTTCCTGGTTAAGAAGTAATGGGAATAAAAGCCCTTCCCTTTATATTGTGTTGGTACTGATTCTATTTCCTGTTGTAGAAGGTGCTCATGAGAAGGGTCCCTGATGAGTGACAGGGAGGGAGAGCGATGAGGAGGGAAGGAGGTAAACTGAATTGAGTAACCAGTGTTGATAATTTCTAATACCCAATTTCTCCGAGGTGATCATCTGTCATACTGGGTGGAATGGGGTCAGCCAGCCTGTGAAAGGATGGACAGTTGTTGATGGTTTCAGCACTTGGAAATGGGAGAGGCATCTCGGACCCTTGACCAAACACTCAAAATTGCAGTTTTGAGGAGGGTTGTTGGGATGTTGATGGCTGAGATGGGAGTGGTCTACGTCTATGTAGGCCTCTGTCCACATTTTTATGGGTCATATTGTTTCTGTGGTTGGACGTATGGTGCAGGCCCTGTTCATTGTGCTGAGTGGTATTTCCCTGGCTTCCTTCTTTGTGCAGATGTGCAAATGCTTGAAGACCAAAGAGTTGTCCTAGAATTTTTTAGGGTATGGAGGGATTCATCAGTCTTGGCTGCAAACAATTTCAAGCCCTCAAAGGGAAGATCAACAGTAGATTGTACTTCTTTCAGAAAACCAGAGAGGTGGAGACAAGAAGCCTGTTGCATAACTCTGGCTGTAGCAATGGATTGTGCCGCTGTGTCTGACGCATCCAACGAAGCTTGAAAGGCTATCCATGCAAGAAGGTGACCCTCCAAGATGACTGCTTTGAATTGTTATTTTTTGTCATCAAGGATGCAATCAATAAACTCAGACATTTTAGAATAATTTGTTTGTATTGTAAAATGATTGTATTTGGCCATTAGTGCATCGTAACTGGCGATTCTGAATTGCAGAGTCGCTGACGAACAGGCCTTGCGCCCAAAGAGGTCTAACCACTTCCAGTCTTAATCATACGGGGTGGCTCTGGAGTGGTGTTGTCTGCGTCATTCATTCATGGCCTCTACCACCAAGGAATTCGGTAGGGCATGTGAAAACAAAAAATCCAGATCATTAGAGGGAACTTAGTAATTCTTCTCCACAATCTTACAAGTGGGCGGTATCATTGGGTGGTATGCCAGATGGTTTTGGCTGGATCCATGAGTGCCTCATTTATGGGGAGCGCAATCTTCAATGAGGCTGATGTTTGCAAAGTGTCTAACAGCTTGTGTTGAGATGCTGCAACTTCTTCCAAGCGTATCCTGAGCGAGTCAGCAATCCTTTTAAATAGCTCCTAGAATGGTTTAAAGTCATCAGCTGTTGTGGGTAGTGGAGGCATGATGGCTTTGTCCAGAGAAGATGAAGAGATATTGGTTGGTGGGGTGACTTCTTTTGAAATGGATCTTTTAATTGCCCACGGCTGGGCAGATGTTACCGGTATCAGTGAGAATTCGGAAACCAATATGCTTATGCACAGTAATTTATTTGAGGAAGAATCACACAAGCACTTAAGATTACACAGTACACATCTTTTCCTATAAGCCTCAGCTCCCCAAGCATAAATCCTCAGTAACTATGTTAGCTCTACACAGTATCCTGATTGTCAAACAAAGCAGGTATATCTACCAATTCTAGATGGAGACGTCTTCTCTTCTCATCTTTTCCCTCTCAGGAACTTGGTCTGTCAAACATCCCACAAAGCAGGGCCTAGGTCACCCTGAGCCCTTCTGGTTCTAGAAACCCACAAAGGTCCCTCGAAGCAGAGTCTAGGTTACTCTGAGGACTTCTGTCTCACAGTCTTGAACCCCTTCAGAGGTTAATTGGGGAACTAATCTAACTAATTTACTTTGCTTAGCATTTATACCTTTTGTTCTCAAAGAAGTCACATGTCCCAGAAATATGCCTTGTGGATGTTTATTACTGGTATACGCTAATTAATATTTTGGAAGGGACTGCAAAGCAGACACCGACACAGCCCAAAGCTCAATCATCATTTACCCTCTCACCCAGCATGTCCCTGCAGCCCGTCACTTCCCGCGGCTCCCATTGGCCAGGAACGGCGAACCGCAACCACTGGGAGCTGTGGGGGGCCGTGCCTGCGGACACTCAACGTTAACAAAATGTCTCGCGGCCCACAATCAGATTACCCTGATGGGCCGCATGTGGCCCACAGGCCGCAGGTTGCCCACCACTGTTCTACATCCAGGGTTTTGTAACAGCAAGTGGGCCCATCAACTCCGCACGGGGATATCTAGCTGGAAATTCTGGACTTTTCTTGTTACCTCGTATCAGTCAGCTTCTGTTATTTCCAGTCGATGAGAAGTTATGACTACTCCTAATCATAATTAACTAACTGCCTTTGTGTTACGTATGTCAAGTATATGTAGTGCTTTTGGGAGAAGTATACACAGCCACTAATATTAGGGGCATGTCAATCCTAAATACACCATGTTTAAATTGTTCATCTTTTGGTTCTTTTGGTTAATGGTATGTGTTTTTGACCTAATTTGAAATAAACAAAATATGCTCTAGTACATCATGGAAAAACAGATTTGCTTGGTAATCCAAGTGATATGAAGAAAACACTTGAAGTTGTCCCATCTAGTTTTCCATCATCTCAAGAACTCTGAAGCAGTACTGTATTCAACACATCACTGATATTTTTATCTATTAGTTCTAGCAAATTTGACATATCTTGTATACAATACTGTTATCATTTCAGATAATATAAGTGTTGCCACTTGTAAGGGAATTTTCCAGGAACTGTTACTGTTTTACAGTCCTGTCTCCTTTTGAACACCCCCTGAAGGGGATCCAAGTGCATTACATGATATCAAAGAATTTGTTTTGATTAATATTCCTAGTGATTTGCTGTTCTCTAACTTTCTTCTTAAAGCCACCTTCTAATCTCAGACTTATACACATGCTCTTTTAAATATACTGAAGGTCAGCAACAGATGTCATGCTTGGCAGTAGTTTAAAAAGCACAGGGAATTGCACAAGAACAAAAAGATCTAGAGCTGAGTGCATGACAGGAAATCCATAAAGACAACCACTTAGCCAGCCCTACTGAATAACAAAGAAAATGGATGTTCCTCACTGACTGGCTGAAATTATGCCAAATGGATGTCTTTTCAAGGTATTCCCATTCTTGCATGATATTGTATTGCATACGTGGCTTAAGTAAAGCGGTGATTTATTTGCAGGGAATGGAGGAAGCCCAGAAAATTCAATTTCATACCAATTAAACTATCTGTTCCCTGATTCTAAACATTCAGTAACTCCCTACCCAGAGCTTAGCAATGTTTCCCCCTCCTCTCTATATTCTTCTGTGATTTCTTACCATCTACTAAATATATTAAGACATTCTCTTTATATTAGTTCACAGCATCAAAATCCTTATGTGGCTTCTTCACCTTGCCCACCCCTCACTCCCAGGAACTCCACAAATAAATCACTGGACTAGGAGATATACAATGATATTACTAAAGAATTTTAATATCATAAGCCTATGAATTTCCACTAAAATCAAATACAAACTCTAGATAACTACTGTATATGAGTGCCTTCTAGAACTCCTCACGGTCAAACTTTCCACATTACTAGTCAAATTAACTTAATTAACTGAATAATATTATACATATAGGGGATGTAAGTGTAACTTAGTTCATACATGCTTCTTGATATGTTACTCTCTATTTTACCTCCAGTTCTTTTATCCAAAGCCAAGCATCTTGCAAATTCTCTTCATTAACTTCAGCAAGTTTCTCTTGCCAAGCTACTGCTTGAGCATCAAATTTCACAAAGTTAAATCTGCGTTTGTGTCTCAGTTGTTCCTGTAAGAGATAGTCAGTTGCATTTTTCTCAATATTAAAAAAAAAAAAAAAAAAAGACCAACCCATGTTACGTTTGGAGAGCAACATACACAAGAGTAGTTTTCATTCATGTATAATTGGTAGTATAATCCCAATAAATAATGACAAGTATTCTTTATACATATATGTTAGGAGGGAGATAGTAGCATCACCTATTATTAAGTTTGCCTGACATTTCCCATTATAAGATCCTTCAGTTGCTTATAATTTTGTCATGAATGACTATGAATTGCCACTTTGAATGACAATGAATAGCCACTTGGCCAGGGAAAGAGAGTAAGAATGACTCTATAGTCTGGTAATGAGGGCATTTACCTAGGATATGGAAGATCCAAGTTCTAATCCCTTTTCTCATCAGGCACAGGGGGGAATTAAACTTGGGTAAAGTAAAGCGACAAGTCAGTCATGGATTCTGTGATTTTACGTGACTTCTGCAACTGCAGCCTCAGGCAGCTGTCAGCCCTGGGCAGCGGGGATCGGGCTGTCAGCAGTAGCGTAGCTAATGGGGTGCAGGGGAAGCAGCCGCTTCCCCTTAGCACATTTTCCAAAAGCGGAGCCCATGCTCCGCTCTGAAGCTTGGTCTGCCCGGCGGCGCTGGGCTCCTGCAGGCAAGGGAGGGCAGCACGCCTGGAGGAGCCATGGGGAGGGGGCGGCACGGCCGGAGGAGCGAGGGGGGTGCAGCATGGTGGCCCGCAACTTCCCCCCCCTGCAGACAACTTTGATGCACTGACCGGGTCCCGGGGCGCCCCCGGGGCAGGGAGGGTCTCCCCCACCTCCTCGCGGCAGCCACACCGGGCGGACCCGCAGCTGGTCACTCCCAGCAGGAGCCTCGGCGCCGCCCTCGGCTCACCGGAATAAAGCTCCCCCAAGGAGGGGAGAGCGCTTCCCCCCTCCCGCCGCGGCCTGTCAGCGCGACCCGCCCACAGCCAGGCTCCACCAGCAGCCCCGGGCAGGGCAGTGCCCCCGGGCTGAGCGGGCGAGCCGGGCTGCAGCTCACTCGGACCGCGCCTGGCGGGGCTCGCTGCCTTCTGCCCCCACCCCCCAAGGGGTAGCGCCAGCGCTGAGCCTGGGCTGGCACTGCTCGCGGCGAGCCCCTCCGCAGCAGTGACAGCGGGGTTTGCTGCTCTCTGCTTCTGGCTGGGCCGGGCCTAGCAGCCGGGCCCCGGAAAGAAGCAGCGGAAGGGCAGGCAGCGGACTCCCAGGCTCTCCCGGTCCCGGGGGCAGCTCCAGCCCCCTCTGCACAGAGAGCCCCGGGGACCCCAGCCCACGGCACTCCCATCCCCGGTAACCCTTCCCCAAGCTCCATACCCCGTGTACCCCTCCCATGTACCCCATGCCCCTGCCTTTCCCTCCCCTTCACCTCCCCTCGTACCCCCGTCCTCTACCACCCTACCTACATCCTCCCCTCCACCTTCCCTCAAGTCAAACCCCCTGTCCCCCTCCTTCCATATCCTCCCCTTCACCTCCCCTCATACCCTCTTCCTCTGCCACCCTCCCTACATCCTCCCCTCCACCTCCCCGCAAGTCAAACCCCCTGTCCCCCTCCCTCCACATCCTCCCCTTCACCTCCCCTCATACCCCCTTCCTCTGCCATCCTCCCTACATCCTCCCCTTCACCTCCCCTCAAGTCAAACCTCCTGTCCCCTGCCATCCTCCCTCTACATCCCTCCCCTCCACCTCCCCTCAACCCCTCTGTCCTCTGCCAGCCTTCCTCTACAGCCCTGGGGGGGCAGCGTGGCCGGAGGAGCGAGGGGGGGCGCAGCATGGCCGCAGTGTGGCCGGAGGAGCCAACCAAGGGTGGGGCACGGCGTGGCCGGAGGAGCCAGGGGGCGTGGCCAGAGGAGGAGCCGAGGGGGCGCCTTTTTTATGTTTGCTCCCCCTGCTCTTAGAACCTGGCTACGCCACTGGCTGTCAGCTCCAGGAGGCGGGGCTTCAGCTCCAGCCCCACACCACAAGGCTCAGGCTTCCGTGATTTACTGTTTATTGCCCGCGTCCTGCTTGTGACTTACTAAAAATACCCGTGACAAAATCTTAGCCTTAAACATGGGTCTCCCACATTCCAGGTGAATGGCCTAGCCACTGGGCTAAAGATTATAAGGAAGGCAGTGGCACCACAACCACCTTCTTCTTCACCACCAGCTATTTCTTGAATTCTTTGCTTTTGTCAAAATGCCTGAGAGTCCAAAAGAAATGTTACAGGTCTAAATGAAAGGTTTCATTTCAACATTACCAAAATGTTTATTTCATTCAGTTCAATCAAAACTATTCAGTGAACTCAACACAAATTCACAAACTGTTCTGGTTAACCCCCAAATGCATTTTTGGTGAATAAATTATTTGTCTAAAAACTATGTCACCCAGCTCTAGTTACAAGCCTTTGGGGCGGGGGGGAGGAATCACAATTCACACATGCTCAGTAGAGAGTTGCTAGAGCTTAGCTAAAATCTCCAAAGATTCTATCTGCAGAGGGCATGCTCCAGCCCAGGGCTAAGCAGGACTTTCTCTACAACTGCTGCTCTCTGCTGCTGCTGGCTGAGATTGGGCACCTGAACTGACAGCATTTTTAGGAAAATCAAATGTTTTTGCAAAATGTTTCATTTTTTTAAAAATGGCTACTAATTTTAACTGAAAACAATGTGGAGGGGAAAAAAAGCTTCAATCAGCTCTAAGTGCTAGTACTGCTACACATATCAGGTTTCTGGAACCCCCCCATTTTATCTAACCTGAATGAGCTGAAATATTTTCTCCTTCACAAGTGGAAGTTTGTCCCTCATAGACTGAGATGTATCAATGAGAATATAGACGTGATCTTCAAGCACATTCCCAAAGAGACCTCTGCTCCCTCGCTGGAGCCATTTAACCCTGCAAAAAAAATAAAAAAAATAAAGTCACCTGAACATGGTGTGAAAGGCAACATTTCAATAACATTTTGGAGCTAGACAGGCAGCATAAAGCAATATGGTAACATTAAAGCCAATAATCTTCCAGATTGAACTAGCTGTCTCTGTGAGCGACCAAGGTGTTCCTACTGCTCAGTGACTGTACTCCAGACCTAATTCAGGAAAGCATTTACACGTGATAAAATCCATCCCCATTCAGGGAAACACTTAAGGCTCTGATTCAGCAAGAAACTTAAGCACTTAAAACAACTTTAATGTTAGGCTCATGTTTAAATTCCTTACTGAACAGGAGCCTTAACCACATCGTTAATTTTAAATTAACTGGATTCAAGCACAGGCTTAAAGTTAAATGTGTGCTTGAGTGCTTTCCTGAACAGAATTATTTTCCTGATTCAGAGCCTCTAACTGGTTCCACTTTAGGTTCCCCTGGTGAGCTCTAACAACCTGCGTACATTGCAGTGTGGGATATTAACGAATAGTGCAGTGGCTTTGAGATAAAGATTACTCACCTTTGTACAAGTTAAAAGAGAATGATGCCATAAAAAAATAAAAGAATCATGTCACATTTTCAGCTGAAGGACATTTTCTCATGAAGTATTTCACAAAAGCATGCAAAGTACTCTACCAAGGTTTCATGATGACTGGACAAGCCATTCAAAATAGAAAAATCTATGCTGGTGTTCTCGGATTTGAAATATAAAATTTGACTCTCTAATCTGTCCTGCTAGGAGCTTTCACCGGCATGTGAATTTCAACCAGAAGAAGACAAAGATAGGATAAACCAAGGAAAAATAACAAAACCCTGGATGTTGATAAATATATTCAGGCACTGATACCCTTGGTGGGAAGAAACATGAAAAACTATGAAGAGAAATGCTTGAACACAATTGTTTCTGTTACATTGAGAACAATCCCTAACAGACAAATATTATAAGGGCCAGGTTATGCCTATTAATTGCACGCCTGAGGTCTGGGTGGGGCAGAGCCGCACTGCACCAGCAGATGTTCTTGGAAGGATTATGCTTTAGGGAAGCAAAAGGCCTCTTGGAGCTCCTGGGGAGCTCCACTGCTGAGCCACCCCTAGGATTGAGCACCATGTTCTCCTCTCTATGGCCAGCCACCAGATCTAGTTAGGGTGGAGAGGAGGGTGTGACAATCAGGGTCCAGATGCCCCAAGGAGGGTACAAAAGGTCTGAACCCCAAAGAATAAGCAATTGAATCAAACGGTTGTATACAATGTTATTGTGTATAAATATATATCAAGAAAGGTGTTTTATGAAAGCTTGTAGTGTTCTGACATTGACGGTCATTAGGAGAGGTGTTTACAAGTTATGGCTATGAATATAAGTATGTATATATGTTTAGAACATTGTAACTGTTGTACAACCACACCACCACCTCACAACACAGGGGTGAAGCAATCAGGCAGCAAAAGACAATAGTGGAATTAATGGGGAAACTTTGAAACAACTTGAAATTGAAATGAAAACCTCGGTCTTGGAAAACTAAGAGAGAAAGGAATTTCCTCTACCATGTATCACCATAGTCTGAGAGGGGGAAAAAAATCTGCAAATCCTCAAAAGAGAGGGGGTTTGAAGTGAAGGACATCCAAAAACTGAGAGCCAGCATCTAGGCAGGGTGCTGTCTATGGAACACTAGATCCCCTCTATGACGGGGCACACTGCAAAACTGTTCAGAGTCAGTAGGTAACTTATACTAGAAAAGGGAATTTAGCTAATATAGAAGCAGAAAGCCTGAGATTGAGCTTTATGTTTATTTTCTGTGTGACTTGTATGTGTTTGCTTTTCCTCACAAATTTGTCTTTGAATCTCTGATTTTTCTATTAAATAAACCTTTTGTTTGATTCTACTCCAAGCAGGTCTCTGTTGTGCAAACTGCCTGGAGTGTGTGTGTCAAAGTGAACTGATAACAGGTGTCAGTTTTCACACCTTCAGGGATGTCATACCAGAGGGGAAAAGTTCAAGTGTCTGGTAGTTAAGAACTCAGAGAGATGGATTTGGGGAGAGTTGGACTAGATGCGCTGTTGGGGGCACCCTGGCTGCAAGGAGTAACTAGGCTCTGAGTCATAGCCGCATACTATTAAGGCACCCAAGATTACAGGGCAGATGATGGACAGAACCCATTACTAATCTAAGTGATTCCCAAAATGTCCCAGAGGGCCTTAGGCTAACCCCCTCTCCACACTTTTTGGGGTGGGTACTACTAACTGGGAGCAATCTGTGCACAGGGATTGCAATTGTTGCTGGCTCCTCAACAAGGAGATACACTTGTGATTCTCAGATTGAAGATGCTATACATGTGCAAACAATTTTGAATTATGATCTATCTTACTTAATATTTATTATTGTAGCATCTGATTTGAACAAGAAACTTTAAGCTCATAGATAAATAGAGTAAATGCCTATCTAGTTTCATTGTAGATTCTAAAAGTACCTTGGTACCTTTTACTAAAAGGCAATTTTTCAACTTCTTACATCAATGCTCCTCAGTGATCAATATCAGGCATTCATACACTCCTGGTTGCAGAAAATAGACGATTTTTCCTTCCACTCAAACAGAAGAATGCAAGGTTACAAAACTGTGTTCAATCCATACATCAGTCTTTCCTAGTAAATGAATACTAAGAGGTCCTACACATAAAGGTCAGACTTAAAAAAAGGTAACTAACTTCTTTATAACTTTTATTGGGTGTTTACCACCTGCTTCTGTCTGCCATGGCTGTAAACTTAAAACATTTCTGCATTAGAGCACAGATCTGAACAGATTTCATTTGAAACCAAACTAACCTTCTTTCCATTTGTCCAAGAGCATTCTTCATTCTCTCTTCATACTGCCTGTACTTCTCAGTAGAGACATACACATGAACCACAGACCCATCTTTCCAGTAAGTGTGTACAAATTTATCACAGTATTTTGCGTGGATTATTTTCTTATTCGTCTCCTACAGGGGCAAGGAATTATGAATTAAATGTTTTTAAATGTGATCTTTGCAATGTGCTGTAACAACATTTGGAAAATACACTTAAAAGGCAGGGATTTATGCCTGCTTCAACTGCATAGCTGCAGAAGTAGCCACAGATTATAAACCTGCTCAGGACATTGGCTCCTGATATGAAATCAATACAAACTGTTTCCCTGTCCTCCTTGACCTGCTCTTAGAAAGAACAGGCGAAGTATAGCGAAAAGTGCTCTGGTGGAGCTTGGGAAGAGCAAGCAAACCACAGAATAATCCAACCCTTCACACTTTGCTTTAAAACCTGGTAGTATTAGAGCATCTGGGGCCTCTACATCTCCTAGACCATGTGGAACAGAGAAGAAACTGACAAACATTCCTTTGCCCCATTCCACTGAGTCATAAAGATGAGGAAAAACAAGTTGTTGCTGAAACCATCCCCACATCCTTGGCGGCAGATTCCATGGTGAATGCAGGAGGCTAGGCAAAGCTGTCCTTTCAGGGCAAAGAGAGGGTCACTTCCACTCCATTTCACTTATGAACCTCTTCATCCTGTTCCATTAACAAGATTTTATTATAATCCTCCAAATAAGAATGGGGTTACAAACAGACCACATGCTGTACAAAAGGCTCATCTATAAAGTTTCATTGCAAGTCTGAAAAGCAGAAAAGCAGACAGAAGCCGAAAAGGACACAGCATTCGAGGGAATCTTAGCAGTACTTACAGCATCAGTTTGTAAAGATTCATCCTCTGGCTTGGCTTTTATGTCAACCACCCCGTCAGCGTGCCGAAAAGTACAGTCAGCAAGTGCTTCATACAACGTCAGCTTCTGAGCTTTCAAGCCATTCTTCTGCAACCACTCCTTAGAACTTATATAATCCTCGGGTTT
Organism: Emys orbicularis; assembly: GCF_028017835.1. Classification (NCBI taxonomy): domain Eukaryota; kingdom Metazoa; phylum Chordata; order Testudines; family Emydidae; genus Emys; species Emys orbicularis. The sequence goes on from NC_088683.1 coordinate 247,518,242, forward strand.
TGGCTCAGGCACTGGAAGATCAGTTTTGGTTGCTGATTTGAAAATATACATAACTAGTTGTACTTAACATAATTCACCAAAGAGTTTCTGTAAGCTATTACAAAAGAAGACTGATATATGGATAACTGGGCCAAAATTTACAAACCTAAGGCCAACCTTGGGCTCCTAACTCCATATTTAGATACCTAAATAAAGAGTCTGATTTTCAAAAGTGTAGACAAATCATACTGACGCCAATGGGAGCTGCGGGATGCCCAGCACTTTATAAATGAGGCCAGCAATTTAATTGCCTAAGTATGGATTTAGGAGGTTAACTTTAGGCAACCATGTTTGAGAATGTTGATCAGAATTCTGAGTAGAATCACTGAATAATTATAGTTCTAGAGATCTGACTGCATGCATGAAGTTGCAAGAACAGAGCCTTATCATATGAAAGGAATTGCCTTTTGACTGGCCTTTCATAAACTCTGCTAAATCATGTTTTAAAACAAGTCTATTTGCATTTTTTTCCTTTGCATATACTTTATGTAAAGGCCACAGCTTAGTGTGTATACATAATGTATTATCTGAAGAGTTAATGGAAAGTAGACAGCCTCTTTTTCATTTCACTAGAACAGAACAGAGAAAGGATACAAGAGTTTTAAAGAGATCAGGAAGACAAAGAAAGAAATGTAGACAGACAGGACAACTCCAGTTATCTGAATCACTGAGAGACAAAATAGATGGGCTGCCCGAGTTCAGCTATTAATCACACTGGAATTTAACATTTTCTTTAATTCAGTCTAGTGTATGATCAGAATATTTTAACATTTTATACAGTGATTATACAGAATATGAAAAAAATACATTAAAACAACATTAAGGTTGCAAAGTCAAGCACTTATAAATTAGGAAATGTCAGAATTAAAGTTGTCCATGTAACCTTAATTCAGGCCCTTTGCACATATTTATTATGAAAGTCTTGCCCAACATCATATAGGAAGTATGTGGCAAACCCAGGAATGGAACTCAGCTCTCCGGTACTACTCCAGAGAATGTCCTTTCTCTCCCTGAATCCCTCTGTCTCATTCATTGCCAAACCTGTGTACTGAATGAAGCAGAAGTTCTGTAGAACAAATAATACGTGATTGTGTAATTATAGATTGTACCATAATGCTTACACACAAGGGAACCAAATTAAGGTTCCACATGAAGCCTTATTTCTGACATTTCTTAATTCTGAATGCTTAATTTTGCAACCTTAATATTTTTAACCTGTATTAATGTAATTTCCTAGTTTTTTTAAACAAGAAAATTGAAAAAATAATGGAATAATACTGACACACACACCTCACCCATGGATCATCAGCAGGGTTTGAATGTAGGACCTTTAGATCCACTGTACAGATCTCCAACTTGAGCTAAAGTATTAACTGGTAGCAGTAGTAGGTTATTATCTCTAAAAGGTCCAGCCACTAGATGGGGAAGGTGACACTTTGCCAGTGGCTTACACACTATTTGTAAGAGAGCAGTGAAATGTTGGGAATTAAGAATTCTGGGTTCTATTCCTGGCTCTAGAAGGTAGTGTGATCCAATGGTTACAAACAGCACAGCCAACCATATAGATATGGCACAACTATTCTTAAAGGCAGAGTGGCTAAGTAGATCAGACTAGGGTCTTCCATATTGGAGGCATGGGTTCTCTTCACAGCTCTGCCAGAAGCAATCTTGTGTGACCTCTTAGTTACCCCTTCTGTAGAAAGGGGGGGGATCCGAGGTCAGAGGCCTTGTCCAGAAGTAATGACTATGAAGACAACTGAATAGTTTTTGCTGAAACTTTCCAAAAGGCAGAAAGCAAACATGGAAAAATTTACCCAAGAATTGTTAAAGTTTAACAAAGTTAAAGCAACTGTAAATAGAAGCTTATAAAGGTAAGTGTATGCAACCGTAACTATAGATGTCGTATCTTGGTCTTAAAATGGTCTTAAAAAGAAAAATCATCCCTAAGTTGGCAGTTTATCAAAATTGCCCACAAATGAAACAAATTAATCATGAACACAATGATATCTTTCTAGAAAGAACTATAAACAATACCTTTGCCAGATATAGGCTGGTCAGACTCTGATAAAATATTCTGAAGTTGTATCAGCGCATTTCTGGCCTCCTCCAACTCCTTCCAGATCAGGAAGACATCTTCTCTGACACCAGCTACTGTGGGAGGAATAATGCACAGACTTTAATGCTTTCAGACAAATTCTGCTTTCACCTCTACACCTACTCAACAATCCTAAAGTCAATGGGGTTGCCTGGGTAGGTACCATTTTATTACTTTGTCCATAGGGTCCCTTTGCAGTGGGAACTCCTCTCTCTAAAAGGGGTTCAAGGAATATACATGAGCAGAGAGGCACCAGCAACGAAGCTTCACTTGAGATGCGTTGCCTGGGCTTAGGGGTCTGGGCCCTAAAACAGAGGTAACACAGCCTCCTGGGTTTGGGGTGGTGGGTTTTGGTTATAGCCTGTCCCATGGTGAAGGGCAAATCCTCCTTCCCAGCATGGGAAACTCCACAAGGAAATTCTCATAGAATTCCCCTATGTATTTTAATGCAGAAGTGGGAAATCCAGCCCTCTGTTCTTTTTTTTTTTTTTAATTAAAACTGGCCTTTGCATGAGAAAGCCCAACCCTGAAATCTAGAAAAGCTGACATTTTCAGTTGCTTCAAATTCCTACAACTACTGAGCAGATGTACTTGTAACTTTAGCAGTCCCTTAAGTATAAGTGATGTGATTTTAGCAATATACATTTGCCCTCCTGCTACAACTAACCAAAACCTTAATGATACTAATGACACCTAAATAATTTGTAAAATTGGTTTCAATTAGGCAGACAGGTGTGAATGAAATAGATTATTCAGTGCAAACCCCAAAGTTAGAGTAGATCTAAGACCATTTTAAAAATTCAAGAGATACTTTGCCCTTGATTAAAAGTTTAAAATTGGTCTTTAATAGAATTAAAGTATACAAAAGCTGCAAGTTCAAAGCTGAAAAATAGAGACGGCATGTACTTCTGTTTCAAGAAGTCTACACAATGCTGTGAATAAATTAGGTAGCGTGGTCTATGAGAACTTAATACTGTAATATGGATCAGAAGGAAGAATGGCATAATAGAACAATACGAGATGTAAAAGGATTGAATCATAAGTGCTCCTTTCTGTAAAACCAGATTAGTAGCCTAAATGCTGAATTACATATTACAACACTGAATTAGTCCAACTATATCTTAACATCTGTTGATGCAATCCAGTGTACCCAAAACAATTACAGGATATGCCATACTTGATAATATACTCAACATATCTCTACTAAAATAAACCATCAGTTAACCTACACCAAACAAAACCCGCTCACTTTGCCTGTTCAATAAACATTGTAGAATTGCCTTAAATGAACAATACATATATATTTTTTAAATACATCAACACAGTTTTAAATGTGAAATGCAGTTAATTTTCCACATAATCTTTTATAATGTGTTATTGTACACTGCCATCTCCTGGTATCTTCTTGTATTTCAAGAGTTCTGTTTTAGCCAATACAAGTTAACATGAAAATCAATCTCTCCAAAATCATAAAAAGTTAAAGCAAAATGGAACATTCCACAGCATAAAACTGAAAAGGAAGAATAAAAGTATAAGTTTCTCATTGACCTTAGAAGATCAAGAAAAATATTCTGACCAAAACACTTGATTCAGTTTCATTTTAAGAAACACCATGCTTAAAACATGACAATTGGCAAAACTGTAGCAGAGTTATATAAGAACAAAAATTTGCAATTATATATATATATATATAAAATCAAATAAATTACAACTACCAGGCCATTGAACATGTACCAGCTACAGTGATGTGGAAGTAAAACCACCAAATATAAATCAATCATATATGTATTATCGAGGTATTGAACATAAGGTTGTGCTGACGAATGCAATTCAGAAAAAAATATTTCCTTCCCAAATCATCATCTCCTACTAAAAGGGTTTCAATTTTGTGAAGGTTTTAAATGTTTCTGTTGAAAAGTTGAAAAATAGAAGCATTGTAAATGTTCTGCTGGTTTCTCCAGGTCTTTCTAATTTATATGTTTTGAAAACTTACTGTATGTACTGATAATGTATCCAGTATGGGACATGTATTGAATTCAATATTACACAATAAAACATTTATTGACATTTTTCACTTTCTTTTATGCCACAGCATTGTGAAATCAAATACCATACCCGTTTGATAGCAGAGGTATTTGGTGACAAATCCTTTAGATGATAAATGCATTTTACTACAGTCAAGCAACACAATATTTTTTTACCTAGGTAACAACCAGGATTTACAAGACCAAGGACAAGATGTCAAAGCAGGTCCTACCTGGGGTCTAGTCCCCCACAGCAGGCCAACCTCTCCAGAGATTGCTCCAGCATCATCCCCAGCAACTCCTTTTTCTCCGACTGAACGGTTCGTCTCCCCCTTTTTTCTGCCCCACCCACTACATCCAGCACATCCTCACATCCACAGTCATCTTCCTCCACCTGAGAAGCCACAGGAGAGAAAAACTGCTCCTTAAGGCCCCCTGAGAATCCCCACACACACACACAAATATAAAAATATAAACATCAATATCCTTTATATGTCCCAAGTGATCTCAATCATACTGTCCTACTCCTCATCCTTCCTTTCTCCTGCCCCCCTCTCCGATGCTGGCTCTCCTGTTGACCGTGTCTTAATATTCATTTTTCCACTAAATATTAACAGCCCTCAACAGCACTGCTGCTGGTGCCCACTTTTATTGCAATTACCTAATTTTCGAGCATGGATGTAGTATCTCTACTTCGGGGGAAATCAAGCACTGACCCACTCCAGCCGAACAGCTTGTCAGTTTAACTGTCTCCTTGGATCTACCTGAAGAACTCAACAGTTCCATTTCATAAAGGGAAAAGAACTCAGTGATGTCCAGTGGGGTTACAATGGAAACAGGCAATACGCTGGATAAATATGCCTAAAGCTTTTATATTTACTCTCCACTAGCAGCAAGAATGAAAGTTGAGCTTAAAGTTTGTTTTCTTCTGCCTGATTCAGCACCATGTTGCACTAATTTTGTGCCTATGTAACTCCACTGATTTCAGCAGAATTACACCAGCATTAAGCAAGAGTAACACAGTGGTAAATCAAGCCCCTTATTTCCTTTACACAATAAGCTCCTATTTTGTGCCTAGCTAACATTTAAAATTGTATGACTGACTCAATGTTAGAAGGGTAAAATAGTTATTTAACTGTGTTCAAACCCTTACAATGAGTAATGTTTCAAAATTATTAACAGAATTTTAGAATTGGGTTCCAGACGTTTAAAACCTTTTACTAAATATGTACTACCTATTATAGTACCAGTTATGTACTTCACAATACAAATAAAGATGGATTTCCTGCCTGGAGAGCTTGCAATCTAAAGTAGTGATAGCTAAAAGGCTGAAAAAGAGCAAGAAATAATAACTAAAAATTTAAATTGCGAATGGAGCATTTTAACTTGGTAGAATGTATACCCACTTTGCTGTACTGAATCAAACCATGTCTCTGTGTGTGTGTGTGCGTGTGTGTACACATACAAACTACAACTAACATACAACACCCCAACAAGCATCCCTTTCCACCTCCCAATTGCTGAACATCCTCACACACACACACACAAAATCAATCTGTCCCAGTCTTACCTCCCAGCAGCTATATCCATCCTGTAGCCTGCTTCAAAAACTACTCCAACCCCATCTGATTTCACAACCAAGATACCAAACTAGCTTACAACCACCAGCAAACTAAACAAAGCAAAACAAAAAAACGGAAAACCAGCACCAACATTTCTAAAAGTCCAAAAAAACGCAAAAAAAAAGAAAAGGAAGAAAATTAATTTACAGAAGAGACTGGAATATTAATTAATTCTGTGATCATTTGACTCAGATCAGGCTTTACAAAGGGAGAACAGACAAATGCAAGAAAATTAGACATTTTAAGTTGCTCAGACTTATTTTGCATACAAGCCAAGATGGGGAATTTAACTTCTTCCTGCAGAACCCTGCCTCCGCCACTGTGTGGCAGTAGAATACAGTAGCATTCTTTAAAGTGCTGCTGTTTAAAGGCAGCACTTCAAAAATTAGGTACACAGGGTAGCACTGGAGATGTATTTGCCTGCATACCTGGAATGTTAGATAACAGAGAAGCAAATCCTGATCTCCTTTCCACCGGGGGAAAGGCCAGTGGGATGCTATGCAAGTGAATTCTGCAGCCGATGCACTACCATGGAGCAGGGCTCCATGGGGGTTCTCTCCATAGAATAGGAAGTGGGGTTTGGACAGGGTTTCCAACTTTCTAATCGCACGAAACTGAACACCTTTGCCCCACTCCCTGCCCCACCCCTTCCCCAAGGCCCCAGCCCGCCCCGTCCTTTCTCTGAGGCCCCGCCCCTACTCATTCCATCCCCCCTCCCGCACCCTCACTCACTCCTCATTTTCACCAGGCTGGGGCAGGGGTCTGGGGTGCGGGAGGAGGTGAGGGCTCTAGCTGGGAGTGCGGGTTCCAGGGTGCGGCCAGAAATGAGGGGTTCAGAGTGTTGGAGGGGGCTCTGGGTTGAGGCAGAGGATTGGGGTGTGGGAGGGGGTATGGGCTCTGGCTGGGGGTGCGGGCTCCAGGGTGCGGCCAGAAATGAGGGGTTCAGGGTGCAGGAAGGGGTTCCAAACTGAGGTGGGGGTTGGGGTGTGGGAGGGGGTGAGGGTTCTGGCTGAGGGTGCAGGGGGTTGGGGTGCAGGCTCCGGGAGGCAGTTAGGGTGTGGGAGGAGTGGCGACATGTCCTCTGGCTCCTAGGCGGAGGCGTGGCCAGGCGGTACAACTTCTCCTACCAATATAGCTACTGCCGTACATGGAGGTGGTTTTATTATGTCAACAGGAGAGCTCTCTCCCATCGACACAGAGCGGCTACACAAGCAATCTTACAGCAGCGCAGCTGCATCAGTACAGCTGTGCCACTGTAAGCTCACTGGTGTAGACATGGCCTCAGTTTCCAATTATTTCCTTTTGTAGTTTATTCCACATATGCAAGAAACACTTTCAAAACACATTAGAGGCTAATCAGCATTTTTATTATTATTGCCCTCTGCATCATTCAAGAAGGCACCCTGAAACAAGAGACATCAGACATGGAAGAAAAGAGTAATCACGGCAATATATTTTCTGCTCTGAAAGGATTTAGAATCTAGACACAACTGGAGTTTTCTGATTGGTTGTCAGTGATGTCATAACCATGGCTATAATGCTTAGTAATTGCACAAGGCTAATTGTCTTCCTTTTTAACTTGTAAATTCTAGTCCATAATAGCAATAAGACATACCACACAATGCATTTCAAAGAGATTACTGCACTTTTAGGTAATTAAAGCTACTCATCATTCACCTTTAGAAACAGTGGCATAGAAGTAATTTCAGATATGCAACATCTACTGAAATGCTCCCACCACACCCCTAGCATATATACAGCAACACCCTTCCCTCTTTCCAAACAAAACGATCTTGTTCTTTTCTGTGTATCTCTCTCATACACACAAAGCTCTGTCCATTTCTCAACTTCTTCCTTCCCCCTCTGACCACGTACATGGTATCCACCCTTTCCCACTCAGAGGCCAGCCATTTGTCCTGCCCCCTCTCCCAGATGGTGAAGTGGGAGCACTGCTCACGCTTACGTTTATTAACACTTGGCTACATTTCCTAAATTACACTGTTATTCTGAAGGTTTTAAGAAAGAACATGCTTTTATTATTTTTACCTAAAGGCGCCTTTCCTTTCAATTTTCTTGAATTCTGGGTGGCTAGACTTTCTCCATCCTCTTCACTCTTTGGTATAGGTCCAATTATATCTATGTAGTCAGTTCTCTCAGCAAACGCATGGAATCTGTAATATAAAAAGGGGTTTCATCTCTAAGTAAAGTATGTAAATACATCCCTAGTTTATCCCTTCATTATGTACCTCGAACTCATTGATTTCTGTTACTGTATATTCATACGGTGAAGAGGCCAGAAATTGGGGTACTTCAGAAGAGGGAATACCATTCTTCAATATGAAGACACTAGCATAAATGTTCTGAATCATTTCCTTACCTATTTCAATGCATCAAGCATACTATTAGCTCTTAACTGACGTTGCATGCTGATCAGGAATATTTGTTGAAGTGTCCAAGACGACCCTGGAGTCTTTTTAATCAGGGCATCCTGTAAGTTCAGAGCCCCACAAGTGCCTTTATTGAACTACTGATATACAAGCCAGGGAGACAGGCAGAGCTCAAACATCCACCTGAAAATATTCCACAGGAGGAGACAAATTATTCCAAACACACTGAGGGTGTATTTCCATGGTACTTGAGCCGTAACATCTGATTAATGCAGGCCTCGCAGAAAGGGAAAGAAACAGGCCTTTCCAAAACAGGGATGTACAAGAAACAAAGGCACTAACCATGGGGATCCGATGGATCCCTGACTAGAGCTGTGGAACAGCTCGGCCTACACTTTCCTCCAGGCTCCCTTCTGGTTGCACAGCCAGCTACCCAGCTGCCTGCCCTGCACCTGTGCACAGCTACCCAGCTGCAAGGTGTTATTGCTGGTCCACCGAGCATTAACATTCACACTAGATATCGGCAGAATTATTTAGGGCTCAGGAGGGATCATACCACATAGAACGGTTCTGCCCAGCTCCCCAGTGCCACTACCACAGTTCTGCAGAGCCTCCACAAGATGGCATTCCTGAGGAGGGACTGCCACCATGCCCATAATTATTATTATTTATTTGGATTATGGTTGTGTCTAGAAGCCCAAATCAGGTTTGAGGACCCATCAGCCTAGTCACTGTACCAAAACAGAGCAGACCTTGCCCCTAAGAGGTTACAACCTAAAAAAAAAGATAAGACAGACAAACAGAAATAGATAAACAACAACTAAATTAACGTAATATAAATATATACAACTCCTTAGTTTCCACCCTCCTCCCCCCCCTCTCCCACCACCATCACCCTTCTCCCTAAATCTACGGCCACTGTTCAGGACACAGCCAATCTGCATGTCACTGCCATTGCCCACCCAATGGGCCCTCCTTCCACCTTCTCCACCCCAAGGGAATACATTCAACCTCAGTCAGCTGGGGGGAAAACCCTGCCCAGTGTCTGAAGGCTGATACCTGCCTCTTCTCCCTGTGGAGCTGGTCACCTAACTGCTCCCCAGAAGGACGGGGCAGGTTGCCTCCCTCCCATGTATCCAGCAGGGACAAAGCAGACTCTGGGGAGGCATGGTACAGTGCGGAAACTCCCCTCTATAAGGGCTGATGGATAACATCACCTCTGCTTCTTGTTGTCCCAAGACCTGCCTTAAATTAGGTAACATTGCAGCAGTTCTGACACTTCCTTTTGTGTGTTACAAGTCATCTAGCCAGCCCTCTGTACTGAGGCAGGACCACGTATACCTAGACAATCCCTGACAGGTGTTTGTCCAACCTGTTCTTAAAAATGTCCAGTGATGGGGACTCCACAACCTTCTTCGGAAGCCTAGTCCAAAACTTGACTATCTTTACAGTTAGAAAGTTTTTCCTAGTATCTAACCTCAATCTCCTTTGCTGCTGATTAAACTGATTACTTCTTGCCCTACCTTCAAGGGACACAGAGAACAATTGATCACTGTCCTCTTTTAAACAGCCCTTAACATATTTGAAGACCGTTATCAGGTCCCTCCTCAGTCTTCTTTCCTCAAGACTAAACATGCCCATTTTTTTAACCTTTTCTCACAAGTCAGGTTTTCTAAACCTTTTATCATTTTTGTTAATCTCCTCTGGACTCTCTCCAGTTTGTCCACATCTTTCTTGAAGTGCAATGCCCAGAACTAGACAGAGTACTCCAGCTGAGGCCTCACCAGTGCTGAACAGAGTGGGACAATTACCTCCCTCCCGTATCTTACATATGACACTCCTGTTAATAAACCCCAGAATATTAGCCTTTTTCGCAACTGCATCATATTGTTGGCTCATATGCAATTTGCAATCCACTATAATCCCCAGATCCTTTTCTGTAGTACTACTACCTAGCCAATTATTCCCCATTTTGTAGCTCCGCATTTAATTTTTCCTTTCTAAGTGTAGTACTTTGCATTTGTCTTTAATAGATTTTATCTTGTTGATTTCAGACCATTTCTCCACTTTATCAAGGTCGTTTTGAATTCTAATCCTGTCTTCCAAGGTGCTAAAAACCCCTTCCAGCCTGGTGTCTTCCAAAAATATTGTAAGCACACTCTCCTCTCCATTATCCAAGTCACTAATCAAAATACTGAATAGTACCGGGCACCCATGACAGACACCTTGGGCACTCCTTTAGATATTTCCTCCCAGTTTGACAGCCAACCACTGATAACTACTCTGAGTCTGGTCTTCCAACCAGTTTTTCACCCACTTTATAGTAATTTCATCAGAACACATTTCTCTAGTTTGCTTAGGAGAATGCCAGGTGGGACTGAGTCAAAAGCCTTCCTAAAATCAAGCTATATCATGTCTGCTGCTTCCCACATATCCACTAGGCCAGTAACCCTATCAGAGAAGGAAATTAGGTTGGTTTGGTAAAATTTATTCTTGAAAAATCCATATGGGCTATGAATTATTGTTGGCCTCTCCAGAAATTTTGTTATATTATGGGTGGAAACAAGGTTAGTGTGTGTTCAGTTCATGCCCCCATTTTGCACTTGCTCAGCCTGTAGTTGAACAGCTCCTGACTCCTGTCCAGGCTGCCTGTGTATGGCTTCATGAGCCATGGCATTAAGGGGTAGGCTGGGTCCCCAAGAATAACTATTGGCATTTCAACATCCCCAACGGTTATTTTCTGGTCCGGGAAGTAAGTCCCTTGCTGCAGCCCTTTAAACAGAGTAGTGTTCCTGAAGACGCGAGCGTCATGAACCCTTCCCGGCTAGCCCACGTTGATGTTGGTGAAACGTCCCTTGTGATCCACAAGTGCTTGCAGCACCATTGAAAAGTACCCCTTGCGGTTTATGTACTGGGTACCCTGGTGCTCCAGTGCCAAGATAGGGATATGGGTTCCATCTATCGCCCCACCACAGTTAGGGAATCCCATTGCAGCAAAGCCATCCACTATGACCTGCACATTTCCCAGAGTCACTACCTTTCGTAGCAGCACCTGAGTGATTGCTTTGGCTACTTGCATCACAGCAGCCCCCACAGTAGATTTGCCCACTCCAAATTGATTCCCGACTGACCGGTAGCTGTCTGGCGTTGCAAGCTTCCACAGGGCTATCGCCACTCGCTTCTCAACTGTGAGGGCTGCTCTCATCTTGGTATTCTGGCGTTTCAGGGCAGGGGACAGCAAGTCACAAAGTTCCATGAAAGTGCCCTTACGCATGTGAAAGTTCCGCAGCCACTGGGAATCGTCCCACACCTGCAACACTATGCGGTCCCACCAGTCTGTGCTTGTTTCCCTTGCCCAGAATCGGCGTTCCATGGATAGAACCTGCCCCATTAACAACATGATCTCCAAAGCACCGGGGCCCGCGGTTTGAGAGAATTCTGTGTCCGTGTCCATGTCCTCATCACGCTTGTCGCTGCGCTGCCGCCGCCGCCGCCTCCTCGCCTCATTTTTCTGGTCCTGGCTCAGCATAAACTCCATGAGAACACGCGAGGTGTTTACAATGTTCATGACTGCTGTCTTGAGCTGAGCAGGCTCCATGCTTGCCGTGGTATGGAGTCTGCAGTGTTCACCCAGGAAAAAAGGCGCAAAATGGTTGTCTGCCGTCCGTTGCTTTCATGGAGGGAGGGAGGGGTGAGGCTGTACCCAGAACCACCTGCGACAATGTTTTTTGTCCCATCAGGCACTGGGATCTCAACCCAGAATTCCAATGGGCGGGGGAGACTCCGGGAACTATGGGATAGCTATGGGATAGCTACCCACAGTGCAACGCTCCAGAAATCGACGCTAGCCCCGGTACATGAACGCACACCGCCGAATTAATGTGCTTAGTGTGGCCGCATACATTCGACTTTATACAATCTCTTTCCCAAATTCGAATTATATAAATTCGGATTAATCCCGTAGTGTAGACATACCCTGTGTGGACGGGTGCAGGGTTAATTCGATTTAACGCTGCTAAATCCGAATTAAAGTCATAGTGTAGACCAGGCCTTAATAAGACATGGATCTTTCCTATAGTACTAGCAATACCAGTGGCCACAGAACTAAATAAAGCATTAACAGTGTATAGCATCCAGTTCGTAGGTATGTTGGAACCTACCCTGGCAGGTTACATCTTAAAAGAACATGTCACTCATGTTACTGGTAAGGAAGGGTGGGGGAGTCTGGAAAGCCCCGGATACCTCATGTTGTTCCAAGAGGCATGGTACCTATTTATGTTGTTGTGATGTACAGCATGTGGGTTCACCTTGGATGAAGAAATCCAAAACAACACATTACAGATGAGGCAATGGGGACAAGGTCAAGCCAAGATTGCAAAAGCTGGAGAAGGCAAACACCGTATAACCTTGTGGGTTGGACATTTTCAGTATGGGACACAAACGTTATTACGACTTGCCAATGTTCTGCTCATTTTGTGTTTTAGCCTTTATGATTTTGTCCCTACATGCCTGTGCTATTCTTTTGTACTCATCCTTAGCTATTTGTCCACGTTTCCACTTTTTGAGGATTCCTTTTTGATTTTCAGATTATTCAAGAGCTCCTCAGGGAGCGATTTTGGCATCTTACTATTTTTCCTATGTTTCTTTTGCAACAGGATAGTTTGCTGATGCACCTTTAATATTGTCTCTTTGAGAAACTGCCAGCCAGTGCTGGAATTACAGGGTAGCTTGGGGGAATGGGACCCCTTACTACTTTTAGGGGATACCTCACTTCTGTCTTACAGCCCCCTTACTTCTCACTACGGTTTAAATGAAAGCAAGCCACTTGACATTCAGGGGCACACAACTTTTCTCCTATAATTTAAGCATTGCTACAAGCTCTCCTGAACGACTTTTTCCCTTAGATTTTCTTCCCATAGGACCTTACCTACCAATTCCCAGAGTTTGTTAAAGTCTGCTTTTTAAAAAAAGTCTATTGTCCTTATCCTGCTGCTCTCACTCCTTCCTTTTCTTAGAACCATGAAATCGATCATTTCATGATCGCTTTCACCCAAATTGCCTTTAACCTTCAGATTAACAACCAATTCCTCCCTTTTAGTTGGAATCAAGTTTACAATGACTGTCCTCCTGGTTACTTCCTCCACCTTGTGAAACAAGAAATTGTCCCTGGTACATTCCAAAAACTTATTGGACAGTTTGTATTTTGCCGTATTAGTTTTCCAACACATCTCTAGCACGACTGCTAACTATAAACATTGCAGCCTCTGCATAAAGCTATAAATTGTAATTAAGTCAGTAAGATGTTTGCTTTATGGTTACCTCCTCCTCCAACCCCACTTCACCCATTTCATTGTCTCATCCACCTGCTGAGTCTTGTCACAACTTTAACTGTGAATTATCTGGGACAGAGGCTGTCTTTTTACTGCGTGTTTGTACAATACCGAATACAACAGGGTTCTGAATTCCTTATTGTTGCCCACAAGTGTTACTGCAATACAGTATATAAAGCAATCAATCATCTGTTTCAGCATATTTTTGTGTCCATCTCTTTTCGTTGCACTTTTTTTTCTGCAGACCCAAGAATAGGTGGAGCTGACAGATTGTTTCTCATTTACATAGTAAGATGACTTAAAGAGAGAGACTGTGAGCACGTGTGTGGAGGGAAGTTTGGTCTGAGCACAGGAACTCCTGAGTTTTAATCCCAGCTCTTACAACAATTTCCTCTGTGACCTTAAGAAAATTACTTAACCTCTTTGTCTCAGGTTTATCATCAGTAAAATGGGAATAATACTCACTTATCTCCCAGGTATGTTGTAAGGATTCACATGTTTCTATCTGTATAGTCCTTCAAAAGTACTGAAATCATGTAGCAGTAGTAGTAGTATTCCCCATACCTTCCAGAAGTCAGTTGGCTCAGCTCCTTTAGGAAAAGAATGGTTTCTTCCTCCTTTGCATTAAAAGATACTGTGTGGATTGGGTACGGGCTGTTAGAAACCTTCTGCAAGAGTAGCTGCTTCATGTCCTTTGGAAAATCACCCACAGTAAAGTAATAAACAGCTTCAACCTATGGTAGATACATTATGCATATTATTAAACAGAAAACAATAGGAAGACTTATTTTGCATATAGCCGCTTTGGATTTATTCTAGCAATGCATTATGCTGACATGAGGAAAGAAAAATCAGTAGAGTTGACTCATTACTCAGTGGAGTTACACTAACATAAAACTGGTTGAAGTGACAGGAGAATCAGTCCCACAGCTATCACAGCCTAGTATCTGAGACAGAATATGGCAATAACTGCAGTACCTCAGGCACTGTGTAAGTATTGATAAATTATCACTTTTAAAAGAAGCCACTCTCCACATACACAGTAGGAAGCTCTGGAGCACCCACTAAAGAAAATAAGAGAAGATAAAACTGGTTGAGCCTGAGAAGGTATTAAGGAACCTTGAAGGTATTAAGGAACCACGTCCATGCCTTCATTCTCCTGTGAGGTACAGTCCTACAGTAAAGCAGATTCAATCCTCCATTAGACCCAGTGAGTGTTTCAATTTTTGCCTTCTAAAGGGTATGTGTACACTTTGAGCGGGGGCTGTAATTCCCAGTTCAAGGAGACATACCCGTGCTAGCTCTGGTTGAGTCAGCGTGCTAAAAATAGAGTGTAGCCTCAGCAGCAAAGCAACAGGAGGCTAGCCGCCCCAAGTAGATACCTAGCATCTTGGACTGCTACATGTAGTTGGGTGGCAAGCCTGTCCCACCACTTGTACTGCCAAGGTTACACTATTTTTGGTAACCAGTCACTCACCCAACCTTACACAGGTATGTCTCTTGAACTAGGAATTACAGCCACAGCTCAAAGTATAGACACAACCTTAATGGATCTTCATCTTAGTCCCCTGAATCCCTGATGAGCTAATAGACTGACACATGGGCATTTTTACCCCAACTTTCTCTGCATGCACAGAGGAGGCAGGATTCTCCAGCTACCCCACACAGTTAGTAGGTGTTGGGAACTGCAGGTTAAATACTGCTGACTCACTGGGGAAGGTGTGATTCATTAGATTCCACCTTGAGTGTAAGGGAGTGACGACTAGTCCTCTGGGAGAGTGACCTAGGATTTGAGACAGGTACGTCCTGAGGAAAGGAGCCCTAGGGAGTAGCTATGCCTGAAGTGAAGGACAGTACCAGGTTTACAATGGCGCCATTGCGCCGGACCCACATGCAGAAGGTGCCAATTATGGTTGCCAAGCAGAAGCGCTGGAAGCTCTCTAGAAGTGGGGGGGCCACTGGTGCCTGGACCATGGCCCCACCCCCCGTGCTCTACCCTGAGGTCTTGCCTGCGCTCCACCTCTCCCCTCTTGGCCCCACCTATGCGCCGCCCCACAGCCCTGCCCCGCTCAGCCTCTTCTCCCAGGCCCCACCTGCCACTCATTCCTCTCCGCCCCCTACTGCCAGTCACTCACCCTTAAGGCAGGAAAAAAGGCTATGCCCTCCCACTTTTAAAAGTTATGGGGCCCTGTTGCCTGCTGTCCGGTTTTCGACTGGAAAGTTTCGACTGGAAAGTCCGGTCGAAAAGCAGACCTGGCAGTGTCTAGTCAGCAGTCTGGGTGCAGGAGAACCCGCAATCAGCCTCCCCGCCAGGAGGGCGGGAAAAGCAGCTGCTTCTTCCTGGAGGAGCTGCAGCTCAGCTGGCAAGAAAGAGAACTGGCTCCCAAGAACCCAGCTCTGGTGGAGAGAAGTAGATACTGTCTCCGTGCCAGCCCAGGGGGATCCTGTCCACTCCGCCCCCCTGCCCTGCTGGGCTTGTCCCTGGCCCCTGCCTCACTCCAGGGACCAACCCTCCACCCTACCCTGCTGTGCTCTTGCCTCTGACCTCTGCCTCACTCGGGGACCAACACGCCCACCCCACCCAGCTATGCTTTTGCCCCTCCCTCGCTCTGGGGTAGGGTTGCCAAACATCCGATTTTTGACCGGAATGCCTGGTCGAAAAGGGACCCTGGCGACTCCGGCCCATTAAAAGTCTGGTCGGCACTACAGCAGGGGCCGAGGCTAAGGCAATCTCCCTGCCTGCCTTATCTGCACGCAGCTCCCGGAAGTGTCCGCCAGGTCCCTGCAGCTCCTAGATGCATGGGCGGCCAGAGAGGCTCCACGTGCTGCCCCCACCCCAATGCTGGCTCCGCAGCTCCCATTGGCCGGGAACCGTGACCAATGGGAGCTGCAGGGGAAGCACCTGCGGGCATGAGGGCAGAGCACGAAGCCTCACTGGCCACTCATGTGTCTAGGGGCCACAGGGACCTGGCGGCCGCTTCCTGGGAGCCACATTAAGCGCCACAGGAACCCCGTACCCTGAACCTCCTGCCCCAGCCCGGAGCCCTCTCCTGCACCCAAACTCCCTTCCCAGAGCCCACACTCCGCACACACACACCCCAACCCCCTGTCCCAGCCCTAAGCCTCCCGAAACCCTTCATTCCCGGCCCCACCCCAGAGCCCACACCCCCAGCCTGGAGCCCTCTCCCACACCCTGAACCCTTCATTTCTGACCCCACCCCAGAGCTCACACCCCCAGCCGGAGCCCTCATCCCCCTCCCGCACTCCAACCCCCTGCTCCAGCCTGGTGAAAGTGAATAAGGGTGGGGGAGAGTGAGCGACAGAGGGAGGGGGGTTCAGTTTTGTGCCATTAGAAAGTTGGCAACCCTACTCT
Organism: Emys orbicularis; assembly: GCF_028017835.1. Lineage (NCBI taxonomy): Eukaryota > Metazoa > Chordata > Testudines > Emydidae > Emys > Emys orbicularis. Next base: position 247,535,112 of record NC_088683.1, read on the forward strand.
GGGGACCAACCTCACCATGATGGCCCACAAAAGGTTAATCTGGCCCTGATGAAGGTTTAGGCTAAGTAAAGAAACCACAGGAGCAGCCAAGTCTGGGGAAACAGTTTAGCTACTGTACGTTTAATGTGGAATTATTTTTTTGTTAACAAAGCCAGCCTCCAGGAGTGAGTCACTTTATGACTCTACAATGAAGGTGTAGCTTTTGCCTGGAGCCAAGTGGGGACTCCACTAGTTTAAACTACACTACACTGAACATACACTAAATGAATTTTCATTGATAAGGTAATAGTTGTAATTAAACTCTGTTCCATGATGACCAACAGCCAAAAGAAAAGAACAGGAGTACTTGTGGCACCTTAGAGACTAACAAATTTATTAGAGCATAAGCTTTCGTGGGCTACAACCCACTTCGGACTCTCCTGGATGGTGCACTATCCCACCAGTGTGTTGAAAAATAATAATAAGGCATATGTGTGAGGTTCTCTACCAGTTGGCTGGATTTTTTAACATTCTCTTCAGACCCGGACCTACAAGGCCTGATAAGCCTGGTTTTTTTAGCCAGACAATACTGCAAATTGGTAATGTTTTCCCAAAAAAGCAGTGATTGTCACATTGCTAAAAAAATCAGACATAAGAAAATGTCACCCTTGGACAAATTAACTCCTCACCCAATTTAATTTTAATATCAAATCACACAGGGGTCAAGACTCATCCACCCTGGGTAGAGAACCACAAGGCCTAAGCACCACCTTACATCCCACTTAAAATAACTTCTCAAAGTAAGACTTAAGTGGAATCTTGCACTGGCCCTCTGCACATCCCCTGTGTAAACAGATAACTCAGTCCAAACACAGAGGGCCAAATTTACTATTGAATTTAGCTTTAAATGAGTTGTACCTATTTTCTCCAGCAATAAGTTTGTCCCAATGTGTCTTTGCTGCCAAAGGAATGGAGTGGCTGGCTAAAATTATGGTATATATTTTTATATCCTTTGGCTTTCCTTTAATGAGTAATGTAATATGGCCCTATTAAAAATAAACAGAATTTAACTGCAAAAATACTTGGTATGCTTTGGGCACTACTACTGTAAGAGAGTTGCTCAACCAGCTGGTGAGGCTACAATTTGGATGTCACATGAGAGTTTACAGAATTCCTGGAGTCAGCTAGTGCTAAGTTAAAACAGTCTTCACATATATTTTTGGATTTTCTTGCATATTTCAGTAAGCAATACAGAATAAAAATGACATCCTTTTCTTGAGTAATATTTAATATTAACATTTTCATTAAAAATATTTTGAAAAGTATATCTGGTGAAGACACTGGAGGGAAAATATTTATCTTACCCATCATGACTTCAGAACATATTTACCTTTCATGCTCCACGGGAAAACAAAACAAGTTTCTGCTTTCAGAACCTGATACATTTACATACGGTATTGGTAAATATGGGTTGTAACTGTACTGGAAAGAAATACCTTCTAGACAGCCACAAGTTCTCTCTTTAGCCCTGCACAATTCATTAGGATAAAACTTGCAATCCAATTCTCCACTGGATATTCTTGGGTTTACTGGAGACTTCAGAGGAGATGTATAAACTTACTGTCTCATCAATTATGGCTTCCAAAAGAGCCTCGGTGGAGCTGGTGGAGCTGATGGCTGGCATATGGTCCAACTTCCAGAGCCATTTAACAGCAGACTCTACAGAATATTCAGACACAGGAACGGCTTTCTGTTGCCACTTCACAAGATCTTGTGCAGTGCTGAAAATAATATTAGTGATTATTCAGGAGTAATGAGGAGCCACTGACAACACACAACAGCAGAGCTCAAAATATTTCTACTGTATTAGACCTTTAATAATAATAAACCACCAACTCTTGAGGTTGTAGTATTCCATTAATAGGACAGTAGTTAAAATACACATTTCTAAAACCAAACTAGTAATAAGATAAAGAGGCAAAATAAAACCCTCATACGGCACCACACGTTTGAAAATTAGTTTCTAAGGCAGTTGTTTCCAAGACAGAATTAAGATGACTAAAGAAATATAGCTGCTTTAAGAACAATTTCTAGAGCATATTTCCCCTTAAACATGCAAGAAACAATATAAAAGACCTATCTGACTATACAGGCTGGTGGGATGTGGTGGGGAGGGAACAGAAATATTCCAAGAGTAAGAAATAAATAATCAGTTTTAACAGTGTTGCCAAGCTAAAACAAATGACCATGTTCTCTAAAAACTGGGGAGACAGCATGGTCCAGTACTTAAAGCACATGACTGAGTGTCATAAAACCTAGGTTTTATTTCTCCCTTTACCCCTGACTTGCTGTGTCACCTTTGTGACTAATGAGTGATTTTTAGCCACTGTGTCATCTGTAAAATGGGATTAATACTTACCTACCTACCAAACCAGAAAGTTGGGATGTGGAGTTCATCAGTATTTTAAAAGTGCTTTGAAATTTTTGCGTTGAAGGCACTACAGAAGTGCAAAGCATGTGCGCATGTGCATGTATACAAAAAAAGAAGAAGAAAAACAAAAACAAAAACAAAAAACAGGTGGTTCTAGTCTCTGTGACATTCCAGAAAGCATGATTCGGAGAACTTCTAGCAAACCTGGGAGAGTAGTACTGTACGGTCACAGAAATATTTTTAAAAGATAAAATGTATTTTTGTCCTAAATCCCCCTCCACTGCCTGATAAATTCAGCAAATACTTAACTTTACTGTGCCTCAATTTTGATATAACTTTGCAGATCATCTTTAAAAAAAAGTGTGTGTGTGTTTTTCAAAGGCCACGTAAGCTCACTTCTGATCTTCAAACCTCAAGTGTATTGGGAGATGGGGAATTAAGCACTTCAGGGCACTAGAATCAAAACTATGGCATAAATCAGGGGCAAAATGACTTTAGGAGTCACAATCTAATTTTTAGTAGACTTTCTGAAGCCAGTTTTCAAAACAGTATGCATTAAATTGCTCACAAACCTTTGCGTACACATGACTTGCATGCACACAAACTCCCATCCTGACATGAATGTAAATCCTGTTTTGTGTGTGCAAACATCTATATGCTTGCATAAATAAAGGCTTGCACATGCACATGAATTTGAAAACCTGGGCCTATTTGTCACTGAATACGAATTAATTTACTCATATTAGGAAAGGAATACAGTCGTTTTGTTAAGGCACTGGACTGGGACTCAAGACATCTGGTTTCATTTCTCAGCTCTGCTACTGTGTGATTTAGTGTGTGACACTGGGCAAATCACTTTCTCTGTGGCGTAGTGGCCCACCTGTAAAATGCAGATAGCAATACTTCCTACCATGAAACAATACACGTTGGGAGAAAGGAACAGTACAGATGTACGATGCCTAACATAATGAGGCACTGAACTTGGTGGGATCCTTTAGGCACTACCATAATACAAATAATAATAACGACCATTGCTACTGCAGTAAGCATATCATCAGAATACAGATCTATACTCCACAGTACTTCTCTTCATCTCATTAACAAAAAGTAGAAAATAAACACCATTTCCCTTACCGAATGAGGTTAAACTTGTCAAGCTGGGCCACTTGCTGTGAGAGGACCATAGAAAGCGCATCACGGCACAGGTCAAATTCAGTTCTACACACAGTGCCAAAGTCCAGAACAATGGTGATGCACGATTCCAGAATCACTCCAAATATCTGCCGACTTTCACTGGTTACCCATTCCATTCTCTGCTTGTACAGCTCTATAGCTCCAGTTAGACAGTCCACAAAATGAAGAATTAGCTCTTTTTTGGCTGTCAGCTTTATTTAAATACAAGAGAGAATGAAAATGAAGATCGAAACAAATAACTCAAAGCAGTCCCAAGTCCAGCAAAGCTACAATGACTGATTTGTAGTGCCAGATATGCCAGCCAAGGTAGCAATGGAAACAACCCATTTTTCTTCCACTATTTCAGCAGCAAATACTTGACAAATGCCTCTGAGTCACTCACATATAATGAAAAAGCCACTGCACTTTATCCTAACTGCATTCCACAATATTTAAGCAAGCATAGGGCAGTGTCAGCTAGTTTGCATGACTTGTTTGTGACAAGATCAGAGCAATGTAAGCGACTTAAAAGAAATGGGGGCTTTGGGTGTTGGAAAGGACTGCAGAGCAGATGGATGGATATATTGGGGGCACTTGGAAACTAGTTATTAAGTTAGGGCAAGATTGTGACTTGCTCTTAAAAAGCTGTGCAGGGGAATAAGGGGATGTACAGTTCTTTCCTGGGGCAATGTAATCTCAATCTTGTCCTTAAGCAGCAGCTGAAAGGAAATTAAAAATGTTACTTTGTATTTTTGTTCAGGATGCCCAACATTCAGTATCTATTGGGCCTAAATATTTGTATTTAGGTATTTGGTGCAAATTAAAAAACAACTAACATCCCATAAGCCCCAGCCCCATCAGTAAATTAAGCAAAGCCAAGGCCTACCCCTGGAAAGAAAAATAATTATAAAACAAAAGAGAAATATATCTAAGACCTTCTCTGGACCTTATGACATTCACCCCAGGGTTCTAGGCAAAGTTATAGGCATTACCCTGACTCACGTACATAAGAATGGCCACACAGTATCAGACCAATGATCCATCTAGCCCAATACCTTGTTTTCCAACAACAGTCAGTGCCAGATGCTTCAGAGGGAATGAACAGAACAGGGCAATCAGCAAGTGATCCATCCCCTGTCATCAAATCCCAGCTTCTGGCAGTCAGAGGTTTAGGGATATACAGACCATGGGGCTGCATCTCTGACCATCTTGGCTAATAGCCATTGATGTACCTATCCTCCATGAACTTATCTAATTCTTTTTTGAACCCAGTTACATTTTTGGTCTTCATAACATCCCTTGGCAACAAGTTCCACAAGTTGACTGTGCATCTTGTGAAGAAGTACTTCCTTTTATTTGTTTTAAACCTGCTGTCTATTAATTTAGTTGGGTTACCCTGGTTCCTGTGTTATGTGAAGGGGTAAATAAAGAGCAGATGTTGTGAGAGAACTATCCACAATGACTCCAAGATCTCTTTCTTGAGTGGTAACAGCTAATTTAGACTTCATAATTTTTTAAGTATAGTTGGGATTATGTTTTTCAATGTGCATTACTTTGAATCCACATTGAATTTCATCTCCAATTTTCTTGCCCAGTCACCCAGTTTTGTGAGATCCCCTTGTAACTCCTCTCAGTCAGCTTTGGACTTAACTACCTTGAGTAATTTTGTATCATCTGCAACACTTTGCCACATAACTGTTTACCCCCTTTTCCAGATAATTTATGAATATGTTGAACAGTACTGGTTCCAGTACAGATCTTTGGTGGACCCCACTCTTTACCTCTTTCTATTGTTAAAGCCGACCGTTTATTCCTACCCTTTATTTGCCATCTTTTAACCAAATACTGATCCATGAGAGGACCTTTTCCCTCTTAGCCCATGACTACTTACTTTGCTTAAGAGCCTTTGGTGAGGGACCTTGTCAAAGGCTTTCTGAAAGTCCAAGTACACTATATCCACTGGATCAGCCTTGTCTACATATTTATTAGAATTCTTTGAGGGTCAACAGATTGGTAAGATATAATTTCCCTTTACAAAAGCCATGTTGACACTTCCCCAAAAAATCATGTTCCTCTATGTGTCTGATAATTCTGTTCTTTACTATATTTTCAACCAATCTGCCTGATACTGAAGTTAGGCCTACCAGCCTGTAATTGCCAGGATCACCTCTAGAGCCTTCTTTTAAAAACTGGCATCACATTAGCTATCCTCCAGTCATCTGGTACAGAAGCTGATTTAGCAACAGGTTACACACCACAGTTAGGAGTTCAGCAATTTCATATTTGAGGTCCTTCAGAATTCCGGGGTGAATACCATCTGGTCCTGGTGGCTTATGTCTCTTTAATTTATCAATTTGTTCCAAAACCTCCTCTATTGACACCTCAGTCTGGGGCATTTCCTCAGATTTGTCACCGAAAAAGAATGGCTCAGGTTTTGGAATCTCCCTCACGTCCTATGCAGTGAAGTCCAATGCAAAGAATTCATTCATCTTCTGTGCAATGATCTTGCCTTCCTCGAATACTCCTTTAGCATCTCAATTGTCCAGTGTCCCCACTGATTCTTTGGCAGGCTTCCTGCTTCTGATGTACGTAAAACAAATTTTTGCTCTTATTTTTTGTGTCTTTTCCTAGCAGCTTTTCACATTCTATTTTGGCTGCCTAATTCTACACTTTGCTTGCCAGAGTTTATGTGCCTTTCTATAATCCACCCTAGGATTTGACTTCCAATTTTTGAAAAATGCCTTTTTGCTTCTAATCACCCTTTTTACTCTGCTGTTTAGCCACAGTGGCTTTTTTTTTTTTTTTTTTTGGTCCTCTTACTGTTATTTTATTTGGAGTATAAACTTAGTTTGAGCATCTATTATGGTGTTTTTAAATAGTTTCCATGTGGCTTACAGGCATTTCACTTTTGTGACTGTTCCTTTTAATTTCCAGTTAACTAGCTTCCTCATTTTTGTGTAGCTCCCCTTTTGGAAGTTACATGCTAATGTGGTGGGTTTCTTTGGTATTTTTCCTCCTACAAGGATGTTACATTTAATTACATTATGGTCGCTATTACCGAGCAGTTCAGCTAGATTCACTTATTGGACCAGATCCTGTGCACCACTTAGGACTAAATCAAGAATTGCCTCTCCTCTTGTGGGTTCTAGGACTAGCTGCTCCAAGAAGCAGTCTTTAATGGTGTCTAAAAATTTTAACTCTGCATCCCATCCTGAGGTGACATGTACCCGGTCAATATGGGGATAGTTGAAATCCCCCATTATTACTGGGTTTTCTGTATTTGTAGCCTCTCTAGATTCCCCGAGCATTTCACAATCACCATCACCATCCTGGTCAGAGGGTCGGTAGTATATTTCTACTCATTATTCAAGCATGGAATTTCTATCCATAGAGATTCTGTGCTACAGATTGATTCATTTAAGATTTTTACTATAAATTAACTCTATGCTAATTTATGTAAGGTCATTTGCATGCTACTCCCCCATCTCCCACAGGTTCTCCAATAGTGAACATACATGCTTGGAGACTAGAAGTTTTCCAAATAAAATTCCATCAGAAGTAGAAACTTTGAGCTCTCCCTTAGAGTGTCATTCTACAAACCTTCTTTGTCTGGTTCCTATCTTACACTATCTATTGATGTTATCTGATTTGCATCAATAGTTCTGTAAACCATTTCTCAGGAACAAATAGCAGCCAGATGGGATAACCCAGGATTAGATGTTAGAAACTGAACTGGTTGCAGAAAAGATGATGGAATAAGACTCCCTGAAATTGTATTTTTCCCCAGGTTTAAACCTGATGCCTGTTCTGGATGCCTGGGAACTGGGGAGGGAGTCTGAATATCAGAAGATGATATGCTATTTGTTTTTTAAAGTCTTTACTCTTATGCATTAGCTTTTTTCTTATTCGCTGATGCACAGATCTCTTCAATCAGAATCCATCTTTTCAAATAATGGGACAGATAGCAGCTACTACTAACATGCTCCTTAGAGCACAAGTCTGGGCAGAGTTCCATCAAGCTTTATTCACAGACTATACTAAATCCTTTGTGTCCTGTTGGCACTAAATGATGGGTTATGACAGTACATTATATCTCTTCATTTGAGTACCTCCATTTGTTTTACTGGTAACCACTCTATTAAACTCAGTTTAGTCCTATTCCTTTTTAAGCCTTCTCACTTTCATAATAGGGTAAATCTGTTACTTAGAAATTTCAGCCTTCTCTTGAAAGCTTTACTCCAAGCTTCATACGGACTAATGTATCATTAGCCCTCAGAAAATAAACCCAACTTCTAGATCATTAATCATCTGGCGCAGTAGAAATAAAATCATCAAAAGATAAAGTTCCCATTTTGGAAATACATCAGTTTCCTGTCAGCATTTCTTTAGAAGAGGAGATACTTCAGTCACATCATTTTGTTACACTGATATTATCTTTTAAATAGGGGGAAAGTTATTACTCTATTGAACCACAAGTCAGTCGCACTTACATTATATACTCTGCCGTCTTGTGCTCTCAAGTATTGAGGAAACAGACCGTCTGCATACCGAGAAGCCACAAATTTCCCCAAGGTGGACACATAATCTACATTCAAGATTATAAATGGTTGCCAGTTATAGGGACTATTTTCATTATGAACTGTTTTTCTAAATCATATGCAACAGAAGAGAAGATAAATGGCACTGTCATTAAACTCTTTTCTTTTGGTAAGCCAAATAACATTTTTACAGCAACCTACAAACCAAATTCAGTAACGCCTCTATAGAAGGGACAGTAAGGTTCTTTGGATAAAAGGCGGAATTTTTCCACTAAGTGATTGATACATGTTGCAGGACAGATCCTAAAAAAAGTTACTGTCTGAATTTAGGTTCATGCAGCTGAGAGGGAGGATTTGTACTATCTATGTGATGTTAGTGATCTTTAAAAAGGCCGAGTTGTAGAAATCTTTAAAAAGGTTGAGTTGTAGAAATTATTCTCATCTCCTAGAACCATGTCTAGTTATATCTAATGGGGAATAAAAAAAATCTATCATCTTGCTTACTGGTAGCAAGCTGCTTGTGACTTTAGATTTCTGCAATTCAACTTTTGTATTTTCCATTTACATCTTAAAAGCAAGTGCAAGTATTTGTCAGTCAAAAGAGAAAAAAATCATGGATGGATGATGCCCTCCCATGACATATATGGAAAGGAGCAAAAGTGGATGCAGCTGAAGGCATGTCTACACTGCAACGAAAGGTATGCAATTTGCAGTACAGGTAATATAACTGAAGCGCTAGCTTTAATCTAACTAGTGTACTAAAAATAACAGTGAAGATGCGGCAGCAGGAACTTCAAGCATGTGCTAGCAATGCGAGTTTGTCCCTAGAGAGGCTTGTACAGCCTGTGTGAGGCTGGTGCCACTGCATTTATGCTGCTGTTTTTATCATGCTAGCTAGATTAAAGCTAGCACAGGTATGCCTACCCGAGCTGCAAATCACATCTTCAGTTGCAGCGCAGACATACCCTGAAGAAGGAAAAGCATGTTCTCTGCTCCCTTGACAACAAAAGTTTCTTGACAGTAGCTCTGCATAGCTGGGACTCCACTGACCGGAAAACATAGGGCATGTGAATATTTAACAGCCACGGAGCAGCTATTCTATGCAGCATGTTCCTCTGCTAACCCAGTGGCTTTTTGCTGGTAAAACCATGCTATAAGAAGTATTCACTCCTCTCAGCATCGTATACCTCCTTAATCCAGAGAGGAGTGAGTGTGCAACCTCTAGCCTTCTAGTAATGAAAGCAAGGCTCCTGGCAGGGGAGAATAGAGTATTGCTGGATGTGCAGTGCTAGACTCTCAATTCCCCATGGCTCCAAGCCAGCTGCGTTCTTAAATTAAACAGCATAAAACAATTATTAATACATTACAACTACTGCTTCTTAAACTGTAAATTCTTCATGTCAGGGAATGCCTTACTGTGCTCTGTAGAGCGTTATTATGTAAATGATTTATAATTATTATTTCTCACAAACTCTCTCCTCCAACTGCTGCACAACTACAAATTATAATTTGGCTTTGATATTGCAGAGTTTGACTTTGCAAGAAAAACAGCCTGAGTTTAAATCTGATATTGAATTACCTGTCTAAAAATTAGCAAAATGTTCAACTAGAAGCACAATAATAATTTACGGCAAGGAGCTCAGGAGGATCTTCGTGTTTTCAGTCCAGGAAGGACAGGGTTCTTATGGCAGTTACATTTTCGGGCTCCACGAAAAAGGTTTTGCATGTACTGATTCTGGAAAATTCAGTATCTAAAGTTATTTCACAAATGTAGCTAGACTGAGATCAAGATTAAAGTGAGGAACATGATGGTACAGATTAAAAAGAATAGTCTGTCTCTCTCTCTCCCTCCTTGAGAGATGAGCAGCCATGTGGGATATGTTCCCAAGCTAAGGTGAAGATGCGGAATGTGACTTCCCTTTCTCTTTTCTAAGATAGCACCAAAAAAAGAAACAATTTTAAAGGCTCCACACCATATACTGTGCTGCTAAAAAGGAGCATGGAGCTCTGGACTATTCCAAGTCAACTTTTAGCTTTTACCACTGGCTTCCCTCCTACCTTCCCTGTGCTGAAATCCAATTTGTGATAAAATCTGAGAGAGGGACAGTTTGTTTCTCTTGAGTCCGTGACGCTGAAGCCACTGAGAGGATGAGATGAGAGGCTGTACATCCAAGTCCCACAAAGTGCGTTTCGGTCTCCTTTCCTTCTCTTTTGACTTCCCCTTGTGGGCAATGTTGGAATCTGACTTTTCTTGCTCTCTTTTGTGTTTCATATCAAAGGTAACCTCTATCAAGAGAAAAAAACATGAATGTTTACACTTACCAAAAAATTGTTTATTCCCTCCTGCCATCACTTGTCTCACCATTCCTTTTGCAAGGCATTTTTTATATTTATCTCTCTACCTTTTTCTCATTCTACTGAAAAGTGTGCTTAACTATGGAAAGTCACCTTCAATTCCAGGCGTTTACCAGCTATCATGTCCCTCTCCCTCTTCTATGCACATTCACTTCAGTAAATTGGATTTATCACCAAAAATTGCTCTTTGTTTTGAAACCCAAGAACTGGGAAAGCTACATCCAGTCTGCCAGAAAGCAACCCTTCGAACCCACAAGAGACTTCACCCCAAATACTGGGACAAATAATAGGCAATCATAACATGCACATCAGAAGCTTTCTATTGTAAATCATCCAAGAATACATGCAAAATATTTCTACTTCTTAAGATACTCACGGTCACTCCAGGCAACTCTTTTACACAGATTTCCGGTCATTCTGGACTTCTTGATTTGGGATCCTTCTTTGTTTGCCTCTTAAAAGCCTGAAGAATTAAAACCAAACAAACACTATTCAATATAGTACCACTCAGAGGCCCGATCACGACTGAGACCTTATTGTTCTAGGCAATTACAAGTATAAAATAAAAAAATAGCTTGTACCACAAAGAATTTACCATTTAGAAGGCCAGTCTTAGAAACACATGCATAACTTTAATCATGCAAATAGTCCCATTAGATAACATTATGCATGTGTGAGACTGCAGTATCAGGGCCTAAATGTGGAAAAGACACAACAGGTGGGTGTAGAACAAAAAGGTAGCAGGTGAGACACGTGAAAGTAACAGGACCGCACCTACTGGCTGAGTGTGCAATTTTGAGGCTTCAAGATTTTTAACTTTAATTTGATTTTTTTTTAAATAAAATGAATGAACAAGAGATATTTATGTATCACTAGTAGGCCACCTCCCTAACTGTTGTCAGCAGGGAGTTTACCATGGACATTACTGCAGAGACAGGATAAATTACCATATAATTAATCTGTAACAAAAGAATGACTATTCCTCCCTCTTTGCCAAATCAATAGTGTTATTTTTATCTCTTGTATATTAATCTATCAACTATTATAATCTAGGAAGACACTAACAACACTAAATGCAAATGCAACCTTAGTTCTTAGCAGGGTGGATAAAAATCAATGATTTAAAAAAAATAATAATAAAAAAACGGATTTTTTTAATTTAAAATTGGCTTTTTTGATAAAATGCTTTTTGACGGGAAAAAACCTATCTAAAGATAGTTTTAATTAAGACACATTATAGCTCAAAGATATCTCATCATGGAATAGGGATTATAAATTCTAATTCTATAGTATGAGAATATATTCATGTAATGTTTAAGAAAAGTTTTGTAAATGAGTTCCAATAGTTCGTGGATTAGGGACAGGAGCGCCGCCAGCTTTTCTGCCGCCCTAGGCGGCGACTGCGGCGGTATTTCGGCGGCGGGACCTTCCGCTGCTTCTGTGGGGGGCGGCATTTCCCGCCCCGAAATGCCGCCCCCCACAGAAGCAGCGGAAGGTCCCGCCGCCGAAATACCGCCGCAGTCGCCGCCCCCCAAATTGTAGTGCCCTAGGCGACCGTCTAGGTCGCCTAATGGGTTGCGCCGGCCCTGATTAGGGACCCAATCTTATGGGGTTCCAGAAGCTTCTGCATAGATTTTTTAGGTTAATCTTTCTATCTATCCAATGGGACTCAGTGCTCAGTCTAGAAGATACCATCAGAGATGCTTAGTTTTGCAGTTCTCAAACTGTGGATTTGTGTCTCCAGAGATAACGCTTGTTAACAACAAAAATGTTTTTAAATAAAAATAAATAAATATAGAGGAAAGAAATAACAGACCTCAACCCTATTGTCCCTCTGCAAATTTGTGTACACAGAGTCAATCCCTTACCTCTCTCTCCAAGTGCAAAATTTCAAAAAGTTCAATGAAGAGAAGATTGTTGGGGGCAGAATAGATCTGGACAAGGAGAAGAAGTCTGGAGATAAATGTGAGAAGGGAGGGACAGCAGTAGAAACAAAAGTGAAACTGTTTGAGCAGTATATTCCAGAAGTCTTGAGGTCTTTCTGAGTGTAACCTTCATTGATTTGAAATCTACCATACCATTCTCTCACTAGAAGGGAAAACCTATAATGGCAGCAGGCCGTAAAAGAGATCCAGTTTGGGAATATTTTCATGAAGTTCCTCTACCTGTGAGTAAGACAGGCATGTGTGCAAAATGCAAACAGTGCAACAAAGAAATGCAAGGCCTGGTTGCCCGAATGAAACAACATCATGAGAAGTGTTCCTTCTCAGGAGGAAGCTGCACTGAAGATGATGAAAGGAACACGTCGGAACAGGCAGGATCTTCAGGTGAGTAAACTTTTTTATTTCATACTTCTTTCTTAAGGACTACCTGTCTTCCTTCTGGACTATTCTTTAATTCTCATGTTTGAGCAAAAAATATAGTTGTTACTCTATGGTACTATCATTTTAGATGCATTTGTGATACAAAAAAATATCTGAAATAGGCAAATCTTCCCTTTACAATTTCACCTTTAAAGTAGTACTGAGTGTCAGTGAATACAATGAGTGATACTAACTGAGCAGTATGGTAATAATAATTAAATAACTGCATTGACTTCTTTTGTTTAGGAGAATCCATCCTCCACATACAGGATTCTGAAGACTATCCACCTTCAAGATCACCATCATTTCTATAGTTTCAGAGTTATCTGCCAATGATAGTGTTTCAGTCACATCATGTATGTCACATAGCCACAGTCCATCATCCAGAAACAACCATAGATAAATTTGTGATAAGAACCAGCAGATTACAAAAAGAGGTAATTGATGAACAAATTGCCTGGTTTGTTTATGCAAAAAATTCTCCTTTCCGTATGATTGAGAACCCACACTTCATTAACATGGTTCAGTCATTAAGACCAGGATACAGTCCACCCAACAGAGCAGATGTCGCAGGCAAATTGCTGGATAAAGTGTATGAAAGAGAAATTGAGCCGTGTGCAAAAGGTTTAGCGGGTAAAATTGTTAACCTGAGTCTTGATGGGTGGAGCAATGTCCACAATGATCCTGTTGTATGTGCTTGTGTGACAACAGAAGAAGGGAATGTCTTCCTTACAGAAACAATTGATACAACAGGAAATGCACACACACAGAATACTTACAAGAAGTAGCAGTAAAAGCTATAACAAACTGTGAAAAAAAATTCAAATGTCAGACAATGCTACAAATGTATCCAGGATGAGAAGAAATTATTTAGAAGAGAGTGAAGAGAGTTCCAAGCTAATAACATACGGTTGCAGTGCTCATTTGATGCACCTCCTAACCAAAGACTTCAGTGTTCCAGAAATAAAGGCTAATGTTGTTGAAATTGCAAAATACTTCCATAACAACCACTTTGCAGCAGCTGCTCTGAAAAAAGTAGGAGGAACCAGGCTAACTCTCCCACAAGACGTGCAATGGAACTCAGTAGTGGACTGTTTTGAGCACTGTATCAAGAACTGGCCTAATCTGATGACAGTTTGTGAACAAAATCGTGAAAAAATAGATGGCACTGTCACAGCCAAAGTTCTCAACATTGGACTCACGAGAAATATTGAACACATGCTGAGTGCCCTGAAGCCTCTTTCTGTACCCTTGAACAAAATGCAGGGAAACAGCTGTTTTACTGCTGACGCTGTTGAAATTTGGAAGGAACTAAGTGAGATCTTAAAAAAAGAAATGTGAAATGACAGTTAAATTACAAGCATTAAAAAAACAAATGGGACAAGCACTATCTTCATCTCATTTTCCTGCAAATATTCTCAATACTCGGTACCAGGGTCAAACCTTAACTGCTGAAGAGGAGGAGTTGACTATGACATGTACATCCAGCAGTCATCCCTCCATAATGCTAACTATAATAAACTTCAGTGCTAAGGGTGAACCATTCAAGAAATGTTTGCTGATGATGTTTTAAAGAAAGTCACATTGGTGAATTGGTGGAAGTCACTTAAGCACTTGGATTCAGAGACTGTTGAAGTGATAATCTCACTTTTAACAGCAGTAGCTTCTTCTGCCAGTGTAGAAAGAATATTTTCTTTCTTTGGACTAATTCATTCCAAATTGAGAAATTGTTTGGAAGCTGAAAAAGCAGGAAAGCTTGTTTTTCTTTTCCAGATTATGAACAAACAGGAAAATGAATGTGAAGACAACTGAATTAGCTGCAGAAGCCAATATTTTAAGTTTCTCGTGTTGACTTGGCTGACATAGTCGATTTAATTTTTGTTGTTTTTTTAAATATTTCATTTAAATATTTTAGTTAAAAACAATTTTAACAAAAACAAACCTTTTTTTAAAAAACTTGAATGTTTAACTAAATTCAAACATTTATATGCTTGTTTTGTTAAAATATTATATGTTTGCTGTTGAAGAAAAAAATCCAGAATACATATCATTGTTTTAGTTAAATAAAACAATTTAAATGTCTGTCTGGTGATGTTCTCCTCCTAATACAGCATGGCAAGAAAATCCTCCAAATATTAATGATTAACCTGTTGAACTGGAGATACTTCACCTCCCAATGACTTCATAAATATCTGCTTCAATTATCTTTGGTAAATGAAATAACCAATCAATCATTCATTTTCTGATATAGTTGTAAAACTAATCTGAAAAGTTTTCAAAATAAATCACTTTAAAAATTTATAGTGTGTACCTTCTAAAAATGAAACCTACATCTATCTCTGAGTTGTGAAGAATACGTATTAAGGTTATAATAACCAACAAGAATGCACTTTTATGTAGAAATCCATGATTAAATCGCGTCTTCCTGACTAATGGTTTAAATCAAATCCACCCTGGCTCTTAGGGGCCCTGGTAAGAAAAAAAGCAAGGAGTCCTCTTTGCAACCTGATAATATATGTTATGTCTATAACATATGTACTATATGTACAGAATAATTTTATTTTAGCTTAATAAAATTACTCATTATTAGCAGGGTTTAACTGTCCATATAACATCCAAAGAGAATACCTTTTATTGGGCAACCAAAGGAGATGTGTCTGCAGGGAGCAGCTTTTTGTGATTTCTAAGCAGAAATAGACAAACTAAAAGGTTCATTATCATAGCAGCTTCACATTACCAACTAAACTGAGCAATATTTTGAACAGTCTTCTGCATTTAAGTTGTGGATCCCAGAAGCCATCTCATTTTTGCAGCTGCCCAGAGTTTGACTATAGATTTTCCTTCATTTTAAAATATAAATGCCACTCCTGCTCACCCCAGCTGAACAGCATCTGTATGTGAAATGCATTTTAAGAGGGAAAAAAAAGTTTCCTACAGTAAGAAATTTTGACAAGAACATGAAATGGCGTCAATATAAATATCAAATTAACCTAAAATCTAAGGAAAGGCAACCAGCTAACCTTGAGCCCAAATTCTGAACCAAAACAGATTTTTATAAATTCAGTTAAAGTTCACCTTTATCCTTTCACTCTGCCCAATAAAGAAAGGTCTCCTGCACCCTCACTTACTGTGCATCTTGAGTTTTTAATCTGTGCTGGGAAAACTAGACTATTTTATAAATACAAGAACACAGCCTGGTGGATTTCAAGATTGGAATAGAACTGATGAGAGCCCAGCAAAAGTGTGAAACCTTGGCATGGAACATGTATTCAGAGGGCTAAGGTAGAAGGCTGTTTCATGTGAAGGAAGGAGTTGGGGGGGAGGATGAGATCTGGAAGGGGTTGGAGGATTATGAGGAGAGGGAGAACACAGAAAGGGTTGTCAAAGATCTGACACCTACCCATGCCTTGGGGAGAACAGCAAGTTACTTAGGACATTTTTAGAAGTCAAGAGCCATGCAGAAGAGTAAAAGCCACAAAACTGAAGTAACAGATGGATCATGAAATACAGCAAATGATAATGCAGGAGGGAAGGAAAACACATGGGGGGGGGGTTATTGTTCCATAGCTTGATTTTCTGAGCATCCACCACCACAGCTCCCATTGCAAACCAGGCATGACTGTGGCTACACTATCCTATCCTCACCTCTCTCCTTCTACAGGAACCTGGGTGTTTTAAGGGTTGCCCAGCAATGGTGCTCAGGGGCCTGGGGCTTTAGGGGTATTCGTGGGGAAAATAATGACAATGAACATTTAACTCGCTGGGGCCCCTGGGAGCTGCACCCCTGTGCTGGGGTCAGGGAGAGGGCTCCAGCTGCAGGGTGGGTGGCGGGAAGGAGATGTGGATTTAACCCCTCAGGGCTGGCTGGCGCGGTAGCTCCGCTCGCCACGTGGAAACGTGACATTCCATCCCGGCCACAGCGGCGCCCCCTGCCGGCCCCCCGCTGGCTCCCCTCACCTGGCTCCGGCCACTCCGCCGCCGCTTCCATCCCATTGTGACGAACGCGGCGGGTTCTAAGGCGCGGCCGCCCCAGTGTTGACGCTGGAGACAGCTGGGTTGCTAAGGCGGGGCCAAGGGGAGGGGTGCTGATGCAAGCGCAGGCCCCGGGCTAGCGCCACGCCCCCAGCACCGACCAGCCCCTTGCCCGGGTGGCAGGGTAACACAGTGCCTATGTGTAACCCTCTCTCCGTGCAGTGGGACCGTGTGTAATCCTGGGGGCGTGTTTACATGGCTAGCCGGGTGCCCTGATGGATTTTGCTTGCTCAAGCTGACTTCCAACAAGCGCTGGTCATTTACAGGACGCAGTGCACTGCGTTTTAGCTGTTTCGTTGCTCGCGTATCGCCGGGAAGACAAATAGTTCTTGGTTAGACGGTTCGAAAAGCACCAGGGAATTTAACACCAGAACTAGGAAGAACTTTCTTTTATGGGGGTTCCAGATTAAACTGAATTTGCTTCCCACCCGTCCTTCTACGCTCCCGACACAAGTCATCGTCGCTGATTGTATTAGTGTCAGTGCAGTTGTAGCCATGTTGGTCTCAGCATATTAGAGAGACAAGGTGGGTGAGACCGCCTCCCAGCATGACACTCACCCAAGCCCCCCCAGGCTGCTGCTCAGGCGGTCCAGCCAGGATAAGCCCCCCCCCCCCCCTTGGAGTCGCCTGCCCAGGGGGCTGCCATGCGCCTCCTCCCCTTCTCCCTCCACAGGCACAGCAGCCGCCTCAGCCAGCCCCTGGCGCTGCTCCCTTGTAGCCAGCAGCAGATGGGAGGGAGCGCAGAGCTGAAGGGGGCAGCCACCTGCTGCCCAGGGCAGGCAGGGACGTTCGGGGAAGGCACACGGGGGTGTCAGGCAAGGCCAAGGGACGCTCTGGGGGAGGCGCACTGGGGTGGCAGGCGGGACCAGGGGACGGTCCAGGGGAGCCATATGGGGGTGGCAGGCGGAACCAAGGGGGAGACCCGGCCCCAAACATTCGTGGAGCTGGGCCCCCCGGGCCCTGAATTTGCTGGAGCCCGGGCACCATGGACCCATATAACTCGCCGTCCCTAAAGGTGGGTGAGGTATTATCTTTTATTGGACCAACTTCCGTTGGTGAGAGAGACAAGCTTTTGAGCCGCACAGAGGAAGAAGAGCTCTATGTGGCTCGAAAGTTTGTCTCTCTCACCAACATAAGCAGGTCCAATAAAAGATATTACCTCACCCACTTTGTCTCGCTAGTATTAGTAACACATTTATTTACTTAGTAACACATCAAAGTGTGGTAAGATCTGACGATATACTACACAGTCCAGGAACAAAAGGGCCACAAGCACATATACTTTAATATATATAAATATAAAAGCCAACAAAGTCACAGTAGCTTTTGTTACCCCTGCCATGGTTGCTTAGTAAACAAAGATGGAAAAGAGAAGCTCTTTATAAAGTGTACAGTTCAAATATGTACACTACCAGTCTCTTAGTTGGAAACTATGTTTATATTTCTCTTCATATATTTGGAATTGAGAGTTTAAAGACTAGACTGAACATGCTAAGTCATTCTTGATGACACAACTGTTCCCCAGGGGGCAGAAAAGGTGCTCAGCCATGGAAAAGTTTCCCCTTATGTCAATAAAAGAAATAAGTACTGAATGTTCTGTGGATTATTTTAGGCACTGGGATTACCATAGTATAAGGTTTTTCAGTGGGAAAAATTTTGTTTCCGTTTGAGCCATTCTTTATTATTCTTGAAAGTGCAACCTCTGATTGATCTAGAGCAGTGGTGGGCAACCTGCGGCCCACAGGCCACATGACCATTCACAGGCATGGCCCCCCCCCCCCCGCAGCTCCCGTGGCCGCAGTTCGCCATTCCCGGCCAATGGGAGTTGTGTGGGAAGCGGCGGGTTGCAGGGCCGTGCTGGAACCACGAAGCGCGGCCACTGGGAGCTGTGGGGGGGCTGTGCCTGTGAATGGCCAACGTCAGCAAAATGTCTCGTGGCCCGCAATCAGATTACCCTGATGGGCTGCATGTGGGCCGCAGGTTGCCCACCACTGATCTAGAAGCACAAAAACACATTCTGCCCATTCTTCTGCTTTGCTTTTGCGGCCTTCAGTAATGGAAGTCTCTCTTCAAAGACGTAAAATGAAAGTTTATTGAGGTCATTTTCCCTGCATTATACCAAAAAGTAGTCATAACTACAATCATGCCTATGTAACACTGACAGACCCCAGTCATCGGCAGGCGGGATCTAACCTTGGACCTCTGGAGCTAAAGACAGGTGCCTCTACTGTATGAGCTAAAAACCATATGCTTATTAGCTAAGGCTGTAGAACAGACTCATTAATCTCTCTCTCTAAGTGGTCTCTCTGCCACTAGATAGGATAGAACACCACACTGAGGAGGTGTGGGGGTTACATACTTCCCCTACCTGAGGAAATGCACCCCAGGTGTCAGAGACTTCCCAATTGATATCCTGGATGAGCCTCCCCTTGAAAGGCTGACAAACCCCCGTCATCAGCTGGCAGGGTTGAACCTGGGGCTTTTGGATCTTAGTGCATGAGCCTCTACCGCATGAGCTAAAAACCATCTGCCTGTTAGCTAAGATTGTAGAGCAGACTCATTAACCTCTTTCTCTAAGTGGTCTCAGTGCCACTAGATGGGACAGAACACCACACCCAGCAGGTGTGTGGGTTACACCTACCTAGCTATACATACAGTGATTGCAGGATAGAAAAAAGTTTAAGTAAACATTTAAATGTGCTTTAATTTTCCATACTTGTAGGCTGCCAAAACCCCTAAATTTTGGACATGGCTACACTAAACAAAAAAGAGCATGCTTTGAGCTTGTAGTGTGGGGGGGATAGCTCAGTGGTTTGAGCATTGGCCTGCTTAAACCCAGGGTTGTGAGCTCAATCCTTGAGGGGGCCATTTAGGTATCTGGGGCAAAAATCAGTACTTTGTCCTGCTAGTGAAGGCAGGGGGCTGGACTTGATGACCTTTCAGGGTCCCTTCCAGTTCTATGAGATAGGTATATCTCCATATATTATAGTCAGGGTATGAGAGAGAAAAGGGCGGTGAGGTAATACCTTTCATTGGACCATCTTCTCTTGGTGGAAGTTTGTACCCTCCACCTACACAAGTTCGTCCAATAAAAGATATTACCTCACCTACCTTGAACTTGCAAGACTTTTACAACACGGTGACAGAGTGCTGGGGTACTGCCTGGTGGGATGCTAATTTGAGCTAATCCTATGTTCCATGGTGACAGTTAAAATCAACTGGGAGATTCTGGCTGTCAATTCCTAGGTAAAACATTCTAAGACCAGCAAAAAAGACATTCACTGCACACCAAACAAACATGAACATGTCCTAATTCACTACACATCCCTGCTTCATTCACAGTACACCATCAAACTTGTGCACAGAATGAGTCGTAGTGTCATAAAATCTAAGGTCAGAAGGTATCACCAAATCATCTAGCAACCTCCTGTATATTACAAGACACTAACACCACCCAGCACTCACACACTAAACCAACAACCAAAATTAGACCAAAGTATTACAGCCACAGGAGACTAGACTATTATATGTCAGAGACAGAAAATAGGAAGGACTGGGGTGCACTAATGCTTGAAGCCTCCACAAAGGCAGCAACATGATTATGTGAGATATACCCAGATAATCCTGGCAAATGACCCACACCCACACACTGCAGAAGAAGGTAAAAAAACCCAAGGTCACTTGCAATCTGACTTGGGGGGAAATTCCTTTTTGACCCTACAAATGGCAATCAGTTAGACCCTGAGCATATGAACAAGAACCAGTCAGTTCAGCACCTGATAGAAGGAATGCTCAGAGCCACCTCAGAGCCCTGGCCCTCCCCGTCCAATGTCCCATCTCCAGCTGTTGCCATACCTGATGCTTCAGGGGATGGAGATAAAAAAATCCCTTCCTCACCCCTGCGGGTGGCCAGCTGAAACCCTGAAGCATAAGTTTTTGGGCACATAAAACATAAACTGGAAGTAAGCCCCAAGGTTGAGCAACCCTGTCATATAATTGTCATAAATTTGTCCAGCTCCCTCTTGACACTAATTTAGTATTTGCCCCCACAACTCTTACTGGGAGACTGTTCCAGAACCTCACTCCTCTGATGGTTAGAAATCTAACATCCAACAGTCTGACTTTGTTCCTGGTTAGTTTATATCCATTTGTTCTTGTGCCAACATTGTCCTTTAGCTTAAATAACTCTTCACCATTCCTGGTATTTACCCCACAATGCATTTATAGAAAGCAATCAATATCCCATCTCAACCTCCATTTTGCGAGACTAAACAAGCCAAGCTCTTCCAATCTCCTCTCAAGGAAAGGGTTCCCCAGATGCTGTCTAGTGAATGTAGCAAAGCTCAAAATGGTGGGCAGTGAGTGAAACAGGGGTTCACTCATTGAACAGAGAGGATAAAAATAAATATTGAACAACTCTTATCCGACCTGTGCACTGAACAAGGCAGGAGTCCTGTAGAAAGAGTGTTTATAATATCAATGGCAAAATCATTTATCTTATAATTCAAAAATGTATTATAATGCATGCACCTAAGGGGCAGAGTTAAGGCTGCACTAGCAACCATAACTTTAGTTTGTCCTGATTTTTTAATGTTTTACTTTGCAACCCACATTTTTTAGCATATTTTTGTATAGCTAAAACTTGGCATAGACTGCTTTTTTCCTGTAGCTGTTTGCTTTTTTCTTTTTTAGTGAAGAATATTTTTCAACCGCAGTGAAAGCATACTCCACTTTCTTCCCTGCTCCCAAAATTTTGTTCTTTAGCAATTTCTCTGCCAATATTTTAAGTAAAGAAATCAGGACTTAGCATATAGTATAGTGCTTTATGTATGCCAAGCATGGCACATGGCACAAATATCAGGCCATTACTATTTTATGAATTAAAGAGACAGATTCTTGTATAATAAAACTTCAGACACTGTCTACTAATTACTATGCTATGAACAGGTAAGCTTCAACAGGAAGTTGAATGTTGACACATCCTGCAAGGCACTGTGCAGTGTCACACTTCCTGTTGACTCAGACACATACACTCACAAGAACAGGTTGCATACAGTAAGGCTGAGAAAGAAGCCAGGAGACATTACAGCAGCATCCATTCTGTGTTTACTTTATAAGTTATTTATAGTGATAGTTTAAAAATATTATCCTAAAGGCTGTCTTAGCACCGAAATAATACATTTTTCAGTGTGTGAGCATAAAGAGAGAACCAAAATAATGCAGTAGTCAAGCTTTATTCCTTCCTCACATAGACAGTCCTCTCTCATCAAGAACTTCCTGAAAAAAAGAGTTCTAAATTCCCAGGCATTCACATATACATAATCATACTATACCGCCCTCTGTTGGGAAGTGTTCTGTTGTAACATACATGCTACCACAAGGAAAATGGCTGACAGATCCATCTCCCCATATTACAAAACGGTCTGCTATATTACAGTGGTTCTCAAACTTTTGTACTGGTGACCCCTTTCACATAGCAAGCCTCTGAGTTCGCCCCCTCCCTTATAAATTAAAAACACTTTTTAATATATTTAACACCATTATAAATGCTGGAGGCAAAACGGGGTTTGGGGTGGAGGCCGACAGCTTGCGATCCCTCATGTAATAACCTCACGATGACCGCCAGTTTGAGAACCCCTGTGCTATAACAATAGATGTGCCATTCCCTGCTACTCGCTGAATATTTTTTCCCATTTGTCCCATGATGTGATTGGCCTCAGTACTAGAGCTGGGCAAAATTATTCAATTATTTCAGAAAACAGAGTTTTTGCTGAAAAATACATTTTTCAAAACTCAGAAACTATTCACAAATTTTGGTCAAACTTGACAAATAGGTTGGGCCAAAAATAACCCTGGCTTTTTAACTCAAAATGTTTCTTTACTTTTTTAAAACATTTTGTTTCAATTTTTCCACTTTGAAACATTTCATTTACATTTTTTCATTTCAAAAAGATATTTTGTTTTCAAATTTGGCAAATTTAAAAAAAACTCACAAAAAGGACTGAATCAAAATGAAAAGTTTGAAAAAAAATTGTTTTGAATCAACCCAAAACATTTTGGTCAATTCAAAATTAATATTTTTCAAATTTTTAGTTCAACAAAAAATAAAAATAAAAATGGTATCAGTTCAAATTGAACCCAATTTTTTCCCTCAGATATTTTGTTTTGGCACAAACTGAACAAGCAAGTATTAGTTCAGCTCTACTCAGGAAAGATATATTGCAGATGAACCAGGCACTGTTCCTTCTGAGCTACATGCTTGCACAACCATGCACCTTGCTGGCAGGCACCACATGCAGATAAAGGCTGGCTGCATTGGAGACAGTCCCATCACTCAGCAGGAGACATCTGAGTTAAGAGGTGTATAGAGATTCTTCCTGGCCACCTGATCAAACAGAGAAGGGGGTCCAACATTA
Organism: Emys orbicularis; assembly: GCF_028017835.1. NCBI lineage: Eukaryota > Metazoa > Chordata > Testudines > Emydidae > Emys > Emys orbicularis. The sequence goes on from NC_088683.1 coordinate 247,558,399, forward strand.
TGTTCTTCTTCCACCCCTATGCCACTCCCGTTCACTTAGTCACTCCAGCCACAACCAGTTCTTGGAGGGGAAAGGGGGACTCCTGGACTCTTCCTTCCCCCAATCACTCCTGGTGCTTTTGGTTCTCAACTGGGGAAAGAGGGAAGAGGCATTGGGCTCCCCATCCCTCCACTGAGGAGAGTCAAAGTAATGAGTCATCTCTTTCGTTATCATCTCTCTGTCTTCCCCTGTGTCTATTCTGTCCATCTCTGTGTCTCACACACAGGGTGAGCCTAGATGACTGGTATAAAAATTCCCTACTTGTTTTTCCCCTTCCCCTAGCCTCTGTCTACCTATCCATCTGCCCTTAGGCTGTGAGCAACCCAGAGCAAGGAATGTCCCTGCTTGAAGGTCTGGAAAATGCTTAGCACATTGTAGGCACTACCATAAGAAAATCAATAGTACTAGAATGGGGGGTGAGAGATGGAGGGAAAGGTAATGAGACAGTGGAAGAGAGAGCAAGTGATGAAGATGAGATCATAATGAATGCAAGATATAGAACAAATGAGGAAGGAGACTTAGTCAATGGAGAGAAAGGAGGGAGAGGGAAGGAAGGAAGGCGCATTTAGATGAATTACAATGGGAGTAGAAAATTAGGGGGAGAGAATGGGAGTGAGATAAATTGAGCATATTTAGAAAGTTTTAAATGTTAAGCTCTAACGGTCACTCATTCCACATCCACACGCAAATAAATAGAGGAAAAACTGATTCAAGTAGGGGTATCCATGGCATAAATGATAATAGGTAGTGACAGTTTGGATTGTTTGTGTGTCAGAAAGGGCCCGAGACTTAAAGAATGTGCTTCAGCAATGGTCACAAGTTACTGGGTACGTTAACAGATAGTAAAACAGAATAAAATAAAGTTAATATTTCACCATTTCAAGGAAACAAAGGAATTGAACTGTGTTCTCTGGGGTGCAAAGATTCAGAACATCCTAGGCATTGGGAAACAAGAGCTGTAGTCCAAAGTCTGAAACATGGAGACCAACTGATTCACTTTGGGGAACCAATAAAGCTACAATTCTGCAGGTTGAGACAGTGTTGTCAAGGACATTGAAATACACACTGGCAGCGTTGGTTGTGAACAAATACAGAGAAGCTGTGCATGACAATGTCGTCAAAATATGCCAGTGCTCCTGGCATGCCAGCCAGGATGAAGGTGATAAATTTCTGAAAGTAACTAGAGGCAGAATCTCATCCAAAAGATATTCATTGGTAATGAAAGAAGCCTGTATGGGAGATTATAGCAATCAGGTTGTTTTATGTAAAACATAAAAGGCTATAAGAAAAGATTCTATAAACACATTAGGCACAAGAGACAGATGAAGGAAAGTGTAGGTCCACTACTTAGCAGGAAAGAAGAGCTAATAACTGTGAACATGGAGAAGGCTGAGGTGTTTAATCCCTATTTTGCTTCATTCTTCACTAAAAAGCTGATTTGTAACCAGATTCTTAACACAATTAATATTAACAACAAGGGGGAAGGAATGCAAGCCAAAAGAGGGAAAGAATAGGTTAAACCAACCTAATTTCCTGTAGCTGTAGACATGATATATCTTGATTTTAATATGGCTTTTGACACAGTCCCGCATGACATTCTCATAAGCAAACTAGGGAAATGTGGTCTAGATGAAATTACTATAAAATGCATGCAAAACTGGTTGAAAGACCATATTCAAAGAGTAGTTATCAATGGCTTGCTGTCAAACTGGGGGAATGTATCTAGTGTGGGGTCCTGCAGTGGTCTGTCATGGGTCCAGTACTATTCAATATTTTAATTAATGACTTGGATAATAGAGTGGAGAGCAAGTTTATGAAAGTCGCGGATGACATTAAGATGGGAGGGGTTGCTAGCACTTTGGAGGGCAGGATTAGACTTCAAAATAACCTTGACTAATTATAGAAATGTCTGAATTCAACAATATGAAATTCAGGAAAGACAAGTTCAAAGAACTACACTTAAGAAGGAAAAATCAAACGCACAACTACAAAAATGGGAAATGACTAGCTAGTCGGTAGTATTGAAGAAAAGGATCTGGGGGTTATAGTGGATCACAAACTGAATATGAGTCAACAATGTGATATAGTTGCAAGAAAGTATCATTCTGGAGTGTATTAACAGGAGTGTTGTATGTAAGACACGGGAGGTAATTGTCCTTCTCCATTCAGCACTGGTAGGCTTCCACTGAAGTACTGTGTCCAGTTCTGGGCACCACACTTTAAGAAAGATGTGGAGAAATTGGAGACAGTCCAGAGGAGGGCAACGAAAATGATAGGCAGTTTAAAAAAACCTGACCTGAAGAAAAGTTTAAAAAACTGGGCATATTTAGTCTTGAGAAAAGAAGACTGAGGGGGGCAGATGAAAAATATTACATTAAGGGCTGATATACAGAGGGTAGTGATGAATTGTTCTCCATGTCCACTGAAGGTAGGACAAGAAGTAATCAGCTTAATCTGCAGCAAAGAAGATTTAGGTTAGACAGTAGGATAGTTAAGAACTGGAACAGGCTTCTAAGGGAACTTGTGGAATCCCCATCATTGGAAGTTTTCAAGTACAGTTTAAACAAACAGCTATCAGCACAGTGGGCTGGACAAGATTACCTCTTCGAGCCCTACATTTCCATGATTTTTAAACACTTGGAGCTACTCTGCATTTCCATTATAACTTAGCCAGGCCATACCACTGTTATTCACACGTAGATTAAATATCCTTTCCAGCCATGAGGAATTAAATCATTACATTTTATTTTCTCAAGTATTTACCTTTATGTTACCTATATTTCTGTCATCTTTGATTTATTTTTATATATAAATATATTTAAACTAAAAATCCAGGTTGTGGTAACTGATTCTGTGTGAGTAGTGAATGCTGGAGAGTAGATTATTGATTGCTAAGGGTGAATAATACAAATTCTCTACTAATATTGTGTAGTAGACCACAGAAGAACTTTTCTATGATAGAAAATTACACTGAAGCATGGGATATCTCTCTCTCTCTCTCTCTGTATATATACACTAGACCGATTTTTTGCATGTTGTTACATAACTTCATGTATGTATTATTTCTCCAGGACTAAAAATATATTCAGCACTTTACAATACACAAACTAAAGACAGTCTCTGCCTTGTCCACACTGGAAAGTGACACCAGCATACCCTGAGGTGTGACTTTAAACTGATACAGTTAAACCAGTGCAAATCCCTCTGTGGACACTTTTATTCCTAATAATAACAGCTTTTTGCAATATAGCTTAAGATGATTGGGAACAGGTTTATTAAACGGAAATAATCAGCCCTTAGACCAAAATAACAACATCCACACAGGGATTTGCACAATTTAACTAGATAATCTTTAAAATGATTTAAATTAAACTGGAACAATTTACCCATATATAGTACAAAGTCTTAGAGTAAAATGAAGGGACACCCAAAAGATGAGACACAAAAGATGGGTATTGTTTATTCTTGTTATTGTTATATTTATTAAAATTTTAATCTCACTTCCTCTGGGCCATGCCAAAAATAAAGGTTTTAAAAGGCACTTAAACGAAGAGCTGGGATTAGCTCAGCAAACTGGGATGGGAAGGGCATTTCATGCTTTAAACTCCTTCTGGTATACTGTGTGACTACTGCTAAGAGAGAGTGAGCTGGATTCTACTTTTCATGCACCATCAACAGACTTAGATCCTGATCCCAGACAATGAGCTGCAGTGTACCGTCACAGAGCTCATTGAAGCATCGGGACCTTATTCGCCACACTCCAGTCACATCTGTGCATAGTATACCCATGGAAGGCAATGGGAGTGGAGGGGGGCACAGGGTCACTAAGCACATAATATGCAACTAATCACATAATTTGAGGTGAATGGGGCTGCACAAGTGAAACTGAGAACCCAGTTTGGTTTGCAGAACCTTTACTAGTGGTGATAATGTATCAAAAGAAAAGAACCCCAGATGAAATCCTAAATGGAGTTCCAGGACTAGCAGTTCGGAAAATCCCTTCCTTTTACTTAAAAATTGGGCATAATTGACCCAGAAATTATGGCCAGATAATAAATATGGATCTTTACAACAACATTTATATTGAGTCACTTTTCAGAGTGGAACTGCACTTTAAGTAACAATAAATTAATCATGATGCATTAATTCATGCTAACACAGTGGTGGGCAACCTGCGGCCCACGGACCACATGTGGCCCATCAGGGTAATCTGATTGCAGGCCACAAGACATTTTGCTGACATTGACCGTCCACAGGCACAGCCCCCTGCAGCTCCCAGTGGCCGCAGTTCGCCATTTCCGGCCAATGGGAGCTGTGGGAAGCGACAGGCCACAGGGACATGCTGGCCATCGCTTCCCGCAGCTCCGATTGGCCAGGAACGGTGAACCGCAGCCACTGGGAGCTGCGGGTGGCTGTGCCTGTGGATGGTCAACATTAGCAAAATGTCTTGCGGCCCGCAATCAGATTACCCTGATGGACCGCATGCAGCCCGCTGGCCATAGGTTGCCCACCATTGTGTTAGGCTCAAAGCCAACAGCAGTGTGTCTCATAGATTTGATACCCAGTAGGTTCCATGCTGGGCTAGTTTATATCATATAGAAAATGTAACTAAAATATTTTTGTAAATTGTGCAAGGTAATTTGGGGATCTGTTTTCTCTTCAGCAGGAAATGTACAACTCTTTCATGTAATATGAGTTATGTGTGGCTCTGGGAGAGAGATTATCGCTGGCCACTACATTTGTAATTATTACATTGGGTTTTAGCAGCATAATTCAAATAGGATTAATGTAACATTTTGATAATGTAGGAGGAAAAATTATTTTTAAGCAATTGAATCAGGTGCTTTCACTTGGCATTTACACATTTCTTGCCTGTGTTTTTGTTATAGTAATTGCTTATAATATTTTTAACAAGGCCATTTTAGGAGCCAAAATGTGCCTAAGTAGCTTTAGTATATTCATCTTAAAAACTTTACTTAAAGATATTTTGGCTGAGCTCATTAAAGGAAATATTAATAACTTCACTGTACTATCCATACTTACCCAGTGTTATACACTTAAGATAATAAAATTACCTCTTCACATCAAATTTTAATAAATACTGTGTTAAATTATAGATTATAACCACCATGAAGCATTTATAGACAATTTATTTTATGTTGTCATTGTGGCCAGCACAGTTGTCTAGCAGCAGTGCAGTAAACTTCTATACAGCAGGTCCGTGACTTTGGCTTGTTCTCTTCTTCCCTGGTTATCAGAAACTGTACATGCTGTGGAAGTAGTGAGCTCAACTCCTGCAGAGAACAGAGTGCAACGTGTCATTAGAGTAAGAACTCTGGCTGATTTGGGAGCAGTGATAAAGGCTAGACATAAGTGAGAGCTGCACCCAGCCCTCGAAAACCTGATGATGTTCAACTACATGGGTTTAGGATGAAGGGAGAGTAAAAAGGGGTGGAAGAGGAGAGACTATTCAGTGTCATCAGGCTGCAAGGCGATTGGAGACATCTAGGAAGAAAGTGTGCTGTTTAGTGTTGATGGTGGAGACCCCAAGCCAAAGGTTTAAAGCTTGGATAGAGATCACCCTGTCACTCTGATGATGCCTGTTCTGAACATCATATTTCCTCAGTCCTCCTTCCGTCACATCAAAGTAGGGGGCAGGGATGCTTAGAGCTATTCCATCCTGCAGCTGACAGGAGATGCTGATACAGTGGTGAAACCAACACACACCCTGCTTTCAGAAACCAAATGCACATGTATAATTATTAAACTAAATGCCCATGTATAATTATACTAACAATTACTAGTGTTTTTCCTCCTCCCATCATATCCAGATGCAGCATTTTTATTATAATTGAACCAGTATTAAGACATATCAGCTTTATTTTTCCGTAATACAACAACAGTTAAATCATATATTTATAATTTGGGGTTTATGTCAAAGACAATCCATGTAATCCTAATAGCTCCAGTTATTAATTTCTTACAGTGTTGCCTGTAATTGCAGCTATTTACAAAGTTAATATCCTGCTCCCAGGCTTAATAGCAGTGGATACTCATATTATTCACAAATTCAGTAAAATAGCTTGAAGGATTAGTGATTTCCAATATCTAATGTTTTGTATAACACAGGGTCATAGCATTCTGTCTGGAATATCAATGGGATCTCTTGTCCAGTGTACCTAAGTGTGACACAGAGGCCCACTGGTGGTTCACTATTCTGTGTCAGCAACTCATCAGGCCTGATATACTTACTACACCTCACACACTGTTGTCATGACAAAAGGTGGCATGTAATATATCATTGTAAAACTCATAACTCACTGATCATTAATATTATTGCATGGTGTATGTACGGATAACATATGGAAAATTACAATGTGCTGAAATGTTTGGCAAGCAATGCATAAGTCCAGTCTGCCCAATACAAAGGAATGTGTATTTGTTTATCTGACCAGTTTGGTCATCAGGCAGAGACAATGAAGGTATATTTACATAAAAGATAAATCAAGCCCTCAGCATAGCGAGAGAGAGAAATAGCCTCTTGTAGGGATCTGAACCTCAAATGATAAGCAATTTAAGCAACTGATTGTACATAATATTACTATATTACACAAATGTATCAAGTAGTGTCTTTTATGAAAGCCTGTGACACACTGGTGATTAATATTATTGTGAAAAGTATGTATTAGCACTATCTGAGGAATTAGGAATACTCACTGATATTATGCTTTAAACTCTGTGATCAAAAACAGAGAGAAACAGGAGGGAAGGTAGCATTGTGGAATCAAAACAATGGAAGCCCCATTTACATACAAATCACCAAGGAGATAGGCAGTCCACAGGAAGGGAAGAACAGTAGGAGGTCATTCTGCCTTTTGGAACAGGGCCAATGAACTCTGAGAGATATAAGGGGAAACAGAGAGCCATTTTGGCAACTAGGACAGTGGTCACCAACTGGTAGATCGCAAACAACTGGTCGATCATGGAACCTCTGTCAGTCGATCGCAGTCTCCGGCCGCTAAAAGTCCAGCGGCACAGTGGAGCTAAGGCAGACTCTCTGCCTGCCCTGGCCCCGTGCCGTTCCCGGAAGCGGCCAGCACATCCCTGCGGCCCCTGGGGGTGGGGTCAGAGGGTCTCCATGCACTGCTCTTGCCTGAAGGCACCGCCTCCACAACTCCCATTGGCCAGGAACGGGGAACTGCGGCCAATGGGAGCTGCGGGGATGGTGCCTGCAGGAAGGGGCAGCGCGCAGAGCCACGTGCCCCACCCCCAGGGGCCAAAGGGACATTCTGGCCACTTCCGGGAGTGGCAGAGGGCCGGGGCAGGCAGGGAGCCTGCATTAGCCCTACTGCGCCGCCACCTGGCAGACGCCCGAGGTAAGCGCTGCTGGGCGGGAGCTCGCACCCCTCACCCCCTCCCGCACCCCAACCCCCTGGCCCAGCCCTGAGCCCTCTCCCAAAGCCAGCACCCTGTATCCCCTCCTACACCCTGAACCCCGTCCTGTACCCCAGCCCCCTGCCCCAGCCTTTACCCCTCTCCTGGAGCCAGCACCCCATACCCTCTCCTGCACCCCAACACTCTGCCCCAGCCCGGAGCCCACTCCTGCACCCAAACTCCCTCCCAGAGCCCGCACTCTGCACCCCCCCACCACCCAACACTCTGCCCCAGCCCTGAGCCCCCTCCTGCACCCAAACTCCCTCCCAGAGCCCGCACCCTGTAGCCCAACACTCTGCCACATCCCAGAGCCCCCTCCTGCACCCAAACTCCCTCCCAGAGCCCACACCCTGCAGACCAACACTCTGCCGCATCCCAGAGCCCCCTCCTGCACCCAAACTCTCTCCCAGAGCTTGCACCCCTCACCCTCTCTTGCACCCCAACCCTCTGCCCCAGGCTCAGCCCAGAGCCCCCGCCCACACTGCAAATCCCTCGGCCCCAGCCCAGAGCCCGCACCCACTCCTGAACCACAACCCCCTGCCCCAGCCCAGTGAAAGTGAGTGAGGGTGGGGGAGAGCGAGCGATGGAGGGAAGGGGGATTAAGTGAGCAGGGCGGGGCCTCAGGAAGGGGCAGGGCCTTGGGGAAGGGGCAAGGTAGATCCTGGGTTGCACTTAAATTCAAAAAGTGATCTTGTGCTTAAAAAGATTGGAGACCACTGACCTAGGAAGAGAAGGGAAAGCAGCACCTTGTACTTCTGTGGAAGGTCCTGACTGACAGAAAATCAGCCATGGCTGGGAAGAAGAAAGATTGGTAAGAAATCTACCTTGAACAAAGACTGTAGCTTGTTAAGTTAGCCTTAGGTACTAGAAAGCATATTTTACTTTTATTTGCTTATAACCATTTTTGTCTTTATCCCTTGTACATGAACTCACTTAAAACCTATATTTCTGTTAATACATTTGTTTTACTTTGAATCGAAGCCACCCCAGTGCTGTGTTTGAATTGCATTGATTTTTTACTCCAGTTAAAATAATAGGTTGTGCTTTTGTGTCTTTAAAGGAGCAGCAAAACTTCTTATTTCTCTGAGTGTTCCAGGAGAGGTCTGGACACTTCATGGCATATGGTTTTGAGGAAATTTGGGACTGGGAGTGTGTTGGGGTCACCCAACAAGTAGTAACCAAGGGTGGTGGGAGTCAGGGTGGGGTTGTTGTGAGGTCAGAAGCACTGAACCAAGGCTGCACAGCACACAGACACTCAGGGTATGGCTACACTTGCAGCTGTACAGCGCTGTGAGTTAAACCTGTCTTCGTACAGCTGAGTAGGGAAAAGCGCTGCAGTCTGTCCACACTGACAGCTGACAGCGCACTGTCGTGGCCACATTTGCGGCACTTGCAGCGGCATTGGGAGTGGTGCATTATGGGCAACTATCCCACAGCTATCCCACAGAGCACCTCTTCCCATTCTGGCGCCATGGGTTGTGGGAGGGGGGGGTGCGGGGTATTCTGCGTCCTATCCCAATGCCCCGTGATCATAGAATCATAGAATCATAGAATATCAGGGTTGGAAGGGACCTCAGGAGGTCATCTAGTCCAACCCCCTGCTCAAAGCAGGACCAATTCCCAACTAAATCATCCCAGCCAGGGCTTTGTCAAGCCGGGCCTTAAAAACCTCCAAGGAAGGAGACTCCACCACCTCCCTAGGTAACGCATTACTGCAACTTGAGACCATTGCTCCTTGTTCTGTCATCTGCCACCATTGAGAACAGCCGAGTTCCATCCTCTTTGGAACCCCCCTTCAGGTAGTTGAAGGCTGCTATCAAATCCCCCCTCATTCTTCTCTTCTGGAGACTAAACAATCCCAGTTCCCTCAGCCTCTCCTCATAAGTCATGCGCTCCAGACCCCTAATCATTTTTGTTGCCCTCCGCTGGACTCTTTCCAATTTTTCCACATCCTTCTTGTAGTGTGGGGCCCAAAACTGGACACAGTACTCCAGATGAGGCCTCACCAATGTCGAATAAAGGGGAACGATCACGTCCCTCGATCTGCTGGCAATGCCCCTACTTATACAGCCCAAAATGCCGTTAGCCTTCTTGGCAACAAGAGCACACTGTTGACTCATATCCAGCTTCTCGTCCACTGTGACCCCTTGGTCCTTTTCTGCAGAACTGCTACCTAGCCACCCGGTCCCTAATCTGTAGCAGTGCATAGGATTCTTCCGTCCTAGGTGCAGGACTCTGCACTTGTCCTTGTTGAACCTCATCAGGTTTCTTTTGGCCCAATGCATCGCTTCACATCCCAGCAATCCCTATGTTTCCGTCCACATTTGGTGCCATCTTTCAACGGTTTCTGTGCAGTGCGATCTGTGTTCCGTTTCGGTCTGCGGGAAATGGAGCCCGAACTGCTGAGGAGTATGCTGACGAGTCTCGCCAGCACATCACGTTTGGCAGTCGAGCTATTCCTTAAGATCCAAAGTGACAGTGAGGAGTCCGACGATGATAGCGAGTCGTGTAACGCGTACGACACGAAATTGCTTGTGGCATTCACGGACATGCTCAGCACCGTGGAATGCCGCTTTTGGGCTCGGGAAACAAGCACTGAGTGGTGGGATCACATCGTCATGCAAGTCTGGGATGACAAGCAGTGGCTGCAGAACTTTCGGATGAGAAAAGCCACTTTCATGGGACTGTGTGAGGAGCTTGCCCCCACCCTGCGGCGCAAGGACACGAGATTGAGAGCTGCTCTGCCAGTGGAGAAGTGGGTGGCTATTGCAATCTGGAAGCTGGCAACTCCAGACAGATACCGATCGGTCGCGAACCAGTTTGGAGTGGGAAAGTCGACCGTTGGAATCGTGTTGATGCAAGTTTGCAGGGCCATTAATCGCATCCTGCTCAGAAGAACCGTGACTCCGGGTAACGTGCAGGACATTGTGGATGGCTTTGCACAAATGGGTTTCCCTAACTGTGGAGGGGCGATAGATGGGACGCATATTCCTATTCTGGCACCACCCCACCTAGCATCCGAGTACGTTAATCGGAAGCGGTATTTCTCTATGGTTCTCCAGGCGCCTGTGGATCACCGTGGGCATTTCATTGACATTAACACAGGCTGGCCCGGAAAGGTGCATGATGCACGCATCTTTCGGAACACTGGCCTATTCAGGAAGCTGCAGGCCGGGACTTTTTCCCCAGAGCGGAAGATCACGGTAGGGGAAGTCGAAATGCCCATTGTGATCCTTGGAGACCCCGCTTACCCGTTAATGCCGTGGCTCATGAAACCCTACACAGGGAGCCTTGACAGCAGCAAGGAACGGTACAACTACAGGCTGAGCCAGTGCCGAATGACGGTGGAGTGTGCTTTTGGCCGTTTAAAGGGCCGCTGGCGATCTCTGTATGGGAAGCTGGACTTGGCCGAAAACAGCATCCCCGCAGTTATATCCGCATGCTGTGCCCTCCATAATATTTGTGAAGGGAAGGGTGAAAGATTCAGTCAGGCATGGACCTCCGATGTTCAACACCTGGAGGCTGAATTTGCACAGCCAGAGAGCAGGGCTATTAGAGGGGCCCAGCGCGGGGCTGCAAGGATTAGGGATGCCTTGAGGGAGCAATTTGAGGCTGAAAACCAGCAGTAATGTCTGGTGCCCTGCACGGGAGTGAAGTGCAGTGGTTACAATGTCAGAAGGAATCTGTGTTTGCTAAGCTGATTTGCAGTGCCTGTTTCTTTCCTGGGCTAAGGTATCTTTTACTTTATGCAATAATAAAGAACGTTTTCAAAGCCAAAAAATCCATTTATTGAAAAGAAAATTAATTTATTGAAAGAAACACAACTGTTTGGGAATCAGAAAGGGCAAGGGGGTGGGGTGGGGAATGGTACAATCATAGATTTGCGTATGTCCTGTCTGGAGTGCTGTGCAATGAGTGCTGCACTTCAGGATGGCTATACTGCATGGTGATGGGGGTTGAGTGCAGAGGGTAAGGGTCGTAGTTCTCAGGGCTGGTTGGTGAAGATACAGGTGTTGGAAGCAGCTGGTGGCAGTAAGAACCCGGATGTTGGAGAAAGTGGGTTGGAGGTGACATGGGGGCACAAGGGAAAGAGTTTTGGGACAAGGGTTGCAGGGGGGGCGGGCGCGGTAGTGCTCCGCCTGCATGGCTACGAGCGCCTGGATAGAGTCCGCTTGGCGCTCCATGATGCTTATCAGCCGATCCGTGCTTTGCTTCCAGTGCGCTGCGTTTTCCTTGCGGATCCTGCTTTCGCTCTCCCTCCACTCCTGCACTTTTTGATTCTCTGTAAGAGGTTGATGCATCACTTCGTGCAGCATGTCTTCTTTGCTTTTTCGCGATCTCTTCCGGAATTTTTGCAGTCTCTCAGCCGGTGATAACACGGACAGCTGAGATCTCAAGGTTGCGTCTGTAAAGGCAAAATGCAACACTTAACAGAGGCAGCATTGTTTATACCAGACAGAGTAATGATTCCCCCGCACTTAAGGAGGGCACACACAGTCTACACAATAGCATAATTTTCCCATCCCAAAGAGAGTGCACATAACCCATGGGAGCCCCAAAATGGTGAGTAAGGGGGACTGATTGTTTCAGGGCTGTACTGTCCTCTGGGTTTCCGTGCCTTGGGGAGAGCCAACAGCTGCAGGGGGCACCTACACTGAACACTGTCCCAACATTTTCCACAGGAGTTTATCCTGGAAAATATCTCGCTGCTGAGGGTGACCTGGGAAGCAAGGGAGGGTCTTCTACTGCAATCCGGCTTCCGCCCTGGCCCATATGCAGCTTGCCTATGTGCAGCTGTAGCCGCGGAGATACAGCGCTGTACGTGCCTTGCCAGTGTGGACGGGGAGTGAGTTACAGCGCTGTGGGTGGCTTTATTACACTGTAACTCTCAAGTGTAGCCAAGGCCTCAGGGAACTGCATGCTTGTCTGCTGGCTGTTGGTGTCCTGGCTGTGAGCCACATTTGCATAACATTGAAGGCAGTCAGGGTTACAGGGCAGACAGTGACACAACCCCTTATTGGTCTGGGTTAAACCCCAGAATGTCATACCACATTAGTGCCTTCGAGCCAGATTCTAACACCCTTACTCATGTTGGGTAGCAAATTCCTCCATGAGTAGTCCCAATGATTTCAACAGGATATTTGTGGAGCATGGTGTGTCACTGGCAGACCAGGTGCCAGCTCATGCCAAAGCCCAGGGCCTCATTGAACACTGACAAATGCATAGCTGGAAACCAGTCAGGCTCACTTGTGTGTTAGCTCTGGTAAAACAGATATTATGTTTATAAGAATGTGTTTAGTGCTTGGATTTTATGAAATGCTTGAGAGTTGCTACATGCATTAATTTCGTCCCATCACAATTTAACCTCTGGGGGAAGGGAATAAAAATCCCTGACCAGGAGGAACTGTATCACTATGCTGCTTGGAATTTGGAGTGGGAAATGTTTCTAAGCTTAAGCAAGGGATCCCCAAGCTGCTTAGCTTGGGTTAGCCCTAAAGGACATATAAAGTTTGCACATTACTGCAGCTTCTTTTACTTTTTGGAACCTAACACTAACTCATTTGTATGTTTACATCATTCAATCTTGCAAATAACTCTCTTATTTCTTCTTCCTAGTTTATAAATCCTTAGTGTATTACAGGATTGGCTACAAGCATTGTCTTTTGACCTGGAGTAAGTGACTGGGCCTTTGGGACTAGGAGTAGCCTGAATATTGTTGTGATTTTTGGTGTAAGGGACCATCTGTCACAAAGGCAGGCTTGTCTGCATGGCGCGATAGATCGGAGTACCCAAGGGGACTGTCTGTGACCCCATGTTAAGGCTATTATAGTGTTTGAGGAGTTCACACATGATACTTGTGTGATTAATTATAGAACACACAGTAAGTTTGGCATTTGTGCCCTGGTTTGTAACAGTCTGCCCTGAGGTTGGCATCCATGTTTGTGAGCCACTTGAGACAGCCTGAACTATGGTACTATTCAGCATGAATAAGGGTATGACGGGTTTCCCCCGGGGTGCTGCTTGGAACTGGGGTACCACTGAGCCCCCTGACCCACCAGCCTGGGCTCTCTTCACACTGTATTGCTGAGGCAAGCCAGCCAAGCCCTCCCTCAGGCTTCAGACTGCACTTAATCAGCACGCACACACAGGTAGGGACACAGCCAGCTGCAGAAACACACACAGAAAATGAAGTCAGCTCTGCATGGGAAGGCTCAGCTAAGGATTTGCCCGGTACTCAAGTGCACGCCCCCATCTAGAGGATAAACCCAAAATTATACTGTCTTGCGCTGCACAGAGAACTGTACAGCATAAGCTCATGAAATTCGCCCCTCCCTCAATGTGGAGAGAGACATGCAACAGCTTTTTGCCCCCCCAGTTATGAATTCAACACACTGGATGTTAACCAAAACAAAAACAAGTGTATTAATTACAAAAGATAGATTTAAGTGATTATAAGGGATAGCAAACAGATCAAAGCAGGTTACCCAGCAAATAAAACAAAAATGCAATCTAAGCTTAAGTTACTAAAGGAAGTGACTTTTTTTACCCACAAAAGCTTATGCCCTAATAAATCTGTTAGTCTTTAAGGTGCCACCGGACTCCTTGTTGGTTACAAGTAGTAATTTCTCACCCTAAATGTTGTTTCAGGCAGATTGCAGAGATTCTGGAAGGCCAGCTGCACTTGACTGCAGCTTAAAACTTCAGATATCTAATTCACAAGCGAGACAACCTCCCATCCTGGGCTCAGTCCTTCTCCACCCGTCCCTCCATTCAGTCTTAGTCTTAGATGTTTAGAGCAGTCATCTTGGGTGGGGAGTCAGTGAAGAACGAACCATGATTATGTCACTCCCCTGCCTTAAATAGGTTTTACATATGACAGGACTCCTTTGTCTTCCAGTGTGATTCCCACCCCCGGCCAGTGGAAAAATACTAATATTATTATGGTGTCCATTATCAGGTGACTTGATCACATGACCCTGCAGCCATAACTCAGAGTCTGTTTGCAGTGTCCCCAGGAAGGCTTTCCGGATGAAAGATTAGCCTCTTCTAAGACCTATTGTTTTTCCTAATGGCCCTTTCCAGCTAGCAATCTAGACTGATTGCATTCTGTCTAGTGGGCGTTCCCCAGGTGTAAACAAATTTCTAATAGATGGCTAGACAATATTGCTAACTTCAGATACCAAAATGATACATGCTTACAACAAGGATAATCATATTCAGTAAATCATAACCTTTTCCAATGATATCTCACATGCCTTATATTATATAAAATACATCATCGTTATGCCATACTCATATCATTATAATATTACTGTGAAGAATATGGGGGTGTAATGCCACAGAGGGTATCAGAATCTGGCACTTAGATGTTCTTTAAAGGTCCACCTCACATAGAGGAGCACACTCCAATTAATATAGAAGCCTTTGAATGCCCTGCAGAGATGTTGAGAGGAGCAAAGCTCATTACAGTATGCATCGAAGAAAAAGAATCCAAAGATTCAAATGACAAGGCTATCATCACTATAATTGCTAGTTCCACCTGTGTCTAGGAAATGATGCAGATACTACACTACGTTCCAGCACAACAAATTAGCTAATTAGTGCATTTTCCCCAAGAACAAACACATGGGCTCCAAGACATTTGACCTGAAGCCAGCTGGGGAAGGGGGGCTGGGATCCACATATAGAAGACTGAGATACATCACGAGAATGTTTCCCCCACCTTTTTAATTTTGGAGAGGTGGCGATACTTATTTTTCTTTGTGTTTCTTTGTATTTTTAATTTATAGCAAAAGTGTCTAGAGCCCTATTATTGTTATTAGGTGCTTTTTATGTTGTGTATAAATCTAAATAAATGAAAATAGTGTATTTGCCCCAAGAACAATGCAGTAATTATTAAGTTAGTAAATATATTAGTCCTCAGTTCCAGCAGCACTTACGTACATTCTGAAATTTAAGCACGTGATCAGTTCAGAACTTTAGTTTTCCTGTTGTACTTGCCCAAAGCAATTATGTGAATTTTGTTACAATTCTAGCTAAGTACCTGTATCCTTGATATGTTCTTTATTGAGGTAATGTGTCTATTTCCATCACCTGGTAATTAATCTTTCATTTGTATTTACTGTGCTGTAGGTAACATCAGAAACCCTGTGTATCCTTTCTTCTGAACTGCCTCCCTGTAGAACAATGAGATAACATGGCACATTGTATTGCCATATCTTCCATTTAAAAAAATATCTCTATCTCACATATTTCAAAGACAATTACCGCATTAGTATCTAAACAGCACTACATTAAGTAACATTTAGTAACCAGTCATTCATTGGTGGCTATCCAATGTCTCAATTAGAGCTGGTTGGAAATTTTCCAATGGGACATTTTTCTGTCAGAAAACGCCAATTTGCCAAAGTCGACTTTTTCCATTGGAACATGTTGATTTCAATTAAATTCCAATAGAACTCAGGCAGGTTTCTGTCAGAAATCTGCCTGGTTTCCTGCCAGTTCACCCTCCCATCTCCTCAGCATCACACCTAGCAGGTGGGATGGGGGAGCTGAGAGCCTGAAAGCTCAGGAGCCCTGCCTCCCTAGCTCCTGGCTCCACAACCGCCCAGCTTCCCAGGGCTTCCTGCTCCCTTTTAGCTGACTAGGCAGCCTGCTGAGGAGCTGAGAGGAAGCCTCAGAAATATTTTGAAAGGGCTGAAACAAAATGTCATTTTGACTCTTTCTAAATGAAATTTTAGAACTCCCATTCCATGGGAAATTTCAAAATGTTCATTTCTTGTTCTATTTCAGAATGATTTTTTTTCCAATTTGCAATTTGCCATGGAACAGAAATTCCAGTTCCCAGTCAGCTTTAATCTCAGTTTTGATTCAGCTGTAACTCATCCATAAAGCCAATTTATTACATAACTTTATATACCTGTTACCTGGTGAACAAAGGATTAAAGTGAGCTCTGCTTGCCCATCCCATTGCACAGTGCTCAGGGGAAAGATTATAACAATGGCTATTTGGGAGGTAAAGGGCAAAGAATGACTTTGGGAAGGTCAGGACTGGGTTGAACCCCAAGACGTTTATTTTTCTTCATAGGGTAGTCTATGGGTATAGGTATTTGCTAGGTAAGGCATAAGTATAATTTAAGGCAGTAATGCAGGGAGCCTACAAGCCTCAAGGCCTATAAGACAATAGCTTAGCTAAACTGATCAAGGCATAAGGCCCCAAAAGCCTTAGCCTAGGCAGCTAACCAGGAGTAACCCCAGATCATAAGATGTCACAGGATAGAATGCTATAACGACTACACTGCTGACAGGTAACCACAAGATGCCAGTTTATACCAGCTTAAGACATTTTTAAGTTAGGAACATCAGCAGATGTCTGACCACAAGAATGCCATGGCAACTAATGAACATATATGCTAATGAATCTGAGGGAAAGGCCTAGTAGTCTATGGTAGAAGGGCAATCCAACATTAGTAGGGCGTGGAAGTTCAAATAAAGAAAAGGGGCTGAAACGCCTACTGAATGTGCAATAGGCATAGTGGCATCAGTGTAACATGTTATAAAAGTTGTATCCCCGCCTGCGTGCCTTGGGAGATGCCAGGATGATGACCACTGGTGGTGGTGATGATGACTAACACTTCAGGTTTTTCTGCAAGGGATGGCGTGAGTATACAGATGCTCACAGGTTCATTTTATATTATCCTCACCTTCCTTGCTGGGTTGGAGTGTTTGTGACTTTGCTAATTGTGCTAAATAAAAATGTTATAAGGACAAAATGCCTGTCCAAAATGTAATTGTCTCCATTGTGCACGTTGGGGTTCCCAAATTAATAATAATTTTAATAACTCTGGGCCTGATCTCGGGACTAGACCGCCCAACCCATAGAATGTTATTGGGATTTCTAATTGATCAATATAATTAATACACAATCAATAGATCAGGCAACATAGCCTGATGTATTTAGACTTATTACTGTATTTTCACTTGAGGAAAAAGACTTGCTGATTAGGTTCTTAATACTGAGAGACCATTTCCAATAGGTAAACCACTGTTTTAAATGACACTTTAAAATATCCTTAGTGATTCCAATATACCTTTATCTAACCTTTAATAAAGGCCAACTTCAACTAGACAACTGCTTTTTTGCTGGTCTCTTGGGTGGTTGCTTATGTCAAGTTTTGCTGTAATATACAAAATATTTATGAATATTAGTCACAATGCATTTCAGCTCCCACAGCCACCCATGTTTGCTTAACCTGCAGTAAAGTTCTGTCTAAATCAAAATGGGTTTACAATTAATATGTATATAAAGCTCTTAGTACACACTGTGCAGTACGATAAGTGAACTGTGCCAAAAAAATAATAGATTCCTACCTCAAAGAGTTTTGAGTCTAGGGGTAAAAATGGGTACTATTCAGAAAAACAGATCAGTCTTGCCAGGACAGCTGAGTGACCAGCCAGGGGCAGAGGAGGGACAAGAACAGACTACTGCAAGAGTAGTCTGTCAGAACTACCAGCAGTTGGTAGTATCCCTGAAAAGGTAGTGACCTTGAGCAGACTAGAGTGGTTGCTTTAATTAGGAGCCTATAAACCTGCCTTGGGGGTCACCTGGTTAAACACTTGCTTGTGGATTGGCTGAACCCGGGATAGCTCAGTGGTTTGAGCATTGGCCTGCTAAACTCAGGGTTGTGAGCAGGGCCGGCTCTAACTTTTTTGCCGCCCCAAGCAAAAAAAAAGAGTGCCGCCCTCCATAGCGCCGCCATAACACACCCCCTCAGCACCGCGCCGCCACCCCCCCCCCCGCACGGAGCGCCGCACCGCCAACCCCCCCCCCAGCCCCCCGCGGAGCGCCGCACCGCCGAACACGCCAGCCCCCCGCGGAGCACCGCCGAACCCCCCTGCCAAACCGCCTAGCCCCCCGCGGAGCGCTGCCGAACACACACACACACCCCCACGGAGCGCCGCACTGCCGAACCCTCCCGCCGCCACACACACCTCCCACGGAGCGCCGCCGAACCCCCCCGCCAAACCCCTCAGCCCCCCGCGGAGCACCGCCGAACCCCCCTGCCAAACCGCCCAGCCCCCCGCGGAGCGCTGCCGAACACACACACACACCCCCGCGGAGCGCCGCACCGCCGAACCCTCCCGCCGCCACACACACCTCCCGCGGAGCGCCGCCGAACCCCCCAGCCCCCTGCGGAGTGCCGCCGAGCGCCATGCCGCCGAACCCTCCCGCCGCCACACACACCTCCCGCCGAGCGCCGCTAAACACCCCCACTGCCGAGCCGCGCTGCCGAACACACACCCCGCCCCCCCCGCGGAGCGCCCCGCTGTGCCGCCACCCCCCCCGGAGCGTCACTCCCGAATCCCCCCCCAGCCGCCAAAACAAAAACAACCCACCCCACCCCCAGCGCCGCCCGACCGAACCCCCCCCAAAAAACAAAAAAACCCTGAGCGCCCCTCGCCACCCCAAGATTGGCCACCCCTTACCAGAAGCCGCTCCAAGCACGTGCTTGGTCGGCTGGTGCCTGGAGCCGGCCCTGGTTGTGAGTTCAGTGCTTAAGGGGGCCATTTAGGGATGTGCAGCAAAAATCTGTCTGGGGATTGGTCCTGCTTCGAGCAGGGGGTTGGACTAGATGACCTCCTGAGGTCCCTTCCAACCCTGACATTCTAGGAACATGTCTATACAATGCCTATTCTATGAACCCTTAGGACTCACAGGTAATTATCTCAGATGATTCATCAGACTCAGGACACTCAGGCTTAGGGATGACTCATCACAAGTCTAGATTTAGCCAACTTTGATTAAAACAAACACATTTTCAAGCCAGCCCACAATGACTGGGACACCTGTGATGATTAAATGTCTTTGTGTTTATGACATTACTTTCATGTGACAATGGTAAAGAATTCATAGAAAGAATTGTTTTCTTCTAACACTGAGCAAGGAACTCTATTATAATAACAACAAGCTACCCTGGCTGTTTCTCACACTCTGTCTCTCTACTTCACTATAAAATTCTGCCTAGAACCTTCCCTGACTTCCTTCCCCCACCAACTTTCCATTACAGATTTAAAGAAACAGTACATATCTTCACAACAACTATCCACTTTCCAATATTGGGCATCACATGTAGAAAGGGAACAAGCAGGACTATAACCTGGCCAAAAAGTGTTTTTTAAACAAATATTACCAATAACTTGGAAACCATAGACTAACAAGACCCAGTCATTAACATTCATTAAACACAATAAATTGAATGATCTACTAATTTAGAATTAAATAAATCCAGCTATTCAACCAGGGCAAGACATAATTAAGTCCCAATCCACACTCCAGTCAGTGCATTCGACCTGAATTTTGCACCAGGGACTATAGAATTATGCTTTACTGCCCCTATGCCATTGGTCTAGCACAATCATTATAGTATCCTGTGGTGTTTGTTTATTTTGATATTAACCTTACTGTGTTTTACTCTGCCCCCAGAATTTCAATGTGCTGCAGATTTTCATATTGAAAATGCATAACTGTCTCACAGAAGCTAGTAGGGGAAAGATGGAGGTTTTGGCAGCTGTTCCGAACAGCTGGCGCTTTGGCAGCAAGAAGATCTACAAGTCAGTTTTGGTGGGATTTGAAACCCAAAAGTAGTTAAGTATTTGGTAATGGGAAGAGAGACACTTCCATTTCCCCTCCCCATTCTCCTGATTTCAGTGAAGTATCCCTATATTCATGAAGGACACTTAAACATGTGCTTAACTTAAAGCTTAAGTGCTTTCTTGAATAGGGATGGACTTAAACATGTGCTTCATTGCTTTCCTGCATCCGAAGAAGTGGGTTGTAGCCCACGAAAGCTTATGCTCTAATAAATTTGTTAGTCTCTAAGGTGCCACAAGTACTCCTGTTCTTTTTGCGGATACAGACTAACACAGCTGCTACTCTGAAACATTGCTTTCCTGAATTAGGATCTTTGATAGAAGTGAAGGTCACTTTAAATTTGGGGTGGGGTATTAATTCCTCACACCTTCTCTAGCAGGTCTTGAGAGCAATTAGCCCCTTGTTCTCTGCCTCAATAGCTGGCATAAATCCAACAACAGCAGAGAACCTGGATGTGTCTGCTAAAATGATCAGCACTGAAATGGTAAATGCTGACATTTTAAATTGGCATTATGAAGTTTCATTGTTAATATCTGAGATTAAAAATTAAAATAAATTAAACTAAATCCTCCTTCCCTGTATCACTGATTAGAAGAGTGTCTTGTAGTACCCTTCCAATCAGTGATCTGCCTCAGGACTCTAATTCCCAGCAGTTACCAGTACAGACTGAAGGCTGTAATAAGCTTTGTTTAAATTCATTATTCTATTACTTTTTAACAACTTTATTCTACTTTTTCACACCAGGATTCACTGTTTGTCTGGTGTCTTCCATTTAATACCAGAAGTATGATACATCCTCATCTTCTACATCATTGTTTTGTGTTACAAGTTTAATTTCAGGCTATATTTTTACTTTCTTATTTGAATATTCATTGAATAAGATTATATAAGGCAATTATAATTTTTGGTGGGTGATGAATAGCTGAAGTGAAATGAGTACACTCTGCTATAAACACAAAAAATGTATCCTGTTCTACAGCAAGACAAAAAAGATTCAGCAAACCACAATAATAAAAGTTTTTTGCCTTTTAAGGTTTTGAAAACATTATGCTTGTTTGGTTGGTTTTGGTTTTTTACTTTCCACTGTTACTTTGCAGGTTTGGTTTAAATTCATAATTTTTTCCTAATGTCCAACCTAAACCTCCCTTGCTGCAGTTTAAGCCCATTGCTTCTTGTTCTATCCTTAGAGGCTAAGGCCTGGTCTACACTGGGGGGGAGGGAGGGAATCGATCTAAGATACGCAACTTCAGCTACAAGAATAGCGTAGCTGAAGTCGATGTATCTTAGATCGACTTAGAATAAGGTGACCAGAGAGCAAATGTGAAAAATCGGGATGGGGGTGGGGGGTAATAGGAGCCTATATAA
Source organism: Emys orbicularis (assembly GCF_028017835.1). Classification (NCBI taxonomy): domain Eukaryota; kingdom Metazoa; phylum Chordata; order Testudines; family Emydidae; genus Emys; species Emys orbicularis. The sequence continues at coordinate 247,579,889 of NC_088683.1, forward strand.
GAAAAAGATCCAAAAATCGGGACTGTCCCTATAAAATCGGGACATCTGGTCACCCTAATTTAGAATCACTTACTTCGCGTCCTTGCGGTACGGGATCGACGGCCGCTGCTCCCCCGTTGACTCCGCTTCCACCTCTCGCCGTGGTGGAGTTCCGGAGTCGACAGCAGACTAGACACGATAAATACAGATTTATCCTACACTACACACGATAAATCGATCCCCGATAGAGAGAGCTTTCTCCTGTCAATTTAGAGCAGCTACACTAGAAAGCTTACAGTGGCGCAGCTGCATCTCTGCTGCTGTGTAAGCTCTCTAGTGTAGCCATAGCTGGAAGGGGGAAAACACAGATGGTGATGTGGCCAGAGGGCTGAATTATGAAGTGGATGCTACGGTTCCTGGACAGAGGCAGGTCTGCAGGAGGAGAAGGTGTAGGAGAAGCACCACCAGGAGAGGGCACGCTGGCTGAAAGAGCTAATCCCCAAGACAACTCAATCACAAATTCCCATTCAGTTTTCACCCAGGTGAGTATAAGAGTGGTAGCACTTAACCAATACTGGAACCCATTTGACATCTGTGACATGATAGAAGCATAATAGTAATTTTGTAGGTCTGGGAGATCAAATCCCGCACCCACCCACCCCTGCTTAGCTATAGGGAACTGGACTTTTTTAAGTGATAGCTGTGAGTGTTGACCAGGACCCCACAGAAAAGCTCTAATAATGTTGTTATTTTTTCTAAAATAAGATGGCGGGATTTATACAGTTAGGCTGCTTAGAATAGAGGAGCCTAGGCAGAATATTCATTTTTATTGTATTAACCCTTCCCCACAGGCTCAGGGAGCGAGGATGCCACCTATTTGTATCACTAGTTATTTGATAGTATTGGATCTAACTTTATCTTCACTAATTCATTAAGATATTTGGTACTTTTATACCTATTTGCCTATGGCAATTCCATTGAGAAAAAGACCCACTACATGACAACTGGTAGATTTCCAATAGTTCTGATTTTTCCCATTTTATTTTGTAACCAGATATTGCACTGGATGTTTGAATTAGTGATTGGAGGGCTGGAATAGTAGTTTCTGGTCTGGATATGTACAAAAGTGCATTGTTTGCCTATAACATTGATTCCATGGGGCATAAATTGATCTGTGTGCCTCGGATATCTGGATGAGCCTATATAGCTATTGCCAGGGGCTCAGGAGCCAAATCAAAAAATAATGAGACTTCAGGCACCCCTGCCAAGTTCCATGGAAGAGGCTGAGGGTATCCAAGGTCACGTTGTGATTCAAGAAGTTGGGTAAGAATATAACAGTTGGATCTAGGAAATAAATATAGGTCCAAATTTTTGTAAGGTACAAAACATATACCTCCAACCCGCTCTATGAAATCCTTTCTGCATCCAAGGCTAATATGGCTTGTGGTTTGAGGTCATATTTCACTGCTATAATATCAGTAAGAAGTCAAAGGTTGTCAGAGTCCATCATGGCTCTGATAAACACAACTTGAATTGGGAGCATGATAGAATAGAAAACCTTCTCCAATCTCACCACCAGAACTTTTGCTAATATTTTGATATCACTATTAAGTGAAATTGGCCTATACCTGGAACATAGTGTGGAATCGATTTTGACTTTTTGAGCAAATCTTAACTTCTTTATATCTCAGTTTTCCCCTCAGTAAAATTGGAACAGTGTTTACCCGCTTAACAGGGTGTTGTCAGGTTTAACCCATTAATATTTGCAAAGCACTTTGAGATCCTCAGATGGAATGTGCTAGGGAATTGCAAATCATTATTGGTATTATTTATTTATTCCTTCCCACATTTATGACACATTGAGAGAAGTGAATATTACAAACTTTTTGAAACATCCAAACACATGATAAATTGTATATCAAAAGGACATTAACTACAATTATATATTTTCATTACCCTTTGTTTATAACATTGTAGAAGTTAGAAAACAAATGTTTTCTAATTGGGAAAACACTGTTTTTTCCCCCTGTTTCATGTCTCTGTTGTTTTCTCCTCATGTCTGTGTGCCAACATTTTCAGTAAAGACAGCATGAATCTACACAGGTTTGAGAATAAATTGAGAGCTAACCTTGGTAAAGCCAATACAGCCAGTGAAAAAGAGCTCAAAACACTGGCTATTGTTTGTGTGTGTGTGTTGTTTGTTTCAGTTTAGAACAGAATAATGGATTTTTTTTAAAGTAGATACTAGGCTCAGTCCTGCACTCCTTACTTCTACCTAGGCAAAACTTTCAGTGGTTTTAAGGAGCACATTAGTGGGTCTATTCCAGAGGAATTTCTCAATAATATAATTATTTTAAGCTAGGTCAAATTTGGGGCTTACACTACTTGTCAGTGTCCCTTTTGCTTTTTTCCTTTGCTATGCTCATTCCACTACCTAGCAGTAAACCAAAGAATGATGTCATTCTTTTTTCCAGATGTATCACTAGGGAATGAAGAGTCTAAGTGAGTATTGCCAATGCAAGCTACTGACAGTGCATTCCCTGAAATACTAATCAATGGCATGTTCATTTCTGAAAATGCTGTAAATAGATGCCAGGGTTAGGTTGTGTGTATTCCTATGATGTGATGTATCAGGTATAAGAAGTGTAAATGACTCCTTTTGACTTAGGGCTTCTCTACACTTAAAACTCTGCAGAGGCACAGCTGTAGCACTTCAGTGGGAAGGCTTCTCCCATTGACATACGTAATCCACCTCTTTGAGAGGCAGAGAATTTTCCTGTCAACCTAGCACTGTCTACATCAGTGGTTAGGTCAGTCTAACTGTGCCATCCAGGGGTATGGATTTTTCACACACACACCCCCCGAGCAATGTAGTTATACCAACCTAATTTCCTAATATAGACCAAGCCTCCCATGTTTCATGTTTTGCATATGTTTGTTTGCTTACCTTTTTAAAGGTAGGGATTGGTGGCTCTACACACTTAATTAGCTTGTTTTGAGCAATTCCGCTCCCTTTTGTTCAATGCCCAACATTTTCTAGGATGCGTAGTCTCAATCTTGTGAATGGAAAGGCCTCTGAAATATATTTCATTTTTGAAAGGAATACCATTGCTGAGGCCAGGAACCAATGAGGGCAGATACAAACAGCTATAGAAAATGGCTAAATGGCAGCAACTTGATTGAATTGCATGTAACAAGGCATCTTTCCCATTTCCCAGTCACTGCGGGGTTGGGAGAACAAATTGCCAATAGCCCATTGATTTTTAACCCTGGCTGGGATATTGATCTAACCCCAAGACAAAATGTCCAAAGATGAAGCACTGTGAAACAAGAAATGAAATTAACCACATATCTAACATCTGCTTGTTCTTAAAATTCATACCCATTCAAAGTGATCCATGCTGCTGCTCAGAAGTGAATATCTGTCAGAACAACCAACCAAAAAACAAAGAAAAATGCATAACTGCATATTTGAACATACTGGGGAGAGCAAATTAAAAGATAGTAAAGTTATATTGTAATTTAGCTAAGATATCTTTATACAGTAATGTGGGAGGGAGATTGGAAGCAGCAGGGTGGAACAAAAAGGGGGATGCTTCATGGAGGATTGGTCCATTAATGACTATTAGCCAAGATTGTCAGGGATGCTGCACCATGCTCTGGGTGTCCTAAGCCTCTGACTTCCAGAAGCTGGGAGTGGACAACCTGTTCTGTTCATTCCCTCTGGGACACCTGGCATTGGCCCTGTCGAAAGACAGGATACTGGGCTAGATGGACCATTGGTCTGACCCAGTATGTCTGTTCTTACATACTATTTGCCTTTTAGGAGTGGCATCCCACTCCAGGCCAGCCAATCCGTGACTCTGATTGGATCCAAGATTGATCAACGTCATCCTTCCCAACAAGGAAGATATTACAGTGGTTGGCAGGTGCTGTGAAACTGCCAACACAGAGGCCAATCCGCAGGGCCCACCCCAGCAATCTGACATCAGCTGTTAGGATAATTGTGCCTTTTTTGTGGCACTTACACGATACATTTGCTTAGCTTGCAAAGTCATATGTTAAGGCAGCATCAGGGACAGGAGAATAGGACTCTAATACTTAGCACCAAACCTTTTCAAAGCCCTGTACAAACATCAGTTAACCCTCACAATACTGTGAGGTAGGTGCTAGCATGTTTAACAGAAATCAAGAGACTTGTATGAAGCCACATAGCAAGTCATCAGCGGGCTAGGATTACAACTCAGACATTCCTGATTTGTAGCCTCATGATCATTCCCCTAGATTACACTGCCTCCATATCTGTAGACCTCAGTCTTTCTCCCATGGCATCAACGGCAAAACTTCTATTGTCTTCAGTGGGTGCAGGATGATGCCTTTATTGGGGGTACTTTAATCCAATGCTGTTTCAAGATCCAGCATTTATGGATTAGTCCATGTCCTCAGCAAAGGCATATTGTTTATTGAAACTGCAAACAGGCTTTACACTGCAGATCATAAAACCGAGATCCAGCATGTATTTAAAGTTGGAAGCTGAATACTCCAGCCTTAGAAATCAGTAAATTTATTCTCCAGCTATTTTTGCCAAACCTTAAGAAGAAGCCATCTAGCAATGCAGTGGTGACACAATATATGATATAACCAACCTCAGCCTGCAGGGCTGGGTGTGCATATAATTTTTCAAATATATATTCTGGTAGAGCCAAGGGGCTGTGTGATAGGTGATCTACAAAAAAAAGGTAAACATTGTCCCTGCCCCACTGAGAATAGAATCTAATGTACAGAGCTTGGGGGAGAAGGAAACAAGATCTATATTGTTTTATACATTTGCTGTTTTATTTGTATAAGCATTGACTTTCCCCACTGCCACTCCAATTAGATATAAAGTATCAACCAATTTTTTTTTTAATGGGCATCACAGTAAAAGAGGGACTTGCAAAGGAGTTGAAGGAAGAAAGGTGCTTCCAAGCATAAGAGGCTGGCATGGAACAAAGAGATATAGATCTATATGGAGAAAGAAAGGGACAGAATACATGATGGTATCGTGTAGCAGAATACAAAGATTCAGAGGTTGTTTTTTTTTTTAAAGGCCAGAATGGACCACTGTGATAATCTAGTCTGACCTCCTGTATAACACAGGCCATAGGACTTCCCTGAATTAATTCCTGTTTCAAGTCCAGTAGCTGTGCTTGAATTAGAGCATATCTTTTAGCAAAACATCCCATCTTGACTTAAAAATTTCCAGTGATGGCAAATCCACCACAACTAGAGCTGTGCAGAGAAAGGTACCTGTAATTCCATTTAATGGAGGATTTTGGTATTTCCCATTATGTTTTGTTCCAATTCAGAATGAAATCTAAATTTTTTAAAAATTCTCTGCAAAAGGGAATGGAATACCAGCTCTGGAGCTGTCTTCCTGTTTGACTATCCTGGAGCCAGGGACCTTGGAAGTCCTGAGGTCCCCGACTCAGAGGCAGTCCGCCAGGTGGTCTGCTCTGAGACTTTGGCTCCTGGAAACCGGGGCTCCCCATCAGCCTACTATGTGGGCTGCCAAGTGGCCAAGCTATGAGGAAAACTTACAGGTTTTGAATGGCCTGCCTGTGTTCTGTCAGATCGTACCATATCTGCAAAACAATTTGATTTCCACAAATTGGCAAGCTCTGACCAAAAAAATTATTTCAGAGGAATTCTTTGAACCAGCTCTAACCACAACCCTTGCTAAATTGTTCCAATGGTTACTTACTCCCACTGTTCAAATGGGTTAACAGACTGATTGGCACAATTCCAGGATAGTTGCATTATCCAGGAGCCTGTGTTTCATATTCAGGTCTCCTGTTTGTTTCCCACTGTAATAATGCATGGTGATCTCTTTCATTAGCATCCTTTCGTTTCCTATGGACCTTCTCTTAGGCTGTGAAAAGCAAAAGTGTCCTAACTAATCATCTGTCAGATGTGGCCAGGCTGCAGCACAAGAAGGCAGCAGCGGTAACATGAGGCTCTGAACACTGAGTTTTATTTTTAGATTCCTACTTTGTTTTTTCTCTGTAAATATAACTAAACGACAGCTGGTTATGTGCTGCGAATAATTTCCCATGCAAATTCTTCACAGAATGATGCGTATGGTCCTCTTGTAGTCATGAATGTACAAAATATAGGCATATCTGTAAGGGCACCCATTCATTAACAAGAACAGGATATATGTGACTTGAAGTCTCCATGACAATGTTTAAAATAGCTTCCCTTATACTATAGGCACATAAAATAGTATTTAGAGACTATGATTTATGCAGTATGGGTCTAATCCAAAATCTACTGAGATAAATGACAATTTCTCATCGACTTCAGTGGTCTTTGGATCACAATTTATGATGTTTTGGTAACAATTAAGCACTTAAGGTCTGATCCTGCTCCTGTACAATTCAATGGCAAAATTCTCATTGACTTAAAATGTGCTGGATTGAGCCTTTAAAGTTAAGATCTTGGAAAGGCTGTTGTATATCTGCCCCAAGAAATAATGTGAAACAAAATACTTTGAGACTGTCCAATGTTATTTATCTCTGACACCACTTCCTTCAGCTCAAACTCAACATAGCTAAAACAGAGCTCCTAAACCTCCCCCAAAACCCTTCCTCCTACCTCCATTCTTGATCACTGTGGACAGCACCATCATTCTACCTGTCTCTCAGGCCTGAGATCTGGGCCTCATCTTCAACTCTCAGACCTCTTTCTAGGTCCTCACATCCAGGCTATATCTAAATCTCACCAAATCTTTCTGCATAACATCTCTAAGACATGGCTTTTCCCATCCATCCACACAGCTAAATCTCTCATCCAAGCTTTCATTAACTTGTGTCTCAATTATTGCAACATCCTTTTCTCTGGCCTTGACAAATGCAGTCTTGCCCCACTGATATCCATTCAGAATTGTGTTGCAAAGATCATTTTCCTAGTCCATTGCTTTGACCATGTCACCCCCCTCTTTGCATCCTTTCACTTGCTCCCCCTTTTTTGTTGCACCAAACATAAGCCATCTGCATTTACTTTCAAGGCCTTTCATGGTCAAGCCCCACCCTACATATCATCCCTCAATTGCTATCAAGATGTCAACTCTCTAATTGGCCCATGATGCCAGCCTCCATCATCTACTTGTTAAATTTTCAAACAAGCACCTCCATGCTTTCTCCCATGCTGCTCCTCATGCTTGGGAGAAGTTTCCCTAAACATCTGCAAAACTAGTTCATTATCCACCTTCAAATCCCTCCTTAAAATTCTCCTTAGCTGTAATGCCTACAAAAAACTTGACAATGGTTAGCCTGCTAGTGTGCTGAACCCACTGCCTATCATGCTGACCAATGTTTTCTAGTTTGTTGTCTCTTGTCTTATACTTAGACTGCAACTCAGATTGGGTCAAGGATCAACTTTTTGATCTGTGTATGTACAGGGCCTAGCACAATGGGGTCCACGACTAGGTCTCCTGGGTGCTATGTCAATACAAAGAATAACATTAATAATTACCATAAAGTGCCAAGGGCAGGGAGTGTGCAGTCATCATTATCCATTTACTTCAAAAATGGATCATTACATTCTTTAAAATATGAATAAACCTTTTAAACTAATCTCAATAATACCCTAAATCTCTTTAGTGCTCTGAAAACTTAGATTTACTGTATTTGAAGAAAAAATGGTAATTAGCTTAGTAAAACTAATTGCAGTGTCCTGTAAATTCTGTAAAATGTTTAATTTTTTTAAAATCATAAATAAAATTAAGAAAAAGATTTTAAATATTAATCTCATTTGCAATGTGCTTTATTCTTAACCATTAAGGGATTTGGGATTCATGGTATCCATTTAATAAATAATCTGATCTGAAAGAGGTAATTTGTCATAGCCAGAGAAAGTGCTTACTAAAAAAAAAGCATGGCAAGTTAATTAAATAAAGCTGAATATACTGTATAATAAAAATAAGAATCTGCATTTGTTTTTTGTTTTAATAATGTTTGATGCCTGGAAAATCAAGGCACAGAAGCAATTTTATAGACTAAAGAGAGAAAAAAACCTGGCAATAATTAAGGTATATTTGTATATTTTATGCTTACAGGATGTGATCTTGCATTCCTTGTACACCCTAAACTCCGAGTGAAGTCATTAGACAATTGTATGGTTCAAAAATTAAACAATTTTTTTTTAAATGTCACTGTTTTCATATAATGCCTAACTCTGCAACCCTTGCTGAGGCCTAATGCAAGATCACACAAAAGATTACTCATATGAGTAAGGTAAGGAGTGTAAGACTAGTCTTTTAGGTCCTGTTTTACAAAGACTTACACATGTGCTTAACTTTACTACCCCGAAATCAATAGGACTACTCATGGTAATAAAGTTAAGCATCAATCTAAGTCTTTGGAGGGCTTTAGAATCTTTTGTTCAAAGGGACTGATTTTGCATACACTTATACATATAAGTAACTTTGTTCGTTTGACTAGTCCCATTGATACCAATGTGTGTAAGTGTTGCAAGAGCTGGCAGATTTGCCAGCTCATAGAAGGCCTAATCCTACTGGTGCTGAGCCTCTCCCAAAAATTACTGTGTACCCATAACTCCCATTGATGCCTCTTCAGAGGAGCTAGTATTGCCAGCTCTAGACATTCAAAAATCACAATTCAGGCCCCCTAAAATCATGAGATTGCCTTAAAGAAAACCCACAAGTTTTTAAAACAATACATTTTGTGTTGTGTTATTTGCTTTCTAATTTTTGAGCTTCCAGGGGTCTCATTTTAAGGCTTTTTCCACAAACATGATAGCTAGAAACACTTTTTTTATTAAATAAAAGCTGAGATTCTTGTGTAATCACATGACCCCAGGAGCTGGAGCTTTAAGAAAAACTGCATCTGTCAGGAGAACCACAAACAAATCATGAGCATTGGCAACAGTGGGCCCTGAGGCTACTGTGAGGTTATAGCAGTCTCTTAAATAATAATTATTATTTCTTTCACAATATAATAATTGAAAATAAAATATTTTTGCTAGCTCTCTCCCTTCAAAATACTTTGGGGCAACTCCAGATTAAAAGCTTGATCCTGCAAACACTTAGTACCTGCTGTAGTCCCTTTGGAGACAAAAAGCATGTGTTATATGAGTTGTATTCCATCTATGCCAGGTTCCCCGCTCCCATCCTGGGCTCCCTGACAGCATGGCTCTTTAGAGCTGTGTTGCACTGACTGTCTCTTGCTGCTGCTGCCTCTGAGACACACCTTTCCAAGGAATTCACCCCAGCATGGAGACAGTCACATAAAATGTAATGCAGCCTTGCGATGGATTAACCTTATATAACCTTTCTGCTGGTCTCCAAACAGACTGACTTTCAATCCCATTTCACCCCTCCTCAGGTCATAGTTCCATGCACTTGTGAAGGGCTCTCTACACATCTGGTGGGGGATAGAAAGGGGAAGAATGATGGGGCGGAAGTGACTGACTCTCCTGCACGTACACATATACACACACAGAGCATATCAGAGATCCATGCAGAAGGTTATCTCCACACTGGAAGTAATATGAGAATTTGATTAGGCCCTTTGGGAGGGCGGTAAAATGGATTTTACTGGGGGAAGAACAAACTTAAAAGATGTCTATGCCCCAGCATTGAAGTCAGTGGGAATTGCATCCATTTTTATTTTTATTTTATTCCAGGGATAAATTTGGTCCATTGTTCCAGATTAAAGAGCCAGATGCTGACTGCCTGGTGTGCTTAATTATGCTCCATAAAACCCACAGCCAGAGAAGGGAAATGGGGTGGAAGTTTTCCATACCAATTCTGGCTCCCACAAACCCATGGAAAAGCCATAGAACAAGGACTGGGGCTCTAAATTTGTGCATGCACATTCCTTGTCCTGCCATAGCTATATGCACATACAGCCATATACACAGATGCTCCTAACAGGAATAATTTGTACAGGGGGAGAAGATAATCTGTGACAAGAGCACAATAATGAGGTGTCTACAAGTGTATTTGTCATCCATTTTGGTGGAATTTAAACAAAGAGATATAACTTGGCCTTAAATCCTCTTTCTATTATTACTTAAATTCATTTTTTACTCTTATAAAGGTATTCAGACAACTGCTGAGGCATTAATGTACACCAAAATTTTCTTCTGCTGCCCACTCTTCAGAGGTTCAAGCCACAGACTAGGTAAGGGAATTTTGCCCCAAATGTCAACCTTTTGTTACAGTTGTAAACATGCTCAAATTAATATTTCATTTCTATGAAACAAAACAAGTTTCCTTTCCATCAACATACTCCACAGAGTAGGAGTAAATGTGGAACTGAAGTAAAGTGAGTCATGATGATGATAAAATAATGTTGTTAGCATAGAATAATAGCTGACATTTAAAGGTAAGATCTCTCAACATTGTAGTCCTTAAAGTTAAATGGGAGAATTCCACTGCACTAGACAAACACAATAAAAAAAATTATCTCCAAAGAAACTACTTTGGGCCTTTCTTTTCCTCTAAGACAGCATTAAAGAGAACAAATTCCATCATTAAGTGCAAATGTAACGCTAACCTTCATAACAGTGTCTAATGTACTTGAAGAAAAGGTCAAAGCAATTTTTTTTTGTTTTGTTGCATGAGGATCAGAAATGTCAAACCCTCCTTGCTGTCCGCTTCGCATTGGCCTCCTGATCCTTCACAATACTGCAGCAACACCAACACAAACTAGCAGAGGTATGAGTCAGTATTCTTTTATTATGACAATAAGGACACAATTGATTGGCAAATTGCTCTTGTTGCTGTTGCTATAACAGGAAAGCATATTCATGGCCAGCCCAGTTACCTAGGGGCAGTGCTCTGTAGAAACCACAGGCTCAACTTTCAGGCCATGGGCCAGGTTGTGACTCATTTACTTCTATGTAAATCTCATGTCATTCCCCTGACTTTAATTAAGGACTTGTCTACAGACAAAAATTGTACCACTTTACCTATACCCACCCCGCCCCCCAGTGTCAACCACATGGGAAGAGGAATAATCTATCCTGGTATAAGGCATCTTTATTCTGGTATAACTGTGTACACACTAGAGGTTGTAATGATGTAATTATATTGGTAAAAAAAATCACAACCCTAACTAATATCCTTATACCAGTACAGAGGCTATAGCCCCAGAGTTAGGCCCAAGTAAGGCAGCTTACATTGACCGAATTATGTAGTGTCTACACTAGTGTCTTACTTCCCCCGAAGTAAGTGGCTTGCTACACCGACATAAGTCCATCTCCAGAAGAGGTGTAGAGCTTATGTCCGGCCTTGTCTACACGGCCACTTTACAGCGCTGAAACTTTCTCACTCAGGGGTGTGAACCCCCCGAGCGCTGCAAGTTTCAGCGCTGTAAAGTGGCCATGTAGACAGTGCACCAGCGCTGGGAGCAACACTCCCAGCACTGGTAGCTACTTCCCTTGTGGGGTGGGGTTTTTTTTACAGCGCTGGGAGAGCTCTGCTGTTGTCGCTGGTGCTGCGACTACAGCGCCATGTTAAAGTGCTGCCGTGGCAGCACTTTAATGTTGGTAGTGAAGACATACCCTTAGTTTAGTCAGGGTGACGCAGTGTCTATGTAGACACTGCGTTACTTACTACTTTGGCTGCCAGGCTCCCTGCTGAAGCCATGAAATTGACAATGTCAATTTCACTGCTGGTAGGCTCCCTGCTGTGAAATTAAGCCCAGCTCTGGACTCACAGCTTCCCCCACCCCAGCTGTCAGCCAGGTGTCTGGTTTAGAGCTGGAGCCCCCATCCCGGGGAGACAGCCCCAGTTGTGAGCCCAGTGATGGGCTCAATTTCACAACAGGGAGACTACTCCCAGTGAAATTGACATTCTTGTCAATTTCACAGCTCCAGCTGTGAGTCCCCCTGCTGCTCTGAGCCCCAGGCAGCTGTGAAATTGATAAGAATGTCAATTTCAGTGCCTGCAGGCTCTGTGAACCCACAAGGGGCTCACTGCTCCAGCTGTCACCTCTGGGTGGATGGCTCCAGCTGTGAGCCCCACTCAGCTGTCAGTGCCTCACAATGCCCCACTTCAGAGATTGCAAGTGCTCCTGGTGAGGACACACACCATTAGCAGGAGGGTAGTGTGGACACCAACAGCAAATTGAATTACTGCAGTGGCTGTAGGTTGACCTAAATTAGGGTGACCAGATGTCCCAATATTCAGGGCTTTGTCTTATATAGGGACCTATTCCCCCCCCCTCCCCGCCCCCCACATCCCTGTTCCAATTTTTCACACTTGCTATCTGGTCACCCTAACCTAAATTATGTCAACCTAATTTTGTAATGTAGACAAACCCTTAGTTACTTCAAGTTTATGTGGGTGCAGATTCTGGCCTCAATTCTCTAGCTCCCTGATTCTACAAGGGTTGAGAGCATTATAGCCCTGCTACTCTCTAAGAGGCAGGGAGTATCTTTCATTATTCAGCAGCAGCTGAGTGCTGATTCAGAGCACTGGAGTCTTGACTAGTCACTCCTATGCAGCCAAAAAAAAAATGGTGTCCTTAGTATGAGGGACTCAAGAATGGGAAGGATTAAAAGTTGAGGGAAATATGGGTATCCTCAGAACTTCATCTAGAAAGTGAAGTAACCCTGGGGGTAAGGGACAATCAGAGGCAACTCTGCAGACCTTCTATGGCAGAAGACACAAAGTCAGGGCATGCCCTATGTGTCAGGGACACAGTCCCAAGGAGGTAAGGACTGAACAACAAAGCAAGGTGCCGGGGGGGGGGTTAATAACAGACCTGGGGGAGAGGAGTGAGCATGAGTGACAGAGCTGAGGGAGGTGGGATGGTGAGGGTGTGATAAGGCTCCATGCTTGTTTTTCCTGCCCGCCAATGGTCAGTGGTAGTAGAAGATATATAAGAGCTCAGACTAATGCTTGCAATGGATAAGAATTGCTGCCCACAGTTAAGCAAAGCAAACTGGTACACTAGGGAATGCCACATCACCAGACTTCTTAGGGTGCGCAAAAAGCTAGCACCAGCCCTAAATGCTGTTTACACAAGAGGTTTTGCTCTACGCTACATAGTGTGATTCACAGGGCTGTACCCTGCAAAAGACTTAGATCCAATTCTTGCACCTGCTTTTATATCTGTCCCTGGTATTTTTTTCCCTCTAGGGCAAAAGCATGGTCAGCAACAATAACATAGTAGCATTATAACCCAAGTTGTCAAAAACTGCCGCTGAAATTGTGCCTGCAGTTTTGCACCCAGAATTATTTTTACCCACATTTTGAGTTTGCAAGTGTAGTTTTCACAAGCAACTCCTAGTTTCTGAACATATAAAAACTTGAACATGAAAATTTGGGAATGCAAAGTTGCAGGCACAATTCTAAAATCTCTCATGAATAATTTGTAGTATTGCTGACATGAAAGAAATTTCTCTATTATATGTATTTTTGAAGTGTCTTAGTACAGAAAATGATGGTTTTCAAATACATGATGCATAACAAGAAAACAGAATGTTATAATATAAATAAATTATTTTATATTGCAGCTGCAGAGAGTAACACAACCTTGCATATATCTAGTGTTGAGGATAGCAACAGACAGCCAAGTGTAATAACAAGCTAGATTTCACAAGGTACAGGGTGTAAATCTGGCAAGATTTCTAGCATTATAGATAGTAGTCTTTTTTCAGAAGCAATTCCTCCTCATCTGTTGTCTTTTTTTATATGCTAAAATATTTTTAAAGGATTTTGTACAAAGGACATGATCAGTGTGACAATGGGAGTCAGAACTCTTGCATTATAATTCCAGCTCTGTCACTGATCTGTTGTGGACTTAATTTTTTTGTAACTCAGTTTTCTATCTGTAAAGTGGTTATAATACTCAACAACCACACAGGAATCTTGTGCGGCTTGCGCAGATAATATTTTTAAAGTGTTTTGTAATCCTCAGATTCCAGGAGGTATGTAGGGAAAAGAAAAGTATTATGAATTCAAAACTATAGGCTGAGAATGTGGTGTGCAGATCAGAATCCATCTGAAGTACCTTCAGATTTTGGATCTGACGCAGAGCCAAACCTGTTCAGGCAAGTTCAGCCTCTAGCATTCCATCATGAGTCACCTCCCACCTCAAAAATTCAGAAGGGTTCACATTCAAGATTTTGATTTTTGGCTGATCTCTATTCTAAACCTGTTATAACTGATGCTATGCTAATGTAATGGAGTGTTTTTAATGTGGGGTTTCTTGCTTTATTATAAAAATGTAGGCTGTTGTGGCAGTTAATTAAGCAACTAATATTTTCTCCCAGTTTGTTTTTCCCCTCATGAGAATTTATTATTTGATCTTTTGTTGATAATCCTTGCATCACTGTCAGATGTTGCTTTGGGCATGAACAAGGCTTTCCCTGTCTATCATGCTGCTGCCAGAATAACTCCTTTTTTGTGTTTCTCTGAGTATGTCTACACTGCTGCTGGAGATGTAATTCGCAGGTTGGGTAGACATTCACTTGCTAGCTTTGATCGAGCTAATATGCTAAAATATAGTGTTGGCACAGGCAATAGCATGGGCTAGCTGCCCAAATACAATCCTGTCCAAGAACCTAAGTAAGTACTTGGGCAACTAGCCCAAGCCACTGTGGCTAAACTGATTTATTTTCAGTGAACTAGTTCAACCAAACCTAGCACATGTACATCTACCCAAGCTGGAACTTACAACTCCAGCTGCAGTGTAGATATACCTTCAGACTTAATTTTTTGATGAGGACAGGTTGTTGGGCTATCACTCAACCTCCAGCCTGGAGGACCAGTGGACTCTTTTTCATCTGGTCACTACCCTTTGACCCATAGGTGCTGACTCCGTGGGTGCTCTAGGGCTGGAGCACCCATGGAAAAAAATAGAGGGTACACAGCACCCACTGGCAGCCCTGTGGATCAGCGCCTCTGCCTGCCCCCCAGCACCTCCCACCCACCATGGTCAGCTGTTCAGCGGTGTTCAGGAAGCACTGGGTGAGAGGGGGAGGAGCAGTGGCAGGAAGAAGTGGGGTGGGTGGGAGCTCGGGGGAAGGGGTGGAGTGGGGGTGGGGCCTGAGGTAGAGTGGGGGTCAAGCACCCCCCGGGAACAGAGAAAGTCAGCGCCAATGCTATAACCTGTCCAGCTTGGGTGGCTCTACCCTTGCACAGCTCTCAGAGCCATTGTAACACAGCCAGGGAAGGTATTGCTGGTATAGAAATCCCTTTATAATATATAGAACAAAGGCACTTACAGAATTTTTTATTGCCCCTTTTCCCACCAAAATAATTAAGATCAGATTATTGCCTTTACTCTCCCGCCCAAAATCTAATCTGGATCACACTGATGCTGGGCCTACTCACTGGAAATGCTTTGCTTGTGAAATTCCTCCTCTGAGGGTGTTTTCAGAATTTTCGAGTGTGTCCTATTTGTTTCAGTATTCTGTGACCACTTCTTTCCCTGTTTCCCTCCTTTGCACAAGTGGGTTTGGATTTTGATGCTGGCTGTTTGGGATTCATGGAGTTGTTTTTGAAAAGTGCCTTTAAAGTGATTTAATATTTGAAACCTGTTTTGTTTTCATTCCTTCTTTGGTTTTGCCTCGGCAACCCATATTGAGTGCTTTGTATTTGTGCTTTGCATTTTATAATCCCATTTTTAGATCTTCACAGGGGGTGAACTCATCCCTGTGCAGAGGGCCAGCACAAGGTATAGGTATCACTTAAGCTTCACTTAAACCTGAATTTGAGGTATTAAGAGGGAATTAAGTGTTGCATGGACATTATTCTGAATCTCTACACAGAGCTGAATTTCATCCTTTGACAGCATTATCCTCAGTAATTAGGACTATTTTTTGCCTTTTCTCTCTTGGTACTCAATAGTACTATTGCTCTGGAAGGCATAGGGAGAACTGATTTGACTCACTAAGAAGGATTACAGTAAATTACAAAATTGCTTTTCAAGAAAGAGGACACAGAAATCTCTACAGAACCCCGTAGGCCTGCATAGCATGAAGCCACATAAGGAGCATTGGCTTTTGAGAAGCTCCACTCTCAGTTCAAACTCACTCATGAAAGCAACCACATCCCTGGCCCAGTATCCCACTGCAACTCCCTGCCCCTGACACTATCTCCCCTTTGAATTTTTGTATACGTTGGTGTACAAGGAAGTGTGGGGTATATCACACTCAAGAGCACACCAGATCATGCAAGACTGGGATTTGATGGGCCTCGGAATCCACTGTACACCAAGATCTGCAAAAAATCAAAGGGAAATTCAAAAGCAAATGAACCTCAAATTCATCTTTAAAGGGGGCTTTCAGGTAGGGAGGTCATAAGTGTATGCTGAGCACAAGAAAGACCTGACTGTGTGGTCCTTTAAAAGCCTAGGCCCTGTGGCTCAGACCAAGTACATTTGGCACAGACTAGGGGCTAATCCTCACCTGTAAGTATCTGCATATATTCTGATGAAAGTTATTGGGGATCTGAGAGATGAGATTGATGTGCCTTGCTGCAGATGCAAAGCACTTACTATCAATCTATAATAACAAAATGTCAGTGACAATGAACATCTTTTGAGAACTGCAGTGCTGCCACATGCGAGGTGCAAGTGTCTACTCCCTTGATCTCATCAGATTCAAGATTTTTAAATGCAGAACTGAAAGAGAGGTCCACCCACAGGGCAAAGGGGAAGTCAATCACTGATGGAGAACCATAATAAATATGCTGCTGCATGGAACAAAAATAAAAGATAGACCAAAAAGCAGAAGCACATACTCAAAGCAATGCCAGCTCTGAGAGTGAGTCAAACTATCTGAGAAGGATGGAAAATCCAGACATCCACCCTCTCAGTCTTAATATCACACAATCCATAACTGAATTCAGAAGCAAAGAAAATGCCCTGGTCCTCTGAAAGATATAGAAGAGGACCCTGTCAATGGAAGCATCAGCAGATCTGAGCTCTCCCACAGGAGATGTTTTAAAATTAAATTAAATTAAAAGCAAACATTTCAAATATAAATAAGGCAGGGACAAATAGAATCAGTTCCTTCCTGGTGCCAAAGCATTAATCAAATTATAAAATCAGAACGTAAGGTGCTGCTCCTACAAGCTTATCCATATGGGCAGACTCCAGTGTTAGCCCACAGCCCCAGTGTCTTCGGTACAGAGATCAGCTGGCAGGATCAGAGACTAAATGATTAACAAAAGTGAAACTAACAACATATTTATGGCACAATCACTGATGCATTTCCCATTTATTTGCCTAACCTGTGGCCCTATAACTGACAGAGATAATATTAAGAGAAGATCCCTCCACTTCCCATGAATATTTGGGCTTTATGTGGATTTGAATTTAATCAGGCATCAAATAAACTTTGACCAAGATTTTCAAACATGGTTGCCTAAAATTAGGCTGCTAAATCTGTATTTAGGCACCTGAATAAGTGGCTTGATTTTAAAGTGTGCTGATCATCCAGAAGCTCCCATTAAAGTCAGTTTTCTTTCTTGGGTGAAGTAGGAGCCAGCTGCTCTTCATCCAAGTGCTGATCTCCTGTTACCATTAGGACATCCTTGCAATGTTATTGGTTATGTGAATCGGAAATGAGGTATATGTAATACTGCGAGTTTGTCACAGAGGTCACAGAAGACACGGATTCCATGACTTTCTGGGACCTCCATGACTTCTGTAGTGGCTGGTGCAGCTGGACTGGGGCCGCTTGAGCAGCTCGTGCAGCCCCTGGATCAGCTGCACCGGCCTCTGCTAGGGCAGTCTCAGGCCTCCGCCTCCTGCCCCCCAGCAGCAGCAGGAATTTGGGTGTGGGAGGAGGCTCTGGGCAGCACTTACCTTGGGGGGGGGGGCTCCCCGGAAGTGGCGACATGTCCCTCCCTCAGCTCCTAGCTCTGCGCACTGCCTCCACCGGCCAATGGGAGCTACGGAGCCGGAGCTTGGGGTGGGGGCAGCGCGCAGAGCTAGGAGCTGAGGGAAGGACATGTTGTTGCTTCTGGGGAGCCACGAGGAGCCAGGTAGGGAGCCTGCCAGCCCTGCCAATCCCCCCACAAGCACCCACAGTGTCCCCTGGACTGTGACACACCCCCTCACCAGCACCCGCGGCGCCCTCTGGATTGCAACCCCCCCCCACCAGCACCCGCGGCGCCCCCCGGGCCGCCCCCCACCAGCACCCGTGGCGCCCCCTGGGTTGCCCCCCCCACAAGCACCCATGGCACCTCTGGGCCTCCCCCTCCCCACGATTTAGTCAGAAATATATAGTACAAGTCATGCATAGGTCATGGCCCGCGCCGCTTCCGGCAGCTCCCATTGGCCGGGAACAGCAAACCTGCAGCCACTGGGAGCTGCGTGGGGCCATGCCTGCAGTCAGTCAATGTAAACAAAACATCTCGCAGCCCGCTAACGGATTACCCTGATGGTCCATGTGCCGAAGGTTGCCGACCCCTGGTGTATATCCCCACTTAGGTGGAATTTTATTTAACTAAAATTGCAAATTTATGACACTCTACTTAAATGACATGAAACGTCCTAGATATCACATCAGAAACCTTGCTCTTTTGCAATGTGGACCATCAAAGGACTGGAACATCATAGAATCCAGGTTCCTAGAGGAAGATTTATGCCACCTGCAACAACTTTCTCATTGGTCATGTTGGGGACTGAGCTCAAACTGTAGTTGAGGTTCTGTCTGCATCATTGAGGTTTGATCCTGCAAGGTATTAACTACTCTGACCTTGATCCAGCAACATATTTAAGCCTTACTGAAGTGTAAGTATATGAGTAGTCCTCTTCACTGGCACTACTTGCATGCTTGATGTTAATTCAGCTTTTAAGTGTTTTACTAGATTGCAGCCAGAGTACTCAGTACCTTGCAGGACTAAGCCCAGGGTGAGCGGCATACAATGGGAGATGACGTTACTGAGGTAATGTGTGGGACAAGAGCTGAGGAGCAACATACTGGAGGCACAGTCACAACCACAGGATTGTCAGGCACGAGCATTCCATTGTAGGAGTGGGATGAAGAAAGGAGAGCCATTATAGTACTGTATCTATAGTGACAGTCCAAATAGCACGGCTTATAATAGTGCTACTACAGGGACCATTATTGTAGACAGAATACTCTTTAGTTTCTCCTTTAAGAGGAAATTGGTGGCATTTCATTAAAGGCTCAAGCTAAAACCCTACTCCCATACCTCTGTGGCTGCAATGTTATGTATTTGCAGGGCCTGTGCTAAAATGGTAACATCAGTGAAACAGAGGGTGGTTGGTATATTACCAAGATGATCAGAAGTTGGCCATCTCTCTCTAGGTGTAAAGTAATTTATTGCACAATTACATTTACTTTTTAAAATATTAAATTATTGAAAGTGAAGCATTTAATTTTTTTCTCAATAGTTTAATAAAGGAGAAACTTAATATAATATATCTGGTAATTTAATTTAGATACAAAAGAAGAATTCAAATTAAAAAAAAAAATCCCACTACTAATATCTAGCGGATAATGCAATCGTAAGCAATATGTAGCATGGGTTTGCTAAGAATAAAAGTTGACAGACAAACTTGATTTTTTTATGGAATTATAGAATTAGTAGATGAAGATAACATGGTAGATGTAATATATTTGGATTGTTAGTACAGCATTTGAAACAATGTCTTAAAATTAATTGAAGTTAATAAGGAAAGTACAGCAGGTTGTAACCCTAATCCGATTTCTCCCAGCTGGCCCTTTAAATAACTTCCACCCACCTCAACCCACTTATTTCTGTTATGGAGTAATAAGTGGCAAAGTATCGGCTTGAATATAAGTGTCTAGTGGATTCCACAGGGTTTGGTATTAAGACCATTTTTTAAGGGCAAGATTCTGATCCTCTTACTTACACTGAGTAGCATGTTACTTTGCAATGCCACTGAAGTAAATGGAATTACTCATGGAGTAAGATGCTACTCAATGTAAGGGCATCAGACTCTGGCAATGATCTGGAAGATAGGGGCAAACAGCATGTGTATAATATGTGCAGATAATAAATTGTGAGGAGTTGGAAATACAAGTGAGAACAGAAGAAGAATATAAGGGGCTCTAAATATAAAAAATTGGCAAAACATAACAAAATGAGACCGCACTTGGGGAAATGCAGCCTGGTACATCTGAGGGGAAAATAATCTGAAACACACAAATATTCAATGGGAGGGAAAAACCTGGAACCAGCAATGCAGAAAGAGACATGGGGTCAAAGCCATGGAGCCGTTGGTGCTCCAGGGCTCCCCCAGGAAATCACAAAGTCAGTGCCTCTGTATGGGGTGATAAAGTACTGCAAATCTGACATGAGTCTGGGATGCATTATTGCAGCAAAAAAGCCAGGTCACTTTTGGGCTGCACATACAGAAACATCAATTCACAGAACAGGGAGATAATGGTCCCTCTCTCTCTGGCTTTGGGGCCTAGTAGGCTACAACTCAGTCAGCTACATCAAGCTACAAGGTCTTTGCCTACATCTCCACTAGGAAAAAGGTCAAGTTTAAGTCAGGATTACCTAATGTTTTAGCTAAACCTGAAGTAAACTTGATCACTTTTCCTAGTCAAAACAAAACACTCTAGGGCTCTGGTCTGGCTACAACTGGAATAGTGAATTAATTTCTAAGCACCACCTCATAAGGGAGATATTGGCAAATTGGAGACAGTTTAAAGAAGAGCAACAAGAATTATCTGGAGGAATGGCTTTATGGAAAGATTAAAACAGCTAAAAATGCAATTCTGTTAATGGATGACTAAATAGGGCCATGTTAACAGTCTACAAATATTTAAATAATGTAAACATTAAGGGTGGAGTGGAAGTATTTAGACTGGTACACATGGGTGTGAGTAATTAAATGAAATTAAGAAAGGGAAAATTTAGAATGAATATCAGGAAACACATCCTGACAGGGAAGTGCATTAGGCTGTGAAATAATCTGCCAAAGAAGTGCCTTCAGTTAGGACATTTAAAACAGGAGTGGAAAAAAGCTAGAAAATGTGTTGTAGGGAGCAAACCCATAGACAGGAAAATGGACTGGATGATCTGAAGTTTTTTTTCCTATCTCTCTTTCTTCCATGAAAATTATCAAGAGAAAAAAATGAAGGCTTGACATATGAATTAGCCATTTACAACACATTTATAGGAGCAAAGAGCAGGTAACTCAGATCTACCTCTATCTCCTGAAGGATGACAACCAATATAACACCTGTGTTCTTTGTGTTCTTCAATATACTGTTTCTCTGCCACTCACACTAGCAAAGCTGACAACCACAGCAATGCTGAAGGTGTGGCTGGCCATTGCAAAACCTGTATGGCTGATATTTTTCTGTGCAATTGGCTCTCCCTATTTATCATATGATTAAGGCACCTCTTGAACTTAATTGGCTAATTATTGCTGTAATTTCTGTTGAGCAGCAGGGTTTTATTCACAAAGAACACGTACACTCTCCCAAAAGCTATATTCTCTGTCCCATATTGATTTATAATCAGAAGTTCATTTTCCATACAAAACATGACAGTATATTTTGTTGTAGTTCACTGGGAAACAAGGATACTTTTGTATTGAGAGTAAATTATTTCCCTGCCATCAAAATATATTAATACATCCTGCTCATACTTAAGTGTAACTGAGAACAAAGATTGAACTTTTAATATATAGTAATACTGTATATATACCACCCAGCAACCTACTGTAGAGCATCAAACATTTATGATACAGAATAATCAGATTAATTCAGGAATAAATCTTAACAGAATACGTTCTCTATCATTTACAGACATTGAGCCCTATTTTACTATTTTTGCCTGCACAGAACTCTTACTGAAAACAGTGGAAGTTCTGGACAAAGATGAAGGGGAGAATATGGCCCAAGAGCTATTTGTTTTCTACCCATTTAATAATATCCTACCAGAAAGTCTTCGTATAGAGCATTTTAAAATGGTGAACATTTTAATGGTACATTTAAGGTATATAAAACCCTGAATTGTTTATATTTGTAATGTTTCTTGCATGTTTCATTGCCATTAATTTATTTTTCATAAAATGTTCAGTTGGTGCTTCCACCGTTTCATTCTGAGATAGATTTTTGCCACCTACTTTCATTAGAGAGCCCACTGATTCCAATGGGACTTCTTACGGAGAAAGATACTACACTGTGAGTAAGGCTGACAAAAATCTGTCCCTCTGAGTATTTTAACAGGGGACTGAAAATGTAAGAAGTAGAAAAATAGTTTATTTTTCAGAAAAGAACACCTGGGTGCAGCAGAAGACTGATTAAGGGGGCAATAACTAAGGGTGCGATTGTGCAATATAATACACATTCAAACAATTGCTCAGAGGACGTCTTCTTTTAAAGTTTTTTTTCTAAGGAAAACTAAAAGCCCTTGGGCCTCATGCTTCTTGGTGCTTAGACACATTTCCCATTGAAGTTAGTGGGCGTTGCTCAGATTTCTCTAAGGTTGCTCAGACTCTTTCATGTTGGATGTGCACTGGGTGGCTCTCAAAACTGTTAACAAAAACATTCACTACTAGGACAACGAGGAGTCCGGTGGCACCTTAAAGACTAACAGATGTATTTGGGCATAAGCTTTCGTGGGTATAAAACCCCACTTCTTCAGATGCATGGAGTGAAAATTACAGATACGGGCATAGATACACTGGCAAATGAAGAGAAGGGAGTTACCTTACAAGTGGAGAACCAGTGTTGACAAGGCCAATTCTGTCAGGGTGGATGTGGTCCACTCCCAATAGTTGATGAGGAGGTGTCAATACCAAGAGAGGGAAAATTGCTTTGTAGTGAGCCAGCCACTCTCAGTCCCTATTCAAGTCCAAATTAATGGTGTTAAGTTTGCAAATGAATTGTAGCTCTGCAGTTTCTCTTTGAAGTCTGTTTTTGAAGTTTATTTGTTGAAGGATGACTACTTTTAAATCTGCTATTGAATGTCCAGGGAGATTGAAGTGTTCTCCCACTGGCTTTTGTATGTTACCATTCCTGATGTCTGATTTGTGTCCATTTATTCTTTTATGTAGAGACTGTCTGGTTTGGCCAATGTACATGGCAGAGGGGCATTGCAGGCACATGATGGCATATATCACATTAGTAGATGTGCAGGTGAATGAGCCCCTGATAGTGTGGCTGATGTGGTTGGGTCCTCTGATGGTGTTGCTAGAGTAGATATGGGGACTGAGTAGGCAACGGGGTTTGTTACAGGGATTGGTTCCTGGGTTAGTGTTTCTGTGGTGTGGTGTGTAGTGCGGGTGAGTATTTGCTTCAATTCAAATGTAAGCCTTTTCAATACAATGATCAAAAGGCTATGGAGTTCCAGCCTAGGATTTACAGAATGTCAGGAATGAGGGCCTGCAGCCAGGCCTGAGATCAGCTAGCAAGTTAGTAGGCATCCTTCAGTCTCGAGAGACCATGGGTATGCACCCATGAGAGATAAAGAATTTATTCAGTTGGTTTTATGGCAGCTGCAAACGTGGCTGAAGAGACCCACTAGAGAGGGACAAGCTCTGCCGCATCTGTCACATTTAAAGGTGATGTTTCGACCCTTTGGGCTCTGCCTTCTGAGAGCTCTTTTCTCCTCTGCTAAGCTGGACTGCTTCCTTTCGTAACTCCGGAGATCAGTTAGCTAACTTCAGCGGAAACCCCTAGTCAGCCAGGTCGCTTGATTGGCTGAATGGCATTGCCAAGACAGCTCTTAAGCCCAGCAGTTCCATTGGCCAGTGGCTGCTCAACGCTTATGCCTGCAGCTGTGCTCGCTCTTGTGCCTGCCTTGTTTCCAGCTGTGCTCCAATCCTTTCCCACCCTTGCTCCAGCCCTGCTCTAGTCTGCTCCAACCATGCTCCCCTGCTCTGTTTCTGACTCCTGGTTCCTGACCCTGACTCCTGGATCTGGAGTCCAACTATTAGGCTGGATCACCACTGCTCCAACCAGTAGGAGTGACCACCCATGACCTGATGAGTGACAGTTCGAGCAGCCTACCAAAAAAAAAGAGGTAAAGAAGGGGAGTAGAAATGGGTCAGTTACTGGGATGGATCCTGCTAAGGTCAGCATCATCTTGTGTGAGATAGTGAATGCCAGTGTTCCCTCTAATTTTTTACATCCATGTGTGGAATGAATTTTATGCGCACCAATATGGAGGTGATGTGTGGTGGGGGTGGGGCTAAAAGGTTATGAGTGTGGGAGGGGACTCAGGGCTTGGGCAGAGGGTTGAGGTGCGGGGGGGGGTGAGGGCTCTGGCTGGGGGTGCGGGCTCTGGGGTGGGGCTGAGGATGAAGGGATTGGGGTGCGGGAGGGGGCTCAAGGCTAGGGCAGAGGGTAGGGTGACCAGGTGTCCGGAAGCAGCCAGCATGTCCCCCCTCTGGCTCCTATGCCAAACTGGACCTTCAAGGAGCATATAATCTAGTCTGGATCCAAGAGGAAGACTGCTTTCTGTATCAGGTACAGACATTTCAAATACCCGGTCCTGGTCCTGCCTTTTAGCCTGTGCAATGCCCTGGCAACCTTTCAGCACTTCATTGATGATATCTTGGACCAATTTATCTTGATATCCTATTTTTTTCTCCGGATCAGGATCTTCATAACCAGCATGTGCACTGCATCTTAGAAAAACTCCAGGAAAACCACCTCTGGGTGAAGCTTCAGAAATGTGAGTTTGATGGGGACATGGTTTAATTCCTAGGGTGTGCTGTCTCCTCTAAGGGACTCACTATGGACCCATGCAAGGTGTCAGCCATATCCAACTGGGGGGGCTCCATAGGACATACGGTTCTTGGGTTTCAATAATATCTACTGGTGTTTCATCAAGGGATTTTCTAGGGTGGTTGCCCCTATGATGGCACTCCTGCAAAAAGGAGCATGGTTCATCTGGTCCTCAGAAGTTCAGCCTACCTTTGATCAGCTGACTAGGACATTCTCCATGGCACCCATCTTACCACCCAGACCCCACCAGACCATTAATTGTGGAAGCTGACTTGTCAGATTTTGCCATCTGCGAGGTTGTCCCAGCCAGTGAGCTCCCATAGTCAACTTCACCCATATGCCTTTTATTCCTGCAAACTGAATGTGGCAGAGAATAATTATAACATCTGAGACACAGCATTACTACCAATCAAGGCAATGCTGAAGAATGGTGTGAAGAATGGTGTCACCTCCTGGAGGGAGCTCAGTTCCCAATCCAGGTTCTCACAAACCATAAGAACCTAGAGTACCTCTGGATGGCCAGGCACCTCAATCAATGGCAGATTTGATTTTGTTGTAACCTAGCACCCAGGGCCTACAAATGAGAAAGCAGATGCTCTGTCCCATGAAAAGGTGTACCTATAGACTGGCATGGAACTTCTCTTTGCAATCCTTAATGCATCCAATTTTTGTTTCAGGTCAGTTGACTGCAATCTAATGTATCTGTTGTCAGCTGTTCCACGACCCCTTGGCGACCCAGATCCATCAGACCCTGGATAACGTAGATGCCCAATCTGGCTCCAAATTCAGGCTGCAGGATGGCCTCCTCTATGACAAGGATCGTATTTATGTTTTGGAGTGTCAAGCTAGACTCCAGGTCCTGAAACTGTCATGACATGCCAGTTGATGGTCACTTTGGCCAACCCACGATGTAGGGCCTGATAATGCAGAGTTTCTGGTGGGCTGGTCCACATGCATGCACCAAAGAATATGCAAGGCTCTGTGACATTTGCTCCCAAACCAAGAGCTGGCACTTGAAACCGCTCAGCCTTCTCCAGCCTTTGCCCATTTCCCCACCAACCCTGGTCTATGGTATCTATAGACTCTGTGGTGGAGCTGCCTCAATCTCAAGGGCACAAATATCTTCCCCTACATGGGCTACCAACTGGCATCATGCTGGACTGTGGCCCCCAGTTTGTCTCCCGTTTTTGACAGAAGTTTCAACTGCTTCTCAGCATAAAGTCTCTCACCTTGTCTTCCTACCACCTGCAGACCAATAGGCAAACAGAACAAGTCAACTAGATTCTAGAATAGTACCTACATTGTTTCTTGAATTACCCCCAGGACGACTGGTTTTCTCTGCTTCACTATGCAGAATTCGCCTTTAATAATGCAATCCATGCCTCAACATAACAAAGCTCATTCTGTGTGACTGTTTTCATTCTCAATTCCATCCTGACATAGCCATGAACTCCCCAGTACCTGCAGCTGCAGATTGGGCTGCCCACCTACACCAAGAGCTCCAGGAGCAATTGATATCCATAAAGAAAACTTACAAACACCATGCTGACCAAGGTTATCGGACCTCTCGCATCCTGTGGGGGACAAGGTCTGGCTATTGACCCAGAACCTCAAGTTGGTCCGCTTGTCAGCCAGATTCGATCATCAGTACTTGTGCCCATTCATGAACTTGGAACAGGTCAATCCTGTAGCCTTCAAGCTACGAATACCTGCTTCACTCAAGATGCATCCAATATTTCACATTTCCCTCCTTAAGCTACATACTGAGCATATGTTCTCAAATCACTCCAGCCCACCACCACTGCCCACAACCATTAGGGAGCAAGAATAAATTAATCTGGCAAATCTTTAACTCCCGGTGAGTTAGGGAAAAACTCCTTTACCTGGTGAACTGAAAGGGCTATGATCTGGATGACTGATCTTTGGGAACTTGCTGAAAACATCCACACCCCAGACCTACTACAGGACTTCCACTGGGCTCACAGGCACCGGCTTCTAATTTTCCCCTGGGGTGCTCTACTCCCACACAGCCCCAGGCCCTGCCACCACTCCACCCCTTCCCCAATCCCTCACCCACCTCTTCCCACCCCCACTCCACCCCTCCCCCCAAGGCTCCACCACACCTCTTTCCGCCTCCTCTCCCGAGTGCACCCTGTCACCACTCCTCCCCCTCCCTCCCAGGGCCTCCTGCATGCCACTGAACAGCTGTTCCACAGCATTCAGGAGGTGCTGGGAGGGAGGGGGAGGAGTTGATCGGTGGGCAGGAGTGGGGGGGAGGGAGGGGAGCATAGCGTGGCTGCAGGTGGGTGCTAAGCACCCTATGACTGGGCTCATCCTGAGAAACCAGGCCCTAGGGCTTCTGAGAGGTGTCCTCAAAAGGGAGGGGTGCTGTCAGGAATGGGGGCCTCTAGCTGGGCCTGGGGTCAGCAAGCATCACAGCTGCAGCCTCTAATTGGCTGAACTGGCTGAGCAGCATTGCAAGGTCTGCTCTTAAACCTAGCTGTAGCACTGAGCACATGGCTGCTCAGTGCTTATGCCTGCAGCTGTGCTCGCTCCTGTGCCTGCCCTGTTCCCAGCCTTCTTCCAGCCATCCTTAGTTTCATGAAAAGTATGACACCAATAACTCCAAAGTATATTATTACTGGATAAAAGTCAGTGCTGTCATGTGGGTGTAAAGTGTAATAGGCCATGAAATGATTTAACCTGGTGATATTCTAAACAAAAAAACTCCCAACCATCCTTGTAGCTGTTTCCATCACTTCCCCCTGACTCAACAGACACAATACATACCTCAGAATGACAAGGTGCTAACCTGGGATTAGGGCCCCTTTGGGCTCCTGAATCTTTTCCAGTTTCTAAAAATCATGTGATTTCAAGAAATTCAACCTTAACAAGAGGGGTTAAAAAAGCTGTTGTGGTGGGGAACTGGATGATTAAGGTATGGGTATGGTCATATGCAATTTTTCACTCTAATCTTGCCCGGGTCAGCAGTGAATGAAAGTTATTGCTAGTGAAAGCTGTTCAGTGACCCACTTTATGTGACATGACTGATGGTCTCAGGCCAGCTCCTAGAAGAGAAGACCAACACAAAAGTCATGATCACACACAGCCTCCTTTTTGATAGTCTTAGCATATAAAGCCATGGAATTGCATAGTTTATGCATGGGCTGTACTACATACGCCGGGGATAAATATTCTCACATTGATACTACACCTAGCATCCCCCTGTATTTCAAATTTGCATCACAAATTTTCAAATGTGAATTCTTTTATTGGCATGACAAGTTTTCACACTTATTGCGAAAGGAATACAAGATCCTGCACTACATCATGTACTTGCCTCACCAACAGTGTTACTGGGGAAGGATGGGGGGGCGGGGAGGTTAATTCCCTTGCTGTTTGCCTTTTATTACTCCATATGCACAGAGTACTGTGCCATGCAGGCAGGGGGCAGGGACAATTTGCTCCCATGCAATACCCTGTAGGCCTATTAATGTCCATACATGGGGGACAGGACCCAGATGTTCAGCACCTTGGCTGGCAGATCTTGTCACCTCTGGGGCTCCCAGGGCAGCACCCTCCAGCAGCATTTAAAGCGCACGGGGGGGGGGGGGCAATAGGCTGAGGTGGGAAAGAGACAAAATCAAGGGGAAATATCTCCTTCCTCGTAGGAAGCGGCCTCCCCCAGAGCTGTAGGGGTCTCTGCAGCGGAGTCTCTCCCCACTCATTGATCCATCCTCCCCTTCCCCTCAGGTTGCATGTAACAGGAAGTGCTGGAGGCAGGAATAGAGAAAGTACCAATGCACCATAGAGAATAGACAGCAGCAGGGACGGAGCGACGAGCTGCACAACGGACAGGAATGCGCTTCCCGTCGCCATCTTGAAGCCGGGCACGAAGCTCCCTCCCTCGGCTAGTTTCACAGCACACCCTCAGCTCTGTGGCGTCATAGGGGCTGGAGTTTCACCGCCAATCATTTCACGCCAGCGGGAGGAGTAGGCGGTTTCCGGCTGCACGAGTCGCTCCGCAGAGTGTCGCGCTGCCCCTGCCCTCACCTAAGATGGCGACTGCCCGCTCCTCCCCTCCCCAGCGCGGCGGGGGCGGTGCTGGGCCCGCCCCCTGCCTGGGTGGGTGGGGGTGTTGTGTGTGCGCCAGGCGCCCGCCCGCCCCGGCCGTGACTGACACTCGCACGCGCCCCGGGACGCAGCGAGCCCGGAGCCCCGTTCGCAGGGCACCGCCGACACACCGAGCTCGCGGCAGCAGCGCGATGAGGGCCAGGCGGGAGGTAGCGGCGGCGGCCCGCGGCCCCGGCTCTGCCCTCCCGGCGCCCGCCGCCCCCCGGCTCGGAGCGGCGCTGCGGCTGCTGCTCGCGCTGCTCGCGCATACGGCCCGGGCCGAGCAGGAAGGTGAGAGGCGCCCCCGTTCCTCGGGCTCCGCTGTTACCGTTTGGGGCCTGGCCGCAGAGTGGGGCCCCGATCCCGGCAGTCTGCGCCGGGCCCAGGCTGGGGAGGATCCCCGGGGCGGGGCGGTTGCTCGGGGACCCGCAGCGCTCGAGCCGGGGAAGTGGCTTCCCCCCAGCTCCGGGGCTGAAGGAGCCCCAGTGCCTGGGCCGCTGCCACCCTCGGCCGGGCCCCTGTGCGGGGGGTGCCCCTTTGCAGCCCCTCGCTTCTCCTCCCGGCCGCGCTGCAGGGAGCCCGGCGCTGCCAGCTCACAGGCTGGGGCTGGTCTCCCTGCCGCCCTTCCCGGACTGTCACTGCCGGTCTGACGCGCCCCGCCTCGGCACGGGGTCAGGCCAAGGCCGGGGGGCTGGGTGGGTGAGAAGCAGGGGTCAGCGCTGGCCGTTGAGGCTTATCCGCAGGTTTTCGGAAGGCAGTTGACATTGAGGTGAACTTGTGAATGGGCTTCACCTCGGGACTTTCTCAGAGGCAGTGGCAGGGGAAACTGGTGTTGCCTCGTAAAACACCTTCCCTTGCTGGCGCTTCCCCGTGCTTCAGTTCGAAGGCAGCTGCCCATTATGAGACTCTTTTGCATAGTTACCCCCCAAACTGCTCCGCTAAGAGATTGACATCCACCCCTCCCCCAGAACTTTTGACAGGCTGAACCTAGTCACTGTATAGGATAGAGAGTATTTTTTTGCCTGAGTTTGGTGAAATTCAGAAAAGGACTTTTAAATTTGGTGTTTTGAAAACTCCGCTACCACTTTTTTGTGTGGCTCCTATGGGTTGACCTAAAATGCTAAGTTTGTTTTGTTGGAGTTGCTGAGATGTGCCTTCTGATATTGCAGAGGGGCCTAATGGAATAGGTAAAAAGGTGTCTAAAGAGCAACATTTAAATATCAGTGTTATTGTTTATAATATAAGCTGACGTGCTGACTTCAGGCTTAGATGCTGAAGCAGTTCCTGGGTTAAACAAGAAGTGGAGGTGCACATACAAGGGATAGGGCAGAAATGTGTCTGAGCAGAAGTCCAGAAAGAGGGAGACTGGTAGAGAACTGGGAAGTACAAACAGGTCAGGGGAAGCACAGACAGGTGGCCTAGAGCCATAGTTTTGAAGTGAGAGAGCAGCATAGGTGTTTCTGCTGGAGAAATGTGGGATGGGACTCCAGTGTCCTATACACAGAGATCAGAATACATTTAGCTAGACTTCCATTTTCTAACCAAGGAATCAATTTTAATAATTACCTAGTAATTTGTTTTTGTAGATTTTAAGGTGGCAATGTTGATGTGGTAGGATAGTGACAGAATCACAGCAGAGAGCTGGCTGGATCCCTTTATTATTCAATTCAAGACATTCTAGTATTTGGGTTTAAACAAAAAAAAGTGTAAGGAATGTAACATTTGAGTGTGGGGAGTTCATAGACCCAAACAGTCAGAACCTGTGGTGTCTTCTCAGTCATTGGGTAGTTCAAATGTAGACACTTCCAAAATGTGGTTATTTCCATGCCTTGTGTTTGGTTATAATAATTCTGGTGTATGTTCGCTCATATGTATCTAGTCAACTCTTAATTGAAATAATCTCCAAATATGATACCACTGATCTATGCCCTAGAGTTAGTGCCACCTTTAGACTGCTATTTTATGTTGACTCTTTAGGAGGGCTGATCACCTTCGTTCTTTGGGCAATTCCATATTGACATTTTCTGAGAAATAAATGCAATCTGAGACTCAAGACCAAAGTTTGAGCAGGTGCAATTGAGCTCTTTCAAGAAAGTAATATAACTGTGTCAGTAGTTAAATGTGCTTTTAGCAGTATAACTTATGCCTGTACATTTACCCCAACCATACTTCAGCCATCTCCACAGAGTGAATTTGACATCCATGCTTGAGAAGACTCCTTTTGTTGTTTGCTTTTTTGCATGCTGCCTGGATTGGAAGCCCTGGATAAAGTGAACAATGAAGCTTTAAGGTTTACCTACCAAGAAAAACTCCTGGATACAGGACCTCTACCATATTTATGGGAATAAGCTATACTGCTACAAGCACCCTTATACAGATATAAACTGTGTCTGTACTATAAGGCTGTACTGCTTTAACTAGGTCAATTTTTAAACGAAACTAATTATAGTGGTACAAAAACTGTGTAGCCCAGCCTTAAGGTGGATAGAAGTCCATATCCAGACTGAAATTGACTGATATTTGTCATTGTCATTGATACCCATATGGTTCTGAAGAGCATCAGGGAGACTGTTCAGAATGCTGTTAATCTTTTTTATTTTTATTTTTTTATTGTTTGGGGAAGTAGCAGAGGGACTGGAATTGGTCAGCAGAGTGAGTAAGAAAATACTGAATTCACTCACCATTTGAAGGTTCTGTCATCAGCCATAAGGACAAAAAACTTAAATTTAACTACTCTTTAAAAGCTTGCAGCTGTCTGTGGTTCAGGCTTTCCTTTCTTATTGTTATGAAGGCATCCTACTCTACTGCCAAATGGATTTTTCAAGATCATTTGATATCTTCCAGTTTTTTGGATACTAACCAGTCAAGGTCTAAAACTTGACATGGCATAGAAGTGGTACTAGTCCTTGCTTTCAATATAAGTCTCTGGATTCAGTGCCTGATGGAAGTTTATCTAAGTCTGAGCCAGGCCACATTCAGGAAGAGTTATAATGTTGCTTTCTAGCAGATGATCTGGAATCTCTGCCACTCAGCTTATTGACAGCATTTTCCTCATCTTCAGCTTGTACAATTGTTGTGTATTTGTTCTCTTAGTATTCAATATATAACTTTATACAAAACGCTGACACTGGAAAACAACTTTCCAGAATAATGCAGCATAAAATCCCTGCTTTGCAACTGGGCAACTGACTAATGGGCACCTGACTACTCAGTTAATTTCCGATAGCGTCTTACCTGCCATTTCACAAGACTGGAGCAGAGAGAGCAGGACTGTTAGGGTAACTTTAGTCCCTGACGATGTAACTCTTAAAGATGCTCTTTAGTGCTCATATTGGAACAACTTTTATTTAAACAAACCTAACAATTGACAAGTCAACATGAGCAAATAATACCTTTGCACGTTTGACTTACACTCTTCTAAAGTTCTTGATATTTATCTTTGAAAGATGGCAACTGAACATAAATGGTAGTTAAGATTACCATTAAAGATGGTCTGTACTGGGACCTAGAAAATCCTCTTCTGTTTTCAGCTCTGCAGAAGACTTCCTATGTGACGTTGCGTTAGTCACTATCTCTCTCCACTTTTGCGAACATCTAAAAAATGGGGAGAGTAATACTTCCTTATGTCACAGGAGTATCATAAACATAAATTCATTAATACTAGTGAGGTCTTCAGATACTACAGTGATGAGTACCATAGAGAAAAAGTCTATACAATATTTAATTTTTTTTTTTTAATTTTCATTCCTTATTTTGTTGTTTCTCGTACACTGCTTTCAAAATTAATGCAAGGCACAGTAAAATAAACTTATTTTAACACTGAAGTTGTGACCCTGATAGTCCAAAATATAATCTGATATTGCACTCAAAGGATGCTTATTCTATTATACTGAATTGGCACACCAAAATAATAAACAACATGAGGCAAAAAACTGTTAGTGAAGCAGAGTGGTACATTTTTACCCTGTCATTGAGAAACTGTAGATAATTGGAAAGCTAAGTGGTTTGTGCTACATCTTGCTGTTTTAATGTGTGATGAAAGATAAGATCTTTTTCAGCCAAGGAAGTTTGTCATTTCTATTTGAATCAATAAGAAAGGAGTAGTAAGTGGTTAGGTAGTGGTTGTCATTTATAGTTGCTAGTCCTGTTAATCCATATTCTTGGGTTGTTAGCCAAACTAAATATGGTAGACAGTGTAGTCATAAGAACAGCCACACTGTCTTCTGACAGTGGCCAATGCCAGGTGCTTCAGAGGGAATGAACAGAACAGGTAATCATCAAGTGATCCATCCCTTGTCATCCATTCCCAACTTCTGGCAACAGTGGCTAAGGACACCATCCCTGCCCATCCTGGCTAATTGCTGTTGATGGACCTATCTTCCATGAACTTAACTAATTCTTTTTTGGACCCTATTATAGTCTTGCCCTTCACAACATCCTCTGGCAAAAAGTTCCACAGGTTGACTGTGCGTTCTGTGAAGGAATTACTTCCTTTTGTTTGTTTTAAACCTGCTGCCTATTAAGTTCATTTGGTGACCCTAGTTCTTGTGTTATGTGAAGGAGTAAATAACACTTCCTTATTTACTTTCTCCATACCAGTCATGATTTTACAGACCTCTATCATATCCCCTCTTAGTCATCTCTTTTCCAGGCTGAAAAGTCCCAGTCTTATTAATCTTTCCTCATATGGAAGCTGTTCCATACCCCTAGTCATTTTTGTTGTCCTTTTCCATACCTTTTCCAATATCCAACATAGTCTAGTGGATAGGGAGTCAGGAGCCCTGGATTCTACCCCAGCCGACCTGATGTGTAGCATTTGGAAAGTCATGTGGGTCATAGCCCACAAAAGCTTATGCTCTAATTAATTTGTTAGTCTTTAAGGTGATACAAGACTCCTCATTGTTTTTGCTGACACAGCTACCCCTCTGAAACTTGTATATCTGTTTCTCCTCCCATCCTTTGTCTTCTCTATATGCCCCAGGCTTACAATTTTTTGCATGCAGGCGAACTGCTGGGCTCATGGAGCACCTTAAAGTCAACAAATTGCAGGTTCTGGGCCTTAGGCTGTAAGTTCTTCAGGGAGCTCTTTCATTATTGTGTTTTGTATAGTGCCTAGCAAAGTAAGCCCCCAAACTGTGCTCAAGCCTGTAGGTGTTAGTGTAATACAGTTAATATATATTGATGATTTTAGTTTGAATCAACATGACTTCCAAATCAACAGTATTGCAGTATTTTTGAAATGCCTACTTTGAGCCATTTGGATATCTTTTAATTAAGGTATTGGCTGAATGCAGAACAATTTCATATAAAAATTAACGTTGGGCATCTATTGTACAACATATTTGGCTAACTTTTAAAGTGCAGTTCTGCTTCAAAACATGACTTGGCTTTTGGTTCCATATTTGTGTTCTCTCAATGATTCCCAGATCAGATCCACTCAGTTTACAAGTATAAAGATTACATTTCCTACTATAAGCTCTGCAACTCAGTCTGGAATCTGAAAATGAAAGATGGGCTTTTGTGGGCTATGCATTGCAAACAGTGAAGGATCGGTGATTGTTGAAGTGCAAGCCAGAACAGAATATAGCTCATTCACTTGCCTGTTGCTCTGCAGGGCTAATGGGAGTAAACAGTAGTCAAAATGTTCTTTGTTGCTTTATGTTCTTGCCTGTATGCTCTCCCAACTGCCCTCCCCATCCCCAACGCTCATGCATGTACACCTCCACCCTACTCATCTTGCTTCCCAGATTAAAGGGCCTGAGGCAGACATACCATGTAGAGCAGGGAAGCATGGGAGGAAGATAAAAATGAAAGTGAGAGAGAAAACTAACGCTGCTTAAAAACTATTATTTCTTTCATATACAAATTTGCCTCTCCTCTTCCTTTCAGTCCACACCACGTCTATTGGAGACATCTTCTCCAAATGTTTTTTTCCCTTTTGTTGTAAAATTGGATGACTTCCACTATAGCTTGTCATATCAATGAGTCATGCAATTATATTTGTCATTAGTTAGTCACAGACTGAAGAGGTTAGAAATTGCTAATCTAAGATGAAGAGTGAAGAAATTATCTGGATACTTGATGGGCTGTATGTTCATTGGTTGCCTCAGTTTTTGGATCCTCAGTTTGACATCAGTGTAGCACGTATTAAATGGATTAAAACTGGCTAACTGATAGATCTCAAATGGGGATGCTTCTAGTGAGGTTCTGCAGGGATCTGTTCTTGTTCCAAGGATATTAAATAGCACAGATTGGTGGGATGGAAAATAATAAAAACAGGTCAGTTCTACAGAATAATCTATATTGTTTGGTAAGCTGGATTTATCAAAATGCAAGGTTATACATACGTTCATAGACTAAGGCCCGCAGAAATCACTGTGTTCTTCAAATGCAGCAATAAATCTAAATGAATCTTAGCTAACTAAGGAATCTAACTGAGACAAAACCCCGTTACTGGGATGTGCCAGTGGTGCAGCTTGGATAGTGGAATGAAATGCACTCCAGCAGGCACTGCTGTGAAACATTTGTGCCGCCTCCTGCCCCTCCCTGTACTTTTTCTGACCATATTGAATGCAAGGCTATAGAAGGGGGTGTGGTGCTCCACTTCCTCAGTTCTTTTCAGCTGTGGCTGCAGATGGACCAGGGACTTCTCCTGGCTGATCCACCCAGATCCAACCCCTTTGAAGATTGTACATCAGTTAGATCCCTTAGCTGAGCTTTGTTTAGGTTTATTGCTTTTGTTTTAAGTTATTTATTTTAACATTTTATTAGTTCGTGTGGGCTCATGAATCATAGTGGCAGATCTGAAGGGGATGAGGCTTTGGACTCCCATACCAGGTGTCTAGTTTGCTTGGAGGCAGAATATCCTTCTTCACGGTACACGATCTGCAGCACCTTCTTGCAAGCTCTTGGAGTGGTGCATCAAACCAAACTCCACGACTTGCTGCTTCAGGAGGCTATGCAAACCCTCCACCTCTGTAACTGCCAGTTCCATGAGTACTGTTGGGCTTGCATTAGCCCTTCACCTCCCAGGGAATAAAAAGCAGCCCAAGATCCCACCTGAAGGTAGTATCCTCCTATCATGGAGTGAAAACCAAACCTTTGGTACCAAAGGATCCTAAAACATTCGATTTTGGTTCTAGACACAACGGAACCCCATATATGTCAGCCTTTGTTAGAATATCTTTACGAGTGTGCCCTTTCAGATATGACCGTTTTGGTTCAGAATAAGGGTAGGGCCTGTAAGCAAAACTATGCATTGTTTTGGGTCTCTGTCCTTTAGGGTCAGTTCTGAAAACATCACTGGAACCTAGACTAAAAGTTACTGCCTCAGTTCAGGGAAAATCCCAAAGGAAGGGGTGTGCCCCTAATGTAGCAAATATATCAGTTCCAGGTAATTTTGACTCCTCTGCAAGGTCAGCATCCACTATAATGGTAGTTGCCCAGGTACTGCTCAGATCTGCTGTTAGAGCCATTATCTAATTAGTGAACTGTATATCCCCTGGGCAGAGTGATAGGGCCACTTCCTGCTCCCACCTCCCCACTGGAAAAGACAGAAGATCAGAGAAGATTTAGATTTCCCCAGCCATATCACTTCCTTCCCCTAAAACACCTTACCAACGAGGTTTGTCTCCCCCTTTTCAGTTTCAAGAATTCCAAGGCATTAGTTGTCCCTTTACTAACTGCCTTGGAACTGATATTGGATCTGCAATCTGTCAGTGAATCAGATCATGATAAATGGGTTAATATACTAGCTCAGTTCCCATCAGCTGAGGTAAAAGTGAACCCGATAAATGTTACTGAGATGCTCCATGCAGCACACACACAAGATCATACCCTTAACCAAGTAGGTACTATGATTGGGAATGTGATACTAAATATTAGCAGGCTTAACAATTCCCTCCTTGGTACAGATCATCATCCTTACAGAGATCTAGCACCTCCTATAGGTCAGGGAAAATCTCATATATCGGCTCAGTTTAGATTATCTGGGTATACTGAGCACTCCCTGATAGTAGTCCCAGATACGCTCAAAGAGGAGGATCTGATGGGACTCATCTCATACCAGGACATGGATTTGAAGTCTAATGATCAACTGTCCCCCTGATGACAGTGTGGGAGTCACTTCAGCATCTTCTTCACCAGAAGATGTCATTCAGTTTCACGAACTGTGGTCAGAATAGCTTCAACCTTAAAGAACACATCTGTGTCCATAGAAGAGATCTGTCTTCGAGTATTCAATATATTGGGTCCTCCTAATAGCAAGATCACCCCACTCAGTTTTAGAAGCATTATTGCAACCAACCAAAACTATTTGAGGAAATCCTGCCTCTGGTCAAGCCATGTCAAAGAAGGCTGACAAGCTATACCAGTTACCACATGAGGGTTTTTCTTTTTGTCTTCCTGCTCCTAACTTGGTGGTGGTTGCTGCAGCAGTTCAGAGGACAAAATGAGGCCAAGTGCATTCAGTTTCTCACCTCTGTCAAATGGGACAGGATACTCTGGGCAGGATGGTTTTCTCCTCAGCCTCACTAGGCATTAGGATTGCTAATTGTCAGGCTCTAAAGGTTTAGATATCAGTGCCATCTCTGGGGGGAAATGGCCTTGTTTGCTAAGGATCTGCCGGAAGAGCAAAGGAAATTGGCTAAAGCCTTAATAAAAGGACAGCTAATAGCTAAACATGAACATGGCTAGATCTACAAAATGACTTGGGTGCCTAAGTTCAACATCTAGATGGCACTGAGATCTTCAGAATCCCCACTCAGCTGCTCATAAACATGTATGAACACACATTTCTGCTGTTAGTCACCAAGGCGCCTACAAATCTGCTGGTGAGCATGTTCACAGCTGCCTCAGTCTAGGCAGTTGGGTGCTTAAGTCCCAGCAGGATACTCAAACTAAGCATTCCCCTCCCAATCTCGCCTGCAAGTCCTAATCCAATAGGCCTAAACCACACACAAAACTAATGGGGAAAGTCAACCCTCTGCCTGACGTGGAGGAGGGACTTGAACACAAGTCTTCACCTATCAAGAGAGTGCCCTAACCACTGGGCTATGAGGTATTTTGGGGTGGGGGTCTCTATCTCCTGTTGAAACTGTTCTATTGTGTAAATATGTAAATGTGCATTGAAACAGGAAGATTGGACCCTGGGTCCCTTCCCTCCCCAACCAGGTGAGTGCCATAACCACTGGTCTATAGAGTCATTCACACACTCTGGCTGTATGCATCTTTAAATACTTGTATGTAGTGACACAGCTTCAGCAGGAGAGATTGAAAGAGATCTGTGTTCATATCCCTTCTCCACATGAGGCAGAGGGGAGAATTGAATACATCTCTTGTACATCCCAGGTGAGTACCCTAACCATTGGAGTAATGGTTATAAGAGAGGCATACCACCATCCCTTCCTTCAGTGTTTCATGTGGGTGTGTGGCAGGGGGAAGGATTAGCACCTAACCCTTTAAGGAATTCAGGAGACGGTTTAGAGCTGTGAATTCCAAGCAGAGATTGGTGTCTCCCTCTGGCTCATGCATAGGTGCCTAACTGACTTTGAGGGATAGGGCTTAAGACCCACCCCCTTCTGGGCATTTTCTACTGGCTAGGCTCCCCGTACAATGGGCTGGCTTTTGTGGATCCAGTTCTTAAGCACCCAACTCTCCCCAAACACTGTGTTAGGGAGCCAGGTAGGTGTCAAACTTGGGGCTGTGGATTCCAATGGGTGACAAATCACCTAAAAGCTAGGCGTGGCAATGCCTAAGTTCCTTTGGTGGATCTAGCCCTTAGAGCCTCGTTTGATGCTTCAGACATTGCAGCAACGGCAGTGGTTTCAGCTATCACAATAGGTCAACATGCATGGTTTAGTCTATGTCTACACTAGCACTTTTGTCAGTATAACTTATGTCGCTAAGGAGTGTGAAAAAACACACCCCCTGAGCATCATAAGTTACACTGACAGAAGCACTGGTGTGAACAGTGCTATGTTAGCCGGAGACACTCCCCCACCAACATAGCTACTGCTGCTCATTGGCGGCGGTTTAGTTATGTTGGCAGAGAGCTCTCTTCCCGTCAGCATAGAGCGGCTACCTGGGAGATCTTACAGCTGCATTGGTATAGCTGAGCTGCTCTAAGGTCTCTAGTGTAGACCTGGCCTTAGATTATCTCATCTTCCACCTGAAACCAGAGCACATGTGGAAGAACATTCATTCATAGGTGATAGCTTGCTCAGTGGAAGGACTGATAGTCCTAGAGAAGATTAGATGCTAGATGAGCAGCTAGATTGCTAGGGGATTATTAACCCTCAAGGAGAAGGTTTGGAGCTCTTGTCTTAATTATTGTAGACAGCAATACACTTCATCAGTTTGTATTTCATACAGAGAGGCTATTATTTGCACAAACCACTTCCAGTTCAATAGCAGCAGAGGCAAAAGAGCGCCAAGCAAATAAAGGACAAATAAATCATACCCTTTTCTTTTGTGTCAAACCTTAGACCACAGGTTTGACATGAGGTTCCAGAGCTGCAATCCAATTTTAAACTATTCACCCCCCTCCTTCCACACCTTTGAGCATCAGTTTTCTCACTCCAACAACTGGGGTTTCATCCATACAAATAAATGGATCCTGGAAGTAGTACAAGAAGTTTATTCCATATAATTTGACACCATACTGCCCCTTCCCTATCTCATCAGGAATCAGCTCACAAGAACCTACTTAAAAGCAGAGGTTCACTTGTTGGTAGAAATAGGGGTCTTAGAGGAAGTTCTAAGAGAATTCAGGGGAAAGGGATTCTTTGGAATCAGAAAGTATCTGAAAGCATCTTAAACCTGAGAGTGCTCAGCTTCTTTATCAGAAAGTTCAAATTGTGCATTGCTGACTCTATCATTAATAATTCCCTCCCTACCCACTCAAGTTTGTTTTGAGCTTTCTGTTTAAAAAAGGATGCGTATTTCCACATCTCTCTGGCTTTAACATTGCAAACACCTTTGTTTCTTTGTGGGGAGGAATGGGGAGGGAGGAAGATCACTATCAGTATAGAATCCTTCCATTTGACCTTTTTACCACCCCTTGTATATTTACAAAATACAGCACATCTAAGGCCAGGTCTACACTACCGCGGTAGTTCGACAGCTGGCAATCGAACTTCCGGGTTCGATTTATCGCGTCTGGTCTGGACACGATAAATCGATCCCGGAAGCGCTCGCCGTCGACTGCGGTACTCCAGCTCGGCGAGAGGAGTACCGCGGAGTCGACGGGGAGCCTGCCTGCCGCGTGTGGACCGCGTCTGAACCGCGGTAAGTTCGAACTAAGGTATGTCGACTTCAGCTACGTTATTCACGTAGCTGAAGTTGCGTACCTTAATTCGAATTTGGGGGTTAGTGTAGACCAGGCCTAAGATAGGGTGTACATGTATACCCTAAGTTACATGACACACACATTAAAGGATCATAAGAGAGCTTGTTCAGTGATACAACTTGCACCTGCTTCCATTTGGAGAAACTGGGAATTGGAATAAATTGGGGGGGTGTGGGGGGGGAGAATCACGCTTGCTTCCTACTCAAAGAATTCCCTTCATTGGGGAAGATCTGAATTCAAAAGCAGGCAGAGCCTTCCTACCAGAAGAAAGAATCCTGAAAATTCAGTTAGCTATACTCAGGCATCAAGAGTTCTTACCAGATAGTAATGTTCTTCTTCAGACTGGTGGGCCTCAGATCTCAGTTACACATACAAATCCCACCCATGCTTGTCTCAAGATGAGAGTTCTGAAGCAATACTTAGCAAAACATGATCTCTAAAGCTCAGACAACATGTTCTCAAAGTTGACTCCCCCAAGAGAAGGGTCACAGTGTCCTGAGAGAGAGAGCATTCAATCTCCCTGTTTCATTTACAAGTATCACCTTCAGTGCCTCCAACTTTATGAGGGGAGCCTATTTCAACAATTTACTAATTCATGGTCATCTGGGCTATGTGGAGAAAAAGATACATACTAATATTGAGGGCAATTTACTGGGCTCTCAAGGCTTTCCTTCCTCACTTGCAAGGCATAGTAGTCCAACTTGTTACGTACAACACAACAGCAGTGTCCTATTTAAATAAGCAAAGGAGTTCATTCCCCTCAGCTGTGCAGAGAAGCTGTAGCACCATGGAACTGGTGTATCATCACACTTTACCACATAGCCCTACATTGGGTGGGTTGGGCAAAAACAACAACTTGGCAGGTCAACTGAGCAGGGGCAGAAGAGAACAGCATGAATGGCCTGTAAACACATCAACAGATGACATCTTTGCAAGTCTGAGTTATCTGTAAATAGATCTGTTTCCAGCAAAGCACAATGCCAAGTGCCCAAAGTTCTGTTTGAGAGCAGGAGAGCATTCCATTTAGGATGCGTTTCTACTCAACTGGTTTCCTCTCATCCAAAAAATAATACAGAAGCTAAAGCAAGATACAGCCAATAATATGGTTATGACAATGGTTTCCAGACTTCCTTCATCTCTCCAGAGGAGTATATTATTTATTTAATATATTACTGTAGTACCTAGGTGCCCCAGTCATGAACCAGGACCTTATTGTTCTAGGTGCTGTACAAACACAGGGTGAAAAGACAGTCTTTGTTCTATCACCATGGACCTGTTGTCTCAGTAGAACAGCCAGATTTATCACTCCAACCTTCCATTCAGTACACCTGATAGCATGGGCCATAGGACCTCTCTAGATCTGTTAGTTCTTTTGCCGCGTCTTGATAGATATCCTGAAACAATCAACTCACAAGGGCTATGACTTCAAGTGGAAAAGGCTTACAGTTTGGGCATTCAATAACATAGTCCCAGCCTCAGCTCCAATCCAGTCTCTGTTTGCTTTGCTTGAAACTTTCTGATACCTTCTTTACTGTCTGTGAAAATTCATCTAGCTGTCATATGTGCTTACCACATACTCATTGATAACAGGATTGTATTTACTCATGGCAGAGTAAAGAGATTTATGAAAGATCTAGTAAGCATCTATCCTCCAGTCAAAGGTTCAGCCCCATCATGGGATCTTAATTTAGTGCTTACTCAATTTATGAAGCTGCCCTTTGAGCCTCTGAATGTTTACTGTTTGTCTATCAATCAAAACAGCATTTATAATAACGATAGCATCTGGCAGGAGAGTAAGCGAATTGCATGCTGATGACTGATGTGACCTTCACAGTTTTCCACAAAGCCAAAGTTGTTCTCCATCCCCACCCTAAATTCTTGCCCAAAACAATAATTGATTTCTATCTCAACCAATCATTTATCTACCAATAATCCTTCCCAAACCTTATGCAAACATCCACATACCAGATACTAAAAGCTTTCTACCTAAATAGAACCAAAGAGTTCTAAAAAGTCACTAAATCTTATGCACAAAATAAAAGGCAGACCATTACTTCAAAAACTATCGAAGTGGGTTATGCTGTGCATTGAACAGAGCTACAAATTGGTCTCTGTTCCTCTCCCTTTCCAGATAGGGATTAGAGCCCATTCCACAAGGGCAAAAATGGCCTCTGTGACATGCCTTAGGCATATTCCCATTGTGGAAATCTGCAGAGCTACAGCATGGAGTTCTAGCCATGTGTTTACATAATGCTCTGCACTAGACCTGGTCAGATGCTCTATTTAGTAGAGCATTACTTCTGTCATTGTTTATTTAGGACTCCTTGTCTCCACTTTCCTTGGATGACAGTACTGTTGATCAAACTGTCCCATGAGTGGGAATGTACAGAGGCCACTCGAAGAAAAAATGAAGATTATTCACCTATAACTGGAGTTCTTTGACATGGACGTTGCATATTCACACTTCCTGCCTACCTTCTACTCTTCCTCAGAGTCCTAATTATAGTCTTGGATCTGAGAAGGTGGTGGTAGGAGCAGAGGTGACTGGAGTACCTTGCCTTCAGTGTTCAGGAACAGTGAAGGAAGGTGCAGGAGAGGGCGTGAGAGTGCTCCAGTGGGCACCGCTACAAAACATTCCAGTGCCTAAGCTCCATTGCGGGTGCATCCAATGGGTGGGAATGTGCAGAGGCCACTTGAAGAACTCCTGTTACAGTTGAGTAACCTTCGTTTAAGCTAGCCTGACCACCTGCCTAACATAGTAGGCTGTTGAATTTCGCCAAGTGAAATGGCGTTGGTGAAACTATTACTGGATTACTGTGTCCAGTTTTGGTGTCAACACTTTAATTTTTTTTTTTCAAATTGGAAAGAATTCAGAAAAGAGATAAAAGAATGATTTTGAATTCTGAAAAACTAGCTTTTTAGGGAGACTTAAGATAAATATACTTTATCTAAGACAATTAAGTGATTTGAGCATGATCTAGAAGTACCTACCTAGAAAAGAGATTTCTGATAGAGGGCTCTTAAATTAACAAAGGCATAGGAAAATCCAATGACTGGAAACTGAAACTAGACAAATTCAGATTGGAAAAAAGGTGCATGTTTTGAACCATGAGGTTAATTAATCATTGGAACAATTTAGTAAGGGATGCAGGGAATTCTGTCACTTGAAATCTTTAAATACAGATTAAAATAATTTCTAAAAGATGTGCTTTAGCTCAGACAGAAATTATGGACTTGATGCAGGAATTACATGGCCTTTGTTATGTTGGAGGTCAGAATGAATGATGATGATAGGCCCTTCTCACTTTAAAGTTTTATTCTACAAAAGGGCCTGACTTTTCGGGAAGGTGCTGTACATCCACCTTTGAGAATCAGTCTACTTTAAGGTTTCTCAGGCAGATGGACTCAATTTGAATTCTTTTCAGTTAAACACATTGCAATATTAGACTTCCAAATATATATTGTGCTCTTAACTAATGTTTATGGTTTGTTCTTTTCGAAAAGCCTATGATGATCTCTCCTTTTGTATGCTGCTTCTTGTTTTGCCCTTGTCTCTTTCACTTTTGCTGTTCTTGTACTCCCCCATGCTTTCTCTTCTCTGATCTTATTACATGTTTCAGCCTGCCTCTTCCTGTTCATCTGTGCTCCCACGGTACAAGGTATTTAGTCACTTTGCTAAACAATATATAGGTAATATTAATGCAAGATTACTGACACTTTCCAAAAGGAAGGCTTTATTTCTGCTCTTTCCCTGACCATATACGTGAACTTTGCATTTGGTCAGATGTTGTCTTGGTACAATTTCTTTCCTGTCCTCCAGGCTAACAACACTTTCCAGTGACCTTTCTAGTATGGGAAGTGGAATAGAAGAACTTAAGCAGGATGGATAGGTTTCACTCTTTCTTCTGATTAGTATCCTCTCTTGTTTATTTTTTAAATATAAACTATTATGCAACACTCCTCCCCGAAGTTATC
Organism: Emys orbicularis; assembly: GCF_028017835.1. NCBI lineage: Eukaryota > Metazoa > Chordata > Testudines > Emydidae > Emys > Emys orbicularis. The sequence goes on from NC_088683.1 coordinate 247,624,014, forward strand.
AGTTTAAAAACTGCTGCTTCTGTTGCTTATCAAAGTGCAATCATTGCCCTTGTGAAAATGAATACAATTCTATTCTGAAAAATTACCATGGAAAAAATAGTATCTTCTTACTCAGTTGTCCTGCTGCTTATGTGTATTCAGTCAGATCTGTTTAGTTTAGTGACAGAAAGCACCAGGTGATTGTTGGGCAGGAGCCAGGAAGGTGAGCAGCATCTGAAGAATGCTGCTGTAGCTTGTAGCCAATTGCAGTCCTTTGTTGTTAGAAAGCTGCTACTGGTAATCCTAATACTTTTAAAAGGTGTTGATATTGGGCGTCAGGGCTCTTCCTCTTCCTGCTCTCTGGCCCTCCCACACTGTGAAAAATTCTGTCTTTCTTCCCCTCTTCTTTAGAGTGAAGAAAATCCTGTGTCAATGTTCTTAACGGTTGTGTTGTGTGGTGGGATATTGTGAGGTATCATTGTTGTAATTAGTCTGAATGGGTACACTTTTGAAGCAATTTGCTAGAGTTATGTTTCCATTGTGTTTGCACAGTTCGCTTAATAGTTTCCTTAATCTCTGGTTAGAGTCACAGGATTGCAGCTTTAGGTGGTTAGTACTGGCACTAGTGGTCAGGGCCGGCTCCAGGCACCAGCTTAACAAGCAGGTGCTTGGGGCGGCCAAGGGAGAGGGGCGGCACCTGCAGCAATTCGGGGGCGGCAGGTCCCTCACTCCCTCTAGGAGCAAAGGACCTGCCACTGAACTGCCGCCGCCGCCGCCGCTCGCGGCTTTTTTTTTTTTTCCCCAATTGCCACCGCCGATCGCAATCGCGGCTTTTTTTTTTTTTTTTTTTTGCTTGGGGCAGCAGAAATGCTGGAGCCGGCCCTGCTAGTGGTGAGAATCCTCACGTAAAGATAGGGTTACCATCCGTCCGTATTTCCCCGGACATGTCCGGCTATTGCGTCTTTAAATAGCCGTCCGGGAGGAATTGGTAACAAGGTTAAAAGGTCCGGGATTTTTCCCCCTCCCCTCCCCTCCCTCCCTTCCATGCAGAGTGCGGCGCGGCTGGGCCTGATTGCGCCGCTCCCATTGGCCTCCAGCAGCCAGAGCCCCTCCCCTACTCCCCCCATGCTGCCTGCAGCCCGGTGTAACCACACAAACTGCCCCACCAGCAGCGTGTTTTGCCTACACGTGGAGCCAGCATCTGACCGGCATGGGCATGGTAAGGGGAGTCCCGGGGGGCAGTCAGGGAGCAGGGGGAGGGTTGGATGGGCCTATCTGGGGTGTGTGTGTGAATATGGGGTGGGGGGGGGGGCGACAGGTTATATTCTTTTGTGGTGCTCGAGCTCCAGCAATATCCAGGGCCGGGGGCCCTGCTCCAGCAATATTTGGAGCTGGGTCTCTCCCCCGGCCCTGCCTGGAGCGGGCCCCGGCTTCCACCTACCGGTCCCCCCCCGTCCCTGCCCGAAAGAAAGTAGTGCGCCCCTCTCCCCTGCCTGCTTGTGCTGCCCAAGTAGCACATTCCTACGCCCTCCCGGCAGCAACTGCTGTCTGCTGCCCCAGGGTCCTAGTGCCCCCCATCCACTAATGGCAAGGCAGGCTGCCCTTACCCTGCCCTTCCACCCTAGCCCTGAGCCTCTCCAATGCCCCAAACCCCTCATCCCCAGCCCCAGCCCTCATCCCCCCGCACCCTAATCTTCTGCCCCAGCCCTGAGCCCCCTCCTGCATCATGAACCCCTCATCCTCAGCCCCAAACCTCATCCCCCTGCACCCTAATCCTCTGCTCCGTCCGTGAGCCCCCTCCTGCAGCATGAACCCCCATCCTCAGACCACAGCCCTCACCCCTGCATCCCCTCCTGCCCTCAAACTCCCTCCCAAAGCCTGCACCCCCTCCCTTCACACCGCCTCCCACCCCAAACTCCATCCCAGAGCCTGCACCCCTCACCCCCTCCTGCACACCCACCCCCTGCTCCAGCCCGGAGCCTGCACCCAGCACCCAAACTCGATCCCAGAGCCTGCACCCTGCACCCCTCCTGCACCCTAATCCCCAGCCCAGGACCTGCACCCCAGACCACCTCCCCCCCCACCCAACCCCCCTCCCAGAGCCTTAGGCAGGTGCGGGGGGCAGGTTCTGGGCACCATCAAAATTTCTACAAATCTGCCACCCATAAGGGTCGGGGCAGTCAGGGGACAGGTAGGGTTCTAGGGGGGGCAGTTAGGGTGGGGGGTTCTCAGGAGGGGGCAGTCAGGGGACAAGAAGGGGGGGTTGGGGATTCTGAGGGGGGCAGTCAGGGGGTGGGAAGTGGGAGGGAGTGGATGGGGGCGGGGCTAGGGCGGGGCTCCCCCCACCCCCCAGTGTCCCCTTTTTTGATTGTGGAAATATGGTAACCCTACGTAAAGATAGAATTATTGTGGGTTGGTGGTTGGGTCTTCTGAGCCTGCAGAGGTTATGAGTAGATGGTAAAGAGCTTGGATTCCCAGGGAGACCCAATCTCTCACTGAGTAGCTTGTATGGAGCTGGAGGCTTTGGTTAGGCCTTGGATTGCTGCAGGCCTCGATTAGGTTGTCCAGAATTTGAGAATTGGGATGGGGGAGAGGGGAGTTAAGGTTGCTAACTTTCTAATTGCTAAAATAACAGGAGTACTTGTGGCACCTTAGAGACTAACACATTTATTAGAGCATAAGCTTTCGTGGGCTACAACCCACTTCTTCGGATGCATATAGAGTGAACCATATATTGAGGAGATATATATATATATATATATATATATATATATATATATATATATATGGTTCACTCTATATGCATCCGAAGAAGTGGGTTGTAGCCCACGAAAGCTTATGCTCTAATAAATTTGTTAGTCTCTAAGGTGCCACAAGTACTCCTGTTATTTTTGCGGATACAGACTAACACGGCTGCTACTCTGAAACCTTTCTAATTGCTGAAAACTGGACACCCTTGCCCCGTCCCCTGCTCTGCCTCTTCACCGGAATTTCCCACACCCCCCCCCCCCCATCGCTCACTCTGCCCCCCTCTCCCGGGACTCACCTGCTGCCTGCAGAGCCGGGCTGGGAGGAGCTGATGTGGAGCTTGCCTGCCTGCCCAATTAGGACACTGCGGTCGGGCTCTGACTTAGAAAAGGAGCGAGGGGCTAGGGGCAATTGGGGCACAGTGGGGAGGTCAGTCCCTTAAGTGAGGGGCCAGGAGGAATTGCGGGAAGCTCAGTCTCTGGAGTGAGGGGCGAGGAGGGGGGGCAATTGGGGCACAGGCTGAGGGGGGTATGACAGAGGGGGTAGACATGATTTCCTCTCCCCCAGGCAGTGGTGATACTGGTACCTTCCTCTCCACCGGAGTCTGGAGCTTTGTGTCTGGGAGCCAGTTCTCTCTGTCAGCAACTGAGTAGCTCCTCCAGGTAGCAGCTGCTGCTCTTCCGTCTTGATGGGGAGGCTGATTGTAGTTACTCTAGTAACCAACTTTTAGTGTCTGGTCATCAGTACTGACTGGAGACTGCCAGATCCCCTTTTGGACTGGACTTTCTGGTCAAAAACCGGCCACCTGGCAACCCTAACTGGGGAGGATGGGGCAAAGGATAGGTTGTGAGTAACTCTGTTTCAACATTAGTTCCAATCAGTTATAACTGTGCAAATGAAAACAATAGATTGGCAGAGGTATAACTGAAGGCCTAATTTAGGTTACTGAGCCTTACTACTTGTGTTGATGCATAAGAAGGAAAAAGCTAGAGCCCTGCGCGGATACAAAAGGTTATATCCATAGAGCAGCAGGGCTCTAGTGACAATGAGTGAGACCATCAGGGCCACAGCCAGCAACCGGGCCAGGAACCACAGCGGTGAAAGCAGCAGCATGTCGGGCTGCTGCTTGCAGGAGCCAGCGTCCAGCCTGGGCAGCTCCTCCGGTGTGGCTGTGCCGCCCCCAGCCCTGCCTACTGGGACAGGCACCAGGCTCACCAGCAGCTGTACCTAGTCACATACGACTCGCACACTCCCGGACAGGAGTCCCATCAGTGTTGTACATCGGCAGTAGGGGTAGTCTGTGCATTCGAACAAAAGATCTTGTAAGCATGGGTAACCTTCAGTGAGAGCACTTAATCTCTTTCTACTAGTAGGCATACATAGTTTCTTGCAAACTCTTTTTTGCCCAGCACATCATGTTAGTGGAATTTCTTGCTCTCTTTGAAGAGAAACCTTGGTATGCTATTTTTAGCTCTTGAAAAGTGACAGGTGCCCTAGGCTAGGGTCTGTTTGAATAGGGCCTGAGGCTGACTCACTTCCATTCCTCCAGGCTAGGTCAAAGTGCTCTTGTCCATCGCCTGTGTGAATCAGGAGTGTGTTGGCACCTTCTATTTATGGCTGGCTTTCAAAACCAGGACTTTACTAATTGAACTACTAAAGCAAACCCCGCTGCAAAGCTAAACCAAAAGTGGATGAGACAAGTGGATAAAATCCATGTCCAGCTACAGGAAAAATAAATCATGTAACAACTCCCGGAAAGCATTCACTGAAGTAAAGAGCTACTGTATAAAAAGGTTTCAGAGTAGCAGTCGTGTTAGTCTGTATCCACAAAAAGAACAGGAGTACTTGTGGCACCTTAGAGACTAACAAATTTATTTGAGCATAAGCTTTCGTGCGCTACAGCCCACTTCTTTGGATGCTGTAGCCCACGAAAGCTTATGCTCAAATAAATTTGTTAGTCTCTAAGGTGCCACAAGTACTCCTGTTCTTTTTGTATAAAAAGGAATAGCAAAAGGTGTCTGTCCTGCTCTGTCTCAATGTTTTTCTGTCTTGAGTTTTAAAACTAATATTTACAAATTGTGATAAGGCTAGCACAAAACAAATACATTGTTCTTAGTTATTTAACAAAAGTTACTTTGTTTCCAATTTAGCTTAATCTGTTTGCATGTGTATATATGTTTGTTTATTTAAAACCTGGTTGGTGCACTTTTAGTCTTGTATAAAATCTCTACTTCAGCTGTAGATGGTTTAACTGTCACTGAGTATTTTCCATGCAAGTGTTAGCCCTTTGCTGGAGAAGGGGGGACAGGAGGGAGGGGGCGTTTAAGGTGATGGGGAAGTGAAAAGAGAAAATGAAAGTTTCTATGTGACATGAGTTTTTGGTCTCAGTCCAGTTCCCCGTGGATGTTTTGCAGGTGGTCTGTGCTTCTTTCTTAAATGTGTATTTATAACCTTGTCCCTGATGGTTCCATCTAGACTCCCTTTAGAGATTTTATTTTATCTGTGCACAGACCCCTGCAATGGAAAGGAAAGGAAAGCAGGTCATCTGGCTACACAATCAGCAAGAGCACCTAGTTTGAAAGGGACAGCTGGCTGGTCCTTTTCTGCCCCTAGGACACTATGTGAGGTGATGGGGCCTGTAGGGGTGGAGTGACATTCTGAATTCTCAACCCAAAATATCATGTTTTAGGAGATGCATAGAAGTTCAGGATGGTTTTTGTGTTACTTGAATCAGTTGGTTCATCTCTAATGAGAGTTGGCCTTTTTTGAACAGCTTGCAGTAATCAGCTGCCTAATTTGTCTGTCTCTCTTGTGGCAGAATAAGCTTCTGTTCTCCAGTGAAACTGATGAAAAGTGGTTATTATTGAAAGCATACAACTTTCAACACTATTTTCTGTTATTCTTGGGATGTCTAAGATTTTTATGAAAAGTTGCACTGAGTGAGCATGGCAGTCATATATCCTATGTATAAGTTTCATGGCATGCTGTCCATTTCTCCCAAGTGCAAACTCCTATCTTGTTTTCCTACTCCTTCCTATCACTGCATATATTAGCCATTTATTAAAACATATTACTTTTCCCCCTCAAGTATTCCACATGCTGCTCAATTTCCTTCTCATAGGTTATCCATCATCCTATTAGTAATGTTCTATTGGGTGAACTATGGACTATAACTTTGTCAGAAAATCTCAGTGTTTCATTTGAGCAAGACAAAGTACACTTTGTGGCTCATCTGAACCAAATAAGTTGTTTTTTTTTTAAAAAAAAAATCTATGGTGTCTTTTCGAATTGAGTGGTCTCAATTTTTATACGTAGTCTATTTCTTTGTCAGATACAGTCAAGGCTTTAAAACTTACTCATCCAGTTCTAGTCTACTAACGTGTACGAATACATGTTATGAATCTTGATATAATGACAATCACATAGATATACAGTGAATGACATTATTGAGCATATTATAATTGGTTCATGGTTATAATAAACTCACAGTGAGCTTAGTCACAGAGTGGGTTGGAAAATTAAATTAAAAATTAATGTAGAGTACAAAAGATTATTTTTTTTAAAAAATCATCGACTTTTACCCATTTTGGTAAGTTAGGCATCACGCTTCCAAAGTGACAGACAAATTTGAAGATAATTCAGAGAACAGATGGTAACAAGTTTCATAAATAAGACTCATAAGGGAAAGGTTTACAATTGGGAGCGTAGTCATTCTAAAGAAAAGACTGAGGGGAGACACTGATTTTATAAATACATAAAGAAATATTTTAAAAAGAACACTGAGCAATTCTTCTTCCTAACATAAAAATAAAAGGTGGAACTAACATGATGCCTGCCTACCATTACTTTGATTACTCTGCTTGTATTTACTACATCTCTTTTTGTCATCCTTTGCCTCATTTATTTAGATCACAGAGATCAAAAAGTAAAGTAAATTGCTGTCTTTAGGCACCAGGAGGCATGGTAGATTTTAGGGGTGTTGGGCTGAATACGAACTTATTCAGTTTAGTATATCGGTTGCACAGTACATCTTTATAACTTTCTGGTGTAGGTTAGGAAGTTATGGTGCTAAGTGCCACCTTGTTTTGGAGGTTTTTTTTTTTTTTTTTTTTTTTTCCAAATTAACCCTTCTTCTGGTTATCTGATGCACTGTAGATCTGTATTATTTGTGTCCCAGGCCCAAGCATGTTTTGTTCTATTGTACTGGGCTGAAGACTGCTATCTGTACTTGGTAAATGGTATTTCCTTTATAGGGAATGAGAGAGAAAAATATATTCACATGCATATTTGTATTAACTCCTACACACTTGACTTGGGGCAGGAAACAAGAGGCTGGTTGGTGGTGTTGGATAGTGCTGCCTGTAGCTGTATCAACCTGAAGGATGGTGGCATAGGCAAGAAATTACTTGTTTTTACCATACTTCAAAATAAGCTAGGACCTTACAATTAAAAAACACCATGGTTCCTGACCCAAAGAGTTTACAGTCTAAATGTGCAACATGACAAGGGAAGATCAAACTAGAGGGAAGTAAAAGGAATGAATTTCTGACCATCTAGGTTTCAGAGTAGCAGCCATGTTAGTCTGTATCCGCAAAAAGAACAGGAGTACTTGTGGCACCTTAGAGACTAACAAATTTATTTGAGCATAAGCTTTCATGGGCTACAGCATCCGAAGAAGTGGGCTGTAGCCCACGAAAGCTTATGCTCAAATAAATTTGTTAGTCTCTAAGGTGCCACAAGTACTCCTTTTCTTTTGACCATCTAGGTACTTTTATGGTCCTCATCACTGTAATATTTCAGTGTCTGGCAGCTGTCACCAAAACGAGTGTCTGGTGGTTGAGCATGTCTTGTTTAACATTTGTTTTTAAAGTTTTACACTTCAGAAATGACTGTTCCAAGCTGTGGAAAAGAGTGGAATTTAAATAATCACACATGCAACAGCATATTTGCTAAACTAGCTTGATGAACTTTCTTACTTCAACATTATTTACTGAACAGAAATTCATGTCTCATTACTTAAGTGTTCATAAAGCAACTTTTAATATAATAACCTTGGATCAAAATTATGTTGTCCAACTGAATGTTAATGCACACTTGTGCAAAGATAATGTCTTTGCTCTGACAGATATTATGTATATTTAACAACTGTTGGACTACTAGATTTGTTTTCAAATGTTTAGAGATTTATTAAGATGTTTATGTATATGCATAACATTCTCCCTGTGTGTTTTCTTTTGTCTTTTCCAGTAACATCACAATCAGTTGCTATGAATGATTGTAGATTATTTCAGTTTCTCTGTAAAAGGATTGATGGGACAGTAGAAAGTTAACTTAGAAGAAAGATATTTGAGTGACTTGAGGTGCATGAATAGTAAGGAAGACAAAAAAAAGTTGCTTAATAGGACAGTTGTCTTAAATGAAGAATTCAAGTTTTTGAGGTTCCATCTTGAAGCATATCACTAAACAGCCAGCATATATGGCCTACCATACTTTTACTAGCTGCTATTGCTTATGACATCACTTCTGTCAGTGATGTGCAGTTATCTACTTTACAGGAGACTTTCCCTGGCTAGGCAAAAAATGGGCAAGCTGTCTGTAAAGGAAATTTTAAAATGGCTTTGGAGCGGAGCCCGGAGCTGGAGCGCGGACCAGTAGGTTTTTGCCCGGAGCTGGAGTGGAGCCGGAGCAGAGCAATTAAAAAATTTGATTGCTCCAAATCCCTGTTTTAAAATACAGCTTCCCAGACTCCTCATCTGAATTTAGTGACTTCAATCTGAGTGGGAGTCTGAGAAGTTGCATGCAACACAAATTTAATGTTGTTAAGCTGCAGTTTTGCTTTTATGAAAATGGAAACAAAGGCTTGAGAGTCAGTGAGTATGTCACCTAAAATAAAAGGTTTAACCACAGAAGCTTAACCACTGGCTGCCTTAAGAGCCACTACTGCTATGAAGCACCGCTGCAGAGCTTGGCTGCTGGCCGTGACTTCGCCTAGTTCTAACTGTCACTTGCTCTCTGAAAACATGTCTTGCGACGTGATATAATGATGAAGGGCACTTTTATTTAAAACAATCACTCACTTAAACACAAAGCACCAGTTTTTGCAGAAGGCTTAAGATATATGAAATACAAAAATGACTTGGAGAGTGGCTGAGGAAGCTTGTGGGTTTTACAGGAGAGCTGCCTGCACTCAAGTTGCTTGGTCGTAGGACTCTGACATAGTTATAGTGTATGAGTTGCTGTGTGTTAAGTTACAGTAGTGACTTTTGGAAAAGTACATTCTTTGTTTACGAATTTGAACCTCCTGAGGCTACAGTCATTTCAGCATGCAGTTTAGGACCTCTGATTTTTAAGTGGCACATGCGTTTGGGGGGGGGGGGGGGGAGGGGAGGAAGAGCTCTTTGCCTCTTTTGCTGAGTTTTGATGTATGTAGAAGGTGTGAAAGTGGTATTTTAATGGGAGGTGGGTGTTCCAGCATATGTTACATTATACTCAAGTCCTATCTACCCTGTTTTTCCCATCAAAGACTTTACAACTGGAGAATTTATAGAATTATGATGTCACAGATAACAAGCAACTAAAACTCGATTGCGGGGAAGGAATGTTCTTATTCACAAATTCTTACAACAGTTTTTTAAAACACCGATGTAACTCAAATACTTAATTGTAGTGGGGGAGTGATGGATCTCTTTGCTAAAGATTCAGCCCAGCCCGATCTCTCACTTTGTCCCTCAGTTGCAGGCATAGAGTTCCAAATCTACATGAAGTTCTCCAGGATAATTGAAGACCAGATCTAAAATTCTTGATATTGTGGTTAAAAATGGGCTCGTAAAAAAACCTTTTCTGTCAATACTATCTTTTTCTACTCACTACTTCCATTGCACCTCACCTTTAAAGTCCTGGATGGCCTGGGTGGGTTCAAGACATACAGAAGTAAAAAATAATGGGTTACTTGAGAACTTGTCTATTATACTTGTATTGGCAATTAGTTTGACTGGAAGACTCATGTTCTGAGTTACTAGGATTAAACTTTCTAGGACTGATGGCTGTAATTTCTCAGTTGAGATTCCACTGCCTCTGCAATTTGGGATTCAGAGCCCAAGTCCTAATGAGCTTGATGTTATGATATAGGAGCTAAATTAAATGGATCTTGTTTGATTTTTTTTCTATGTAGTTTGTAATGTTGTAAGTAAGTGCTTGATTGCTAGGATAGGCATTCTGTAATACAAAACAGTTAATAGATTAAGAAAACTTCTTTTTTTGTTTGCATATTTAACATAACTTAATCGATCTACACAGGAGTTTTTGGAAAACATTAAGGTTGTAACTCAAATACACAAAAGCAAGCTAATTCAAAGCTAAGACTGACGCTGCAATGACCTGTTCCCACTAATGCCACTGTTAAGATACTGCAGAACGTTTACGCTAAGATTAACTATTTGGAGCCCCACATAATATTGAAGCATACCAGGATGAGCGGGGCTGTATTTGCAGCCTTGTATTTAAAACTTTGCTTTTGAGTTCTGAAGTTTGGAGGCTGACAAAGCAATGCTGTAAAATGACATCCTGGGGTTCTGTATCCTCTTCTCACTTTACAAGTAAAAAAAATGTTTTTTCTAACTGCAAAGTTTATAAACTCAGCCTGTGAACTCAAAAGCAAACTGTGTTGTTTGTTATCAATAATAATAAAGATTCTGTAATCGATAGGCAAAATATTGTCAATGTGCAAGACAGTGTAGAGTAGATTCTCTCTTCCATAAGAGAAGAGCAGCAGTCGAAAAAGCAAACAGGATGTTAGGAATCATTAAAAAAGGGTTAGAGAATCAGACAAAGAATATCTTATTACCCTTATATAAATCCATGGTATGCCCACATCTTGAATACTGCGTACAGATGTGGGCTCCGCATCTCAAAAAAGATGTACTGCCATTAGAAAAGGTTCAGAGAAGGGCAACTAAAATGATTAGGGGTTTGGAACGGGTCCCATATGAGGAGAGATTAAAGAAATTTGGACTTTTCAGCTTGGAAAAGAGGAGACTAAAGGAGGATATGATTGACGTGTGGAGAAAGTGAATAAGAAAAAGTTATTTACTTGTTCCCATAATATAAGAACTAGGGGCCACCAAATGAAATTAATGGGCAGCAGGTTTAAAACAAAAAAAAGGAAGTTCTTCTTCACACAGCGCACAGTCAACTTGTGGAACTCCTTGCCTGAGGAGGTTGTGAAGGCTAGGACTATAACAGGGTTTAAAAGAGAACTAGATAAATTCATGGAGGTTAAATCCATTAATGGCTATTAGCCAGGATGGGTAAGGAATGGTGTCCCTGGCCTCTGTTTGTCAGAGGGTGGAGATGGATGGCAGGAGAGAGATCACTTGATCATTACGTGTTTAGGTTCATTCCCTCTGGGGCACCTGGCAATGGCTGCTGTTGGCAGACAGGATACTGAGCTGGATGGACCTTTGGTCTGACTCAGTATGGCCATTCTTATGTTCCTAACTGCACTGTGAAGAAAAACAGTATTTTGATAGCAAAATTAGCTAAAAGGGCTCTACAGAGTACATTAAAGAGTACTACTTTTTACATAGCACTATATTTATAGACTAGACCTCTCTGAGACTTTTTATAAACTAAACTCCATAATTAGATTGAATAAATAAGTTGGATAATGATATCTTTTGCTTTAGCTGCTGAAACAGAAGGGAAGGGGCCAATAAAGCTGCCTCAATGGTCTAGTGGCAATGCTCTATAGATCAGGGCTGACTTCTCTCCCTTGGCCACAGTGGCTGAATATTGTGCAGTGAATCAAACTTTGAAGGGAGATGGCCAGTGTTGGGGCTAAAAAGTTAATTAAATGCCACCTTCTTAAGAGAATTGCCCCCCCAGGCATCCAGTGTAATATCTTTTCCTTAGCTCTATGGAAAGCAAATCAATCTTCTGGTTAGAGCTGATTGGGAAACCAAACTTCAGTTCTGCACAAATGTGAGGTTTTTAATTTTTTTTTGTTCCAAATGGGATGAAAAACCACAATTTAAAATCACAGAACTGAAACTTGGCAATTTTTTTCATTTTGGAAATACTGAAATGCAGTATTCTGAAATGAAATATGCTCCCTGGCATCTCCAGCTGCCCACCTGCGTGGCTGCCATGAAGGTAGTGACCCTGGAAGCCCTGGCAGCTGCTGACTCAAATTGTTAGTCTGATCAATTCAACCACTGACTAGCTTCTGTGAGTGGCAGTGAAACTGATAATTTATTAATTTCAGTCAGCAGTTGCCAGGGTTTACAGAGTTCCTGACTCCCTAGTGGCCCCCTGATGGGCTGCCTTGGACCCAGAAAGCCTGGAAGTCCCAGGTCCTCATTAGTAGGCCTATTGGGCTGACCAGGAGCCAGGAACGGGAAGCCCTAGGAGCACTGCCTCCCAAGCTCTGAGGCTCAGCCAGTGGGCAGAAGGGGAGTCAGGAGTCTGGGAGTGCTTGCTGTGCTGCAGGCTACCAAGGGTCTTGGGAGTTGGGGCTCCCCGACTCACAGTGAGTCAGTGGATCCAGGTAGCCCAGTGGTCCCCAATTCCAAGGCACTCTGCATAGCAGGGGTTGCCCTAGAACAGTGGCTCTCAAACTTTTTTACTGGTGACCCCTTTCACATAGCAAGTCTCCGAGTGCGACTCCCCCTTATAAATTAAAAACACTTTTTTATATATTTAACACCGTTATAAATTATACCAGATTATACGCCTTTTTCATGACAGGCGAAGTATTGTCTGATGGAGCCACATCAGCCCCCTTTAACATCACCAACGGCGTGAAACAAGGATGTGCTCTCGCTCCTGTCCTATTTAACCTGTTCTTTGCATGTGTCCTTAACCATGCACTGAAAGATCTGGACCGAGGTATATACTTGAAATACCGGCACGATGGTTCACTTTTTGACCTCCGTCGCCTGAATGCAAAGACTAAGACAGTGCAGAAACTCCTTGTTGAGGCACTCTTTGCTTACGACTGTGCCCTCATGGCTCACACTGAAAATGATCTTCAGCACATTGTCAACAAGTTTGCTGAGGCCTCGCAACTTTTCAGACTAACTATCAGCCTCGGAAAGACAGAAGTTCTCCATCAACTTGCACCTGGATCAAATGCTTCTGTCCCGAGTATCTCCATCGACGGCACTCAGCTGAAAGTAGTGGAGAACTTTAAATATCTGGGTAGTGTCATATCCAGTGATGGATCACTGGATAATGAGATCAATGCACGAATATCCAAAGCAAGCCAGGCACTTGGCTGTCTGCGTGTCAAAGTTTTAAATCACCACAATATCCGGATGTCAACAAAACTGCTTGTGTACAGAGCTGTTGTTCTTTCATCTCTTTTGTATGGGTGCGAAACATGGACACTATATAGGCGTCACATCAAGCAGCCCGAAGCATTTCACATGCGCTGCCTCCACAACATCATGAAGATCCGCTGGCAAGACAAAGTGCCCAATCTCGAGGTCCTCGAGAGAGCCCAGATGACAAGCATCGAAATGATGATCATGAAGTCACAGCTACGTTGGACCGGTCATGTCAGCCGCATGGATGCCAACAGAATCCCCCGCCAGCTTCTGTATGGTGAGCTCTCCCAGGGCATCCGGCATATAGGTTGTCCACGGAAATGTTACAAGGACACCATCAAAGCCAATCTGCACTAAAGCAGTATCAAACCTAGGGACCCTGAGGACGCCGCCAGCGACAGAACACAGTGGCGTGCAACAGTCAGAAATACCTGCATCGCCTTTGAGGAAGACCGCTGTCGGCGTCTACAAGAGGCACGTGAACGACGTCACAGAGCATCAGCAGCGCACAATCCACTGACCGCGAACTTCCCATGCACCATCTGCAGCAAAATGTGCACCTCTAGAATTGGCTTGTACAGTCACCAGAGGGCACACCATAAGACCAACAACTGATGATCTGCACAGATTTGTCATCATCTGATTCGATGGACTACCAAGGAAGGAGGAGGAGGAAATGCTGGAGGCAAAGCAGGGTTTGGGGTGGAGGTTGACAGCTTGCAACCCCCCCATGTAGCAACCTCGCGACCCCCTGAGGGGTCGTGACCCCCAGTTTGAGAACCCCTGCCCTAGAACTAAGTGGATGAGCTAGGAGGAGACCAGGCAGGGTTCCATCAGAAGTTTGTCTGAGTCAGTTTCCACAAAATGTTTAGATTTTGATGAACCAGTAAATTGTTATTGGAAAAAATGTTTCAACTTTGTTGTCCAATTCTACTGCTGATATGAAATGAACCTCAAGTATTTGAGTTTTTTTTGTCTTGAACTTTGCAGATATATGACAGCTGTAATACACTGTTGTTCACTACTCTAAAATCTTTTAGGATATAATGGAAGTCAAAAGTAAGGCAGACAACTGAAGTAGTTGAGTTCTAGTCAGTTTTAAACTAGAAATTAAAGAATGATGCTCAGTTACCATTTTGGGTAATATTTCAGTGTTTGACCATGATATTCGCTACTGATGCTTATTGATTAAAAATAGCTAATCAGCTACAATACTGTCATGCTCGTGCTTCCTTCATGAATAAGCAACTTGGATGAATAGCTGACTTTTAATTCAACCAGTCCTTCAGTTACACTAGAAAAATTGGATTCAGAACATAGACAAATGTGGTGCTTGCATAGAGAACTTGGAATTGAGCTGTGTATCTCTGGTGGGATAATCAATTAGTCACTAAGACATGGTATTGAAGCTTTTGTTGTTGCCCCTCATCTTTCATAGCAGAAGTCTGGGATTTTCATGGGTGGGGGGAGGGGGAGCTGGGTATTCATGTTATTTAAGTAACAGTAGCTTTCATAAACTGTTTGTGCAAGGTAAATATAACGCTTCCAGTTACGTTTGTTAATGTTATGGGATTAAGAATATTTCTGTCAGTAACTAGCTTTCCCTTTACTTCACAGCTTTCATCCAGTCGGATAGCATAATAGAAGTGCTTCGTTTCAATGAAGGAGGCTTATTGCAGGTAAACAGTCATAAAGTAAGACCATATCAGTTTAAAGTTTTAGCTCACCTCTGTCTTTTATCACTTCTGTAACTTTCATCCCTTTTTTAACTTGCTAGCTGCATTCAATGTCTTTTGGTTTAGTGGATCTTGATTTAAGTAAATTAGGAAGTACTGCTAAAACTGTGGATTTTCTTAACTGACTTTATGAAATCTTCAACATGATATTTTTTCTACTGTCTTGCTGCAAGCTGATGAATAATTAAACTGCATTGTCTGAGCAGTATTATTCCTTTGAATGGAACATTAGATAAGGGCATCGCAAAGTCTGTGTATACACTAGGCATAACTTTTGCTAAAATTTCCCACCATTACTACCACTTTTTCAGCCCATTAGTGGTAGCAGAGTGAGTGGGACGGGGTGAGAGGGACCATTAGCGTAAAGAGGTTTCTAGGTAGCTGCCATTGTTTTTAGGCACTGTTATCGATCCCTATGTCATGTGCACCTACTCTGACAGGGCTTAATACACCATTGGCTGCCAGTACCTTGTTTGTGCTAGCACTCCTACCTTTACTGCCATCAGTTGAGTTTAAGCGATAGTAGCTTAGATTCCTTTGCATTTGGCAGGGCTGTTTGAGTTCCTTGTTTCTTGCTCCTGCAACCTTTTGATGGCAACTGGCCCGCTGTATACTTCCTTAGTACCTGCCATTATGTCCAAAAATAACAGTGTAGTGCCTTGGCTTGATTCAGCTAAATTGATCAGCAATGAAATTGCTAATGTTGAGATTTAAATTGTCATTGGACTTCGGTGTGAACACCCTTGATGAACAGGGTAGTTCATGTTTCTCTAAGTTTTCGTTTCAGGCTGTCTTCATCCATTTTGAAGGTTGTCCTCACAACCATCATGGGTAGAGATCTAATCTAAGATTTCATTTAAAAAAAATTATGGAGCACAATCTTGTGGCAAGGTATACAGGTGCATAATTACATTTATACATGGGGCTCTGCCTAATGTGCAAGGCCTTGTGTGCGTGAGAAAGTTGCACTCATTTAACTTAAGGTGTGGTTTAACTAAAATCAGTTTTAAATTGGTAAAAACAAGGGTGTGGATACTCTTATTTTGATTTTAGTGACTTAATTCTGTCTTGCTTAAAATGATTCTTTAACTGAATTAAGGTAAACAGAAATAAGCCTGGTTTAAACTGAAATAAGTGTCCTTGCAAAGGGTTTGCACTAGTTTAACTAAATAAACCAGGTTAAAATCATACCTTAAACTAAACTTGTGCAAGTTCCTCATGTAGACAAGTCCCACATTTCTCATTTGTTACTAGCACAGTTGGGAAGATGATGAAATTCATGACAACTGAGAGCCCTTTGGTACTTGGTCTTAGGGTACAAAATATATCGGAAGGACAGAACAGGCCGTGCAGGGGGAGGAGTGGCACTATATGTTAAAGAAAGTGTAGATTCAAATGAAGTAAAAATCTTAAGCGAATCCACAGGTTCCATAGAGTCTCTATGGATAGAAATTTCATGCTCTAGTAAAAATATAACATTAGGGATCTATTATCGACCACCTGTCCAGGACAGTAATAGTGATGATGAAATGCTAAGGGAAATTAGAGAGGCTATCAAAATTAAGAACCCAATAATAGTGGGGGATTTCAATTATCCCCATATTGACTGGGAACATTTCACTTCAGGACAAAATGCAGAGATAAAATTTCTCGATACTTTAAATGACTGCTTCATGGAGCAGCTGGTACGGGAACCCACAAGGGGAGAGGTGACTCTAGATTTAATCCTGAGTGGAGCGCAGGAGCTGGTCCAAGAGGTAACTATAGCGGGACCGCTTGGAAATAGTGACCATAATACAATAGCATTCAACATCCCTGTGGTGGGAAGAACACCTCAACTGCCCAACACTGTGGCCTTTAATTTCAAAAGGGGGAACTATACAAAAATGAGGGGGTTAGTTAGACAAAAGTTAAAAGGTTCAGTGACTAAAGTGAAATCCCTGCAAGTTGCGTGGGCCCTTTTTAAAGACACCATAATAGAGGCTCAACTTCAATGTATACCCCAAATTAAGAAAAACAGTAAAAGAACTAAAAAAGAGCCACCGTGGCTTAACAACCATGTAAAAGAAGCAGTGAGAGATAAAAAGACTTCCTTTAAAAAGTGGAAGTCAAATCCTAGTGAGGCAAATAGAAAGGAGCACAAACACTGCCAACTTAAGTGCAAGAGTGTAATAAGAAAAGCCAAAGAGGAGTTTGAAGAACGGCTAGCCAAAAACTCCAAAGGTAATAACAAAATGTTTTTTAAGTACATCAGAAGCAGGAAGCCTGCTAAACAACCAGTGGGGCCCCTTGACGATGAAAATACAAAAGGAGCGCTTAAAGATGATAAAGTCATTGCGGAGAAACTAAATGGATTCTTTGCTTCAGTCTTCACGGCTGAGGATGTTAGGGAGATTCCCAAACCTGAGCTGGCTTTTGTAGGTGACAAATCTGAGGAACTGTCACAGATTGAAGTATCACTAGAGGAGGTTTTGGAATTAATTGATAAACTCAACATTAACAAGTCACCGGGACCAGATGGCATTCACCCAAGAGTTCTGAAAGAACTCAAATGTGAAGTTGCGGAACTATTAACTAAGGTTTGTAACCTGTCCTTTAAATCGGCTTCGGTACCCAATGACTGGAAGTTAGCTAATGTAACGCCAATATTTAAAAAGGGCTCTAGGGGTGATCCCGGCAAT
The DNA here is from genome assembly GCF_028017835.1 of Emys orbicularis. Taxonomy (NCBI): domain Eukaryota; kingdom Metazoa; phylum Chordata; order Testudines; family Emydidae; genus Emys; species Emys orbicularis. The sequence continues at coordinate 247,641,483 of NC_088683.1, forward strand.
TACAGACCGGTAAGTCTAACGTCGGTACCGGGCAAATTAGTTGAAACAATAGTAAAGAACAAAATTGTCAGACACATAGAAAAACATAAACTCTTGAGCAATAGTCAACATGGTTTCTGTAAAGGGAAATCGTGTCTTACTAATCTATTAGAGTTCTTTGAAGGGGTCAACAAACATGTGGACAAGGGGGATCCGGTGGACATAGTGTACTTAGATTTCCAGAAAGCCTTTGACAAGGTCCCTCACCAAAGGCTCTTACGTAAATTAAGCTGTCATGGGATAAAAGGGAAGGTCCTTTCATGGATTGAGAACTGGTTAAAGGACAGGGAACAAAGGGTAGGAATTAATGGTAAATTCTCAGAATGGAGAGGGGTAACTAGTGGTGTTCCCCAAGGGTCAGTCCTAGGACCTATCCTATTCAATTTATTCATAAATGATCTGGAGAAAGGGGTAAACAGTGAGGTGGCAAAGTTTGCAGATGATACTAAACTACTCAAGATAGTTAAGACCAAAGCAGATTGTGAAGAACTTCAAAAAGATCTCACAAAACTAAGTGATTGGGCAACAAAATGGCAAATGAAATTTAATGTGGATAAATGTAAAGTAATGCACATTGGAAAAAATAACCCCAACTATACATACAACATGATGGGGGCTAATTTAGCTACAACGAGTCAGGAAAAAGATCTTGGCGTCATCGTGGATAGTTCTCTAAAGATGTCCACGCAGTGTGCAGAGGTGGTCAAAAAAGCAAACAGGATGTTAGGAATCATTAAAAAGGGGATAGAGAATAAGACTGAGAATATATTATTGCCCTTATATAAATCCATGGTTCGCCCACATCTCGAATACTGTGTACAGATGTGGTCTCCTCACCTCAAAAAAGATATTCTAGCACTAGAAAAGGTTCAGAAAAGAGCAACTAAAATGATTAAGGGTTTAGAGAGGGTCCCATATGAGGAAAGATTAAAGAGGCTAGGACTCTTCAGTTTGGAAAAGAGAAGACTAAGGGGGGACATGATAGAGGTATATAAAATCATGAGTGATGTTGAGAAAGTGGATAAGGAAAAGTTATTTACTTATTCCCATAATACAAGAACTAGGGGTCACCAAAAGAAATTAATAGGCAGCAGGTTTAAAACAAATAAAAGGAAGTTCTTCTTCACGCAGCGCACAGTCAACTTGTGGAACTCCTTACCTGAGGAGGTTGTGAAGGCTAGGACTATAACAATGTTTAAAAGGGGACTGGATAAATTCATGGTGGCTAAGTCCATAAATGGCTATTAGCCAGGATGGGTAAGAATGGTGTCCCTAGCCTCTGTTCGTCAGAGGATGGAGATGGATGGCAGGAGAGAGATCACTTGATCGTTGCCTGTTAGGTTCACTCCCTCTGGGGCACCTGGCATTGGCCACTGTCGGTAGACAGATACTGGGCTAGATGGACCTTTGGTCTGACCCAGTACGGCCTTTCTTATGTTCTTATGTTCTTATGATAGTTAACAAGCTTAAAATCCAGTAGTGCTTGCAAGTTGGGTGAAGATTGAGAGCCCTATAATTCTGGGTTTATGACTCAATTATTTGTTTCGGGATTACAGAGATTGTAAACTCTACTTGTAGCGCACCTGAGCTGTAAAAGCTATTAACCCTGAAGTATACAATAGGGCTAGTATTCATGACAACATCTAGCACAATTACTTCCCTGTTGGTCCCTATACATTACTATAATACAAATATGTACGGCTAAGACACTGTATACAAACTTGCATGCAAAAAAAAATCTCAAATTACAGTTAAGATTATGAGGAAATAACCTTTATACAAAATACGTATTAAGATTGTTATAATTAATGCTTAAGGGTTTGGAGGTTTAAGAATGCAAATGACTAGGAAAGGTAACTAGCAAATATATATTCAGTTATTAAATTGGAATGTGTATATTCACCCTACAAATTCTAATGCCACTATCTCTGAGCCACCAGACCTGCTTATGCACTTTATCATCATATCAATCTCTAATTGTATACACCTTAGTCAAAAATATACATACATCAGTGATTAGTGAGATGCATAAGCAGGTGGCTCAGAGATAATGTTGTTGGAATGTGTAATGACAGATTTTCTTATGCCACTATCGTCATGTAATGGTCTTGTGTATTTTAACTGTAGCACTAGCAATAGTTAATATTGTCCAGGAACCATTTTTCATGTTTATGGACCTTTTGAGGGCAGGGCATTTGGTAATGTCTAGCAAAAGTATATGCAATCTCTGATTTCCTTTGTAAAATATTTCAAACTTCCTAGCATTTTACAAGTTACCTGATATAGCACTTGGAAAATGCCAGTCAAAGTTGTTCCTGCAACCTTAACTCTGTACCCTTGTATGTGTATAATGATGGTCTTATTACCTGATCATGTACTATTTCTGAAATACAGTCCTACAATTATTTTTCTATAACTTTTCTAAGGTGCATCATTTAAATGAATGAGGCAAGTGTGTGTACAGTGAATGAGGCAAGAACTCTATTGAGTGCTTGATTTTTCTCACTGCAGCTTGCATCTAAATGAGGACATATATTTAAGCAATAGTACATGATCATAGAATTTGTGTCATGCATGTGCAGATAACATTTGCAGGGCTAACATTCAGGTTTTTGTATAAAGTTTGTATTCTAGCAACTTTAACTGTAAGTTAGTAAACTTACTATGGCTTCCATTGGTTGTTGCTGGTCCAGTTTTATTCACATGCTCTGAAAGTTGACTATGTAAAACTTTAATGATTTATTCTTATATTAAAAATGTACTTAGCAAAAATAGTATAGAAAGGTAAAGGCCAAAATGTTTGTACAGTTCAAAGGCCAGCTCTTTTGAGTTATCATTGTACAGCATATTGTACTCTCAAGCTATTTCATTTTGATGTTTTCTTGCTATAATAGTAAACTATTTTTCTCCTTGTTCTGTAGTTTTTAATATGGTGGTTTGTCAGTTACTCATTTCAGCTGATCCATTGCAACCCAAGAGAGAAAATATATTTATCATAAGTTCAACTTGCATATCTTGTCAGAGAACAGTTATTTTTACGGAAGCTGTAAACTCTGCAGTGTCTACTTCTGTAGTGTTACACTGCACCACTGTCAGGGTGTTTTTACGCATCACTATTCAAGACTGAGCGTTCACCTCTCTATGCATCAGTTCTTATAAATAAGTTCTTTCTGGGTCACCTGATGCTGTAGAATGAGAATCATAGCAATAACTTAAGTTTTGAATTTTAAAAAAGCTTGTCTGAAGGTCAGATACCAGTATTCAGATGATATTTAAAATAACTGATTTTGTATGCAGAACTTCAGTAATGGAATTAAGAAACATTGTATCAAACATTCTTGGGTGTCCTCTCCTTAAGGAAGTGATACGTATCTCAGGGCAAGAAGCAAACTTTTATACCCCGGAGGGAATTTACTTATCCAGTAGACAAATTACAAAAGTGCCGACTGTTGCACAATTTGCTTTATCTACTGGTGCTGAAAGGAAAACTAGTCTTGTTATTGATTTTAAGATCAAAACGTGTGTATATATACCTGGAAAATACACTCACAGTAGAACACTGCTAATTCATATTAGTTGGGAGCCCATTACAGATTACTGCACTCTGAGATTTTGACCACCAAAAGCAAGGAAAATGTGTGCCAAAATGTAGTCAAAATACCTTTATTGTTTATAATACTTAGTATAATTGTTTAGTTTGTTTTTAATTGTTAGTCACCCACAGAGTATAGAAATCTAATTTTATTAGTAATAGTCTGTATCAAATTTGATAAAAGTAAAGAAGCCTTGGTGAGTGTGAGACCTTGCAGCAGGTTGCTATTAAAGTGCTGCTGAGAAGTAGGGGAGAGTGTCATTTTTTGTGTGAATTATGGCGTGAGTGTACTAAAACAGTGGTTCTCAAAGCCGGTCCGCCACTTGTTCAGGGAAAGCCCCTGGTGGGCTGGGCCGGTTTGTTTACCTGCCGCGTCCGCAGGTTCGGCCGATTGCGGCTCCCACTGGCTGCGGTTCGCCGCCTCAGGCCAATGGGGGCTGCGAGAAGAGGCATGGGCTGAGGGATGTGCTGGCCGCCACTTCCCACCGCCCCCATTGGCCTGGAGCGGCGAACTGCGGCCAGTGGGAGCCGCGATTGGCCAAACCTGCAGACGCTGCAGGTAAATAAACCGGCCCGGCCTGCCAGGGGATTTCCCTGAACAAGCACACCTACTAAAGTATGCACAAGTATGATGTTCTGCTTGCCTTAAGGGAACAACGTAGAAGACTTAAGTGCAACAGTTTAGATTGGAATATATGCTTGAATTAATGCATGGTAATTGTGTCCATGACAGAGGTAGGGTTTTAGCTGTGTTAATTTTGCAGATTTGGTCACCTCCACCTACATTCTGTATCCAAATCCATGTCCTCTGGGACTATATACAGTATTCCAAACCTGCAAGCTTTCTCAAATAGCTTCTGTTTAAAGTACCAATGAACTTCAACTTTTTTTCCTCCAAAAAATATGGACCAGGTGAAACCAGGGATTGAAAATTGTACAGGCATGGCAACTTTCAGTCCTGGGTGAGTAAGTTTTTGACTCAATATTTTGGTCTGAATAGCTAGAAAAATCTTTACACCAGTAGACATTTGTCATTGTAGGCTTCCTGCCTTACAGCATTCATTTCTAATCTTGATGATTTAAGACGACAGAATTTAAAATCTAAAATTAATCTCAAGAGGGAGGATAATTTCTGATCTTCAAAATTTTGATAGTACTCATGTTTGTCATTATACTCTCATGGCAACAAAGGGAGACTGCCAAGAGGTGAACAACTTAACCAATAATGAGGCTTATAGCTGTAGACTTCCTAAAACTGTTCGCTCTATAATAGATTTAAAAAAATGTGGTGTACTACACCTTTTGTTGGCCCTTGTTTGGCATGACCTGTGAGTTATTCCTAACTAGCAGTAATGAAAACTTCACACTACACTAACCATAATTTTCTTTCACTGTAGAGACTTACCTTAAGTCGCAAGTAAACCTGTCCAGGAGGATTTAGCAAGTCAAAGTCATCAAATTGTGCAAGAGGGATGTTGGCAGTTCTGCAGCTATTCAAAAGCTGGCTGAAAAGTTTGCCAACATGTCTCCCTCTACAGAAGGGAGATGTATACCTGGGGGCAAGGAAAGGGAGATGTATAGAAATAAACTATAATTGCTATCTGTCAACAAGATGTGACCCTATGTTAGGCTGAATGATACTTTACCACATCTTTTAAAAAACTGTATTTTTAAAAACAAATACAAATAAACACTTACCTTTAACTTTCAGAATAAACTCTTCATGGCTATTGACAAACAAGCAAATTTGATGTGTGTGCCAAGGGCTGCTGTCCCCTAAGAAAGGGATTTACTATAAACTTGAGGCAATCCAGAAGAGGGGCGTGTGTGTGTGGTTCTCCCCCCCCCCCCATTTGTCTAATGTTTACTCACCCACTCTAAGTAGGGCAGCTATCTTCTAGGTTAGTGATCTGCTTCTCACCTTAAATGGCTGTTAGGTACTGCTCCTAATGCAGTGCATTTTACTCCTAAAGAATAAATACACCTTGTCTTCTACTATTAAGGAAGTGGCAAGAGAACCTCAAGCTCACTCTAAGGCCATGTTTACACTAGAGAGCTTACAGTGGCACAACTGTACCGATGCAGCAGGGCCTCTGTAAGATCGCTCATGCAGCCACTCTCTCCCGTTGATATAATTAAATCACCCCCAATGAGCAGCAGTAGCTATGTCGGCAGGAGACGCTCTCCCACCAACATAGCACTGTCCACACCGGCGCTTCTGTCAGTGTAACTATGTCACTCAGGGGTGTGTGTTTTCACACCCTGAGCAACACAAATTATATCTACAAAAATGCTAGTGTAGACATCCATACTGACTGAAGAGTTTTAGGCTATTTTTCCTGCTATAATTGTAGGTATGCAGAATTCCTTTCAGAAGCCGGCTACTGTAAAAGGGTGTAAGTCTTGGCTGGCATATACCAGTTGAAGGAATTGAAGGGCCATATGGGATGGAAAGTAACAATAAAAATAACTATGTACAGTTATGTATAATCAGTATCTTTGGTGGTAGACTCATGTAAATTCTGCTTAGCACCAAAGGTATAGTAATCATAACTGCCTCAGTCCTCAGCATCTCGTGGACAAAAACTAACAGGAAATATAGTGACTTTGCAGTGTGGACAGCTTGCTAAAAGAACCAAGCTGAAGAGTTAGGAGCCTGTGGCTGGAGACCACCTTTGTAAAGGCTATAGTGTCTTAACCAGGATGCTGCCACTCCTTTAATTGTGGGTGATTTGATAGCTTTAACAGAAGTATTTTACACACATTGCTACACTTTTTGATAAACCAAAGATAGTGTCTCAATTTCATAATGTAAATCATTGAAATCCATGACATTATGGAAATCTCTGAGGTGCTAGGATTGTGCACTCTATAAATGTCTGCACGTTTTTCACCTTTGCTCCTGAGAAATGTTTTGACATAAACCTTTTTTTGAATCATTTCAGAAATGGGATTTTGTCTTGTTGCATGGAGGAAATTGCTATCTTCAGTCTTCAGGGTTTTTTAAAAAAATCAGCAGTGCCCAAAAGTGAATGAGTATTGCAAAGCCAATGTCAGTAGAACAGATTGCATCAGCTGGAGTCAACTGGTGTTTTCACTACCTCATCTGAGTTAGGTGATGAAAGAGCAGGGCAAAAATGACTAATTCTCAATCCACTAGTTCAGCGAACTCACAGATTTAGGATATTTGATTTTTATTACCTTTATCAAGATATTCATTAATGCTTTATTTAATTCTTCTGTTTATTAACTTAGAGCTCATTAATGTGGAGCAGAGACTGTTAGTTCCTTACCAGCTTGGCAGTTGCCTTGTAAGAGCTCAACTGCAGCATAGCAAGCAGCTTTTGTACTACTAGAAACATGCCTTAATAACAAACAGGAATGGATATGAAAGATCCCTAGTATATCATGACTGGGAGTGACTTTTGAATTTTAGTTTTAAAATAGTGTATGAAAATTACTTTATAGGAATTAAAACCACTTTGAAGAAAATTATAAGTAGGTTTAAAAAGAAATCTAAACCTGGGAAGCAGTGGTACCTTAGGAGCTTTCTCCATCCTTTTCTACTAGCTTATCAGCCAGTGGGAACAGGATAGTCCAACAAATTTGATTCCAACCCCTTATGAGGCTTGGTTCTGACCAAGTTGTTATAGTATTGGCTGAGTCCCTCTTGGGGGACAGTCACCAGATTGTGTTAATTGGACACAACCTTTGGATCCCACATGCATCCAAGACTGCTGGATCAGGGCAGAGTCCAGGCAGTGTCTTGTTGTGTAGGGTACACTCCTAAGTGCAGACTCCCTGTATGAAACCCTTCCTTGGGATGTGAGGCTCCACAGTCCAACTGCCTTAGGCCCTAAAACCAGTGTTAAACCTCCCAGACTTCCTGAATCACTTAGGTATGCTCCCCCAGAATCCCCTCTGTATAGGCATTCTGGTTTATAGTTTCCATCTTCAGGGACATATGGCAGGTAAAGTAAAGGAACACAGACTTTACACAAGATCTTCTTAAACATATGCACATTTTACTCTTAGTACAGGAGAGTTACAGATCTATGCAAAATAATAAACACCTGAATGCAATTCCCTCTTCATGTCCTCACCATTGAGTGCCTGGGTTTTGGTCAATGTCCTTGGAGAAGCCAAAGCCTCTTGTCTCCTGCCCCTGCTCCTCCAACTAATGCCTAAAGTTTTTGATAATGAAGTGGCTCTGTTTGCTTGGAGCCTGCTCTTAAAGCATGCTCTCTGACACTGTGCTTCACAGAGGTGGATTAAGTGCATTAACAGAAAATCCCCTTGTGTCGATGTAGGAAGAATCTACACTACAGTGCTACATGACACAGCTGCAGTGCCATAGCAGCGGCTGTGGTGTAGACATACCTGTAGTCTGTGCCTGCTAAAAAAGGGAAGTTCTAATCCAGGCTGAAAGCTACAATCATAAATGCTATTCATAAAACAAAGGAATTAATAAATTGACAGACGTATTTCCCAAACTGTGTCAAGAGAAATCAAGTTCTGTTCTGTTTCAGCAGCAATCATTAGCTGAGTATAGATTTTTGTAGTAATTATCTTTTTATTTCCTTTTGACTATTTGTCCTTTTTATTCATTTTGTTTAGGCTTTCACTTTGAATTGTATGTAAAGGTTTTCATTGTTAAGCACTTTCTCAAACTGGGTTCTTATGTCAAAACTGGCCTTCATGTAGAGGCCTAACATTATTTTGTTGGAATTTTATGCAGCCAAGTGCTGGTAGGAAGTCATATTATTACCTAAAAGGGACCAGTAGAAAGAAAATGGCAGTAAGTATAACTGACTCCTTAAGATTTGTAAATATTAATGAAGGATTTTCTGGTTATGTTTAGAAAATTAACGGTGGGATTTCCAAAAGTGCTCACCATTGGAATGAGAGCTTTACTATTGACATCAGTGGGAGCAGAGTTAACATTTGGGCATATTTGATTTGCTGCTAAAATAATACTGGGGGTGACTCTCAGGTTAGGCTATGCTAGAAGCACTACAGTGGTGCAGCTGCACTGATAAAATAAATAAATCAACCCATCTCTGCGAGAGGCAGTAGCTATGTCGGTGGGAGAGCTTCTCCTGCTGACATGGTGATGTTCACACTGGCAATTAGATCAGCGTAATTTGTCACTCAGAGGGGTTGTTTATTCACACCCTTGAGTGACATAAATTATACTGACATAAGTGGTAATGTGTACAAGCCCTTAGTTGCAAGAATTTTGGTTTAAAAAGTCCAGTTGGGCTGACATGCTTTTTGGCATTTTTCATTTGCAGTTGTCTCCACTTTTTTTCCATCCTAGATACTAGGGAGATATTCACTGGTGAATGAAAGGAAATCTGCAGTCTTTTAAATAAAATTTCTCTGACTTCTCTAGATCAACTGAATACTGTAGAAAAAAATTAGCAGATTTATGTTGTGATTCTTATCTGATTTATTTTTTGTATTCTCTACTAATACTGTAATAGAAACAGTTTTTTGGTTTTTTTAACCCTTAATCAGACTTAGTTTGGCAGGGAATATTATAGGGACATCTTTGAGTGGGTAATTAAGACAATGTTTTTAAGTTTTAAATACTGCAGTTCACCTTCCTCCCACCCATCCCATCCCCCAGTTTTGGAAAGGTTGTCTTTAGATTCTTGTACTGCACTAAACACCATAGTAGAGTGCCTACTGTGGCACTTCTAAATAGCAAGAAACTAATTTTTTTACTGCTCTTTTCAAATCTGTCAGATTAGGATGAGGTTATTGGCATTGGAATAAATTTGACAAGAGATTATTAGGCACTGGGGCCACTGTCACCTTTTTGGCTTGTTTTTTGAACCAGCCAGGAAGATTAGTGTCTCTCTCTTCTCCCCATCTACTTTAGGCTTTTTTCCCCTTTTTGTTTTGTTTTGTTAAACTCAATCCAAACTCTGACCTCCAGCTGACTTCTGTGTTATATGAAGTCCATTACATGTTACTACTTTTTCTTTCCTCTAGTTGCTGCTCCTCCCAACCCTACTCACAGGGACCTTACATTTCTAGGGAAGAAAGACTCAATAAACTAGATATTGTGGGATTTGTAATCTTGAAGGTGGGAGGTAGTTACAGAATCAAATGCTTAATTCAGCACTGCAAAAGTGAGAGCCCCAATCTGAGGTAGAAAAGTTTCAAAATAAAGCCCATATTACCTTTTTTTAGAATTCAGGGCCATGTTAGGAAGTTCCTATTTCTGATTAGAAATGTGAATTTCTGAATCACTTTGTTTACCAGGGTAAGCAATATTTTATCCATCAGTTTCAGACACTTCAAGGTGAAAATCATGCATTTTTATTTTTGAGATGCATACTGCTAGGTCAGAAATCTTTTTGGGGAGCTCTCACACATGTGCATGGAAAATTCAGGTTCATTAGTACTTATACCAATAAGACAGGATGAAATGTTCTGAAAACTGGTGCACATCTCAAATGCATTGAAATAAAAGGCTCCTTTTGGGAGCTGCACGTGCTCAGCAGTTATGATAATCAGGTCACTTTTATTTAAGTGTCTAAAAGCAGGTACTAGTGTTAGAAAAATTCAACTATAGAACATAGGACTATTTAATATAGTTGGCACCATCTACCACTTTTCCAGAGACATCTTGTTGAAAAAGTCTAATGCTTGGAGTCAACCAGAGGGTTGAATATGCATCCTCTTGAATGTTGGGTTATCTTGTAATCTGAAACTTGCATCAGGGACTCAAAACAGATGCCCTTTTATTAAATTACCCTTTTGTGATATTGTGAAAATATTTTCCATTCGTTTAAAAAAACCTGCAAAAGTTTCCTGACAGGGAGAGCATTTTGCCTGGGATATTGGTGTTAGGGGTCTCTATTACTTGCTCTCCAGTGTTCTGGAGACATTCAAGTGGAGAAGTGTCAAAAAATGACTTCTACAGTGATTTGTTCTAGAGACTGTGTGATAAAGCATGTGAATATTTTGAGTCTCAGCTCTTGAGCTCTTCCAGAAAGCTTTAAGCATTGCAAGTGCCATGTCAATGAATTCTTTTGCTGTTCCTTTGTAAATGCTGTGACTACCATTGCAATGGGCTAGTGAGGCCAGAAATAGTATGCTTATGATACTCGCAAGTTGTACAAATCATACCAGTAAAACCTATAATTTCCTGAGCCCTCGGACGTATTTCTTCTTCTTATGGACTCAAGATTTCAGTCCCCCTGAATACATCATTTGAAGCTTACTGGAAAGTAAGCTCTGCCAGAAGAACTCGTTACTCAGACAATCACCACTGAGGAAACAAAGGTTTCAGTAAAGATAGATTATAGATAATCTGTTTAGCTGTTTTGGAGTTATAGTAGCAGGAAGGGGAGAGACTTCATTTTTAAAAGCAAAAACCAGAGGAAACTCTCAGACAAGTCGTAAGATTCTAGTGCCCTTTAACTAGATATAAAGCCAGGAACTCTGGAATTATTATATTAAATCTGAAGCCAGGAACTCTGGAGACTTGCAGGTATGGTTCCAACACCAACCTTAATTCTATCCCATATTCCAACCACTTGCTAGTTTTAGGCCAGATACCTCCTTACTTTGCCCACCTTTCTTCTTCCAGTCCACAGTCCCACTATGACCCAGAGACTAACATTTTACAGCTTGAGATCTGACTACTTATTCACCTCCATATGGTATGCTCCAGTTTACCAATATGTAAGCTGGAAGCCCCACTAGTCTTTCCTCGTATATCCTCTTGATAACAGCTGGAAGACACACCTTCCGTATGCATTTCAGAGAACAAGCTCTATTCTATTCACTCTACCTATACTGCTGGCCTGTGTAACAAAGCAGGGACTTCCCATCACCTCGAAGAGATAGGGGAACAAGTATATATCTAGGCCCTGCTTGGCAGCTTCCTAGTGCCACCAACATTTCACTGCTAACTCTTACTTGCCCCACCCCTAATTAGGTCACTTTCAGTTATGATATAAGATGGTGCTTCACCTCCTCCTCTTCTCTTCAATCTGGGTCCTGCATATTGCTGATGGCCCTCTCCAGCATTGGGCCTGATTCTTAGCCTTCGTTGGAGTTCACCTGACCACCTGTACTTATATAGGGTGAAAGGGTGGATTTAGGTTAAGTACAACTAAAGTCCATGTTGCTGCAATTCATGTATTACTCTTTTTGGGGAATTCTGTGCCAAAAATTATGCGCACAATATTTTAAAATTCTGCATATTTTATTTGTCAAAATAAAACAATATAATCACACCAGTTCCAATTATTTTTGGTTATTTATTTCAAAATACGTGTCTAAGTATGGTTGTAACAATACTGACAACAAAAAAGATTCAGGAGATGTTTTTGACCAATAGATTCCTTACTAGGCATATTACTCAGTTCTGTATTAATAATTAATTTTAACTTCAATACAGAACCATATTCCCTATACCCCTCAGAAGCAGTGCAAAGGCTTGGTTCAGTCAGGGGTAATGGAGGAGCTGAGGGAGAGGGAAGTAATTGCTGGGGAGGAGCCTGGGTGTGAACTTGGAGGGTTGTTGAGTATGGGTGGGAAAAGTATGGAACAGGTTTTATTTTGGCGTGGAGGTGGGGAGGGATTGTTAGGGAGCTTCCACCATGCAACCCTGGCTGACCCCTAGCCTCTCCAATTCAGTCAGGCACATCTGCCCCTGTCCCCATGTATCCCTGCACCCCCTTAGCCAGCCCTTCCTCCTAGCGTCTCTGTACCCCCACTCAGCCATCCCCTTTCCCCCATGTGGCCCTGCACTCCCTCCCCCCACCCCGTCCCCATGTATCTCTGTGCCCCCACTCAGCCATCCCTATTTGCCCATGTGGCCCTGTACCCTCTCCCCTGTCCACCTGAGGCCCACCACCTCCTTCCCCACTGTGGCCCTGTGCCTCCCCTCCCATTCAGCCCCTGCCCCAGTCTGTCCTCCACCACTAGCCCTTATGAGCCCCTATCTGTGACCCCCCCCAGCAGCCCCATGTGCCCCATGCTGTCTCCCCATATCCCCTCTCTCCTGACCTGGCCCGACAGGTGCTGTGAAGAAGGCACTGCAGCCTCTTTCTCTTCCCTATGGTAGCTGGGGCTGGCTGGGGATCGGCTGCTCTGTTCTAGTGCCACAGTGCCCTCTGGTGGGCAAAATGCATAACTGCAGCAACTTTCCAGCAGAAGTTATTTTCTGCAGAGAAAAAAAATATGCATGGCACATTAATTATGTGCGTGCACAGTGGCGCAAAATTCCCCCAGGAGTAATATATGCACGAGAGTACATTTTAAATGTGGTCTGGCAACTGGTGAAAGTCTCTAGCTTGAAGGTGGATGATGGGCAGAGGCATGGGGCTGATTTATGATTGACGTTAGAAACTTAATTGCAAATTTAGTTTCTAGCATTCTGAAGCAATAACATTCTCTCTTAAAAGATAGTATCTCAAGCTTTATTAGACATAAAATGTCAGCTCTAATGTTTAACAGCTTCCAGTGTCCATTCATTAAGTCAGCGACCATTACAACCAGACCCCACTTGGTTTATCTTTATAAGATTAACAATTTTTCCCTCATTTCACCTACACTTAAGAATTCATTTCCCACTAAATTACTTTTTTGTTTGGGAGGCATAGCTGCTAAAGGTAAAGATGAACACGTCTTGGAATTGTTCACAACTAAAACTACTGTGGAGTAAAACTTTTTGTATTTTCTAGATGGTTAGCTCAAAAGGCAGAGTTTGAAGTTATCTTGGAGGAAACCAGTGTCCCATTAATTGACAAGCAGTTAATATTAGTTTGTGCAAAAATGCATATCATGAGGTGGATGTTACAATAAAACTACTGCCACAGAAGACTGACTAAAAGGAACCTTTTATTTCTAAGTGAAAGAAGAGATCTGTGTCCAGAAATGACATGGTCAGGTTTGCTAAATGGCATTCATTTACTATGCAACTTATAGAAACTTGCATACATCTCATTATTTTTAACCTTGACGAGGTGCAAACTTCATCTTGGACAGTGCAAACTGTGCCATTGTAACTGCATTTTATGATTACCTTTCCTCCTGTGTAGGTGAGATTTGACAGATTTTTTCTTTAAGTTTTTTATGCTAATGATACGCTCTCATTGATGAATCTCTTTCAGGAAAGAGGGATATATTTTGTATGTACAGTAAAAGTTTGTGTGATAGGGATCAATATTACTTTCAACTCAGGACTGCCTTCCCTTTAAAGCATGGATTGGGAAGGAATAACTGATACGTAGTTTTAGTTCTTGGCAGTCATGCTGACAGCTGGTGGAGAGGTGGACCAAGTCAGACAGGAAAAAGAGCATGCCAAGCTCCAACACAGAACACCCACAAATTCATTTGACGCTAGAAGAAAAAAATTGTCCAAAAAGAGAGTAAAAGCCCTTGAAAAGCCCTTGTCTTTTATGCATCTGTATATATTATGGATTTTGCAGGACTATGCAGATTACTAATCAGTTTTATGAAATGCCAATTATAGAAGCTGCCACATCAGTTTTGCATTTGTTTTAGTTGTGCAATGATTTAGTTATGCTCATGAGCTGTTCACGTTGCCTTGGTGTCATTTTACCCTAGTTCACCTTGATTTCAAAAGAATCATTGAGATTTGAGTCTCATTTTACATGTATTACATTTAACCCAGGCAGTGAAATAGGCAAAAGAATACTTTTCTGCATAAATGTCAGTCTCTTAGTGATCTTTGTTTTTGCTTCCTGTTTACAATTTTAATACATTGAGAACCTGTTTAGTGTTCTCTTCAGTGATATACAAAGTTTATGATCTGTCTTCATGTATGAAGCATCATAATCTTTTAAATTTAGTTTTAAAGCATAAGGTAGGTGTGTGTGTGTATAATATATATATATATATATATATATATATATATATATATATATATATATATATATATATATATATATATATATACACAGAGAGAGAGAGAGAGCGCCATTTAATCACAAGTGGAGTAGAAGACATAACTTCATAACTTATGGCAGTAGCTGCAGAAGTACTTATTATTCAGTAGTTCAAATAAGTTGAAGGAACATTTCCATTTATTCCTCTATGTTCAGAACTTTAATTCTAGCCAACGTTTGCTCCTGGCTGCAAATTGGTCTAAAAGATCTTGGTTCAAGACTGACATCAGGTGTCTTGTTCAAGTTTGGAAATTGGCTCACTTAAGATTATATTATCTGCTGAAGAATAAAGGCATCATAAAACTTGCTTCTGTTAGTTATGTGACAGCTAGAGCTGATTGGCAAGGATGGGATAGTTTTGGGTAAGTCTTTCTCAGCAGTCTTGTTACTGGACCTAAACCTGCCAGAAATCATCATCCAGTGGCATTATTCAGAGGTTTTGTCAAGTTTTTACCAAGCCATCATATGACTCCGTTCCGAGGCAGTATCATCTAGTGATCAGAACAAGGGATTGAAAGTGAAGATTCTTCTTTTAGTAGTGTCCCTATGGGTGCTTTACTTTCGATGTATCTGTGTCCCTGCACCTTTAATCAGAGAATTTAGGTAAGCAGTGTCCGTTCTACCTGCACAGGCACTCTCCCTCTCTTATGGTCTACCTCGAGGCTATCTCTCGCTGTGCGGGTGAACCACCCTCCATTTCTTCTCAACCTCCCTTGGCCTGAGACAGAGCAGTTTACTTACTTTCCTCTCTTTATACTTGATAGTGTTTAGTTTATAGTTCTTCTTAGAGTTTCCAATCCTTTTGTAGTAACTCTAAAGCAGTGGCTCTCAACCTTTCCAAATTACTGTACCCCTTTCAGGAGTCTGATTTGTCTTGTACCCCCAAGTTTCACCTCAGTTTAAAAACCACTTGTTTACACAATCAGACATAAAAATACAGAAGTCTCGCAGCACACTGTTATTGAAAAATTGCGTACTTTCTCATTTTTACCATATAATTATAAAATAAATTGGAATGTAAATATTATACTTGTATTTCAGTGTATAGTATCTAGAGCAGTATAAACAAGTCATTATATGTAACTTTAGTTTATGCTGACTTCACTCATGCTTTTTATGTAGCCTGTTGTAAAACTAGGAAAATATCTAGATGAGTTGATGTACCGCCTTGAAGACCTCTGAGTACCCCGAGGGGTATTCATACCCCTAGTTGAGAACCACTGCTCTAGCTGTGTGCTGATTGGGCTGTGGGTTGAGAGCCACTGCTCTAGAGCTTCTGTTCTTCAATTCTAAAAAAACCAACCTTGTTTCCACACTTTTTCCTGCCTTTTTTGTGTGTGTGTGTGGAATTGCCCCTATAGGGGCATGCCTGGTTCCCCTGGCTTCAAAAGGTGCCTCTCCTTGATGGACAGACTCACTCTGGCTGCCTCGGAGAAGCATACATTCTGCAGAAGTGCACCTTCTGCCAACAACTGAAGGCTAGATTTGGAAAGAACCAGGAGCTAGAGCTGAAACTCCTAATGGAGGATGTCTGTAATGGCGTGGCACCCACCTCTTGCGAGCGCCCCTTCTGGTCAGGTATGTCTGTGGTCTTTAAACAGTCCTGGCCCTGGTATTAGGCCATACACTTCGGTCTTCCTCGCTGGAGGCAATGGTTTTGCCCTCTTGGTCTGTTCTGGCCCCAACTCTCCAGCTGGACCAGTTCAGTTCCCCTTCCGGGGGTTTATCGCTGTCTGATTGTAGGCCACTTCCCTAGTGGCCTATGGGGGGACCCAGGCCTGGCCAGCCCATGGACACTAAGAATAGCAGCCATGTGCCACTGTGTCCCTTTAGCAAAACTGCTTTCAGTTTCCTGGGCCACTTCCCTGTGGTTCCAGCCTTCGCTGATGTTTCACCCTTACCTAAGGGCTCTTCTATGTTTAGGCCCATCAGCGAGCCAGGAGCTCTTCCTTGCTCCCCCCGTTCCCTGCCAGCACTGAGTCTGTGGTGCTGCAGTTACCTTTGGCCAGCCAAGAGCACTATCTGCACTCCGTTAGCTTCAGCAAGGAACTGTCTGGCTCTGTAGCTTCTTTTTATATGGCCCTCCTGGGCCTTTATTGGGTGCTCCCTGCAGCCTCTCTGATTGCCTAGCCCTTCAGTCTTTCTAGGCTGCTCGGATGACTTAGCTCCATTGTTTCTTTCCTGGGACGGATGTGGCAGGACCCTGAGGCCTCCAGCAGGAGGCCTCTGAGCCTAGTCCACCCTGTCACACCAACCTTAGACTGGTGTCTGACCCCCGGTTCTGAGTATTCTCCAGGACAATGATTGTCCCTGGAGCCCTCAACCTCCAGAGGGGGAGAATTGCGGAGGAAGTCGGCTGATTTCCCCCATGCAAAACATCTAGAAAAAGGGCGGCAAGCCCTCAAACCGAGCTCTTGAGCAGCCAGAGGAGATCCCTGACGCATTCGGTCACCTGTGCACCAATGGCTCCGAAACACGGTACCCAGAAAACATAGGGACCACTGGGTACAATCTCTGCTGTAATGCCTAAAGACCTGAGGAGCAAAGCCTCTGAAGTGGCTGCACCGCCTGCTGAAGATAAGAATAGAGACTGTACCATCTCTACAAAATTGGTACTGACAGAAAGGTCCTTGGCACCAAGTGCTTCAAAGCAGCCCATGTCATAATGCACCTCCCATAAAAGATCATCAGTACTGATGAGTCAGCACCGGCAATCCCTGATGGTACTGATTGCAACAATGGAATTGCACAAGTTCCGTTTCTCCAGGGACCTTATGATTGTGGAGGAACTGTAGTCCCCGCTACTCAGTACCCAATGGCCTCTGTATTCAGAGCCCCAAAAAGAAATTTTTGAGGAGCAGGAGGCCAGACTAGAGGTGGAAACTACTCAACCAATGAACCTTTCTTCCTCCTCACCAGATAAGGTGGTGATGCCCCCTCTTCCACTATTAGCTGATGATTTTAAGCTTTTCCAAGATCTCACTAAGAGGGTGGCTGATGCTCTGCAGATTCCCCTATCTGTGGAGAAAGACCCCAAGCAACCACTCCTTGCAACAACAATAGCTGCTACATACGGACTTTCCATATCCCTTCAGAAGTCGCCTGACACTCTCCCTCAGGAGTTGGGAGAACATCTGACAGGCATTATTGTTCAGGCATGCAGGAGTGAAATCAGGAAGGCCAAATCACACTTGGAGTTGCAGCTAGCAAGGGATGTTAAGAGTAACAAGAAGGGTTTCTTCAGGTATGTGCGCAACAAGAAGAAAGTCAAGGAAAGTGTTGGCCCCTTATTGAGTGAGGGAGGCAACCTAGTGACAGAGGATGTGGAAAAAGCTAATGTACTCAATGCTTTTTTTGCCTCTGTTTTCACGAACAAAGTCAGCTCCCAGACTACTGCACTGGGCAGCACAGTATGGGGAGGAGGTGACCAGCCCTCTGTGGAGAAAGAAGTGGTTCAGGACTATTTAGAAAAGCTGGACAAGCACAGTCCATGGGGCCAGATGCACTGCATCCGAAGGTGCTAAAGGAGTTAGCAGATGTGATTGCAGAGCCATTGGCCATTATCTTTGAAAACTCATGGCGATCGGGGGAGGTCCCGGATGACTGAAAAAAGGCTAATGTAGTGCCCATCTTTAAAAAAGGGAAGGAGGAGGATCTGGGGAACCACAGACCAGTCAGCCTCACCTAAGTCCCTGGAAAAATCATGGAGCAGGTCCTCGAGGAATCCATTCTGAAGCACTTTGAGGAAAGTGATCAGAAACAGTCTGCATGGATTCACCAAGGGCAAGTCATACCTGACTAACCTAATTGCCTTCTATGATGAGATAACTGGCTCTGTGGATGAGGGGAAAGCAGTGGACGTGTTATTCCTTGACTTTAGCAAAGCTTTTGATACGGTCTCCCACAGTATACTTGCCAGCAAGTTAAAGAAGCATGGGCTGGATGAATGGACTATAAGGTGGATAGAAATCTGGCTAGATCATTGGGCTCAATGGTTAGTGATCAATGGCTCCATGTCTAGTTGGCAGCCGGTATCAAGCAGAGTTGCCCAAGGGTTGGTCCTGGGGCCGGTTTTGTTCAATATCTTCATTAATGATTTGTAGGATGGCGTGGACTGCACCCTCAGCAAGTTTGCAGATGACACTAAACTGGTAGGAGTGGTAGATACCCTGGAGGGTAAGGATAGGATACAGAGGGACCTAGACAAATTAGAGGATTGGGCCAAAAGAAATCTGATGAGGTTCAAGAAGGACAAGTGCAGAGTCCTGCACTTAGGACAGAAGAATCCCATGCACTGCTACAGACTAGGGACCGAGTGGCTAGGCAGCAGTTCTGCAGAAAAGGACCTAGGGGTTACAGGGGACGAGAAGCTGGATATGAGTCAACAGTGTGTCCTTGTTGCCAAGAAGGCTAACGGCATTTTGGGCTGTATAAGTAGGAGCATTGCCAGCAGATCGAGGGACGTGATCATTCCCCTCTATTCGGCATTGGTGAGGCCTCATCTGGAGTACTGTGTCCAGTTTTGGGCCCCCACACTACAAGAAGGATGTGGAAAAATTGGAAAGAGTCCAGCGGAGGGCAACAAAAATGATAAGGGGGCTGGGGCACATGATTTATGAGGAGAGACTGAGGGAACTGGGATTATTTAGTCTGCAGAAGAGATGAATGAGGGGGGATTTGATAGCTGCTTTCAACTACCTGAAACGGGGTTCCAAAGAGGATGGAGCTAGGCTGTTCTCAGTGGTACCAGGTGACAGAACATGGAGTAATGGTCTCAAGTTGCAGTGGGGGAGTTTTAGGTTGGATATTAGGAAAAACTTTTTCACTAGGAGGGTGGTGAAGCACTGCAATGGGTTATCTAAGGAGGTGGTGGAATCTCCTTCTTTAGAGGTTTTTAAGGTCAGACTTGACATAGCCCTGTCTGGGATGATTTAGTTGGGGATTGGTCCTGCTTTGAGCAGGGGGTTGGACTAGATGACCTCCTGAGGTCCCTTCCAACCCTGATATTCTATGACAGGTTGGTCTTGGAGATTATCTCCAAGGGTTACTTGATCCACTTCACATCCCTCCCTTCTCATGAGAGACTATTAAGTCAGGAAATAGATCACGAGTTATGCCTAGGGTCCATGGTACTAGTCCCTACTCACCTCAAAGGCAAGGGGTTTTATTCCAGATATTTCCTGATCCCCAAGAGAAAGGGAGGTTGGAGACCCATACTACATGTAAGGGCACTAAACAGATATGTGAAGGCACAGAAGTTCAAGATGGTTACACTAGCAGTCATTATTCCATCTCTGGAGCAAGGAGATTGGTTCTCGGCCCTCAGCCTACAAGATGTCTACTCCTACATTTCAGTCTGACCATCCCACAGGAGATTCCACCAATTTACCTTTGAGCGGGACCATTGTCAATACAGAATGCTCCCATTTGGCCTTGTCCGCACCCAGGATATTCTCCCAGGTCCTCTCCGTCGTAGTGACATATCTACGAACATTAGGCATTGTCCAGGTATGGGTAAATAATGACTGCCTTCTCAAGGTTCATTCTTTCGAAGACGCCCTGCAAGCCACCCAGAGGACCATGCACATATTTGTGCAACTGGGCCTACACCTCAATAAACAGAAACCAACCTTGACCCCCGTACAACGTCTGGAGTTTATTGGGGCTTAACTTGGCGGAATGTAAGTGAGAGCATTCCTTTTGCTGCACAGATTCAATGCACTGATGAGTCTCATAGACAGTCTGGGTCAGCCCATCAACACCAGCCAAGAATTGACTCTAGCTTCTTTGTGATCCCACGCGCACTTTTGACATGAGATGTTTACAGATATGCCTCAGATCTGTCTACTCTCCGAACAAGGACAGGCTAAACAAGTGGCTGTTGATGCCCTCCAGGGTCAAACGCTCCCTGCACTGATGGAAAGAACCATCCAACATCCGTGCAGGCATCCCGTTCATGCAACCAACACTGATTCTAACAACAGATGCCTCTCTAATAGGCTGGGGAGCCCACCTAAACAACTGCAAGTCCAGGGAAAGTGGCCTCCCACAGAATCGGTACTCCATATCAATCTTTTGGAATTAAGAGCTGTCAGAAATGCCAGTACACACTTTCTCACACAAATGTCATGACAGACAATATAGTGTGCATGTTTTACATAAATCACCAAAGGGGTGCCAGATCACCTTCCCTTTCTGTGGAAGCACTGTAACTTTGGAATTCGTGCATCCACCACAATGTACTCATTTCAGCCGCTTACCTGCCAGGGGTGACAGCAGACAGACCATCAGAATTTCTCATACAACCACGAATGGGAGATGAACCCAGCAGTGCTTCATGGCATATTCAGTCTATCGGGAGCCCTGACAATAGACCTGTTTGCTACTTACTTAAACAAGAAATGTCTGCTACTGCTCCAGAGCCGGACTGGGGAAACAGTCTCTAGGAGATGTTCTCATTTTCCCATGGGGCAGGGAGCTGCTATATACCTTTCCTCCATTTCCTCTCATGTCAAAGGTGCTATTAAGGATACAGAAAGACAGAGCAAAAGTCATAGATTGCCTCCTCTTGGCTGAGGCAAGTGTGGTACCCATACTTTGGACAGCTGACAGTGTGTCCTCCAATTCGTCTTCAGTCCATTCATCACCTGCTCTCCCAAAATGACTGATGGATCCTTCACCTCAACCTTCAGAACCTCCAGCTCCAGGTTTGGCTCCTTCATAGTTCCAAAGTTTAAAAAGCAAATGCTCCGAGTAGGTGAAAGAGGTGTTACTGCGCATTAGGAAATTGACAACTCCTCTCACTTACCTGCAGAAGTGGAAATTATTCCAAATTTGGTGCAATTCCAAACAAATAGCTCTGATATCTTCCTCCCTCCTTTTGATCCTATACTATATTCTAGACCTTAAAAGGACTGGTCTCTATCTTAGCTTACTTAAAGTACATCTAGCAACCATAATTCTGCCTTACACCATCGGGTGGACGGATGCTGAGTATTTGCCCATCCAACATACACATTCTTCAAGGGCATGGGAAATGTCTTCCTGCACATTAGACCACCCACTCCAATGTGGGATCTCAATCTGGTTCTGAAAACCCCCAGCTAGGCCACCCTTTGAACCTATAGCCACTTGTTCTCTCCTACACCTGTCCACATAGGTGCTGGAACTGGGGGTGGTGCTGCCCCCTATCTTGAAGTAGTAATAACAACCCAAATACATGGTTTCCGCCTTCACCCCCCCCACTATAAAAATTGTTCCAGCACCACTGCCTGTGCATGAAGGCAGCATTTCTTGAGAGCATGACTCAAAACGCTGACTAGGGGAAATAGCAGCATCGATGGCGCAGCCACTGTTCACGGTCTTTTTTTAAAGACAAAATCACCCTGTGGTAGCACCCAAAATTCCTTCCCAAGATAATCTTGTCCTTCCCTGTGAACCAGTTCATTCACCTCCCCACTTTTTCCCCAAAACCACATTGTGACAACAGGGAGGCAGTACTTCATATACTTGATGTTAGGAGATCCTGAGTGTTTTATGTGGACAGGACTAAGGACTTCAGGAAGTCTCCTAAACACTTCCTTTCATTCATGGAAACACCGAAAGGTTCTGCAATATCCGCTGAAAGACTCTCCAAATTGGTCTCCAATTGCATTAACCACTGTTCCCATGAGTGTAACCTGCTACCCCAGTCAGGAATCTGCACGTACTCCATGAGATCCATTTTTACCTCAGTCGCATTTGTTAAAGATGTTCTCATCTCAGAAATCTGCGGGGCAGCGACCTGGGCCTCTGCTCATACTTTCGAGAAACACTACATGATCACTCAAGACTCAGCCTCTGATGCCATCTTTGGCTACACAATACTATCGTCTATAATAGTCTGCACTCTGAAGCCCCAGCCCTCCCATGAGGGATACTGCTGTGAAGTCACCTACAGAGGATCACCCATAGGGACACTACTCACAGAGGAAGTTATCACCTTGTGCAGTAATAATGGTTCTTCAAGATGTGTCCCTATGGGTCCCTCCTCCCTTCTACTTTGGAGTTCTTGATGAGGGGTTCTGCGGTAGAGAGGGAACTGAGGGTGGTTCGCCCATGCAGTGCTAGATAGCCATGAAGGAGGGCTCATGTGTGGGCAGAACAGACACTGCTACCTAAATTCTCTGATTAGAGGCGCAGGGGCGCAGATAAACCCAGCGTGGAGCACCCATAGAGACCTATATCTCAAAGAACCATTGTTATTGCACAAGGTGAGCAATTTCCTTCTCTGGGTTCTATCCCAGACTGTTGGTCAGTATGACTGTTGGCTAGTCAGCATCTCTGTACTTCAGTTCATCCATTGATGATGATAATTTTAACACTCCTCAGACATAGGTGATGCTTAGTTAAAGCTTTTGAATAAAAGATATTATAATGTTGATGGTGCTGTTTAATGGACTCAAGCTTGTACAATACTTGGACTGATACTCTCCTATTGCCCAGATCTCTAGGACAAGCAAAGTGCTTTCTGAGCTGTTGTCAATTTTGCTTCCTTCCGGACAGGGTGCAATAGAGGACTTGTGGTTGGGTTGAATATCTAGCACAACAGCTCTGTACTGCCAGTCACAGAAAAGGGTTGCTATGCATGTGCTTCCTCAGGAGTAGAGGAAGAAAAGGACCCGAGGGAACAGCAGAACACCTGCTGGTCATTGTGGAAGGGGATGGGTCTAGCTGATGTCACCCATGCAAATCATGCCTTGGAAGAATGGGGTAGAGGACTACCAACAAATGTTCTGCTGGGCTTACCTGTTGCCAAGGCTTTTATCTGAATGTGTTGTCTGTTAGCACTTTGATTAGACATCTCTGACTGGGGAGGGGGAAGATAGATTGGATCTGGGCTTTCAGCAACAATTTAATTTTCTAGACAAGCCTGAGTAAGCTGTGTACCAATTCTTAGAGCCTTTCAGACATCATAGCTCAGAGTTTAGTTTGATTTGGTTTTAAGAGAGAGAATAAATCTTACAAGCTATAGACCACAACTGTATAGTACAAAGGTAGTTATTTTTTGCCAGAAAAGTAAGTAGTAGTTCAATTTGTCAATCAACCCAAAGTATGCTGTGTAGTAAAATAAACTACAGTATGATTCCTTGTTGCTGGAAAGCACAATTTGATTTAACTTTAGGAGGCAGGTTGCCTCTGTAATACTTCAAGATGTATGTTTGTTGTTTTTTAAAGCTTGTTAGCTGGTACCAGGGTCTAGCAAGTGAATTTGCAAATAAATCCTTGACTTGCATATGATCTAGTTTGCCATTTTTGCACCAATTGCAGTCCTATAAAACCAAAAGATTTCAAAAATGTCAAGGTGTGTTTTTTGTTTTTTGTTTTTGTTTTTTTAAACTATGGATACACAAAAGGGAAAAGAGTACTCTTTATTGTGTACTCTTGACATCCTGGTTTAATGGCGGCATTCATGAGATTTGTAAAGCAAAAATTCATAGTTCCTTAATACTGAATATTTTTGCTTTTCAGAGACTGTATCCTTAAAAGGACTCCATAACAAGTTTTGTTTGGGGGTTATCTGTAGTATATTACTTTTAGTGGTTAAATGTGCTTTTTAAACTTTGTTTTATGATATAGTATTGGAAACTTAAAGCTCAATCCTATTTGCTAACTGAAGTTTCTTTCAATTTCTGCAACTTATGTTTGACTTTCGTTTGATTTATACAATGCCCTTTGTAAGCACTTCTTACCCCCACGTTAGCTCTTGGTAGGGTAGAGGGGCCATACTTTCCTCTCCTTCTGGCCCATAAAATGTTGCCCTTTCTGATTTTTTTTTTTTTCCCCCTCCTCCCTTTTCAATCTTCCTGAACTGCTACATACCTCCTAGTTTTCCATGTTCCTAAGATTTCAGGAATCATTACTGACTGCTTGATTCCTGAATTGCAGGGTGCTTTGGTGTTTGTTAGTTGCTTGATTTGTTGATATCCTTGGAGGTAGACAGTTGGCAGATACTGACTTGGACTTCCTGCCCAAGACTCAGAACTTGCCTTTGTCTTTTAAAAGACTGTTCTAATTACTTGTTAGCATTGTATTGTTTAATATGGAAAACATATTTGATATCAAGCATTGCAACCTTAACTGTTCGTTCTTCTTGTTACAGACCGACACAAGTATTGGCCTCAGCTCATATCAACAGAAAAGGTAAGGTGTGTTCCAGAGTAAGATGTTCGCTTTTAATAAATTCCCCACTGGGGAATTTGTGATTCTTGATGTCAAAAAAATAGACTGTTTTTGTGCAAGTCACTGTTAGAAGTAAGATGGCTTAAATCCAAATATTGTAATCTTTCATTTAGCAAGCTGTTCAAATTTCATGTCTGCTATATATGTCAATTATAAACATTTTAGTTGGCTAATGTTTAAATACTAAACATTGCAATGTGTAGTAAACCTCCTGCTACTGAGCATCTCCCTTCATGTATTTGGAACAAGTGAGAAGGAAAGAACACCCTTTCTTACCCATGAAAAACAATTCAGTTAAGTCAGTTTTCTGTTGTGTAAGTGAACACCTCTGCCATTAGGAGATTCCCATGTATGTAACTCACAGAGGAAGAAAAGAGCAGCACCACATCATAGTCTCATTAACATGGAAAATTTAGGCTGAATATCTTGGCGAATGTCTTAACAATTAGATTTCTTAGCTTGGGGAATAAAGTGATGGAAGCCCGGTAGCTTAGGACTCTTGCAGCTACACTGAACAAAAGACAAATGTACATCAGGGAACAATCCTCCACAGCAGAGATGGGGCTTGACTGATTCTGCCAGTAGATTGTGTGTTCTGTTAAAGGTGACCTAACAGGTAAAAGAGGTGTAGTCCTCTTTTTGCTGTTGTATGATGATTAAAAGCCTGAAAAACTTTTTAGAAGTTTCTTCTTATCTGTCCTGCTGTTTAAAGACTCTATGGGTTACTTGAGAACTTTGTATAACTATGACATCAGAGAATCAAAGCAAGTGAAATGTGATTAATTGCAAAAAGTGGCTTATTCAAGCTGTTACATTTTAATACTTATCTAACTCTTGGGAAACATTCAAGAGGAAAAAGGTGGTGTTAAAGATTCAGCACCACTGCCCCTTCCATTAAAGGCTGAGAAAGTAGAGTCCAACCATCTTTGACTTTTGGTGATTTTTTTCCAGTAAAACCAGAATGATATCCTTTAAAAGGTTGAAGAAGTAATAAAAAAAAGAGTGTAGGACTTTTTGGGTGGGGTTGAGGAATTATTGTAGGATTTTTTTTTATGTATTATGCCTTTTGTTTCTTTATGATCCTTTTTTATATATGTATATTTGACT
Source organism: Emys orbicularis (assembly GCF_028017835.1). Taxonomy (NCBI): domain Eukaryota; kingdom Metazoa; phylum Chordata; order Testudines; family Emydidae; genus Emys; species Emys orbicularis. The sequence goes on from NC_088683.1 coordinate 247,667,379, forward strand.
TTAGAATGGTGGACAACATAAATCCAGAAAAGGGCCATGCACACAGTGTCAAATACACTCCATAAAGCTTCCAGCAGGGGGAAGTGCATGATATAATCTTGTTTTAAATAGTGTTGATAAATAGATTACATAAAACTTCACATATATTTTGCTGTACAAAATTACCATAGCAACTGCCACACATCTGGGTTGTGAGATGTAGCATTGCATTGTTCTGACTCACAAGTTCTATTATTTTAAAGAATCTTATATGCATGTGTTGTCCATCTTTATATTTTAAAAGTTGCATCTTTGAAGCTACAAGGAAAACTTTGGTTTGATCTGGGGAACAAATGGGGTGTCTTTAATAGGACTTTTCTCTTGCATGGTGTCATATTTATTCCTAAATCTCAGGGAGAACCCAGAAAATAAAAATGTACAGTGCAGGTAATTACATAATCATTTACAAATACCTATGGGTAGGTCTGCTGTCAGCTTTCCCCCTTTATCCACCCTGGTCCACAGCCAACCCACTGCTGGGACCTCGCCATCCTCCCCCTCGAATGGGGATTTAAGATGATTATAAAGGGGGGATTGATTCCCAGCCGTACCAGTCATAGAAGCCTCAAACCCCACTGTTTCTTCTCCTTTAAAGAATATCTCATTTAAATCCTTTACCAATCCATTTTATCTGATCACCCTATCCCTTCCCTATGGAATACCTGCACTGGACATCCCAACGAAGCGCCAGCAATTAACATGGCTGCCTCCCATACCTAGCCAGATTCCCAGACATCTACTAATGCCCTTTTTAGTATTGACCAAAAGCGTGTCAGTTCCCATACCCCCCTGAATTATTCTGGTGCCCCATATGCTATGTCCAGATGAGAAATTACTGACACCCCCTCCTCCCAATGCCATGTATGAGTTTGGCCATCTCCCTGTTCACATCCCTCCTAGCCTTGTTGACGCAAGGGGGCTTCACTGCTTCCCACCACACCCTGCATTGCAACATGTCCAACGAAATAATTTGTATTCCTAGAAGTTGTTCCAGGGTCCACCTGAAGTCCCTCTTAGCTCTGAGCATTAAGTCCACCCCTTTACACATTCCAAATCTGGGAACAATGTATGTCCTCGTATCCTCCGCAGGGCAGGAGCTGGTCCCATAACATGCCTCTCCTCCCATGCTAGCTCAGGACTGCTTCACCACTGAGGCCCAGCTGTGAATCTCCAGACAACTTGGAAGCATGCCTATGTGCCCAGTAACCAATACTGTGCCTGCAGAGCCACACCACCATCTGCCAGCATCTGGAATGCAAATACAAAGGAAAATTGACATTGATTCTCCACCTGGGATCTCATGTACGTTCTGTATGCTTCAGAATGTCAACGCCCAATTGCCTGAATTGCTGTAGCTCCCAGGCCCATCTGGACCACTGCTGGTGCCACCCTGATCCTGAACGAGTGGGAACCAAATTCGTGTGCCAGAAGCCTCAACCTCATCAGTCCTTATCTTAAAACTTGAACAAACCAGTATATTGTGAGGGGACTCCTGTCACATGAACCAAGAAGGACCTGTCCATCCCTGGCCTTATTACCATGTATGCCCTCACACCCTCCACAGGGCAGATCCACCCTCCTGTAGAATAATAGGTTCACCCTGCCCGCCTTGATCCATCTTCATCCTCCTCAACATTAATAGCACTGATCATCCCTCCCAACATATAGCCCTCAGATCCAAAACCCTTCCAGAAGAATCCCTACAGGACCCAGGTACTAGTTCGTATATCTTAAAAACTCCAAAAAAAACACTACCAGAAATGCCTCCTTGAACAAGGTCATCTCTTGTCCACAAAGATATGTGGGCTCTAGGATCCACGCCAGATCCCTAAGTGTTATTAATAGTGATGGGACAACATGTTTCTGTCTAGAGTTGGTGCTTCAAAATTACCTGGCTAGAAACCTCTGAACTAAAATCCCATGACAAGAACCTTGGTAACCATTCAGCCTACTGACAAATGTAAGAACCAAGGCAAGTGGAGATGATTGATGAAGCCGGTTGCTAAAACCATGTGCTACAGCACCCATTCCCATGTAATGGGCCATATCAGTGCCAGGCCCTCCTGCTCCTGAAATTGCACAAAATCATTAAAACTTCTCTCATAGCTCCATAATGTTCGCAGAACCACTGATCTGACAGCCATCATGTGCCAAGGTTCCTTAGTACCCGCAAATAAAATGTCATCTAAGTAATGCACTACCTGCCATAAACCAGTTTCCCACATCACTGCCCAGTGTAACATTGTACTAAATTTCTCAAATGCTGAACAGGATATTGCCCAATCCCCTGGGCGTAGCTTTATCAAATTGTCCTTTGAAAGAGAAATCCAAAAGATTAAAGTCAGAAGGGTGCACCGTCAGCAATTGAAAAGCAGACGATATCACAATTGGCCATCAGTGGCCCTGGGCCACAATACCTAACCATGCACACAGTCTTTTCAATGGAGGAGTAGTGCATGGAACACAAGGCCTGGTCTATTCCATCGTTAACTGAGCCACTCTGTGGTTCTGATAGGTGGTGAATTAAGCAAGATCACTTGTCTTAGGGACCAAGCCTAGGGGAGACATTCGCATTGTCTATATATGTAAAGGGTTGAATGGCCCTGCTAGCCTATTCTTTAATTGTTGTGCAATCTTTCTTTCCACATGGGATCCATTCCCACTAAGGACTTCAAATTTTTGGCATCACATGACTTCTTTCACTGGTAAAGGAAATAATAAACCCTGCAGTAAATCCACCCCACAAAAATGCCCTATCTGTCTTGTTTAGGGTAATCCCAAAGGAGCATCCTTCTAAACCTCCATCTTATCCAGAGATGGTGCTCTTGTCCAGCCCCCATGTTCAGCTTGCCCCCACACCCCTTCCTGTACGTTAGTCCCTATACCCTGCTCCTGCCCCCAGGGATCTGCAGGCAGCACCTGACTTACCCCACATTCTGTTTCCTCACTGCAGCCTTCCCCAACTGCTGTGGCAATTGCGGGCTGTATAGGCCCCAAAGCATATTTTGCAAGCATGCTGAAATTTCCAGATGCTACGAAATACCTGCTTTCATTAAAATGTCATTATAAGATTCAGGCCTCTGGTGGGCATGCTGTGGAATGAATGGGCCACTGTCAGCGTGGAAACCCCCAAGCCTCATGGCGTCATCCATTCTAATCATATCATATGATATGGAATGTCCCACCGGATTCCAGTTTCTGTCGCCACCCTTCACCCAGTCATAGTTAAACCAAGCCGTGGTCCTTAAAATAGTACGGTTTGATTTCTCCTGACCTCTTGTGAGGGAATGAGGGGTAAATGACCACCCTTCTCTCCCTTAATTCCTCCCTAGAGGAAAAATGGGCAAGTTCCCTGAATCCCACCAAATTCCCCCTATAGATACCCATGCAGCATGGGACAGAAGGGACTCACTTTCACACCCTGCCCCTGCAGTCTCCATCTGGTGCTGGTCATGCTCATTCCTGCCAGCTTTGTTGCTCTCCAGTCTTGCAATCTGTTCATAGTGTTATGCTGTCTGGAGTGGCTCGCTGCCATGAGTGCCAACCTCAGTGCAGATTGTCAAAAATCAGGGCAGAAACCCAAACTGGTTGTGTGTTCTGTAGTTAGATTTCACCAACTCAGTAACAAGTGTGAACTACTAAAACAGTCTTACCAGGGAGTCACAGATAGACTGGAATGCCCAAGAGAGGGGGGGGGGGGAACTATGTGATAGATGGTCACTTTACATCAAAAATCACAATAATATTTCGGTTACTCCCAGTCCCAGAGACCCAGCCACTTAACCCAACTCAATTGTATTCAGATTTCAAACCAAAGACAATGCTTGTAGCCAATCCTGTAATAAACTAACTAAAGATTTATTAATTAAGAAAAGAAATAATTATTTACAAGGTTAAAACTGGAGACACACATGCACAAATGAGTTAGTTTTAGATTTTAAAAGATAATAGAAACTTTTATAATCGGTTCTATATGTCCTGTAGGGCAGACCCATGCCAGTCAGCATGGGCATCTTATGTTTAGGAATCTTTGCCTCTCAGAGTCCGGACAGCATACAGATCCCAGTTTCTCCTTGTCCATGGATTGTTAGCCCCTTCAGCCCAGAAAACAAGCTGATGGCATTAGTTCATGCACAGATCTCCTCTTGGAGGGAGTGAGGCATGCAATCAGCAAGGTTTCTGTCCTGTGACACTACACAATGCCTTCTTTGCCTTCAGTGGGTCATCTTGTGTGCAGGATGAGCACTTTACCCTAATTAATGCTTCTTTTCCTGTTTAGTGTGTTACACTGACAGAGGTTTAAAGTGCAAACACACAGTATAACTTTATACCATGGGATACAGATATTATAAGTAGGATTAATACATGCATCATTCTATAAGCATTCCATAAAATCTAAGCACATTCTTATAACACGGATATCTAACTATACTAGGTGAGCCAGACTGGTTTCCAGCTATGCATTTGTCAGTGTTTAGTGAGTTCTTGGGCCTTGGCATGAGCTGGCTCCTGGTCTGCCAGCATCACGCATGTCCTGGCTCTGGACAACCCACTACACTTAGTAAGCTTCTCAGTGCTGCAGAAACAACTTCGGAAGCAACTACCTGGCTGATTTGAATCAATTCTCTGTTAGCTCCCCCACACCCAAATGCAGCTAGTTCCCCACTGGGAGTGTTTGCTTCTCCAGGATTTACATTACTTCCCAATGGAGGGGAATCCATTTGGTAGGTATTTATTTATTTATTTTTAAAATGGGCCTTAAAGTCACCAAATGAGCTGATTACTAATGGCAAGGTTGTGAAAATGTTTACCACATAAAGAATCAGCAATAGCCTATTCTACAGTTTTTAGTGTGTGAATCCTGATAGTGCTGGCTGCCTATGTGGTAACCATTGTGACAAAAGTTTTACTAAAAATCCTTAGGTATAGTGGCAAGAAAAGAATGGTGCATGAATTTTTGTGTGCATGCAGTTTTTAATGCCTTTTAAACAACCTGAGAATGGGCTAAGAGGCATTGGAAGTAAAGGATATAATGCACAGTTGTGGACAGGTGGTGCACAAGTTCCTCAAGCAGCACTGCCAATGCACTTCAGTCTTGACCTTACACCCCCTCTTCTCAATGTTTTGCCTCTTGAGTATTCATTAATAAGGCTCTGATTTAGTCACAGGTATTTTTAATAAAAGTAATGGACAGGTTACGGGCAATAAACAAAAATTCATGGCCCATGACCTATCCATGACTTGTACTATAAATACCCCTGACTAAATCTTGCGGGGGGAGGGCCCTGCTGCTGGTGGAGGGTGCCCCAGGGAGCTGCTGCTGGGGGGGAAGGGGTGGCAGCACCAGCTGCTGGGGGCTGCTGAGAAACGGCTGCTCTGGCCACCCCCAGGACCGCTGCTCAGGTGGTCCCCGGGGCCAGCCGCACCTGTGACTGTTGGGGCCGCACCTACAGTGGTCGGTGCAGCTGACTGCCCACGGGACCAGTCGCCCCAAGACCCGCCGGTGCAGCTGGCTGCCTGGGCAGTCCTGGGTTCAGCCACGCTGGCCGCCGCAGAAGTCACGGAGGTTGTGGAAAGTCATGGAGTCCATGACTTCTGCAACCTCTGTGACAAAGACGGAGCCCTATTCATTAACTAGTGTGCAGTACCGAGGAAGCCATCCTGATTCCTTTTCACACAGTGCTCCACAAACTTTCCAATAGGTCCATATCTCATGAAAATTGAAAGTTGTAAATTGTCCTTAATAATGAAAATTCAAATTCCAGTATTCACATTCCTAGCAGAATTTTTGGTTTGCTTCAAAGCACTGTTTTTGATAATACAACTGCCATGTTGTTAACATCAGTACTGAGATGATAGAAAGCAAACAGAGCAACTGCAGTTTAGAGTAGGTCATGCTGATGCTGTCTGAGTAACAGAGGTACATGCTGTATTAGGTGGGTTCTCCAGCTGTGACTTGTAGGACAAGTGTACACAGTGAATTGTTGGCTTCTGACTTCCCACCAGAGACATGTTGTATGCTGGTTTCTTTTTTTAATAGATCACAAATTTTGTCCTATTACTTCTAACCTGAGTGCTTAAACTGCATCTTAATTTATATTTAGGCACCCGAGTGGTGTGACTTTAAAGGGCTAGTTACTAAAGCTCCTATCTGATTTCAGTGGAAGACATTAGCGCTCTGACCACTTAGGTACCTAACTATGGATTTAGGTGTCTAAATTCAAGTATCCAGATTTGAAAATTTCAGTTAACTGTTTGTGTATCTTAAGTGTCCTGTTTAACTTCTTATTTGAAAATGTTCTTTCAAAATGTTTTAGATGTGAATAGATAGAAAGTCTGATTACTAAATAGGACTTCCTTTGTAAATTTAAATATGCTTAGGGCAAAGAGACAGCATTACAAGAAAAACCAGCAGCATGCAGAAATGTTCTTACCCTGACACAGCCAGAATTCTTGCTTGATGCTTCCTCTTACACATTTTAGACACTATATTGAGAACTGCAATAATAAGCATTATTTTCTTTTAGAAATTGTTATGCCAAAAAAACAGGAAGTATATTTGAATAACGTTTCATGCTCCTTCTTGCAGTATTAGGGCAGAGACTTGAATGCTGCATTTCAATTTAAAAGCCAATTATTTGCATTGGTACTGTAAAGTTAAAGCCATCAAATAACTTTACTTTAACCCCTTAATTTGCCGTTCTTTACCAAGGGTCTATATTAGACCAAGGTTTCTCAACCCATCAGTCGTGACTAAGGCTATGTTTTAGTCACGGGTATTTTTAGTAAAAGTCACAGACCGGTCACTGGCAGTAAACAAAAATTCACAGCCCGTAACCTGTCCATGATTTTTACTAAAAATACCCATGACTAAAACTTCGGAGGGGGGAGGAGGAGGGGCTTCCTGGGTGTTGGGGAGGGGGTGTCGCACGACCCTGCAGGGGGGAGAGAGGGTTGGCAGGGCCGGTAGGCTCCCTACCTGGCTCCGCACCTCCCCCCAGCAGCAGCAGCAGAAGAGTTTGGGTGTGGGAAGGGGCAGAGGGTTGGGGCATGAGGTGGGCTCTGGGCAGCATTTACCTGGGGGCTCCCTGGAAGCAGCAACATCCCCCTCCTCAGCTGCTAGGTGGAGGCATGGCCGGGCAGCTCTGCGCGCTGCCTCTGCCCAGAGCACTGGCTTCACAGCTCCTGCAGGCAGAGGCAGCATCATGATGGAGGGGCAGCTGGGGGAAGGGGGATGTTGCTGCTTCCAGGGAGCACCCCAAATTTGAGTGAATGATGCTGCAATCCCCTGCATCAGATACCAGTGCCGTTCTCACAGATTTGGTCTGACCAGCTAGCCAAAACTGAGCAGCACTGCAACATCACATCATCTGGAGCGAGGAGCCATGCCCAGCCAGCCCCAGGAGACAGGAGCTTCAGGAGCTTGCTGCTGTGGTACACACAGTGCACTTAAATACTTATTACATAAACATGCGTGTTCTATATTGTGGTTAAGAAATATTTAGTAAGCTAGATTTTTTTTTGCACTAAAGTTATTTATTGGGTCGTAACTGGCCATCAATGTTTACAAATGGGTCCTTAGCCCAAAAAGGTAGAGAACCACTGTATTAGACCGATCTATTTTGACCTTGTCTCACTGCATAACACAAATCTTTTCATTCCAATCCAATAATTTGATGATGCAGAAAACAACTGATGCAACAGATTTAAACACAAGTTTCATGTATATTTCATCAGTTTCTGTATATAATCTTCACAGAAGAAAACATCCTTGGCCGAGATAATTGCTAAGATCCAGAATCTTGTGATGTTATGGGTGCTTTCACGCCCATTGAAAACAATGGGATTTGAGGGTATTCAGTATCAAGATCCAGACCCTAAATTTGACTAGATTTACTGAAACTGAAAAATTTCTTCAAAGTTTTGCAGCTAGTCACAGTTCAAACTCATTCCTCCACTCCATTCTCTCCACCACCCTAGTAAACAATTGAGAAGAGTTTTTCAAGCTAAACTCATAAAAAAAACTACCACTGCATTAAAAATAAAGGTTTGTTCATTTAGTGCTATGCTATTGCTATTATTCTAATCTCTTGATCCTGGCTGGAGTAGTTACTCATTTCTTTCGCTCATCTGTAAACGTAAAGCAGTACAGCACAAAAACCACTGTCAGCCAGTCAGAGAACTTCATATTTTGTTTACAGAAAAAGTTGACAAGAGATTCCTCCACTCAGGGTTTCTTAACTCAGACCTCAGCGCTGGGTTCAGAGAGCAGCCGTCTCCCAGGCAGTTTTTTTTTTTTTTTTTTTTTTATGGCTGCTTGAATCACCTGTGTGAGCTTCATTAACTGCTCACTTGCCGGGGATTAGGTAGGAATGGTGCACCCTGTCATAATTAAATTCTTAAAGTCTCTTTGAATTTGAGCTTGAAACACATTCTTGCCCCGCATGTCAATTTATACAAAATGCATTTAGTTGGGTACACTTGAATTTTAAAAATAAAATTAATTTAATTTTTTTTGGCATTTATTGTGTAATATTACCTTAGACTGTTTAAATGAGCATGTGTGGTAGTAATGTTTTACATATGCAGTGTTGAGAAATATACTCAACTAAGCCATTAGCTTCTTTTAGTACCGTATGTTTTTAGTATGGCAACAATTTCAGCAGGAGTTTGTGGACTGACACTTACTTACACTGTCATGGTTTTAATAACAGTTATCTTGTGAACCATTAAGTATGGAATCCTTAATGCACAAAATTCTATCAGTTTAGTGCTACAATTGTCAATGAAAATTCTTGTGAGTCAAGTCACAACCTTCAGAAATAACTGAATGTTTGTGTGCATGTAAGAACCATCTTTATGAAAGTGCAACTAAATGTGTAAAATTAAATTTAGCACTGTCTGATTTTTTTAAAAAATATTTTTAAAGCAACAAAATTAAAGGATACTCTTAAAGCTTCAGCATATCCTTGACTCACACTGTACTGCTTATTGCATGCAATTGAATGTAATGGACCTATTTTGCTATTCCAGGAAGAATGGCATAATAGATTTAAATCCAGAGTAGACTCTTTAAATGTAAATGTATGTATTTTGTGGGGTTTAAGTCAGCCCTTAATGTTGGCGCACAAGGCTTTCTTGTGTTTATATAGATGTATCGATTTAAAGGAGCAATTCTGGTACACTATTTTTTGAGATTTACTCTTGGTCATATTAGACATGATCTGAATACAGTGAAGTCTAGAATCTTCACTTAATATTCAGACTCCTTAGGTCCCAGATCTTCAGTGCCTTTTAATCTGCTCTAGCAGCACATAGGGGTCCAAAAGCTATATTAACAGAGGAGAGGGCTTCTTGGGTTGTACGTCAGTGTCTCCCAGTTCCCTGGAGTAGTGTGTGTGGCAGGAGAGCATTGAGTTCTGGCAATTCCTTACCTTCACAACAGCCCCATAAAACCCAAATCAGTTTGGCCCTTAAGCCATTTTTGGCTTCTGCCCACATGACAACCTTCCCCATTGGATCTTGAGGATTGGGGTCTTGGTGTGTCACTTGTACAGATTTTAGATCTAGATAGTGTCACATAAATGGACATTAGATTTTAAACAAGCTCTCTTTATCTAGCAAACCACAACAGTGCATATTGAGCATGTTGGGAGAAAGGTAATTCTTTTTTTGAAGATACAAGTCATTTTTTAAAAGTGTGATACTGTGTTGCTGTTAATCATATCTGTAGATTGGGTCTTTTTCTTTAGCAGTGCATGGTGCCTTTTGTTTGTTTTTCTGAAGGAATATTTATCTGTAAATTGAGCAATAATAGCCTGTGGGTACATTGCAGAGAGATGTTAGCAGTGCTTTGACTTCAGAGTTTGCATTGCATCGCAATCATGTCAGAATCTGCTGGCCTTTTGCCTTGGGGTGCATGTAACCATGCACCTGTGTGCTTATATGCTGGCTGTTCTATCCTTCAGCTATCTTAAATGGGAATGCTGACTAGACACACAAAGAGGACTCTGTAACTTTAACAATAGGTTGTGCTTCAACCTGTACTTGGGTACTCTGTTTACTCAGAATTTTGTAGGGTGACGGAGTTGTCATGGAGGTCTTTCCAACCCTCATCTTTTTCCATGGGGGAGCTGCACTTCCTTTACAATGGTGTTGGGGGTAAAGGGGGGGGGGAAGTGATCTCCATTGCCCGCAAAACATATCTTCCCCAGTAAGTGGATGAGTACAGTAAGTTTGCAAGACTGATATGTACAGTTTAAAAACTTAGTCACCAGAACTGCAACTTTTTTTCTGATCTTTAAATTCTGCCCTTGTAATTCCACATAAAAATCCTCAATATGAAATGTCTGTTGTGCAGTTTTAAAGTTTGACTATTGAATTAGACCATTTTTACTTTGTAGCTTTTTCGGCTGTGTGGTAAGAATTTTTGTGCTGCGAGATTTCTTGTTTGTACATTTTGGTTATTTGCTTAGTTAACTAAACTTTCTCTTGCTGTGGCTGTGAAGCTTGTTTTGTCCCCAAAGCTCCATTAGTCTGTAGCTCATATACAGATATTTGTAGCTTTGACATCAGACTGTAGCTCATACACAGGGGAGCAAAGAGGACCCAGGGAATTATAGACCTCATCAGCCTAACTTTGATACCTGGAAAGATACTGGAACAAATTATTAAACAATCTGTTTGTAAGCACCTAGAGGATAATAGGGTTATAAAGAATAACCAGAATGAATTTGTCAAGAACAAATCATGCGAAACCACCCTTGCTTCCTTCTTTGACAGGGTTACTGGACTAGTGGATAGGGGAGAAATAGTAGATGTGATATCTTATTTAAGTAAGGCTTTTGACATAGTCCCACATGACATTCTCATAAGCAAATTAAGGAAATGTGGTCTAGATAAAATTGCTGTAATGTGGGTGCACAACTGATTGAAAGACTGTATTCAATAATTAGTTACCAACGGTTTGCTGTCAAACTGGGAGGGCTTATCTAGGGGGGTCTTGCAGGGTTCAGTCCTGGATCCAGTACTAGTTAATATTTTCATTAATGACTTGGATAAGAGAATGGAGAGCATACTTATAAAATTTGTGGATGCCACCAAACTGGAAGGGATTGCAGACAGTATTAGAATTCAAAATGACTGTGACAAATTAGAGATTTGGTCTGAATTCAACAAGATGAAATTCAATAAAGACAAGTGCAAAATACTTCAGTCACCAGAAGTGTGGTGGCTAGCTTTTTAGGGTGCCACTTATGTTGGCACTCGTATCCCAGACATAACGCAACAGTTGTCTGCATATCTGCTGGTTAGATTTCAGTCACCTATGAATGGAGACTCAGCAAATCTTGAGCACAATAAGCAACTTCCCTGTCCCAGTGTCTGCTACTATATCACACAAGGATAGAGAAGTATATTACATTGGTATGTCTGTTAAAATGAACAGTGAAATATCATCATGATGGCAAATTTCAAATGGATGTGGCCGCCTTGCAAATCGAGTGCCCCCCAGATCAATGTCTGTCAAAGTGCTTAAATTGATCAGATTATATATATATATATTCAGTTTGTCCATCAGTGGCAATCTTATCATGCCACATAAGCTTTTGGCACCCGCGTGATTGCTGGCTTGTAGGAGCATTCCTTGGTACATACACTTCAGAATTAATTGGTCTTCCATTCTTATTATATGTCCATAACAAGAAAGCAACCAAAACTGAAACAGTGCTGATGGAGATGATTGCTGGGTTCAGCATTGAATATTCTGATGTCTGATCTTGTCGTACTGATTGGTATGAAGCAGTTGATGGAGACGATGAGAATGGAAAATGTCAATCCAGTGTTCTTGAACCTTCCACAGCACTCACATTTCACTTTCCTACAACAGAGTTGGTATAACTGTGGTTCTATAGATCCGTAGCTTTGTAGCAAGCTTGATGTCACACCGTCCCTATGAAGCTGCTGAAGGGCCTGAAACATATCAGCCACTGCTCACATGTGTCCACATCTTTTGAGCATCCTCCAGCCCTGTCTATGATGCTGTCCAAATATGACAGCTGCCCAGTGTCCCATCAACACAAATTAATATTGAGCTAGAGACTGTTTGATGGTAATCACCAGGAATTTAGTTTTATCCTAATTAATAACCAGACCAATGCGTGTTGCTTCTTGCCTGCCCAGATCAGCCATCAGCTGCAGGAATTAATCAGAGTCAGTGAGACATTGTCCACTGTGACAAAGTTCCTCCTTTATCTTGGTGGGTCCTGTGCTTATTGGCGGATTTTCTTGCCTCAGAGATTCACCATGTGGGTTGGGGAACAGCCCAGAGACCTTCCCCTCTGGAAGAACCCACAGTCCAGGTCAATTGGGAGGTTTGGGGGGGAACCCGGGCCTGCCCTCTACTCCGGGTTCCATCCCAGGGCCCTGTGGACTGCAGCTGTCTATAGTGCCTCCTGTAACAGCTGCATGACAGCTACAACTCCCTGGGCTACTTCCCCATGGCCTCCTCCAAACACCTTCCTTACTCTCACCACAGGACCTTCCTCCTGGTGTCTGATAACGCTTGTGCTCCTCAGTCCTCCAACAGCACACCCTCTCACTCTCAGCTCCTTGCGCCTCTTGCTCCCAGCTCCTCACACTCGCACCACAAACTGAAGTGAGCTCCTTTTTAAAACCCAGGTGCCCTGATTAGCCTGCCTTAATTGATTCTAGCAGCTTCTTCTTAATTGGCTCCAGGTGTCCTAATTAGTCTGCCTGCCTTAACTGGTTCTAGCAGGTTCCTGATTACTCTAGTGCAGCCCCTTCTCTGGTCACTCGGGACAGAAAACTACTCATCCAGTGACCAGTATATTTGCCCTCTACCAGACTCCTGTACCCCACTGGTCTGGGTCTGTCTCACACAGTGTATTCAAAATCTTGAAGTGGAATGGTGTTGGGTTCAACACCACCGACAGCTGCCCTCTCAAGTATATTCATCAACCCTTTCAATGGTGGCACGATGCAGTCTTGCCAAACTCCCATGCAGATAGGAAACCCTGGCATGTATCTGCCATGGAATCAAATGCAGCTTTCTGTTCTCTTGTAGAGCTCTTTTATCAATGACACTGTCTTCTGAGGATTGCCTCGATGCCTCAACAGATCCCACAGACTTGCTCAATACACTGAATAAAAGGCCTGACAGAAATCTATAAAAAGTGCTGTGCACAGCTTATTAAATTCAGCCATCTTTTAAAAAAACTGTCTCAAGGTCATTCCACTGTTGACTAGATCTTTACCAAATCTAAAGTTGCACTGAGTATTTCAGCCTTTGCTACAAATTGCATCATTGATTCAAGACACTAATACAGAAGCAAATGCTTTCCCTGGGTCCAGTGATAGCATAATACCTCTGTAATAGTGACTTTCAGTGTTAGTGAATAGGTATTGTCTAAACATAGAAGGTCCAGGGATTTAACTAAAGGTGTAGTGTTGCACCAGTTTAGTTAAACAATTGCCACTTTTGTGTGGACACTCTTGACATGGGTTTAAATTCAAGTTTAGTTTGGACTAGGATTTAAGGTGTGGTGATAAATTGTTACCTAGTTTAGTTTTATACCTTATAAAAGCAATTACAGTTTAGCTAAGGTGGTCCAGTTAAAATCCTAACCTAGGTTTATACAAATGTAGTCCTTGTTTAAATGGAAAAGTTTTGCCACTTATACCACTGTAGATGCTTTTATTCTCCTGTAAGTGGCTTTTTTGATTGTCTAGACACCTTCCCAAGCAACATAAGTCAAACCAAAGTCACTCTTATACCAGACTAAGAGGGTCTGCATGGGGGTTTATATTAGTTAAGCTTTTCACCTTAAGTTATATTGAAAAAATTTACCTGTGTAAACAAAGCCTTTTATCCTAATCCAGGCAACCTAGATTCATTAATTTTTATTCACATTTTGAAGATCCTCCCCATGACCATAACTAGAGGTTTTTAAACAATGGATTTGGGGCACAAGTATGGTATATTAAGAAAGGACAATTGCATGATAACTTGTTTTATGTATCTGTGTAATCACTTACACAAAGGGCCTTGGTCATGACTGAAGGATGCCCCTATTCTGAAATAAGACCCTAAGGGCAGTTGAATGAATTCTGTTTATCGAAGTAGTATCTTCTACATAAATCAGATGGAGAAGTCTGAGCAGAAAAATCAAACCCTTTTATACTCTATTTAAATTTAAAAGGAAAAAGACAGGAAAGTAGCTTTCCACCTCTGTAAATTCAAGCAGTGGTTCTCAACTCGGGGTCCGCGGCCCCCAGGGGGACTGTGAGCCAGTTTCAGGGGGTCCCCGAGCACTGGTGCCCTGTGGAGCAGAAGCCCCAAACCCAGGGGCAGAGATGGAGAGGAGCACAGGGAGAGTTGTCCCTCCAAACTGCAGTGCCTTAACCAGAGTGGGTCAGTCCTGGGGGCAGCTCCACACATTCCCCCCGCCCCCAAAGTCCCACCCCCTGGCCAGGTCTGAGGTGGGAAGCCAAAGCCAGGCAGTGCGGGGTAGCTGCTACTCTGGCTGGTGCTATGGAGGGCTCAGCTGCTGCGCTCCCATCTCCTCTTCTCAGCTCCCAGCCCCTTTTGATTGCTCGCAGAGCCGGTAAGAGCCGCCCTGTTGGAGGGACCTAGTTCTGGCAGAGCCCTCAGGGAGCAACAACCGCGAGGGGGCCCTCCTGGCACAGCCTCTAGCTACCGCCCTGCCTGAACACCTTCCAGCATAACAGCACCTATGGCTTGCCATTGGGGAAAATGAAGGACCCTGGTATGAGGGAAGGGAAGGGGGAAATGGAGGGGCTTATCCCCTGGCATGGGGGAAAGGGTAATGGGAGGTATACAAAGCCCCTTGAATGGACAGAGTGGGGAATGGGGGACACAGCTTCTGCGGGGTGTGTGTGTGTGGTTGCAGGCATTCCTAAAATTAAATGGGATAGGAGGGTGGCGCGCAGGGAATTTGAAGGGGGAGTGGAGGGACGTAAGTAGCCCCAGGTGTGTGCAATGCGCTCAGCCTACAGAAGTAACGAAGTGTGCAACCCTCTTAATTATCATATCTTATTGAAGTATGGAGCCTTTCGGTTTTAAAGATTTAGGCTGTTGCAGTCACCCACATGGGGTGAGTTCTCTTACATGTCAAAGTTGTTACCCACTTGTGTTTATTATGAGGATTAGAGTTGGCTGTTAACAGGAAGAGACAAACCTTTATTGAAAGTGAACTTAGTGAGAAAATAACTTGTTTTGCATGAAACCTCAGCGGCACTTAGTTGAAAGTGTAGAACATCGCACATAATGTGGGCAGAAAGTTGCAAACATAATATGTTGCAGTTAAGATAAATGTGAAGCATCTATTTTCCTAGACCAATCCTTATTGAATGAGATATGACTAATGAGATGTTGGAAAGATGTTGCTCACAGTACGGTGGCAAAAATTCCGGCACTATGCTATAAAAGATTTGAAAGTTTAAAAAAAAAAACAAAAAAACAAAAACCTAATGCTCACAGTTTTCTAGAATTTAAGAATCATAAGGAATCATTTTTACTTTTTAATAAACATTACACCTCTGCTTGCAATTGTTTGTAGGCTATCTCCTGAAATTATAAGAAGTTGGGGCAGCCAAGCCATCAAATGAATTAAAATAAATAGTATTTGTCTAAGTTAAAGTTGAGAAGAGGCTTTGGGGAATAGAATGCCAAGGTTTAAAAGTGGAAAGCTTGGTGAGACTCTCACTCTGCATTTGTAGTGTTACTTGGGCAGATTTGGAGTGGCAAATGTGTTAAATTTCTTAGTAATGACTTAATACATTCTCTATGAACACTTACAAAATCCCATGTATAAACCTAAAATACCTGCCTACACTACACTCTGAGACATAATTTGAGACGTGAATGGAAGGAAAGCGGATATGCCCGAACTTGTTACAAGGAAGAGGTGGTTATTAAGTATTCTGAATTATATAGTCTTTCAAAGTAAGTATATAATAGAATGTGATAAGTACAATTGTATAGTTGTTGTAATATAGAGTGTGAAACTAATTTGAAATCTAAAATGTAACTTACAAGCGTCTAGTTAGACTTCTAAGGATTGGATGATTTTCAGTGTTGTATGCCTAAACTTAGGCACCTGCGTAAACTGATTTTTTTCAAACAAGCTATGTGGCATCTCCCATTGGACCATCTATTTAGGTGCCTGGTTATGGACTTAGGAGTCTCCTTAGGCATCCAATTTTGAAAATCTCAGCAAATAAATGAGAAGTAATGTTCCCCATTTTATTTCAAAACATTTATCTTGCTTTGTGCATCACTTACCATCAGTTTTCTGCTGCTTTCTGATTTGACACTGATCAAAAGCTTGTGATATAGACCCCATGAGTAGTGTGAAAACATTTCATATTTGGGTAAACAAATATTAAAAAATGCCTCTTTGTGGGTGTGGGCAGAAGAGTTTTGGGGGGGATAGGCTAAACAACAGAGTGCTGGAGGCCGTTGGAGACAAAAAGACATAGTTTAAAAATTGGAAATAAAATCCTAGTGAGGAAAATAGGAAGGAGTGTCAACTGTGGCAAGTCAAACCTAAAAGTAGAGTTAAGCAGGCCAAAAAAGAATTTAAAGAGCAACTAGTAAAAGACATTTAACAGCAAACAAAAATTTCATACATCAGTAGCGGGAAGGTGCTAAAGGAGCACTCAAGGAAGATAAGGTCATTGCAGAGAAGCTAAATTAATTCTTTGCATCAGTCTTCACTGCAGAGGATGTGAGGGAGATCCCCACACCTGATCCTCAGATTTGTGACCTAGAAAGAATGGAACTGTCCCAGATTGAGGTGTCAATAGAGGAGATTTTGGAACAGATCGATGAATTAAAGAGTAATAAGTCACTGGGACCAGATGGTATGTATTCACCAAGAGTTCTGAAGGAACTCAAATATGAAATTACAGAACTACTAACTGTGGTATATAACTTATCACTTGAATCAGCTGCTGTACCAGATGACTGGAGGATGTGATGTCAGTTTTTAAAAGAAGACTCCAGAGACAATCCTGGCAATTACAGGCTGATAAGCCTAACTTCAGTATGAGGCAAATTGGTTGAAACTGTAGTAAAGAACAGAATTATCCGAGACACAGATGAACATGATTTGGTGGGGAAGTGTCAACATGGCTTTTGTAAAGGGAAATCATATCTCACCAATCTATTAGAATTCTTTGAGGGTCAACAAATATGTAGACAAGGGTGATCCAGTGGATATGGCGTCCTTGGACTTTCAGAAAGCCTTTGACAAGGTCCCTCATTAAAGGCTCTTAAGCAAAGTCCTCTAATGGAACAGTAATTGGTTAAAAGACAGCAAATAAAGGGTAGGAATAAATGGTCAGTTTTCAGAATGGAGGGATGTAACAGTGATGCCCCCTAGGGATCTGCACTGGGACCAAGGCTGTTCAGCATATTCATAAATGATCTGGAAAAAGGGGTAAGCAGTGAGGTGGCAAAGTTTGCAGACAATACAAATTTACTCAAGATAGTTAAGTCCAAAGCAGACTGCAAAGAGTTACAAAGGAATCTCACAAAACTGGATGACGGGGGAATAAAATGTCAGATGAAATTTAATGTTGATAAATGCAAAGTAATGCACATTGGAAAACATAATCCCAGCTTTACGTACAAAATGATGGGTTATCTATTAGCTGTTCTCTTTCTTGAATGGTATGGTGGAGTCCTCATGTATAGTTATCTGAAAACATCTGCCCAATATGCCGCAGTAGTCAAAATGCTAACAATGTTAGGAACCATTAGGAAAGGGATAGATAAGACAATAAATATAATGCCAGTATATAAATCAATGATATGCCCACACCTTGAATACTGCATGCTATTCTTGTTGCCCCATCTAAAAAATTATTAGAATTGGAAAAGGTACAGAGAAGGGCAACAAAAATGATTAGGCATGTGGAACAGCTTCCCTGTGAGAAGAGATTAAAAAGACTAGGACTTTTCAGCTTAGAAAAGAGATGAGGATGGGGGAGTACGATAGAGGTCTATAACATAATGGTGTGCAGAAAGTGAATAAGGAAGTGTTATTTACTCCTCACTCATAACACAAGAATTAGGGGTCACCAAATGAAATTAATAGGCAGAAGGTTTAAAACAAACAAAAGGAAATACTACTTCACACAATGCACAGTAAACCTGTAGAACTTTATGCCAGAGGCTGTTGTGAAGGCCAAAAATATAACTGAATTAAAAAAAGAAATAACATAAGAATGGCTATACTGGGTCAGCCCAGTATCCTGTCTTCCGACAGTGGCCAATGCCAGGTTCTTCAGAGGGATGAACAGAACAGGTAATCATCAAGTGATCCATCCCCTGTCATCCACACCCAGCTTCTGGCAATCAAAGGGTAGGGAAACCCAGAGCATGGGGTTGCATCCCTGACCATGTTAACTAATAGCCATTGATGGGCGTGTCTTCCATGAACTTATCTAAATCTTTTTTGAATCCCTTTCTTGTTTTGGCCTTCCAAACATCCCCTGGCAACAAGGTAGGAGCATGGAGAATAGGTTCCTCAAGGCTATTTGCCAAGATTGTCAGGGACACAACCCCATGCTCTGGGTGTCCCTAAACCTCTGACTGCGAGGTGCTGGGATTGGACAACAGGGGATGGATTATTCTATTATTGCTCTGTTCTGTTCATTCCCTCTGAAGCATCTGGCATTGGCTACTGTCAGAAGACAGGATAGTGGGATAGATGGACAATTGGTCTGGCCCAGTATGACCATTCTAGTGTTCTTATATTATCACTTAAGATTAAACTAAACTCAAATACTAGCTTAATTCATAGCATCAGTCTTGATAATATCGTAAGAGAGAAGAACTAGAAGCAAAATAGAGTTTCACTTGTTGGCTAAGTGAAACTAAATTAAAACTTGATGTTAGGCATGCGCATTTGATATTTACCTTGTGAACTGAAACAAGGACAATTTCCTGGTGCAAGTGCTGGAGGAACCAACTAGGGGCATAGCTCTTCTTGACCTGCTGCTCACAAACAGGGAAGAATTAGTAGGGGAAGGAAAAGTGGATGGGAACCTGGGAGGCAGTGACCATGAGATGGTCGAGTTCAGGATCCTGACACAAGGAAGAAAGGAGAGCAGCAGAATACAGACCCTGGACTTCAGAAAAGCAGACTTTGACTCCCTCAGGGAACTGATGGGCAGGATTCCCTGGGAGAATAACATGAGGGGGAAAGGAGTCCAGGAGAGCAGGCTGTATTTTAAAGAAACTTTATTTTTAGTCTGTCTTCCCACATAAAATATTAGACTACCTTTCTTGGTGCTCCCTCTTTGAATGCCTCTTCTGCTTTCTTATTGTCATCTGCAACAAATGAAGTCTTCTGTTCTAATCTTTCCAGGCCCTGGATGGCTTCTCCTACTATATCTATATATCTAGATATATAGATATATATAACCTGTTTATCCCTGTTCCACTCAACCCTCTCTCCTTAAACCTTCCAATAGCCTCCCACAGTTTTTCTTTGCACCTTCTTGTGTGCTGTCCCTTATGGTTAGAATAGTTTCTCTCTCATCATGTTCCAGATAATCACCTTGTCCTTCAAATCTTTACATTCCTTCTGCGAGACCTTATAAGGGTAACCCTGCAAGATTTGTGTGCAAACTGAAGCTTGTAGAGTTACCTAGTATATTGTCTGAACTAGACTGTAAACTCCTTGGGGCAGGGATTATGTAATTTTTTTGTATAATGCATGAGAACATTGTTGGCACTCCATATACAAATATAATTAGAAGCTAGCCATTTCTTTAGCCATGTCCAGCAATTACAATAAAATTGGAAAATCAATGCTAATATGTTAAAATATTGCTAATTAGTGCTCACCAGCTTGTTTTTAATTAAAAGTGAAGTTAAATGTCCTCAATATGGCCTTGCAAATAGAATCCCTAACTTTACAGGCAGAAATCCAAGAATTGAAAAACTGTTATCTAGCCAGTTAGACCAGCTGATTATTATCTAATGCCTATAGTAAACTACTTATGGACTATTTGCCTATTCTTTGAGACTAAGCAAACAATCCATTTACAACAGTGTGTATAACTAAACTTGTTCCCTTGTGTAGACACCTCCTAAAAGGACACACATTTTTGTAACTACTTCTACCTGTGCTTTGAAATCAGTAGAAGAAAAAAAATCTCTTATTGATGTATTGCAGCATTTGTGAATGTATTGTCACATTTCGGCACTTATGTTCTGTAAGAAACTGCATAAATTCAAGTATTTCTCCCATCTGTCACTTCCGTCCGTGCATGCATCAAAAGTAGATCAGTGAAATAGACGTACCAAAAATTTGGGCTCTGGCTGTCCTGTCAGATCAGAGTGGAATAACAATGATTTTTAAATCAATTTTTAATCGACAATTAAAAAATTTAAATCAGTAAACTATAGTATAGTTTACATTTTACTCATCCTTTAAAATGAGAAGAAAGTGAGGTCTTAAATTGCTAACTTGGATGTTTTGTACTTGTTCCTTTAGTTTTCCAGTAGTTAGTAGAAAGTCTATGTAAAATATGAAATTCTACTAAGAAGTTTTATGCTTAAAATCCTCATCTGTACTGAAGAAATACACCGATATAGGCAAAACAGAACACCTACTTGTACTTCCCCACCTCAATTTCCTCAGCACTCTTGAGATTCTTTGGGCTAAGTCAGTGTCCCCAGTGGAGTCCAGAATCCCGCCGTCTGCACCTAGTCAGTCAGTCAGTCTCTCTTTGTCCTTTGTACCTGGCTTCCTTTCTTCTTCCTTGGCTGGTCCCTCCGTTAAACAAGACCCCTCTGCTGTGAAAGCATGACTCTCTGATCCCCTTTCCTGCCCAAGCTTCTTGTGTCTCTCTTGTTTCCCCTGACCTGCTCAGTCTGTATGATTTTAAAGGTTAGCATCAACACTTTGGTTTTTTGTTGTCCTGTTCGGAGATTGCTCCAACTTGGTTGAACTGGTTTCCCAATTCAAGCAACCCTCCTTAGCATACCTGTTTAGTAGTCAGAGTATAGTTGTTAAGGGTAATGACTTTCCATTGTCCCTGGTCTGGGAAATGGGTGACACAGGTCTGACAGAACATAGCTGATACGCCATACACTGCGGCATGAAATGATTCAGCAGTTTCATAACATCAGTCTGAATTCATATATTTTTACATAAGCAGATTCTCCAAATTGTCACAGTGACTTAAATTGCACCTTGCATCTGTATGCCCAAATTAGTCTGCTTGGAGAAGTTTCTTGTATACAGCTGAATACCCCTGATGTTAAGACTCAGTTGTATATCTGTCTCCTAAACAGGGCCGGCTCCAGGGTTTTGGCCACCCCAAGCAGCCAAAAAAAAAAAAGCCATGATCGCGATCTGCGGCGGCAATTCGGCGGAAGGTCCTTCGCTCCGAGCGGGAGTGAGGCACCGTCCGCCGAATTGCCGCCGAATAGCTGGACCTGCCGCCCCTCTCCGGAGCGGCCGCCCCAAGCACCTGCTTGGCAAGCTGGTGCCTGGAGCCGGCCCTGCTCCTAAACAGAACCAAACTTAATTGATCATTTCAATAGTGTGGTAAAAAACTTTTTTTGTTAAATCCCTTAAGTATGATTACAGTAGAATTCATTGTAAATGTAAGCATGATATTTTTGTTCATCTCATGTTCTAGCATATTAGGTTTTCAAAAACACCCCAATATGGTTGACATTGGTTTATAAATAACGAAATTTCATTTTATTACTGAGTTAGAAGTAGACTTTCTTGTTGCGGTCTTTGTGAGATAGTGTTTTAGATAAAATATAAATAATAAAAATATATGGAGATATACCTATCTCATAGAACAGGAAGGGACCCTGAAAGGTCATCAAGTCCAGCCCCCTGCCTTCACTAGCAGGACCAAGTACTGATTTTGCCCCAGATCCCGAACTGGCCCCCTCCAGGATTGAACTCAACCCTGGGTTTAGCAGGCCAATGCTCAAACCATTGAGATATCCCTCACCCCCTCAGATGCCACTGAAGCATGATTATTAATAAGTTGTTGCCAAAATATTGCATTTGGTGCAGTTCAGAAGTGTTAGCATGGAATCAAATCAGTGTAAAATATCTCAAATTTCTGTTCCAGAAGATCCTTACATGGCAGTATGCATGCATAGCAACTGCTAATGTTGCCTGTTCAGTGGAGAGTCTGATTAGCATGTATAATCTTTCAAGATGCCCAGTTCTACATTTTCATATTTAAAAAAATAACAAATGTCAAGTTAAAAATAAGGAAGATGAAGAGACTTACCTGGTTTAGAAAAGTTTGGGTACTTGCCTACTGTGTTTAAATTGGCCTGTAGCCATCCCACCTTGGGCTGTAAGCTTATTAGATCTCACAAGCTAAGCAGGGCAGGGCTGGGACAGTACTTAGTTGAAGACCTTCAAGGAATACATGTAGGTGCTGCAGAAAGACATTAGTGACTCAGTAGGTAGCAATCTCATCTGAGTCAGGT
The DNA here is from genome assembly GCF_028017835.1 of Emys orbicularis. Lineage (NCBI taxonomy): Eukaryota > Metazoa > Chordata > Testudines > Emydidae > Emys > Emys orbicularis. The sequence continues at coordinate 247,689,946 of NC_088683.1, forward strand.
AGGTAGCCCTACTCCAGCTCCCAGTTTTATAGGGTCCAAAGACCATAACACGTGCACTGGAATAGCCCATGAAAAGGTCCTGGTCAAATTTCAGTGGTGATAATTACCTTCCACCTTCACCCATGCTCCTCTGCTGAGCCAACTGTGCAGTACTGGAAGGGGCGTGTGGACAGATTCCATTACTGGTAAAGGGGGCGTGACAGGAAAGGTTTGGGCACCACTTATGTATTGGCTACATAGAAAAAGCACCTTCTGAACAAATTGGTTTTCTGAATGTATGAGAGTCATAGGTTTGCTTCAGTGACGAATAACTCCTACGTTTTATTCCTGCAAACACTTCAGAGCTGAGAAGCGGAAGAAGAGTTAGCTGAACTACTTTTTGGTTTGTACCATCAACAGAATTAACTGTGTGTCAGCTGCAGCATCTATATTAATGTTCACTCCTAAGCCAAAATAATAGCTTGACTTTTATTTTTTAGACCTCAAATTGCTTGCAGGGCTGGCAATTAAAAAATACTTTTGAATTGACTTGCTGTTGAAGGCATTGAGAGAAATAAACATGGAACCTCAGTACCATTTTAGTCACTTTTGGGGGACTATATAACCACAGTGTGATCCTTGTTCCCACTGTCAGAAGCCTTGAAATGTTTTTTCCATGCAGGCAGGGGGCCAGGGTCCAAGAATATAGCAGTCTGAAAAAGTCGCATTCTACAATAATGTGGAGTGTCCCAGGATAAATGTCTGCTCCCTAGTTCTGATATTCTTAACAGTTGTAAGAAAGTCAAGAATTGTGGGGGGCGAAAAAAGCACTCTTTGATCCTGACATTTTTTAGAAGGTTCTCAGAAAACTCTACTATTCAACAATTTAAACTATGGGTATTAAAATACTTGCCTTGCAAGATGGCCTTCCTAATAGCTGTTAACCTTGTGAGAATTGTGAATATCTGCAGAGGTCAGTCACATTTCCTTTTAAATGAATCTCTAAAGCCACTCTTTCTTTTGAGTTCAACTTTCATTTTACCTTAGAGTTAAAATAGACTCCCTAGTAATAAATCCCTCGTTTTGGTGGGCAAACTCCAGCATAAATATGATGTCTATATAGTTCTAATAAAATACTTAAACAGCTGGCTTCTTTAAGGCTCTTACCGTTGCGTAAGAAATAATTTGGGTGGATAGATAGGTAGATCCAGTCAGTCTCAGAGCCTGTTTCATCTAAAAAATTAGAGAGGGAGAAAATCTACTGGGACATGTAGTACATTCTTCATGCCAATGTAGATTTTGGTCCCTGTTGTATATTTTCTTAGACTCCTGTTCAGTCTAGTTATAAACACTGTACAAGAAATAGTACTTCAACTCCTTCTATTGAAAGATTATACCACAGTCATGGACTTTACTGGTTAGACGTTTTTCCTGATACTCTTAATTTCATTATTCTTAGTTATAGTTTAAGATACTGAGGTAAATCATTGGAGTTTAACCCTACAAATGTTGACCATTATATGCCCTTTTCACTTTTCTTTGTTTAAACAAACTGTATTACCATAATTTCTTTCCTCATAAATCTGTCCCTTTAGGGTCCTAGTCACCTTTGTTACTCTTCTATGAATTTTCTCCATTAATTCCTGTTTGTTTATACCATTCTGGAACTGAAGAAAAATGGGCTCTGACTCCATATGCCTTAGAATTCACACATGGGGGAAATTAGGATTCAGAAAAGATAATTGGCAAAAGGAAATTATTTTAAAATGTCTAAAGCTCCTCTAACAGCATAGAGGGCTGGGGTATGTCTACACTACGGGATTAATCCGAATTTATATAATTCGAATTTTGGAAACAGATTGTATAAAGTCGAATGTATGCGGCCACACTAAGCACATTAATTCGGCGGTGTGCGTCCATGTACCGGGGCTAGCGTTGATTTCCGGAGCGTTGCACTGTGGGTAGCTATCCCATAGTTCTCGCAGTCTCCTCTGCCCATTGGAATTCTGGGTTGAAATCCCAATGCCTGATGGGGCAAAAAACATTGTCGCGGGTGGTTCTGGGTACATCCTCCCCCCTCTCCAGGGAAGCAACGGCAGACAACCGTTTCGCGCCTTTTTCCTGGGTGAACAGTGCAGACGCCATACCACGGCAAGCATGGAGCCCGCTCAGCTCAAGACAGCAGTCATGAACATTGTAAACACCTCGCGCATTATCGTGCAGTTTATGCTGAACCAGAACCTGCAAAACCAGGCGGCGAGGAGTAGGCTACGGCAGCGCGGCGGCGAGAGTGATGAGGACATGGACATGGAATTCTATCAAACCGCGGGCCCCGGTGCTTTGGAGATCATGCTGTTAATGGGGCAGGTTATAGCCGTGGAACGCCGATTCTGGGCCCGGGAAACAAGCACAGACTTGTGGGATCGCATAGTGTTGCAGGTGTGGGACGATTCCCAGTGGCTGCGAAACTTTCGCATGCGTAAGGGCACTTTCATGGAACTTTGTGACTTGCTTTCCCCTGCCCTGAAGCGCCAGAATACCAGGATGAGAGCAGCCCTCACAGTTGAGAAGCGAGTGGCGATAGCCCTGTGGAAGCTTGCAACGCCAGACAGCTACCGGTCAGTTGGGAATCAATTTGGAGTGGGCAAATCTACTGTGGGGGCTGCTATGATGCAAGTAGCCAAAGCAATCATTGAGCTGCTGCTACGAAAGGTAGTGACTCTGGGAAATGTGCAGGTCATAGTGGATGGCTTTGCTGCAATGGGATTCCCTAACTGTGGTGGGGCGATAGATGGAACCCATATCCCTATCTTGGCACCGGAGCACCAGGGTACCCAGTACATAAACCGCAAGGGGTACTTTTCAATGGTGCTGCAAGCACTTGTGGATCACAAGGGACGTTTCACCAACATCAACGTGGGCTGGCCGGGAAGGGTTCATGACGCTTGCGTCTTCAGGAACACTACTCTGTTTAAACGTCTGCAGCAAGGGACTTACTTCCCGGACCAGAAAATAACCGTTGGGGATGTTGAAATGCCTATAGTTATCCTTGGGGACCCAGCCTACCCCTTAATGCCATGGCTCATGAAGCCATACACAGGCAGCCTGGACAGGAGTCAGGAGCTGTTCAACTACAGGCTGAGCAAGTGCAGAATGGTGGTAGAATGTGAATTTGGCCGTTTAAAAGGTCGCTGGCACTCGTTACTGACTCGGTCAGACCTCAGCCAAACCAATATCCCCATTGTGGAGCACACAGCAAGCAGCAATAACAATCTCTGTGAGAATAAGGGGGAGACCTTTATGGCGGGGTGGGAGGCTGAGGCAAATCGCCTGGCTGCTGATTATGCGCAGCCAGACACCAGGGCGATTAGAAGATCACACCAGGAAGCGCTGCACATCAGAGAAGCTTTGAAAACCAGTTTCATGACTGGCCAGGCTACGGTGTGAAAGTTCTGTATGTTGAAAACCCGCCCCCTTGATTGACTCATTCCCTGTAAGCAAACCACCCTCCCCCCTTAAATCACAGCTTGCTTTTAAACGAAATAAAGTCACTATCATTTAAAAATCTTGTATTCTTTATTAATTGATTATAAACATAGGGAGAGAACCGACAAGGTAACCCGGATGAGGTTTGGGAGGAGGATAGGAGGGAAGTAAAAGGCCACTGAAAAAATTCAATATAATGACAGCCTTTTGGTTGGGCTGTCCACTGGGGTGGAGTGGGAGGGTGCACGGAGCCTCTTCCCTTCCCCCCCCCCCCCCCCGCGTTCTTACATGTCTAGGTGAGGAGGCTATGGAACATGGGGAGGGGGGAGGGAGGTTATACAGCGGCTGCAGCAGCACTGTTATCCTGCTGCCGTTCCTGAAGCTCCACCAGACGCCGGAGCATGTCTGTTTGATCACGCAGCAGCCCCAGCGTTGCAGCCTGCCACCTCTCATCTCGAGCGTCCCTCATGACCTCACGTTCACTGGCATCTTTCCTGTACGTAGATACCGTGTCCTTCCACTCATTCAAATGAGCTCTTTCATTGAGGGTGCATTCCATTATTTCCGAGAACATCTCGTCTCGCGTCCTCTTTCTCCGCCGCCTTATCTGAGATAACCTTCGGGACGGAGGAGGGAGGCTTGAAAAATTTGCAGCTGCTGGAGGGATGGAAAAAAGGAGAGAAGTTTTTAAAAAGATACATTTTACAGAACAATGCTTATACTCTTTCACGGTGAAAAACACTATTCACATTACATAGCACATGTGATTTCAGTACAAGGTCGCATTTTCCATCTTTAATATTGAGTGCCTGTGGCTTTGGTGTTAGAGATCACAGACGCAGGTCCGGGCAACAGAATTCGGCTTGCATGCGGCCATGGTAAACCATTGTCTTTCGGCTTCTGCGCCCTCCTTTCCCACATACCAAGCAAAGCCCGTTGACTGCTGCGGTTTTCCTGTTAACCTTCAGCAGCAGAAAATAAACTAACCCCCCCCCCCCCATCCAATTCTCTGGGATGATCGCTTTATCCCTCCCCCCACCGCATGGCTGGTATCAGGGAAGATCCCTGCAGAAACCAAACTAACCCCCCCCCCCCACCCGCCATGAATTACACTGCTCTACAGCCAAAATGCTTCTGAAATAAATGTAGTCAAACTTTACTAATTCTGGGTCACTGAGAACGAAAATGATGCTTAAAATTGTTGATTGGCTCTAGTTTTCAAGATATGCTATTGGGTCAGTATATACGACCCTTGACTTGGGAATGGCGGAGGATAAGTGAGTTATAAAGGGAAGGGATCTCAATTTAAACCAGAAATGACTAAAATACATCTTTGACTGGATCTATGAATGAATCTATGACTGGGTTTGGACAGTACTTGCTTTTTAGGCAAAACAATGAATGATGCAATCTGAAGCTGGTATTGCGTCATACATGATATGAATTGCATCATGTTATTCCTAGAAGTCATGGATGATGCAAGCATAAGGAAGCTTACATCACTCTGCTGAACAAATTGCCCTATATCAGCTCTAGAAATCATACAGTGTCGTGCTCTCTTATTTGTCAGTGTTTGATTTTGCAAAGGGACACATTTCTGTTTAGCCAAAGTGAGCAGAGATGCCTTGTACTTGTGTGAAGAGTGCAGATAACTTCTGCTATGTTTGTGGTGAAGTGACTTTTGCATCACAAAAGCGCAGTATAACCACTATGGTTAAGAAAGCCTATCACCTTTATTTTGGCTGCAAAATTGGAGATCAGGACAAGAGGTGGGCCCCACACATATGCTGCAACACTTGTGCAACAAATCTTCGCCAGTGGTTGAACAGGAAAAGGAAATCTATGCCTTTTGCAGTGCCAATGATTTGGAGAGAGCCAACAGATCATACCAGCAATTGTTACTTCTGCATGGTGCCTCCAGTTGGGAAAGGTGTGTCAAAGAAGAAAAAGTGGACTGTGCATTATCCAAACATTCCATCAGCTATACGCCCAGTACCCCACGGAGAAGGACTGCCGGTTCCTGATGCACCAGAATCATTCTCACTTGAGTCAGACGAGGAAGAGGAAGAGGATGAAACTTCTGGTCCTGAACCATCAATGTCACAGGACCCACATTTTCTCCCATCCTCCTCCTCTGAACCACACCTCATAACACAAGGTGAACTGAATGACCTTGTCAGGGATTTGGAACTACCCAAGAGTAAGGCAGAGCTGTTGGGCTCCAGACTACAGCAGTGGAATCTCCTGGCAGGTGATGTTAGGTTTTCCATGTTCCGTGACCGTCAAAAGGATCTTGTCCCATTCTTCTTCATGGAAGGTGATCTTGTAGCCTGCAACAACATCGATGGTGTGATGGCAGCCCTCAACATCGTTCACGATCCAGATGAGTGGAGACTGTTCATTGATTCATCGAAGACGAGTCTTAAAGCTGTTTTACTGCATAATGGCAATGTTTTGCCATCAATTCCAGTTGGTCATGCAGTCCATATGAAGGAAACCTATGACAACATGAAACAACTTTTGAGGTGCGTAAACTATGACCAACATCAGTGGCAGCTTTGTGGCGATTTGAAGGTTGTTGCTCTTTTGCTTGGTCTGCAGACTGGATACACAAAGTACTGCTGTTTTCTCTGCGAATGGGATAGTCGTGCAAGAGATTCCCACTACATCAAGAAAGATTGGCCACTCCGACAGTCATTGGAGCCTGGGAGGAAAAGTGTTCAGCATCCACCACTTGTTGAATCAAGGAAGATTTTGTTACCACCCTTACACATCAAGCTGGGTCTGATGAAGAACTTTGTCAAGGCCATTGACAAAACACAAGCAGCTTTCAAGTACCTCCGTGGAAAATTTCCAAGGTTAAGTGAAGCTAAGATAAAGGAAGGTGTCTTTGTTGGTCCTCAGATTCGTGAACTTCTTCGAGATGATGCATTTGACCATGCACTGCGTGGCAAGGAAAAGACGGCATGGAAATCCTTCCAGTTAGTGGCAATAAATTTTCTCGGAAACAAAAAGGCAGACAACTACAGGTTGTTGGTGGAAAACCTCCTCAAGGCATACAAAAGCCTTGGTTGCAACATGTCACTAAAGATACATTTTTTGCACTCTCATCTAGATTTTTTTCCACCGAACTGCGGAGCAGTGAGCGACGAGCACGGTGAGCGATTTCACCAGGACATTGCAACAATGGAGAAACGCTATCAGGGCAAATGGAGCCCATCAATGCTTGCAGACTATTGCTGGACAGTGACAAGAGATGCTCCATTTAATGAATACAAGAGACAAGCCAAGAAGCGCCGAGTAGACACTGAATAGGACTAAACTATGTACATAATAGTTTTTTGCCTTTTGTTTCATAATAAATTTTATTTATATAACCCTTTTGCTGATTTTTAAAGTGTTACATAAACAGGACAGGTGAAATATTATCATGTAAAGCAACCATAAACACATGAAAAGACCTAGGTTTACAATTTATGATTAAAACTCTACTATCTACACAATATATATAGACATAAAATGTAAAAACTTAAATATCTTAGAAACAGTAGCCAATCAGTTGCTTTAATTGTCATATTTGAATTCAGCACATCAAAATACATAATAAATAGCACATTTTATCTCTGAAGCAGACGACTTCTCAAAAATTGTAGACCAGTGTTATCTGGGATGATCGCTGTACCCCTCCCCCGACCGCGTGGCTGGTATCAGGGAAGATCCCTGCTAGCCAAAGGCGAAAAGCTCAGTGCCAATTCCCCCCTCCCCCACCCCCGCGCTTGGCTAACTGCAGGGAAGGATTTCTTTTCAGCCACAGGCAAACAGCCCAGTAGGAACGACCACCTCTGTCCCCTTAATTAAATTCCCGTATTTCAACCAGGTTACCATGAGCGATATCACTCTCCTGAGGATTACACAGCGAGATAAAGAACGGATGTTGCTTGAATGCCAGCAAACACCGGGACCATACGCTGCCAGGCTTTGTCATGCAATGATACCAGATTACTTGCTACTAGCATGGCGTGGTCAAGTGTCCTACCATGGAGGACGGAATAAGGCTGCAGTGCCCAGAAACCTTCTGCAAAGGCTTTTGGAGTACCTCCAGGAGAGCTTCATGGAGATGTCCCTGGAGGATTTCCGCTCCATCCCCAGACACGTTAACAGACTTTTCCAGTAGCTGTACTGGCCGCGAATGCATCCCAAGTCCTCAGGGCAAATTAATCATTAAAAAACGCTTGCTTTTAAACCATGTTTTATATTTTAAAAGGTAAACTCACCTGAGGTCCCTTCCATGGGGTTGTGGTCTTGGGTACTGGCTTGGGAGGGTACTTCAGTCAGGCTGAGAAAAAGATCCTGGCTGTTGGGGAGAACGGAGTGCTGTGTGCTCTCTGCAAGCTTGTCCTCCTCCTCCTCCTCTTCCTCTTCCCCGTCCGCAGAATCCTCAGGTGTGGCTGATGAGATTACCCCCGCCTCGGAATCCACGGTCAGAGGTGGGGTAGTGGTGGCGGCCCCCCCTAGAATTGCATGCAGCTCAGCGTAGAAGCGGCATGTCTGCGGCTCTGACCCAGAGCGACTGTTTGCCTCCTTTGTTTTCTGATAGGCTTGTCTGAGCTCCTTGACTTTCACGCGGCACTGCTCTGAGTCCCTATTGTGGCCTCTCTCTATCATGCCCTTGGAGATTTTTTCAAAAGTTTTGGCATTTCATCTTTTCAAACGAAGTTCTGCTAGCACTGAATCCTCTCCCCATATAGCGATCAGATCGTTAAAACCTTCAAAAAGTGAGCAAAAGTATCCGTACGGTCCATGCTGGTGCTCTTTTTCGATTATTGGCCTGCCTGGTTATCTGTGGTCACCTATGCTCTCCTGTGCTGGGCAAACAGGGAATGAAATTCAAATGTTCGCGGGGCTTTTCCTGTCTACCTGGCCAGTGCATCCGAGTTCAGATTGCTGTCCAGAGCGGTCACAATGGTGCACTGTGGGATAGCTCCCGGAGGCCAATACCATCGAATTGCGGCCACACTAACCCTAATTCGAAATGACACAATATCGATTTTGGCGCTACTCCGCTCGTCGGGGAGGAGTACAGAAATCGATTTTAAGAGCCCTTTATTTCGAAATAAATGGCTTTATGTGGACGGGTGCAGGGTTAATTCGATTTAACGCTGCTAAATTCGAATTAAACTCATAGTGTAGACCAGGCCTAGGACTCAAATTAGGCAGAGTATCACAGAATGTGCCCACGTTACTTTTTGTGGTTTCTACCATCTTGTTCTCCAAAATTTTGTCTTTTTATTTAAAAGTCTCTAGCCATTATTGTTGTGAAGAAAACCTTCAAAAAGTGAGCAAAGTGTAACCCAGAGATCCCCAAACCAAGGGGGCGCAGAGGAACATTCTGCTCCGTCCCCGTCCCCAGCCATGACCTCCTGACCAGGTATTGAGTTATCCCTAAGTGTGCCATTAGTTCCAAACCATAGTATACCAAAAATATTGCTTTAGAGTACCATTCAAAACTATTTAAAAATCCACATAGGAGAGTAGTTGCAGAAAGGCGCAAGCTTGTCTCCTTTGGAGCAAATTTGTTATACAGTGTAAAATAGCACAGTTGGAGTGGAAGCAGTAAATAGAGAAAAGTATATGGGTCCAAAGAAGGTTTTATATTTCGATGTTGAGGAATTTGCATTGAGATAGTGCCCACCTTTCACAAATAACTATATTTTGAAACTATATTGTGTGGGTTAGCATAAAACTTACAGAAATGCCATAATGCAGTTTTTTAACTTCTTAATGGCTGAATTCTAAAGCAGCTATGAATGTGCACAGCCACTCTGTCAGTCATGACCATGGGTAAGTGGCTTAGTTACATAGTAGAGTCTCGCTAATTTTCTCACATGGCCACTTCTCACGTCAGCACTGAGCTGTTAGATCTTTGCTGAGGGCTCATATTGCTAAGACTTCATTGGTTTTGCAAACACATTACTGAATTGGTCATGGTCAAGGCTTTAATCTGGTTCTAAAATACAGTTAAGATTCTGTCTGGTATTTTAATTTTGTAATTGGTTCCCCAACTACACTGTGGTTGGAATGTGGACATATGCCCTTAAATTTGATCAATATTTAGCTTTTCTTTGAAGTACAATGGGAGAGACTTAGGTTCGCATTATGTGCACAATTTCTTTTCAAATCCCATTGTCACAATTACAGGGCTAGTTGCACTACTGTCCCTTTTCTGGTCTCTCTAATTGCAGTCCCTCAGATGTCAGGGGCCTTTACCTATCACAGGATACAAATACAGAATTTTCCCATTCATAGACCAGGCCCTGTGTTACAGTATCCTGGGGGTATGTCTACACTGCAGTTAAACACTCTTGGCTGGCCCATGTACGCTGACTCGGGCTCGCACTATGGGGCTGTCTAATTGTGGTGTAGACATTCAGGTTGAGGCTGGAGCCTGGATTCTGGGACACCGAGCCCAGGCTCCAGCCCAAGCCCGTACATCTGCACTGCAGTTAGTCAGCCCCATTGTGCAAGCCCAGGGAACCCAAGTCATTTGACCACAGGCCAGCCTTGAATGTTTAATTGCAGTGTAGACATACCCTGTGCATCAACTGTGCTTGCCCAGCAGGAGCGACAGAGTTTGGCACCTGTGGCACTTCCCTTTGTGAGTCTGTGATCAGGGGTATTGTGACAAAACAGCTTTCTTAAAACCAAAGCATTGTTTAAAAGTAGAAACACAGCATTTAGAGATAATTTTAAAGCAAGTCTTTACGCATGCCTATCTTACCTAAAGGCTTACTATCCTCTGGTCGTTGTCACCTATTCTTTGTACATGGTAGGTTGCAGGGCTGTTGCTAGCAAGTCAGGCTTCTGTATCAAATAGAGACTGACTACAGAGCTTCCACTCGGAGAGATGCACCAGAGATGTCTTCCATAAGATCCTTTAAAGTACTGCCAGGTAGGGCTGAGATTAGCTGAAGTTAAGATACAGTAGAACCTCGGAGTTACGAACAGCGGAGTTACTAACTGACTAGTCAACCACACACCTAATTTGGAACCGGAAGTATGCCATCAGGTAGCAGAGACACCCCCCCCCCTTTGCCCCAAAACAAGAAAATACTGTACAGTAAAGTACTTTGTTAAACATAAACTGCTTAAAAAAAAAAAGGGAAAGTGTAAATTTTTTTTTTAAAAAGATAAGGAAACTTTCTGTGCTTGTTTCATTTAAATTAAGATGGTTAAAAGCAGCATTTTTCTTCTGCATAGTAAAGTTTCAAAGCTGTATTAGGTTCAGTTGTAAACTTTTGAAGAACAGCTATAATGTTTTGTTTAGAGTTACAAACATTTAGAGTTACGAATACCTCCATTCCTGAAACCTGAGGTTCTACTGTGTGTTGTACACAATGCCACCTAGTGGCTGAAGAGTATAGTATGGTTCAGCATTCCATTCCTTATCTAGTCAGTGCTAACTTCTTCAGACACCCCCAGAAACTGTCAGTCTCTGTGTAGTTCCTCAGAACAACTCCCCTCTTCCCTTGAGAGGATTCTTTCTTTAAAACCTGCCACAGTTCTCTGGATATTCTGGTTCCCAAGCCTTTTCCTGTTTTTTGTTGAGAAGTGGCTTATTTTGAGCCATTTCCCCCCTTCCTGCTTGCTTTTCTTACAGATCCCTTTTAAACTAAACCAATATAGTTGTACACTAAAGCAATGACCTGGTTAGCATACAGTATTCATAAATTACAGAGCAGCTCCAATTCAATCACATCTATTTCATTCAAAGAGAAGTAAAATATTTTGGGGTCAGCAAGCAAAGTTCAATTTCAATTGGAAATTAATTATTCTTCCTTCTTGTTCCTCAGTGTATCTCTGTATCGGGGGAATTGCAGACCTATCCGGTTTGAACCACCGATGCTGGATTTCCATGAACAGTAAGTAGGAAAGAGTAATGGCACAGTGTGGGGGGGATGTAGAAGAGTATAGGGAAAATAGTGGAAGTTTTGCCTGTCCAAGCTGGAATTTTATGCTGATCCTGAGTTACTTGTTAACCTGTGGAGGGAAAGGGAGTCATGTATATAGTTTTGTCAAAGTGGTTGTCCAGGAATACCCTATGCACATGGAAGTATCCTTCTCCCTTTTATAGTAAATACGTTGCTAAACATTAAAGCTATATGAAAGTGCTTTATTTTACAAGTATTAATTAATGGCCTTTGTCAGTGCAATGAATAACAGACTATAGCTAACATGCCAAATTTGTATTAACACATTGTTGCAAAAAGAACTTGTAAGAGACGCTAACCAACCATCTTAGGTTTGTCTGTGTTTCAGTACTTTGGTTTGGGAACTTTCATGATTTTTAAATGTCAATATGTGGTCATGGTCAGAAAACGAACTGTAGTTATTTGCTTATTATGTTGTTTAAGCAAAAATGTACAGTACAAAAGTGCCATGTTAGTCACTTCTCCGCTATAACCACAAAATTTGATTGAATATCATTCATATAAATAATGCAGTACAAGAACTTCTAAATTCAGTAAGTTTAAAGACTGCTCATGTAGATAACTTTTTTCTATAACACAGGTTTGATTATATGGTCTTAGTAACTGAATAAGAATAAAGTAAATGTATGGGGAAATTCCTGAAGAAGTTTTGATTTGTAGTAAATACACAGCATTCTTTTAAGAGTTGAAGTTTTATTTTTATTTTTATGCAGCTTTTTATCATAATGTTAATGGCTTCTACTCCTTTACTTTGTAGAAAAATCTTGCTTTTAAAATGATCTTCTGTAAGCACATCTGAAGGAAATTAAATGAGTTATGTGAACTTCCAAATTTTTTTAAATTTCGGAAGTACATGAATATCTATTTTTCATAAAAATATGAATTTTAATATAAAATATCAGCGTTTTAGCATTAAAACTGATGTCTTAAATGTTTGTTCTAGTAAGTTTGCTCTTCATTATGCTTCAGTTGGTTTTTATATAAATCTATCCTTCCAGAACTCTCTCACTTTGAAACAAGTCAGTTAATAGAGATCTGTAACACTGCCAAAATTGTTCAAGTTTATGATCTGCAAAGGGCATGTGCAGCTCTGTAGAATTAGTGCCAAATGATGTGGGCTTTTTTAACCGAATATGGAAATTTCTCAATTAAAAGTTGTAATAGGAGCATGTGTGTCAGACTTTGGTTCGTTAAATGTTTTCTTCACTTTTTAAAAATACAAATATGTTAAATATATTTTACCTGCTGTAGAAAGTTGAAATGCTTTGCTGCAGTTATACATTTAGTCAGAAAACAATGGTCTGCTATTATGATAGATTTGTTAAAATTTTAGTAGGACCATGTTGAACACAATGTGGAAAATAGTAGATTTTGTTAGAGGTAACTAGGTCTTGTTTGGTTGTCCCCTTCACGCTCCTGTAGGGCTGGAAAAGTCTTGAGGAGGAGAAAAAGTGGTAGTCTTGGGTTGTAAGTAGCACATGTATGAGCTGGAGGTAAAAGGGGAGGAGGAGGGTAGCCCCAGAGTCTCCATCCCATATTGGGGAGATGGAGTGAGAAGGGGCTCTGCACACACCTCTGCAGCATAGGAGGCTTGCAAAGGTGTAAACTGGCCCATTCATCTCATTCAGATGAGAACATGCCTGTGAAAATACCCCATGGAGATTATTACACCTTGAAATACTGTCTCTGAGAAGCTGAACTGCTCCCTTCATCTCAATGGGTGTTCTCCTTTCCCTCCTCTCATCACTGTACCTTTGGCATGTACTAAACATGTCCCAGCTTCTTATATGAGTCTCAGCCCCCTGTGCCTATGGCATGCACTGAGATGCCTCTTCCCAGCTTCCAGAACAGGCCCAGTCTATCATGCCTAGTGATGCCTTGCAGGAGTTCAATAAGACTGTCCTAGTAAAGAGAACCAATTCTTCCTGGCCAGGAATCTAGTGTCAGCCTCTCTGGTGTCATTTTTCCATATGGTAGCTACTCCCTCCCGTATCAGTCTAGTCTCACACCACCATAGCTGGCTTCATAATACTGCCCACCAGACTGTCCCAGGTTGGACTCAGGCAAGCAAGTAGATGGCTCTGACCTGTTGTATCAAATGCAAAACCTGATGTTTTTAAGTGTGAAATTTCATGTATTTTACCAGTTGAGATACACTTGGTGAGTTTGGTTTTAAAAACCTAATTGTATCCAGTATGCTTGTTTCACCAATTTAGAATTCCCCCCCAGATAACCAGCTCTTAAGCACTGCATTGCTACGTCACTGGGGGTCCATGTAGACCATGTTGGATTGCCACTGATTAAACAGAAAAGAGATACTAAATTAACCTCTCACTTGTAGAGGGTGATCCCTCTAGAAGAGGGACGAGATTTATTGACTGCTGCCATAGCTCTAACAGTATGTGACTAGAGGACTTTCTTTTCATTTTCTTTCAACACGGTCTTTCTCATAAGCACTAAATTTACAATTCATCTTGTAAAAGCAGTCTGCTAGTATATTCATTGAGGTTGTTGAATCATGATTAACAGACTATGAAAGTCTTCAAACGGTACTGAAATCTTCATTCTGTGGCAAAATGTATCTGTGGAATGGTCTTGCCTCACTTCTGTTGAAAAGCATCTGCCACATCTCAACCTATGCCTAATGTTTTCTTCCTAGGTTAATATTCTACAAGCCTAACTTTAGTTTTTGTTTTGTTTTCTGTTTATCACTGCAAGTAGTTCTATCTTGCTTGTAAGCTCTATGCTTTTAAAATTTGGCAGGCGGTTTTACTCTGAAGAGAATACAGAACAGCTTTGTCTGCACTTAAAAGGAATTGCTTGTTAATGTTTAAATTGAATATCTGAGTCCTTTCTGCATGTGTTTTAAGAGTAATTTAAGGGAATGAGAAGCGGATCAGACCCTTGTTTCTGCAAGAACTCTATTAATCTCTAACAGGATATGGGGAAAATAATTATAAGCAAGCAGGAAGATCATCCAAATAATTGTCATTCTTTTACATTCTTTTTTCTTTAAGCAGCCATTTTCACAGATTTCAAGGTGATTTTATAAGATAGCTGTAATAAAGAACCAAATGTGCATTTGTCATGTTTTTCATACATAAGAGCTTTATAGTATCACTTACATTTTAGACATGCTCAGGGTAATATAAAATATTTTTCTTCTCTCTTTGTAATAGACTTTAATTCACATCTGTTTTGGAGTTGGTTAAAAAACTTAATCTAGAAAACAGTTCTACAGGTAGATCAAAACTGAATATGTTAAGTTGATGCAATCTGTTTTCTATTTGTAAATTATTTTATCTTAGAATGAGGGATGCTGGTAGGTCAAATAATGCAATAATTTAAAGCCTTGTATCATAGAATCTTAGAAGATTAGGGTTGGAAGAGACCTCAGGAGGTCATCTAGTCCAACCCCCTGCTCAAAGCAGGACCAATCCCAACCAAATCGAGCCATTGATCACTACCCGTTGAGCCCGAAAATCTAGTCCACTTTCTATCCACCTTATAGTCCATTAATCCAATCCATACTTTAACTTGCTGGAAAGAATACTGTGGGAGACCATATCAAAAGCTTTGCTAACATCAAGATATATCACGTCCACCACTTTTCCCATATCCACAGAGCCAGTTATCTCATCATAGAAGGCAATCAGGTTGGTCAGGCATGACTTGCCCTTGGTGAATCCATATTGACTGTTCCTGATCACCTTCCTCTCCTCCAAGTGCTCCAAAATGGATTCCTTGAGGACCTGCTCCATAACTTTGGTACAGTTCATTCTGGGTGACGTGACTGGATAATGACCTGCTCTCAGTATTTCAATTTGTGGAGCTTTGAAAACCAGTTGAAAAGAGGCTGATGCACTGCAAAGATTGGTCCAAAAATATACCTTATAAAAATCCTTGTACTTGTTACATTAATTAAAACTTGAAGATTAAGAATCTCAGTCTCTGATAGTGCAGTGATATCTCTTCCTTAATTTCTGCTGTATTTCCCCTGGTAGAGTGACACAACTGATCTCAGTTTCTCGCTCAGTTACCTTGGTCAGAAAAGTAACTCATCCATATTGCTCAGATCAACCATTATGTATGTCTGAGTGCAAAGCAGGGAGCACACTTTTTTAGTGCTTTGGTCTTGTCCACTATCTTGCTTTCCGTGAAGCTGTGGCAAGAGTCCAAAGCTGTGCTGTTAATAATAGATGAGAAGTGACCAAAATTATGAAAGGATAACCTTTCCATTTAGGGCAAACTGGGTATTGCACGTGTCACTGAAGTCAGAGTAGTCTCCTTTGCTTAGGTCTCTTTTTCATAGGAAGCTTTCCTTTAGACTGGCTTTCAGCAGCTGTCAAAGGTGATTATGGGGAAAAAGTTTGTAGACAGCCTCAGAATTCATAAAGGCTCTGTCTAGAACCAGGGCAGACCTGTTAGAGCAGGAGTGGGCAAACTTTTTGGCCCAAGGGCTGCATCAGGTTTTGTAAATTATATGGAGGGCCGGTTATGGGAGGGGGTTGTGGCCTAGCCCCCACCTCC
Source organism: Emys orbicularis (assembly GCF_028017835.1). Taxonomy (NCBI): domain Eukaryota; kingdom Metazoa; phylum Chordata; order Testudines; family Emydidae; genus Emys; species Emys orbicularis. The sequence goes on from NC_088683.1 coordinate 247,705,929, forward strand.
TATCTACTCCCCCCCTGGGATTCCTGCCTCATCCAACCCCCCCATTCCCTGACAGCCCCCCTGGGACCCCTGCCCATCCAACCACCCCTTCTCCCTGTCTCCTGACTGCCCCCTGCTGCTCCATCCAACCCCCCCTCCTTCCTGACTGCCCCCCCGGAACCCCTGCCCCCATTCAACCCCCTGTCATCGCCCCGACCCCTATCCACACCCCTGACCACCACCCCGAACTCCCCTGCCCTCTATCCAACCACCCCTGCCCCCTTACCGCACTCCCTGGAACACCGGTGACTGGCAGCGCTACAGCTGTGCCGCCTGGCTGGAGCTGGGCCACACCGCCGCCGCCACTCAGCACAGAGCCTGGGTCAGGCTGTGCTCTGCAGCTGCGCTGCCCCAGGAGCTCACAGCCCCGACGCCCAGAGCGGAGCAAGCGAGCTGAGGCTTGCAGGGGAGAGGAACAGCAGGGGAGGTGTTTGGGGCTAGCCTCCTGGGCCAGGAGCTTGGGGCCAGGCAGCACGGTCCCGCGGGCCGTAGTTTGCCCACCTCTGTGTTAGAGGGTCTAGACTTCTCTTTCCCTGAACCTAAATAAAGAAGAATCCAAAAATCACAAAAAATCTTTCTATTCTTCCTCATCCTCCAATTTTCCCACAAAGAAGTAGAGATAGAAGGGGAGAGATGTTAAGGTTGAATGGGAATTCCTGCTGAGATTACATTCTCAGCTTTTAATATTCAAATGAAATCTTACAAATTTCAGAAGGCAAGTTTGCATTTGTTTGAAGAATCCCAAACTAGATATAGATTGAAAAGAAGCCAGAGGTGTTCTCAGTAAAGGTATTTTCCAAGCAACCTATCCTTGCCCCACAATGAAGATGGAAATCTCTGAGAATTACTTTGAGCCAATAACCAGGACCCTTGAAAGCTTTAGCCGCAGGTTCAACATGGCTCAGTGCAAGGGACTTACCCACCTCTTTACCTCTAAAGAGGAGGGTAAATTCCATATTCACTAAAACAATTCTAGCAGCTATATGTTTCAGATGCCTTCAGATTCTCTTCCAGATTCATAACTTCAGTTATCAGGTGCTACATATAGCTGCATTTCTAGAAAGCCAAACAGAGTGCAGAGTGGGAAGATAGTATTTCAGTGGAATAAAAATAACTTGTTAGTAACTATATCCTTGTTTGATAACACCTTGGCCTTTAGCTTCAGGATGCTTAGCACAGGATACTCTTATTACTTCATAAACAGGAAGCATTTTCCAGTTACCTAAATGATCAATTAATTGTGATGCAAGTTGATAATCATCACTCAGGTATCTGTCAAATGCTTGCTTGACAGTCAGCAAAATTATTGTGCTTCACATTTGGAACCTAAAATGAAAAGTTATAGAAACAATTGCATAATTACACTAGCATTTGTTAAGTAAACTGGTAACTAGCCAAAACTTAAGTTGCAAGGATCTTCAACACTTTTGATTTATATAAAACTCTTTACTGGAATTGCTGTATGGTATCTACTGTAATGAAAATGTACACTATTTGAATAGACAGACTATAGTTTTAGGGAGCAAGTACACACATGAGCTGAGGGTAACTTTCAGAGACTGACTTGGAGTAAACTTGTTAGTTACATACACACAAATCCCAGAATGGTTTATGTGAAAGGTATGTTTTATGAAGTATAAAACAAATTTCTTCAGAGACATTGAAGTCTGAAAAGCAATCATGAAATCAAAGCATGTCTTATTTTGTCAGTATATATGTGCTTTAATAAAAGGAGTGAGTCAAAAACTACGTAGAACAAATTATCTATTTGATTTTACTGTTACTGAAAAGCTTGCAGTTTAGTCATCGTTTTTGTCAAGTGAATGGATTTTGTAGTCTCACTGCTCTCTAGAGCTTCTGCACTGATAGCCTGATTTTAGTTACCTGAAGTGTATTTTAGGAACCTTTGCTATGTTGTCCTAGAGATGTAAAATTCAAATAAGAATATTAGATTATATTATAATACTGAATTTAAAAGTGATGTATATATTTGTATGCTTCTAAAATACAGTACATTTTCTTTATAGTAAACGGATAGGAAATACAGGACCCAGATAGGGCTGCTCATGATCATCTAATGAAAATAATTTCAGCATTTGAGGGTTGTGGATTGGTGTGGTGTGTTCCCTTTTTCCTTTAAGTTGCTTTGATGTTACAAACTTATACAAGAAAGGATCGATGGCTTTGTATCAGTTTCCCATCTGGAAAACAGTGATATTACTTTACTTCACAGAGGTGCTTAGGTTAAATTCTTAATGTTTAGGGCAGGGGTGGCCAACCCCTGGGGCTTCGGAGACATATGCGGCTCTTCAGAAGTTAATATGCGGCTCCTTGCGTAGACACCAACTCTGGGGCTGAAGCTACAGGCGCCAACTTTCTAATGTGCCGGGGGGTGCTCACTGCTCAACCCCTGGCTCTGCCACAGGCCCTGCCCCCACTCCACCCCTTTCCGCTCCCTCTCCTGAGTCTGCCATGCCCTTGCTTCCCCCCCCCACACACACTCCCCCGAGCCTCCTGCACACCACGAACCAGTTGATCGGGAGGTGCGGGGAGGGAGGGGGAGGCGCTGATCGGCGGGGCTGCCAGTGGGTGGGAGGTGCTGGGATCAGGGTGGGGGAGAGCTGATGGGGGGGGGAGGGGCTGCTGACGTATTACTGTGGCTCTTTGGCAATGTACATTGGTAAATTCTGGCTCCTTCTCAGGCTCAGGTTGGCCACCTCTGGTTTAGGGTGTGTCCAGATACTACAACAAGCACCACAGAAAAGTGTATAATCAAATAAAATAAATAATTAAACTACAGAACAAGAGCAAGCTTGTAAGGAGGTGTTGCTTTTCTTATCTCCAGGTGAGACTTAAGTATTGCTTCATAATGCTTTTAATGAGGACTTATGTATGTGAATTCTTTTCACTGCTTTATTTAAATTTGTATTTCTTGTCCAATCTTCTGTGATATGAAACCTAATAATAATTCTATCTAATAAAACACAGTAAAAACATTCTGAATAGACTTATTCTTTCTCTTGTCTTTTGACAGGCCAGTTGGGATGCCAAAAATGGAAAAAGTTTATCTACATAACCCTAGTTCAGAAGAAACTATTATATTAGTATCAATATCTGCTACAACATCACATTTTCATGCATCATTCTTTCAAAATAGGGTGAGTTACTCTGTTTATTAAAGTTATCCTGTTTTTCTTATGACTGTGAAAACTTGTTTCTCTTTGTAATGAGTAGCTCTTGCTTTAAACAAAATTTCTGGTGCATATCTAAAACTTTATGGATTCTTCAGTTCTTTTGATCTTTACCTTTTGATCTTTACCAAGACTGATAAAACAACTTTTCATTTCTAAAGGTATTTTCAGCAATTAAATATCCAGGCCTGACTGCAGTTGTGACTTGCACACTTTCCTTTATGAATCCTGGTTTTTCTTCCCAAAGGTTGCCAAGCTATGTCACAACAACCTTCACTTCAATTGGAGGACCCTAGGAAGCTGCTTTTCCTGTGTTCTTAATAATATTCACTGCTGTTGGCCAGAGGAGAAGCTGAGATGTAGGGTACATGTAGGAATGCACTTTAAAATTTCTAGGCTGTTTCTCAACACTAGTTCTGTCTGATTTAAGCTTAGTTTAGGCTGTGTGCAGATGTTTTTACTACTGTCAGTCTAATCCTGTTTAGAACAGAGAGTAACTTTCTAGTATAGGTCTCAAAATAAAGAGCAGAGTTTAGGGTTGTGATTTGTTTTTAGTTACAGTACAGTATACTAACCATTGTTTGCAGTGGTGCAAGTAGAATTCATTTCTTACGGTACGCTGCACTCATGGGAGGGAAACAAAGAAGGGGGCATGTGACTTCTACACGTGACTCCTCCTTGCCCCAGCCCGGGGCCCCATCCCCTCCCCGTGATCCACCTCATGTTACCTCGGGGGAGCGAGGGAGGCTCTGTCATCCTCTTGTTGCGCTGGACACTTCTGAACTGCAGGGCTCTCTGGAACAGCAGCGGTGAATGGAGCAGAACGTGGGGCCAGTGGACAGCCCCACACTGGCAACTCCTCTGACGTGGCTGTACTGCCCCTCAGCCCTTCCACGCAGATGCGTCTCCTGAATCCTGTCTGGGGTCTGTACAGCCTTGCCGGAGGACAGGGCGTGGGGTGGGGCTGGGATGGAGGAACAATACAGCCGCTCCAGGGGCGCTGCCGGCATTCTGCTCCTTTTGTCGCTGTGGTTCCCTGCTCCTTTTGCTGCTGCGATTCCCAGGAGAGCCCTGCGGTTCAGCCCTGGAGCGGCTGTACCACCCCCAGCCCTGTCCTCCGGTGGGGCTGCTGTACAGATCCCAGCCAGGAGACGCAGCTACATGGAAGAACTGGGCGTGGTACAGCCGCACCAGAGGACGTGGCCCCACATTCTGTTCCTCCTGTGTCTTTCCGGTACGGCGTACTGGCTATAAATATCTTACTGGTATGGCATACCAGACTGTACCGCCCTACTTGCACCATTGATTGTTTGTATACTACTTTCCTTTACATTCTAAACGTTTCTTTCCAGTAAAGTCTTGCTAATTTTGCCATGAAAGGAACCTGCATTGAAATCCTTAGGACTCATTAAACTAACACTGAAGTATTTTTGTGGGGAGCAACTGAAACTCCTCTGCCTTTAAACCTGATCCTTAAGCTCACTAGGTCATTCCTGCTTCCTTTAATGTCAGTCAGTTTACTCTTTTGGCACCTATCAGCAGTTTTTTTTTGTGGTAATAGTTTCTACAGCCAATTCCAGGATTGTGTGGGGGTTTTAAAGTTTTTAAATGCATTTATCATAAGGGAGAAAATTGGAAACAGTAAATAAGCAGACACAACTAGATTAAGATTATGAAAAATGTAGCCAGCTGTGCTCTAAGGTTAGTTACAGAGAATACTAGCTAAGTCTTACCTTTTAGGAAGTCCTGTGTCGGCTAGTTGCTGACTGAGGCTCTCTTCCCCCCCGCCCCCCGTGGTCTGTCTAAATTAGGACAGTAACCTATTACTGACAATGGTTATCAACTGGTCCCTTCTAGATCTATGTCAACTGATATCAGTACAGTTTGGCTGGTAATGTAGACGGGGTCAAATGATTTTAAACTCTGACAGAACCTATATCCTACTAGGCCTCTAGGATGCTTCTGTGGAGATGCTGAAAACAATTTCTCCTTGTTTACACTAGCAGCCAAACTGCTTTAAATATCACTTGAGGAGCAGCTGGGGGAGATTGACTGTTAAATTGTCAATGATGTGAATCACTTTCAGAGAATAATCAGACACTCTGAATCACAAACTGACTAGTTCCATTCCTTCTCTTGTAATCCAGAGTGAAGGTCTGAGTCCATGTGGTGTTTTTAGAAGTCATACATTACTGTATCCTTTAATCAGATATCAGTCCACAAGTACAGTTGTATTTTAAAGTTCTAACCTATTTGCTTAGATGTTCAGTACAGTACTGAGAAGCATCTTTCAGTTTACTTAATTTTGAAAGGGTACAGATCCATACTTTCACCCATTTCAAAAGAAGTCTTTGAACGTGTCCAAGAGGTGAGTCCTTTAAGATGGATACGGAAATGCTGTGCATTTGAAAAAAAAAAAAAAAAATCCCTCCAAAAAACTAGTAGCCCAAAAGTTTCTGATATACCTGAAGGATCTTTCAAAAGGTCTTCAGTTCCCTTTGTGCTCTTTGAGCTTGCATTTTTCTTGAAGCAGCTGCTATTAGCATGGTTAATGAACACTTCACATTGGGAATTTGTTTCCTAGCTGAACACGGTTTAGAAAATTAAAATTAATAGAAAATACACATAGAGCCAACATATTGCTATAACAGATACAAGCCAAATTGAACAGCGAGGTCTGAACTGTCGCACTGAGATCAGAAATACCTTAATATGTTTACTTCATTCTTTGTAATGTTAAATCCAAAGATCTGATTGATTTTAATTAAACCATTCTACCTCTTGTAAACCTGATGTACAGTACTCTTGATAGAGTGGATGTATTGAAGCTCTGCTGATTGTACATGTTGCCTCGAGTATGACAAATTTACAGGGGGTTGTACTTGTTACTAACCCATCTGAGCAGTTTTTTCCAAGGCCCGTGAAGCAGATGAGAGAGGCATTGGGCTCTCAGCCAAGAAATTTGAAGAGGGCTAGCACCTGTGTGCGCTTTGTTGTTTGTTTTTGTCTAGTTGTGTTCAGAAAACTAACAGCTTGGGTCCTTAACCATGAGATGTCCTTTCTCAGTGTTGAGACTTATGATATTTTAATAGTCAATAAATCAAGGTATAGAAAAAATTAATTTTTAAATTTACTATATCAAGTAGCTTTGAATATGAGTGAGATTTGAGGATGTGGTAGGAAAACGGTTCATTATCCTGAATTTACAAATAGGTAATTCCAGTCTTTATCTGGCCAAATAAATTTCTCATTCGTCTTGCTTCATTTCTCAGTGAAATGGCAATTCATTTTTATTATTTAAAGAACACTGTCAAGATTGGTTTACCATTCTCCCCCCACCCCCACCGTTAAATTTTGTAGAAATTCCTTCTGTTTAAAAACATATCAAAGTATCACAATACAGCAGAATAAACATAGTTTGGGCAGACAAAGATGAAAAAAACTTAGCACATGTAATGCTTAATGTGAGTTTTTCAAAACAAATGTTTTATTGCTGTTTCTTTAAAATGATGGATGAGATGAAGAGGACAGAAGGAAAAGTGGGAATAGATTTTACTTTTTCTCCATTTAAAGATAATGAACATTGACACTTTTAAAGATTTTAATAAGTCTGTGAATTGATGCGTGGTGAGAGTTGATGCACTGATGTTTCACCACCAAAGTGGCAAAACTGGATAATAAGAAAGTGCCTTTTGATAATCAGTGCCCAAGCCCTTTACTGTAATCTTTAATGTTACAGAATGTTTTGGTTCTAAGCGTTGAATACTCATATCAGGATTTAAGTTCCCGATTTAAGGTTGAAGTTTGCAATATCATACTGTGTGGACACTGAGATTCAACTTCCTTTGCCTATGTAAAGGTAGAATGAATAGGTGATGTACAGTATTTTCTCCTTATGAAATTGACTGTGTTTTCAAACTAAAATCTTTGAGAAACTTCAGTGACATTTTAGATTATGCTGTTAGAAACCCATAGGAATATATTAATTATTTCTAACTAAGTATACAATAGCTTGACTATTGCTTTGTTCCTCATTAATATTTTTTGCTAATGTTTAAATGTGCAGTTTCAGCTAAACATTCTTTAAACTATATAGCTTTCATTGTGGCTATGTTAAACTGTTTTGAAAAAACAAATTACAATGAAGAGAAAATAAGACTGATATTAGAAATGCATTAACTCATTTAGTCAAAGTCCCACTTACTGTGCCATTCTGTGGTTGCTGACTTTCCTTCAGATTCCTCTCTTTGAGCCAGAACTATACTCCAGGATCTGAGCTGCATTTAAAAATAAAATTGAGTTTCTAGCCTGTATAGTTACAAAGAAAACTTTAAAAACATTAATGGAGTGTAAAACAATGTAGTGATATCTGCCTGAGTTGTAAGACTGTCTGAAACAGTAATTCTAACGCAGGAGTAAATGGCCTCATTCATATCCATGAGTGTTAATGCTGAAACTTAATGTCAGTAAATGTCAGAACTTTTTAACTGCTAATAACTTTAACAGAAATATTCATCTATATATTTTTTTTATTTTGGGTAGCACTTTAAGGTGCTATACAAACACACATGTTGTTATGGTCCCTGCCCCAAAAAGCATAATCTCTAACCACCTTCTATGCATCCAAAAGTTCTGCCATAATCGCTAGTTTCTTCACACCAACATTCATTATGTAGCTATAAGTTATCAGTACAAAGTTTCTAAAGGATATTGAACATAAAAACGTAAGGTGTAGTGTAAATTTTAATCATAATTTCAAACTAAACATGTAATGTATTGATTATATTATTCATATTCACATTTAACTCAGTTTAAAACCTCCTTTCCTTTATGTGAAGCTGCCAGAGAATTTCTAGTCTGCTGCAAAATCCTTTCCATAGAATTTAGGTCAAGTTTGCCATGAAGTACACTGGAGGGGATTCTTGACTATAACATGCAACATTGTTTATTTGAAAGGTGTAAAGTCCTCCCTAAATGTTCTTATTTTCTCATTGCTTTTATTTTTCAGAAAATTCTTCCAGGAGGGAACACATCTTTTGATGTAGTTTTCCTTGCAAGAGTAGTTGGGAATGTAGAGAACACTTTATTTATTAACACTTCCAATCATGGGGTATTTACTTACCAGGTAAGAGAAGAAACGGGAGAATAATCTTTTTAACATTCTTAAAATAGATAACCATATAGGTCTGTGAATATCTTTTGTGAATATGTTTAGTGGCAGGTATAAAAAGTGTTGTTTAGCCATCTAGAGAGGTGCCAAGAAATGGAGAAAAGTGCCATAGAATTTGTTGCCTGACTGAGAGTATTAATACCTATAAACACCATTATGCTGACAAATTGCTATATGTAAATACCACTATCAAAACCTAATACTAAGCATCCTGTCTGAAAAGTTCCCTGAAGACAAAGATATGCAGTAGCTTACCCATTGTTACCACAAATTTGTATCTGTTTCTGATTGGAGCAACATTTTTGATAGAATGCTTTCCTTTGGTGTTGTGCAGAAAGCTTATCAATTAAGGGCAAGAGTCTGACCCCCTAACTCATATTGTGGATACTGTTCAGTGAGAATAAGGGTATCTGAATCAGATATTAAATAACTTCACATATAAGGGTAGGTATTCTTTGTATATCTTGTATGTACTAGGGAGCGCCAAAGGTTCCTCCATATATAATGTGGATGTCTTAGTCTTAAGTTAGGAGGATGGAATTATTCAAAAGGCTGGCAATGTGATAGAGATGTCAACTTCTAGGTCACTTGTAAGTTGATTCAAATAATTAGTAAATTAAGTACTTGCCAGTAGTATATCTACCAATGCTGTTAGGCATATGAGAAATGAGTGGGAAGGAGAAAAGGTGATGGGCAAGTAGATTCTGTGACCGGGTTACTAAGCCAGTTTTTGAAAATCTGTACTGAATTCCCTAACAATATATATATTTTTAAAGTAACTGCAGAAGTTATACGCCAGTAATTTTGCTGTTGTTTACTAGATGCCCAATGGGCCAACTTAATATAATAATTCATATGCTAGATTTTAAAGTTTGGTTCTAGTCTGAAGTCGCGCAGTAAAATATGACAGAGGAGAAGAATAAAGCAGGCAAGATGGACGTAGGTTAAATTGCTCAGTGTATTTTCTTATAGTACTAGGGCAAGGGAGGATTCAGTGAAATTGAAAGACAGAAATTTAAAAACTGATTAAAGGACATTTTTTTTTATTCACCACACAGTTAACCTGTGGAACTCATTGCCACTAAATATAATTCGTGAAGAGGTTATCATAATTTCCAAAAAAAAAAAATTATCCACACAGCTAATGAGAACATTTGTAACTAAAATGGATAGCGTAGTAAAATATAGAGAAATACCCATGTTTCTGCGTGTTAGCCTGCTGCTCAGGTACTATGACCGTGAGTGTGATATTAGAACCTATATAGAACAGAGAGGAAGTTTAGTTGTTTAGGAAGAAATTACAGTTGTTCTGTAACTGTCCTTTATGAGATATGTTTCACCTTTGTGAAACATCTGGTACTGGCCACTCAGAAAAAATATCGGACCAGAGAGATCAACAATCTGACCTGGCTTTTGTCACTCTCAATGTTCCGTGTTTGTGTGTCAGTAGTTATAGAAATCATACTTTTGGTTGTACACTGAGCCAACTTGATCTGAAATAAACATGGATTTCCATGATGCCTTTTTAAAATTAATTTTCAGAGTTAGAGCACACTTTAAATTGATGGCATTTATTTGAAAAATTGCTGAGTCTGTCTGTTCCCTAAAATTGACACATTTTTTAGATACAATACTAGTTGCAGAAACTAAGACTCTTTTTCTCTGGTTTGAAACAGGTGTTTGGTGTTGGAGTCCCGAACCCTTATCGGTTGCGCCCTTTTATTGGGGCAAGAGTTCCTGTAAATAGCAGTTTTTCTCCAATAATAAATATACATAATCCCCACAGTGAACCTTTGCAGGTGAGCATCAGATGCCAGTTTCATGTGTGTGTTTATTTTTTACAGTGTTCACTGAAATTTGTTCACTATTTGCTTTGAAATTGCATAAAAATTACAAAGTGTTTTGTTTAAGAATGCTTCTCTCTTTTCTCCTCCCCACCCCCCTTTTCAAAACTCCTTTTCTGGTATTTTGAGCACTATGTGCTCTGTTTAAAATGCACTAAAGAGAAAACACTCAGAACTGATTTGATGACTTGATTGTTTAATTTAATATTTTGAGAAGCTGTGTTCAAAGAATTGTACAGATTACAAATAAACAGGTATGTAAATTTAGGGCCGAAGCTTGCGTGTAAAGTTATGCAAGTGTTTATAACTTGCAAGTCCCACTAGAATAATTGGGATTGCTCACAGGCAGAAAATTGAATAGAAGTTTGCATGATTTGGGTTTCTTATGTGAAACTACTCTCTAAAGAGGAAATTTAAAAAGTAGAAAAAGCATGAAATTAGCCAATTTAAAAGCACTTTTCATAATACTCATGTAAAAAATTAAACTTGACAAGCCACTTTAGAAGTTAGTATATGTGCTTAATCTTTGCCTTCACTAGTAATTAAGGAAAAACATTGATGCAAGCAAAATGCAGTATATTTTCAAAGCAGAGAATAAAGGAAAATGACTCATTGTTTGAACACAGACAAGTCACTTAACTTCTCTGTGCATGTGTTCTCAACTGTAAAATGGAGTATAATCATTCTTAACCACTTTTGTAAAGTGTTGAGATTTATGGATGAAAAATATAATGTCAATTCTAAAACATTAATAAAAAGGAAAGGGAAAAAGTTTCCTTAAAAATGACTGTTTATTTGTCAGACTGTCAAAAGTATTGAAAGTCTGTTGTACACAATAACTAAAACTAAATTTATTTTCCTCTACTGAAGTTAAAAAAAAAAATAGATGTAACTTGTCCTAAACTACCTCATTGTGTGAATGGCTTCTTTTTTAAATTTACAGAAATATCTTCTGAGGGCAAAAGTGTTCTAACATTCAGACATAGTTAATGTTGGAAGCGGTAGCTGTGCCTGCCTGGAAAAGAAAACCAATCTTCCACTGATGTGATTTCTGTAAATGTGACACCTTATGCTCTACAAATTTTGACATACATAGATGTAGAAGGTGCCTGTTTCCTGAAGCGTAACACAGATTTTGCTGATTTCAGATCATTACAAATTTATCAAAATTGGAATAGATCCAACAGACTGGGCTCTTGTGCCTTTGCTGGTCCATTACACTGTTGATTAGATTATAATTTCACATAACTAATGAAAGCTCTTTTTAATATTTGTTTTTTGTCATAGGTGGTAGAAATGTATTCAAGTGGAGGTGATCTCCACCTAGAGCTTCCAACAGGTCAACAAGGGGGTACAAAAAAACTGTGGGTGAGTGGTAATATGTTTTCTAACAGGTTCTGTATTCATTTTGGTCTGGTGATTTGTTCTTGTTCAGCAACCATTTAAAAAGTAGATAAGCATATAAATGACTATTATTAAATTGAAGTCAATGGGAGTTGGATCAGATACTTATTTAATTACAGGTGTCTACTCATGTATTTTTCTGAAATGGGAAAAATATACAGTGATTCATGTTGGGGTCATGATGCCACTTGACCATTGTCATGTATAGGATGTCAAGTTATATATATGACTGTTGCAGGGTGAAAGATTCCCAAACAAGAACTTCCAAATGTACATCCTTAGTTTATGTATCCGTGGGTGAAGGGGTGTACTGTCACCATTCTAGTTCTGGGCTTGATTAATTTCAGAAATACCTTTTATAGAGGTGTACTCTACCTTCATTTCTTCTTTACCTCCATTTTGAGATGAGTGGTGCCCTTTTGAAGCGGGACTGACAAAGGCTTTTATCCTTCAGTAGGAAGTTCTATAAAGAAACCAAAATAAATTTCAGCAGCTTAAAGCTATATCTTTAAGATACAAAATGCCACATGTTAGAAATGTATGATTGCAGTGCACAGAGTTTATGGCTATTAAACAGTGTATAAATCACCTTAGAATTCTCTTTGCTATGGCTGACAACCTTTATTAAAGGAGAAACATTTCTTCATTGTCTAAGAGAAAAAAACCTGCATGTTGTGTTGAATAAAAGCATACACCTATATTTGGTTATGATGGAAATGTAAGTTTATTGTATGTTGCTTTTGTATTCCTCTGTATTCAAGTGATTATTTGTGCTATTAAAATTCTCCTCTTAAATATGAACTCCATCCAATGTGAATACAACAAAATTCCACAGTTATGCCTGTATCTTTTTCTGATAAGGGTTGAAAAATTCTTCTGTCCCCTTCTTAGAGTCCCGAGGAAAAACTCTGTTGCAAGGCAACCTAAGCCTTCAGTCCAACAGAAGAGGGCTGAGAGTGACCTCTTCCTAAGGCACCACTTTCAGTCCCCCAGTAGCATTGCTAGAGATCAGCATGTGGCACTGTAGAGGGGTTTGGCCCTCTCTAGAGCAGTGGGGAACCACACTGCCTTGCTACTTCCTTTCAGTTGTGACGGGGAATTAGCCTGGCCCTGGGAGTCTCTCGCCGCGGCAGCAGTTGAGGCAAAACACAACAGTTATTCACGCCCTGTCAGCGGGCAGTAGTGAGTCACGGGCTCAAGTCCTCAGACAGGAGCTGAGCAACTGTTATATAATGAGCAGGCCCAGGCCCTGGGTCAGGGTGGGGCAGCAAAGAGTCAATGGCTCAGGCCCTCAGACAGAGGCTGAGCAAAGGCAAGTAAACAGCAAGTCCAGACTCTTGGCTCCAAAGGGCCTGGGAGAGGGGGAGACTGCCACCCACAAGTTGGGTGGCAGGGGGGACGCAGGCCCACCTACTCCACTGCATCCCAGCCCGGGGCCCTAGCAGCGGCAGAAGGCCTGCTGCTGAGTCGGTGGGGATCCTGGCCGCAACACACTGACATGGGCTCTGGCAGTGCTGCAGCCAGACTGGGGTCGGTTGCCCCCGGGCTACTTCCTAACTCTCCCTCTCTATAGGTACCTGGGTCTGGACGGTGTCCTCCAAGGGGTCAAGCACCATGGGCTCCTCAGGGTAACTGGCGAGGGGTAGGCTTGGCAGCTCCTCTGGGTAACTTGCGAGGGGCAGGCTTCACAGCTCCTCCGGGCTCTGGTCGGCGTCAGGCATCGGCAGGTCAGACCAGTCTTCAGGTCAGCTGCTGATTGCCAGGGTCTACCAACCAGCCATCTGGTCTCTCCAGCAGCTGTTCCTCTAGTAAGCTCTGGGGCTGGGCTTCAATACTTCCTGTCCTACGCCTTGACCTCTGGGGGGCAGGCACAGGATTCACTGGCTCTGCCCACTTTGGTGTCCGGAGAGGCTCGTCCCTCTCCAGGGCGGCGGGGAATCACACTGCCTCACTACAGGCACGCTTTTCCTCGGGCCAAACATGCTGACACAGAAATCTGAATGCATCTTTGTATTGTGCTGTCGGTAGATTGCTAGCTATCCCTTCTTTTCTTTTTTTTAAATATGCAATTATAATCCACTCCAATATACTGCTAATTCTTTTTAGAGCATTGTCTAGGCATAAAAATGACACCAAATATTCTGAATTTTTTAAATATAATGTGTTTGATGTTGCAGCCTTATTGGAGCTACTGCATTCTTATTTGTGTCTGTGATTATTTCAAAAGGAAATTCCCCCCTATGAAACAAAGGGAGTGATGAGAGCCAGCTTTTCTTCAAGAGAAGCAGATAATCATACAGCCTTCATTAGAATAAAAACAAATGCCTCAGACAACACAAAATTTATCATTCTTCCTGTTGAAGTAGAGGTTACAACAGGTTTGTAGGAAAATGCAGTATTCAAAATATTCAGTTTATATTGCTATACTAGAATAAGAAAATATTATTAATGGTTTTCCTTTTCTTTTTTGTAAAGCTCCAGGAATCTATTCATCAACAGAAATGCTAGATTTTGGTACACTACGAACACAAGGTAAATTGTACTTAGGGTTTTCTCATTCTAGGTTTTAAAAATTAAATCCCACACCAAAAAAATAAGATGGTAGAAAATATACATAGAAAATTCCTAGCTCTCCATTAACGAAAATTATTTGTGGAGGGGAATGGTGAACCCCAAAGATCCTTCTGTGTCTGTTGAGCTTAATTTATGCTTGTCTTCACAGGCGGGTTTTTTTTTAAATGTAATTAAAGGAAAATGACTTTTAAAATGCCATTTAAAACTGATTTTTTCCTCCTAATAATAAATAATCCAAAATGTAGTAAAAAAATAAATACTTAACATCAGATAAAATATAAAACTAAAACCAAAAAAATAACTTGGGTCTGATTTTCAAAGATGGATGGATGTGATTGCAGATGCCAAGCTCATGTGCAAAAATGTTATCAGTGCCTGCAAATAAGCAGTTAAATAAGTGGCTATATGCAAATAATTTGTATGCACTATTATAATACCGATGGTATCATGGACAAATTAGGCCGGCACAGTTGCACACACCTAACTCTGAGAACTAGGTCCATACAGTTTATTTCGTTAACTTTTGAGTGAGGTTTTTGTTTTTTAGGTGACTTAAGAGTTTTGCAACATTGTACACAAATGTTAGAATATATTCTAACTTAGAGATTTTCAATCTTTTTTCATTTGTGCACCCCACATTTTTTTCAAAAGAACGTGCAGACCCCTTCAGAAATCTTACACATAGTCTGTGCGCCCCCAGGGATCCACAGACCACAGGTTAAAAACTACTTTTCGAATTTAATTGAATTTGCTGTTCTGATTTAATCTTCATTCGTTGAAATATTGGTCAATTACATGATTATGAAATCTTGGCACAAGTGTTTATATAGTTAGAGATTAAATGTGAACAAAAAATCTGTTAATGTTCAGTATGTGCATCAGAGAAAGCAATACATAGGTGTCAGTTTTATGAGATGGTAATAAGTTGCAACTTTGGTAAAAGAAAAAAATCCATCTTTGGTGGATATGAAAAGACCGAACTAGTGGGTGGTTTGGGTTTTTTTTTTTTTTAGAGTGGGTGACATTGCTTCTGAAATGTTATGTTATTGAGTGATTCTTTCATTTTATATGGAATGATGTCCATGTAATCATTTTATCTGGTAAACATGGGTGTAGTAGAGCCGCAGTTGCTCATTGTAACATTATTAACCTGCTGAATTCTTTTTGATTTAGAAATCAGAATGATTGAAGTACTTAATACATAGAAGCATAGTTTTAAAAACGTAACATACTCTTATGAATAACAAGTTTCTGACTGGTTGAACTGTTTTTAAAGTTTCATATAGAATAATGTTCAATTTGTGCAGAAATCTGGTTGGAACAGATTGCTTTTTGTATGATGGATTATACAGTAGTATGACCTGATAATTAATTTGTCTTTGTTTTTAACAGACATGCCAAAAATTTTAAATCTACATTTATTAAATTCAGGAACAAAGGATGTACCAATTACAGTAAGTTTTATTTCCTTTTAATTTCACACGTTTTGTTTAGTTTTATGAAGGAAGAGGACTGTGTCCAAACTTTCATTCATTGACATTAACATGATATAGTCCACTAAGTGGTGGTCAAGGTTGAATTCTAGGAAACATACTTTGTTTCTTTTCCCTGGTCTTTCTGACATTGACTCTAGAAATTGCAACATGTTTCACTTAATTTCTTATGTTTTTACTTTCATTCTCAGTTCAAACTGCCTGCCTACCTTCTTAGTCTTATTAAAGCAGTACATCCTGAGGTTGCATATATAATTCTTTGGCTTCTTGAAGCTTCTCCTCTCACCTGTTAGCAAGCTGCAGTAGGTCTAGCAGGACAGATAATGAAGGGGTTAACTCTGCCATACTCCTGTCCTCTCACCAGCCCCAGTGGAAGCCTCTGGGCCCTGTGTGCCCCTCTACACTCACACTCCATGTGGCAAAGTAGGTATCAACAGAAGCCTACAGAAAGCCCCTTGAAGCGTCTACACTTTTTAGTTTGCCAACAGCAGCTTCAGCATGAGGGGCAAGTCCCCAGGGCTTTCCATCTTCCTCTCCTCACAGTGTTGTGCTATCCGGAGTTTTGGAATTTATCTGCATTTGCTGTTTTGCCATTGGTTGTTGGCCCTGTCTTCATCCTGCCCCACCATCACTACCCTTCTGTTGCCTGGTTTCTCTTCCTGCCTTCTGTGCTTCTCACTTTTCTTCCACCTCTCCCCAGTCTTTTAACCCTACAATCCAGGGCCGGCACCAGCCCACCAAGCTTGTGCTTGGGGCGGCACCTGGAGGGGGGCGGCGCGGCGCTCCGGCTCTGGCCGCTGGGGAGAGCAGAGCCGCAGTGGGCTCGCCGCCCTCCCCCGGCGCTCTGGCCGCTGGGGAGAGCGGAGCCGTGGCCGGGCTCTCCGCCCTCCTCCCGGCGCTCTGGCCGGGCTCTCCGCCCTCCCCACGGCGCTCTGGCCGCCGGGGAGAGCGGAGCCCCGGCCGGGCTCGCCGCCCTCCCCACGGCGCTCTGGCCGCCGGGGAGAGCGGAGCCCCGGCCGGGCTCGCCGCCCTCCCCCCGGCACTCTGCCGCACTCGGGGGGGGGGGGGGGGGGAGGCTTTTTTGCCTGGGGCGGCAAAAAAGCCAGAGCCGGCCCTGCTACAATCACACCTCTTCCCACCACTTTCCATCCCCATTTGAACACCACGGAGGGCCCCTATGAACAACTAATACAAGGTCTAATACCAAAGCTAAAAACATAAATCCATCAAGATCCTTAATCTCTCTAATTCTCGGCTCTCTATGAGCTGAGGGGTGAAAACATTTCTTTGCAATCACATTTTGTTCTCATTACTTCTATCATCACCCTTACCCCCTCTCTGCCTTCTTTTTCTTTTTCCCTTTTGCATTTTCCCTGTTTGTTTTGTGGGGGCAGGAACTGTTATTTTTGTGGTCTGTAAAGTATCTAGCACACTTCATGAATGCAATATATGTTATTTTGCTAGTGATACCGGTTGCTTGAATCTAAATATGGTGCTGAGTTACTACCTTCTTCATGCATCTCCAGAAAAGGTCCATCTATTTGTGAGGTTGTGGTATCTGCATAAGTGTAGCTTTATATCTTGTTCTTGATCATTAGGAAACTATTTGATTATCACCTGTTCCAGATGAGATTGTCACTTGCTTACACATTAACTAAAGCTTTTTTGGCTCTGTGATTACTTTATTATAGTGTCCACTTTTACAAGCTGTTACCATTGCAAGAATAAATGTTTTGGCACTTTGATAAGTATGAGATATGTTTTTCAAGGTTTTGGACAGGGAGTTGTACGTTTTGATTTGCACCTGATTCCTTGGACATAACCTGAGATGTGTTTTTATTCAAAAGAATCAACCACTGTATTGGTGTGATATTTATGGACTATAGTCTTTTAGCATTTCAGACAGGGCTTGAATTTCTATTACCTTGCCAGTCAAACTGATTCCAGAGCAGCTAGTATGGGTATGGGTTCTTTCCTTAAACTCCTGTGAATGGGGCTCCTTCTAGAACAGTTTAAGACGTATACTGTTGGCCTTCTGGAGCTTGTGTTCCAAAGCAGGTCATAAGCAAGGAACAAGTCTGTCACAAATTTTATTTTAATGTCGAGAAAAGACAGTGTCTATATTTAGCGTACATCTAAGCTGGCTGCTATTGAAGAGAAGTATCTGCAGGTTATCCATGTACACGCTAATAGTATTGTAGCCAAGGTTACTATATTCTTTCTTTTGTGCGTACATAGCCAGGCCAATTGAACATATTACCTGGTAGTAGAAGCCTATAGAAAACTAAACACAAAATCACTTTGACTCGTTCTGAATTCTGTGGCTGATCAAAGAATTTACTCTTAATTTTTATTCTGGAGAGAATCATATTTACTTTCCTGTTGGCTGGATAATATTTAGCAACCTTTTAGTGGTTCAACTGTGTGACAGTGTCAACATTTTATTAAAAACTTGTCATTGGTTATTTTTTGTCTGTTTATGTTCTAGAATGAACACTTAACAGTTCTGTAACTTGGTAAATTTCTTTATTAAACACATTTGGTTGCTAGAACAGAACTTTGCTCCTATTGGCACAGCAGATACTAGTACAGACATGCTGCTCTCCCTGCATAAGTACTTGGAAAGTTGTGCTGTTTAGTAAGGGGAGTTTCATGCATGTGGGGAGAGCAGCATATGGAAGCTGAGATCCATCATAGGAATATGAGAGCACAGTATACCTACCAAGGTATATAACCCTTATCACTTGCCCAGTGCTTCATACAGAAATAACTATTTTTCTCCTTTCCAGTCTATATGAGAAATACGTGATTCATCTATAGGTGTTTTTGTTTGTGTATGTTTATTATTTGGGGCAGGGAGTGAGAGACAAAATGGAGGGGAAGCTAAGTTAAGGAAATGCTTTCTTAAAAGTTAGCCATTCGGGGCGTTATGTGGTAAGGTTTCAGTTTCTGTGAAAGTTGGCAAGTTTATGCCCCCCTCTAGGTTGAGGATTCAGTCCAGGGTTTAGCTGTCTGTTTTTGAGTCTGATTAACGGAAGGTAGGGGGAAGAAGAGAAGAAGGAATCTTCCAGTTCTTTCACCATAACTATACTATAGCTTCATTGTTCACATTCCAAGGAAGGTATAGGAGGTATAAGTTTTCAAATATGTTGTTACCTATTGATTGGGCACACAGTAAAAGTGAATGTCATTTAGTTAAGCTGGGTCGGTAAGTTGGAACATCCACATGGAAGTCTGAGTGCAACAGTCCATGGCAGATCCAAATGTGTAGTTTGGCTACTTGAAACTTTTCCTTTTTCCTTGTGTGGTCATATGGCAGTTGCTGGTTTACATAGGCAGGCTGGACTGATGGCCCAGCATTCATTCTTGGTGAGAAGTCTTCAGCTTTGGAATATCATTCCTGTGCCTTCCCTGAGTGCAGATTTGGTGACTTTCTAGGAACACTACATCTCTACCCCGATATAACGCTGTCCTCGGGAGCCAAAAAATCTTACCGCATTATAGGTGAAACCACGTTATATCGAACTTGCTTTGATCCGCCGGAGTGCACAGCCCCGGAGCACTGCTTTACCACGTTATATACGAATTCGTGTTATATCGGGGTAGAGGTATATAAGAAACTTGTTTTCTAAGGTGGTATTTAGATGAGAGTTTTAATTTGGGGGGAAATGAGATTTTGTTTTAGATTTAAGAAGGTCTTTGAGGTGGTTGGTTGTTCCTTAATCTCTCTAATTTGAATTAATTTGCTTTTAAATGTTTTAATCCATGTGGAGAATTTGAGAGCTACAAATGAAAACAATTAAGGAATTTTGGACAGCAACAGAACTTAGTAGTACAAAGATTAATTCCTTTCAATGAGTTTTAGCCACGAGGTAAGCATTGTGAGGAGTTCACCTACAGAACTTTGGTGCACCACTGATGTTGAGTTGCATGCATTTCTAAAATTTCCTACTTTCCTGACAGAACTACATAAAGAATCTTGTATATAGAATGAACTGTCCTTTTAAATATTTCCAAACTTTAATTGCTGGATATAACTTTTATAATTTTCAACTTTGGCTATTAAGGAACAGATAAAAGTTAAGTATCAGAGGGGTAGCCGTGTTAGTCTGGAACTGTAAAATGCAACAGAGAGTCCTGTGGCACCTTTAAGACTAAGACTAACAGATGTATTGGAGCATAAGCTGTTGTGGATGAATACCCACTTTGTCAGACGCATGTAATGGAAATTTCCAGAGGCAGGTATAAATATGCAGGCAAGAATCAGTCTGGAGATAACGAAGTTAGTTCAATCAGGGAGGGTGAGGTCTTCTGCTAGCAGTTGAGGTGTGAACACCAAGGGAGGAGAAACTTCTTTTGTAGTTGGCTAGCCATTCACAGTCTTTGTTTAATCCTGATCTGATGGTGTCAAATTTGCAAATGAACTGAAGCTCTCAGCAGTTTCTCTTTGGAGTCTGGTCCTGAAGTTTTTTTTGCTGTAAAATGGCTACCTTTACATCTGCTATTGTGTGGCCAGGGAGGTTGAAGTGTTCTCCTACAGGTTTTTGTATATTGCCATTCCTGATATCTGACTTGTGTCCATTTATCCTTTTACATAGTGACTGTCCAGTTTGGCCAATGTACATAGCAGAAGGGCATTGCTGGCACATGATGGCATATATAACATTGGTGGACGTGCAGGTGAATGAACCGGTGATGTTGTAGCTGATCTGGTTAGGTCCTGTGATGGTGTTGCTGGTGGATATGTGGGCAGAGTTGGCATCGAGGTTTGTTGCATGGATTGGTTCCTGAGTTAGAGTTGTTATGGTGCGGTGTGTGCTTGCTGGTGAGAATATGCTTAAGGTTGGCGGGTTGTCTGTGGGCGAGGACTGGCCTGCCTTCCAAGGTCTGTGAAAGCGTGAAACTCAGATAAAAGTTAGTGTGCCTCAATCAGTTGAATATGCAAAAGCCATTAAAAACTGTTATCCATTGCTTTAGGGGAGGTACAAATGGCCATAAAATGTGAGTTCTGTGCTTGTTTACAGCACCTTCAAAGGTTTTTTATTTTGCAAGACACACAGTTCTCTCCAGGGAGCTAGTAATATATGTGATTCATTAATAGACCCATCAAGGTCATCTGTACTACACCAGAGCATATTTGACCATAAAACCCAGTACCTCTTAATCCAAAGACACACATCTCTTCCACTTAACTGAAAGAGACTGTTTGTTAGCTGTACAGTAGAACCTCAGATATATGAGCACCTGGGGAATGGAGGTTGTTCGTAACTCTGAACAAAACATTATGGTGGTTCTTTCAAAAGCTTACAACTGAACATTTACTTAATACAGCTTTGAAACTTTACTGTGCAGAAGAAAAATGCTGCTTTCCCTTTACTTTTTAGTAGTTTACATTTAAACACAGTCCTGTACGGTGTTTTTTTGTTTTTTGCTTTTTGTCTCTGCTGCTGCCCGATTGCATACTTCTGGCTCCAAATGAGGTGTGTGATTGACTGGTCAGTTCGTAACTCTGGTGTTTGTAACTCTGAAGTTCCACTGTAGTAGTGTTAGTTGGGCTGGTTGCATCTGGAAGCCAGCCACTCAAGGGCATCTGATCTGGTTTGGATAGGTCTGATAACTCGTCTAGCAGAAAGCAGTAATATAGATATACAAGATTTTAGAAATTGGCTTCTTTAAATGAAGAAAATCCCAGCAACTTTTATTAAACAACATGGTACTGATATATTCAAGATCCCGAACTACTCTGTTGTATCAGAGTAGCAGCCGTGTTAGTCTGTATCCGCAAAAATAACAGGAGTACTTGTGGCACCTTAGAGACTAACAAATTTATTAAATTTGTTAGTCTCTAAGGTGCCACAAGTACTCCTGTTATTTTTACTCTGTTGTATGACATCGGGACCTCTTCAAATAAGCTGTGGCTAATCACAGTGACAGAATGACTTCCTAACCATGTTCATTGACTCCTTTCACAACTTTAATACCATTTCCACTCACTTTAAAACATTAAAATGCTGTTGGAATCTGAAAAGTGACCCTGTAAAATTGTAGAATTCCATGTGTAGTATCTGACGTGACAAATAAATTTTCTCAGTATTCAAGTAACATTTTTTTTTTCTAACTGCCAGCTCTGCAAATTCAACCTACACTCTGAGTCAAGCTGGGATCATTGCCTTGTGAATCATCAAATGGCACAACCTTTATTGATGAACTTTAAATACTTAACAGTTCTGTTGATGTGTGAACCAGAAAAGAAGCTAGTTTTCTTCTGTAGGTGTATTAGCTCTGCAGCATTAGCAACAGTAAAATCTTAGCTATTATAAAAGTAAGATAAAACTCACTGCCTGTGTGTATTGTATCATTTTTTACATAGTCACTTTTCTCCCCATAACCGCACTTGGATTCACCTAATATTGTTAGTGGAAAGTTCTGTATTACCCACTTTACTGGATGTTAACTTGACTAATCCAAGTTCCCAGGCTTCTTAAGCTTACAATGCCGTCTTCATTATAGTGAATATAAAACTGTAAAAAAAAAAGCTGCAAATGCTGTTCACCTGATCATTTGGAAAAATACAAAAAGATGTGCACTGTTTTGGTGGTGGTTGTAAATTTTCAGCAAATTAACTGTTTAATATTTTGGCTTCTGTTTGCAGAGTGTTAGACCCACACCACAAAATGAAGCTATAACAGTACACTTTAAGCCAGTTACATTAAAAGCTTCTGAAAGTAAATATACCAAAGTTGCAAGCATTAGTTTTGATGGTAAGTATTTTTTCTTTCTTTGTAGAAATTTTAAAATATTTCTAAAGAGCTACTGAAATCTCATGAAAGATTTGAAAATTACTTTTTTGGAAAAATGTATGTCCTGTGTCATATTTCTAAGGAAAGTGAGTAATTCCTTCTCATGTCAGAATTTTGTTGATTCATGTGACTTCAAAACTGGTTTCTTTGGAAATAATTATGGCATGTAAAACTGTAAACTAATAGTTTGAGTTAGTAGCAGGAATAGATGAATTCTAAAGTACTTCATCTTGTAAACATTAAAAAAAATGGAATAGCAAAATTACTTGGATGCATAAGCAGAATTGTTTGTAGAATATATCCGTTTTTAGTTGACTGTTTATTAAAGGTAAAACAGAATCGTTGATGGTAAAAATTAGGTATTTATGAATTTCAAGAAAGCAGATACATCCTGTCCAAATTCCTATTACTAAAGTATAAGAAAAGTATCATTTCTTGGATCTTCAGTATTTTCCAACATCAGATCAGAAAACTTTCAATTTGGGCCATCCCAGAAGATATGAAAATAATTCCATATACCATGGAATCCTCTCCAGCATTCTGAATTTAAATGAATTTTAAATCTATTTTGTTTTGAAAGATTGGTGTGCAAAATAGAACTTCCACTGGTATTCTTTCCATCAGGGAGAGCACATACTGCTCACAGTGGCTATCACTTATATCCCTCCTGTCCATTGGAGAGACTTGGTGGTTCATTTCCTTTTCCAACCAAACCTCGTGGTCAATATTGCCCTGCAATTTTATTGGAAAAAGTGCAAAAAACATACCTGTTTTCTACCAAAGTTTTTATTGAGTTATCAGAATAAGTGTTTGACGCATCCACAAGTTATTACAGTAAAAATATTACAGGGTGTAGTATGTCTCTCAGGCTGAAATGATTCAGAATGGAGGTTTATGTGTTTGGATATCATTCATTTTGAGATGAACCAAGATAAAGTGTTGGGAGACTCCCCAAGTGAATTATGATCATTGCAACTTTAAAGAGCCTAATATTAAAATTTTGTAAGAAGAGAGTGAAATAAGAAGTTAGGACACAAATTCTAGACTTGCCAAATGTCCCCAGCTTGAGGCAAGGATTTGTCCAGATTTAGAAATTTGAAGAAAAAACAGATTATTAAGACAGAGATAAAATGAGTGTGGTAGGGCACTTTAAGTTGCTTAGTGTGAAGTTGCAGACTCAGCTGGGTACAACATTCTGTCTAATAAACCATTTGCAGCATTTAAGTGGTTGGCTAATGGGTTGGCTTAATGAAGAGGACCTATTCTTAACATTTTTCTGATTTTACTGCCCTAATATATGAAAATGGTAGGTGTTTGTGGCTTCCACCAGCCAATATTCATGACTTCATTAACTGCTTTCTTGTGGTGTTTCTACAAGCATGATGTTCTGCTTGCTGAGAGACCTTGGGAACAACCCCCAAGGCTTCTATCTTGTTTCAGCTTGTGCTATGTCTGTGTCCTTGCAAGCACTGTGGTTTTGCTTATTTCTATAGTCTTCCAGGTTAAAACGTCCAGTTTTTTTTCTTTCCTTATTTAATAATACTGGATCCCTGTGACTTTTATTTGAGGTTTATTCAATGCCACTCCCTGAAACTTTCCTTAGGGGAAAGATTCAGTTTCCTCCCCCATCATAACCTTATCTCACAAATAGCTTTCTCTTGTTCACATTTATTTTCCTTGCCCCCTGATAGAGTAACTTGTTGGCTAATTCCTTGTCTACTTCAGCAAGGCTCAAATTGGGACTTAATTTTGTTGCACTCTGCTCCCAATAACTACTGGTCTGAGAGTTTGGACTGAGTATTTTTTTTTTTAAATAACTGCCAAACATCCAGTTTGATTGTTTGCCTAAAAATATTCAGTCTTAAGAATCTCTCCAGCTCCACCATATGCAGCCTATTGATACTAGTAAATGTCTCTGAAGAGAAAGTATCTCATCTAGTAGCAACAGGTAATCTTGAAGCAGTTATTTAGAATAAGGAATGTGAAGATGGAGGTCACACGATTTTTAAATAACTGTGCCCTGGTCTATTAGTGACTAAGGTACCCATCTTCTTATGCATATAAAGAAAAAAATTACAGCTTTAGTATTTTATGTATCAATCAGTTAGGTGAGAAAAATGATCCTACTACTGGTTTGCAGCAGTTAACTTTTAATGGCAGCTTTAATTGCTTAACAATGAAATTTTAAGAATAAAGAATAGCTATTGATTTACTATTTTATGTAAATAAAGTGATCACAGAACCTATTTTATTCTTTGTCGTACATGTGCAGCATCAAAAGCAAAAAGACCTTCTCAGTCTTCTGGAAAAATAACTGTTAAAGCAAAAGAGAAGAGTTATTCAAAACTTGAAATTCCATATCAAGCAGAAATATTAGATGGGTAAGTCTGTATAAACTGAGTGCTGATTAAAAATTAAACACAAAGAATCAGCCGCTTTTCTTTTATTGTGTTTTGTGGAATGAGGTTGTTGTTCATGTACTCTTAACTATGGAGTTCTTCCAGTAGCACAGCTGCTGGTTCTAATTTTTTGCTTTCTTGGGATAGCAGATGAGCTAGTGTTACTCAGTAATACATAAGCAAATTTCAAGATTTGGACTCTCAGTGGCTTTCATGAGTCATTTACCTAAGTGGCTTATGCTACATATGTCATATTTTCAGAACGCAAACTTATATCACTTGCTCTTCTATTCTAAAACGTTGGAACAATCACTGTTTTGTGCTTGGATTGCCCTGCCACTGTAGCCTGAAGCAAGGGTAGAGAGTATACACTGGGAGAGCCATCCCTTTTGCGTGAATTGACTGCTTTTAGTCTTTGGAGGTAAAGAGCACAGGAGATTTTTTTGAGGAAAATCTGAAGTTTTTGATACATTTTTCTTTTTAAATAGATATTTAGGATTTGATCATGCTGCCACATTGTTTCACATCCGGGATAGTCCTGCTGACTCTGTGGAAAGGCCAGTCTATCTTACAAATACATTCAGTTTTGCAGTCCTCATTCATGATGTTGTGTTACCAGAAGAAATAAAAACAATGTTTAAGGTAAGCCCAATTCCAATGAAAGTTTTCCCTAATATTAAATATTTAATGAACTGTACTATATTAAATTTTAACATTGGTGTTATTTCTTCACTAATTTAGGTCCAGAACTTCAGCAAACCAGTCTTGATCCCACCTAATGAATCCATATATATTTTCACACTTTATTTTATGCCTTCCACGTCATCTGTTCATGTAGATAACAATATTTTACTTATCACCAACGCTTCTAAATTTCAACTGCCTGTGCGAGCATACACAGGTTTTTTAGATGTAAGTATTTATTTTTTCCTTGAAATTTCACACTAGATCAAAGAATACTAATTTGATTTCCTTGGTCTTTCTCCATGGTAGCTGTTCAACTCCTTTGTGATTTAAAACAAAAAAGCAAACTAAATTTTACTGCCCCTTTCCCCATGACATTCTCAACGTACTAAATAATTTGTCAGGGCTTGGTTTAATGTGGTGAGTTTTTCCCCCTGTTTTTTCCATACTTTCTCAGTTTTGTGGTTTGTTTGGTTCATGGATAGAATAAAGCATAGTCCCAGATTTTTAATGCTTTCACTTATTAATGAATTTGTTAGTGAACTCTGATTTTGAATGTACTGTGTATTTTTAAGTGCAGCTATAATGCCTTTCTTAATCTCTCTAGTATTTTGTATTACCCCCCAAACTCGAGGAACGTTTCATAGATTTTGGCATATTGAGTGCAACAGAAACTACTAGCATTTTATTTGCAATCATCAACAGTAATCCCATTGAGGTAAGAATCAACATATTTTAAATTCCTGTTTGTTGTAGTAAATTTTTGCATCTATGTCATTGCTGAGATTGTCATCTTTGTCTTTTTTAAGCTGGCTATAAAAAGCTGGCATGTTATAGGGGATGGCTTGACTATAGAACTTCTGGTTACTGAAAAAGGCAATAGAACCACAATAATTGCAAACCTTCCAGAATTAGAAAATGCAAGTGTATCTGATCAATCTTCAGTAAGTAAACTCTTCTTCTTGAGTCCTTAATTAAAAGCTGCTTGTAGCACATTGATAAGGGATGATAAATAATGTAGCAATGAATGACATAAGTATAACTTTCTGTCATGAAGATATTCACAGGATAAGGAACAAGGTAGCATGTTTTGAATAGAAGGTAAAATAAATTTTGTTCATATGTGGGATAGCTGTAGCCTAAGGGTACACTTGATGGGATGGTGAGTTTCTAAAATAAAATGTTCAGAAAGCTGAATCTTGGTATACACGCTTCCTGGGTCATTGCATAGTAGTCATTTCCCTGGTCACTTTCTAGAGCTGAATGAACTTAGAACTAGTCATTCATAACAGCTGCTCGGGGAAGTGAAAGTGATTCAAGCAGATAGCAGCAGGTTTCACTCTACTTTCCTCAGCTGCTCTTATGAAATATAAGTGGTACATATGAATATACAAAGATGGGCTTAACCTGTGAGTTTCTTTGTTTACAGAATGTTCCCACTGCAACCTTTGTGGGTCTTTGTCCAGCTAGCTGGACGAAAAGGGGCATTGCCCCTTTAAGGTCTCCCTTGCAGTAGATGGAGAGAAAGGAATAAAGTCATGGCCTAATTAAACCAAATCCATGGCTTCCTGTCTTTCTTCTGGTGTGGATGGACAATGGACAGAAAGGGTTATTTTTTATAATGTTTATATTTTATTTGTATAAGCAGCTTGCAGGGATTGACTGTTAACCCACTATCACTGATGCTGCTCATAGTATTAAATCATAATACCATTGTTAACATTAATGCATGGCAGCTACAAATCCCAAGCTTGGTTCTGCTGTTCTTACCATAGTTAAATAACTCACTTTGCTCTCTGCCATGATATATTATGTTCTGTTTTGGAAAATTAGGTCTTATAAAGGGAAACTTTAGAAACATTAATCTAGGTAACACTGTAAATGTTCATGGTGGTTTGCAAACAAGTTTAAAAAAAATCTCCCTGGGCTGAGGAATTTACAGTCTAATTTAGTCAGAATATTGATTAAGTTGAAAGAAAAATAACTTAAACAGATTCTGTATTGGTATATAGAACTTGCAGTTTATTAGGTATGTTTCCTATTAACATTTCTGTTTATAATGGAAGAATGTGGCATAAAACATAAATGATTCATTATATATTTGTACCACTTACAGGTAATTCTAGCATCTGGTTACTATGCTGTGTTTAGAGTAAAACTAATAGCAAAAGAACTTGAAGGAATTCATGATGGAGCCATACAAATAACAACAGATTATGAGGTATTCTTATTGCCCACCTAAATGACAATGGTGCTGCCATAGATGAGAGGCATTAATTGTTATATTTTGGCTATTGTGTAAAAGACATTTTATCCTATTGTGGACTGGTATTTTGTGCTATACTTGAAGGTTTTTTAACTGACTGAGATATTAACTCTGAAAAGCAGTTGCTACATTGGTGCAATAGTTGCTTGCCATAACTGATGCTGCAAACCACATCAGTAATCAACTATGAAGTCATAACAGTTCCATTGATGACATGTCTGGATCCTGGTGGATAGAATACTGTATTAAGCATATGTTACAATGAAATACAGTGGTACTGTATTTGCTCTGAATGGATTTGAAAAAAAGGCAAGTTTCACTCAGCTTTCCACTTTGCTTCTGGAATCTGTTTCAATCTATTATGTGATGCTTCAAGGTGAGTCCAGGTGCATTGAGGCTCGATGCATACTCAAAGCACCATGGATCTTTTGACAAGATACACTGTGATGACACTCTTAGTGTATCATGTCAGTTGTTTGTGTGAAAGCTCATTGCAGCACCTCCTTTTGAGACGTTTAGAATGTGTTATCAGCCCACAATATGGAGTCGTACTGTTGGAGAGAAGTAATAGAAAGTTACTTTACTTGACCTCTTTGGTCTTTAGTGCTAATATCCACAAAATAAGATATATTCTAATCTATACAATAAGAGGAGTAACCTTGAAGCATATAATGGGATCACTTTCATTTTTAACAACATTTGGCTGTAACTTTTGATGTCTTTAAGTGTGTGTTGACATAGCATATTATACACTATATAGTGAACATTGTGTTTGTTTTTGTGCGTTTATGGAGTCAGGAAGTGTTGTAGCATATTCTGAATGCAGCTACAGAAAAAGGGGATATTTTAGAAGTCTTCCAGTAGTCTGTATTTGGCAGAAATAATATTGGCATTTGTTTGCATATGCACCGATGCATACATATTTGACCCTCTGGGCAACCGTAAAATCTGAAGCTGTTTGTTGTTTCCTGTGTGTGCACACACTTCAGTCTTATTCTGATTGTGAGGACTTTGTTGCACTGACATCTGTTCATCTTTAATATTACTTATATATATTCCAATCCATAAAACAGACGTTTGTGTCTACAGCTTAATACTTTACCATAATTTATAGTGCTTCTAGAGCAGTTTAATATCTCCTGTGTAAACACAAGTGCAGTATTTTTAAGAAGATGTCATAGTATTTTCCAAGGAAAAACAAAAATGCTCATTGGAAAGTTTGTAACTTGTTTGTATGTTTTATTCTGCATTGTACTGAGTTGCATATAAATTGATAGAATGCGTGTGATTAAGGAAAAATGGGCTTCTTAATATTTTTCCTGATAAACTTTTGACTTGAGGAATTTTCTTTTAGAAAATTGGCTGAGGAATCAAAATGTTGGGCTGGATGATGAGACTTTAAAATAATCATCCTTGCATTAAACTTGACACACTTGGTTGTCATATCATTATGCCAAGTCTGTTGGCTTGATTATATGTAAATATGAAACATGAATAATAGAACTTTAGATTTTTAGAAAATGTGTTGGTGTAACTAAAAACAGAAATAAAAGGATGAATAGATGGCCATATAAAGATTCCACTTGGAGAAGATGTATTACTAAACTTCTCTTGTTCTTTCAGATTTTGACAATTCCCGTGAAGGCTGTAATTGCTGTGGGTTCACTGACTTGCTCCCCTAAACACATTCACCTTCCACCTTCCTTTCCAGTAAGATATTTTCTTGACAATATTTTTTCTTCAGATCCTTTCCAGGAGCAACTTCCTTTATGATTTGCTTTATGACTTGTGAATTGCTATGCTGGAGGGAACAGTGGTGATTATTCTTAAACTCTCATTAGCCGTCACTATAGAAGCGCTTATCACCCCAGATGCTAGGCATGAGACACACCTCAACTCCCCTTTTATTGTATCACTTGAACAGAGCCTGGGATATTGACTCCTGGCCCAGACTTGACTTTCTATTCAGCTTCATTATGATGTAGCTGTGCTCAGTTGTTTTCCCCATCATTCCTTCTGCATTAGTGCCAGGAATAAGAGAGAGGCATCTAATTATATCAGGTATATCTCCAGATTTCTGAGATCTTCAGAAGAAAGACTTTGAAACCAAAGAAACTTTTAAATTGGCCAGTTTACAAAAATACAAAAATAGTTGTGTATTTAGCATGGTTTCCCAACCTGGAGATGGGTTGCCCCTAAGGGGGTATGTGGCACAGTACAGGAACAATACAGCAAGGAAGCTGTATGATCCTGGATCCACTTTAATCCCTCTGTAGAATCACAATGACTGCTTGTGGAGATTTGCCTATCTTTCATCTCTGCTGCTGCAGCAGTCTTCATGCACTGAGCCCCAGAAGCATCTGATTTTCTACAGGGCTGTGTGTCAGGGAGCAGCCCATTAACCAGAACTTATCTTCTCTGCTCCCATGACATTTGGCACAACCATGGGATCACGGGTAGCCTGGCTCAGCTGTGAGCCATGAATGGATGATCACCCAGTCTGAACAGCATGTAGCCTTCTGATGGGTAGCGAACCAAGGAGGAGGGAGAATCATCAGGGAAAGGAATATAAAAACTAAAAGTGCAGGGGGAGAGGGAGATCAGAGAGGAGAGATGGTAGCAAAGGACCAGTGTAGGGGTGCTTTATTGCAAGGGCGTGAGTTGAGTAAAGGATGGGAATTGGATTGTTAAGATTTTTGAAAGGCTGTCAGCTCACAAAGGGTATCGTTCAGCTGTATAGTCTCTTCTTGTTGGTAATCACTGTACAGGTTTAAGACAGTGTTTTGATTAAAAAAACAAAACCTACTAGTTTTTGCCAAAGAGTTTAATGGAGTCCCAAATTGCCCATTAATAAAAGATGGGTGTATCTGCAGGACTCCATACATGGGGCTCTGGCACAGTCATTTCTTCCTCCTATGGAATGTGTCCATTCATCAGGACAAAACCGTGTAGTAAACTATCCCTTCATGCGCCAGTCATCACTTTGAAAAATGATTTTTCTTGTTTATGACACTTCAAGAATTTCCTGAGCCTACAGCCATCGTTGTGGCTTGCAAGCCCACAGCTGTAACTTACCCCCATTCTTCACCCCAGCTCATGCACTGAGATATATAAAAGGTAAATCTCAGATTTCATTTGAGGGAAGGATGCAAGTTTCTAGTCCTCTTCCTTGCAATAAAACCTCGAAAACATAATTTGTTTGCATCTCTCTATATTCTTTGATGAAGGTTGAAAGGTGGTCACTGATCTTGACTAAAGATCACAGGTTATTCATATTCCCCTTCACGTTTACCAGCATTGACCTTTGCAATGACTGGAAAAACATGACCACAGGTCCAGTGATTTTTGGTAGGATCTCAGAGTAGTTTGTGGCTATGGGGGCTGTAGCATCTATACCGCCAGAGATGGCAGTTAGGGCAATCACAATTTCCAGCTAAGCCAGTCCTCTACTGAGCATCTGTGATGGCTTTTTGCCAGAAGAGGGAATATCTCAATGAGTTCCAGCGTGGTATAGTGAAATAGACACAGGATGGAGAACATGGGGCTCAAGCATTTTAATCAGAGTTCTGCAGATGACAGTTGAGTCATCTAACTCTTCTGCTTTAAAATGATGAAATGTTACTTACCTGCTTTATAGAGGGATGATCATGACTAGAGCTGGCACAAAAACTTGGAATTTCAAAAATTTTCTGTGAAACATCTATCTGTTTCTCATAAATTTTCATGAAAGTTTCATCCTGTTTTTTGGCCATCTCTGGTTGTGATGTTTTAGTAGTAGTATTTTTAAAGCACTATATGTGTTCTACATTTCACCATATACATACTCGCAACCCCGCAGTAGCTGAGGGCCTACTGGATTCCAGAATCCTACTTTATTGTCCCTTTCAAAATACTTCTAAATGTTTGCAGCTATGCACCAGTTGCATCACAAGCAGCTGGTTCCCCTTCTGCCCTGGGGGAGCCTAAAATCCAGCCCTTGGTCTCCCTCTTTTGGCACCTTTAATATAAAAGGAGTCAGATACATTTGGGGAGTATCTCAAAAAATCATCTTCCTAATCCTCCTCCAAATTCTTAGGGTGGTTCTGTGCATAGTAGTGTGATAAACTGGAGAGGAATTGACTCCGTTTTGGGAGGGCAGAACGAAAAATTGTGCAGGCCTCAACCAAAATGCTAAGGTAGGTAAATGCTACCTGTGTAGGTAGATGTCTGATGGCTTGCCCACTATGTGTTGTGAGTGGGAGAAATGTATACAGTATAATTTTTTTTCCCTTTCCTTTCCTTTAGGGGAAAATAGTTCATCAGAGTTTAAATATTATGAATTCCTTCTCTCAGAAGGTGAAAATACAATATGTACGCTCTCTGTCCGAAGATGTACGGTTTTATTACAAGAGATTAAGGAGCAATAAAGAAGATTTAGAGGCAGGAAAAAAATCAAAGGTTGGAAAGTTTTGTGTATTAGTACTAATAGGCAGTTTTTCTTTAAACGTAACACATTGATAATTTTGCAGTTATTCAGAGAATCAAGAATATCAGGGTTGGAAGGGACCTCAGGAGGTCATCTAGTCCAACCCCCTGCTCAAAGCAGGACCAATTCCCAACTAAATCATCCCAGCCAGGGCTTTGTCAAGCCTGACCTTAAAAACCTCTAAGGAAGGAGATTCCACCACCTCCCTAGGTAACCCATTGCAGTGCTTCACCACCCTCCTAGTGAAAAAGTTTTTCCTAATATCCAACCTAAACCTCCCCCACTGCAACTTGAGACTATTACTCCATGTTCTGTCACCTGGTACCACTGAGAACTAGATCCATCCTCTTTGGAACCCCGTTTCAGGTAGTTGAAAGCAGCTATCAAATCCCCCCTTCGTTCTTCTCTTCTGCAGACTAAATAATCCCATTTCCCTCCGCCTCTCCTCATAAATCATGTGTTCTAGTTCCCTAATCATTTTTGTTGTCCTCTGCTGGACTCTTTCCAATTTTTCCACATCCTTCTTGTAGTGTGGGGCCCAAAACTGGACACAGTACTCCAGATGAGGCCTCACCAATGCCGAATAGAGGGGAATGATCACGTCCCTCGATCTGCTGGCAATGCTCCTACTTTTACAGCCCAAAATGCCGTTAGCCTTCTTGGCAACAAGGGCACACTGTTGACTCTCATCCAGCTTCTCGTCCAGTGTAACCCCTAGGTCCTTTTCTGCAGAACTGCTGCCTAGCCACTCGGTCCCTACTCTGTAGCTGTGCATGGGATTCTTCCATCCTAAATGCAGGAATTTTTCTTTATTTTAGTCATCAGAGATGCTTACTTCATTTAATTGTTCTTGTACATTTTGCAGATAGCAAATATTTATTTTGATCCTGGTTTACAGTGTGGGAATCACTGTTATGTTGGATTGCCTTTCTTATCTAAATGTAAGTAATTTTCATTTTTGCAATTAAAATCTCAATGTATTCCCCCCCTTAATATTGAAGGGTTGTATAAAAGTATGGTTTTTGTTTTTTAGCTGAACCTAAAGTTCAGCACAGCTTAACGATGCAAGAAGATGCATGGGATTCTGATTGGGATTTGCATGAGAACTTGTTCAGAGTGTGGGCAGGAATCAGAGAGAACTCAGGTCATAGGTGAGTGTATATTTGCCCTGTGGCCTGTGAATCACTTGATTCTTTTTGTTTTGTGTTGCCTGTTTACAGTATTGAATTCTTGTGTTGCCAGAGAAGGGCAAGGAATAGTTGCTAGGTTTGTTCTTCTAAAAGAGTTTGAAGGGGGGCAAATGACATTTTCCTGAAGGTGCTATGTTTGGCTTAGGTCAGTGGTTATCAAACTTTTTTTTTTTCTGAAGGCCACTTGAAAATGCAGAGGGTCTTGGCGGGCCACTTAATGATCTTTCCAAATGTTGTTGGTACCGTTAGCGAACTATTGTAAAGCACTTCGGATAAAAGCGCTATACAAAAAAAACCCCTTAATCATTAACATTTTTTTGTTCTACAAATAAAAGCATACAACTCATATTTTAATATCAGTAGTCTTACCTTTCTAATGCGATGAATGTGCCCTCTCTTCCCCCACCATGGCAGCCCCTGAGCTGGGGCTGAGAAGGAGGGGGGGGGGTCTGTCCCTCTCTCCCCTGCAGCGACTGCGTCCGAGCTGAGGCTGGGAAGGAGAGCGGGGGTCTCTCCCTGGCAGCTGCAGCCCTGGAACTGAGGAAAGTCGCCTCTTTCTCTAGCCACCGCAGCCCTGCACATCCCAAATTCCCCCCACCCCCTCTTCTCACCCCACTGCCCTTTCCCACCTACCCTCTATTCCCTCCCCAAGGCCACCACCTCACCTTACATGTGCATCTTCTCCAGGGGCTAGGCACCTAATTAGTGGAGTCATGCCTGCACGGCTCCACTAATTAGGTGGGTGGCCCTTCATTCTCTCATATGCGGCCGCCCAGGTGTGCACCTTAGAGGAAACTATCCACGGACCACCTGAATGGAGCTCGCAGAGCACTGGTGGTCCATGGACCACAGTTTGAGAACCTCTGGCTTAGGTAAATCAACTAGTGTGAATTTGTAGTTGACCATCTTTCTTTGTAAACTAGAAGGCTAAAAGAAACCCCAGCTTACACAGTATTCCTAAAATATGTGGTATTGCTTGTGCAAAATAGCTGCTGTGCTTCTGTTTATCTAGATTGTCTCCTTTTGCCGCTGTACTGAGATTGCTACTTTTCAGTGGTGAATAAAGTAATCTTTTAGTTTTGTGTAAAGTATTTTGGGATACTTTTTTGAAAGGTGTTATATGGAGCGTGATAATGACTAAAAACATATTCAAACTAATGCCTAAGAAGTTGAACTGTTGTGTGGTGCTACTGTGCTCTGTTAAAAGCATCTGCTATATTTCATGCATGAAGTGGCTGCTTTTCAATGGTGGATAATATGTTCAATGTCTCAAGGGTATTGTGTGGATTAGTTAATGTTGGCAAAGTGCTTTTGAGATCCTATTTATTGTGATATCCATTTTAACTTTGATTTTATTAATGTTCTAGACTTTGTGAAAACACAAAAAGACTTAACATAGGTAATGAAATATTGCCATAGAACTATATCAACAGCCTAACAAAAGTGCCTGGCACATCGCTCAGAAAGCACAACAGTAACTCTTAAAGGAAGGGAAATATGACCCTGTCAGAATTCCCTGAAATTATCTACTTT
Source organism: Emys orbicularis (assembly GCF_028017835.1). Classification (NCBI taxonomy): domain Eukaryota; kingdom Metazoa; phylum Chordata; order Testudines; family Emydidae; genus Emys; species Emys orbicularis. Next base: position 247,740,981 of record NC_088683.1, read on the forward strand.
TTGCAGCTTACATTAAAGGCTAGAATATTTGAGGAAGAGGGAGAGAAATACAGGAAAACACATCTCCAAATAGTTACATGATGCAGTGAATGTGTAAAGCCCTCTAAATTCAGTTAAAGAAACAAATAATACAGAGAAACTTTAAACAAAGAATAGGGCGCGCTCGGTCTGAATACTGGGCAGACCTGACTGGTACTAAAGCCACGCCAACAGAAGGCCTTGGCTGAAGTGCTTGAGACCTATAGAACCCTGACTTTTTGTCCGTACCTCCAGTGCTCCCATCTGCCTACTGAATCTCCACACCAGCTAGTAAGTTTTATTTGGGTGTTGGGCTACTCTGTCCCTGACTGGGTGAGAATCTCTTTGGCCTGGTCTGATGACTCATCACACTTATCCTTGGCTAGGTCTACACTACAGCGGGGGTCCGACCTAAGATACGCAACTTCAGCTACGTGAATACCGTAGCTGAAGTTGCGTATTTTAGGTCGGCTTACCTAGCGGTGAGGACGCGGGAAAGTCGACCGCTGCCGCCGACTCCGCTGCCGCCTCCTGCCGAGGTGGATTTCCGGAGTCGACTGCAGAGCGATCAGGGATCGATTTTACCGCGTCTTCACCAGACGCGGTAAGTCGATCCCCGATAAACCGATTGCTACCCGCCGGATCGGCGGGTAGTGAAGACAAAGCCCTTCAGTTCCATTTCCTCCTTAAGCTTGTGCGCTGCACCTTTCAGCATGACCGTGGCGCTCAGAAGAGTGAGTGCACTGAGCAGCTGGGCCAGAGAAGGGACCATCACTGGGGCAAGAGGAAAACTGTATTAGGGATACAGAAAAATTTAACAGCTTAGTTCAGTTAGACTAGATGGCTAATGCCCTATCTCAAATTGGAATCAAATTGCAACTGGATCAGGGGACAAACGTATCCTCAGTACTGTCATCCCTAAGCATTCAAATATCATGACTCAGGCCTCATTAAATCATGAGGTTTAACATAAATAAATACAGATACTCTCCGGGTTGCACAAACCCGACTTACAGAAATCCGGATTTACGGAAAAAGTTCCGTACGCTTTTTTAAATTTATTTGCGTAATTGTTGGAGATACGTTCCCGATTTACACAAAACTCGACTTACGCAAGGCGTTCCGGAACGGAATGCTTGCGTAAGTCGGGGAGCTCCTGTTTGAGATTCTTTTCACTTACTTTCTGGATTGGACATTTAGGGTTCACTTGGGTCAGATTAAGATTTTTCTCTGCAGCCATGGGAGTTGGAAACTCTTCGTGAAAAGCTTAACTTTCATTAAAATCATCTGACTCCAGGATCTGGTGCTGAAGAACACCAAATATCCTGAGACTTGTGATAAAATGGTGGGAGTTGGCATTGCTGTAACATGGTTCACTGTGTGTCCTGTATTTATGACATAGACAGACTTTAACACAGTTTGTGAAGCCGTATAGCTGGAGCTATACCATATTGGACCAGTGTTTAAAAACAGCTAATGTTTATATAAGTAACTTTGCATATCCACTCATGGGTTTTAATACTGTTTGACCCTGTTCACACTGGACAGCCAAACAGTATTAGAAAAGGATTCAGCAGTAGCTGTTTACTCTAACTCCCTTTTTGCACCACTGTAGTCAGAGCCTTAGTCATGGTCTCACTACCATAAAACACCTTTGTAATAAAAGAATACTCTGGTAATTGAAGGAGGCATGGGAGGAACAAAACAAGAAAGCATAGAATATTCTGCATAGGTGTGACAGCACAGACAGTATGGTTGTGTTGTCCCTTTGTGCTGTGCTTTCCTTTTCTTATAACTGAAATAGCAGTAAGTACAGGTAAAGATCAAATGTTTGACAAAAGTAAAAATATATTGAAGAGTGGTGCATTCCAAAATAATTATACATTTTCTAGAGTGCATGGAAAGTTAACAAAATGTTGTTGTTTGTTAGGCTATCGACATTCCACTATCACAAGGTGGATTTTATAACTTTTTTTTTTCCCTAGATTGAGTGCCATGTTTGAAGTGGACACAGATCTCCAGAAGGATGTAATATTGAAAATCACAGCCGAACTGGCCTGGCCATCCATACTTGGTTCACCACGCCATTTAAGTTTTCCACTTACCAATACCAACAGCTCATCAGTAAGTGTGTGTGTTAATAGGATCATTTTACAGTGACACAGCGTAGTGTGAAATAGGTCTTAATATTTGGAAAAGTTTCACTACATTCACAATTAATATGAATGTAAATGTTTGTCAAATTGTTGCTTTTGTATTAGGAGGAAGAAATTCTTCTAGAAAACCCAGCAGATGTTCCTGTCTATGTTCAATTCCTTCCTTTAGCTCTGTATTCCAACCCATCATCTTTTGTAGACAAATTAATAGAGCGGTAAGTATTGTTTGGAATATTTAAACTCCTCTTGCTTTGATGCCAAATGTGCTACTTGCGGGGAGGTGAGGGGGAAATCAATGCAGTATTTATCAACAGCGGCTGTGTTGTAGAGAGAATTCAGAGCTTTAGTATAAATGGGAAATGAAAAGGTAAAGAAACTTTAGTACACTTTCATTGCCAGCCATCAGTTTGGGGCAAAGCTGGTGAGCTAAACAAATGCTTCAGATTTTCCTCTTTGGAATGCAGAGTGGAGAAGGGAGAGAACAAGCAAAATAAGAAAAATGAGTGGCCATTTTATCTGTGTAGTCTTCATTACAGTCATCTTAATATAAATCCTGTGCTTTTGGTTAGTGTTGAAATCCAGAAATTATTTGAAAGTGTTATAAAGGCCATATTGTCAATTATGTGAATTTCATAAATACTTGTACATCCTATCTCACTGTAATATAGTTTGGTAAGAAGTATATGTTTATATTTTAGGTTTAACTTGAGTAAGCCAACAAATTTCAATTTGAGGACACTAGAATTCCAGGTTTCCAGAAACTCTGTAAGTTATTTTAAAACACTTTCTTCTTTTCTAATAGTTTTTACATAGCCAAACAAATATTGTATAATAAAAATACAGCCATAAAGTCTTCAAAGTTATGACTGGCGTGTGATGTTTGTTGGATATGTTAATGGAAATTGCAGAGCAGTTTTCCTGCAAGTCTGGTGTGTAATTCAAATTTAACTTTTTTTTTTCTATATGTTTATTCTTTTATGTAATTATAGAACTTAAAGATGAAAAATATCTGGCTTATTTTATTCATCCCCTTACTGATATATAAGTATTCCGTACAGTATATTCTTGGATGCTAGTTTTAAATACCCAGGTGGTGGGGCATCTGTCACTTCACTTTTCATTCAGAATTTTTTGACAGTCTTAATTTTACTTGTGATCCCCCCTAAGCAGATGTTCTCCTTGAGTGTATAAACACTTATTCTTTTCCCTCCAATTAGTCAGTTTTTAGTTAAGCTATACCTTGTTACTTATTTCAGAGTTCTCAACCTTTTTCTTTCTGAGGTCCCCCCCAATATGCTATAAAATCTCCATGGCCCACCTGTGCCACAACAACTGTTTTTCTGCATATAAAAGCCAGAGACAGCATTAGGGAGGAGCAAGTAGGGCAATAGCCCAGGACTCCACACCACAGAGCGCCTCGCAAAGCTAAGGTGCTCAGGCTTCAGCTTCAGCCCTGGATGGCAGGGCTCAGGGCCCTGGGCTTCAGCCCCATGCGGTGGGGCTTCGGCTTTCTGCCCTGGGCCTCAGCAAGTCTAATGCCAGCCCTGCTTGGCAGGCCCCCTGAAACCTGCTTGTAGCCCCTCAGGGGGCCCGGACCCCTGGTTGAGAACCACTGACTTATTTTATTATCGTCTCATAAATCAGTGCTTTCTTACAGTAAGATCAAGATCAGGAAAAGGTCACTTGAGAAATTCTTAGAAATTTTAGATTTGTGTTCTCCTTTTACATTGGTAATACTTAGCCTGTCTACCTCAAAGTGTGTTCTGAAGATTTAATAATTGTAGAGCACTTTGAAGATGTGAAGCACTATATAATTGCAAAGTAATAATATTAGCGTTAGAGATGCACATGAAACAACCCCCTGAATACCTTGTCCTCTGAGGGGTTTAGGAACCCAGGTGAGTGTTTTGTAGCTCAGATTGCGCATGGTGAATAATCCAGTTGCACCACTTTGAAGTTGGTAATAAATATAGGATTTTTTTGTGCTGTAGATCTTTTGTTTTTCTGTTAAAGGCTATGATAGCTTAAAAATTAAAAATAACAAGTGTTGCATATCAACTGGTGGCAGAATAGCAGCTGCAGCTGCAGCCTGTTCTTTTTGCCTGATCAAACTCTCATTGACTTAAGACTATTTGTATCTTACCAGATACTTGAAGGGAACTTCCAGTTCATGGTGGACACTCTTGTGAATAAATGTTTGTTTGTATTTTTAAAAAAACAACACCTTTTTTTCTGTTACCCTTTAAGTCTAATAGAGAATTAGAAGACTTTAACTAGGCTAATTAAATATTTAAACAACTTCATCAGGAAGCACGTTTTGATATAAGAATTTTTTAGAAAATATAGTTTGTATGTACTCCGTGGAATGTATGAAAAATTCCCTATTTTTAAAAAGTGGTTTTTATTTTTCATTGTCTTAAGGTTCAGCCATTGCAGAGCACTACAGGATTTGCAGAGGGTCTGTCTCGACATTCAGTTTTAAACATAGTTTTAAAGCCTGGAGAGCGAAAATCTGTCAAAGTAAAATTTACTCCAGTTCTTAATAAGACTGTTTCATCATTAATTATCATCAGGTATGGTAGGTCTCTGAATTAGATTTGAGTTAATTAGGTTCTTATTTATGTGTAGGTTACACATTTGACACTTGTGACCAATAAATTGTCCCATTGTTTCAAGATTAATTGTGGAATCTCCAGGTTTGGAATGATGGATTTAGTTTGTATACATTACACTATGATTTACAGTGGTCAAAGGGGCATTCAGTTCATATCTTCAAATATTTCATGTATTGCCAATATGTTTTCTATATTAAGATGTTTAGATTCTTTTCAAGTTCATCTGTACATTTTGTATTGAAAGTAGGGACTTGTCAAACACTATTTTCCTAAAATATTTTTTGAGAAGTCGAGAGTTTTGTTTGAAAGAAGCATGTAGGAGCTTTGCAGTTCTAAGTGTTAATCATAAAATTTTATTATAACTAAATCATGAGTTTCTTCACTGAAGTTTAGTATGCTTTGTGTTGGTTACTGCAGCCCCTAACCTGCAAACACTTATGCGTGGGAATTGTGAGTGAGATTACTCATATACATAAGACTGTTCTAGGATTGGGATGTAATGTAATATAGTTTGTGAACATGTTTGTGAGAGCAGTGGAGTGCATATTTATTTTGCTAAAAGTTTCTTCTTTCCCCTATTCTCTTTATACAGAAATAATTTGACTGTAATAGATGCTATAATGGTACAAGGCCAAGGAACAACTGAAAGCCTGAGGGTTGCAGGCAAGCCTCCGGTTCCAGGAAGTTCATTACGTTTTAAGATCACTGAAACATTATTAAAAGACTGTTCAGAAAGTGAGTATTCTATGAAGACCTATTACACTGAACAGAAAATCTCATGACATCTGATATACACAACTACGAATATCTGCAGTAACTAGAAAATATCACTTTCTTGTTTTATAATGCCTAGATGAAATGAATCTCTAAAAATATGTAAAATGTGTGAACTTGTGGCTGATGTACCATGACAGATATTGTATTTCACTATACAAGCAATATTTCTGAGAATTTTTTTTTATTTTCATAGTGTCTTGGGCATTTTGTCATTGTAAACAGATTAATTAGGAAATGTAAACATACAGATGAAGGTCTGTCCAACGTTACTGTAGTTTAAAGTGATGGATACTAGAGGCTATATAACCTCAATTTTTAAGAGCAAAAGAGTGAAGACAGACAAAAGTAACACAGCCCACTACAATGGCCCTGGATCTCTCAATCGGAGAATAGGTGAACCAAAGCAGCAACCAGCCCTCTGTCTTCCTGAATCCTTTAGCAGCCCTCAACGCGAACAGTTTGTGCAGGGGGCAGGGAAGGGAGAGGGTAGAGGAATTGGGGCTGAAGAACTAGTCAAGAAGATTTGGCCCTCAGCCTTTGCCAGAGATCCATAGTATTTCTTCATGGATGGTCAGCCAAACCCTTCTCCATTGAGTGATGTGTAGAAAACTCAGTTGAAGTTGAAAACTCAGATCCTACCTCTAAACATGTGCCTCACATTGGTTTTCCACTAGCAGTGTAAATTCTTAAAAGGCCATATTCCTCTTAATGATGCTGACTTCAATGTCTTTGATGTCATCCATGAGCTTTATTTTCGGGATAGAAAAGAATTTAGTGTTAGAGTACAGATAATACTACACATACTATCTGAAAGTAATGTTTACAATGTTCAGTTAAATGCTGCTAGTATAGGAACTGCGTACAGAAGAAACGTAGACACACTGATGAACAATAGCTTACACCACTACACAGTTGGGGAGCAGGTTTGTTATAAGCAATATTAGTCTCAATAGAGTAGCTTTCTCCAGGTTTTTTGTGAGGGAATAATAGATGCTCTGGAATTGGACAAAAACCATTCTACTTGACAGCCATCTGACACTGCTTGCAGAGACCTCTGTTTTAACATCTTGTCCAAAGGTCAGCACTTCGACCACCCACCACTTCCCTGATGCATGTATTTCCTAGTATCACTGTTGGGCTTAAAGTGAGGATGGTACTAACAGAACTTTGCAAGCATTTTTTGTAGATAATGAATTTACTGCACTATAGTGGCTTAACACAGTCCTAATTGCATTGTTCTATATCTTTTTAGAAATGAAATTAAAAGAACCAAATTTCACACTGAAAAGAACATTCAAAGTGGAGAACACAGGGCAGCTTCAGATTAATGTGAAGTCCATGGAAATCAGTGGATATACATGTGAAGGATATGGATTTAAAGTTGTTAACTGTCAAGAGTTTACACTAAGTGCCAATGCCTCTAAAGACATTGTCATATTGTAAGTACATTGTTGAAGAGTGAGGCCATTTTCCTCATGTAGATCATTTGAGAATACTCTTACGTTAGAAAATGTATGTACAAAGCTTTACTCAGTAAGAAATCGGTGTTGATTAAATCCTTTTTTTTTTTTTTCATTTAAACTTTGAGTTGCTTAATTTTCTTCTGTATGAACAAAAATTGTGACACTTCCTTTCCTTTCTAAAAGTGGAACAAACAGGTTGTAAGAACCTATAAAAGAGATTTCACAGCTGAGTACAGTGTTGTATTTACTGGTCATTAAACAGTTTGCTGTAAACTTGGAACTGTATAAACAGATGCATATTAAGACAACTTCATTCAGGATATTGTAGAATATAGACATAGATTAACATATCCTTTTGGTTAATTGCAGTGTGTACTGAAAAGGATCCATCTCTGTATTATGAGTGCCCCGATCATCATGTACAGCATTTTATCCCTGCAGGCTTTGTGTATGCTGCACTGACTGAAATTGTAGTGGGTGTTTTAATCAAGAATTGGCTACAGAAAGGACCCTCTGCTCCAAAAATGATCTTGGGCCCTGATTGTATTTAATGCTTCTTTTGTATACTAATTGATTAGCCTTTACTAAAAATTCATAGAATTTAAGACTGTAAAAGGAGCACTCTAATTAAGTAGCCTGGCCTGCTGCATGACATACGCCATAGGATTTCACCCATGAATACCTGCATCGAGCTCAACAATTAGTGATGGGACTACAGCATAGCTTTCTAGAAAGATATTCAATCTTGACTTGAAGATGAAGTGACAAAGTTTCCACTTTTCTTGGTAATCTGTTTCATTGCTTAATTACTGTCGTTCTTAAATTTTGCATTTTTTGCATAATTTTAGTTTGATTTTTTTTCTTAATGAAAAAAATGGGTCCAAATTTAATTCCAACCATTGTATCTAGTTGGCTTCATCTGCTAGATAAATCTGCCCTCTGGTATTGGCTTAATTCTAGGCCTTCCCTCTTATTGAATATATTCTTTCTGTGTATGTACTTAGAGACTGATTTCATTGTCTCTTAAGCTACTTGAATAATATCCATAGGTACTATTTGGCTAAGGTGTCTGGGAGACTAGTGATCATCCTACTGATTCAGTCAGTTTCAGCAAACCTCCTCAGTCATTGCAGTCGCTATTATCTTTTTAAAATACGAAAAGGATGAATAATGCAAATTATTTAGAACTTAAAACTGTCTTACTGGATTTAGTCTTAAAAAATATGGACAGGTATAACCATCTGCATTTACTTTTTCAGGTTTACACCAGATTTCACTGCTTCCAGAGTCATTCGTGAACTGAAGTTCATTACAGCAGGAGGCTCTGAATTTATATTTGTATTGAATGCATCTCTTCCATATCATATGTTAGCAACATGTGCAGAAGCCCTGCCCAGACCCAATTGGGAGCTGGCACTGTACATAATCATCTCAGGAATAATGAGGTATGAGTTGCTTGTACCTGCATAATGTACATGGAGTTGTCTGAGTTTGAATACAAAATACAAAGGGTAGATGCTTCGATTTTAGTATAATTTAGGATACATTTTGTATACAGTGCAATTGGTAATTGATGTAAAATAATGTGTTCTGGTAAGATGAAGTTAAGAACAAACAGGTGCAAGCTACTGTGGATTTTGTGCTAACACCATGGTGTTGGGAATTCTAACTTTCTGTGAAAAACTAGTACAAAATACAGCATATGTTTGTCCAGAACATCTTTGCTAAGATCAAATATTGTACTCCTATTAACCATGATGATGTGTGATTATTTATAGCTGTAACTAAGCCAGACTTGAACTAAGTTGGGGATTGGTCCTGCTTTGAGCAGGGGGTTGGACTCGATGACCTCCTGAGGTCCCTTCCAACCCTGATATTCTATGATTCTATGATAAGTTATGAATTGAGGCAACGTTGTTAAACATGGCTTCTTTTGGAGGTGAGAAGTCACTCTTCCACAGCGCAGCACCTTAGGGAGATATGAAACAGTGACTTAGATGAGTTTAGCAGCAAATGCCTTTTGAATGATTTAATTCTGCTGCCATCTTTATATGTGATAGACAGCTGGTGATACTAATAATGGAATTTCTGAGAACCTGGAGGGCATTATTGAGTCATATGTAAAACATTTAAAATAGAGTACCATCAGTTAGTGAGGTTACATAGTAGCATATGAATACACCGGACAACAAAGCACATTTTGCTAGGCAGCGTACAAACACGTAGTGAGATAGTCCCTTCCAGGAAGAGCTTACAATCTAAATAGACAAAACAAAGAATGTAGCGGGAGAGAGAGGTGCACACTGAGGTGAAGTAAGTTGCTCAAGGTCACAGCTCAGATCAGTGGCAAAGCTGGGTGTAGAACCTGGGTCTCCTGACTTTCAGTCCAGTACCTCCCCCAAGAAATATTGTAGTTATAAACAGAAATGAAAATAAATTTGTTTTGCAGTTTCACTGTATTGAAACACTACTGACTGAGTATAACTAAAATATCAACAGTAAAACTGTAAAAATAAGAATTGAATGATGGAAACATGGAAACAGAAGAAAAATTATTTTTTTTACTCAAGCAACAGTGTGTTATATAAACACACAGATGCACTCTTTTTTTCTCCCAGTACAATCACTTGATGTGTGTATTCAATAGTACTTTTAGTCTGCACACTAAATCTGTTGACAATATTTTAGTCCATCTAGTATGTTTTAATTACTCAATGGCATTTTTAACGCAAGAATTAAAATTTCTTCAGTTTTCTGTGCATTAAATCAGATGCTAACCTATGCTCCTCCCCTCATCTCTCTCCCTCTTCCCCCAGTGACAGTGTGGTTTTGACAGGAAACAGTAGCTAAGGCCAAAATTCTGCCCTCTTATATAGAGTATTGATGAACTTATCTGGAGATGTTTCCCTATTGTTTGATTAATCTGTTTTCCTTAACTCTTTTATCGCATCTTGGGTGTAAAAATTTTTTGTGAATTGGTACTTCATTTCACTCAGTGGAAATATCAAGAAGCTGTCAAAAATTTGGAAGAAGGAGACGAGACCATGCTGATTGAAACAAGTTAACTTCTGCTTCAGAAGCTTATTTTTTCCATAATTTTTTGGTTTGGGGATCACATCTATATCTTGTCTTTGTACTTTAATTGTAACTCCCATAGTAATATGTGTACATTGAGGGGTTAAATAGGTGTGTGTGTCATGCTGGGATTTTGCTCTTTACAGCAACCTATAAAATTGCTTTTTTGGGTACTGTTCACCTTTTAGCTTTCGATTTGTTGGCAAAAGATGCATCTTCTTTGCCTTGTAGCATTCAGCCTCATCACCCCTAAAACGACAACAAAATTAATGCTTTTTTTACTTCTATTCCCTATAGTGTACTCTTTCTCTTGGTAATTGGAACAGCCTATTTAGATGCTCAAGGAATTTGGGAGCCATTCAGGAGGCGCCTGTCCTTTGAGGCATCAAACCCTCCCTTTGATATGGGAAGGCCATTTGATCTCAGGAGAATAGTTGGAATTTCATCTGACGGAAAGTAAGTACACACACATTTGAACAAGGCCACTTGGAAAGGAACATTTCTTCTAGTACAGGAGACTAATCAAGGCCACCCTCCTAACAAAAGGGGCTGGTAATTTAGCAATAACTTAAGAGGGCATCCAAATAGTGTGGGGAGGGTGGAGGAATTCCTACTTTTTTGTGAAAATCAACATAGTAAATTACATACTACCTGTTAGAAAAACAGAGAGTGTATAATGCAGCAGACTGGGGCAAAAGTGTCTCTCCTTAAAGCTCTCTGCCTAGGGCAGAAGTAGTCAATAGGCGGACCGCGGGCCAAATCTGGACCGCCAGATACTTTTGAACAGACTGTGAAATCTTTTTATTTACTACTTGTTATTGTTGTTGCAATGTGAAAAAGGTTTCTCTGGAGTCTGGACCTTGACTATACCTTTGCAAAAAATAGACCACCTTTGGCCTCCTAGGGCTTTATTTGAAAAAGAAACTCCCCACACCAGTATTCCTTCTCACATGTACTATGTGTTGTTGCTGTGATTTGTCCACAAATGTAAATAAGCAAGTGAATAATGGATATTAAGTATTACTAACTTGTCAGTTGAGCTTTAAGGGAGTTTTCATGTTACATTTCTGTGATAAATAAGCCAAGAACTGTGTAGCTCAGGATTACTAATTGATGTAATAACTCTTCTTATGTAGAGGAATATACACTTACTGTATATTTGAACACACTTGCTCTTCTTCCAGCTTGAATGCACTTGGATCGGACTCTAATCACAGTTCCTCCAGAGGAATCTATGGAGCAGGTGGTTCCTCATCACGATCCAGTGCAGGAAGTCATAAGCAATGCAATCCAACAGCACATCTGCACAGCAATAGAAATTCAGCTGATATTGAAAATGTCAAATCTAAAAACAATTCAAATGTTGCTAGCAGGACTTCCCTACAGACATCTTCCACGCAGTCATCTAACAGAGGAGGTCCCCTTATCCTGGATTCAAGTGTTATAGCTCAGAATCATACAGCAGGCAGAAGATCCAGAGGGGCAAAGCAGAACCAGCAAACAAACCAGCAACATGCTCAAGTTCTCTTAGAGCAGCATTCACAACAGCCAACACCAACAGTGCCTCAGCAACAAGAGCAACAGACTGAAAGTTCTTTGCCACAATCACCACTTCTTAACCCTTCACACCCAGAATGTACCAGCAACACAAGGCACAGCTCAGAGGATTCAGATATCACTGGTCTGATAGAAACTATGGACAAAGAGTTTGACCACCCAGAGTCCCCTTCCCCAGATGTGTTTACAGAGCAGCCCCCATCTCCAGTAACAAAAAACAAAGGTAATACAACTCTGCTTTGCTTAATGATACGGGTGGCACATTATGACAGCCAAGGAGTGAGTTTTGAACCAGTAAATGTAAAGGTTACAGTTTCATAGTGTTGTAAGCTGCTAACTTCTCAGCTGTACCAGAGCTTCATGCATGATCCTGAGTAGGGTTCATACACTTCCTTTCTGTCACTTGATAATACTGGAATTGTCCATTCAACATTGGATAAACTTTCTTTTGCAAGTTTTATATGAAATAGGTTTTTACTGAAAACCGATGTGTATATATTTAGAAATCTTTTAAAATTCTTCTTCTTCTGGCTTCAGTCCTTTTAGCCTACATTAGTTTTGGGAAAGTGGGGGTGGTTGCCCTAGTTTATTATGAAAACTGAAAAGTGGGGGATCGTGAATCAATACAGTACTGTCCGAATGGAATTCTTCATGCCTAGCACTTGCAGTTGTGACAGAAAATCCTTGATGTTAGGAGGTCGACAAGTTAATAAATGGCACCTGCTTGATTTTATTTTTTATAAAGTGTGTTAATCTTGAAGCTAGGGTGCCTGTAGAGTTGTTTATATGTGCACCTTTTGATTTCTCAAATCCTCTTGAAGTACATACATCATGTGTTTTGATTTTAGACAATTTTCAAAACAAATTTTGAGATTCTTAATAGAAATTTATCCTCATGCTGTAAATATTTCGTTAGTGTAGCTTTTGATTACACTGATTGTCCAAAACTGTTTTCTAATTAGCCAGTTGAGTCTAACGCACACATCTCTGATGGGTCACCCTAGTTACAAATTTAAATCTAGTATTCTTTTTAGTGGTTTGTTTGGTTTGGGTTTTTGGGGGGAAGTGGGACTCATTTAGGCAGTTTTGTTTACATGGAATATTGCTGACGCCTTTCATACACACTATATAAAATTCATTAGAGATGGACGTAGGTGGGGGAAGAGAACAGAGGATACGGTTAGAAACCCTAAAATGACTGTGTAATCACAACAGATAAAGCAATTTTAACTTGTATTGTAATGATTAAAAAATACAGCATAGTAACACAACATTGTTATGGACAGATGGTATTAAATATTCCTGATGGATGCAAAGTGTTGGCTGTGCTTATGAATGAGATGCATCTAGGATTCCAGCAGTATCAGGATCTAGTGGAACTATAGAGACTATACTTTTTATTTCTTAAGACTTGGAAACAAAATTGTTGTGTCTTTTAACAAATGAATGGCTAGTATGACTTAACTACCATTTTCATATCTGGTTCCTGGTTGGAACAATTCTCAGCAATTTGTATATTGGAAGATTATCTTAACATATTTAGGACGAAAATAGTTGTTCCTAAATATTGCGAGAGCTGGTTATAAAGTTTTTATTTACCCATTTTTCAAGCAGTATGCACTGCGTAATCACTTGCTAGTTTGTTGTCTAACAGTTTCAGCAGAAGTCTAAATGAAGTTAGAACATTTCACATAACTCCTAATGAATCATTTATAAGACAGATGTCCATTTTTTCTCTTAACTTTTTCCTAATTCTAAATACCTTCAGATAAGTCCGTACTTCTATAAAAAGCATCCCTTTAGTAGCCTTGGTCATCTCGGCTTGGGAGTGAGGCTATATTGGATGCTTTTATTTTTTTTCTTTGCTTTCAGACAAGCAGTGTTATGGTGTTAACTTTTCATCTTCCCAAACCAACAAAATGCATTTATATATAAAAAGCCCTTCATCCTTAGAAAAGTCTACACAAAACTAATATTTACTATACAGTTTTGAGTTCTACAATTCGAATGATAAAAGCTCAGTGCAATACATGATAAAACTTGTCCATTTCCAATCTCCCTCTAATACACTTTTTAAAAAGATTTCTTTATTGAGATATTTGCTTCATCCATTAGGACTTGGATTTTAAAAAATTGGGGCCCGATTCTTCAAGCAGTTGTGCATGTAACTATGCATGTACCCAAATGTTTGCATAATCAGCCTCTTACGAAATAAAATTTGTGACATGGTATCTAGCTAAGGAGTATCACTTTTGTAAAGTCTTGCGGCAGCTGTTTCTCAGTCTATAAACTAGTCCATCAGTGATAGTACACCAGGGGTCAGCAACCTCTAGCACGCGGCTTGCCAGGGTAAGCACCCTGGCGGGCCGGGCCAGTTTGTTTACCTGCCGCGTCCGCAGGTTCGGCCGGTCGCAGCTCCCACTGGCCGTGGTTCACCGCTCCAGGCCAATGGGGGCGTCGGGAAGCGGTGCGGGCCGAGGGATGTGCTGGCCGCGGCTTCCCGCTGTCCCCATTGGCCCGGAGCGGTGAACTGCGGCCAGTGGGAGTCATGATCGGCTGAACCTGCGGACGCGGCAGGTAAACAAACTGGTCCAGCCCGCCAAGGTGCTTACCCTGGCAAGCCGCGTGCCAGAGGTTGCCGACCCTTGTAGTACATTCTCAAAGTGTGAAGTTTGTTTGTGAAATATCAGGACCTTGTCTGATTTTGTTACATGAAATTGCACAAGAAAAAATACAGGAATTTTTTTGTCGTAAGTATAATTTCGAGAGGTTATATCCAAGAGAGCAATTTCATCACCTAAAATTATATAACTTCTCTGTATGCGAAAGCTTAGGAATGTTAGCACAGACACTTCAGGTTGATAGGACTAGATTCTGATTTGTTAGCACCCATGAAAACGTGTTGCTTTGGGAAATCCTGATTTTTTTTTTTTAACAGTTCACTGGGTTTATTAGTGTGAAAGATGCAACTTTTTGAATGTTTGATTTTGTTCAAATGTTTATGTAGGATTGATCAAATACTGTTGTATCCAGAATGTGTTGTTACTAACATTGAAAAAAAAATCAAAATAGAGAAGTTAGTTCCATTATAGATAAACCAGACTCTTACAGGTGTCTTACAGTATTTTAGAGAGCATTATCAGAGTGAAAATGTGTATTAAACAAATTTTCGTACTTATCCTAGAGAGATAAAGTAGGTGAGGTAATGTCTTTTATTGTACCATCTTCTGTTAGTGAGAGACAAGCTTTTGAGCCACACAGAGCTCTTCTTCAGGTCTGGGAAAGGAACTCCCAACCTTACAACAAAAATGCAAGGTTGAACAGATTGTTTAGCATAAGTAATTATTACTTGTATATTGTAATGGACCATTCAAGATAGAGTGGCCTGTTAAGATCTCTGGAGTCATAGGACAAAAAGTGGGGGTTAGTGGATAAGCCATAATAAGTTGGTCCAATAAAAGATATTACCTTACCTAACTTGTCTCTCTAATATCCTGGGACCAACGTGGCTACTGCATACTTACCTACCCTACTAATAACTTACTATAAAAATGAATGGAATTTTTAAACATTTATCTGGTGACTAGACTTTCCCAGCTTCAGATTCTTGTGCCCCAACACAATGAAGCAAACAGTACAAGGGTTATTTTTGTTAAAAGTATTGTTTACAGTCAACATTTTTTCATTTCATGAAAATATTTCAAGTCATCTAAGGTTTGCTAAGTTTTAAATGAATTACTCTAAGGTTTGATAAGTATGTGTGTCTTTACAAAACCCAAATTTTTGGGCCAAATTTGACCTAGCTCTTTAAATTACCCATTTAACAAGGTCTCTTGTAACAAATCAATAGAGATTTCATTAGTTAATGTACATCTGTTAAAGAAGCACAGTCAACTTGAAATCTACTTTAAAAAAAAAAAAAGTTCAAGGTGGTTTCATATACACCTGATCTTTAGTTCCCCTACCAACTTTTCTATTTTTTACGTTAACGTTTTTCTGAACATGAGACACTGATAATGTGAGCCAGGCTTTTAATGGTATTTAGGTTCCTAAATATGCAGTTTTTAAATAATTTTTTTTTTAAATTAATGGAGATATCCTATCTCCTAGAACTGGAAGGGACCTTGAAAGGTCATCGAGTCCAGCCCCCTGCCTTCACTAGCAGGACCAAGTACTGAATTTTGCCCCAGATCCCTAAGTGGCCCCCTCAAGGATTGAACTCACAACCCTGGGTTTAGCAGGCCAATGCTCAAACCACTGAGCTATCCCTCCCCTCAGTTAGCTACCTAGTTGAATTTTCAGAAGCACTTATATGGATCTTTAGGCATCAGAATACCTTTAAAATCTGTCCTTATTTAGTTTGTGCCTTTGACAAAACTTTGTCTACAGACATAGCTAAAAATGAGAATTTCCCCCCCAATCTTAGTAACTAATAACAAAAGCGGGGAAATTTCCTGAGAGAAATGTAATTTTTTAAACGTAGACTGTTTTCTTCCAACCATTGTTGGCTGCTAGAATGAACCTTGCTTGATGTGTAACTGTGTATTTTTCAACCTTCTCAATTGTGATAATGAATAGCCAGATCTAGAAGGAGGAGAAGTCAATCATTAGGTTTGCAAAAATGTTTAAATATATTTCCTGAAGGTTTCTACTAACTATTTTACAGTCTAATGCTGAAGAACATGTTAGGAGCAATAGCTTCTCAGACGATATGTGGATTTAAAATGAATTTTTGCAGTGTTTTTTAACAGTTTAACTAATGGTTTTTAACTTTTATACCCAGAAAAATAGAAGTTTAGCTTATAGGTACAGACTGTGCGCGTACAGCTTTGCACAATGGGGCTCTCTTCACAACTACGTGTCTTCAGGGTCAGAACCTTATTTTGTGTAGTATTTTTCATATAACTTTTGTTCCAAAAAGTTTTACACAATTAAGTATGGCAACAACCATTATGAACCAGATTCAGTTCCAACATAAGCAGACACAAATCTCAATGGAAATTACACCCATTTACAGTAGAGCTGAATTTGGTCTTCTCTCAAATAAAATATTAAAAACAAAACAGCAGTGTATAGACAATATGGCTTATAAGTGAATGCATTTAGTCTTAAAGCCAGCATCTAAGGAGGATCTTATTAAATGGTATTGTAGTGGATGGCTGGCAGAAAGTAGTAAGGGAATAACTAGAGGTAATGGCGAGAGAAGCCTATAGATCAAGATGAAGGTGTTTAAAAACAAAACAAACAAATCCACACCTGTTGCTCAAGTTGCTCCATATTGATGTTCTTTATGATGTTAACTCATTTCCCTTCCCCAAGAGTCCAAGACATACCATTGTATTTTGTCTACCAAGAGTCCTGGCAGGATTTTGATAGATCTATAGATGATGCTCCTTTGAACCTATCCCCCCAGTAAATTTCTCTGAGCTCAGGCACCTTCAACCTGAAATTGAGAGAAACCAAAAAGAAATAAGTATATTTAAATGTAATTAGCTCCTCTTTATATATAGATTTGTTGTAGAGACTGGTGGGTGATCTTAACTGTTACAACTAACTTTATAGATAAGTCTATGGATTTTTTAATACATTTTTCCTGTTTTGTCCTGTAGTAACATTCAAAACATTTGGGCTTAAAATGTAGGACATAAAATTTAGTTTTAAGTATTAAAATTTAACTTAGAGAGAACAAAATATGCTGAAGACAGATTGATGTTTAATCTGTATCCCCCGGCATACTTGTTACATCCTCTCATAAGAACCTTATAATATTTTTAAATACTCTCCATCAAATTACTGCAGTTCTCAAACAAACAAAAAATGCACGACTGAAGTCTGCAGAGCAGTTCCATTTCTCATTTGTCTGTTAAGGTGATAAAACTTTCATAGTGATTTCTAAAGTGATTGTTGTCAAAATCAGTCTTAGATGGTGAAATTCTAATACTAAACGTTAAGGAATTCAAACCGAACTCCAGTCACATGGTAGCAAAGAGTCACCGAGGAGAACTATGTATGCCTAAGTGGCCAGTGTCTGTAGAAGGTGGGTAATGTTGGTAGGATCTGCGGGAGTAAACGTATGAGTGTTAGTATTGGTCAGAGTCCTTTAGGTTTGACATGACATTTTATACCACTTCACTTCATCTAAATGACATATCAGCAAAAGTCTGAAGTTGCACTTTTAGCCACCCTATGAGAGAAAAGATGAAAATGCTATGGCAGTCCAATTCTCCTTGAACTAAGAGCTGCAGCTGGCTTGGGAGTCTTAGTGATGGATTGTTTTTCAGTGCACAAAGTGGTGCAAAACACTCCCAGTCTTGAGCACAGCTGCTAATAATCTAGAGCTGCCCTTATCTCCCTAGGGAAAGGGAAACCGTTTCAGCGCAAATCTAAACCACCGAAGAAGAGGGAGGAAAAGGAGAGAAGAGGAAAGGGAAAGCAACAGGAGGATGAACTGAAAGATTCTTTGGCAGATGATGACAGTTCTTCAACCACCACAGAAACCTCCAATCCAGACACAGAACCACTCCTGAAGGAGGTACAGAATCATTAAAGAGAGGGAAGGGTACTCTTCTCAGATACGTAGTGGCTCACCTAAGTAGAAAGCATAGCTTTGCTCTTGACACACATTCATTTGTAGTGGGAGCTGCTACTTATTCTGTGTTCGCTGATGCCAAGGATAGTAATAAGCAGCCTGTTTCCAAATCTCTCTGAGAAATAAAGGGATTCTTCCTTCATAGAACAGAGAATTAGAACATGCTTACATCACTAACTTGTTTCACTCACGGGGCCAAATGATGCTAGGGAATCAACTACAGCGTCTCAACCACTGGTATATTGGTCAAATGGTCATGATAATGGTTTTGTCTCAAAACATGCATTATGAAACCAAAATAAAACTAATTGGGGAGAACAGAAAGCCAGAGCCAAATTTAGGCATGTTTTTAATGTGATGAATTTGTTGCAGCTAGAATCCTGCTGTTTTGAAAGCAAAACTGGTTTAAATACATGTTAAAATATTTAGGATTCGGTTTGATCAGTTTTTGCTTTGCAAGATGGTTAGTCATTAATTTGACAGTGTAATTATATCACCTTAGTCATAAAGCACAGAGGGTTTGTAAAATGAGAGAGAGGAAATAACTCAAATGGTGAAGTTGCTTGAACTTGCTATTTCTTTGCTTAAGAGCATCCTATCTAGTTGAGATATGGAACCATTTCAGTTTTGGGAAGTCTGTCAAATGCAGCCCAGGTCATCAATGACAGAAAGTTACCATCCTCTGATGACTGATCAGTGACTTATACGAACTGAGTTGTCCATCTCCGTCCAAAGTCCATAACCAGCATCCTTTTTAAC
This sequence comes from Emys orbicularis, assembly GCF_028017835.1. Classification (NCBI taxonomy): domain Eukaryota; kingdom Metazoa; phylum Chordata; order Testudines; family Emydidae; genus Emys; species Emys orbicularis. Next base: position 247,759,990 of record NC_088683.1, read on the forward strand.
AGTCTCACCAAAGGTCTGAATGAACATGGAGTTGGAACTACCCTCATGTTCCTAGAATGGCCCCCCAAAATCAGGTTTGAAGTACATTAGTAGGGTAATCTGAGGAAGTTTGCACTGCTGCTGCCCATCCTGTACTATTTTTGTGGATAAGCAGAGACTGAAATCCTCTAGGAAGGTCAACCACCTTTTGATAGGCATCACTTTTGGGATGGAGGGGGATGGCCACTATTGAGTGGTGAAATGTTATCATCCATTATGCAAATTGCTCACAATTGTTGATGCCATTTTCTCTCTCTGGTTTTTATTGAAGCAGGATCCTTCAGTTACTGTTCTTAATGTTTTCTATGTTACCGTGTGTTGGCTTTTGTAGGAACCAGAAAAGCAAAAGGGAAAACAAGCCATGCCAGAAAAGCATGAAAGTGAAATATTCCAAATAAAACAGAGGGGGAAAAAACTATCAAATATCAAGAAAGAAATTCCAGCAGATGTGAAATCAAGGTGAGCATAATTATAAGGATCTCCTCCTAGTTAGGAAGGCTTTATGCTTGAAGGGGAAATGTGAAGGTAGAGCTTTCTGTGATCTTCAAGTCTTTGGGCTGCCAGCCTGCTCAGAAAAACCTACCTGTAGCAGCGGCTAACCTTACTTGTCTTCCTTCCTGATGTTGGAGAATATCTGTTTTGTAAATGTAAGGAAACATCTGACAGGAATGCTGTGCATCATTGAGATACATGCTAGATCTTCAGCAGTGAATCAACTGCAATAATGTGACGCTTTTGGTAACGAACTTCATGTAGAAAAACGGATATGGCCAACATTCCATCAAGTATTGCAACTACGTAATAAAGTACACGGTTCACACCTGTAGTTGATATCAGATACTCTTGGTGGAATTATAGTCACAGAATTTTTCCTGTTGAGTCTTATAATTAGGGCCCTACCAAATTCATGGTCTGTTTTGGCCAATTTCAGGACCAGGGGTTTTTTAAATTAGTCAGTTTCACGCTTTTAGATGTTTACATCTGAAATTTCACAGTGTTGTAACTGGGGTCCCAACCCAAAAGACTGTCAGGGTCAGGGGGTTGCAAGGCTATTGTAGGGGGGCCGAGGGATTGCCATCCTCACTCTACCCTGCTGCTGGGGGAGGGGGAGAGGGGCGGCTCTGCCTTCAGAGCTGGGCAGCCATAGAGCAGAGGCTGCTGGCCAGGTGCCAACCTCTAAAGCCAGTACCATCACCAAAGCAGCTGGAGCTGCAGCCTCTCTGCATGGAGTGAATAAGGGTGTCACAGCTGGAGCCGCAGCTGGGATGTAGGGGTGTGTGTGTGTGTGTGTGTGTGTGTGTGTGTGTGTGAGACAGCTCCAGCTTGCCCGCACAGGGGAGAGGGAAAGGGGAGGGGTGTTTGACAACTGGAGTCAAGGAGCTTCCTGCAGCTAGGAGAGATCTCAGAGGTGGGTCGAAGCAGCCCCTGCAGGGGAAGAGGAAGTCTGAATCCCGGGCTGGGACTAGCACTGGAGCCCTGCGCAGAGTAGGAGCCCCCAGCTGGGCGCCAGATTTCACAGGGGGGATCATATTTCATAGTCTGTGATGCATTTTTTTCAACACTGAAATTTGGTAGGGCCCTACTTATAATTTATGGATCAGATTCTCAGATCGGTGATCTGGGAAGGCTACTGCTACCTCTTCCTCTTGTCTGGTGCTAGAATGATTTTTACTGTGCCTCTGCATCATCTGTGCCGACAGAGGTTTAGTCTCACTACACCCATTTCTTTCTGACACTGCTAACTGGGGAGTTTTATAAAATCACAAATGCCACACCTCTGAATTGCATAATAGATGGAATGCAGAATATTAATTTGTGTGTTCCTGCAAGGGTTGTGGCAAATAAATACTAGACTAGCAGAAATCTAGAGTGTGTATACACTGATTTCCTTCAGACTACTTCTGAAAATGCTGCTTTATATAGTCTCCTCTCTTTCCTTTACCATGATCGTATTTTGTTTGCTTTCCAAATTATAGACAGGTATTTATTAATAAACACTTACGTTATGACCGCATCCAAAGGCCATACTGAGGATTGTGTTGGGTGAGACTCCCCCTGTCCTGAAGAGTTTACAGTCTGAATGGTTGGGGATTAAGAATAAAATATACAGGCAAATGAGCTTGCTATTGGTTGCAACAGTTTTGTTGTTTTTTAATGTTTAACTGGGAGTCGAGATGGGATGATGGGAGTGGCAGGAATGTTTGAGCCAGTAAGAATAGAAAAAGGAACTGAGGAGAAGAGGGGCAATCACAGCTCATCACCTACCTCGCTGTGACAGTTTTGTACCATCAGAAAGCTCCAGTGTGAAAAAAAATCAGTGGGTTCTTGAAGTTGTGGGTTAGTTTAGAGGCCATTCTAGGTCTATGGGGATGGCAGCATAAAAGGTATAGAGATAGAGTTTGAAGGAGGAGACAGATGGGGTGATAAGGCACCCAGGGATTTGGGTGCGTGAGAGTGCAATGGGGTGTAGGAGGCGATGAGAGCAGAGATGTAGACAAAGGCAGAGTTACAGTTATGGAGAACTTTGAATGGGAGGAGAAGCTTGACATAAACAAGGAAGGCCAATGCAGAAATTCAAAGAGAAGAGGAGACTTAGAGCAGTAGGAATAGATTATCTTGGCAGCTGCAGTCAGGATGGACTGAAGTCAGGGGAGTAATGAGGCAAGTCAGAGAATACCAGACTTGTATAAAACTACACGGCGTGTATATACGTGAAACTCTTCTGCAACACTTCACCCAGCAACCAAGAATAAATCTGTGTTCATGTTTTCACTTTAGTTCCTTGGAGTTACCATATACTCCCCCACTGGAAAACAAACAGCGCAAAACCTTTTCATCCAAGATGTCTCTTCAGCACATGCTGACAAATGGGTCCAAATCAAGAAACCTCCCGAAAACAAGAGGTACAATATATCAGTTACTCTTAAACAAATATTTGGGGTTTGGAGGATTTTTGTTAAATTACACAAGTGGTTTTTTAAATTTTCAGTTTTTAGAGTTCTAGCTTCTAGATCTCTGCACAAGGAGAAAGAAGTGCATCTCTTAATGGCTATGGCTTGCTCTGTTTTTTTGTACAGGTCCAAACAATAAGTTAATGGACAGCAGGCCATCAGCACTAGCAAAATTTCTCCCCAGTGGCTCTGGACAGGAATTAGGCAATACCAGCAGTTCAGAAGGGGAAAAAGATTCTCCACCACCAGAGTGGGACTCGGTGCCACTTCACAAAGCAGGCAGCTGTAAGTACAGTTACTGTACAACAGGAGGCTACAGTGTTCTGCAAAACAGCAAGGACTGTTTGTTGTGGTTCTTCTTTAAATCTTCCCATCCTCCCTCCTCACATAATCCTGTTCCTGTTTTTTCTGTAGTGGCCCCCATTTTGACAGAATCTAGTGGTAGTGTGGAGGTCTGAAAATGAGGGGTAGAACCTTGATTTTTCTACAGTTCTTTAGCAATGGGCAGAATTGTGCAAAAGCTGAGAATTGGCGATGATGGGGAGAATATTCATACAGCTAATTGTCTGAAAACAGAATGCACCATTCTTTTGAAATGTGGGCTCCATTTTGTCAGGTCCATTACAGCTGAGGTTAAAACTAGCTAATTTGCATATCCTAGGGAATGAGAATATCTGAAGTAACCAGAGAGTATTAGATGGAACTACTCAATCATTTGTTATGCAGTCAGGCTTTAAGGGCTGTGTTTGGTTCCAACTGATGACTGATACTTCAGGGCAGGGCATGAAACCAGAGAAACAATCAAACCTGGCTTTATGCCAACAGTGGAGGGGCGGAAATTGTGAAATGCAGAGTTCCTGCTTGATTCCACTTTCTCAGGAAGATCTTTGCCACTGCTGGCACAGATTGCTTTGGATGTAAACATATGCCTCTTGTAGTGATTATAATAGCATTTGTTTGTTGGTTTTGGTTTTTGCCTTCCTGCCCCTATATATTCATCTTCCCTGGACTGAGAGTTTCAGCCCCAAAACATTGAAAGATAATGGGGAGCTCTAGTTCTGGGGTAGGTGGAGAGTGGGGGGTGGACATGGTTCCACTTTCTAGGTGTGTAAGAGAGAAGCAGCAGCCTTCTGCATTGAGCGAACAGGCACTAATGAAGACCATAGGAAAAGGTCAGTGTGATAGGAGCTAAGTGGCATGGATGAAAATTACAGCAGAGGTGGAGCTAAGGCAGGGATGTGTAGAGGTGATGATTGTCAGATGTAGGTGATGTGGTAGAATAACAGTTTATGGTCGAGTGTGATGCTAAGGCTACAGACAATGGAGGAAAATAGGAGATTTTTAATTGGGGAAATGGAGGTGGGTTTAAAGATACACCTTTCTCTACCCATTCCATGCTTTTTATATCCTGCTTTAACTCATTTTGTAAATAAACTACCTGCTGCCTTTGCTCCAGTTCACTATCCCAAAGGTATATAGCCAAAGACATTCCTATATAGGTCTGATGTGCAGTCCTGCAGCAATTTTAATTAGCAACTATATCAGTATGGGCTTCCTGTGCTGCAGTGTGCATCAATTTTTTGGCTGACAATTCAGAAATCTCCTGTTGTAGACTAAATCTGGTTCTGGATCTAGCAATGCTTTTTCTGCATTAATTATTAACCTATAAGTGATTTTTAAAAAAAAAACAAAGCTTTTAAACAAAACGCTGAGAACTAGAACTGTGGGAAAGGTTGACTTGCAAAATGGTTGGAAAACTTCATTTTCACCGAAGTTTGTTCACCTGGTGTTTTAGCAAAAACGATAAACAGCTTTTTTACCTGACTGAAATCTACACAGACTCTGTGGTGGAAGGCCACTACCACGATTTGATAGTTTATTAGCAGAAAATTACAGGCTATAATAAAATTAGTTTTTGCTGAAGGTCTGTCACTAGTACAACTCCAAGACAGCTTTCCTCAGCCCCGCTTTTTGTGGCATTATATTGGTTGATATTCATTTCACTTAATTCTCCATATTCTTTCTATGAAAATTTGATATATGAATATTTCATACATAAATATTGTTACATGAATATATTTGAATGTAAAAATTTCTGGGAATTTGAGCAGGAGCTACAGTACTTCAGAAAGGATGACAAACCTCCTTAAGAGTGGCCCATGTGGTGAAATGAATACTATAAGACCTTTTTTGCTTGGTTTCCCAGCTACCGACAACCTTTATAAACTGTCTCTGCAAACCCTCAACGCAGATGCTTTCTTGAAACAACGACAGACCTCACCAACTCCTGCCTCTCCGTCTCCACCCCCTGCATCTCTAGCTTTTGTGCCACGGAGCACTTATAGTAGTATTGTGAACAGCAGTTGCAGCAAGTAAGTTGAAATCTCTACTTCGTGTTAAGCAAGTTTTCAGTCTTTTTGCAATTATGTGAAGCTCATAGAAACATACAAATTAGAGGTGGAAAAAGAGCTGTCAGGTTATCTAAGTCATCCCCCTGCCAATATATTTCCCTAAAGTATATTTCTTAATGTGTTTTCTCTCCCTTTTAATACTCTTTCCATTTCCCACATAAGTGTCTATGGTTCTTGATTTAAAATGCTCTGAATTTGTTCTTGAATATGTACCACTCCTGTAATTTTGCAATGGGTTGGGGTTTCTTAACTTTGATTCTTCAACGTGGCAGATTGGGAAAATGTGTCATCATAGACCACTGCTTGAGGTTGAAATGCTGCTGCTGAGACCTCTGTATCCATGATTTTACCGCTGCTGCTTTTGAGAAGCTGAAATTGATATAACAACTGAATTCCTCTGACACTTGCATTTTAAGCTGTTTGAATACTGTTGGGCAAAATGTATTGATTCACTGTAAGGTGATAAGCAATGGTTGATTTTTCCAGTTAAGGTTTGAGTAATCTTAATACATACTCCACTGCAATGCTGGCTGAAAATTATCCCGTTGACTTCTTCAAAAAATCCAGTTGTCAGTCTGTTCAGCAAGAAGTTCCGAAATTCTTAAACTTCCATTGTCGTCCCTATTTATCTCCCTGTTGTGATAATCTGTGGTTGCCCTGGGGGTTAACGTCTGTTGTTTATCCTTGTAGGAAACCGAGGGCAGGTCTATGCTTAACCGCTATAGCGGCGGCGCAGCAGCACTGGTGCAGCTGCGCCACTGTAGCACTTCAGTGAAGACTGCCTTGCCGATAGGAGAGCAGTCAGAGTTGGCAGAGTTAGTCCACATCCGCCAGAGGCAGTAGCTGTGTCGATGGGAGAAGCCCTGTTGTCAACATAGCGCTGTCTACACTAGGGGTTAGGTCAGTATAAGTGCGTTGCTCAGGGGTGTGAAAAATCCACACCCCTGAGCAACGCCATTATACTGATGTAAGTTTACAGTGTAGACCTGGCCTGACATCTTCCTGGTTTTACTAGCTTTACCCAGTTTATTGAAAAGAATGATGGCATATACTCCTTTTATCCAGTAAGAACACAATATAGTTATAGATATACTATCATTTTATTACTTCCAGAGTCATCCATTTACAGGACACTGGTACTTTAATGATCACACATTTATCAAACTTAGAAGAAATAATATTTCGTGCATATCATAGTAGAGACATTATCTCAAATCTGTGCAGTGCTTTTAAAAGCTCGGGATCGGATCCTCCATGTAACACAGATAACTGGGGATCTGATATAAAAATTCCTGCTCATCTTAACTCTACATTTAGTGGAAAAAACTATAAATATACTTCTTAATCGCCTATATGTCCTAACCATCTGATTATCAAATGTCTACAATTGCACATAAGCGGTTTTTAAAAGCATAGATTATATGGAATTAGCTGATTCTGCTGATTGGTGCCGTTCTGCAGTAGGCTCTTATAAGCATATAGGGGAAATGGTAAACATAAGCTAGAATGGTGTTGCATTTTCCCATAAAGCTATATTTCCCCACTGATGCTGATAGCAATGTAGCCATGAAAAATTGATTCCCGCCTGCATTTTCTTTTGATAAATTTTTTTTTCTGTTGCTACTGAGTGGTGTAATCTCAATATTCCTCCTGTTAATTGGAAAAACTTACTGCCCTAAAGTATAAAAATATACATATTTTACTTCCTGGGCACAGTTAATAATCTTTACTGAAAGAAAATCATATATATTTACAAATAAAATTTAAAAATCCAGCAGCTAAAGTTAGCTCCTCTATCCCTACTGTTGTAGACTGAGACTAAGTAACATTAAAATACAGTGACTTCTCTTAATTTTTTTACTTTTCCCTTATACAAATTCACCTCAATATTTGCGGTATTCCCTATATATCCAGGGAACAGTAAAATACTGAGGTAATGTTATAGAACAGGCCTGCACAACTCGTAAAGCGGCGAGGGCCATATTACTCCAAAGAAAACAGCTGAGGGCTGAAACCCCCCGGCCCCCGCTGAACCCCCCCCCGCAGCACCGCGCAGCCCCCTGAAACACAACACCCCCCGCCCCACAGAAACAACCCCCCCAGCGCCACCCAGCCCCCCTGAAACAACCCCTCCCCCCCACACAGCGCCGCCCGCCCCACAGAAACAAACCCTCCTTCCCCTGCGGGCCACACAGTGAGCCCACCTACTCACCCCCCGCGGGCCGCACAAAGAGCCCACACGGGCCGCATGCGGCCCCCGGGCCGCCTGTTGTGCAGGCCTGTTATAGAACATAGTTAATCTTTTAAGTATGACCTTTCTGCTCAGATTTCATGTAACTTGATTTTTCTCCACATTTGATGGCTAAAATATGGCTGCATATCAACAGTCTTTCTTACCAGCTTAGAGTAGCAAAACTAGAGAATAGGCTTGTTAAATTTTTCAAGTCAGCACTGGCTCAGTCATCTGCTCGTTTAAGAGCACTCAAGGCCTTATCCAGTGCCCATTGAAATCAATTGGAAGACTTCCATTAATTTCAGTGAGGATTTGCAGTGGCCTTTAATCAGTATGATGCTTAAATTTTCCTCCAGTGTGTTTGGGTAGATGTGCTTGTTTTGTGGGGATTAAAATTACTGAAATGGGACGATGCTGTCCTCTGCTTAACAGTATTCTGAAATTTAGTTTGTCTAGAAGTTGTAATTCTGAGTAGTTAATTAAAAAAATAATTATTATCATATGCCTAGGAGTACTAGTCATGGACCAGGACTCCATTGTGCTAGGTGCTGTACAGACACAAAACAAAGACTGTCCCTGCCTTGCACAGCCTAAGTATAAGATGAGATATCAAATGAATACAGAGAGACAGAGTGGCGAGTACAAGAACACAGTGGTACCACAGTGGTCAGCCTGATTGGCAGTGGGCTCTACACATCAACCAACTAACTCTTACATTTTTTGTAGGCATCATGTCAAAGGAGAGTTTGAAGGAGGATAATGAGGTAGCTTTTCAGATGTTTACAGGGAGCTCCTCCAAGTGGAAGAAAGCACAATGGAGTGTCTGAAGATGTAGTTAAGTGGCCAGTGGAGTCTGGAGGTAGTTGCTGACTGGAGGCAGGAGTCAACATTTCAATACTGAATGAGAAGTCATAGGTAGTAGGGTGGGAATAGGCTCTGAAGACCCTTGTAAATGAAGACAGGAAGCTTAGGTTTGGTGTGAATGAACAGGCGGAATCACTGGAGAGATTCAAAGAGAAGGGTGACATGATCAAAGCAACAGGCCCTTAATATCATCTTTGAGCAGCCTTCTGAATGGATATCAGTAGGGCAAGACTGTATTTTTTCAAGGCCAGAGAGAGAGTTGTTGCAGTAATTAGGATGAGAGCATGGATGACAAGCTTTAGCTGTGTGGAGGGCTTCTGTTCCTCCTCAACAATCTCCAAGACAGGATGACACATTCGAGGACCAGGAAAGAAGACCCGACAAGGAAGCTACTCCACAGTCTAATATTTCTTCTTTCTTTTTGAATGAAGCTGTCATCTCATGTTTACTATTTCAGACCGTTTCAAGATCTGATCGTTCCTATTAGAAGTAGTGCAGAAAATACGGCACAAATTGTTTGAGATATTGCATACATGGTCATCAGCATGGGAGCCCTCCCTATTTTATAGAACCTATCCAGTCCATCTGTCAGACTCTTGCTACTACTCCCCCACCCCCAACAACTAAAAGACCAAACAAAAGGTATTAAAACAAAAGGTAGCTGGGGGATGGCAGTTTTTATTTCCCCTGCCCACACCCCTACTCCACCCCTGCTGAGTTCTTTTTTCAGGCATGGGCAAAGACTACTCCCCATGACAAGGATCACAAGTATTTGGACCTTTTGGGGCACAGGTGATTCTGGAAAAATACAATCACATTAATTATACAACAATTAGCTCTTATTGAACATCTACCACAAGAGCAGTTTCAAGCCATCATTGCAGAAGGGTAGCTCTTGGCTAGAATAGCCCTGCAAGCTTCTCTGGCGGCTGATACAGCAGCTCTTTCTACTGCTACAGCTGTAGTAATGTGCAAGGCATCATGGCTCCAATCCTCAGGATTTCCATGTGAAGTCCAGAACGTGGTAAGGGGACCTCCTTTTCAATGGTCTAAAGTTATTCAGGGACACCACAGATGATTTGCTGCGTACTTTGAAGGAATCCAGAGCTCATCTTTGTTCGCTGGGCATATGTCCACCTGCAAATAAAAGGTTTTGTCTATATCAGATAGTGCAGATCACGTCCTTTTCAGTTCTCCACTTTCCATAGACCATCAGAACCACCTAGAAAAAAGCCCAGCTTTCAAAAGGGAAGATCTTCATCTGCTACAGCAACCTTGACTCAGCAGTCGACAAAGGCCAACGTTCCTTTTAAGTTTTCTGTTGAGAGCCATGAACACTCCTGCAATCCAGACCTGTTGTTGCACCATCTTACCCCATAAAACTTTTCCATATTATGGGGATTCTGTTTTCTATTTTCATACCTCATGAGAACAGATTACCTCCAACAGATGGTTTTGGAGGTTATAACTTCAGGATACACCATTCATTTCCGCTCCATGCCCCCTTGCCACCCTCTTCTCTGTCCCTTTTCAGGGACCCCTCTCACAAACCTCTTCTGAAGCAAGAGGTTCAGTCCCTTCTCTGTTTAGGAGCAATGGAACTAGTTCCCACTCAACACAAGAGAAGAGGGCTTTATTCCAAGGACTTCTTGGTTACCAAAAAGAGAGGCAAATGGAGACTGACTTTTAGATCTACAGATGCAGAATACCTTTGTCAAGGTATAGAAATTAAAGATGATGACGCTCAGCCATCATTCCATCTCTGGACCAGGGGACTGCTTTGTGACCTTGACTGTTCGGAGACGTTTCATGGTGAGGCAGAACCACTACCAATATCATGTCCTTTTCTTTCAGATTAGGTACCGCTCCCAGGCTGTTCACAAAAGTCATGGAAATGGTGGCTGCACAACTTCATCGGTGGGGAGTAATGGTCTTCCCTGGCCTCAGCAATTGGCTTATCAAGGGACACTTCTACACAGATGTCAAATTGGCAATTTCAGGGCTACGACTGTTCAACAGTCTTGGTTTCCAGCTCATCTTCATGAAGTCCTCCCTCCTACCTTTACAAAGGATAGAGTTTATAGGGGCCGTTCTTGACCCCACCACAGCCAGAGCTCATCTCCAAATGGCCAGTGGGAGCCACGATCGGCCGAACATGCGGACGCGGCAGGTAAACAAACCGGCCCAGCCCGCCAGGCGCTTTCCCTGAACAAGCGGTGGCCCTAGTTTGAGAACCACTGATCTTGATGTTTCTCAAAGCTGTACTTTCTTGTACCACAGAAGTTTAGGAGGTTCTGCTGAATGTCTACTACCAGAAAAACTTACCTTGCTTTCAGAAATAGAAAAGGTTTTAGCACTGGTGTACTCACCATAGTTTGTCTCCTGTTGATTCATTCTGAAGAAAGAAGGCCTTTCTTTGGGTTCCATTAAAATTCACATAGCTGCCATCACAGCATTCCATTCTCCCATACAAGCCTTCTCAGTATTTGCTTACTCTGCAATGTTGAGATTTATAAAGGATCTATTAGACCTCTTCCCGAATGTTAGACACTCTACTCCCACCTGGGACTTAAAGTTAGTTCTCAATGCTTTGGTGAAACCACACTTTGAATCATTAGCAACCTGTTCAATTCTGAACCTCTCCATGAAAACCGCATTCCTCGTGGTTATTATCTCTGCCCAAAAGGCTGGAGAAACTGTGAGCTTTATATGGAGGGTCAACCGTTTCCATCTTTGTCAAAGATAAAGTTTCTCTTTGACCATATCCACACTTTTTACCCAAGATTACTTAGGATTTTCATATCAATGAATTAATTCATCTCCCAGTAGTCTATCACAAGCCTCATCAGTCAAGACAGGAAGTTGGTCTTTGTACCTTAGATGTTGGGAGAGCATTGACTATCTATCTGGACAAAGCTAGATCTTTTTGATCTTCCCTGAGATTTTGTTTTTATTGCCAACAGAGCTAAAGGGGTTCCAGTAATTACCTAGATGCTTTCTAAGTTTCTGGTTGCGTACTCTTTTGTTATGCACTTGCTAATATACTCTGCCTGCTTAAGGTCATCGCTCATTCTACCAGATTGTATTGCATGTCTGTGGCCCTGCTAAAGGACATGTCCTTTTACAGAAATATGCAAGGTTGCTGCATGGGGTTGGACCCACACTTCCTCAAGACATTATACATTGGTCAATGCTTCCTGGGCAGATGCTGGCTTTGGCTCTGCAGTCCTGTAGGCAGCCTTAGACTGAGTTCCAAAGCCCCCATGTTCTTCAGGGGGTACTATTAAGGAGTCACCTCAAGTGGAGCACACATAGCAACACGACTCTGAGAGGTTACTGGAGTTCTTTGAGATGGGTGTCCCTGTGGGTGCTTCACTACCTGCTCTCTTTCCACTCTGCTTTGGAGTCACTTCTTGGGGCTTTGCAGTGGAGAAGGAACTGAGGGAAGTTTTTGGGAACAAGGATCTGTGGGGCATATGCAGGGGCCAAATGGGCACTGACACCAAAAATCTCTGAAGGTGCGTGCACACCTCAAGAAGAACTCCAGGAACTGTACAAGGAAAATAATCTCTCCTTGAGTGGTGTGTACCTAGGATAGATTTGTTCACTTTGCCTCTCTGCAAAGTTACTAGTTTTCTGCACGTGGCATTGAGTGAAGCACACTGAGAATAAAAGTCTTCTGTGCCTACTGGAAGTTGGGGGGTTGATGTACACGTTTCCCTCATTAACTGTAGTAGTAAAGGACCCGACCAGCTCATGAAAGAGAGAAACTGGCTTGTTACATTTAAACTCTGAACCTTACTACAGCCCAGCTCAGGATAGCATGGCTCCTAAGGGGATAGAGATGTGCCTAAGCATGTGTCTGAAGTTCTGTCTGCTCAGGAGTCTTCCAGAAAAGCAAACCAATGAAAGGAGAGAGAACCTGTTTGACTTTCTTCTCCTGTCTTAGTATGTGCTACAGATCTCATTCGTAAAATACATTTCATAGCCATATAGAAAATAGACCAGTTTCTCTGCAGCCCAAAGTCATCAGTCTTGTGAGGGACTTCATTGCATTTAAAACCTCCCACTAAAAAGTCCCAGGCGTTGTAAGATATTAACGTGGTATTTAGGAAGCTACTAAAACATTCCCTTGAGTCACTGGATACTTCGGATGTTCAGGCACCTAAATTCCTTTCAAAGGCAGTGCTTAAATTCCACCTTAATTAAATCAGTTATCCAGCCAACTTTCTTCCTCTGCCTTTATGCCTTCCCATCAAGGCTCTTCTACGAAAACTAAACATAAACAGGTCCTGAAGTTTTCATCTGTAGTGAAACCTAAAAACCCTTAGAAAGGGCTTTAAGTTTTCTGTTTCATTTTAACCTGATACACTAGGTTATGCTGTTTCCAAGAGCCATGTCAAATGGCTGGCTGCATCTCATATTTTTGTTCCTTAGACTTGTAACTTTATAGATATGTGCTATGGTTAGTCCAGGGATCGGCAACCTTTGGCATGCGGCTTGCCAGGGTAAGCACCCTGGCGGGCCAGGCCGGTTTGTTTTCTTGCCGCGTCCGCAGGTTCGGCCGATCGTGGCTCCCACTCGCTGCGGTTCGCCTCTCCAGGCCAATGGGGGTGGCAGGGAGCGGCGCAGGCCGAGGGGTGTGCTGGCCGCCGCTTCCTGCCGCCAGTGGGAGCCGCGATTGGCCGAACCTGCGGACGTGGCAGGTAAACAAACTGGCCCGGCCCACCAGGGGGCTTACCCTCGCGAGCCGCGTGCCAAAGGTTGCCGATCCCTGGGTTAGTCAGAGAGGAGTGTATCACATGCCCCCAGCATCTGGTAATCATTTAACCGTGAGATTTGGAGGACAGCCACATGAAGTTACTTGCGTGCTTCTATGAGGTGTTACTGCATGGCCTATCTCACCACAAGCTTGTAAACTTAGCCCAGCAGTGCTATAGGAATTCTCTGAACTAGCAGTGCTCCAGGTCTCCCACTCCACAGTAGCTTTATTTTCTGGTATAACTTTCTCTCTCTTGATGTATTTTATCCCTTCATTAAGTAACTTCTAAGATAGGATCATCTGAATAAAGCTCATTGCTACCTTGCAGTATATTTGCTTCTGCTTGTACTTGTAACTTTTCTGTTCATACAGGTATGTTTACTTCTAAAAAATTTTTGAGAGAAATACTCTGGAAATTAAGTCTCCAAGAGTGGGGACCTATTTCAGCTGGCATCTTTTGAAAATAAAATTACTTCCCTTGTAACGTTTGCTGAAGACAGAAGGATATATTAGATCATTGCTCCACTGAGCACCTCCCTTCAGAGCCCAAAATTCTGTAATCCATTTGATTTTTCAAAATCTGTACATCTCCACTTTTTACTTACAAAGCAGCTAATGGCAGGAGGCACTAGGATTTAGAAATGGTTGCATTGCGGGGCAGAACATGACACCTCCTGCTGGAACCATTAGGTTTAGAATTCTAAGCTACAGAAAGTTTACTCCATCAAAGCTAGAAACATGGACCCAAATCTGATGATCTTTTGCAACCTGTATATTACAAGTAATTTTTCCATTCACCTACCTTTGTCCCCCACCCCACATCCTAACTAATTCATCCTCCAAGGGGGTCCTCCATATCCTGTAGGAATTCAACCCTTCTTGCCTTTATTTTCTAGGTCCTGCCTAACCAAACTTTTCTTCCAGATTAAGAAAACTAATGTGTTTCCTCTAGATCTCAGCAATGCTGCTCCTTGGAGCTTCGGTGTTTGTAATCACTCAATAGTAATTCCTTTGTTTGATTATGTAGTCAAATTATTGACATCTGGTTGTTCTAGTCACAGATCTAAATGTCAACAGGATAATTAAAAACTGGGCTTTGGGAGCTAGTGCGGTATTGTATTCTGGTCAAAAAGGTCAGTAAGCTATTTCTGTAATAACTTTATATAATTGCAAAGCCAGTTAAATACTAGTCCTGAGAACTTCCTTTTGTAGTAATGTGCTGAATCCCAACATTTTACCTTTTTCCCCCCACCCAGTGAAACAAAAAGCAAGCCCTTTAACGGTATCAAACACAAGTTGGCAAAGGCAGCCTCTCTCCCTGGCAGGAACGGAAATCCCACCTTTGCTGCTGTAGCTGCAGGTTACGACAAGAGCCCAGGTAATGGAACTGTTTTAGAGTACAATGTTGAATGAAGTTCTTGTACCATTTCATTGCTTTACTTAATTTGAATTCATTGTTGCAGGTGGTAGTGGATTAGCAAAGGTTTCACCAAATAAAGCAGATGTTTCTGGCAATATCAGCATTTCTCACACACCTGTTGACAGCGATGGCTCTGACAGGTAACTAATACACTTCTAGTAACCATCACCCCATCCCCTCACCACCCGTATAAAAACCCTAGGGAATACACATGAAGTCAACAGAGGCATTCTCTGCATGGCTAGGAGGAGCTCATTCTGGTTCCTAGAAGGGATTCTTTTATTAAAAATTTTAGAGTTGGATATTGGAAGATGACCTTCTAAACATGAGTATCATAAGCATGTCCAAGTTTCAGAACTATATGGGTGACTTGGAAGTAGGGGAAAGTGTCCTTCATGGCATCTGATTCTTATCCTTTCTTTAACTCTTTTTTCCCTTTGCGAGACAACTCTATCTTCGTCCCCATCCAAACAATAGGGAACCCACGTGGCTTTCTCAGCATCTTGAGAAGCATGCACTAGGTTCGCCTGATGTAGCCTATAGGTGGAATTTCTGACCACAGAGCAGGGGAACCAAGTGCAACGCTCTTCCTCTCCTAATTTAACCTTGAGGGCAGGAATGGTGACTGCATTTCCCAATGTTGAGGGCAGAAGCAGAGTGTAGTCAGACGAACTGATACTCCCCAGTTGGCAGCGTGACCTATGTGAAGTGGAAATGAATGTTACATCCACGTTGTTATTAGAGCAATGGGAGAAAATGAGCTCTGAGGGAGGAGTGTTTGTCACACATCTAGTAACTGTTATGGAATAAGAACTAGACATCAACTAGGCTTCTGCTTTTCTGACCAAGCCTCTCCCTCCCTCCCCCCATTTGTTATTGATCCCAGTTAACCTATCTGCTTTTCAATCAATTTAAATCCAGAAACTACAAACTTAGTAATTGAATGGCTTTCTTTTAAGGGACCTCTCAAATAATTTAGAACCTAGACTTCACTGGCTGGCAGAGAATTTCTCCTAGATTGTGACACCAAAAACTTCTGAGAAATTGAGTGAAAGAGCTATTGTCAAACGTGCACTTGTTATAACTGTATCAGCAATTAACTAATCTGCTCTATTTCCAGAGAGGTTTATCTCTCATAAGACAGGTGCCAACAGAAAAGTAAGCAAAAAGGCTAACTGAAATACTTAGGGCCAAATAAGAGAAATCTAAATTAACTGAGTGCAATAATGATGAGTTAAAATTTAAAAAAACCTATATTTAAAATACTTGGTCACTTCAGGTCTCTTTACACGTGGTCTCCTATTTCGACTTGTACTTCCTAACAATATATCTGTTTGTTCCACACAATGTTTATATGTATAGCACTAAGTTGTTATTATTAGTGATACAATTTCAGTGTTAACTTTTGTGTATTGTTCCTCCCCCTGTATGTTTAGTTCTGGTTTGTGGAGTCCCATCAGCAACCCTAGCAGCCCTGACTTCACACCCCTCAATTCATTCTCAGCATTTGGAAATTCTTTCAACTTAACTGGAGGTGAGCTTTTTAACACTAAAATTAGTAAATAATAAGTAGTGGAGTGTGAAAAATTCTTCACTCCTTTCTCCATATTGGAAAAATAAAAATAGTTCTTCAGTTTTTTTGTTTAAGGGGAAGGAATGGTCTATACAATGGTTCTCAACCAGGGGTATGCATAATCCAAGGGGTACACAGAGGTGTTCCAGGGGGTACATCAACTCATCTGGATATTTGCCTAGTTTTACAACAAGCTACATAAAAAGCACAAGCGACGTCAGTACAAACGAAAATTTCATACAGTGACTTGTTTATACTGCTCTATATACTATACACAGAAATATAAATAAAATATTTATAGTCCAATTGATTTCTTTTATAATTATATGTTATAAATGAGAAAGTAAGAAATTTTTCAGTAATAGTGGGGCTGTGACACTTTTTTGTATTTTTTTGTCTGATTTTGTAACCAAGTAGTTTTTAAGTGAGGTGAAACTTGGGATACACAAGATAAATCAGATTCTTGAAGGGGTACAGTAGTCTGGAAAGGTTGAGAGCCGATGGTCTAATATCTAAGCCCAGAAGAAATAGCAACTTATTTTGATATTACTTATGTGCTGAAACTGTAGCGACAGTAACATTCTGGTTTTGACTGTCCTAAAGTGGACAAAGAAAGACAACAGATGTTTGTTGCTTCACTTGGTTAGGAATAGAAAGTAGGCTGAGATTATACTCTTATTTGAAGCTGACAATTTCAAATGGTTTTCTGCTGTGAAGCTTTATGAGGTCTCGGATTTATGCCATTGGGTCTTGCTGTGTTGGATTGACTTCTCATGTGGTAGTATGGTGCTTCTTTTGAGTGACAGGAAATGCTGCTTCCAAAAATACTAGTTAATAGGCTATTGGGAGATCAACAGCAAGGTAACTAGCTATGGGAAGTTTTTTCTAAACTACATGTGTCAGTATTCAGATTGCCAAAACTGTATAAAATAACACCTGCTCTAGGGAAGAGAGATAATGAGCTTCTGTTCTCCTTGTCTCAGAACAAAAGAACAAGAGGACTTTCAATGAAACCAAATGGTAGAAATTCCAAAATTGATAAAAAGAAACACTTTACATTCAATTCATAATTAGATTGTGGGACTTTGAATCCTACTAAATTATTGATGCCACAAAATGTCATTGAGGCAAAATGGGATTGGAAGCTTATTTGGACAACAAGACTATGCAGAGTTATAGCAGTTAATGGAAACAGTGTTTTGGGACAGATACAGACCTCATGCTTCAGGTTTTAAATCAGTCTCGAGCTACTGGGGATCAGGATGAGACCAGATGAGATCATACCTGCCTACTGTGGGGTTTTTGTACCTTCCACTCAATCACGTAGTGTTGGCCACTTTCAAAAATGATACCGGACAAGATGGACTGTGGGTCTTACCCAGTATGGCAGTTCTGACATTCTTTTACAGCAGTGAAAAAACCTGTTCTATTTCAGCTGTAACTGAGAAGGTAATGCTGTAAATGTGATCCCTGAGACCTTGTTTCATCACCTTAACCTGTTCCATCTCTGGGATTTCTTCTTTATTATTCATTAAGAATTCCCGACATAAACTTGACCACCACCCCACAATGATGTTGGCAAGGAACCCCGATTCCTGGCACTAATGAGCTAATATCCAGTACTGCGAAAAGCACTGAAGAGTTGTGTGTGTATGTAACTTTTTCTCTAAGTATGATCTTGGTTCCAGTAAGATGTCAGCTGTGGACAGCAAGCTTCCAGGATTGCGCTGGATGAGTTTTTCAGATATTCCCCTATCTAGTACATCAGATAGGATTTATACATGAGCTTTCTCTATTTTTCTATCTGTTTCCCCCTGTATTGGTATCCACTACACTGTGGAAACTCTTACACTATAATATTGTGTTTAAAATATCAGGGGAAATGTGAAGTGCTCATGTTTGTTTGTTTGTTTTCCTTTTTAGAGGTTTTCAGCAAACTTGGGCTCCCTCGATCTGCTTATGGCCAGGATATGCAGCGAAACTGGAGTGAAGTTAGTAACATCCCTTCATCCATCTGGGACTCTTCGGCTACTGCTCCTGTACCCTCCTGGCCAACAAATTCAGGTTCCCCAACTCACACAACTGCAGTAAGTACACAGGCTATATAATCTTTTTTAATTGAGTGCTGCTGAAAGTTCATCCAATCTTCAAGTGAAGGGTTGACAAGGAAGAACATAGTCAAAATAAAATAGCTGTTGAATAAAAAAAAAACTATTAAAATCATATGGGTGCTGTAAAAACCAATGAAAAAGATCAGCTCACCTGCAGATAGATCACTGTATATTGCTTTACACAAAATACTTGTCTTAGGGCCGGTCTTACAGCAATGGTGGAAGCACCAGGAATTTTTATAAAGTCACTTGTTTGGTACCCAAGCACTTCCAGCATTGCACATACACACCCGTAGTGCTGCTATCTATCCTGCACCGAAGGCCAGGAGCATTAGCTCTGTCACCTGTAAAGCTACTCCTTCCGCTTTCATGCACAATTAAGAACAGCCAAGGTGACATTTGGCAGATCTTGATTCTGCTTAGTAGCCCCAATATCATCCCAACCTCTAAATCACTGCAGTCCAAGACACATGATGATTTCATACCCACTCTTGAAGATTTTCCTAATGCTGCAGCTTAAAAACAAAGGCCATAAACACAGAAAAAGAAATCGGAAACTGAAGGGTAGATTCTTTGCTGACCATTGACTTTAACCACCCAGGTCATATAGCTAGCTAGCTAGAAAGAATAGATCCTACATTCAGACAGATAGTGGTAGCTCCACACTATCATCCTCACACTCCATATTTTACTCATTTAGTATGAAGACCGACATTCAGGACAGCAATGGGGAAGGGTTTTTGTTGAACTGTGTCATGACACACTCTTGCTACAGTTAGTTCTTATAGTGTACAGGGAAATTAGTTTGTGTACAGTTTCCTCCCCATTTCAATGCAGTGTTTACCTCATATAAGAGTTTAGGTGGTGTAATGCACACCTTTTGTTGCTAAACCTTAACTGTTTTGTTTAACTTACCATTTTAGTGACATAGGAGAGATTATAAGTGTGTCACTTTGATAACACTTCAGCATCCTCTGCAACTACTACCTAAATCACTTCTCGGTAGTTCCCTTTTGCTGGTGCATAGTTAGTTTCACATAGGAGCAGGGATGACTCCTCCATTCCTGAGGGAAAAAATTTACAGAAATGAAGTTTCAATATTCAAGGTGAAAATCTTGAGATTCAAAATCCAGGTTGTTACTACTTCATTTTCCAAAATGAGTTTTAATTTTTGCCCTCAAATGCAGAATTCATTGGTATGTAATTGTTTAACATATGGAAACGTATCAGGCTTTTATCTAAGCATTAGAAAGCTCAGGTAACGTTGAAGTCCAGTGCATCTGACAATTTCATAACTAAATGTGTCTAAGCTAAAGGAAACATTAGTTTGAAAGCTTCAAGACAAAGAGCAGTGACTAAGACTAATGCTGTATTAACAGGTTTATAACTAACCAACAATTTTTTTGTACTGCAGTCGATCCTTGGCAATCCCAGTAGCCTGTGGTCTACCACCACTCCATTCAGCAGTTCTATTTGGTCAAGTAACCTCAACAGCACCCTTCCCTTCACCACTCCGGCAAATACGTTATCTGGTATTGATCTCATGGGTAGTGAAAACTCCCCCGCTCCTCCTCCATCTACTGTTGCCAGTGTTACTAACCCGGCTGAAGACATGGGACAGACCTATAATCCCTGGCGAATTTGGAGCCCTACAATCGGAAGAAGAAGCTCAGATCCTTGGTCTAACACTCACTATACTCATGAAAACTGAAATTAGGCTATACAAAGGGACTTTTATCCAGATCATGATCCAATTCTGAATATGCCATTTTTGAAACATCATTTTCAGGCTATTACCATTGCTTTTTTCTTCCCTTTTT
This sequence comes from Emys orbicularis, assembly GCF_028017835.1. Lineage (NCBI taxonomy): Eukaryota > Metazoa > Chordata > Testudines > Emydidae > Emys > Emys orbicularis. The sequence goes on from NC_088683.1 coordinate 247,780,174, forward strand.
GCAACAAAGTTATGAACCAGTCATGCTTTCATCACTTTCTCCTTTTAAAGTCTACCTTGCAATTATGATAGTGTGAGATCGCAGTTAAGCTTGAAAAAGTCAGTGTGGTGACAAACCAAACTTCAGCTAAGATTTGTAAATCAGAACAATTTTCATTGGTTTCATATTTTATCATCTGCCATTCTTTATTTGGGAGACAATTTGAATTAGAAAATGGTCCCAGCATGCAGCAATTTTATCAAAGTACCAGTTTTTGGTTTTTAATTTTTTCCCCAGTATTATGCTCCAAGATCTAATTTTTTAAAAAAGCACCTTGTGCTAAAAATGCAGAGTATTTTTTTAAAATAAGGCTGTCTTTGTTAGCAGGTTCTAAGAATGTAAAAACATTAAGAGCAAAAATGGCTGAATGTAAGAGAATTCATTCTGTTAAGACTGTGTACACTTTCTGTGCTGTTTGTACATTTGTAAACCTGAATGCATTTTTAAGTTGAACTGAAATGCACATAGCCAAGACTTGTGAAAGAAACAAGATACCCCGTGCATTTCTTACAGATACAACTTTGGGTTGTACTTTAAAATAAATAATGCTTTTTTCAAAAACTGTCTATTGTATTTCTATGCTCCAGGCTCTGCAGATTTGCATACGTATAGGTCTGTTTGGCCATAATGGCTTCAAGCCAATTTTCATTCTGTGCACGTGAGCTTTATGAGCGGGAACCCCACTGCACATGAAACACCTTCCATTGCAGGCTGTTGTTTTCAGAGCAGTGGAACTATATTAGTGCAGGTCACCTATATGGAGGTTTGCTGTCTAGAAGAACACTGTGCAAAAACACCTATTGAGTGTAAACTTTCTTTTGAAAGCCAGCTGTGATAAAGTTTGCTAGCAACAGGCTTGGCGGCAACGGCTACACCTCTAGTCTGGTAATGCTGCTCTTCCTGTCAGTCACTAGACAGCAATACTAGGCACATTGGCTCCTCCAAAGCTCTGTGTGTTGCGCTTGCAGATCAAGTTCACTCCTACACTTCGATAGTGCCCTTTGCCAGCAGTGAATCAAGTATGTTCTTAGTGCTTCCTGGGGGTAAGAGCTGCAAAAGGCAGCAAAAGATGCACTTGATTTTGTTTTCACTCATGGTGTGCTCTCTGCAGAGTAATCTCTCCCTTCTCTATGTTGTACAAGCAGTTGTAGGAGACTACCTCTGCTACTCAATGCTTCCCCAGCAAGAGCAGAAAAGCAGACAAGAAGGGCATTAGTATCCGCTGTTCTTGCTGCCTCTGGACAAAGCTAGAGGTATGAATTTCTGAAAAAGGAACTTTAGAAATGCAGGAGGGGAATACAAGAAAACCTTGGAATTCCTGCATTGTAGAGTCCAGGCTGACAGCTAGATCTTTGAGTTCACCAACCATTCTTTCATATACTGTGTTCCACTACCTTTTGTTAACTAGACTGAACCATTTACAAGACCGCCTGTCACCAGCTCTGTATTTGCATGCTGTGGACAAGAGCCACTGACATGTCCTAGCATGTTTCCTCAATTCCCTCTAGTTTTGACCCAAGTAGGAAGTGAGAAGATTCTAAAGCAGGAGCTCCCACCCAAACTCCAACTATACCCAGCAGCAAGTGTGCATCTGCAGAAGTCACAACAGACCGTAAGAAACAAAAGTATAGGCAATTTTACCTTCTTGAGAGAGACCAGATTCACAAGGTTCCTATTCCTGGAGAGTGAAAAATCTGAGGAATTGCCCCATAAAGTCTTTCGGCAATACTCCTTTTGACTTTAATGAAAGCTCTTTGGTTTTCATAAAATCATAGAAATGTATGGCTGGAAGGCAGCTCAAGAGGTCATCTAGTCTAACCCTCGGTGCTGAGGAGGACCAAGTATAGCTAGACCATCCCTGAGAAGTGTTTATCTAACCTCCAATGACAGGTATTCCACAATCTCCTTTGGACACCTCTGCCAGTATTTAACTATCCTTAAAGTTTACAAAGTCTTTTCCTAATAGCTAACATAAATACCCCTTCTGGCAGACTAAGGCAGTTACTTATTGTCATATCTTCAATGGACATGGAGAATAACTGATCAGTCCTTTTCATAACAGTCCTTAACATTTTTGAAGACTTATCAGGTTCCCTCCTTAATTTTCTTTTCTCAAGACTAAATCTACTCAGTTTTTTTCAGAGTAGCAGCCGTGTTAGTCTGTATCCGCAAAAAGAACAGGAGTACTTGTGGCACCTTAGAGACTAACGAATTTATTTGAGCATAAGCTTTCGTGGGCTACAGCCTCCGATGAAGTAGGCTGTAGCCCACGAAAGCTTATGCTCAAATAAATTCGTTAGTCTCTAAGGTGCCACAAGTACTCCTGTTCAGTTTTTTTTTTTTAACCTTTTCTGTAAGGCAAGACTCTAACTTGTCCACTTTTTGAAGTGTGGGGCCCAGAACTGCATACACTACTCCAGCTGAGGCCTCACCAGTGCTGAGAAGAGCAAGACAGCTAACTGTTTTCCTAAATAACACTGGTCTACAATTTTTGAGAAGTCGTCTGCTTCAGAGATAAAATGTGCTATTTATTATGTATTTTGATGTGCTGAATTCAAATATGACCATTAAAACAACTGATTGGCTACTGTTTCTAAGATATTTAAGTTTTTACATTTTCTCTCTCTCTCTCTCTCTCTCTCTATGTATATATATATATATATATATATAGTGTAGATAGTAGAGTTTTAATCATAAATTGTAAATCTAGGTCTTTTCATGTGTTTATGGTTGCTTTACATGAGAATATTTCACCTGTCCTGTTTATGTAACACTTTAAAAATCAGCAAAAGGGTTATATAAATAAAATTTATTATGAAACAAAAGGCAAAAAACTATTCTGTACATAGTTTAGTCCTATTCAGTGTCTATTCGGCGCTTCTTGGCTTGTCTCTTGTATTCATTAAATGGAGCATCTCTTGTCACTGTCCAGCAATAGTCTGCAAGCATTGATGGGCTCCATTTGCCCTGATAGCGTTTCTCCATTGTTGCAATGTCCTGGTGAAATCGCTCGCCGTGCTCGTCGCTCACTGCTCCGCAGTTCGGTGGAAAAAAATCTATATGAGAGTGCAAAAAATGTATTTTTAGTGACATGTTGCAACCAAGGCTTTTGTATGCCTTGAGGAGGTTTTCCACCAACAACCTGTAGTTGTCTGCCTTGTTGTTTCCGAGAAAATTGATTGCCACTAACTGGAAGGCTTTCCATGCCGTCTTTTCCTTGCTACGCAGTGCATGGTCAAATGCATCATCTCGAAGAAGTTCACGAATCTGAGGACCAACAAAGACACCTTCCTTTATCTTAGCTTCACTTAACCTTGGAAATTTTCCACGGAGGTACTTGAAAGCTGCTTGTGTTTTGTCAATGGCCTTGACAAAGTTCTTCATCAGACCCAGCTTGAAGTGTAAGGGTGGTAACAAAATCTTCCTTGATTCAACAAGTGTTGGATGCTGAACACTTTTCCTCCCAGGCTCCAATGACTGTCAGAGTGGCCAATCTTTCTTGATGTAGTGGGAATCTCTTGCACGACTATCCCATTCGCAGAGAAAACAGCAGTACTTTGTGTATCCAGTCTGCAGACCAAGCAAGAGAGCAACAACCTTCAAATCGCCGAAAAGCTGCCACTGATGTTGGTCATAGTTTATGCACCTCAAAAGTTGTTTCATGTTGTCATAGGTTTCCTTCGTATGGACTGCATGACCAACTGGAATTGATGGCAAAACATTGCCATTATGCAGTAAAACAGCTTTAAGACTCGTCTTCGATGAATCAATGAAGAGTCTCCACTCATCTGGATCGTGAACGATGTTGAGGGCTGCCATCACACCATCGATGTTGTTGCAGGCTACAAGATCACCTTCCATGAAGAAGAATGGGACAAGATCCTTTTGACGGTCACAGAACATGGAAACCCTAACATCACCTGCCAGGAGATTCCACTGCTGTAGTCTGGAGCCCAACAGCTCTGCCTTACTCTTGGGTAGTTCCAAATCCCTGACAAGGTCATGCAGTTCACCTTGTGTTATGAGGTGTGGTTCAGAGGAGGAGGATGGGAGAAAATGTGTGTCCTGTGACATTGATGGTTCAGGACCAGAAGTTTCATCCTCTTCCTCTTCCTCATCTGACTCAAGTGAGAATGATTCTGGTGCATCAGGAACCGGCAGCCCTTCTCCGTGGGGTAGTGGGCGTATAGCTGATGGAATGTTTGGATAATGCACAGTCCACTTTTTCTTCTTTGACACACCTTTCCCAACTGGAGGCACCATGCAGAAGTAACAATTGCTGCTATGTTCTGTTGGCTCTCTCCAAATCATTGGCACTGCAAAAGGCATAGATTTCCTTTTCCTGTTCAACCACTGGCGAAGATTTGTTGCACAAGTGTTGCAGCATATGTGTGGGGCCCACCTCTTGTCCTGATCTCCAATTTTGCAGCCAAAATAAAGGTGATAGGCTTTCTTAACCATAGCGGTTATACTGCGCTTTTGTGATGCAAAAGTCACTTCACCACAAACATAGCAGAAGTTACCTGCACTCTTCACACAAGTACGAGGCATCTCTGCTCACTTTGGCTAAACAGAAATGTGTCCCTTTGCAAAATCAAACACTGGCAAATAAGAGAGCACGACATTGTATGATTTCTAGAGCTGATATAGGGCAATTTGTTCAGCAGAGTGATGTAAGCTTCGTTAGGATTGCATCATCCATGACTTCTAGGAATAACATGATGCAATTCATATCATGTATGACACAATACCAGCTTCACATTGCATCATTCATTGTTTTGCCTAAAAAGCAAGTACTGTCCAAACCCAGTCATAGATTTATTCATAGATCCAGGCAAAGATGTATTTTAGTCATTTCTGGTTTAAATTGAGATCCCTTCCCTTTATAACTCACTTATCCTCCGCCATTCCCAAGTCAAGGGTCGTATATACTGACCCAATAGCATATCTTGAAAACTAGAGCCAATCAACAATTTTAAGCATCATTTTCATTCTCAGTGACCCAGAATTAGTAAAGTTTGACTACATTTATTTCAGAAGCATTTTGGCTGTAGAGCAGTGTAAAATGAGGCAAAGCTTCAAAGATGTAACTGACCTATTTAAACTACTTTCTGTATGTTCTGATAAGACAGATGTTAGCAACAGAGGGAAAGTTCTCAGAAAAAAGCCTGTGTAGGCACAACCTAAAGCCTGCTGCTTCATCTGATGTTACACTTTAGACTAGCCAGACCGATACAAATAGTCAAATGCTTCATAGGAAGCTGACAAGCTCTACATAAAGATGGATGTTTTGAGTATGAAGCAGCTGCCTTAAGTCTAGTTCCAATTAATTCTCAGAGAAATGATTTAAGAGGGAAAAGACAAAACAACATCCAGCGCAACAATGGATGAAGTCCACGTCCCAGGTCCTGTGGGGAACTTCTTTGCTCACCATAGTCAGAAAAAATAAAAAGTTCTTGAAGGAGGGGAGGGTTTATGGCTAAGGGTACATTTCAGTCACGGGTATTTTTAGTAAAAGTCATGGACAGGTCACAGGCAGTAAACAAAAAATCACAGCCTGTGACCTGTCCATGACTTTTACTAAAAATACGTGACTAAAACTTTGGTGGGGGACTATGGGTTGGGAGAGGGTGAGGAGCTGTCAGGGGCTCCCTACCCAGCTCCATGTCCCTGCAGCTCCTAGGCAGCGGAGGGGCACAAGCACCAGCTGCCCTAGCTCCCATTGGCTGTGATTCCCAGCCAACGGGAGCTGCAGGGGCAGGCCTGCAGACAGGGGCAGCACAGAGCCCCCCCCAACCCCTCTGCTGCCTAGGAGCTGCAGGGCTATGCCAGTGGGAGCCCCCCACCTAGCCCTGACCACCTCCCACACACCCAAACAGCTGCTGGTGGCCTAGGGGCTGCCTGGCTCGGGCAGCCCGAGCTGCTGCAGATGTCACAGAGGTCATGGAATCCATGACATCCGTAACAGACTCGCAGCCTTACTTATGGCCAAGCACCACAGCCTGTGTTCCATTCCATCTGCTGACTCAGGTTCAGAACTGCACAAGGTCTTACGTTTCCCACTTTCAGGTTTCAGCTCCAGAAACAGAGAGCTGACCAGAAATATGTCAATGGTATCTAGAAGTCTTTTCTTTAAAGGAGGCTATTGCCAATTAAAGCTGAAGTATAGCAGAGCTTTTAGATGTACTGATAGAACCCTAAAATGAGAAGTACCACTAGAGCAGTGGTTCTCAACCTGTGGCCCATGTGCCATCCTCAGGGCCATATAGGTAGTATTGGATGTGGCCCACAATGGTAAATTGGTTGGGAACCACTGCATTAGCGCCTTGGGAGCTGGGCGTGAAATAAGAGATTCAACCTGAACAAATGCAAGTTACTGTAAAACAGCTACAGGATATTCTAATCTAGAGGTGGGCAAGCAAGGAATGACCAAAGCAGCAAAGGAATTTTTGCCTACCTGTAACTGCCCCAGAGCTACCACCCTCTTTCTGCACAGCCCTGGCGAGAGTACCTGATATACTGCACTCTGTTCTAGGCCCCTCCACTGCACAAATGTCAACAAGTTGGAGAGAAGGCAGAGTTTGTTCAATTTGGTTGATTAAGGAACAATTTAAGAACAAAGATGAAAAGGACATAGCGTTTAACCAAATGACAGTAAGTGAGGAATATAAGATTGCAAAGTTGGGGTTTAACACAGAGCAATGGCCTACAAAGTTACACTTGGACAAAACTGAGCAGAAGTTGGCCAATGCTACAGATGAAACAAAGTGCTTTAGAAAGCTTACAGTGCAAGAAGCATTGGGCCTGGGCCTGGCCAGGATGACCTAATAGGAAGCATAGTTGTGAGTTAGGTCTGTATATATGGTGCCTAAGGAAAGCTTTCACTTGAACTGTACCTTCCCTAATTGCCAAATAGTATAAACCTGCGTGTAAGTGTTGGAGAGAGTTCATGGTATTCCCTAAATAACTGTAGTCCAGTCCCAGCTTCACAGCCATGTACTAAGGTTGCAGTGTACTATACAGCTCTTGCTGCTGCAACCTCTGTTGTCTAAATAATGCTACCAACCACTTGAGTAGGAAATTTTCTTTCCATTGCTGCTGCTTGCTCCTTTCCACTTCCTGCTTTCTAGTTTATATAAGCAGGCTTGACTACAACTGAGTACTTCATTTCTGAACCCAAGAAGTGGCACTGATTGTGAGCAGGGTCAGCAGTTGGATGGATGTACAAGCATGAGCTGCTCTGTCCTCTTAAAGAAGCTGGCTGCTATTATACACGCAGATGTGTGTATGCCCAGTGCCTGGGATAGGTACATGCTATAAACTTCTCATTTGAGAGCACAACCACCCTCTGTCACGCCAAACCTTCATTGTGCTAAAGCAGGGGTCTCAAACTCAAATGACCATGAGGGCCGCATGAGGACTAGTACATTAGCCTGAGGGCTGCAGTCCTGACACCTGCCCCCACTCCACCCCTTCCATGAGGCCCCACCCCTTCCCCAAAATCCCAACCCCAACTCTGCCCCCGGGGGGGGCAGGAGGGGGTTCAGGGCAGGGAGTTGAGGTGCAGGGTGTGGCAGGGGGCTCAGGGCAGTGGGTTGGGATGCAGGAGGGGTGTGGGGTGAGATGGGGTTCAGGGCAGGGGGTCAGGGTCTGGCAGGGGGCCAGGGTGCCAGGGTGCAGGAGAGGTTCAGGGGGCAGGGCAGGCTCCGTGCCTGCCCTGCCCCCGCGCCGCTCCAGGAAGAGGCTGGAACGTGGGGAAGGGGGGGGGGCGCTGTGTGTTGCTGTTGCTTCAGGCACCGCCCCCAGCAGCTCCCATTGGCTGCGGTTCCCCGTTCCCGGCCAATTGGAGGTGCTGGGGGTGCTGCTTGAAGCAACAGCAACACACAGCCCCTCTGCCCCCCCTTCCCTATGTTCCAGCCTCTTCCCGGCACGGGGCAGGGCAGGGAGCGTGCCCTGCCCCCGGTGCACATCCGGCCGGAGCCGCTCTAGGTAAACACTGGGGGAGGGCAGGGGGGCTGTGAGGGGCTCGCGGGCTGCCGCGTGTTTGAGACCCCTGCGCTAAAGTGTAGTCAAACAAATACTTGAATAGGGTGGGGGAGGGGTTTTGGTATACATACATCTGCACAGCCCATATTCTATTTTAGCCCCTAGCGTAGACCTGAGCCATTGCTGACTTTTAAGCCACTTTTTTTTTGCATTTGTAAGCCTGGGATAGCTGTGCCAGAGCTGCTCTTCAGTATTTATGCCAACTTTTATACAGGCTGCAAATCACTCAAAGGGCCAGGGCAGCTGCCTGAATCATGAAGATGCTGGGAAGCCCAGGCCATGTACCCCATGCAAATGCAGGAAGGGAAGTGATGAGAGAGGATTTATTACCAAGCATCCTCCTACACCAGCTTTATGACCACACATATGAAGCATCACCATGCCAAGAAGCACCTGGACTTGTGTGCACTTGCACCTGTGCTAGCCCAGAAACTCATTAGCCTGCTAAATTATTGACTGAGGGCACTTTAAAATTTGCTTACAGCAAAACTGACCTGGCTGGTTTAACTGAGCAGCATAATGGCATCTGGGCTTTAGCTGGGGCCTTAAGTGCTGTATTAGAGCTGACAGTACAAGACCATATTTATTAACTCTGACACTGCCATCCCCCCTATTCATTTTTACTCTTCTGCATTCCAGTTATTCTCTAGCAGCCTCCCCTCCTTAACACAATTTTTTTAACCTTTCCTAGGCCCCATTTAACCCTGTCTATTGCCCATGTTACTTCCTCATATCCTTAGGAAGATATGCCTTTTCTAGGTCCTTGTCTGGCCACCCTTCTTCCTTTCAGGTATACAGGCGGGTGGCTTTGATCATCAAGACTACTGCAATCTTGGCATCAGTGCAGGCCAGAAGATGATGATGGCCTCTGACCTGCCTTTCCCTTAAGCCAGAAGAGGCAGTAAACTACCAAGGGGGGTGCAGTTGGGAGAGCTGCAAGATCCAAAGGAGGTAGCACTGCAAAATTATTGCAGTCATTGGGGAAGGGATGTATGATCAAATGTCCTGACCATCTGTGGAAACTGGAAGAAAACCCCAGGAGCCCTAGACCTGACAAAGATGACATCTTATCCTAGTTAGAGGTGACTAGCTGAGCAAGTGAGGTGTGATTAGGGTTTCTGAGCCCTGGGGAGTTCTCACTAATCCTGGCTCCTCCCCTGACCTTGTTCTCCTAATGTGATCTAACTTCCCTCACTGCCACTTCCTAAACTACTCATGCTAAAACCCAGTGCAGGGAAGGCAATATGCATCACGCAGAGAGAAACAGGCAATGGCAGGAGGAGAGAGAGGACTAATGCCTCTCTCCCTCGTTCCAGAAGTGTCAGCAGGATGCTGCTGCACTTGGAGGTTCCTCAAGGTTAATGGTCCTTTATCAACTAGAGATCCCCTACAATTAGGTCAAGTGCAAGCCATACTGGAGACTTGTCATGGCATGTAAAATAAAAGAACAGGGCCTAGGTTTCATAAGTGCACCAGAGGATTTAGTCAGAATTTTGAGGAACCTCAGCCACACAGGGCCACAGAAAAGTGACTGAAACGGCACCGTTACTGCAGTGGGCTGCTTGTGTGTCCAAGCTGCTTAGGTTATTGAAAGGAAAGGAGGATTTTTACCACTGTCAGCATCACAAAGCCCACTGCACTGCAAGAACAAGCTGGAGTCTGTCTTACATCAGCAAAATTATCAGCTAAGTTCTGCTTTTTCAATCTTTACTCTTGGTGATGAAAAGTGAGGCTGGAAAGAACAGCATGATTTTCCCTGCAGCCCCTAAGCTGAACCAATATCTGAAATTGTTCTGCCTCTGGAATCAGCTATGAATGGCACAGAGAATAAAGATGAAATGATATTTCCCCAGAATCAGTTACTAGTACATAACCCCACTTTCAACTAGAAATCTATCAATGGAGACCCTTTATTGCATCTGCAGCTCAAAATTGCCTTGCTAGAGGTTGCACAGGGCCAAATCCTGCTCCCATTGAAGCCGCTGGGAGGTTTGCCATTTACTTTGTTTGCAGGATCAGGCCCTCATTCCTGAAAAGTCCAACGGATCACGAGAAAACATCCAGTGAGAGATTTCCTGGCACAAAGAAAGGAAATTAGTATCATAAGCTTTAAATTCATTAGTGCTTGTAAAGTGAATGGACAGAGAATGCACAGGGAAACTGTACAGTTTAGATAAATTGCAAAAAACAAGTGAGCGCATTTAAAGCAAGTGACAAATCCAGACTCTGAATATTTCAGTGTGGGTGAAAGAAGGTTCCCTTTTTAATGCCAGATGAATTCAAATGGCAAAAAGATGCTACGGTGTTCTTCCCCGCCCAGCTCACAAAATACACAGTGGAAGTGTGTTAATCCTTAAGCCAGGGATTGGCAACCTTTGGCATGCGTCTCGCCAGGGTAAGTCCCCTGGTGGGCCAGGCCAGTTTGTTTACCTGCTGCATCCACAGGTTCGTCTGATCGCGGCTCACACTGGCCGCGGTTCACCGTCCCAGGCCAATGGGGGCAGCGGGAAGCGGCAGCCAGCACATCCCTTGGCCTGCGCTGCTTCCCGCAGCCCCCACTGGCAATCGGCCAAACCTGCAGACGCGGCAGGTAAGCAAACCAGCCCGCCAGGGAGTTTACCTTGACGGGCCACGTGTCAAAGGTTGCCAATCCCTGCCTTAAGCAATGTCCACGGAGATCTGGTCATTATTATACAGCTTGTTTTAAAATTACAAATTTTGGAGTCGAGCCCTGTCCCTAATGTTTCAACTGATGTTTGCAGCCATTTAAAATGAAAACAAGGCCCATTAAACATACAGTGATACTAAGTCAGCATATAATAGCAGGCAGAAATCTATACTGCAGCTATTAAAACAATCAGAGTAGAATATTGCTGAAATCAGTAGGCTGCTGCCAGACAACTGCAGCAAATCAACAATATTTTACTGTGCTTTCCTGTGTGTGTCTTTGTGGAGCCTCCTTGAGAAGTTTCAGCTATTTAGCCCCTAAGGCAGTGGAAACCACACTGGCAAATTTCCCCCACACTACCAGCAATTGTGATTAAATCAGCGATTTGCAAATCACACCTTGTCTAACTCAACAGATTTGACCAATACAATTAAATTCCTCTCTGCACAGCAAATAACTAGAGAGCTTTAAATATAGATCAACAGCACCACCCTGTGGCTTAAGTAAATGTAGTACTTTCAGATGTTTCAGTTTGAAAGGTAAGATACAACATGCCAGAATAGGCCTTGTCTACAGTACCGTGGTAAATCAACCTAAGTTACACTACTCCAGCTACATGAATAACGTAACTGGAGTCGATGTAGCTTAGGTCGACTTACAGTGGTGTCTACACTGCACTGCATCAACGGGAGACACTCTCCCGTCGACTTATCTCACTCTTCTCATTACGGTAGAGTAACGGAGTCGACCGGACAGCGCTCTGCCGTCAATTTAGCAGGTCTTCACCAGACCCGCTAAATCGACCCCCATGCATTGATCACAGCAGCATCGATCTCTGGTAAGTGTAGACATGACCATAGGGAGAAAGTAGGGCCAGACAGAGCCCTTGCAATGAAACAGTACTTACATTTTGTGTTTGTACAACACTTAGCACGCAACTGGGTCCTGGTCCATGACTGGGGCTCCTAGGTGCTACAGTGATACAAGTACAGTAAATATTACTTCCTGTAAATATTTTACCATATACTACTTGTAGGTCAAGTTATCTAACTAAACTGGACACTATGTCTCCTATTAAAGTGTCCTTTTATTTATTATCTATGGCTAGCTCTACCCTCTGCCTTCCTCCTCCAAAAAAGTCAATTTTTCATGTTCCCATTCTGCACCTGCCTACCCACTGTCTATTTTTATACAGTTTAGGTATTTTTGATTTACACACCTCATATTTTCCCCAATCCTTCAGACTGGTTTTCCCTTTCCTCCCTTTCATTGTTTTTCACCTGCCCCTCTCCTTGCACACAGCCCCTATACGTGAGCACTATACATGAGCTTAATATTGTAAGACTCAGTACCATATTCTGGTCATAGCACATTGGACAACTACAGTTCATGGATGCTCATGAATTTTCTACTATATACACACACATAAATAAGATAAGCACCTGCATATATCTGCACAGTGAACTGCATAACTCCCACAATCATTCTCTTGGGTTTATGTAGTTCACTGTATGATCATAAGCTGATGTGTTTGAAGAAGAGAGGTGGATGAACTCCCCTTCCAGAAAAAGAGGGAAAAAATTAAGCGTATAAGGAAAAAATGACAAAGTAGTTCTAGAGAACAATGAGAAAGAGTTCCAAGCTATATGAATGACTTTGGAGACTGGATCACGCACACAGGATTAGTGATCACAGGAGCGGAGGGCAGTGTCAAGTAACTGAAAGGGGTCCCAGAATCTGAAATTAGGAAGTGGCATAATCATGCCCAAACACGTGGAAACTTTTCCGCATACTTTGGTAAGATAGTGAGATGTGGGACACTAGCTCCACAAACAGCACTAAGAACACAGAACTAGACAAACACAGCTAAATAAAAGTGGCTCTAACATCATTCATTCATAGGTTAATGTTACAGAAAAAGGAATTCAGTCTCCCCCATCCTCCCAAAAACCAGAACATTCAGCCTGAAGGGTGACTATCTCCAAGGCATAGAGAGCTCCCCTCCTTTTGCTCCCTCTTTTATGCCAAGAAAATTAAGTTACATATTACATCACAAATAACTGAAAAAAAGCTTACTAACCTTAAAGGTCTGCCTCTTCATTTTTAATTTTTTTATATCTAGGCTGAAAACCAGGCACATGGTGTGATTGGCTTTATAGGTTGGACTAGAGATGACCTGTAAAAGTTTTAAGAAGGCAAGTGAGGAGACACATTTTTGGGCTTTTGCATCTGTGGACTTGTCAATATGCATATTAAAATATCCTAAGACAACAAGTCTGGGGTGTTTCACCACCATCGCCAACAAGGTATCAGTGAGCTCCATCACATACAGATGCCATTATGATCTAGAGTTAGATGCACCAGGGAAACATATGGTAGAGCATAATTTTATCATACCCTAGAAGCAATGGTCTAGGGGGTTCAGATGCAGGAGCACTGGCTCCTTTAGAAAACTACATCTTCCATGCCTGTTTTCTTTGCTCTCTCTCCCCACCACCACATCATGTAGCTCTCATACCCTAGTGCTTTAAAGGACACATAGGCATTGGAGGGAAGAGAAGGTTACTCATCCTGTGCTGTAACTGAGGTTCTTTGAGATGTGTATCCTTATGAGTGCTCCACTTTAGATGTGTCTGCATCCCTGCGCCTAGCATCAGAGATTTTTGGTAGCAGTGCTCATTTGGCCCACAAATGCGCTCTCCCCGTCTCATGCTGTGTTCAGCAGCTATATAGCGCTGTGTGGCCAAACCACCCTCAGTTCCTTCTCTACCACAGAGTCCATGTCTGAAACGCCGAAGTAGTTGGGAGGAGGGTGGGTAGTGAAGCACCCATAGAGACAGACATCTCAAAGAACCTCAGTTACTGCACAGGATGAGTAATCTTCCCTTCTTCTTCAAGTAGTGTCCCTATGGGTGCTCCACTTTCGGTGACTGTAGAGCAGTGCCTCTCATTGGAAGGATGGGGCTGCGGAGTTGGATTTGTTAGTGATGTTAAAACAATCAATCCTAATAGAGCATTGGATGATGAGTCCTGCACAATGGTGTAGTGCTCCATGAATGTGTGAGCAGAGCCCAAGTCGCTGCTTTACAAATGTCTGTGATTGGTACATTGCCCAGGAAAGCTATAGAGGTGGAAAGCGATCTTGTTGAGTGTGTTCGAGTCCCTGGTGGGGGTTGCAAATTATGCTGATGATAGCAAAGGTTAATACAACCGGAAATCCACATTTCAAAAGTCATTGTTTTGTATGGCTGATCCCGTCAATCTCTCTGCAATAGAAAGGAATAATCTTGGTGACTTTCTGAAGGGTTTGGTCCTTTTGCGATAGAAGGCTAACACCCTTCTAATGTCTTGTGTGTGAAACATGGCCTCCCTTTTATTCCCATGCGGTCTAGGGAAGAATGATGAAAGACGAATAGGCTGATTCATGTGGAATGACAAAGATATTTTAGGTAGGAACTTTGGATGTGGTCTTAACAGGATTTTATCTTTGAAGAAAATAGTGAAAGGGGGTACACCATGAGAGCACCTATGTCCCCCACTCTTCAAGCATGAAAGGGAGTTTTCATAGATAGATGTATGAGTGAGCAAGTCGCCCTGGGCTCTAACAGAGGACCAGTGAGGCATTGTAGCACTAGGTTACTGTCCAAAGATGGAGTGGGATCTTATACTTCGGGGTAGAGGTTTCGAATACCTCTGAGAAATCTTTTTGTTATGAGATGGGTGAATACTGAATGTCCATCAATCTTGTGGTGGAAGGCCATAAGGGACGTGAGATGTACTCTAACTGAACTTGAGGATAGTCCTGATTTTTTTAGATCTAGGATGTAGTCCAGTACCAGTGGCAAGGGAGAGGTTGCAGCTGTGGCGTGTCTATTGTCGCACGAGGTCTGGAATCTCTTCCATTTGTGCAGGTAAGTATATCGCATAGTTGATCTTCTGCTATTTAATAGTATCTCCTTTACATCTTCAGAACAGGTCATTTTGATATTCTGGAACCACTGAGGAGCCATGCTTTCACATGGAGAATCTTAAGGTTCGGATGGTGCACCTGGCCTGCATCTGAGACAGGAGATGTGGAACTGGGTGGAGTGTGACTGGTGGGCATACCACCATCCGTAAGAGGTAAGGGAACCATGTTTGTCTGGGTCATGTTGGGGTTATCAAGATGGCGCTGGCTTTTTCTTCTTTTATTTTGTGTATTACTTTGTGTATTAAGTATTAATGGGATCGGCAGAAAGGCGTATACCAGATGTGCATCCCATTTGATAAGGAAGGCTTCCCCCAGCGATCAATGACCCAGTCCTGCTCTTGAGCAGAACTGTGGACCTTGCTGTTCCTGATCATGGCAAAAAGATCTATGCTTGGGAATCCCCAACATCTGAATATTTTGTGTAGGACCATGGTGTCTATTTCCCATTTGTGTTTCTGTGAGAATTTCCTGCTTAGTGCATCTGCTGTGGTGTTTTGACATCCTGGTAGGCAAGTAACTGAGATGCTGACCCTATGGTGAATGCACCAATTCCATCATTTCAGAGCTTCGGCACACAGGGATGGTGACCTTGCTCCTCCTTGTTAGTTTATGTAAAGCACACAAGTGATGTTATCTGTCATTATGTTCTTGTTTCTGATTAGCATTGAAAAGTGTGAACATGCATTCCGGACTGCTCATAGCTCCAGTAGATTGATGTGTAACATCGACTCTGAAGGGGACCACTTGCCCTGTACTCTGTAGTCCTGCAAGTGTGTTCCCCAACCCAACAGAGATGCATCCATTGTCAGTATTAGTGATGGTGGTGGTTGTGAGAAAGGAACTCCAGCACACACATTGTGGGGCTTTGTCTACCAGTCTAGTGAGCTTTTGACTGTGACTGACACTGAGAGAGACTTGTTCAAGTTGTGTCTGTGTGGAACGTATATTGTCCTGAGCCACCCCGAAGGCAACGCAAATATAATTTGGCATGTCTTACAACAAAGATGGTCGCTGCCATATGTCCTAGTAGTTGTAAGCATGTTCTGGCTGATATCTGTGGATTGGTTTGCACTGTGGAAATCAAATTGACTAGGGTGGTAAATCTGTGTGTTGGTAAGGAGGCTTTGGCCTCCTCTGCACTGAGGTAGTCCCCAATGAATTCTAGGTGTTGTACAGGTGTCAAAGTTGATTTCTGAGTGTTTATTTGTAGGCCTAGTCGTAAGAAAAGAGCCACAGTCATAGACGATGTGTGGGACGGGGGCATGTGGGATCAAATGCCCCCCCCCCAATTTTTGCTTGGCCTGTCGAGGGGGAGAGGGGCTCAGCCCCTATCCCTGGCAGTCTGGCTCAAGCAGGGAGCTGAAAAGGCGGGACCAGCCACTTCTCATCCTGGCCACTCCGGGCACTACTCTGGGCAGCATGGCAGCTGCCTGCGAGAGCCCAGATGGTGAGGCAGTAGCAGCAGGCTACCCCGCTGCCCAGGCCTGGCTGCTGGGGACAATGGCCGAGCGAGTTGGAGTCCTCCCTGCACCCGTCATGTCTCGCTTGGCCTGTCCCCGACAGCCAGGCCCCAGGGGGAGGGAGAACCCGCCACTGCCTCCTCCCGAGCCAGGCCCTCGCACAGGCAGCCGCCACACTGCCCAGAACAGCGACCCAGAGCGTCCCCATCCCACTCCCCGCCCAGGCCTGGCTGACGGGGACAGGGGCTGAACGTGCCGGGGGGAGGTGCATCGGGAGAAAGAGAGTGCCCCCTCCCGCAGGTAACTCTGGTGGGCAGGGAGGGTGCGGTGGCCCCGAGCTGGACACAGGGCAGGTGGGTCACTGGGCAGAGGAGAGACATGGGTCGGCCATGTGCCCCCCCAGTATCTAATAGCTACTAATGTGCTCTCTCAAGAGAGGGCTTTGAGTAGGCAATTATCCAAGTATGGGAATATCATAATTCCTTGTTTTCAGAGGTGCATAGCCACCACCACAAGGACCTTGGAGAACACTAGGGGGGCCGCAGAAAGGCCAAACGGAAGTACTTTGTACTGATAGTGGTCCTGCCCCAGAGAAAATCTGAGGAATCTCCTGTGGGACGGATGTATGATAATATGAAAATATGCATTTTGGAGGTCGAGGACTGAGAACCAATCCCCCTGGTCCAGTGCTGGGATTATTGTTGCTAACGTGACTATCATGAATTGTTGTACTTTCATGAATGTGTTGAGTTTTCTTAAGCTTAAGATGGGTATCCAACCATCGTTCTTTTTTTGAATTAGGTAATAGTTGGAATAAAAGCCCCGCCCACTGTGTTGGATCGGAACTGGTTCTACAGCACCAAAGTGTAGGAGGTAGTTTATTTCCTCCCATAAAAGGTGCTCATGAGAAAGGTAATTGAAGAGGGATGGGGAGGCAGGGCAGGTAGGAGGGAGGGATATAAACTGAATTGGGTACCCATTGTTTGCTAATTTCTAACATCCACTTGTCCGAGGTGATACTCTGCCACATTGGGTAGAATAGAGTCAGACAGTTGCCAAATTGATGGACACTTTCTGGTGGTTGCAGCACATGGGTCTGGGGGAGGCATCTTATGGCCTCGATCAAATTCTCAAAATTGTTGCTTTGAAGTGGATGGTTGGGATGTTGATGATTGAGATGGAGGTGGCCTACACTTTTTAGCCCGTCTCCTCCTTTGAGGGCCATATTGTCCCTGAGGAGGAACGTATGGAGTAGGCCTCAATCACTCTGAAGAATGGTATTTACCTGGCCTTCTCTTTTACACAGGCGTGTAGATACTTAAAGACTGAAGAATTGCCCTAGAGTCTCTTAAGGAATGGAAGGATTCATACATCTTGTCCGCAAACAATTTGGATTCTTCAAAGGGAATATCCTGTATCTCTTTTGGAAACCCCGAGAGGTGGAGCCATGACACCCTTCACATGACCACAGCTGTAGAAATGGATCATGCAGCTACATCAGCTGCATCCAAGGAAGCTTGTAAAGTTGTCCTAGCCAGAAGGTGAACCTCAGAGATA
Organism: Emys orbicularis; assembly: GCF_028017835.1. Lineage (NCBI taxonomy): Eukaryota > Metazoa > Chordata > Testudines > Emydidae > Emys > Emys orbicularis. The sequence goes on from NC_088683.1 coordinate 247,797,914, forward strand.
ATTGCCTGGAATTGTTCTTTTTTGTCATCAGGAATGTAATCAAATTCATTCAGCTTTGAATAGTTGGTATGATTATATTTGGACATCAGGGCTTCATGATTGGCAATTCTAGAGTCAGTGATGAGTAGGCTTTGCATCCAAATAGGCCTAAATGCTTCCATTCTTTATCATTTGGGGTAGTTTTAGTATGGTATTGTCTGCCCTGCTCATTCACAGCTTCAACCATTAAACAATTCAGGGAAGGGTGCAAGAACAAGAAATCCATGCCCTTCGAGGGGACACAGTACATTTTGTCCGCTCTTTTACAGGTGGGTAGTATTATGGCAGGTGTCTGCCAGATGGCCTTAGCTGGGTCCATTTATGGGAGTGCAATTTTAGATGAGGTTGATGTATGTTTCTAGAATATCCAGCAATTTATGTTGAGACTCTCTAACTTCTTCGAGTGGTATTTGTAGTGTCTGCAATTCTCTTGAATAGTTCCTGAAATTGTTTAAAATCATCAGCTGTTGTCAGGGGAGGACAAGGAGATAGAGAATAAGAAGGAGAATATATTATTGCCCTTATATAAATCGATGGTACGCCCACATCTTGAATACTGCGCACAGATGTGGTCTCCTCATCTCAAAAAAGATATACCGGCACTAGAAAAGGTTCAGAGAAGGGCAACTAAAATGATTAGGGGTTTGGAACGGGTCCCATATGAAGAGAGATTAAAGAGGCTAGGACTTTTCAGCTTGGAAAAGAGGAGACTAAGGGGGGATATGATAGAGGTATATAAAATCATGAGTGATGTGGAGAAAGTAGATAAGGAAAATTTATTTACTTATTCCCATAATACAAGAACTAGGGGTCACCAAATGAAATTAATAGGCAGCAGGTTTAAAACAAATAAAAGGAAGTTCTTCTTCACGCAGCGCACAGTCAACTTGTGGAACTCCTTACCTGAGGAGGTTGTGAAGGCTAGGACTATAACAGTGTTTAAAAGAGAACTGGATAAATTCATGGAGGTTAAGTCCATTAACGGCTATTAGCCAGGATGGGTAAGGAATGGTGTCCCTAGACTCTGTTTGTCAGAGGGTGGAGATGGATGGCAAGAGAGAGATCACTTGATCATTACCTGTTAGGTTCACTCCCTCTGGGGCACCTGGCATTGGCCACTGTCGGTAGACAGGATACTGGGCTAGATGAACCTTTGGTCTGACCCAGTACGGCCGTTCTTATGAGGAGACATGACAGCCTCGTCCGGAGAGGATTAGGAAATAAATGGCTGCTCAGGTGGCTTCCTTATCAGTCCTTTCATCCTGCTCCTCAAATGTCTTGTCCTGAGACAAGGGGGGTCTAGCCACCCAGGCTGATGGGGAGCATCTCATTCTCTCTCTGTGGGTGCTAGGAGGCCTGGAAAATTGCTGTCTGTATGCAGCCCACGGATCCCAGTAAGGCCAGTGTGGTGGAAATGGCACAGATGGTAGCATGCATGGATGTCCATACCACCCATGTGCGTCACCTCTAGGCTGGTATCTCATCTGCACAAATGGATCTGATCTGGTAACTGCCTGTTGAGGTGGATTGTGGTATGTTAATGTGAAGTAAATCTCTTCCTCCTCCCTCATTGTCCTCCTCACTGGGGGGGCGGGAGGGGGGGCACTGACCTGATTGGTTGCATTCAGTTGGTACCGAGTGCACTATGGGTGCGATGCATACCAGGGCAATATCAGTACTAAGAAGCTGAGATTCCGGTGTCTTGGATACGAGCAAGTCCTTGTGGAAATGAAATTCCTGCAGTATCAGGATGGGCATCGGTAACAGTGAAGATATTGGGGGCAGTACAGCTATAGTTGAAGCGGTTGACAGTGCCAAGGGGGCTCTGCGTTCCGTTGAGTGACTGGTAGGTGGTGCCATAATCTGCTGCAGTGTTGATCTAATCAGTGCCACATGTCTGAGCAGCTCTGTTGGTACCATTGTGGAGGAGCTAGGCCTATTTCTGCCACTCCTTTCCAAGCCCGCCCTCCTTGGCTTTACCAAAATCAGCGGTACCGGAGGATCCCACTGACTCAAAGGTACTCAACTGTGCTCCGGTCGGTACCAATGTCATTGAGCATGCTGGGGCCCTTTTCTTTTTAACTGGTTCCCTGGTAGGGAAACTCGGTGCCTGCTTCGTGGCAGCCATTTTGCGAGGAATGCAGAGACTTTCTCTGCACAGTTAGCAGGGAATGTTTCTCTGAAACTGTCATCTGGGGCGAGGGGGATCACTGCCCAGACTGGGTCTCCTAGTCAGGGTCGGAAGCCAGCCGAAGTGAACTCCATCATAATAAATTTTAACTTGAGCTCCCTGCCTTTTTTGGTGCATGCCTTGAGCTTGAGGCAATGCATACACTTCTGAAGCATGTGTGCCTCTCCTAGGCAGTGGATGCACCATGAGTGTCCATCGCTGACAGGAATAGCCTCCTGGGGAACCCCGTTTGAACCTGAGGGAGCCTGGAATGCCCCTCTTATCTAGCTGTTTTTCCCTAATGGGAAGGAGTATGGGGAGAACAACTATACTACTCTAAGGATAATTAACAAATCTTTAGCGGGGTTTTTTTTTTTAAACAATAAAGAAATAAAATGAGGGGTGAGAGGGTATTGCTGATATCCAAAGAAAATTTTAAATTGAAATCAATTTATGTAAAAGTATTTTTGTGTAGTTATCTTAAACTTTAAAAATAACCACATGCTTTTAAAATGCAGCTAGTCAAATGAGTGAACCATATTATACTAATTTCAGAGACTCTGTAAATCACCTGTCATTTCACCCTCTTTAGGATTATTAAAATGCCCTGAATATCTTAGACCTTACCAGGATTAGTAAATGTTTATTATGTACAAACCTTAGAAAATACAACGCACTGTTTAAGTGTAAACCATGATTTAGCTAGCTGTGACAGATAAGCAAGGGTGATTTCAGGAACACTTGACACAGGATTTTTTTTTTTTTAAAGTTGGAATAAAATTGTTTACAATGTGTCACTCAGCAAGGTTGCCAATTTTCTATCCACAAATAGATTAGCTGCAATGATCTCCAAAGTAATTTGCCATTATCAACTGAATATTTGAATGTAGTGTATTAAAAATCCTTTATGTGCTGCTGTGTCCAAAACTGAAGGGACCTCAAAACTTGGTATTAGGAAATAAGTTACTGAAGTGCTTTGGGGTATGTGTCTTGGAATGTTTCGTGGCTGACTAGTTTGAGTTTTGTGCTTTTGCCTCTATGCCATAAAAAAGGTAGGCATGATTTTTTAATATAGAGATTGTTATTGAGCAAAGCATCAAAAAATATATTCCTTACCTACTTGGCTGGTTAGCTGGTTTTTGTTATATCAACTTTAATTGTTCTTTTCTGACCAGTCACAATGACAAAATATCTTTTGATTTCAAAATGCCCAATAATGGAAATCTGCATCTAATTACATGAGACTATTCAATCTTCTCTGAAGCTCATGGAGGAAACACCACACCCAAAATTCAAGTGGAGAGCAAAAAAAAGGTCAAATTTGCCACATCTCCAATTCTCTAATGTTTTTCAAGTAAGTGGTCAGAAAATCTTCAGTGAATAGAATTAAGATTTTAGTGACTCATTTTTCAAGGTGTTTCTCCTTCACTGTTGAAGGTCCAAATCCAGGCAAGCTAATCAGAGATTCTTGTACCAACAAAAAACCCACCAGAAAAGTGTTCCTTCTCTTAGCAAAATCTAGGAATAAGTGAAGCCTCTCATCTCATTTACTTCATTTGACACATCTGAGGTTCTGTCTAATCTAATGTGACAAAAACTACAAACTCCTGTAATGTATATCATTTTTATGCCATTGGAACATATCTTGGAGCAACTAGAGCTCTTCTATTTTAGATCACATAACATAAAAAAATTACCACCACAACCCTACTGATGGCAGCCTATATCACTACAGATAAAGTATTACCTTATAAATAAATGAAGACAAAGAATATCCCAAGAAATTACCAGGTCATGTACTTATACACACACATACACGGTAAAGAGATTCTTTAAAAGGACCTTTAGAGGAGATGAGTAGAATTTACAATTACAAAACCATATGAGGAACGTTCTATACATTTTTTTCAAGCCGTTGTCACAAACAGTACACCAATTTAAAATAAGTCTCAACATGATGCATACTTTATGCAAACGTGTAGCAAAATAGGGCTTGATCTTGCAATTCCTATGCAGACCAAACTCCTATTGAGTTCAAGAGTCAGGTAACCATATAATGAATACAGAAAAAAAATGTTGTGAAGCATACCCCACCAAACGGGGAAATGAAATGTTAAGCCACCTAATGATACATGCCCTCTACTCTTCTACCCAAAACCACATGCTGTTCCCATAACTACCATACAGCACAGACCATGCACTGAAAACTTAGTTCTCTCTCCCCACCCCACCCCTGCTTCACCCTTCACCCTACATATTCTTTTACCAGAGTCCCCCATCTCCACACAACACTAGGAGTTGTGGATGTTTGAGAGAGTGTAGTTTGATAAAGGGGTATGTGCAGAAGGGTGGCTTAAAGGGGATGATGGAAGTCGGGTATACCTAACTCTGCCTCCTTAAGGTTGTAGTACATGGTCTATGTTGAACGGTAGTTATGGTAATTGTAAGTTTGCAGGGGTAGAAGGTATGTGCTGTTAGGTGGCCTAACTTCACATTTCCTTACTTTTGTAGATCCATGAAAGGCAAATTGTGTGTGTGCAGGAACTTTAACTGCTTTGCAACAATTTTTTCTCTATATTAGGTTTCCTAGGTTTTTTAATGCTTACTTGGAGGGAGGGATGTGACAGATTGGGAATACATCTATGTCAAATTGCAAACAGACGTGTGGGTAGAGACGTTCAAGGCCTTTGAGGAACCCAACCGTTATGCTCTGAGCAAAAACCAATCTGCCCTGGAGTGGAAGATGGAAGGCTGAAATAGCAAGTGGACTTTAATAGATGAAAGGGACAGGCCTTGGAGCTTGAGATGCAAAAGGTACTCCAGGATCAACTACAGTGAGGCCCACTCGGGCCAAATGCCTTTTCCCGAGGTTGAACATGTGAACCACTTCCATTTGGCCAGGTAGGTCACTCTGGTGGAGGGCTTTCTGCTGCCCAACAGGACCTATTGGACCCGGCACTTAACCATGCAGCTGCCACACAGTCAGGTGCAGCGCCGCCAGGTTCGGGTGCAGAAAACTGCCGTGGTTCTGGGACAGCAGGTCTGACTGGAGCAGTAGCTGTAATGGATCAGCCACCAAGAGGTCCAGCAGCGTGCCGAACCAGTGCTGGCGAGGCCAAGCCAGGAACTGTATCATAGAAGATTAGGGTTGGAAGAGACCTCAGGAGGTCATCTAGTCCAAACCCCTGCTCAAAGCAGGACCAATCCCAACTAAATTGTCCCAGCCAGGGCTTTGTCAAGCCTAGCCTTAAAAACTTCTAAGGATGGAGATTCCACCACCTCCCTAGGTAACGCATTCCAGTGCTTCACCACCCTCCTAGTGAAATAGTTTTTCCTAATATCCAACCTAGGCCTCCCCCACTGCAACTTGAGACCATTGCCCCTTGTTCTGTCATCTGCCACCACTGAGAACAGCCTAGCTCCATTCTCTTTGGAACCCCCCTTCAGGTAGTTGCTATCAAATCCCCCTTTACTCTTCTCTTCTGCAGACTAAATAAGCCCAATTTCCTCACCCTCTCCTCATAAGTCATGTGCCCCAGCCTGGCCCCCTAATAATTTTAGTTGCCCTCCGCTGGACTCTCTCCAATTTGTCCACATCCTTTCCCGTAGTGGGGGGGGTCCAAAACGGGACACAATAATCCAGATGTGGTCTCACCAGTGCCGAATAGAGGGGAATCATCACTTCCCTCGATCTGCTGGCACTGCTCCTACTAATGCAGCCCAATATGCCGTTAGCCTTCTTGGCAACAAGGGCACACTGTTGACTCATATCCAGCTTCTCGTCCACTGTAATCCCCAGGTCCTTCTCTGCAGAACTGCTGCTTAGCCAGTCAGTCTCCAGCCTGTAGTGGTGCATGGGATTCTTCCATCCTAAGTGCAGGACTCTGCCCTTGTCCTTGTTGAACCTCATCAGATTTCTTTTGGCCCAATCCTCCAATTTGTCTAGGTCACTCTGGACCCTATCCCTACCCTCCAGCGTATCTACCTCTCCCCACAGCTTAGTGTCATCCATGAACTTTCTGAGGGTACAATCCATCCCATCATCCAAATCATTAACAAAGATGTTGAACTTAAAACTGGCCCCAGGACAAACCCCTGGGGCACTCTGCTTGATACTAGCTGCCAACTAAACATCAAGCCGTTGATCACTACCCACTGAGCGCGATGATCTAGCCAGTTTTCTATCCACCTTATGGTCCATTCATCTAATCCATACTTTTTTTAGCTTGCTGGCAAGAATATTGTGGGAGACTATCAAAAGCTTTGCAAAAGTCAAGATATATCACGTCCACCGCTTTCCCCATATCCACAGAGCCAGTTATCTCATCATAGAAGGCAATCAGGTTGGTCAGGCATGAGTTGCCCTTGGTGAATCCATGTTGACTGTTCCTGATCACCTTCCTCTCCTCCAAGTGCTTCAAAATGGATTCCTTGTGGACCTACTCCATGATTTTTCCAGGGATTGAAGTGAGGCTGATGGGTCTGTATTTCCCTGGATTCTTCTTCTTCCCTTTTTTAAAGATGGGCACTATATTTGCCTTTTTCCAAACATCCAGGACCTCTCCTGATCCCCATGAGTTTTCAAAGTTAATGGCCAATGGCTCTGCAATCACATCAGCCAACTCCCTCAGGACCATCGGATGCATTAGATCCAGCCCCATGGACTTGTGCACATCTAGCTTTTCTAAACAGTCCTTAACCTGTTCTTTCACCACTGAGGGCTGCTCACCTCCTCCCCATACTGTGCTGCCCAGTGCAGCGGTCTGGGAGCTGACCTTGTCTGTGAAGACCGAGGCAAAAACAGCATTGAGTACTTCAGCTTTTTCCACATCATCTGTCACTATGTTGCCTCCCCCATTCAGTAAGGGGCTCACACTTTCCCTGACCACCTTCTTGTTGCTAACATACCTGTAGAAACCCTTCTTGTTACCCTTCACATCCCTTGCTAGCTGCAACTCCAATTGTGCTTTGGCCTTCTTGATTACACCCCTGCATGCTCAAGCAATATTTTTATACTCCTCCCTAGTCATCTGTCCAAGTTTCCACTTCTTGTAAGCTTCCTTTTTGTGTTTAAGCTCATCTAAGATTTCTCTGTTAAGCCAAACTGGTCTCCTGCCATATCTGCTATTCTTTCTCCACATCGGGATGGCTTGGTTCCTGCACCCTCAATAAGGCTTCTTTAAAATAACAGTCAGCTCTCCTTGACTCCTTTCCTCCTCATATTAGCCTCCCAGGGGATCCTGCCCATCAGTTCCCTGAGGAGTCAAAGTCTGCTTTTCTGAAGTCCAGGGTCCATATTCTGCTGCTCTCCTTTCTTCCTTTTGTCAAGATCCTGAACTCAACCATCTCTTGGTCACTGCTGCCCAGGTTGCCACCCACTTCTACTTCCCGTACCAATTCTTCCCTGTTTGTGAACAGCAGGTCAAGAGGAGCACGACCGCTAGTTGGTTCCTCTAGCACTTGCACCAGGAAGTTGTTCCCAATACTCTCCAAAAACTTCCTGGATTGTCTGTGCACTGCTGTATTGCGCTCCCAGCATATGTCAGGGTGATTGAAGTCCCTCATGAGAACCAGGGCCTGTGATCTGGAAACTTTGTTAGTTGTCCAAAGAAAGCCTTGTATACCTCATCCCCCTGGTCTGGTGGTCTATAGCAGACACCCACCACAACATCACCCGTGTTACTCTCACCTCTAAACTTAACCCAAAGACTCTCAAGAGGCTTTTCTCAAGTTTCATACTGGAGCTCTGAGCAATCGAACTGCTCCCTTACATACAGTGCAGGGTATAGCCGGAGGATATTATGCTGAGCACCCAACGGTCTGAGGTCAGTCGCAACCAGGCCGACCGGAAGGGACGCAGGTGGTTGAGGAAAGAGTAGGAAGGTGGATCCTGGGATGTGACTGGGGCGTCGTCCTCGAGCTCACCCTCAAAATGCCTCTTTCTGGCTTTCCTGGTTTCTTGAAGGGCCGGACTGAGTAAATGAATGGAAAGATGAGGGGTGTCATTGTTTAAACCCTTTGTCTCGGTCCTTTTTTCTACATGTGCTCAGCCAGGAAGTTCTGCAGGACCTAGGTAGAGGAGGCGGAGGACAGAAGGACTTCCTGGCCTGCTGAGGAGTATGAAGGCCCAGAGAGTGGAAGGTGGCACAGGAGTCTTTCAGACCATGCAGCCATGTGTCCATGAGCTCGGAGAAGAACCTAGTTCCCTCAAACGGGAGGTCCTGCAGAGTGGACTGCATCTCCTGGGATAACCTGGAGGGGTCTGCAACCAAGAGCTGCGCCTCATTACCACCGCAGAGTCAACAACCCTGGCCGCTGAATTCATCACGTCCCACGCCATCTGGAAGGCATCTTTCGCCAGCGCTGTGCCTTCCTTCCACTAAAGCGGCAAACTCCTGAGCTCGATCCTGTGTGAGGACCGCCTTGAATTTACCAAGGGAGTCCCACAGGTTAAAATTGCACCTGCCCAACAGGGTCTGGTGATTAGACATCCAAAATAGCAGGCTGGTCATTGAATAAATATTTCTGACAAATAAGTCCAGTCTCTTTGCGTCTTCTTTAGCGTGCCACTTACCTGGCCCTCTCATTAACAGCAGAGGCAACCAATGACCCAGCTGGAGGGTGAGTATAAAGGTATTCAAATCCCTTTGCAGGGACGTAATACTTCTTTTCCGCCTTCTTAGAAGTGGGTGGAATAGAAGAGGGGGTCTGCCACAGCGACTTTGCGATCTTAAGGATCCCTGGGTGGATGGGCAGTGCGATCCGGGCCAGGGTGGTGGAGGATAGGAGGTTGAAAATGTCATCTGATTGCACCGCCAATTCCTCAATTTCCAGATTTAAATTGGTAGCCAGCCTTTTAAGGAGGGCCTGGTGCTCCTTGAAGTCGTCAGGGGACTGGCAGGCTGGGAGGGGCCTGTCACCACTTTGTCTGGCGATGAAGACAATTGCACCGCAAGGGGAGGGGCAAGTTCCCCTTCCCTTTCTGGGGACGGCTCCATAGGCATTGAAGCCTGCTGTGATTCCCCCACGTCGGATTCCGCATTGTGCTCTGACCCCGGTGCCAGCGGTGCCGTGGGTGGTTTGTCCGAGGTGGCCAGGGAGGAGTGGTGGGAGTACAGGACCGGCATCATCAGTATGCCCCAAGGATTCCAATAAGGCCATTGAGCAGGCCACTGTCCTTGCTGCCATGCCGCCTCCATGGATGCCGCACCGGTCTTGCGAGTCAGCGGGGATTCACCCTTTCTTGGCAAGGGGCTGAACTCCTGCTCCAAACCAGACCATTCCCCCTCCGGTGACCAGGGCAGAGCTGTGGAAGCCTGTGTCTACACACCGGTCTCTGACAAGGGTCAGTTGGCAGAAGGCAAGGATCGATGCCCTGCCCGACGACCAGTGCCACGATGAGGGGCAGTCCTGCACTGGTGGGAGATCGTCTAGGCGATAGTGACCTGCTCCATGGTGATCTCTGGCAGGAGGTTCACCAGTACCGCAAGTACGGGGACTGGTGCCTCAACTCCGGTGTCCTGTGCCTTATAGGAGAGCATGGTACCAGGTTCTTCTGGCCAGAGACTGGTGTTGCAGGGCCAGGGTCCTGGGTATTGGAGATAGGGACCTACCCCTATGGTTCAGGGATTGAGGGTGTTCCACTGCCCTTTGGGGAGGTCCCATGACTGACTTGCCCTTAGACGGTAGGGCCTTAGCCGAGTCCGGCACTTGGCGCATCTATGGTGTCGGACGGCCCACTAGGTCTTTAGCCACCTGGGCTGCTTCGGGCAACGAAGGCCCTAGGAGGAGGTCCCCTGCTGCTCCCGGGAATCGGAGGCAGATCCCTGGCTGGGTGTGAGGGTCCGACCGGAGCGGTACTCCCTTGGAGCTCTGGGGTGGGCACATGGCCTGACATAGGTCCTTTGCCCAAAGCCCCCTTCCCTTACTTAGGTGGTGCCAGGGAGCCCGTCTTCTGCCGCTTCTTGGGCATTGGTGGGGGTGAACAATGCTGGGCGGGGCCCGGTGCCGGCAGTGCACTCCGCACCGATGCCGAAGTGCTAGGAGTGGAGTCCAAATGAGAGGGCTCCGACACCAGATGAAGCTCAGCCTCCATGAGGAGGGCCCTCAAATGGATATTCCGCCCCTTCTGGGTTCTAGGGCAAAAGTTCTTACAAATCCTGCACTTGTCCTTTATTTGGGACTCCCCCAAGCACTTCAAACAGCTGTCATGGGGGTCACTAATAGGCATCTGCCTGTTGCATGACGAACATGGTTTGAAGCCCAGGAAATGGGGCATGCCCCACTCTGGGGTGAAGTCCCGGCCAGAACTCTGCTACTAAACTAACAACTAACACTTAAACTAATGGCTAACTAAGTACCTAAGAACTATACACAAAAGAGGTAATAATACCTGTTAAGAACTGCTAACACTCTTGCAATGTAAGACGAGGTGCTCTAACCAACCGTTACAGGTGGTAAGAAGGAACTGAGAGGGCATAGGGCTGGCGGCGCCTAATATACAGGCGCACTGGCACGGCACTCAAGAGGGCGCTACAGCCGACCCTACGGATACCACTAAGGCAAAAATCTCTGACGACTGTGCACATGGGCATGCACACACTTAGAATGGAATTGACATGAGCAAGCACTCGAAGAACAATGGGTTTAATATCAGTAGGACTGTTGCTTTTGAATGACTCCACATAGAAGCAGGGGGGGATGGGGCAGCTAGAACCCAGAACTTCCACAGAAGTAGTACGTGATCAAAAGGGGGACAGAGGCTGCTTTAAAAGAGGAGTGCTTCTCTAAGCAAGGCCAGCAAGACCAAGCCACCGCAACATGCAAGAAAGGCCAAGCTTTGAAGGCCGAGCCTAAGGACTCTGACCAAACCTACGACTCACAGAAGGAGTGAGATCATATTTGGGGGACTGCATCCAGTATTTTGTTTTTCCAAAGATCTGTAACTCTCTAGTGTGCTTTGTTAAGAGTAAAGCGTAGGTTGTTGCTAAGCCTTTGTTTCTTGCTTTCCTGCCACACTGTTCCTGAAGGATTTAACTAGAAACCAGAGCTTCCATAGCCAGGTGGACTTGGGGCAGGGGGGAGAGAACATGTCTAAGCAACTGGGAGTTTGGCAGGGTTGTGGCACTGATTCCAGGGTCTGAAATGGCCAGACTTCAAGATCCACTACCCAAGAAAGGTGTCAGATTCAGTGTCTGCATATGGAAGTGTGCCTGAGAGATCCAGAGCTAGGAACAGTGATCAGTCACTGCCCAGAGCTAGGGGGGCTTAAAAGCACCTGAGATCTGGCGACTGTGTCCACTAACAACAAACTGGAGTCAGTCCAGAGAAGGAGACCAGGCCAGGTCATGACAGGGGATTTAGGCAATGTGAGTAGGGACCTGTGGGGAGTAGAAGTGCAGCTACTGATGTACATGAATCCCTTCTCTTTTGTAGAATAGACTCTTGACAAGAGAAATGTAGCACCCGATGGACATTTAATGTGTGCCGCCTCTCCACTGACTCCATCAACTGGTCTTGTGTGGGCCCAGCTCCAACCAACCAATTAGGATTGCACGCACAGTGCATAAACTTTCAGTTATGGGCATGAATAATGGCTAAAAGTGACTCTAAATTCAACAATGAAGGGGGAAAAAACAGCCTCCTTCTTGCAACAGTTCCTTCTCAGCATTTACCTACCTACCTACCTACCAAGTTTTGTGTAGATAGACAATGTTTTATAAGAGATAATCAGTCAACAATGAAAAGCATAACTGACAAGGGAAAATTTCATCCAGAGCCCAATTTCAAAGGCTTTCATTTAAACCTTGTGAAAATAATTATAGTAACTACAAAGAAAACTCAAAGGGCATAAAAACTAGCAAGGTGTAAAATTTCACAGATTACCCACCTACTTTTGGAGAAATCCACCCCAGGAAATTATGCCTCATGTTAAAAGCATTTTAGAATGCAATTCTAATTAAGGAATCATTACCAGGGAGTTTAAGAATAAATTATAACAGGGATAACCACAAGACTCATGAAGGGGAGCATGGATCTTTCCTAATGCATGAAATAACTGGTTTATTTCACTTCCCATTTTGCACATTCAGGATTTTCCAAGTAACAAATTAAAATTAGCAGTTGGAAAGGACACAGACAGGTATTTAATATTTTTATCTACTTCCAAAATCATACATGCTTCTTATACTGATGCATCCGAATACAAAATGCCATTAACATACTGATTAGTGATATCAAACATATACAGTATTCTTAAAGAATCATATGAATTATATATAAAAATACAAGTAGCAAATGTCAAAAAATGTCAAGTTAAAGTTACAGTAGGATGATTATTTCTGAATATTTGCCATTACTGTAATATAAACAGAAACAGCAACAATAGTTTAGATGTAAGTGTGAACTTTTTAAGTTATTCTTTGTGTTTCTTGTTAAAAGTTTAAACAAAAACTTGGTTTTTGTTCCTGTTTGACAAACAGATTTGATTTCCCCCTCCCTCCCTCAAGAGTATGAATTAGTATTCTTTTATTATCTCTCTGCTTTCAGCAGAATTATTCATTTGTTACACAACTCTAGGAACAGATTTAGCTAATTGCTGCTGCTGAACCAGTATTAAGGCACTATTACAGAAAATACTTAAGTAACTAAAACGATGTCAGTGGTTCCATTGACTGTGATGCTTTATGTTACACATATGCTTACCAAACATGTGCTTACACATGTACCTGTACTGAACCATAGCTTTAGAGCACTGGTTCCCAAACTGGGGGCATGAAGAAATTCCAAGGGGGGCGCAAGGCTGCCCAGCGCTTGAGCTCCCAGCAGGGGAGGCTAGCCTCCGGCTCCTCCCCTCCTGTCCACCCTCCCCCGCAGCCACGCCGCTGCGCAGGCAGTACGGCTTGCACCTGCCCACCTCCCAGGCTTTCCAATAAGCCAGTCCTGCCGCTCTGAGCGGCCTGGTAAGGGTGCAGGGAGCAGGGGGAGGAGGGGGAGGAGCAGGGGCAGGAGGTCCCGGGGGGGGGGGGCAGTCAGGGGACAGGGAGCAGTTAGGTGGGGAGGAGTTCCGGGGGTGGTGGTTAGGAGACAGGGAGCGGGGGGGTTGGATAGGGAGTGGGGTCCAGGGGGGTGCAGTGGGTCCTGGGAGGGGGCGATCAGGGGACAAGGAGCGGGGGCGGGGGGTTGCATGGGGGGGGTCCCGGGAGGGGGCGGTCAGGGAACAAGGAGCGGGGGAGATTGAATAGGGAGTGGGGTCCTTGGGGGGGGCGGTTAGGGGACAAGGATCGGGGGTGGTTGGATGATAAAGGAGAGGTGGGGGGCGCAAGGGTTTCTCAAAAATGAAAAAGGGGCCGTGATGCCGAAAAGTTTGGAAACCACGGCTTTAGAGCATACAAACTAAGAAATATTCAGTCCAGGTCCTACATTAACAAGTTGCTATTCTTTAGTTTCTTATTGCTGGAGAGCTGGGTTTCAAAAGTAGATAATTAGCAAATAATGACTTTCCCTTTTTAAGTTATAGCAAATTTTGGAGTCAAAACTAAAGAATCTCTTCTAATAAATTAAATATTCTGAACTGCTGACAGCCACAGAGTAGGATTTTACCCCAGAAAGGTAACAATTAAATACATGTATTTCAACTGGAAATTTTATATACAGAGTTTGCTACTGAAATAATGTGAAATACTTAATTGGGTGTCATACCAGACTAATGTGACAAATCTAATTAAATGCAATTAATCTTATAATCTGCTTTAATTCCCTTTTCCTCGGCTTAAACGTTTTAGTACTGTGCAACTACTTTACTATTGATTAGGAGAATTTGGGTCCAAGTACTATTTCACTCATGTCCATTTTGAGCAACAATATAATATGGTCTTTTGCTATTAAAATAATTACATCAGTGAAAACAATTTCCAGCATAAGTTTAACTGCCCGACTGACATGATCAGAAAGTAAAGGCAATCTACAGAACAGGAACAGCATGGATAGAGACAAGGCAGGTGTTAAGGGTATGAGACTGTTGGTGTCACTAGGCATAACCCTAGGTAACTCGGGAGGGTGGAAGGCCACAAAGTGTCAATGAAGCCTTCCTGCACTAGGCCCATATGAACCAAACTTCTTCCATGTTTAAACTCTAATCAACCTCAAAAGCCAGGTGCAATTGGAATATGTAAGCAACCAGTTATCTGTGTGCAACCCCCTGCTCACACACGGTATCAAGCGGTAATAATGAGGCCTGCATGTTTCTGGCTGAAGGGCAAAAGGACAAGATAACGGTTTAAAGACGTTACTAACAAGCTAGGCTTATAGCTGCCAAGAATGACTTAACTACTTAAATGTAATCGTTATTTGCTTAGTAACTGTTACCAGGGAAGGGAGGGGTAGAGGGGGAGGAAGGGAGGGGAAGGGCGGGGGAGGCTTAACTGCAAAATGTATAAAAGAAGAAAAACTGTTTCTGTTAGTGTGCTTGATTTGAGACGTGCCTGTCTCCTAGCACCGCTTTGGGATCCCAAATAAACTTTGTTTGCTCCTCCTCCCCTGGTGTGTTTATTGGCGCGAAGCACACCGGGCAACGAACCCTGCTGTTGCTGTCCTCGGGCACTCTGTGCCGGCAACAGTCTTGGCGTCCCTGGGTGGGCTCGAGGCTGAAATTTAGCCTTGCCCGGACCCCTCTCGGAGGTCGACAGATTGCGGGGACGCCCGACGCCCAGCGCGCACCGGTGACTTTACCGGGGGCCTCGGCGAAGACGTGGTTTGGTCGACCCCAGAGGGCACAACGGTGCAACGCGCTCGAGCAGTGGAGAAGCAGCTGCCGGCGACGGTGGGTAACCGGTCCCGTGGATAAAGTAGGAACAGTCCAGTGGGGACTTTACCTGTTTTGACCTGGGGACGCCCAGTGTCTGCCTGTTTTGACCTGGGGACGCCCAGTGTCTCCCTAGAGTATGCGGCAGGGACAGAGTACTGCAGGCAGGGCAAGGTGTACACCCTTAGAATGCATTCTAGCAAATTGGAAAGTGTTTGGCGCAAATCCAATAACTAAAAGTAGATTAAAAAGGTTCTGTACAGTAGACTGGCCTCAATATCAGCTAGAGGACCAGGAAAGGTGGCCACCGGAAGGATCACTTAATTATAACACGATCCTTCAATTGCATCTGTTTTGTCAGCGAACGGGTAAATGGAATGAACATATGTATGTACAGTTGTTTATGTTGCTAAGAGATAGGTCAGATATTTTGCAAAAGTGTAATTTGACTCCGACAGGTTCGGTAGTAGCTACTGTTAGTCCCCAGAACCCCTGTAATGGCAGGTCCGGTGTCCCCTTCGGCTATCACACCCCCACCATATAAAGACAAGGCGTCTCAGGTCCCAGAAATCGCCCCCTCGGTGGAATTTTATCCGTTGATCACTGAGACCGTGGTGTCCAGACATGGCTCAGATAGGAATCAGGCCACTACTATGCAGGTTTACACCCATGTGCCTTTTAACCCGGTGGACCTAGCAGCCTTTAAGGCACAGGCAGGGGAATTCTCTACGAACCCAAGCAAGTTTATCTCGGTCTTTGAAGGGTGCCTGGCTAGCTGTAAGCCTGACTGGGATGATTGTAATGTCCTTATGCGGACCCTGCTGTCTGAGGTGGAGCGTAATCAGGTTGTGTCTAAAGAAAAGGAAAAGAGGCAAGCGAAAATTATGGTTGCAGCAGTACAGGCCGGTGGCAGGGGAAAATTCCAGGAAGGTGGAAGGGGCCGGGGAATGAGAGGACGTGGGCGTGGGCACCCTGGCTCACAAGTAAGGCGTCTGGGTCGCAACCAGTGTGCCATATGCCGGAAGGAGGGACATTGGAAAAATGAGTGCCCCGAAAGGGAAGGTACTCCCATGATGGCAGCGGAGGATCAAGAATAGGGGTGTCAGGGGAGATGGACTATCCTGCCCCCGGAACCCCGAGTAAAAATGCAGGTGGGAGATTCGGACATAGACTTTTTAATAGACTCTGGAGCTGCACGAACCGCTGTAAACCAACCCCTACAGCTGCCTGTGTCAGAGTCCCTCACTGTGGTGGGTGCCACAGGGAAAGGAACCAAGTGCCCAGTATATGCCCCAGCGGAATGTGCTTTGGGAAACAGAACTCTATTTCACAAACTGGTTTACCTCCCCGATTGTCCAACGCTTCTACTAGGACGGGACCTGCTTTGTCGCTTAGATGCCACCCTGCATTTCACCCAAGATGAAATAACCCTCACCTTACCCCCAGAGAATGCCTGGATAATGACCCTTGCAATTGAGCCCTCAGCCATGCAAGCCCCAGAGTGGAGCCAGTGGGAGGACAAAAGGAGGGTTAAAAAGCAGCTTTGCTGGACAGTGTTGGCCCAGGGATTTAAAAATTCCCCCACCCTTTTCGGCCAGGCCCTGGCCAGAGACTTGGAGGAGTGGGACAATGAGGACAGGGTCCTCCTCCTGCAATATGTGGATGACTTGTTAATTGCCGCTGTGGGTCTCACCCCCTTGCCTTAAAGCCACTGTGAGCCTCCTGAACTTTGTTGGACTCCTCAAAAGTGGGTGTGCTCGTCCTGTTTGTTGCTCCAAAGCTCTGTATAGAAGTTATTTTACTGGAAGGGTGTATAATGGCAATGTGTATGTGTTCATTGTTGGGAAAAGGTGTATGAGTGAAGAGTGGAAGTTTCCTTTGTAAGTTAAAAGAAGCCACGAAGGAGAGCAGGAAAAAGAACAGAACGAGTTAACTGAGGGAAAAAAATATAGCTAGCAAGCTCAGTCCAAAGATAAGATGCTGGCCCCATCCAAGGACATTGTTCACAGCTAAGACTTGGCTGACAACCAAGAAAAGGGGGGCCTGAATGTGCCCAAGCAACTATGAGATCTGCAAAACACTGCCAGGCATTAATGAAATGTGTAAGGTTTCTTTTCTCACAGATAAAAGAAGTGCTAACCAAAGACCCTAGCAGCCCTGCCATTCATTGAAACAAGGAGACTGAGTCTACGTAAAGTCCATCAACGAAAAACTGCTTTGGCTCCACACTGGAAAGGCCCTTTCCAAGTCCTGTTAACCACCAACACCGCTGTGAAGTGCCAAGGACTGCCCACCTGGACCCAGGCTTCTCTCTGTAAAAAGACCCCTCCACCTCGGGAGGGTTCTCCGACTGATAAGCCTATTTAAAGACAGGGTGATGTGCTAGTAACCTCTCCCCTGTATGATGCTGAACCACACTGTTTCAGGAAAAGAGAAAAAGGAACACTTGCTTCATTGAAACCACAAAGTCCAGGAATTCCTGACTACAAAAGACATTAAGAACTGACCCTGGTGAAGAAACAAAGAATTATATGCTGGCAGGGAGGCTCTTACCCAGCTTATGAATAAATATTTTCTAACCTCTGGACTTAGACCCCTGGCCTCCCAGGTACAGGCTGAATGTCTAGTCTGCCAAAAGAACAACCCTCGACCAGGAGTGTCAGTGCCACCAGCCACTCTGGAACCTACCCCAGGCCCAGGACTGGTTTGGCAAATAGACTTTACTGAGTTCCCCGGGACCCAAGGATTCAGATACCTTCTCGTCTTGGTGGATCGATTCAGCGGATGGCCTGAAGCCTTCCCATGCCGTAACAACACTGCCAAAACGGTGGCTCTGAAATTTGTCAAGGAGATCATTCCCCGCTTCGGACTCCCCCAGTGGATGGAATCTGACAACGGAACACACTTCACATCCCAAGTCATTCAAAAGCTATCGGATGCCCTGCAAATCCCCTGAAAGCTCCACACTCCATGGCGACCGCAGGCCAGTGGAGTAGTGGAACGCACAAATCAGACACTTAAGCGGCACCTCTCAAAGGTCTGCCAAGAGGCTTCCCTTAAGTGGCCTGATGCCTTACCCCTTGTTTTGCTCCGCATTCGCGCTCTCCCAAAGAGCAGGTTAGGGCTCAGTCCCTTCGAGATTATGTTTGAAAGGGCATGGCCTATGAACGGTACACCGGTTCTGGCAGGGGAGTGGGAAATGGGGTGTGGCTTTTTATCTCAGTATATGTGCTCTCTGTCTGCTGTTCTCTGTTCTCTCCACAGGTATACCAGAGATTTGCAGCCTCTCCCGCTGGATGCCCCTGTCCACTCCTTGCAGCCAGGCGATTCCGTTCTCATTCTGACCTGGAAGGACGAGCCTCTCCAAGAAAAGTGGAAGGGACCCCACACCGTCCTGCTGGTCTCCCACACAGCAGCAAAGGTCGAGGGACACAAGAACTGGATTCATCACTCCCGTCTGAAGGCAGTGCCCGCTCCTGAACGGTGGACCGTCCAGCCTACGGAAAAGGACTACCAGCGACGACCTGGGACTTAAACTGTTATTCAAAAAAAACAGTAAGATCTGCTGGGAATGCCCTGTGGTCTCTTTGGACAGTCGCAGTGCACTCCCCGCGAAAACTCTAAGCGTTGGTTGTGTTTACTCTCACAGGGCCGGCCTAACCTGGTGGCCTGGTCCTTTTTGTTTTTAATCTGCCTACTATTGGTAATTGTTATTTTGTGGGTATTTGGGGAATTGTAATTGTTAGGCCCTAGGGTCACCTACCCAGCATGAGTTCAGGTCCAGGGTCTGCCACAGTGGTACTCTTTGCCATAGGGACACTCCTCTCGTTACCTCCCGTTCCCTCCCCAGGCACATGCGGGATGGAAAGGAATCCCTACTAACTTGGAAACAAACACCTATGAGTCCCTGAAGATTTGCTTTGCCCAAGAGTTTAACCTCTCTAACTGCTGAGTATGCTCCCAAATCCCGCACCATGCAGCAGGGTTACCCTGGAGGGTAGTTCCCCAAAATTGGTCAGATATCTGCTAGGGATGGTTCAGTAGGGGAAGAAATACCTCGGGTACCCCCGTCGCAAAACTGTACCATTGAATCCCAGTATGCATTAAGGGACAACCCCTGGCCGCCCCAGGCAGCGTAAATCTTTGTATGCCACCTCAGAGCCCATTAAGGAAGGAGACAGGTTGGGTATGATCCTCCTCCCATCCTATGGGGTGGGTTGGCTAACCCAATTTTATCGTAGGCTCTCTGTGTTTCTCACCAAGTATGCCAATAAGACCTTAGCCATAAAAAAGAGCCTTAACTCAAAGCTATACCAGCTCCGGTTGCTGTCCCTGCAAAACAGACAGGCCTTAGATTATGTTTTAGCCTCCCAGGGCAGGGTGTGTGCCCTTATTGGGAATGAATGTTGTACTTATGTCCCAGAAAACTCACAGGACATTAACAAGCATGTCCTGTCGGCCGAACAGGCTTTCGAGCAGTGGAAGGCCCAGGAAAGGGAACCCACGGTTTTCAATTCCCTTTGGAGTTGGTTGCCCGGCCTAGGAGGACTGGGGGGTGGCCTTGTGCGTCTCCTCCTCACAGGTGTGGTACTCTGCCTGGTCGACCTCCTCCTGATTGCTTGTTTTAAGATGCTCCTCCGTAAGCTTTGTGCCCCCCGTTCCCCAAAAATCCCGGCATACCCTCTCATTAAAAACCCCAGCTTCATAGCACTCAATCATATCTTGTCCACAGAATATGAGAAAACTCAGCCAAAGGCTTGTTGAGTATTCTCAAAGGGGGGAGTTGTTGGTGTCACTAGGCATAACCCTAGGTAACTCAGGAGGGTGGAAGGCCACAAAGTGTCAATGAAGCCTTCCTGCACTAGGCCTATATGAACCAAACTTCTTCCATGTTTAAACTCTAATCAACCTCAAAAGCCAGGTGCAATTGGAATATGTAAGCAACCAGTTATCTGTGTGCAACCCCCTGCTCACACCGGTATCAAGCGGTAATAATGAGGCCTGCATGTTTCTGGCTGAAGGGAAAAAGGACAAGATAACGGTTTAAAGAAGTTACTAACAAGCTAGGCTTATAGCTGCCAAGAATGACTTAACTGCTTAAATGTAATCGTTATTTGCTTAGTAACTGTTACCAGGGAAGGGGGGGTAGAGGGAGAGGAAGGGAGGGGAAGGGGGGGGGTTGAGGCTTAACTGCAAAATGTATAAAAGAAGAAAAACTGTTTCTGTTAGTGTGCTTGATTTGAGACGTGCCTGTCTCCTAGCACCGCTTTGGGATCCCAAATAAACTTTGTTTGCTCCTCCACCCCTGGTGTGTTTATTGGCGCGAAGCACACCGGGCAACGAACCCTGCTGTTGCTGTCCTCGGGCACTCTGTGCCGGCAACAAGACTGCCTAGAACAGCATACCTGAAGCAGCAGCAGATGTAAGTAATTTCTCTATCATGAATAAATGCCTTTGTATAACTTGGCCACCACGGCTCTCGCTAACCAAGAGATTTATATGACAGAACTTTGTCTCTAACTGTCAAAATATAAAACATATGTCCTGTATAGTTCTTTGCCGGTAAGAGTCATTAGGTGTCTTGCATCATGAGTTACGAGTCTAATAGCATTCCAAGTCATGCAAGTCACTGAAGTATCAAAAAGGAGACAATTAGGAACCATAGCGATAGAAGCCTGCATCGTAAATAAGGCAATTACAGCCATAAAACTTCTATCCTTCTAACATTAAAATCGTTAGTACAATCAGCAAAGAATAAACTCAAAACAATTTCTTCGGGGCTACAATTTCTTCTTAGTAATTCAAAGCTAGCAAAATGGAGAATAAAGCAAAATGGAGTACAATTTAGAGTACAGTGCAATTTACTTGAGACAATTTCTTCCCATTAGGCTTATGCTTACACCTAACGGGTTTGCTACTGTCATTTGTGAGAAGTCCAAGGCTTGAACCTCAGCCCATCTCAATCGGCAGAAGCATATACTGAGTGTTCCTTTTCTATGCACTGTGAAATAGGTAACTAGAACAAGGTAGGGCCTAGCCTATGAGCAAAAAATCTGGGATTCAGGAAAAGGAGGAGTTTTTAAAGCTTATCACTGAAGAGCTTGTCTCTATGGACAGTATATGCCCTTCACCACAGAACACAAATGACTGCCAGATACGCTGCTTGATTTAAGTTAAGACTTCTCAAACATTTTCATAATGTATATTACATCTTAATAAAGATAGAATTTAATTGCATGGACCACTTTCTACTCCATCCACAATCTGACATCTATTACAAGTAGATCCAACACTTTGAAACTGATTATTAGTGATGCAGAAGAAAGCTCAACACTCAAACTCTACAATCTATCCTGAAGGATGATCCCTCACTCTCACAGATCTTGGGAGACAGGCCAGTCCTCGCTTACAGACAGCCCCCACAACCTGAAGCAAATACTCACCAGCAACCACACAACAAAAAACACTAACCCAGGAACCTATCCTTGCAACAAAGCCCGTTGCCAGCTCTGTCCACATATCTATTCAGCGGACACTATCATAGGACCTAATCACATCAGCCACACTATCAGAGGCTCATTCACCTGCACATCTACCAATGTGATATGTGCCAGCATGTGCCAGCAATGCCCCTCTGCCATGTACACTGGCCAAACCGGACAGTCTCTATGCAAAAGAATAAATGGACACGAATCAGACGTCAAGAATTATAACGTTCAAAAACCAGTCGGAGAACACTTCAACCTCCCTGGTCACTCAATTACAGATCTAAAAGTCGCAATTATTCAACAAAAAAACATCAAAAACAGACTCCAATGAGAAACTGCAGAACTAGAATTAATTTGCAAACTGGACACCATTAAATTAGGCTTGAATAAAGACAGGGAGTGGATGAGTCATTACACAAACTAAAAACTATTTCCCCCTATTAATTTTCCCCCTACTGTTACTCACACCTTCTTGTCAACTGTTTGAAATGGGCCATCCTGATTATCACTACAAAAGTTTTTTTTCTCCTGCTGATAATAGCCCACCTTAATTGATTAGTCTCATTAGAGTTGGTAGGCCAACACCCATTTTTTTCATGTTCTCTGTGTGTATATATATATCTTCCTCTGCATGCATCTGATGAAGTGGGCTTTAGCCCACAAAAGCTTATGCTCAAATAAATTTGTTAATCTCTAAGGTGCCACAAATACTCTTCGTTCTTTTATCATTCTTGTTCACCTTCTAAATATTTTTTATATAATACAAGATGGAGTGGTATGAAGGTTCTCTGGGTGAGAGTTTGGGATGACCAGTTCGGATGATCACACATTTTTCACAGTGGTAAAATTATGTAGGCAATCCCAAGCAAATGCTGATAAAACCTTTCTACCACATCATTCTGTATGGACAAAGAAAATCCATTTTACAGGATATGGTATCTTAAACAGAGTTTTAGAGTTTTCTTTTAGTGTAAACATTCATTGTATTCCTAACCCTATAAAGTTTTCACTACAAAGGGCCAGATCCTCAACCGTAAAAAGCCTCTTGGGAAGGTGTAATTATGTTTTGTTCTTAAATGGTAGATGTTTGAAGCTGCTCAGTGGTTTGAAATATTAGGATAAGTTCCAAGGAGATGGATCAATGGGCAAAGGGCAGGCAAAGCAATCAAAGACTCATGACAAATTAATTTAACACATGGCCAGGGCCGGCTCCAGGCATCAGCCTGGCAAGCAGGTGCTTGGGGCGGCCGCTCCAGAGAGGGGCGGCACGTCCAGGTATTCGGCGGCAATTCGGCGGACGGTCCCTCACTCCCTCTCGGAGCGAAGGACCTCCCGCCGAATTGCCACCGCAGATCGCGATCGCGGCTTTTTTTTTTGGCTGTTTGGGGCGGCCAAAACCCTGGAGCCGGCCCTGCACATGGCTCTGCAGCTTCTGAAGTAATTGCTCATTTACTTGTGTCTTCAGGGCTGTTCATTCTGCAGAATCTACAAACAAGCGTGCTTTTTTGTTGTGTAAACTGGACTCAGGTTACAAACCCACTTTAAATAAGATACATAACAGATGTCCGATGATAAACTTTCATTCACTACATTTCTGGGCCATATTCAAATTAGTAAACTGAAGTTAAACAGTTTTGTTTCCCATGACCATGGTCCTTCAAATTCTTCTACATCTTCCCTTTTTACAAATTTTCAAAAATGTGTTTTAAATTTTATCATTACATGTTGAGCTCCTGGATCTTAAAGTGGCTTTTAAATAATACTTTGCAAATCCTTAATCTAGATTCTCTAAGTAAAAATTGGCTTGTTTTTCCATAATAATAAAGCAGTGAGAATTAGAACAGTCTATCTTCTCCATCTTACAAACTGATGACAGATCATAATTTATATGTATATTCTAGATTTCAATGCTCTTTTATTGCTGTTTCTGTCTACTGAGTAAATGCATTTTTTGAAACTTGGGTAGGTAAAGTATTTACATGCTAAACTAGGGTACTGGCCTACCAGGTAATAAGTGCATTCAGAGTTATCTAACAATTAGGCTGCCATTTTAACTTGCACTTCGAATTCTCTGACTATTGTAGATTTAAATGGGTCCTTTTCATATTTACTTGAATGCACTTTGTTGGAAATCTGACATAAGAGAAAGTTATTAACTAAAAATAATTGTATGTTGTCTGATAGTAGCTATGAATCTGAAGTTATCTGTACCACTGTAACTAGACCTACAGTTACAGTTCAAAATTAACAAGATTGGGAAATTTATCACACAGTCAAATGTTATTTTAAAGCAGCAATGAGAAGTTCCTTGAACTTCTCTAAGTCACACTTATTAATGACAAAAGCTTTATTTTTCTTCTTAAGAAGACCATTTATATCCATTACCATCATTCCTCTAGTTAGTGAGCCATTCAGCTCCACACTTACAGCAGCTTCTATGGCTTCTGTGACAAAGCTCTCGTCAATTGCAGCAGCCATAGCATAGGAATCACAAGACACAAATCCTGGAGTCCATAGGATGTTGCCTGTATTTTCGTGTTCTGACTTCATGAATTTTATACTGTGGGCAAATATTTTCTCTGTGAACTTAGCTTTTTTGGTGTCCTGATTAATCCACTCATGATAGAATTCCTGCAAACCAAAAGAATAATGTTGGCGATTAAAAAATGAAGAGAAACATTGGGATATAGCTTCATCCCTCCTTTTGTGATTAAGTCAAGACTGCCCAGCATTAGAGCATGTACACAGCTTTAGATACAGTTATTTTTACATTCCAATTCAGGGAGCTCTGATTTAGGACACAGTCCTGTAATATGATCCATGTGGACATACCCCTGCACCCATGGACACTGAGTTTCACCAGATTTACCTTTAACATTAATTTACATTAAACATTTGGTGTCTTACCCAAGACAATGAATTGCGACATGTAAATTCCCATGTTGCAATATAAGTAGGGCAAGTGAACTCATTTAAGACAACATACGCAGCTTCTGGATCAGTTGCAAAATTGAATTCTCCACAGACTGTAACATTTCCTCTGGCTAACAAAAACATAAACCAAAAAAGTAACTGTTCAGTATATTTGCTTATTTTCTTCAATCATTTTACTTTTCAGTACCAAAACTTACAATATTTACTGCACCTTGTCCACTTTGCTTACCAAAAAATCATAATACAAAAAAGAACATGTCCAAAACAAATCATATTTTTAGCATTAAACTATTATCATAAGATAAATTTATTATAAAATTCCAACAAAGATTTAACTTCAAGTTAAGGTCATTGAAAGGTATTAACTGTGAGTGCAATTACTAAAAATCAAAGAAATCACACATTATGGCAACATTAACAACTACACCAACCTCCTTTCCCATACCTAATCTAATACACAAATGCATGCAGTCTAGCAATCGTATAAAAAAGGCCAAACAGCTTCTGAATAAGCATACTGGAGTTATTAGTTAAAATGTTTGCCTACTGATCATTTTATAAATTACTTACATTCTACATTTCCTCCCATAATGAACATATTTTTAAGCTTCTTAGGAAATGTTGGATCCAATTTCACTGCCAAAGCTAGATTAGTCAAAGGACCAGTGGCAACTAGAGAAATCTACAAAACATAAACAAAACACTACTCCATCTCTTTACATGTTACTCCAATGAAAACAAACCAAGAGACCCCAGATCACATTTTTCCAAGTGGCTTGTTTTAAACATTTGTTTACAGTTCTGTTAAAGTAGTGTTTCCCAAACTTGGGACGCCGCTTGTTTAGGGAAAGCCCCTGGCAGGCCAGGCTGGTTTGTTTACCTGCCGCGTCTGCAGGTCCGGCCGAGCGCGGCTCCCACTGGCCGCAGTTCACTGCTCCAGGCCAATGGGAGCCGCTGGAAGCGGCACGGGCCGAGGGACGTGGCCAGTGGGAGCTGCGATCAGCCGGACCTGCGGACGCGGCAGGTAAACAAACTGGCCCGGCCCACCAGGGGCTTTCCCTAACCAAGCGGCGTCCCAAGTTTGGGAAACACTGTGTTAAAGCAACACTCTGTGACTTCACCTATTGGTGGATTACTTCTCCCACTTGACAGAAAGATTAGCTATGTTGGGGTTCTTTTGGAACGCACACTGCAGATGTCTGGGAATCCCAGAGAAATCACGTACTTCTTTTTTCATCTGTAGTTGTTCAAGACATTACGGTCTTTTCTTGCTTTTATTGGAATACTGCCCTAAAAACTCCAACAGGAGCTATCTATAAAGACTCAGAAGCAGCAGCTAGTCCAGAATGAGGCTGTTCATCTGTTAGGTGTAGTGAGTTGGTATGAGCACACAAAGAAAATTAATATTTTAATTTTTCTATAAATTTGAGAAGACTGTTAGAATGAGAGACCTGGAAAATCAAGTCATCACTTTGTCTTCACCGATGGTGTAACTGTTCAATAGCTAGACACTTCACTATGCCATTCCACCAATGTGCCACAACTCTGACCACCTTTAGTGGTAAGATATTGTTCACAGACTCCATGTCCATTCAATCCTTGGTCTCTGCTGGAACTGTTATCTATCTTGACAATCACTATCGAGTCCAGGGGTGGCTTTTGTGATTTGTCTACTTGTCCATAGGGAATTGGACTGAGCACCTGATCCATTTCATATGGATCAAACACCCATCAAACAGTAATAGCTTTCAAGCACTACCAACGAGGCTTATAATCTGAATTTGCGATAAAGATGAAACATACTATGTCCTATCTTCAGTCCCTCCAAGTCATGCAATCTGCCATAAGGAAAACTATGATATAGAAACACTGAGGCCCCAAAATGAAGTACCATGATAGTTTGTGGCTCTTAGCTCTGTAGGGATGTAAAAATTCTAAAGAAGATAAAAAAAACTGGATCATATTACAGGACTGTGTCCTAAATCAGAGCTCCCTGAATTGGAATGTAAAAATAACTGTATCTAAAGCTGTGTACATGCTCTAATGCTGGGCAGCCTTGACTTAATCACAAAAGGAGGGATGAAGCTATATCCCAATGTTTCTCTTCATTTTTAAAAAAATTAAACAAAGGCATAGAGGGTCTTAGTTATTATGAAAGATTGATACCTTGTGCCTACACAGTAGAAGTTGAGAAAGAGAAGGTAGTAGGAAATCTTATTGCAATATATACCTAAAAGAGGATCACAAAGACATGAGCAAGGACATGTTCGAGGTAAGCAGCAAACAAACAAACAAACATATGGATTCTCCTAAATATTAAATAAAGATTTTATTCCTCTGGGAGAAAGGGGGATGGTAAATCAGTGTCTCAAATTCTTTGCCTCGAGAATTACCTGACTAAAGGGACAATTACTTGGACACCAGTGACTTGGGACTAGATGTTTAATTATGGTTATTCATGTACAGGGTTAAACTGAATGCCAAATTTCAGTCTGAGAAACAATTTCTTCCAGCCCCAGTGTACAATGCCATGGACTACCAGGAGAAGGTAGGCGGGTCACCTTCCACTGAAGACTGAACCTGGATCCTCCATTAGGATTAGACAGGCAAAACAATTTCATATAATTGCAAGGCATTAGCATAAACAGACTTCGGTCCTGCTTGCTGTCCTCTGTTACTACATAAAAAAATGATATAAAGAACATTCTCACCTGACCAGGCTTCTCATTAACAATTCTTAACATTGCAATCACAGCATGTTCTTTCTGTAGATGGTCTAATCCTGGAGCATTCGGAACAGGAACATCACCCAAACCATCTCTTCCATGAAAGAAAGCCCCTTCCACAGGACCACCAAGTAAGGGAGCAGAAGCACCCTGATAAACTGGAATCTAAACAAGATGTAAGTTGCAAAAACAGACTGAATACAGCATGACTGCACATCACCTAAAGGCATCTTGCCTCTATTTAAATTTATATTATCCCAGTACTGCCACCAACACTGTTTTATTTACAGTATTAACCCTGTTGTTACATAAATACACAATCTATTGTAAGGAGCAGATAATGTTTGTGTTTGGAGCAAGTCTCAGGAGTGCTTAATTATTATTCATGGTGTCTTCTTGTTACTGATTGAGCCCCCCTCCCTCCCCCGTGGTTACCAGCTCCTCCCCCTGCCCCCCCCCATGGTTCACCTGAGTGCCTCCAGCCTAGGAGCGCCGGGCAGGCGGCCCCTTCACCCCAGCACTGGGTGGACGGTGGCGCAGCCCTCCCTCCCCTGTCCTGGAGCACCAAGCAGGCGGACAGCACCTCCCCTCACCCAACACCGGGCGGGTGGATGGCACACGCCCCCCTCCAGCCCCAGAGCACTGGGCAGGCGGTGCACCCCTCCCAGCCACGAAGCACCAGGCGGGTGGGTGGGCTGTGTGCGGCCCCAGCCAGGAGCCACCCGAAGTCCCAGCCCCAGAAGGCTCCCTGGAAGAGGAGCAGCCTGCCTGGGCTGGGGCCAAGGGCAAGCAGGAGGGGCCTCGGGGTAGAGTATGGGCAGGGCCACGTGGGGCTGTTTGGGGAGTCGCAGCCTTCCCCAGGCTATACTACCCGCCATCCATGACATCAACCATGAATGGGTTTACAAGAAAGGTGAAGCAGGATCTCAGCAAGTCTTCAAACCTGTCCTGAAAGTCATCAAGCAGTCCTTGTAATTTACCTTTGTATTCCTCGAGTTTGTGATCTTCTACTTTGATTTCAGGAAATGTGTTTACCCTACTCTTGAAATAGGGAAAGTGGTTGAAGTCTCTTGACACTATGTCTCTTTTCAGAAACTTTAACTTGTTCTGGAAGCTGAAAATGCTCTGAGGTCAGAAATAATCTTATCCTTCCCTTGGATTGCCAAATTGAGAGTTTGCAGATGCTGCATAATATCAGTGAAAAACATCAGATCCTGCATCCATTGCTCATCTTTCAGTTGTGGATAGGACTTTTCCTTTTCTTCAGTGAAAGCACTGATAGGCTCCAACAGTTCCACAAACCTATTTAAGACACTGCTGGTTGATAACCACATCACAATAAAGTAGAAAGAGACATTGTTGGGTTTGTCTTCAAGATCCAGCTCTTCAATGAAATTTTTGAATGTCAATGAGTCTTCCCATTTGAGCGGATGAAATTGACAGTTTCTAGGACTATTTTTGTAACACTTTCATACTTGACGTATCTGCCTGTGAGATGTTCATGATGGATGATGCAATGAACAGGGAGGAACTCTGGAAATTTGGGATTGCTTTTCAAGAGTCCGATAAGACCTACTTTTTCCCCCACCATTGCAGGTGGGGAAAATCATCCATTGCAACACTGACAAGTTTATCCAGTGGTACATCTGCATTTATCAATGCTTCGTCAAGTGCATTCTTTATGTCAACAACACGGGTTGTTTCTTTTAGCACCATTAAGTCCAATATTTCTTCTTTCACAATTAAATCTGTGGAAACATAGCAAATAAATATCGCTAGTTGTGGTTTATCTTGAATATCTGTGGATTCAGCGACAGCTAGGCTGAATGCTAGAGAATTCTTTAGATCGTTTTGCATGTTGTTTGCAACATCGTCACTGATCTGGGAGATCTGCCTCTCCATACTGTGGTGTGAAATTGGAATTTGCTGCATTAGTCACTGAAGTTTTGTGTTCCTTGGATCTAAAATTGCAACCACTTCTGCAATATTTTTCTTAACAAATTCTCCATCACAACATGGATGTTCAGCATGAGCAATATTCCATGTCATAACAAAACTAGCTTCAGTCGTTGTGTCAGCTTCCTTACTGAACGCAGAAAGTAGTGTCTGTTGACTGTTGAGGCATAATTTTAATGTGGTTAGCTTGTTTTTCCTTAATTCTGATCCAGGAGGATACTTAGACGAAAAGTTATTGTGAGTAAGTTTAGTAATTGTCCACATGAATGCCACTCTTAGAGACTAACAATCAGTTATAAATTGCCTGGAAGTGGGTATTAGGAGTCCTACTTAAATGGCTATAAGACAACCTTAACAAAACCAACATCTGATGTGGAAGCCCTTACTAAGCAATAGTGTCTTGTAAATGTGTGGTTTAAGCTCCACATAACTGCTCCTCAAATATCGTGGAATGAGCTTTAGTCTGGCTAGATGGATCTATCCTGGCTAATTCATAATATGCCCTTAAATATCTGGAGACCCACTTAATCAGGTTTTGGAAAGAAAACCAGGAGATGAAAGGACTGGCTCGTATGGAACTCTGAGACAATCTGGGGAGAAACTTGGAGTGAGGTCTAAAAATGACCCTGTCCTTACACAATACTGTATATAGACAATATGTCAGAAGAGCCTGAACCTCCCCTTCCCTGCGAGCTGATGTAATGGCCACCAGAAAGGCAGTCTTCATCGACTGGTGGGGAACAAGTTGCTGAGGGTTCAAAGTGGGGACCCATCAACCATGCTAATAAATATTATATTGCTATACTATATTGAGGTCCCAAAAAGGAAGGGGGGCTCCTGCATTGGGGGAAAAACATGTGAGGCCTTTAGGAATCTTGCTACTGTAGAGTGGGAAAACACAGTATTACCCAGGAGTGAGGGATGATGTACAGACATTGCTGCTACATGGACCTTTATGACCTGATGTAAAGTCTAGACTGTTTCAGGGCTAGCAAATTCTCCACTATTGCTGAAACTAAAGATGTCAAAGAAGACAACTACCACTGGCATCCCAAGTAGAAAACCTCTTCCATTTAGCCTTATAAGTAAGGTTGAAGGTTTCCCTGCTTTGAAGCAGAATGTTCTGAATCTCAGCTGAACAGTTTCTTTCAGTAGATATAAACCTCACAACATCTAGGCCGGGGTGGGCAAACTTCTTGGCCTGAGGGCCACATCAGGGTATGGAAATTGTATGGCGAGCCATGAATGCTCACAAAATTGGGGGTATGGGTGTGGGGGGGTGACTAGGGGTGAGGGCTCTGGGTGCAGAAGGGGGATCCAGGCTGGGACCGAGGGGTTCAGAGGGTGGGAAGGGGATCAGGGCTGTGGCAGGGGATTGGAGCACGAGAGGGGCTGATGGGTGCAAACTCTGGGCAACGCTTACTGCAAGCAGCTGCCGGAAGCATGTCCCCCCTCCATGGGCGCCGCTAGGTGGCTCTGCGCGCTGCCCCATCCGCAGGCACCACCCCTGCAGCTCACATTGGCCAGGAACCGTGGCCAATGGGAGCTGCGGGGGCGGCGCCTGCGGACGGGGCAGCGCACAGAGCCGCCTGGCCACACCTCCGTGTACTACATAGGAGCCGGAAGGGTTCATGCTGGCTGCTTCCTGGAAGCCATGCAGAGCGGGGCAAGCACCCGACCCCACTCTCCGGCTGGAGCAGTGCAAACCCCCAACCCCGCTCTCCGGCGGGAGCTGAGGGCCGGATTAAGTGGTCTGATGGGCCAACTGTGGCCGGTGGGCCATAGTTTGCCCACCCCTGATCTAGGCTGTCAGGTGTAAAAATACTGGATCCAGGTGCAAGATCTGACAATTCTGGAAGATTGTCAGGCAGAGCAGGTAAGGTGATAAGTGGCTGCAATGAAAGTTTCATGAAATCCAAATACCAGAACTGCTTGGCCCACACTGGGGCTATCATAACAACACTTCATCCTGCCTCAGTATCCTGGGTATCATAGGGATTGGCAGAAAGGCATACTTCAACCCTGGCATCCAAGGGATGAGAAAGGCATCGGTCAGGGAGCTTTAGCTTGCACCCCTTCTGGAACAGAAGAATGTCTAACACTTGTTCTGGTCTGTTGCTACTTTTGGGAATCCCCATTTACAAAAGATGTTCTGTAAGACTGAGTCTTTGAGAGTACACTTGTTGTCAGGGAATTGCCTGCTGAGTTGATCTGCCAAGGTGTTCAAAAGGCTGAAAAGGTGCACAGTCACACACGTAACTTGGTTCAGAATGTACCTATTCCGTAGTCCTATGGCTTCCTGACAGAGTGAGAATGATCTTGTTCCCCATTGCATGCTGACATAATCCACAGCTGTGGTGTTGTCTGTCAACACTTGTATTAAGGATTCCTAAAGAAGAGGCAGGAATGCTTTGCATACCAAGCTGACTCTGAGCTCTAACACATATATATGGGAGTAAGCTTCCTGAGGGAACCACAAGTCCTGAATTTGAAGGTCATAATCTAGATCAGTGGTGGGCAACCTCCGGCCCGTAAGCGTAATCCGCTGGCGAGCCGCGAGACAGTGTTTACATTGACCGTCCGCAGGCACGGCCGTCCGCAGGCACGGCCGTCCGCAGGCACGGCCACCCGCAGCTCTCAGTGAAGATCCAAGATAGGCCATCAACCTCCTTTTTGCTTTGGGATCAAAAAGTAATGGGAGTAAAAAGCCACCTCCTGCATTGCTCCCGGCTGTAAAAGGGAGCGTACTCCCCATTCTGATGGTCTTTCACGAGAAGGTTCCCTGAAAAGAGCCAGGAAAGGAGGCAGTAGGAGGGTGGGGAGAAGGATGGGATTGAAACTGAATTGGGTGCCCCTTGGTTACCATCTCTGGGACCCATAAAGCCAAGGTAACCTCAGCTCAAATTTCTCCAAAACAAAAGAGGGAGTTGCCAAGGGGGAGGTGTAGAACAAAAAAGGTTCTCTGATCATCCTATCAGTTTCTCAACTTTGCATCGCACCTGCTGCCTGGTGGTACCCCAAGACTGTGGGGCAGCAGAGGAGGCAGAGGGTTGTCTCCAGTGGAATATCTGTCTCTTCATTGGCAGTTTTGAAGTACAATGTGGCTGACTGTAAAACTGAACTGAGGTATGCTGTCCATAGGATGTTGATGTGGCTGCTTCCTTCTTGGGTTGGAGCTCAAAGTCCTAAAGACAGCAGAGTTGGCCTTGAATCTTTTGGAGACCACAGGGCTTCACCAATGCTGTTGTTGAAAAGCTCATTACCCTCAAATGGGAGGTTCTTGCTTGTTGCCTGGAGCTTCCTGGGGATCCTTGAAGACTGAAGCCACAAAGATCTCCTCCTGGCTATTGCAGTAGCTATTGTGTGCACTGTGGTGTCAGACATGTCCAGCAAATGGATTCTTTGCTTCAGTCTTCACGGCTGAGGATGTTAGGGAGATTCCCAAACCTGAGCCGGCTTTTGTAGGTGACAAATCTGAGGAATTGTCACAGATTGAAGTGTCACTAGAGGTGGTTTTGGAATTAATTGATAAACTTATCATTAACAAGTCACCGGGACCAGATGGCATTCACCCAAGAGTTCTGAAAGAACTCAAATGTGAAGTTGCGGAACTATTAACTAAGGTTTGTAACCTGTCCTTTAAATCGGCTTCTGTACCCAATGACTGGAAGTTAGCTAATGTAATGCCAATATTTAAAAAGGGCTCTAGAGGTGATCCCGGCAATTACAGACCGGTAAGTCTAACATCGGTACTGGGCAAATTAGTTGAAACAATAGTTAAGAATAAAATTGTCAGACACATAGAAAAATAAACTGTTGAGCAATAGTCAACATGGTTTCTGTAAAGGGAAATCGTGTCTTACTAATCTATTAGAGTTCTTTGAAGGGGTCAACGAACATGTGGACAAGGGGGATCCAGTGGACATAGTGTACTTAGATTTCCAGAAAGCCTTTGAGAAGGTCCCTCACCAAAGGCTCTTATGTAAATTAAGCTGTCATGGGATAAAAGGGAAGGTCCTTTCATGGATTGAGAACTGGTTAAAAGACAGGGAACAAAGGGTAGGAATTAATGGTAAATTCTCAGAATGGAGAGGGGTAACTAGCGGTGTTCCCCAAGGGTCAGTCCTCGGACCGATCCTATTCAACTTATTCATAAATGATCTGGAGAAAGGGGTAAACAGTGAGGTGGCAAAGTTTGCAGATGATACTAAACTGCTCAAGATAGTTAAGACCAAAGCAGACTGTGAAGAACTTCAAAAAGATCTCACAAAACTAAGTGATTGGGCAACAAAATGGCAAATGAAATTTAATGTGGATAAATGTAAAGTAATGCACATTGGAAAAATAACCCCAACTATACATACAATATGATGGGGGCTAATTTAGCTACAACAAGTCAGGAAAAAGATCTTGGAGTCATCGTGGATAGTTCTCTGAAGATGTCCACGCAGTGTGCAGAGGCGGTCAAAAAAGCAAACAGGATGTTAGGAATCATTAAAAAGGGGATAGAGAATAAGACGGAGAATATATTATTGCCCTTATATAAATCAATGGTATGCCCACATCTCGAATAGTGCGTACAGATGTGGTCTCCTCATCTCAAAAAAGATATACTGGCACTAGAAAAGGGCAACTAAAATGATTAGGGGTTTGGAACGGGTCCCATATGAAGAGAGATTAAAGAGGCTAGGACTCTTCAGCTTGGAAAAGAGGAGACTAAGGAGGGATATGATAGAGGTATTAAAATCATGAGTGATGTGGAGAAAGTGGATAAGGAAAAGTTATTTACTTATTCCCATAATACAAGAACTAGGGGTCACTAAATGAAATTAATAGGCAGCAGGTTTAAAACAAATAGAAGGAAGTTCTTCTTCACGCAGCGCACAGTCAACTTGTGGAACTCCTTACCTGAGGAGATTGTGAAGGCTAGGACTATAACAGTGTTTAAAAGAGATCTGGAAAAATTCAGGGTGGTTAAGTCCATTAATGGCTATTAGCCAGGATGGGTAAGAAATGGTGTCCCTAGCCTCTGTTTGTCAGAGGGTGGAGATGGATGGCAGGAGAGAGATCACTTGATCATTGCCTGTTAGGTTCACTCCCTCTGGGGCACCTGGCATTGGCTACTGTCGGTAGACAGGATACTGGGCTAGATGAACCTTTGGTCTGACCCAGTACGGCCGTTCTTATGTTATAGACTGTAGAGAAGTACAGGCAGTCACCTGAAAACTTTAATGGCAACGGCACATCTCCTCTTGCTGCTCATTGGGCAATTATAAATTGAGACAATCGGTTCCCGTTTAAAAAGTCATATTTTGAAAGGCAGGCTGGATAGACAGCCACCTTCCTCTGGAGCATAGCTGTTAGATACACCTTGTAGATGAATAGATCGAGCTTTTTTGGATCCTTTTCTCTTGGCATAGATTTAAAAGGTCCATGCTGTTTTGTTCTCTCCTGTAGCGCTACCACTAGAAAAGAACCCAGTGTTGGATGTAAACAGAAAATCAAATATGCAGCAGGAACCTGGTGCCCACTGTCTGCTCTTTTTGACATGGACGGGATGGATACAGATGTATGTCAGATGGCTTGTGCAGGCTCTAGTAGACTTTCATTAATGGGAATGCTCATGGTGAGCATCCCTATTGCAGAAGGATCCAGAATGACCAAGTTTCTTATCAGAGGGGTAGCCGTATTTGTTGCTTTTTACAGATCCAGACTAAGAGTCCTGTGGCACCTTATAGACTAACAGATGTATTGGAGCATAAGCTTTCGTGGGTGAATACCCACTTCGTCAGACGTCTGAAGAAGTGGGTATTCACCCACGAAAGCTTATGCTCCAATACATCTGTTAGTCTATAAGGTGCCACAGGACTCTTTGTTGCAAGTTTCTTATGATTTTCTTGGACCAATTCCAGAGGTATGTCTCAGCAATTTGAAATGACTTCAATCAAAACAATTTAAATCACAGTTTAAATCAGCAAGCTGGAAACACTGATTTAAATAATTGGTTTTAATCTTATTTTGCTTTTGTAATTTTTAGTTATTTTGCTAAAGAATGGTTGACTCTCAT
This sequence comes from Emys orbicularis, assembly GCF_028017835.1. Lineage (NCBI taxonomy): Eukaryota > Metazoa > Chordata > Testudines > Emydidae > Emys > Emys orbicularis. The sequence continues at coordinate 247,833,096 of NC_088683.1, forward strand.
TGGTTGGTAACCATTAAAACATGTTGATTTGGAACGAAATACAGCCTTTACACTAAATTTGGTACTACTTTTTGCTAACCAGGAGGCTATAATACATACACATACACACACACATTTACTTACTTGAGCAACAAGTAATCTTAATTTACATTTATTCAGATTCTTATTGTTTACATTTTTCTTATGTTAAGAAATGCCATTCACCTTTTTTCTTTACTAGATGATGAATCAATTTTTACTTGTGAACTGTGTCAATTTGAATGGAAATTCAAATTCCATTAAAAATGCACAAAACAGCATTTTAAATTATTTTATTAAGAAAACTAACTTAAATGTGCTGCATATGTGAGGAAAAAAAGTAAATTTATCAAAACATGTTTTACATTTATAACTGATTTATTAAATGAAGTATTATCCGTAGCTAGTGAATTGAACCAATTGCTTCCAACTAAAAATGCTTCCATGTCTCTCAAGATTTTAGAGCTCATCCTCTCATACCTATGCTAGCTGCCACAGGAAGTAAGAAGGAGCTCACGGACAATTGGGCCTGCTCCTTTTATGCCCATTAAGGGGGAGATGGAAGGGGGCACAAGGGCACCCGAGGCACAGCATGGTCCCAATTAAAACTGCTGGCCAAAAGAATTCAAATCTCACGTGCATGGATGCATGCACACAGTGTATGGAATCCATGTGGACAATCACTTGAAGAAGCAATATTACAGGATCAGTTCCAAAGTATATCCTAGGAGTGATCAAATCAGTGGCACTAAAATTGCAGAGCCTTTATGAAAAGGGCAGAAATTTCACATCAGCCAGGAAAAATATATATACCGATAGGATTTTTTTTTTTTTTAAAGGATCTAGGAAAATTACTATTACTATTCCTGGGATTGATATGGTGAGACAATAAACAAGACAAAAATTACCCTACATCAGCAAAGAAATTATTTATGGAGCAGAAACTATAAAAGGTGACCCTAGCCTATAAGAGTTGATGATTTTTAAGCAAGACCTGACACAAAGATAAACCCATTCACATACATTTAAGAGACTGATTACCTCAAGCCTTTTACAAACTTGTAGCACACGGAGTACATTTTTGCAGACGTTTTCCAACACTGTGTTTCCATAACAGCAAGTAATTCCCAGGATTTCAACACTGGGAGATGCCAGCGCCATCATTATGGCTTGAGCATCATCGACTCCACAATCAACATCAATCAACAGCAACTTTGTCATTTTTGAAATACCTACGAAAAAGTTACAAGCAGATTAGACAACTAACCTAATAATTAAGATTAAGATACAGTAGGTCATGTGGAGAAAACATATTCTAAAGATATGGCTACAGTTTAACTGGGTTTCAGTTCAAACACTGTAGGTTATTTGCCAAAACCTTTTTCTACAGACTTTTGTTTTATTTCACTTTACATCTGACTTTTTTTGTAATGTTTTATGTAACATAAAATTCACCCACCTCTATTTTAAAAGAAAATGTCAAGAATCACTGATTTGTAAATCCACAGGAACCTAAAAATGAGTGGTTACCTAACTGGGACTTTTGAGAAGTTTTCATATGTTAACTACAACATTTGTGCAGTGATTTAAAAAAAAAATCAAATGTACATGTTTATATATACCCAATTAAAATAATTGGGGATATTGTAAATTACCACCGAATACCAGTTTATATTAAAATTGAAATGATTTCTTAATCCCTATGAAAAAGCTAATAGTTATTTACACGCCTTGTGACAGTCAAGTAAATTATAATCTGGGAGGTAGAGACAATACCCACATAGAGGGGAGGAAAAAGCATCTGAAACCAGCACACAATTATAGGAGCTGGGCCACAACTTTAACACTTACCTTCCTCAAAGCTTCCTTCCCAATTAGAAAATAGTTTATGGTCGTCACCACTGCAATTATCTTAAATGAGATGAGGAAATATTATTCATACTCAGTAGAACTGCAACCATTTTCTGCTAACATAAATTCTTGTACCTTCATAAGTACTGACTTCTAGTTTTCACTGGAGATGCTCCACCCCCTCCCTGAGGCCCCCACCCACCTGCCCCTCCCTGCTCTCCACCCTCACAGAAACCCTTCCCTGAGCCTCCAAACAGCTGTTTGATGGTGGCTGCCGATCAGCTATTTGGTGGTGTTGCCGAACAGCTGTTTGGTGGCACCCCCAATTAGCTCATCGGGGGCACCATCCAACAGCTGTGGCAGATGGGTACTGAGCACCCGCTATTTTTTTTCCTGTGAGTGCTCCAGCCCCAGAACACCCACAGAGTCGACGCCTAATGACTGTCAAATCTTGTTGACATTAATGATAGGTTACCCCATTTGCTTTCTGTGACTTAGTTTGTCTCTGAAGTTCAAAGTGCACTCAGGGACATCTCCCTTTTAATTGATTCTGAGTCAACAAGTCCCAAGCGCCTCTCCTGGCTCTCTCTTGCCTTCATCTCACATAATCTGATGCAGTGCTCTCAACAACACTGCATTAGCTACACTTTCCTGAGAAAGTTCTCAGTTTTCATCTTTTGGATCCACCATTAGATTTGCTCCAATACTTTTGGAGAAAAATTGCTATTAGAAATGTGTGTTGACACACTCCTCAATAATACACCCCCCAGGCGTTCCTGAGACAGCTGTATTTAATTGTTTTTCCCTTTACCTTCAGCTCTAGCAAGGTGCACAGCTCTCCTTACTTGGGCCCATTTGAGAAGTCTTTTGGCAGAGAAGACTAAATTATTTTTTTGTCTGTGTGTCCCAGCCCTACAGCCACCCAACTAATAACAATACATTGCTCTGATTGAGCAATAATGGGAGAGTAATCTCCCAAAACAGATAGTGCCAGATGCCGGTGTAACGACACGAAACGCAACCCTCCCGTTTTGCAACTGGGTGCGGTTTCTGCCACGCAAGGTGACAGTTTGTGAAACAGTTTGTTAACTTGCTACCTCCTGTCCGCCGTAGCCAATTCCTGGAAATCAGCACGAAACGCCCACTGATTTTACAGCTGAAGAAAACATGTACAATGCCAGGAAAAGCATTTCACTAAAACATGTCAATCTAAAGCTGACAACCCAGGTCAAATCTCCACAGACTCAGATTCCAAGGCCAGAAGGGACCATCGTGATCCTCTAGTCCAGGGGTCTCAAACGCGGCCCGTGGAGGGATTCCTGCAGGACGCCCCGGGAGCACAGGTTCGCGCCTCCGCTGTCATGTAAAGTCACACGGGTTCTGCTCGGCTTGTCCGCGCTCGTTAGCGGCCAGAGGGCCGAGCCCCCAGCCTCCCGCCAGCAAACCTCTGGCAGCAAGTCAGGAACACTGAACGAGAAGCGCCGGCCGGTCACCCCACAGCCCCCCGCTCAGCGCCGGCAGATTTCAGCTGCCGGGGTCAAAACAGGCCAGCGCGTTTCTCTCGGCGGGGGCGTCTCGGAACTCAGGGGCCCTGTGGGGCGGCGCTTCCCGCAGCCGGGCCCCGACTCCCTCCGTAGGGAAGAGTCCCGCACGCGGCGCCCCTCACAGAGGCAGCGGGGCCCGAGCGCCGGGCACGGAGCGAGGCGCGCGCGCGCGCTCCCGCCGTTGGTTTGGGACTCCGAGCCCGCGAGTCTCCGGCGCTGGGCTCCAGAGAGGGGCCGGCCCCGCCCCTACCTGCCGGCTGCCCCGCCGCTCCGGGAGCCCAGCCCGCTGGGCGACGTCCGTGTCCCACACACGTTGCGGCCAATCCAGAGCCGGTCCTGCGATTCTCGTCCCGGCAGTGTTGGGAGAGCCGAGGAGGGGGTCACGTGAGCTAACACCCGGCCGGCGCGCGCTCCCCGCCCTCCTGGGCTGGTTGCCCGGGGGGCAGGAGTCGCGCGGATGCGCTCGTTCTGCGTGCAGAGGGGAGGGGGCGAGGGGGTGGCTGGTCGCGCGCCTGAGCAGTGTTCCAGCTGCAGGTGCTGGCCCAGCTACGGCCCCCGCCTCGCCCCCCAGCGCCAGCCGCGGGTTTGCTGCCGAGATGCGGCCCCCGGTCCCCGTCTGCATCAAGGGCAGCCGCTCCTCGGAGCAGTGCGAGTAAGTGGGTGGGTCGGCTCGGCCCGTGCCTGCTGATGCGGGCTGGGTCATTGCAGTGTAGACATTGGGATTTAGGCTGCAGCCTGCACTCTGAGCAATGAAACAACCCCAGGAGCCCGAGTCAGTTGGCACAGGGCAGCTCCCGCTGTCTCGGTGCCATGTAGACGCACCTGGTGTCAGGTCGTTCTACAGAACGGCAAAGTTCCTGCCTCAGGCTCTGTCCTATGGCCATGCAAGGGCCCTCTATCACCCTCTCCCCTCCCCCCCCCCCCATCACCCCATGGCCCAGCAAGGCACCTACATCACCCTGGCCCCACCCTCCCTCCATCAGTCTGGCCACCCCCATCACTCCGGTCATGCACCCAGTCCCCCTCCATCATACAGCAAGGCACCCGCAGCACCATACCCACTTAACCAGTTCCCCCATCACTCATGGGGCAGCAAGCCGCCCTCCCCCATCACTCCCAGTCACACCCTCCATCATGCATGTGAGCAGGCCTCCCCACCCCATGGCCCAGCAAAGAATCCGTCACGCGTTAGCTGGTGGCCTGCCCAGAGCTCACGGCTGTTCTGGGGATGGTGGGGCCAGTGTTGCTACCACATTCACATTCAGACAAGGACTGATTACCTCAAACCTGTTACAAACTTCATAGTACCATGGCTAACAGCATTCAACATCAACCTTCTCTAGATATGTGCCTGAGCCACAGTAGCCATTGAGTCACACAGAGATGATTAAGGACTGGTCTGCACAGTTTTTCTGTTGCTATCTCCTTTTGAAACTGATGTAGTTAAAACAGAGCAATTGCCTAATATATACTTGTTTAAACAGTATGGTTTATCCCCACAAATTCACACTTATGGCAGTATAGTGTATTCCCACAAATTTATGCTAAAAAACTTTACCAGTAGAACAGCATCCTCATTAGGGGATGTACTGATTTAACTATACTGGTAATAAAATCAACCCTATAACCAAAATAGTTAAATTGGTTAAAAATAACTGCATAGACCCGGCCTAAAAACAAGATTACATCATTTAACAACATGCTTTGGAAAGCTGATTCATGCTGTCTCCTTTATTTGTATTTGGTTAAAAAAAAAAACCACACATTTATTAAGCTTAGAATAGAAACAAGACAGCTCCCGAAAGTGATCTTTAGAGATACCCACCTGGCAAGCCTCCCAGCTAGAGAAGCTACCATTTTAAGGACCTAAAATAGTTTTCGTTCCACATAGTTACAATTGAAAGGTGACCATTAGTACTATGTTGACAGACATACTGCTCTGGAACCTTATAACACACAGATTTACAATGCAAGCAAATTAGTCAAGCATGGCTTTTCCTTCTCAAAACTATACCTATGTTGTCATGTCATGTTACTTCTCTTCAAGGTGATCTTATATTAAATTTCCAACAATATCCCCACAACTGACATTAAATTAGCATATAGTTACCTGGTATGTTTTGTGCTACTTTTCAAATCTGGTGTTATGCTTGCTGCTTTTCAAGTATGTTGGAATTTGATCTGGAAGTAGAGAACTTTATAACATACCAGTTTTAATTTATAATTTGCTGAAAACAGAAGCCGTGTGGGTGTAGTGTTGTATATGAACTTGGGACTCTTTTCACTCTTTACTCAATGTGTTGGCATAAGATGAAATTCCATTGATTATATAATATATTTGAAAGCTCAGACCTTTGCACTTCTCAGTTTTCCTGCACAATAAAAATAGATGTCAGATAACTATCAATCCTACCATGTTCTAGATTTTTTTCCACAGGGCCTAACTTTGCACATTCTCATAATTATTACTTTATATTACAGTTGGACTCAGGGCCAGACCATGCAGCACCAGGTACTCCTGGGTGAATCCTGCGCCACTGTGCATGTGCAGAATTTAAGTCCCCCACAGATTTCTTCGCTTCCCTGCAGAAAAATGACTTTCTGATGGGGAAGCAAGGGGAAGCCACAAGAGCGGTCACGAGACCCACCCCAGCAGTATGTTTCAGGTGCCCAGGGCAGCCAGCAGAGAGGTAAATTACTGTGGGCCATGGGTTGGGACAGGGGAAGACCCGGCTGGTGGTTCCTACCCTGCGCCGGGCTCAGATGCTAGTCCTGGCTAGTCCTGGATGGGGACGACGGGACTTCCTCTTTCCCTGCCCGGCATCTGGGCCGTGTCAGACCCACCCCCAGATTTCTCCCCTGGCTGTAGGAAGCTCTACAAACTCTCCGCCCCCCTCCCCACCACTTCCTGCACCCATCTCTCCTCAGCTGCAGGGGGAAGGATCCCTGTACTAGGGAGCTGCTCCCCCATCCGCCCAACCCCTGTGCATCCAGACTCCCTCAGACCCGGACCCTCCCACTGAGCCTCACCTCCCTGTACCCAGAACCGCCCCTGAGCCCCACTCCCCCTGCACCACCCCAAGCCACCCACACCTGGATCCACACCCTACTGAATCCCAACCAACTGCACCTGGATCCCCACTTCACTGAGCCCAACTCCCCCCAGCATCTGGATCCCCTCCCCCGCTGAGCCCCAACCACCTTCACCTGGCCCCCCCTGCAGAGTCCTATTACTGTTGCACCCAGATCCCCCCACACCCAGATCCCCCACTGAGCCGCGTGCACCCAGCTTGCCCCACACAGAACTCTTAACCCACACCTGGATCCCCCCACACTAAGCCGCTCCCCTCCACACTTGGAGCCTGCCTTGCTGAATCTGCCTGCTCATGCCTGGTGCACCTGACACGGAGGGGCAGGGCCCTGGGGTGTTTCTGGGGCAGGCTCTGTCCTTGTGCTGTGTCAGAGTTGGGTGCAGCCTCATCGCAGAGTCCGTGTCCTGGGGGGGAGCTGAACAGTGATATCCCACCTCTGTGCAGCCAGTGGCCTGTGCTCCCCAATGCCATGTTGGAGCCCCACATTTATTTGACAAATAAAATTTGCAGAATTTTAAAATATTGTGTGCAGAATTTTTAATTTTTTTGCGCAGAATGCCCTCAGGAGTAACTGCTGCCCTGGTTGTGCAGAGTTCATTGCCAAGGAGAGAGCCCATATAAAGGCCACAACTGAGACTGGAGCCCCTTTGTGCCAGCCACAACAAACACCGAGACAATCCCTGTCCACAGAGGTTTGCAGTCCGGATCGGCGGGTAGCAATCGGTCTATCGGGGATCGACTTATCGCGTCTAGTGAAGACGCGATAAAATCGATCCCTGATAGCTCTGCCGTCGACTCCGGAAATCCACCGCCGCAAGAGGCGGTAGCAGAGTCGACGGCGGCGCGGCAGCGGTCGACTTGCCGCCGTCCTCACAGCCAGGTAAGTCGACCTAAAATACGCCACTTCAGCTACGCTATTCACGTAGCTGAAGTTGCGTATCTTAGGTCGATCCCCCGCTGTAGTGTAGACCTAGCCTAAATCAGGGGTGGGCAAACTTTTTGGCCCAAGGGCCACACCGGGGTGCAAAACTGTATGGAGGGTCGGGTAGGGAAGGCTGTGCCTCCCCAAAGAGCCTGGCTCCCACCCCCTATCCGACCCCTCCCACTTTCCACCCCCTGACTGCCCCCCTCAGAACCCCCTGCCCCTTGTCCCCTGACCGCCCCTTCCCAGGCCCCCGCCCCTAACCACCCCCCGGGACCCCACCCTATCCAACCCCCCCTGCTTCCTGTCCCCTGACTGCCCCGACCCCTATCCACACCCCTGTCCCCTGACAGGCCCCCCGGGACCCCACCCCCTATCCAATCCCCCCTGTTCCCCATCCCCTGACCCCCCTGAACCTCTGCCCCATCCAACTGCTCCCTGTCTGCCCCCCCAGGACCCACTGCCCCATATCCAACCCCCGGTTCCCTTACCATGCCACTCAGAGCAGCATGTCTGGAGCTGCGCCTCCCCGCCAGAGCCAGACACACTGCTGCGCTGCCCTGCATGAGCACGTGGCCCCAGCGCCCAGAGCGCTATCCGCACGGCGGCATAGCTGCAGGGGAGCGGGGCTAGCTGCCTGGCCAGGAGCTCAGGGGCCGGACAGGACGGTCCCGCAGGCCGGATGTGGCCTGCAGGCTGTAGTTTGCCCACCCCCCAATCTAAATAGAACGACAAAGGGTGAGAGGGGAAACTGAGGCCAAGAGCCTTGCCCAAAGTAATGCAGCAGGTCAGTGGCAAAGCCAAGAATAGAACACAGATCTCAACTTCCAGTCCAATGCCTTATCCACGAGATCACACTGCCTTCTCTTATAAAATAATCCCAGTTTTATCCTCCCTTTGCTAATAGTTTACAAAACAATTGTTCAGATATTTTTGCAATTTGACATTTCTTTGGGGAATTTTGAGGTTCTTTTTAACTTGCTTCATTTTTATAGCTAAAATAACAGTTTTAATTTTCCTCATGAAATGAAATTTTGGAAGACTCATGTTTATTCTTTATGTTAATTTTTACATACTTAACCACATTTGTTGCTATGGCCTCTTAACTCATCTGGGCTTCACTGGGATGAATTTAGAATTGTGTGGTCTGCTACACTGGGCCAAGAGCCAGGAACTCGAGTTCAAATCCCAATACTGACTGACTTCCACTGTGGCCTCAGACAGGTCTCTTACTCTTTGTGCTTCAGTTTCTCCATCTGTAAAATGAGGATGAAAATATCATATCCAAATTTTCTGAGTGTTCATAAGTTTCAGTATCAGCACCGGTACATCACAGTCTGTACCTAATAATAGGAGAGGGTTATTTTTATTAATAAAACTATTTTCATGAGGAGTAATTTTTATAGGTCAGAAGCCTGTTATACCTTCCTGTACTATAAATATTTACACTGGGATGTATTCAGATGATATAGCCTGAAACTCTAAGACACATTTTAGCTTCTAACTCTATGATACAGTGTCCCTGATTTTTCAATGGTTTCCTTCTTTGAGGTCTGTGGTTCATACACACACTTACCTGCTTAGCTAATGTAGTCCGAAGATCTATTTCCACAACAGAATGGATATTGTGCTTCCAAGAAAGGCTCTGAAAGGATAAAACCTTAAGCATACTGCTGTCAAAAAAACCCTGTAATTATAGTATTTATTAAGAGCATTCACAAGGCAAACATAATGCAGCACAGAAAACATTAAACAAAATTATTATAAGAAATCTCTGTAATAGATATAATACAACATTGTCCATGCTATTGGAAATCTTTGTTAGAAAGAGAGTGAAAGATAACTTAATAAAACTAATAAACATACATGTTTAGTAATAAGGACTTGATTTCTTTTTACAGGAGCTGGCAGACCTGCTTGCTCAATGTAGAAGGCCAAAAAGAATTTCAGAATCTTCTTTATTCTGTGAGACAAAGATTGGCTGAACCCCTTATCTGGCCATTTGGCTGACTATGATATATCTCTAATGAATCTCTTTGGCATATACAACTTTATAGAACCATCCGTTACTGATTTCATTGTGTGCTTGGGTTATCAGGTCACTGGAAAACCTCCTGCTTTATAGCCAGGGAGTGTAAAAATCAAAGCACTTGTGAGGGGCCCTTTGCTGAGAGTTTTTTTTTATCCAATTTTCATATTCTGTGGTTTTCAATTAATTCAGCCTTGCATACGTCAAAACTTCTTGACTTCCCTTAAAGCCGATGGCCCAAGCAGAAATTTTTGACCGATCACAGAGTTAATAAAAAGTTCACTTCTTGACTCGAGTTTAAAATTAATTTTGTTCTCATAGCATAGAAATGAGGGATGAGGGGACATGCAGGAGGGGGGAGTGCAGGGAAAAGCCATACTTACACCTCCCAAGAATCAGTCATTAAGAGTGTAGATTCAGACATAGCAGGGAACAGAAAGACGGCAAACCCTAAACATCAGATGTTGGCAGAAATATTATGATTCTGGAATTAGTATTCATTAAATTACAAATAGAGGCAGGATTTCTGTCCCTTTAAGTAATCCCTGCTGGATTAAAATCCTTCATTCTCTGAGAGGTTTCCAACATTCAGATGTTGAAGTAATTGTTTCAAGAGATGTTTCAGAGTAGCAGCCGTGTTAGTCTGTATCCGCAAAAAGAACAGGAGTACTTGTGGCACCTTAGAGACTAACAAATTTATTAGAGCATAAGCTTTCGTGGGCTCACGAAAGCTTATGCTCTAATAAATTTGTTAGTCTCTAAGGTGCCACAAGTACTCCTGTTTCTAGAGAGAATACATCATGAATGACTTACAGGGTCATTTATGTCCATACTAAATGCGGGATTTGATTATTACAATAGTTGGGTTTGTGATGACTGGGAGAACCACATAGTGAGTTACCTGGCAGGTGCAAAGTTGTGGAGACATCTAGATAGATTTATGTGCAATGCTGGGGAGGAGCCAGTAATCATGGTACACCGAGGTACCAATGATATAAGGAAAGGTAGAAGAGGGCTCCTGAAGGCCAAATTTAGGCTGCTAGTTAAGAGATTAAAGTCCAGGACCTCCCTGGTTGCATTCTCTGAAATGCTTCCAGTTCCAGGCACAGGGTCATCTCAAAAGGTGTAACTGCAGGGTCTCAATGTGTGGAGGAGACAAAGGTGTTGGATGGGAGGGATTTAGTTTTATTAGGGAACCGGGGAACCTTTTGGGAAAGGAGGAGCCTTTAGATGGGCTCCATCTAAACCAAAACAGAACCAGATTGCTGGCATGTAAAATTAAAAAGGTTATAGAGGCGTTTTTAATCTAATGGCTAGGGGAAAGCTGACAGTGCAGCAAAGCACACAGTTCAGCCAGAGACAACCTTCCAGGGAGACTTTATTGAAGTGACTACTCTATATCCCAGTAAAGAGGAGAGGATAGAAGTAAAGTATAGGTTAAGAACTGAAGTGAAATAGTCAATCACATCACATGAAGGCAGACAACTAAATGCTGACAAATTTGATAAGTGCTTGTTTACAAATGCTAGAAGTCTAAACTTGAGTGCCTGGTATTAAATGAAGATATGGATATAATAAGCATCACAGAAACTTGGTGGAACAATGATGATCAACGGGACACGGTAATAATAGGGTACAAAATATATAGGAATAAGAGTAGGTTGCGCTGGTGGGGGAGTGGCACCATATGTGAAAGAAAGCATAGACTCAAATATAGTAACAAAATCAAACTGTACCATAGAATCTCTATGGATAGAATTCCATGCTTGAATAATAAGAGTATAGCAGTAGGAATTACTACCGACCACCTGACCAGGATGGTGATAGTGACTGTGAAATGCTAAGGGAGATTAGAGAGGCTACAAAAACAGAAAACCCAATAATAATTGGGGATTTCAATTATCCGCATATTGTCTGGGTGAATGTCACCTCAGGACGGGATGCAGAAATAAAATTTCTAGACACCATTAATGACTGCTTCTTGGAGCAGCTAGTCCTGGAACCCACAAGGAAAGAGGCAATTCTGATTTAGTCCTAAGTGGCACACAGGATCTGGGCCAAGAGATGAAGCGCTTGGTAATAGCGGCCAGTTTTCAGTATGGAGAGAGGTAAATAGTGTTGTCCTCCAGGGTCTGTATAGGGACCAGTCGTGTTCAACATATTCATAGACCTGGGAAAAGGTATACTGTAAACAATGAGTTGGCAAAGTTTGCAGATGATACAAAATTACACAAAATAGTTAAGTCCAAAGCAGCTGACTGCAAACAGTTACAAAGGGATCTCACAAAACTATGTGACTGGGCAACAAAAAGACAGATGAAATTCAATGTTGATTAAATGCAAAGTAATGCATACTGGAAAATATAATCCCAACTATATATACACAAAATGACGGGGTCTAAATTAGCTGTTACCATTCAAGAAAAAGATCTTGGAGTCATTGTAGATAGTTCTCTGAAAACATCCACTCAATGTGCAGCAGTAGTCAAAAAAGCAAATAGGATGTTAAGAATCATTAGAAAAGGAATAGAAAATAAGACAGAAAATATCATAATGCCAATACATAAATCCATGTCCCTAGGCCTCTGACTGCCAGAAGCTTGGACTGGATGAGAGGGGATGGATCACTTGATAAGTTGCCCTATTCTGCTCATTCCCTCTAAAGCATTTGGCACTGGCCACTGTCAGAAAACAGGATACTGAGCTAGATGGACCATTGGTCTGACCCAGTATGGACGTTCTTATGTTCTTATCACTTTAAAAAAAGAAAAATTAATGTTATAATCAAGTAATTACACAGTTAAAAACACATCAAGCGTATTAACTTTTGATGCTAACTTCCGTTTATTTCTCTCATAGGTTTAAATACAAAAAATAGGAATGTAACAAATTATGAACCTAGAGTTATACATGAAAGGGACTGTTGTCCCCTTACTAAAACTCAGTGGGGGTGTTTTGGTTGGCTAGCTCCCAGTACCAAAAGGAAGGAGAAGGGTTGATGGGAAATCAGGACCCTGAGACTGACAGTCCCCAGGAACAATGGGGAGAAGCCAATGCTCCAGGTCAGCCTGATTGACAGGGCGGGCAGGCTAATCAGGGAGTCAGGGGGGAGGGGGGGGGGTGTGTCCCGTCCTCCTGTGAGCTGGAATTGCCTGGGTCAGACAGAGTGGGGCTGAGCTAAGGAGAGAGCAGAGGCCCAAGCTGAGCTGGGGAGCAGAGTCGTGCCAGCCAGAGGGGCCAGAAAAGCAGCCCAGGAAGCAGGTCAGTGCTGGGAGCAGAGTCACAGAAGCAGCCCACAGAGCAGACCTGTGCTGGGAGAAGAGCTGTAGCAACCAGAGCCAGACAGGCCAGAGAAGCAGCCCAGGGAGCTGAAGGCAGAGCAGCGGCAGTGCTGGGACAGAGTGGAGCTGGGGCTGGAGCAGTCTGAAGCCAAGTGTGGTGAGCAGCTGGTGAGAACGAGGGGGACCCTGGGCAGCGGGCCCAGCGCAGGGAGACGCCCCCAGCCAAGAGGCCTTGGAGGCCAGACTTGGAGGGGGATCGTAACCCAATGGGGTGGGGGAGATGCTGGGAAGAAGGGTCCTGCCACCTAGAGTCTGAGAGCATGTGGCCACTGCCAGAGCAAGTGTCCGACCCACAGCATCCCTGCAGCACAGCCAGGGCCTGAGAAGGGGCCTGGGACTTGTGAGGAACAGACTGAACTTCTCTTACATTCCAGAGATGCTGGTTGTGATGTCCCCATGCCACAGAGCGGGGTTACATGTTTTCCTTTAACCATTCCCATTTTTTCCTTATATTTTAAAATTGATTGCTGTTTAATAAATTGTATTTGCTTTGAACTGTATGTATGATCACTGGGTCAGGGAAGTGTCCAGTGCAGAGAGAGCACCCCGGAGTGGGGACACCCAACCCCTGCCCTAAGTGACCACAACAAGGTTGGGGGTTGAGCCCCCCAGGAATCCTGGGCCCAGCCTTGTTGGGGATACGAGGACTCTGCCACACAGGAGCGTGGATGGGGAGCCCTCGAGGTCAGGCAGGCCTCTGGGTAAAGGAAGTGGGAGTGAGGACTCAGATCCTTTCGCTAGCCCACTGCACCGGGGTCGTGTATAAGCCAGGAAATAGCGGGACCATTCCCCCGCTTACACACACAAGTAGTAATAAATAAAATTCCTGAAGGAGGAAAGAAACCAATGTAGTTCCTACTTAGCGGTAAGATTTTTAATGATCTCTTGATGTACACATCAAAAAAGCTTTCCAAGCTTGTATGAAGTAGCAAATTTCACCAAGGTGGAGCAACTAAGTACGCATCCTAGTTACTAATAATGCATTTGCACATTTATAATTTAGATGTAATAGAATTACTAAAATAAAACACATTTAAAAGGATACACATAAGGTGACTTTCAACATCAGGATCTGCTACTCTCTCTCTGCAGGCTCAGCATTTGCACTAGCAATTCTTTTGCTTTCCAACTCCAGATTTCTTACCATTATGCTTCAACTACCAGTGTACTCCCTTCGCACTCAGCCCATCCCTCTTACAAGACAGTCCTCAGCTTTAATGGGACCACACACCTCCACTAATATACCATCCTCCCCGTTCCCACTGAAGCCTCTCCTAAAACTCTAGTCCTCCCATGATCTCTCTTCCTCCCACTCAGGCCATCTGAATTAATGAGCACAGATGAGGAAGTCCTGAGTTCTAATCCAGGCTCTGCCACTGACTTGGTGTGTGGCCTTTAGCAAGTCACTTCACCTCCACACCTCAGTTTCTCCATTGGTAAAATAGGGATAATTATACGTGCAATACCTACCTCATTGGATGGGGTGAATATTAATATTAAATGTTTGTAACATATTTTGACCATGTCAAGGGATATATAAATGCTAAATTATCCAGTGCCTACAGTTATTGGCACTTTGTGAGCTGCTTAAATAGATCATTTTTACAGAGAGAGAGAGAGAGAGAGAGAGAGAGACTCTTTCAAATTCCCAATCTAATAAACAAGGCTTCATTTTGGTTCAAATGACCCTGATGATCACTGCAAAGACAAGGATGCACATTATTCCACAGAGAAAGAAGTCAACACTTAATTGTTTGTACAGTACTTGACACAATGGGAATCTATTCTTTCTGGGGCCTTTGGGTGCCACCATAACACAAATAAATAAATAAATAATAAACACACCTTAGCTCATACATATTGGTTGCAGAAGCCAGAACTTTATAATAAGCATCTTGATATTGTTGAAGGCTTAATACAAGAAAATACAGAGAATGGCAGATATTTATAAATGGAATACTAATGTTGATGTTAATAAATACAATGAAATACCAGTTATTGTGTTTTGGAAATGTCAAACTTTGCAACTGCATAAAGGGAAAACAGGGATTCTATCTACACAAATATTTAACCACACAAATGAGAGCTATTAGCCAACACAAATTCCATGTCTTGCTAATATAATTTCCTGCTAACACAAGCTCCTAAGTACACACTGCACTTCAAAAATATAGGTGTGATGGGTTCGGTCACCTTCCTACACCAAGTAATCAGTGGATGAAATCTCATCAATGGAGAAACAATATGGTTATTACAAAATGAATTAACAAATATAGCGAAATAAAGATATCTTCCCTAAATGGCAGAATTCCAAATAAAGACAGAACATATTCAGACAGCATTCCCCACAACACCATGCACATACTTGAACACTTACCCAAGAAGTCACGTAGCAACATAAGCAAAAGTTACACACACATAAATCTACACATTCTTTTGATTGGAAATCTTAAATAATATTTTTTTTTTGTTAAAAACAAGAGCTGTGTATTTCACATTAAACCTATTTTTTGTGGTTTCTTATCTTGCCCATTCCATATTGCATCAATTTAGAAGTTTTCTTTTATCAACACAAAGGCACTTTTAAAAGATATTTTGAACTGGTAAAGGGATTTCCCTGTTAAGCTATTTATGCGGCCTCCAGTACTGTATAAAACCTTTCTGAAGTGCAATACACATCCTTATAAAGAAGGCCAAATTCTCTCTTTGACCTATATGTTCACACAAAAAAGCAGTGGCCAAGAGGAGAATCAGGAGGAAGAAATGGTATCAGTTCTGGTTCAATGCCAACCTCAGCTCAGGAGTAGTGGTTCCTAAAAGAGGTTTATGTCTTGATCCAACGGTGGTTCCACAAACTTGCCACAGCTCAGAATACGCCTGTTCCTGGCAGGAATAATCTGCACATGGAAAAGCATACATGGGGCTGCAAAGAGGCAACATTTGGCTCTACAATTTCTTACTTTAAAAAAAAAAAAAAAAAAAAAAAGTTAGTCTTTGATGAGATCAGGTTTCCCCCTCACCCCCATCCATTAAAACACCTGGGTACAAGGAATAAGTCAAAATTTTACCAAAATGAATGAGATACTTATGTATTTGATCTTGAAGGACTGTGTATTAAATCTGAACTACTGTCTCTGGGATTCTTTGAAAGAGCATAACTACATCAAACAGTGGTGTAGTTTCATTACACAAATTCCAATCAATAAAACAATTGCACCATTAATACACTTTTGTAGCAAGTTTAATGCATACTGTACAATATGTTATACCTAATTTTTTCTCTGTTTGCATAATCCAGTTCCATAAATAACATTTATGCTGTTGTTTTGATGGGACTGTGTGCTAAGAATTTGCATTAATGTGCAGAAAGATAACGTGCAATGGGTGAAATTCTCTACCATTTGAGGGCCTGCATAAGGCATAAGAACCACTTAGCTCCCATTTAAGCCGTAGCTTGAGGGCTTAAGTGGGGCATCAGTCTTGTGCTGTCGGTCTGCACAGGGATGAATTACATCCAACCAGAACATGGCAGCTCTTGTGTCTTACAGGTTTTCTTATTCAGTTGTACATGGGATATATTTTTTAAAAGCAGAAAACTCAACAACAAAACTCCAGCACAAATAGTCAAGATTAAACTTCATCCCATAAAATAAAGGACTTGAGTGTTAAAGTTCCATCTTCATCTGTAACTAATCCTCTTATGCTTAGGGACCATTTTGCAATTTATGCTGCACAACATCTGAAGCCATATCAGAGCCCATTTGCCTAAGCACAGCAAGATAAGAAGCTTGGGGTGGAAGTGTGAACTCTGTGGGCTTGTCTTCGCTGCAGAGTTAACTCAAGTGAGCGCAAGGGCACGCTGACTCCACGCTGCGCAAAGTGATTGTGTCAGCAGCCGATGAGTGGTGCTGACTCAGACTGTAGCATGTATCTACTCTCAGGCCAGCCAACTTGAGTTAAAAGCCCCACTGCACTTGAGTTAAGGTTTGTGCGTGTGGCGGGGTCTCAAGTTAGAGGCAACACTCGAGTTATAACTAGAGTTAACTCAGCAGTGATGTCAAGCCCAGGGTATCCTTGTTTCTGTGGGTCCACATCAGATCCAAAATGGTATTTTTATACAGATTCAAAAAATCGTGTTAAAAAGGACACAGATAAATACTATTTTATTGTATCTAGTTAGAAGCCTACTAATGATTTTTTAGCCTTCCACCAATCAGGATTTTTTACATTTGGCAATTATGTTTTCTTTCTCCATTTTGGATGACGCTGAACATTGTTTGGTTGTTTTCTGCTACTGTTGTCCTTCTATTGCGTGTAGAAAAATAATCTTTCCAAAAACAAATACAATTGCGTTTGCCATTCTTCAAACACTCAGAGACAAAGCAAAAAATAATGCAGTGAACATGAAAAGCTTTTGCTTAATTCATGCAGAATTTATTGCAACTGAAACCAAAATGAAGTTCACGCACTCAAAAGGGACCCTGTTCCCCTCAAGATCTAATTCATGTGGATGGTGAGGAAAGGGACTTGCAAGCAGAATGTTTGTACTATGTAGACAATTAATGCCAGTCTATTCAGGGCAGGGAAGTAGCAGAGGAAACAGGGAGGGATCAAATAGGTAAAGTTGTTCCAGAGCCGAGCTGGCTGCAGTGGAAGCAGGAACAAGAAGAGAAGAGATTATATAATAGAAGGGAAGCAGCAAGCAGAGTGAGGATGGATTGGGAAGTTATTAGAGAAACTGTGGAGATTCGGTGGCATAAACCACCTCATTTAGCTTGTTGCTAAATGTCACTGTGGAGTCTACCCAGAATATTGGACCAAATTTGTGTCTGGTTTAACTACACTGACAGCTATTCTTCTATGGTGTACACAGTGTTTTAGCAAGATCTAAAAAATAAATAGCTCCATTTTATTCATATAAATGTGTAAAACATATCCATAAAAGATCCAGTGCCTTCCCCATTAGATAAATGTTATCAGATAGGTCAAGTTTGGAGCCAAAGTCCTTGAAAGTATTGATTTAATTTATCTTAAACTGATGCATTTAAAAACAAGTCACCATCTCAATATTCTTGTCAGTTTTTTATTGTTTTTCATCCTAAAGACGAGCACATTTACAGCATACATGGATTGGATGAACTAGGAATATATAAAACACTAACCATATGTTTATGATATATTAATACTGCCCAAAACCAAATAAATAAAAATATTTCAGTGCACAAAGCCTGGCAAATACAACGGTGTTGGGACAAAACAGTATTGTATTATACAATAACTTTACATATATAAATGAAACGAAAGGCAACTGTGCTGTGGGTGCTTTCACAGAACATACACAGAACATACCTGGCAACATTTTTTTAACCTTAGTATGTTTTATAATTTAAAAAATGTATTCAAAAAGAACATTAGGCAGAACTTCATTTTACAATAATCCTTAATGTCTTTCCTGTGCAACAGAAAAGCTTAAACTCTCATGTGAAGGTTCCTATATGTTTAGTTAAAGTTTGACAGTTTTTCTTTTTAGATGAACTGCTCAAAATCTTACTGTTCAATATGCCCTTTAAGAAAGCCTATTTATGTGCATGTAATAGCAATGTTGTATATATAAAATATTAGCTGAACAATGATGCTTTACATGAAGTATATAGAAATTAGAATATTCTCCACAAAATAATGCAGTACTTAAGTTTGGTGTTCCACTGCTTTAAAAAGGTGAGCAAAAAGCATGCACATAAAGAGTTTAGGAATTCATTTAGATTTGGTGTGTATACAAAATAAATAAAGGTCACTATAATTTAGAGTGAATTTAATTATTAAGGACTCCATAATACTAGTGAACAGCTCTAGTAATTGTAATAACTCTCTTGCATTATTCCTCCTCCAAAATTGAGCACAGAGTTCCTGTGTAACAATGTAAGATTTTATATATATGTTTAACTACATGATTGAAAAATATGTGAAATAAACTGATCAACTAAATGTCACCAGTGAGAAACTCTGAGTTCTACAGAGTACAGATTACATAAAAAGAAATGTGGCATTTAATAATGGAATAGGGATTGCAGGTTTAACAGAATGAATGGAATAATATAAATCCAAAGGACCCTTACTGAAAATTTTTTTTTTTACATGCATTTGTTTTACACATTGTCAAAAAACAAACACAGGTTGTTTCATTTGGGGTGAACAGAGCCAGTGGAGTTCCCAAGGATTGTTTCTGCTATAGTCATAAATTAATTATTCAAAACAGGGGCAGAATTAATACTTTTTACAGACTTCTAGACATATGCATATCTTACACAATATTCACCATTTTGTTATCTTAGTAAGGCTGAAATAATAATAAAAAGCTAGTTCAGCAAAACAGTCTAACTGGCATGTGTGACACACTGTTAAATGTTGAACTGCAAAAAGCAAAATGTGAAAACCACGGTACTTAAAACCCCCAAATGTATATGGGAGCAGAATGAACATGATTGATAGAGCAGCGAGAACACAGACAAACACCAGGAAGACAGAGAAAGAAATAAGGAACTGCCACATACATACCTGGCTGTTGCTATTCTATTCTGAATAAACTGACCGTATTTCCCATTCTAAAGCCTACTTCCTTAGAATCCAAGGGGGAAGGAGGACTTGACTATTGTATATTGGGCTAAATGTGGCTAGGGAAGATTAATCCTGATCAAATCTGGAAATTAATGTTTACATTCATTTTTTAGAATGCATACCCTTTACAGAGACTATTTTCAAGGAGATCTGTTGAACATTTCTTATCGGATGCTTATCTGGTCACCTTAGTCATGAGATGGAATAAGTATGAGATTTTAACACATTAACAGTTACTTTGTATCAAAATAGGACATTGCTAGATTCACCAGAAATATATGTTATGATAATCATAATCCCTGCACATTATTCTGACAGAGCTCAGCTGGGCGAAATGTAATGCTAAACAGAAACAATTGTTTGTTATGGAATGATTGGGCAGTGGTGGGCATTTACAGAGCATTGTTGAGTTAGCAGGTATGGAAAATATCATCCAAAAAATTTCAGATACTAACATGATTGACCTGAAGTGATATAAAAAGCCATGGAAAAATGTGTTACTTAATACACAATACCATGAAATGTACTGACTTGCCTGTTATACTATAAGTTACTATAAGTAATGGGGGGATAAAACTGTATTTGAATTTTACAATATTGTTTGTTAGCACTCACCACTAATCAAATGCAATCACATAAGTGTTCGAAAAATTTAAAAAGTTTCTGAAATCAAATAAGGTGATTATGGGTCCAATCCTGATCCTAGTAAAGTCAATGGGAACTTTGGATTAAGTTGGAGCAGGATAGGACTTCATGTCAGTATCTGGCCTTGTACATTACTAACTCCATGTATGAAAGACAGCATTATATATACACAGTAAAACATTTTAAGCTCCTGACTTTTATTGTGCTGACATTCTTTTTTAAAAATTAAACCGTTGTTGCTTGATTGTAATAATTCATTCTACGCTCATCAGACTGCCCAGGGTCCAATTAATTTACTATTTACAACATTGAGGTTTTATTCTCAGTTTTAAAAAGTATTATGAAAAGCTTAATCTCAAGTCAACTCAGTATAAAAAGATGTTATGTGAAACACCTGCCTAAACGCCATTCATAAAGTCCTTGACCATCCTGGAGGTACCAAGCTATTTCCATTTAGGTAATTATTCAGTTCTCCAGTATTTGTGCATTTTACATACACTGAAGGCTATTTAAATGGGCAGAGAGTCATCAAGCTAATCTCAAACTAAGGTGTCAGAATAATCTTCATAGATTCCAATTCAATAAAGTAACATGCTCAATATAACCTAGTGAAATGTACAAAAATTGGTTATCTGGTCTTGATGACAAATTCATATATTAAACTAGAGTGTATCCCCGTGTTTTAATGGAACAGCTAATTACAGGACACAATATGCTTATGTTTCAACTTTTCCATAAGTTCCTTCTGGAGGCCTGTAATGCTTTGGGAAAGCCTTCAGTTGCAGGGAATTAAATGCATACTTGCGACATCCAACATTCTTCATTGTATTTTCTCTTCGACAACCCTCACTGGGGAAAAAAACAAGCACAAAAAAATGACAGCAGTAAAAAGGAAAATAAATAAATAAAAGACTTAAACTAAGATGAAATGAACTGGTTATTTCATAGCATTAAAAAAAGTTGATTAGTTTCAATGGATGTTTGGATCATTTGCCATTGCAAATATTAAAAATGGTGGATCATTAAACAATGCTATTAAGAAGCACATAGAATGGACACATGCTATGTTTAATTGCTAGTTTTGCATTTCTAAAAAGCAGCAGTGTATCTAATGGAACAAACCTTTTATATTTGAGATGGTTTCATGTATTTCAGGGTACTTTTACTGTGAAGTCTAAATGCCATTTCATTGCACATGGAATAAAAAAAAACTGCTGAAATACAGTTCTGCTAATTTGTTAGTAAATTAAGTTGAAAAAGAAAAACTGCTGATCTCTGAACAGAATTTTTTAAATAATTTTATTGTCCCCTGTATGCCAGTATTATCAAAGCTTACTTAAAGAGTAAATACAAAAATAATGACTTTTCAGATAACTTTGCATGCATAAATTAATTTGAAAATTAACAAACTGTACTAGCAGAATCTAAATCCTGAAACAGCAGCTTTGTATGGGTGCAAAAAAAGATTGGCTCCATGTACTGTCATCACACAAAACTGTTCAGAGTTTAGATTGCAATCCTAATGTTGCTATGCAGTTGCTCCATACCATGAGGAGGCTCTGTGCTATAATGAAAGCTACCCCAGCGATAAGGCTTCTATATAATGGTTCTGAAATCTACTGCAAAGTCCCTTTCATTGTATGTAAAATCCTTGTTTTCCAAAAACAGACTTACAAAGAGGAAGCACTTTTTAAAAAAATGTAGGTTATAAGTTAACTTAGATTCTCATGAGAATGTTTTCTTTTCTCTCTACTACAGAAGGTAAAAATGGATAACGATAATGATTTAATGCTCTAGCTTGATGGCAAAATGTACATACCACCATCTTATGGCTGAAATGCTATATTATTCCTGTTTTAAAGACAGATGAAAAGCAGCATGTAACATACCCCAGATAAACCATAGTGACTTAATTTAAAAGGTTGCTTTGGGTTTTGTTTACCTTTAAAAAGCTTCTTCCAACATTGGCTTATGCTCATTGCTGGGCTTGTTTGATTTTGATTAATTAAATTCGTTGTAATTTTATTATTTCTTGACTATTTTAAATGCATTTAGTATTCTTAAGTTTATCTCCTAAAGCCACTCTATTTAAAGTTTGAGGATTGCCTACTACAAATGTGAAGTAACTATTTTTTATAGTATGGATCCCAATATGTACATTACACCATTACTTTGTGTGTGTACAAAATACAGCAAAAGTTGTTACAGCCAATTAAGTGAGTGAGATATATTGTGAAAATGTCTTGAATATCTTTTCATGTCATGGACTTGAATTGCTTCAAAGGAGCCATTAAAATACACTTCCATAAAGGATTTGCTTTCATTTTCTCTCCTTTTCTTGGACAATTTTTTTTAATTGTAATTAAAACATTAAGTTTAATTGTGCAATGGTCTATATTATTATGTTCACCACTTTTATAAGACTAGGATACATTTTATACAAAGCATGCCTTGTGAAATCAGTTGAAAACTCATACTCTGCTGAACATTATTGTTTGCTGATCATTATTGTCCTGGTAAAATGTGTGTATCAACATTGTATGTGAAGTTATACGACTTGGCTGTATAGCATTGTTATACATGTTCCAAGGTTAAGAAAAGCAGGCCCAAAAAAGTTTTTCAGAGACAGACACACTGACACCCCAGCCAGGTGTTAAAGAGCTATCACCTGCTTAAGCAGCCATTCTTCAGCAATGGGAAGGTGTGAATAAGAAATTTACATTCCATCACAGGGACGAGTCAGATCTCATGTCCACAAGAGACTACCTGTCACCTGCACTCCAGCTGGGGGCAATCCTCAAAGAGGGGAGGGTGGTATAAGAATGAAAGACTGTGGCCTCCCATTTACCTCTCTCCTCCTTACATCAACCACTCTCAAAGAACTGAACTAAGGGGGCAGCGTCTCAGGTTGAAAGGAGACCCAGCCTGTGAAATTTACTGCAGCGTATGGTGAGACAAAACCTTTTGCTTTTAAGTTCACTTAGCTTCTTAAGTTAGGCATTAGCTTGCATTTTACTCTTATTTTATTTTGTAACCAATCCTGACTTTTATGCATCATCACTTGTAATCACTTAAAAACTATCTTTCTGTAGTTAATAAACTTATCTTATTGTTTTATCTTAACCAGTGTGTTTGGATTAGTGTGTGTGCGAAGCTCCATTTGGGATAACAAGGCTGGTACATTATCATTTTCCTTTGATGAAATGAGAGACTTCCTATGAGCTTGTACAGAAGGCTACTGAGCAGTACAAGATGCACATTTCTGGAGGAACAAGGTTGGGACTAAGAATTTGTGGGTGTCGCCCTATATGTAATTCATGAATGACTGGTCAGAGTGCTCATGTAATTTATCTGGGAGTGATTTTGAATACTGAAGGCTGGGTGAGCAGGCCAGGAGTGGATGTTCTGACAGCAAAGAAGGATAAAAGACACCCCAGGCTAGAGAATTAAGCTGTTCAACAGTCCAGATTGTACCCTGGGTAATGTCACAAAGGGACAGTAGCACGGGACACAAACCAGAAAGTTAGGGTATTCAATGGTAAGTTTAGCACTGTTCAGAATTCATCCCATCATGACTAGTTATTGCACGTCTGAAGTGAGTCATAGTGATGGTGCTGCAAGGGCTTTTTTCCCCTCCTGTGAATGTGAAGACAAGATATAATGTGCTATCACATATCTTCTGTGCCAGATTTTTTAGCTGCTATATACCATCAACTTCAATGGAACTATGTCAGTTTATACCAGCTGAGGACGTGGCTTACTGTTTGACTGGAAACAATGGTGACCAGAAATATTAATTCACGAGTCACTTTTTCTTACGTGACCTAATAGTGAACATAAATCCTTATTTCACCACTGAGATTCCTAGACACAACTGAATGAGTTGGTATCAGATACTACACCAACTGGCATCAAGCTTCCTTAATTTTATTAGCTTTAGTCTTACCTTCAATATAATCTTAAATATGATCTAAAATATATTTTGATATGTGACCACAAAGGCATAACAATAATTGTTATTTTTACCTTAAATGTAGGGGTTATGTTTGCCTTAAATTAATTAAAATATATCGCACCTTAACCCTAGTACCTGTCAACATTTAATTAAATGAATGTGAAACCTCCTGCCCAAAGGTAACCAGCTTAATTATAAAGGTACAGTATTGCTCCTTCATGCCAACACCCAAAGTTACTAAAAGGTGTTCTAAAATGCAAAGAATGGAGATCTTGTGCTGCTTAATACATCTCAACTAATGGCACTTATGTTTATTACACTGTCATTGATATGACATAACAGCCATCTCCTCATTAGAGATCCTTCGCAAGGGTTCAGATCGAGCAAGGTGTCAAGTAGTCCTATGAAGTGCTGAGCTTCCTCAACTGAGCATCCGCTGAGTATATTGGGAGTTCAGGAACTTGGCACTGTGCAAGACTGAGACTGTAGTGAAGAACCAGAATCTTAACTTAATTATGTGATAGTTTTTGTGAAGAATTAATTTCTTCTGGTCGAGGCATGTTGGCAGCATGCACTAAGCTTTTCAGCTCTGGAGACCTGAGTTTAAATATAGGCTAGGTCACAAAGGATGAAATCTAGGCCCAAAGAAATGAAATTGAATTAAGTAGGCCTAGGGTTCACCCAAAGTGAGACTAATCAGCTTCTTAAATTAGAGTTCAATCTTGCAAGATGATGAGCATGTTGGTCCCAGTCCAGCAAAGCATTTAAACATGCTTAATTTTAAGCACATGAATATTCCCACTGACTTCTATGGGACTAGTCATGTTCAAAGTTAAGCACATACTTGTTAGATTGGGCTAGTGTGCTTAGCATTTTGCTGGATCAAGGCCTTTGTCCGTACTGGATACTTATTCACATAATAAAAACACAGAATTTGGCACAAAAGGCAGGCTGTTCAGGGGACAAGTAAGGCTGGAATCAGAAGTGTGTGAAGATCAGGACTGAGATGCAGTGGCAGAGTAATTTATACCTGCCACCAATCAGCTTTGTATTTTCCATTGCTGGCATGCCATGGTTTCAATTTCATCAGCAATAAGCTTTCCCAAACTCACTCCATTTTTATTTTTTTTTTTATAAAAATGAAATATAAATTTAAATAGATTCACCTTTTTTTTTTAAAAAAAAGGTAAGAGGGTATCTGGGGTGAGGGAGGGGATGGAAATCAGGAGACATTGTATTGTACAATCTGATTTGGTGAAGACAAAGAAAATATAGCCATGTACTTTCTGATTTATTTATAACAGGAAATTAAACATTTCCCGAATTTAAGAGTCTATTCTAACCTCAAAATTACATAGCTGCTTTTTCATCTTGCATTATTACTGGTCAGAAATGCTTCTAAAAAACATCAAAATGAATATAACAGTTACAGCTATCTAGGCTTTCTGAATGCTGCTATTTGCCTATTTGAGCTAATTATAATAATGATAGAAATTACATATTAACTCACTGTCATCTATTTACCTACCTAGGTCCTTATGTGGCTCCCATAACCATAATATCTGTGCACATAGCAAATATTTAAGAACAGAAATAACAATAATATTTTGTCTATTGTCACTGCACAAAACCCAAATGCTTTGGCTTTGTAGTTCAGTGAAACCATGCTAAGGGAGCTAACTAATATACCTCTTTTCTTGCCTGGTATATTAAATGTCAACATAATTAATTTATAAGTTATTATCCTGATTCAGAATTCTCTTTTTTATAATTTAAAAATGGAGCATCTTTCCCCAAGAAGGAATAAATAGACAATGAATCACTATCAGTCTATTTTTACTACATACTCTCCTTTTCTGAGAGTCATTCACTTAAATAGGCTACAAAAATGTATACCTGTAAACATAATGGAATAATATTGCATGCAGTACACTGCAATTCAAGGGGTTTTTTTTGAGCGGGTACAGTATATGCTATTGAAATAGTTTAAACATGAGAAAGGAACAAGACTATGGGTTCTGCAAACTATTTACTACTGTAATTTAACGATTATGCTTTGAAATGGAAGTAGAAAGTGTCAGATTTGTTTATCTAGTTACATCTGTTATAAACCCCACCTATTTATTTTAAATTTTTCTCTTCATATCTCATAAAAATGAAAGGCAAGGTTAGCATACACTTAAAGATTATACAAAAAGATACAAATTCTTTTCAGACAGAGTTCCTTTCTCTGGAATACATGAAACAAGTAACACAAAACTGTATATATGAGAGAGACTCTTAGATCTGAATGTAAGAGAAATATTTGGTAAGAGAAACTGATCTTCAGGCCAGCTAAAGTAACGAGGTAACAGCCAACTTCAGACTATGTTACAAGCACTGAAAGCATAACAGTGGTTTAAACTTTCAATACAATTCCTCTTGATAAAATAATTTGATGTATATTTACAGTTTAGTACAATATAAACGTAAAATTGTAAGGCATAATAATAATTCTTGGCAGACATTGCTATGACACATTCCTTTGTCCAGCAGGTATCAGGTGGCAATACATATTTAAGCACTTTTATCTATTTTTGTTTTTTTTTTAAGCTTGTCTTCATTTGCAACGTAATCGGGCCACCAGGTATGCTACGCTCAGAAACAGCCACACAATCAGTAAATTGGGGCTCAGAGCTAGTAAAGGAAAAGAGTAGAGGAGGCTGGGGTCTAGCCCGAAATCTCGGATGGGCACCAAGCCACTCAAGTTCTTCTGGGTGACTACCTCCCGTGTTCCAATGCTGTGAAAAGGAAGAAGTTTGGGAGATGGGAAAATAAAACAGAAAGGAAGGCAGACATGCAACAAATGTATCAAAAGAGATGGGAAAACAAGGTGACCAAGTAGTGAAATGAAAAACATGGAAGAAGCCACAACAAAATCAAAACATGGAGTAAAGGAAGAGTGGAGTAATGCCAAAAAAATCACCACAATTACAGATAAAAGGAGAGAGAAAGAGAATAAAAAGAGAAAAATAAATACTGTAGTCTACTGAAAAGAAATACATGTAGGTTGAACAAGAATGGTTTTCCATGTTCATTCTCTCAATTGGCCAAGCAATATTCCATGCTGCCCTGCCATGCTTCCACATGCTGCAAAGAAATGGAGCTTCGAAAAGCAACCTGAACATGAATAACCATTGTAGTATTTGACCCTTTCAAACATGCTTCAATGTGAGTTGCAGTGAACTAATTCAACAGCCTCTGATCTGTCTGTTACAATGCAACAGACCAGATATTGTGCTTCAAAATGAATTCTACTTGTTCTCAAAATGCTTTTCAAAACACACATTTGGGCAGTGTTTGATTTATGCAACTGCGGACATGGGCAGTGGGGGAATCCCCAGATCTCAGAATAATCGTCTCAGAATGGATCCTCACTGCCCAGACTGTTTTTGAGCAAAGAGGGCCAACAGCAGAGAACACCTGTCCAGGTTAGCTGAGGTTTCTCAGCCCAGCTCTTCATTTTGGATCACTATTCTGTTCTTACTACTGTCCTTTTCAATGCGCAAAGCCACAAACACCTGCAATTTTGGAGCCTAATCTTGTGAGTAACAAGTGCCTCTGTGCAAGGTGCTGAGCAACATCAACTCTCTTTGGCAGCTAGAAACTTCCTGGAGGTCCCTCAGGTAAGCAGGAATGAGGTGGACAGAGGAATATCTCTGTCTCCGCCCAACCCTTGGAAAGAGAGCAGGCATAGAAACATGCCCAAAGCAACTTGCCCTGCCTGGCCTGCTGCTGGTGAAGAATGGTGGTGGACTGAGGAGGAGTGTATATGTGAAGTTAGGGTACGAAAAGGTGAACATATTTGGGATAAGTGGGTGGGAATCAATATGTATTGTGGGCAAAATAAATGGAGGGAGAATGCTGGGGAGTGGATGAAGGGAATGTAAATGGATTTGGGTGGGAGTAGGGGAGGCAGTGAACCGAGAGCTAGAACTGAATGGAAAATGTGATCAGTGTTAGAGAGAGAGATTAGACTGAATGGGTTGGGTGAGGGAGAAGGCAAAGCTTTTTGATCTTGGAATGAGAGGAAAAGAAACAGAATATGGGGAAGGAGAGAGAGAGAAAACAACATGAGGGTAAAGAAGAAGGAAGGAGGGAAGAAGAAGCACTGAAAGTGACAGGAAGACGTACATCAAGGTTGAAAACCAGAGAACGGAAAATGAAGAGAAGGATGGGAAAGGGAAAAGAAAAAGAAAGAACGAAAGCACAGGAGATGTAGAGCTTGTCTACACTTGAAATGCTACAGCGGCATGGCTGCACCACTGCAGTTGCGCCACTGTGGCACTTAGCGTAAACGCTACCTACACTGACAGGAGGGGTTCTCCTGTCGGCCTAGGTAATCCACTGCCCCGAGAGGCAGTAGGCTAGGTTGACAGAAAAATTCTTCTATCGATTTAGCGCTGCCTATACTGGGGATTAGGTCAGTTTAACTACACCACTCATGGATGTGGATTTTTCACTTCTCTGAGCAACAAAATTAAGTTGACAATTTTCTAGGGAAGACCAGGCCATAGCAAGTCACCTCTTTATCAACTCATGTAATATAAAACTGAATACCACTGGCATCCAGGTCAGTTAGACTTATCCCAGGCTCATGCAGACACTCCTAAAGAGCAAAAAAATTCTGCATTTGGAACATACTAGATTATGCCTAATAGTATGTGTTTCATTTGACAAAGTGGACTGTTGATAGTGAGAATAACTCTACAAAGGAAAGAGAGAAATGGAGGAGGAAAGTTCTTCACTAATCTGGCACTTGAATGTGACCTAAGACTAACTGCAAAATTTTACTTTAAAAACAGATCCATTTCCCTCCATGTTATCCTTTAATGACGGTTAGTACCACTGAAAAGATCCAATTTAGCTACACTAAAAAGGAATTATACTGCTGACGGAGATTAGATCCAAATACCTTGGATGACAGTCAGACTTCAGATCTGGAGGTGTCTGGCTTTATTGGCCTTTTGTTTGCTATTGTGTACAGAATTTCTGCCATATAGTACTTCGTAACTTTTTTACTACTTAAGGTGCTGTGTCAAGATACCTCAACTTCTAACATCAAGGGATAACTTGTCTCTAAATGCACAGGTTTCATACATAGCATGAATGAGTCCAGTATCACAAAGCAATTAACTAAGTGAGAAAAAGAAAGACTACAGGCAACCAACCAAATCTAGGAGTGAGATCATTTAAAAAACAAAATTTACCAGAGTAAGAGGCTGTAGCTGCTATCATGTAAAGTATTTTCTTGTAGGCAATTGAAGATTAAGAAAGGGTCAAATAGCAAAAACATACAGAAAGGATAAGAGAATTGAACACTTTAGAGAATCTGGTGAGAAGACACACAGTACAGTACGTTCAGTAAGAGTGAATGTCAAAAGCAGGACTCAACAGCATTGTTGAACTACATTAATAGAGACTAAAACTGGATTTCTTATCCTTTCTTTTGGTATGTGAAATACGGAGTTTTCCAGCAGTGCTTGAAACAAGGCATTGAACAACAATAAACAAATATTTTTTTTTTTAGTATTTAACTCGGCAAACATGTCTGCTGCTTCAGAATACAGAACATTGTTAAATTGATATGACAACAGAACACTGACAGGTTTTGATGGGGTTTGGTTGCTGTATCATGAAACACTCATAATGACAATTTGCCTAGTGAGCAAACTGTTTCACTGCTAAGGAGTAAGCATAGCAAACCAGTGCAACCTGCAGATGCGTACCTTTCACATAAGAAAGAACAGAGAGGTCATCTCTGAGAAAACCTCCTGATCAAAAACTAAATTAAAAAGATAGCACCATAATGGGAGCCAAGGGAATGTCACAATCATTGTGACTTTCAAGTGGGCATTAGTCTTCTATGCTCAACTGGTAGCTCAGCACCGACAGTCTGTTTGAAAGGTCTCTCTTATGTGCTTCTCTGAACACTTCCAATACATTGTCGAAAACTAAGGTTACAAATGGTTTCTTGCCCCTTAAAGAGCACCTTGTGCAAATTTGGCAATAATCAATTTTACTTTGCACAGGTCAAGGAATTTAAGATTGAAAGAGAGATGGTCTGACAGCCACCTATAGCCTGTGGGGTTTACTTTACTTTATTTTTTGATGGAACTGATCCTTTCCCAAAAAGAGATAACCACTCATCTGCAGTTTACATGGATCCTGAATTAGGAATAAGTGACTAGTGAGCAGTCCAACTCTTACCTCCTCATGCACTCCAGTGCCTGGGTGAAGACCTGAGGAGCCATTCCATGTTCATGCTGCAGGATCAAACACTGCTCTAGGGTCACAGACATGGCTGTCCTGTCCTTGGCACTTTTACAACTTGTAAATCGAACACCGTTTAGTCTCCGGCATATCTAGAAGTGGGATATACAATTCATCATTTCTTCTTTGTGGGAAACACTCTGGCTAAGAGAACACACTTATTTTCCCTCTCCCCAAGCCCCCTTGTAATACAAATTGCATTTTGCATCAGCTCACACTTTAGATCTTTGATGTCAAAAGTCTTAGTATTAGAGGCAGCGTGATGGAACCACTGTACCTTTAGTTACTGGTGTTGTGCGAAAAAATTATTTTGGAAAGACATTTCACCAAGATGGTAATAAGATTTGTCTTTAATTTTGGACAGAGCTTTTAGATAGTGTTTTACATTTTTAATCTAGTGATTTCTGACATCTGCTTGTCAGACTGGTCTCTATTATTCTATAGGCCAGAGGAGAATGGTGCAAGAGTCCATGTGGAAAGACATCTTCCAACCCTTCCACCAAAACACCCTCTAACATCTGTGTGAAGAATTTATTGGATTTAAAAGTGGATACTTTCCTTTCCGACCTTAGAGACTTGAGGTAGGGGCCACTTAAAAATCTACTTGCAAGACAACTGGGAAATTTGGAAATATAGGTTACAAAAATAAACTTGAAAGCAGAAAGGGGCGTATATACTGTACATGTACAAAAAAAGACGATCAGAGCGTGGCAATAATCAGAATGATAAATACCTCAGCAGCTTGCCAAAGAATATCAACATTCTTATTTTTTCTTGCATGTACGTTCTGTCCCAGAAACCTTAACAGTTCAGGCAGGCACGTCTGACTACGAGATCGAGGTAGGCCTACAAAATAAAAACAACTCCTATTCGTTAGTGGCCATTGGTTACACAACTATAACTTCTCAGGGCCGAGCTGAACTGTTACATGTACCAGCTAGAACCTCAGCCATGTTCTCTTCAACTCATCAGAGCTTTGTAACTCTGAAATACTTAGCACTACTAACAACCCAAATTAAAGCTTCATTTAAAGCTAAACTAAACTGCATATATATATTCACAGAATTTCAGACTCTGGGAAATCAGAATCTGAGTGCAAAGTAATCACACAGGAAAAACAGGATGGGTTTACTATCCTATATGTTGAGTGTCATATTTCCCTCCTCAAGAGGCCATAGCAAGAATTCTGGAAATCTCATTTTACATTCTGCCCTCCCTTCAATGTCCAACATCACAGTATCCACAAACTTTCAGATTCCTGTCA
The DNA here is from genome assembly GCF_028017835.1 of Emys orbicularis. Lineage (NCBI taxonomy): Eukaryota > Metazoa > Chordata > Testudines > Emydidae > Emys > Emys orbicularis. The sequence continues at coordinate 247,864,684 of NC_088683.1, forward strand.
GCCTCACTCAGCTGGTCAGAGAAGCCTTTACTGAGTGAAGCGAGGCATTCTCCCTGCAGGACTCAGCATTCTGTGGATTGTTTATTAGTACTGAACTCAAATTAATTAAGGTCTTTGATTAGACTCCTACTGAAGGAAACAGACAGCCCTTCAAAATGCCATGGAAATTTCAATAGTCACCTCTATTCATAATCCAAGCATTATATATCATTTAGTACATAAGTATCAAGGTCCTGTACAGCAATTATTACATAATTGTACACATTGTACACATCCTAAAGCTGCATCTGGATAAATGAGGTGATATATACTGTTAGAGAATTATTATCTGACAAAATAAACATGCTGTGAACCATGTGATTCAGTTTTTGGATCACGTCTCTTCTCCCAGATGGTACCAAGGCACCAGCAAGCGGTGAGAATAGCTAGTCCTAATGGTCTGCCCTGCTGGCTCCCTAAACAGAGAGGCTGCCTGCTGTGGGGAGGGTGTACAGGCTGCCATTCCAAATGTTTCTCAACAGGCCAAGAGGATAAAATGGAAGAGAAACACACTTCATATCCTCTCTCCAACCAGATTCATGCTTCAGAAATCCTGAGGTGCTTAGATCCTACAAGTCTGGAGGGTCCTGCAGGAAGTTTCTTCTGACAATAGGAGAAAAGCAGAGAAGTTGCTTTTGGGATGCATTTACCCTGCTTGACTCCTCCTGAGTCTCCATTTAAGTGATCTTGTAGCTCCCAGCGCACTCCTTCCCTTGAACAAAGGACCAGCAGTTTCCCCAATAGCCACTCGTCCTTTGCACTTATGTAGTTGCTGATACCAACCATCTTCTTTGCAGCCCCACCCCAGCTGGGGAAATTGTTAGACACTCTCCTTGCTCTGCCTGATCTGGGCATGGGCTCATGGAGAATAGTGCCTGTTTCAGCTTGTAACCCTGCTCAAATACTACCACTATGTGCTTGGAACAGAAGCAGAAAGAGAACTGCCCTCACTTCCTTCCCTCCTGTAAGCATACATCTGGTTTTACCCCAGCTTTTCATAGGATGTCCCAGAAACTTCTTTTGAGGCACCTGAAATTTCCCAATTTTTCACATCACTAATCAGAGTATCTGGTTAATATATAATCACAAAACAGTTGTTCAAGATGTATTGTAATACCAAGCAGATTTTATTCCTGGTAAACACAGAGCAAACAGTCCAGTGGCAGGAAATCCAGTGTGATGAATGGTACTTGGAGTGAAGAGAAAAGCCAAATGGGTATAGACACTATCAAAGCTGTTCTTTTGCTCAGATTGCATATTAGTGACACTTTTTCAATGTTTCAAGATAAACTTACTCAGAACACTAAGTTACTGTAAGAAAGCTTCTAGTGCAGAAAATATGTACATGATGGTATTGAGGTGGAAGCTGGAAGAATGGCACCAGACCCCACTTTTTACAATAAGATGTAATTTTGTCATTTGAATGACTATTTCACCATGCTAAAGACACTATCACAGAGGTGTCCCAGGGTTTTAATTCTGAAAGTATCATACCTCCTTCCAGCCCTACAATGGACACAAACAAGAGAGGTGTGGGAGAGGAGGACACTCTGAAGGTAAGGGGAGGAACAATGAAAAAAAGATGGAGCTGCAGTGAGTGTTAGAAAGAGACTAGGGAAGATCAGAAGAAGATAAAGACTGGTGGACAAGATGACAGGACTTGTTCTGTTCTTTCTAGCTTAGTTGGTCTCTCGCAGGGGGGAGGAAAACAGACTGCAGGATAAGGAATGCTCAGGAAAGAGAGAGTGAGAGCTAGCAAAGCAGGAGACAGAATTAAATGAGCCAAGGGAGAGAAGTGAACAAAACAGAGAGGACAGAATTGGAGAGGGAAGAAAAAATGACTTGAATGACTCCACACAGAGAAGAAAATAAAGAAGAATGAAGAGAGAGAAGAAAAACAGGACATTGAAAGTTAATTATTTTTTATTATTTAACATGTGGCACCAAAATATCGCATTAAAATCAAATGTACTTTTTGTAGGTGAAGTCTTCACAGAATGTGATTACACAGGATTAATGGGAACTTGGAGACTGGGGGCCAGATTCTGTTCTCAGCTGCACCAGGATAAATCCAGTATAACTGAGAATGCAATCTGGCCCAACTGTGATTAAAAAGATGGGCAGTGTCCCATGTTCCTCTGTGCGAGGGAGGAAGGGGATAACATGCCTTAGTTTGGGGAAGGAGGGATCTCCCTAGCGTTGTTACTGGCCTTTCGAATGCTTATGTATTTGTTTTGTGTGTATGTGTCTGATGCAAATCCCATAAATGTGGTTTGGAGCCCAATGGTTTTTGTATATGAGGAAAGGTTGTGATTTCAAAGTTGTGCCAACTGACTTCTATCTTATTTTGTGGTTCCATGCATATATACTTATACTCCTGCCTCCAGATAAAAGAATAAGAAAAAATGTACAAGAAGTTTGCCCTCATACGGGGTGGAATTTTGACTTGCAGCCTCCATACCTGCTCTAGCAACTGGTTCTCCACTCTTTGAAGCAACCTCACTGGCTACAAATGCTATCATTTCACAGGAGCTTAAAAGGAAAGACAGGAGGAATGGTGTGTGTCCAGGGTGTGGTGTCTTGATCTCACAACAGACCACCATGCATGTGGAGAATACTACCATAGTAGCAGGCAGAGTTTCTGCCATGGTACCAGCTGTGAAAATATTCACTTGTCTAATTTTCCCCCAGCAGTCATACATTTTATAAGTAAATATACCACTCATAGAAGGATAAAAGTTCAATCAGAGTGAGCTGCAAATCATTTTATATAATGCTATTTAACTCTGAAATTGCAACACATAGTTTCATCGCTGCTCTGGTGCCATTGATACTGGAGTAGTTTCAACATTTAAACAATTAAATTGATACAAACTAGTCAGCTATTTAAATGAAAAATACTAGATCTATCTGCTATAAGTTACTGAGTACTTACAATCATCAGGCAAAACTTCCTTGAACTGCTCAAAATAGGAATTCAACCGAACTAAACTCTCCATATTAATTATTTCTTGTAACGAGGTGTCTCCAAACCTTTAAAGATGAGAAAAGGGCACAACATTAGCCCAGAGATACCTTTATTCCTTTTTTTTTTTTTCTGACATTTAAGCGTGAGAGGGTGACTTAAAGATTCAACCTGTAAAATTCCTGAAAGTTCAATCCTCTACTCAGATAGTGAGGAGTGCAGCATAAAAAGCTAAAGAGATTTATTCCAGGAATAAAATTATATGTAGGTGCATACACACACACTTAGGCTATAGCAGTTATACTTAAAATCTTGGTTTCTCTATCTTTCAATATTAAAAGCCCATTTATTTGGAAATTTCAAGTTAATTTGGTTTGGGAAAATACCATCTGAAACTTTTGCTGAGAACTTTTGCCCTGTTGTCTTGCCAGAGACAGGTAAAAGGGGTACAAAACAGCAATGAGCAGGACTAAGGAGGAGGCTGTAGTCACTGATCCAAAGATATGTGACTGAGAAACATGCCTTTATTTATCCAGAATTTATTTTCTTTTATGACAATAAAGCAAGGTATTCCATCATCGCAGAAATGTATTTCCAGCAGAGTAAAAGGTTATCTCACATCGTTTAAGCTTGAATTTTTGTGATTGGATATGTACCTCTCTGCTAGGGTTTGCTGCTCATTGATTCCCACGTTGAAAAGAACAGGCTGAACTCTCAGTAGCATGCCGCTCTGAATCTCCCGGGGCAACGAATCAAACAAGGCGCTTGGCAAAGGAATCCTCACATTAAATCCATCACTTCAAACAAACAAACGGAAAATATTACAACTAAGACATTTGCTTACTGATCTGTATTTTTAAAAATGTGACATTTCTTTTTGCAAAGAATAATAGCTGAACATACAGCAAATTATTAATAGGGTATCAAAGACATGCTAGTGCTTTTAAGCTTCGTACTGGTCAGAAAAGAAAGCAATTTAAAAACTGCAGCACTCAGCTTACGTCCTGATGTGTTTACCTTTTGTGTTTTATCTGTTTACCTTGCTGTCAAAAATTAGTTTTCATTTAATTTAGTACTGCAGAGTGCACACAGCTCTGGGAGAACAAGCTGGATTTTAGTGTGCCTCACACATCAACAACGGTCTGGTAACTTTGATTTCAAAATCTTTATTACTGATGATGACAGAAGCAAGAAGAACCCACTTGACTTACAAGCACCAGATTGAATTTGCAGGACTGGCATTTATGGGTTGGAGGGTGGGGTACTTGTAAAATGGGCAATTTGATACAGAGGTCAATGGGAGAACAAATACAGAATTTTTACAGTTATTTTTCTGACCACAATGATACTTTAAAAAGCTTTCAACCACTGTGCTAAGGAGCCTATGAAAATATTATATTAAAAAAGTCAGTCTGTCTTACATTGGATGGAGGGGAAAAGAGTATTGTTTAGGCCAAATTTGCAGGTTTTAGTGGACAGAAGCAGAACACCACAAACAGCAATTTCCCCTCAACATAAAGCTAACACCACAAAAATTACAATTTGGTTTTAGAAATGGTGCTTCATTTTCTGTAGTCTAACTGAAGGTGAAAAGACATGTTCATGTCTACATTTAATGTCCCCAATATCTTGTTTTGCCCTTGTATTGGTTTAAAATCCTGTATTTTTCTTCTCTTATTGGACTAAAAGTACATCAGTTAAAATCTCAACTAAATTGTAAAGAAACTCATTTAGTTCAGCGAGGGTCCTGCTCTTCCCTAGCTAAAGCCCCGATCCCGATCCCAGCTCCCTATGGGCAGATCCCTGCATTCGTGTAGAGTCCTGCTGATTTCAATGGGACTCCGCATGGGTGCAAGGATCTGCTGGTATTGTGCCAGGAGCAGGACTGTGGCCTAACTGACTAGATGGCAGGTTGAAGTGTCCGATTCAATGGGTTGTTCTGGCGGTGTGAAAGCTTTGCTATTCTCACCAGAATAAAGCTGTAACAAATCCTAGTGTATATTGGAAAACAGCCTTTTGTTAATTCAAATAGACTTTTTATTTTTTGATTTTTTTAGGATGAGACTTCAAAAATGCTTGAAACCCTTGTGATTATGAAAAGCCAGGACAACTTAATATTTACACATGATAACAAGTTTGTCATCTTTCTGGCGTCATCTTGTTATGCACTTTTCAGCTTAGCTGTTTGTAAAATAAAAATTAATCAAGATCAGCTTCAAAATCATTCTATTTGAAATGCTGGGATTGTAAAATATATCCAGATATTGGCTGTTTTGCACTTGAGGTTCAAGTATATTTTTATCTTCCCTTCTTCTAGTCCCACTGCCCCCCTTCTCCTCTATTTAGATTTTTTTTTTTTTATTACCGATTTCCTGTAATGACTGGCAGCATGTCAGCAGATGCATTTGATGTGGCCTGAGTTACTTTAAAGGTTACATTTCTCAAATCCATTATTCCCAAATTCATGTCCTCCAGCATTGCCAGCTCTTCACCTAAATCAAGAAGTGGAAAAGTGGATTGAAGTAATTACTTTCCATGAATAATCAATTTTCTCTTATCCGGTCTCAAATACATACTTGATATGATTGGGGTTCACCAGCATTATGAAGGAAGTAGGAGACCCTTATCCTTCAACTGGATCTACATGGGTAGCCCCTTGCCTCCATGCTAAAAACCTTTGACATTAATGAGCCTCCCACAAACACAACGATAAGTAAACGTTGATTTGATTGCAGGACTGGAGTCTTAACTGGCTTTATGAATCTTGGTAAAGATGGAAAACACATCCATGGCTACAACCTTAAAGTATACTTTATGTTCTTTTTCCATTGATAAATAATGTTAGTAAATGCTTCAGAGGCTGATCATATCCATAAGCACGATAGTCTGTCAATTTGTCATCAGCTCAAAAAGCATTAATTCCATACTGCACAGTAGTATGAGTGGATCTGGATTTATTCATAGTGTCATACTCCTAATACCTCTTCAGTCTCTCTTTCTATTATGTATTTAAGGAGGTTCAAGAAAGTGCAAATTGTATTTTTTGCAAGTAGTTCCTCTTAACTTGGTTGGAGTTTAATTCCATTTCTCTTCAGAAAAGAACAAGTATGATCAAGTAACCACAGTCTTATTTTATGAAATAGAAATAATTTAAATGAAAGAAATACAAAAGCTTCTATTTCAGGAGCTGAATACATATTTAAACTATAATTTTGTTTTATGGTTCAGTTCAAAATTCTTTTTTGTTGCTGAACTGCAAATTATTCCAAATCCTGCACTCTCATTTTGCAACTGTGGCCTATATTAAGCTGAACTTGTCAATTCATAAATAATGTCCCATGTAGAGTGACTTTACCATATGTGCTCAAAAGGCTTTCAAACTGCGCCAGCAGACCAATGGTGTAGAGCTGCCTTAGGAATCCATCATCATGCAGGCAGTTCCTCAGCTTGATAATGAAACCACAAATAAGAGCTGTCAGCTACAGAAGAGAAGAAATACAAAAGTAAAATAACTAGAAAACGTGGGTCTCTAATCCAAAATGAAAGCATTGTAGTATCTAAGAGATGCTGTAACAGCTGTCAAACCGATATTCTTTTTCTTTAGAAGTGACACTCCTTCCTCACAGTTAAAGAGAAATATTAATAAAAAATGGGAAATATTTTATTTGATTTACAGGGATTCCTGTTGCCTTCAGGTCTATTAGTTTTGTTCCCATGACCAGTTGTATTACAATCTAAGTTTTATTAATTAATCTCCAAGATTTCCTTGGAAAACAATTTCAATTACAGGTGTAAAAGACACAACTAGTTTTAACTCTGAAACTTAGATTTAATATTAATAACAGAAATTATTCCACTGACATTTTAAAAAAAGTTTAAAGGCTACAATGCCTGTTTTTTTTTATGCAAACATTGCCCTGTAGTGTTGTGAACCACAGAACACCTGCTGACTTCAGTGGAAACAGCTGGTGCTCAGCAGTTCTCAGGATCAGGTCCCAATACTGTGGTGGATCTTAATTCCGTGTTTGTAACAAGACAGTAATTTCCAATGCAACTGACCGATGCCACTAACACAGGATTATGATTTCACTGCAGAATTAAGCCGAAGGAAATACGTTTGATTTATGAGGGGGACATTTTTTGTATTTAAAATGCAGATCTTGTTAAGAGCAGCGAGTGGTTTACAGAAATTGCCCCTATTATTAATGCTTTTTGTATAAAATAGTCTCTGAATTGATCCCCATATGAAAATTCCTTTGGGGATCATTTCACCTGAAAGAAGATGGCTAAGGGCTGTTTGAACTATTTAAACTAGGTAACGGTTACTGTAAAATTAAACTTGATGCTTTGAGGTTCTTAGACAAAGTATTACTAGAGCAAAAAGATTTAAAATCATAAGGAATATCTGTAAGGAGAATTTGAGTATGTTTTGTTCTATGGCGTGTAGTGAGTTAGCAGAATGAACCTCCAATTTAGCTGATATCAAGGAGCACTGATGTGTTTAAGCAAAGACTGTGCGACTATGACAGGGCATAGAATAATCTACTTGCCTACTCACCAATGGCAAGTTGTCAGCTTTCCCTGGTGAATAGGAGGAAAGTAAGTATCAATTACTCAAAATTTAAGCTTTAATTTAAAATATTATGGCACCCAATTGTAGCAAATGCGAACCAATACTCAGACTTCCGAAACTGAACCCTAGAGGAAATATCTACCTGAGTCAGCAGGGAGATTGCTCCAGTACCTGTGCTGCTGCTCCTGCTAAGAGCTATGCCAAGCTGCAGCTGAGTGAAAACTGACTCCCATCAAGTTTTCATTTCTACTATTCAAAACCCCAAGGGCAGTAGTAAAACTAACAATAATCTTGTCGGTTTCATTCTGCTGTTGTTTGGGAAAGCTAGGAGAAACAGCAGAGACGGGCTCTGGAGCTATTCACAGAGGGAGGAGATCCTGGAAAATGGAAGCCTAAGGAGGAGGGCAGAAGGTACCGAGTAGTCAGGAGACTATGGGCAAGTCTACACTACAGTGCTACATTGGCACAGCTGCACTGCTGTACCACATCTGGTGAAGACACACTACGTCAATGGGAGAGCGCTCGCCCATCGGTATAATTACTCCATCTTAGCAAGACGCAGAAGCGAGGTCAGTGGGAAACGCTCTCCTGCCGACATAGCACCGGTGTAGACAGCGTTTAGGTCAATCTAATTTGCGTCGATCGGGGGGTGACTTTTTCACACCCCTGAGTGATACAAGTTAGATCAACTTAAGCAGTAGCGTAGACGGGCTCTCTCAGGCGTGAGAAGAGAGTGCGAAAGCTCCTTCTGTCTTTCAGCAGACAGACATGTGGGAAGCCCTTCAAATTTATCAGACATCTTCTAGTCAGAGGCAGACATGAAAGTCTGAACCCCCAAGCAGGGCCAGCACTTGAATAGAAATCCAAGCACCCTCACCTTTCCAAGCAGCTGGGGTTGGGAGCTGGATGTCTCTCCAGGGAATTACCCTAAAGCCATGTCTACACTGCAGTCAGCGGTGTGACTGCAGCTCAGCTACACATACCCACTCTAGCTTAATCTAGTTATCTCACTAAAAATAGCAGCGAAGATGTGGCAGCACAGGCTGCAGTGCATACAACACGAGTGCATGCCCAGGGGACCCAGAAGGGCTTGTAATAGCCCATGCAGCCATGACGTCACTACTATGTTTAGCTGTGCTAGCTAGGTAGTGCATGTATGCCTACGCAAACTTCAAATTACACCTTCGACTACGGCATAGACATAGCCTTAGACGTTGTTGGTTCCCTCCTCCTCAAATCCTTCCACTGGTATCTGATACATTTTGGAGCCCTGCTTTAAGTAACATATTAAAAATAATATTTGTCAGTTTTGCACTTGATGCAGGCAATAATCTATTGCAGGTCAGGGAGAAATGTTTTGCTGATCATATTTTCTTCTCCCTCCGCCGCTTCTGTTTGTTTGCTTTTTACGCAGCAGTGTTATTGCCTTAATTATAGGGCTGTCAAGCAATTAAAAAAATTAATCGGGATTAATCGCACTGTTAAATAATAATAGAATACCATTTATTTAAATATTTTTGGATGTTTTCTACATTTTCAAATATATTGATTTCAATTACAAAACAGAAGACAAAGTGTACAGTGCTCACTTTATATTTATTTTTTATTAAAAGTATTTGCACTGTAAAGAAACAAAAGAAATAGTATTTTTCAATTCACCTAATACAAGTACTGTAGTGCAATCACTTTATCATTAAAGTTGAACTTACAAATGTAGAATTAAGTACAAAAAATAACTGCATTCAAAAATAAAACAATGTAAAATTTTTAGAGTCTGCAAGTCCACTCAGTCCTACATCTTGTTCAGCCAATTGCTTAGACAAACAAGTTTATTTACATTTGCAGGAGATAATATTGCCCGCTTCTTGTTATAATGTTACCGGAAAGTGAGAACAGGCGTTCTCATGGCACTGTTGTAGCCAGCGTCGCAAGATATTTATGTGCCAGATGCGCTAAAGATTCATATGTCCCTTCATGCTTCAACCACCATTCCAGGGGACATGCGTCCATGCTGATCACGGGTTCTGCTCGATAACCATCCAAAGCAGTGTGGACCGACGCATATTCATTTTCATTATCTGAGTCAGACGCCACCAGCAGAAGGTTGATTTTCTTTTTTGGTGGTTCGGGTTCTGTAGTTTCCACATCGGAGTGTTGCTCTTTTAAGACTTCTGAAAGCATGCTCCATATCTCGTCCCTCTCAGATTTTGCAAGGCACTTCAGAGTCTTAAACCCTGTGTCGAGTGCTGTAGCTATCTTTAGAAATCTCACATTGGTACCTTCTTTGTGTTTTGTCAAATCTGCAGTGAAAGTGTTCTTAAAATGAACAACATGTGCTGGGTCATCATCCGAGACTACTATAACATGAAATATATGGCAGAATGCGGGTAAAACAGAGCAGGGGACATACAATTCTCCCCCCAAGAAGTTCAGTCACAAATTTAATTAACGCATTTTTTTTTTAAATGAGCGTCATCAGCATGGAACATGTCCTCTGGAATGGCGGCCGAAGCATGAAGGGGCATATGAATATTTAGCATATCGGGCATGTGAATACCTTGCAATGCCAGCTACAAAAGTGCCATGCAAATGCCTGTTCTCACTTTCTGGTGACATTGTAAATAAGAAGAGGGCAGCATTATCGCCTTTAAATGTAAACAAACTTGTTTGTCTTAGCAATTGGCTGACCAAGAAGTAGGACTGAGTGGACTTGTAGGCTCTGAAGTTTTACGTTGTTTTGTTTTTGAGTGCAGTTATGTAAGAAAAAAATCTACATTTGTAAATTGCATTTTCACGACAAAGAGATTGCACTACAGTACTTGTATGAGGTGAATTGAAAAATACTATTTCTTTTGTTTATCATTTTACAGTGCAAATATTTGTAATAAAAATAATATACACTTTGATTTCAATGACAATACAGAATACAATATATTTGAAAATGTAGAAAAACATCAAAATATTTAATAAATTTAAATTGGTATTCTATTGTTTAACAGTGCGTTTAAAATTGCAATTAATCGCAATAAATTTTTTTAATCACGATTACTTTTTTTAAATTAACCGCATGAATTAACTGTGGTTAATCGACAACTCTACTAAATTAGCATAATTTTAAAATGAATATACAGGACAGAGATGGCAGACAATTCATTTTATTGGTAGATACCCATATGCAGTACTATTTTTCCTATGGCTATATCCGAACAGCACGGTGCACAAGAGGGGAGGCTGCCTTTGATTTCTACACTGCTGTTAAGACGGTAAGTATAAAAGATTATCAGTTCTAACCACACTAATCTCTCAGACTCTTAAAAAACCCACCACAAGTCTAACTGTAATCATATCAGGCAACTTTCTTGCTTACAGTTTGGCAGAAGACAACATCCCTGCGATATTGAAGGCTCAGGCACAGAGCTATTGTAGGAGCGCTATCTTGCATTAACAAAAAGACCATAGCTTTCTTTGCCTTGTCACTCATCATGGCTACACAGTCCGTGAGCGTTGTCAGTAAGGGGTAAAGAGCCTCACTCCATTCACCTGGTTAAAAAAAATTAAAAAGACATTTTAAATACTTTTATTTTGAAAAAGAAAAATGTGTTAAAGCCATTGTCCTAAGAAACTTTCTGGCTCAATTTAAAGTTGAACACTACTGATAATAGGTATTTAGCATAGTCTAACAGCAGCTTATTTTTCCTGGCTGGCCCATTTATTTCCAGTGCTATTCAGCACCATACTGTAATGTGCTTAAAAGAATTGTTATTACAACAGAACAATAAAGAAGGCTCTCCTGGGTAAGGCTGGGGTGGTGGATATTCTTGAGCATACAATAGCTGCCATATTTGCCTACAGAGAGCAGGCAGCAGACTAACTGATTTATAAAGCACTATTCAAGGGGAGGAAGATAGGAGGAAAGAAAGCCGAATTGTATTCTGTAACAGATACACAGTATAGCTAATTGCTACTAAATTTCTTCTGCCCCTTGGTGTCAAAAAGGCTTCTCCTAAATCTATTTTATCCTTGTGTGGTTCTTACATGGCCCCCAGCACCACAGCATCTGAGCACCTCACAATCGTCAATGTATTTATCCTCATAACACCCCTGTGATGTAGGGAAATCCTATTATCCCCATTTTGCAGCAAGACTAAGTGATTTCCCTAAGGTCACCCATGAAGCCAGTGACAGAGCAGGGAACTGAACCTAAGTTTCCAGATTCCTATGCTAGTACCCTAACCATTGCACCACCCTACCTCTCTAATACTCATGTACCATAAAAAGCTCCAGTAGTTCAGTTTTTCATTATTCTACTTCCTTCCCGCCCCCCCGCCCCCATCTTAATCATCCTCCAGTTTTTTAAGCCCACTTTCATCATTCTGTGAAAAAAGTTAATCAGACACTGTGTCGAAACTTTTTCCATAGTACAAGACAGGGTAGAAAGGTGTTCTGCTTTTGGTCTTTTTTAAAATAGGAATTTAAAAAGGGAAAACTGCTATTTAAATCAGTTTTATTTTCAACATACAGTACAGTCCAAAAATGGAAGTCATACCACCACCAGACTAGCTGGCCACACCATACAAGGTGATGTACAGATCATAATCATGCAAAAACAGGATCACTTCAGGCCTCTGACAGGAAGCTGTTCAGGACTTCAATTGAAGTCTATGGTTAAGAGCCAACAACAATACAATTTTCCTTGATAACCATCCAAAGAGGGAAGTTATGAGAACTTGCTAACAGAAACATCATAAATGACAAGTCCAGCATTACTGTGCTTTTAAAACCTCTGTCCTATGCAGTAGACAGATAGATAATCTAATAAACTAAATTAAGGAAAGTTATTTGTCTCTGTTCCACTGCATATAATTACAGTACCTTACTTTAGTAGCTCAGAAGAGCTCAGAAGAGCTAACTGAAAGAATTACAGCTTGTCTTTTATTCTCTATTATACAGTTTTTGTAAAATAATCAAATGCCCTAATCTGGAACTATGAACCCTCAGAAAGCAAAATACAGATTATTTTAAAGAAATTATTTCTCATTATTTGCTTTAAAGAGCTTTGTATAAAAGGATAAAAAGAATGGAAAATATCTTCTAGAATGTAGCCATTCCAACACATGGCAATATTTAACTTTCTAAATAATCCAGAGGGAGTTAAAATTCAAAATTATTATATGTCTTTGTCAACAAATCCATTAAAAAAAAACATGGATACCCGTTTTAATCAAACTGTAAATCAGTAGCATTATAAAAACAGAATTCAGAAAGATAATGCAATTCTTGGATTATTTTCCAAGGTTCAGCTGTTATGTAACGTAAGCTGTTGTGGCTCTGTGGGACTGCACTAACCTTTCCTCTATTGGTATATTTTATTTATGGTTTGGAACATCAATACTGAAATTCAAATCTCGTCATTTAAAGTGTGACATTGCTTTTCCCTCTAATCTGAGAGGAGAGATGCCACACATGTAAATCAAAGAAATCTGACAGCAGCAGCAGCAACTGACTATAAACAAAGAGGAAAAGAATAGTAACTGACAGATTCACATCAGGATTGGACATCCACTGGCAGTTTTAAAATAAATTGTCTATAGTACTCATATATACACTTTCCTCAATCGGGTTTTTGTTTGTGTTTTCTTTAACAATATTCTTAACAGGATTTTATTGTTGGAACTATATATTCTATAAAACAAATAAAAGATTTTGAAACACTGTCAGGTACTTTAATTCTGTTGTGACAACAAATCCACTTGAGCTCTGCTCTTACATTTTATGAAATCACCAGAACACTTTAATGGCAATACATACTCTATGGGACAATTAACAGGATGGCTTGCCCCTGAAGGGCTGGAGGGTTGGGGCCAACCAATTCTGATTATTAGGGGGCCACACCTGGGTATGGATAAGGTGATTTCCCTAGAAAGAGCAGCAGGAGGCTGCAGTGAAGTGCAGATGCTCAGGGAGATCACAGATGAGGAGGAGTGAGCAGATTCCAGCAGGGACTCCTGGGATGTGAGACTGAGACTACAAGCAGGAGAGGCCTGGGAATGACCTAACAAGAGGGTAACATGGATGGATTTTGTTTTGGGGTTCTGAGTTTTACTTTTTAGTTTATTTTATCTGAATAAACCCAGACCCCAAGAAGGGGTTTGTGAATGGACAAAAAGGATGTGCAGAGTCTAAGAAGGCCCATGAGCATGATCCCAGGCCACAACGAGGCGCTCGGGAGGTGCCCGATCTGGTGACAGGCAAACCCATAGCTAGGGTAAATCATCATAGGTCCACTGAAGTCAATATTACTTTCAAAGTAAATGAAGGTGTGGAGGGAAGTGAGAGGGACAATTACGCTGATTTACAGCAGCTGAAGATCTGGTCAAAAAAGTTCAAAGTTGCCATCTGTTTATTTTGTTTATAAATACCCCCCTTTTATCAAAGTTTCTAATTTTATGTTAAAAAGTTGCTTCAGACTGAAGGCCAAATTGTCCTTACTAAGAGACAGTACCCATGGAAGTCAATGGCAGTCTTGCTTGGTAAAGGATGTCAGGATTTGGCTCCATATGTCTTCTTTATTTTTCTTATTGCTATTAGGAAGCCAGGAGGAAGGCCTGAATGGGAGAGACCTCCAGGGACATTTTGCTTTCCATAGGGAAGAACCTATGGAAATAATGAGATAAAAAGAATGCAGAAAAACACTGCATAAGGGAAGAAGAGAAAGAGCTTCTATAGCTGAGAGGCTGTGATGATGGAAAATGGAGCACAGAAATTAGATACTGAAATGACCTATTAAGACATATAGTAGCTCCTCTCGGGACTACTGCATGCAAGCGCTATTGCTTTTGTCCCTGGAAAGTCTATTTAAGTTAATGTGCACACACAGAGATGTACTGGGGAAAAGTTGTGTGAGTGTGTTTTGTTTTTAAAGTTTATATCTTCCTTTTCCACAGCAGTAAAAAGAATACAGCAATAAAGGGAGGGTCATATATCAAAGTACTGGGCACCTGAAGCTGTAATTTAACTCTGGCGAGAGCTGCAGGTGCTCAGCAGCTCTGAAAACCAGATTATTCATTCAGGTGCTGACCTAAGGGCTGGTCTACACTAAGGCGGGGGGGGGGGGGTCGATGTAAGATACACAACTTCAGCTACAGGAATAGCGTAGCTGAAGTCGACGTATCTTATTTCAACTTACCTCCCGTCCTCACGGTGCAGGATCGACGGCAGCGGCTCCCCCGTCGACTCCGCTACCGCCGCTCGCCCTGGTGGAGTTCCGGAGTCGACGGGAGCGCAGCGATATATCGATCCCCAATAGATCGATCACTACCCACCGATCTGGACGTACCCTAAGTGTTTAGCCCCTGATTCAGCAAAGCAGGGCTCAAGTCCATCCGTATTCAATAATATATTTAAGCATGCCTTCAAGTCCCACTGACTTCAATGAGAGTTAGGTACATGCTTAAGTGCTTTTCTGAATTGGGTATGTCTACACTACAAAATTAACTCGACCTAATTTATGTTGGCATCCAGCCACTGCAATAATTACATCGTTTGTGCACGTCTACACTTTGCTCCTTGTGTTGGCGGTGCGTGTCCTCACCAGGAGCGCGTGCACCAATTGAACTGTTAGTGTGGGACATTGTGGGATGGCTTCTGAAATCCAGCAACATTTGATGTAAGCTGTGCAGTATCTACACTGACACTGTGTCGACCTAACTACATCGATGTTGACTCTATGTCTCTTGTGGAGGTGGAGTTATTAAGTCAGTGCAATGGGCGAGTTACATTAGTTGGAGCGAAATTTTAATGTAGATGCTTGCACAGTTAGGTCGATGTAAGATGCCTTGCATTGACCTAACTCTGTAGTGTAGACAAGGGCTTAGTTACATATGTTTAGGTACCCCGTTTTCAACATGATGGCCCGAACTGATTTGCTTCAATTTATTCCTCTGTAAAAAGTGGATTCTTCTCATCTACCTACCTCACGGGGGTGTTACAAGATAGTAATACTACCACTACTACTACTGTTTGTATTGCACTTTGAAGATTAAAATCACTGTATCTTGACAACAACAAGGAATAAGGATACACATACACACTGTATAACAGAGGAGTATTTTTACATACTCTAGCTATGGTGCAAAGAGATGAAAGTTAGATCAGCTTGGGGGTCAGTTTAAAGGACGTGGTCTTAATTTCTTGAAGATTTCATTTGGCCCAGAGGATGTGACTGCTGTGTCAGTTCAGAAATTAAATCTCTGCCCCACTCTCAAACTGATCTCCAATAGGAGACAGAAATCACAGCAGTTTAATATGAGACAGGGGCCATATTTAAGCAGAATAATTTAGAGACTGTGAATAAACTCTGTGGTATTGTGAGGAGGAGAGGTAGACAACGAAATCAAACTATTTCAAATTTGTGTTCTGAAAGTTAGGTTTCCGATGGCCTACAATGCTGTGGCACACCCACAAAGCAATTACTTACCCTCTATCATCCAATCAGATTACTCCATTTCCTAATGCCCATTCAGAATACTAAAGTTAGCACCCAATAAACGGCATTATCTAAGGTCCATTGAAATCAATAATCAGATTACAATTGATTTCCATGGTCTTTGGAACAGGTCCTACGTTAGCACTTCTCAAATCAATTTACTAGAACTTGTCAACTAGAGAAATTAAAGGTAATGTCACTGAACATTTCTCATCTATCAACGTATAAAGCTACCAGACTCTACAGTGAGCCTGTTCCACTTCTCTTTAGGAAATAATAACCTATCGGATTTCACGGTGAGACAGTATGTGTTTATAGAAGTTAAGCGATACTTGTAGCTATTTCTTCTTCCATGTCTTCCTCCTACCAGGTTTTTATTTGGTAAAAAGGGACTGACTGGGAAAAAATAACATTTTTCCTTGCACATCCTTCCAATGCAGTATTAGATATCACATCAGCAAAACACTTGTTCCACTGTTAAATACAAACAAAAATTGCAATTTGCAGAAGCCATGAATGGAAAACGCACATACCTGGGCTGGACTCTTCAGGAGGGGGGCTGCAATCTGCACAGAAATGGAGGTGCAACATGCATGATTAAGGAGCAGCAACACAGTCTCAACATAAGCAACTCAAATGCTCAATGCAAGGTTCTCAAACATTTTCCACAGAGTGGACCACAACTTAACAGACATATTGTCTCATGGACTACCTCTCCTCCCAATATGATTATGTGGACCACCTCTCCCCCCCTACTCATGATCACATAATAACCATGTGGCAACTACACAAATTGCTTCCCTAATATTATTTTCCCCATCAGCATTTTTAACTGCTTTTTAAATTTGATTTGGCAGTTGAAAAGAGGGTGGAGAAGCCAGTACCATGAGACCAGCTTGCTGTTTGTGGACCATCAGCAAGTGTTCCGTAGACCACCAATCCACGGACCATAGTTTGAGAACCACTTGCTCAGTGCAACTGTAGAATAAGCTTGCAGTAAGGCAGCTAAAACAGAACAGCAAAAGACCAGCAATAAATTTAAAGTACCAGAGCACTTAACAGAAAGTGACATTAATGCACTCAGACTGCAACAGTAATTAGAATCGCTACTCTGCTATTTCATAATATTTAGTTTGTGTTTTGCAATTTATAAATCTGTTCACTCTGACCAGTATTGGGCGTATACCAAAGGCCCAAACATACTCCACTCTGAAGCTTGTGGGAGTTTTGCACTGCCTTCAATGGGAGGATTGAGCCCTCAGAAAGGAATATAGTTAAAGTTTAATAACCCCAGTCACAACGTGTCCTGAAATATTCAATATTAGTTTAGTAGATTAACAAAACTGAAACTTGTGTCATGTTAATATCAGGAACTATTGGTCAAGGAAGCAGATAATAGAGGAGAATACCAAATTCAATAGTAGTCCTGGGGACTACCACCTGAGCTAGAAAAGACTGTTACCTTTTCCGTAACTGGTGTTCTTCGAGAAGTGTTGCTCATGTCTATTCCACAATATGTGTGCATGCTTGCCACATGCACCGGTGCTGGAAGTTTTTCCCCTAGCAGTACCCGTAGGGGAGCACCCCAGCGACCCCTGGAGTGGCACCTCCATGGAGCGGTATAAGGGGTGCTGCACACTCCCCCCACCCTCAGTTCCTTCTTGCCAGACAACTCCGACAGAGGGGAAGGAGGGCGGGATGTGGAATAGACATGAGCAACACATCTCGAAGAACACCAGGTACAGAAAAGGTAACTGTCTTTTCTTCTTCGAGTGATTGCTCATGTATATTCCACAGTAGGTGATTCCAAGCTATATCTGTTGGAGGTGGGTAGAAGTTCACAAATTCTCGGGACGGAGCACAGCTCTGCCGAACCTGGTGTCATCCCTGGTCTAGGAGACAATCGCATAGTGCGAGGTGAACGTGTGAACTGAAGACCACATGGCAGCCCTACAAATGTCCTGAATGGGGACGTGGGCCAAAAAGGCAGCTGACAAGGCCTGCGCCCGAGTCAAGTGTGCCTTCACAATTTATGGCGGAGGGATTCCCTCCAGGTCATAACAGGTATGGATGCACAAGGTGATCCAGGTGGAGAGCTGCTGAGTGGAGATCGGCCGACCTTTCATGTGCTCGGCTGAGGCAACGAAAGAGTTGCAAGGACTTTCTGAATGGCTTAGTCCGCTCCACGTAGAAAGCCAGAGCCTGTCCCACATCCAGCGTGTGGAGGTGGCACTCCCCACTGGACACATGGGACTTGGGGCAGAGGATTGGCAGAAAAATGTCCTGACCCATGTGATAGGCGGAGACCACCTTCGGGAGGAAAGAGGGGTGTGGGTGGAGCTGGACCTTATCCTTATGAAACACTGTGTACGGGGGCTTGGAGGTCATGGCCCTGAGCTCCGAGACCTGCCTAGCCGACGTGATCGCAACCAGGAAGGCCACCTTCCACGAGAGGTGTGACCAGGAGCACGTGGCTAGCGGCTCAAATGGGGGCCCCATGAGACGGGCCAACACCAAGTTTAGGTCCCACTGTGGGACTGGGGGCCTAACATACAGAAGAGGTGATCCAATCCCTTAAGGAATTGGCCAGCCATAGCATGGGAGAATACTGTGTGGTCCTGCACTGGCGGATGGAAGGCCGATATGGCTGCCAGATGCACCTTGACTGACGAGGGTGCCAGGCCCTGGGCTCTAAGGTGAAGGAGATAGTCCAGGATAAGGTGGATCGGGGCAGCCACCGGGGAAACGCACCGCTCATCCGCCCATCTGGAAAACCAAGACCACTTTGCCAAGTAGGCTCGGCGCGTGGAGGGCTGCCTGCTTTCTAGGAGGACGCGCTGAACCCCTTCTGAGCACGTCCTCCCCTCCCTACCTAACCATTGAGCAGCCATGCCGTGAGGTGGAGTGCCGCTAGGTTGGGGTGGAGGAGGTGGCCCTGGTACTGGGAGAGCAGGTCTGGGTGGGACGGCAACGGCCACGGCAGGGCGACCGCCAGGCCCATGAGGGTCCCGTACCAATGCTGTCTGGACCACGCCGGGGCAATCAGAAGGACCCGGGCCCTGTCCGTCTTTATCTTTTCCAGGACCTTGCTGATCAGCAGGAACAAGAGAAACTGGCCTGACCAGGACAGGAGGAAGCCATCGGAGATAGCACCCTGTCCCAGCCTCTCCCCCCCCCCCCCCCCCCGGAGCAAAACTGGGGACAGCGACGGTTCTGCCGAGTCGCGAACAGGTCCACCTAGGGAGTTCCCCACACTTGAAAAAGTCTGTGCACCACCTCTGGGTGGAGAGACCACTCGTGCTGAGAGGAGAAGTCCCTGCTCAAGCGATCCACCAGCGTGTTCCGGGTGCCCGGCAGATGGAAGGCCTGTAGGGAAATGTCGTGGGCTCTACAGAAGTCCCACAGCCTGAGGGCTTCACGGCAGAGGGCAGAGGATCGGGCCCTGCCTTGCCTGTTGATGTAGAACATCGAGGCCGTGTTGTCCGTGAGGACCCTGACCACCCGGCCCTCCAGCTGCGAGCAGAAGGCCATGCACATCAGCCGTACCGCCCTGAGTTCCTTGACGTTTATGTGGAGGGTCAAATCCCGAGCCAACCACAGACCTTGGGTCTGAACGTTCCACACATGGGCCCCCCCATCCCAGGTCTGATGCGTCAGACACCAGCTCCAGCGACGGGGCCTTGCCCCTGAACGGGACCCCTTGGATCATGTTTCCTGAGGAGGACCACCACCGTAGGGAGGTGAGCACTGGTTCGGGTACCGTGAGGAATTTGTCCATCCTGTCCCTGGCCTGGGAGAACTCCAAGGCCAACCAGAGCTGGAGGGGCCTCATCTTGAGTCTGGCGTGACCAACCACATATGTGCACGCCGACATATGACTCAAGAGCTGGAGGCATGCTCTGGCTGTTGTCACCGGAAACCTTGTGACCGTGTTGATGAGTCCCTTCAGGGTCTTGAACCTGTCCGGTTGGAGGGAGGCTCTGGACGACGAGGTGTCCAGGACCGCCCCGATGAACTCTATGCGTTGAACCATGACTAACGTGGACTTGGTATTGTTTACCAACAGGCCCACTTGGACAGAAGGAGCGCCATGTGATCCCACACCTGCGACCAGGAGCTGCCCTTGACCAACCAGTCATCCAGATAGGGGAAGATCTGGACCCCGCCGGTGCCTAAGGTGGACAGGCCAAATGGGAGGACTGTAAATTGGTAGTGTTCCTTCCCCCCAGTGAAACAGAGGAAGCGTCTGTGCCCCTAGAATATATGAATGTGGAAGTACGCGTTCTGCAGATCAAGGGCGGCGTACCAGTCCCCGGGATCCAGGGAGGGAATGATGGAAGCCAAGGAGACCATACAGAATGTGAGCTTCACCATGTACTGGTTTAGGCCTCGCAGGTCCAAGATGGGCCTGAGCCCCCCTTTGGCCTTCAGGATATAGCGGGAGTAGTACCCCTTGCCTTTGAACTCCCTGGGTACTGCTTCCACCGCTCGTAGGCCCAGGAGCCACCCCACCTCCTGCTCGAGCAGGGCCTCGTGCGAGGGGTCCCCCAGGAGGGACGGGGGCGGGCGGTGGTTGGGCAGGGAGGAAGTAAACTGGAGGGTGTAGCCCAGGAGATGGTGTTGAGGACCCATCGGTCCGATGTCAGCCGCAATCACTCCGGGAGGATAGCACACAACCGATTGGAGAAGGGAAGCTTTATTGGGGGTAGATTCCTGATGAGAAATGGCAGGGCACCCCCAGGCATCCCGTCAAAACCGCCTTTTCCCCACCTGCTTGACCTTGGAGGACCCAGGCTGGGGAGCAGGGCGAGACTGCCTCTGTGGGCGCCTCATAGTCCCGCGACTTCTTATAAGCAGTCTCATATTTTGGATGGGTGGCCTGAGCGGAAGTCTGCTGCAGCTTGAATTTAGGTTTAGCCGGAGCTGGAACATAAAGACCCAGAGTCTGGAGAGTCATGTGGGAGTCTTTCAGGCCATGCAGCTTTGTATCCGTTTGTTCCACAAACAGAGCTTTGCCGTCAAACGGGAGGTCCTGCAGGGAGGTCTGTGCCTCGCTGGACGGCCTAGAGAGCAGGAGCCACAACACCCTTCTCATGGACACCGCTGAGGCCATGGACCTTGCGGCCGTGCTTGCTGCATCCGACGCTGCCTGCAGGGTTGCCCTGGCAGCCGCTGTACCCTCCTCCACCAGCACTTTGAACTCCTTCCTGCCGCGCTCCTGGAGGGAGTCCTCGAACTTGGGCAGGGAGCCCCACAGATTGAACTCATATCAGCCCAGGAGAGCCTGGTGGTTCGCCACCCGTAACTGGAAGCTCGAGGACAAATAAATTTTCCTTCCAAAAGAGTCCAGCCTCCACAAATCTTTATTTTTCAGGGTAGGGGCTGGCTGGCCCTGCTGTTCCCTGTGGTTGACCGCCTTGACCACCAGGGAGTTAGGAGCAGGGTGGGTGTATTGGTATTCATGCCCCTTGGTGGGTACAAAATACTTGCATTCCGCACTCTTGGAGATGGGGGCCAATGAGGCCGGTGTTTGCCACAGGGCATTTGAAATTTTTGCCACCCCTTCATGGAGAGGCAAGGCCACCCTGCCCGGTGCCAAGGAGGACAGCACATTAAACAGGGAGTCCGAGGGCAACTCCATCTCCTCTGCTTGGAGATGGAGGTTTGATGCCACCCTTTTTAAGAGTTTTTGGTGGGCCCTGCGGAACAGAGGGAAGCGGGGCCGTAATCGCCTCATCCGGGGAGGGCGAGGAGGCCAGCACGCTACTTTGGGTGTCCACCGGCACCGGAGGGTCTACCACCTGGTCGGTCTCCGGGCACGGTGCCAAGGATGTACGTCCCACCGACTCCTTCCTCTGAGGTCTGGAGACAGAGGACGATGGTCCTTCTGAGGCTCACGGTGACCACTGGTACCATTGGGCTGGCCACGAGGCCGGCTGTTCAGCCTGGCTAGCCTGGCCCATCGATGGACAACTACGAAGGGAGGCCGGGCTGACATACGACCTGCCGCTGTCCCCGGAGCGGGAGGAGCGCGGCGCCGGGAGCAGTGCTGACCACGGGACCGCGATCCTGACGTGGAGGACCGGTACTGTCGGTAACAGCTGCTCCGCGATCGGCTCCCGCGGGCGGACCCGCGACAGTGAGACGACGGCGATCGACACCCGGGACTGCAGCGGCAGTGCCGTGGCGGGGTCCTGGAGCGGGACGCCGAACGGGAATGATGTCGACATCCATGCCGTGACCGGCTACGATAACCCCTCCAAGAAAAGGACCTTTGGCGACGTCTGCCTCGGTCCCATTGGTGTTCGCTCCTCGAGGCGGAGCGGTGCCGAGAGTCTCAGTCAGACGGAACCCAACCAGACAGCCTGGTGGGCGTCAAGGGCGATCCACGTGGACTTTGCCCTGAACGGTTGCTGGGTGGTGAACGGCAGCGGGAACGTTCTCTCGACTGAGACCGGTACCGAGCTGGGGGCGACTGCAAAGATCCCGGCGGCGGCTTGCCTCTGGAGGGCAAGGCCGACATCGGCGGTGCTCCTGGTACCAGCATGGACTTAACATCCCGGGCCGCCTGCAGGGCCTCCAGCGTCGAGGGCATCTGGACATCCGGGGAGGGCTGCTCCGAATGGGCCGGGCTACTCCGTCGACTTGAGTCAGAAGTCTAGTGGCCAGTGGGAATCAAGGACTGCTCGACATGGGTCTAGCTTCTGTCCCGGTTTACTCCGGTGCTGCGGCGAAGAAGGCCTCTTTCTAGCCTTCTTGGCATGCCCCGTGGACGGGGAGCGGTGCCGACTAGTCAAGGAGGCCGAAGGGTTGCCAAACACCAACACCGCAGTGCCCGGTGCCGACTCGGAGCAGCGTGCTGGAGCTGGGGTCAGCGCGGACTCCATCAGAATAGCCAGGAGCCTAATGTCCCTTTCTCTCTTGGTCCGAGGTTTAAACGACTTGCAAATCTTGCAGTGAACGCTGAGATGGGTTTCCCCCAAACAGCGTAGACAGTCCACGTGCGGATCACTTAGTGGCATAGAACGCCTACAAGTGTCGCACGACTTAAAACCCGGAGCACAGGGCATGCCCCAGCCAGGGTGCTCTAGCTAAACTAAACTAACTAAACAATTAACTAATTACAGGTACCATACACTGAACGAACAAGCAGTTTTGGGGACGACCTACAGCAAAGCTAGAGCAGAGCAGTTCCGAAGCACCTTCACTGGCGGCAAGAAGGAACCGAGGGTGGGGGGAGCGCGCAGCTCCCCTTACACCGCACCATGGAGGCGCCACTCCAGGGGTCACTGGGGCGCTCCCCTATGGGTACTGCTAGGGGAAAAACTTCCGGCACTGGTGCACGTGGTGAACACACACATCTATTGTGGAATACGCATGAGCAATCACACGAAGAAGAACTACTTTGGATAAATAAAACCTGCATAACATTCAGTAAAGATTTTAGCATAGCAAAAAAATCAGTTTTTAAAGCGAATATCTGAGTCTATTGCAACATTTTATTTCTAAAATATTTCTTCAGCTTTCTGGATACGTCTCCCCTTTCACGTTTCAGACAATGTTTCCCTTCACAACAATTCACCCTTAGAATAAGCATGGAAAATACTTTCAACAGCGCTTTACTATGCCACTTTCACCAAATTTAGAACTGTTTGGGGGGGGGGGGGTTGGTTTCTTTAATCCCAAATTATTATTAATCTCTAGCCAATGGTCATGGTTACATAAATTAAATGTTTCCCACACAAGTACTTATAGAAAGGAGGGTATGTATTTCTATTCTGATGCATGTCAGTCAAGGAAATGTTATGCTTCTGAGGGCTTGTCTTCACATACAGCACTACTGTAGTTCTGTATGTGAAGAGGCTCCTATGCCAAAGGGAGAGTTTCTCCTGTCAGCGTAGTTAATCCACCTCCCTGAGAGGAGGTATCTATGTCGATGGGCAAAGCCCTCCCATTGACATAGTGTTGTCTACAAAGTGCTGTCAGGCACGTTATTTGCAGTGGCTTCCAATTCATTTCTGGTACAATTCAAGTAGTTGGTTTTGACCTATGGAACAGCTGGGGTCCAGGCTACTTCAGAAACGACTTCTCTCCTCATAATCTTATAGCTGGGATCAACACTCAGATTGACAGATTTGTACAACCGGGAGACAGGGGCAGGGCATTCCTGGCAGAGTGCCCACAACTCTGGAACTTGCTGTACTCCCTCGTCTAACAGCGCCCAAATTCATGCACCTTCAGGGCATATTTACTTCAGCTATTCTTGATGGTGTGGTTTAAGTGAGCAGGTTGTAGGAAGGAGGTTGTTTTGGTTTTGGGGTGAGGATGGGGGTAGAGTTCCAGATGGCTACAGATATTTTCTGCTGCACAAAACAGTAGGTAGGGAGATGCATCTAATATCATTTTCATATTAAATGAATGTTAAGATCCAGAGTAGAAGTGGGTGAAGCAATATTAAAAGCTGTAAGCACAGTTTTAAAGAAAAGGGCTGTTCTAAAACAGTTTTGACATAAATCTGCCTGCATGGCCATGACGTCTGACCACATTCCACCCACAGCTACACCAGCTTCTCCCTAGTTCTTTTAATAAAAAATCCAAAACGTGTTTTGGAAAACTTCAGGTTTCAGTACTCTGAATGTTAACACTGAAGTTGTTCACTATTAACATGAGACACCTAATGAGTTGAGCACAAGTGTGCACATTGAAATTTATTGATTCATCATGTTACTGTTTTCAACCAATAAGTGGCCAGGAAAGGTTCAATGAGTGAACAAACAGAATATATTGCCACACACATTTGTTACCAGATCACTCTAAAACAGAGCAATACATTTTACTAAAATGCTCTCTATTTAACATATATGATCAATAAGTTAAAGGAGTCAACCTTCCAGCTCCTGTGTGCTATAAAGCAATCAGTGTGAGAGGTCTACTAAGTAGTCTTCTCTACTACGTTTATTTTAGTTATATTTACAAATTACATTGGATCCATAGATCTTAATAGCAATACATTCAACATGTTCCCTTCATATATATTATTTAAGCAAATATCAGCTTATGTAATTGTTGTTCTGGTGCTCAAATAATTGAAGCAGAAAGAAAATACTCAAACAATTCTAATATGATAGCTTATTAATATAAAATACCCAGAAATATAGGATATTCTCGGAAAAAAACCCGGCAATTTAGAACATTCAGCAAATCATATGCAACAGACATTCAATTGTATACCATATGCTGTTAAAAAGTTAACTTAAAAACTAAACAACTTTTGTATTAAAAATTAACATCTCTTACTGTGCTAAAATATTAATAGTGGAATGAACATGAAGTCACAGGCATGCAAAAATAGTGGAAGGAAGAGGCATGAAATACCACAGAGTATGAAACATGGAAATGTTCAAAACCCAAATGACCTTTTCTAAGACTAACCACTGCTTGATCTGTTCTATGAAAATGATTATCATGAAAACTTGCAAGGGTAGAAAATTTGTAAACCTAAAATGGAGCTTCAAAGTAGGATTAGTTTAAGAATTTCTCTCACTCACATGCTTAAGGCATTATTTATTTACAATATATTTGGCACCATTTGAACCTATAGTTTTGATAGTGTTATTTAGTTTACAGCTGAACTAGCAGGAGAATAGACTAGAATGATCTTTTCTTTCCTACATTTTATGCTTGTACTATACAATCCGACTGATTGATTATTTTGATACCACATATTACCATAACTTTGCTTAAATGCTTGAGCCAATTTTAAGGCAACCTTTCCATGCAAACCAACAGTAACTTTTAAATAGCTGAATGCATTATTTTCAGTCAGTTTATACATGCTAATATACAGAGAAGTTCACAGTTACACCTTAAGGCTGATTCAACTGCCATTTAACTCACTGAAAAGGCAGTTTGATTGGGCCCTATATTATAACTGCCCCAGACAATCACATTGGTGACGAAGGGGAAAAACTTGCCAGGAGCCCCTCCTTCCCTCATGCTTCCTAACGGGACAAAACCATCAACTGGAGTGCAGCAGGGGTACTACTAGCACTACTGACAGCCCCGACTGGCCAGTAAGTCTGTTGGGGTAGAGGGTGCCTGGAGAATTGCACTAGTGCAGTGTTTCCCAAACTTGGGATGCCGCTTGTGTAAGGAAAGCCCCTGGCAGGCCAGGCCGGTTTGTTTACCTGCCGCGTCCGCAGGTCCAGCCGATCACAGCTCCCACTGGCCGCGGTTCGCCGCTCCAGGCCAATGGGAGCTGCTGGAAGCGGTGGCCAGTACGTCCCTCGGCCCACGCCGCTTTCAGCAGCTCCCATTGGCCTGGATCAGCGAACCACGGCCAGTGGGAACCGCGATCGGCCAAACCTGCGGACGCAGCAGGTGAACAAACCGGCCTGGCCTGCCAGGGGCTTTCCTTACACAAGCGGCGTCCCAAGTTTGGGAAACACTGCACTAGTGGAAAGGTGAGAGGGAGCGCACACTACACATTTTCAAAACGCGTTGCAGAGGCCACTAGTAAGTGTGCTTTGCCCTTCCCCCGCCCCCAGGGCCCTGAAAGCATTTTGCCTATTCTGCCATTTTACAGATGGGTGAACTGACACGACACCTGAAGAGATTACAGCCAAAATGTTCCAACAAAGGTGCCTGTATGTAGGCACCTAAATGCATATTTAGCTATGTAGGTCAAAGTAGCTTGATTTTCAAATTCTCATTGACTTCAATGGGAACTACAATTTTGGCACATCTGAAATTCAGATCACTTTGACTTAGGTACCTAAGTACAGATTTAACTGCCTCACTTTAAGGCACCCAGACTTGAAAAAATAAGCATAGGTGACCTGCCCAAGGCCATACAGCAAATCAGCAGCAGAGCCAGATGTAGAATTCAGGAGTTCCTGGCTCCTAGTCAAGTGCTCAGTCCACTGCACGCTGCTACCCTTCATAAATAAATAGTAGGAACAAGAGCATGTTATCCTCAGTCATCACCAGGTCACCTCATTCACCTGAGAGATACTCATTCACTTGATGAGCAGATCAGTATGAGGATAAATATCATACACATCTTAAAAACCCAATGCACCTGTCTGTTCTTAGCTCACTCTTCTGGAACCTCTCACCCAGCAGTACTTCCCTTCCACCTTTCCTGCACTCTCATTTGGCATCACACTCTGGGAGCTCAGCTCTGTTCATCAGCGTTGTATTAGTGCATGGGCCACTTTCATGTTTTATTTTATCTTTTAAAAGGTATTCTGGAATAGCCCTGAGGCAGCAGACAAGCTGATGCCAAGAGAAAAAATAATGAGATATTGGCGTAACTGTGACGGCCTGACCTATATGCTGAGTATATCATGCTATGATTCTTTCCAGATTCATTCTATTCATCTGAAATCTGGAACCTCAGCTCTCAAAACACCAAGGGTGAAATCCTGATCCCACTGGAGTCAATGGGAGTTTTGCCGTTGATTTCAGTGGGGCCAGAATTTCACTTCAAAGGTTAGCAACTCCAAACTCACCCAGGCCCCTTTGTCTGGTATCTTGTCTATTTAAAAAATGTAGAATTTGACATAAAGATTAATTAAAAGGTTTGAGAAATATGCCAACATACAGCAAAGCAGGGTCTGTCATACGCACTTGTGTTTCTGTAAGAATGGCATGCAGAGGATGATATGGTTGAAGATGGTGGTGAGGATGATGGTGGTGAGGATGAGGTCTCATCTAAGCCTTTTGGATTTATCCAGTAGGCACGAGTATCCCGATTACCTTTCTTACTAGTACAGCTGATGTCACACTGGAAAACATCTTCACAGCTATCACTGTGCAAACGCTCTTTCTGGAGAAGTTTGTCCACTCTCTGAATAATGCACTCCAGACTTTTGTCAACATTCAACCAAACTTTTTCCTTGAAAGAAAAACATCCCCTTTTAAATTATGAAGATCCCAACATTAGATGACAAGTACATTTGCAAAAAAGAGATACTTTGCCCGCTGTGGTTCTAGACACAATTGCTTAGGAAAGTTTGCACTTTGCCATTGCATTTATACATACATACTCCATATGTATCTATATAAGTTAAAGTGACATCCAAATGGTAAGCTGCAGAGCTGTGTGATAAATTTGTCATACAATTCTGACTCTCTTAAGCCATCTGCCCACTAATCCATCTCCCCAGGTATTATTTCAACTTCAAATGCACTTTTTTTTTTAAACCATCAACCTAACAGGGAAAATGTTTCTTCCTCCTTCAGCCAAATGTGGAATTTTCTTCTCAAAAGTTACACCTGCCCGAGGTCCAGAGTGGATAAAGTTTAGTCCTGGGCCAGTGACAGCTTTTCGATCCCTAAAAAATTGTTACTTTAAATTCCAGTGCCTGTGTTCTTGCATAACTAGAAATGGAACTTAGTACCACCGGAAAGGGAAGTCCCCAGCTTACCAATGGGACCCATCACTCACTTCTAGCTTTAAAATGGCTAGAGAGAGCTTAATTTAAAGCCTTGCTATTTTTAGGTACAGAAAGACTATTTTAGTTCATTTTAGAGGGTTTTTGGTGTCTCCCTTAAGTGAAGATGCTCCTACACCGACGGGAGAGAGTTCTCCTGTCGCCGTAGTTAATCCACCTCCCCGAGAGGCAGTAGCTGTGTCGACGGGAGAAGACATTGACATAGCACTGTGTACACGGGGGGGGGGGGAGAGGAGTGTGGGTGTTAGATCGGTATAACTTAGTTGCTCAGGGGTGTTGATATTTCACATCCCTAAGCAACATAGTTAAACCAACATAGATCTGCAGTGTAGACCTGATCTGACTCTGCTATTATGCAAGAGACTCAGACTAATTTTTCAGTGCCTGCTTCTGCTCCTGCTGATCAAAGGGCAGACAGAGAGAGGATGAAAGGAACATTTCAAGATACTTATCAGCGACCCCTTTGGATAACTAAAAACATGTCTACCTATGAGGACTACAGTGGCATTGCTAAGGCACCATACCCCGTAGTGTAGATGCAGTTTATAGTGACGGAAGGAATTATTCCATTGCTGTCAGAACCCCACCTCCCTAAGCTACAGTAACTAGGTCGAGAGAAGCATTCTTTCATCAACCTAATTGCGTCTACACTTAAAATATAGGTTGGCATAGCTATGGCACATGGGATGTGGATTTTTAACACCCCTGAGTGCTATAGCTACGTCAGCCTACATTTTAAGTGTAGACCAGACCTAACACATGCAGTGTTGTGCTCCAAAATAAGACTTGTAGATATCGGTGACCGGTGGCTAGTAGCTACATGCTAAGGGGCATAGGGCTAGGGAATAAAGGGATACTGAAAGGGGAAAAAAGGAGATGACATCAGCAGGCCTCATCCCTCCATTCAGCAAACCTACCCATTCCTCTTCATGCCAATCCACCTGCAGAGAAGATCGGCTATTTCTTCCTGTCCATCTTGCCACAAGAGTGTCTTGATCATTCCTTAGCATCACTTGTTCCCCCTCTCCAGCGGTTGGAGATGCCTTTGAGGCTATATAATCTGGCCTTGCAGCATTTAATCCATGTATTGAATTTGCCAATAACTTGCAATCACAGACAGTGACAAGCTGCCGCGTCTAAAAACGATAGAAAACAGAATTTGAAAGCATTTTCACTTTTAAATCCTTATCTACATTCTTATTTTTTCATTAAAAAAAACACAACCTCATTTTGCAGCAGGGACTTAAAAGGACGTATAGGAAGCAAAAATGTGAAGTGTAATTTTCAAAAATGTGTACTGACATTTTAGGACTACACATGCTGAAAATTTAACAAATATCTACAGTTCCTAGTGCCTCTACCTAGAGCCAGCACTTCATTTTCTGTTAAGTCTTTAAAAAAAAAAAAAAAAAAAACTCAGGCACCTTCATACAGTCCACAGAAATTGGTCTCCTCTGGTATGGCAATGGCAATGTTCCATTTAGTTTAATATCCCGTCTCAGTCGGCGGCTAATGATACATGCTTCAGAAGAAGGCATGAAACATCCACCTCACTGTGCAATACTGTACCCTGGGGGGAATTTCTTCCTTATTCTGGCAAATGATGTACGTAAGCCCTGAAGCATGAGGATTGCTGACCTACCTTTCTCCTAGATAACATAACTTCAGATACTATTCTTATTCACCTATTTTAAAAAAAGCTTACTAAACTATGTGCCTTAACAATATCCAGCAGCAGAGAATCCACAGGTCAGATATACACTATGTACAAGTATTTTCTTCTGTATATTTTTAACTTTAATTTCATCACATACGTTCTTCCATTATGGGAAAGTATACAGGCACCCCAAGTGGGTATACAGTAAACTGACTATCAAATGCATTCTCTGTCATAGGGTACTGCTTATTTATTAGCTATGCTTTCTTAGAACTCAGAATACTACAACAAAAGAATTCTAAAACTGCATTTGTTCTTGTCCTTGTAAATAAGTTTCATTCTGATTACCCGTTCAGTCCGTTTTTATTGAGTGGAGTGTAGCCCAGTGGGCCAGCTTATCTCTATTATAGTCACTGCTTTGCATTATATTCTGCTTTATCATATTCAGCAGTAATGCAAGGAACCTACAGGCTTGTATCCTGTAAGTCATTGGCTTCAGCAGTTAGCATGAGGCTTGAGGCCTATGACCTTTGGCATAGATAAACTTAAGTAACTCATAAGTTTTGGAGAATTGGAAATAGTGTGTGTGTGGGGGTGGGGGGGGGGGGGGGGAATCTTATCCATAATGACATCAGCCAACCATAGAACATGAACTGATACCAGCTTCTGGTCGGAACATCCAACCGCAAGAGTGCCATGACAATGAATTGACGTATATGATAATGGGGTGAAATCATAAATACACTGACCTATAGAAGAAGGACACCTTAACATTGGTAAGGGGAGGAAATACAAATAAGGAAGAGGGGAGAAACCCCTATTGAATATGCATTAGACATGGTAACGTCAGCGTAACATATTATAAAAGTGGCATCCCAGGGCAGTAGGGGTAGAGAGATGTAGCCCTTGGGAGGGGCCAGAATGATGGCCACTGATGAAGATGAGGAAGGTGACGAGGAAGACAATGGCTAACTTTTCAGGCTGTTCTGCAAGGGATGGTGAGAGTATGGATGTTCAGTTGTACTTTCTATATTATCTCTATCTACCTTACTGAGTTAGAGTGTCTTTGACTTTGCTAAATGTATTAATAAATTATTTATTTGTAAATATAAAAGAGCTCCTATAGTGTGAGTGTTGCACCTGTGCACATCGGGGTTCCCAACTATAAAATAATTTAAATAATACCGGGCCTGATCTTGGGACAAGAACTTGTCAACCCTCAAAGTGATAACTGGGGATTTTTATTCATAATCTATAGATCAGGCTACAGGAGTCAAATATTAATTGAACAGCATCACTACAATTTGCCCCAAGTTCATGTCATTATTATACAAATGAAATGATAACGAAGACTCCTTGTGGTGTTCCGGTTTCTTCAAGTTCCTGTTGCATGATAGCTTATTCAGAAATGAGCTCAACAAACCAGTCAGTGGTTATAGAGACAAGCGTATGAAAGTGAATTTAGGATTTTCTTCTCTGGGATGTTGTGACTGGACACGTGGCGGAGGTGATACTTTAAACTTGGGAAAGGAAGCCAATAGGTATCAGTCTTCTTTCTCAGTCCTCACCACTCCATCCATAGGAGGTGGAAGCAAGAGTGAGTGGAAGAGAAGAGAAAACCTGAATAAATGGTGGCAAATTCAAAAATCCCTGGATTTATCTTCCAATTGCGGCTGAGTGGGGCCACAAGAGAGACCATTTTGGGATTTTTCAGGGAGCTCACAAAAAAGGGGTGCTTCAGAATGTGTCTCACTTCACTTTTATCAATGATTTTGTTTTGTTGTTCTCATACCTTATCTGCCAAAATGGCAAGTGATCTTTCAAGGCCATTAGCTGATCTATCCTTGGCAGCTCTTGAGAGCCTTTCAGCATAGTAACTGACTTGAGTTTTCAGGGTGTTGATTTGTGCAATAATCTCCTTTGCTCTAATAATGTCCTGTGGTATGTATATTATAGACTGAGAGCTTGTTGAAGTGCTGAAAAAGAAGAAACAATTTAAAAACAATCTATCAGAAGGTATAAACACTCTAGTCACACTTCTTCATGCCGAAAAAGGAATTGTGGACAACAAAATTTACCTAAGCTAACAATTAACCATGGAAGACCAATGGGCAATTAAACAGCAGGAACACTTATACCTGAGCACCTCTGCATTTAATGAAAACATTCAGATGCTAAATGACTGTGCTCACAGATCACATACAGGAGGGACAATTTTCTGAGGAGAATGTGTATGACAAATTTTGCCAGCAGAGACAAAACCAGTTTCCTTAGGTTGCTTGCTCCACTCTCCCTCTTCCCAAAACACAGACACTTTACACAGTTACATCTGATATCTCCTTGCCAGGTTAGGAATTTTAGCCTTGTCTCCACACAACGATATCACTTTAACTACACCAGCAGAGTTAAAGCTGTACAACCCATTCTACTGTGGACAAAGTTATACTGATATCATAGTACTTACACTAGTATAGCTTATTCCCAGATGAGAAGGAGAATAGACTACACCAGTAAAATGCATCTTTATATCAGTGTAACTGCATCCACAGTAGGGTTGACCCATTATAACTATTTGGGGGTGGGGGGGAAGGCCACACCCTGAACTGAAATAGTTATACCAGTAGAAAGACTCTAATCCTGAAACTCGGGCTGCGGAGCTATACAATTGCAGTGTAGATGTTCAGGCTCAGGCTGGAGCCTGGGGTCTAGGACCTCGTGGGGCTTCAGTCCGAGCCATAGATCTCCACTGCAATTCTATGACCCTGCAGTCGGAGTCAGCTGACATGTACCAGCTGCATGGAACAGCATGCAGATGTTTTATTGTCTTTGTCTCTGCTCAGGGTGTGATAAGCGTCCTTGCCTATTCTGGATGAAGTGTCAAGTCAAAGATGCCTAAACTGGCACACGTTAATTTATTTCTCCTCCTTCTCACTTCTTCCTGTCATTAATTGCTTCATTGTAGCCATTAGACATAAAAGTACCTACTGTTATTGTAAATGCCAGCTGTTTGGTGAACAAAGCCATGCTTAGCATATCAGAGAGCCTAATTTCCCAGGTGCAATTGCTCCAAATCACTATCTCTGAGGAGTCTGAATTCTTTTGCTTTGGGGGAAGGGTGGGGGGGAGTTAAGCCACTGATCGGGAACATATTTTAATTTTTATAAACTTTTTCAAGGAAACTACAGGAATGTGTATTCTACTTCTGGGGGAATTCTGCACCACTGCACGTGTGCATAATTAATGTGCCATACATATTTGTGTGTGTGTGTGTGTGTGTGTGTGTGTGTGTGTGTGTGTGTGTGTGTGTGTGCAGAAAATAGCTTCTGCCAGAAAGTTGCTGCAGTTCCGTGTTTTGCCCACCAGAGGGCGATGTGGTGATAGAACAGAGCAGCCGCTCCCAGCCAGACAGAGAAGAGAAAGAGCCTGCAGTGCCTTCTTCACAGTGCCTGTTGGGCCAGGTCAGGAGACAGAGTATATGGGGAGACAGACAGCCCGGGGCTGCTGGGGAGTCAGACAAGGACTCATAAGGGCTAGTGCGGGAGGATGGATTGGGACAGGAGCTGAATGGGAATGGAGTGCAGGGCCACATGGGGACAGGGCCACATGAGGGAAGGTGGATGGCTGAGTGGGGGCCCAGAGACACATAAGGAGAGAGGGTGCAGGGCCACATGGAGATGGGGGAGTGGGTGTCTGAGTTGGGGTGCAGGGACACATGTGGACAGGAGATGCAGGGACGCATGGGGATAGGGGCAGATGTGCCAGACTGAATGGGAGAGGCTAGGGGTCAGCCAAGGTCTGCATGGAAGAAGTTCCCTAACAATCCCTCCCCGTCCCCTCAAAAAACCTGTTCCATACTTTTCCCACCCATACCCAACAACCCTCCAAGTTCATACCCAAGCTCCTTCCCAGCAATTACTTCCCTCTCCCTTAGCTCCTCCATTAACCCTGACTCCCCCAAGCCTTTGCACTGCTTCTGAGGGGTACGGGAAATACGGTTCTGTATTGTAGTTTAAATTAATTATTACTCAGAGTTCTGTATTAATATGCCTAGTAAGGAATCTATTTGTCAAAAAACATTTCCTGAATCTTTTTTGTTGTCTGTAGACATACTTGCTGACAGGTATTTTGAAGTAAATTAGCAAAATAATTGAAATTGGTGTGATTATATTGTGTTATTTTGACAAATAAAATATGCATAATTTTAAAATATTGTGTGCAGAATTTTTAATTTTTTGGTGCAGAATTCCCCCAAGTGTAATAGTCACTTTTACAGAGTGCTTATGAGATAATGCAGGAGCCTCTCATAGGGCACACTTAAAAAGCAACTGTCCCAGAAATCAATCTGAAGGCATTTTCATAGATAAATAGATTTTAAGGCCAGAATGGACCATTATGATTATCCAGTCTGACCTCCTTTAAAAGGATAAGTACCATGTTTGAAGGATGTAATGCAGACATAACCCCTGAAACAGGCATCATTCTGTGTTCCTCTGGTCACACACCTTTCTACAGAAGGTCATCTGATCCCCTACACTCCTATCCATACATGAAATAGATCTCCTTTTTAAGGACTTTTACTGCATTCTGATTCAGCCTACTCCACGGTGTCCAATGTTACTGTTGACAATTCCTCTGAGCAATTTCTTTCCACTACAGAAGGGTTAACATGCAGAAAGATGATGTATTTGGCAGGAAGGCCATGCAGCATGTTCAGATTATACTCTTATTTAAAAATAAATACATTTCCCTGGGATGATCAGAGGAAAGAAATTATTATGGCATGAAGTTCACACGTATTCATTTTCCAAACTGCAATCACTCTTTCAAATGAACAGCTGTCATTCTGCATAAGTAAGCTATATTATATGCTTAATAGATCCTTATCCTTAACATTTTTTAAAAAAGAACACACAAGCTGCACGTCACTAGATGTGTAAAGTTATAAATAAACTATTTGCATTCTGTGGTGCTTTCAGAAGACATACATGGTCTAATCTGATCAGGGCCTGATCCAAAACCCACCGGAGACAATGAGAGTCTTTCTATTGACTTCAGTGGGCTTCAGATCAGGCCATAAGAAGTACGGTCATAATAATCAGCAAATCAACTCCAAGTACTTTAGCTCAAAGCAGAAGCACTGCTTCACCATCAAACCACTGATTAACCTTTCACTTTTTCTCCTACAGCACTAAACAAAGTAGGAATAAAATTAAGGGGGGAAAACTGCACAAGGGTTAAGAAAAAGTGTTTAAGTGCAGAGATAAATTTCAAAAATATAAACCAGGCCCATTATAACATCATAAAGGCTTAAAGTTATGTGTTATCCAGTAGAAGTGAAAGGTTCAAAAACGGTTTTGTGTAGCTTTCTCTCTGCCTCTCTGTTATCTGTTTTTCTTTGGAAGTAACAGAGGAACAGATGAACACATTGTATTATTCTAATTTGCAAAGTCTCCTGACTTCATAAAAATCAGAGAGGTATGAAGTTAGCTGTTCATTACAAAATAAAAGTTGCAGTTGGAAGGACCAATTCATTCATACATCATGTTCTACTAAGCATTTAAAGCATAATTAATGGTGTTATGATGCACGACATTAAAAAAATCTGCACTCTTTAAAATACACCAATGTTTGCCCCATCCCAAAAGAAAAAAAAAACACCTCTCTCCACAAACTCTCAGAAACAGAAAACTCACCAACATTCCTCATAACTGCTAAAAAAAAAAAAAACCAAAATAAAATTAGCAGATTGTTTGCAAATACTGAAAGCAGAAAACAAAGCAAAGTAAGTTTGGGAAAATATTTTAAATTGCTTAATATTTTCAAAAAGGCATGTGCATATGATTAAACTTGTAAGCAAAATATACATATACTGCAGAATCACAGGCAAATGTGTTTTATTTGCTCTGGGTGCTGTAAGTGTAAAAGGAACACTCTTGCCAAGAAACGGAAAAAATAAAAGTCATTTGTACATAACACTGAAAATGAAAAAGATGGAATTAAATTCTGCTATATTGGTTTGTACAGCAGCAAAGATGACCACACAAAACGGACTTCTGACTACCACTTGTATTTCCTATCTATTAATAGTGGGTTCTATTCTCCCCTTTAGTGCACACTATCCCTACAAATGCTAATGAGAGATGTATGTAAACAAGGAGAGATTAGACTCTGAATACATTTTATTTAGTTACCAAAACATGCTCTACAGATTTTAATATAACATGTGATAAGGCATCCAAATGATGGGCTCTTGCTATTGACACTCTCTTGGTCTAATGACATTCAGAGATTCATACAGGGACCATTATGATTATCTAGCCTTATCTCCTACTTCGGGGTGGGCAAACTTTTTGGCCCGAGGGCCACATCTGGGTGGGGAAATTGCATGCAGGGCCACAAATGTAGGGCTGGGGCAAGGAGATTGGGGTGAGGGAGGGAGTGCGGGGTGTAGGAGGGGGTGCGGTGTGCAGGAAGGGGCTCAGGGCAAGGGGTTGGGCGCAGGAGGGCTGCGGGGTGTACGAGAGGGCTCAGGGCAGGGGTACAGGAGGGGATGCGGAGTGCGGGAAGGGACTCAGGGCAGGGGGTTGGGGTGTAGGAGGGGGTGCGGTCCAGGGCTCAGGGCAGGGGGTTGGGGTGCAGGAGGGGTGCAGCAGGGGGTCAGGGTGTAGGAGGGGCCTCAGGGCAGGTGGTTGGGGTGCAAGAGGGGTGCGGCAGGGGCCTCAGGGCAGGCGGTTAGGGTGCAGGAGGGGTGCGACGGGGGCTCAGGGCTGGGGGTCGGGGTGCAGGAGGGTTTTGGGGTGCAGGTGCCGGCCCGGCACTGCTTACCTTGAGTGGCTTCGGGGTAGCAGCGGCGTGCAGCGGGACTAAGACAGGCTCCCTGCCTGCCCTGCACCACTCCTGGAAGCGGCCGGCACCACATCCCTACGGCCCCTGGAGAAGGGGGTGCAGAGGACTCCACGCACTGCCCTCACCTGCGGGTACCTCCCCTGAAACTCCCATTGGCCGCTGTTTCCCGTTCCCAGCCAATGGGAGCTGCAGGGGGCAGTGCCTGCAGGCAAGGGCAGCACACAGAGCTCTCTGCCCCCCCATCTTCCTCAGGGGCCACAGGGACGTGGTGCCGGCTGCTTCTGGGAGCGGTGCGGGGCCAGGGAGCCTGCCTTAGCCCCACGGCGCCACAGGGGTGGCAATCCTGCGGGCAGGATCCAAAGCCCTGATGTGCCGGATCTGGCCCCTGGGCCATAATTTGCCCACCCTGTCCTATATAACACAGTCCACAGAACTAACATTCGCTACAGAAACTGAGTCTGCCACTGCAGATTGACTAGCCAGTCTTACACCTGAGATACAGTATTTTTTCCATTTACCAAAGTGTTACTGATTTATTTTATTTATCACAATACTTCTGGCTTTTTTCTCCAAAGATTAAACCCTGGTGCTTTTTTTAGGAACTATTTTATGGTTCTAATTTTATACATTAGGTTTATGATGTGATGCCTGAATTACACGTATAGGCCAAGCCCCTTTGAGTCAATGTAATTTGGTTTTCCAAGTTCCAGGACATCTCATTTTTCATTCTGCTTGCAAGGCCCCAAACTATCAGAGTAAGAAATGTTCCAAGACAGTGATGCCTGGTTAAGTGGTGAGGATGAAATGTAATAAGCATACTTGATTTTCTATGCTTCTGATCAAATATATTTTAAGATTATGTTGGTAGGTACAGTGTTTGTCCCTGCTCACTTATGTGATTTGGAGATTGTCTCAAGCCTCATTACAAAAGTACTCTAAATTAATATTGTAATAGGAGATACCCAACAGACTGAATAAGGAAACTTAGGTCCAACAGAGAAAGGGCCTGTAATTTGTGCTACCTTCCAGCAAATGATATTGCCAACAGGAAAGTTACTCTCCAACATAGGATCAGAATACCTGCAACTTTGTGAAGGCCAGAAGAAAAATGCAGGCTGGAAATGGAGGTTTTGAATAGATTTGATGGAAAAAAAGACATCAGTGGTTTAGGTGCTTTGATAAGTCAGTAATGAGGGCCCTATAAGTAACCAAGTAGGCAGATATAGAATGCTTCTGAGTTCTGAAGGGAGATTTTGGTATCAACAACAAAAAGTTCAGCCTAGCCTATTGGATTTATAGTCTTTGCTAATCCCATCCTGGAACATCTTGTATGTCAGATGCAATTATAGGAGGCAGTTGTTAGTACTGGTCTTAATACTTTACCATTACATGTACTAGTCTGACTCTAAGGTTTCAACTGGCACTGCTAGTAGCCCTATCAATTACCAAAATTAGTGCCACTGATGGTACAGTTCAGTAGCCTCCAAAAATACTGAATTGAGGTTGGTGTCCAGATCATCCCCTCTCTCTGTGCCTTCCCACCAGCTCTGACCCCGAGGCAGGCTGCAAAAGTCTCCCCTTAGCTGCAGCTGCTCCTGTAGCCCCCAAAGCGGGGTTCTACAGTAAAGATAATGCAGCCCAGAGTCATATTATCTTGCTCTTGTAAGCTCCTTGGGTATGTCTACATTGCAGCTGAGAGTGTGCCTCCCAGCTTCGGTAGAAAAGACACATGCTAGTTCTACTCAAGGTAGCAGGCTAAAAATAGCAGTGTGGGCACTGGCAATGACATGGTCTAGCTGCCCCACCCCCTAAGTCCTTTTATTCAGGTGGCTAGCCTGTGCC
Organism: Emys orbicularis; assembly: GCF_028017835.1. NCBI lineage: Eukaryota > Metazoa > Chordata > Testudines > Emydidae > Emys > Emys orbicularis. The sequence continues at coordinate 247,903,549 of NC_088683.1, forward strand.
ACTGTCTATGCTGCAACATCCACACCTCTATTTCTAAAGTGCTAGCCCAAGCAGAACTGGCACAGGTTTGTCACCTGGCTGCAAGGGCATGCTTCCTGCTGTGGAGCAGAGATACCCCTTGAAGCCTGAAGGGAAACTGTGTGTGCCTTCCCCTTCAGTGCACCTGGCCTTCTCAATTTCTGCCTCAGCCTGCAGTGTGAATGGCTAACCCCCCCCCCCCCCCCCGCCCGAGAAGCCACGGTGTGATCAGGAGCAGGGGGCATAGTACCACAGAGGTGAATTATCCCTCCTGCAGGTTAGAAAGGGGGAGATCAGTGTACAGAGGGTCCTCTCTAGGCATGCATCTAGGGGGCACACTCTGGCCTAGTATTTTTATTTTAATATGGATGGAGAACAATTAGTAACTACACAGCAGCAAAATACCTGGGGCAATATAGAGAAACCTGGAGCAACTGGCCCTATAACTAAATCCAAGTTGTTAATAAGAAACTTGCATTTGAGGAACTGCTGCTGCCTCTTAGGAAGGGTAGATCTGTCTTTGCATAAAGTTCTGAAGCTCTAGGGAAGGACCAGAGGTGGACGACTCCAGCGTAGAATGGGTGTCTAAGCATGTTGTGGTTTTAGGAAATTAGTAAGAGATAGAGTCTAAGAAATTACTTTAGCCAATTTCTATCTGACTTCAGAAGGTAAATTAGAGTAATGCTAATCTCATTTCTTCAGTTAACCACAGTCACAAATAAGGATATAGCCCAAGACAAAATTTACTTTGACTGATCTGGAAAATGCTTCCCAGATGTGCCGAGGAAGCAAGCTAAAGGGAGTGAAAGTATCAAATGTAACATACTTAAAGAGATTCCAATGATATTTTCTACCTCCACAACTAGACAGAACTTAAACTCAATTAAATCCAATTCAACACTTAAGTTGTTCAGTTTAGCTAGTTTAACAACTGTCCTGTAATATTAAATATTCCACAAAAAGTAATTTGAAAAGGAACTATCAGTAAACAAAAAACAATGGAAAAACTGTTTTTTCTCTTCTCCCTCTTTGAAAAAAGCATAGCATAATCTTCATAGTATTTGGCAGAACTTCCAAATGGAGGTGCAACAAAAACATGGAATGTGATGATTTTGCAAAGCCTGGAGATTAAGAAAAGGCAGGTGATAAGTTTATAATAACTCTTCTACTTACTGTTTCTTTGCCTCTTCAAATTTATGCAGCTTTTTCCGTAGACCCCCCGATTTAAAGCCTTGACAGTGAGCTGCTGGTGCTCCTATGGTTACTATGTCATAATTCTGATCTGGATGGACAAAAAGTGCTTACAGATGAAAGTTCACCATCTTTACTTTGGTTGAATCTGTGGAAATTCAAACTACTGAAAGGTAATTTCTCAAATACTCCTGCCAGAGACTGAAGTCTTCAGAACAATGTTGAGTGTTAAAAAGTTTGGAACTGCATTAGTGGTGAGAAGCTGCCAAGTGCTACAAAGTAAAAGACCTCTGTTTGAAACCTGGACCCCTGTTTCTTGTTCTGGAAGACCTACAAAGACAATATTCCCATGTCTGGAGATGAAGGAAGATTAACCTTGATACCTCAGCCTATCATCCCCCCTATCTGAAGGATACACAAGGCAGCTAGGGTCGACAGGTGGATGGGGCTGAACATTAAATGAAAGGAGAAAATTAGGTCTTTTACAAAGAAGCAAGTTCAACCTAAACAAGTTAATGTCTTTTTACACATCTAAAGTGCAGCGCACATGATGGCCCCTCACAATTAAATTAAACTAAAAAAAAAAGCAACAACAGGGAGGGCCTCTGATGTCATGCCAACCAGAAAAGATCCTGGTGGCTCCTAAAACCAAAGGGGATCCAGCAGATTAATCCAGTAGATACAGCACAGGGATGGAAGGTGGGAGACTTGGGTTCTGTTCCCTAGCTCTGATGCTGATATGCTACATGACCTTGGACAAGCTGATCTGCCTTTTGGTTTTGCCATCTATAAAACTGGGGTAATGATACTTACTCTACTTAAAGTGCTTTGAGATATAAGGATGGTAGCTGCAATTAAAATGTTAAATATTATTAGTACTGCACAGAAGCTACACTGGTTTGGGGGAAACTTAGCTCTGGATGGTGGAAACCCAAAAAAGAGAATAATGTGTGTACGTTATATATATATATATATATATATATACACACACACACACATATACATATACATATATACACACACACACACACACACACACACACACACATACATACACATGAGAGAGATGTACCTGATCCTGCATCATCCTGGACTCTCATTCTTTGTATGTGTAAATTTGTGGGCACGAATTCCAATTTTTTATCAGCTTTCAAGCTACTTGCTTTAAACGAAGGGCCTGAGAAATGTAACAGAAAAATATTTATTCTATATCTGCCCTATAAAACCACGACCAACTGCCAGTCTCAAAATACCAACAAATGTGGATTGGGGTTACTTTCAACACTTGTTGCACATTAGGTGGGAAGTAATACTGACAGAAAGTATGACTTACAACTAAAAGTCTGCTAGTCGGCAAGTATACCTGCAAAGCACATGCTGTTAGCAACAAGTGCCAATCACCTGCCTAAACGGCTGTGGGAACTGGATGGTGCCAGCAGCAAAGGGGGCCCGGTGCCAGCAGCGAGGAAGGGAGATACCCACTGAGGGCACCAGGTAGGCTCCTCCCCGCTTGGAGTCTCTGGCACTCATTGGCCAAGTGGGGCCAAACTGTATGATCACAAAATTGAAGGGGCAATATAGGCTTAATTTAAAATCCACTTTCAAAACCCTGTGACCAACCCTCTGGTACGAGAAGAATCCGTAATACTGGGGGAAAATGCCTATTAAAACACAAACCAATGCATAGTCAAATACATTATTTTCATTGTATTTTGATGGCACATGGTCTCTCTGTACACAAGTGCTGGAAGAGCGTACAAGAAAACAGTGCAAGAACCTGGAGAACGTATTCTTTTAAAAGAAATACTAAAAATCTTCTGATTGCAGGGGGTGAAGAAATCAATCCCTACCAGAAGAACATTTATGACAGCACTAAGCAGACAAGCAATTCTTCTAGTGCACTCCATCTCACCAGCCTATGAGAATTCATTTGTTAGGATCCCTATACTCACTTCCACTCCAATTTTGAGTAATTTATACATTGTATAGTATGGGAAAATACAACTAAACTGGAGGATGTTTACAGTTGAGGTATTCCAGGCCCCTATACAATTACTGGATTACTTTATTTATTAGTAATAAATATCATCCCTAGCCACTGGATCTGGTGGAGTCCAAATCTAAGAAGAATGAGCTGGAGTTAGATATGCACTTAGGCCCCAGTTCAGGAAGCTTTAAACACATGCTTAAGTCCCTTGCAGAATTGGTGTCTAAATGACTAGCAAAATAAGTATATATTTTAGTATTATTATTATTTTCTCTTACTGTTGTGGATCCCTGGAATCAATCCAGCAAAGCACCTAAGCACATACTTCACTTTAAGCATGGGAAAAGTCCCACTGACTTCACTAGAACATTTATCATGTGCTTACGTGCTTTGCTGGATCAAGGCCTTAGACAAAAATGGTAAATATGCAACAGTGTCAAAGCTACAGGTGAATTTAATGTCTACCACAGATAATTGCTCTGTGGATCCCAATGATCCATTATGCACAGACCAATACCAGTTCTGTGCTCAATAATTAATATTGTAATATACTGTCACCTACACATGCCTGCCTTTCTAACAATCTGAGGTGGGATGCATGCTGCAACTTTACACATTGTGTACACTGAAACTTTCTGTTCTACTTTCCTGGGATTTGGCTTTATTCTCATTGACTGGTCAGTGTCTTTTGAACTGGCGTATCACATGAAAATCATCCTTCCTCCCGTTGGTCACAGCTGTTCTGTGCTTTCAGGGAGAAATTCTTCCCCTGTGCAGGGAGGCCAGCACAAAGCCTACATACCACTTACAGCAAGTCCCTCTTAACCCATCAAAATAGGACTTATGTGATGCCTAGACCTTTACGCTGGCCCTCTGTACAGAGGGGAATTTCATTATGAGTGAAGACACTGTATGTTAAAACAGCACCCTTGAACTATGAATGAACCCCCAGCCTTCTCCACGGATGTCAACAGGAGTTATGGATGTAGAACAAGGGTATAATATGGCCTGACATGAATACATAATAGTAAGAAAAGTATAAGAGTGAACAAAATACCCCCAATTATTTCCCCCATTCTGAATGAAAAGCTGGACTAATATTAGGGTAAATAAAGCTGCATCATTCCCCCATTTGTGCATAACTCAGTCGGTTATAAACTGCCTTATTTCCCATTTAGTTTTATTAAGATTTTGAAATAATTACACACACAAACAGATACACATTGCTTAAAAATGACAAAACACAGAAATCAAATAATTCCCATAATACTTTAGAGAGAGCTAAGTATAGGAGGAAAAAACACTGAGAAACTATCAAACAAAGATTTGGGGATTCTTGGAATAAAAGCTAAAACCTAGATCATATAATAATATTATATTATATGTATAAGATTATATTAAAAATTCTAAAATTATTATTAATATAAAGAATCAGAATGTATTGGGGATTTCTGAAGACAGTTCTTTACCTACAGAAAGTTAGTTCCTGTTTATTATTATTATTAAGCTGAATCAGCACACCAGACTTTGTATTGTCAGTTTATATATATCTATATATTACTCCTGAGGGAACTCGGGGCCAAAACATTAAAAATTCTGTGCCAAAAAATACAAATTCCACACATAATTCCACATTTTAAAATTTTGCACATTTTATTTATGAACAAATAAATGTACAGGCTCCAGGCCACTGGCTGCACAGAGGTGGGAAATCACCCTGCAGCCGTCCTCTACTGCCCAGGACACAGATTCGGCAGTGAGGCTGCCCCCGACACTGACACAGTGTAAGGGCTGGGCCTGTCCCAGAAATAGCCTGGGGCCCTGCATCTCTGCACCAGGTACATCAGGTGTGGGCAGGCAGGCAGGCTCAGCCTGGCAGAATCCAAGTGTGGAGGGGCTTAGTGTGTGGGGATCCAGGTGTGCATAAGAGGGTTCTGTGTGAGGCAATCTGGGTGTGGGTGGCTCAGTGGCCACTCTGGGTGTGTGTGGGATCTGGATGCACAGGGGCTTGTTGGGGGGGGGGTCTGGGTGCAGGGGCAATGGGACTCTGCAGGGAGTCCAGGTGAAGGTGGTGGGGGTTCAGCAGGGCGGTCTGGGTGCTGGGGCAGTGGGGCGGGGATCTGGGTGCAGCTGGTTGGGGCTCAGTGGAGTGGTGGTCCGGGTGTAGGGGGCTCATCAAGGTGGTTCAGATGCAAACAGGTGGGGCTCCTTGGGGTGGGGGTTCAAGTGCAGGGGGTGAGGTGGGTGGAGCTTCCTGCAGCCGGGAGAGATTTCTGCGGCTGGTTCTGACCTTGCCCCGGCCCTGGCCACTCCCTGCAGGAGAAGAGTAAGTCCCATCCTCCCCTGCCCCCAGTCCAGCTGGCTCTAGCAGCTGTGCCCAGTGCATGGTAGGAGCCACCAGCCAGGGCATTCCTAGGCCTCCCGCCCCCTCGCAGTGATTTACCTCCCCACCAGCTGCTCCGGGAGCCTGAAACAATGTGCCCATACTGCTGGGGAGGGAGGCATGACCACTCTTGCGGCTTCCCTTTGCTTCCCCGTCAGAAGTCATTTTTCTGCAGGGAAGCAAAGAAATCTGTGGGGGACATGATTCTGCGAGCGCATAGAGGCACAGAATTCCCCCAGAAGTAATATATTTTATTACTTATCATTAAACATATATATTACTTATCATTAATTACATGAAATTTAGAGGAAAGTAATGCTAATGGAAACCCACAGAAGAGAATTTATCAGGTGATAAAATTAATAATAAAATAACAACAACAATTTAATTTAATTAATTTTTAAGGAAATTGCAGATTACTTTTTCTTTTCCAGACCTCACTCATTATCCCCTCTTTTGTATGTTAAGTTGCACAATGACTATGATATTTATAAATTAGCTTCTTTGTACAATCACTATAAAACTTTAGAAGAGAGTAAAAATATTTTGTCTGTTGATTTTTCCTACCAAACGAAGACTAAAACCACCTTTTTGGTTCTGAATCTTTATTTTAAAAGGAAAATAAGAAGCATAACTGAAACATATTATCTATTATTACTGAAAATAAATCTTGCTGACCTTTGTATTGATGCAAGTCAGTTAGGTTTTCCTGATAAGTCAGTATAATTGTTTGGTACTGAGTAACTATTTGTCGACGAAGGCTCTCCCAACAGGGAGACAGCTCTCCCAGCTCTTCTAGTTCACAAACCCTACAAGAAGAAAGAAAAATGTTTTCAACTCAGTTGTACACCTGAGCAAGAAGAAAAAATGCAAGTGATGTCACACAACAGACTCCTCAGGCAACGCATTCTGAATTCCGTGAGAAGAGTTCCAGGTACAAGGGAATGTTTCAAAACGTACCTCCCAATACACCAGAATGGGCAAAATTAAGGAGCCTACTTTCTTTCCCTCCATTTATCCAGAGTTTTCAATAAGGGATAGATCCCAAGTGGGTCCCTATGTGGCCACACGGGGGTGAACAAGAATCCTCCCCTCTTCATGTGGCTGCACAGTCTCTGTGCTCTGGGAAGAACGGGAACTGCTTGCTTCTGCTCCCCCTAGGAATAAGGATAAGTGGAGAAGGAGGTGGGACCATGTCTATGCCCTGAATCCACCAGTGCACTGTGATGGGGAGCAGCTCATAGCCTATTAGGCTGCTTCCCTGCCTTCCAAATCCTATATTTTCTCTTCCCTCTCCATACAGAGAAGCAACTGTCTGCAGGGATCACCTCCCCTTTATCTGTATGCGGGGGTTGGAGAGGGAATATAAACTCTTGAAGGTGGGGAAGCAGCCTCATAGGCTATGAGCTGCAGACAGCTGCTTCCCCGCCTTTGAGATCCTATATATATAGTACACACACACACACACTCCTCCTGCAGGTGTGGTGCAGATGCAGATACAGATAAAAGACAGAGTGCACATCAAGGGTTGGATACCAGTTGATTCTTCCAGATGCGGACCGAGATTTTTGTATCTGTGCAGGGCTCTAGTCATCTTAAACACAAATTTGGAATAGTAGGCAAAGGAATCAAATCTAGCAGCTCCTTTTGTTTGCTCTCTCAAGATCCCTGATCCATAATTTTTACCAATTATCTGTGTATAACTTGAGAGTCCATTGTGGAATTGAAAGAATAATTCTCTATTAATTATATAGTATTTTAGCACATTATGAAAATTAAGCAAGTTTGTCCATCCCACAGTAATCCAATGTGTTGACTCCCAACAGGCAACATATACACCTCTACCCCAATATAACGCGACCCGATATAACACAAATTCAGATACAACACGGTAAAGCAGTGCTCTGGGGAGGTGGGGCTGCGCACTCCGGCGGATCAAAGCAAGTTCGATATAACGTGGTTTCACCTATAACGTGGTAAGATTTTTTGGCTCCCGAGGACAGCGTTATATCGGGGTAGAGGTGTAGTATCTACCAATGATTCATAGATTTTGAGGCCAGAAGGAACCGTCATGATCACCTAGTCACATCCTTCTGCATAACAGGCCATATAATTTCATTCACTGATTCCTGCAGCAAGCCCACGGTTTAAAGACTTCAAGTGAGGTGGAATCCATCACATCCTTTAGTTAGATGTACCATGCCGACATGGACATACCATGGAGTGTAGTATAAATGTTAGGTAGACATATCCCCCTGGCTATATGCATCCTGTTACTCTTCACACAGAGCTCTTGTGCAGAAGAACTTTACATGAGTGGCACCATCAGCAGGCAGCTGGCCCTCTGAAGGGGTCTCAGACACACATAGACTTTAAGGACAGAAGGGAACATCATGGTCACCTAATTAAACCTCCTGCACATTGCAGGCCACAGAACCTCACCCACCCAGTACTGCACAGGGCCGGCTCCAGCTTTTTTGCCGCCCCAAGCGGCGGGGGGGAGATAAAGCCGCGATCAGCGGCACTTCGGCGGCAGCTCTACCGTGCCGCTTCATTCTTCGACAGCAATTCGGCAGATGGTCCTTCCCTCCAAGAGAGACTGAGGGACCCACCACCGAAGACCTGGACATGCCGCCCCTTTCCATTGGCCGCCCCAAGCACCTGCTTCCTGCGCTGGTGCCTGGAGCCGGCCCTGGTACTGCAGTAGGCTCATAACCTGTGGATGAGTTAATTAAGTCCTCAAATCCACCATTTACTCTAGATCAAACCCGCAAGTGACCTGTGCCCCACGCTGCAGAGGAAGGCAAAAACAAAAACAAAAAACCCTAGGGTCTCTGCCACTCTGACCTGGTGAACAATTCCTTCCTGACCCCAAATATGGCAATCGGTTAAACCCTGAACATGTGGGTGAGACACCAGCCAGACACCTGGGAAAGGATTCTCTGTGATAACTCAGAGCCCTCCCACTCTTGTGTCCCATCTCCAGCCATTCAAGATATTTGCTAATAGCAGTCATGGATAGGCCATTGCCATTGTAGGCAATCTCATCATACCATCCTCTCCATCAAACTTTTCAAACTCAGTCTTAAAACAAGTTATGTTTTTTACATCATCTACTCCTGTTGGAAAGCTGTTCCAGAACTTCGCTAATCTTCTGGTTAGAAACCATCTAATTTCAAACCTAAACTTATTGCTGGCCAGTTTATATCCATTTGTTCTTGTGCCAACATTAGCCCTTAACTTAAATAATTCCTCTCCCTCCATGATGTTTACGTCTCTGATGTATTTATAGAGAGCAATCATATCTCCCCTCCTCCTTCATTTTGTTAGGCTAAACAAGCCAAGCTCTTTAAGTCTCCTCCCGTAAGGTAGGTTCTTTAGTCCTCTGATCATCCTAGTAGCCCCTCTCTGCACCTGTTCCAGTTTGAATTCATCTTTCTTAAACATGGGAGACCAGATTTGCACACAGTATTCCAGATGAGATCTCACCAATGCCTTGTATAATGGTGATAATATTTCCCCCATCTCTAGTGTAATAATCTAGCTCATGCATCCTAGGATTCCAATAGCCTTTTCCATGACTGCATCACGTTGGCATCTCATAGCCATTCTGTGATCAACCAATACACTCAAGTCTTTCTCCACCTCTGTTGCTTCCAACTGATACAACCCCAATTTATAGCAAAAACTCTTGTTGTTAGTCCCTAAGTGCATGACCTTGCACTTTGCATTATTAAATTTTTCAAGATTGTCCAAATCTTTTTGTATGATATACTGGTCCTCCTCTGTATTGGCAATACCTCCCAACTTTGCATCATCCACAATTTTTGTTACTCCCACTTTTTGTGATAAGGTCATTAATGAAAATATTAAATAAAATTGGCTCCCATGACCAATCCTTGAGATACTCCACTAGTAACCTCCCTCCAGCCTGACAGCTCACCTTTCAGCATGACCCATTGAAGTCTCCCCTTTAACCAGTTCCTTACCCATCTTTCGATTCCTGTATTAATCCCCATCGTCTCCAATTTAACCAACAATTTCTCTTGTGGAACTGTATCAAATACTTTACTGAAATCCAGGTAGATTAAATCTATTGCATTTCCTTTGTCTCATCAGTTATCTTCTCAAAGAAAGAGACCAGGCCTAGCACGATCTACCTTTTATAAAACCATGTTATATTTTATTCCAATTTCTGTTTACCCCTATGTCCTTAGCTACTCTCTCTTTCAAATACTCCCCAAAAAGCCTACAGAAAGTCTGGGTCTATAGCAAGTCAAATTCAGGTGTAAAAACTAAAAATGCCAGCAAAAAAATTATTGCTCAGTATTAATCAAAAGCCTTAAACCTATGCTAGGCCTCACTAGTAACCCACTAAACTCATTTTATATATATATATGCATATATATATATGCATATATATATATATATGCGTGCAGATCTTAATATTAAAGATATATGATACAATTACATACAACTGAGGTCAAACTAACGGGCCTGTAGTTTCCTAGATCACTTTTTTCCTCTTTCTTAAATATAGGTACTATATTTGCAATTCTCCAGTCATAGACTATGACCCCGCAATTTATGGATTCATTGATAGTCTTTGCTCTTGGACTTTCAATTTCACATGCTAGTTCTGTTAACATTATTGGATGGAGATTATCTGGGCCCGTCGATTTGGAACAATTTAGCTGTTTGAGTCTAGGGTCATGGGCTCAGTCCACCTCTGACAGGCTCCATAAGGGAGAATGAGGCCACTCAGGTTCACCTGGAAAGACTTAACTCAGTGAGTAAGTGGGAGGCAGTTAATTATGCAGGGAAACACCCAGGCATGATAAAAGGAAGCTACTCCCAGTGGGAAGGGAGGCTAGAAAACAGGCTCCTGGGGAAAGGAACAGTCCCCAGATTACAGAAAGAGAAGGCTCCCAAGGAAAGGGCTTGTCGGGGGGAAACCTGGTGAGGGCGATCATTAGGAAAAGAAACTAAGGAAGAATGCTCTTAGGTAGGAGAGGCTCTGAAAGGGAGAAGCTACGAATGCAAAGTGTCAGCAGAACCTGGCCCCCATGGAAGGACTTCATCAGCAGAAGCCACAGATCAAAGCAGTGACATGCTGTTCTGAGGAAGATCATGGTTTGACTTCTGTGGGCACTTTAACCCAAGAGGAGAGACCCTTTCCCAGATAATGACAAGAGCCCTGACTCCAGAAGAGGATTCCAGGTCAAGCAGGCCTTCGCTGGTAAGGGGTGTGGACATAAGTGAGGTTGATGGACCAAAGTTAACTCAGCCTTCTCTCCCTCCTGCTAGTGATGCTGGAGTGGAGGCCTATCTGTATAATGTTCTCCTTTGTGTTAAATAAATTAGATCCCCACAGAGGCACTGCTCAACACACATAAGCCTCACTGGACTTATTGAACTCCCACTAGCAGAAACTGAGGCAGAGACATAATGGTAATGTTGCACCAGTCCACCAGGGGGCACTCCAGGGATCAAGGCCCTCTCCCCAAGCAGAAATCAAGATCACCCAAGTGCATTTTAAGCTGTCATCTTAATGGTAGACAGGAGTGATTATACTGGCGTGCCACCTAAAGCTGCATAGTATTTCTCAAGGTTTCAGTACAGAGAGAGTAGAGAGGAATACCTGGGTAGATCTAACATATCCTGGGAGTACATACTATTAAAGTTTTCAACCCAGATTATAATACAGAAAATAAAATATACAATAAAAATATGCATCACTGTAGGTTTTCATTCTGCAAAAAAATTCAGACAAAAATTCATCTTAAAGAGAATTGTTTATTAATTTAACAATATAGAAGATACTGGATGAAAATAAGAAAGAACTTCCATCTGATATTCTGCATACCTTAATGGAGAGTAAAGATATCCCAATGCCTTTCATCTAGGGGCCCATTTTTCTAAATTACAGAAAGTCGTTTTCACCTCTAAGCAATACAGTTCAGTATTTAAAAGCTTGTATTACTGGTATTTGTTATGAAACCAGAATTGGTCAGAACATTCATAGAACTTCATTTACAGAAAGTACCCTTGAGTGGTGAGATTTTCTAGCTAATGCTTGAGTGAATTCCACTGACCAAAGTCTAATATCAAGGAGTAGCTTGTCCTGTTCATTCTAATTCTCTGCTGTTACATTTAGGGTTACCATTTAGGTTCTTTACCATGTCCATCTAAAGGGTCTAAAGCAGGGGTTCTCAACCTTTTTCTTTCTGAGGCCCCACCAACATGCTATAAAAACTCCATGGCCCACCAGTGCCACAAATGGTTTTCTGCATATGAAAGCCAGGGCTGGCATTAGGGGGTAGCAAACAGAGCAATTGCCTGGTGCCCCATGCCACAGGGGCTCCCGCGAAGCTGCATTGCTCAGGCTTTGGCTTCAGCCCTGGGTGGTGGGGCTCAGGGCCCTGGACTTCAGCCTCATGAGGTTGGGCTCTGGCTTTCTGCCCTGGGCCCCAGCAAGTCTAATGCCGGCCCTACCTGGCAGCCCCCCTGATGGGGGCCTTGGACCCCTGGTTAAGAACCACTGATCTAAAGGCCACTGAGCAGAGTCCAAGAGTCTGGGTTCCAGCCTGAGCCTGAACATCTACACTGCAATTAAACAGCCCCTTAGCCCAAAACCCATAAGGCCCGAGTCAGTGAGCACAGGCCAGCTGCAGGTGTCTAACTGCAGTGTAGACATACCCTTAGCCAGCAACATTCTTACTAATGTCATTTAGTCTGTGGCAGACAGAACATCAGCCAGGATAGATGCATCCCTTTACTCTTTTCATACTACTCTGTGAAATTTTAATATCCTCAACCGTCATAAAAAGAGATAGCTATTAACGTCTCCTGTTACAGGGCACAAAGAATGCTAGCTGCCAACAACATAGTAACTACTTACGGGCCCCACCCACACTCCTTGTGCACCTAAAGACTCGTGGCCAGATACCTGGAGGATGCACTATACAGTGCAACAGTTGGGTAGCCTCCACGGGCAGAGGCCTCCTGGGAACCCCCCCGAGTAGGAGATAACAAGCCCTCCCTCTATCTAGGTATTCATATCCCACTCGTCATTGCAGTATCCAAGTGCCTCAGGTACAGCTGTCCTAGCTGGCACGTATGACTTAGGAACACCCACAGACCCATCATATTGTGCAGCCTTTTACCTTTCAATTGGACTAAATAATTCTTGCTGCACCAAAATACTAAAGCTAGTTACGAACACATCATTAAAAATTTACCTCAGTATTTAAAGATGCTTTTTATAGAACTGCACATCATCTGAATAACGCAATCTCCACAATACCACTTCTGTTATCACTTTACATTTATCCTGACCACACTAAGTTATTCTGTGGGCTAGACCTTCCTCTACATAGACACAGGTGTAAATCAAGGGTTTAAGTCAATGAGTCAGCCCCTGACCTGTTGTAAAATGTCACAGCTCCATTTGACTGCCACAGAGCTCTGCTGATTTACACCTGCTGAGAATCTGGCCCAGCCGAGTTAAAGCAGTGTAAGACACTCCAAAGTGAGAGGAGCATCAGGCCTGTGCAAGATACAGTTCATGGCCAATCTAGTGGTGACATGAAGGTATTGACTTTGTTAACAATAAGAGGGCAGCGACCAAGTTGCTGCAGTCACTATTTCTGCTGCAGTCTCTTTGTTGTAACAATTTGTTCTCTGCCAGCTCAGCAAAGGATGCACATCACTGTTGTATTATAAACACATGGAAATTTGTTCACCCTTACCTGGCTGCATCTTCTTCAAGAAGAAGCTTCACAAACTGTCTGGGGATGTGCAGTGACAGTACACTCTCAGCCATCTGCTCCAAGATTCTCAGGTGGTTCCCATCAGTTGTGGGGAAACGATACATCCGACAAATGGCACCACCAAACACTAAAATATTAAAACCACTTTATGTAAATGTGTGGTTTGAGTTCAGCATTTACAAAGTCTCCCCTCACCCATTACATTAAGCTACATTGACTAGATTCAATATTGGCTGCTTGTAAAAATCCAATTTAAGTCATTCACCTATCTAACTTTTCCAAATGCGATTTTTATAGGAGGGAGCTTTCTACTCACTGTCAAAGAAAAACCCCCAAATCCAAAGGTATTCAAAATATTTTAAAGGAAAAAAGGAACAATTCATTTTTTAAAAATTCTTCACATATTGAATTTTTTCTCCTAATACATAAGTCTATAGGAGAAGAAAGGACTGGCCATGGTAGATGAATGTAATGGTAAACAACCTGTAAGATATTTTACTTCATAAAGTATTGTTTGTACTACAAAGTGCTGTAGTGCAGATGGCAAAATAAATTATTCTTATGGGTCTCAATTCAGCAACCAATCCCTATTCAACTTCAAACACATGCTTGAGTGCTTTGCTGAACTGGGGCTATGATGGAGGCAACAAGAGATTAGCTGTCACTGATATTGTAAACATGCTAAGTATAGTAAGAACTGTCAATACACACAGAGCAAAGATATTAATCTGATAGTAGGTGCGCTATCAATATCTGCCCAGTTAGCTGCTTACCGGATTTTAGTAACACATCTTTCCGTAACGAAGCATATTTGGATCTGATCCCTAAAGATTCTGTTAAACTTTCATCAACTGGCAGTACAGTCTAAAAGACACAAATAGTAAAGTCTGTACAATGTAAAACCTCAACACCAAGTCAAGCTAAACTGGTGAGACTCAACATAAAGACATGAAGGTAATATTCAAAACAGGGAATGTTTAAAATACATATTCCAAACATGTTTATCAGGGACAATCACTATCCTGACTGCAAACTGAAATACTAAAAACATCTAATGATCAGATCTTCAGATAAGGGACCTACTTTTTATTTGTACTGCAAAGCACCTAGCACACTTCTGAGTGCTGTAAAAATAATGGGCCAGATCCTCAGCTGCTGTAAATTAGCATAGCTCTATAGTCTACATCAATTTACTGCCCAGTTGAGGACCTGGCCCAATAAATAATGATGATAATCCACATTCTGAACATAATACAGGTATACAGATTATATGACTTCAGATGTATTCACAATACAGAGTCTGCAGCACTAAACTTGTTCTCTAAGCAGGCAGACAACTATAAATATCTGCTCTAGGGAACACTGCTTGTTACTATCAGAAAAGATCCAGATTTCAGATATAGTGCGGTCTGTTCTTTTAAACTATCTGATCGTATTTCTACTTCACAAGCTGTCCTTCTTGAACTTCCATTTTCATGGATAGTTTCTAATAATCCAGTTTAAGCATTTGCTTGGTACTGCCTTCAGATTCACAAATGGACATCAGTGAATTTCTTTTGAAATCAGCTACTTCCCATAGACATGCGTCATGCACAGTAGTAGGTAGTGGTTTTTGTGTTGTTGGTTTTTTTTTTAAGGGCATGCAGCAATACAAGCCAGTGTAATTAAGGGCAGATAGAATAAGAGCCCTGTCTATTACCACAGACAAGTTTCCATCCCACCATCTTCAAGAACTCTCAGCATTACAAAAAACTGTATATCACAGGCTGTGCCCCAAGTATTTCAACACTGAACTGTTTGTTACAGATTAACCAGCTAATATTTGTACAGTACATTGAAAATATAAAGGACTATAAGTGCTAAGTAGAATTAGTAAGTGATTGGGTAGAGGGGGAGGCAATTTGCAGACTATAACATTATCTATAACATTGTCTTCAGTAATCCTGTATCTATCTGAGGCTGATATAATGTTCACACTCACCCTCCCATTAATGGTGTCAGGAGACCTTGTTACAGGAGGCTTTTGGTCCGTTTTTTCTTCCATTTGCCATCCTATAACTGTGATGTTACCTACACGATCACTTTCAGCAGACCTGCAACAAACAAGTTATTTTTTTAGAGAGGGATCTGTTTGTGAATAGGAGACCAATTACTACTACACACAATATACTGATCTGTGAATGTAATGAACATTTAAAATTAGGAAGCTTATAAGATGGAGATACAAGTAAACCGATTTTACATGCCAGATATTAAATGACACCAATAGGAAGACATTCATCTCATTCTGTAAAGATTGGTCTGCTAGTTGTATATGATCTTATATACTGTATCATATGTGGTGCTAAATGGGAGAGAGTTAAGGGGACAGCAGCATCCTTAACAAGGAATAGTCTTCATTTTGTCAGTTTTAGATTCTTAATGATATTTTAAAGTTATTGTTTGTATTTAACAATGTGTAATGGTGATTCAAACAAATAGCTGTTACAAACAGTGCTGGAGAGTAAATGAAAAAAGCACACAAGAGACTGCAAGAACAGATCTAGACACACATACAGCACGGCACGTGTGGAATCAAGTTTTGAAAAGGAAAAGATTGAGCTGATGTTGCTCTGCATTCTAGTTAAATTTTTGAAGAGTAATGTGATAAGGGGAAGAGAGTTTCACACCCACCCACCCTCTCCCAATCAATCATACTGCACTTGATATCAAAAAATATTTTATAATAGTTTCGTTTCCTACTCAATAATGAGAGAAGAACACCTAATCGATTGATTACTCATGATACAGGCCACGTAGAACGCTAGAAAGTCTGCCACCAGCTTCCCCTGCCCCAAACCATCTCTTCTCCATAGCTGTGGATAAATAGCCTATTTTGTTACAGTCTGTCTCTTTTCTGACTCCGCTCATTACTACCCGCCCCAGCACATCCTCTGTTGCCAAATCCAGTCAATTTTTCCTTTATAACATATCGGGGGGGGGCGGGAGGGGGGATCAGTCCTCCCCCTTTTGTCCCTACCATCAAAAGCCTTGTCCATGCCTTGGTCATCTCTTACCTTCACTAATACAACCTCCTCTATGCTTCTCCCACCGATTCCTTCAGGGAATTCAATATGCTGTTGCTGCAATCATCTTCCTCTCCAGTCTCTCTGACCATGCTAATCCCCTACAAAGATCCCTTCACTGATTTCCCTTCACCTTTCACATCACGTTCAAGATTCTCACCAATGCCTCTCTAGCATTGCCACCCACGGTTACACGTTTGAGCTCAGTTCCTCCTAATCTCTTCCTGCTCCCCTCACTCTGCACAAGCTTCCTAACTTCTCCCACACTTGATTTCATACCTCCAAGCTGACCCCTAAGGGTGGGACTGTATCCTTGTTCTTTGGCACCAAGCTACCATCCCCACAAGACACTCTCCTCCCCTGAAGCTTTTCAACATTAATCCACCCAGTAAATTATTTTTTAAATAATATTAAAGATATCTGCTCTGTTTTGAGACTGGTTCTTCCTATAGCTACAGTGTTGTAAAGACAAACACACTAAAGTCTGTGAGATGCTCAGATACTACAGAAATGGAGACCATATAAACACCTTACATAGATAAGTAGAGAGACATGGTGGGTGAGGTAATATCTTTTATTGGACCAATTTCTGTTGGTGAGAAAGACACACTTTCAAGCTTACAGAGAGCTCAGTAGCTAAGATATCCAGTGTAAATAAGAAAAGCTTCTGGTTTTCCAGGGTCTCCTCTGTCTGTTTCACTCACTCTCACACACCTTATATATCAGTATAGTTAAGAGTAGCCAGTTTTGCCAGTGTGTGTGTACTGTGTGCTGTACACACACACCCTTCATGCCAAGGCAATTTGATGAAATACACAAAGAGAAAAGAAATTGTACTTGTGGGTACACTTTCAACTTGCAGAATTAAAGACAACTCCCAACAAACAATTACAGAGTTCTCATTCCTTGTTCCCTGCATGCTTTGCTACCAAAAGTCTATCCCAATATTTGAAAAGGTTCCTATGTCCTACATGTTTTAAACATCACCCAATAACTGGTTTTCATTAGTAGAGCCCTTGAACTTTGAACACTTATTTTAAATTAAAAATCAAAAACAATTTTCACAACATGCTCCCGGCCCTACTAATCACAGTGTTAGGAATGTTAGTTTCTGATGGACTGAAACTGCATTACAAACCTTAGTGTTAAATGCAATCTATGGTTCTTCTCCTGAAGTAATTCCTTTACAGTGAACATTCCAGAACCCAATAAATACATCTGAAAAGAGGAACATTATTAGTGTAGAAATTTCAATTCATAAAGCACCTGTCCATAAGCTCAAGTCGTGTACAATGATTAAACAGTACAATTATAAATAAATATTTAAGAACAAAATACTATTACGAATAACAAATATAAATAAACTACCCAACCAGGCCCAGAAAGCACAAAACAAACAAACAAAAAACCCCACTACCTTGGGGATTTTTCCCTTGAGGAAAATAAGACCTTTGCTTTCGCTGGGCTTGAGGGAAAGGATTCTCCCAACACATACAAGCCAATCCAAAGGGCATGGAAATGGTGCAGTCTTGCATGGAAGAGCAATGGGGGTGACCTTGTGGCCTGGTCTACACTACCCGCCTGAATCGGCGGGTAGAAATCGACCTCTCGGGGATCGATTTATCGCGTCCCGTCAGGACGCGACAATCGATCCCCGAATCGACGCTCTTACTCCACCAGCGAAGGTGGGAGTAAGAGCCGTCGACGGGAAGCCGCGGAGGTCGATTTTGCCGCCATCCTCACAGCGGGGTAAGTCGGCTGCGATACGTCGAATTCAGCTACGCTATTCGCGTAGCTGAATTTGCGTATCTTAAATCGACCCCCCCCTGTAGTGTAGATGTAGCCTCACTCTCTATATTAATGGGTCCGAGAACAAGCTCAGTATTTCCTTCTAGGCAAGAATAATAAAGGTCCTGATTGTGCCCTCCACCCTAAAGGCTTATGGGCAAAAGAGAGGATTGGGTAGGACTCAGAATGACCAGGGAAACGTATCATCCTCCTATTGACTCCCAAAGACTCTACAACCTCAGACTGTGTCATCTATTCTGCACAGCCTCCCCACTGAGATTCTGAGACAGCCACAGATGGGGGGAGTCATGGGAGACCCTGATGGAGCCACAGTGCCAGGGAGTCATGGGAGAACAGGCAATGGGGCCAGAGCCAGTGCAGACAGAGACAGATTAAGATTTAGTGAGGCCCTGGTCACAAAGAACATTTGGGTCCCCTACACCACAGGGACTCGGGGCACCAGAACAGTGAGGACCAGGGGGCCATGCCCCGCCCACTTTTTAACATAGGCATAGTAGCTTCAGGTAGGTGCAGAGCAGCGGCAGCAGGGGCTGCATTTCGCAGCGTGGGAGTTGATCACCTTCCCAGTGGGGGGGTGGGGGGTGGGGGCTCAGATGGGCCTTAATACCCCCTTGCCACGAGGCTAGGGTTGCCAACTTTTTAATCGAGGAAAACCGAACACCCTTGCCCCGCCCCCTGCCCTGCCTCTGCCTTGCCCCTTCTCCGAGCCCCCACCCCCGCTCACTCCACTTCCCCTCCCTCTGTGGCTCGCTTTACCCCACCCTCACTCACTTTCACCGAGCTGGGGGAGGGAACTGGGGTGTGGGAAAGGGTGAGGGCTCTGGGGTGGGGCCAGAATAAGGTGTTTGGGGTGTGGGAGGGGGCTCCAGGCTGGGGCAAGGGGCTGGGGTGCAGGAGGGGGTATGGGCTCTGGCTGGGGGTGCGATCTCTGGGGTGGAGCCAGAAATGAGGGGTTCAGGGTGCAGGAGGGGGCTCTGGGCTGGGGCAGGGTGTTGGAGTGCAGGAAGGGGTGAGGGCTCTGGGGTGGGGCCGGGGATGAGGGGTTTGAGGTGCAGGAAGGGGTTCCGACCCGGGGCAGGGGCCTGGGGTGTGGGAGGGGGTACGGGGTGTGGGCTCTGGGAGGGAGTTAAGATGCAGGAGGAGGTTCCAACCCGGGGCTGGGGGTTGAGGTGCAGAAGAGGGATTGGGGTGCAGACTCTGGGAAGTAGTTTGGGTGCAGGAGGGGGCTCAGGGCTGGGTCAGGGGGTTGGGGTGCGGGCTCCAGCTGGGTGGCGCTGACCTCAGGCAGCTCCCGGAAGCGGCAACATGTCTAGCTCCTAGGTAGAGGGGCCAGGGGCTCTGCACACTGCCCGTGCCTGCAGGTGCCACCCCCGCAGCTCCCTTTGGCCATGGTTCCCGGCCTCCCTGGCCACCGCTGTGCCTAGGAGCTGCAGGGACATGGCGGTCACTTCCAGGAGCCACGCGAGGCAGGGAGCCTGCCATAGCCCCGCTGCACCGCCAACTGGACTTTTAGCGGCCCGGTCAGCACCTGGTCAGCTTCGCAGGGATCCCAGGCTACTGTGGGGAGCCCCAGACCCCCCATCTGCCCCAGGCAGCATGCCCAGGGGTGCGGAGACATGGGCTGGGGGCTGCTCTCGGGCACCCTGGCCCTCCGCCCAGTGCAGTTGAAGGGTCCGGGGCTTCCCACAGCAGCTGAGGTTCCTTGGGCGGCTCTTACCATGACGTGGCTCTGGCTTTTGGCCTACCCAGTGGGCGGGAACTCTGGGGGGAGAAGAAGAGCAGGGGGCGGGCCACAGGTCTGGTGCCAGTGGCCCCCCATTTCTACGGTTTCCAGCGCTCCTGAGGGGGCCCTGAATTGGTCAGGGCCTCTCACTTTGGCCACCTGTAGAGTGAAGGAGACATCTGAATCTATGGGTTTTTCTGTGGGGAAGCAAACCCCACCCTCTCAATGGGGCAACGCCGGGGGTGGGGAGAATTTCAGTGATTCCCTTCTCCAGAACTTTCTCTTGCTCATTTTTCTGCAGAAGAGGATGAGCTTGGTCGAAGTTATTAGTTTTTCTTGGACTTTGGTTTGTTGGTGGGTAATACACATGTCAGAGGGTGAGTATCAATCATAACATTCACTTCAGGCTGTCCTTTACTGAGGTGACGTTAGAACAGAGAATGAGTCTAATGCCTCAGGCATATAAATTCAAGGGCTGATCCAGAGTATCCATATGTCAGAAAGCAGATTGCATGGTTGCTTTCCTGAATGCATCTTCTGGCATTTTTGCTTCAGAAACAACCTTCTATTTTTCAATTCAGGAATTTTTGAAACGCAAGACAGAGGTGTCAGAAGGTTGCAGGAATTTTGATGTGGTGGAAATCCATATGCTGCTAAGCAATGATAAAGTGGCAGTGCTAAGTGTTTTTGAAACAGGGGGTGCACAACATTCATACTGAAATTAAAAACTACTCAAAAATCATGGAGTTCCCCCCTCCCCCGGTTTTCATCAAGAACTTGAAAGTGGGCTCATTTTTGAGAAAAATTTTGCTAAGATAGGGCCCAATTTTTGAGGGAAAATGGCTTTGCATGCAGATTCTTAGGTTTTTCACTTGTTTTCAATGAACAATTGTAAAGAAAAAAATTACTATGAAGCAAAATTTGGGGTTTGTGGAATTACGCACAGCCAAACTGCAAACATTTTCACATAACAGAACAAGGAGCAATGGTCTCAAGTTGCAGTGGGGGAGGTCCAGGTTGGATATTAGGAAACACTATTTCACTAGGAGGGTGGTGAAGCACTGGAATGCGTTACCTAGGGAGGTGGTGGAGTCTCCTTCCTTGGAGGTTTTTAAGGCCCGGCTTGACAAAGCCCTGGCTGGGATGATTTAGTTGGGAATTGGTCCTGCTTTGAGCAGGGGGTTGGACTAGATGACCTCTTGAGGTCCCTTCCAACCCTGATATTCTATGATTCTATGATTCTATGATAAAAACCCTCAAAACACTTTTTTTTTTTTTAATTTCACACAACTCTAATTTGAGGCCAAGAGAGATTTTATCATTCTAATTTAGAACAGAGTACCATAAAGGAATAGAACACAAAGATGGCACCTTTCAATTTAAATGTGTAGGACATATTTTAGCCTTTAAATGTGTAGGACACACCAAATTAAGACCTTTGCAGGGGGTCCTAACGTAAGAACAGGTTTCATCGTACATGAGGTGAAAATCCAGAGCTTTGGTTTAATTTAGAGCAACAGAAATGACAGAAGGATCATGAAGGAATATGCAAGTGAACTTACTGTTCCCTGAGATCTATCTTTGACGTCGTACACAGAAAGTTTGATTTGCGTCATTTGATTGATAAGAGAATCTTGAAAAAAGGCAATACTGCTTAGAAAGATAGGATTATTTGTTCCCTACGATCATAAACAAAAAAGAGATAATATTAATGCAGTGTGATATATGTTGAAAAAAATGTTCCTTATACTAGCTTCAACCTTAAATCAAGAGCAATAATACACCACTACTTACCTCAATAATCTCTGTCTGTGCATGCTTTGTCCAGAATGCCTGAGGAGGTGTAGTGACACTTACTGCGACAAAAGTATTTGGTTTTCGATCTAGCGATGGTGTGAGCAACTCACTGCAAACTTTAGAGGTTTAAGAATATAACTTTTAGAGTCATGGTCTTTCTGACATTGTCCAAAATTCTACAGTTCTCATAAACATGTATAATACAAAGAGTGGGCAAGCGATGAAGGGCCAAATTTTCAGTATGCTTCTATTTTGTGCATAGGTAGAATACTCACGTTTGTGCATGCAAACAACAATTGCACACAGAGATCAGGTAGTCAGATTTGCAATTACCCACTATGCATATGCAAATGTGGGTATTTTTACACACAAAAACGATATAACATGCACAAAACTGGAACATACTGTGGGTCCCAGCTGCAATTTAAAATTACTCTCTCCCAGAAGAACCATTGTGGGAGGTTGGTGCTGCAAACATCACCCTTCCCTGCCCTTCCCCTGAGGGACAACTGTTCATAATAGCGCAAGGGGGTATTTCTCCAGTGGAAAGCTCATGGGCATGGTGTGCATGAAATAAGCCTGCAGTCTGCTGAACTCTTTGCTCAATAGTAGCTTCTCAAGGATATCATTGGGAGTGCATGAATACCAACCACGTGTCTGCATTGTAAACAGAAGTAGATGGTCCATCAAAACAAGAGGGCACTTTATTTCTGCTAAAAAAATTATTGTCCTTTCATTATTTTAACTACTGTAGAGGGGGACATGGAAGAGGAATCTCCTTCCAAAAAAATTGTATGTGATTGCCTTCTATACATAGAGCTAAACAGAACTTTGGTATTACGGCTGAAAATCCATGTTATCTCCAGTTGGAATGCCATCGTTATGCCTAGAGACACAAGGTGATGAGGTAATATATTTTTCTGTACCAACTTCTATTGGTGAGAGAGACAAGCTTTCAAGCTTACACAGTGCTCTTCTTCAGGATCTGTGTGAGCTCAAAAGCTTGTCTCTCTCACCAACAGAAGCTGGTCCACGAAGAGATATTATCTCACTCACCTTGTCTCTCTAATATCTTGGGACCAACACAGCTACAAAAACACTGCATGTATCATTAT
The DNA here is from genome assembly GCF_028017835.1 of Emys orbicularis. Lineage (NCBI taxonomy): Eukaryota > Metazoa > Chordata > Testudines > Emydidae > Emys > Emys orbicularis. The sequence goes on from NC_088683.1 coordinate 247,926,409, forward strand.
ACCTAGATCTTCCCCCACTATGGTCCAAGTTATGACTGAAGCTTGGTGGACTAGATGTATAGCATTAACTCTAAAATTTGTCTGTGCTAGGCAAACTCTTGATGTAACCTAAATAGTACAGTAACTCCCCACTTAACATCCTCTCGCTTAATGTTGTTTCGATCTTACGTCCCTGCTCAATTACAGATCATGCTCCATTTAAAGTTGTGCAATGTTTCACTATAACATCATTTCGCTGCCTGCTTTATCCACAGCTGGCAGCCCCCTATCAGCTTCCCTATGCACACACACCCCAGCACCTCCTGCCCACCGGCAGACCCCATGGATCAGCGCCTTCCCCCTCCTCCCGCCCGCGGCAATCAGCTGGCTTGCGGTGTTCAGGAGGCAGGGGAGGGAGGAGGAGCCTGCATGCCGTGTCCTCACTCCTCCCCCCTCCCTCCTGAACACCACAAGCCAGGTGATTGCTGTGGGCAGGAGGCAGGGGAAGGAGAGGGGAGGAGCGAGGACCCGGCATGCGGAGTAAAGGGGAAGGCGGGGGGGGGAAGAAGAGGTGGGTTAAGGGTGGAGGCTTGGGGGTAGGGGTGGCGTGGGCGGCCGAGGGTTGAGCCCCCTGCCCCTGCTGCTTGCAGAGTAGGGGAAGCTGCCGCTGCTGCTGCACAACGTGCTTCTCCTAGCCTACAGCACCTTCAGTCTCCTTGCCTGCCTCATTGTCTCCAGTGCCAGTGGGTTGTGCCTGTGGGGGGTAAAGCGGGGGCACCTCCCAACTATAGTACTGTACTGTACTATATGGCCAAAAAAAAAAAAAAATGTCCCTGGAACCTAATCCCCACCCATTTACATTCATTCTTATGGGGAAATTGGATTCGCTTAACATCATTTCACTTAAAGTCGCATTTTTCAGGAACAAAACTACAATGTTAAGTGAGGAGTTACTGTATTGCAGTGCTGAATACTTTTTTATTTTCTTTGCTCATCTGTCAGACAGTGGCTGAAACCATAAAAAAATAAGTAATTCAAATTCTGTTTAATGACAACGCAGGATTCAGATCCAGTATTAAACATACCTATTACTGGTTTCCAATGTTCATTTAAAGACCACTGTCAGATCATAAAGCTTTCAAACTTTTGTAAATTAGTTACTCAGCCAGGAATGTGCTCCACAAATGGAACTTTTGAATTTTCATTGGGAAGCTGCGTTTCTTCTAGTTTCCAGCCAGGTTAACTGATGCACAAAGAGGTCAAAATGACTTGCCTAAAGTCATTCAATCAGCCACATTTTTAACCATGTTAGAAATCAGGACACTTCTGGGACCCATATTAACCAAGTGACTATGGGAAAGGATGTATAATTGGCAGTGGATAACCACTGGAAAACATTCTATCCTAAAATATTCCTCATCCATTTATGCAGGTGTGCAAATTTCTTAAAGATTCATTGTGCAAACAAATTGAGACTGAAGCGACAATCTCAATCTCAAACTCATTAAATCTAAAAGTACAGAAGAAGTTTTAATCTATAGACTTTCAAAAGTATAGCATAGTTGGTTCACTACAGCCTACCATGCTATCTGTCAAGACCCTTTTACAGAAAGCAGGGAAAGCTCCATACAAATGCAAGTGCATATCCCTCTCAACACTTATTTATATGGTAGCCCTTTCCATATCAACAATGGTAAAAAAATATTCAACAGCAAATCCCATGAAAACCAGAAATGGTTTTAAAGAGTCATAAAAACTACTGACCTAAGCTGAACTCTAAAATTGGCTCATCTGGATCCTGGATGTTTCCTGTAGAGCAGAAAAATTAGTAAAAGATTAACTCTCCATTGTTCTCATGCAATTCTTGAATTGAAGTTACAGTTAGAGAGGGGAAACATTTTAGGGAAGAAGTTAAATCTATACAATGTTTTATGTGACTTCTTTTTAATTTAATGAATCTTGAAAAACTATTTAAAAATATTTACATGTTTCATCTTCAAGACCTACAAAGCCATTGGATTAAAAAAATTTAAGGCAATGGTTATGGGATTTTTTAAGTGCCTACGTGACTTAGGAGCCTAAGTCCCATTTTCAAAAGCAACAAATACTTCAATTTCATTGAAGTAAATCTCATTGAAAGGCACCTAAATCAATGCGATTAAGCCTTGTCTATACTAGAAAGTGGAACCATTTTAAAGATACAGACACAGTTAAAATGGTATAACTCCCCTAGGGTGGAAGCAGTTACACAGGTATGAATGTGCTTATACCAGTATAACTATCCCCTTACAGAAACAGGAATCAGCTATACCACTATAAGGCACTTTATAATTGTTAACTGCATCCATACTAGGGTTTGTACCAATATAATCATATCAGTTAAAAAATATTACATCCCTAACCAACATAGTTATAGTGGGATCACATTCAAGTGTCATCCAGGCCTTAAGTCACTTAGATGCTGTTGAGGATTTTACCCAATGCCTAAAGTGGGGGTTACCCAGACAGTTCACACAGACGTATGCACACTTCCTCTCTTCCTCCCATCCTCTCCATCTCTGACCCTTGTTCTAAAGCTTTGTTTTCCTTTGGCTTGTCCAATGATCATGGAAGATCTAACCTAATCTAGCCTTTTCCTCCCCACCACCACTTCAAGTTCCTTGCCTAGAAAATAGGGCAAAATTAGTTTTTAAAAGGTAGCCTATTGGTATTTGAATTTCAGGATAATCCCTCCATCGCATGCACTGAGGATAAACAAGAATGTTTAAAACTTCCAAAAAACAACAAAAATATTTTGAAAAAAATAATAATGTAAGTATGTTTGAAAGGAACAAGTGGGCACCAGGTGATGCAAAAGTGTTTACCTGCCAGAGACAGACCTAGCATGTCAGAGGCAATGTCAATAGTGGAGGCCCGTTGCACAGTGCGGGATTTTGCACCATGGCGGGGGCTGTGTTCTCTTGCTGTCATTTTGTCATGAAGAACACGCCTTTTCTTGCTGCTAGATGTTAGTGATTTGTCTTGCCGAAGTATCAGAGTGCAGCAGATTGTCTCCAGTCGCTACTCCTCCAATATCACCATGCTAAGCATAACTAAAACAAAATTAAAATGACCATTGTCAACTCACGGTAACAGTGGCAAATCTATAGATTTAAAATTACCTTAAGTAAGCTTAGAAAGCTAAATGCTGATAAAATGCAAGATAACAATTCACATGATTCATGCTTCTGTAGGACTTTTAATGAAAACGGTCTAAATACAGTACAACTTGCAAAAAAGGCTTTTCTGTCAGAGATAAGGATTGAGAGATACCTATTAGACAAAGGGAAGAGAGCAGCTGCTGTGTTAAGTGATTACTGTATATCTTTAATGCTGTTTGGTGGTTCTCATAACCCCAGGGTATTGAGAGTAAATTTGTCAGATGGGGCCTCTTTCTGTAGAAATAGGACAATAGATAAGGTCAGAGGGAGAATGGCCCGCAGAATATAAATAGAAGACAAGAAATGCTGTGGTTAGCAGTCAACAAACTCTTCCATATTAGAATCCACCACCACTAAAAAAGGTATAACCTAAAAATATGACAGATCAGGGATATTTTACATTGCAGCATTGTACCCTGTTTGTAAGATTAATTATTAATAAACCTCATTACCATCAGGCAAGTTATTAACAATATTATAATATTATAATTGTTGCTGGCACAGAGGTGCCCGAGGCAAAGCAACAGGGGTTCGTTGCCCGGCGTGCTTCGCGCCAATAAACACACCGGGGTGGAGAAACAATCAAAGGTTTATTTGAGATCTCAAAGTGGTGCAAGGAGACAGGCAAATCTCAAATCGAGCACCCAGAACAAAGCAGCTTCTCTCTTCTTATACTTTACAATCAAGCCCCCCCTTCTCTCCCTCCGCATCACCCCCCCCACACTCCCCCTCCCTTCTCTACCGAAGACATGTTTATACATTTAAGCCGTTAAGTCATTCTAGGGCTACAAATCTAGCTTGTTAGTAACATTCCTCTAAACAATCATTGGGTCTTATTTACTCTAGTTTACTATGTTTGCATGTTTCCTCCAGCTAGAAACATGCAAACCTCATCATTATTGCTTAGGACCTGGTTATAAGCAAGGTCGTAATAGGTAACTGACTATTTACACATTCCAATTCCTGTCCTTGGCTTTTAAGGCCGCTTAGAGCTAAACATGGAAGAACTCTGGTTCATATATAGGCCTAATGACGCCATCATAATCATTATAATCATTACATTTTTATAGCAACTCACATTCCAACTGCAGACAATTTTAAAATGGAAGAGGAAAGATTTTCATGCACAATTAAGCTGTTGAACTCCTTGCAACATGATATAAAATAGTCCAATAATATATAAAAATAATGCCAACATTCACAGTGTACATTAGACAAGATAAATACAAGGGAGCTATGATTTTCTTCCCCAAATGGTGCCAGAAAGAAAGAGATGTGGGCCAGTACAGGAAAGGAGAGAAAAGTATGACTTAAGGCATGCTAAATTTGATTAGGATGATTAATTTGAAGGTTTCCTTCCTCCCTCAGCTACATTAACACTTCAGTTATGAAACTTTTGTATCTATTCATAACGTTGTTGTGGCAACTCTTTCCATCTAAGAAGAACAGGAAGAAAAATACAACAAATGGAAATGTAGTGACTGTGACCACACATGCATCATTCTTGCTTCTAATGCCTCTATAACACTTCACTCTATCATGAAACCTTTCAACCACTCTGAACATCAGAGCAATTTTTTTTCCTTACAGGGTTATGAGACAAATAATAAGGCCAATATTTGTGAGCACAGAAGTAACTAGATTTTAAAACAGGAAACTCACTTTGGGGTGAGTGGAGAGAAGGGATTGTTGACTATCTGCTCCCAAAACCAGCAGATGGGCCACCCTATAATTCAATTCAGAATGAATAGTATTCCTTGCACACAAGAATTTATGCATCAACTGAAAGTGCCTATAAATCAATGGAGTGATGTAAATCAATTCAAAGTGAAAAAAGGAAAACTGATTAAATAGGAAAACCAAAAGATGAGAGACTTGCATACTTCACCCCCAAAAGTGTTAGCATGCATCATAACTAACTATACTCTTAGCATAGCATGTCAGTCAGCAATTGAAGGAGATAGTTTTCCAGTTCTTCTAATTCATATGATGGTTAGTAAAGAGGCAGTCCTCCCAGAAAAGTATTTAATTTCACAAGATTTGCTCAAGTAGGGGATCGGTCATAACTCTCCGGCAGCTTCCAAATCCCCACACTCCCCCTAATTTGTTTTCCTTTGAGTATTAGATTTTAGCTGACTGCTTCTGTATATAAAACGATCTCTTACCGGTGACTAACTCTATTAACTTCAGTGTTCTAATGGAATGTAACATTGTCAGAAGAGATATATGGAGGGATCGGGGCACTGTGCCATAAAAGAACAAATCATACAAATATTATTTATCCACAAAATTAAAGTATGTTCTTATGACAGTAGGTCAAGAAGCAGCTTGGGTAAGTAAGGGAGACTGCCACTTCTCCAGCCAAAATCTCTGCAACTGTTGGTGCCCTTAAAAGGGATCAATAGTCAAAATTGAAAGAAGACAAATTATCTTAGTTTTCAAGCTGAAGAACTCCTATTTAAAATACCAAATATGACCATTTTCAGAAACCTTACAGACCCTTGATTATTCATCTAAGTTACAAATTAAACAATTTTAAATTCCACTTGGTGATACATTTTTATTTCATACTGAGCATACTCACTGAGGGCTATTTTCCTCCTGTGAGACAGTGTGGTTTTGCATTTCTTCAAATCAGAGTTAAGGTCACATCTAAAAATAAACACAGTAGTATTTATAAATGTATGCACTTACAGTTTTATGAAGACGTACACCATTTCAAAGTGGTATTTTATCAAATAATTGCATTTGTACTCCTAATTGTATCCCATTCCCTTATTATTAGAGAGCTGCATCTGTGCTTCCTAGTTGTGACATAGTTTTGCTGTGTGATAAACTTGGCAACAGATTTAGCAAAAGCATGTAAGTTTGACAGACAACTTACTTCCACACAAAATTAGCAAGGGCAACAGCCAATCATAACAGAAACAAAGAGTAACAAACTAACACTAAGGGGGACTGATTTCAAGTCAGCATTTGGTGAGTAGATGAGACAACAGGAAGAAAAATATGCTAAAATGTTTGCACAAAAGACTAGTACTATAAAAAGCTGTAAGTATATAACTGGCAGAATGTAAGTAGTGGGTTTTTATTTTTTTCCTAGTACTCTTGCTTTTCTATAGCTAAGTCTGGAGTCAAACCCACAACTTCTACAATACTTTGTAATGGCTGGCAACAAGCATCGCGAAAAGAAAGAGAAAAGAAGTTATTTATAAATACATTATGGGATAACAGTAGGTTTGTATTTGTTAGTGGTTCAGTTTCTACAAAGTAAATATAAGGCCCTAAAAAGCAGAAGATAGAACTAAATAACTCCAAACTCAAAGGAGTATGAAAATCCCACCATACTTAAACATCTTGCGAAGGGCACACTATGATGAAAGTGGCCTGGGAGAACCTCACTCTCAATTTTTTGCTTTTACTAGCGTCCAAGCAGGCCATGTTTATGCTACAAATTGTGATTGATGCAAACTGTGGTTACGTCAGCATACAGCTGCTGAAGTGTGTATAATTGCTCGGAGGTGTGGATATTTGGATGTGCGCCACAGGTAACCCCAGTGTGCCAAGCGCAGCTGTCTGGCAAAATGCCTTTTGGAAATTTTTGCAATATGGGATACAAATGACTTACCTAAGGACCTCTGGGAACTAGGGGTCAAGTTCCCAGCATGCAATTTTCTCCATCTCATCATCCCATCCATATCCCATAATTTTTGCACCTTTTTAAAAAAAAACCACAAACCCACATGGCACTTTTTGGTCTCTGTCATCTCCGACAGAAGCATAGAGCTTTGCACTATTCTCATGAACATTCAAATACAGGACAAGCGATTCATCTGTATTTACAGACCTGCAGGAAATACCGCAACAACTGGGGACGTGAGGATTTCTTTGAGGACAGATTGCTGAGGAACACAGGAAAAAGCAATTCAAGGTTGTTGGTGGCATTCACGGAGCAGCTGCAGATGGTGGAGCACCACTTCAGGGCCCGAGAAACAAGCACTGAGTGGTGGGATCGCATCATCATGCAGGTTTGGGAAGATGAGCAGTGGCTGCAGAACTTTCAGACGTGAAAGGCCACATTTCTGGATCTGTGTGCCAAGCTTGCCCCAGCCCCTCAGTGCGTGGACACCAGAATGAGAGCTGCACTGACTGTGCAAAAACAAGTGACACTCGCACTGTGGAAGCAATGCCAGATTGCTACACGTCAGTGGGAAATTATTTTGAAACTGGAAAATCCAGTGGGGGCCGCTGCCATACAAGCATGTAGAGCCATTAATGGTCTCCTGCTACGCAGGACTGTGCCTCTTGGCAATGTGTAAGACACAGCAGATAGATTTGCAGCAATAAGGTTTCCAAACTGCGGTGGGGCGACACACAGCACATATATACCTATTTTGGCATCAGCCATCTTGCCACAGGGTGCATCAATAGAAAGGGCTACTTTTCTATGGTTATGCAAGCACTGGTGAATCTCCAGGGATGCATCACCAGTATCAATGTAGGCTGCTCAGGGAAGGTGCATGGATACTTACATGTTTAAGAACACAGGACTGTTCAGAAAGCTGCAAGCGGGAATATTCTTTCCCGACCGACAATATAGAAATGCCAATAGTGATTCTGAGGGACCCAGCCTACCCCTTGTTCCCCTGGCTCATGAAGCCATACATCAGCCACCTCAACAGCACCAAGGAAAGAGTCAACTACCAGCTCAACCGGTGCAGAATGATTGGTGAATGTGCTTTTGGTAGACTGAAGGGACACTATTGGTGCTTACTCACTAGACTGGATCTCAGCAAGAAACATATCCCCATGGTTATAGCTGCTTGTTGTGTCCTGCATAATATCTGTGAGGCAAAAGGGGGAAAAGCTGCTGCCAGGCTGGAGGTGGAGCAGTTGTCTGCTAACTTTCAACAGCCAGACACAAGCGCGATTACAAGAGCCTAACATGGAGCTGCACAGCTGAGGGAGGCTTTGAAGCACTTTAACAGTCAGCCACTGTAGTGTTCTGTGCTGAACTGTTCTCTGGACTTGGAGATTTGGGTGCTGCTGAGAACTGTGTCATGCTTGCTGTACATTTATAAATATGACTGGGTGTTTTCCTGAAGCTATGAATTATATGGTGCTTGGTGTGAACTTGCATGTACTGTGCGCTATTTCTATGCCATTGCACATGCTCAGACCACAGAGCCACATACCAGGATTGGGGGAGGGGCAGTGGCAGTGGAGGAATCTATCACTGACTTACATGTATGAAGAAAACAAAAGAGAATCTCATAATCATTGACAGTCTATCACTGAGGCCTGGATCCTTACAAGTGGGTGCAACAGCTGTGTCCAGCCAAATCAGTGCAGATCACCACATTCCTATCAAAATACTACATTCCAAGTGCATTTGTGGACCAACCAAGAAAGGACAAAATACTTCTGAAAAATGGCCAGGGGTTGTGACCATGTAAGGAATTTATCATCATTTCCATGAAGAAGTTGTGGCTGGTGGAGGTCTTGGTGAAGACTGAACTACCATCGTTTTAATAACTGTCGGGACTTCATAAATGCTTCCATTACCACACTGCCAGATCAGACTAGAGAAGCTGCTACTGTCCAACGTGCTTTGGCGAATCAGAAAAGTAACTCCAGCTAACTGGCTCTCTCAGATCACTTCCTAGGAAGAACACTTCCATGATCAGAGACCATTTCGCTAATTTGCAATGAACCAATGAAAACCAACGTCCAAGAAGCTTGTTAAAGTAAGCATTCAGACCCACACTTTGACTACCTGTGGGGCAGTGGGCACAAGCGCCCGTTCTGTGATTTTAAGCCAACTGAGAGTAACTCTCCACCATGAAAATTCTCACCCACCAATTGTGGCCAGGTTCCAGCCTTTTTGCACAACCTGAGCAGCACACAGAGGCTGTATCCTAACTGAGACATTGGTCCTTTGTCTATTATCAAGGGAACCCCCCATCTACTGTTAATTAGCTCAACGATCCCCTCTTTGAAAAGAGTTTTGATTACCATGAACCAAAAAGGTCATCCCAATAGTGCCCAACCAGGTACCAATCACTCTCACTCTTTAAAACTCACCCAGGGATTATGCTAAAATTGAGTGCCTGCAGGTGGCAAGAAGCCACCAGCTGGAGGGCAGGAAGTGCATTAAAGCAAATGAATACAAATACATTCATGCAGTGTGGAAATCCCCCAATACATCCTTTCACTGACATTTCGACTAAGTGCCGTGTAAACTACAGGAAGTGGGTTTCTTCCTTTTCCCACACCCTTCCCCACCCACTTAGATATGATCTATCATCACACTGTTTTTCTTCTTGATCATCCTGCAAAAGTTATTAGAAGCTTTAAAAAACTCAGTTAATCTAGAAACTAATTTTAACCTCACGGTGATATTTGGGAGCACTTAACTGGAAACTGCAATGTAGGCCATTTAATTAGTCAGCTCCTTGTGTAAATGAAGACAATTTGTATATATTCACAACTAAAAAATAAGCAGCAGACTCACTTTTTTAAATTTAATTTACTCATGATCAAAATATTCCCATTTCTTTAGATCTATCTCCATTAATACAAAATATGTACGCCTACATCTGAAAGCAAGTATTAATTACAGAAATAAATAGCCCGTTAAGCAGAGAGATCTGTATACAATAGCTAGAAAGAACAAAAAGCATGGTTATGTTCTGTTTTGTAGAATTTCTATACAGCTTCATCAACTAGAGGAGAGAACAAAGCCATTGAAACCATAAGCCTTGCTATAATACAGTTTGAAATTCAACAACCAATCGTTTTACCAAAAAAAGAAAACAACAAGTTCGTTTTTCAGCTTACAAATGTATCTATCATTTAAATGAATTTTTACCCTCTTCCCATGAAATATGGAGACTACATTCTGATGCAGTTTCTGGTTCATGGAATGATTTCTCTATGTTTTACAACTCTTGGCTACAGGGCTATATAGGACCTCTTTGGAAATCTACAGTTGTATAGAACTTGAACGTGTATCATGCAAGAAAGAGATGAAAGACGGCCCACTTTCTCCAGGGTGTAGGCTGCTACAAGCACAGCAGGCTATGCTCAAGTCTCTCTACTGGCTCCCAGTCACTTTCAGATGCCAGTCTCAGGCCTTGGTCCCAATCTTCAAAGCAATTCATGGACCAAGACCCAGCTACATTAAAGACCAAATTTTGATCTATGAATTGCAAAGACACTTGCGCTCTTGTGGGCCAAAGCACAGCACATGAAGCCCAGGACAAACGGCACGAGAGCTGGTAACAAAACATTCTCGGTTGAGGGGATCCAGCTTATGAACAAACTTTTAGAGCAGCAGTTCTCAACCCACTGCCTGCGGGACGCATGCGGCCCAATTAGCACACAGCTGTGGCCCACAATGATAAACAGGTTGAGAACCACTGTTTTAGAGTCTGACTGACTTTAGGAAACACTTGAAAATGTTCCTCTTCAAAAAGCCTTTCCGCCAGAGTAAGATTGACATTCAACACTGACATCCCCTGCTACCCAAGCACCCTCACAATAAAAGAGCCTGTAAAACAAACTGACAAACCAATCAACCAAAACAAACCACAAGCAGAGTTATTCCTCCATAAAAGGGAGGCAGGCCATATGATCCATGAAGTCCACTAAGGATTTCATTATTGTTATTGATTTTATGTGGAAGGCACTCAAATTGCCACCCATTTCTGGGCAAACAGATAATGTGAATGAGATGTGGGGAGACAGGAGAAAATGCAGAGAAAAAGCACTGAAATGAATAAAAATACATTTGTAAATCAGAAATTTGACACTCGTTTTGTTGGAATGCAAGTGTGACTTACAGCAAAATCAATACATCTAACCATAAAGATTCCTTTTAACCACCCCATATACTAATGTACTGTATTTATTAAAGCCATTTTATTCTGATCACAAAATAATCCAACAATCACAGAACCAGTTATGTGTTGATACTATTCTCTTAATTTTGCATGTATGTTTAGTGCATTATATCCAGGTTCTGCCTTGTCTTGCTAGCATACAGTAGGCCATGACTCTGCAATGGGACCCTGCACTAGGGATATGAGAAAGTAAACCCCAAGGTTTAGTCTGATATTGAGGTTTCCTGAATCGGGACAGACTGCTGAATCAGGACATAGGTTTGTTGGAATGTCTCACTAATTTTGTCCATTTTACATGGCACTTCTGTGTCTTGCAATGATTCAACATTTATTTTTAAATGTCTAAAAAATGAACACACATAAATATGCCGGAGGACAAGCTTAAAATATGTGATTTCTTTGAGTTTCATCCTACTGTAACTAACTGACCCAGCAAATGAAGCAATTAATTGGTAAAAAATTAATGATAAACAAAGGAGCTATATTCCACAGCTGTTATTATTGGGATTTATGCAGTGCAATTTATGGCACTAATATATAAATGCAATTTTTTCCAACAACTTTCAATTGGTACTTAAGTTTGATCTGTCTTCAATAACCGCCCCCCCTCCCCATATATATATATATATATATACATACACCGCTACCTCAATATAACGCCACCCGATATAACACAAATTTGGATAGAACGCGGTAAAGCAGTGCTCCGGGGGGGCAGGGCTGCGCACTCCGGTGGATCAAAGCAAGTTCAATATAACACGGTTTCACCTATAACGCGGTAAGATTTTTTGGCTCCCAAGGACAGCGTTATATCGAGGCAGAGGTGTATAACATAATGAAATAAATGTTTGTTATACATAGCATAAAATATATGCACTGCTGAAACAATATTCTTAGGTTAACCATTTAAGAACAATTTATAAGTACCAGAATATTAATATCATAGTACTTAGGGTAAGAAAAATATTTTGCTACAAATATTTCATATATGATGCAGGCACTGAGTGCAGTAGTACCTAATATCGTCACTGATCTAGGATTATGTTGATGTCTTTCTAGTGAAATAACTGTTTTGGCTCCAGAGGTCTATTACCCTTTTGTTGCCTTCATTGATAATTTCTGGTACATTAACAGATTGTAATGCGTTGAGATATAAAAGAGCTGGAATTGCAAACTAAGTATTTCATTAATTTCATAGTATATTTGGCTGTAAAAACTGTTCAGGTGGCATTCAAACAGTATGTATGGAGTCCTAATTTGGATGACATTGTTCAAGGTTTGGTAAACTCATACTGGCTATTCACAGTTCTGGCCAGAGTTCAGGGGACTGTGCCAACTGCCACCTGAGGGTTTGTTTGTTTCTTTGCTACAATGCCAGCCTCCCACCACAAGAAGGCACAATGCAGACCAGCTAGGCAAATAGCTGGGGACGTCCACAAAGTTCTGTTGACTCCTCTCCTCTTACGTGCTGCAGGTGGTGTCTGCATGCAGAGAGGCAGGGGGCTCACAGACAGAAAGGAGGGGGACAGAGCATTTACCCTCCACTGAGATTGTGTGACCAGGAAGGGGAAGTACATCCCTCTCACCAGTTTACCCTTCCAGGATCTTGTTGCGGGGCTAGGGGAGAGAGGCCACTGGAGGAAAGAAGAAGGGGACTGACCCCACCCCCCTCCCCGACATAACGTAAGGAGATAATGCCCCATAAAGTTGCAAGTGGGGAATGGGATCAGGCCTGCTTTTCTCCCTGAATACTCTAGAGGGGGCTAGAAAGCCAGTGGGTCTCCAGAGAAGCACCAGGAATTTCTGGCCTATCCAATAAACTAGCCTGGGAAAAATACTCCTGACCAGAGAAGTCTGGGACAAATAGAAGTGCTATCTGGGCAAGTGACAGCACCAGGTTTCCTGACTGCCAGACCAAGACACAAGGGAAGCCGGATGCAAGCTGAATGACCTCAGGCACAGCAGCAAAGGGAAGGTGGGCTGGAAGGGACTGAAGGGGAGTGAAGTGAAGAGAACTGAGTTTTCCCTCAACAAATGTGAGAAGGGACTGAGGCTGCAGAGCTATTGGTCTGAGCTCATTACCTGTAAGCCACAAGTAATGCCTTGGGAGCAGGGCCAGGTATACTGCTGAGCATACCTGAGGCCAAGCTTCAGTTTGTATATATTCAATAGTGTGCTGATCAGAGGTCTATGGGAATGGGAAACATGGAAGAAACTTGGGGTCTGAACTTTTCTGTTATAATCAGGGAGTTCAAAGAGTCCTCTGCCATAAAAGCAAATATTTTCATTTTCTAGCCAAGCCAGTATAGCCACGTAGCAGTTTTCAGAGCACTACAAACCCCCCCACTACAGGTCATCATCAGATATAGAACCCAAGACCTCAAGCACCAAAAATACAGCCCTCAACTATTTGAGCTAAACTAATAACTCCATTAGCAAGCACTAGTCATAGGCTCTTATCCTCTATGACATGTGAACCATCCACTAGAACGGAATATGACACAATTTAGCCAATGTGTTACACAAAATTAGCTGCCCTAGCCACTGCTGCAAGACAAGAATATAATTTGGAGAGAGAAAATAAAAACTAGAGGCCACAGCTAGATAGTTCACAGGCAACTATATTTTTGCCAGAAAGATAAACAGCAATGTAATTTGCAACCCAAGCCAGCATAGGTTTTATTTTGAAATAAACTACAATTTGGTTACGTGCTGCTGCAAAACACAATTTATTTCAGAAGTGAAAAGACTCCTTGCTATAACATCATTACAGCCATTGGCAATTGCAAACTTCTACTGCCACTGCCAGGTAGCCCCAAACTTGTACCGCCGCTTGTGCAGGGAAAGCCCCTGGCAGGCCGGGCCGGTTTGTTTACCTGCCGCGTCTGCAGGTTCGGCCGATCGCAGCTCCCAGTGGCCGCAGTTCGCTGCTCCAGGCCAATGGGAGCTGCCGAATGTGGCGGCTAGCACATCCCTCGGCCCGCGTGGCTTCCAGCAGCTCCCATTGGCCTGAAGCAGCGAACCGCGGCCACTGGGAGCCGCGATCGGCCGAACCTGCAGACACGGCAGGTAAACAAACTGGCCCGGCCTGCCAGGGGCGTTCCCTGCACACGTGGCGGAACAAGTTTGGGAACCACTGTCCTAGATTAATCCTTGCCTTTAAAAACATCTGTAAGAAAAAGGTACATACACACAGACTTGGGTGATTTACAGATATTTTGAAAAAATATCAGACTACCCCAGTTTGGATTTTGGGTTTAGAAAAACCAGTAAAGGTTGAAGCAGCAGAGGGTAATGCCGAAGAAATGGGCTGAGTAAGTGAGAAGTACATGAAACACGAGTATACTAAAGGTATATTAGGCCTGGTCTACACTAGGCGTTTATGTCGAATTTAGCGCCGTTACATCGAATTAACCCTGCACCCGTCCACACCACGAAGCTATTTAGTTCGACATAGAGGTCTCTTAAATTCGACTTCTGTACTCCTCCCCAACGAGGGGAGTAGCGCTAAATTCGACATGGCCATGTCGAATTAGGCTAGGTGTGGATGGAAATCGACGCTAATAGCTCCGGGAGCTATCCCACAGTGCACCACTCTGTTGACGCTCTGGACAGCAGTCCGAGCTCGGATGCTCTGACCAGCCACACAGGAAAAGCCCCGGGAAAATTTGAATTCCTTTTCCTGTCTGGCCAGTTTGAATCTCATTTCCTGTTTGGACATCGTGGCGAGCTCAGCAGCACTGGCAACGATGCAGAGCTCTCCAGCAGAGATGGCCGTGCAATCTCAGAATAGAAAGAGGGCCCCAGCATGGACTGATCGGGAAGTCTTGGATCTCATCACTGTGTGGGGCGATGAGTCCGTGCTTTCCGAGCTGCGCTCCAAAAGACGGAATGCAAAGATCTACGAGAAGATCTCTAAAGCCATGGCAGAGAGAGGATACAGCCGGGATGCAACGCAGTGCCGCGTGAAAATCAAGGAGCTGAGACAAGGCTACCAGAAGACCAAAGTGGCAAATGGACGCTCCGGATCCCAGCCACAGACATCCCGTTTCTACGAGGCACTGCATTCCATCCTAGGTGCGGCCGCCACCACTGACCGTGGACTCTGAGGATGGGATATTGTCAACGGCCGGTTCCTCGGACATGTTAGCGGACGGGGAAGATGAGGAAGGAGATGAGGAGGACGAGGCAGTTGACAGCGCTTACAACGCTGATTTCCCCGACAGCCAGGATCTCTTCATCACCCTTACAGAGATCCCCTACCAACCGTCCCCAGCCGTTAACCCGGACACAGAATCAGGGGAAGGATCATCCAGTAAGTGTTTTAAACATCTAAACATTTATTTTTAACAGAACAGGAATATTAACAATAACAACAATGGGTTTCTCACGATTAGTGTGCCCTAGGCGCTTAACGTTTCAGTCCTGGGCAGTGCAACTATTGAAAAAAAATCTAACAATGTCCGGTTTTGCATGATTGTTCTGCCCAAGCCGCTCTACTGTTTAGTCCCTGCCAGTGCAGCTACAGTAAAATGCGGTCTATATGTCCAGGGATAGAGCTGAAATCCTCAATGGACATCTCCACAAAGCTCTCCTGGAGGTAATTGGAAAGCCTTTGCATCAGGTTCCTGGGGAGAGCGGCCTTATTGGGTCCTCCGTAATAGCAGACATTTCCGCGCCAGGAGACAAGCAAGTACTCCGGGATCATTGCCCTGCAGAGCATGGCGGCATACGGCCCTGGTCTTTGCATGCTTTCCCGAAGCATTCTTTGTTTTTCCGTGTCTGAGATCCTCATCAGGGTGATGTCGCTCATGGTGACCTGCTTTGAATTAGGTAGGGGAATGTTAGTATTGGGACTGCTTGCCCGTTCCTTTACAGAACTGTAACCGGCGGTTTACAGCCACGCGGTGGAGGCGGGAGAGGGGCAGCATACAGGGATTTTTCCCTGGGACAGCCGCGAGGGGGTGGGACAGGGGCAGAGCTCATGCTTGCCGGATTGCTGGCAGCAGGGACTGGCATTGCTTTCAATGTGAAAGGAGGCCAGTGCAACTATTAAAGTTTTAAGCAGCCACAAGTCTACGGCTTACCATGTCGGCCTGCTACACAAATTCCGGTGTCCTGCCCCGCTTCTCTGATCTGCACTGCAAGACCCCAGGCACTGAATGCGAAGGCCGAAAATTCGACCTTGTCCTGAGTGCGCATGTGATAGGTGCTGTGCATGGTCTTCTTTACAGAGAAAGACTATGTTCTTTGTTCACAACTAAATTTATCTTTCTGAGGAATTCACTCCCTTTTTCCCATTCCCACAGCTGCGACTGTCTCCCAACCCAGCCTGGCATCACACTCCCAGAGGCTAGCACAGATTAGGCGTAGGAAGAAGAGGACATGGAAGGACACGTTCTCGGAACTTATGGGCTGCTCCCGAGCCCAGGCAGCACAGCAGACCCAGTGGAGGGAGAACTTGTCCCAAATGCACCGTTCACACATGGAACGGGAGGAGAGGTGGCGGCAGGAAGACCAGCAGGCGACTCAAACGCTGCTTGGACTAATGAGGGAGCAAACGGACACGCTCCGGCGCCTTGTGGATGTTCTGCAGGACCGGAGGCAGGAGGACAGAGCCCCGCTGCAGTGTATCTCTAACCGCCCTCCCCCGCCACCAAGTCCCATACCCCCCTCGCCCAAAGTCCAAAGAAGGACGGGCGGCAGAGTCCGTGAAAACTCTCACTCCACCCCTGCAGACTGCTCTACTACTAGAAGGCTCTCATTCCCCAAAATTTGACAAGTCCTTTCCTTCCCGCCTCACCCAAGCCCCCGTCCCAGTTTCACCCCCCAGTTTCATGTGTAGTTGATAATAAAAAATACGTTTCTGTTAATTACTGTTTCCATCATGTTCTTTAGAGGAGAGTCTGTCTGAAGGGGGGGAAGGGGGTTGGTAATTGGACAGGACAGTCACCTTTAGCAGGGTACAGAGGCGGGGGCAGGTTCAGCAGCAGGGCACACACACATTGCAGTCACTAGTTACCCTGGTCAGTCTGGGAGGTGGTTTTAGTGTTCTGTGGGGGGTGGGGGGTGCTCTGTGACTTTGTGGCGGGGGAGGGCAGTTACAGATCTTATGCGGCGGTCCTTATCCTGGATCACAGAGCCACGCAGCAGGGGATCTGTAACCGTCCTCCCCCTGCCACAAAGTCACATAGCCCCCCCCACACAGAGTCCCGAACAGGAGGGGTGGCAGGCTCCGTTGAAACCACCAGTCCACCACCGCGGAGCCTGTCATTCCTGGAGTTTGGAAGCGTCATTTGCATCACTACACTACACCCGCTCCCCACCACAGTCTGCGTCCCAGGTTCAACACTTTCCCACGAAAACAGTAATAAAGAAAACGGTGTTCATTAACAAAATTCAAGTGATTTTATTTTTAAACGTGTGTTGGAAGGGGGGGAACGGGGTATTTAACTGGAGAGGATACTGAACATTTAGTGGGTAAAGAAACGGGGGCAGGTTCAGCTTCTCTGTACACAAACTGAAAATTCACTGGTGACCCTGCTCAGTCTGGAAACTGTCTTTCAAAGCCTCCCGGATGCACAGTGCGTCCCGCTGGGCTCTTCTAATCTCCCGGCTGTCTGGCTGGGAGTAATCTGCAGCCAGGCGATTTGCCTCAACCTCCCACCCCGCCCTAAAGGTCTCCCCCTTGCTCTCACAGAGATTGTGGAGCACACAGCAAGCTGCAATAACAATGGGGATATTGGTTTCGCTGAGATCACAGCGAGTCAGTAAGCTTCTCCATCTCCCCTTGAGACGGCCAAAAGCACACTCCACCACCATTCTGCACTTGCTCAGCCGGTAGTTGAACAGTTCTTTTTCTGTGTCCAGGGCGCCAGTATAGGGCTTCATGAGCCAGGGCATTAGCGGGTATGCTGGGTCCCCGAGGATCACTGTAGGCATCTCCACATCCCCAAGACTTATTTTGTGGTCCGGGAAGTAAATACCTTCCTGCAGCCGTCTAAACAGACCAGAGTTCCTGAACACGCGAGCGTCATGAACCTTGCCCGGCCATCCAACGTTTATGTTAGTAAAACGTCCCCTATGGTCCACCAGTGCTTGCAGCACCATTGAAAAGTAGCCCTTTCGGTTGATGTACTGGCTGGCCTGGTGGTCCGGTCCCAGGATAGGGATGTGAGTTCCATCTATAGCCCCACCGCAGTTTGGGAATCCCATCGCGGCGAAGCCATCTATGATGGCCTGCGCGTTTCCCAGGGTCACTACCTTTGAGAGCAGTACCTCAACGATTGCGTTGGCCACTTGCATCACAACAACCCCCACGGTAGATTTGCCCACGCCAAAGTGGTTCGCGACTGACCGGTAGCTGTCTGGCATTGCAAGCTTCCAGAGGGCTATGGCCACTCGCTTCTGGACAGTCAGGGCTGCTCGCATCCGGGTGTCATTGCACTTCGGGGCAGGGGACAGCAACTCACAAAGTTCCATGAAAGTCCCCTTCCGCATGCGAAAGTTTCGCAGCCACTGGGATTCATCCCAGACCTGCAGCACTATGCGGTCCCACCAGTCCGTGCTTGTTTCCTGGGCCCAGAATCGCCGTTCCACAACATCCACATGCCCCATTGCCACCGTGATGTCCTCGGCGCTGGGTCCCGTGCTTTCTGACAGGTCTGTGCTACTCTCAGACTTCAGGCCCTCACCGCGGTGCCGTAGCCTCCTCGCCTGATTTATCTGCATCTGCCTCTGGGAAAGGTGGATGATAAGCTGCGAGACGTTGACAACGGCCACAACTGCAGCGATGGTCGCAGCGGGCTCCATGCTCGCAGTGCTGTGGCGTCCACGCTGTCACTGACCAGAAAAGTGCGCGAACTGATTTCCCGCCGGCGCTTTCAGGGAGGGAGGGCGGGAGTGACGGTTGGATGACGAGAGTTACCCAAAACCACCCTCGACACATTTTTTTCCCCCAGAAGGCATTGGGGGCTCGACCCAGAATTCCAATGGGCAGCGGGGACTGCGGGAACTGTGGGATAGCTGCCCACAGTGCACTGCTTCCAATGTCGACGCTTGCCCCGTTAGTGTGGACTCACAAAGTCGAATTACTGTCCTTAGTGTGGACACACACGTTCGACTTTGCAATACCGATTCCACATATTCGATTTAAGTAAAATCGAACTACTCTCGTAGTGTAGACATACCCTGAGGAATTAAAACTGCATATACTTGAAGAAATGGGAGCTCTCAAGATGGAATCAGACCAAACATCAGCAAAACATTTTATATGCTTGGTTTAAATAGTTCTCCAATATAACTGAGTCTGGAATTCACATACTGATATTTCCTGTATGAATATTGTTTTCTCCCCGGTCTTCCCATATGGAATTTTCCCCCCTCCCCACATGGAAGTTCTCAGAATAAATTGTAAGATTTGGATTTGGCCAACATAAAGAACTATAGCTATTTGCTAAGGTGTGATTACACAAGGCATCTATTGTAGAAAATAAATTTATTGTAGCAGGTATTAAGGTGCTTTCCATATAAAATAATGGTGCAAGATTACATTAGATAAGAAAGCTTGCAAGGGATAGCAAGAGTCCTTTGAACTAATACCCAGAGTTTGCTGTGTGAAATCAAAGACATATCTGAAACCTGTGTGGTATTTCTCTATTTAGAAAGTTTATTCCTCCTTATTCTTTGAGATACTGCAGATTAGAGTGGTTTATTCAAGAGGAGGGGAAGTGATTTAGTGCATCTGTGTGGATTATATTATTTGCCTAGAGCAGGGGTGGCCAACCTGAGCCTGAGCAGGAGGCAGAATTTACCAATCTACAGTAATTCCGCACTTAAAGTTGTCCCGGTTAATGTTGTTTCATTGTTATGTTGCTGATCAATTAGAGAACATGCTCGTTTAAAGTTGCGCAATGCTCCCTTATAACATTGTTTGGCAGCCGCCTGCTTTGTCCACTGCTTGCAAAAAGAGCAGCCCATTGGAGCTAGCTGGTGGGGGCTTGGAACCAGTGTGGATCGGCAGCCCCCCTATCAGCCGCCCAGCAGGCTATCAATTGCCTGGCAGTTCAGGTGTCCCTCCCCCACTGCCGTGTGCTGTTCCAGCCCTCTGCCTTGGAGCTGCTCCCAGGAGCCTCCTGCTTGCTGTGCAAGGGGTGGGGGAAGAGGGGTGCTGATGTCATGGTGTCCCCCTTCCCCCGCTCCTTTACCCCATTTCCATAGGGGACGACGACACACGACAGGTCTCAGGACAGAGGGAGCTTGCTGTCTCAACTTGCTGGTCTTCTTAAGAAGGCAATGTACTTAGACTGGGGTCAGCGTATTTAAAGGGGCAATGCACGTTTCTCTCTCACACACATGGTGTGTGTCTCTGTCTCTCTCTGCCATGCTGTCTCCCCTCCCTCCATTTGTGCTGCCTTGTAGAGTGTGAGGCTACATTAACAACAATGCATTAACCCTTGAGGGCTCAGCCGAGTGCTAGTTCATCATTTAGCAGTAAGGCATTCCCTGGGAAATATCCCACCCTCTTCCACCCTCTGATTTCACCACCTCAACCAAGCTTCACAATCATCATTGCTGTGTACAGTATTAAATTGTTTGTTTAAAACTTATACTGTGTATAGGTGTATGTGTATATATAAAAATTAGTCTTTTGTCTGGCGAAAAAATTTCCCTGGAACCTAACCCCCCCCCATTTACATTAATTCTTATGGGGAAACTGGATTCGCTTAACATCGTTTCGCTTAAAGTAGCATTTTTCAGGAACATAACTACAACATTAAGCGAGGAGTTATTGTACATTGCCAAAGAGCCACAATAATACATCAGCAGCCCCCATCAGCTCCCCCCCAGCACCTCATAAAATCATAGAATATCAGGGTTGGAAGGGACCTCAGGAGGTTATCTAGTCCAACCCCTGCTCAAAGCAGGACCAATCCCCAACTAAATCATCCCAGCCAGGGCTTTGTCAAGCCTGACCTTAAAAACCTCTAAGGAAGGAGATTCCACCACCTCCCTAGGTAACCCATTGCAGTGCTTCACCACCCTCCTAGTGAAAAAGTTTTTTCTAATATCCAACCTAAAGCTCCCCCACTGCAACTTGAGACCATTACTCCTTGTTCTGTCATCTGGTACCACTGAGAACAGTCTAGATCCATCCTCTTTGGAACCCCCTTTCAGGTAGTTGAAAGCAGCTATCAAATCCCCCCTCATTCTTCTCTTGTGCAGACTAAATAATCCCAGTTCCCTCAGTCTCTCCTCATAAATCATGTGCTCCAGCCCCCTAATCATTTTTGTTGCCCTCCGCTGGACTCTTTCCAATTTTTCCACATCCTTCTTGTAGTGTGGGGCCCAAAACTGGACACAGTACTCCAGATGAGGCCTCACCAATGCCGAATAGAGGGGAATGATCATGTCCCTTGATCTGCTGGCAATGCTCCTACTAATGCAGCCCAAAATGCCATTAGCCTTCTTGGCAACAAGGGCACACTGTTGACTCATATCCAGCTTCTCATCCACTGTAACCCCTAGGTCCTTTTCTGCAGAACTGCTGCCTAGCCACTCGGTCCCTAGTCTGTAGCAGCTCCTGCCCGCCGGCAGCCCTGCCAATCAGCACCTCCCCCTCCCTCCCTGTGCCTCCTGCCCGCTGCAATCAGCTGTTTCACAGTGTACAGGAGGCTCTGGGATGGAGGGGGGAAGAGCAAGGGTGAAGCAGGGGAGGGGGAAGGAAGGGGCGGGGGCCTTGGGGAAAGGGGTGGAGTGGGGGCAGGGCCTGGGATTGAGCAGTGGAAAGCTGGCACCTGTAGTTCCAGCCCCGGAGTCAGCACCTATGCCAGGAGCCACATATTAACTTCTGAAGAGCCACATGTGGCTCCGGAGCCACAGGTTGGCCACCCCTGGCCGAGAGCACTAATTCGTTTAAGGGCCAGACAGATAAACAGTTCAGTCAAAAGTCCAGAGAGAAAAATTAACAGTCCTATACATAAGGGCTGCAGCTTCCAAACTTCTTGAGTCCAGGACCTCTCTCCCACTGTTTTCCAAAATCCACCCCTCCATACCCACACTCCATCCTAAAAAACGCTAGC
The DNA here is from genome assembly GCF_028017835.1 of Emys orbicularis. Classification (NCBI taxonomy): domain Eukaryota; kingdom Metazoa; phylum Chordata; order Testudines; family Emydidae; genus Emys; species Emys orbicularis. The sequence continues at coordinate 247,948,573 of NC_088683.1, forward strand.
CAAGTCGCTGCCAGAGGCGCAATGGCCACACCGCTATATTTAGCATGCTAGTTCGGTCCCCAGTAGCAGTCACTGGGGCTAAGGTAGGCTCCCTGCCTTCCCTGGCTCCACGTGGCTCCTGGAAGTGGCCGCCATGTCTGGTGGAGGGACGATCCCTAGGTGGAGGGACGATCAGGGAGGCTCCGCGCGCTGCTCCCGCACCGAGTGCCAGCTCCGCAGCTCCCATTGGCCATAAACCGTGACCAATGAGATCTGTGGGGGCGTTGCCTGCAGATGTGGATAGCACGCACCATGCAGAGCCACCTGGCCACCCCTGCGCCTAGGAGCTGGACATGGCAACCACTTCTGGGAGCCGCGTGGAGCCAGGGCAGGCAGGGAACCTGCCTTAGCCCCAGTGCACCACTGACTGGGAACCGCCTGAGGTAAGCGCCGCCCTGTTGGAGCCCGAACCACCTCCCACACCCCAACCCCCTACCCCAGCCCTGAGTCCCCTCCTGCACCCAAACTCCCTCCTGGAGCCTGGACCCCACACCCTCTCCCGCACCCCAACCTCTTGCCCCAGCCCAGTGAGGATGGAGGAGAGTGAGCGACAGAGGGAGGGGGAGGGCCTCTGAGAAGAGGGGGCAGGGCAGGGCCTCGACAAAGGTGTGGGGCAAGGGTGTTTGGTTTTGTGAGATTAGAAAGTTGGCAACCCTAACCCCTAAATTAAAGAATGATAGCCACAGACTGCACTTTAAGATCCAGCCTCTGATCATTGTGAGACGTTCTATGCTACTAGCATAATATATTTGCTTACACTAAAACATGAAGTGATCCCCCCCACACACCACCACCACATAACCAAATCACACACACTTTTGGCAAATGAGATGTTATTCCAAATATCGTAAACCCATAACATTTTATTTTATGTTATTTCCTGTTTAAAAGGGATTAAACAACCTTGTGGAGAAGATACATTCTTTAAATGGTTGATTGGTTGGAGTGTTTGATTTTTTTCTAAAAGAAAGACAGACACCCACTTCTATGAAGAGTAATCTATAAAGTGATAGAACTGTCTAGAAACCTGACTAAATTAGCATGATTCAATTCCTATAATAGCAGGTCTTCTTAAATGTTATATGAGTCACATAGCTAGCACTGTAGCTAAGGTTGCAAAATAGTTTCAGTTATAACCTATTTTCATATGAACAACACTTTCCTTCCAAAACATTTACCTTTCACTCTGAAATTTTCCATGTTTGGTATCTATCAAAAGGTGAATTTGTTTTTGGAAAGCATGAGCAAAGTCCCTTCTGGGGATTTTGAGTTTTGTGAGGGAAAGTATGCTTTTTCAACCAAGAAAATTGAAAACAACTGTAATGTGAAACTGGGCAATGTAAATGGTGCTTAATGAAGTTCACGTCTGTGACCAAACATTAAAATAAAGATAGATTTGATAATGGTGATATCAGTGAAAAAAATCATTGCTGAGAACGCTCAGCTGGCATCTGCTAAGATTTTTTTTAAAGCAGAGGCTAATGAAGTCCTCTCCAATCCATGGTATCACAGTACCTCAGTTTTGACACCCACCCACCCATGTTAAAAGGTCATGAACCACACCCCCAAAAATCATGAGTCTGGCTCAAAAATCTTAAATTAAAAAGAACTAATCTTGTTTTTTCATCTGTCTCCTGATCTGAACTTCTTCCATACACTCCCAGTTGTGCGTGTGTGAGAGAGAAAGAGACACAATGAGAGTGCTAACTCTTGCAAATTTATAGTTAATAAGGTGTTGGCACATGCAGCAGGAGCTCTTACCAGAACCCTGTTTTTCCACCTTTTTAGATTCAGGACTCATTTGTAAACCTTGATGGCCTGTTGCAACCCAGAGATCCACCTGGACGTGCCCCCAGACTTGATTCCCCCTCCCCCCGCCCCGCAGAGGTCCATTGAAAGGGAGGGCTCCAAACCAATATTTCACATACCCCTGACAGATGTTTCTTGTAGGGGGGCTTCCCCAGCTGTTAACTGGAGGGAGAGAGGGAGGGGTGAAGAGCCGAGATAATCCCCAAAAACACACAGCCCTCTCCATGGCTCATGGAGGGACAGAGGGCAAGGGATGAGGGGGATTTGGGAGCCTGGGAGTGAATCTGGGGGTGTAGTGAGGAAGGAATTGGGATTCTGGGGGAGATGGGGCAGGAATTCGGGGAAGATATGGGGCAGAGGGTTGGCGAGCCAACAACTCCCCAAAGGAGAGAGAGAGAGAGAGAGAGACACACACACACACACACACACACACACACACAGCCCGTGGGAGGCAGAGGGTAAAGGGGTGGAAGGATTTGAAATCCTGAGGTAAAATGAGGGGACTGGAGGAAGAGCTGGGAGGCAGCAGGGGCCAGGATGGGTGGTTTGACAGAGGGGGAGTCGCCTGGCTGATGGGAAGGGTACATGGGGGGGGTTCAGACTGGGGGTTTGGAAGACTGGGTGTTGTCTGGCTGTGGGGCATGGGGCAGTGCATCGTGTGTGGGGGGGGGAAATACTGGAGAACCTGAAACCAATTGCTCCCTCTCAGCTCCTGTCCCGTGGGGGTGGCTGGGCTCAGCTTCTCGCTCTGGGCATTGCAACCTCTGGGGACAGCCAGACCACATTTGTGAGAAGGGTTTTGAGACCTGGTGCATGGGATTGCAGTGCCATTCGCTCAAATTTGACTTGTCCGGCCTTCCCATAATCATGACAGAAAGGCCAGATCTGAGTGGTGCTGTGATCCCATGCAGTAGGTCACAATACCCAGAGTGGGGAGCTGAGCCCAGCCAGCCCCATGACCCTTTGACGCATTCTAGTGACCCAGTTTTGGGTGGCAACCCATGGGTTGAGAAACTCTGTACTAGAGGACTCAACTGAGCATGGGGCTGCTTTGTGCTAACCATTGTACAAACACATAGTAAGAGACAGTTCTTGCCCCAAAGAGCTTGCAGGCTAGTGCCAAATACAGTAGTGAGTGTGACATGGGAGCTGTTACTGAGATCCATGAAACTTCTCTTATATAGGGGCCATGAAAACATCCATTGGATGGGAACAACTTTTACTCTCTGCTGAGCTGGGCTGGATTCAAGCTGGTTGAAAGAGTTGAAAGGCTCTACAGCTCATCAGTAGGGCCCTACCAAATTCACAGCCATGAAAAACACATCACAGACCGTGAAATCTGGCCTTTCTCCATGAAATCTGATCTTTTGGGTGCTTTTACCCTATACTATACAGATTTAATGGGGAAGACCAGCGTTTCTCAAATTTGGGTCCTGACCCAAAAGGGAGTTGCAGGGCAGATCACAAGGTTATTTTAGGGCAGTCATGGTATTGCCACCCTTCCTTCTGCGCTGCCTTCAGAGCTGGGCAGCCGGAGAGCAGCACCTGTTGGCCGGGCGCCCAGCTCTCAAGGCAGCGCCCTGCCAGCAGCAGTGCAGAAGTAAGGGTGGCAATACCATACCATGCCATCCTTACTTCTGTGCTGCTGCCTTAGAGGTGGGTGGTCAGAGAGTGGCAGCTGCTGATCAACGGCCCAGCTTGGAAGGCAGCAATGCAGAAGTAAGGGTGGCAATACCATAACATGCCATCCTTACTTCTGTGCTGCTGCTGGTGGCGACTCTGCCTTCAGAGCTGGGTGCCTGGCCAGCAGCCGTTGCTCAGCTCTGAAGGCAGCAAACACCACTTCACTCCTAACACAGTCATGTTTAAAAATGTATTATCTGGGAGTGGTCAACTGTAGGGCCTACCTAAACAGCTTTAAAACACACCCTATTTCCCTAGCCTAGCCATGCTAAAATTTCACTCTGTTATAAGTGAGGACAGAGTTTGGCCCATGCTCCTTTGACTAATTTTTCCACATCCCAATCTGGTAGATTATAAACAGAGTACAATGTAGGAGTTAGCATTTTACTGCCTGCTATGTTTTTGTTCTGCACTCCTTCTGGGGCTCAAGCCATATGGGCCTGGCTGCTGGTATTTCTCAGGCACAGGATATTTTTAACTTTCACATTTAATCTTTTCCTTTTGGTTACTTTTAGGGAAAACAAGTTCAGGGACTTTGCTGGGGATTATGTTAGGGACTTTGATTCAAACTCTCCTACTTACTCCCTCTTCCTCATCTAGCCCTTTGACATTTCCAGTCACTATTTCTCTGGTTATGTCTGCACTGCATCTGGGTGTATGCTTTCCAAAGCGGCATACAGACACACGCTAGCTCTGCTTGTGCTAGCGTGCTAAAAGTAGCTGTGTGGCCTCAGCTGGTTGGGCTAGCCACATACCCGGGGGGTCAGGTGGGTTTGTACTCAAGTGGCTAACCCAAGCCACTGGGGCCATACTGCTAGTTTTAGCACACTAGCTTGAGCAGAGCTAGTGGGAGTCTCTCTACCCATTCTGGGAAGCATGCTCCCAGCAGCTGCGTAAATATCCCCATAGAGTTCTTTCTCCTCAGCAGCCCCTTCTGGAACAACATGCATCCTCACCCCATTTACTCTCCATCTGTTTTCAAATAGCTGAAACTATCTTTTTTCTCCCTTTCCCGTATATTTAAAATAAAAATGAAGGGAGGGTGATAGTTTTATTTAACTTTGCAACTATTATTTAATCCCATCAAAGCATCTGGGGATGAAATATATGGAAGGCACTATGCAAAAGAAATCTGAATTGTAATGCTCATGGCTCAGAAATAAACAGCTTTTCTTCATGAATACTGGAAAATTCCAGACTATAATTGTGTGGATTTCACAGTTGATTCACAAAGGAAACCCCAGGATGGAAAAGAAATTGAATAATACTGTGAGCGTGGATGGCAATTCAGAGCTAAAATTTCAACTTTCAAGTTACTACAAAGCATGACAGATACCAGAAACATTTATAAAAGACCAGTGCAACAGCACCTCAGATTTACTTTTCAATTATTATTTACCTGTTTTCGATTTATTGTCTACGATCTCACCCTTGACCTGGCAAACAATTCAACTTGTTGAATGACCTAAAACAGGGGTGGGCAAACTTTTTGGCCTGAGGGACACATAAGGGTTCCAAAAGTGTACGGAGGGCTGGTGTAGTGTATTAAATTGCTCCCTGTAGGAATGTGCTACTTACGATGTACTACTTATGGCTGCCAGTCATGGTGCTCCATAAGTAGGACATTCCTACAGGGAGCAATTTAATACACTACACCCGGCAGCTCTCGTAGCTGCGCTGCCCAGCAGGAGCTTGCAGCCCCACTGCCCAGAGCGCTGGTGAGCTGAGGCTGAGAGGCCAGGGGCTAGCCTCCCCAGCCGGGAGCTTAAGGGCCGGGCAGGACGGTCCCGTGGGCCGGATGTGGGTGGCGGGCCGTAGTTTGCCCACCTCTGACCTAAAAGCATTTTATACTATACTGGTCAATAGATTACAAAATAATTAATTTCTCCATTCATAATCCAGAAATATAAATTAAGATGGGAAGAAAGGAAACAGTAGTTAATTTTTTAATGCTAAAACTACTTCTTGAGTAGGCATTGGGTCATGTGGTGGTAACTGGCTTCCTAAAAATAAACAAACAAAAACAAAATCTCAGCACAAGGTAACTTCTTCATACTATAACAAATTTAAATCAGCCTGAAAAGCCTGTAGCTTAGATGCAAAAACATTCAGGGAAGACTTCCTGGCTTTTCTGTTGTTTTGGGGCTATCCAGCAGAAAACAAAATCACAATAAGAACTCCATCAGAATGGTGTGACCTTCCAAAGGGAGCTGGATTTGAAATGGTTTTCCTATCCTGCAAATATTTTTGAGAGTGAAAAGTTTTTCCTGTCTCGAATAAAAATGCAAAGTTAAAATCTCAAATATTTACAAACCAAAAAACCATTTATTTTCATTTTGGGTCAATCAGAATATTTTCTTTTTGATGGTTTCAAGGTGTTTTGATTTGGAACATTTGAAAATACCTTTTTCTGTCTAATTAGCTCAAATACTGAAAGAAGAAGTCATTTTTAACCCCAAAACAGCATTTTTTTTGTTTAGAAAATGTCCAAACAAATCATTTAGACTATTTCAAAAGGTCTTTTTCTCCATTTTTTTAAAAATGGGATATTTTGCATAGTTTCAACAAATCAGCGTTTTTCATCAAAAACATTAATCATATTTTCCAACCAGTTCTAGTTCCAAGTAAATAAAGATACTTGTATGTCTTTCCAGAGGCAGCAGTATAAACCTGGCCATAGGGAGGCTGGCACTTAACCTTAATTAATATTAATATATGGAGATATACCTATCTCATAGAACTGGAAGGGACCCTGAAAGGTCATCGAGTCCAGCCCCCTGCCTTCATTAGGAGGACCAAGTACTGATTTTGCCCCAGATCCCTAAGTGGCCCCCTCAAGGATTGAACTCACAACCCTGGGTTTAGCAGGCCAATGCTCAAACCGCTGAGCTAAAAAGGTCATACCAATAAGAAGCAACAAGTACTAGCCAATGCTCGAGAACAAGGTGTTAAACCAAATGTTTCTGTGGTCTGACCTGGTAATGTATGTCTTTCCTGTGTTTCTATATACATATCTCTTCCACAATTCAGATTGTAATTTTTGGATTTCATTAGAATAGGAACATCAAACAAAAGCCCACAAGGAGCCTAAAGAATAAAGATGCTGTTTTGAGAGATTACAAATAGTTTATTACTCTGAAGTAAGTAATTTTACATTATTTTTAATGCAGTTTTAGTGCTTCTCTCCTCTTTCACACAATTGTAATTTACTCCTGAAACAAAAGTCTAGTTTCCCTCTCCCACTGTTACTAGCTTGTCAACACCATCAGAATAATAAATACACTTGTAAAGTTACTGCATTATGTTGAGTAACGGCCTACATTCATATATTGAAAGAGTTAGAACAAAAAGAATCCCCAAATCTCTCTACTGACTTAAAGAATAGCAATGCTGAAAAATATTATCAAGTTTGTCTTTTTCCACTACCTAAAACTACTGCTTTAGTCCTCCACTTCTAGAGTGAATATCAAAGTCTTCTCACACTGACTGAAGCACAGTGAATAACGCTGTTTTTTACTGTTCAATCAGCCGCAGGTTTTGTAGAGTCCAGTATGAAGTAAGATTTGTGGAGACCTCTGGAGGACATCTACAGCTGTAAAACACAGCTGAAAGTGTGGTGGAATGGAAGTGTAAGGCACTACTGGATGTTCGAGATGTTGTCAGGAGGATTGTGTCAGATAGGAATGGATTCAACTGAAGTGCTTGCCATTGGAAGGCCATGTCTGAATATGCAAATGTGGTTCAATAACCACGGCTCTGTGCAATCTCATGACATTAAATTAAGAAATGGGCCAATTTAGAACTGAATATCAGGACATCTCTCAAGACATCTAGATAGACTTATGTGTAGTGCTGGGGAGGAGCCGGTGGTCGTGGTACATGTAGGTACCAGTGACATAGGGAAGGATAGGAGAGAGGACCTGGAGGCCAAATTTAGGCTGCTAGGTAAGAGATTGAAGTCCAGGACCTCCATGGTAGCATTCACTGAGATGCTCCCAGTTCCATGCGCAGGGCCAGTTAGACAGGCAGAACTGCAGAGTCTCAATGCGTGGATGAGACAATGGTGTAGGGAGGAGGGTTTTAGATTTATTAGGAACTGGGGAAACTTTTGGGAAAGGTGGAGCCTATACAGGAAGGATGGGCTCCACCTAAACCAAAATGGAACCAGATTGCTGGCACTTAACATTAAAAAGGTTGTAGAGCAGTTTTTAAACTAAGGGCTGGGGGAAAGCCAACAGGTGTGGAAGAGCACATGGTTTGGACATCCCTTAGGGGAGGATCTATTAATAGAGAATTTCTATGTCCTAGTGAGGACGAGAGGATGGAAAATGATAAAATACAGGTAGGGTCTGATCAGAAACAGTCAAATAAAAAAGAGTCCCATTCAATTACATTGTGTAATGGCAGACAGCTAAAAGGAGACAAGTTTTTAAAGTGCCTATATACCAATGCTAGAAGTCTAAATAATAAAATGGGTGAACTAGAGTGCCTCGTATTAAATGAGGATATTGATATAATAAGCATCACAGAAACTCGGTGGAATGAGGATAATCAATGGGATACAGTAATACCAGGGTACAAAATATATCGGAAGGACAGAACAGGTCGTGCTGGGGGGGAGTGGCATTATATGTGAAAGAAAGCGTAGAATCAAATGAAGTAAAAATTGTAAATGAATCAAACTGTACAATAGAATCTCTATGGATAGAAATTCCATGCTCTAATAATAACAATATAGCGGTAGGGATATATTACTGACCACCTGACCAGGATGGTGATAGTGACTGTGAAATGCTCAGGGAGATTAGAGAGGCTATTAAAATAAAAAACTCAATAATAATGGGGGATTTCAATTATCCCCATATTGACTGGGTACGTGTCACCTCAGGACGAGATGCAGAGGTAAAGTTTCTTGACACCTTAATTGACTGCTTATTGGAGCAGCGGGTCCTGGAACCCACCAGAGGAGAAGCAATTCTTGATTTAGTCCTAAGTGGAGCATAGGATCTGGTCCAAGAGGTGAATATAGCTGGACTGCTTGGTAATAGTGACCATAATATAATTAAATTTAATATCCCTGTGGCAGGAAAAACACCACAGCAGCCCAACACTGTAGCATTTAATTTCAGAAAGGGGAACTACACAAAAATGAGGTTAGTTAAACAGAAATTAAAGGGTACAGTGCCAAAAGTGAAATCTCTGCAAGTTGTGTGGAAACTTTTTAAAGACACCATAATAGAGGCTCAACTTAAATGTATTCCCCAAATTAAAAAACATAGTAAGAGAACCAAAAAAGAGCCACTGTGGCTAAAGTAAGAAGCAGTGAGAGGCAAAAATGCTTCCTTTAAAAGGTGGAAGTTAAATCCTAGTGAGGAAAATAGAAAGGAGCATAAACACTGGCAAATGAAGTATAAAAATACAATTAGGGAGGCCAAAAAAGAATTTGAGGAACAGGAGCCAAAGACTCAGAAAGTAATAGCAAAATTTTTTTTTAAGTACATCAGAAGTAGGAAGCCTGCTAAACAACCAGTGGGGCCACTGGACGATCGAAGTGCTAGAGAAGCACTCAAGGAAGATAAGGCCATTGCGGAGAAACTAAATGAATTCTTTGCATCGGTCTTCACGGCTAAGAATGTGAGGGAGATTCCCAAACCTGAGCCATTCATTTTAGGCGACAGATCTGAGGAACTGTCCCAGATTGAGGTATCATTAGAGGAGGTTTTGAAATAAATTGCTAAATTAAACAACAATAAGTCATCAGGACCAGATGGTATTCAACCAAGAGTTCTGAAGGAACTCAAATGTGAAATTGCAGAACTACTAACTGTAGTCTGTAACCTATCATTTAAATCAGCTTCTGTACTAGATGACTGGAGGACAGCTAATGTGACGCCAGTTTTTTAAAAGGGCTCCAGAGGTGATCCCAGCAATTACAGGCCTGTAAACCTGACTTCAGTACCGGGCAAACTGGTTGAAACTATAATAAAGAACAATATTGTCAGACATATAGATGAATGTAATTTGTTGAGGAAGAGTCAACATGGTTTTAGTAAAGGGAAATCATGCCTCACCAATCTACTAGAATTCTTTGAGGGTGTCAACAAGCATGTGCACCAAGGGGATCCAGTGGATATAGTGTACTTAGATTTTCAGAAAGCCTTTGACAAGGTCCCTCACCAAAGGCTCTTACGCAAAGTAAGCTGCCACGGGATAAGAGGGAAGGTGCTCTCATGGATTGATAATCGGTTAAAAGATAGGAAACAAAAGATAGGTTGTTCTCAGTTCTCAGAATGGAGAGAGGTAAATAGTGGTGTCCCCCAGGGGTCTGTACTGGAACCAGTACTGTTCAACATATTTATAAATGATCTGGAAAAGGGGGTAAACCATAAGGTGGCAAAATATGCAGAGGATAAAAAACTACTCAAGATAGTTAACTCCAAAGCAGACTTTTAGCTAGCTAACATTGAGCACAATGGTGCTCCTACACCAGCAGAAAAACTCTTTGTATGGGTGTATGCTGTGTCTACTGGAGGGGACTATGCCAATTCAGGCTCTGTCCTGTAGATATAGCCTTACTCACACATATATTTCCATTGACTTCAACTGGATTATGTGGAGAAGTAAATGTTCTCAGAATTGGATCCCAGGTATGACCCCAATGAAGCAAAGATAAGTCATGTCATTCATTTCAATCAGGGACAGATCAGGCCTTTATTGGAATCATCATATGAGGTGAGAACATAAAACACACGACAAAACTGGGAGGTGGTTTGGATACTGTGTAATTGGAATAAACAAAAAAAAATGCTGACAAATACTAAGTTTGGGTTCTATGCATCACTGTACAGGAAACCAAGTACGCAATGAGGCACAAGGAACCTCTGTCCATTCCATGCCCTGGACACAGACCAAGGTCAACCACAGTCCCTGCTGCTACTATTCCCTTCCTCTCTCCCTGAGGCACCTCTCTCCAAAGGGAAGAATGGACACCTCCATGCCCTTCCACACGAGTCCACAAAGGCACTATTAAGAGCAAAGTGCATCAGCCTAGGAGGATTATGCAATCTATGTAAACCATCCTGCACGCATGGGAAGGGTTGTGCTTTCCTGAGGCAGAGCATCTCCCCCAGTTCCTCTGAGGGAGGCCAGCTCAACACTGCCCCAACACGGGGCTGGGCCTTAAAGGCACAGTGTAACCCTTGTAAAATGCTTTAAGATCCTTGGATGAAAGGAGCTTTAGAAATGCAAGGTATTTTATACTACTACCTTCTGTTGGTAGTCATGTCCAAATTTATTGTACCAACGTTACAGATGTTTTCTCTGCCTCTGCTGTACAGTACATCAATATTTACTCATCCAATGTTATTTTGAAAAGTTAAAAAAAATCTGTGGGTTGGAAGAACAGGAGAAAAAAAACCCCAAGGACTGTAAAGGAACAGCATCAAATTGACAATCATACTTTGAAAAACAAATCTGTTTCCCTTAGTTATGTTACTAATAACTCTTTGGAAACAATAAGAAATCTGCCTTCAACTCAGATCTGTAATTCTCCAGTTTTCCAACTCATATGCTTCCTCCAGCACAGATTATGGGGGTTTGTTTACACGTCCCAGTACTGGCTCCTCTCAGGCATCACACACACAGGACATGATGAAGATCACATGCAGCTCTGAATCTCATGTGCTTCCTCCCCCATTCATAAGGCCATTTCTTTTCTTGTTTTTTATTTTTTTTAATAGATTTTCTGCAGATGTATCAGTGTTTATTTGAAAAATTTAAAAAACAAGTAAAAATTGGTAAAAAATGAAAATGAAGGGCAGACTCCCCACCAGCAGGAAAACGAGATGGGCAGGGAGCCGGGAAGTGCTGAAGGGCCAGGGTCAGGAGGGGGCTCTGTCTGGCATGGGGGACAGTGCTCAGGGTGAAGCCTTCTCCTCCACTCTTGACTCTGGCCCTTCAATGCAGCCCCATCCACTTCCCCTGTGAAAAATTCCTGAAGCCCCAAAAATCCAAAATTTGGATGAAAATTAGTAAAACCCGAATACTGGCTTTGTCGAAACCCAGGAAATCTGAGAAAATCGGTAAATACTGAAAACAAAGGGCCCTACCCATTCACTCTGCAGGAAGGGTATAAGAGAGAGCAACTGCTCCAGGCTGTTAGAAATGTGGCTAAAGGGATGAGGCTGGTTGTCATAAATAGAGAGAGAAGGGTAGCATAAAATGCCTCTTTGGCAGCTACACTGAATTGCCTTATCTGTAATGGGTTAAGTAGTTCAAATAACCTAGTTGGCACCTGACCAGAAGGACCAATGAGGAAAGAAGATACTTTCAAATCTGGGTGGGGGGGGGGGGGAAGGTTTTGTTTGTGCTCTCTCTTTGTTGTTCCCTCTCCAGACAGAGGGAGAAGCCAAGCAGGTACAAGATCTCCTGAAAATATACCTGGAATAATCCATCTAAATTCACAGAAATTGTAAGTAGGGCAAGGAAATGCGTTAGGTTATCTTTTGTTTTAGCTTGTGAATTTTCCTATGCTACACAGGTAGTTTTAGTCCTATTTTTGTAACACTGAAGCTGAGCCCAGTGGGGAATCCTCTGTGTTTTAAATCTTTTTATTACCCTGTAAAGTTACCTTCCATCCTGATTTTGCAGGGGTGATTCTTTAATTTTTTTCTTTCTAAATAAAGTTCTTCTTTTAAGAACCTGATTGATTTCAGTGTCCTGAAGACAGGGCCGGCTCCAGGCACCAGCCAACCAAGCACGTGCTTGGGGCGGCACCTGGTAAGGTGCGGCCAATCTTGGAGTGGCGGGGGGGGGCGCTCAGGGTTGGTTTTTTGGGGGTTCGGTCGGGCCACGCTGGGGGTGGGGTGGGTTGTTTTTGTTTTGGTGGCTGGGCGCGCGGGGGATGCTGGGGGGTGGGATTCAGCAGCGGCGCTCCGCGGGGTGGGGGTGGCGGCGCGGCGGCGCGGCAGGGCGCTCCGTGGGGGGGGAGGTGTTCGGCAGTGCAGCTCGGCGGTGGGGGTGTTTGGCGGCTCGGCGGGAGGTGTGTGGTGGCGGCGAGGGGGTTCGGCAGTGCGGCGCTCCGCGGGGGGGGGGGGGGAGGGTGTTCGGCGGCGCTCGGCGGGGGGGGTTCAGCAGCACGGCGTTCAGCGGCGCTCCGCGGGGGGGGGGGTGTTCGGCGGCGCGGCACTCCGCAGGGGGCTGGGGGGTTCAGTGGGGGGGTTCGGCAGCGCGGTGCTCCGCGGAGGGGGTGTTCGGTGGTGCTCCACGGGGGGCTGGGGGGGTTGACTGCGCTCCGCGGGGGGCTGGGGGTGTTCGGCGGGGGGTTCAGTGTCACGGCGCTGCGCAGGGGGGTGGGGGGTGGCGTCGCGGTGCTGAGGGTGTGTGTTATGGCGGCGCTATGGAGGGCGGCACTCTTTTTTTTTGCTTGGGGCGGCAAAAAAGTTAGAGCCGGCCCTGCCTGAAGACAAAGGGTCTGATCTGTGCTCACATTGCTAAAGCAATTGGTTGGTATATTATTCTCAAGCCTCCCCAGGAAAGGGGGTGAAGGGGCTTGGGAGGATATTTTAGGGGGATAGGGATTCCAAGTGACCCTTCCCTGAATTTGTGTGTAAATCACTTGGTGGTGGCAGCAATACCGTCCAAGGACAAGGAAAGGAATTTGTACCTTGGGGAAGTTTTAACCTAAGCTGGTAGAATATAAGCTTAGGGGGTCTTTCGTGTGGGTCCCCACATCTGTACCCCAGAGTTCAGAGTGGGGGGGGGGACCCTGACACTGGTATTCACCATGCCACTGCTAACTAGTATTGTGAGGGGGTGTCCCACAATAGCTTTGGAGGGAGAGGGAGGCAGGAGGGAAGGTTTGCTGTAGTTTCCTGTTTCTCTCTCCCCACAGTGTGTGGGGGAGGGGGGGGAGGAGGGAAGTGTCTCCCAGTCCAACTACAGTACTCTTCCTCCAGACCTCACAGCAGGTGGTTCCTACATCCTCACTCATCTTCCATGGCTTCCCCTGGAGCTACTCCCCTTGTGTTGCAGGAGAAGCTCTGTAGCTGGCAGCAGCCCAAGCTTGCAGGACAGTGATACTGCACGTGCACACTCTCAGGCTGTTGTTTACACAAGTTTCAGAAATAACAGACTATGTTTACTGGCCAGAAACAAAGAAGTTGGAGCAAAATAAAAAACAAACAATGCAGACAGAAACTGTTCCTGGAACATGGATTCTAAACATACATGATTTACAACTAGTAAGAGTAAGATGACAATATTCCTTTACCAAACAACAAACCTGAAAAATTACACCCACATTTCAGCACACGGCTGCATCATACTCTTTACCATCGTACTTGATTCTCACTCTCAGCACTGTTGTTCTGACAGAACATTTGCCTTCCAAGCTACTGACAATTCAGTCCATAAACAGTGTTTCTCCTTTCCTGTGGCAGTGTTCCACAGACGGACTCTGAGATCATCATGTACTTGTTTTCACAACAGAACAATAACCACTCAGTATATTTATGTAATCATTAATTATCAAGAGAAAAAGAAAAGACATGTCACTCTCTCCAGAGCTTCCTTCCAAGGACTTTACAACCTCAAAGACTTCATGGGCTTGGAAAAGTCACCAATCACTCAGTTTTTTTTTTTAAACTATCTTCTGGCTATCTAATTGCTTGTAGAACATGTTGGGAGAGGTGGGTGGAGAGGGGGAGAGAGAGATTGAGAGGGGAAGGAAAATAAAAAGAAATGAAAGGCGGGAGCATAAGGCAAAATAACCTAGACACTTTGAAAGCTCTCAAAAGACCCCTTATGCAGTCACCTGCAATGTGAGATAACTTAAACTAAGGCCCTTCTTTAAGCCTGCCAGTACAAATCTGTGAGACGCGTCAAGGATGTAAGCTAAATAATCACCCTCTACGTGACATCCTGTACATTAAACTCTGGCCACACAGTGCACTTTCTAAGTAGGATGACATTCATATACTGCTACTTGTATTCATATACACGCTATATAGTAATATCACTCTTTCAATTTCCAAGCAGTTAAACTCTGGTTCAGCCTGAGGTCAAAACAAAGGCTTACCTGTGCCCTACCAACAATAAATAGCTGCCATTTAACAAAATATGACATCTCAAAAAATGTGATAAAAATGTGTCTGACCAACAAGGAATATAGAGCTAATAAATTAATAGGTGCTAGATCTCTTTTTATCTAATCTGATTACAAAAGGGCTATATTAATCCAGTGACTGAAGAGAAGATCTCTTTCCAAGATCCTTGTTCCTACAGTTTAGAGTAATATTGGAATATTTTGCTTTTGGCTTAGATGAAACGATCATATTCCTTTCCCATTCATCCTGCCCCATTGGTAAAGTATATTAAAACATGCATCTATAGCTCATCTATTCAATCAGGCTTTATTTTTATGGGCAACAAACTACAGATGAATTTGTTTTTCAGCTGATGCAATTAAAGTACATCCATCTATCTACCTAAGGCATTTTGTAAAGTGCCAGTCGCCATGACATGTGCACTTTAATCTGTATCACATACCATACAGTGAGACATGATAAGCATCTCTTCTAACAGTGAATTTCTCTCACACTTAAGGAAGCCACAGACAAGCATGCATCAACTCGGATACTAGTTTGCATTTTCTACTATGTAAGAATGTTCTTTGTATGAAGAGACAATTTTTATCCTTTTACCCCTTTTAAACTCCACCGATCCACCTCTACAAAAGGTCTGCAAAAATACTACTAAATACAAATTAAATCTACCCTGAGCCAGCAGTTTTAATGCTTCCAGTATATTTTTAAAGAACTTTAAACAAAATATAAAACAACAAAAAGTCAAAATCTGGGGCCAACCCTGTGATCATATAGGAGCGTTCTACATGGTCATCCAGGACAGCTAGATTTCATGATCAGTCCCGCTCTGATTCCCTTGGCTGCACGGCCGGCTCCAGGCACCAGCCCACCAAGCTTGTGCTTGGGGCGGCACCTGGAGGGGGGCGGCGCGGCGCTCCGGCCGCCGGGGAGAGTGGGGCCACGGCTGGGCTCGCCGCCCTCCCCCCCTGGCGCCCTCCCCCCGGCCACCGGGGGGAGAGCGGAGCCCCGGCCGGGGCTCGCCGCCCTGCCCCCGGCGCTCTGGCCGCCGGGGGGAGAGCGGAGCCCCGGCCGGGGCTCGCTGCCCTCCTCCCAGGGCTCCGGCCGCTCTCCCCCCCGGCGCCCTCCCCCCGGCCGCCGGGGGGGAGAGCGGAGCCCCCGCTGGGGCTCCGGCCGCCCTCCCCCCCCTCCCCCCCCCGCAGGCGGGGGGGGGGGGGGCGGCCGGAGGCTTTTTTGCCTGGGGCAGCAAAAAAGCCAGAGCCAGCCCTGCTTGGCTGGCAGAGGCAAGGAGTGTAGTAGAGGAAGCATTTCCAGCTCCACAAAAAGGGATAGATACAAAGAAAAGGAGCAAAGAAAACAGCGAGTGTCTCATCTTGTTCAGCAGCAATCACTTCAGCTAATCAAGCAACAGCATTGGCAGGTTCTGAAAGGAGTTGTTATGGCAAACAGAATTTTCTTGAACTCAGAAATGGATTAGACTAGAGACGGATTTTTTTCCTTATCTAGAGCTCTGAAGGGGAAAAACTTATTGGAGAAAATGTTTACAATAAGATTAAGTTTATCTTAAAATCATGTCTCACAATAGGTTTATCCTACTAGAGTATGTTTATATTAGATATAGATTGACCCAACAAAAACAATAGAGATTTCCAGAACTTACATAAAAATCATTGTGCTCAATCATATTTTTCAGAAAGTTTGAAATAAAAGTTTTTGACTCAAGATGGCATTTGTGATCCTCCATCTGACAGCAATCATCCTTCTGAAAAGTGATATTTGGGATAGCAATATTTGAGCTCATTGCCTATTTCAAACAATCAGGACTTGATTTTTAAGACATGACCTCCTTTTTGTGCATGCAACATGGCACATGGAAACACTCAGGATATGTCTACACTTACAGTGATGAAGCTGCATCGCTGTAGCGCTTCGTGAAGATACTACTTATGCCAACAGGAGAGCTTCTCCCGTTGGCATAGGTATTCCACCTCTCCAGGAGGCGGTAGCTATGTCTATGAGAGAAGCTCTTCCATCAACACAGCATTGTCTACACTGGGGATTAGGTAAGTTTAACTACATCGCTCAGGAATTTCCACACCACTGAGCAATGTAGTTATACCAACATAAGTTGGTAGCATATAGACCAAGCCTCAGGCACACATTTTTCAAACACTAACTGTGGGTTAGTGGGTGTTAGAGCTTGAAAAGTGCATGTGCAGGTTGGTGCATGTGCAAAGTTAAATATCCACAAAAGGAGGGTGGTGTGAGATCCCTGTTATAAAAAAATCACAGCTAACATTATCAAACTTGGGTGCCTGAAGTTAACCACCTAAATCCATAATACTATGGCGGTACCTCAATAAGCCCCAATTCAGGACAGCGCATAAATATATGCTTAACTTTAAGCACATGCTTAAATCCTATTGAAGTCATTGGGACTTGTTCTTTTCTGATCTGAGATTTTAAAGTGGCCTGAATTTCAGAGACAGTGAACACTGACAACTGCCATGGACGTCACTGTGAGCTGCAGGTGCTCAGCATCTCAGCAAATCAGGTCACTTTTAGGGAGATGCCTAAATACGGATTAGGCACTCCTATCAGAAAAATCTAGTTTCGGGTCTTTAATAGTCAACTGCCAATAAAAGCTACTAGAAGGCATATCCAAAACTCAAAATAAGCAGAAATCGCTTTCTTGCAAGAAAAATACAATCCTAGGTGGGTTCCATTTACAGAGCTTCCAACAGTCAAAGTATTTTGGTAGACAGTTGACTGTGAAGGTGCTCTTTAGGTAGATTTGGATTAAGTATTGAGCATTACAATATGTTGCAATTAAACATTTTGTACTGCAATACTACTAGCGATCCTATTGAAGAATCTATAGATAAAATAGGAGTTTTTAACAGATGGGTTCTGGAAACTTGTAACCCAAATACTGCAGTATTTTTACGATGAAAATGAGTACATGGAAATAAAAACCATGTGATTTTCACTGAAGCAAATTTAAACAAGGACAGAGGGGGAATCCAAACTGTTTTTACTCCTTGATACAAGAGTTGCATTTAATTCCAGGAAATCTCTCATTCACTTTTCACGCTGAACAGAATGCAGAATGTTGCTGAACACACTGCAAGTTAAACGTTTTGTCAAAAGAGACACAGATCAGTGTTGTAAAAGAATATACAAATGATAGTTTCATCCTGACCACACCCTCATATTCAAGGCATTCAAAACTATGATTTTGACCTTTCCTTCCCAATCCTCCCTCTCTTCTTTATGCCCATAACCTCCTTGTCATTAGACTCTTCTCTGCCTGTGATGGGGCTTTCGCTAGCTTTGCGGGTGATGGGGTTAAGTACCCATTAGTTGTGCTCTGCACCGGATAGGTGACTGATTAACTGCCTCCTGCCCAGAGGAAGCGAAGCTAGACTGTATAATGAGCTAAGGGAGCTCAGTTCAGGGGGGCTGTGAGGTGTTAAAAGTTTGGACATATGGCAGTCATTTGTAAGGGAACAATGAGGTGCAGTAAATGTGGAGGAAATTACTTATATGAGAACTGTGTAGAACAAACAGAACTTAAAGGTAGCAAATGTGGGGGGGAAAGCACAGTGCAGCATATAAAGGATGTGCAGTAGCAGAACGAGCTAGAGAAATTTTAAAACATAGTTTTGAATAATTTTATCATATGTGGAGGCTACCAAAAGGTAACCACTGCAGAAAATAGAAAAATAAAAACACACAAATAAGAGAAAAGATGTAGAGGGGCAGCAGAACATATCTCTGGTCAGAGAGGAGAATATAAGAGGAATGGGCGATGATGTATTGCTGGCAGATAAAGAGAAGTTTATAACATTCATTATAGAGGTAATTAACTTTGCCTTGCAGACACAGAAAAAACAGAAAGGATTAAAATCATAGCAAAAGCAGCAGAAAAATATCTAAAGATAGACAACCTTTCTATTAGATTGTATGCACGCAATTTTAAACTAAGGAAATAATACAGCTTAAATAACCTGGTGTTAAAGATCCTAGGCTAAAATGCACATAGTTTAATAATGCATGGACAGGAATTTAAGAAAGCCTTCTTTGAAATGGAAAAAAAGCCTGATGTAATATGTGTGTGCAAGAAACATCACTCATAAGTAAATTTACGTTCAATCTACCACAGTGGTTCTCAAACTTTTGTACTGGTGACCCTTTTCACATAGCAAGCCTCTGAGTGCGACCCCCCCTTGTAAATTAAAAACACTTTTAAATATATTTAACACCATTATAAATGCTGGAGGCAAAGCGGGGTTTAGGGTGGAGTCTGACAGCTCGCAACCCCCCCATGTAATAACCTCGCGACCCCCAGAGGGGTCCCAACCCTCAGTTTAAGAACCCCTGATCTACCAGGGTATGATATACTCTAGAGGGATTAAGGGGCTACAGGGGGGTAGGTGGGTGTCTGTATATTTATAAAGGAGGGACTTAGCTACATTACAACGGATGTGCAGAAACTAATTTCTGAATATAATGCTATTGAGACTCCCATGCAGAACAAAAAACACATATATACATAGTTATAATACATGTAAAATTAGTTATTTTAGAAGTACAAAAATTAGTTGTTAATGTAAAAAACCCATTCATAATTTGTGAAGATTGTAATGGTCATAAGGAGCTGTGGGGAAGTGAGAAAACTGACCTAAATGATAAATGCTTAGAACAATTTATTGATATGCATAACCTGATAATATTGAATATAGTAACACCTAGATTTAATTCAGTGGATGGATCCTTTTCTGTTTTGGATCTGGGAATTGCAACAAATAGATAGTAAATGCACATGGGAATTTCATAAAGATGGACTGGGAAGTGATTACTTCCCTATGCTTATGAGTATCAAGGCCGAGGAAACGTCAAAAACGCAAAAAGAGTTCCTAGCTGGAATTCTTGAAAATCTGAGTGGGGCCTTTTTGAGATTAAATATGATGAATATTTATATAGTAACTGTACAAGTGACAACCTAGGAAATTCTATAACGCAATAAAAGGAATTACAGCAGCAGCTGATCCGGCCATCTACGAAACATCAAATTTCCCCCGGCTTAGAAATCTGTCTTCCCTGCGGGAATGAGGATTGCAAATTAACAATCAAGGAAAGAAATAAGGCATACAAGCACCATTGCAGTACACAGGTTAGCAGCATGCAGGCCTGGGCGGCTTCAGGACACCAGCAACAGCTGTGCTCTCTCTGCCTTTGTTACCCTCAGGAGTAAGATATCAGCTAAAATCACCACCACCTGTGGAAAATGGTGCCTGCACTCAGTGCTATTGCCCTATACTCAGTTTCATGCAACCGAGTAATTCCCTTCCCATTCAACCTCAGCCCTGGAGGGCCACAGACACCATGGCTGGTGCTGAGGGCGGCATTACCAGCACTCTGAAGCAGAAGTGTCACTAAGCATATCTTGTTTAAAACTTTAGGGGAGCTAGAGAAGGGAGTTCTGAATCTCAACTCTCACTTTCCGTTGTGACTATATTGACAATGGTATCTCTGTGTGTTTTAGCTTCAGCTGCTGCCATTGTGGCCTAGAGGGGTTCCCCCTCCACACCTGCAGAATGCCTGAGCCACATACAGAGGAGAAAGAAGAGGACATGAGATGACATATTTAATGAGATCCTGTGAGCCAGTGCTGCATCAAACCATGAGGATCAATGCTGCAGACAGCCTGGAGAAGGGAAGAGCACACAGGAGGAAGGCCCAGTATTCCCAGCAGGAAAAGGAGAGGGAGATGCATGAGGAGACTTCTCAGGCAGCAAACATAGATGCTGCAGGCTCTTGTGGGCCTACAGGTTCAACAGTCACGGGCTCGCCTACCTCTGAAGTCCATGGAGAACTCCATTACAGCACCTCCCTACACCGCCCTCCCCTTCAACATTTCACTTGGCCTCAGGGGCTTGTTCCCTACCCCTATCACACCACCCCAGGGGACATTAAGGACAACCACAGCTTCATATACACTGACCTGTGAAAGCCATGGTTGCTGTATGTGCAGGTAAAATGGACATGAATGTCCTCTCCACTTGTTAAGTTCTGTTCCATTAATTTATTAAGATGTTAATGTATTTGATTTTAAGTTGCACAGACTTTTTCTTGCACGGGTTTTGTTACTGAATAAAATTCTACTATTTGAAAAATAATTAATCTTTTATTAGTTCACAACATATGCTGCAGAGTGCCTAGCAGTTTGGAAAACACCCACTTACTTGTTATGGTACAGTGTGACACAATTCATAGGATCAGTGACAAAAACAGTGTAATAATCAGAAATGTATAGCAAACACTGAAAAATTAATAAGTGCATTAACAGTGTTGTAGTCCTAGACGTGCACCAAGCACCACACCATTCCGAACAGGCCCCAAAACAACAGGGCCAGGTGCATCACAGTACACCATGCATTCCTGTGGCTCACAGTTAAAGTGCTCTTTCAAAGCCTCCTGGAACTGCAGAGCTCCTGTGTCTGGCTGTTCAAACTCAGCAGAGAGCCTTTCCACCTCTATCCTCCACCCTAGCAGCAACTTTTCCCCTTTTGCTTCACAGATATTATGCAGGACACAGCAGGCAGCTATAACTGTTGGGATATTTTTTTCACTGAGATCCAATCTTGTGAGTAAACAATGTCCACGTCCCTTCAATCTACCAAAACTGCATTCAGCTGTCATTCTGCACCGGCTGAGCTGGTAGTAAAAGCTTTCCTTGGTGCTGTCAAGGTGGCTGGTGTACGGTTTCACAAGCCACAGGAGCAAGGGGTAGGCCGGGTCCCCCAGGATCACTAGTGGCTTTTCAACATCATTAGTGGTAATCTGCCAGTCAGGAAAAAGAGTCCCTGCTTGTAACTTTCCTAAAAGTCCTGAGTTCTTAAAGATGCGAACGTCATGCACTTTCCCTGACAAGCCAACACTGATGCCGATGGATCATCAGGGTTTCTTCACCAACACGTGCATAACTGTAGAAAAATAGCCCTTTTTGCTGATGTACTCTATGGTGCCAAAATAGGGATATATATGCTGTCTATTGCCCCACCGCAGTTTGGAAACCCCACTGCTGCAAATCTATCCACTATGTCCTGCATATTGCCGAGAGTCACAGTCCTGCATAGCGGGAGGCAATTAATACCCTGCACACTGGCATGACAATGGCCCCCACAATGGATTTTTCAACTCCAAAATGGTTTGCCACTGACGGGTAGCAATCCAACATTGCAAGTTTCCACAGTACAATCACCACTTGTTTTTCCACTGTCAGTATAGCTGTCATTCTGGTGTCTCTGCACTGGAGACCTGGGGCAAACTCAGCACACATATCCAGGTATATGGCCTTGCAAAAGTTTTGCAGCCACTGCTCGTCAACCCAAGTCTGCACTACAATGTTATCCCACCAGCTTGTACTCGTTTCTCAGGCCCGGAAGCAGCATTCCCCCATATGCGGCTGCTCCATGAATGCCACCAACAACCTTGAATTGATTCTTGCTATGTCCCACAGCAATCTGTCCTCCAAGAAATCATCATGTTCCCCGCTGCTGTGGTTCTTCTTACAGCTAGCTCTGCAAATACCAGGGAATTGTGCGTCTTGTGCTTACAATGCTTATGACAATAGTGCAGAGCTGTGCAGGCTCCATGCTTCCATCGGAGATGGTGGATAGCAAGGAGGACCTTGGTTCATAAGAATTTTTAAAAAGGTGCAAAAATTATGGAATATAGATGACATTCTGTGATAGAGACAGTTGCATCCTTGGACGTTGACCCCTTGCTCCCAGTCACCCCTGCACGACTCATTTCTGCCCAACCATGCATTGCCAAAACTTCCCAAAATACGGTAGGGCTGGACAGTGGCAGGTTACACACTGAGATACCTACCTATGGTGCACCGCACTATGCACTGACACAAGCTCTCCTGGTGAACACATGCAGCGCCGACGCAAGGAGCCAAGTATGCATGTGCATAAGCGATCTATTAACTGCGGCAGCTTTATGCCCACATAACTTGCATTGATCAAAGATTGTAATGTAAACATGGCCTATGTCTACACTTAAAACATTACAGTGGCACAACTGTATCGCTGCAACTACGCCACTGTAGACACTCACTACAGCAAGGGGAGCAGCTCTCCCATTGCTATAGTTAATCCACCTCCCCAAGAGGTAGTAGGTAGGTCGATGGAGGAATTCTTCTGTTGACTTAGCACTGTCTACCGTGGGGGGTAGGTTGGCATAGCTACATCTCCCAGGGGTGTGAAAAATCCACACCCCTGGGAGACATAGCTATGGCAATGTAAGTTTTCAGTGTAGACCATTCCTGAATGAAAAGATATAAATAATTTTAAAAACTTGGCTAAAAACAAATGAAGAAAGTGGTGGACATAGCCTCATGGACAAGGCTGCTGCACCAAAAAACAAACAAAGAAAGCACAGGGCGAGAGACTCAGGAGTGAGGAGGTAGGGAGAGTTCTCTCTCTCTGGGAAGGGGCTGGAGCCCATTAGTTTTGGACTGGCTGTTGCCAGTAAACAGAGTTGCAAGAAGTTTTCCTAATGTCCAACCTAAACCGTCCTTACTGCAATTTAAGCCCATTGCTTCTTGTCCTATCCTCAGAGATTAACGAGAACAATTTTTCTCCCTCCTCCTTGTAACAACCTTTTATGTACACCTCTACCCCGATATAACGCGACCTGATATAACACGAATTCGGATTTAATGCGGTAAGGCAGTGCTCCGGGGAGGCGGGTCTGCGCACTCCGGTGGATCAAAGCAAGTTTGATATAACGCGGTTTCACCTATAACGCGGTAAGATTTTTTTGGCTCCCGAGAACAGTGTTATATCGAGGTAGAGGTGTACTTGAAAACTGGCATCATGTCCCCTCTCAGTCTTCTCTTCTCCATACTAAACAAACCCAATTTTTTCCAACCTTTAATCATTTTTGCTGCTCTTCTCTGGACTTTCTCCAGTTTGTCCACATCTTTCCTGAAATTTGGTGCCCAGAACAATACTCCAGTTGAGGCCTAATCAGTGTGGAGTAGAGAAGAAGAATTACTTCTTGTGTCTTGCTTACAACACTCCTACTAATACCTCCCAGAATGATGTTCACTTTTTTGTTGTTGCAAGTGTTACACTGTTGACTCATATTTAGCTTGTGATCCACTATGACCCCAGATCCCTTTCCGCAGTACTCCTTCCTAGGCAGCCATTTTGTATGTAGGAGTGGGATTAACTTCTGTGGTGGGGCCCTAGAGAGGAGAGGAGCCCTGAGCTAAGGTCTGCCAGGACCAGGGAATGAAGAAGCAGCCCAGGTGGGGCAATGGACTTTTTTTTATTCAGAGTTGAACCCCAGAAGGGGATTGAACTGTTAATGACTTGGCCAGAGGGCCGAGCCATAGAAGACCCAGTAAGGCAGTCTGCAGAAGGGACTAGCTGAAACTGACCATTGCAGCCGAGGTAGTGGCCACCAGAGGGAGTGCAAGAGGCAATGTCCCCTGCAATGCCGTATCCAGGCAGGAGGGGGTGCCCATATCCACATAAGGAAATGCTTTTACACTGCCATTCTCCCTCTGCATTCAGGCTCTCGCTCATCTGATTATTTCGTCCTCTAAGGTATTAACATTCATCCTTTCAGATCTGTTGCTACTGCTAAAATACTGGTTATCTCAGCTTGACTAGCATTGTAAGAGTCAGATGGAAATGACCTGTTGGGTTGTATTATTAAAAAGTCAAGTACCTCAGGCCAGGTACCAGCCACACGTGCATTTACTGCACTTATGCATACAAATCAGATGTTGTGCATGCAAAGTCTTAGAGATAACAAGGGGATGGCCAACATTTTCATATTTGGGTGCCTAAAGCTAGTCATCTAAATCCACATTTAGGCATGTAGATAAAAGTGATCTGTTGTTCAGAAGTGCTGAGCATCTCCAGATTTCACTAAAGTTAATGGGAACTGCAGGTTCTCAGCACCACTGCATATCAGCCCATTTTACCTAAATTTAGATGCTTAGGTGTAGACAAGTTATGGGCAATGAAGTTACATAACATCTCTTTAATAAGGTCTGACACATTTCATGAAATCCTTCCCATCTTTTTTCTAATGCTCTTGCTTTTGGGGGAATATTACTATCTCAATCATTCCATCTCACTAAGTGGCTTCAGGGCAACTAAGCAATTTTGCTTCCTCTCTTTAATTAATGCAACAACTACTTTTTTAGACACTAACATTTTCTAATTTCTGTTGCCTGCTGCACTTTGGATAGCGAACTCCATCACCCATCTGAGACTGAACAATATGTGTATTAGCTAGAGAGTACTGAATATTTTCTTTTTTGTCTGTGATCAGCTGCAACCAACACTTTTTGTGCAGATCTTTTGGTCCAGTTTGTGTTTTGCCAGACTGTTTTTCATCTATGTTCCTTTTCCTTTAAATATTAGTTCGTACTCCTCATACTCTGTTGTGTGTCCTCTTAAGCATGATTACTTCATTCTATAGTAGAGTACTAATGCACCTATGACATTGTCCAACTTCTTTGATTCAGCTGAATTGTTGGCATCAGAAGGTCTCTTTATCCTTCAAAATCCCATCAGAGATGGGGTTATTAAGCTACAATGCATTTTCCATGTGGTACATCTTGTATGCTTCAGAAACAAAGCTGAAAGGTACTAGAATGTTAGGTGCTTGGACCAGACAAGAGTTATACAAAAAAGGGATCACTATACATTCACTATACATTTAACCCTGCAGTAGGCATGTGTATGCTCTCTTCTGTGTTTCAATGTATGTTGCCCTTTGTACTGGCAGAAAAAAAGAGATCGGAGAAACAAGGGAACAGGAGCAAGCTACTAAATATGGTTTGTCAAAAATGTGTAACTTGCAATAACATTCAGCATTATAGGTGCATTATATTTAGAAATCGTCAAGATGTATTGAAATAGTTGAAAAAAAATGTTTTAAAAATACCTGCTGTTCTACTTAAGAAATTTAGGGCAAAATCCTCCCCCACTGGCTTCAAGAGGGCCAGGATTTCACCCTTATTGAATTACTTACTCCCCCACCCTTTCCTTCTATCAGATTGTCCTGGACTCCACTTACTTCAGGATGTGCTTTATGAGGGCAGGTGCTCTACTGAGACATCTCCCAGGTAACTGATTTAGCAACAGGCAGGAACTGCTCCTTAATGAGGACAGTATTGGCATAACTTCTACTTAGCTGGCATGTGTCATGGAGACATTATTGAAAGTGTTAACTGGTGTTAAATGTGTGTAATATTATATCTAATATTAAATCTGAGCTCAGATTTTTTTAATGCAGAAAGCTGCTAAATAAAGATTAAAAGAAAAAGCAAAAACCAAAGTGTCATTGGAGCTCATGCTCTAATACGTCTGTTAGTCTATAAGGTGCCATAGGACTCTTTGCTGCAAAAACCAAAGTGTCATTCTAGTATTGCATTTCAAAACCTTTTCAAACTTATTTTTAAAAGGCGTCTTCTCTTTGGCTCCTGCAATGAACTTCAAATGGGTGTATGGACCTGCCTGTGTGGACCTCATTGCAGGATCAGGGCCTTAGCTGAGAGAGACACTTCATTAGGACAACATGCTCTCCCCACAGAGCTGTCCCAAATGCAATTGACTTTGCTGTTCTACCCCTTTTCTTATAGATGTCTGTGATTGGATATATAGGGGTCCCAAGAGGGCTGTGATGCTCTGTTCTAATTTCATCAGTAAGAAACACTGCTGAACTGGATGGCAGTGCAGGATGGCTCCAGGCAATGCTTTTAATGCAGAGGGTATCATTCAATGATTAGAAGGCAAAGTAAAGATGAAATGCGTCACTTGTTTTATTGCAATTCATTTTAATCCACATACAGCTGTAGTACTAAGCTAAGGGATCTGGCAATGCTTCCTGCTACTGGCAAATACACCACAAAGGCCCCCTTTTAGGACCCGGAAAGACCTTCGTATCCATGCACAATTCCCAGATTATTTTTCGCTGCACTGTTCTGGATATACTATAGGGGGGGGAAATTACATATAAGCCAATGAAGCATCCAATTGTGCATTGTATTTGCATTTAAGTTCCCTGGCTCAAAATATTCCCTAGCAATTTGAATTCCAGATTTATGTATACCAGTGATAGGTCGCCTATCCAGGCTTTCAGATCACTGCCCCAGCAGTCTGTATCAGGACACCTTTCTGATACTGGCAGACCAGTTATAGCATAAGGGAATGGATTCACTGACTGCTGAAAAGGCAGATGGTGCAGTTTGATCTTCTAAATAAGCTTGCTTCCCCACTTACAGAAGAGCCAACACCATCGCACAGCAGAAGTTGGAGAGGGAAACCACAGGGAAGTCATTACTGATCAAAGCTCACTGTAGCACAGCAGTTCTCCAACCTATTCATTCTGTGCAGAACTCTGTAACAGGGTGTTCTGCTGTCCTCTAGTGGATAAAGCACTAGATCAGGAGTCAGGAGACCTGTGTTCTGTTCCCTTCTCTACCACTGGCCTGCTGTGTGATTTACACTGTAAGCTCTGTGGGGCAGGGACTGTCTCATATGGTGTGTTTGTACTGTGCTTAGCACAGTGAAGCCCCTGTCAGGGGGGGGGGAAGGTGTCTCTAGGTGCTACTCTAATAATAATAATGAATCTGCCTTCCCCCCCTCTCTCTCTCATAACTTGCTTGTGAGAATGTTTCATCTTGTAGACAACCTCAAAGAGCTCTGCAAACACACTGGTGGTCCAAGGAACGTACTATGAGCACCCGTGCACTAAAGCTATCCCTGTCCTTACCAGGGTGATCGGGCTGTGGCAGCTTGGGAAGTAGGCAAAGACAGAACAAGCATTGAAGCATAATGTGTCTTACAGGGTGGATGATAGGGGAAGAGAGTGCAAAGAGCAATGAAGGGAAGGAAAGGAGAGAACTTAGCAGACTGGAGGCCCTTTCGAGGGAACTAGATTGCAAAGCTTGGTCTTCCAAAGATGACTTTTTTTTTTTTTAATTTTAACCCCTGCAGATTTTCAAACATAACGAAACCTCTGGTAAAGATAAAGAATTATCCACAGCATTAAAATAGCATAGATGCCCACAGCATGAGAATGCCATTAAAACTGAAATCCAGAATTTGTGGGATGTTGTTAAAACCTCATTGCTTGAGATGTTGAAGTTCCCATATACAATATGTGTAGCTGTTTCCCTTCAATTTACCTTTAAAACTTGCTATTATTCAGCACTCCTAAAGCATCATTTACTATAGTAGTAACCAACCAGTAAAATGATGTTATGTTACCTTACTCCATCTTCAGCTGCTAACATCCAGCACAGGGATCCAGACTCAATTTGTCTTTTTTAAATAAAACCTGAAAGACAATAAGAAAAAGAATCTCTGTGTGGAACCATAATAATAGAATAAGAATATGGAAAATAACTTTGGTATGAAATGAACATATGATCACGTCTACAAAAATATCATTCCATTAAAAAAACACTGAACCAAAGATGACTTTTTTTTTCCCTTTTGTAACCTAACGTCTCAATAGTTGGAGAAGGAATCTAGACTGGGGACCACTTTTGAGAAAAAAAGCATGTTAAAGGTGCAAGAGAAATTTCAGAAGCCATGTATTATTATTGTAAAGTTTTATGCTTAGAGACTGTGATTCATGTCTCCCTGATACTATAAAAATATTAGTGAAAACAGAATACATATCTATACAACTATATTCCAGGAAGGGGGGCAGGGATAGCTCAGTGGTTTGAGCATTGGCCTGCTAAACCCAGGGTTGTGAGTTCAATCCTTGAGGGGGCCACTTAGGGATCTGGGGCAAAATCAGTACTTGGTCCTGCTAGTGAAGGCAGGGGGCTGGACTCGATGACCTTTCAAGGTCCCTTCCAGTTCTCGGAGATGGGATATCTCCATTAATTTAATTTAATTTATAATGTCACTCGGTGTGTCACCCTGGAGCCTATTAGATCTGTAGAGTCTGTGTGAAGTGATGAAAACAGCCACAAGCATGTCTGAGGGCTCTTTTTCATCAGAATATCACCAGGCTGAATCATCAACGGGTTTCACAGTATGTCACCATCCAGTTAAGTTCTCAGCCATTTTGGCTTTACTAATTACACTCATTGTTGTACAGCTACAATAAGGCATGTATCTATGCCATGCCAAGAGTCCTAAACCATTGTGATATCAGAGGTAACTCAACCAATCACCACCGTACTCTACAGTTAATTTGTATGTAACAATTTCACTGGTTGCATAAAGGAGACTGCACAGATGGTGGATTATTTGGCCCAACCACCACATCTGTGTGCCCTACTTCCGCCCGTACAAAAACATCAATATCCCAGCACAATCCCAACTAGACACAAATCAACACAACCACCCACACAACACAACCAGTAACCCCAAACATCACAGATAGTCTGTTGCATCAGTGTGAAGCAATGGAAACAACTGCAAGCATGGTTGAGAGCTCCTTTTGAAGAATATCACCAGGTCCAATCATCACTGGGTTTTGCAATCTGTTACCAACCAATATTTAAGTTCTCAGCCATTTTCAGCTTTTACACACAACTTTATGAATTACACCTGTGCGACAGCCCAGGCTTTCAGTTACTAATATATACTAAAAATGCTCTTTAATCACTATTAAATTCTGCAGGCATACTGAGAGTACATCCACCCCACAAAACCAAACAAATAAAAAGAAACCAAAGCAGCAAGTCTCAGAGCCTGGGTCAACTGACTGGGGCTTATGCTATGGGGCTAAAAATAGCTGTTTAGACAATCCCACTCAGGCTGGAGCCTGGGCTCTGAGACCTTCCACCCACACTGGGATTCAGAACCTGGGCTCCCGCCTGAGCCGGAACATCTACACAGCTATTTTTAGCCTCATAGTGTGAGCCCCGTGAGCCTGAGTCAGGTGACCCACAGTTGCCGCCACAGGATTCCTTGTAGCGTAGACGGACCTTAAATCTCAGGTAAGACGACACTCTTGCATGGATGCACCCGCATCATTCCACTGAGGCTAGGTCTGCACATAAGACCACAGGTGCTTGGTGTAAGGTGGCCAACTTCCTCATTTGTGAAACCCAGACACTGAGCGCTGGAACCTCCCCCGCTCCACCTCTTTCCCTCGAGGCCCCCCCACTCCTCTTTTCTCCCCCCAGCATCACTGGCTGCTCCACCCCGCCCCCCCTGCCAGCTGAGCAGGGCTCTAGGAGTGGAGGGGTGACTGGGGCAGGATGTTGGAGAGAGAGGTGGGCTCTGGGGGTGAGTCACTGGGGCAAGACGAGGGAGGGAGAGCTGGGCTCCGGGGGTGGGGGACGGAGAGCCTCACTCAGGGCAGAACGGGGAACAGCGGGTATCTCTCCCCACTGGAGCTGATCCTGAGTGCTCCACTGCTCCTCCAAGCTGCTGCTCCACACACACACACACACACACACACACACACCGGCAGCAGAGGCCAGTTACTGCAGGTGACCGGACACTGCCAGGTTCCCTTTTCGACCGGACTTTGTGGTTGAAAAGTTGAAAAGGACAGCTGGCAACCCTAGCTTGGCGTCTGCAACAGGCTAGGGCCATCCAGACAATGAGCCAGCCCAGCACCTCTGCTGCAGGTTCGTATCCCCAGATGCCCTGCCTGTTCTCCGTCAGCACAGCTTCCGCAGCTCCAGTGACTTAGCAGGGTCCAAGGTCCCTCCCCAGAAGGGGGCTCCCTAGTAGATAACTAGCAACTGAACTGGGCCCATTCACTCATTTTGCACAGACCACCAAACTGGGGGGGAACTACTTTCACTTATTACAGACTCAGGCTGGATTCAAGCCTGGAGGTAAAAAAGTTCAGTTTCTCACTGCCCATCCCTGGGCCTATTCAGACTCCAAAGGAAGAGCACTTTTAAAAAATATGTTCCTGCGTCTGCTCATACTGAAACTAACTACCACTGAATCACCTAGACTGCAGGAATTTTAAAGCCTAGTCCTTATAAATCAATATTCAAGAAGCATAATCAAGAAATTCTGACAAATCCTTAATGAAATCCCATAATTCAGCTCTCCAGGAAACCCATTTAACTTTAATGCCACACTTTCGTATAGACCTGCAAAGCACATATCAGGAAAGGCAGGCCCTTAACACTAATGCAGCAGAAAAGTTCTCCCCCATGAAGACTCTGCCTCTGGCTCCATCTCCACTGTGAATGCCCAGCATGCACCATACTATGATGCTATAGCAACAAGGGAACTGCCCTGAGCATGCATAGGGTCAGTCAGCTCACCACTGAATAAATATTGTCTGCCTTTCATACACGACATGAGAAACTGTAGAAACTCTGCTCTGTCAGAAAGAAACAGGAATTTACCTGAGCCCATGTGGGCTGGCTGCCTGCATCAGTGTTGATTCCCCAGAAGCAAGGACATCACAGCATAGTGTATGCTGGGACAGCACAGTGGAGCTGGAGCCGGACCCAGTGACAGCAGCTTCAGGGGAACTAACTAGGCTGGTAAGCAGTGCATTCATCACACTTTGCTGAAGTACAGTCACTTCCCTTTAAATGGAGACTATATTCCTAAGTAAGCAATTGTGCAACATAATCCCCTGTTATAAAGTCCCGTTGGAATTAGTGGTGTGTGTGTGTCATACATTGGCAAGGACTGTGCAGAATAAAAACTAAGTAATGCATTACTGCACTAATGCTGCATCATAATGACTGTAGAAACATATGGGGGGGGGGCAAAAAAAGTACCTTTTTTATCACAGTTTGACATCTTTGCCTGCTTCCGCATACCCAGAATAATAAATGCCAAATGTCTTAACTGCCTGTTAAGGAGCCAGAAAATTATTTTATGAATTAAAACATTTTATTTGAAAGTAGAAAAAATACTTCAATTTGACCTATTTTATGCATTTCAGGACAATACCAGGTAAAATATTTCAGCTGAAACATTGGAGCCATATTGCTGCACTGTAAACACATTTTTATACTATGCTGCCTATAATGGTATGAAGGTAACAGGTGCACATACTCAACAGGCATTTCTCAAGCAAGATTCTTAGCCATTTTGGAAAAAAAAAAACATTTTAAACAACTAAAGGCATCAATTAAAAATGAAATGACCAGCAGCCTCTTAAACATCAAGCTCTTAAAACTTGTAAAGTTTGGGGAAGACTCATACATAAAAACAATTATCATCACTGGTTTTACGTGATACTCCAACTAAAAAGTATTAACCACTTTATGTTATTGTTTATAAATACAGTATATTACATAGGTATTTACATTGCAGTCATCATCATGGTATTGGAATGCCTTTTAGAGCAGTGGTTCTCAACCAAGGATACATATACCCCTGGGGGCACTCAGAGGCCTTCCAGGGGATACATCAACTCATCTAGATATTGCCTCGTTTTACAACAGGCTACATAAAAAGCACTAGCAAAGTCAGTACAAACTAAAATTTCATACCATGACTTGTTTATACTGCTCTATATACTATACACTGAAATGTAAGTACAATATTTATATTCCAATTGATTTATTTTATAATTGTATGGTAAAACTGAGACAGTAAGCAATTTTTCAGTAACAGTGTGCTGTGACACTCTTGTATTTTTATGTCTGATTTTGTAAGCAAGTAATTTTTAAGTGAGGTGAAACATGGGGTACGAAAGACAAATTAGACTCCTGAAAGGGGTACAGTAGTCTGGAAAGGTTGAGAGCCACTGTTTTGAGAAGTCTATACAAAGACCTGAGTTTTCTTTCCCTGTTAAAGGGGCAGGTAGGATTGTCTAGACTGAACTTCATTTCTTACTTCTAAGCCTATCTGACCTTCAGGCTGCACTGCAAAAGATTTGTATTTAACTCTAGCTTTTGGAGAGAAAGGGCCTTGATGATGGCAGAGGTTTACACAGAGGTGGGGGGTTTTGTTGGTGGTCAAGTTTGGCCGGTGGGGTGAGCTGTTAGTTTTAATTGATTTTATTTTCGTTAGTAACATCAATCACAGGAGCCTAGAAGGTCAATTAGGTACCTTTTGTATTTTTAAAAATCTAAATAAATAAATACAAATATTCTTATTTTTTCTCTTTTCCCACGGTGAGAACAGGCTGGGTAGGGTGAGGTTTGGTATTTTTCCTATCATGACTGACAGTTCCTATATACTAAAATAGTTATTTCTAAAGAAGAGACTGAAAGTCACAATTAGCTACAGTCACAGTAATAGGTGCTCCTATAATTGAGATACCAAGTTATAACCCTCTAATGGACAGTGCCACAGTTTAGCTGCAGGACATTTTATATGTCGCCAACGTTTAAAATAGACAAGTCACTACTGGGTTCAGTTAGAAACAGGGAGTGAGGGAGATGAAGGAGTGCACTGAATCTAAACATTCAATTAAATTTTTAAATGGCACAAAGTGTGGTATCTAATGCTTATTCTTAGGGCCTACCAAATTCATGGCCATGAAAAATGCATCATGGACAATGAAATCTGGTCTCGTCTCCCCCTCCCCCTGTGAAATCTGGTCTTTTGGGTGCTTTTACCCTATACTATAAAGATTTCATGGGGGGAGACCAGCGTTTCTCAAACTGGGGGTCCTGACCCAAAAGGGAGTTGCAGGGGGGTCACAAGGTTATTTTAGGAGGTCACAGTATTGCCTCCCTTACTTCTGTGCTAACGTCAGAGCTGGGAGGCATACCATACCATGCTACCCTTACTTCTGTGCTGCTGCTGGCAGCGGCTCTGCCTTCAGAGCTGGACTCCCGGCCAGCAGCCACCGCTCTCCAGCTGCAGAACTCTGAAGGCAGCACCGCCGCTAGCAGAAGCACAGAAGTGAGAGCAGTAGTACCGCAACACCCCCTACAACAGGGGTAGGCAAACTTTTTGGCCTGAGGGCCCCACTGGGTTTCGTAAATTGTATGGAGGGCCGGTTAGGGGAGGGGGTCGTAGCCCGGCCCCATCCACACACACCCACTCCCTGTCCCCTGACCGCCCCCGGACCCCCGCCGCCCCATTCAACCCCTCCTCTCATTCCTGACGGCCCCCCCCCGGGCCCCCTGCCCCATCCAACCACCCCTTCTCCCTGTCCCGACTGCCCCCTGCCGCCCCATCCAACCCCCCCCCCCGCCTTCGTGACTGCCCCCCCGGGACCCCTGCCCCCATTCAACCCTCTGTTCCCCCACCCAACCATCCCAACCCCTATCTACACCCCCGAACTCCCCTGCCCTCTATCCAACCCCCCCTCCTCCCTGCCCCCTTACCGTGCTGCCTGGAGCAGCTGTGGCTGGCGGTGCTACAGCCACGCCGCCCAGCTGGAGCGGGGCCACGCTGCCGCCACCACACAGCACAGAGCACTGGGTCAGGCCAGGCTCTGCAGCTGCGCTGCCCCGAAAGCTCGCAGCCCCGCTGCCCAGAGCATTGCGCCGGCGGCGGAGCGAGCAAGCTGAGGCTGTGGGGGAGGGGGGACAGCGGGAGAGGGGCTGGGGACTAGCCTCCCAGGCCAGGAGCTCGGGGGCCAGGCAGGACGGTCCTGCGGGCTGGATGTGGCCCGCGGGCCGTAGTTTGCCCACCTCTGCCCTACAACAACCTTGTGACACCCCCCACACACACACTACTTCTTTTTGGGTCAGGACCCCTACAATTACAACACCATGAAATTTCAGATTTAAATAGCTGAAATCATGACATTTACCATTTTT
Source organism: Emys orbicularis (assembly GCF_028017835.1). Classification (NCBI taxonomy): domain Eukaryota; kingdom Metazoa; phylum Chordata; order Testudines; family Emydidae; genus Emys; species Emys orbicularis. The sequence continues at coordinate 247,982,923 of NC_088683.1, forward strand.
AAAATCCTCTGACCATGAAATTGACCAAAACGGACCGTGAATTTGGTAGCATCCTACTTATTCTCCAACCAGCCTCTTCCAACAATGAATAGGGTTTTAAATAAAGGAGTATGGTACATTTAACATATAACTCCACCTGCTTTATTGGCAAACAAAGGCAAGTTGAGCCAAATTACATTTGCAGCTAATGCAGACTATTATCCAGCCAGTGACAGTATGGTATTGTAAGACTGGCAGTGAGGTCCAATAGACTGAGCACAAGGCTAGGATCTAGGAACGCCTGAATTTTAACCCCAGCTATGCCAATAGCTACCTCTGTGGCCTTGGTCAATCAATTCATCTCTCTGGCTCAGCTTACCATCAGCAAAATGGGGATAACGCTACTTACCTACCTTAAAAGAGGTTTGTGAGGATGAGTTAATGTTTGTACATTGCTCCAACAAAAGGAGGACACTACGTGAACCTTAAATTTCACTCAGGTTATGTCTAGACTAGAAAAAATGGTCATGTTTAGAAATGTGTTAGCTAACTCTATTTTAAACAGGATTTTTCACTTAGTGTAGAAAGGGCAAGGTATGTTTAAAATGTGGTAGCTAGTTTTAGTTAACCCTAGCATCCCTACTACTTTGAATTGTATTCAAAGGTAAGATTTTATTATTAATTATTATTATTAAAATTGCATTTTCTGAGCACCTGCTTGGGCGTTCCCATCTGTGCTTCACCCTCCCACCTGTGAGTCAGGCAGATGTGACCCATCCTCATTCAGAATTTTGTGTGACACAATTACAACATGGATCCAATTTAAAAAAACAAAATCTAGGTCTATTTCCCCTGGGCTTTAATTCCAGCTATAACTAATTTAGAAGATGACCTTCACTGCTTATTTTTCCATTCATTTGGGTATTTCCAATTATTAAGCCAGGGTAGTCCAATGTCATTTAAAACAGAAAGAAGCAAGTTGGCCATTGAGCCCCTCCCGGTGAAATCTCTCCTGCTCAATCGCCATATTATATTTATAGTTAAATTGCTTTGCAATAGCAATATGACATGGCAGTGTGTGAAAATGCTCTCTCATATTACACCAGACCTAGAACTTTTTTGCAGACATTCTGCCTTTGGCCTTCCACACGAAGAAAAAGATGGTGACACACAAAAGGTTCTTCATGCCCTGATGTGTCTTACTGCTTAAATTAAAAGTTTATGGAAATTGGCTTGCAATCTACTTAAAATACAGTTATAAGTCCAGTGCTTGCTGCCAAATTCTGAAAGCCTTTTAGATCCCTCACTGCAGGAAATGTGATGCAGGTTTCTCAGCTCCCCTGCTGACAGGACTGCAGACTCTCCAAGTCCCTCGCTGCAGGTCTGGGAGAGAAATAAACTTCTCAGCTGTTAACATAAACATTGAGGCTACTGTACAAATGGACAAAAGCACCATTCTGAGCTCCAACTGCCATCAAGTCTTGCTTATGCCATTACCCTTATTGCAGCACATACCGCATGTGACACCACCCACTGCGGCGGAGACTCCAGAAAGACAGGCACAAAGGGGTACATTTACTATTGTGAGAATGAGTGTTTGTACTGAAAATTCCCCACTTCTGCCCCATGGCTGCTCACTCCCTCCATGTCCCACAGACCAGGGACAACAAAAGCCAGTCTCTCCTGGAAGGAGCAGGCAAGTAAGCATTTTCCCTTGTAATGAATTGTGTAAATACCATTGAAGTGTGTCTGAAACAACCCGGGATACTGTGGGTGGTCTTGTTCCCTTACAATGGGCTAGTTTATTCCAGCCCTTAGTGAGCTGGGCAGTAAGATTCCACTTAGTGGCTTGCGCATGTTCATGTTCTTACTCCAGTCATAGGGCGGGAGAACAGGCACTACCCACCTGACATTCCGGCCTGCAAGCAAGGAGGGAATGGAGGGGGAAGAACCCTGGCTCTACCCCATCCTCTTTATCATCAGCCAGAACAGCTGATGTGCTCCATGAAAAGGGGTGAAAGTTGCTCTCTCCTCTCCCCGAGTAATGGGGATGCCAGGGAAGAATTGTGACTGTATGAATCGGTATCATTCCCTGGATGGCTCCTGGGGCAGTGCAGCTACACACTGCCCCTTACTCAAGGCAGATTGTAAAGTTACAATCTAGCTCAAAGGGAGTTTCCTGCTAACACATGTTAAGCACTTGTATTTTCTTTAGTCAGCCTACAAATTTGGACAATGCTTTTCTTTCCTAGGTCAAGCTGAATTAACTCAAGATAGTTAAGTCCAAAGCAGGCTGTGAGGAGTTCCAGATGGATCTCACAAAACGGGGTGACTGGGCAACAAAATGGTAGATGAAATTAAACTCTGATAAATGCAAAGTAATGCACATGGTATTGGTATGGTTGAGATTATTTTTTCCAATTATGAGTTCTAAATGAGCTATTACCGCCCAAGAAAGAGATCTGGAGTCTCCATGGATAGTTCTCTGAAAACACCTACTCACTGCAGAGCAGCAGTGACAGATACAGGTAAAAGACAGACAAGGTAAATGGTGTAAATGTATTAAACAGTAATAGGGTTAAACAAAACATTGGAAAAAACAGGAAAAATAATTCACACCATTTCTCATTTGAGAAAATGGTGCACTATGATAGATATAGGCATGGTACCTCAACTAGAGGCACTATCAGTGCTCACAATACAAATAGGATTTAGCTGGCGCAATACTTGGATGGGAAGACTCCAAGTAAGACCCCTAAGTGCTTCAAGAAATGACGTTGGTGATTTAATAGGTGGCTTACTTCCATCAGAGTCACTACAGTACCCACTGCCCATGGACTCTAATTTTATGCACCCCCTGTTAAAGTTCTCACTTCCCTGAAGCTTCAATTGGGTACAGAATTCTTCACTCAAATTGTAGCATTACATGTGCTTTTAAGCAGCCACTACATTTCACAGTTTCCTTTAGTGTTGGGGAAAGCCATATAGATATATTGTATATAAATAGTTTGCACAATCAATCAAGTCTGTAAAGCACTTTGGGATTCTTTGGGAAAATATGAGCTCTATAAACAGAAGTTATTATAAATCTGTTGATCTCCCACCAAGTTTTTCAAGAATGCTCTACTCACATGAAAAATTTTAAGGCAAATCATTTCTGTATCCTAGTTAGTGCTGAAACATTACTTAATTTATTTCTCCACAATGATACGTCACTCAGGGAAGCAGAGGAAATACCCTTTAGGCAACAGATGTTACTCATGCTTAGGGTGACCAGATGTCCTGTTTTTAAAGGGACAGTCCTGTTTTGGGGGACTTTTTCTTATATAGGCGCCTATTACCCCCACCCCCGTCCCGTTTTTTCACAATTGCTATCTGGTCACCCTACTCATGCTGTATTACAAATTCTAATATTGGCCTATTACCCCCACCCCCGTCCCATTTTTTCACAATTGCTATCTGGTCACCCTACTCATGCTGTATTACAAATTCTAATATTGGCCACTTTCCATACATGCCACTGTCCATTTACTATTTAAACTGAGTCTAGATTACATGTCCCCTTGGCTGCATCTGCACTGGGGAAACAGTAAGCATTTCTCTGTATACATTTTTCTCTGTACAACAACACCACAATAGTAAAAACATCTGCGCCTTCCACAGGACCACTTCCACCAATGGAGCTGCACCAGCACAGGAAAACAACTACAGAAATTTGTAGTGTAGACACCACTATGGGAGCTAAACTCCTATTATGCACATGAATCTCCCATTTATTTGAGTGGGACCTTAAATCACCAACACTCAGGACTGAGCATTTATTGCCTCAACTTTATAAGTTATATACGCAACAGATTCTATAAGATTCACTTTAAAATAGAAAAATCTAATTAATATTAATCGAATAATAGAACACTAATAAAACAGAAATTCCTCATTATCACCACCAATACACACGCACACACACACACACACACACACACGCTCACTTCCAGGCTTTGAATCATTTAAGAAGACTCCTTCTCATTGAACATACACAGCTCAATATAATTCTTCTGACCAAACCTTTAAGAAATAGAAAAATCAGTACAAAACTATCTTGCTATTATTATTCTATGTCTTTTCCAGGGAATAACATTGCTACTAGTGAATAATATGACTTTTGGGATTAAAGTCAGATCCCTAAGAGCCTGAAACATTACAGAAGAAATATTTTGGAGCATGTTATAGTTTAGGAAGCTCAGGATTAAAATACATTTGTCATCTATCACATAGGAATTTATTCTTGTTGCTGACCAGGGGTCGGCAACCTTTCAGAAGTGGTGTGCCGAGTCTTCATTTATTCACTCTGATTTAAGGTTTCGCGTGCCAGTAATACATATTAATGTTTTTAGAAGGTCTCTTTCTATAAGTCTATAATATATAACTAAACTATTGTTGTATGTAAAGTATATTAGGTTTTTAAAATGTTTAAGAAGTTTCATTTAAAATTAAATTAAAATGCAGAGCCCCCCGGACCGGTGTCCAGGACCCGGGCAGTGTGAGTGCCACTGAAAATCAGCTCGTGTTCCGCCTTCGGCACGTGTGCCATAGGTTGACTACGCCTGTTGCAGACTATTTAATGCCACCTAAAAGCCCGGGTGTTGAAAAGTAATTCCTATAGCCAGGGTATTTTATAATCTGAGTCATTTCCCAACTAATTCATGGAAGTTTATATGTTCCTTAGTTCACTTTTACCTGTAACATTTCTACAATCAACCCTGTGGCATTGCTAAATACTACCCAGAAAATAATCTGATTTAAGGATTAAGTGCCATTTTTTTAAAGTACACACACAAGGTCACTCCCCAACCACGTGTGACTTCACTGCCATCCTTTGAAGCCTGAACAGCATATGCAAGAGGTGCTCTGCTGCATTAAAAGATGAAATGCAAAACCAAAATGAAAACTGAACTAATCCCAGACTTCTGCATTCTACTTGACTGTAGGGGGTATTCAGCACAGAAATAGCATGGCATGAACTGAAGCCCCAATCTCATTTAAACAGAGCACACTGAGCCAGATTCATCCCTGTGCTGGCTATGAGGTGGCTATTAAAGGCTAGATCAGCAGCGGCTCAGTCCTTGAGGGTTGACCAAGCTTGTACCCCTGCTCCCACGGCACTGTGGACCTTGTTCAGTCAGGGAATAGGCACAGATTTGCCCTGGCAATGCTTTCTCCCATACTTAGCATGCCCCTGTAACACTTCCTACACAGGGGACTCCTGGAGAGGGAGCACACAGAGGGCAGAACTAGTTCAGTACCTGGCAGAGAGGTCCGCTATGCTGCTAATCTTCACTGGGGGGGTGGGGATGGGGTGTTTACACCTGTTTTATGACCCCTTTCCGCTATGTCAGCACAAAGGAGCCTTAGGGCAGTGATGACTTGGGTCCTTCCCGAATACGCTGGGGAGCAAAGAGAGACCAAGCTTTACTGGCCTTTCCCCCCTTCTTTTAAAGCCCAGGGAACAGTTCTAATCCAAACAGGTGATTTTATCTGGAGACCAGGAAAAACTATAGAAACAAAGCAAATACTTCTGCCTCTCCATGAAATAAGTGACCGTAAAGCAGTTAATTTAGCTTTCTATAGCTTGACACCATGACTAATTAGTCAATTAGAAAGAAAATTAGATTTTTAACAAATGAAATGGTTCAGAATTACAAACACCAGGTTGGGCTGCTCAAGTTCAGGAATTTCATTTCCATGACAAACACCCAATTTCCAGTTGTTTACCTCTAACACACACACACACCAAAAACAACCATGTGTCTAAATCTATTAAACCAATTCTCTCATTTCGTTCCCCACAACAATTTTGAGTTAAAAACAAAAATAGCATGGCTGTTTTGAGCCACAGGACTAGTTAAGACAGATATGATTATTTAGTTTTATTTAGTGGACCGCAGAGACATTCATTTAAAAACGTAAAGTATCACAGAAAATTTGATTCTAAAATAAGTCAATCACTACCCTCCCCCCCATTTTGGAGAAAAAAAAAAAAGATAGTAATTTCATTTCAGTAACAGGACTAATGTTCCTCAAGGGTCTTAACCAATCTCTTTAGAAAGCCTGGGCATACAGGCGTTCCAAAGTACCTTGGGGAGCTAGTGTAGGGGATACACAGCAGGTGCTTCTCACAATGTCAGGTGTCAAAGAATTCAGGAATTTAAGTTTGGTGCAAGATGCTTCTATTTTCTCCTTGCTCCCCTCCTAGTTTTTCAGTTTACTCTCAAGGATATCACCCATGTTTTCTGTGCAAACTATTTCTCACCCCTCCACCGCCCCACGTGGTGGGAGCGAGAATAAGTAATGAGAGAGTCATTGGGAGAGCAAGGGAGCATGAAAATGACCCTGTAGCATGGTGATGAGAACACTCACTAGCCCCCCTGCTCCAATTACTTTTTAAATGACTTATCTATAGTGCAATAGCTTCAACAGGAGATATTGAGGGAGCCCCACCTGAGAATATCCCATAATTTAGTGGTTAAGACACTCACATAAGGGGTGGCAGATTCCTACTCAAATCCTTTCTCCCCTTCAGGCAGAGGGGGGACTTGAAGTGGGGGTCTCCTGACATCCCAGGTAAGTATCCCAACTACTTGGCTAAAAGTTATAAGGGAGGTGGTCCTCCTCCTCCTCTTCCTCTCACACACAAACCCAACCAGTTTGTGTAAGCTCACCCAATGCAGCAGCTGAGTTACCGGATTGGGCCCCACAGGTGAGTTACGAGGTTTGTGAATCGCTCTGGGGCTTAGACATTTGAACCCCTGGTGTGAGGCTTGCAGGGTGCATGCGCAGAGGCAGTAACAGACATCTAGGGAACTTTTACTGCAAAAATGTAGGCACCAAATGAGTTTAGGTGCCTATAGGCTTCAGCGGCAGATGAGCATGGGGGCTGCGAATCCCAGTGGTGTCTGATTCTGGGATTTAGGCACATAAAGTGGCAGTTAAGTGCCTAAATCCTTTTGTGAATCCAGCCCAAATTGCCCAGGTAAACTACAAAGTGGGGGGGATTTTTTTTTTTTTTTTTTTTTTTTTTTTTTTTAAGTTTTGCTCTTTTAAAATTGATGTCCTTTTCCATGTTGGCGTATTAATCCAAACCCTGAGTTGAGAGAGACACAAGATAACCAGCAGCCCTGGAGTTAACATAGCACTCTGTTGCACTGCAGTGGTCACTCTTCTGAGGTCACAGAAAGCAAGAGTGGGTTGTGAACAAAAGCAGAGTGAAGAGAGGCTGCATTCAGGGCAGCTATTGTCATTTTTACTAAATATGTTAATTTAATTTGTTTTGAAAATGTTAACCACTAATAATTTAACTGTCTCTCTCAATTGCAGTATTGCAAAGACTGTACAACTCCCATTGAAGTCCTTAAAAGGATACTATTTTTTTCCCCTCTTACTCAGTTTACAGATTGGTACAAGGCAGAATACACATTCTACATACTCATCATACACACAGTCAAAACTAAGTGCACGTACACACATGCGCGCACACATACACCCTCCAAAAATGCAGAGAGGTTTGAGGAATGTTTTCCTTATTTCAGTCAGTTCAGATACCCTTCCCTTTGTGTAGTAGACACTGTTAAGGTTCCATCACAGGAGAATCTAGGAAGCAACCATAGTTTGCCTCCATAATATTATATATAGAGAGAGATGTAGACATAGGTTTTACATACCTAAACAATGAAATTACTCATTGACTGAAAATCTGCTCTGGGAGAAGGACAGCCAAGAGCTGAACTTTCTAAAGACCATTCTCATGCTACAACTTTTTAACTCCAATGGCACCTGCGGTCTAAGACTACTACAAGCACAATGACTGAAGTAAAGACGTGTTAGGCTCACCTTTCATAAAGCGATAGGAAACAAATTAGAACCTCTCTAATTCACAGCAATGACAGAAAACCATTGTGAATCAGTACATTTTGTAAATTCGCAAGTAATTAATCACTCAGAAAAAAACCCAGGGACAAGGTAGCACAATTCTGAAAATTGTAATTTACATTGGTTTTAATGCTTCATCGTTCACAAGCAAACAAGGCCTGGTATCTTTCGTAAAAAGAAGTGCATCTTAGTGGTGTGAGACCTCATTACAGAACCCTCTCTGCTAGTAAATCTTTGAGAAATGAGGAACATGTGTCCCTCTGGTACAAATTATAAAGTATGGAGATTAATGAAGCTCTCTTGTAGTCAAAAGTGAGTCAGCCAGTGGCCAGCTTTCTAAGCCACCTTCTTTCTGAGATTAACAGTGTAACACAACAGATGACCAGGCTGCAATAGGTTATTAAGAGCAATTACCAACTTAATTGTAAGGTGCAACCTAACAGACAACTGCCTTCTAAATCCAAAATATACAAAGAAATATGCCAAAAGCATAAAACGAAGTTGAACACATGACTGCAGCTGAAAAGGAAAGATTAATAAGAGGACTTGTGAAAGGACGGACACTATTCTAGACCAAAACTGATGAAATACAGCAATCAGTTATGAGGAGTACAGCAAAGACTCAAAACTTAGTAGGATTCCACCTGAGGATTATTAGCAATTTTGGTATGATACAAAAACTGTACTTTTTATAGCGAATGCCAACTTACAAAAACACTACTTTCATCGCTTTTCAAATGTAAACTAAAGAAAGTCAAGCTTCTGACCCTGAGGAATTGACTAGCACATGTACTGTTCTTTGCAAATAACAATTAGAGCAGTATATATTCTAAACGTGTGTTATTTGGGGGCACAACAAAGGGAAAAAAGCAGCAGCGGGAGATACTGTTTTAAGTACTTCAAGCAACGAAGTTAACCTAAGCAACATTTACATTGAGGCAGTAAGGTACAGGTCACACCCAGCATCATACATGCACAACCTTAACATGCAGGGTAAACTAATGATGTGATTTCAAATTTAAATCATTATTACAGTGATCCTGGCAAGGCTGTTTTTGATTCTGGAACTGCAGAAATTCAGAAGTTGGCAAATTTGGTTTTAATGCATGAACTTGAACAGGAGTGCTTTCCAAATAATGAACAGAGTACTGTGTAATAACTCTCATTGCCCTAATACCTAACAGCTCTGCTCCTTTGAAAGAGGTCCTCTATCCTTAACATGGCTGCCATGCATTACATAACATAGGATGCACTAGAGTATATCATTAGTTTGTTTTGTAGCGCATGTACCACCCATTAGCCATATGATTCTCTGTATGACATTTCAAGCAGCAAAGATGATGCTCAGCAATAAGGCGGCTGCAAGGATCAGCATCCTCGGAGGAAAAGCAACGCATAGGAAATTCAACCTTCCCGAGCTATTCATCTCCCTTTTCCCATCTCTCTCCCTCTAATGAACAACAAACATTCTTACCTTTTTTAAAAAAAAAATTACAAACATAAACTGATCTTGCTCAGCAGAGCCTCCCGAGTTTCAGCCATGCCTGCAGAAATATCTTGGCACAATTGTCTCCTGCAGCAGGTAATCAATATCAGTCTGCTTCTTCTGCTGCCAGAGCTGCTCCATCTGAAGTCTAGCTAATGTGAACACTGACAGCGTGAGTCATATCAGCGACTCCTAGCAGATGCAGAGCTGCAGGAGGAGTTTAAGTTTCAGTGTTTCTCACACTATATATATATATATATATATACACACACACACACACACACACACACACACACACACAACAGCCCACCCCAGCTCTATGCTGCTTCTTTCACAAGAGGTGTTAACAGCTTCATTTCCCTCTGCGTACATTTACTATATCAATTCAGCATAGTTCGTTATTAACTGCAAATCCAGGAAGCCACTTGTCTCCTCACCAGAAACATTGTTTTTATTTTAAATGTAAAAGGTTGCTGCAACCTTGCCAAACTGTGCAAGTATCTAATACTACAGCTATTGAATGTATAATCCTGGCAAAAGTCTCAACACAAAACTCTTGAGCTCAGACCAGTAACAAAGATGTAGACTGGGGGGAAATTCAAGCAGCCCACAGGAATTTCCTAAACGCAGAAAATTTAATTGGGGTGAATTTCCTTCCTCTACATAAACCCAATCTGTCATGCTTCTACATGGCAAAGTGCCAAGGGGAAAGTAGATGGGGGGGGGGGTAAAAACCATTTGATTTATCTATATATTTCTATACATTTATCTAGATATTACCAATGCATCAATCACCATAGAATCTATGGGCAAGCCTACCTCCCCAGCCTGGGACCAGGACTTGGGGTTATGGTGCTGCGCCCACAACCCCCTTGTACTCCAGCCACTTTACCTACATGTGTGGGTGTTGGGGTGACACGATCCAAGAACGGACCAATCCCCTGGCCCTTCCTGCAGCTTGCCCCCATCACTGCCCTCCTTGTGGAGCTGGCACAGAAACACTTTCTGCAGCACTCTAGAGGATCAGAGGACCTTGACCTGTGCTCCACCTGTGTAGCCCCACTGCAGGACTTAAGCAGCACAGAGGGCCTTATGCTGGTGAATTTCACCCTGGAAAGAGTACATTTTTTAAAAGGCAACAGTTGCATACACATAATAATGAGGAGGTCCACATTTCCATAAACTTAGTTACCAATTTACTTCTGAATTGGCATACTACACCAGGGCAGTCAGAGTGCTGAAGCTCTCCTCCTTCAAAACACAGTCGGACACATCCTTCTGGGCAGCTTGCACCTCAATAGAACAAAGTACCAAAGAACTATGGGACAACTAGAACAGCGTTATCAAAACCTTTCATATTTGGATTTATCTTTTCTTGGTAGGACGACTATTCTTTACAGCAGAAGCTGCTGGCTAAGATAACGGTGCCATTAAAACTCACAGATCTGTGTATCAGTCCTTTTATATAAACATCCTAGATAGTTTAGAAAAAAGGCATTTGGTTTCTGTCAAAGCATTTACATCAGATGATCTTCCCCCAAACTCAGTAAACATCTGACTGGATATCACCCAGACAGATAGATTTCCACTGAGGCTTCTCACTGAAGAAGTAACGCCCAAAGCAAAAACCACAAGAAAAGACTAAGAAAAGCTTGTATGACCAAGAAAACATGGTGCATTTCCTTACAACAGTGCAAACGCTAAGGAAATCATGAGATAAAGAAACAGTCACATCCAACACAATACCAATCTACAAGCCTCACCCCACTAAACACATGACACTCAACCACACCAACACAGTAACATCTTTAATACACTGAATTTCAGTTCATAGAATCATAGAATATCAGGGTTGGAAGGGACCTCAGGAGGTCATCTAGTCCAACCCCCTGCTCAAAGCAGGACCAATTCCCAACTAAATCATCCCAGCCAGGGCTTTGTCAAGCCGGGCCTTAAAAACCTCCAAGGAAGGAGACTCCACCACCTCCCTAGGTAACGCATTCCAGTGCTTCACCACCCTCCTAGTGAAATAGTGTTTCCTAATATCCATCCTAGACCTCCCCCACTGCAATTTGAGACCATTGCTCCTTGTTCTGTCATCTGCCACCATTGAGAACAGCCGAGTTCCATCCTCTTTGGAACCCCCCTTCAGGTAGTTGAAGGCTGCTATCAAATCCCCCTCATTCTTCTCTTCTGGAGACTAAACAATCAGTAACACTGTCCTTCCTCTCTGCTCACAAAGAACTGAGTCAAACCTATTTCACCAACGTGGCTATTGGAGCATCCGATGGCTGCGAGCAGTGCAGAAGAAGACGGTGGTGTTGGTTTCCACCGGGCTCCCTTTTGTGGAAATCTACCCTTCGATGAGAAAGAGCATTTGCACTTACACTTGCGGTATATGTTGAATGGACACAATGAGACAGATTATGATTATCCCAAAGTAACTGCAAACGTCTCTGAGTATAGAGCATCTGAGCACCTAGAGAGAGAGCAGCACATGCTACAATATGGAGATGTGATGGGGAAGCTATGGTAGGGAAAACAAGGAAAAGCTGAAATAATGTTTGAAAGCTTTCCCCTTCTGCCTCTTTTTTTTTTTTTTTTTTTTTTTTTTAAAACACAGTTTGGGGGAGAAGGAAATGGCACCAGCCTTTGCCCACTGCTACTCTTCACCACCCTCTGTCAATACAGATAAGCCACAGAAGGGAGCATGAGTCGTTGACCTATTATGTTCATCACAAGTTATATTTTTCCCTCTCTTTAAACCAGTCCTCTTGTCCTGCTACTAAGACCACTGTTGCTTCTCAACAAGGAGCATCATGAGATCTCCAACAGCAATGCTTTTCTCCCTCCTGGCACAGCTATAAGCAGAGGTCAGACTGAACACCATCCTCAAGACTCCACAATCAAAAGAGCCAATAGGGGTTACTAGGATAGCCCCAACAGTGCTGGACCTAGACCAAATAGTGTGCCAGGCAAGGAGCGTCTTCAGTGCCCCGCTCCCATTTGTTAAACTTTTGTATACCTGATTTTTATTGCATTTGTAGCCCACTTCACAACTGTGACGCATGATTTGCATGCATTACTTATCCATGTCACGTAAGACAATACATTGCAAGCTAGGATCTGTAAATCTGTATTTATTCATGCCATATATAAGCAAATACAAAAAAGCATGTTGTCTAAGCTTATAGAAACTTTTAAATTTTAAGAATAACTGAAATGTACTAACATCAAGAAATTGAACTGTCCACCAACATTGGGTGGACCAGTATTAAATAGTGTTACAGTAGGTGACAGACTTAGAATGTTAACCCTAGCCCTTTAGTTCAAAAGGTCACTTTTCTTGCCTTTGCCCTTGTGAACTGAAGCACAACGTCAAAGAGATCTAAAGACTGGTCAATGGCATTTTTAAGTGATAAAATAGCAAAAATCTATGTTCTGCAGTCTTAGAAAGTCATCAAAAATTACATGTTAAGCATGACAAAAGTAGTAACAGTATTTCTTTTATATTGTTGCATAGATAGGGGCTTGATAGGTATCTCTGGCGTCTCATTAAATATGTCCTTTATTAATCACTACTTACTCTCTTTAAGTCTTAAAACACAAATACACAATAAGACAAGGTTCACAGTATCGCAACTGGGCTCTCACTTTACTTCATTTCGTTCGTATATCTCAGACTGACTGACGACACACCGCCCCTTATATACCCGCGAAGGCCTGGCTGACAGCATTCTAGGAGGTTCAAGGAAAATGTTGTTCTCAGAAAGTCTGGAAGGTTCAACAAGATTCTACAAAGGTCCAGAACATTCTGGGAGGTTAGTGAAAAATGAATCCACATACAGAATACCTGAAGTAATAGGCAAGGGTGCATATTAATGAATGCTAGAATTAAAATTCAGATTTGCACATGGTTGTAGGGGAATCATTTTAGGGAACCACTAGCAAAAATTTAAAAGGATGAAACAATACAAAGAAATCAAATTTATTTCACTGAAACTCTGCTGTGGTTGCTCTTAAGAAGCCAATTGTTTTTCACTGTTTAGTTAGACAAGTGGAAAGCACTTCTGTCACAGAAGTTATTTAGCTGGATGAGACATTTAAAGAAAAGTTACAGTCTCATGTCCCTACTGGATGCCACACCACCACACATTAAGCTCATCCGCTGTCCTTTTCTTCCTGAAGGATTGCTTCCCAGTTCTTTGGTTAACAACCTCAGTAACAGGAGAGGAGGGTCTTTCATAGATTCATAGATTCTAGGACTGGAAGGGACCTCGAGAGGTCATCGAGTCCAGTCCCCTGCCCGCATGGCAGGACCAAATACTGTCTAGACCATCCCTGATAGACATTTATCTAACCTACTCTTAAATATCTCCAGAGATGGAGATTCCACAACCTCCCTAGGCAATTTATTCCAGTGTTTAACCACCCTGACAGTTAGGAACTTTTTCCTAATGTCCAACCTAGACCTCCCTTGCTGCAGTTTAAGCCCATTGCTTCTTGTTCTATCCTCAGAGGCTGTGAACAAGTTTTCTCCCTCCTCCTTATGACACCCTTTTAGATACCTGAAAACTGCTATCATGTCCCCTCTCAGTCTTCTCTTTTCCAAACTAAACAAACCCAATTCTTTCAGCCTTCCTTCATAGGTCATGTTCTCAAGACCTTTAATCATTCTTGTTGCTCTTCTCTGGACCCTTTCCAATTTCTCCACATCTTTCTTGAAATGCGGTGCCCAGAACTGGACACAATACTCCAGCTGAGGCCTAACCAGAGCAGAGTAGAGCAGAAGAATGACTTCTCGTGTCTTGCTCACAACACACCTGTTAATACATCCCAGAATCATGTTTGCTTTTTTTGCAACAGCATCACACTGTTGACTCATATTTAGCTTCATTCCTGCTGAAAATCCTGATCTTCATTCAGGTCTCCTGGCAAGACATGCCCTGCATAGAGGAAATTTCTCTGTCTCATTCCCAGATAACCTATATATAACACAAGACAAGCTTGCTCTGTAAAAGTAGAAATCCTGTCCTGTGGAGTGATTTAAAGATCACAAGTTCAACATGCTAATTAGACTGACACACGAGTTTCTAAACACAAGGATGTATTTAAAACAGCTTAGAATACACAGGCACTTTCGTTCTAGGGTATCTCATAACAGTGTGTTTCGATATACTGTTTCATGGCAGTGCCATATACACAAACATTAACTATCTCCATGTTATATACTTTTCTCCGTCATGCCTTCAGATGCACAGTCCACTACATACCCCATAGACGGACATTTGTATGGCACTATGGGTATAAATCATGTGGCCTCCATGTCAACACACACAAGAATTATTGGATTCTTGAAGGTGTGGCCATTGGCAAGGCATAAACAAGGAGTTTTAGAGCAGCTGATGCCTCATGAAAAACAATTTCATTTAGAAAGATTTTTTCCCCTACAACTATTGTTATTGCAAGGGATGAGTACATCCTAGGAGAGCTGTAAATTCCTGCCCTGATTTTTGGAGTTATTCTGAAATTGAATCCCTGTGAGCCCCATCAAGCTGTGATAGCTTTCTTTTTCCAACTGAAATGTCATATTTGGGCCGAGGCAATGCAGCACAGAGTGTTTGCGCTGGAAAGAAAGCTATTGCGTTTTGATAAGCGACTACCAGGCCTCTGTGAAGCATGAATTCCAATGGAATCTACAAGTGGGGTAGTAAGACTGAGGTGCCTCTAATGAAAGATTCTGTAAAGAAGGCACTTTCACATAACAGACTGAGATACTTATCCTTTTCCTTTTATCTTTCAGAATTACAAAATCTAAAGACCTTCTATAGCACTCACGATTGTAGTGCCTAAGCACTTCCTAAGCAAATGAAATCCACATAGTGAAGTCCCTAGTAGAACACATTATTCTTCTCCTCTCCCTGTCTAAAAGAGGCTCTCAATGGGGAATAACTAATTTTTTTAAACCATCATCCTGCTGAATATGGTGGGAACGCTCTGCCAAAGAGAACAGTCTTGCAGGGTGCCCTGAAGGCTGTCACAGTATGGATTAATCTGATCTGCCCTGGAAGCTCATTCCATGTCAAATCCCCTCCACTGAGAACACTCCAGTTCTTATGGGATTCATCCTGGGTTTTCTTAGCTGCAGTGTCTCAGAGAAGTGCAGCTTTCTTGCTGGGAGATGTAGCCATTGATGGAGCTGGATCGTGACCCATTGATTGTTTGAAGATCAGAACCAAAGCCTTAATCTGGCAGTGGAAGCAGACTGGGAACCAGTGAAAGAATCAACAGTGAACTCTCCTGCCATGCAGCCACATCATGCACCAGCTGGAGCCTCTGCACTATGTCCTCCTTTTGCCCTAGATACAGCAAGTTTCAGTAACACAGCCTGGAAGTGATGAATACATGCGTCACTGTAGCCAGATCCTCGATCAGGAGGAAAGGGAAAAACTTCCTAACAAGCAAAAGGTGGACAAGGGTTTTTTGCCTCTGATTCTACCTGGTTGTCCAGGCTTTACAGAACAGAACAGAACCCCAAGGCTTTGCAGTACTTTGATAAGGGTGAACAGATGCCTTCGATAAAAGAGGAAAACAGTCTTCCCCTCTGACCAGGCTCATATTGGTCTTGTCTTTATTGTTGTTAGTTGTGTTAGAGTAGCACCAAGAGGCCCTACCAGAGATCAGGACCACGCTGTGCTAGGCACTGTACATATAAAATGTAAGAGAGACCCTGCCCCAAAGAGCTTACCATTCAGTATATATCAGACAGAGAGAGAGAGAAAAGAAGTATTATTATCCCATTTGCAGATGGCGAACTCAGAACCCGAGAGGTGAAGTGACTTGCTCAAGGTCACACAGGAAATATGTAGCAGAGCCAGGAATTTAAATGAGATTCCCAGTGTCCAGGGTCTTAGCAACAAGAGTCTTACAAGACCATCAGTCCTTTTGTTCAGTTTCAGCCAAGTGCTCCTCCTTCAGGTGATTATCTTTTGCGGACACTGTGATACGCTTGTGATCGTGCTGGTTGCTTCTGTGGAAAATTAAATATACAGCTGGGAGTATTTTTGGGAATGGAGTCTGTGGCATCTAACCTCCTCTCCAAGTGGTCAAGTGTAGACATTGAAGAGGAGGAGCTGCAGAACAGATCCTGGAGGAACTCTCCATGTAAGGGTTCTTGGGGTGGAGCAGTAGTTACCTATCACCGCACTCTGGGGATTGGTGGAGATGAATGACTGGAGTTATTGTAGTGATTGCCATTTAATTTTAGCTCTGTCATATGGGTGTGTCAGCAGAACCTTGTGGTCAGCTCTGTTAAAAGCTGCAAAGAGGCTGAGTACTATGGGGACTGAGATAGGGCCCGTATCCATTGCCAGGAAGAGGTCACCTTTCAGTGGTAATAGGGCTGTCTCCTTGCTGTGACCCATTTTTTAAATATTTTATTTCCCTAAAATAATTCAAAGCTATAATTATCCTACACTGAAAAGAGACAATAGTGTCAATAAGCCAGAACATACAGTACACAGATCTTAGAGCGATGTCCTTTTCCTCTTTGGTGAAAAAGCATTTATGTGACATAATCACCCATTTTCTTTTTATGCTCTCTATTAACATCCCAGGAAAGTCCATCCCGCTTCAAGAGCGACTTCACTGAATTGTAAAAGGACTATATAGTGAGTGACAAAGATACAAATGATACAATGGTGCTGTATGGACAGAAAATATGTCAAGACACGGAATGCATTTCAGACAAAACTCATTGGCTCCTGCAGCTCATTGCCTTTCTAAAGCCAATCCTGTGACAACTAACCTGTGACTGTGAAACAGACTCTGATTCCAGGTGGGCAATGAGCAGCAGGCGCAGATAGCTTTGTCTGAACTGCATTCCATGTCCTGACCTATATTTCTGTCCACACGGTCCCCTGGTAACTTTTGTATCTTTGCCGCTCCTTGTAGTCCTTTAAAAATTCAGTAGTGGGCCAGACTCAACTATCCTGTTCCTATACAGGTTTCTGGTAATAAAAAGAAACAAAAACACCCTGGAAAAGGAACAAAGAAAAGGGTTTTTTAAACTCTATTTTTGTAACATACAAGTTTGAAAGACCCAGGCATTCTACATGTATTTGTAAGTTCTCAGCACACATTTAAAATTATATAAGAAGATAAAGTTTTTCAAAGCTTTCCAGACCTATAAAATGTCCACATAACTTGTTGGTCGAAAGTGCTTTTAAAAAGAACTTTAACACTCAGGGTCAGATTGTGACTCGGGCTGCACACCCACACAAGGTAGTAAAGAAGAGTAATAACTTCCTTACACCTACAGTACAAGCCTGATATTGGGTGTAGGTACACAAGAGTAAGTGGAAACTGCATACCTGCTACTTCCACCCTACCAAAGCAGGTGCTGTCTGCATGGGTTCTCCTCTTGTTAGGACTCCTACATTAGTCCATGGTAGTCAAGGTATTTTGGGCTTTTTTGTCCCTTAGTTGTAAACTAGCTCTTTGATGTTAAATGTACACATGTGTAGGTAGTACATTTTTTGGGAAAGGCACTGTCTTTATTAATTATATTATTATTATATGTGTGTGTTACATGCATAACACAATGGAGCCCTGTTCCCCAATCGGGGCCTTTAGGTGCTTCTGGAACATAACATAATATGTTCGATTACTAACATCAACATGTTTTCATAGCTAATTTTCAATCTGCATTTGGCTGAAAACAAGCATCATACGAATAGAGCCTCTAAAGCTGAAGTAAACTCTGAAATATGTTTAAACCCGTTCATGAACCTAATGTAACAACTGTTGGATGCTAAGAAAAATGCAACCTAAATCATCATTCAAATTTCATAATTTTGGGTTTTGGCAGGAAGATTTTTTTCTTATGCTTTGTTCTTAGCAGATGAGGCAAACAGCTCAATTTTCAACTCTTAATGACTGCTGCTCAGAAATAAACTAACTCAAGACTAGCAAAATATACCTCATGGCAACATAGATAGTATTAGCCAGATGGACTGACAGACACTACTGTAATTTCAGTGGGGGAGGGGTTTGAAAGACAGTGAATGCATTAGCTGAGTGTGAAGGGTCGCCCAGAGGAAGGGTACGGTTCCCCAGAACATACTAGATTGCAAGTCTGACAGGGGCTGGCTGTATGGCATCTGCTTGGTCCACATGTATCTACCCATTTCCATGTTCTTTAATGCTAATATCTGTCCATGTCTCGTCTACATAGGGAAAGTGAGTAAGACCTTGATAATGTATTAATTCGGATAACCATGCTATGAAACTTTTTCAATTAGCATCATACAATGTGTTTACACCAAATCTGCCTTTTTATTAATTTCCTCTGTTAGGGCCTGATCTAGTTCACATTAAAGTCAATAGAAAGACTTTGAAGGCCCTGACCCCATCCTAAAGGCTTCATGGTTTTGAAGATGTTGGTAACCTGAAATCATAGCTTTGGATAACAGAGGCAGCACCTCTGAAAACCATGCCTGGCCTTCCCAACTTCCTTCAACAAATAATTGTGTTCTAGCTTGTTCTAGATGAAAGGACATTTCCTTAAATGCGTGTGATGCACGCAAAGTTCAAAACAAAGCATGCTTATTTTTATCTACTATGATTGATTGCTTCTCTCTACCTCTTTCTCTGACCATTGTGTCCAATGAATCTTTTCTGATGAAATCTTCAACAATTGCACAACTATTTCAATTGAAAAGCTATATTAATCTGTGAATCCTAACAAAAGTGAAAGTCAACCCCAAGAGTGAATTAATTTTGAGGCAATGACATGCTATTGTGTGTCTTGAACATCACAATTCCATATACTGTTGAACAATGCTATGCTCTTGTGAATTGTTTACATACACCAGTTCTGTTCATTCAGTGAACACTATACATTCTCTGGGTCAAGTTTCTTGTGTGCTCACAATGCAGGACTTGTAATTCTTATGCTATTTTGTGTTATACATTGATTGTTAGGTTCTTCATTTGCCAGAGAATGCACCATTGTTCATGCTCGAAAAAGTATACGCAGATACTCTATTGTTTGCTTTAAGTGCACTTTCTGCCTTGTGTAAATCAAACTGGGGAAAAAAGAACCAAATGTAATGATATTTTTCTTTGTCTTTTCATGATAATGTATTATCAAACTTACTTGTCTTTTTTGGCCACACTTAAATTTACACAATACACACCACAGAATACCAGGCCTTGTTTTTAAAAACTATATTTTTCAGAGAATACAAAAATGGCTTCCCAGTTTTCTTTCTGATAAGCAATTCCATCCAAACTCATTCGCATTCTGTTGCAAGTTAACCTGCCGCAAACCAGCACTACTATCTGCCTAACAATACCTGCTTAGGACCTAAGAGCCCTGTTCTGCTACTCTTACACATGTTGGTTAGTACCTTACCAGGCAAGCAATCCCATTGACTAATGAGAGAAAAGTTTCAGGATTCGGCCTTAAATGTCTGTTGGCTTGGCTAGTAACAGATTTTAAAATGATGACTCAAAAGTATTAAAGAACAGGTTTCTCTCTCGCTCTAGTCAATTAGTTCCCCTCTCAAAAAGCAACTCATGATTCAGTCAATCAGAACATTATCTGCAAGATAGTAAATACTTCTGTTACTAAAAGTGGACCAGATTCACCCACCCTTACTCATGCTGAGTAGTAGTAACCTACTCCTCAAATTAGTCCCACTGAAATCATTGGACTCCATTCAGAGTAAGGTACTAAGCAATTTGCATAAGGGGTATCAGTATCAGCCCTGTATGAACTTGAGATGGGAAAGCTTATTAAAAAAATTTAATAAAGAAAACTAATTCCTTCATGATTAATCTAAAGATTGACATTCAAAACGTAATTGATTTTAGATCATTTGGGATTTTTTCCAAAATTAGGCCATGCAAATTTAAAGGGGGGGGGGGGGGGAACAGACTTCACTAGACAAAAGTGTCACCTCAGCATTGTTAATGTGGCTCCTACAAATCCTGATCTCATGTGCCATGTGTATTTGTCCATAGGAAGGGCAACCTTAGGCCCAGTCATTCAGCACTCAACTGAAACAGACCAGATAACAGTAGGATAAGAAAATAGCAAGATAAATAAAAGATGACACTTCAGAGTAAAAACAAACCATTTCAAAACCTTCACATTGGAACAACCCATTTTAATATTTTTCTTGATTAAAACAAAATATGTAAGTGGTTCCATCGCTACATTATTTTTGTTTTCCAAAGTGATGGAAGCCTCATTGTCTGGGATGCTTACATTTGAATGGGAGAAAACAATAAGACTATATAGTGTAGAGAAACAATCCTACACTGACAGCGGCAGGGATTAGGTTACTTTAATAGGTCTTTTCCACCTCCAAATTCCCATCAATTCAATCCTATGAGGCAAGGTAGATGAAATGCTGAAAAGCTCCCTACTATTATTTTAGCCACCAAACCATCCCAACTCTGCAGAAAAATCACAACAATAGCACTACCTGTAAACTTTGGCTTAGTTCCACCAGCCCAGGCCAATGAGAATGTTTACAGCAGTCCTTTAAATTAAAGTGAAGTAATTTGTGGTTTTCACTCACTCTGTTCCACTAGTTCCATCTTCTCTAAATTCTACCTGTCTTTGGTACTTACACGGTCCCCAGTACCTTAGTATCTGAGCACCTCACTCTCTTTAACCACAACACTGCTGTGAGTTAGGGAAGTGATATTATTCCCATTTTGCAGATAGTGTCTCTGTGGCTCAGTTCCCTAAGTGACTTCTCCATGGTCACACAGGAAGTTTGTGGCAGAGCAGAGAATTGAACGAGGGCTCCTGAGTCCTAAACTATTGCTCTAACACTGGGACATCTTTCTGTCAAGATGATACAAGGTAATTGCTCAATAATACGTACCTTTGGGAACAAAAAGAACTACTAATTCACCACCCACATCCTACAAAACTGGTTCTAAACTAGTTTAGGTTTGTTTTAACAAGATGTTACCAATACTATGTTGTCCACCTGGTATAGCTGCAAAGAGCTAGTCAGAATGTCAGGAATGTCACTGTGGCATTACGCCCCATATTCTTCATAGTAAAACTAGTGTTTTTCCACTGAAAGGCGTGGGAACTAAAGCTGAAGACAAAGGGTTCCCGCCAAAAGCAAAAGCTATTTTAGGCAGGGGAGTGACATCATCGGGGCTCTTCTTCTGACTCCCGCCCAAAGGAGATGCTTGAAAATGCCTGAGAAACAAGAACTGAACTGGGGAGAAGGGCTGAACCCAGGCTAGAGGGATTTCTAGCCTGGGGTTTTAAGATGCAAGCAAGGGCAGCTGGCCCCAAGAATCACTGCAAACTGCTTAAATCATCATTTAGGGTGAGAATTTGTTATCCATATCCAATTTCTTTAGTATATTAAGCTTCGATTGTGTTTTTGTTTTATTTGCTAGGTAATCTGCTTTGATCTGTTTGCTATCCCTTAAAAACTCTCTTTTGTAGTTAATAAACTTGTTTTTGTTTGGTCTAAAACCAGTGTGTGGGAATCATAACTGGGGGCAAAAAGCTGTTGCATATCTTCCTCCACATTGAGGTAGGGGGTGAATTTCATGAGCTTACGCTGTACAATTTCCTGTGCAGCGCAAGATGGTATAATTTTGGGTTTACCCTCCAGAGAGGGGTGTGAGCCTGAGAAGCTGGTAAGTGCCCTAGCTGTATAGCCTTCCCATGCAGGGACTGGTCAGAAAGCCTGTCTGCAAGTTACAACACCTGGGTGTGTCCCTACCTGTATGTATGCTGATTGAAACAAGAAGTTTGGAGAGCTTAGCAACTTGTCATAGCAGTACAGTGTGGGAGGGACCCCAGGCTGGTGGGTCGGGGGGCTCAGTGGTACCCAAGTTCCAGGCAGCACCCCAAGGGGGGAGGAACCCATCACAGTCACCATGACCTTTCATTTGTAGGATGTCATTGTGGTTGTTCAGTTTCCTTATGGATCATTAGCTTTAGGTGACAACCCTTACCACTGTAGTGTATAATCAGATACAGCCACTCACATTCTTATAAAGGTGTGTCTAAAGTGCCTTTGCTAGCCATAGATTTTGGTAACACTCAGGAAGTGATTTCAGAAATCCTTAAGGAAGAGTTATTGAAAAAGAGATGAATGTGGGTGCAAGATCACTTGTGTAAGTCTGGGGAAGTGGGAATTAAGGCACAATAATACAGGGATGATCTAGTCAAGACGTCTTCCTCACCTTGCTCCAAAATATCATTCATTCTCTGTTATCTTTTCTTAGGAAAGAATAACTCTGCAAAGACATTAGTCACTAAACCCACAAGAAGGGCCTTCTCAAATGGAATATGGACACATTCTTCTTGTCAATTGTCAGATTCATCAAGCCCGAACAGATGTTGGCAAAAACACCATACTGAGTAAGAGGAAAGATGACGAAAGCCGTCGTGTTCTATAAGAATGACAGGTCTAACAAAGAGGTTCTCACAATACATTCTTCCCCAAATTTTGCTCCAGAACCATTAAACTACCCTGCTCTCTGTCTGTTATCTCATACAGGCTGCAGCACTCCTACACTATTCAGCTAGGAAGTTACAAGTGGATAAGCATCGAGGAAGTGTCTGAGTCAGAGTGCAGCTCCCTTTGCCATCACCATGCACAGCTGTGTAACAACCAATCAAAAAAATACCAGCCTATTTAAAGAAACTTTTCTATGGTCTCCACCTTGGCCTGTGAGAGGACTCTGAAAATACACAGATTGTAGTTCAGTCTAACAACTGTGGTTATGATGAAAAAGGAAACTGACGCAACATTGAAATGAAAGGAAGAACAGCTAAGCTACTCTCACATCATATCATTTTTAAGGAGTGATATTTTTATCCGGTTTAAAAAACAGACAAGGCCCTCACAGCAGCCAGCATCTTTTCTGCAGCATTCTTAGACAGCCTGCCTTTTTAGGAAGCGTACAATAGATTGAAATGTTACAAATACTGCTCTAACTCCAATTCAAAGAGTCCCACTTGCAGCCAACTATTACGTGAGTGAGCTAAGAATTTATTTCTATAGATTATGCTTTAGCCATCAACTCAGCAGGATGTGCCAATGTATTTATTACACATTTTTTCCGCCTCACCCTTTCTCTCCCACCCAAAAAAACGTAATGATATAATTGCAGACACAATTTAAAAAAAGAAAGGGGAAAAAAAGTGCAAACCCCCGCTCAACCTTTTTACAAAACACAGAATCCAAAACTTCACCATCTGTGTGAGAAATATCAGCAATTATGGAGTCTTAAAGGAAAGACACAATCATTTTTTAACCCACAGAAATAATTAGATGAACTTTGCAAATAGTTAGGAAAACAACAGGATAGGGCCACATTTTGAGTTTAATAAGTTTGATGATACTTATTTAAAAGCCTACTCAAACCTATTAGCCAGATGTGCCAAATCAATACCTAGTAACAATCTGCAATATAGGTGTTAAAAAAAGGAGAAAGAAAAATATGCACTTCTTTTATAAAAGTTTGTCATTACAAATGTTTCAGCAAAGGTCTGAGACTTTATACTTCAGAATTTTGAATGCAATCTGCCATAAACTCCCTTGGTCTTGGTAGGAGAACTATTAAACAGAATTAACAAAAATATCCAAGAGAGAATCAGAGGATACATGTGCTGTAATCTCCATTTATGAGACCAAACAGGAAGAGGTCAAGAGAGGTGATGAAATCCTGAGGAATAAGTTTATGTGCTAAGGCAGCCTAGATACTAGCCAGTCAGGCCGGCTGGTGAAAGGAGGGCTCAGAATAAGATAAAATATAAACTGAGGTGAGTGATCTGATAATTAGCTATGGGATTTTTCTGAAAAATGACAGGCAGAACAGGAGAAGAGGTCAGAGCTTGAGAACCAAGTCTCTCAGTCAGGCAAGAGAGACCAATGTTATTAGCAAGGAGGTAGTCTAAGCAGTGGGATTCCTGGTTAATACATCAAGAAAGCAAGCCTGAAGGCAGAGGACAGTTGGGTCTAAAAAGCGGTCTTGGAAGGGAGAAGGTTACAGTATTCCTAAGGAAGAGGAAGGAGGTTAGTGGAATGGTGGGGCTTAGTAGTGGCCGCGTAGTTTAAAAAGGAATTGTAGAGACAGGAAGGCAAATTGCTTGAGAGAACAGGCGCTGGGCAGGAATTGCTTAGCTGTGTTGTGGAAGAGAACAGTGATTGGTACAATGCTAATATGGCAATAGGAGAGTGACGTGAAGGGAGAAAACAGGTGGTAAAGAAGGGCAGATAGAAGGGCAAGAGAGGATGATACAAGAGAAGGGCTGCAAAGACAAACTAGGCAAGATTAGTAGAGAACAGACACACTTGGGAGGGGGGAAGAACGAATAGGTAGGTAGGTTGACAGGAAAAAAGCAGGCAGCATAGGACTATGAAGTGCTTTGGATAAGGCTCTGGAATGGTACAGGGAGAAAGGCAAAAGGGGGGTTAAGTTGGAGCAGCAGGACAAACAGGGAGATGGGAGGAGACAAATCCAAAAAACTTTATAAAAATGGCAATTTTGGGGGAGAGTCTAACATTTGCCAAGTGTCGTAGGCAATCTACTTTTTTCACTCAGTGAAACTGTCCACTCCTCCAAGATAGTTATTTTTTAGAATGGGGCTAAAGACTTCACAGCACTTATTTGTTCTCATTCACAGTGAGAAGGACTCTGCCGATGACAAGGCCAACCAAAGAGCCGTGCTGCAATTACGGCTGCGCGAGTCCTGCAAGTTTCAGTTTGGGAAAGGGTCCAAACTGAGTCTTGCCATTCGGTTTGCAAGTTTTAGAGGGAAACAAACAGCTTCTGGCATGATTAAAAGTTGGAGTTTGATCAACAAGACAGTGGATGACGGATGATTCCATAAGGTTCTAAACCAGGAGTTCGAAAACTCTTTCCCTAGCATGGAATGTGTCTCAATAGAGAGACTGCCCCATAGATCCCACCTCCCTTCCCATTCATAGTCAGGTAGTATCTTTGTGGCTAAAACAGCAATTGCTCACATGGGAAAGTAACATGCGCAAAGTATTCAATGTACGTTAGCCTCTTTTAATGCAATATAGAAAACAGAGGAAAGCCATGTGACCAGCCACCTCTCCATGGGCCATAGATTGGGAACTGCTGGTCTGAACTATATCTTAGAAGCTGCTAAATATTTTGCTATAGCGGCTGCAAAGGGCTAATACATAGGTAAGCAAATCTCCCATGATCCCAGTAAATTGTTCCCATTACACAGTAGCTCAGTTATAGAAAAACTAATACTTGGAATGTTGCATCTGGATGTGGCAGTGGTTCATTCATCCCTGCAGCTACTGGCCTTTGGTTCCTGAAACATTGTGTTATAACCTTTAAAATGGTCTCATGAAATATCTTGCTGTCA
This sequence comes from Emys orbicularis, assembly GCF_028017835.1. Taxonomy (NCBI): domain Eukaryota; kingdom Metazoa; phylum Chordata; order Testudines; family Emydidae; genus Emys; species Emys orbicularis. The sequence continues at coordinate 248,008,719 of NC_088683.1, forward strand.
CTGATTGTTGCAATGGGACTTTTCAGAATTGCCAGGCTTTGGTTGTAAAACAGCTGGAGTGGCTTTAAAACAAAGACTTGTTTAAAAATAACTTTTCAGGGGCATTTGTTCCTTATGCAATGACTTGGAGAAATATTGTCAGAATATTTGCCTTCTGAAAACCTAGCACAAATAAAAACAAGAGAATGATAGCCTAACTTGGGAAACAGCTGCATATGTAGACAGGACACTAATTGGCACCTGAGGCCAGAGCATACCAACAGGAAGAAAAAGGGGATTCAAGTAATGCTGGGAGTGCCACTTCATGGAGTTTCTGCAGTATGTTTCGATCTGTGGGTTGTGGCCTGGAGATGGCAAAGCCTCCAATACCCCCCAGACATTCATGGGGGAAAGGAGCTCCAGTCCCACAAAGCCTGAAGCTTCTGTGATGCTCCATCACCAACCCCCTGAACTTACTGTCAATACAGCTCTCTGACGCTGTTGTCTTGCAACACCCATGCACTCCTTTCCCTTCTGCAGGGAGCAGCAGGATGCACAGTGCCAAAAGAGCATTAACTTCTGCCAGGAAACTCAGATGAAATTCAGCTTGTTTCGAGAGAAACTTGTTGTACAAAGTGGCTGCTCTCCAGCCCTGGCTTCTTCCAGACATGCTTTCAATCTCTTCTCCCTCAACTGAGCCCTGACCATCAGGAGCTGTCACAAAGCAGCTTTCTTTAGCTCCTGGGGAGAAAGGGATGAACATGGGAAGAGGGAATATGCCACAGAGCTGCTGCTTTCCCCTTCAGTAGGTTTCGGAGTCTTTCCTCCCCTTTTTGGTTCAGCACAGGTCCCTTGGGCTTTTGCTGGCTAGCAACATAAAGGCTTGGGGGTGGGGGAAAAAGAACAACACAATATTAGCAGCAATTGTGTGTTCTCAATCAGTGGCTGCCTATTTCCTGAAAATGAATGACAACATCGGACACATGAGGTACAAGCATCTGATTCAATCCCAGTGGATTCAGAGAATAAAGCATCAGAATGAAGATTTGCCCTTTTCTTGTATAACCCTCAATGTGTTGTAATTTTTGTGTCAAACAGGTCGGACTTACTGTTTCAAAAGAGCCTAAAACTAATCCTAATGAGACATGACCCATTGGATAACTTCTATGGAATACCCTGCTATTCTCCTGGGGACAGCATCGAGAGCAGCTGGTGTTGAGCATGAAGTCTCTAAGCTAATCACTAAATTGGTGCCAAAGTCCCAGTGTGTCTCCAGTATCATTTATATGAATAGATGTGAGAGACTTAGGAAATTAGTATTACTCTCCCCTCCCCTCCCCCAGCCTCGTCAAAAGCAAAAGACAAGCTCCACTGTTAACATACAATAAATGCTGGAAGTGACATTCCATATTTTAGAAAAAGATCATACAGTGGAGCATCAACAAACAGTGTTAAGTCCTCTGCAAAATATTTATCATATTAAGGGTCGGATTCAGCAGTCAAAACATGGCCCATTTCCCACACCATGGAGGCTCACACGTGGCCGGCTGCTAAAGGAGATTTTGTGAGACCTCTTAAAGCTTCTAAAATGTGGTATTTTCTGTCCAATCCCCCAGAATAAAACTCTAAACTTTTAAGTGATAAAAAGACAAGATGAAACCAGTCAGTTAGAACAAACTAATTAACAAACACTTCAGGAGTATTTTTCATGGTACTGCACAGTTCAACTCTATCATGCCAAGTCTGTCATCTTTGTCACCTTTTGATGATTAAAATAGACTTGCCACAAAATTATGCACAGCTGATTACTTACCTGAAAATGTGTCTGTAGGCAAGTGCAACTTTTAGAAGTATAGGCACAAAACAGAATATTCTCTTGGCAGCCTTTAAAGAAAGTAAGCTTTATGCTGAGGAAATGACAACTACATTTACAAGAAATCCTGTACTGACCAGGAGACATTTTACTTAGAACAAGAGACTATACAGCCTACAAAGCTGGCATTATTTTAGGACTGGATTTATCAAGTACAGCAAATGTATGTTCACATTTTTGACACAGGGGTTATGTTTTTGCAGTGATTGGTGGCACAGGGTGGCTGGCCCATTACGGGGAAATGGGCCCAGCGCCACCTGTGATACAGTTAGTTTGCCTCCCAGATGGGGAAGATCAAAAAGAGTGTGACCGGTGGGACATGTGACTCAAACAAGCCTTCTGGGGAAGAGAGAAGAGCAGAGGACCGCAGAAGAGCTGGAGGGAGTTTTCAGAAGGTTCCTGCAAGCTGCAGAAAGCAGGAACCCTGAGAAACCAGGGGAGGGCCAGGAGAAGGGGTTTGTCTGCTGGCCCCTCGAGTCGAAAAGCAAGAGAGGGATGTAAAGAGCGCCCTGAATGTAGGCTGAAGAAGCCCAAACAAGATTAAATAACTTTTGGTTTGTTTGTACTTTTTTTGGACTCTTGTTACCCCAAAAGGGAACTGAACTCTGAAAGTGACCCAGCCAGAAGGCTGAATCACATGATGCCTGGAGGAGTTGGAAAACCCTGAGGAAACAGACAGGGCACTGCAGAGCCACCCCCAGGCCACAAGAAAGTGCTCCAGAGGTGGCATACCTGACCACAATGGGACAGCTCTCAGTGTTAATGGAAGCCTTCCACAAATAGTATAATGCTGCAGAGAGAGATAGGAGAGGAGAATGCAGACAGAACCATCATCTAAAATTAACAAAAATATCCCAGCCCAGAGAGGGATTGGGCAGGATCCTCCCCCATTCAAACCTAGGCCCAGGGGGCAGCAGCAATAGGATAGACTGCTCTCCTGAGCTAGGGGCAGGGTAGTAGCAGTGTCAAGAGTTTCAGAGATAGTATGGAGCAGTTGGCAGTGTTGCCAACTCTTGCAATTCTATTGCAAGTCTTGCAATAGTTGCTGTTTTTCTTAAAGGCTCAGTTCCTATAATTATGTAATTATGAGGGGAACTCAGATTCAATTAAAAAATAGTAAGGGTCTCTCCCTCATGGTTGTGCAGAAAAGCTTGAAAACATCGTCCCTAAAGGCTCAGGCACTGTAATGCAAATAAAAGGAACCCATATTTTTGATTTTTTAAAATCTCATGATTTTACGCCTCTGACTCATATTTTTAGTTGACAATACTGCAGCTGCTCTCAGCTGTCTTAGAGTTCCCCGGACTGGAGTACTGCAGAAGCACTCCAACCCGTACTTGCCCAGCATAAGTAGAAAGGAGCCCTGGCTGCTACACATGGTGAGGGACTAGGTTGCCAATTCACCTGTTGGCGGGAGAACGTGGAAAAGCAGCCAGTCAGAGAGGCTTCTCTGCCTCAGCTAGGGGGTTTTCCCCACAGACCCTGTAGGAGGGTTTAGAAATCTGAAGACCTGGCAGGTCAACCATGTTACCAAAAGCACCAGCAGCTAGAGCAGAAACACAGTAATGCAGCATGCCTGCACAGAATCCCTTGACCAGCAGTGCCAACCACATAGTGAAACAAACTAGTCTTGTGTCATGTGAGAGTGATGAATTCCTTACACTGATTCACTGCACTACAGGGAGTGTTTGCTCCTCCCCCACTTTCTTCATATGTAAATTTTATCTACTAATTAAAACAAGCACATTACAGTTCTCAGCTGCAAAAGGTCAGTATAATTTCTGAAAATGAACCTTTGTTCTCTCTTTCTAATCAGCAGCCAGACAAAAATAAGTACTAATTCACTATCATCAATGATTCTAGACAGATGCATGAGGTAGAATGAGTACATCTTATTTTTCACAAGCTGCAAGTGATCTAGCAGGGTAAAAATTAAATCTTAAAAGATTGATCTGAATAGGAGACTGAGCAAATATGGCAGATGTCATGCAGTAAATTGCATGTGTACCAAGGCTTACCTCCCACCCACCCACCCCACATAATACCTTTATAGAAACAGTATTTTCTCCAAACAACATTTTAGAGAGTTCCTCATCAATATTAGACAAAATAGTTTGTAAAAAGGGTGGCTCTGGAATATACACATAGCTGCAATTCACCTGCAGAGTAATGTTAACATTTCAGACTAGGAAAGCCCAGCAACAAGATTAGGTGTTGTTTTGCATTTTCACTAGCCTGTGGAAACCACAAAGGAAGATAAATCGGTTGTGTTGACCTAAAATACAATCTCAGGGAGAGACGATTACATCACATAAACAACAACAATGCAACAGTTGCAGTAATCCCGGGAATAAGATCAGAGGCGACACGTAGTGGGTCATGCAGGGTCAAGCCACCATCCTGACCGGATGGATTTCAAAGCCTCATTTTTGGTAGAACATCATAGTTGCATGACTAAGGTCAGTTTTACCATTTAATTTAATATTTATCCAGACAAATCAATGATTCATCAGGCTCTTCAAATAATTATATTAGGGAACCTTCTTGGCACAAATTTGCTGTATCAAAATAAAAGCAAAAATGCCAATGAAAATTAGAAACAGTACTGTGTTTTATTTTAACCAATTATTTGAGATGGTGTATACAGTACTGTACATACTTTCATTATATGAATAATACAGATATTGTATCACATTTGGATAAACCGTGAAGAGTTTCTTTAAAAAAATGATCTGGGAAAGTACCAATGAGCTTGATCCTCCATTAAAAAACCATCCCTTATCTCATAGGGCATGACTACATTAAAAACGTAAGTTGAGCTATATTAGGTCAACTTATAGTCTGCGGTGGTTCATGTCCACATTACCCTCCTTCGGTCAGTGGTATGCATCCTCACGAGGAGCGCTCCCACTGATCTAAGAGGGGCAGTTGAGGAGCTGAGAACCCAGGGTCTCAGCTCCCCGCTGGTTCCCCCTCTCCCCGCCGGGAGCGCGGCAGCCGCCCAGGCTCTCACCTCCCCACTGGGAGCGGGGCAGTCATCCAGGCCCTCAGCAGGGAGTGGGTAGGCAGGCGCCTCAGTGTAGCCGGGCTTCCTACATGGAGCCTGGGGGCAGCCCAGCTCCAAACAGGCAGCCCAGGTAGCAGGCAGCAGCCCAGCTGTGAGCAGGGAGGACTTTCTTGTCAATTTCATGGCTTCCTGGTGGAGCCGTGAAATTGTCAAGAATGACATCCAACAGCTGATGTAAGTAAGGCAGCATTTTCATGGACACTGCATCGCCTTAATACACCGACATAAGCCCTACACCTTTCGTGGAGGTCGAGTTATTATGTCGATGTAGTAGGATACTTACAGCGACGGGAGGAAATCTGTAGTGTAGACACTGACATAGTTTGGTCGACATAAGCTGCCTAATGTCGACCTAACTGTAGACCAGGGCTCTGAAGCTGAATGGAGAGATGTCTTGTGAGACTTCCCATTAGTGACCTAGGATATGGTTATAGCATGAAGCACCCTCAAGTTATTGTTCTGAAGAGTGCTTTCTGTTCAGTTGCTCCTGTCCTCGGAATTCCATACCCATATATCCACAAACAAAGCCACCTCAGCTTCTGACTTCTTCTTACACCAACTCACTGTAATCTTTTCCAACAATTTTCCGATTTGTCCTGAGGAAGGCTCACCAAAGCTTACCCTCCCTCCAGTTAAGAATGATTCCTTTAGGAGAAGGTTCTAATACTCTTACTCCTATTGGGTAGCACCTTACTGCACAAGTAGTCCCACTGAAGTGAAGTTAGGTACTATTCAACATGAATAAGAATATCAAAATCTAACCCTTTTAAATTAATGTGCATTTAATATCTAGGCTTAGGTAGAATGACAGGGTGGGGAGCACCAGCACTGGGCCCCTGCACTTTTAAAAACAGGAGGGCCATGCCCCCCGCTTTTTAAACAAAAGAAACATATGCGCTTTGAGAAAAACACGATCGTACTGCTAAAGGCCAAGATGCACTATGAGATTGGATCAGATGCATTCCTAGATATTCACCGAAATCCTAGATAATGATGTAATCGCTTGATCAAAATTGCTTAATAGCTACTGTATTGCTTCTATCTGCTACAGCCTGTTGATGATGTTTGTTAGGTTTTCTAAAAATATATTTTTTATTTTATTTTTATAAAACATTAGAAAAAATCATTTTATATGGTAGCTCTTAGATGGAGACACGTTTACCTCCCTTCAAAGTTGTTTGTTATTATCATTACTTATTTTGAAGATGACTTTTTCCATGGAGATTTACAATTTAGGGTTACAATTGTTAAAATATGCATTATATAGAAACAAGGATGATTCAATTGTAATGCTACAGAACTGCAAGTTACAGTTCAATAATAATAAATAATAATAATAATAATAATAATAGTGCAGTATTAATATTAAATAGTGCAGTATTAATAGTAGAGTATAGACAGTAAAATGATAAATGCAAGTGAAGTACAATAGATGAAATGCAAAAATAAAATGCAGTCCCAATGTTTAGAACTAAAGTTGTCTTTACTTTTTTCATTTGTTTGTACTAGAATTATACCTTAAATATTATAATGTGGCTACATTTTGTATTCCGGTTATTTACATGACAGTTATATTCTGCAGGATATTTAAGTAGTATTTTAATTCCCCCTCCACTTTGGCCTTGCTCCTCGCCCTTCCACTCCTTCAAATGTTCTGGAACCCTTGGTGGGAAGGATCTAGATGCCTACGTTGGGTGTCTGAACAGGGAGCTCTCAGGGCAACTGACAATCAGTGCAAGGAGAACTCAAAAGATTTTTAAAAGCAAAAAAGTTTAAGTGTGTTAGATCTCAAGTGATTTAAATACAATGAAACCAATAAGCATCCTTATGTCTCAATAGACCACTCCTAAGTATCTCCCCAAAAGTAAAGAATATAATTCTGCTCTACCTTTATTAAAGGACTGATTAAGAGACTGATTTTTTTTTAAATGGTCCATTGGGTGGTTGCTTAAATTTGTTTTAAAAAGATTCCATTACCATTCTTGTAATTGTACTGTCTTCTGATCAACCCCACCCCCAAATCCAAAAGAGAAAAAATGAGAGAGAAAAAAATAAAAAGTCTCACACTTAACCTGCAAGACTCCTTCACCATTTCCATCACCCACTGTACCAACACTAAGTGTTTGAATTTCTTCATCTATGCTAGGTTGTCAATGTGACGTTGCAGTCTATATGATTTTATAAAAATATGCTAATGAGTGAATATAATATAACTGGAATATGCTTCATGCAAAAGGTCTCTTGTAAGGTATCATTACAAAGCTTATAATCTACTGAGTGTGTTCATCCTATTTCTATAAATGTATCACTCTTGAATCTAAAACTAGAAATATGAAATATAACTCTGAGGGCCTACTGTAATTATGCAAAGTGTGGGCATTAATGGTGGTTTGGAATCTTGATGACTCCCATTAACCAGGACAATTGACTGCAGATGGCTCTGTTTTACCTGTAAGTCTTCCTGTATACCTGTGTGCTGGCAAGGGGTAATGAAGTCTTACAGTGACATGTGATCATGTCACCTGAACTGAAATCCAGCTTTAACCTTGTGCTTTTCCATTGAGAAGGGGGGAGATGGGAACCCAGAGGGACAAATTATTCCCGCCTTATGCAAAAGATATATAAATGAGTGGAACAAAAGAAAGGGGAGAGCCATCATGAAGAATCCCCTAGCTAACACCTGAGCTGGAACAAGAGCTGTACCAGGGGAAAGAATTGTGCCCAGGCCTGGAAGGTGTCCAGTCTGACGAAAAAACTTACTGAAGCATCTCTAAGGGTGAGATTATCTGTATTCAGTTGGATTAGACATAGACTGGCATGATTTATTTTATTTTAGTTGGTAATTCACTTTGTTCTGTCTATTACTAGTTGGAACCACTTAAATCCTAGTTTCTGTATTTAATAAAATCACTTTTTACTTATTATTTAACCCAGAGTATGTGTTAATACCTGGGTGGGCAAACAGCTGTGCATCTCTCTCTATCAGTGTTATAGAGGGTGAACAATTTATGAGTTTACCCTGTATAAGCTTTATACAGGGTAAAACGGATTTATTTGGGTTTAGACCCCACTGGGAGTTGGGCATCTGAGTGTTAAAGACAAGAACACTTCCAAAGCTGCTTTCAGTTAAGTCTGCAGCTTTGGGGCAAGAAATTCAGACCCTGGGTCTGGGTTTGCAGCTGGCTAGTGAGTCTGGCTCAAACCAGGCAGGGCACTGAAGTCCTAAGCTGACAGGGCAAGAAAACAGGGGCAGAAGCAGTCTTGGCACATCAGGTGGCAGTCCCAAATGGGGTTCTGTGATTCAACCCGTCAAAACCAATGCCTTGGACCTGGGACCAATCGTGCCTTAGCTGTTTGCACAGCATCAAATACGCTTTCACAACTAATAATGCCACTTAAAATTAGCAATGCAAAATTAGTCAGATTTGTGTAAGCTGTATAAATATGATTTCAATAAAAAGTTACCGATACTAGTTTTGCAAGTGAATCAACTGGGCCACTGAACTTCTGTGGAACTCCTGACTCACTTTGGTTTTGGCTAACTGAAGAACTGTCATGAGATGCTAATTCTAAAGTTTTTACTTTGACCCAAGTGAAACATTAATTGATAATCTCCTTTTCACAGCTGGCATGGCTGAAAAGTTCAGACTATCACACTCCTTATCTGGCGTGCAGGGACCAACCATAGGTATGTTTTTCTACTTTCTTTAATGGATCTAGGTGTATATTTATTTTGATTTTAGTACATCAGGGTTGAAGGTTGGGGGTCGTGTTGGAGCTCTAACTTTGCATGGTTTATTTTGACCTGAAATTCCTTATGTTAATATATGCAAAATGCTTTGAAGATGAAAACTGTTAACTATGTACTAGAACAGCATTTTACTATTATTTCCCCTCCCGCTCCCCATAGGCTTTGCTTTAAAATTGCAGTTAGTACCCACTCTTGCACAACAAAAGTGAGGTACAAGGACAGAGTTCTATTCCAGTGGGTTTGGGGGGAGGGGCACAGTACAATCTGAAAACCCAGCGGGAGTAGAGGTAGAGAGAGGTCAGGAGCCAGCGATTAAGGGTAGGGACAGGGCAGGAGCTGAAACAATATTTTTCCTGTTCTTCCACCAGCAAACATGCATTGGTAAGAACTAGACCTTTGATACTGTTCTCAGACTGCCATAGAATGTTAACCATTTTGTTTTCATTTTCGTTTTTTCTTCTTGATTAAAATAAAATCTGGCAAGTCCTAGTAGTATTCTTCATTCGTTATACTTGGATTGTTATCCTGCACTGTGCTTGCCTTCCCTGTTTTAAATTTTCCAGATTTACATTCCATCAACGAACAACAGCCCAGTTAAAACTTGGATATGGATGGACCCTTTGATTGTTCTTTTATGTACAGCATAATTATGTCCGTATATTTTCATGAATATTTTTATATCTGTAATGATGGATGCATCCTATGCGTATAAATATGATATAAACCATTTCCTTCCGTCCCAATCATGTTTTGACTTAATGTTCTAAATTTGTAGCAGCAACTACTGGATATAAAAATCACAGGAAATGGTTATAAGAATTCAATGAAAATCTACATTTTCAGAGTATTTAATACAAAATGAACGGTAAAGCTTCTATAAACTGAAACAGCTTTTAAAGATCCAAAATCATATATAGAGATTTCAAGAATACAGAGAGTCAAATAAACCTCACACATCATCTAAGACATCTTATTCTGCAAAGACAAACACCTAGACTGCAGGATTGGCCCTTAAAAATATAATGAAAGAGTCTGCATTTCCTGTGCTACAGAAGACATCTGTCTCTGCTTAAAACTTCAAGGAGTGAAACTGGACTATAGATCATGTGACTTACAGGTTTAATAGTCTGCAAACAATCATGACTGATGCAACCCTCAATAGGAAGTCAATTAAGTAAACTGCAAAGCATATAGCAATTGCTAAATATATACTAAATCAAGAAGACGCTCTAGAAAACACAAAGAACACCCCACCACATTTCTTACACGTTACCTACATTTTTCCTGCAGCTATATTTAAAGATCCTTTTTCTATATCAGCCTCTGAGATTTTCACAGCACTGAGGGCCTGATCCAGCTCCCATTGAAGTAGATGGGAATCTTTCCACGGACTTCAGTGGGAGATGGGTCGGGCCATAACAGAAGAAAATACCACTGGTTAGAAAAGATCAGATGTGACCTGCTCAGTGTCTGGCTTTAGTTGTTTGTGGTACAAAACATCAGGAGCAGCACACAAAGAACCCTGAATTTGAGACTTATCAGGTAAAGGAAGGGCTGATTTTCCAATTCATTCTTATTTTATGGTATATCTGTCATCATCAAGTCTATGCATACATTGTGACCTATTTATGATCTTGCAACAAAAAATAATTTTGCAATTAAGAAAAAAATTTAATTGTTAGAAAAATTAAATTTGTCCCTCTGTCTTGCTCTTCTCTATACTTCCCAACTTCTCAGTTCCCTTTCTTCCTCTCCATTACATTGATAAAGCATTTGTAATGGCTACTAAAGCCTAACTACAATATCCCCCCCCCCACCCCACCCCGGAAAGGTACGTGTACAAGAACACCAAATAGCATGATTGTGTTAGGCAAGTCCAATCTGTAGATACTTATTCTTATCTGCTCTAGAATAATGGATCAGCTTATTAATGCTTTTTCTTATAAAGGCTGCCTAGAAGAAGAAAGCTGTTGACAGATCAAAAGGAGAAGGAACTTATACTCCTTTGATATGTTTTTCCACTGTTTGGAGAAGGTGCCTAGGTAACACACTGCACAGTTGCAGATATGAGCAGCTTTTTTATTTCAGTGAAATTAAAAACCCATTTTTAAGCTTAACAGCAATAAATTATTATAATAATTTATTTTCACTGTCTAGGCTGTTTCCTTTTTTGGACTTCACTTTGCTTGTGCAATGAAAACAGATGGGTCAGTACCATTTTTAGGTTCGCATGCATTAGCACAATTTTGCTGTCTTAACATTCCCAACACTGCCAGGAAATATTTTCACAAAAAACACATGCACACAATTGTTTCCATTGCAATTACAAAACAACACGTCTCTCGTATTATTTTGTAAAACCATACAAACATTTAAAACATGTAAATAACTAAATTTGGGGCCTAAAACTAGTCATTTCATTCAAATCTCCAAAATGCGTGGCAACCTGACCACTGACTAGTAATAAGAACAGGAGTACTTGTGGCACCTTAGAGACTAACAAATTTATTTGAGCATAAGCTTTCGTGGGCCACAGCCCACTTCATCAGATGCATACAATGGAACATATAGTAAGGAGATATATATACACATACAGAGAACATGAAAAGGTGGGGGTTGCCCTACCAACTCTAAGAGGCTAATTAAATGAGCTATTATCAGCAGGAGAGAAAAAACTTTTGTAGTGATAATCAAGATAGCCCATTTCAGACAGTTTGACAAGAAGGTGTGAGGGTACTTAACATGGGGAAATAGATTCGATGTGTGTAATGGCTCAGCCATTCCCAGTCTCTATTCAAGCCTACATTGATAGTATCTAGTTTGCATATGCTCAGATAAATTTATTAGTCTCTAAGGCGCCACAAGTACTCCTGTTCTTTTTGCGGATACAGACTAACACAGCTGCTACTCTGAAAACTGACTAGTATGGCTGTGACAGACATTCTATGAAAGTGGTGCTTGATCTCACCTCCTCAAATCAACAGAACTGTAAATCTTGTATTCTCAGCCCAGCATCAGGAGGTACTTTGTGCCACTTACTACCAGCCTGTCTGCTTGTTGGGAACAGAATGGACAGGGTCCCATTCAATTCAGTCCTTCCTGATCAGAAGACTGGTAGCAGCACACGCACACACGAGTGTATGCATGTACACACACATATGGTGGAAATGGGCATGGTGAAGGCGAGGAGAACCTGAGGACACTGATAGGGATGAGTACTCACACTCAAACGAAAACAAGTAAGTGAATTCTTACGATATCACACTGATATTTTCAGTATTTTAAAAGACGTTAACAGAAAAATATAAATAAATCCTCATCGGACAATGGAAGCATATAGTCTATATTTAAGTTTGTCACTCTCCTTGTGCATGCGGCCAAAAATTAGATCTGAGATTTAAAAAAAAATAAAAATCATCAAATGAATCTTGTAGGATTTGTTTTGTTTGGGGGAAAGGTTTAAAACATTTAATACGTTTAATTTATGTTCACCTTATCACATTGTAGGGAAAATGCCAGACAATGAAGAGGAGGTTACTCACCCTGTGCAGTAACTGACGTTCTTCGAGATGAGTGTCCCTGTGGGTGCTCCACTCCAGGTGTTGGTGCGTCCCTGCGCCTTCGCTCGGAGATTTTTCGTAGCAGTACTCGTACTGGCCACGCATGCGCAGAGGCTGCCCCTCGCTGTGAGTCTAGGATAATAGTACGCATGCGTGGCCAATCTCCTCAGTTCCTTCTCTACAACGGAGGCTACCCCAACTCCGAAGTAGAGGGGAGGAGGGTGGGTAGTGGAGCACCCACAGGGACACTCATCTCGAAGAACGTCAGTTACTGCACAGGGTGAGTAACCTCCTCTTCTTCTTCGAGAGATGTCCCTGTGGGTGCTCCACTCCAGGTGACTTAAAAGCCGTATATCTTAAGGAGGTAGGGACTTCGGATCTGATAGGAACGCCGTTGATAGTACAGCCCTGCCCAAACGTATATCAGATAGAGGGCCTTGAGTAAGGGCATAGTGTTTAACAAATGTGTGCTCAGAGGACCAGGTGGCTGCTTTACAGATATCAGCCAGGGGAACTTTGCGTAAGAATGCTACAGAGGCAGCCATAGATCTAGTGGAGTGTGCTCTGATGCCGTCTGGAGGTGTAGCTTTCTTTATCTGATAGCACAACCGGATGCACTGGGAAATCCAGTTCGAAAGTCTCTGGGTAGAAATAGGCGTACCTTTGGAACGCTCCGCGATGGAGACAAAAAGTCTGGAAGAATTTCTAAAAGGTTTGGTTCTATCCAAACAGAAGGACAAGGCCCTACGTACGTCTAGTGTATGCATTGAGGCTTCGAATGAGTGCGCATGTGGCTTCGGGAAAAAGGTTGGTAAGTGTATCGGCTCATTAATGTGGAATGACGAGTGTACCTTAGGAAGAAAATTGGGGTGTAACCTGAGGGTAACCTTGTCTTTGAAAAATAGCATATATGGTGGGTCTGCCATAAGAGCTGCTATTTCTCCTGCCCGCCTGGCGGAGGTAATTGCCACTAGAAATGCTGTTTTCATCGAAAGGTGTAAAAGGGAGCACGTGGCTAGGGGTTCAAATGGTTGCTGAGTTAGGCAAGATAGAACTAGATGAAGGTCCCACGGAGTGGTGGGTGGTTTTATGTCTGGGTATAGGGTTTGTAGTCCCTTGAGGAAGCGCTTGGTGATCGGATGAGCAAATACAGAAGTATCATCGATTTTGTCATGAAAAGTTGTAATAGCAGCTAAATGGACCCTGATGGAACTGGAAGAAAGGTCGGATTGCTTAAGGCCCAATAGGTATTCAAGTATGAGCGGAAGAGATGCTGACGTGGGACTAAGTTGTTTAGTTGAACACCAGCGTGTGAATCGTTTCCACTTACATAGATAGGTGGTGCGAGTAGATTGTGTTCTGCTATGTAGGAGCACTCTTTGAACTTGTTCAGAGCAATCTAGTTCGTTTTGGGAGAACCATGGAGGAACCATGCTTTGAGGTGGAGCATGGGTAGGTTGGGGTGGAGAAAACGGCCGTGTTGTTGTGATAGGAGGTTTGGAATGAGAGGCAAGGGGATTGGTGGTCGAATCGACATTTTGGTGAGAAACGGAAACCAGGGCTGTCTGGGCCATGATGGGGCAATTAGGAGCACCTTGGCCCCATCTGTTCGTATTTTTATCAGGACCCTGTTCAGAACCGGTATCGGGGGAAACGCATAGAGTAAGTTTTGGTTCCATGGGATCATGAATGCGTCTCCCAAGGAATGTTTGCCTAGCCCTGCTCTGGAGCAAAAATTGGGACATTTCTTGTTTTTTGCAGTTGCAAAGAGGTCTATTTCTGGGTAGCCCCAAATGCGGAATATGTTGTGAATGGTGTGCTCGTTTAATTCCCATTCGTGATCCCACGGGAAACGTCTGCTTAGTTCGTCCGCTGTGGTATTCATCACTCCGGGAAGATAGGCCGCTGATACCCGGATGTTGTTCGCAATGCACCAGTTCCAGAGCTTCAGAGCCTCTGTGCACAGAGAGTGGGATCGAGCTCCCCCTTGCCTGTTCACGTAGAACATGCATGCAATATTGTCTGTCATTATGCGTACGTGTTGGTTCTTGATCAGTGGCAGGAATTGACGGCACGCATTGCGAATAGCTCGAAGTTCTAGGACGTTTATATGGAGAGAGGACTCGGTTGAAGACCAAAGCCCCTGGGCTGTGTGGTGAGACATGTGTGCACCCCATCCTGTCAGAGATGCATCGGTCGTCAGTATGAGGGATGGAGCCTGCTGAAGAAAGGGGACTCCAGAGCAAAGGTTGGAGTGAATTGTCCACCACTGTAGAGAATCTTTGACTCGGATAGGTATGGAGAGAGTCTTGTTTAAAAGGTGCACATTCGGTCTGTACACTGTGGCCAACCACGCTTGGAAGCACCTCATGTGTAGACGTGCATTTTGGACGACGGAGGTGCACGAGGCCATGTGACCTAGTATTTGTAGGCAGTCCCGGACAGTCACCTGGGGACTGTGGCGAATCCTTGTGGCCAGTTGACTTATAGAATTGAAGCGGGCTGGTGGGAGAGATGCCAACCCCGTCCGGGAGTCTAGGTATGCCCCTATGAACTCCAGAAGTTGAGTGGGGTATAATGTGGATTTGTTTTTGTTTACTTGCAGGCCTAAAGATAGGAAACAATCGATGGTAAGTCGTATGGATCGGAGAGCTTCGTCGAACGTTGAAGCTTTGAGGAGGCAATCGTCTAGGTAAGGAAATATTACGACCCCTTGTTTTCTGAGGTAGGCTGTAACTACGGCTAGGATCTTGGAAAAAACACGGGGGGCCGTGGACAGTCCGAAGGGGAGAACCCGGTATTGGAAATGTGTGGAGCCGAGAGTAAAGCGTAGGAATCGTCTGTGGGACGGGTGTATAGTCACATGAAAATAGGCGTCCTGTAGGTCGAGGGCTGAAAACCAGTCGCCCTGCTCCAGCGCTGGGATTATAGTGGTGAGAGTGACCATCTTGAACTTTTGCTTTTTGACAAATTTGTTGAGCCGCCTGAGGTCGAGGATTGGTCGCCATCCCCCATTTTTCTTCTCTGTTAAGAAATAATGGGAATAAAACCCCTTCCCTCTGTGTCGTTCTGGCACAGTTTCTACTGCTCCCAGTTGAAGGAGATGCTGCACTTCTTGGAAGAGTAGTTGCTCGTGAGATGGGTCCCTGAAGAGGGACGGGGAGGGTGGGTGGGAGAGGAAGGGGATGGCGTATCCAATTGTAACTACCTCTATGACCCATTTGTCGGATGTAATTTGTTGCCATTGATGAGAGAATGGTCGTAGGCGGTGTCCAAAGATAGGTGTGCCAGCTGAAGTGGGAACGCTGTTTTCTAAACCCTCGACCAATGCTTCAAATCTGCCTATTAGTTGGAGGGGGTTGCAGCGCCCCTGTAGAGTTAGGACGACGACGTTGGAATCTTGGTCTTTGGCGTTGTTGCGGCTGCTGTTGTTCCTGCGGTCTATAGGAATGTTGTGTAAATGCGGGGTAGCGTGGACGTTGATAAGGTTGGTATCTAAATTGTCGTCTTCTGGTCGCAGGTGGCTGGAGGCCTAGGGACCGGAGGGTTGCTCTTGCGTCCTTCATCGAATGAAGCATGTCGTTTGTGGTGGAGGCAAAAAGTTTTTCCCCGTCGAAGGGAAGATCTTCAATGGTGCTCTGGACCTCTCGAGGGAAGAAGGAGGAAGAGAGCCATGAACCCCGTCGCATGACCACTGCTGTGGCGGTCGACCTTGCTGCAGTGTTAGCTACATCGAGGGCCGCTTGGAGAGCGGTGCGTGATATGGTTTGTCCCTCGGAAACCAGAGCTGTGAATTGTTGTTTCTTCTGCTCTGGGATGTGATCAATAAAATCCATGAACTTACTTATAGTTTTTGTGGTCATATTTTGCAAGGACTGCGGTATAATTAGCTATGCGAAACTGTAGCGTCGAGGATGCATATACTTTACGGCCGAAGAGGTCCAGGCGTTTACTGTCTTTGTTGGCTGGGGTGGAGCGGGCGTACTGTTGTTTGGCCCTCTGGTTCGCTGCGTCCACTACCAATGAGTTTGGCGCCGGATGGGTAAAAAGGAATTCAGAGCCCTTTGAAGGGATGAAATACTTCCTGTCCGCTTGTTTACAGGTAGGTAGGCTTGTGGCTGGATTCTGCCAGATGGATTTAGCGGGTTCTAAAAGGGCTATGTTGATTGGCAATGCCACTCTAGAGGAAGAAGAGGGCTGCAGGATGTCTGTTAGCTCATGCTGTTGTTCAGTGAGTTAATTTTTAAGTCACCGGCAGCTCTTTTAAAGAGGTCTTGGAATTTTGCATAGTCATCCGACGGTGTTGGAGGAAGGGGAAGTAAGGCTTCCTCAGGCGTTACGTCGGGCTCTGCTGGAATAGGAGCAGGACTCAGTTGCTCCTGGAAGTGTGACGGTGCTGCCTGGTATCTTATGTCACCGGCAGATCCGTCACGTAGCGGTGCTAAACCGGCGTTGCGCCTGGTCGAAGTGCCGTAGCGCATGCGTTCTCGTGGGTACGATACCCATGGTGCCCAACATTGCCATGGTGGTGGGTAGGGCATAGGTGGTGCCATCCAAGGGTTCACTCTCCATGGGGCAGGATCCTGATAACAGGCTGAGGTGTTTTGTTTGTAACCCCTGTTGATTGGGGTGTGGGAGTCTTGATCAGGAGAAAAAACTGCCTGCGGATCAGTTTCCTCCTCACTGGAGGAAGGTTGTTCTGATCCTGAGTCATGCACTGGAGAAAAACAGGCAGTCATCAGGGGAGACTGCAGAATAGGTGACACCGATAGATCTGCTGTCTGAGTAAATTGAAGAGGTGAGGCTCCTGAATGAGGTGAAAACTGTGGAGGAGGAAGTTGCCCTGAGGGAACATTCCTCTGAGCAGGGGTTTTGCCTTTGATCTCCCTGTCAGTCTGTGCCGCGGTTGCCGGTGCCGTGGTAGGTGCCGGGGGGGCAACATCAGCCCGCTGAGGGTCAGCCAGGGCGGGAAATGTCGGCACCGCGTCCATCTCGGTGCCGAACGGTGCCATAAACGAGGCAGGCAACTGAAAGCCTGAAGCCTCGGCACCGGAGCCTCGCGCCGCCGCCGCAACCTGAGGCGGCTTTCGTGCGGTGCCTGAGGAGCCCGGCTCTTCAAAAGTGCTGAGGCGAGGAAACACAGGCAGGGAAACTGCTGACCTGCCTGAGGCACTTTTGTGCCTCACCAACTTCCTTGTTGGAGAGGGCTGCCCCTTCTTTGAAGTTTTCTTCAGGTTTTTTGAAGCAGGGGGGCTGTGTCGGGCAGTAGAGCCGGAGTCGGCGGCTGGGTCTGAAACTGACCCGAGAGACTTCTGCAGGAGGAGCAGTTTCAATTTGAGCTCCCTGTCCTTTCGTGCCCTGGAACTGAGTTTGGTACAGTGGGCACATTTTTGGGGAATGTGTGTTTCCCCCAGGCATTTTATACAAAGAGAATGGCCATCAGAGAGTGGGATAGCATCCTTGCACTTAGAGCAGCGCTTAAAGCCTGTGGAGCCAGGCATGGTAGAAGCGGCTGCGGCTGGGAGACATTTTTTTTTTTTTTTTTTTTTTTTTTTTTTTTTACAGATAAAGAACTAATAAACTAGACTAACAAGAACTGACAACAAACTAACTACTATAACAGGTAATTGTAAGAAAGTGAGGGATTTCCTAACGAGTCTGCTGAGCTCCGTCTCAGGCCGGGGACGGTAGAGAAGGAACTGAGGAGATTGGCCACGCATGCGTACTATTATCCTAGACTCACAGCGAGGGGCAGCCTCTGCGCATGCGTGGCCAGTACGAGTACTGCTACGAAAAATCTCCGAGCGAAGGCGCAGGGACGCACCAACACCTGGAGTGGAGCACCCACAGGGACATCTCTCGAAGAAGAATTGTAATTTCAGGGCTTTATTGTGACTTTTGTGAGAGTGGGGTTAGGGGAGGATACAGAAAAGAAAGTAACATACAGAACAAAAAGTCTGATTGGTTTGAACAAACTAAGTCCCTGAAACTAGATCAGGTAATTTACATTGTGTCTGAAGTAAAACACAAACACAAATGTCTCAGATCCAGAATAGAAAATGCCTGTCTGATATAAATCCCATATCTGCCAATAGTGGATCTCTATTATTAATTGCACATGAGAATAAAATAATCCTCTCTTCCTTCCTCTGCCTGTTTAATCTACAGATTATATGTCAATCTCCTTCAACAATACATCTCAAGACAAACAGGAAGCAATTCCACTACCTCACAGATTGCATTTCCCCATGCATGGTCTTTACAGGTTTCTTTTTCACCATGAAACCACCACAAATTCAGGCACAAGAGAAACAGGAGAAAAAGATCTCTTTGATCAGATGTGGCTCAAATGTAATTTTACACCAACTCAATAAATTAGTTTTTCCTCATCCTCTCCCTTTCTTCTTTCACTATATCTTAAAGATTGTTTTGCTTTCACCCTTAAATTCTTTACTAAATTTGAAATAAAAACAACTCAAACAGTGTACATGTAAAAATAGGTTTAGGAAAAGTTCTGAAAATATCTATGAAAATGGTTGTTTAAATTACAAATGAAACCTCTTTCAAGGCATAAATTAAAGCCTGCTGTAGTATTTTCTCCTCGAACTGAAAATAACCATCCTCCCATTTTCAGCTCACCACTCATCACTTTATATTTCTGAAATAAGAAATATCATTTGAATCATGACTATGTCATTAAAGTTTTTTTTTAAACTATAAACTTAGCGCAGCAAAAATAAACAGCTGGCCCACAAGAATTTGCTAAAGTTTATTTTTATAGGGGGAAAAAAGGAACTTCCTACCCTAAGGCTTTTTGAAGTATTTCTGTTGACTAAGATTTGATACTGTCTTTTATTATTACTACAGAGGCAAGGTACAGGCCATTTAATAATAGCACCTTAGATTAGTGGAGATGCCTTTTTTATTAAAAGGTGCATTGATGAAATCATCATAATATCAGTAACAGAGGTCATATTTCAGGCCGTGTTGCAAATTTTAGAATAAATTGGTTTTCTCCAGTGATATGTGTAATGTGAACTTCAACTCTTCAGGCTTGTTTACACAAACACTTAGTTTACAGCAAGATGGGATGCGACTCTACCGTGCACTGAGGCCTGGTCTACACCTAAAACTTAGGTTGACCTACCTACGCCACTAAAATTCACACCTGGGAGAGTAGTTAAGATGTCTATGCCAGGGCTTAGGTTACCAGTTGGTCAACAGAAGAATCCTTCTGTCAACATAGTTATCACCACTCTAGGGTGTGGAGTAACTATCACAAAGGAAAAAACCCTTCTGTTGCTGCAGCAAGTATCTACACTACAGCAGCACAGCTGCAGCACCTTAGCTGTCCCACTGTAGCATCTGTAATGTAGACATACCTTAAGTGTCCATGTGGACTGTGCTGCTCACTAAAAGTTCCCAAGTGCCCTTTAATTTGCTCCCATTTCAAAGAGGGATAGATGGAAGTGCATGAGAGAACCTTTAGTGAGTGAATGCAAGGTCCACACAGGGTAAATTTACACCCCAGTTTGCCACAAACTAAGTGTTTGTGCAGACAAACCATTAATAGTTTAGAAAGTTTTTACATCTCACAATCATAGGACTTGTCTACACAGGGACACTTAGGCTAGGTCTACACTACCCGCCTGAATTGGCGGGTAGAAATCGATCTCTTGGGGATCGACTTATCGCGTCTCGTCAGGACGCGACAATCGATCCCCGAATCGACGCACTTACTCCACCAGCGGAGGTGGGAGTAAGCGCCGTCGACTGGGAGCCACGGCAGTCGATTTTGCCGCCGTCCTCACAACAGGGTAAGTCGGATCTGATACGTCGAATTCAGCTACGCTATTCGCGTAGCTGAATTTGCATATCTTAAATCGACCCCCCCCCTGTAGTGTAGATGTAGCCTGAGGAAAGTTAATCCAAATTAACTGAAGATGTTAATTTAAAGTGGATTAGTAAAACTGCATTAAATCCATGTGTAGACATTCTGATTCAGAATATAAATGGCCTTAATCCAGTTTATTTTAATTCACTTACAAAGACTTCATTACTCCAAGCTGTCAATCTAGCACCTTTCAACTAAATTCCCACACAAGATTCATAAGAACATAAGAATAGCCATACTGGCTCAGACCAATGGTCCATCCAGCCCAGTATCCTGTTTTCTGACAGTGGTCAGTGCCAGATGCTTCAGAGAGAATGAACAGAGCAGGGAAATTAGCAAGTGATCCATCCCCTATTGTCCAGTCCAGGCTTCTGGCAGTCAGAGGTTTAGGAAGACCCAGAGCATGGGGTTGCATCCCTGATCATCTTGGCTAATACCCACTGGTGAACGTATCCTCCAGGAAGTTATCTAATTCTTTTTAGAACCCATTATACTTTTGATCTTCACAACATCCCCTGGCAATGAGTTCCACAGGTTGACTTGTGTTGCGTGAAGAATACTTCCTTTTGTTTGTTTTAAGCCTGCTGCCTATTAATTTCATTGGATAACTCCTGGTTCTTGTTCTATGTGAAGGGGTAAATAACACTTTCTTTTTCACTTTTTCCAAACCATTCATGATTTTATAGATCTCTTCCCCCCCCCCCCCCCCCCGTCATCTCTTTTCTAAGATGAACAGTCCCAGCCTTTTTAATCTCTCCTTGTATGGAAGCTATTCCATACCCTTACTCATTTTTGTTGCCCTTCTCTATAGCTTTTCTGAAATGGGATGACCAGAACTGCTCACAGGTTGTAACGCTGCCTGGAGTGACTCAAAAGCATGAGTACCAACCTCAGGGCAGACTGTTAGGAATCAGAGCACAAACGCCAATTGGTTGTGAATTCTATACTTACATTTCACCAACCAGTTATTCCCCAGTTTCAACCAATTTGCCTGGTACTGAAGTTAGGTTTACTGGCCTGTAATTGCCAGGATTGCCTCTGGAGCCTTTCTTAAAAGTCCGCATTACGTTAGCTATCCTCCAGTCACCTGGTACAGAGGCTGATTTAAGTAATAGGTTACATATGATAATTAGTAGTTCTGCAATTTCATATTTGAGTTCCTTCAAAACTCTCGGTCTTGGTCATCTAGTCCTGGTGACTTATTTATCACTCTGTTCCAAAACTTCCTCTAGTGACATCTCAATCTGGGACAGTTCCTCATATTTGTCACTTTTAAAAAAAAAAAACTCAGGTGTGGTAATCTCCTTCACATCCTCTGCGGTAAAGACTAATGAAAAGAATTCATTTAGCTTCTCTTCTACCCCTTGTCTTCCTTGAGTGCTCCTTTCACACCTTGATCATCCAGTGGCCCCACTGATTGTTTGGCAGGCTTCCTGCTTCTGATGTACTTAAAAGAAATGTTGCTATTAGCTTTTGTGTCTTTTGCTAGTTGCTCTTCAAATTCTTTTTTGGCCTGTCTCATTATACTTTTACACTTGCCTAGCAAAAGTTTATGCTCTTTGTTATTTTCCTCAGGTGGGTTTGATTTCCAATTTTTAAAGGCTGCTTTTTGTCTCTAGCCATGACGACATTTTTTGGTCCTCTTACTATGTTTTTTCATTTGGGTAATACATTTAAATTGAGCCTCTATTATGGTGTTTTAAAATAGTTTCAATGCAGCTTGCAGGCATTTCACTCTTGTGACCATTCCTTTTAATTTCCATTTACCTAGCTCTCTCATTTTTATGTAGTTTCCCTTTTAGAAATTAAATGCAACTGTGATGCATTTATTTGGTATTTTGTCCCTTACAAGGATATTATATTTAATTGCATTAAGTTTGCTACTACCAAGTGATTCAGCTATTCCTCTCTTGCACCAGATCCTGTGTACTACTATGGACTAAATCAAAAATTGCCTCTCCCCTTGTGTGTTCTAGGACTAGCTGGTCCAAGAAGTAGTCATTAATGGTGTCTAGAAATTTTATCTCTGCATCCCTTCCTGAGGTGACATGTATCCCGTCAATATGGGACTAGCTGAAATCCCCCATTCTTATTGGGCTTTTTGTTTTTGTAGCCTCTCTAATCTCCCTGAACATTTCACAGTCACCATCGCCATCCTGGTCAGGTGGTTGGTAGTATATTCCTACTGCTATACCATTATTATTCAAGCATGGAATTCTATCCATAGAGATTCTATGGTACAATTTGATTCCTTTAAGATTTTTACTATATTTGACTCTATGCTTTCTTTCATATATAGTGCCACTCGCCCACCAGGGTGACCTACTCTGTCAATCCTATATATTTTGTATCCTGGTATTACTGTGTCCCATTGATTATCATCATTCCACCAAGTTTCTGTGATGCCTATTATATCAATATCCTCATTTAATGCCAGGTACTCAAGTTCACCCATTTAGTATTTAAGAAAGCCCTGCAATTAACATTTCTGTACACATGGAGGCTCTCTTGCTAGAGACGTCATTTGCAACTAAGATACTGCGAGAACCTTGAAATCTGGTTTCCATCCAGCTTTAGCAGTAGCCTAACAAGAATTAAAACCTCATGACTCAACAAATTATTTCCCAATTTTCAAAATGAAACGCTCACACCCAATATAATGTACTGTGTTGATCTCTTTATATAAAACCAAGATGGTAAAACTGGAAAGAGCAGAGAATTGCAAACTCTGATTTATTTGCTGTTTTCACTCCAGATTAAGAATATAAAGTCTAAACCACCAAGACTAACTATAGTAATGCTGATATAACCAGATACCTACAGGGCTGGACTAAGATAATTTGGGTTTCAAGGCACAGGCTGCCGCATTTTGGATGTTGTTGATGGCCTCCTTCTCCCCCAAGCAGAGGGTCTCAGAGTTAACACCTTCCTAAGATGAATGGAGCACTTATACCTTTCAGAGCTGTTATTTCAGACTGTCCCCAAACTCAGGCAGATGTCGCTGCACTGGTTATGTTCAGCTTGTGTTTTCAAACTTTTCTTCACAACGACAAGGGCTAGAAACTTTAATTAAAAAAAAAACAAACAAAAAACAAACTAAGATTCTGGATCTAAACAAATGATTCCTGGAATCAGGACCCAAGATATAGGCCTGTAGTGCCTACACTTTAACTCTGCCCTGGTTCAACAAGGGTTAAATCATGAGTAATTAAAAAAAAAAGAAAAAGAGAGAGAGAGAGATGTCAGCCTTTCCTAGTATGAGGTTGTTGGCTACTGTTTTCAGCACTGAGCCCACAGTCAGAGATCCTAGTTCCAAGGAAATGGGAGATTAACCCAGTTTAGGAAATGAGATGAGAAACCTGTTCAACACACACAACAGAACCTCATTTCACCAAGATGAGGCTTCTCAAATGATAAGAAAGCCACTATGGTTTCCCGCTCTCCCTCCTTAAGGTTAATGGATTGAATATCCTTTTGTCTCTAGAAAAGAGTATCTATTACACACAGTTCTAGACTACTGCTGCTAATGATTCATATAAGGACCATTACTAATCTGGGATCTCTGCCATCATTTGGCAGTCAGCACCGATTGAAGAGATTCAGCAATACCAAAAACATAATTCAGCATCTCTCACACTGTTTTGAAAACTGTGATTGCAGTTTCACACATGCTAAGTCTAGTAGGTAGCCATCTGCAAAATCTCATACTAATGCATTCAAAGACAAGATATCTAGCTAGGCATTTGAGTTGTGGGAGCTCAAATAAATAAATAAATGGTTTGCTGTAATACCATTACACAGTTGCCCTTTATAAAGAGATTAAAACCCCAACTTAAAAAAATAACTATACTTTATTTTTTATTATCAAGGTTCATAACAGAGACATTTCAAAGTGCTGTACATACTTATATTATAACTCTGAGTGGTATAAAAAATATTGCTATTTCTCCAAATTAAAATCAAATTAAAAGACAGGATGACTTTTAAGAATTCAGCCAGTTGATTGTGATATGACATTTCAGACTCTGATCAATTATTTAAATTTGGTGTCAAATTCCAGGAACTCTGTATTTTCCTATTTCCTCCTTCATTTTGCCCTGTGCACAAAGTGAGAAAACTCCCCACAATGTGAGCAAATCTCCACTACTGCATAGTACTTTTCTGGCAGAATGAGCAAGGATGGAAGTAGAAAAGGCAGTGGCTCATAGTCCTAATCATTTTACAATATTGCCATTTTGGCTAAAGAACCAAGGTCAGCATGGTAAAGGAGCAGACAGCAGCAGACTTTCCTTGATTCACTTTTTATCTTAAGAGTTCCAACTGAATTTCCATTTCTAGCTGAAAGTAAAACACAGAGGTAAAATCTAGTGGCCTTGATATGGAAATTCAGTTAGTCTAGGAGGCAAAAGCAAATTCTCATAGCTTTTACTACCAGGAGATTGCAGATGTGAACAAGTACAGCAGAGATGCTCACCTTTTTATCAAATCTGAAAAAAACAAAAACTTCTAATATCTGTTTTCTCCTGTGTTTCAAGGCTCCATTATTTCTATATTGCTAGTCCACCAATCCAGACTGACAGGGTACTGTCATCTTCGCTATGAGGCCACGTCTACACACGAAACTTCTGAGGAAATAGCAACGTTCATTAGGGGCATTATTGATTTTTTTTTTTTTTACAATATTTCTAAACTGGTAAAAGCCCCTATGTAGATACAGTTATACTAGAAAAAAGTGGTTTTGCCAATATAGTTTATTTTATTTGAGGAACCAGTATACGCTGTGTCTATACGAGGAGGATTTGCGAGCATAGCTATCCTAGTAAACCTTTTCTAGTGTAGGCTAGGCCTGACTACTAGTCAGCAGTGACAAAGGGCAGCTACACATTTTTAGTGCCTTCCAGCATGTTCTGTGTCCCTCTCTCCTTCTGAATCATTGCCAAAAGGATTTTTCTCCACTACATCCTCTGGCTCCAGGAGTAAGGGTCACATAATACTGCTTCTCCTACTGCAGCTCAAACCCCACTTCTTCCCCATACATGATCCTCTTTTCCACTGTCCACATCTGTTCACCTCCCCTGTCAGCTCAAAAGATTTCCTCATGCCCCTCCTTACAACCATGTGCCTTCTTCAGGTTCCCACCTAGAACCCTCACTTTTCCTTCCAGCCCCACTCCCCCATCCGTATACCCTATTCCTCTCCACATTCCGCTTTTAAACACGGATCTGTATCAGTGTTGACGCATATAAAGAGAACACAGATAAATCCTGATATGTATCAACATTTAAAAGCTGAACATGGCAGGAGAATAAGGGGCTTTGTGGGTGTCTGGGTTGGTGGGTGGGAGAAGCTTAGTGAACAGGAAGGAGACGGAATAGGAATGAGCAGGGCTTTTTGTGTAGAGGAAGCTATGGAAGGGATGGGAAAGGGGACTTTGATGGGGGACCTGGGAAACAGTGTGTCGGGGGAGGGGGGAACTGGCGCAACAAAGGGAGGAAAATACATATTCACCTGGACAGCTACCAACATAGATGATTTTCAGCACTGATTAACACTTCCTTAAACACTTGGTATATCTCTCACCCCCCCCCCCCCAACAGAAATCTCCATTAAATACTGGTCGAGGTTGACCAAATTAATGTTCCACAATCATTAAAAAACACCACCATCACAAACAGGAAAAATGTAGCTACATCCTTCTCTGCAACCTACAACCATTATTTCATCATCTTCACATTACCTCCCCCGTGTCTCCTGCCTCCACCTCCACGCAAAATATGCAGTCCCTTAACTCCAACCACAAGTATCAATACTGAAAGAGATAATTGTATTTTTCCTCATTACACCATAGATACCTGTATTACAAACAGTAACTTCCCATAAGTTTCCCATAAAGAAACTCTTATTGCAAAGTATTTCCACTTTTAAAAAATTGCTCCATTAACAGTCATCCAGCACAATACATTTAAACGGGTGAACTAAATATCCCCCACACAAGTCTTCAACTTCAGAACAGCATCAATATGTTATACAGGTGGTCACACTAGAGGATCACAATGGTTCCTTCTGGTCTTATAACCTATGAAACATTCTCCATCATTAGAAAACGTTCCTGTCTAACCACACTACATGGTCAGAGATAAAAAAAGACGGTTACTCACCGTTGTAACTGTTGTTCTTCGAGATGTGTTGCTCATATCCATTCCAGTCAGGTGTGCGCGCGCCGCGTGCACGATCGTCGGAAAACTTTTACCCTAGCAACACCCGGTGGGTCGGCTGTGGAGCCCCCTGGAGTGGCGCCCTCATGGCGCCGGATATATACCGCAGCCGACCCAGCGCCCCCTCAGTTCCTTCTTGCCGGCTACTCCGACAGTGGGGAAGGGGGGCGGGTTTGGAATGGATATGAGCAACACATCTCGAAGAACAACAGTTACAACGGTGAGTAACCGTCTTTTCTTCTTCGAGTGCTTGCTCATATCCATTCCAGTCAGGTGACTCCCAAGCCCCACCTAGGTGGCGGGGTCGGAGTGAGACATTGCTGTGTGCAGAACCGCTGACCCGAAAGCAGCATCGTCTCTGGATTGTTGCACCAGCGCATAGTGCGCTGCGAACGTGTGCACCGAAGACCACACTGCAGCTCTACAAATGTCCTGGATCGGGACTTGAGCCAGGAAGGCAGTCGAGGAGGCCTGGGCCCTCGTGGAGTGAGCGGTGAGGCGTGGCGTCGGGACACCGGCCAGGTCGTAACAAGCACGAATGCAGGACGTGATCCAAGAGGACAGGCACTGTGAGGAGACCGGTGAGCCCTTCATCCGGTCGGCCACCGCAACGAAGAGTTGCGTCGTCTTTCTAAACGGCTTTGTACGGTCAATGTAGAAAGCCAGGGCCCTGCGTACGTCCAAAGAATGCAGACGCTGGTCTTGACGAGTAGCGTGTGGCTTTGGATGGAAGACCGGGAGAAAGATGTCCTGGTTTACGTGGAAAGGTGAAACCACCTTCGGAAGAAAGGCAGGGTGGGGGCGAAGCTGCACCTTGTCCTTGTGGAACACCGTGTATGGGGGCTCGGACGTCAGCGCTCTGAGTTCAGAAACACGCCGTGCTGAGGTAATGGCTACGAGGAAGGCCGTCTTCCAGGATAAGTACAGGAGCGAACAGGTCGCTAATGGTTCAAACGGGGGCCCTGTGAGCCTGGAGAGAACAAGGTTGAGGTCCCACGTTGGAACCGGCTGGCGTATTTGTGGGTACAGCCGGTCCAAGCCCTTGAGGAATCTAACGACCATCGGGTTAGAGAAGACCGATGACGAGAGTTCTCCTGGGTGGAATGCCGAAATGGCGGCGAGGTGAACCCTGATTGAAGATACCGCCAAGCCTTGCTGTCTTAGTGACAGGAGATAGTCCAGTATGAGAGGGATAGGTGCCTGCAAGGGGGACGTAGCCCGTTGCTGACACCAACAGGAGAACCGCTTCCACTTGGCTAAGTAAGTGGACCGTGTAGAGGGCTTCCTACTTCCCAGCAGGATCTGCTGGACGGACTGCGAACATTGTTGCTCCGTCTGACTCAGCCATGGAGCATCCACGCTGTGAGGTGGAGCGATTGTAGGTCGGGGTGACACAGACGGCCGCGGTCCTGAGAGATGAGATCCGGACTCAAGGGGAGCGTGATCGGCGCTTGAACCGACAGCTCTAGCAGTGTGGTGTACCAGTGCTGCCTCGGCCAAGCGGGAGCCACTAGAATTACTCGTGCCTGGTCGGTGCGGATCTTGAGCAGCACCCTGTGGACAAGCGGAAATGGGGGAAAGGCGTAGAACAGGTGACCCTTCCACGTTAGAAGGAATGCGTCCGACAGAGAGCCTGGAGCTCGTCCGTAAAGGGAGCAGAATGCGTGGCACTTCCTGTTGGCCCGGGATGCGAATAGGTCGATCTGGGGAAATCCCCACCTCCGGAAGACGGAATAGATGACATCCGGGCGAATCGACCACTCGTGCGTCTGGAAGGACCTGCTGAGACGGTCCGCCAGCGTATTCTGGACTCCAGGCAGGAATGATGCGGTGAGATAGATCGAGTGGGCGATGCAGAAGTCCCACAAGCGAATGGCCTCTTGGCATAGGAGCGATGAGTGGGCTCCGCCTTGCTTGTTGATGTAAAACATGGCCGTGGTGTTGTCGGTGAGGACCAGCACGCAACGGCCCTGTAGGAAGTTGAGGAATGCCTGGCAGGCTAGGCGCACCGCCATCAGTTCCCGGACGTTGATGTGTAGGGCTAATTCGGAAGCGGACCACAGACCCTGGGTATGACGCTCCCCGAGGTGAGCGCCCCATCCTAGAGATGAAGCGTCCGTGACTAGGTGGAGGGAAGGTTGTGGGGCGTGAAAAGGCACTCCTGCACAGACCACTGCGCGATCCAACCACCAGGTGAGGGAGGTCAAGACCGAGGGCGGGACCGTGACCAGCATGTTCAGGTCGTCCCGGTGAGGACGGTACACCGATGACACCCAAGCCTGCAGTGGGCGAAGCCGCAGTCTGGCGTGGCTGGTTACGTAGGTGCACGAGGCCATGTGACCCAACAGGGTAAGGCATGTTCTTATGATGGTGAACGGAGATGCCCGCAGTCCATGAATGACGCGTGCGATGGACTGAAAGCGACCTTCTGGCAGAATGGCTCGTGCGCTTCTGGAGTCCAGGATCGCTCCAATGAACTCTATTCTCTGTGTTGGCACCAGAGTGGACTTCTCCCTGTTGAGTAGAATGCCCAGTTCGTGGAAAGTCTGTGTCACCATGTGGACGTGAGCTTGAACTTGGTCCCTGGTGCGGCCGCGCACCAGCCAGTCGTCCAAATACGGGAACAGCTGTACCCCTCGTCGGCGAAGGTATGCCGCGACGACTGCCAGACATTTCGTGAACACTCTGGGAGCCGAGGACAAGCCGAAGGGAAGGACTGCGAATTGGTAGTGCACCTTGTTCACTACAAATCGCAGGAAGCGCCTGTGAGGCGGATAAATAGCTATATGGAAGTAAGCGTCCTTCATGTCGAGGGCGGCGAACCAGTCTCCAGGATCCAGCGAGGGAATAATGGTCCCCAATGATACCATGCGGAACTTCAACTTTACTATGAATTTGTTGAGTCCGCGCAGGTCTAAGATGGGACGTAGACCCCCTTTCGATTTGGGGATCAGGAAGTAGCGGGAATAAAACCCCCTGCCCCTTAACTCCTGCGGAACCTCCTCTATGGCTCCCATAGAGAGGAGCCCAAAAACCTCCTGTGAAAGGAGTTGCTCGTGAGAAGGGTCCCTGAAGAGGGACGGGGAGGGGGAGTGGGAGGGGGGGGGCGAGGAAAATTGGAGGGCGTATCCCTTCTCCACCGTGCGAAGGACCCAACGGTCTGATGTTATAAGGGACCAAGCACGGTGGAAACGGGAAAGGCGATCCCGGAAGGGGGGAGATGAATCCTGGGTGCTGGTTCTGGTGCCGTCCTCGACCGCACCTTCAAAAGGCTTGTCTAGGCCCTGAAGGTGGTCTCGGCTGGCCCTGGTTCTGACCGGGTTGAGGGCCGGTCGACCGTCGCCTACCGCCTCGACCCCGCCTCCTGGCAAAGTCCTGTCTCGGGCGAGGCGGGGGAGGGTAGAACCTCTGAGGCTGGGGCCTGAAGGGTCTGCGTTGTGGACCCGGGACGTGCATCCCCAGAGAGCGCATCATTGTTCGAGAGTCCTTAAGGTTTTGGAGCCTCGAGTCTGTCTTTTCCGAAAACAGGCCCTGACCCTCAAAGGGCAAGTCCTGGAGGGTCTGCTGCAGTTCAGGTGGCAGGCCCGACACCTGGAGCCAGGAGGTTCGCCTCATAGCTATACCCGACGCTAGGGTCCTAGCGGCCGAGTCGGCTATATCCAGTGAGGTCTGTAGGGAGGTGCGTGCCACCCGCTTACCCTCCTCTACCAAAGTTCCGAACTCTTCCCTAGATTCCTGGGGAACCAGTTCCTTGAACTTCTCCATGGAGGACCAGGTGTTAAAACTATATCGGCTTAGGAGCGCCTGCTGGTTGGCCGCCCTAAGCTGAAGCCCCCCCGCGGAATAGACCTTGCGCCCGAACAAATCGAAGCGCTTAGCGTCCTTCGATTTCGGCGCTGCCGCCTGCTGACCATGGCGCTCCCGTGCATTTACTGATGAGACCACCAGCGAGCACGGTTGAGGGTGAGTGTACAAGTACTCATGGTCCTTGGAGGGTACAAAGTACTTCCTCTCCACGCCCTTGGCCGTGGGGGGAATAGAGGCCGGGGTTTGCCAGATGGAGGTGGCATTGGTCTGAATGGAGCGAATCAGCGGTAACGCGACCCTGGATGGGGTGTCCGCTGAAAGGATGTTCACGATCGGGTCGTGAACCTCCACGATCTCCTCCATCTGAAGGTCCATATTGCGCGCCACCCGGCGCAACAGGTCCTGGTGGGCCCGGAGGTCTATGGGGGGCGGACCCATGGCGGATGTCCCCGCTACCGCCTCATCAGGCGAGGAGGAGGAGGATACGCCCGGTGGCAAGGGGTCCAAAGGCAAGTCTTGCTCCAGGTGCTCCTGGAGCTGGGCCTCGCTCGTCCCAGTGTCTATGGCCTGCGCCGGCGTGGGCACTGGAGCCTCCATGCCCCCTGGCGGGGGGCGGGAGATGGTGGCCTCCGGGGCTCTGGGCTCAGAGCGTGCCGAGCGGGAGGCAGACGGTGGGGCCCCTTGGGCTTGGTGATAGGCCCATGGGGTCCAAAAGGACCAGTGAGCAGGTCCCTGCGTAGGGTCCTCTGCCATGTCCTGCGAGTGCCCGAAGTCCGCCGAAGCCGCCTGTCCCTGTGGAGGGTAGGCCGATCTAGAGGCCCCTTCAGAGGAGTGGGACGCGGATCTTGACGGCCATGGCGGTGCCGAACGCGAAGCATCCGTCCCCGGCTGGTGCGGTGCCGGTCGGTGCCGGTCGTAGGACGATCTGTCCCAGCGTGCCGGAGAATGGTGCCTGGATCGGGATCGGTGCCGGTAGCCCCGCCGGTGCCGCGATCCGGATCTGGAGCGGGACGACGATCGCGACGACACCCGGTGCCGGGAGCGGTCCCTCGATCGGCGCTCATACCGGTACCGGGAGGTGCGCCTCGAGTCCGATCGGTGCCGGCGGTCGCAACGGTGCCGAGATGTGGAGCGGCGCCGCGAAGAGGACCTCGACCGCGAGTACGACCGGCGCCGAGGTGATAGTCGGCGCCGGGACTCCGAGCGGCGTCGGGACCTGCTCCGAGACCTGGAGCGGTGCCGAGAGTCCACGGTTGGAGACGGTGGGCGCACCAGTGCAGGCTTGCCTCTCGACTGCACAATGCGCGGAGCCACCGGTGCCGGGAGCTGCGACGGTGCCGGCTCCGTGAGTGCGATCAGGTCCCTCGCGGTATTAAACGTCTCCGGAGTCGAGGGGAGACAAGGTTCCACCACCAGCCTAGGTGGGGAAGCAGTCCGTACCGGACTCAACGGCCTCGGTGCCGGAGTCGACGGTGTGGCCGCCTGCTTTTGGCGGTCCAAAGGCGGACGCGGCTCTACCCCCGGCACAGGGGGAGCCGGCGTCTTCAGGGCAGCAGTGTCCTGAGCCTTGCGGGCCTTCTTATGGCCTGGAGAGAGGGATCGGCGCCGAGTCCCCTGAGGTGGGCGCGGTGCCGAAGTCTGCCGGTGCCGGGAGGACTTGTCCGCGGCGCCGGTCGGAGCCGCTGGGGCGCTGCGCACCGACGCGCTCGGTGCCGGGGTCGGGCGCGCCGAGGGAGGATCCGGGCTGAGCGCCGCCTCCATGAGGAGCTGCCGAAGCCGAAAGTCCCGCTCCTTCCTCGTTCGAGGCTTGAAGGCCTTGCAGATTGGGCACTTATCTGCGTGATGGGCTTCCCCGAGGCACTTCAAGCAGGAGGCGTGCGGGTCACTTGTTGGCATCGGCTTCGCGCAGGACGCGCACGGCTTAAAGCCAGGAGCCTTGGGCATGAGCCCGGTATGCTCCGGGGGGAAAAAAGGGGGGAGAACAACCCCCTTAACCCCCGCTCACAATTTATAACAGCTACCAGCTAAATAACAACTATCTAAAGACTCTAACTACTATACAACTATCTAAACTATCTACAGAAATAAGCTAGACGCTAGGGAGTGTGGAGACCAGCTAAGCTGTGCTCCGTAGTTCCAACGACCGTCAGGGGCGGTAAGAAGGAACTGAGGGGGCGCTGGGTCGGCTGCGGTATATATCCGGCGCCATGAGGGCGCCACTCCAGGGGGCTCCACAGCCGACCCACCGGGTGTTGCTAGGGTAAAAGTTTTCCGACGATCGTGCACGCGGCGCGCGCACCCCTGACTGGAATGGATATGAGCAAGCACTCGAAGAAGAACTGCCCGTTTGCATAGACACAGAGAAGAGAGGCATGTGGGGTAAGTGGTAGATGTGAGCAAGATAGTATGGAGAAGATAAAATCATAGCTGTGGGTTTCAAGGGATGGCTTAACTAGGGCCTTCCTGGATTTTTAGCGGTTTTCTTGGTACAATATTCACTTGGGCAACCCTTTATTGTTTTTAACTACTTATTTCATTTGTGAGAATTAACCAGCTTTGCATAATTTATTTTTGCGCATAGTTATTATTATTATTTTTTTTTTTTAAATACATGAGAAAAACAACATCTATTTTTCCATGATCAATTTTGATAGTAAACAGATTTAGTATCTGGGACAGTATATTTTTATGCCAGTTTTGCAGTGCTAAATATATTATTTGCACGTCACCCACAACTAACATCTGGTTCTACAGCTGTCCCCACAGAAGCTAATGTAGGAACTCTTGTTTATTTCTGTTTTTGCTTTATGTTGCTGCTTCTGAAGCTATAGCAAATTCTTATCTGTAATTCTGATTCATTATGATGATAGTCTACATATATCTCTTCTAGGATCTCCTACTGTTATATTAATTAATATTTGCACAGTGCACTAACAGTATGCATTGCTAAACATTATTACTTCAGTAACTTCCAAACTTTAATTTACAGAAGGTCAGTCCCTTCCCCCTTTCATTTTCTTTCTGAACAGAGTAAATCCTTCAATACTGAGCTGCCCAGTTGCTTTCACTTTCCCACCATCTGTTTCTATTAATAAAATGTTGAAATTCTCTTTGCATTCACAGTTCCACTTCCCCTGTTTTTTATTGCCTTGCTTCTTGAAATTATATGAATACTTTAGCACAGTAGTTCTCAAACTTTTGTACTGGTGATCCCTTTCACATAGGTAGCCTCTGAGTGCGACCCCCCTTATAAATTAAAAACACTTTTTAATATATTTAATACCATTATAAATGCTGGAGGCAAAGCGGGGTTTGGGTTGGAGACTGACCGCTCGCGACACACCCCCACATGTAATACCCTTGTGACCCCCTGAGGGGTCCCAACCCCCAGTTTGAGAACCCCTGCCTTAGTAAACTCCTTTGTGATTTTACTCCCATAATTCTGGAGGATCTTTTAATATTCTCTCCCACACCCCACTGTGTTATTAATACAAATAAGTAATTTTATCGCTGTCTGACCCATTCATGTTGTTTCAAATGATTTTTAATCTCTCTTTCCTGGCTTCTGCATGGACTTTGTTTATTTTCCCTTTCCCCCATCCATTAGTTAAACTGTCCCACACAGAAGTCTTTCCTCTTAACCAGCACACTGTTTGGATGCAGTTCATCTCACCTGCCTAATGTAAACTTATTTTCTTCCAATTAGAACCATAATGCCCAATTCTTAACCTTTCAGACTCTGCAGACAGAATTGCATTTCTCAGAAAATTACAGACGGCTCCACTTTCTTTCACTTCAGGGATTTGTATTTATTTCTTCCCTTCTACCCCAAAAATCAGTTGGCACACTGCTTAAGAGGGGTGAAGATACTCACCTTCCAGACCCATTTAATGTTACTCTGGAGACAGGGATTGTCAAAGGGAAGGTGAGGTGCTTCATTTTCCTTATGGCTGGGCAGGCTGCCTCCACAGCACTCCCAGCCCAGAAACCAGGGAAGGAGAAGGGCAATGGCAAACATAGCATATACCACCCCTGGGTTCCCCCAATCCCTGGGGCAGTTTGACCCCTAGCATAAATCAGAGCTGCCACAGGCTCAATCTAATTTACAACAGCCTGCAATGGCTCCCAAAGGGCCATTGCAGCAGATAGGAATAGGCAGTGCATAGTGTGCTCTGGACATGGATCCCTGCACATCTCCTGTGTGCTCAGAATGGGTGGGGGCTGGCACAGAGCTGGCTGTGGAGATTCCCCAGCTTGCCACTTTGGCCAGATTTAAGGCTTCCTTATGAGAGCCTGGCCCAGAATCTCTCACTCAGAGTCCCCATATTGTTCTACTCCTGGGACTCCCCTGGAGGGTCTGTTCCTTACTGCACTCTTTACTAATCCCTCAAAACACTTTCCAAGTGTTTCCCTGACTGAATCAATATGGGTAGATATTACTGTCCACTCCCCAGTCCAGATCAGCAGCTTGTACATAATCTTGCATCATGAACA
This sequence comes from Emys orbicularis, assembly GCF_028017835.1. NCBI lineage: Eukaryota > Metazoa > Chordata > Testudines > Emydidae > Emys > Emys orbicularis. The sequence goes on from NC_088683.1 coordinate 248,043,359, forward strand.
CCTAAAGCAGTGAATCATGTACAATTCAGAGTCACCACTGCTCACTATATGAATCTGCACATTTTTAGGAGCCCAAGAAAGGTGCATTCATACTATCAAAGGGACACAGGCTTAAACACTACAGTGATGGGCACTCCAGAAAACCCAGAAATGGACAGATTTGGTAGAATTCCCAGCCCTTCTTCTATACTCGAGAACAGTTATCTTCAGTGTTGCCTCAGTTCATAATGTTACTGAGTCGCACAATATTTGGGGGTTTTCTTTAAGCCCAAGATCCTGGAATCATGCTTTAAGTGAGACTCTCAGCTTTCATTTTAAAAAATAAGCCTTTTGGCCTTCATGGTTGTTGAAAAGAGATGGAAAAGGTGACTTTAGTGAACCCTAATGGCTCAAAAGCCAGGATGCAAATAAAGAACCCAAGATGTATTATTTTTAAGCCACTCATTAATTTTTGGGGCTCAACTCATGGTTTTTGAGCAGAGGGTTGGCACTGGTGTTAACATAACATTCCCCAAATTGTCCTTCACCTGTTAAAAATAAAAGCCAAGTCCTGCAACCTCAACTGGTGAAAAGAGGATTATTCAACACCTGTTTTTCATTTGGGGCTTGCAGGCGAACACTCCCCAGCCAACAAGTCATTCCACAGAGGCTCTCAGAGCTCAACAGTTTCAAAGAAAACCCCCCTGCTTCCAACAATAAAACCCAGACAGGATCATAATCAAACTAGACATGCCAGCCTGAGGTGTGACCAGCTTACCCACGGAACAAGAAACAGCCACAAATGATGATGCCACAAAGAGAGAAAAATGCACATCAACGTTCCCAAGCTGAGAGCCATCAGAGTTGCCCTAGCAGAATGGTCACTCAAGAGGAACTCTGCTCCCATGCTGCAGCTCCCAGGGAGGTGCATTCTCTTCTTCACCAGCCACCCCTCCAGCAAGCCCAGCTAGTCAGACCCGCCATGGAGGAAGGAAGATACGGTTCTATGGGATTACTATACGTCTGGGATTTCCCAGACACGACCTCTTTTTTGATCCTCTGATCTCCATCTGGGTGGCTTTTTGAAATATGAAGAAATGTCTGGGATTTTTCCTTGTTAACTGCAGATCAGAAAGAGCTGTTTCCGTGCCCCAGTTGGTCCCTCCTCTGCATATGCAGCTGCTGACCCTGCCCAGTCCAGCCCTGCCCACCAGCTAAGCAGAGCTGCCAAGCGCCTCTCAGCCAGGCTGCCTACCCTGCTGTGGGGCCTCAGAGCCCTGCCAGGAGGGTGACAGGGCCAGGCCCCAGCTCCCTGCCCTGGGGAGGGGGAGAGGCCCACAGGGAGGTGCTGACTGATAGGCTGGTGCTGTGTCCTGGGCCTGTGCCAGCCGCCCTGCCATGGAGCAACACTGCCACCCATTTCAAGAGAGAGGCCGCAGGTACCCCCTCCTGCATCTCCCAAATACCCGCTCCAGCACCCCCCAACTGCACACACACCCCCAACTCCTCCTCTCTCCGGCAGTGTCCTCTATTTGGGAACTTAAAATATGATAACCTTGTTCTAAGGAATTATAACCATCTCTATGGCTAGCTAATTTGACCACACATGCACCTGCATTTTGCCTTCATCATACAAAAGCAGATCACCCAACAGAAACTGAACATGTTCTGTGGGTTCTAATACTCCGAGGCTGAGGGCTATTACACCCTTAGTGGCTCAGAGGCATTATCTGGTGCTGGATTTAAATCCACTATTTCCTTTTTGCTACAGCAATTCGGCTGTACAACACGTCAGTTATAAGTGCAGTAAAAGCTGTCTGTTAAAGACAAGTGACAGAAAACTATAGATTAGAAAAGAGGTGGGTTACTCCTGGCAATATCCTGTTGGGATTGAAGAGCTAACTTCAAGGGGTCAAGCCAGTATTGTGTGGAGGGGGCTTGTGGCAGGCCCTTATTAAAATTCTGCCGCTAAAATGAAGGCCAGTTTGGGAGGATTTCCTTATCTCTGACAAACTCTCCATTGCATCCATCCCTCCTCTTTGTAAACATGCCTGCCTGCCTGCCAACACACGGCTTATCAAAGACTGGGGGGCAAGGGGCACAGCGCTGGGCTCCTTTTGTGTCTGTCTGGAAAGAAAGGCAAAATTCCCCACACATGTTGCCGCATAGAAACAGAGAAATTTATTTTAAGGACCAAAAAAGGGGGATTTGCAGCTACGTGTTGTTGTTCCTGTTCCTTTTCTTTCTTTCTTTTTTTTTTTTTGCATCTGCCAAGCCACTTAACCCCAACAGGCTGCCACTAAGGCCAGTAGGGTCAGCCCCACCTCCTTTTGTCTATCCTTGGACAGTCACATGAACAATGGGAACATCCAGATTTACTACTGTTAGAATCAATTGACTGATTAACTGACTAATGGGGGCAAGGGAGAAACTTCCACTCCAGGCAAGTTATAACCTACAGGGAAGTGCTATGTGCATGAGCAGCAAAGATGTAATTCTCCCACAGGGGAATCTGTAAATTGCCTTAGAGCACAGCAGTGGAGATAAAGCAGGAAAATGGAGCATTTCTCTGCTCGTGTCATGTTTGGCCCCCTGAAATTTATAACTCTCTTGGCTAAGTAAGAAATAAGATTTATTAGCAAAATGTTGGGACAAGCTAACTGTCACCTGCTGCTACAAAAGTGAGGAAGCATAGTAGTTTCAAATCACAAGATGGGGCTTTATTAGCATGTGTGTGTGGGGCCTGGTCTACACTGGGGGGGGGGGGGAAATCGATCTAAGTTACACGACTTCAGCTATGTGAATAACGTAGCTGAAGTTGACGTACTTAGACCTACTCACCATGGTGTCTTCACTGCAGTGAGAGTCGACTGCTGCCGCTCCCTCATCAACTCCGCCTGCGCCTCTCACAGCAGCGGAGTGCAGGAGTCGACAGGAGAGCGCTCGGGGAGGGGGGTCGATTTATCGCGTCTCCACTAGACGTGATAAATTGACCCCCCGCTGGATCGATCGCTGCCTGCCGATCCAGCGGGTATTGTAGACACACCCTGTGAGGAGGAAGATCAACCCCAAACCACTGGTACCTTCCAATGAGGAAGGTTGATTAAAAAGCTTGTGTCTTCCATCATATTTCCTTCCATTTGCACCCCACTTATTGTCTCCCATTGTATCTGCCTCCCCACACTGCGTCTCTAGAGTAGCTCTTCTGTAACAACGGTGTGCGCAGGAGACTGGCTTGGCAGCTGCTCAGGAGCGGGAGCAGAGACCCTTGCTCAGCAGGAGCCTGTTCTCCCCCGGCAGGATTATCCTGCTTGGAGATAAGTGGCGTTGCAGTGGCCACTGTAGAGCAATGCAATTCCCTGCACGTACAGATAGCTAATTTAAAGCTCTAGTTGAGCCTGTGATGTTTTTATAATGGCTTTATTTATGCTCTGCCAAATCACTGTTATAAGTCTAGCCATCCTATCTAATAAATGTTGATGCAGTTGCTAATTTTGGACCCAATATTACAGAGTTCTGAACCCCTCAATTCCCCTGGAAATCAACAGGTTCCCACAGTACCTAGAGACAATGGGCCTTCTACCATTCCTGGGCTACTGCATTTTGACCAGCTGAGAAAACAGAATTACTGAACATTTTATCCAATCAAGACAATCTGATTCATAAACTTAAATATATATTATAAATATATATTTTTTTTATTTATTTCTCAATGACTGAAATTCTCTCAAAGTTTAATCAGTCAACAATATGAATTAGGGCTGCCACTTTTGGTTGGATGTATTCCTGGAGGTTTCATCACATGACACAATCTTTAACTAAAGATTAATCTTGAATTCCTGGAGACTCCAGGACAATCCTGCAGGGCTGGCAACCCTAACACAAATCCAGCCAGCAATCTCAGCACAGGATTCATTTAGTACAGGAGACCACTTTTACATTTCTTATTAATTATATTTCGCTCTGCTGGCTTTTTATATATTATATAAACAAGAATGAGACATCCTTCTGGGCATAACAGATTGTGTTTCCAAGAAGCCTTCCTGCCAGGAGAGAACAGAGTTGTAGCCTGACCTTAGTGTATTTAGTACAAAACACTTTAGATATTGAGACAGAGATCACAGAGTTTTCACGTTGCTTTCTACATGACACTATCTAGGTTTAACAGAGAACCTTTCACAAAATGAAGCAGGAAACTTGAATTTAAATCTTGTGTTGAAGGCCTTCTTATTGTAATGTAACAGGTACCCCTACATATTAAGTAATCTTAATAGAAATATAGTTCTTACCAACTCCTCTTGGAAAGTGAAATATTTAATTTGGCTAAAACATAAGGGGCTAAACCATGCCAGTTAATATAGGGGGGGGGAAATTCAACTATTCCTTGTGAATTTTCTTCTTGCAAATATTTGAAATGTACAAGAGTTTTAATTTTACTAACAGCATGAAATAAAGGTCTATTCCCTCAGGCTACAATTTTGTCAGGTCTCACAAGCTAAGCAGGATCAGACCAGTTCATTATTTGAATGATCGAAAGCCTAGGTACTGTTGGCAGTTCATTTGGTAGCACTTGTATCTTTGAGTTCATACTGAACAAATGTTTTTCCATAGTGTTCAGAGACTCGGTGCTGCTCACAGTGCCATGTGTTATTGTTTTGGGGAGACTGGAGGAGCCTGAGGAAGATGTTATGACATGGGACAAACACAGAGATCCTGCACTTTACATTCTTTAATGTTCCCATGGCACCTAACAAAAGGGGGAGGAGCCTTCGTGTTCTCACCAATGCACACTACAGTTATGATTAAGGTTGCCTGACACTTCCCATTACAAGGCTCTATTTTCAATTGCCTATAACTTTGCCAAACTTTAACCATGTGGGCTGAAGTTTTCCATGCCAAAATGGTTCAGCTGTAGCCTCTTTCCAAGAAAAAAGCTAGGAAATAATAGACAAAATAATGTATGTTTAAAAAAAATTATTGGGACCTTTTCTTTGAAATGATCTAATGCCCCTACGCTACAGAGCAAAGATTTGAAATTTGGCCTTTGTGTCAGGGAGGTGCCCTTTGACATCCCAGGGGAAATCAGCCCAAATTTAGACATGCTATAAGCCACTGAAAAAAACTGCAGTTCACACCCACCCACCCCACTGGCGCCCGATCAACATGAAGGAAGAAGCCATCTGATTTTAATGCTTTGTGATCTTTTTCACTTGAAGTTGTAATGTACCCACTAAAAGAGAATGATCTGAGCCAACATCTGCTCCTCTGCTTACTCTGACATCCCTCCAAAAAAGACGTCCATTTCTTATTTATAAACACATGATCTATCTGGCTGACAATCATATTGTCTGGTGATCTCAATGTGACCTTGTGAATCCTCTTGTGCTAGAAGAGACTGCCTCCTATCTTTAGGTTGTTTGTGCCACAGAAATTCAAGAACTGTTTGCCATATCAGTTTGGATGCCTTCTGCTGCTGTGCCCATAACGCCTTCCCAGCCAATAGAGCTGTTGCCAATTTGTGCATTGAAGTTGCCTATCAAGTTAATGTCATGGTTAGGCATATCATCAAATACTTGCTGCACCTGCGCAGAGAATGCATCCTTTTCACTGTCACCTACTGCATTTGTGAGTGCATATACTCGGATTATTGCATGCTTGATGTGTCTTGTTTGCAGCCTGGCTGTGATTCTGTTGTTCACTGGCTCCCAAGCCAGCAGAGGCTTTGTTGTGATGTTATCAAATATAATTACACCTCTTTTGTCCATTCCACATCCCAAGTACAGTAGAACTGTTTAACCAAGCCTCCATTATCCAGCTTTCTGTATTAACCGAACCACCAGCTGCCTGGGGCTCCAGCTGTCAGCACGACAGCAGGAGTCCCACTGCCCTGCGCTGACAACCTGAGCCCTACCACTCATTCTCCAGTTTATCAGGATTTTTGGTTATCCAACATGGCCCCAATCAGATAATCGAGGTTCCACTGTATAAGATTGCAGCACCATCACACACCATCTTCCCACTTCCTGCCCATCTCGTTTCACTGACACCAAGTATGGTCAGATGGTACTTTTTTCATTTCTCACGTAACCTGTGCCAACTTTCCCAGATTATACAAAGTACATTCATTCCATGTACCTACTTTTGTTACAGATTTGGTCATTAGAATTCAATGTCACGAGATCTCAGCTTTCATTGAGATCTGCCATACTTGGGTTTTTGGCTCCATTTCAGGGAAAGACAAAATAACAAATGTGAGAGTAAGCGAGCTGACAGAGCAGGACATCACAGAAAATATCAAATAAGGAGATCAAAGCAAGCTCAGGTGATTGCAACGTGTATGCCCTACGGAACAAGGGAGGCATCCTGTTGCTACCCAGTGGCACATACAGAGAAGATGACAAAGAAATAAAGAGGAGACGCAGGTAAGATAGAAGTGCCTGGTTTCAGGAGAAGGCTGAAGAGGCAGAGGAAGCAGCACAAAGGGGAGACGTCAAGCAGCTCTGTAGAACAGTGATAGATCTCTCAGGAAGAACCAGTCACCAGGGACTCTTGGGTACAGATGTTGAAAATGCATGAAGAACAAGCCAGACAATGGCAAAAATTTCCATTCCATATTAAACTGCCTGGGGCAGATGATCATGCTCAGGTTTAAGAGAAATGCCAATACTAAATTAGAAATAGAAGAGGGACCAATAACATCTCATGAAATTAAAGCAACCATCAAAGACCTCAAACAGGGGAAAGATTTTGGGGTTAACAGAATTCAACTAAAGACAGGAGGCAAATTCTGACTGAGTAGACAACTAAACACAGTAATGAAACACTGGTGAAAGAACAAGTGCCACAAGACTCGAAAGATGGTATCACAGTGTCACTGACTAAAAAGGGCGATCATAATCACTCAATGAACCTAGGAGCTACTGTACTGCTACCAACCTCGGGCAAAGTATTGGGCACCGTTATGCTGAACAGAATGAAGTAGATGAAATATTATGAGAAGAATAGGCTGGGTTCCATCCAGGTACATCATGTTGTGAACAGATATTCACACTGACAGATCATCGAAAAAGCTGCTGCTTGGCAAAAGCACACCTTAATCAAATGTATTGACTTTAAGAAAGCATTCGACACCTGGTGGAATATTGCTAGCTATGGGATCCCAGACAAGCTGATGGAAATAGATGAGCAGTATAATCGGATGCAGGCCTGGGTGAGTAATTCGATATTGTGACTGGAGTTAGACAAGGGTGTGTGCTACTACCAATTGTCTTTGCATTAGAAACACACTGAGCGATGAAGCAGGCAACAAAAGGCACCATGATGAAGTAAAATGAGTTAGTGGAGATGAGTTATACAACCTTGACTTTGCAACGGCAATCTTAATTCTGATATTGCCTAACTTTTAATGTTTGACTTTGCAACCTTGACAATGTTCTATTAACATAGGAGTTTCTTGTATGTGATAAGTTATCACAAAGGATAAAAACCCAGTGTCTCACTACTACCATAGTGAACTGGCTTGCTTGCATGTACAGCACTGCCTTCTACTCTGCCCTCAACACTGTAACATTCCCAGAATCCTTGAGCTCAAGTGGCAGCTGCCTACGATTTTGGGGCAGGAATTAAATTCTAATCCTACTGTCCCCCTGAAGTTCCAAGTCGACAGAAGGTGCAGCATAATGATGAGCACAAAACCCCAGGTAGCCACAATTTTATTCAGGTGCATGATCCACAGAGAGCAGAGTGGTCCCATGTTACTGGCTTCCTGCTCCTGGTTTCCATCTGTTAAACTGGTTTTAAAATCAGCTAAACACATTACTTCCCTAGCAATATTTTTTCATTTAACTGTCTATTTGGTGTTATATGATTGTGAAAAAAGGGGTATGGGTCCACAGAATCATGACTGGAAGGGTACAGAGTCCACAAGATAATCCCTCTTTTAAAATATAAACCATACTAGGAAAGTGTTCAAGAAATCCTGTAGCGATTGCTATTGTGGGTAGCTTTCCAATGCAAGGCCAGATTTTATAGAGTGCTACATGTAACATTTCCACAGGATTTGACATGAGATACTCTTTTAATAAATGCTATAGTGTTTGTTTAAATAATACTGATACACAGAAGACTGTCAGCAGAACTGGCAACACACTAGTACTTATCAGCCTCACCCTATGGTGAAAATACAGCTTTTAGATGACTGAATTCATACTGAATAACTTTCATGTTTCATGAAAAGCTACATGAAGAGGCCTTATAATGAGCATTTCAAAACACAAACAGAAAGTTTTTGCATTGGTGTCAATTCTAGTTGCCTCCAACATATAATTTCAAAACCAAACCATAACATTGCTGTCCTTCCTTCCAACACCTTCTTCACAGAAACTGCCTCTAGATACAGACAAATTAGAAACTTAAAGTGCTTGTCCCTGTGTGTTCTCCATTAAAAGTTCACAATATTCACATTAATTATCAAAATGTGTTTTTGTTTTTCCTCAACTAATGTTTGGTCATTGCACTCATTGTTGGGGTCAGACAATTTAATGGCTGTGTATTTAAAAATGCAAACTGAAGCAAGATTCGGTGTCTTTCTTAAAAGCGATACTCTAGCTCAACCAGAATTTATGGACTTGATGCAAGAATTATAGGGTGAGGTGCTATGGCCTGTGTTCTGCAGGAAGTCAGACCAGATGATCACAATGGTCCCTTCTAGCCTTAACAGTCTATGAAATATGGTATATAATCCACTTTGTTTGGCACCAATAGTGAGCTCAGCACTATACCGTGCATAAAAATAAAGACAGTTCCTGCCCAAAGAAGCTTACAGTTTAAAGATTACATACATAGACCGGCTGCACTGAGAAATCCAGGAATATGGGACAATTTAGTTTTTCCCATCCCTCGTTATTAATTCAGTTCTTGAGGGCATCAGAGAAGACGTGTCTTCTGTTACTGTTTTTTTTGTTTGTTTGTTTTTTAAGTGCGATGTGAATAAAGAACCTGAGAAAGTCCATTCCATACATATTGGACAAATGCAAAGAGAGTGGGGAAAAGAATGAACAGGGCACTAAGGCAGGCACATATTAAAAAGCCTGATGAAAAGCTGTTCACTTGATGCAGTTTGCGAATATTAAAATTTCACTATACCTCTCATTCTTGAAGGTTATTTGTAAAAATACTTACAAAGCCTACATCCACACCACAGACCAGCAATGGTTAATGCTTTAAATGGAAGCAATTTTGAGCCATAGGACCACAGAAAGACAATACCTCATCATTAGTAGTAAAAAGGTACTACACTTTTCCCCAATGCAAAGGCGCTAACTGTGAAGACAAAGTAGCAGAACCCATTCTTGGCAAAGCTAGTAGTTCTCTGACTGCTATTACTCTCAGTGATTTACAGGTTATGCATTAGAAAATTCCCTCCAGAAGAAATGCCAGTCACCAAATTCAATCTGTGTATGTTACACCTTAGCTTTGGAGTTGTACGTATTACAGGAAAGCCCACTTATATGGAGTGGTATTGCCCTGCAAAGAGCTTATTCAAATATAAGATTAGTATTTGTTTCTTAGCACTGAGAAAAAAAAAACAAGAAAATGATACATTGTAAAAGTGTTTGCAAACAAGTAGAGACATAGTTCATAATACGATGTGGTTTACTTCATTGTATCTGTAACTGCTCATCTACAAACTACCCTAACTCATTCTAAATATGCTGCCAAGCAAAGTTAGGATCAACTGTAAAAATAAAACAATTTATTTTAAATTCTTGTTGAATCTTTGCACATACACTGCCAAGGATCAGACACATTAGGGTGCAAAGTGTAATGTATAATTATTCTTAAAATGCTAAACATAATTGTATTGTATATGTGGGGAAATATATTTTCCCAATGACGACGAAGACATCTGTGTTTGTGTGAGCAGATGCCTTTCCCCAACTGCTCCAAGACACTGACCACCACCCCACCTAGGATCAAAGTTCACCCTCTTCCTGCTGTTTGACTTTTATTAACAACCAAACAGATGAAAAACCCTAGTCTAAGGCTCCTTCTAGGGATCCTAACGCAGGGCTGATGATCAGCCTACCCCTAGTTGCTCTATGCCCAGACCCCTCTGTCAGGAAAGACCGGCTTAGAAATCTGCTTCCTCTCTTTTTATTTCCTCCAGGCTTGATATTCCTGGGAGAAGTTGTGGATCTAGGCCAACTACAGCCCATCTGCAGGACTATTAACCCCTTCGTACACTGTCCATCCCATCACAAATTACAATCACCAAAGACTCCAGCATTGAGCCCTGAGAGACATAAACCATAATTCTCCTCCCACAGTTTCTTTTTTATTTTCCAGGTGCCCCATGTCTTCTATCTCCCTTGTCCTTCATTTCTCCTCTCTCTATATTCTATCCCTTCCTACTCCTGTTCTATCCACAGTATGGGAGGGCTGTTCCTTGCCACTCTGCTGGGTCTGGACTGCTCCACTACATTTGTCTGCAACACGTGTGCAGAACTGACAGCAATTAGAGACAGCATCAGCTCTCACACCACAGACCTCACTGTCAGCATGACAGAACTGCAGACATGGCCAAGACGGTGGCTGTCATGATAAATGCAGGACAACTGAGAGGTACATATTCTTATCAATATGCAAGACACCACAAGAATATCAATGGTCCCCTTGTAAATAAAATGTATCCCATTTCTTTAGTAGTCTGTCTTAATGAGATTTCACTGTTTATGAGAATAGTATTGATTATTGGACATACAGATGCATGCACCCTGCTATCCAAGGAAACCTCAGCTACACAAACGTATTTATTAATGCATTATGAGCAACCAAAACGTATATTATAGGTCAGCTTTACACATTTAAATAAACAATTCTTCCACCTAAGGCAAGCTCTCCAACTTGATTAATACTTAAAAAAAACAAAACACTGTTATTCTCTCATATTTAATAGAAGTTGATTACTTAAGTAATTACTATGCTCCTTAGAGCACACTATCCCACTTTGTTCATTATTTATTATGTATTTGCTAAACAGTGTGGATGCTGAGCAATCCAAACGGGCAGACATTTAGTGATGGGTATTCAATTGACTAGAAGGGGGGAACCCTCTTCCTGGTTAGATTATACCTTCATTCTATCTCCAGCTTCAAAAGAATTTTGAAAGTGCTAACTAATATTTCTGGACAGTTGGTAACTTCCTTTCCTCTATAAGGGTACGTCTATACTTACCTCCGGGTCCGGCGGTAAGCAATCGATCTTCTGGGATCAATTTATCGCGTCTTGTCTAGACGCGATAAATCGATCCCGGAAGTGCTCGCCGTCAACGCCGGTACTCCTGCTCCGCGAGAGGAGTACGCGGAGTCGACGGGGGAGCCTGCCTGCCGCGTGTGGACCCGCGGTAAGTTTGAACTAAGCTAGTTCGACTTCAGCTACGTGAATAATGTAGCTGAAGTTGCATATCTTAGTTCGAAGTGGGGGGTTAGTGTGGACCAGCCCTAAGAGATAGAAAAGCATCTGCTTTAATGGGATTAAGTGGAAATAGGAGCCCAGCATGCTCAACTACTCTGCGTTGATTGATCCAACATGACTGAACCTTAATTTTTGAAGAGGAATGAGGACAGCACAGAGACAAGATCCAGGCAGGTGCTTGAGGGGTTTGTTTGCCAGTGTCTTGTTTTGGGTAACCAAATTATAGTGCAGTGCAAACGACAAGAGCCAGCTGTATCTGTATTATCCCTCTACAGCCAAAGTCAGCATCATCCTCTTAGTAGCTCCTCTTATTTACAATGCTCATTGTGGCATTATTGACATGAACTGTGACCATATAGATCATTGTTGTAACCAAGGTCCTATAGTTGCACCAAATCTTGTACAAAGGAGGTCAAGTAAGGTGTCTATGGAAAGGTTGTAATTTGCTGGTTATGATTATGCTGTCTGTATGTATCATTTTTGTATCTGAAGTTATGAATACTGGCTATGTACTTGTATCTCAATGTGTTTGATTCTAAGTAGCATCAGTGAAGCATTTGGTCAGCTTCTTGAGAAAGACCTATTCTGAGTAAGTGCCCAATCAAGAAACACTTAAGTGACAATGGACTTTGGGAGATGCCAATCCACATCTGAGCTTTCCTGGGAATGTTCAAACTACCATGTAAACAATGGCGTTGGCCTGCAAAAAGCTGAATCATTCATGGACATGTGACTTGCCCGGGTGGCTACAAACTCCATCTTGTTACTGTGATTTTACACAGAAGAACAAAGGGGTTTCCACCCACAAGAGAAAGACTATAAAAGGCCCTGGAAGCCTCTCCATTTGGTCTTCAGCTGGCTCAAGAGATGGCCTCTCCACCCCAAAGACATGCCTGAAAGAAACTGGAACAAAGGACAGTAACTACAGGGGTGTAAGTGATTGCTGGACCCAGACCATAAACTACAACATTGGTCTGAAAAGGATTGGGCCCAGACTAGGAAGGAGTCCATTCTGTGAAAGAAGCTTATTGGAACATCTCAGAGGGCGATATTTACTTGTATTCAGTTTCTTACTGTATTAGGCTTAGACTTGCATATTTTGTTTTATTTTGCTTGGTAACTTACTTTGTTCTGTCTGTTATTACTTGGAACCACTTAAATCCTACTTTTTATACTTAATAAAATCACTTTGCTTATTAATTAACCCAGAGTGAATAATTAATACCTGGGGGAGCAAACAGCTATGCATCTCTCTCTATCAGTGTTATAGAGGGCGGGCAATTTATGGAAGAAGTGAAATGTGGTCCATATAGTGCTCATGAGTGAAGAGTGTGTAAAATGCACATATAGTTTTAAAGGTTCACACTGCATAGTAATGGATCATTGATCTCAGGTCTAGGACCAAAGACTGTGGGCAAGATTCTGTGCCTTGCCTCTAAGTGGTAGATCAATGGAAGAGGAACAGTATTTTCTCTTGAGACAGTATAGGATGGAAGCTCAAGAAGGATCTTTTAATTTTAAAAGGTCAATCCTAGGTCACAATCTATACGAGATTGTAAATTGGAGCAGTCTACCTTTTTTGGGGGGGTTCCAGTTCTATCAATAAGTAGATACTTCTAAGTATTGAGAGCTGGACATCATAATCTGTTCCAGGTTACTTACCCCATGTCTATGCTTACCAAACCAAGCCAGACTCTGGACAATATCTGGCAAAAGTATTTTCTGAGACTGGAGAATTCTCCCAATCTCTTACAGTAAGTGTTGATCGAGGATATTGGTAGTAACTAGCATATTTATCTGGGCTTTTGCAGTAGCAAGATAAGAGCAGTTCATGGGAATGGAGCTAGGACACCATCTTTTAGAAGGTCAAAAATACCTGTCAGGAATGGTCTAGTTATTATGTAGTCCTGCCTTGACTGCAGGGGACCGGACTAGAAGACCTGCTGAGGTCCCTTGCAGCCCTACACTTCTATGATTCTATGTGAATTAGGGGAAGGGGTGGAGGGCAAATGTTTCAGCATTTCTGTACTGAGAAACTATCATTTCCAGGTTTGCCAGGCTGCCTGCTCTGGATTGCTCCCTGGACCCCCCAGCTCCTAGTTGTCATCCTCGGATATCTAAATGAGGCTTAGATGCAGGTGATCTGTGCACCCGATCAAAGTCTGTGTCCCAAGGCAGCTTGATTAATATGCAATGAAGGAATTAGCATGCTTGCCAGGACCCTTATATTGCAGTACTGAGATCTTATCCCCTTTCTCCTGCAGGGCTTTTATCAAGTCAGGCAGATTTTGCCTCCACTTCTTGTACAGCCCGGGATTGGTCTTCCAAAGCCGAAATCTGTTCTTCAGCCTCTGCTATCCACACAGTCAGATCATGCAGCATCATCTGAACTGTGCCCAGAATGTACTGCACGCTTGTGATGTCATCAGAAGTACACCTCTACCCCGATATAACGCGACCCGATATAACACGAATTCAGATATAACACGGTAAAGCAGCGCTCCGGGGAGGGGGGGGGCAGGGAGGGGCTGCGCACTCCGGTGGATCAAAGCAAGTTCGATATAACACTGTTTCACCTATAACGCGGTAAGATTTTTTGGCTCCCAAGGACAGCGTTATATCGAGGTAGAGGTGTAGTTCTGCATGAGTGAGCCTGCTACATGGCTGAGATTCCGTTCTCAGTCTGCGTTTTGAGTGGTAGAGGTGTCACAGCTGTTTATCTCAACTCTTTCAATGTTCTTTGCTCCATCAGAGATTTGGAAGGTTTTGCTATCATCCATGTAAGTTCAAGTGCCTCTTAAAAGTGCTGTAGAAACTTTTTGGGTAAGGATGATTTAGGCAAACATCTAATTTGTAGGGATCTTGGTCACAGAGTTCAGAATCAGGCAGCCATCTTCCTTCTACAGCTCAAATGACTCCTTGTAATGATTATTTCATTGGTATTCTCAAAAGGTACTAGTGCACATTAGGGATTATATTCAAATGTGATCATTAAAAACAAATTCACTCCAGTGTAAAGCTATCATATGTCAGTCTTTAGGAAACATGTATGGCACAGGTGCTGAAAATAGAGTACTACAATAGAAACTAACTGAACCTGATACTAATGGCTGGGGAGCAAACTGCATGTCTAAATTTGGACTAGCTGACACAAAGTGCTAAGGTTTCAAATTTTAAAATATTGAAGTTTATACACATGTAAAGGTACATGAAGTTCATACACATGCATTTCCACACCAGTCTCAGCTCTCCTCCAACATTTAACAGTAGTGTTGAGTTTAGTGAGACACTGGGAGGAAAATAATTGGCTTATATTCACCTAGGAGTTCCCAGAGGCCAAGCAACCTGTTGAACTGAATCTTCAGAAGAAAAACAGAGCTCAACAGTGACCTTTTAAAAACAGGAGACTTTGAGACAAACACAAGCATAAAGCTGTTTTCACAGGGGGAAAGAGAGTGTTTTCTCCAGGACAACCTGCACTTTTAAACTCACCTCAACTGACATGACTGAGTTAAGAATTTGAATCAAATGCACATACAATCACCTCTGTATCATTCCCTTTGGTTTAGGAAACCAAAATAAAAAAAGAACTAGATACATTGATGGAGGATAGGTCCATCAATAGCTTTTAGCCAGGATGGGCAGGGATGGTGTCCCTAACCTCTGTTTGCCAGAAGCTGGGAATGGATGACAGGGGGTGGATCACTTGATGATTATCTGTTTTGTTCATTCCCTCTGGGGCACCTGGCATTGGCCACTGTTGGAAGACAGGATACTGGGCTAGATGGACCTTTGGTCTGACCCAGTATGTTCTTATGCAGAAAACTCTGCGCTGTTGATATACTCTTATCTTGCACATGGATAATAAAATCCAAGATATGTACAAAACAAATAAGCAATCTGCTTCCTTTTAGGGCTTGTCTGCATGTGGAAATTGACCAGAATGGTTATTGCAGAAAAAACTATTCCAGAATAGCTCCCAGTGTGGACATTCATATTCCAGAAGAAGAAGGCCTTTTTCCATTTTAGCTTAATCCACTTTCAAAGTGGATGCTCTCACAAATTTTGTACTCCCTCTCCATCGTCTACTCAACCCACCTGGGTCATGTTTGTCATGTTCTTTGTCCATATGACAATAGTCCTGATACTGTGGCCTCTTTCTGCCCCTTGCATGATAACTTAACTGGAAAGGCAGAGATCACAAGAACCCTCATGGCACCCCAGGTACAAGCAAGCAATCTGGTTTGCAGATGGGGGCTTCGAACCCTGCTCCAACTTATTTTTTTCAACTTGAGTGATGCATTGGATGGGAGGAAATTCCTCCCACTCAAGCTCTGGAGTAACATCAGGTGGCGCTTCCAACTCAGAAGAGAGTCACTTGCAAAGGAGGCGGAGGAGGTGGATGCAATACATTGTACCATTTTGAACTTAACACTTAGTGTTAAGATCACAGTACTTCTGTAAAAATAGACATACAATTTAGATCGTAAATTCCTCAGGTGCAAAGACCTTGCCATCAAGTATTCCTGTAAAGTATCATGTACACTAACATCACTATACAAAATAATAAAAGAGGTGTCCATACTAATGTCAAAGCACAGGTTCTGTGATGAAATACCCAGAAACATGGAAGAAAAGAAATGACAATGTAAATGTCACATAATAAAAAATTCAAATGGATTGTTGGGCAGGGTTAATTACAAAAATCAATTTTGAAGTTCTGCATCTGTTTGCAAGATAGTTATTTATATGCATCTATTTTCCCCCTCAAAAACACCACACAATAGGCACAGCTATTTTAAAGTGATCACAGTAGCCCACTTCTCAAGATCAACAATACAGAAAACAAAATTATGCTGACATGGAAAAAAATCAATATGGCTTACAAACAGCTGGACTAATAAGTGGGAAGTTGGAAGAAAACGATTTTTGAAATTGGAGAGACACCTTGACACTGCCTGTTAAGTAAACATTAAGCATCATAAACCTGTTCAAAATGGATACTGCATATGAACACCTTAACCCGCGGGATTACGTAGGGAAACTCAACATTCCCCATTATTTGGGTAGAAAATACAGCAGACCCCTTGACTAATCAATCACTGATTCCTAAGCTCACAAGGAGCAGAAGCCCCGGTATCTGCCTGCCAGGCCTGCAGGTTAGCTCACACCACTGTAGCTGAGCAGCTGTCGCGCAGACACCGGAGATCTGCTTTTACTACTTACAAATCAGGATTTGTTCCCTCCCTGCAAACTGATGCCCTCGGTCTCTGCACCAGCCAGTCGCCACGCTCAGGCACGAGCCGAGCTGCTGTCACATCCCGCCCCGGCGCGGCGGGGCGGGGCAGGCTCCAGGCAGGCGCCCGGGCTGTCACTCGGGCACCGGCACCGCCGCAGCCGCGCTCGAAACCAAACCCCCCGCAGCCCGGAGCCACGGTCACAAACGCCCCCACCACGCGCGGGCTGCTGACAGCGCGGCGCTTCCCCCGGCCCCCCGGGAACCAGCCCTGCCCGCGGGGGCAGCTCCAGGCGCCAGGGGCTGAGGGGAACCGAGCACCCCCTGGCCATAGCCGAGGCGTGGTCCGGAGCAGGGGCCGCTGCCGCCCGCTGGTCCCCCCGGCTACTGCTGCACCGAGCGCAGCGCGCGCCCCCCGGGCATCCGCAGGCTGGGGGGGGGGACAGCCCGGGAAACGAGCCTCCGCCTTACCTCCGCCGCCCCGCTCCTCAGCCGCTCCCGCCCAACATGGCTCGCAGCAGCGCCCCGCTCCGCCGCCCCCACCCCGCAGCCGCGGCTCCAGCGGCCAGAGGCGCAGACACGCTCAGCAGCGACCCGGTTGTGACGGCACAGGCAGCCCGGCCCCTCCTCCCGCCGCAGCCGCTCGCCTCGGCCCCCTCCAGGGCTGCTCCTGCCAGCGCATCCTCTGCCGCAGCGCCGGCAGCCCGGCGCGCGCCGCCCCAGGGGCGCTCAGAAGGGCAGGTAAATCCCCTCTCCCTCCAGCAGGCCCAGGAGCCTCTTGTGTCCGGAAGCGCTGGAACAATGTGTATAGTGGGGGCGCTGAGAGCCACTGAACCAAGCTGTACACCCTGTATATGGTGGAAACCACTTCAAGCCAGGGGGTGTGTGCGCGTGCCCCTAGTTCCTTCCAGCATCTATGCTTGTGTCTCCACCTGCTGCACGCATAGGCCCACACTTTCAACAGGAGGGGGCCTGCTCTGCTTGCCTTGTGCAAGCCAAAATGTGCAGCTAAGCACTATCCATGCAATCTGCACTGTGTTACCTCGAGCTAATAGGGTGTGCCACGCTGTGCAGGGTACAAAAAGAGACACTCCCTGACCCAAGGTGCCCTTGGCACTTCAGTGAACACATACGATCAGCAACCGCACCCACAAGCTGTGGCCATCCAAGCCTGTGAACAGTACTGCTGCCAACCTCAAACTTTCAGAACTGAGTCAGTCTGGTACCCGCCCTATGAATTGGAAATTTGTGAATGTCTTAAAAATAAATTGAGGTTTTGCTTATTTGTGTTAAGGTTTTGGAGCCTTCTGGGGTGCACTCAGTCACATCTTCAAGATTTGCTTTGAAATCATGAAGGCTAGAAAGTTACTTTACAAAAAAAAAATTAAAAAAAAATAAAGCTGAGGTTCTCACCTCAGTCTCAAGGAAGCTGGGCTTTAAATAAACATTGAATATCATAAAACCAGCAATGAAATTACATCTGTTGGCAACACATCCAGGTGGGGGGAGGGATAGCTCAGTGGTTTGAGCATTGGCCCCCTAAACCTAGGGTTGTGACTGTGAGATCAATCCTTGAGGGGGCCATTTAGGGATCTGGGGCAAAAATCTATCTGGGGATTGGTCCTGCTTTGAGCAGAGGGTTGGACTAGATGAGGTCCCTTCCCACCCTGATATTCTATGAATTTTCTTTAAAAAGGAGCAAAATAAAAGGCATCCTAAGAGACACAGGTATTTAAGTTTTGTATTAAACATAACCTTACTGAGTTCCTCTTCCATTTTTTGGTTTGATTTAAACATTTCCCGCAGTTTTTGAAACATGAGCATCTGAAAACAAAACTGACAAGTTTTTTCTCCATGACCTATTTAAAGTGCAAAAGTAAACTAACAGCACATGTAGGAAAAAGAAAATTATGTTTTGACTATTGCTGACTTTTATTAAAGTTATGTATTTTTAACAAGATAGACTAGGATTTAAGATGAGACATAACTCCAATGTAATTATAAAATAAAGAAAACGACTCCCAATCCTGCAAGAAGCCCTGTGCAGATGGATCCCCATTTATGCAATCTAATTGGGACCGGGGCCAGATCTGCTAATCAAAAATTTGGATAATCAGGAGAATCGGTGGGGCTCCAGCAGTCAGCCCTGGGCAGCAGCTGGGCTCCAGCTGTCAGCCCCACCACCTGGTTCAGTTAAGACAGACAGCCAGATAATGGAGGCTCAGATAACAGGGGTTGTATTGTATTTTGAAAAATTCAAGGGGCCACAATTGATATTTTAAGGCAAGCTTTCTGTTTCATTCTATTTCCTTTGCATAGCTCCGGGAATACAAATGGAGCAGGTTTTACCCCCAAGTCACCTGCTGTGGATTCCCCTTAACAGTTGACAGCTAGCTCCTGTGTGCAGGGAACATATCAGTCTGAAGAGTGGCTAGAGTATACTACTACAGTAGAACCTCAAAGATACAAACACCTGAGTTACGGACTGACCGGTCAACCGGAAACCATGTGAAACCAGCAGTAACCAATCAGGCAGCAGCAGAGACAAAAAAAAGGCAAGTACTGTACTGTGCCTGTATTGCATCTTAAAGGTAGGCACATCTGGACTCCCTGTCCCCACCCCAATCCCACTCGCGGGGCAGCCACTTACAGGCTAAGGCAGCTGGAGCCAGCAGAGCAGGAGTAGCACTGGGGGTCTACATAGCTGTTTACACACACGCATGCACGCACACACACACGCACGCTTGCCCAGAGTGGGACAAGCTTGCAAACTTATGCCGGGGCTGAGTACAGAGCTCAGTTGCTGCTGTATCCTGGCCTGGAGTGTTAGCTGCTGGATCCTGAGCCTGAACTGCGCTTTGTTCAGAGTTAGAAACATTTCAGAGTTACAGACAACCTCCATTCCCGAGGTGTCCGTAGCTCTGAGGTTCTACTGTATATGGCTATCTCCAGCTAGTATGTATGCCCTGTAGAGGACTGCTGCCAGCTGCTGACTCAGGTTAGATCAGGCCCCAGGCTACTCTGATCCAGCTGGAGCAGAGAATCAGAGAGCCATAATTGTCTGCTTCTCTTTTCCTTTCTCCTGAGCAACTGTGTAGAGGAGGGAGCCATCTTTTGCTAGGTGCTCCCCTACATTGAGGCAGAGCCAACAGAGCTTCCACCCACCGCACAACAGTGAAACAGGCAATGGAGCAACCAGAGCTCCTCCCTCTCTTGTGATGCAGCAGGCAGTCAGAAGGGGAGCTGTGAAGTTGCTCAGAGTAATCATGGCTCACACCAGAGCTACTCCTAGGGCTACAGGGAAAGTGGCGGTAGGCAAGGCCTCCTATCGTCTCCCTGCATTGTCTTGGCTGATTCAAACACACAAAAATCACAGAATCCAGATTCAGAGAGCCTATTTCCAATTGATAATCAAACATCAATGTTTTTAACATTTGCCCGTAGCCACAGGTTAGAGCCTTGAGTGCCACATTTTGGACACCACTGATCTAAACTCAGAAACAATACATATTTAAAAATGCATACAAACATTATTCAAATTAACCCTCTTAAAAACAACAAAATAAAATAAATAGGAAGAGTCACTAAACAGATTTCCCATGTCTACCATAAAAAAAGAAAGAATCCCTCCAAAATAAGCCATCTGCTCATAAAAAGCCTGAGTGCACAGCCAGAAGGTCATAAAACATGTGCTCTGTCAGACCAAGATGGGAAATGAGTTTCAAAATAGGGGGCTCTCCACTGAGTATGCACCACTACCAGCACCCATAAGTATAAATCTAGGAATTTCAGCTCTAAGGTCCCTGATGATCTCAGCTGCCAGGAGAAAGAGGCAGTTCATCTGATACCCAGGACTCAAGCCATAAAGGGCTTTGTATACATTTTATTCTAGTACTGAACAACATGAATCTAAAGAAAGGATCTTAGACAAGTGATGTTCTGTGGTCCATGCCTGAAGCACGCACTCTTCCTATTTATTCTCACTGTGCCCACCATGCCAAGGACCCACAATTGGTCTCTTCTGACCTAGACCTCCATATTTACAATCTGCAATAGTATTGTTCAACCCTCTTGATCACCCTGCAGCACTCATTGACGGAGTACAGCTGGGTATGTGAGTAAAAACCATCAAGACATGTTGCAACAGACATCTACTGAAAGATGTCTCCCCCCCCAAAAAAAAAGACTTGTGGGAAAAACACATCCCTGGCCCCAAATTCACAAAAGAATAACCCATTCATAAACCTTACCGCCCCAGGCGTAAATTAAAAAGAAATTATATAATAGCATCATTTTACAAGAACATATTTTAAAATTAGAATCTATGAAATAAGTAACCATCTTCAGCCTGTAAATAAGTGGGGAGAAGTAACTGACTTTCAGTACTCCCAAAAGGCCAACTTCGCAGTTTCAGCATTCAGTTGACCTTATTTATTTACTGTTTCTTTCCCAACTCTTGTTAGATCCCTATTAAAAAGAAATCAACAGTAAAAATAAGAAACGTTCAATTTGGGGCTGGCTGTGATGCTGTCATAAATCAATTGAGATTTAATTGTGTGATTTATCTCACCAAAAACCTTGGTGGAATTACTGCAATTACTTCCTTCTGTCTCTTGCAGCCAGGGCCGGCGCTTCCACTAGGCGACCCTAGGCAGTCGCCTAGGGCGGCAGGATTTGGGGGGCGGCATTTTGCCATCCTCGGCGGAAATTCGGTGGCGGGGGGTCCTTCCGCTCCAGGTCTTCGGCGGAAATTCGGCGGCGGGTCCTTCACTCACTCCGGGACCCGCCGCTGAAGTGCCCCGAAGACGCGGAGCGGAAGGACCCCCGCCGCCGAATGCTCTGAGGAGGAGCGCTGCTGCCTAGGGTGGCAAAAACCCTGGTGCCGCTCCTGCTTGCAGCCCATTGATTAATCCCTATTCATTAAGAACAGAGAACATCAAAACTCTCATCAAAACCACAGCTTCATATATTCAAATATTTATTAAAATACTGCGTCAGAAAAGTGTCTTAAATATATCACCTGCTAGTGACCTCATTATGGTCACTCGTAAGGGTGTTCCTGTCTCTAAGCAGTAGCTTCTTCTCCCGTCAGTATCTATGAGAAATATTATTAATCATCCTATTTTAAGTCCTGAAAATAAAACATAATGCAGTGCAAGAAACAACTCTCCATATATGTAATATTTTTCTGAAAAATCCTCATACAGCAGTGAACATCAGGACATGATGTCATGGACAAAATTAGAAGATTAATCCCAGGATAGAATTAAAACGCTTTCAAGAACTTCAGACTTGTTTGATATTGTTCTGATGATGTTTGCATTAAAGCCACACCAGCACCAGCTAAAACAAAAACAGTCTGAGGGTCATTAAGAACATGGAAAGACAGGGAGAAAAGGGAAAATAGAAAGGTTTTAAAAATTGTATTTATATTTTAAAAAATAAAAACAATGCCACATTACCAATTTGAAGTTTCTGGTTACTCAAGCCTCAATTGTGAAGAATGATGTAACTCAAACCACATATTATTATGTAAGTTACACACAAACACAACAGGTGTACTTACCACATCCCTCAGATGCACCAGCTGCCAGAAATGTGCAGGTACTTGCTATAGTTGCACTATCTGGGTTGCATTTATTGTATTATAAATAAAAATATTTATTGTAATTCTTTTAAACTTAATTTTCACCTCCAAATTTGAAAGTACTGGACACTTTAGAAGCTTTTCAATACTTAAATTCTGCAGGTGGATTTTTAGAAATTGACACTTTCAGTGCTCAGAAGTCAGCCAGCCCATGAAATCACCAAGTGGTTTTACTCTTAGATTGCCTGGAAGTCTGACTGGTTTACAAAAAAAAGAGACTTTTTTTGGTTAAAAAAAAAGGCTATTTTAGAAGCCTAGATTTTGCTCATCCAACTTGCTTTTTCACAGAACTTAAAATGAAAAGGCAAAAGACAACTAAGGAAGAAACATTTCACTTCTTACTATCATCAGCTGAACAATGGAAGTGTCTATTTCCAAAATCTACAGACAGACTTTGAGAGGCAAAACGCTCTGAAATTTAAGAAACATTTTACAAAAATAGATGCTTTTTGTATTGGTTGTCCTTTGATGGATATTCTTAAAGAATTTACACATTGGCTAATATATACTTGCTAAATAGTCCCAATTCCTAGGACACACAATGAAGACCTTTGCCAATCTGATTTGTGCTTTTCTGTCATATTTTACAGCATAAAAATAGGTTATTTCTCATTTACGCTGTTCACAGTCATTAACCCATTAGTATTTGGTGTGGACAATGTGCTTAGCGCTGAGAGCTAAATGGAGTAAGAGCAGTCCCTGCCCTGAAGAGTTTACAATCTAAAAGATAGAAATTTGGCCCCGAATCCTGCAAATACTTACATATAATTAATCTAGTCTCATGCTTGCAGTTATGCAAGTGCAAAAGTGTTTGCAGGATTGGGACCATAGACAGAACACCATGGGAAAATTAGATGTAGTGATAACCTAAACCAGGGATCGGCAACCTTTGGCATGCGGCCCGCCAGGGTAAGCACCCTGACAGGCCTGGACAGTTTGTTTACCTGCCGTGTCCAAGGGTTCGGCCGATCGCGGCTCCCACTGGCGCGGTTCGCCATCCCAGGACAATGGGGGCTGCGGGAAGCGGCATTGGCCGAGGGAAGTGCTGGCTGCCACTTCCCGCTGCCCCCATTGGCCCGGAGCGGCGTACCGCAGCCAGTGGGAGCCGAGATCGGCCGAACCTGCGGACGCGGCAGGTAAACAAACTGGCGGGCCGCATGCCAAAGATTGCCGATCCCTGACCTATACATTTATTTAAAATTTATAATATATGGGTGGGATTTTCCAAAGCACACAACATTGCCTGACTTTCCTCCTGTTGAAGTCAATAGGAGTTAGGACAATGATGAGTGCTTTAGAAATCTGCATCCTAAACTAATTCTTATTATGTAATTACATTTTTACTATCAGATATAGTGGAGACAAGAGGAGGTTACTCACCCTGTGCAGTAACTGACGTTCTTCGATATGAGTGTCCCTGTGGGTGCTCCACTCCAGGTGTTGGTGCGTCCCTGCGCCTTCGCTCGGAGATTTTTCGTAGCAGTACTCGTACTGGCCACGCATGCGCAGAGGCTGCCCCCCGCTGTGAGTCTAGGATAATAGTACGCATGCGTGGCCAATCTCCTCAGTTCCTTCTCTACAACGGAGGCTACCCCAACTCCGAAGTAGAGGGGAGGAGGGTGGGTAGTGGAGCACCCACAGGGACACTCATCTCGAAGAACGTCAGTTACTGCACAGGGTGAGTAACCTCCTCTTCTTCGAGAGAGATGTCCCTGTGGGTGCTCCACTCCAGGTGACTTAAAAGCCGTGTATCTTAAGGAGGTAGGGACTTCGGATCTGATAGGAACGCCGTAGATAGTACAGCCCTGCCCAAACCTATATCAGATAGTGGGCCTTGAGTAAGGGCATAGTGTTTAACAAAGGTATGCTCAGAGGACAAGGTGGCTGCTTTACAGATATCAGCCAGGGGAACTTTGCGTAAGAATGCTACAGAGGCAGCCATAGATCTAGTGGAGTGTGTTCTGATGCCGTCTGGAGGTGTAACTTACTTCATCTGATAGCACAACCGGATGCACTGAGAAATCCAGTTCGAAAGTCTCTGGGTAGAAATAGGCGTCCCTTTGGAGCGCTCCGTGATGGAGACAAAAAGTCTGGAAGAATTTCTAAAAGGTTTGGTTCTATCCAAATAGAAGGACAAGGCCCTGCGTACATCTAGTGTATGCATTGAGGCTTCAAATGAGTTCGCATGTGGCTTTGGGAAAAAGGTCGGTAAGTGTATCGGCTCATTAATGTGGAATGACGAGTGTACCTTTGGAAGAAAATTGGGGTGTAACCTGAGGGTAACCTTGTCTTTGAAAAATAGCGTATATGGTGGGTCTGCCATAAGAACTGCTATTTCTCCTGCCCGTCTGGCAGAGGTAATTGCCACTAAAAATGCTGTTTTCATCGAGAGGTGTAAAAGGGAGCATGTGGCTAGGGGTTCAAATGGTTGTTGAGTTAGGCAAGATAATACTAGATGAAGGTCCCACGGGGTGGTAGGTGGTTTAATGTCTGGGTATAGGGTTTGGAGTCCCTTGAGGAAGCGCTTGGTGATAGGATGAGCAAATACAGAAGTATCATCAATTTTGTCATGAAAAGTTGTAATAGCAGCTAAATGGACCCTGATGGAGCTGAAAGAAAGGCCGGATTGCTTAAGGTCCAATAGGTAGTCAAGTATGAGCGGAAGAGATGCTGACGTGGGACCAAGTTGTTTAGCTGAACACCAGTGTGTGAATCGTTTCCACTTACGTAGATAGGTGGTGCGAGTAGATTGTGTTCTGCTATGTAGGAGCACTCTTTGAACTTGTTCAGAGCAAACTAGTTCGTTTTGGGAGAACCATGTAGGAACCATGCTTTGAGGTGAAGCATGGATAGGTTGGGGTGGAGAAAAAAGCCTTATTGTTGTGATAGGAGGTTCGGGATGAGAGGCAAGGGGATTGGAGAAACGGAAACCAGGGCTGTCTGGGCCATGATGGGACAATTAGGATCACCTTGGCCCCATCTGTTCGTATTTTTGTCAGGACCCTGTTGAGAACCGGTATCGGGGGAAATGCATAGAGTAAGTTTTGGTGCCATGGGATCATGAATGCGTCTCCCAGGGAATGTTTGCCTAGTCCTGCTCTGGAGCAAAAATTGGGACATTTCTTGTTTTTTGCAGTTGCAAAGAGGTCTATTGCTGGGTAGCCCCAAATGCAGAATACGTTGTGAATGGTGTGCTCGTTTATTTCCCATTCGTGATCCCAAGGGAAACGTCTGCTTAGTTCGTCCGCTGTGGTATTCATCACTCCGGGAAGATAGGCCGCTGATACCCGGATGTTGTTCGCAATGCACCAGTTCCAGAGTTTCATAGCCTCTGTGCACAGCGACTGGGATCGAGCTCCTCCCTGCCTGTTCACATAGAACATGCATGCAATATTGTCTGTCATTATACGTACGTGTTGATTCTTGATTAGTGGCAGGAATTGACGGCATGCATTGCGAATGGCTCGAAGTTCTAGGACATTTATATGGAGAGAGGTCTCGGTTGAAGACCAAAGTCCCTGGGCTGCGTGGTGAGACATGTGTGCACCCCAGCCTGTCAGAGATGCATCGGTCGTCAGTATGAGGGATGGAGCCTGCTGAAGAAAGGGGACTCCAGAGCAGAGGTTGGAGTGAATTGTCCACCACTGTAGGGAATCTTTAACTCGGACAGGTATGGAGAGAGTCTTGTTTAGAGGGTGCACATTCGGTCTGTACACCGTGGCCAACCACGCTTGGGAGCACCTCATGTATAGGCGTGCATTTTGGACGACAGAGGTGCACGAGGCCATGTGACCTAGTATTTGTAGGCAGTCTCGGACAGTCACCTGGGGACTGTTGCGAATCCTTGTGGCCAGTCGGCTTATAGAGTTGAAGCGGTCTGGTGGGAGAGATGCCAACCCCGTCCGGGAGTCGAGGTATGCCCCTATGAACTCCAGATGTTGGGTGGGGTATAATGTGGATTTGTTTTTGTTTATTTGCAGGCCTAAAGATAGGAAACAATCGATGGTAAGTCGTATGGATCAGAGAGCTTCGTCGAACATTGAAGCTTTGAGGAGGCAATCGTCTAGGTAAGGAAATATTACGACCCCTTGTTTTCTGAGGTAGGCTTGGGATCTTGGAAAAAACACGGGGGGCTGTGGACAGTCCGAAGGGGAGAACCCTGTATTGGAAATGTGTGGAGCCGAGAGTAAAACGTAGGAATCGTCTGTGGGACGGGTGTATAGTCACATGAAAATAGGCGTCCTGTAGGTCGAGGGCTGAAAACCAGTCGCCCTGCTCCAGCGCTGGGATTATAGTGGTGAGAGTGACCATCTTGAACTTTTGCTTTTTGACAAATTTGTTGAGCCGCCTGAGGTCGAGGATTGGTCGCCATCCCCCATTTTTCTTCTCTGTTAAGAAATAATGGGAGTAAAAACCCTTCCCTCTGTGTCGTTCTGGCACAGTTTCTACTGCTCCCAGTTGAAGGAGATGCTGCACTTCTTGGAAGAGTAGTCGCTCGTGAGATGGGTCCCTGAAGAGGGACGGGGAGGGTGGGTGGGTGGGAGGGAGGGAGAGGAAGGGAATGGCGTATCCAATTGTAACTACCTCTATGACCCACTTGTCGGATGTAATTTTCTGCCATTGATGAGAGAATGGTCGTAGGCGGTGTCCAAAGATAGGTGTGCCGGCTGAAGTGGGAATGCTGTTTTCTAAACCCTCGACCAATGCTTCAAATCTGCCTATTAGTTGGAGGGGGTTGCGGCGCCCCTGTAGAGTTAGGACGACGACGCTGGAATCTTGGTCTTTGGCGTTGTTGCTCCTGTGGTCTATAGGAGTGTTGTGTAAATGCGGGGTAGCGTGGACGTGGATAAGGTTGATATCTATATTGTCGTCTTCTGGTCGCAGGTGGCTGGAGGCCTAGGGACCGGAGGGTTGCCCTTGCGTTCTTCATTGAATGAAGCACGTCGTTTGTGGTGGAGGCAAAAAGTTTTTCCCCGTCAAAGGGAAGATCTCCAGTCGTGCTCTGGACCCCTCGAGGAAAGAAAGAGGAGGAGAGCCATGAACCCCGTCGCATGACCACTGCTGTGGCGGTCAACCTTGCTGCAGTGTTAGCTACATCGAGGGCTGCTTGGAGAGCGGTACGTGATATGGTTTGTCCCTCGGAAACCAGAGCTGTGAATTGTTGTTTCTTCTGCTCTGGGATGTGATCAATAAAATCCATGAATTTATTATAGTTTTTGTGGTCATATTTTGCAAGGACTGCAGTACAATTAGCTATGCGAAATTGTAGCGTCGAGGATGCATATACTTTACGGCCAAAGAGGTCCAGGCGTTTACTGTCCTTGTTGGCTGGAGTGGAGCGGGCGTACTGTTGTTTGGCCCTCTGGTTCGCTGCATCCACTACCAATGAGTTTGGCGCCGGATGGGTAAAAAGGAATTCAGAGCCCTTTGAAGGGATGAAGTACTTCCTGTCCGCTTGTTTACAGGTAGGTAGGCTTGTGGCTGGAGTCTGCCAGATGGATTTAGCGGGTTCTAAAAGGGCTACGTTGATTGGTAATGCCACTCTAGAGGAAGAAGAGGTCTGCAAGATGTCTGTTAGCTCATGCTGTTGTTCAGTGACTTCCTCCAAGTTAATTCTCAAGTCACCGGCAGCTCTTTTAAAGAGGTCTTGGAATTTTGCATAGTCATCCGACGGTGTTGGAGGAAGGGGAAGTAAGGCTTCCTCAGGCGTTACGTCGGGCTCTGCTGGAATAGGAGCAGGACTCAGTTGCTCCTGGAAGTGTGACGGTACTGCCTGGTATCTTATGTCACTGGCAGGTCCGTCACGTGGCGGTGCTAGACCAGTGTTGCGCCTGGTCGAAGTGCCGTAGCGCACGTGTTCTCGAGGGTACGATGCCCATGGTGCCCAACATTGCCATGGTGGTGGGTAGGGCATAGGTGGTGCCATCCAGGGGTTCACTCCCCATGGGGCAGGATCCTGAGAACAGGCTGAGGTAGTTTTTGTTTTTTTTTTCTCTTTTTTTTTTTGTAACCTCTGTTGATTGGGGTCTGGGAGTCTTGATATGGAGAAAAAAACTGCCTGTGGATCAGCTTCCTCCTCACTGGAGGAAGGTTGTTCAGATCCTGACTCAGGCATTGGAGAAAAACAGGCATTTATCAGGGGAGACTGCAGAATAGGTGATAGCAATAGATCTGCTGTCTGAGTGAATTGAAAAGGTGAGGCTCCTGTGCCATGAGGGAACATTCCTCTGAGCAGGGGTTTTGCCTTTGATCTCCCTGTCAGCCTGTGCCACGGTTGCCGGTGCCGTGGTAGGTGCCGGGGGGGCAACATCAGCCTGCAGAGGGTCAGGCAGGGCAGGAAATGTCGGCACCGCGTCCGTCGCGGTGCCGAACGGTGCCATAAATGAGGCAAGCAACTGAAAGCCTGTAGCCTCGGCACCGGAGCCTCGCGCCGCCGCCGCAACCTGAGGCGGCTTTCGTGCGGTGCCTGAGGAGCCCGGCTCTTCAAAAGTGCTGAGGCGAGGAAACACAGGCAGGGAAACTGTTGACCTGCCTGAAGAACTCTTGTGCCTCACCAACTTCTTTGTTGGAGAGGGCTGCCCCTTTTTTGTAGATTTCTTCAGGTTTTTTTGAAGCAGGGGGGCTGTGGCGGGCAGTAGAGCCGGAGTCGGCGCCTGGGTCTGAAACTGACCCGATAGACTTTTGCAGGAGGAGCAGTTTCAGTTTAAGCTCCCTGTCCTTCCGTGCCCTGGAACTGGGTTAGCTACAGTGGGAATGTGTGTTTTTGGGGAATGTGGGTTTCCCCCAAGCACTTTATACATTGAGAGTGGCCATCAGACAGCGGGATAGCGTCCTTACACGTAGAGCAGCGCTTAAAGCCTGTGGAGCCAGGCATGGTAGAAGCGGCGGCGGCTGAGAGAATTTTTTTTTTTTTTTATAACAGGTAAAAGAACTAATGAACTACACTAACAAGAACTGACAACAAACTAACTACTAGAATAGGTAATTATAGCAAGAGTGAGGGATTTCCTAACGAGTCTGCTGAGCTCCGTCTCAGGCCGGGGACGGTAGAGAAGGAACTGAGGAGATTGGCCACGCATGCGTACTATTATCCTAGACTCACAGCGGGGGGCAGCCTCTGCGCATGCGTGACCAGTACGAGTACTGCTGCGAAAAATCTCCGAGCGAAGGCGCAGGGACGCACCAACACCTGGAGTGGAGCACCCACAGGGACATCTCTCGAAGAAGAACTGTACTGATTCTAAAAACAAACAACAACCCTTCTGAACCTGTGATAAATGAAAGGGTGTGTGTGTTTTAACTCCCTTCTATGGACCCAGCCATCCAGTTAGCTATAAAATCCCTCTTAGTAGCTGTTCTCTACTTGCTTTACCTGTAAAGGGTTAAAAGTCTCACTGCTATGCATAGGTAAAATGAAGTGAGTGGGCACCTGGCCAAAAGAGCCAATGGGAAGGCTAGAACTTTTTAAAATTGAAACAAGACTCCTCTTTTGTCATCTGTTGTTGTTCTCCGGGGAGAGGCGAACAGGACAGAGACTACGCTATAAGAAGCTTGGGGCCAGGTATGAAAAAATCATCAGGATCATACCTAGAAACTACTCATTTAAAACCCCAGATATGTAAGTAGATCAGGAAATGTCTAGGAAGACATGATTAGGTTTACCGCTTTTATTTTTTTATGGCCTGTGGACTCCTCTGTGCTAAACCCAGGTGCTTTTGTTTTGCTTGTAACCTATAAGCTGGATCTCAGGAAACTATTCTTGATGCTTAATCATTGTAGTTGCTCTTTTTAAATCTAGCAATAGCCTAAGTTCCTAGATGTATTTTCTTCCTTTTGTTTTTCAATAACATTTACCTTTTTTTAAGAACAGAATTGGATTTTTGTGTCCTAAGAGGTTTGTGCACAGGTTGTTTAATTAGCTGATGGCAACAGCTGATTTCCTTTGTTTTTCTTCTCAGCTCTTCCCTGGAGGGGTGTGAAAGGGCTTGAGGATACCCCACAGGAAGGAATTCCCATGTGCACCTTCCTGGGTTCTCAAAGGGGTTTTGCAATTGGGTGGTGGCAACATCTACCCATCTAAGGTCAGAGAAAAGCTGTAACCTTGGGAGTTTAATACAAGCGTGGAGGGACCAGTATTAATGTTTAGAGTCCTTGCGGGCCCCCACCTTCTGCACTCAAAGTGCCAGAATGGGGAATCAGCCTTGACAGGACCTATTCAACTTTTTACACTTTTTTAAAGAATAAGATTAAAAGTATTTGTTTAATTCATCATCACCACCACCAGCACTTTCAGGTTCTGCACTTCCAAGCTCTGGTCACAGAAGGAACTAGTTAAACGCAGAAAAAACATTTCTTTCGGTATTTGTGGCCTAATTTATGTATATGGCATAACTAACAATAAGTCACAGGACTTAAACAAGAAAGATCAAGAAATGAAAAAGAGAAAATTAATATTTATACAGAGGTCTGTAAAAAAGAGACAACAGGAATAACGAATGTATGATATAAAATATAAACGTATGTATCATAAGTAATGGTTCTGATCAAACATGGAATGTTATTTAAAATATTTTATATAGTTATTTTCTATTTTATTAAAAAAATGTAGAGAGTTAAATTTAAAAATGTTTTACCTAGAAATGTGAACGGCTTTCAGCCATGTCAGAGTGGTTCAGATCTCCTGGGCAGTTATGTAATTAGGCATATTTTTAAACAGAACATTATGTTATCCAAGATTAGAGTGTAGCAATTCTGATCTCGTGAGTAAATTTGCATTCAGAGTAATTTAAAAATGCATATTATATACATGTTTCTATGGTGCCCTAGAAAGTCTAACAAACAGTTCTAGTTCCAGGCTCTGAAACTATGACAGTAAGTAGTCCTGTCCTAAATAAAGTGCAAATGAGACCCCTATGATAGAAAACAAAGCTAACCTCAAGGCACCAAATAAGTACTTATGAAGTACTGAAATCTCAAATTGCAAATATTTTACTATTAAAATTTAACAATGTTTGATCAACCTCGGGTCCACCGTATATTTGAAAATAATGTAACAGTTACCTACTCATGTTCTGCCAGAACTGTCTGTCAAACGATTTCCAGATGAAGTTTTTGGTGTTGGTCTTAAAAGAAGCTTGAATGATTTAGCTGGTGCCTTGGAGACTGCCTCCCAAGTTAGGTGCAGTCATCTAAACTAAAGCATTCAGACTAACAATCCCCTCCTTTAAGCGAGATGGTAGCACAGCACTCTCATGTGGGAGCCCTTGACTCAGCAAGTCATATACACCATCCCCCTGACCTGTCACAGCTAAGATTTGATTAACTTTAAGATATATAACAAAGCCTTATCTTCTCCTCCACCCCAAGATTTTCCTACAGAATAAGGGAATGAGGCACATGCTGCCTAGCATTGTGTCAATTTGTTTTATACATACTATGATGTTTCATTCCATATTCTTTATGAAAATATGCTTATGATATGAATGATCTGAGACATACTTTATGCAAGTTTCAAAGTTGCAGACATGTTAGTCTGTATTCGCAAAAAGAACAGGAGTACTTGCGGCCAGGGCCGGTACAAGGAAGTTTTGCACCCTAGGCGAAATTTCCACCTTGCGCCCCCCCCCCCCCCAGCCCTGCGGCAGCTCTCTGCCCCCCCCACCCTGGGGCGCCCCCCCGCGACAGCTCCCCCTCCTCTGCCCCGAGCCCCCGCCCCGCGGCAGTTCCCCCCCCGGGGAGCCGTGCGGCAGCTCCCCACCCCAGCTCACCTCTGCTCCGCCTCCTCCCCGAGCATGCCACCCCCGCTCTAATTCTCCTCCCCTCCCAGGCTTGTGACGCCAAACAGCTGATTGGCGCCGCAAGCCTGGGAGGCGGGAGAAGTGGAGCAGCGACGGCGTGCTCGGGGAGGGGGCGTAGCAGAGGTGAGCTGGGGTGGGGAGCCCTGCGGCAGCTCCCTCCCCCAGCCCTGAGGCACCCCCGCAGCAGCTCCCCACCCCCGGCCCGGGGAGCCGTGCGGCAGCTCCCCACCCCAGCTCACCTCTGCTCCGCCTCCTCCCCGAGCACGCCACCCCTGCTCTAATTCTCCTCCCCTCCCAGGCTTGTGGCGCCAAACAGCTGGGAGGCGGGAGAAGTGGAGCAGCGACCACGCGCTCGGGAAGAGGGCGTAGGAACGCTGTAAAAAAAATTGGGGGCACCGCTTTTTGGCGCTCCCAAATCTTGGCGCCCTAGGCAACCGCCTAGTTTGCCTTAATGGTAGCACCGGCCCTGCTTGTGGCACCTTAGAGACTAACAAATTTATCTGAGCATAAGCTTTTGTGGGCTACAGCCCACTTCATCGGATGCATGCAGTGGAAAATACAGTAGGAAGATATATATATACACAGAGAACATGAAACAGTGGGTGTTACCATACACACTATAAGGAGAGTGATCAGTTAAGGTGAGCTATTATCAGCAGGAGAGAAAAAGAACTGTTTGTAGTGGTAATGAAAATGGCCCATTTCCAGTAATTGACAAGAAGATGTGAGGAAATGTAGGGGGTGGGGGGGGGGACTTTATTTACATCTTACTTTCTGCAAGATGGCTCATATGAGATATCATTGGCAAGGTTATGATTTACTCAATGTGATTATCCAATTTGTATGCCTGTATCATTTCTGTATCTGAAGTTAGGAATATTAACTATGTATCTGTATTTCAAATGTGTTACTTTGGGTGTCACTCTTCCACCCCCCCCCCCACCTCCCGAATGCTTCAGGTACAACAATGGAAAAGCCAGACAAGGCTAATGGGCCATTAGCAGAGACAATGGACTGTGAAAGAACTTAGTCTTCCTGTGGACACTGGAGACAACCTAGGAGCAATGGCTTCCACAGCCCTGCAGAGACATGGGTCTTGTCACCTGATACTAAACATTACCTGGGAGTTCTTGTAACTTTCCACTGGAAGGGAAGGGTGTGTGTGTGTCAAATTTGGGAAACAAAGGATTCCCGCCTTATGTAAATCCTATTTAAGGGTGTGGAGGAAGACAAAGGGGCCTCCTCCTCCTCACATAGCTGTCTACCCAAGAAGAAAGACTGCAAAAGACACCTGAAGGCAAGGCAAGTGATGAGGTCCAGTTTGAAAACTGAAAAGGAATACATCTGGAACTCTGAACCACAGAAACGTTACAACCTGCCTAAAATAACATTTAGGGTGAAAATTTACATTTTGTAACCTGTTTCTTAAGTATATTGAACTTAATTTGCATATTCTGTTTTATTTGTTCAGTAATCTGCTTTGTACTGTCTGTTATCTCTTATATCCACTTAAAATCCACCTTTGGTAGTTGTTAAACTTATTTCTTGTTTATAATATAACCCAGTTTATGTAATTTCTAACTGGGGGGTGAGGGGGGAAGAAGTGTGCACACCTCTCTTCACATTGAGGAAGAGGACAGATTTTTATAAGCTTGCACTGTGCAGATTTTTCTATACAGCACAAGACAATATTATTTTGGGTTTATCTCCCAAAAAGGTTTGTGCACATGAGTGCTGGGGGAGTCCCCTCACACAGAGCTGACCTCAGTCTGTGTGTGTGTACTGCAAGAGACTGAACAGCCTAATTCAGCAAAGCAAGGAGAGGGAGCCCAGGCTGATTGAGCAGGGGAGGCTCAGTTAAACCCCAGCACATCAGGGTGGCATCCCAGAAGGGGTGGGGGGTTCCAACTCATCACACATACCATTTAACTCCTGGGACAATTCTGTACAACGGTGTGCACACAGAATTCACATTTGCTTCCCCACAGAAAAATGACTTTGTGACAGGGAAGCAAAGGGAAGCTGCAAGTGCGGTCATGTACCCCTCCCCAGCAGTGTGAGCATATTGTTTCGGGTGCCTGGAGCAGCTGGCAGAGAAGTAAATCACTGCGAGGAGAGGGGGTGCGGTGGCTGGGGACACCTGGCTCCTGTCCTGCTAGTTCCAGAACTTCCTCTTCTTCTTCCCCTTCCCCTACAAGGAGCGGCCAGGGCTGGGTCAGAACCACCCACAGAAATCCCCCAGCACCATACTGCCCGACTGCTTCCTGCCCAAATTGAACACCCCCCTCCGCCAACCCTCACCCTCTGCATTCAGAGCCCTACTGCACCCATACCCCCCTGCTGAACTCTATCCCTCCACCCCCAGACCCACCCGCTGGGCTCTGCCCCACACCACCGCTCTGCATCTGCCTGCTCACACCTGGTGCCGAGGGCCAGTGCTCCGGGGTATTTCTGGGGCAGGCCCAGCCATTGCACTGTGTCAGGGGCAGCCTCATCCCTGAGTCCGTGTCCTGGTGAGGCGGTTGCAGGTTGATCTCCCAGCTCCATGCAGCCAGTGCCCTGTATTCCCCACTGCCATGCTGGAGCCGCCACATTTATTTATTGACAAATACAATTTGCATTTTTAAAATATTGTGCACAGAATTTTAATTTTTTTGGCACCGAATTCCCTCAGGAGTAATACAAGATAGATTAACACATACTATATATCTAAACATAGAGGAAAACTCTATAAGAAAAATTGTTTAAAGTTCTTGCACAAAACAACCAAATTTTATCTATTTCAAAAACTACCAAACGCTAAAAAAAAAGACATTGTTTATCATTACAAACGTCCAGCCATTCTTGGGCCTGGCCTTCCAGTTAGCAGTGTATGTATTAATTATCCATCAGAGAAGGTAGGCAAAAGCTGGTAGCTATCTTTATCCTTACACTCATTTCCTGATTTACATGTCTTATGTTCTAGTTTACTAATCAGGTTGGCTAAAATTACTTTGATTCCCCCCATTTTAAGAGTTAAATTATCATTTTTAAGGCTATTTGGCTTTTAAAGGGCTCCAAAAGATTTTCCCCATACAAAGCAGCTACTTTTAAACTGCTTTAACGTTAGCTGAAAATAACTATCTAAGGGTATAGCTAATTTAACTTAATATTGCATACACCAAGCTCATATTTGGGCTAGTACTTTTTCACATTTCATGAATCTCCTTGTTTTATCTTGTGTTTGGAGACATTTCTTCTTTATGCTCCGATCGACTTGGTGGAAGACAGAATGTGAGAAAACTGACCTCTGCAACATTAAATTTTCCATAAAAGGAATATGAAGAGTTGTCACAATATTTCCTCATGATGCCTCTATATAATTTGGGTACAAAGATGCCCTGGTTGTAAGGTTAAACTATTCACAGCAAAGATGTCTGGGTTAGGGTACCAATTCACTTTGGAGGGGATTTTATGTTTGTTTTTAAAGTACATGCCCTTGAAAGAGCATTGAGAAACTGTTGGAGAGTTTTCTTATTAAATACAGAGTTAAGTATTGAGTATTAAAAAGCCTTTTTCAGAAATTAGTTTTTGGGTAACCCTAAGTTTTGGTTACAGTATGTTTTGCGTGTGCCTTACTTTGTTTAACTACTGGTATAAATCTTGTTTTGTTACCAAGACGGAACATGGCTTAGATAAGAGTATATAAAGTGGCAAATTGCCTAGTTTGGTCCCCCTGGAGCCAAACTATAAGAACAGAAGTAAAGGAATCCACTCTCATGAATAGCTATAAGAAAACTAAGTGGCAATATTAGGCTTGATAAACTGGTCAAAAAATGCCAATTGATCACCTATTATTTGATCACACTCAAATACAGTAACTCCTAGTTTAATGTTGTAGTTATGTTTTTGAAAAATGCAACTTTAAGCAAAATGATGTTAAGTGAATCCAATTTCCCCATAAGAATTAATGTAAATGTAGAGGGGGCTAGGTTCCAGAGAATTTTTTTTGCCAGACAAAAGACATTATATAAATATACAGTACAAGTTTAAACAAATACAGGTATAAGTTTTAAACAATTTAATACTCTACTCAGCAATGATGATTGTGAAGCTTGGTTGAGTCAGAGGGTGGATTGTCCGGCTGCTCCTCTTGCTGTTCTTTCCAAAGTGAAGGAGGGTGCTCAACCCGCAGCTCTGCCCACCCCTGCTCAACCCCCTTCTCCCAAGCACGCTACATCCTCGCTCCTCCCCACCCTCCTGAATGCTGAGAAACAGCTGATTGCTGCGGGTGGGAGGTACAGGGAGGGAGGGGTGAGGCAGCGCACCGCATCCTCATTCCTCCCCCCCAGAGCCTCCTGAACACTGCGACACAGCTGATTGCTGCAGGTGGAAGGTGCAGGGAGGGATGGGGGAGGCGCTGATCCACGGGGCCCACTGTCAGGCAGGAGGTGCTGGTGGAGGGGAGCTGATGGGGGGCTGCCAGCCCACCCTGGTTCCAAGCCGCCACCCGCTAGCTCCGAGGGGCTGCTCTTACAGAAAATCCTGCAAGTAGTGGACAAAGTACTGTTCTAGCAGGCGGTGGCCAAACAATGTTATAAGCGAACAGTGTGCAACTTTAAACGAGTATGTTCACTAATAGATCAGCGACGTAACAACAAAACAAAGTTAACCGGGACAACGTTAAGTGAGGAGTTACTGTACTGTCACATGTTCCAGCAAGAACACGCTGATGTAGGTGGTTGCCTACATTTTTGATTGCATTATGGTGCCATTCTTTCATTTTTTAGAACTTGGTTTCATGGTTATTTGCATTGTTCTAAGATGAAATAACTCAGTTAAGTAATTTTTTTTTTGTAATTAAGAGTAAGTATCTGAGCTAAGCCTATTAGAAACAAAGTCTTCCTCTCTTTTGTTACTGCTGTTCCCATTCTAATAAATTAGTGCTTTAAAATATATGACAAGTCAACTGACCAACTATTTTTAGACCTGTGAAATGCCTAACTCTAGGCAGCATACATCATAAAGAACATCCTCCAATACTTACATGTTACAGACAGATCTGGCACTGGGAGGAGACATTCTTGATTTAAAGAAAAAAAAAATCAAAATCAAACATTTTTCCTTTCCCCCCATTTATAGTTTGGTCTTCCAGCTGAATTACATTATGACTTATGCAATTATACAAACTTGTGAATTAAGTTGTACAAAAGGAACATGTGGAAATGCTAAGAGTTTAAAAAACAAGTTTACCGTAGAAAACCAGTCATAATTTAAATTAATGTGAATGACAACTTGAAAATTATACACCCATATATACATTTTAGAGTACAGAAAGGAATAAGAATGCAGGAATAAGAATTTTTTTTAAAAATTATAAAGTTTGTGGTACATAATTAATGTTTAATACAAAGGTAAGAAAAAATGTAATTCTGAATTGTGGTCAAGTGTGTAAAGTATATTTGTTTGGGTAGTGAGGGGGAAAAGTCAAGCATAACCTCAAAGGAATCTAGAGGCTGTTGTCGGCACACTATGATAAAAGCGACAACCGATATCTCTTCAGCTGCATGTCTGGGTGAAAAACATGACATTTAATTACTCTTACTTCTCATATGCAACTCTTCAGCTATACACTAGTACTGGTCATATGAACTATATTTCTCTTAAAAGCAGTGGTTGTTTTTCGAAATGAACAATCACTTTCAGACAGACATATTTTAACTTTTAAGAGTAACCCCAACTTTAATTTAGCTCTTCAGTAATGAAAGGCTACAATGTATGAATGAACTTACACCAACCATCATATTAAAAAAGGAATTTTGTGGAGGGATGAAGAGATGTTGTCACAGTTCTTGGGGACTGGACAGGTACCAACTGCACTCTAATTAACTGGAACTCACTATTGAGCAATATAAGCCACTCTCTTCCCCAGAGGCTAACCTGTACATTTCAGTGTATGTCGGCCCTGCCAACCTGGGAAACAAGAGATCTATCTTAGGTTTCCTGAATGATACTGCAGAACATTACTCAAGCGGTCTACCAATTTCAATCATTTTATAATATTTCATTCTGACAATGTTTTATGGTTTTAGATAAATAAAACTACAAACCTAAAAACTGAAAGGAAATCTCAATTTCAAAACAAATTGACTCAGCTAAAGATTGCTACAGCTTATTTTGGATTTTGCATAGTTTATTTAAAATGAATTAGGGCATTTCATATCACGCCAAACTGCAAGCCTAATATTGGTTTTCTTTTCAGTATTTTAGGTGCATGTCAGCCTCAATCTATCAGAGTTCTTGAAAGCAGGTATTTTCCATGAGAATACTTCATGACTGGGAGGATGCAGCAGATGTACTCTTCTTATTTTAGTCTCTGTATTTTGCTTAAAGCACTGATACACCCACAAATCCCCATGCTTGGCTCTCTTCACAAAGGCTTCAGTATCCCTTCCTTCCTCTGAATCTTGCTCTGCCATCCAACTAAAAATTGAAGAATAATTAAGTCAACATATTGCAAAATGTAAAATACTACTATTAGAAGTGCTTTGAAGCAACTTTGTTTCTATTTCTGGCCCTTTACAAACAAGGATACAGTAAAGAAAAAGTCACTGAAGAGAATAAATGGTTTCTCCATAAAAAGACACAAGACTGGTGTGAAAGTACATGGTAGAACTGTATTCAGAAATCTTACTCATAATTAATACTAGGTGACTGATCAGCAAATCTGAAGTCTACATGACAGTGCTAAAGGACCATAAACAGAATAACAGTAAGTGGTACAATAGAGTCGGGAGAGCGAGGAAGTGTGTAGGTGAGGTACTGTAGAGAATACTCATTAGTCTTATCTTACTGATCATCATTCATGATCTGGAGAATGTGGTACACAGCAAATTCAGATTAAGTTAAAATGGAAGGTGTTGCAAACACCAGTGAGGCTGGGATAATATAAAAAGGAACCTACAGAGTCTATAAATATGGGTAAAATATAAAGTGAGATTCAATTTAGGAAAATGCAAGCTAATATCGGAAGGAAATAATACATGGATATATAATTGGAGGGAAAAGCCTAAAGATTTACTGTACACCAGCATTTCCTAAAGCTGAGAGTGGATAGCTGCTGTACAGCAGATCGTTTTTAGCACTGCAAGAGATATGGCAGCAAGAAGGGCCACATTATTTTGGCCTGGCATAGATCCTCTTAAGTTTTCCGTCTTCAAGGTTGCGATGACTGAGTATTCTTGAATCCAACAATAATTCAGCTAGTATGTTCTACACACTTAAATTTGAGGAATAGATTACTACTATGCAAAATCATTAACTAGAATTCACTGCTATAGCACAATAAAAAGTTAGGTAAACATAAGGTTGACCATATTACACCAGTCACCATGCCATGTGTAGGGAGAGGAACGTGTACACTCCCTGCCCATTTGTGTATCTAATTGCTAGCACAGAAGCATACTTTATTCTTTACCCAACTGCTGATTGTCTCATGTCCTG
The DNA here is from genome assembly GCF_028017835.1 of Emys orbicularis. Taxonomy (NCBI): domain Eukaryota; kingdom Metazoa; phylum Chordata; order Testudines; family Emydidae; genus Emys; species Emys orbicularis. Next base: position 248,082,975 of record NC_088683.1, read on the forward strand.
AAGCATGACAACTGAAAACCTTAATCATTTTAATCTAGTGTAAATGTTCAAAGTATTTGTATTTGCATGCAGTGCCACATCCTTTAAAAAATGTACTAAATTATTTGCCTCACAAATACAAAAGAATACAAAATCTTTTAAAATTTCATTTTAAGTTTGTTGCCTTTTAATTTAATTGGTCAACAAATATGTCTTTTTTTCTTATATTATGGGACAGGTTAAGCAGAAGTACACAAACAGCCTTTTCTATTACATTCGTATTTAAATATAATTATCATCTCTCACTCTTTTCCTTTCCAGACTAAATAATCTAATCCAGAGGTTCTCAAACAGGGGGATGAGGCCCCCCGGGGGAAAGGGTGGGGAATGTATTCTGGAGGGCATGAGATGCTTGAGGAGAAGAAAACAAAAAACAAAAAAACCACACCCTTACTGTGCACATTTTACCCACAGCAATGAATAACTAGCAAAGCTGATTCCTCCAGAAATATCAGGTCCTCAGATGGCGCTGTGCATTTTGACAGATTTCTGTTAAGCTTGCATAGCATTATACAAAGCCGTTGCCATCTGTACATTAATCCATTTGCTACAATGCGGTGTGCACATTTAATTGTATGCATCAGCCACAATCGCAGGTTTGCTTTTGCTATTACAATGGATCGTTGGCTCTGTTTGAATCAATGCCTTAGTGTTTTTAATATTTAGTGAGGGGTACATGTTGATTTTTTTCTAATCCGTATATGTACTTGTGTGGCGGGAGGGGAGGCATATACTACTACAGACACAAAGAAGAGGGGCGTGATCAATTAAGTTTGAGAACCACCTACCTAGTCTTTTTCATCTGTCCTTGTTACATACTGAACTATAATGAGAAATATTTGAAGATTGTTACAGTGTTGTTGTAGACATGCTGGAGAGTAAAGACACTTTTCTAGCATATTTCTAGCTTAATTCCATTTTCCTCTCTAGCTGAATTAAGACAGTTTCCACTGGAGGAGGGTTGAAGGCTGTGAGGCTACAGCCGCAGAGTGGGATGAAAGATCTTAGGTATGTTCTACTTCTGCATCCCTCCTTAATCTAAAATTAAAATCAGGGTTTATTCATTACAGAGCAAAGTAACACATTAGGTAAGACCAAAAACAGGCTATGTGCCCATCATGTGTGGAATGGTTTGATATCAACTTTGCTGCCTCTACCCTATTTTACAAAAAAGCTTTATGACAGCATAGGTCAACATTTCCATACAAGAAACCCATAGCCAGTCTGGGGAAACTCCTTTTCTATCTAGGTAGGTATTTATAATAGGCTTCTCGCTGTGGTACTTGAGCACTCACTCCCAAAAGGAGAGTTTGTCACTCCATCATAAAACTGACATATCTCCTTAAATTAACAGTCATCCAATTATTACCTAAGTACATTATATTAAAACTACAAAACTTCAAGTGGAAAGCAGAAGTCTATTACCACAGTAAAATGATCCTTTAATGAGTTTCCTCTAAACTTAAATCAATGTCCCCCAGTTCTGTTTCTTCCAATGATCTCAAATAGATAAGATTAAGGTATGGCTAATTATCAATCTTAAATATTAAAAAGCTATTTTACCTATTGATCTTTCATATTTAAAATAACCCCCATTTTGTTAATCATTTCCTATTTTTATTGTAGCTGTCACACTCTGAGCCTTCTCCAGTTGAAATATGAATATCTTGTTGGATTATACCCACAATCTAATTCCTTGTTTTGCTTGAGTGCGAAAGATGTGCTATACTAATGTTCACAAGAGCTAACATTTATTAAGGACCAATTACAATTATGACAAGTAAGGAGCTATTCTACTTAATGATGTCAATTTGATTAATTTCAATCGTGTCTTCTTCCTCATCAGAATCTTTTAGAAAAGAAAAAGAAAAAAAAACCATTGGCAAAGACTAAAAAACCATCAAACCAATCACTTACCATTGACCTTTTGCACTCAAAAAACGAAACCTGCAAACTTCTGCAGTGTCCTTCCTTCAAGCATTGTCTGGGGCTTTTTCCTTCCTGTCATATGAAACATAACAGTATAAGAATCCAGTGTATTTCTTCAGTGGAAAGGACACTACAGACAAGGCACCTCTAAAAAGTCCTGTGCACACTGTTGAAACTCAGTCCAAGGTCCTTTAACTTGTGTTCTTTGCTGTGGTAAGTTCCTGAGAGTTGTGAAAGTGCAGATAATAATTCTTCCCTTCCTCCCCCAACTTCAAAGACATGTGCTTGTATCAGTAAAATGAAGACCAGGGTGGATAAAAATCAATGATTTAAAACAAACAAACAAACAAAAACCCCTGATTTTTTTTATTTAAATCAGATTTTTTTGATAAAATGCTTTTTGAGGAAAAAACCTATCTAAAGATAGTTTTAATTAAGATAGCTTTGAGCTATAATGTATCTCATCATGGAACATTCTAATTCTATAGTATGAGACAATATATTTATGTAATGTTTAAGAAAACTTTTGTAAATGAGTTCCAATAGTTCATGGATTAGGGATCCAATCTTATAGGGTTCCAGGTGCTTCTGTATAGATTATTTAGGTTAATCTTTCTATCTACCCAACGGGACTCAGTGCTCAGTCTAGAAGATACTATCAGAGATGCTTAGTTTTGCAGTTCTCAAACTGTGGATTTGTCTCTCCAGAGGTAACATGCTTGTTAACAGCAAAAATGTTTTTAAATAAATCAATCAATATATAGAGGTGAGAAATAACAGACCTCAACCCTACTGTCCCTCTGCAAATTTGTGTGCATACAGTCAATCCCTTACCTCTCTCTAAAAGTGCAAAATTTCAAAAAGTTCAATGAACAGAAGATTATTGGGGGCGGAATAGACCTGGACAAGGAAAAGAAGTCTGGAGATAAATGTGAGAAGGGAGGGACAGGCAGTAGAAACAAAACTGAAACTGTTTGAGCAGCATATTCCAGAAGTTTTGAGGTCTTTCTGAGTGTAGCCTTCATTGATTTGAGATCTACCATACCATTCTCTCACTAGAAGGGAAAACCTATAATGGCAGTAGGCCATAAAAGAGACCCAGTTTGGGAATATTTTCATGAAGTTCCTCTACCTGTGGGTAAGACAGGTATGGCGTGCAAAATGCAAACCATCATTTTCTATTGTTTCAGAGTTATCTGCCAATGATAGTGTTTCAGTCACACCATGTATGTCACATAGCCACAGTATATCACCTGAAGCAAAAAGAAAAAAAAATAAATCTCCATCATCCAGAAACAACCATAGGTAAGTTTGTGATAAGAACCAGCAGATTACAAAAAAAAGGAATTGATGAAATATTGCCCGATTTGTTTATGCAACAAACTCTCCTTTCCGTATGATTGAGAACCCACACTTCATTAACATGGTTCAGTCATTAAGACCAGGATACAGTTCACCCAACAGAGCAGATGTCTCAGGCAAATTGCTGGCTAAAGTACATGAAAGAGAAATTGAGCCATGTGCAAAAGGTCTAGAGGGTAAAATTGTTAACCTGAGTCTTGATGGGTGGAGCAATGTCCACAATGATCCTGTTGTATGTGCTTGTGTGACAACAGAAGAAGGGAATGTCTTCCTTACAGAAACAACTGATACATTAGGAAATGCACACACAGAATACTTACAAGAAGTAGCAGTAAAAGCTATAACAAACTGTGAAAAAAAAATTCAAATGTCTAGTACACAGCTTGGTCACATGCTGAAAATGTATCCAAGATGAGAAGAAATTTAGAAGAGAGTCCCAAGCTAATAACATACGGTTGCAGTGCTCATTTGATGCACCTCCTAGCCAAAGACTTCAGTGTTCCAGAAATAAAGGCTAACGTTGTTGAAATTGCAAAATACTTCCGTAACAATCACTTTGCAGCAGCTGCTCTGAAAAAAGTGGGAGGAACCAAGCTAACTCTCCGACAAGACATGCAATGGAACACAGTAGTGGACTGTTTTGAGCACTATATCAAGAACTGGCCTAATCTGATGACAGTTTGTGAACAAAATTGTGAAAAAATAGATGGCACTGTCACAGCCAAAGTTCTCAACATTGGGCTTAAGAGAAATGTTGAACTCATGCTGAGTACCTTGAAGCCTATTTCTGTAGCCTTGAACAAAATGCAGGGAAATAGCTGTTTTATTGCTGATGCTGTTGAAATTTGGAAGGAACTGAGTGAGGTCTTAAAAAGAGAAATATGCAATGACAGAGTTAAATTACAAGCATTAAAAAAAACAAATGGGACAAGCACGATCTCCAGCTCATTTTCTTGCAAATATTCTCAATACTTGGTACCAGAGTCAAACCTTAACTGCTGAAGAGGAGGAGTTGGCTATGACATGGACATCCAGCAATCATCCCTCCATAATGCCAACTATAATAAACTTCGGAGTAAGGGTGAACCATTCAAGAAATATACGTTTTCTGATGTTTTAAAGAAAGTCACACCAGTGAACTGGTGGAAGTCACTTAAGCACTTGGATTCAGAGGCTGTTGAAGTGATAATCTCACTTTTAACAGCAGTAGCTTCTGCTGGTATAGAAAGAATATTTTCTTCCTTTGGACTAATTCATTCTAAATTGAGAAATCGTTTGGGACCTGAAAAAGCAGGAAAGCTTGTTTTTCTTTTCCAGATTATGAACAAACAGGAAAATGAAGGTGAAGACAACTGAGTTAGCTGCAGAAGCCAATATTTTAAGTTTCTCATGTTGACCTGGCTGACAGAGTCTATTTAATTTTTGTTTATTTTTTTAAATATTTCTTTTAAACTATTTTGGCTAAAAACAATTTTAACAAAAAGAAACCTGATTTAAAAAAACTTGAATGTTTAACTAAATTCAAAAATCCATATGCTTGTTTTGTTAAAATATTATATGTTTGCTGTTGAAGAAAAAAATCCATAATACATAAAATTGTTGTTTTAATTAAATTAAATAATTTAAATGTCTGTCTGGTGATGTTCTCCTCCTATTACAGCATGGCAAGAAAATCCTCCAAATATTAATGATTAACCTGTTGAATTGGAGATAGTTCGCCTCCCAATGACTTCATAAATATCTGCTTCAATTACCTTTAGTAAATGAAATAACCAATCAATCATTCGTTTTCTGATATAGCTGTAAAACTAATCTGAAAAGATTTCAAAATAAATCACTTAAAATGTATAGTGTGTACCTTCTAAAAATGAAACTTATATCTATCTCTGAGTTGTGAAGAATATGTATTAAGATTATAACAACCAATAAGAATGCACTTTTATGTAGAAATCCATGATTAAATCGAGTCTTCCTGACTAGTGATTTAAATTATGATTTTAATCAATTTGATTTAAATCAAATCCACCCTGAGAAGACAGAAGAATAATCTAACTGGATACACATCTTTTGAGTGGTTTTAGATTTATTCAAACCGGACTTAACATAATGCTAAAAGCAAGCTATCGTCACCAGAAGACCAAAAACAAAACAAAACCGTGGTAATTGCGCTGGTGAAAGGTGTCAATTAGACAGTCTTGGAGACAGAAGTTTTCTACTTACCTACACAACACATACAACATAGACAGCAGCATGGCAAACTTCCCTACAACATTCTGCTAATGTGCTTCAACACTAATTGAAGGGACCACCTTTAGGGGATGAAAGTTTTTTTCATTCTCTATTTCCATTCAATCCTGAGGCTCCTATTCAAGTAGCCAAGCAAGGGTACCAACTGTGGTGGGAGCTTTCCATACGAACTTTTTGTTTCAATAAGTTGAAATATTATTAACAGTACAGAATTTCTAAGGCTTGGTCTACACTTACCCCCCAATTCGAACTAAGGTACGCAACTTCAGCTACGTGAATAACGTAGCTGAAGTTCGAAGTACCTTAGTTCGAACTTACCTCGGTCCACACGCGGCAGGCAGGCTCCCCCGTCGACGCCGTGGTTCCCCCGTCGACGCCGCGGTACTCCTCTCGTCTAGCTGGAGTACCGCAGTCGACGGCGATCACTTCCTGGTTCGACTTATCGCGTCCAGACAAGACGCGATAAGTCGAACCCAGAACTTCGATTCCCAGCCGCCGAACTAGCGGCTGGGTGTAGACATACCCTAACACAACCATTTGACTTTTTATAGAAAAAAATCACACTACCATACCTGAAGTTCTGTATGATCAAATTTCAACATTTCTGTTTCAGTGAACACACATTTTCCCAGCTCATGATTACACACTATAAACTAACCCACCGTGATACTTTCTTGGGGTGCCCAGGACACTGAGTTACTGTTAGCCCCCTGCCTCCAGTGAGAGAGAGACTTGCTGGTGCTTAATTGGGTATCACTTCCCTGACCCTTCCTGCCTGTTGGCCACCCAAAGAACCTCCACTGGGCAATGCTAGCCCTCACTTTTCTTGTTATGATAGGCGTACCCTAATCCCCATGCCCCTTTGAAGCATTCCCCTGTGATATCCAGCCTGTCACTGGCTACTCACAAGAATACCAGGTTTACTATCCCCAAGGGAACAGCTCACATACCAGCTTGTTTGATTTAACTGAGAATCAGCTCAGCACTGAGATATATTTGTTATCAATGGTTAAGATTTAATAGTAAGGACAATAAAAATAGAAATATTATATATAAAACAAAAGGCATAGCATGCTTTCTAGAAATTAAACTTAACTTAGCAGGTTGACCTTCTGACTAAGGAATTTTATCTCACCCAAAATGTCTTTTGTAGTGTTTCCAACCAGGGCAGGTTAGGATCCTGTTTTCATGAATGAAATCCCACCCACTGATTACTTCCTCAGGTGCAGGATAAAGATGTATCCTTTTGCCTTCTCTTTTATCCCCCAAAATTAATTATTGGATATCGAAGTTGGGATGCCTCCCTTGCACCCCACAAAGTTTATGTCACATCCCCATGCTGACTTTGTATGCAAACAGGGCTTCCATTGTATTGGCTTATAATGCTTAATTTACATTGTGAACTGAGGCAGACAGGTGATATACAATCTTTTGTCTGGTAGGTACTTCTTTGTCAACTTTGCCTTGATTCAGACTGTAGGAACATATTTCCTTTATACTGTACATATATAACTTTTTACATCGTATCCGTACAGACATTTCACAAGCATATTTATGATCACTGTGTTTTCTGGCTTTAATTTAAGATTGTACATGACATCTTTTATGGAAAGCAGTGTGCTAGGTATAGTGAGTTTGGCAGGCCTGTCAAGAGTTACTTACTGGTACAGAAGATTGAACCCTTTGGCAGTCAAAACTGAGGAATTCTTAGGGGTCACACACACCTTCTCTTACAATGATTCTGTTTATTTATACTTATCTCTATTGTAGGTGCCTCTAAAGTAAATAAATCATTGTGGAATTCTCATTCCTACATTTCTACTCAGTTTCAGTATATCATGAAAGAGGGCAAGATTTTCTGCTCTATTTAAAAGAGATGTCCATAAAGGTAATATACTGCTTGAAAACTTTCAGTGCTCAGTAAGTTGTTAATCAATGCCATCACAGCAACTGAACCCTTTTGCATACTTGGCATATATGTAGCAATTCACATGTTCAGAGAGTGTTTTACAAACATTAACAGTTCATTTCTCCTTTGGATTTTAGATGGAAAGATGGCAGTTCAAAAACAAAAGCTCAGGTGTAGAACAATGTTCTTTTTTAAAATAGAAAATGATCAGGTAAAAATGGCATCTAATGTTTATAGATTTTCAGTAGCTGCACATAAACCTACTCAGAGGCTGCATCTTCACCAGGAAAAAAGGTATATTGCTAACTCATGTTAGACAGTGGGCATGGCCCTTTCAGGATATTTATCCTATGTAATTGGAAAACATGGTCTAAAACTTCACCACTCAAAACTTTCATAACTGGTTGCTTTTTTTTTTTTTAATTTTCTGCAGTTTCGCTCAGTGCAAGTCTCTCTGTACAAAGATTTTTTACAAAGCCTCCATAGCCTATTATTCAAGGGATAAAAGGTTATGGTGATCTCACGTTGGTGGTGTTGCCTAAAGTGGCAAATTCTTTGGTTTTTATTGACCGGCTGGTTAAAATGTGGACTCAAGCTACATTAGCTCTGGAGGTACTTTGTCTGGAAATAATCACAAGGTCTGAAATAGCTAAAGAAGTTTTAATTCTTGTACTGACATTGACTTTCCATGAATTGTCTTCTTTGATCTTCACTAGAGTTTGTAGCTTTGATACTGACAGTTTATATACTAACGATCAATTTATCAAACAAAATAAAGAGCACTTTTGTTATTTCCAATACTGCTGAGGTTTAGTTTGACTAAGAGGTAGGTATGATTAAGAGAAAAGGTATTATATTTTGAAGATAGCTTCTTATTAGCAACTTCAAAATCTCCTGGATGTCAAAATGAGCATTCCAGTTCTCTTTAAATAACAACCCTAAAGTCACAAATCTTGACAGCTCAGAATATGATATATCATATAATAGTGGTTCTGTCACGCAGGACATGTCACGAGAGGTGGCAACCAATGACACAATAAAACATAGATGATATGTTAACTCAGAAAGAATAAAGTAGATTGATCTAATAATAATACAAAGCGCTATATAAAATCTTCACTTTGGAAGTGCTTAACAAACATTATAATAATAATTAAATAATAATTAATGGAGATATCCCATCTCCTAGAACTGGAAGGGACCTTGAAAGGTCATCGAGTCCAGCCCCCTGCCTTCACTAGCAGGACCAAGTACCGATTTTTGCCCCAGATCCCTAAGTGGCCCCCTCAAGGATTGAACTCACAACCCTGGGTTTAGCAGGCCAATGCTCAAACCACTGAGCTATCCCTCCCCCCCAAGGGATAGCATTAAGTCAAACAATACTCTTGTATTATTTCCCATTTTTCAGATGAGGAAACGGACAAAAATATTAATAGTCCAAATGGATACAGTAATCTTCCTTTGCTTGGCTATTTGCCTGAGACAAATAATATTTTATTAGTTTTATCACTATCATGTGCCAGCTGGTAGATTTTCATCAGGCTTTCCAAGGCTCCTTGGAACCAATTTCCAAGGTCCATTAATGGCTATTAGCCAGGACGGGTAAGGAATGGTGTCCCTAGCCTCTGTTTGTCAGAGGGTGGAGATGGACGGCAGGAGAGAGATCACTTGATCATTACCTCTTAGGTTCATTCCCTCTGGGACACCTGGCATTGGCCACTGTCAGTAGACAGGATACTGGGCTGGATGGACCTTTGGTCTGACCCAGTATGGCCATTCTTATGTTCTTAAGATAAGGTGGGTGAACTCAGCCAATGACCCTTCTGAGGTAGATGTATCACGTTTTTTGCCATTTACGCTGGGGCACTAATGCCTTCAATGGGGTAGCACATGTGTAAATAAAGGCAAGACTTCAATAAATTACATGTACAGGTGTAACTAGTCGGGACGGTTCTGCTGATGGCAGCTGGGGAAGACCAGTCTCCAGCTCTTCCCTTTCAGTTGTGCCAACTCCGCGGGACTCGGAGGAGCAGTGACTGTCTCACCCACAGTCCAGGCTGGGACCGACTCACACAGGGAGCAGATCTGCTGAGTGAGACGCTGCTCTTTGTACATGGCCACTTGTCAAGGGGGACCCAGGCTCCGTGCAGCCGCGAGGACCCAACCGCTTTGCAGGGGCAACGGCGCTGCGGGACCGGGCGCGAGACAGGTGCAGTGTCCCGGCCTAGGCCGTCACCAGGGGTAACAGGGAAGGGGCCGCCCAGCTCCCCCCATTGATTGTATGACGCAGGGGGGGTCTCTCAGCAGGTCCCGCCCCTCCCGCGTACCTGTATGACGCAGGAGGTCTCGAGCAGACACTGTCTCAGGTCCTCCCGCACCCCCGCACAGGCCCGCCCGTCCTCCTCCTTCTCCTCATAGTATTTGGGCATCGTGGCAGCGCTCCCCACACACAACGTTTGGGCTTCTCACTGCAGCGCCACCGCCTCCCAGTTCGCTCTGCAGGACGCCGCCATCTTGTTGTCCTTTAACCCAGCTGCGGTGCACGCGCAGACACCGCCACCGCTCTTCCCCGCCGGGACAGGAACTACCGTACCCAGCATGCACCGCGACGCAGGGTCACGGGCCGGGTCAGGGGGCGCGCGCCGCGCTACGTTGCCGGAAGCAGCTGGAGTTTGCTGTGGGTGCGCGCGGCCCCGGGAGACCCTCGCGCTGTGTGTAGTTGGGAGGGGCGGGGCTGGAACGGCAGGTGAGCGGGGCAGTTGCGGGCGGAGTTCTTGCCCCCCGGGCCTTGGGATCCCTGCGGGGTGGGGGCCCCTCCCTTCTACTGCTGCGCGCGCGCGCGGCCCTCCCCCCGTTGGGTCCTCAAAGGAGGCGATCCTCGCGTCGCGCCTCGGAGCCGCCTCTGAGCACGTGCCCCGGGCAGATCGTTGCCGGGGCGGCGGGAGCTGAGGGCGGAACCGTCTCTACCCCGGGGGGCAGCGGGGGGAGACCTGCGTTCTCTGCCCTGCTGCGGGGAAGGGACTTGAACCAGGGTCTCCCGCCGGCCAGGGGCTGCCCGGACCCCTGGGCGCGGGGCACTGCGGGGTGTGTGTGTCTCCATCGGTGCTGCCGAAGCTGTTCCACTTTGCGGGGGCGCTTAAGTAGCCTCGGCCTGAGAGCGACTCTAGCCCAGCGTTAAGGCAGGGCCCAGGGCGCGTTCTGGTGGGACTTACTGGGTCTCCCTCCTCTGACGCATCAGGGATGGCCACTGCTGGAGGTGGGACATTAGAGGGGTTGGGTTGGTGTCTGAGGTGGCTCAGCAGTTTTTCTTTCTCATGCTCAGGGTCTAACTATCCCCGTATTTGGGGTCAGTTCCCCCAGGTCAGATTGGCAGAGACTTCAGCATTTGGGTTTTTTTGCCTTCCCCTGCAGTGTGTGAGTGTGGGTCACTTGCTCAGATTATCCGGGTATATCTCAGTCACTACCCTGCCATTGCAGGAGCCTCAGGCATTGATGCACCTCAGACTAGGGGGTTCGGCGGCAGGCAATTGATCTTCTGGGATCGATTTATCGTGTCTTGTCTAGACGCGATAAATCAATCCCGGATCGATCCCGGAAGTGCTCGCCGTCGACGCCGGTACTCCAGCTCGGCGAGAGGCGTACGTGGCATCGACGGGGGAGCCTGCCTGCCGCGTCTGGACCCGCGGTAAGTTCGGACTAAGGTACTTCGAATTCAGCTACGTTATTAACGTAGCTGAATTTGCGTACCTTAGTCCGAAGTGGGGGGTTAGTGTGGACCAGGCCTATGACACTACCGATCTTACAGTGGCACAGCTATACCGCTACAGCTGTGCCACTGTAAAGTCTCCTGTGTAGCCGCTGTGTGCTGGCAGCAGAGAGCTCTCCTCCTGGCATAATTAAGCCACCCCAATGAGCGGTGGTAGCTATGTCAGCAGGAGAGCATCTCCCACCAACGTAGCGCTATCCACACTGGCACTTTTGTCAGTGAAATGTATGTTGGTGGGGAGGGGTGTGTGTTTTTTTTCCCCCCACTCACCTGTCCGACAAAAGTATTACTAACAAAAGTGCTAGTGTAGATATAGCCTTAGTCCCTCCTATTCTCTGCCTGTGACACATCATAGTCTCATCTCCTGTGGGCAGTAATATTTTGGTTGTTGAGTTTAGTGTGTAGGGTTCTGGGTGCTGTTGGTGGCCTGTGATATATAGGCAGTCGAACTAGATTATCTGGTGGTCCTTTCAGGCCCTTAAACTATGACTGATATTCAGAGACCCGAGTTCAAAACCGTCTTACATTGACTATTTAATTATTAATACAAAGTGGAACAGCTTCAACAGGACAGATTGAGAGACCCACCCCAGAATACCCAATAATCAGTTGGCACTCATCTGAGACATGGGAGACCTGGGTTCTCCCTACCTCAGGCAAAGGGGAATTTTGAAGCCAGGGTTCCCACAGCCTGGGTAAGTGCCCTGCCCACTGGGCTGAAGTTTATAAGAGGAGACACAATCATCTCGTCTTTATTTTGTTTTGTTTGTTGCAAGAAAGAGCTTAGGTGGGGAGAAGATTCATGGCTTTGAATCCCAAGCAAACAGATGTGGCTCCCTCTAGCCCAGAATTACATGCCTATGTTTCTTTGAGGAGTGGGGCACACTGAATTTTTATCTGAAATAATTAAAATATAATGCAGTGTAAAATAGAACATCTTTAATAGTAAAAGCATTCAAGGGCAATTGTTAAACTGTACATTTATACTTAGTGCTTGAAGAGTGCTTTGTTTCCAGAGCAGTGTACGAAGATTGTCACAGCACCCCATGCAGTAGGCAGGTAAGTACACCTCTACCTTGATATAACGCTGTCCTCGGGAGCCAAAAAATCTTACCGCGTTATAGGTGAAACCGCGTTATATCGAACTTGCTTTGATCCACCGGAGTGCGCAGCCCCGCCCCCCGGATCGCTGCTTTACCGCGTTATATCCGAATTCGTGTTATATCAGGTCGCTTTCTATCGGGATAGAGGTGTATTTGTGTTATACATGGAAAGGGGAGGGCTAGAGAGGTTACATAATTTGTCAAGGGCCACATACTGAGTTAGTAGCAGATTGGAATTTTAATTTATGTATTATTGGCACCAATCCTGGTGCGCAGGTCTCCAAACTGCTATTTCAATACACTGTTTTTAGGCAGCAGAAAGGTGAATCAATTAACATAAATGGCCACATTTTGAAAGGGGCACACTCTAGCTTATAGTTTTACACGTAGTCTTGCTGGCACAAATGGTAGTATTTAGCTAGCTACTTGCCTGATTACCCTTGCAAATTAGATTTATATCTAAATGCCATAATTAACACTGCATAATTTAAAACGCTTCTAATTTTACATCTGTCATTTCTAAGATTATGTGAAATCAATTAGTTTTAACTTTAAAATCTTTCCTTCAGAAAAATGTTGCCGACCACTTCAGTTAGTTCCCCAAACCAGGGCAATGGTGCGTTAAACTCCAGGGATGCAGCGAGACATACAGCGGGTGCAAAACGCTACAAATATCTAAGGAGGCTCCTTCACTTCCGGCAGATGGACTTTGAGTTTGCTGTTTGGCAGATGCTCTACCTGTTCACTTCACCACAGAGAGTTTATAGAAACTTTCATTACCGAAAACAAACAAAGGACCAGTGGGCAAGAGATGATCCTGCTTTCTTGGTATTGCTGAGTATCTGGCTGTGTGGTGAGTGTCTATTTCCATGATCAGCAAAAATGAGGTGGGAAAGAGGAAGAATTGGGCATTAGCCTAAGATTAGGGAGGCCTGGATTCAAGTCCTTGCTCTGCCACAGACTTTGTGTAACCTTGGGCAACTCATTTAGTCTCGCTATGCCTCACTTCCTCGTCTGTAAAATGGGGTAAATAGTAGTTCCCAACCTTACACGAGTGTTGTGAGGATAAACATGTTAAAAAGGTTGTGAAGTGCGCAGATACTACAGTGGTGGTGGCCATATAAGTACCTAAGATAGATAAGATCTTTCTCTTTTCAGTAAAGTTGCAGGAATGTACCTTTGCAGGGGGTTTTTCAGTACCCTGGGTTTTTGACTGTAGAGGCCCTTAATCAGAATGGAAAAGAAGCTGATGAGCTATCTACACAGTGACCATTTAGAAATTAGAGAACCAGGGTAAACCAGAGGGTCTAGCTGTATCTAGAATCCTCTAAAGAGTCTTCTTTATGTTTATTGTAATCAAGTCTTGTCTCTGTTCTGTGTTTCAAACTGGGGGGGTTTCAATAATTGTGTCATAGCAAAGACAACCAGAGGAATGAATGACTATTCTTGGTGTGTTTTTTTTTTTTAAATAGTTGAACATTTGGATGATTAGCAAATGGGATGTATTATTGTTATGTGTATTACCATAACACACAGGCACCCAAATTGTAGACATTGTGCTAGTCACTGTGCAAAAACAGAACAAAAAGATAGTCCCTAATGTTGAACCCATTACAGGCAAAGTACCCTTTACACAGGGCTCTGTCCTTGCTCCCCTTCTCATCTACCTCTATACCTTATCTCTGGTCATCTTATCTACAAACACAAATATGCTGGTGGCTCACAGATCTACCTTTCTGTCCAAACTAAAATCTTGGACTGTCTCTCTGACATCCCTCATGGATGTCTAGCTGCCAGCTCAAGCTAAGCATGGCTAAAACAGAGCTCCTATTCTGCAAACCCTCTCCTCCCCATACCTTCCTACTACCTCCTTTCTTGGTCACTGTAGACAACCCCACCATCCTGCCTGTCACTCAGACCTGTAATCCAGACATCATCTTGACTCAGACCTCTCGCTAGGTCATTACATCCAGGCTGTATCTAAGAATAGGCCTTTCTTATCCATCCATACAACTAAAACTGTAACATCCTTCTCTCTGGCCTTGACAAATGCAGTCTTGCCCCACTCCTATCCATTCACAATGCTTCTGCAAAGATCATTTTCCTAGCCTGCGCTTTGACCACATCACCCCTCTTTTTGAATCTCTTCACTGGTTGCCTCTTCGCTATCACATCAAACATAAGGTGCTTGTGTTCACTTTCGAGGCCCTTCATGGTCAGTCCCCAATTTACCTATCGCTTCTCATTCGCTATCAACCTATGGATGCTCACTTCCTTTCCTGCGATGCTAGCCTCCATTGCCCACTACTCCATTGTTAAATTTTCAAACAGCGCCTTCATGCTTTCTCCCATGCTGACCCACACGCTTGGGAGGAGCGCCCCATAAACATCAGCAAAGGAACGTCATTATCCACCTTCAAAGGCCTTCTCAAAACTCTCCTTTGCTGTGATGCCTACAGAACCCTTGGCAACAATTAGGCTGCTTGTATGCTGAGACCTCTGCCTATCATGCTGTCCAGTATTGTCTCATTGTTTCCTTGTAGAGTCCGTCTGTCTTTATCTATTTGTTGTCTCTTGTCTGATACTTAGATTGTAACCCCTTTGGGGCAGAGACTCACTTTTTGTACTGTATCTAGCACAGTAGGGTCGTGGTCCACAACTAGGACTCCTAGGTGCTTTGATAATACAAATAATACAGTGACCAAAGCCGCAGCGAGACACTGTGAACTTCAGTCATCACCAATCAAAAGAAAATCTTTTGCATGTAAGCTTCAGTTCAGATTGTGTTTTCACTGTTGCCTTTTAAAAGACTATATCCAGTCCATTTTTGACGTGGCACACTATCTGCAGTCATAACAAAGCTGTTACTTCTGAAATTCTAATGTTCTTGTGGTTGGATGGGAAATATTTCCTAGATCCATTTGTGTTTCACGGATGTTTTCCCAAAGCTGCCAAAGGAACTCTATATAAGAATGAGGCTTACGTGTACTGCATTTTCATTCAACTAAAATGGACAGGACATCTGCGTCTTCAGAGCCAGAAAACTATGCACTGTCATGTGGTTTTGTTGTAACTGAAAGCAGTGTGACTTCAGCTCTGCTTGTTGCTCTTACTCTGCACTTCTGCTTAACAAGGTATCGTCTTCATTAACAGTTTGTAAGTTTAAAAACGTGAGATTAGTTCAATGGCAGTGGTGCCACACACTGAACCTAAGCCAACCACATTATACACAAGTGGTGTGGTATGCAGCATTTGAATAGAAAAAGGAGCTGCCTTGCAGAAGATCTTAGGGGTGAGGAGGAATAAAGGGGAAAATGTTGAGATTTCAGGAGACCTCCTCCAAAAAGTTAACCTCTGGAATGTCAAAGTTTGAGGAACTGGCATTGTTTGGTGTTACAGCATTTTTCCAGCTAGGAAGGATTAATCTCTCTTTTTCCTCTTCTCTCTCTCCCCCGCCCCCAGTCTCTACTATAGGATTTGGATTTGTGCTGGACATGGGATTTTTTCAAATGATAAAGCTACTTCTTTGGGTTGTGTTTATAGACTGTGTAGGCGTTGGCCTTTTAATAGCAACTTTAATGTGGTAAGTAAATAATTCCACCTAGAACTAAGTTGGGCATTGCTATAGGGCAGTTGACAGGTCCCTGTTGCTGAGGCAGTGTACTTAAATCTGTACGATATGACTTTGCTCAGAAGAGAGGGTTAAGAGTTTTCATTGGCTGTGAATAGAGCACTATTATTGGGAAAGAGCATTAGAAAATAGTTATTTCGCTTGACCTTTTTCTGCCAAAAAAGGTTAATACTTAGAGGAAATTTGTCACTTGCACCTCTCAGTGCCTATTTTCCTGCTGAGTTCTCCCAGAAGCAGCGACATGTCCCTTTCTCCAGCTCCTATGTGGATGCGGAGGCGCAGCCAGGCGGCTCTGCACACTGCCCCGTCTGCAGGCACTGCCCCTGCAGCTCCCATTGGAGCACTGGAGGGGGCCAATGGAGCACATAGGAGCTGGAGCGGGGCCATGCCATGGCTTCCGGGAGCTGCACGGTGCATCCCCTGACCCTGCACCCCCACTGGAGTGCCGGAGCGGGGCCGAGCCGTGTGGTGCAGTCCCCAACCCAGCGCCCCGGCTGGAGCGCAGCAAGCTCCAGACCCCACTCCCCAGTGGGAGCTCAGGGGCCGGTTTAAAACGGCTCGGCTCACAGGCCGTAGTTTGCCCACCCCTGAGATATAGTGTTCCAATTCTAAGAATCTTGTCAGGGTAGTGAGGGCCAAGAATCTCCCTGCAGACACAGGAGACTTTTCCAGTACTTGAGGGTAGCACCTGATGGGGCAGGAGTTGAGAATGTCTGATGCTGGTTCCTCTGCAGTATTGGACCTCTGAAGGAAACAGCTGAGAACAGTGGTAGGACTTTAGTCCACTGTTGAGAGACCAATAGCAGAGGCCATCTCTTGCCTTCAGTTGCTTCCTCGAGGCACACGCACAGGAAGGGTTCAATTCTCACACTTGCTCTTTTCTCTGCTGCTTGTGTGGTTCACTTGAAGCAGCAGGAAGGTGGGGGAAAAGGCAGGAAAGCTCTTGTCAAAAATGTAAAGGAAATCAGGGGCACTTTAAAGAACTGATTTCTTATTAGTGAAAACAACATGTTAAAGTAGAGTGACCTTAAAAAAGAGAGAGATTCAATATTTGATTCAAAAATGACTTTGGAAGTTTGTTGATCATATAAGGAATGTTCTGCTCTTATTCCAGGTATATGCCCAAAATGTGTCATCAAATTCTTAGCTCTACTCAGGTTTTAATTAGGCAAAACTTCCATAGACTTCAGTGGAAGTTTGCCTGAGAAAATTAGGCTAAACTATTGATTTGGTCCATAATCTCAAGACCTGAAACCATGTTTGGTCTGCTTTGTTTTTGGGTGCAGCAAGTAATGTAGTACTCATATCAAGTTAGTACCCATATTTTAAGTATTTTGTTGCCTTCTTTGGTGGAGGTGGGGCGTTTATTAAATGAGGTAACCTGTGTGCCATCTATCTCTAAAATTGAATGCAACTGAGATATTTTTGTAACACAGGAAATGTGAAGATGTGGCTATCCCCAGCCTTTTTGGGAAGTGAGTGGATGGGCAACTGAAAGACAGGGCTTCTTCAGTATCCTATAATTAAAGGAAGCTGCTGTTCTCCTGTGCACAGTGTTTGCACTTTCTACTCAGCATCAAAGAATGTGACTACTGCTGAGAGAGAAATGGGCTAACGAAAGGCTGGTCTGTGCTGTCTTTTTGGGGAAATACTCACCTTTGCTTAGGCTACCATGTTTTATTCACACATTAGGGAAATAATTTTCAGTCATCCGAGGTTGGCAATTATGCAGACATTTGAAAGGATTGAACTTATGAATTAAATGGTAAAGACTTGAGGCTTTTTTCCTGTATGTGTCTTCATTACTTTAACTATAGGTGGCATGTCAAATCAACATAACTTTAGGAAACATGAAAGTGCAAAATTGTTTCACAACTTATTCCTTTTTAATTTCTTTTCCAATTAGGTTTATTTCTAATAAGTACTTGGTAAAGCGACAGAGCAGAGACTATGATGTGGAATGGGGATATGCCTTTGATGTTCATCTGAATGCTTTCTATCCACTTCTAGTCATTTTGCATTTTATCCAACTGTTTTTCATCAATTGTAAGTAGAACAGCCTTTTTAATGCTTTTTGCCATAGTGCTGGGCCTCAGGCAGGTAATAGAGCAACTGTCTTCTCTTTTACAGATGTTATCTCGTCAACCTCATTCATGGGATATTTTGTTGGGAACACAGTATGGCTCATTGCAATTGGTTATTATATCTATGTAACATTTCTAGGGTACAGTGGTAAGTAATTAATAAAAGCTTTTGAAATTAGGCAACTGACTATATGAAAACAACCGAGCCTTGGCCCAGTAAGCTACTTTAATTTATGAATTCATAGGTTTGCAATGATCATCTCAAATGCAGAAGTAGGAGAAGAATTCAGTGTTGATTTATTTTTTAAGCTATCCCTCCATGATAGATGTCTTGTAGTCTTCACTGTCTAATGAAGCAATTCCACATGCTCCCTTGGCAGCTTGCTCCATTCTGTTACATTTTTTCTGAAAATCACTTTTCCCCTGTTCCCTTCCAAACCCAATACTGTCTCTGTCCTGGGTGGTTGGAGTTAATCATTTGTAATCCTTTGCCAAGAATACTAGGTACTCCCTTATCTAAATGTCCAAACTGAGTTAAAAAGTTTATACCTAAAGGACTTGTCACTTTATGGGGTGGTATTAAAACACTCTTTGCACAGAAGATATTGGTACTCATTGATGCTCGCCATTGTGTTGTACTATAATCCAGTTAATATGCTGCGTCAAACCTCAAGACCCTTACATTAGTTCTGGACTCCCAGATTGACTAGAGAGGAGGGTAGTAATGCAACAAAATCTTTGAGCAGGTTGGCTGTACTAATGTATACAGAGCTACCTCCATTACTCCTCTACTCTGATAGAAGCTATTCTGTATCTGGGCAAAGGGCTGCAGAATCAGCATGGCAGGGATGATAAACAGGCACCTAGTTTTAACCAAGCTGTTAAGAAATTGATGAAATACTGGCAGCCTCTCCCCAGGGTCCTTCTAGCTGTAACAGTTGATGGTTTTGGTCCATTAATGCAACTAATTGCTGGTTTTAAATAATTTTGTACTGATCATAATTGTATTTCTTTTCTAGCATTGCCATTTTTGAAGAACACAGTTATCCTTTTGTATCCATTTGCACTCTTAATTCTGCTATATGTGCTTTCATTAGCACTGGGATGGAACTTCACCAAGACACTTTGTACTTTCTATGAATTCAGAGTGAAATAAAAACAGGACTTCATATGTCTCTACTGTGTAGTTTGTCTTAGCTGCTGACAGTATGCACCTCTAAGACCTCTCGTTGTAAATGGTTGTAAATTTTCTCTTTGTAGATAAGTGTAAAAAGCTTGAAGTGTCTATTGCAATTTTTAATGATTAAAATATTTACAAACAGTAAAAATGTTAGTAATTCTGTATGAATACTTTTGCAGTACATTCCTCAAGACAAACTACCTGTACATTTTTGTAATAAATCTACCTATGAATAAGTTGAATAGCATAATTCTCACTGCTAATGTCTTTTAATGGGATAAGTACCATATTAAGTTAGTGGAATGAATAGATGGAGGCTAGTTATAAATCACGTTGAAGACAAAGTGCTTGGTTTATTATTGTGTGGTTCTCAGGTTAATGCTTCTTAAGTTTAGCTACACTAATAATGTACTGATTGCTGCTCAGTCAGATGCTCTAGCTACTCCCATGTCAATATTATATGGTCTAAGTTCCTACAGTGCATCAGCCATATCTGCCACTACCAGGAGCTGGAGTCAGCTAAAGCAAGGACTCCTGCTTGGGGGCAGGTGGTGAAATTAGGCCCACCCCGATGGACTCAAAGGTACAGCTGTGACCCCCTGTACTGGAGAGATATTAAGACCCATGTGATGCCTCCCCTGCCATACAGCCTTGGGGCAAAAAAATGTAGACAATCAGCATGAGACTTCAGCCCATAGGAGCAAAAGCACCCAACCACAGAGACCACTGGCCATTCAGAACATCCTAGGGTTTTGCATCAACTATTTTTTTCCTATGCTGAGTGGCTGTTTGTCCCAACCATGTCCCTCCCTCACAGTCTTCACCTCACCTTTATTTTCCATTATCTAGTCCTAAGCAAACCCACCCCTGACATAACTGTTTACTACATTGTTCACTCTGCTTGTGTTCCACCCCTTCACCCTGTGTCTTGTCTATTTAGATTGTAAGCTTTTAGGAGCAGGGACTTTCTACTACCATGTTTGTACAGAGCCTAGCCCAATGGCACTATTGTAATAAGGATGACTAATAACTTTTTCACAAACAAATTCTGGGCCAGCACTGAGGTTTTTGTATATGTCACCATAGGTGCTGACTTCCCCACTTTCCTGTGGGTGCTCGACATCCCCCCTAGTCCTGCCCCCACTACACCCCTTTCATAAGGTCTCACCTCTTCCCCTGAGCATGCCACATTCCCGCTCTCTTTCCCCTTCCCTCCCCCGGAGCGTGCTAACGCTGCCAAACAGCTGTTTGGGGCCTAGCGGGAAGCGCTGGGAGGTAGGTGGAGGAACAGGGATGCAGCGCGCTCAGGGGGGAAGGAGGAGGGGGTAAGGGGAGCTTGGCTAGTGGGGGGTGCAGACCACCCACTAATTTTTCCCCGTGGGTGCTTCACTTCTTAATTGAAGAGCAGTTGCTGTAGTTCAATACAGAAGGCTCTGAGACATGGCATTTAAAGTACTGTATTCAATCCCTATTTAACATGCCTTTTGACAGTTTGGACTCAACACCTTAAAATAATGCAACATGTTGGGTCTCTTAGGGACAGAAGTATTCTCTCTCCGCTTATGTAAGAACTACAGAACAGATATTTTTTTAAGCCTTTATTTCAAATATACATGGATAGCTGTGGCACATAGAAACATTGATGAAAGGCACAGTTGACATGACCCATATCAGGTTTTCAAATATAGCAGCAAGTTTTAAACAAATCTAGCTAATTTATAAAAATCTATTACAGCAGGGGTTGGTTAATGAAAAGATGGGGAAACATGTACAGAATAAGTTTTGCCAGAAAAGAATGTTTCAGGATCTAACAGTACTATATTCCACAAGGCAAGAGTACAAACTGACAACCCCCCCCTCAAAAAACCCCTGAAAATGAAGATGGCAATTTTCCAAAAACAGCGCTCAGAATCAAACTCAAGCACCAGGTTTTAATTTCAAAAAGGATATTTTTAAACAGCAAACTAGTTACAATAAGACTTCAATATTTGATTACTAGAATTTGATATTTCTAGAAAAAAAACTACATTTAGCTTAAAATTCCAAATCTGCTGGCAGTTCATTTTACAGTAGTGTATCCGCCACTGTTAAGGCTTGAAGAGAATGCACTCCAAGTCATCTATTGAAATCTCAGCAAACACTGAGCAACAAAGAAAAATTTACCATTTCAACAAGTAAAGCACTATACCTTTGATCCTGGGGAGGCTGGGAATTTCTGTTGTGACCTGCTGTACACTGGCACAAAGTGAGAGCTCCTGACCTGCAGGCAGCCACCAATTAACACTTTTTAAAAAAACAACCCTTCCTTACTTCATAGGAACATTTAGCACCAGTGATGATCATCATGTCAGCTACCATTAAAGTCAACAGTAATGATGTTTTGCAATTAGGAGCTTGATCCTGCACCACTAAAATTAATGGGAGTAGGATGACTGCCGGTCATGTAAAGATATCAAAGTTTGTCCCCCTGAAACAAAGTTTCATAGTTCTCAACATTAAGCTACCTAGAGTTCTAGCTCAATGCTTACAGTAGAAATCACAAAAAACCCACTCAAGAGAACACTGAAATCAAGAAACATGATACATAATGACAAATTCTTGGTGTCAATATTTACACCAATCAAATTCTATTTCCAAAAACCGCAGCATAGCAGTATGACACCCTTTCAGTATTAAACTGTAATGTTTGTAAATATGAATAAGCATAACCGTGCTTTTAAAAATGAGTACAGTTTTCATTTTAGTCCAATTTCAAAATGGATCCTTGTTGTTAAGAAGAAACCTAAAACTTAAGCAAATACTGATTTCATGAAACAATGGTCTTGGAATAAGTTTGTATTCTCGTTTCCAGAGGAAAGCACAGATCAGAAGCACAAGATGTAAATTAATACTGTACTCCTTTTGGAGCAGATATTTCAAACAAAAAAATCAAGGAATTACTGAAGAGATTTTATACTTGCTTATGGAAAAAATGAAGGAAAAAGTACAAAATTGTCTAGTCTTGCCAAAAGACTAAACATGATCCCTCAACATACTCAAAGGTATACGTACTGCATATTATAAGGCAGAAGTACAAAGTCATTCTGCCTTAAATTTAGCCAGTATCTTATCTCAGATTCACAAGGGACCCTAATGATTTTCTAGTCTAAATTTTTAAAAGGCTGAGAAAAGCAGTGATGGGGTGAGAATTCTAATCTGGTCCATAACTACTATACCTGCCTTGAGCTTTGCCAAACCACCATGGCTAGAGGAGAAAAAAAATCATTACATTTATCCCTATGACTGTAAACAGTTTTCAGTGAATGCAAATAAATTAAGTTTAGGACCCTAAAAGAGCAGAAAGCCCTGTAGTAGCTTTTTCAGAGGGGGGATTGTTTTCATTCATGGGGGAATGTTTTGACACGGGGCCAAATCTTGCTTACATCACTCACACAAAAAGTCTTCAGCAGGACTATTCACTTAGTAAGCTAAACAGGATTTAGTTATGAATAGGCCAAATCTTTGCAATTGCTGTGGGCCCCGCTAAAGATCATTGTTTAAAAAAAACAACAACAACAGTATTTTAAGAAAAAGCTTTAATTGGCATCAAATCTGGGGATTTAAACTCAATTTGATCAGAAAATTAAGGTATCTGGAAATGCTAGCTGCTCCAAAAAAGACCTACATTTCCTTAAGCTATAACATCTTCAGAAGGAACTAATACAACTCAGTCTGAAATAGTTACTATTGTAAAGCTACTACAGGTTTTATTCTCCTATATAGAGTGTTTAAGGCTGACCTAAAGTTCACTGAAAATGAAAAATGTAGAAAAAAATCCTAAGGATTTAAAAATCTATAGTAAATCCAAGACATTGAGATGAGCTTGTGTGTTAAATACTATCGTTTCTGGCTGACATAATGCACATAAAGTATATCTGGAGTGTCTATTAATCATAAAGCATGGAGGAATGCAATACACAAATTGGCTAATGTCCAGCAATATTTGAAATGCTCTTATTCTGCCATAAATAGGTGGATCTTCAAAAAGAAGAGCAGACCACTTTGGAGTGATTTGGGAATTAGAATTTTTGAGAATTTAGAGTCTAAAACAATGGTATGTAGAGATAATTTTCTTTAAACAATAACAACAACAACAACAACAACAACAAAAAAGCGCTACATTTTCTCCACCCCACCTTCTTCTAATTTAAGGAACAAACTCTCAGGAAATCAACGGAGTTGTACCTGATTACATCAGGTCTGAATTTGATTCTGAATCTACAAAATCTATCTGCTCCCTAAATGATTTATAATAAATTCACTTCTACTGTTGTGGCACATTCATTTAATAGGAGTGCAATCTATCATAGCATCCCAGGGTATTTCTGGCTCCTGCTAGTAAGATCCAACAAAATAGAATATAAATTAATCCTTTTAAAAAAAATCAGTTTATCAAAAAGGAGGTAATGGATGATAATTGACGAGTTTCAGTTCAATATTTTGACTGCTAGAAAAAAGTTCTTCGAAAAAATATAGGGTAGAGCTAACAAAGAAACAACAAAAGTGTGATCAGTTTGGGGTGAGTTTCTACACATTTAGAGATGTTAGGCGTTTCTTATATGTTGAATGTTGCTTTAGGAACACTGTGCTGACAGAATAAACCCATAAAAAGACACTGCTCAGAGGAAAGGCACCTAACAATGGTACTGGTAAATTTATTATAAATCATTTTAACTTCATGGAACGATAAGACAACATTGTTGGCATTGCTTGTTTTGTTCAGAAACATATATCTGACTTAAAAATTAAGTCATGATATAAAATTTAATAAATAGCTATAATTTAAATTATTGGCATCAGTCGCAGATAAAATTGGGGGGGAAAATAAACCCAAATAATTTCTCAGATCTATGCTGAGATGTGATGAAAAAACGACTAGATTTTAATGAACTGTTAAATGGCATTACATGTTATGAACAGTGCTGTAGCAGCACAAAGAGCTCACACTGTCTGTCTGGGCTGCTCATCAGTTACACAAGTATTGTTCTTTTCCTTGAAGCACAAAAGGCAGGAAACTGACTTTGGGCTTGATTCTATTCAAGTCAATGGAAGTCTTTCCATTGATTCCCATGGAAGTTGGATAGGACTCACCCTTCAAAAAAAAATCACCCACTACAATGTTTACCTAAGGTAAACACTGAAATAAAAACATTTTAAGAGAGACCTATAATGAGGTTAATTACAAGTAATTACTATTATTTTTTTATATTTTTTCCTGATAAAAATATCATGTAGGATTGTAGTCATTCAAAGTACTGAACAGAATTTGTATGTCTGGGGACATGAGACAAAATTCAAAATTTACAGCACAAAGTAGGTAAATAAATTGTAAATAAATTTACAGCTTTTCTATACAGTGAATGAATTCATTCGGTTTAGGAACTGTCTACAAAGTTTTAAAAAGGGATAGCTTGGTATCGAAATCTCCCTCTAAAATGTGATGGATTAAACTTAAAATCACTGCAGATTTAGCATTTACGTTATACTGAAATATTAAGATACTTCAACATGCTTTTTATGTGGCTATGCCTTGTAATCAGTGGAATATGGTAGCCCCCAAGAATAATGTTCTTTAGAACTCTGGCAATTAAGGCATGCTTATGCTTTGAACAATATCTTTCAGATTTTGTGGTACAAAAGTACTTAATTTAGCAACTCAATTTAGTTTTCTTAACCATGGCAGTATAGTTGAAATATGGTATTAATATTTTATGTTGTTTGCAGTTGCAAAGAAAAATGTAGAAAGATCATTTAAGTTAGATAATCCATAAAAAAAACCTATATCAATTTAAAATTTTACTGCATAAAAATATGTACTTTTCAAATTATTTTAATAAATTAAATATCCCTAATGTTTTTATATATCTATATATCTATATCTAGATATAGATATAAATATATCCTGATAATCTATAAAAGAGGGTTTTGTTATAGGAAAATAAATGGAACCCCGAAAGTACCCCCTTCATAAAATTTAATTATATTTTTTCATCTCCAAGAAATGTAAGAATATGTACAACTTCTCTGTATTACTATACTATCAAAATAGTATGGGTTAAGAGTAGCAGGCTTCTGCAACCATAAGATGGTAAAGTCATGTAAAAATGGAGGACAACTTGGATCTCAGATGAACGTTATCAGTGTGGAGAATCAGTTTCTGGATGGATATGACAAGAAGGGTTACTTACAATCTTCTCATCTACAGTAGATTTCACAAGAGGTAGAGTTCGAGTGAAAAATAAAAGACAATTGGAATAAGGTGCATGCTCAGTATTTTCAATTTGTGACTTGTTAAAGATATAGGATATTATAGGAAAAGTTTGCAAAGATTTTCTCTTTTCTTCCAAACAGATTTTGATCAGGTTGTGACTTTTTTAATGTGAATCTAAAATGAAGAATTGAAAAAAAAATCATACATTAAAAAAATCCATACGTTTTAGTACATTACAGTAAATCTTAATTTTTAGACAATTATAAAAGAGAAACAGCTTTCTGATTAATCCAAAATTCTTAGCTTCAAATATGTTGATGCAATTATAAACATCTCATATCTGATATTCTGATTTTAAAAGAGGTAAAGTATACAACATCTCACCTCATTCAGAATTGCCCAGACTGCTGAGTTTTGTATTACCGAAAGCCGAAATGATGAAATAGGGTTTAGACTTGGGTCAACTGTCCCTTCTGCTATACCACTTTCAAATTTACCTTTAAATGAACAAAAGCATATCCTAAATAAACAATCTCCAGACAAACAAATACAAGATACGGTGTGTAGAAAGGTTTCTAATTAAAGTGAATATTAGGGCTGTCAAGCGATTAAAAAAATTAATCGCGATTAATCATACAATTAAACAATAGAATACCATTTATTTAAATATTTTTGGATGTTTTCTACATTTTCAAATATATTGATTTCAATCACAACACAGATTACAAAGTGTACAGTGCTCACTTTATATTTATTTTTTGATTACAAATATTTGCACTATAAAAAACAATTTTTTTTTCAATTCACCTCATACAAGTACTGTAGTGCAATCTCTATCATGAAAGTTGAACTTACAAATGTAGAATTATGTACAAAAAAACTGCCATTCAAAAATACAACAATGTAAAATTTTAGAGCCTGCAAGTCCACTCAGTCCTACTTCTTGTTCAGCCAATCCCTCAGACAAATAAGTTTCTTTACATTTGCAGGAGATAATGCTGCCCACTTCTTGTTTACAATGTCACCTGAAAGTGAGAACAGGCGTTCTCATGGCACTGTTGTAGCCAGCGTCGCAAGATATTTACATGCCAGTTGCACTAATGATTCATATGTCCCTTCATGCTTCAACCACCCTTCCAGGGGACATGCGTCCATGCTGATGACGGGTTCTGCTCAACAACACGCCAAAGCAGTGCGGACTGACTCGTTCATTTTCATCATCTGAGTCAGATGCCACCAGCAGAGGGTTGATTTTCTTGTTTGGTGGTTTAGGTTCTGTAGTTTCCACATTGGAGTGTTGCTCTTTTAAGACTTCTAAAAGCACGTTCCACATCTCGTCCCTCTCAGATTTTGGAAGGCACTTCAGATTCTTAAACCTGGGGTCGAGTGCTGTAGCTATTTTTAGAAATCTCACATTGGTACCTTCTTTGCATTTTGTCAAATCTGCAGTGAAAGTGTTCTTAAAATGAACAACATGTGCTGGGTCATCATCCGAGACTGCTATAACACAAAATATATGGCAGAATGCGAGTAAAACAGAACAGGAGACGTAGAATTCTCCCCCAAGGAGTTCACAACAGAGAGATTGCACTACAGTACTTGTATGAGGTGAATTGAAAAATACTATTTCTTTTATCATTTACAGTGCAAATATTTGTAATAAAAGATAATGTACACTTTGATTTCAATTACAACACAGAATACAATATATATGAAAATATAGAAAAACATGCAAAATATTCAATAAATTTCAATTGGTATTCTATTGTTTAACAGTGCGATTAAAACTGCGATTAATCACGATTCATTTTTAATCGTGATTAATTTTTTGAGTTAATCGCGTGAGTTAACTGTGATTAATCGACAGCCTTAGTGACTATCTATTCAATAAATGGATTTGCAACGCTACAGTCATGAATTGGCTGCAGTAATTCACCATAAATAAGTTTTTGAGGGTTTTTTATTTTTTTTGCTTATGTCTAATAGTAGGGAGATGGAACCTTACAACACTCCCCAAAAATCTTCCATAATGCTCAGAGCTCTTTGCCATCAGCTTCAGTTTTTCATTGGCAAATACTGCAGTACATATAGCCTTAGCACACAGACTAAGCAGCAGAAGCACGAATATGGAATAAAAAAGCTTAAATTCAGTGTAGCTGTGGGTGTTCAACACCTCTGAAAATTAGGCCACTTTTGATTAGATTGGATTCAGAGGTCAAATTTTAGGCAACCAACTTTTAAATTTTGACTTAAATATATATAAACTACATTAAGCATGTATGGATATTGGTATTTCTACTGGTAGAAACTTTGATTATATCAGGATGAATAAATATGATGTTGTAAAGGCTATTAATAGACCAAAGCTAAAATGAATAAAAACTTTAACTATAATACTTTAAAAAGTGATGAATAAAATCCTTTTTTTCACTACAACTAAGAATCACATCAGAACTTCATTCATTAAAGCAACCTGAAAAGGGCAAGTAACATTTATAAGGTCAGTTACGCAATGAGAATGATCAGAAACATATAAAGGCTTTTAAAAAAAAATAACATTTTACTAATTGATATAGTAATAAAACAAATTTTATTTCTATTTCTATGTTTGTAAAAGAACGAACATTGCTGTTCTATGGTGCACAGTATTACCTATTCTGAAATAACCGTCCTCCAAGCGTTTGTCTTTGGTTTCTTTGCTTAATATCAAGTCTTCATTCTAAAATAAAACAGGCACAAAACAAAATGAAAGCACTTATTTTGCATGTATCTAATAAATTTGCAAGCTAGAGCAAAATGTGGGTGCCCATGTTCTCTATTTAGAGCACTTTCCTAAAAACTTTGAACCAGCCTACTATTTCCATGAGCAAACAGATGTTATTTATAGCACAGACTTTTCTTAAAACAAAAACAAAAACAAAAAAAACAACCTGTTCCAGAACTGACTGTATTTGGCTTCAGGGTAGAAGAGAAAAGTACCACTCATAAGAACTCATATGATGAAGCACAAGGATATTGCAGATATGGCATACACGACAGAAAAGCCACTCAGGGTAAAGCCTGCTCCATGGCTGATTTGGGGAGAGAAAGATTAAGTAACCTCTTCCCCACCCAAAGGACACTCATGAAACCATACAGCACACTTTAATCTTAAAATAGGTCTAGCTAATCTGCCTGCTGTATTCAGAAAGAAATCGGATACTTGCTGATTTCTCTTTTGAGCATCCAGGCTTATCATATTCCTATAGTTCGTTTTTGTTCTCATCTGCAGTTTGAGGAGGCAGGATCAGAAACTTATCACCCACCACATTGGGGCTGGCTGCTTTTTCTACAAACTGAGAATGCTTCCAAAGCTAAAACACAGATCAGTTTGTAACACTAGAACAATAATTAACAATCAACTTCCACTTGAGTAAGTCTATCTACAGAACAATCTGTCCTCAAACAACTTTTACTCAGGGCTGCCCAGAGGATTCAGGGGGCCTGGGGCAAAGCAATTTCGGGGGCCCCTTCCATAAAAAAAAGTTGCAATACTATAGAATACTATATTCTTGTGGGGGCTCCTGGGGGGCCCAGGGCAAATTGCCCCCCCCCCCCGGGCGGCCCTGGGAAAAATAAACATTTAAAAACCTTCCGCATCTCGGCACAAACCCAGTTTTGAGAAAACTTCTTTTCAAGTCACCTTTACAGGGTATCACTGGTTCTCAGTATCAGCTAGTGCTAAAAAGCACTAAAGCTCACTAAAAGAGTTGGACAAATATTTTCCGTCAAAACTTTTTTTGGATCGAAAACTAGGGGTTTTTAAAAAGCAGAAAAAATCACGGACAATGTCTGCTTTCCTTCAAAATTTGTTGTGGTTTTTTTAATTGAAAAGCTGAAATTGGTCTGCCAAAACCTGAACATGGTTTGGGGTTTCAGAAGTGTGTGGCCAAATATTTGCTGCTTGCTGTGTTTGATTGTTTAAAGAAACAATAAAAAAAATTCTGCTTAAAAAATATCCAAAATTTTTGAACCACCTCAGCTTGTGACCAAACGCCTGAGCCCATGCAGTCAGAGATTTTTCCAGGTTTCTGATACTCTGCTGGTTTCCTTGACTCATATCTGTCTCCATAACTTTGGGTTCATTTAGGTTAGAACATAAGAACATAAGAATGGCCATACTGGGTCAGACCAAAGGTCCATCCAGCCCAGTATCCTGTCTACTGACAGTGGCCAATGCCAAGTGCCCCAGAGGGAGTGAACCTAACAGGTAATGATCAAGTGATCTCTCTCCTGCAATCCATCTCCACCCTCTGAAAAACAGAGGCTAGGGACACCATTCCTTACCCATCCTGGCTAATAGCCATTAATGCACTTAACCTCCATGAATTTATCTGTTTCCTAGAGACTGGCTCCATGGGGTCCCTCACAAACTGGAGACGGTTACTGTGGGTTTGTCTTTAGTATAGACTATGTACATACTCCACGAACTGAGCATTTGAGCTTGTTCCAGAATTTGGGATGAGCCTATGTTGTGAAAACTGAAATGCTCAAAATAGCACATGCATGTGAATGGACACAGGGTGCTAAAATTAAATTAACCCAGGGGTTCTCAAACTGGGGGTCGGGACCCCTCAGGGGGTCACGAGGTTATTACTGGGGGTTGCGAGCTGTCAGCCTCCACCTCAAACCCCGCTTTGCCTCCAGCATTTATAATAGTGTTAAATATACAAAAAAGTGTTTTTAATTTATAAGGGGGGGTCGCACTCAGAGGTTTGCTATGTGAAAGCGGTCACCAGTACAAAAGTTTGAGAACCACTGAATTAACCCCTCTGGAGCCTCAGGGAATGCAGAGGAGGGGGGTCTCCCTTGGTAGTGTTGGGAAGGAGGTAGGTGGTGTAGGATATTGCTCTTCTCATGTGATCCCTCCCCCATGGCTCTCTTGGCTCTATCACTATTAATCTAAAGTGGCTAATTTTAAATGAAGCTACCCTCCCCTGACATGAATCTCCCTATGGCACTGAAATTAAATGTAGACTATAATTTGGCATTTGAGAAGTGAAAGGGATGGTAGCCCTAAGGGAAAAGATAACAGCTTGGCTCTTTGTGTTAAATAGCTGTCTGCAAGCCTCAAACTGCTGAATGAGCTTTAGGGTAGAGAAGGCTGTGCCTCCCCAAACAGCCTGCCCCTGCCCCCTATCCAACTCCCACCCACTTTCTGCCCCCCGACCCATCCTGCTCCTTGTCCCCTCACCAACCCCCCCCCCCGAAGACCTCCCCCAATCACCACCCCGGGACCCCACCCCCGACGAACTCCCCCTGCTCCCTGTCCCCTGACTGCCCCGACCCCTATCCACCCCCCCCGCCAAGTCCTGACGGATGCCCGGAACGCCCACGATCCAACCCCCCATTCCCCGTCCCCTGACCGCCCCCCAGCAGCGCTGTCCAGGGCCGCTCCTGGGTTACCCCCACCTCTCCCCTCTCTCAGAGCCTCAGCGCGCCACGTCCAGGAGCTGCCCTGGCCCCTGGACAGAGTTGCAGCAGCGTGTCTCCGGCAGGACCGGAGCTCACAGCCCCGCCCCCTTACCACGTGGCTCTGACTCAGCGGGAGGAGCTCAGGCCCCGCCAGAGCCACGCTGCTGCAGCGCTGTCCAGGGCCGCTCCTGACACGGCGCGCTGAGGCGCCGGGGAATGGGGGAAGGCGGAGGTGGGGCCGTGGAAGCCTCAGACATTCTCGCGGGGCCCAGGGCAAATTGCCCCACTTGCCCCTCCCCTCTGGGTGGCCCTGCTTTTGCTTACTTCCAGTTAACAGGCGGGTCAGAACGTTGTGCCCGGGTACTCAGAGAAGAACTATCAGCAGTTATCAACTTTCTCATTCTAATCCAGGCTCACCATTCCTATAGTGGGAAAGCCCCAAGCAAGGGTAGGCCACAAGCAAGACTACTGAAGCAATGATACTTTAAGAGATTATTAGGTATCACAGTACTGTATGCAATACCCTCCTGCTAAGACAGCATCTGTCAAGCCCTGTGTCCAATTCCTAGCGCCTGGTGAATGCTTAATTAGGTGACTGTTGCTGCCCTACCAATGCCTTTATTCAACACAAACAATTTACCAGTCCAGGAAGTAAATAATGTCCTTGTTTGAAGAGCTTTATCTTTCCTGTAAGGTTTGAAGAGCTTTATCTTTCGTGTAAGTAAACAATGTCCTTGTTTGAAGAGCTTTATCTTTCCTGTAAGTCTGCTTCATAGGCTTCTTTAATGCAATACTCCAGCTATCTAGCAATTAATGCTTTAGATGCTTTTTTTGGCTCTTGCTGCTGGATGACTTTTCTGTACATTTACATTCTTGCCAGCTAGATCTTAACAGCTTGGTGTATATCAAATATTTGCTGGAGCTTTGCTTTTGGATGCGTAGGGTTTGTAGAAAATGATAGGAGGACTATCTCCTGGGATCTGTGAAATCCCTAATTTACTTTTGGTAAAAAAATATTTGAGATGAAGACCCATCTGATCAATGTGAAAATACAGTACACCTCTACCCAGTATAACGTGACCCGATATAACACGAATTTGGATAGAATGTGGTAAAGCAGTGCTCCGGGGGGGCGGGGCTGCGCACTCCGGCGGATCAAAGCAAGTTCGATATAACACGGTTTCACTTATAACACGGTAAGATTTTTTGGCTCCCAAGGACAGTGTTATATTGGGGTAGAGGTGTATTTGTAATTATTCAATACACAATGCCTCTAGAAAAGACCCTCCATGTACAAAGGGGATGGTAAGCTCTCTTTAATAAAGATATAGAAAAATGAAACTGAAGAAAGAAATGTGAACAGTCTAGTAATTGCATCCAGGGTCAGATGATCTAAATCCAAAGGCTCTACTCTGGGGAATTCCTGGTGATTAATCAAAAATGCTTGATAGAGTTATTCAGAATTAAAGTGGCCTTAATTCAATTTAGTTTAATTCACTTTGGAAGTGAATGTGGTTTAGCTAATTCTTCTTCAAATTCACACCTTTAGTTAATTTGGATTAATTTTTCTGGATATCCATATGTAGACAAGTCCTCAGGTCATAGAATCATAGAAGATTAGGGTTGGAAGAGACCTCAGAAGGTCATCTAGTCCAACCCCCTGCTCAAAGCAAGACCAACCCCAACTAAATCATCCCAGCCAGGGCTTTGTCAAGCCGGGCCTTAAAAACCTCTAAGGAAGGAGATTCCACCACGTCCCTAGGCAACCCATTCCAGTGCTTCACCAGCCACCTAGTGAAATAGTTTTTCCTAATATCCAACCTAGACCTCCTGCACTACAACTTGAGACCATTGCTCCTTGTTCTGTCATCTGCCATCACTGAGAACAGCCTAGCTCCAGCCTCTTTGGAACCCCGCTTCAGGTAGTTGAAGGCTGCTATCAAATCCCACCTCACTCTTTTCTTCTGCAGACTAAATAAGCCCAGTTCCCTCAGCCTCTCCTCCTAAGTCTTGTGCCCCAGCCCCCTAATAATTTTCGTTGCCCTCCGCTGGACTCTCTCCAATTTGTCCAAATCCTTTCTGTAGTAGGGGGCCCAAAACTGG
The DNA here is from genome assembly GCF_028017835.1 of Emys orbicularis. Classification (NCBI taxonomy): domain Eukaryota; kingdom Metazoa; phylum Chordata; order Testudines; family Emydidae; genus Emys; species Emys orbicularis. The sequence continues at coordinate 248,116,032 of NC_088683.1, forward strand.
ACACAATACTCCAGATGTGGCATCACCGGTGCCAAATAGAGGGGAATAATCACTTCCCTCAATCTGCTAGCAATGTTCCTACATTTAATGTAGCCTAATATTCCGTTAGCCATCTTGCAACAAGGGCATACTGTTGACTCATAGCCAGCTTCTCGTCCACTGTAATCCCCAGGTCCTTTCCAGAAGCACTGCCACTTAGCCAGTCGATCCCCAGCCTGAAGCGGTGCATGGGATTCTTCTGTCCTAAGTGCAGGACTCTGCACTTGTCCTTGTTGAACCTCATCAGATTTCTTTTGGCCCAATCCTCCATAAGAACATAAGAATGGTCATACTGGGTCAGACCAAAGGTCCATCCAGCCCAGTATCCTGTCTGCCGACAGTGGCCAATGCCAGGTGCCCCAGAGGGAGTGAACCTAACAGGTAATGATCAAGTGTTCTCTCTCCTGCCATCCATCTCCAGCCTCTGACAAACAGAGGCTAGGGACACCATTCCTTACTCATCCTGGCTAATAGCCATTAATGGACTTAACCTCCATGAATGTATCTAGTTCTCTTTTAAACCCTGTTATAGTCCTAGCCTTCACAATCTCCTCAGGCAAGGAGTTCCACAGGTTGACTGTGCGCTGTGTGAAGAACTTCCTTTTATTTGTTTTAAACCTGCTGCCCATTAATTTCATTTTGTGGCCCCTAGTCCTTATATTATGGGAACAAGTAAATAGCTTTTCCTTATTCACTTTCTCCACACCACTCATGATTTTATATACCTCCAATCTGTCTAGGTCACTCTGGACCCTACCTCTCCCCCCAGCTTAGTGTCATCCATGAACTTGCTGAGGATGCAATCCATCCATCATCCAGATCATTAATGAAGATGTTAAACAAAACTGGCCCCAGGACAGATCCCTGGGGCACTCTGCTTGATACCGGCTGCCAACTGGACATCGAGCTGTTGATCGCTACCCGTTGAGCCCAACCATCTAGCCAGCTTTCTATCCACCTTATAGTCCATTCATCCAATCCATACTTTTTTAACTTGCTGGCAAGAATACTGTGGGAGACTGTATCAAAAGCTTTGCTAAAGTCAAGATATATCACGTCCACCGCTTTCAAACTTTTCAAAGTTTTCTCTGCAATCACTAGGGCTAGAAAATTACTTTATTTTTTGTTTTCCTTTAAAAATGCTAATACCCTCATGTAATCACTTGACTCAAGAAACTAAGGATTTAAGAAAAACAACAAATATGGCAAGACACACGATAAAAATCACAAGAGTTGGCGACATATTTTAACCCCTTTTATAGGCTTCTAGTTGTCTTTCTATACATCTTGGGCTTTATTTAGACATGTAAAAATAGTATGATGAAATGTAAACTGTATTAAAATTAATAATTTTAATAATTGTTTAGAATTGTATACATGATAAATATATGGATTTTTTTAAAGAAAAATATTGTTGATGAATCAACAAGAATCAAACATCAGGAGAAAGGGATATCAAGATACAATCTGACTTACAACACTGTTTACCTGCTCCTGTCTGAAATGTTTCCCATCTTTTCCAGCTGACCTCCAAGGTAAAACTAGTGAACTTAAATCAAATTAACTCTACCCAATAGAATGTAAATATGATGAGCCAAATTCAGGCCTAATTCAGGTACAACTCCATTTCATACCTGTTTATGCCAGTTCTGAATTTGGCTAAAGATATTTCCATTGTGAAATTGGAGAGCTGCATAAATAATTTTTGCATTTTGAGCAGTTATTTCTTTTTTATAATTTCACTCTTGTAATGTATGTATGAACATCAATAAGTTTGGCCTCTCACAACACAAGAAAGTGGGGAGAGGAGAGTGGGTCTTGTTTTGATTAAAATTGTGAAGTAATATCTCATGAGTGTTGAAGGTAGGATTTGTATAGGAATAAAGTAGGGGAGAGAGGAATACTAGCAAGATCACTGCTCTGATATCACTTTGAATCATCATATGACTCATCATATGACACAATGGTCAGGGTTCTTCCAGCTGAAAATATCTGCATCAGATGTGTATCATTTGCAATGAGATCAGACACAAATACTTTAGATTACTCTTTTCATACCTACTGAAATAACCCTCTTTTTGAAGTAATGTCTTTTGGAATAGAAATTTTTGTGGTGAAAAAGACTAAAGATTCTCCTTTAGGTACAGTGGTTAGAGTCTGACTTCAGACTGGAATTGACTTTATTCACTGCATTGCCATCTTGAGGTAAAATCCAGGTTGCTTGTGTAGAAGGAATAGAAAGTTTCAGACTCTGTTCTGGTAACTTGACAATTAAGATGCCAAAATATTTGCTTAGCTGGATTTGTGCAGGATTTTTAAGGCTGGACATCAGTGGATGAAAAATGAGGAAGCGGAGTGAAGCCAATTCCTCCAAAATCCAATTCTTAAAAAAAAAAAAAAAAAAAAGCAGCAGCTAAACAAATGTAGATGAGTAAACACTGTTCTCCTCCAGATTACCCATCTTCCTTTTACCAAGCTTTATTCTGAATGAAAGTCTCTGCTCTTTGTAAATAAGGTCTGTTTAAAGTAAAGAGGAATAAATGTGATGAGATAAGTGGTTTTCAATTCCAATAAAAGAGACACCCATATTTTCTCAATCCAATGATTTAATTAGAAATTAGGAGTTTTGCCTTTACTCTAATATAGAAAGGAGAGATATTAATGTATTCATACCTTAAAAGGCAGAACCTCCACTGTAGTATTTAGTAGAATATCTCCTGGATGCTCTGGATTGCCACTATGAAACAAGTATCTATAAATGCAAAAATTAAAAATAAATGGTCTGCACACTCAGTCACTGTTAGTTTAATAAGTAACATTAAACGACATTATGGAAATTACCCTGGTAGATGATCCCAGTTCAACTATGAAAATCAACTGAAAATTAGTTTCATATACGAATGTACTGAAAAGCTCTGCTTTAATGGAAGATATTGAGTTTTTAAAAAGTGACCAGGCAAAGTTTTTTCATAGGATTTACGTATTACTAGAACTTGCACCTAGGAAAATAGCCATATAGAGCTAGTCTTGACACCACAGGGTTATCCTGTGAGACAAAGGGGACTGGGAGGCAACAAGTTCAGGAAAATTGCATTTATTCTTAGCTCTGCTGCTGACCAGCTGTGTAACCATGGGCAATTCACATGGGCCCATTACATCCCATCTTGCCCATCTGCAAAACTAATACTAAATAACTTCTTTCACAACATACTTTGAGCTCTAGGGATGAAAAATGCTATATAGTAAATGCTAAATGTTATTGTCATCTATATGGAAATTTGCTGGTCATGGCAAAAGCTACTGAATAAGCGCTGACCAAGATCACGAATGCAATAACAAAACTACATAGTTTATTAGCATAGTTTTATTTACATGTCTGTATTCCTAACTATATGTATTAATAAATATTAGTGTTTTAACATTTATATAGTGTTATGGCTCATCAAAGCTACAACCCCTTGATCACATATTATAAACAAACCCCCAAAATTAATGTAGTGCAGTAGCCAGAAGCCACTTTCCCCCACCCTGGTTGTGGAACAGTTTCCCATTTATTATGGGGTTACGGATTTATTTATTACAAGAGAGAAAAACAAGGTACGTTAGGCAACAGCAGTACCTGTATGTATTTTACACAGTAATTTTAGAGACCATATTGCGATGTGCATCACAACTTTGAAAAAAGAAAATAGAAAATTTCCCTGTAAACATGCATATCGGATGGAATATATTACATTAAAAAATGTTTATAGCACTTAAACCCCCATGCTTCAGGGCACAAGTAAACCACTAACCACTTGAGAAAAGGAATTCACTTCTCCCATGGGCAGGTTATTCCATAATTGCTTGTCATTAAGTTTCCTGGACCTTCCTCTGAAGGAGTTGGTACTGGACACTGTTAGAGACTGGACACTAACCCAGAAGGACCATTGGCTTAATTCAATATGGCAGTTTCTAGTCCTAAACCTAGTGGCAGACAGCTTTCTGGCCGAGAGGACTTAAAAGAGGAGCCCATGGACGATGGAACTCCCTACCACCAGAGACTTGGATGAGCCTGAGACTTGCTACTTTTAAGAGTCAAGACAGGACTGTCTCTTTGAGCAAGGCTTCCCCTAATAACAGTGGGAACAGAATGTTCCAGAATACGACAATGAAATGGAGGAAAAAGACAACAATTCCATTTTCAGAAAGTAGAGTAACAAGGTTGGGATGAACTGTGTGACAGAAATTACATTTTTAATTATGCCTATGACATCCGGTAATGGACACATTTCAAACAGACATTTGAAAACACACATTTGCAAGATCTCACTTTGCTAACAAAGAACACTCAATGTAAGTGGCTGCTAAATGTAGCATTAGTTATATTAGGAGAAAATTGGATGTTTCTCATCATTAATAAATATATTTATCTTCACGGTCAACATTTTCCCTCAGTGTAGGCTGTTTGAACTGTGGTTGCATTTATTAATTATACTTTATTTTTTTTAAATGATGTATTAATGTGATGATAAAAATAAATGTGTATGACATATATTAAGAGTAACTAATTGGAATTTTAATGCAAAGTTATGGGAGAATTCCAACGTAGGGATTCACAGACCAGGACACACCAACTCAAAGCAGCACCAGACCCTGCCAGAACAACAGATGCAAAACCTGCAGACATATCTTCACTGCTACAATGATAAACAACCCCCACAACACACCTTTCCAGATCTGTGGATCTTACACATGCCTGTCACAACATGTAGTACATCTCATCCAGTGCACTAAATGCCTCAATAACAACTATTTAAAACCAGACAATCACTACGCTCTCAAATGAACTCACATAGGAAAATATAAAAGACAAATACACCCTATTACCTGTGGGTGAACACTTTTCACAAAGCAATCACTCTATATCAATCTGCATCCTCAAAGAAAACCTGCACAACACATTCAAAAGATGAGCATGGGAGCTTAAATTCATAACACTGTTAGACAATAAAAATCACAGACTGAACAGAGACACTGGATTTATAGCTTATTACAACAATCTGTAACCCAACTAAACCCCTCTTTTTGTCCTGTGACTGGCCACTTCACCTTGAATGATCCCTTACAATATGTGCTAACTACTTATGCTAAACAATCTGCTCCATCTTGCATTTAGCTGTGACACTGGGAGTTCCTTTCCTGTAAGGATGAGGCCTTTTCCTGTAGCCATATTGTAGGGCCCAAGGCCTTTGTCTGCAGCCATATTAGGAGAGCAGCAGCCACTAGCTAAGAAGCAGAAAGTCACATCCTCACATTCCATCTAAATTACAATAAAACAATGTAATATCGGGCTGTTCAGAAGGCGATCCTGTCCTAATAGCAGCCACCATAACCAGATAAAGAAACAAAACTTAAGATGGTTAAAGAAAACTTAATTTGATAGCATCCTGTCTGGCAAGAAATCACTATCAATAGTAGTGGTTGTGAAATCCCCACTTCTTTATTGTTTTATCTTTATGGTTCCCACTTCTCGATTGTTTATCTGTATGATCTCTGTCTGGTTCTTTGATTGTTTCTGTCTGTTACATAATTAATTGGCTAGGTATAAATCAATTAAGGTGGTGGGGTATGATTGGTTAAATAATTGTTTTACAATATGTACAATATGTTAGGTTAAAATTGTTTTAGTAATATTTTAATAAAATGATTGGTTAAGGTACAACTAACCAAGACTCAAGTTTCACTATATAAACTTGTCAACTGTCCTAAATGGGCCATCTTGATTATCACTACAAAAGTTCTTTTTCTCCTGCTGATAATAGCTCATCTTAATTAATTAGCCTCTTAGAGTTGGTATGGCAACTTCCACCTTTTCATGTTCTCTGTATATATTGTGACAGGGTCAGGCCAGATGGCTACAAGAGAGTGGTCGAAGGTAGATACATTAGTTCCAGGTTAAGCAGGTCCCTTTTCCCTGGGTAAGATAACAGGGCCTATTCCAGAACACTCAGGAACTTTTTAGAACTAATTAAGGCAGGCAGGCTAATTAGGACACCTGTAGCCAATTGGGAAGCTGTTAGAATTAATTAAGGCTAATCAGGACACCTGGTTTAAAAAGGCTCTCACTCCAGTTAGTGAGGTGTGCATAAGGAGCTGGGAGTGAGAGGATGTGCTGCTGGAGGACTGAGGAGTACAAGCATTAACAGACATCAGGAGGAAGGTCCTGTGGTGAGGACAAAGAAGGTGTTGGGAGGAGGCCATGGGGAAGTAGCCCAGGGAATTGTAGCGGTTGCACAGCTGTTCCAGAAGGCACTCTAGACAGCTGCAGTCCACAGGGCCCTGGGCTGGAACCCGGGGTAGAGGGTGGGCCTAGGTTCCCCCCAAACCTTCCAACTCCTGATCCAACACAGGAGGTTCCATCAGAGGGGAAGGTCTCTGGGCTGTTCCCTGACCCACATGGTGGATCAGCAGAAACTGTGGGGATTGTTCTTATTCTTTTTTTCCCCATATTGGCCAATGATGAGGTTATCTGAGTGAACAGCAGATTTGAGCCACGAAAGTGGCCAAACTGAGGGCTACTGTGAATCTCTGAGGCAAGCAAAATCTGCCAATAAGTGCAGGACCCACCAAGGTAGAGGAGGAACTTTATCACTATATATATCTTGTTACTATATGTTCCATTGTATGCATCTGATGAAGTGGGCTGTAGCCCATGAAAGCTTATGCTCAAATAAATTTGTTAGTCTCTAAGGTGCCACAAGTACTCCTGGTTTTTTTGCGGATACAGACTAACATGGCTGCTACCCTGAAACCTGTCACTATATAAACTGAGGTCCAAAAGGAAATTCTTTGGAACCAACTCCAGGACACAGCCCCAAGATTAGAGCTGCCAGACCTCAACAGCGTGCCAATCACACCGTGCAGAATCTGGAGTTCCCCAGATTACTTGATCCTGACTGGCCAGCAGGAACAGTACGTCTGCCTTATTGGGAGCAGTGAGCCTTGGATGCTTAGTGTGTGCATTCTGTTTTGGTGATTGTTAATAAATAGAGGTTAAGTAGGATATTACTGTGTAAGGCTCCTTCACTGGTAAAAGACCCCATAAATCCCCAAAAGATTAAGCCCTGAGTCCACAGGGAATGGGTGTTTACCTGGAGCCCACGGAGGAGTAGAGCCCGGAGCCCATTGAGGGATAAAGTTAGATGCCTTTTGCCTGGAGATCTAGGAACTGGGAAAGGGTGGGGGTGCCTAAATCAACAGGGTTATGCCTTGAGCTTTAGGAACTAGGTAGAGGTGGAAGCCTTGAGACCTAGGAACTAGGTAAAGGCAGGTGCCCTAGAGTGTGTGTAATAGAGAATTTTGTGCGGGTAACATTTACAGACCTGAAGAATAGCTCCATGTGACTTGAAGGTTTGTCTTTCTCACTAACAAAAGTTGGTCCAATAAAAGATATTACCTCACCTACTTTGTCTCTCTAATATCCTGGGACCGACATGGCTACAACTATACTGCATACATTCCTTTTAACATTGAGTTTTCAACATGCATTGCGTGAATGAGAAACACCAGCATTTTTTACCACTAGGTGGTATATCTATACTTGGGAATTTATTAAGGCCATTCATTTATATTAATAGAACACAGACTAGTTTCCTAAGATTAATGTCTATGTAACTGCGTATAGAAGTGACATCTAAATACACCTAGTTTAACAGGCATTTGTTATTCTTAATGCATCTAAATAAATATGTAAAATCTATTAGCACTGAAGCGCTCATTTCAACTGAATTGTAAAGTAAGCACCATCCAACACACTACATATGCATCACCACTCAGTTAAAACTAGTTCAAGAATTATCACTTAACTAAAATTATGAAAAAAATCACTCAATTTACAATTTATTAAAATGTAATCAGACATAAAATTTCCAATTTGTCAGTGTTAAATATGTCTAGAGCTGGATAAGTAGTTGCCATTAATCCACATAATCTTTATCTGCAAGAAATTTTTTTTTTTCCTGTGATTAATGATCCTTACAGAAAGCATCATTAAAAGAAAGCAGAAGAGGAAAACAGGGCGCTCTAGTCCTGATTTGGGAAAACATCTCTATTCAGACAGCAGCACATGCTTAACTTTAAGCATCTGCTTTCTTGAATAGGGAAATTCTCTGATAGAGTGATAGGGTGACAAAAAATCCTAAAACAGGATCAGGGCCCTGAAAGAGACAGTGCCAAATTCTGTTGTCAGATACATGCATGCAAGCTCCATTGACTTCAGTGGCATACACTGAATTCAACAGGAATTGCATAGGAGTAGCAGAACAGAATCTGCTCCAGGGACATTGGCTCTGTAAACTCTTCAAGAAAAATATTTGTGCTCTTTAACAATTGTTGTTAAATGTTCAATACATGAATTTACACAATGCTAACATACAAACAGAATTTATCATACACAGGTCCCTAATCTGCAGATTTTATCAGATAAAACTCTTATTGAAATTAATGGAGAGTTTTGCCTGGATTAAGGACTGCAAAACCAGATTTGTAATCCTTTTTCTAAACATTTATGAAATCTCAAAAACATACAAGGAGTACATTTTCCAGCATTTACTACAGGTCTCAGTGATAAGTAAGACAAAATTACAGCAAAGCAGCCCAGAAAGATATTTGTTTAAAATGTGCATTTAGATCTATTCTGATGGCTTTATGCATTCTAACACCCTAATCATCAGTGGGAGTTTTACCACTATATTAATGAGATTACCACTCTCACTCGCCAATATTTTTTCATAAGGGACTTTTTAAAAACGCAAATGCATAAAATGCTCTTGCATAGAGACAGGAACAGTGCTTTTCTTCATCACTTTTTAGTTCACAACTCTTATTACTGACAGCAGGACAGAGCTGAGAACAATCACCAAAGAAATTCCTCTATAGTCATCAAGCTCTCTGAGGGGTAATGGGGAACAAATTGCAATAGTAGCAGTGTTTTTCCTGCTGTGCTATTAACATTTAGACACTGGGGGTGATTTTGTTCATTTACAGCAGTTATCAGCTCCACTGTAGCAACACTGCAACATACAAAAGTTAGCATAATGTCAGTCTGATATGATTTACAGAAATGATTGACCTAAATGAGTTTCCAGGCTTCCTTCCATCCAAAGTTGTCCTTTTCATTTATCTCTCTTCATCTATGTAAATAACACATACACATGTGTATTTTCTCTTTGACAGATCAGGTCTATTACCATAATCAAAGAATGCATACAAAATACAAATAAAGTTATGTATGATAGTTAAGGCTACGTTTTAGTAAGTTAAGGCTACCCCTCTTCCCCCCAGGTAAGCACTGCACCCAATCCCCAGCCCTGAGCCCCCCCATACCCAAACTCCTGCTGCTGCGGGGGCCCCAAGACTGCCCCAGCAGCAGCTGGTGCGACTGGCCCAAGGGCTGCCCAAGCTGCTCAGGCGGCTCCCCAGCCAGCCGCACAGGCCGCTGCAGAAGTCACAGAGGTCACGGAATCTGTGACTTCCGTGACCTCTGTGACAAACATGGAGCCTTAATGATAGTATATTCTTGTACTTCAGATTTATAAGAATTTTATTTCTCATAAAGATAAAATTATTTGACAGCAGATCAAAACTCTATTGCTATTGCACTGGGTACCATTTAGCTAGCTGTCTGCAGTAAGCGTGCCTTCCTCTCGGTGGATAACAAGCACAAGGCCCAAGAGGAGTTGAGCTACAGAACATTTTTCTAGCTGCGAGACCTGACTGATGTGTAGAGAGATGTGCTTTTGGTTCATGAATTACTAAGACATCTGGCCTGGGATTTACTGGTGTCAACCCATGGGAACACTGGAAATATGTATTTTTTCTGCTTGAGTCGCATTTTTCTTGTTACTAAAATCACTAACAATAGTGTCTCATCTATCTGCTATTTAAACACAATAGCCTCAGAATCATTCATTAACATTAAAATTCTGGAAAGCACACACACACACACACACACACACACACGTATATTATTCCAAACAGAAGTGAAAATTGCTAAATTATTCTCTTAAAAAATAAAAGCTGTAAAAGAATATTTTAGTTACAAATTTAAACATGCAGCAGTTTGGAAATTATAAAATAAGTCTGTCAATGAAAAGTAATATTAATTTCTATGTTGTAAATGTAACATCAAGCTACCTCATAAAAATGAAACTGTAAGAAGCTGCTCTATCCCTGACACCTTCTTTGTATGGAGTTTGTGCAAGGGTTAATAACTACCTAATTCTTGTGTCATTTAAAAAACCTCAACCATTTACAATGTCCACCTTGCATAATATAAATTACTTTCTTCTTACTTTGTTTCAATGTACATAGAAGTACAAGATGATTCACATTGCTAGTGTAGAAAAAGTTGTATAAGATATGAAAAATAGTATGTGACCGTGTCATTGCACATGCAATCTTGGTTTTTGTCACTGTATGTCTTGAATGTAATACAGAATCTGGAATTTGATTCCATTGAAAGTAAACTAGATGTAGTATCTAAAAACATACGAGTTGGAGAGAAAAATATAATCTGTTGAAATAAGTACACTTCTACCCCAATGTAACGCTGTCCTCGGGAGCCAAAAAGTCTTACCACGTTATAGGTGAAACCGCATTATATCGAACTTGCTTTGATCCGCCAGAGCGCGTAGCCGTGCCCCCCTGGAGCGCTGCTTTACCGCGTTATATCTGAATTCGTGTTATATCGGGGTAGAGCTGTATTAATGAAATCCAACACAATCTGATTGCTGTGAAAACCTAAGAAAAAGCACTGTGACTCTCATTGGTGTGGTAATTAAAGATAGTAACAACTTCCCTAGGCAGAAATGCATTATTTATTACTGATATTCTAAAAAAAAGCTTCAATCAGGATTATAGCCCATTGTGATGAAACCTTAGAAAATTTTTCTTGAAGCCTAATGTCCTGGGTTTTCTTGAAAATCATAAAAAGGAAGATTTGTACAAATCTTCCATGTCAACACTTTTAACTTCTATTTGTGATTTTAATCTTCCCCTTTCCATACTTAAACTGTTTAATCTCTAACAGCAGTTCTTCATCTCTTCTATTTGCAAAATCATGTGCTGATTGTACCCTGTTTGATCAGCTGTTGATTGCACAAGGCTCATAAATCAGGTCAGGAAATAGAAGTAATCTTTTCTAGCAAAATAAAAACAATGTGTATTTTCTAACATGTTTCAAAAATCTATGCTGGTACAGAGAATTAATTATTGTTTCTCTGAGCTAAAGTTCTGTCTTTAGGCTTCTGCCTTATGTCCTTTCAAATTTTATGTACTTATAAAATGTGCTTATTTTACACTTTTGATGAAGACAAGGCTTTCCTTTCTTCACAGCTGGCTTGTAAAGATACTAAAGAGCTTGATACTGAAGAGGAGCATGAACATCACTTGTTTTATATTCTATATTGAGAAAGGAAATATTTCCCTTAAATTAAAATTCTCTATCAACGGGTGATACTTACTGAACATGTGTCATTTAATTTAATTAAACTACAACTTGATTTTTTTAGAGCCTGTTGTTGTATAACTTACAGTTGCACTTTAACTTAGTTGGAAAAAGTATTACTTTTTTTTTCTGTCTTGTTTTTATGTGCCTAGTGAACTGTTTGGTCTATTTATAAAATCCTGGGGGTGAAAATCTGGCCCCACTGAAGTCAATGAGAGTTTTGCCACTGACTTCAATGGCGCCAGGATTTCCCCCTTAGTGGTTTTTCAGGACTCCAAGTAGCTGCTTTGTTATCATGGTTGTAGTAGTTATTTAGGTTATAGTATGTGTTTTGTCTCTCTATATACAGATTTTTAAACAACTCAGGTTTTAATAATCTTCTCTTACTGATTGATGTTTAAATGATTTTTAAAAATAAAAAAAGGAACATTCTATAGAATATCAGATTACACGTATGTTAAAATGTGGTATTCTTCTTAGAAATCACCATAGCAGGCTTACTGTTATTTTACATTCTTCTAAAACACCATTTTTTCTCCTTTTAGTGATTGTGCACATATACATATTGCTGTGGGTGACTCACCAGCAGTTTTCTTATGAGTGCTAGGACTTTGGATTATCTGAAGAGAGATTGATTTGCCAAAGCAGGAATCATCCCAGAAAGCTTGAGTAATAGTGTTGTATCTAGAGAAGCTATGTACAGACAAGCATATTGCTGCTTTGCAAATGTCCACTTCAGGAATGTTGCTCAAAAAAGGCTGATAAAGTGGAATGAGCGCTAGCGGAGTGGGCCATTATTATGGTGGAGGATGGACTTTAGCAAGATCGTAGCAAGCTTGATACAGTCATAGAATCATAGAATAGCAGGGTTGGAAGGGACCTCAGGAGGTCATCTAGTCCAACCCCCTGCTCAAAGCAGGACCAATCCCTAACTAAATCATCCCAGCCAGGGCTTTGTCAAGCCTGACCTTAAAAACCTCTAAAGAAGGAGATTCCACCATCTCCCTAGGTAACCCATTGCAGTGCTTCACCACCCTCCTAGTGAAAAAGTTTTTCCTAATATCCAACCTAAACCTCCCCCACTGCAACTTGAGACCATTACTCCTTGTTCTGTCATCAGGTACCACTGAGAACAGTCTAGATCCATCCTCTTTGGAACCCCCTTTCAGGTAGTTGAAAGCAGCTATCAAATCCCCCAGCTATCAAATCCCTATCAAAAATCCAGTGTAAAATACAATGAGCTGGAACAGGTTCCCTTTTGATCCTTTCAGCATAGACTTCAAAGAGTCCGGCAGAGGATTTGAAAGACTTTTTGTGGTCGAGGTAAAATGCCAGAGCCCTCCAAACATCCAAGGTGTGAAGCTTTTCTTTGGCCTTGTAGCAATGACATTTTGAAAAGAACAGCGGGAGATGAATACTCTCATTAAGGTGCAATGCTGATACTACCTTAGGCAAAAACTTGCGGTGTGGCCTAAGATTCTTATCTCCCAGCTATATTGGAGGTGGGTAGGAGTTCACAGACACTTGGGACGGAGTACAGCTCTGCCGAACCCGGCGTCCTCCCTGGTTTGGGAGACAATCACATAATGTGAGGTAAACGTGTGAACCGAAGACGATGTGGCAGCCCTACAAATATCCTGGATGGGGACATGTGCCAAAAATGCAGCCAATGAGGCTTGTGCCCTAGTTGAGTGTGCCACCCTCACAACTGGCGACAGGGAGACTCCCGCCAGGTCGTAACAGGTATGAATACACGAGGTGATCCAGTTGGAGAGCTGCTGAGTGGAGATCAGCCAACCTCTCATGCATTCGGCCGAGGCGATGAACAGCTGCGAGGACTTCCTGAACGGCTTTGTACATTCCAGGTAAAAAGCCAGGGCCCGTCTCACATCCAGCATGTGGAGGTGGCGCTCCTCACCGGATGTGTGGGATTTGGGACAGAGCACCGGCAGGAAAATGTCCTGACCCATATGGCAGGCAGAGACCACCTTGTGGAGGAATGAAGGATGTGGTCGGAGCTAGACCTTATCCTTATGGAACACTGTGTATGGGGGGTCAGAGGTCAGGACCTTGACATTTATATGCAGGGCAAGGCCCTGCGCAGACCACAGACCTTGGGTCTGAACGTTTCCCACATGGGCTCCCTACCCCAGGTCCGACGCGTCGGACACCAGCTCCATGGACGAGGGTCGGCCCCTGAACAGGACCCCGTGGAGCATGTTCCCCTGGGAGGACCACCATTGCAGAGAGGCGATCACCGGTTTGGGCACACTGAGGACTTTGTCCATCCTGTCTCTGAACTGGGAGAACACGGAGGCCAACCAGAGCTGGAGGCCAACCAGAGCTGGAGGGGCCGCATCATGAGTCTGGCGTGGCAAACCACATACGTACACGCTGACATATGACCCAGGAGCTGGAGGCACGCTCTGGCTGTGGTCCCGGGGAACCTTGTGACTGTGCTGATGAACTCCCTTAGGGTTTCGAACCTGTCCACTGGGAGGGAGGCCCTGGCTGACGTCGCGTCCAGAATTACCCCAATGAACTCTCTGCGCTGCACTAGGACTAACGTGGACTTGGTGTCGTTTACCAACAGGCCCAGAGTGGCACATGTGGACAGGAGGAGTGGCAAGTGATCCCGCACCTGCGACCTGGAGCTGCCCTTCACCAGCCAGTCGTCGAGACAGGGGAAGATCTGGACCACTCCCCCCCCCCGATGTCTGAGGTAGGCCGCTACCACAGACATACACTTTGTGAATACCCTGGGAGCAGTGGACAGGCCAAACGGGAGGACAACAAATTGGTAGTGCTCCTGCCCGACCGTGAAACAGAGGAAACGCCTGTGGCCCTCAAATATATGAACGTGGAACTAGGTGTCCTGCAGATCGAGGGCAGCGTACCAGTTCCCGGGATCCAGAGAGGGGATGATGGAAGCCAGAGAGACCATGCGAAACTTGCGCTTTACCATGTATTGGTTCAGGCCTTGCAGGTCCAGGATGGGCCTGAGCCCGCTTTTGGGATAGGGAAGTAGCGGGAGTAGAACCCCTTGTGTCTGAACTCTGCTGGTACCACTGCCACCGCTCCTGGGCCAAGGAGCTGCCTCACCTCCTGTTCGAGCAGGGTCTCGTGAGAGGGGTCCCTGAAGAGGGACAGGGATGGAGGGTGAGTGGGTGGAGTAGAGATAAATTGGAGGGCGTAGCCCTGGAAGATGGTGTTGAGGACCCATCGGTCCGAGGTCAGCTGCGACCACTCCAGGAGAAAAGCACACAACTGGTTGGAGAAGGGAAGCTTTATTGGATCCCTGGTATGAGCTGATAAGTCGCCCCCGGGCATCCCGCCAAAACTGACGCTTTCCTGCTTGTTTACCCTTGGAGGGCCCAGGTTGGAGTGCAGACCGGGATTGCTGCTGCGGACATTTTTTATAGTCCCTTGACTTTTTATAAGGGGGCTCATATTTAGAGTGGGTGGCCTGGGTGGGAGCCTGCTGCGGTTTAAACTTGATCCTGGCCGGGGCCGGGACATAGAGGCCAAGGGTCTTTAGAGTTGTGCAGGAATCTTTCAGGTCGTGCAATTTCACGTCCATCTGTTCTGCAAACAGGGCCTTGCCATCGAAGGAAGGTCCTGTAAGGAGTTCTGCACCTCACTGGACAACCCAGACAGCAGGAGTCATAATGCCTTTCTCATGGACACCCCAGAGGCCACAGACCTTGCAGCCATATCTGTGGCATCCGAGGCTGCCTGGCGGCAGCCGTACCCTCCTCCACCAGAGCCTTGAACTCTTTTTTTTTGGTCATCCTCTTGGAGGGAGTCCTTGAATTTGGGCAGAGAGCCCCACAAATTGAACTCGTATCTCCCCAGCAGGGCTTGGTGGCTCGCCACCATCAGTTGGAAACTCGAGGACAAATAAACCTCTCTACTGAATAGATCTAGTCTCCTCGAGTCCTTATTCTTAAGAGTAGGGGCTGGTTGGCCTTGCTTCTCCCTGTGGTTGACCGACTCAACCACTAGGGAGTTGGGGGCAGGGTGGGTGTACAGGTATTCATGCCCCTTGGCAGGCATGAAGTACTTCCGTTCTGCCCTCTTAGAGATGCGGGGCAAGGAAGCCGGGGTTTGCCACAAGGCGTTTGAAATCTTTGCCACCCCTTCATGGAGTGGGAGAGCCACCCTGCCCGGTGCCGAAGCCAAGAGAACATTGAAGAGGGAGTCCAAGGGTTCCTCCACCTCCTCGGCTTGAAGGTTGATGCTTGATGCCACCCTTTTCAACAGTTCCTGGTGGGCTTTAGAGTCCTCCTGCGGGACAAGCGGAGGAGGGGCTGTGATTGTCTCATTCGGGGAGGATGAGGATAGGGGTGCGGTACTCTGCATCCCCACCAGTGCCGCAGGTCCCACCACTTGGTCCCACTCCGCGTGCAGAACCGGGGATGAACGCTCCACCGACTCCTTCTTGGGAGGTTGAGAAAGGGAGGCCAACGGTCTCTCTGAGGCTCCAGCCACCAAGAGAGCCACAACTGGGGGCTGCATCGGGGGCCACGGGGCCCATTGGTACCATGGTGCTAGCCAAGGAGCCCGGTGCCACTGCACCTGCTATGGCACCGGCGGAGCAGGCTGTTCAGCCTGACTAGCCTGGCCCATTGACTGACGACTGCGAAGGGAGGCCGGGCTGGCATACAATCTGCTGCTATCCCGGGACCGGGACGAGCGGTGGCGGCGGGAATGGTGCCGACCATGAGACCGTGATCCCGGGACGGAGGAGCGGGAGTACCGCTGGTAGCAGCTGCTCCACAACCGGCTCCAACAGGCGGATCCGCGACGGCAAGGTGCCGGTGATCGATGCCTGGGACCGCGGGAGCGGTGTCGCGGCGGGGACCTCGAGCGAGATGAAGAATGGGAACGGCATCGATGTCCATACCGCGAAGGGCTACGGTAGCCTCTCGGAGACAAGGACCTCCAGTGCCGTCTGTCCCGGTCTTGACAGGGCACGCTCTCCTTGCGAAGTCTATGGTCCCTCGAGGCGGAGCGGTGCCTGGAACCCCTGCCAGTCAGTACCCAGTCAGACAACCTGGTGGGGGTCAACAGGGAGCGGCGTGCATGGCACATGGGGCAGTCGCTGAGCAGGGAATGGCGTCGGGAACCTTCCTTAGACCGTGAACGGTATTGTCCAGGCGGCGACTGCGGGGATCTGAGCAGCGGCTTGCCTCTGGACCGGGGAGCCAACAGCTGCAGTGTCCCTGGTACCGGCAGAGACAAAGTCTCGGGCCGCTTGCAGGGTCTCCGGCGTGGAGGGCACCCAAACATCTGGGGAGGTAGTCTCAGAATGGGCTGGGCTACTCCGCTCAACTTGAGCAGGGAGCGGTGCCAGCTGGTGGAAGGCACCGAAGGGTCGCCGCGCACCGATGCTGCGGTGCTTGGTGCCGACTCGGAGCAGCGCAACAGTGTCGGGGTCAGGGCCGACTCCATCAAAATGGCTCAGAGCTGAATGTCCCGTTCCTTCTTGGTCCGAGGTTTGAAGGATCTGCAAATCTTGCAGCAATCGCTGAGATGGGTTTCCCCCAGACAGTGTAAACAGTCTGCATGCAGATCACTCACAGGCATCGGCCGCTTGCAAGTGTCGCACGACTTAAAGCCCGGGGCATGCCCCGACCCAGGTGCACTAAACTAACTCTAAACCAGGGGTCGGCAACCTCTGGCACGCGGCTCATCAGGGTAAGCACCCTGGCGGGCCGGGCCAATTTGTTTACCTGCCACGTCCGCAGGTTTGGCCGATCGCGGCTCCCACTGGCCGTGGTTCGCCGCTCCAGGCCAATGGGGGCTGCGGGAAGCGGCGCGGGCCGATGGATGTGCTGACCGCGGCCAGTGGGAGCCGCGATCGGCTGAACCTGTGGATGCGGCAGGTAAACAAACTGGCCCGGCCCGCCAGGGTGCTTATCCTGGCGAGCCGCATGCCAGAGGTTGCCGACCCCTGCTCTAAACTAAACTACTTCTAACTTCAGGTACTACTAACTATGAATTTACAGAGTCCAAGAGGGAAGCTGCAGCAAAGCTGGAGCAGAGCAGTTCCGACGCACCTTCACTGGCAACAAGAAGGAACTGATGGTGGGGGGAGCGCGCAGCGCCCCTTATACTGCGCCATAGTGGCACCACTCCAGGGGTTGCTAGGGGCACTCCCCTAGAGGTACTGCTAGGGGAAAAGCTTCCGGCACCAGTGCACGTGGTGAGCACGCACACCTATTGTGGAATGCACATGCGCAATCACTTGAAGAAGAAAAGGGGTATCTATATTCTCTTACAAAGTGTTAGAGCCTAAAGAAAGGAAATGTATCTTTGACACAACAATTACAGTGATAGAATTGTCAAGCGTTTAAAGCTACTTTTAAATGTGACTGTCATTTTTAGTTCAAAAAAGTGCATTTGGACAACAAGTAGCATATATCAAAATAGCCAAAGTGGACTTCAATAGCCTAGTAACAACTTAAAGTGACTGCATCTTTTTGTAATCTTAAAAGTGTGATCTATTTTGAGGGTCTTAACATCCAGAATTAATGATGGATTTATTTCTGCAAACAATCCACAAAATGTTGATGTCCGATTTCCTATCAAGAATAAAACTAGTGAATTCACAGTACAGCACTGAAATAGAGAGATGTGTGAAGAAGCACATCAGAGATTGCAAAGATGACAGTGGGATTCTAGCTTACTATATAGGGGGTTCAGTGCTCTGGATGAGGAACTTCAGTTGTAAGAACTGTTATCGAAATGGAAAACTAGTTTCAGAGTCTTGTTCAGTTCACTCCATCCCTGTTGTAGTATGGTTGGCTTAGGACAAGAAACATCCGCTGAACTGCTGAAGTTATGAAGAGATAAAATAAACAGTTGGGTTTCCGTGTGTTCAGTTATGCTCTTACATTTTCTTATGCTTTATCCTTGCTAAAGAACAATTTTTCTGATTCTCAGAAGTATGGAGTTTTAAAGAAAGGGATCAAAAGTTTATAGCTAACCAAACAAATTACTACAGAAACGGTAAATTCAGCATAGTAAAATGTTTTACATGGAAAAATACATTATGGGAACAAGTAATTGCTGTGTTATGCTGTTACAGAAGCACCATTCATTTGGTCAGATTTGTAGTCATTATTTCCATTAGAAAGCTCATATATCAGGATTTTACTAACATAGCTAGCTACTAACCAGTAACTCTGGGGTGGAGCTTGGCAGACAAGGTTTCATTCAGGTTCAGAAGGCTTTTTTCATTGGTTTCAAGAATCACAGACAAAGTGAAGACATGCATACTAAACGTCATCAAGTTCCCTCCCCACACAAATCCAGATTGTTCCCAAAAGTATACTTTCTAGTGTTTATCTAGTTTAGTTTTATTCCACATCCTACTACATCTCACCATCAGGAAGGTTTTCCTGATATTCAGCCTAAGTTTTCCCTTTCTTAATTCAACCCATTACTCCCAGTTATAACCTTTGTGTACTTCAGTAAATCATTCCTCTCCCTCATTGGTGTTTAGAGCCATGATATATCTGCAAACTTATTTCTCCACCTACTTGTCACTTGGCCTAAATCTGCTGCCTTTAAAGTCAATACTGAGTGCTTTTGAAAATCCCACCACTTAAGTGCATCATATCCCTGACAATTCTTAACAGTAGTAACTCTCCCAAATCTTCTGACAATTCAAGAAAGGTAAAAACTGATATGTGTGGACTTTGGGTAATGATATAAGAGCCCAAATAACATTTCAATATTTATTAGAAATTGAGAAAATGGCCTCACGTCAGATGAAAAACTACTTAGACTTAAAATGTTATACCAGTCCCGTCAGTGAACTTCCTTTGAGAAAGCAGGAGAATCCGAGATGTTCATTTTCTTCAGAAAGTGAATTATCTTCATTGAATAGAGATTATTAAAGTCATGTAATCCTCATCTCTTTTGAATGTTACTAGCACCCGAGACATGGCAGTACTGAGAATAGGCTTATATTAGCCATTTGGCCAATTACAAAAGAATGGACACATTCTCCCTTTCTTTGCACAAATGACTGGCACTTTCTCTCCCTCAACCAGTGATGAGCTGCTAAAATCTTAACAACCGGTTCCCTATAAAAAGTTCTGATTTAAGGGATGTGCCACAGTATGTATTTTTTGTACCAATAGGGTTACCATATGTCCGTATTTTCCTGGGAGCAATTTTAAAAATTCCGCCCGGACGGCGATTTAAGAACCAAAAAGCCTGACATCTCCAGGAAAATACGGATGTATGTTAACCCTACCTAAAGTTCTTTTTTAAAAAGATGGGTCTGAACTAGAAATGAGCTCCGTTTCACATGTGTGGGTCCCCGCCACTCCCTGGGGGTGTGCTAGGGTGACCAGATGTCCCGATTTTATAGGGACAGTCTCGATTTTTGGGTCTTTTTCTTATATAGGCTCCTATTAGCCCCCACCCCCTGTCCCGATTTTTCACACTTGCTGTCTGGTCGCCCTAGGGTGTGCATCTGTGTGGGTCCCAGCTGCTCCCTGCCCCCCTCATTGAAGCAGGAGTGCAGGGTTACTGCTCTGGGAACTGCAGGGCACCAGTGGACGTGGGGCTGGCTGCAGACAGGGGCGTGGGGCAGGGTTAGCTGGAGGCAGGGGGTGCGACATGGGCTGGCTGCGGGCAGGGGGGTGTAGCAGGGGCTGGCTGCGGGCAGGGGATGGCTGCGGGCAGCGTGGTGGGTACTCACATGGGGAGAGCAGCTGGGAGCAGCAGGACGCAGGCCAAGCCCAGCAGAGCAGCCAGGGACCCACCAGGGGCCAGAGGTCCGAGGAGCAGCAGCAGCAACAGGGCCAGGAGGCAGCCCATATGGCTCCCTCAGCGCAGCGCCCCCCAGCGGCCGGGAGGAGAAATTACACTCTTCCCGGCCGGAGCCCATCAAAGCTTCCCTCGCAGGGAAGCCAGTTAACAAGCGGTTCTAAAACCGCTTCAAAATTTAACAACCGGTTCGTGCGAACCGGCTCCAGCTCACCACTGCCCTCAACACGATAAACTGAGGTGACACTCTTCAGCAAATATATTGTGTAAGTCATGTCCATTTTTGAGGCACAAAGTTTACTTATGACATTTCCTAGCAAGTTTAGAGCATTTGTCAAAACTGCCAGGTTGCTTCTGGCACATCCTAATAAAACAAGCATCTAACCAAAATAAAAATTAACTAGTTCCACCCCCTTTCCCTGAAATTCATATCTACAAAAGTATGCACTTTTTTTTTCAAAAATGGATAAGTAAAAACACAAACAATATTGTTCATTTCAATGTAACTTTGAAACAGAAACTTTGAAGTTGATCAAAAACCTACCACTGAATGTACACTCTCCAGCTGAAAGGTGTCTATTTCATATTATTGCCAGAGGTAAAAGGTATTGACTTTTATATGATAAGGTGGGGTGTATGTACCCCCTTTAAGGTACATTCCATGCAGGCCTAACAACTACACTGGAAGAAAAGACTTTTATAAGCAACTGAAGAGTACTGTAATTTTTAATTCTTTCACCTCTCAAGTGATCTGCATTTCACTGGTCAGAATAATTGGAGCAAAAATTACAATGTGGGGAAAATACTAAACTCAATGAATCTGAGATCTTCAAGATCGGTTAAGGTGATGACTCAGTCTTCAGCTTGCTGCCAATCCATGGAAGAAGTTGACCAACTGGGTTCACTTCAAGAAGGCAGAAAGAGCAGCTTGACAGCCTGAGATATCCTCCACAAGGAAAGTATCTAGTGAGATTACTCCAACAGTAGTTGTTACCACTGCAAGGCACTGGGTCTGCAGAAGTGGGGCAGCAGAAAGGCACAATGTGCATGAAAGGAGAATATAAGGGGAATATAAAGATACCCTAAACAAAAAATTTCTTTCTGAAGTCTTGGGCTAGTGTACAAGGGGAAAAGAAAATAAGCAAACAAAAGAGACTCCAACATAACTAAAAGAGAGGACATTGGCAACTTAGCAAAACTAAAATTACTCTGTTAAAAAATAAAAGCAAAAGTAGTATTTCCTTGCCTTAGCTGGCCTAAAGGTTAATAAATAGAAGAGGTCACTTTCACTCCTCTGTGTGACTGTAGCAAATCATAAATTCAAGCACAGATGCAGATAAAAAACCCACACACATCAAGTTTGAGTAAGATAAAGGGCTTGAAAAAAAGTCACCTTCAACCGACTGGAACAGACTCAATTTGGCAGTCTTTTTAACTGCTGGCAGGGTACTGGCTGTGGTGTTATACTTCTGGAGAAGGTTACAAAAATAGATTTTGTAGCAAAATACTCTAAATAAAATATAGAGTCAACTACAACGAACAAAGTTGATTGAAGCACATTTTAAACTGAACTGCAAAGTATCCATTTCATTTGATACCTTGTATGAAATTACTTTTTCATTATGTTTAATTTATTATTTCCTCAATTCTATCCTCAAGCATACTTGCTCAGCAAGCATCTTTAGCTGTGAGACCAAAAGACAAGTGATTACTAACCTTTCTACGTTGACTGGTTTGTCAAATTTAAATAGGATATAATCCCCAGCAATGGGTGTAACAGCCCAGAAAAAATCCTCTCCCATATAGGTTTTTTCCAGTGTATGTCCTTGGTAGACTTTTAAAGATGTAGAAACTTCCGCGGGTGGATTCACATGAATTTTATGTAATAATGGTTTCAGGAAGTCTTTATCCTAATTGAAAGAAAGACAAACATGCTATCAAGCTGGTCAGGCAGTCTCTTTTCCTTAGTGGCTAATTTTGCTAGTACTTAAAAGCAAATGGAAAACAAAGGGCAACTAATGTATTATCCATTTTTTCCATTGTACATCTCAAACCCTGTATTGATTAATTAAAAGGTCACAGTATTACAGATAAAAGGTTAGAGATTTAAAATGAGAGACTATATGCAGAAGTTGTATAAAAATATATGAGTTGAGCTGGACATTCTTCTATTCTATGGTAGCAAGCTTTAATCAGGCTTAATTCCAACTAGAGTATAATATAGTATACTTGAAAATGCTAAACTATAGCAAAAAGTTAATTTTCTCATCTGATGAAAAATCACTTATCAATCCTGTCTGATCTGGAAGGGCAGGGAAGTTTTAGCTACTAACCGTGAGTTTCTGGATCTTTCCTGCTAGGGAGGAGTGCAGTCCAACATGTTGGAAAAGGGAAGGCCTGAAGCGTATTCGTAGATTAGATTTCTGTCTGTCACAATGTTTCTTAAAATAAAATCAAGAAAACCTCACATTAGCAAAGATAATAAAGAAAGATCAGTGAGTTTTTATTGAAATTGTATGATAATCTATGATTCATGAACCAAAACAAATTACAAGAAACCGGAACTATATACTTCATTCCTGATGCTATCTTCTTTCATTGCCTAAGAGCACCATTGGGCTATTCATTCTGGTTAAAATTTACTCCTCTCCTCCTCCTGCAAAAAGCCTGAGTAAATGGGCTCTGTACAGAGGAACTACATGAGAAATTATCTACCAATCAGTAGGTGGGTGCAGGGCAGCCTGTAACCCTACCACAACTACTTCTCCAGTCAAACAGGTAATTTCTGTACAGCCTCCATATGATGATATGTGACCAGTAAGTCTGTATAGTCTCAGACGAAATGCTCTCCTCTCTCCCCTTTACACCCTGTGACAATACTAATGGGGCTCTCCTGTTGATCCACCCTATCTAGCTGGTATTGGACCTGAGTAAGCTGCCGAGTAAATTCTGCTCACTCATTGTTGTACGTGGGGCTTGTTAACGCTACAGGGATATAAGGAAGGTCGAATTAATGGCATCTGCAGGAAACCTTAGAAACATCAAACTTGGGCAGAAAACTCAGGTTGAGATTTATGTTGTTTAATTCTTGTTTCTAGTACCAGTAAATCCAATTCTCAAGTATGGTATAAATCTGGACTATACTCTGACTACAAGTATTCTGTTCAGAGCAATCTGCTCACATGCCCCATATTCTCCATCTATACTGGTCTACGTGCCAACTGTGCCATGCACATAGACCCTTTTATATAATCTCTCAACAGCTGCCCTGCCCATGCAGCAGAACTGAAGTGGTTCAGCTACACTTGGCCCCTTCACTGATGTGTGAATTTTACCCCTAGAGTTTTCATACACAAAAACCTCAGCCAAAAAAAGCAGTGTGTAAAGTTAACATGGAAACACTCTGCAGGCAAACACACAAGCAGAATAGCACCCCAGAGATAAAGCTTTTGTACCCCATATTGTAGCCATCATTCTTTTGGTTAATGAGACTTGGATGAGATTTTTAATTGAACTAGTCAATACTGCTTCTTCACTGGACAGAGAGCTTTCTGTGTCGCTACATAAGACACTCCCTATAGGGCTACAAGAACTACCTCCACAGGAATGTGGTAGTCTGAAGATGAAGAAACCCTGGGTGAAATCCTGGCCTACTGAAGTCAATGGAAAAACTTTCATTGACTTCAAAAGGACCAGGAATTTACTCCGAGACTGTATATTCAATGAAGGACTCCTTCACTGAAGTATTGAGCACTACCATTAAGCTACTGGGATGAACCTTTATAATTATTTTCAAAAATTAAAGTGGACTCAAATAATTTTGCTGCAGAATGTTAAATATAGCTAGTGCAACTGCTAGTTATTTTAGGACTTCTAGGCACAAAAAATGCTGACCTCTGTTTTCCCCAAAAAATGCATTTCTAAGCCTCCCAAATCTGAAACATTAAGAAATCTAAGAAAGCCATTTTTTTGATCTCTGAGGTCTCCAAAACTTTCTCTCAGATTCAGATCTAACCATAGACTGAGATTTGTATTGGGATATGAACGAACCAGGAAAAGAATCAGCACATCACATACTACTATTTAGATTCACAGAAAATAAAGCTTTTTTATCAAGAAGCGACATTAAAAGCTACATAATAAAAATTGAACTTACTGCATCTTTTTCAGGGTTGCAGACTTTCACCCAGAGTATATGATCTAAGAGCCAATCAATAGGTTTCTCCTTATAAAACATAAATATGAACTCTACAATAAGAGTGATATCTGGAGATTGGAACATTTTACCTGTAAAGATATTATTCTAAATTAATAATAGTTATTCTGAAACCACTCTTTTGAGATCACAAGCCTAGAGACCATATTGTTTGTGCTAAGGCAAGTTGTATTACCATCTCACAATTGGAAATCCCAGCTGATATCACAAATTTCAACAAGTTGAGCAAAACTGTATAAACAGGAAAACTTCACAAAACAGCTCTTTACAATATTACAACTCCCAACATCATTAAAATACTCAACTTGCATAATAAAACACAAATCAATATAAATACGGAATTTTTCAACAATTCCAAGAACAGAGAACTTTAGAATACAAAAGTCAAACTTAAAATAGGACCAGATTTCTGTAAACAATTAGCAATACAACACTGAAGATTATTTCTCCATATTAAAAATATTAATTTTGTGTTTCTATAGAGAAGAGGGCAAATGAGAGTGTGGGATTCAAAAAAGGTATACAGTGGAAAATTTACTATTACCTATTATGACCTTCTATTAGTTTATTAGTCCATTAGAGTCTCAGTATATTTTAACTCTATTGTAAATTACACTATTCTGACTGCATAGTATTTTGTCGGGTCAGTATTAATGTAAAAGATACAATTCAAGAGGAAAAACTTTGTTTTCATTCTTCTCTGAATTACAGATATTTAAATCATTCATTTAAAATCTTTAGTAAAAGCGTCGTGTTAAACACAGAGTTAATTACAGCCACAGATCAGAATGTTTCCAAAACTAATTTTATATCTCCAAAAACTTTTAAACTATTTCACTTAAAAGTGAAAAACTTTTAAACTATTTTTATGCTTATATTCTGCAAATTATTGAAGTTCTTTGGCTAATATTAAAATGGATCCATTGACCAAATCTGTCTGGCAGCTGGTGTTATTAGAGTCCAATCTCATCCAAAGTTCACTTTTTGTTCTCAATATTTTAATTGGAAAAAATTTAAAAACTTGAGTGAGCTTCTCGCCCCTGCTCCACGGCCCATTCATATTAGGGGTTCTAAAAACCTCTACATCCAGCCATGGGAGGATTCCCCCAGCATAGAACTATGGAATGCAGTTGTAAGGCTGCCTTCAGACAGAGGACTCCCTTGCAAGCCCTGGCATAGGGGATGTCCAGGACAGGGCTGCAGCACTTCGCATGGCAGAGATTCTGAGCACCCGCTGCAGGTCACAGGCAGCTGGAGACAGGCCGCCATAGTTTAGACAGGTCCCTAGAGCTGCCTATGATATACCATGGACTACCCAGCAGCCCAGAATTGAGAGGGCATCCCCCTACCTCAAAACTGATGACTCTGTGCTGTGCCTCTTAGAGATGAAGCACAGAATTCCACCCTTTATAATTTATTTAGTTTAAGTGGCAACACTTAAAGACTATATATTCAGCACAGCATACAAAGAATGCAACTTCTGTTATGGTGTATGGACGGTAGAATTCTACTATTTTTTGGCTGTCAGTCAAAACCCCTTATCAACAAGGATGAATTTGTCACCTCTGTGTATAAACAATTTGTTTTCTATCGCACTTTTAAAAAAAACAGATTAGATGTATGCATAAATAAGATTTACAGCCAAGACAAATTTTAACAAAAACAAAATACCATTTTTATAAATGAACTTGTAAGCTAGCTAAGGCTTTCAACAGAGTATGGCTAAAGCCACATCTCTATTAACATTTCAATTATTATTTTTCTAAGTTAAATCGATAGGGACAAAGTGATATAACAGGTCAATATGCTAGACTTTTGCCTTTGGAGATCTGGATATAAATCTCATCCCAAGTCATAAATAATGATTTATTTGGCTGCCCCTACATCTTTTATCATCAAAATTGTACAACTTGTCGTATGTGTCCACATAAAGAACCAGAAATGGAATAGCAGAGATAAGGCAAATCAAGAATAACGATAACTGTGAAGAATTTTGCACTATGGATGATTACACTATCTCTACAAGTCTCTAGACAATGCTATTAATCACACACTTTAATGAATACTAAATTCACTCAACTTAAAAATAGAATAAGTAGTTAAATTGGGAGCATTAGACTCCTGATTTAACTCTCTCAATAAAAAACACTGTTAAGATGTGGTGAAGTCATGGGTAAATCCTGCTGAAAGCCTACTGGCAATAACATCTGAATGAAATGGTTACAGAATGGAGTAAGCAGTAAATATAATACATGGGAGAGCAAGAGATAAAAAGGAGAGAGAGAGCAGCTGGAGACAATTAATTAATTTAGTTTTAAAAGTAATTATTTTCAGAATCCATAAAAAGAAAAGCCAACAAACAGGCAATCTGGCATAACTCAACTTCTAATCTTTGAGTTCCAATCAGTTTTACTCATGATTTAACCAGAAACTCTATGAAATAAGCAACATGTAATAAATAATGCTTATTTATTATTCCCCAACGGTAGGGGTCATGTGTCCCTTTTACAGATGATCTGTAAATATACTTTAAAAAGTAACTCATAGGTAAGGCTGAAACTCTGTCACAAAGGTCACGGATTCACTCTGCAGCAGCCAGTGCTGGCTCAGGGGCTGCCCGAGCCAGGAAGCCCCTGGACCAGCAGCAGCAGTTTGGGTGTGTGGGAGGGGGCTCAGGGCTAGGGGCATGAGGTTGGGGGGCAGAGGCGCTGGAACAATTTGTATAGTGGGGGTGCTGAGAGCCATTGAATCAAACTGTAAACCCTGTATATAATGGAAACCACTTCAAACCTGGGGGTCCTGCAGTATCCCCCAACATCCTAGTTTCAGCACCTCTGGTTGGGGGGCACGGGGTGACTCTTACCTTGGGGTGGGGGGCTCCCCGGCTCCCACTGGCATGGCCCTGCAGTTCCTAGGTGGAGGGATCAGGGGGATTCCGCGCTTTGCCCGTGCTGGCAGCCCCCGCAGCTCCCATTGGCTGTAGTTCCCGGGCAATGGGAGCTGCGCAGCCGGTGCTTGTGGAGGGAGCTGCGCGGAGCCCACTGGCCCCTCTGCCGCTTAGGAGGTGCAAGGACCCACAGAGCTGGGTAGGGAGTCCCTGCCAGCCCCGCCAACCCTCCCCCTCAGCACCAGCAGGGGTCCTGGGCTGTGCGCCACCACCCAGACCCGCCTCCAGCACCAGCGGTGGTCCCGGGCCACTGCCTGCCCCCTCCCCCAGCACCAGCAGGGTCCCAGGCCACCTCCCCCAGCACCGCGGTGCCCCTGGACCGCCCCCCACAGAGCACCTGCAACCCCCACCCAAGTTTTAGTTAGGGGTATATAGTAAAAGTCATGGACAGGTCCCAGGCCATGAATTTTTGTTTACTGCCTGTGACCTGTCCATGACTTTTACTAAAAATACCCATGACTAAAATATAGCCTTACTCATAGGTAGAGCCCTGCAAATCTGCAGATATCCGTTTTATAGCCATGGACCATATTTGCGGATAGTGGATGGATGCAGATCTAAATTTTATATCTAGAGTCCTGTAAATCTGTGGATATCCGCTTTATATCCATGGACCATGTTTGAGATCTGATACAGATATACACTTTTTATCCACGTAGGGCTCTACTCATAGGGTTATATGTTGCATGTCCTAAATTGCAAGTGTAAACTCAAGATTCAGCACATGGTAGATTTTAAATATTTTGCCTTTTCAGTCTTACAAAACTGCAGACTGCAAGCTCCTGCATGCCAGAAGACATTCCAGCTTGTACTATGCTAATTAAGAAAATCTATAATTAATTTTACATTACTTGTAAAACCACAGAATTTCATACGAAAATCTACCTTAAGAGAATGGTTAGATTGTGAAGCAAATTCCAAAACCCAAGTTAAATTCATAATTAAGGTTTATCTGCTCAATCCAGAAATTGAGAACCATGGCATTCTAGGTTCCAGGCCAGTCTCTTGAGCTAAAGTTTGGGCAGTCACAGAGAGTTACAAGGTGTACAGAAAACGCCTTAGCAGGAGTAACAGAGCTGCTTGGAGGATAGAAGAACTCAAGTAAATGAACTCTTAGCTCTCCACTCGAGGCTGGTCCTTTTCCTCTTCTCACCCCTGTCCCTTTTGGCGCCATGAAAATAATAGGAGATATTTCAGCTGGAAGTAACCTTAACTTTGTGACTCAAGATGAAGAGAGACATTTGTTCTTGCCTAGCTTAAGAACTGAAAAATTTTCTCCTCATTTGAGGCAGTTCCTGTCTCCACACTGCTTTTGTTGTTTGGGCCTACCACCTCATTGTCAAATGTACGGATCACCATCTCCTCCCGTTTTGGTTTGGGGGAAAGTTGCTGACTGATGTTTTCAACCCAGTGGACACCCATTCTACTTGCTATACAGCCCTATTAACAAGGCAGTCCCTAGCCATTTTGGTGCCCTATGCAGCCCCCCCCCCCCCGTGGGGGGGCTGTGTGGGGTCCCAGGCCTCCGTGTGTGTGTGGGAAACCGCCCTCTGGCCCCAGCCCGCTCTGTTCCCCTGGCTCCCAGGCTTGGGGGGAAGGAGGGGAACCGCCCCCCAGCACTCACCAGCAGCGAGGCAAGGCAGGGAGCCAGGGGAGTGGAGCAGGCTGGGGCCGGGTTGCTCCACTTACCACATGGTGAGTGCAGGCCCGACCCCTGCAGCAGTCCTCCAGGGAGTGGGGGTGGGGCTGGGGTGGAGCAGGGGCAGGAAGAGGTGGGGTGGGGGCAGAGCAGGGGCGGGGGCCATGGGGAAGAGGCGGAGCAGGGACTGGAGCAGCACGCAGCTGCGCAGGGCACCAGGAAATGTGGTGCTCCAAATTTCCTGGTGCCCTACGCAGCTGCGTACTTTGCGTATGGGTAGAGACGGCCCTGCCTGTTAAGGGTCATATCTCCCCCACTTCCTGGGCATGAGAGGAACATATTAAAAACACATTTGATACTAAGCTGACTTCAGGGGAATGCAGGTTCTTTAAATATTGACAAAATTCTGAAATCAAAAGTCTAATTTTACATTCACTGTTTCCCACCACCTTAATACAATGAACTGAGACACAACTTCCTTTGCAAACAAATATGTGGGTAGAGATCTGGGTCTTTAATTGAAACGTTGGAAAAGAATGAAAAAAACCTCAGAGTTACATTCCACTAGCCACGTTTCAGACTCTTCTTCCTGTTCGGGGCTCAACTTATGATCTTTGTATTTGGGATCAGTAACATTGACTAACTAATGGAAAGGTGTCATAGCTTCTTTGAATCAGTTTCAAATTTTGTCACTGTGGTTCTAGTTCATTATGGTTAATTAGATCAAACCAGACTGTGATTCTAGTTGTATCAACTTTCAAAGTGTTAAATTCCTTTGAAAGCTCTTTCAGTTGCATTTATGTAAATTTTGTGCCTCTCAGTAAAATCTATTATTGTGTAGGAAACAAAGAACACTAAAATTACTTTCATGACATAGCGGTGGTCAACCTGCTAAGATTCTGGACTCTGCATTTTCTGTCTCAACATTGTTGTCATTATCCTAACCACTGTAAATGACAGGTGGTATTTGTGATTCCATCCCTAGAAAGGGGACAGGCTCTGGAAGGCACATGGTTGCTCCAAGTGGAAGCAGGACGGTAGAATAGAACCTTTCTGCAAAAGAGACTAATTTTTATGGCTGCTGACCCTTGGAAACTTGTGAGGTCTCTAATGGCCAAAAGACATAAAAGTTACTTTGGGCTGGGTGAGTTTTCTTGATTTTGTCCCTTTGCTTCACATACACAATGTTCTTTTAATGTCATTTTTATTTTGCCGACAGATTAGAAATAAGACATGTTTAAATTTTGATTTTCCATATTTTTTAAAGTAACTTAATTTTTAGTTATAAAAGTTTTCACATTTTCCATTGCTTAATTCTGACTCAAACATCCATAGGTAACCGCAATTATTGTAGTGTATAGTTACAGCATATAGCCACAAAAGTCAATCCATTTTTATTTCCTGTTCCATTACCAGTATAAAGAAGGTAGTTTTGAGGTCACAGCACTATTAATCAGAGATTCTGTGGTTGAACTTTTTCTTTTCAAACTACTAAAGTGGACATTTTTCTTACCAATGAAACCCAGCTGAGAAAATTCTAGAATCATCCAATCTTCAGAAGAAAGTTGAAGTGCAAAATTTTTTATCGTGCTGAAATAATTCTGCTTGACAACAATGTCATCTTCAAGCTAGGGAAATCAAACACTCGTATTAACACAAAGCAGGAAGAGCAAAGCAAAAAGAAAAAGTACAGCAAGGAAAAAGTAGTCCTAAAATATATTTATCCATAGATTTCTAGTGCAAACACCACCCTGGTATCCAGGCATCATACACAAGAATTATTACTGTAGAAGCATGATCACCGTCCACCTATTTGAGGATAATTAATTTGGAGACTCTTTATAGCAAAAATCCAGGGATATATACATCAACTATCTGGGAACACATAAGAGTGAACTGGATAGGAAATAGTTTTAAAAAACTTTTCTCTTTACAAGCATATAATATCCAGATAAAGATTCCGTTCCGCATGTACTTATCTGCGGTTAAAAAAAAAACAAAAAAAACGAGGAGCCCAGTGGCACCTTAAAGACTAACAGATTTATTTGGGCATAAGCTTTTATGGGTAAAAAACCCACTTCTTCAGATGCATGGAGTGAAAATTATCAGGTCCACCCTGATTGAATTGGCCCTGTCAGCACTGGTTCTCCACTTGTAAGGTAACTCCCCTCTCTTTATGTGTCAGTATATTTATGCCTGCATCTGTAATTTTCACTCCATGCATCTGAAGAAGTGTTTTTTTTTACCCACGAAAGCTTATGCCCAAATAAATCTAGTAGTCTTTAAGGTGCCACCAGACTCCTCGTTGTTTTTATGGATACAGACTAACACGGTTACCCCTCTGATACTTAACTGCTGTTAGATTATAAGCTATCAATAATGATCTCTCATCCTTGATCAGAAGGCTGTGGCAATATTAAATACTGTAGTACACAACTACTGTAGTGAATTTGCTTGATGTTGCTACTTTCTGGCATATAATAGAACTGTACCAAAAGGGAAAGCACCATCTTTTAACTTCTATAATATTTTATTTGGTATTTTCCCCCACACATTTCTTAGATGGGAAACTGTAGGTTCCTATGTGTGCATTTTATAATGGCCAATAAAAATAACAGCTTGAAAACAGAAGCTATAGTCCCATTCCCTCAATAGCAATTGTTTCAGCAAATGTAGAAAGCGATCATCATGGAAAATAAGCATAGAAATGTTTACATAATTCAAAGCAGAATGATTTCCATTTTAGAATTATGCTTTGAAGCAAATACTGGCATGATTAAACAAACAATTTTTTTTTTTAAATTTCAAATGTTCCATAGTAGTGAGTGTTTTGGATTCTATCCCCAAAATTGCCCACTTCTGCTTACAACTGTTGCCCATAGTGGATGCGCTGAATACTAGTATCCATACATATGTTTCCTCCTATCGCATGTGTTGTTTGTAGGCACACAATGACTAAGTGTGAGTTTCCAGATATAGATTAATTGGTTATATTGTTTGCTTTACTTCACATGAATACATGTATTATTTGTAACAAAACTGACATCATAGCAGATGACAACACAATAGTCTACAAAATGGCATGAGACACACAAGGTGAGTGAGGTATTATCTTTTATTGGACCAACTTCTGCTGGTGAGAGAGACTAGCTTTTCAGCTTACATAGAGCTCTTATTTCAAGTCTCACTGAAGTTGGTCCAATAAAATATATTACCTCACTCACCTTCTCTCTCTCTAATATTTGGGACCAACATGACAATAACACTGAATATATAAAATGGCATGTCAACTGTGAGGACCACTAAAGTTACATGGGAAGAGAAATAAACAGATAAATGTAGGGGGGGGGAAGATGAATCTCAACACCGATTTTTTATTCTTCTTCATGTATTTATTGTCACAAATATAATTATTTGGTAAGAACCAGTTTGAGTGATTCAACACAGTGTGAAAATAACGTGCATTACTTCTTATTTACTATATGTATTGGGGTAACATTCAAAGGCTCCAATCAGGATAGGAGTCCCATTGTGGTAGGTGCTGTACAAACCCCAGGGCAGGACCAAATCTTCCTAATAGCTTAAATTCTAAAATTACTGTCTAACTGCATCCATTGGTGTACTGTGAGATAGAAGGCCAAAGTTCAGGTGCCTTCAACCATCCTGATAAGAGATACTACAGGACAACACTGAAGGGCCTAGGTATATTGTGCAGAATCTGAATAAACAGAAGGAACTTTACACTTTTTTGTAAGCTTTTAACACCTTTATTTCTACATGTTTATGGTAGGATCTAACGGAAAATTTCTTCATGGCCATGATTCCTTATAAGCCAATCAGATCATCATTCTCTAAGGCCATTTTTAAACAGTAAATGTAGAGTGCAATATTGGTATTGTTACCCCTTTTTGATCCGAGCAGCTAGTCAAATTTCAGGGCTCTGGCAATGTTCCAGTTGCAAGTAAAACTGATGGAGTCTGGTAAATCTCCTTGATGCAATCTTGTTTATTTAAAAGGATTGTACAAAATCCTGCTTGTCTGAACGTAGGAGGAACAAAGAACAAAAGGGGAAGTTTCTTAGTTTACAACCCCAAGCATCTTTAGCTAACACCAGACCCAAAACTCTCTCTCTAGCTTTTTCCAGAGTCACATTGTGCTCACAGGCTACTGCTTGGCTTTCTTGCTTTTTACCTCTGCCTCTCTTTCTGTTCTTGTCTGTTCTCAGTTTGTGTGTGTTCTCTCACACGATACCCAGTGGAACCTTCTGTCCACATGGTGATAGTTTCTAGACAAAATCTAATAAGCCTTGTTTTAGGTGTGGTGCCTTAACTGTATCTTACAACTATCAAAGAAAGGGTGCGTTCACACACCAGTTTGAATGAGGTTTTAGCTCAACCCATAACAAGGTTTCACCCAGCTCATAACAGTATAACATACATTTTTTTTTAATCTATGTACATTCAGTCTTCCAGGTGTCCTGCCAAGTCTTAAAGCGTTGCTGGACTCAGTTGCCTCACATTTTAGAAAATGGGAGAGTCATGGTTAGTTAACCACCAAGATAGGTCAGTTTTTTAAAAATTCTCACTTTAATTCACCTTCATTTTGAGACCTCCCAACTAATTTTCTTCTTTTCTCCCTGTGTACAGATATGTGTTCCATACTGTGATTAGGTGGTTTTATATGTCAGTAGGGG
The DNA here is from genome assembly GCF_028017835.1 of Emys orbicularis. Lineage (NCBI taxonomy): Eukaryota > Metazoa > Chordata > Testudines > Emydidae > Emys > Emys orbicularis. The sequence continues at coordinate 248,149,841 of NC_088683.1, forward strand.
GCAGTGTTGGCAGCAAATGCTGCCTGAAGAAAACATGCTGCTGTTTCTTCTAATAGCAGCTCAAGCCCTAAATGTATCTGAGGAGGAGGAGAAGGTGGGGCTTCTACTTGGAAGCAGGAATAAGGTGAAATCTACTCAGGGCTACATTAAAGTTTATTTTAATTTTTCAGAACTGTTACAATTCTTACCACAATCTTAACTTTTAGTTAAAAGCAGTGAATCTAGCAACACACTTAAAAGCATCTGTACTCAATACATAGTCACATTAGCTTATATGCCAAAGGACAGAAAAACTGTATCTACACCTCTTCAAAACCAATTAAAAATAATGCAGCATCTAGAGCTCTACTTCCATCAACAACTATTCTATTGTTTCTTTGCATCATAGAGGCTCCACTCCTACCCCTTTCTTTGGCATATGAAAAAAACGAAATTAAATAGTCAGTGTTCCTTTATGTTTTTTTGCCACATCAGCAGTTTTTGGCCACACTTAAGCATATAGACAACTGGGTTTCCAGTTTAGACAATGTATGTAATTCAACTTATACACATTCACTAATACTATAATAACCATAATTGCAATCACCCTACAAATATATAATCATTCTATTTATATTCTATTTAGGTTTTTGTGATGTGCCCATCACCATGGTATCTTTGCATAGCTTTACACATCAAAGAACAGCGATTTACCTGAATATAATAAATGCCCTTTTTCTGGGCATACATCATAAGAAAACAATAGTCCAAGTTTTGCTTTGTTCGCCATCTGAAATTAAATGTTAAAAAAAAGTCAAGGGATTATAAAATAAAAAATAATTTCACAATACATAGTGAATTGCATTACAAAGGATGACAAGTTATTACACATTATTTGAATGTTAGAACAATTATATCTGGCATTATTCTCTCAGGAAAGCCTCTGTCTGGGGGGAAAAAAACAAAAAAATAAAAAACAGGTCATGCCCCCCCGCCCCCATATGCTGCAACTCAAAAAAGAGGAATGACCCAACTGAATCTGATCTCTTGCAGCTATTTGAGCTTTCTCTAAAAATATATTGGGTATTTCAAATGGTAACTGAACAATACTGTTGAGTTTCATACACTGTTTTATTCCTGACAGCATGAAGGAAAACAGAAAACAAGAACAGACAACCTACATGATGTTATGCAACAAAAATCTTATACGCTGTTATATTCTGAACTCCCACTGCACCTTCCCAGAATTTAACATTAAATGAAACCCACAAAGCTTAACATTTAGGCTTCAATCCTTAAGAAAAAAACATGCAGGTAGTGCTTCATGTGGATGCAGGGATTCACCCATTCAGTTTTCTTTGCAGAATTAGGGCCTCGTTTCCACATAATTTAAAGGATATACAAAAAATGTTTCCAGAATTCACATTCAGTCTGGCATTACATAAACAAGAAAGGTCTGAGGGAAAAATCTTACCTGACTCTTTCTTTTGAGTCTCCAAATGTCTCTTTTAAATTTGTCAAATCAGGATAGTAAGTCGCAGGTGGGGATATTATTTCCACCAAGCCAGAACTGATTTCTGTAGAAAATCTATCAGAAACATCAAGTAAATAAGTGCAGTGGGACTATTTATTTATTTATTATTGGTGCAGTTACTGTGTCTGACATAAAAAATATATCTGTAATCATTTGGAACAAATGCATAATGTTACCTTCACAATACATCAGGATGAGGGCTCATCTTCTAACTTTTATGATATGCAGGATTTATGTCTGGTAAAATTACATTCTTAATTTATGTTGACAGCATAATACGGCAGTAGAATTTTTTAAACAAGCAACATAAAACAAAACTAGTATAAAAGTTATTTTCCTAAGTGAGTCTTCCAGAACAGTAACTCCTCCACTCTACACTATAGTCTAGTTAATCTAATAATGTCAATTTTTATAATACCTGGGCTTTCCCTTCTATAGGGCAGTTTGAGCATACCACTGCAAAGGATAGCATGAATGCAGGTGTCATAGAATCCATTTATGTCATGCCAACCCAATCCATTTATGTCACGCCAAATCCACTTAATCCCATTTACTGTTTTACAGTTTAACCTACTTAATTATTTCCCCTTGGTTTGTCTTCATGCACTTATTTTTTCTGAAACCAAAACAACCCTGAGAAAAAAAAGGAAGTAAACAAAACATTTCCCTCACACCACAGTTTTGTTACGAAAAAAAAAAAAAAACAACCCAACCCCCACAACTTACTCTTTCTCCAGGCTTGCTACAACACTGTGTACATAGTCAAGATCTGTCTGGAAAAGAAAAAAAGAGCAGTTTTGGAGCTACACTTTTCCCCTTTAAAAAGAAAAAGTATTTTAAATAGTGACATTTCTCAACCATAATTTTAGAACACAAGGTGTTCAAACAACATAGAGAAAATGGATTTTTTTTTTTAAACTGGAGACGTAATTAAAAATAGTAACACTTTTTAAATGTCTGCTGCAAAAAAAGTTTGGTTGGGACTGACATGTAATGAGATTCATGCCAGAAGAATTAAAAGTTAATCATAGGTTTTTTTTTCTCTAAACCTACAAAAGTGATATTATGTCTACGAAGTGTTCTATATAGTGAAATTGCTAATTAAAAAAAAATCATAAGAAAAATTTAAAGTCTAGTATTTACACTGCTCTCAGGTGAATTTGTAGTGAAGTAACTAGACCAACTAGCTGCATTAGATTTCAAGACTCCTTCATAATTTGGGGTTTTTGTTTTGGCAGTGGGATAGTGCCAATATCTGTGCTGAGAGGAGCAGTGAGGGGGGCTTGAAGGCATATCTTGGTACTGGGAAGTGTTCTGGCTCTAGTGCTGGCACGGGTTTCAGCATTGATATTAGTGGGCCTGTCTTTCTCGCTTTAGATGGTGGTGCTGGTGTCTTGGTGCTATCCTTTGTTAATGTTGAGGGCTTCTTTCTCAGTTCAGAATCCTCTCTGCGGGATAGAGGTATTGCCTCTCCAAGCTGTGTTTGCACTCGGTGCGGGCATGCCTTTCTGCTCTGGAGGATGGAGTTGGGTCTCTCTTCCTCAGAGTAGGTGCTGACACAATTGGCACTGAGGCCTTTGGTACCAACCCAAAGTAGACATGGTCAGTATCAGGGATGCCAGTGCCTGCACAGATGGTTTTGGTGCCTTCTTCACCTTCCTTTTCCTTTGGAACCAGGGGTGTGGTGCCTAGTCATCAGAGCACTTCCCTAAGACAAACTTCTCTGTTCCTGTCTGGATCCAGGAGTGAAGACATCCTCCAAAGCTACCCTCCTGGATTGCTCCAAGAGGTGTAGTTTGAACTTGACATCCCAGGATTTCTGGGTCTGGGACAAAAAGAGCAGCAGATAGCATACTTATTGGGGATGTGTGCTTGCTTCCCCAAGATAGAACAGGCTCTGTTAGTCTACCACAGGCATTAGTACACTGAAGGAAAGACAGGGTTTGAACCCAGTGAGTTTTGAATACACCATAGCTAGTGGCTGCCACCAAGCACTTCACCCTGCTGTACAGGGGGATGTCCAGGAAGGTCTCCCCAATCTGCCTCAACTACTTCATTTTTTGTTTTTGGCGGGGGTGAGGGAATGGGGGTGAGAAAGACCAATAAAACTTAAATGAAATTAATTAAAGGGAGAACCGAGATGACATTTCTTCACCAGAGAAGAGTTATAGAAATCAAAAGTGGGTTGAGTCACAGGCCAGGTTCTGTCTCACTACCATGGGCAGAAGAGGGAGCTGAGGGAGGGGCCAGGCCACTCTGTCCTTTATGCCCTTGTATGGGTGCACAAAGAGGCACAGGGCATACACACAGTCCCACCAGACACTGCTAGTCAAAAGATTGGAAGCTTACAACTATGTAGCGCTTGCACACCTACAGTGGCATCCATGCATACCTGAAGAATTACTAGTTTTAGGGAAAATATTTACAGATAAACAAGTTTTCTAGAAATAGACAACTCAAAGTCAGATTATTTCTTTTGGAAATAAACACATTAAAACCGTCATTTATAGCATCTATTAAGGCCCCAACTTGCATGCTTAAGTGCTTTCTTGAATAGAGATGGTCTCATGAATCAGGGTCTAAATTTTACAAAAGACAAATTTCTATTAGCAATCTCTTAAGTCTGATTTAAATAATGCTGCATAAATAACTTAAAGTTACAAGTAATTTAAATCAAATCCTGACCTTCTATAAGGTAAAGGTCACCAACATTCTAACCCTGCCATATTATACAACCTATTCTTCTGTAATATGTACCCATTCTGGAAAAAGTGAGCCTTTGAATTTATAAATCAAAGCTCAAAATCAGTCTTTGTTCCAGTTATTAATCTAATACTCTGAGGAACCGATTATCAATTTTCAAAAGAAAATTTCTAGCCTTTGACAAATCAAAGCAGATTCTGGCAGTTCATCAGAATGCTTTATTTACAGCCTCTTGCTGGTTATTCTTACAAATGATGGAAAACAAAGGGACAATTTATACTCTTCTTTTGATGTGCCCATAACTCAGATTAGCATTAATGAGCTATGTGCACTGAAAGGAGAATCTGCCCCAAGAATTTCTATAGCAATATTAATCTTGTTTGATTAAGACTACTATCCTTTGATTTTCATCACCATTTCAATTAAGAAAACCTGCTTTTATATTAACTAAAGTCCATTATAATGCCTAACAGAAAGCATCTTGAAATGCATGGGAGTAAGTTTCCTCCTGAAAGAATTCTGAACGAAAACTTTAAATATGTCAACATGCCTCATATCAAAAGCATACAACTGCTAGGTAGTCTTCTCTGTTCTCAAACTAAATCAGGTAAGGTCTGACTAGTAGGTGTATGGAAGACCTAATACAGCAAACAGTATTGCTAATTCTGTAGACAGCACTCTTTCCCCTGAATCAGTATTAAACTATGCCCAGGAATAGTGAGAGAGGTGCCACCTTTCGAAGGAAAAGATATGTAGTGATTAAAAGATTCAAGGCCAACTTTTCACAAGAGCAGAGGCATTAGACCTGGTGTCCTGGAAAAATTACAATTCAGGTGGTTATACTCTTATCTGTTAGCAGGTGTTAGCCAATCGAGTGCTATGATTTTTCACAGCCAATGCCTCCTCTTAAGAAGGCTGGCAGGCAGGCAGGCAGGCAATCTTTTCCCAGGTAAGACCTTCCAGAACTAGAGAGAAGCCTTTTTGCCAGCCAGCTCTAGTCTAACTAAGCAGCCATTTTGCCAAAGCCCCCCCCCCCTTTTTTTGCCTATTTGTATGTTCTTAGTGGGTGCATATTGCCACATTGTGGCAAGCACAGCAAGTGTGAGAAATTTGTTTTTCCTTGATATGGCTGCCACCAATATATACAATGGATCTGATCTGATCTGGGAGAGGGCTGACTATGAGTAAGGCTGCAAGTCTGTCACGGAGATCACGGAAGTTACGGATTCCGTGACTTTCCATGACCTCCATGACTTCTACAGTGGCTGGTGCTGGCTCAGGGGCTGCCCAACCCGGGCAGCCCTGGGCCAGCAGCAGCAGTTTGGGTGTGTGGGAGGGGGCTCAGGACTAGGGGCAGGAGGTTGGGGAGTGTGGGGGGCACTTATCTCGGGGTGGGGGGCTCCCTCGCTCCCCACTGGCATGACCCCCCCGCAGCTCCTAGGACATGCTAACACCACGTGCTACCCACACCCGCAGGCCCCACTCCTGCAGCTCCCACTGACTGGGGTTCCCGGCCAATGGGGGCTGCGGCAGCCAGCGCTTGTGGTGGGAGAAGTGGCGCCCCTGTCCTGGCCCCTGCCTTCGCCGCCTAGGAGCTGCAGGGACTCAGAGCCGGACAGGAACCCCCTGATGGCCCCGCCAAACCTCCTCCCCCAGCACCAGCAAGGGTCCCAGGCCGCACGCCGCAACCGGCCCCTACCCCCCCGCCCAAGCACCAGTGGGGGTGCCGTGGCTCAGCCCTCCCCTTCCCAGCACCACTGGGGGTCCCGGGCCATCACCCCCAGCACCCGAGGCGCCCCTGGACCACCGCCCCCAGAGCACCCGTGGCCCCCTGCCCAAGTTTTAGTCATGGCAGGTATTTTTAGTAAAAGCCATGGACAGGTCACAGGCCCGTGAATTTTTGTTTACGGCCCACGACCTGTCCATGACTTTTACTAAAAATACCTGTGACTAAAATGTAGTCTTAACTATGAGAACTAGTCAACAAGGTCCAAGCCTTAATGGTCTGTGCCATCCTCACAAACAACAAATACAACATTTCTTGGGACTGGCACAGTATTATTGACGTTTAGTGCCATGATTTAACACCATTGCAGTTCCCTTCATAGATATGGTAAAGAATGGATGTTCAAAAAGGGTCCAGTGATCTGAGGCCAGCGACAATGACTTTAAAGACTCTAAAGGAGTGTGCGCATCAGGAACTAATTCTTTTTAATCCAAACTTTTCAAATAGGTTTATACTGCGAACAGATGCCTCAGATGAAGGGCCAGTGGCAGTTCTTCTGCAAGAAGTTTAGGGAGAAGAATTCCCCATATTCTACATCAGTGGTTCTCACCAGGGGTACGCCTACCCCTGGAAGGTGCCCAGGGGGTACATCAGCTCATCTAGATTTTTGCCTACATAAAAAGTGAAGTCAGTACAAACTAAAATTTCATACAGACAATGACTTGTTTGATGCATGCCTGAAGGACAAATGGGAGATTCTACTGAATCACCTGGTATCTTCTGTTTGATATGGAAGATCTTCAAGGTCTTGGTGAAATTAGATTTTAAGTACCTTTATTTTTCTTAGGACACTATTTTAGGATTCTCTGGAGCCTTGAGCATAGATGAGATCAGATTACATTCAATTCTCTCCCTCCAAGATGTCCCTATCTGAGAAAGGAAACAGTGAAAAACACTAGATTTTTATTTCTATTATTTTGCCAGGGGCAGAGGGGACCAAGAACAGATTCTTAGAGACATTTGATGAGAGGGACAGGAAGATCTCAGGTGGGCAGAAGCGGCCTTTCTTTGGAAGTTTCTTGGGAAAGGAGCAGGAGGAGAGAGCAAAGAAGCAGATACCCAGTCGATCCAGTCTGTGTTTCCTTGGTGAAGATTCCCCCCCTCTGCTCAGAGGAAGAGTGGGTCAGTTTAAGCGGGGGGGGGGGGGGGGGGGGAAATCTGGATGTCTCCTAGATGACTGAATCTTGAGACTTCTAATCACTCTGGTCTTCTAGTGTGCTATCCTGCAAATCCTGTGTCAGCAGGAGGGAGCTGAAGCATGGCACAGACATGCAGGTTCAGAGCCACTACTTTCCCTGCTTCTACCAGGCTTGGCAGAGGCAGCTTCTACCTGAAGGAATGAAGGAGAGGGTCAACTTGCACAGAATGCTACTGTTATGAACGGCTTAAAAGAGAAGGTAAAAGTAAAACATTTTCTTTCTGCCCTTCCTCCACAGCTTCATCTGTGGGTCTTCTGTCATCTTGCTGCTGCGGGGCTCTCCTAAGGACTTGGAACAAAGATAGTGCCTTTCCAAAGAGACACCAGCTGTAGCTGCTCCAGAGACCTGACATTACACTTAGAATTGATGTGAAGAGGGATGAAATGGAGGGACTATAGGTGAAAATTACTGAATCTGAATTGGCTCCCACCTGTTCGATTGGTAGATGAGAGAAGACACACCCAGTGTACATACAGGTGGTCAGTTACATCAGGGGACAGCCATATTGTAGAAAACACAGGTAACAATCCTTTACAAGAATTTGTTTTCAGTGGCTTATAATTCTGTCAAAATTTAACCATTTGGACTGAAATTTTCCATGCTGGGTATCTGTTTCAGGCTAATTCTGCCTCTCCTGCCCTCCACTAAAAATGGTTCAGTTATTTCCTAGACTGAGGTTAGGGAAAATATGTTGTTTCCCCCATGTTAAAGAATTTTTACTACTGTTTCATTAAGAACTGTAGCACTTCTATGCTTTGGAGCAGGGACTTGAAATTTGGCAAGTGTGATCGTCCTAGTGTCAAGGATGTACCTTTTGCCATCCCCATGAAAATCTGCCCAAATTTAACAACATTATTAGTCTCTGAAAAGTCATCGGTTTGCACATGTTCAGAGGTTTATTCTCAGCATTATTCTCTTAAGATTCTATCTGCACTGAGCATGCTCCATTCCCACACACCTCCTATAGGCCAACCAGACTGCACATATAGCATCCCCACCGAATGACTAAAGTATGCTCGAGCCCTGGGCTGGAGGGTAATGGGGAAGACTTTTCCTGCAATTGCTCCTTCCAATTGCAGAGACCCACTGTAGTGCCAGGCCTCAGAACTGAGAGCAGGAAGATGTCTCCTGTGCTCTTAATGTTCCCCTTCTAGTGCCTAGGCGGTATGGAGGAGGAGAAGGAAACAGTCCGACTTGAAAGCCAAAAGTTGAGGCGAAAGCAGGGGCAGGGATTGAATGTAAGCAATGAGCAGTGGAGAACTGAGATGGGTGTCTAACCACTTCAGCACACTTATCTTCAGAACCTGAAACGGAACCTAGAAGTCCTGAAACTCTGCATTCCTCGGCTCTCTAACAAACATTTGTGAATCCTACTGGCAAATTCTGAATCTCTTCCCTCCTAAGGGCTGTTCAACCTAGAGGATAACAGCCGACTCCTGCTACTAGTTCCTCCATTAGCTCAAGCAATAGAGGTATACACCATGGACCTAAATGTCCCAACCTTGATGACTTATGTAATGGACAGTATGATTCCACTTGATGGAATTTGTTTGTCCAGTTTGCTAGTAAGTCACATACAAAAATATGGAAAAGGAATGTTATGTTCGCAAAAACAAAGCACTCAAAACTCAGGAAGTGACAGAATTAAAGGTTACCAGTGCAATCTTAATTTGCCCCATGTTGTTATGATACATTGATGCACTATAGGATTTCCATATGCAATATATGATTTTTAAAAGAGCTGGCTGAGGAGCTCGCTGGACCATGAATGTTGATTTTCAATGTGTCTTGGAGAACTGTAGAAGTGCTAAAAGACTGGAAGAAAGCTAACATTTTGCCATTTTTAAAAATAGATAAACAGGATGACCCGGGTAATTGTAGGCCTGCCAGCCTGACATTGATTCTGGGCAAGATAATAGGATGGCTGATATGGGACTCAATTAATAAAGAATTAAAGGAGAGCAATGTAATTAATGCAAATCAAAACAGGTTTATGGAAAACAGATCCTGTCTAACTTGATATCTTATTTTGACGAGATTACAAGCTTTGTTGATAAAGATAATAATGTAGAGGCAATATACTTAGATTTATGTAAGGCATTTGACATGGTACCACATGATATGTTTATTAAAAAACTAGAATGATACAAAATTGACATGGCACACATTAAATGGATTAAAAGCTGGTAAAGGACAGTTACCTGTTCCGTAACTGGCGTTCTTCGAGATGTGTTGCTCCTGTCTATTCCACAGTAGGTGTGCATGCTCGCCACGTGCACTGGTGCCGGAAGTTTTTCCCTTAGCAGTACCCGTACTGGGGGAGCACCGCGGCGACCCCTAGAGTGGCGCCTGTATATTGCGCTATAAGGGGAGCCACATGCTCCCCCCACCCTCGGTTCCATCTTGCCGGACAACTCCGACAGAGGGGAAGAAGGGCGGGGTGTGGAATAGACAGGAGCAACACATCTCGAAGAACGCCAGTTACGGAACAGGTAACTGTCCTTTCTTCTTCGAGTGATTGCTCCTGTGTATTCCACAGTAGGTGATTCCAAGCAATATCTGCTGGAGGTGGGTAGGAGTTCACGAAGGTTTGGGACAAAGTACCGCCGTGCCAAACCCAGCGTCATCCCTAGACTGGGAGACGATCGCGTAATGCGAAGTAAATGTGTGAACTGAGGCCCAAGTGGCCGCCCCACAAATGTCCTGGATGGGAACATGGGCTACGTAGGCAGCTGAGGCGGCCTGAGCCCTCATAGAATGTGCCCTGATGATCGGTGGCGGGGGAATCCCTGCCAGATAATAGCATGTGCGTATGCACGAGGTGATCCAGTGGGATCTCCAGTGGAGATAGGCTGCCCCTTTGCCCGCTCGGCCGAGGCAATAAAGAGTTGAGAGGACTTCCGGAACGGCTTAGTCCGATCCAGATAAAAGGCCAACACCCTACGCACATCGAGCGTGTGGAGGCGGCGTTCCTCGTTAGAGGAGTGGGGCTTGGGACAGAGCACGGGAAGGAAGATGCTCTGCTCCATATGGAAGGTGGAGACCACCTTCGGGAGGAACACCGGATGTGGGCGGAGCTGGACTTTATCCCTATGAAAAACAGTATAGGCAGTGGCGTAGCCAGCTTCTAAGAGGAGGAGGAGCAAACATAAAAAAGGCTCCCCCCCTTGGCTCCTCCTCTGGCCACGCCCCCCTTGGCTGGCTCCTCCGGCCGCACCGCCCCCCCCCATGGCTCCTGCGGCCCTGTACCACCCCGCGACCCCCCCCCGCTCCTCTGGCTGCGGCTGCCATGCTGCGCCCCCCTGCCCCCGCTCCTCCGGTCGTGCCCGCTGCCGCCCCAGCCCCCCCCCCGTGGCTGCCGGCCGCCAGCCTGTGCCCCCGACCCTGCTCCTCTGGCCGCGGCAGCCGGCCGCGCTGCGGGCAGCATGCTGCGCCCCCCCACTCCTCCGGCTGCGCCCCCCCACTCCTCCGGCCGCACGCTCGCCGCCCCCCCATGGCTGCCGGCCGCGCTGCAGGTGGCCAGCCTGCGCCCCCCCCTCGCTCCTGCGGCCGCCTTTGGAAAGGCGCCGCTTTTGACAAATTTGCTGAGGGGAAGCAGCTGCTTCCCCTGCACCCCACTAGCTACGCTACTGAGTATAGGGGGGTTCTGAGGTCAAGGCCCTGATCTCTGAGACACATCGGGCTGACGTGATCACCACGAGGAAGGCCACCTTCCACGAGAGGTGCGACCAGGAACACGTGGCCAGGGGTTCAAAGGGGGGCCCCGTGAGACGGAACAAGACCAGGTTGAGGTCCCATTGCGCCATGGGGGGCCTAGCGTACGGGAACGAACGGTTAAGGCCCTTCAGGAAACGGGAGGTCATCGAGTGGGAGAAGACCGAGTGGCCTTGCACCGGCAGGTGAAAGGCCAATATGGCCGCCAGGTGCACCCTGACTGAGGCAGGTGCCAGTCCCTGGGCCCTAAGGGATAAGAGGTAGTCCAGGATAAACTGGAGAGGTGCGGCGGAGGGGGACACTCCCCGCTCACTCGCCCACCTGGCGAACCTGGACCACTTTGCCACGTACGTCCGATGCGTGGACAGTTTCCTGCTTTCCAGGAGGACTCGCCTTACCTGCTCCGAACACCTATTCTCCTCATTCAGCCACGGAGCAGCCACGCTGTCAGGTGAAGCGTGGCCAGATTGGAATGGAGGAGGCGCCCCCCTGTCCTGGGAGAGGAGGTCTGGGCGGAGCGGTAGTGCCCTCAGGGGGGCCGCTAAGAGGCGTAGGAGGGGCCCGTACCAGTGCTGGCGGGCCCACGCCAGGGCTATGAGAATGACTTTCGCCTTGTCCGCCTTCACCTTCTGAAGGACGTTGGCGATGAGGGGGAACGGGGGAAAGGCATACAGGAGCTGGCCCAACCAGCTCAGGAGGAACGCGTCGCAGATCGTGCCTTCCCCCACCCCTCCCCTGGAGCAGAACCAGGGGCAATGCCGGTTCTGACGGGTTGCAAACAGGTCGATCTGGGAAGCTCCCCACTCTTGGAAGAGCCGGTGAGCGACCTCCGAGTGGAGTGAACACTCGTACTGAGGGGAGAAGACCCTGCTGAGGTGGTCCACTTGCATATTGTGGACACCCGGGAGGTGAGCCGCCCTCAGGGAGATATCGTGGGCTATACAGAACTCCCATAGGTTCAGGGCTTCCCGGCAGAGGGCTAGGGAGCGAGTCCTGCCTTGCCTGTTGATATAGTACATGGCGGCGGTGTTGTCCGTGAGGTCTCTGACCACCTTGCCATGGAGGTGCGTGAGGAAAGCCATGCACACCAACCGTACCACCCTGAGCTCCTTGACGTTTATGTGAAGGGGCAAGTCCGGGGCCGACCACATTCCCTGTGGGCTCCCCAGCTGAGGTCCGAAGCATCGGACATCAGATCTATGGACGGGTTGGCCTCCCTGAAGGGAACCCCTTGCAGCATATTGTTCGGGCAGGACCACCATAGGAGGGAAGCCAGTATCGGGGACGGGACCGTGAGAACCTTGTCCAGACCGTCCTGAGCTTGGGAGAACTGGGAGGCCAGCCATAACTGGAGGGGCCTCATACGGAGCCTGGCATGGCAGACCACGTAAGTGCATGCCGCCATGTGTCCCAGAATCCGAAGACATGCCCTCGCTGTGGTCCCCGGGAAGGCCGTGACCGAGGCGATGAGATCCCTTAGGGTCTCGAACCTGTCCAGGGGGAGAGAGGCTGTGGCCCTGGAGGAATCCAGCAGGGTCCCAATGAACTCTATGCGCTGAACGGGCACTAATGTTGATTTGGTCTCGTTCACGACCAGGCCTAGATCGGCGCATGTCGACAGGAGCAGCTCCACGTGGGACTCCACCTCGAAACGAGACTCCCCTTTGAGGAGCCAGTCGTCCAGGTAAGGGAAGATTTGTACATCCTCCTGCCTGAGGTAGGCCGCCACCACGGACATACATTTCGTGAAAACCCTGGGAGCCGTGGATAGGCCAAAGGGGAGGACCGCAAATTGGTAGTGGTCCATCCCTACCATGAATCGGAGGAAGTGTCTGTGCCCCTCAAAAATATGGACATGAAAGTACGTGTCCTGAAGATCCAGGGCCACGTACCAGTCCCCCGGGTCCAGGGAGGGGATAATAGAGGCCAGGGACACCATGCGGAACTTGGAACTGGTTAGAAATCTGTTCAGGTCACGCAGGTCCAGAATAGGCCTGAGGCCCCCTTTCACCTTCGGGATCAGGAAGTATCAGGAGTAGAACCCTTTGCCCTGGAACTGAACCGGTACCCTTTCCACTGCCCCTAGGTGAAGCAGCCGACCCACCTCCTGATGCAGGAGGCAGACATGGTCCGGGTCCCCCGGGGTCATCATGGAGGGAGGGTGATTTGGTGGGGGTGAGGTGAACTGCAACACGTAGCCCTTGGAAATGGTACTGAGAACCCATTGGTCCGAAGTTATGCAGAACCACGCCCTGAGGAAGGCCGACAATCGGTTGCAGAACACAAACTTTATTAATCGGGGGGTCTCCCTGGCAACAAGCCCGGTGCCCCCCTGGAAATAGTCAAAACCGCCTCTTTCCCTGCCTCTTGCCCTTAGAGGGTCCAGGCTGCGGGATAGAGTGGGACTGCCGCTGAGACTGACGCTTTTGGTCTCTGGGTCTTTTGTACGGGGGCTCATATCTGGTTCTTGTAGGTTGAGCTGCCGGAAGCGATTTGGCCTTGTCCTTAGCCGGTGGGACGTAGAGGCCCAAGGTCTGCAAGGTGGTGCGGGAATCTTTCATCCCATGCAGCCTGACGTCCGTCTGGTCCGCAAAGAGCACCTTGCCATCAAAAGGGAGGTCCTGCATCAGAGATTGGGCCTCTGTCGACAGCCCGGACAACAGGAGCCACGACACCCTGCGCACGGTGATTGCGGAAGCCATCAAGCGGGCCGCCGTGTCAGCAGCATCGGACGCAGCTTGCAGGGCCGCTTTAGCCGCCGCCGACCCCTCTTCTATCAGAGCCTTGAAGTCATTCCTGTCCCGGTCCGGGAGGAGGGGCTCAAATTTAGGTAGGGACTCCCACAGGCTGAAGTCGTACCTGCTCAGTAAGGCCTGGTGGTTGGCTACGCGAAGCTGGAAACTAGCCGACGAATAAAATATTCTGCCAAACTAGTCCAGTCTCCTGGCGTCTTTGTTTTTGGGGGTGGGTGCGGGCTGGCCCTGACGCTCTCTGTGGTTCACCGATTCCACCACGAGCGAGTTGGGTGCCGGGTGGGAATACAGGTATTCATGGTCCTTTGCCGGCACAAAGTATTTCCTCTCGGGCTTTTTTGAGATTGGGGCCAAGGAGGCGGGAGTTTGACATGTTGGCAATACCCTGGTGCAGAGCAGGGCCACGCGGCCCAGCGCCGAGGGAGACAGGACGTTAAAGAGGGAATCAGACGGACCCTCCATCTCCTCGGCCTGCAGCTGGAAGTTGGAAGCCACCCACTTTAGCAGGTCCTGGTGCGCCTTGAAGTCCTCCTGCGGGACCGATGGCAGAGGCGCCGCTATGGTGTCGTCCGGTGCCAGAGAGAGGGCCCGTATGGAGCCGGGTCCCTCGGTCAGTGCCGGGGCGTCGGGACCGAGGTCAGAGTCCTGGCGCAGGTACGCTGACTCGTGACCTGCTGACTTGTCCCGCGGGCGGCCAGAGGAGGCCGATGGAGCCTGGGACGCTCCGGCGACGGAACGGGTCTCCGTTTGGGCTGGAACTGATGGCCATGGTGCCCACTGACACCACCGTCCTTGCCACGGGGTCCCTTGCCATTGGTTCGACTGAGCGCGCGATGGCAATATGTGTCCCGGCAGAACGGTGCGTGCCGAGGATGGGTGGACAGGTGCTGAGGTCGCCGAAGAATGCTCGGTGCCGCGGGAGCGGTAGGAGTGGTGTCTGTGATGTCTCCCTCGGGACCGGGATCTCAACGACGATGAATGGTACCCATGCGATGAACTGCTTCGGTACGCGTGACGGCGACGCGAAGCCCGGAGCCCTGATGCCGAGGTACCCCGAGAGAAGCCTCTGGTGTGATGTCTAGACGAGAGGGAGCTGGAACGGGAGCGCCGACGTCTGTCCCGTTGAGAGTGGCTCTGGTACCCACGACTAGCAGGTGAGCGTTCCCGGTGCCTCTCCCGGTGCCTATGCTCGCTGGCAGGCAGTGTAGAGGGTCCCCACGACTCCTGTCCCAACGGCGGCCCGGACGGTCTGGCTGGCGTCGAGGGTGGCCGGGAGCTGTCAGAAGAGCGGCCGCTGCGCGCCAAGCGGTGCGGGGAACGTTCTTCGGAGCGGGAACTGCAGCTGCTTGGAGAGGTCTGGTGGGCACCCAAAGGGGGCTTGCCTTGCGACCTAGGGCCCGTACCCGTTTGCGAGCTCGGGACGGACAGAGACATAATGTCCTTCGCAGCCTGCACCGCCTCGGGCGTCGACGGATCTGTACCGGTGGGGATGCCTAGGCCGACGGTACCAGGCTGCTCCGCTGCACATGAGTCGGAGCCTTTGAGCCCGGGGGGGATCGAGGGCTGCCCAGCGCGGGACCAGCCTCCCCCTTGTCCTTATCGCGGCGGCGTTGTGAGGCCGGGCCCTTCCCTTGCTTTTTGGAGGGAGAACGGCGCCGACTGGTCAAAGGGGCCTCGCTACGTACCGACGACGCGGTGGCCGGCGCCAAGTCCGATCTGCGTACCGGCGTCGGGGTCAGCGCCGACTCCATCAGGAGAGCTCAAAGTCTGAAGTCTCTCGCCTTCTTGGTTCTTGGCTTGAACAACCTGCAGATCTTGCAACAGTTGCTGATGTGAGTCTCACCCAGGCAGCGAAGACACTCAGCGTGAGGGTCACTCCTGGGCATAGAACGGTGACAGGAGTCGCACGACTTGAAGCCTGGGGCACGGGGCATGCCCCGAGCCCACTCTAACAACTGAAGAACGATTTACAACGGTACCACTAAGGACGAGAAGAAGGACTGCAGCAGAGCTGGAGCACAAAAGTTCCGACTACATTCACTGGAGGCAAGAAGGAACTGAGGGTGGGGGAAGCCGTGGCTCCCCTTATAGCGCAATATACAGGCGCCGCCACGGTGCTCCCCCAATACAGGTAATGCTAAGGGAAAAACTTCCGGCACCAGTGCACGTGGCGAGCACGCGCACCTACACAGGAGCAATCACTCGAAGAAGAATTGACAGGTCTCAAAATGTAACTGTAAATGGGGAATCATCAAGTGGGTTTGTTTCCAGTGGAGACTCACAGGGATTGGTTCTTGGCCCTATACTATTTAACATTTTTATCAATTACCTGGAGCAATAAATAAAATAATCTGTAGGACCTCTACTTTACTGGAAGTTGGAAGCTGTATAGTTAATGAGAGAGAGGACTACAGGAAGAGAAAGGATGCTTTCATGTTAAGGCAGTTGAATGCCATGCTGGAGAACAGAATTCTATCCTTGCCTCACTCACGAAGTTATTATATTGATGCCAGGTAAATCGTTTAAACCAAACTTTTCACAAGTGGCCATTAATTGTGTGTTACTAATTTTCTAGGTGCTGACCTTTAGGCACTTAGGGCCTGATTTACATAAGTGCTGAGCACCTAGAACAGCAACTGAAATCAATGCCAGCTGTTCTTTGAACATATAAAGTGCTATACAAATGCTAAGATACTCTCAAAAATTAAGCTCTAGTTAGGCACCCAAAGTTAATGGATATTTAATTTTGGCCTTGATGTCTTTGAGCCTCAGTTCTTCAGATGTAAAATGCGTAATACCACCATATTACTTCACAGGGTGGATGTAAGAATAAATTGAACAGACAACCTTCATTCTATCATTTCCTAACTTTTAAGTGCTTGATTTTCCAACCTTAACATTTTTTCAACATAATATGAATAAAGTTAAACCAGTATGAAGGTAAATCTCTAGGGGAAGGAAGATGAAAATGGTTAGTGACCTTGGGGAACTTCAAATGTAAGATTTTAAAATTTGATTATTTAGCATGGAAAGGAGGCATAGGAGAGTGAGAGACAGTGTGTTGGGGGGGAGGGAAGGACAAAAACATAGGTGTACATTATATTTTACCAATATGTCTGATGTAAAGGTCACTGATTATTTTAACACAGACTTTGAGACTGTAGTATATTAAAATTGATTGCTTTCCCCCCTCCGTAAACTGTGTCTCGCTTTACATACTAACTGGATGTAGATGGCCTCCAATAAGACAGGCATAACTTTGCAAACTAGTTCTGTTCCCTCACCATCCTACATTCCTGGAACTGCATTTCTTACAAAACAAATAATATAGGATTGCAGGAACAAAACCAGACTTGTATTAATAGATCTGGCATATTTGGTTAGTGAAGAAAGCATGTTTTCAAAAGTGTTGAGAAATCTCAGTGCTGCTTTTGTGGAGATCAAGACACCATATGAAGGAGCACATTTATGCTGCTACAGTTAAGGTTGTTTTAGGCACTCTCTTACAAGCCTTACATTTACTCAGCCATAATAATTTATTCTGGGTTGAAATCTGGCACACAGTTTCAGTCCTGGAGAAAACTGTTTTCATGATTAGTCTAAACTTTAAAGCTTTTGCCTAAAAAACATGCTTTGACCAGGAACACTTTAATATTTATTTGTATTTTAAGATCTTTAGGGCTAAAAGTAAAAATTTGCAAGCGATTAACTCATAACATGGCTTGTTTTTGCAGTTAATACACAGGCTTGGAGAACTGGGTTAGAAGTTACAGGATCAGCTGCTGGCTCTTTCACAGACTGCGTAATCCTGAGCGAGTGCTTGTCTATACAGTGCAGCAATGTGCACTACATTGGTATGATTTCTAAAGCACACTAACATGTTGTCCACTAACTGGTCCATGTAAACCCTGCTGGTGCACACAAAGTTCCCTATTGTGCTTTCTACATGGATCTGCTAGTGCACTTTAGAATCACACCCCTGTAGTGCACAGTGCCGCACTGTGTGGACAAGCCCCAAGTCACTTTCTGTGTCTGTGTTCTGTTTTGTGAAAAGGGATACCAGTATTCAAAAATATTCAACAAGATGCATAAAAACATACAACAATTTTTGCCTCTAAATGCATTTTTCTAACACAGTCTCTTTCTTGGCACTTTAATTGGATTTTTGAATGTTCATTGTATAACACAGATCTGCAAGTACAGTGTTTGCTCTGTATCCAAAGAGAAATGCATCTGCCAACAGGCTGAGGTTTGTTTGCGGGAAGGACTGTGCTGGTGCTCTGTACTTGAGTTTACTATCTGCGCTTTTGCCTACTGATATCGATGCCCTGAATCGTGCAGAAACTGGAAAAGCAGAATTCCAAGGTATGATAAAGGTGCCCTGTGAGAAACTCTTATGTATGCTGTCATGGCTGTATCCCCACTTTGAACTTTAGGGTACAACTGTGGGGGCCTGCATGAAGACTTCTAAGCTTAACTACCAGCTTAGATCTGGTCCGCTGCCACCATTCCCAAAGCTAATTCCCTTCCCTGGGAAGCCTTGAGAAACCTTTCACCAATTCCCTGGTGAATACAGATCCAAACCCCTTGGATCTTAAGACAAGGAGAAATTAACCATCCCCCTCCTTTCTCCCACCAACTCCTGGTGAATACAGATCCAACCCCCTTGGATCTAAAACAAGGAAAAATCAATCAGGTTCTTAAAAAGAAGGCTTTTAATTAAAGAAAAAGGTAAAAATCATCTCTGTAAAATCAGTATGGAAAATAACTTTACAGGGTAATCAAACTTAAAGAGCTCAGAGGACTCCCCTCTAGTCTCAGGTTCAAAGTACAGCAAACAAAGATAAACACTCTAGTAAAAGGTACATTTAAAAGTTGAGAAAACAAAGTAAAACTAAGACGCCTTGCCTGGCTATTTACTTACAGGTTTGAAATAGGAGAGACTTGTTTAGAAAGATGTGGAGAACCTGGATTGATATCTGGTCCCTCTCAGTCCCAAGAGCGAACAAGAACCAAAACAAAGAGTACAAACAAAAGCCTTTCCCCCCTCCCCCCAAGATTTGAAAGTATCTTGTCCCCTTATTGGTCCTTTGGGTCAGGTGTCAGCCAGGTTATCCGAGCTTCTTAACCCTTTACAGGTAAAAGGATTTTGGAGTCTCTGGCCAGGAGGGATTTTATAGTACTGTACACAGGAGAGCTGTTACCCTTCCCTTTATAGTTATGACATATGCAAACACTATTTACTGTAAAATAATTTAGAAAAAAGTTCTGGCAGTATATTTTAGAATAATCATCTGTATGGTGCATTGATGTACATATTGCCTTTCAAAGAGAGTAGGAGATGTTCCTTGCTAGGACATGCTTACAATTTCAGAGCCCATTCTTGTACCCCTTAATCACATAAGACTCTCGAATTGTATTCTTATTGAGTCACATAGCAGCTATCTAAATCTGTGATAGTAACTGTTTTACATTCTAATTCCTTACTTCGTACCATGTTCTTACAGGATGCAATTTTCAGAAGCACCTAAGTGACTTAGGAGGACTTTTGCTCCTAAATCACTTAGTTTCTTTTGAAAATCCTTTCCAGTACACCTCTACCCCGATATAACGCTGTCCTCGGGAGCCAAAAAATCTTACCACGTTATAGGTGAAACTGCGTTACATCGAACTTGCTTTGATCCGCCGGAGCACGCAGCCCCCCCCCCCCGGAGCGCTGCTTTACCACGTTATATCCAAATGCGTGTTATATTGGTTCGCGTTATATCGGGGTAGAGGTGTATGTACAAATCCTGAATAGGTATTGAGGGATTTTTTCCTTTAAAATTCTGAAATGCCTTGCTCATGAAGATACATTGTCATCCCTTGCTCACACTGTTTTAGGTGTCAAATTAGAGATGTAATTAATATTTTATTTATATTCACTTCATATGAATAGTTGCTATTTTTAGGTATTTATATTTGAACAAATACTGAGAAACAAATAACCAGAGTGAAATCTGGCCCTGTTGAATTCAACAACTCAACTCCCATTGACTTCCATAGGGCCAGGATTTCACCTTGACTATCTATACTGACTGCCATATTTCCTAAATCCCAAATCTCCTCTCGAATGATTTCCCCACCCCTCACCCTACAGCATAAGTCAAGTTCAGGAAGAGAAATGCAAAGGGAAGCAAGCAAGGCACTAAAGTCAGGGAGTGCATTAGGACACTGACAAGTCACTGGGAAAGGAAACAAAGCTAAAGAGAGTCAAGTTACTGTAAATTCAGAGAGAAAAGCTGCAGGGATGATCCAGACTATCTACACAAGCCATATTGTTTAGAATGGCTTTTATCTAGGCTCACAAACTACACAACCTGTAACTGTCTTACGTACAGCTAACTATAAATAAATACATTGGAAACCATCAAGAGACATCTTTAAAAAGCAAAGCAGAAAATGATCCAACTCTGCCAAAACTGGTCATTCTATTTGTTGCAGTCATTTCTTCAAACTTTCTGATCCCTTGTATCATATAGGTGGGGAGGATGAGTACAGTATGAAAATAAAACAAAAGGAATTAACCACTACAAAAGTCGTTTCCCTCAAATATGAATCTAACACTGCAAAACTGACAATTCTCTAAATCAGTGGTTCTCAGACTTTTGTACTGGTGACCCCTTTCACATAGCAAGCCTCTGAGTGCAACCTCCCTTATAAATTAAAAACTCTTTTATATATTTAACACCATTATAAATGCTGGAGGCAAAGTGGGGTTTCGGGTGGAGGTTGACAGCTCGTGACCCCCTTTTAATAACCTCATGACCCCCGAAGGGGTCCCAACCCCCAGTTTGAGAACCCCTGCTCTAAATCTTGTGTAATAGGCAGGAAACAAGGAAATATATGTTTGGGGGTGGAAATGCCAATGAATAACTACTTAGAAACTTTGGTTTGTTGTGCCTTTAGTCATAACAGCTCAGGACTGCAGACACTAATCAGGCTCGTAGTGTTTACATATAGTGTGCTGCAGGAGTGGTGAAACTATATATGACAGTGAAGGAGAAAGAGAACTAAAGGATTAATCTTCAATAATAGTTTGCTATGGAGATGTAAATGGAGAAAAAGACGGTTACTTACCTTCTGTAACTGTTGTTCTTCGAGATGTGTTGTTCACATCCATTCCACATTAGGTGTGCGCGCGCCGCGTGCACGAACGTCGGAAACTTTTCCCCTCAGCGGCTCCCGTCGGGCCCGCAGGGTCTCCCTTCCCGCCACAGCAGCGCCCCGCCCTAGCGTATATATATCCCTGCCGGCCCGACCCTCCCTCAGTTCCTTCTTGCCGGTGACTCCGACAGAGGGGAAGGAGGGTGGGAAGTGTAATGGACGTGAACAACACATCTCGAAGAACAACAGTTACAGAAGGTAAGTAACGGTCTTTTCTTCTTCGAGTGCTTGTTCACGTCCATTCCACATTAGGTGACTCACAAGCTTACCATTGGAGGAGGGTAGGAGTCAAGGAATAACTGATTGAAGCACCGCCCTGCCGACCATCGCGTCATCTCTGGTTTGATGGTGGATCGCGTAGTGGGCTGTGAAGGTATGCACCGACGACCAGGTGTCTGCCTTGCAGATCTCCTGGAGTGGGACCTGTGCCAAGAAGGCCGTCGAGGACGCCTGGGCCCTAGTGGAGTGAGCCCTGATCTGAGGTGCAGGCATGTTGGCGAGCTCGTAGCACGTATTTATGCAACGCACGATCCATGCCGACAGGCGCTGCGTCGAAATAGGCTGGCCCTTCATCCGTTCCGCAACGGCCACAAATAGCTGAGTCGATTTACGGAAAGGTCTGGTACGGTCCAGATAAAAAGCCAATGCCCGCCGAACATCCAGGGTATGCAGGCTGCGATGGCTCGGGTCCGTATGGGGCTTGGGGAAGAACACCGGTAAACAAATGTCCTGCCCCATGTGAAAATTCGTGACCACCTTAGGGAGGAAATTAGGGTGAGGCCTAAGCTGCACCTTATCTTTATAAAAGACGGTATAAGGAGGCTCCAAGGTGAGGGCCCTCAATTCCGATACCCTCCTAGCCGAGGTGATGGCCACGAGGAACGTGACCTTCCATAAAAGGTGCGTGAGGGAGCAAGAGGCCAGGGGCTCAAAGGGCGGCCCCATAAGCTTAGTGAGGACCAGATTGAGGTTCCACGGAGGTATAGGAGGGCGCGAGTAGGGGAACACCCTTTCCAGTCCCTTGAGGAAACGGGCTACCGTGGGGTTGGAGAACACGGATCTGCCCGATTCCCCCGGGTGGAACGCCGAAATGGCGGCCAGATGCACCTTAATAGAAGCGGGGGCGAGGCCTTGACGCCTGAGGTGCAGCAAGTAGTCCAGAATCAGTGGTATCGAGGCCTGCAAGGGCTGGGAGTGTTGAGGCTCACACCACAGGGAGAAGCGCTTCCACTTGGCAAGGTAGGTTGCCCTTGTGGAGGGTTTCCTACTACCAAGGAGGATTTGCTGGACCTCGTGGGAACACCTGTGCTCCACACTACTTAGCCAAAGAGAAGCCATGCCGTGAGATGCAGCGACGGCAGGTTCGGGTGGAGCAGGCGACCCCGATCTTGGGTGATGAGGTCGTGATGGAGGGGGAGGGCTATCGGAGTGGTCACGGACAGTTCCAACAGAGTTGTGAACCAGTGTTGGCGTGGCCACGCCGGGGCGATTAGAATGACTGCCGCCCTGTCCCTGCGGGTTTTCAGGAGGACCCTGTGAATGAGTGGGAACGGGGGGAAGGCGTACTTCAGGCCTCCGCCCCACGGGATTGCAAAGGCGTCCGCCATTGAGCCCGGACTGTGGTTCTGGAACGAGCAAAATCGCGGGCACTGGCTGTTGTCCTTGTTGGCAAACAGGTCCACCTGGGGAAACCCCCACCTCAGGAAAATAGAACGGAGGACGTCTCGTCTCAGCCTCCACTCGTGCATGAGATAGGACCGGCTGAGACGGTCCGCCAGCCTGTTCTGGACCCCGGGGAGATATGCCGCCCGAAGATGCACTGAATGGGCTATGCAGAAGTCCCAGAGGAGGAGAGCCTCGTGACAGAGGGGAGAGGACCGGGACCCGCCCTGCTTGTTTATGTAAAACATAGCGGTAGTGTTGTCCGTCAGAACCGACACGCTGTGTCCTCTTATGGTGGCGTGAAAGGTCTGGCAGGCGAGGCGAACCGCCCTCAGCTCCTTCAGGTTGATGTGGAGCAACCGTTCCTCCGTGGACCACAAGCCCTGAGTGCGCTGGTCCCCTAGGTGCGCCCCCCAACCCAGGTCCGACGCGTCTGTCACTAACGTCAGAGCTGGTTGTGGGGCGGCGAACGGGACCCCCGCGCAAACCTCCTGCTGATCGAGCCACCAACAGAGGGCGCCTGATACTCGAGCTGGGATCGTGACGACCATGTCCAATGGGTCTCTGTTGGGGCGATACACCTGGGCCAACCACAGCTGCAGAGGCCGGAGTCTGAGACGGGCGAACCCGACTACGTGTGTGCATGCTGCCATGTGCCCCAAGAGTTGTAAGCAACATCTGGCTGTGGTCGTGGGGAATCGCTGAATGGAGGTTATGGCCTCCTGGATAACCAGGAATCGCGATACAGGAAAACTCGCCCGTGCCGCCACCGAGTCCAGGACTGCCTCTATGAAGTCCAGCCTCTGTGTGGGGACTAGTGAAGACTTGGGCACATTGACCAACAGGCCGAGTTCTCGGAATAATTGCAGCGCCAGTGCCACATGGGTGCGAACCTCCGCCTCCGACCTGCCCGCTAGGAGCCAATCGTCCAGGTACGGGAAGACGCGCATCCTTCTTTTTCGAAGGAAAGCCGCTACCACTGACATGCATTTTGTAAAAACGCGCGGGGCTGTTGCCAGGCCGAAGGGCAGGACCGTAAATTGGAAATGGCGCTGGTTGACAGTGAAGCGCAGAATCGCCGGTGGGCGGGCCGGACGGCGATGTGAAAATAGGCGTCTTTCATATCGAGGGCAGCGTACCAATCCCCCGGATCCAGGGAAGGAATGATGGTACCAAGGGAGACCATATGGAAACGTGGTTTGAGCAAGTATTTGTTTAACTTGCGAAGGTCCAGAATAGGACGGAGGCCCCCTTTTGCTTTGGGAATGAGGAAGTATCTCGAGTAGAACCCTTTTCCTCTGAGGTCCGGGGGAACCTCTTCCACCGCTCCCAGTGAAAGGAGGGTCTGTACCTCCTGCATGAGAAGTTGCTCGTGAGAGGGGTCCCTGAAGAGGGACGGGGTTGGTGGGTGGGAAGGAGGGGGCGAGGAAAACTGGAGAGTATAACCTGTCTCCACCGTGCGGAGGACCCAACGGTCTGATGTTATACTGGACCAAGCACGGTAGAAATGGGACAGGCGGTCCCCGAAACACAGGGGTGGATCCGGAACGGAAATGGGTACACTGTCCTCGATCGCAGCTTCAAAACCCTGGTTTGTTTCCTGGCTGCGGTTTGTTTTGGCCTTGGGTTTGGCCTTGGTCAGGCATATTGTTGCGTCTGCGCCTGTTATCCCTGCCCCTTCTGCGGTACGGCTCTTGCCGAGGGCGAGGGTGGTACTGCCTCTGCGGAGGTTGGGGCTTAAAAGGCTTCCTCTGTGTCACCGGGGTGTGCATCCCCAAGGACTTGAGGGTAGCCCGAGAGTCCTTGAGGCTATGTAGTCTGGCGTCTGTTTGCTCTGAAAACAAGCCCGAACCCTCAAACGGCAGGTCCTGGAGGGTGTTTTGTACCTCCGGAGGAAGGCCCGAAGACTGCAGCCATGCAGAGCGTCTCATTACAACGCCTGACGCGATTGTTCTAGCGGCTGCGTCGGCAGAGTCAAGTGAGGCCTGTAAAGAGGTTTTGGCCACCGCCTTCCCCTCGTCCACTATGGCCGCAAACTCAGGTTGTGAGCCCTGAGGCAAGGCGTCCTTGAACTTGGACACTGATGCCCATGAGTTAAAGTTGTGCCTATTCAGGATCGCTTGCTGGTTTGCGATCCGCAACTGGAGGCCTCCGGACGAGTAGACTTTCCTGCCAAATAGGTCTAGCCGTCTTGCTTCCTTGGCCTTGGGGGCTGGGGCCTGCTGGCCATGCCTTTCCCGTTCGTTAACCGCCGAGACGACCAGCGAACATGGGGCCGGATGGGAGAAGAGAAAGTCAAACCCTTTGGACGGGGCAAAATACTTTCTTTCTACGCCCTTTGCAGTTGGCGCAGAGGAGGCTGGCGTTTGCCATACGGTCTTATAGTTTGACTGGACCGTTTTTATGAGCGGGAGCGCGATCCTGGAGGGACCTTCCGAGCTCAGAATGTCCACCATCGGGTCCTCCTGTTCAACCGTCTCCTCCGCTTGTAGCCCCAAGTTGAGGGCTACCCGTCGGAGCAGGTCCTGGTGCGCCCGGTGGTCAATCGGGGGAGGGCCAGACACTGTTGTGCCCGCCACGGCTTCATCCGGTGAGGAGAAGGAGGTCATGGCCTTTTGAGCGTCCTCGTCCTCCTGTAACTCCTCCTCAGCGGGGTGGCCCTCCGGGGTGCGTCCCCTGCCCTGAGTCAGGGACGGTGCCGGGCTCGGTGCCGAGTCCGCCCTCTCTCTGTCAGGTGGTCTGGAGACCGTGGCCTCCGCACGGGAGGCAGGACGGCACCGTGGGGAGCGGGACCGGTCTCCTGAGGGGCCCGATCTCGAGGTTCTGGACGGAGGGCCTTGCTGATGATAGGCCCACGGGGTCCAGAACGGCCCGGATGGCTCCAATGCGGTTGCCAAGAGGCCTCGTGCTCTCTAGCGGCGTGCCCTCTGCGGCCATATCTGGAAAGCCCCGAGCCCTCTTCCGACGCTAGGGACGGCGACCTAGAGGGCCACGGCGGTGCCGTGGGGCGGTGCCGGTCCGGTGTCGGGGAGCGGTGCCGTCGGGACCGGGACCGTGAGTAGCGCCGTGCCGATCTGGACCTGGAACGGTACCGTTGACCGCGGGACTGGGAACGGCTGCGGGAGGATGGTCTGGGGAACCTCGCCATCGAAGCGTCCCGGTGCCTGCTCGAGCCGGGCTGCTGGGACGGTGCCTCGCTCGCATCGGGGCCTGGCTGTTTGGTGGCCCGTTGCGCGGCGGGAAGCCGGGAGTCCACCGAGGCGGAGCTCGACCGGGACCGGCGCCGTGAACGGTGCCGAGATGGCGACCGCGATGGGCGCATCATCGCCGGCTTGCCCTTGGAAGGCAGTCGCGGCGGAATGTCTTTAGCGCGGAGTGTGTTGTCGGAGGACAATTCAATGAGGTCCTTTGCCGCCTCAAATGTGTCCGGGGTGGAGGGCTGTTCCAACAGTTCCTCCAGCCCTTCCTCCTCACTCGACGCGCTTGTCCCGGGGCTCGACGGGCCTTTTGGCGCCGGAGCCACTGGTACCGGGACCTGTATCGGGGCCGTCACGGCCTTGGTCGCACTTGCTGTCTTTGCTGGTGCCACCTTTTTGTGTGGGGAGCGACCCCGGGCCTTGGGCTGGCTCTTGGAGTTGGCCGGCGAAGCAGACCGGTGCCGGGCGTGATCTCGCCGTGGCGGCACCATAGGCTTAGTCTGCACCGCCGGTGTCGGGTCGCGGACCGATGCCGGAGCACTCCGCACCGAAGCCGACGGTACCGTGGAAGCGGAGGGCTGTAACGCCGTCTCCATGAGGAACTGTTTAAGACGAAAGTCTCTCTCTTTTTTAGTCCTGGGCTTGAAAGCCTTACAAATTTTACAGCGCTCCTTCTGGTGTGCCTCCCCAAGGCAACGGAGACACGACTCGTGCGGGTCGCTCACTGGCATAGGCCTGCGGCACGCGGCACAAGCCTTGAAGCCTTGGGCGTGCGGCATGCCCCGCCGCCCAGGGCCGGTGCCCGGGTTGACCAAACCCCTATCACCAAAATCTTTTTGGTCTTTGTGAAGAACTAATTAACTACTTAACACTTAACTATATTATGAACTGATAACTATTGCTAATGGCTATGCTAAGGGACACTCTCAAGCGAGAGACAGAGTTGTTCCAACGTCGCCACGGGCGGTAAGAAGGAACTGAGGGAGGGTCGGGCCGGCAGGGATATATATACGCTAGGGCGGGGCGCCGCTCTGGCGGGAAGGGAGACCCTGCGGGCCCGACGGGAGCCGCTGAGGGGAAAAGTTTCCGACGTTCGTGCACGCGGCGCGCGCACACCTAATGTGGAATGGACGTGAACAAGCACTCGAAGAAGAAGCATATATCCTCACCAAAGGGAACAAGGAAAGAGGATTTGTGAATAGTCAGAATTGTGTTTTGTTTAGTTTGCCTACAATTCACCTTTCCCACTGAAATGAGCTGAAATGCTTCCAAGAAGATGTGTGTTATCATGGCAACAAAATATAACAAAAACAAAACCCAAAGCAATCTGCAACCAGGATAAATGTGGCTAGTTGCTGCTCCATATTACAACCAGATAACGTGAATGGCACAGTTTAGCAAGGCTGCACTTTGTTATATATTTTTATTTGTAATAGCATTCCCTTTCTTTTACCCTCAGATTGGGCAGAAAAAAAGGTTACCTACCTTTCATAACTGTTGTTCTTCAAGATGTGTTGCTCATGTCCATTCCATTCTAGGTGTGTGCAGGCCCACGTGCACAGTTATCAGAGATTTTTGCCTTAGCAGTATCTGTAGGGTCGGCAGTGATGCCCTCTGGAGTGCTGCGCTCATGTGTCTGTATATTAGGTGCCGCCAGTCCTATGCCCTCTCAGTTCCTTCTTGCCGGCAACTCCGACAGAGGCGCAGGAGGGCGGGTAATGGCATGGACATGAGCAACACATGTTAAAAAACAACAGTTACGAAAGGTAGGTAACCGTTTTTTATTCTTTGAGTGCTCGCTCATGTCGATTCCATTCTAGGTGACTCACAAGTAGTACCCCCGGAGGTGGGCTTGGAGTTCACGGTCGTGCGGCTTGCAACACTGCTCTCCTGAAGCCAGCATTATCTCAGGCCTGCTGAGTAAGCGCATAAGATGTAAACGTGTGGATGGAAGACCAGGTAGCAGCCCTGTAGATATCCTGGATTAGCACCTGGGCAAGGAAAGCCACCGGGGAAGCTTGCACCCTAGTCGAATGGGCGGTCACAACTGCCGGTGGAGGCACGTTCACCAGATCATAGGACTGGGTGGATTTGTAGGCGCTAAAGTTTTGCATTGTTTTGTTTTTGAGTGCAGTTATGTAACAAAAAAAATCTACATTTGTAAGTTACACTTTCATGATAAAGAGATTGCACCATAGTACTTGTATGAGGTGAACTGAAAAATACTATTTCTTTTGTTTATCATTTTTAAAGTGCAAATATTTGTAATAAAAATATCAAGTGAGCTCTGTACACTTTTTATTCTGTGTTGTAATAGAAATCAATATATTTGAAAATGTAGAAAAACATCCAAAAATATTTAATAAATTTCAATTGGTATTCTATTGTTCAATAGCGCGATTAATTTTTTTGAGTTAATCGTGTGAATTACTGCAATTAATCGACAGCCCTACTAATTAGGCAACAGTTTAACAACCAAAAGTTTACAGAACTACTAAAAATGTTTAGCTAATTTGAGATGTCTACTGACTGACTGAAAGCTGCCAGAAAGTCAGCTAATGTCTTGGGAACAATCAGTCAGAATGCAAAACAAGATCTCAATAGTTCTGAATATATCCTGATTACGATTTGTATCAAAGGTGTTAGAGAGTATTCACTGATTAATAAAGTGGGTAGACATAATGATTTGTGCTAGAAATATCTCTAGAATAAATTATTGAGAGGTATATTTAGTGCAGATTAGTTTGCAGTTATTTAAGCAGGCGTGCTTCACTGAGACAAACCTGTTCAGAGTGCCACAAAATACTTTTCACTTCTTAACTATTCAGTCCACCAAAGTTTTTAAACAAAATCTATTATTCAGTAATGTTTATAGTGGTAAAGACGATTTCAAAATAATACTTCCCAAATTAACTACAATCCCTACCATAATAAATACGGTCTATAGTTAATGTAATTTGGAGTTCAACATTTTTGCAATTCAGAATCGCTAGGGTATTCTGAAGGGCAATACTTAGATAAGATTAAATAAATATTTTAAATGTCACAAACTGAGCTGGCAAGTATATAAACTAGTTACATAATGAACAAGAACCCAAGAGTTTCAATATGCAATGGGGATGGAATACAGAGATGAATCATGCCCAATTTTAAAATAACTGATAAAATAAAAGTAAAATTGTAAGCCTTCCTAATTAATGAGCAAATTCTTAGTCAAATATGGTTATCTGATGAATTAATCCAAGTTATATGAAATACAATTGTCTCAGCAAATCAAAAAGCAAAGATGATGCAGTTATTGAGGCATAACTGTATAATTGTCTCAGTTATACAATTCCAGCACTTGCCTAATTTGGTGCTTAGCTATCAAGCTGACAGGCACTTTAGAATTCCCTGAACTCTGAGTGTGGATATCCAATTTGCATAATCACTGCATAAAAAAGTTAAAGGCAATTTAAGTAAAAGTGATCATGACAATTTTATTTATAATGTGAAAACAAAATAAAATCAAGATCAGTAGTGTGTGTGTATATACACATATAAAAATATGTGTTTGTGTATGTATACACACACACACACACACACACACAAGTTGGTGCTTTAAAAAGGCCAGTTTCACAGCTAAACAATTATGAGCCAAATCAGCTGGGAGGAAGAATTTAATCAGAAATATGTGAATGATAATTGGGAATTGTTTTAGAACACTTCACTAGACTCCCAAAAACCACAACTGAGGAAGAAGGCACTCTTTCCATTCCAGTTGTATCTCAGGAGGATGTTAAACAGCAGCTGCTGAAGTTAGACACTTTTAAATTAGTAGGCCTGGATAACTTGCATCCAAGAGTTTCAAAAGAGATGGCTGAGGAGCTCACTGGACCATGAATGATGATTTTCAGTAAGTCTTGGAAAACTGAGGAAGTTCCAGAAGACTGAAAGAAAGCTACTATTATGCCAATATTTAAAAAAGGTAAACGGGATGACTCAAGTAATTATAGGTCTAGCAGTCTGACATCAATCCTGGGTAAGACAATGGAACAGCTAATGTGGGACTCAATTAATAAAGAATTAAAGGACAGTAACATAATTAATCACAATTAACATGGATTTATGGAAAACAGAGCCTGTCAAACTACCTTGATTTTTTTTTAATGAAATTTCAAATTTGGTTGATAAAGATAACAGTGATTATATAATACATGTAGATTTCTATAAGGCATTAGATCTGGTATTGCATAACATTTGATTAAAAAACTATAATATAAAATTAACATGGTATACTTTTAAATGGATTAAACGCTGGCTAACTGATAAATCTCAAAATATAGTTGTAAAGAGGGGCTCATCATAGATGTGTTTCTAGTGGGATTAGTTCTTGGCCCTACACTAGTTAATATCTTTATCAATGACCTCAAAGAAAACATAAAATCATCACTGATAAAGTTTGCAGTTGACACAAAAATTGGAGGAGTGATAAATAATTAAGAGGGTATGTCATTGATTCAGAGCAATTTGGAACACTTGGTAAACTGAGTGCAAGCAAACAATATGCATTTTAATATGGCTAACTGTAAATATATACATTGAGGAACAAAGAATGTAAGCTATACTTACAGAAAGGAGACTCTCTTGGGAAGCAGTGACTTTGAAAAAGATTTGAGGGTCATGATGGATAATCAGCTGAACATGAGCTCCCCATCTGACCCTGTGGCCAAAAGGGCTAATGCGATCCTGGGATGCATAAAGAGAAGAACCTCCAGTAGGAGTAAGGAGTTTATTTTACCTCTATAGTTGGCACTGGTGTGACCGATGCTGGAATACTGTGTCCCGTTCTGGTGCCCACAATTCAAGAAGGATGTTGATAAATTGGACAGGGGGTTCAAGGAAGAGCCATGAGAATGATTAAAGGATTAAAAAACATGCCTTATAGTGATAGACTCAAAAAACTCAATCTATGCAGCTTAACAAAGAGAAGGTTACAGAATGAATTGATTATAGTCCATAAGCATCCACATGGGGGAAACATTTTTAATAATGGGCTCTTTAGCAGAGAAAAGTAACATGATCCACTGGCTGGTAGTTGAAGCTAGACAAATTCAGAGTGGAAAAAATATGTAAATTGTTAACCATCAGTGTAATTAACCATTTGAACAATTTACCTAGGACCAGGGTGGATTCTCCATCACTAACAACTTTTAAATCAAGACTAGATGTTTTTCTAAAAGACAGGCTCTAAGAGATCAGACTAGATGATTACAATGGACCCTTCTGACCATGGAATCTATTAATATGGAGGTTGTTGACCTGTAACTGGACGTTCTTCGAGATGTGTGGTCCCTGTCTGTTTTCCACACATGGGTACCCATGCACACCATGCATCTGAGAGATCAGAGATTTCTAAAAATAGTGTCCGTTGATCCATGGCTGGGCAGTTCTCATGCTCTGACATGAGGGTATAAGGGGCGGTGGGGACCAATGCCTCTCCAGTTCTTCTCTTATCATAAATCCAAAGCAGAGGGGAAGGAGTGCAGATAGTGGAATTTAGATAGGAAACATGTATCTCAAAGAACCTCCAGTTACAGGTCAGTAACCTCCATTTCTTTTTCAAGTGCTGGTCCCTATGTGTACTCCACACATGGGTGATTAATAGGCAGTATTTAAACAGGAAGGCAGTGTGAGGATGCAGTTGGTAGAGACGTCTGTAATACTGCAGCCCCAACAGCTGCATCTGGAGAGGATACTTGAATTAATACATACTGTTTCATGAATGTATGGATGGAGCTCTGGGTAGTCGCTCTACTGATGTCCAGGATAGGTACCTCTCAAAGAGATGCCATTGAAGTTGCTTTTGCTCTAGTTAAATGGGCTCTCACGCCATCGGAGAGAGGTATACGTATCAGTTGGTAACACAGAATGACGCAGCTGGAGATCCACATATAGAGTCTCTGAGCAGATCATGTCTGTCCTTGTGACTATTCCGCTATGCTGACAAATAACCTTGGTGATTTTCTAATCGATTTCATCCTTGTAGGTAGAACAATCCAGAGAACTAAGTCTTCTCTCCTGATTGGAAGCATGAGATTTTGGGAAGAATACCAGTAAGTGGACAGGTTGATTTATGTGAAACAAACTACTTTTGGGATGAATTTCAGATGAATGTGAAAGGAAACATTCTCCTTATGAAAAATAGCATAAGGCAGGTCAGCTATGAGTGCTCTCAGTTCACTCACCCTTCTGGCCTTTGTGATGGCAACTAAAAAGGTAACTTTCATGGTAAGGTAAATCATAGAACATGTGGCCAGTGATTCAAATGGTGGTCTAGCAAGTTCTGATAGTAGTATGAGGTTGAGTCCCATTGTGGTACAGGTTTCACCACCAGTAGGACGATCCAAAACATCCCCAATCAAGGCCTGTGTCTTGAACAAAATTATTTAACAGTTTAAAAAGCTCTTCACCAGTTCCTTGTGTTGGAAGTGGACGCCAAAACAGAAAATCCTCATTTAATTCTGTTGCTGTAGAAAAACGAATACACTGTGCAGCATTTGATATATTGGTAGACTCATCTATCTGAATTAAATAATATGGGCTCTGACGAACACTTTCTAGGAGCTCCTCTTTTACATCAGTGGCCATCTCTGCAATGCAGCGTGGAACTCTCATTAGAAAGTGGGATCACGTCTAGCTGTGATGCTGCTTTCTCTCCTATCATCACCGTGCACGTATCCTTTGCAGCTAGTAGTAGTTTCTCACCTATGTCGTTGGCTTACTAGCTTTGGCAATGCACAAAGCCGCACAGTAAGAAGCCTTTCTGTTAACAGTGCTGTACACTTCAACAAGTTTTTTGTGTGTCCTATAACTCATTAAGCTTCCTCTGGAAAAACTCTATGGGTTTAGATACTAAGCTAGGGTGTCTTGTTTTGAGATGCCGGTGTAGCTTGCAGGGCCACATACTGTCATTCACCAGTACTTTGCACTATACAACACATTGAGGCATTGGTGCATCGCTGGACCCACTCCACCTAAAGCCCAGCTTGAAATAAGCTTTGTGCATTTTGCTAGAACTTCTGCTGCTGCCCTCACTTTGGTTTGTGTGGTACGCTTTTCTCCCTTTGTCGCAAAATGAGCCATGTCTCGTATAAAGGTTTGTCACTGTAAGCACACTGCTGATAATGTTTTTAAGTTCCTGGGGGGGGAACCACACGAGACATTTGACCTGACACAGTTGCTCAAAGAGCCCTGCGTGGGACTAGTGGGAGAGGTACGGTAGAACTCATGGACGGAATCAGGATGCCTGCCATAGGGATCCCATGGGGCCCACAAGGGCTAATATGAAGGGTCGACTGGTTGAGAGGGCCCCCATGGCAATAGGTACCATCAGTCCCTTGGGTAGTCGTGTCTAGGTGGAGGACAGACCTGAATTGTTTTGAATCTCTGTCTGAGCTCACCTCCCTATGTGGGAATAAAGGAATGTCTGGAGCCTTCAACTCCTCCAAAGAGAAGGCTGATTCCTGCTCAACCAACAGAGCCATCGGTACCAGTGGGTGAAAGCTTCTGCCTCTGGACTGAGGAGGGGAACATTCCCATTTCCCCGAGGTAGTTTCCTCCTCTGGTATCACAATGTTTCTCAGGAGGGTTAGACCCGAAAGAAAAGGAAACCGAGGATATGGCAGGGTAAAGATATCCTCCAGAGAGGGGCAAGTTTCAGTTAGTCCCAGAGCCCAGGGCGTGCCAGTAGTTGGGACTGACAGCCCTGGCACATCCATGGTCATTGTAGATGGCAGGTCTTACAGAGATAGGTCAATACCACCAAAGAGTCTACTCGGACGCTCTTAAATGGTGTCATTAGGTACCAATATTTAGGCTTATGAATCAGCGCCTTCATCAGTACCAGCAGACCCTTTTTCCTTCACGCTTTGCCCTCATGATCGGAGGATTTAAGCAAGCCTAAGTCCTTAGGGCCCACATATGAGGACTCACTAGACTTGGATGGAGTTGGGGAGGGATCCCTTCTCTTGAAAGAGAATCTGTTCTTACACTTATGAGAGTGCCCCTTACTGTCATGAGAAGCCCTGCAGGATGATGCCATGGGCTTAGCTGGTCTGGCTTCTGCTCCTAAGCTCATTCTTGAAGGGACGCTGCACTTGAACTATGAATTATTTGTCAAAACATAAGTGAAGATGCAGATCTCTTGCTTTGACTGGCCCCCTGCTCTAGCCACCCCCACCTCTGGTGCCTGTTGTAGAGAAATGGGCTTTTCAAGGGCTGCTCCCTTGGAATGGAGGGTGTTCTGCCTCACATAACCAACCAGATTAGGGGAAGAGCTCTTGCATGGGTCCAACTCGCACCACTGTCTAACCCAAGGGATGGATCTCACAAGCAGGGACCTCCAGCTGCTGGTACCACTTCCACTTTGGTGTCTCATGGGGAGAATCTGGGGTCAGACCTGTACAGACCACATCTGGAGATGATGGGGTAAAATAAAACTGAAAAATCAGCGAAAAATATTTTTCCATTGAATTTTCAATTACAATATCTTGGGTGTTACTTGTAACTAGGTAAAAAAAAATGTAGGCAGAAATGTTTTTCAAGTTAACCATGTCCCTTTAAAAACTAATGAATGTCTCATTCTTCACCAACTTGATGGTGACATTATTTCTTACCCAGAGAAGGCAGACCCTAAAGGCTGAATCACTTCCTCGCTACTAAGCATGCCCTCCTGCTCTTCCTGAAAAGTTAGTGGCAAAACCCCTATGGGCTTCACTAGCAGTATAACTGCAACTCAGGACTGCGAATAGGCAAAGATTCTGAGTCTGCCTGCGCTATTACTAGCTTACAGGTATATATAAAGAACTGATGATCCCAACTCTAGACATTCCTTGACATTTATGAACATAAAATATTCATCTAGAAAAGATTTTGAAATAAAATGCAGGTAAAAAAATTAGAAACAATGAAGGGGTCAGGGCATGGCAGAAAAGGATCTTCTGGCTACTGAAGTAAACCTCAGACAAATGAGATGTGGAGGCAGCATAGCCATTCTATAGTTACTGGGAAAATTAGCTTTGCCATATACTGATATTTGGATGAAATAAAATCAATAAGCAGTGAAAGACCCAGAGCTACAGACATAATTACCACAGATGGTAAGCTGTTATATTTGGCACCATCTTCCTCTCTGTTAGATGTAGTTGTACGAGTTTTTTGTTGCAGGCTTCCAACAGTGCATTAGAAGCCTGATCATGTTTCTATTAAATCAATGGCAAAATCCTCATTGACTTTAAGGTGCAAGATCAGGCTTTAAATTAAACAGTAGTGGTCTGTCCTTCAAATAACCAAACAAGACTCCTAATAGAACTACCAATTCCAGCCTGTAGAAGCTGGCAAAAAGTTGAAGTACACCTGGCTTGCTCAGTGAGAAATATTTCTTAAACAGTTTTGGTTGTCAAGGAGTTTTTCCTGAGGCAAATTTTACACTATGCCCACAAGAAGCTGGATCTTAAGAAAAATACAAAATACAGCAAAAAGAATGGTAAAGAAAGAGGAAAAAAAGAAAGAAAGGAAAGCAAGGCCAGGCAAGAGTTACAGTGGCAAATACACTATGCTTGAACATGCCAGGGATTCAAAATTCAGGTTCTCAGCCTAGTCTTTCACTCCTGGGCCAACAACCCACAAGGATGTGTGTGAGAAGTACACTGTGTTGTTCCTAAACAACACCTTGAGTACAGTTAATACATCCGTCACCAGAGACAGACTCCAGATGAAGCCACATCCAGCCCTCTTCTGCCAAAGAAAATATAGCTGCAGTTTTAAATTTTGAAATTTGCTTATTTACAGGCATGTGTGTGACTTTGAATCTTGGAACACCTCACAAATATGAATGATTTTCATATCCTCATCATCATTGTGAAGAAGGGAAGAATTACCCCATTTCAGAGATGGAAAACAGAGGTATGAAAATGTGATTTGTTTAAAGTCACACAAGAAATCTGTGGTAGAACTGAGAATTGAACCCAGATCTCAACTCCTTTTCTTTACCTTTGGAGAAGAGTGGTTATCAGATAAATGTTATCCTCAGAGCAGAGAACAATTCCTCTTCTTCACCACCCCAGCAAAACAAAATAGAAAAGGAAAAGTCTGTCTAAATTTTATAGTTTGAAATGAGAAAAACATTAACTAGAAGTAATTTTATCATCTTTAATATAATGCAGGAAAAAATTGGATGTAGCAATAAATTCACTGAATTTTTAGGTCTTAATTCCATTTACACTCTTATCAATCTGCATGAGATGCTCTAAAAACATTTTCTGCAGCTTATGGAGATTGAGAGCTACCCAAATGTAGTATCCAGACTGATGGTCATGGTTGACAGGCAGGAAAAATGGAAAGCAATATGACCTAGAATTCAGGTTTCAGAGTAGCAGCCGTGTTAGTCTGTATCCGCAAAAATAACAGGAGTACTTGTGGCACCTTAGAGACTAACAAATTTATTAGAGCATAAGCTTTCGTGGGCTACAACCCACTTCTTCGGATGCATCCGAAGAAGTGGGTTGTAGCCCACGAAAGCTTATGCTCTAATAAATTTGTTAGTCTCTAAGGTGCCACAAGTACTCCTGTTATTTTTGCATGACCTAGAATTGACTCCCAAGTTGTTCTAATTTAACATTTCAAGAGGAGTAATCTAAAACTTTTAAAAGGAGGCCTTAGAATTTGCTGAATTCTCAGTATGTTCTGATAACAGAACTAGAACCACTTGCATGTCTGTTTTGCTCTGCACTTACTCATAGAAAGGTTCTAGCTTATATAAATTAAAATAAATACAGCCACTGTACAATTGTAGGCTCGTACAATAGAGACAGTTTTTACAGTTGTCCATATCAAATGGATGCAGGTTATGAGCCCCAGAGGTGATCACACTGCTTCATGAGTAAATTATACAGTTAGATGAGTAAGAATCAGTCCTTTATAAACCCTCCCACATTCTATAACTCAAGACCACAATCTGCCAGGGAAAGCACACATTTCTAAAAAGAGATTTTCAACTCTTGCAGCAACTGATAAAATCCTTCCTAAGAGAGACTGATTCCCTGTTGTCCTTAGGATCTGAGCTAGAACATCTGGTGTAGTCAGCAACAATAAATCAGCTTTCCAAACTGTCCAATGAATCCTGTTTGAATGGTGTCCACCAAAAGACCAGGTTCAAAAATAATGATCTTTTAGCAGGAGAAACATATTGTCCAGAAAAATAAAAACAGCAAAACATTTGTCAACAGACTATTATGCATTATGAACAAAATCCTCAGCACAGGACCCAAAGCAGGAAGATCAGGCAATTGGATCATATACAAGAGAGAAATTCTCCCCACCAAGTTGGACCTCTGCAGAGGCTAGTTCAGCCAAACAGCTGCAATAGTGCTCTCCAGCATCAACACATGCCACCATCATCAGTGGGAGCAAGCACCAGAGGATCTGCAAAATGATGGATCCCCTGGACCTTCCTCCATCTTCTCTCTATTGAGCAGAAAGTCCTTCTCACACAAACTTCAAGGTGATGTGTCTCAATATAACACATGCACCATACATTCTGCCTCTTCATGCACCACCACGAAATCAAAAACATTTTTCTATAACAATGTATTTGTCCTTGTAGAACATTCAAACCAATTCTTAAAAATTGCACAATAAACTGCTATGTGATACTAATGATGTAAAAATACATAAGTGATTACCTCTCCTATGAAGACAACCATAACACAATCCAGTTTCTCTTCTGGAGACAATTTATCAATAAGAGAGTGAAGGGTTTCTGTAAGATAAGACTTTACTTTTCTCTTCACGGTGGGAATTCCCATTACAATTGAAACTGAAATTAAATAAAAAACAAACAGTCTTATGCACAATCAATATATAAGTCTTTATATAACAAAGTATTAATTCAGAAATACACTCAAAATATTAAGAGATTACACAGTAACCAAAAACAATTTCAAAGCATACCAGTATTATTGGGAATACAATTAATAGTAACAACATCAATTCTTAGGGGAAACACAGCCAGACGAAAAAATAGCAAATGCTGAAAGTGTCACAATATTAATATATATGTATTGTTAAGATGCATACAACCGTGGTATCAGTTAGTTAAGGTCGCACTGAGACTTACACAAAGTAAACTAAAATCCCTTTTCAGAGTTTAGTCTCCAAATTTAGTACAACAGTTTTTCACAAACTAATCTTCTATGTAGTGTTTTTAGCAAAATATTTAATAACTTCTGCAGAAGAAACTTATTAAAATCTCTTCTTTCCCATAAACTACCCCAAATACCAGCACTCTGACTCCCACCACATTGATGCTAACCCCACCCACCTATCCCTATTTTCCACATGGCTGTTCAATCTTCATGGTCTTTAGCCCACCCCCAATACACAGGGCTGCCCTCCCACTGGGAGCAGAATAGGTGGGGGGAATAAAAGGGATGAGTAGGACTAGATGCAGTACTGAGGAAGCATAGGGGCCCTGTGCTGAAGCAGCTGTACTTAAAGGGCTCTCACCTTTAAATACACAAAATCAAGTTAGAGCTGAAAATGCCGATTGGCATTCTTAACTCATCCTCTTTTGCTTACAAACTACAGATCTCTCAGAAAGGTATGTAATGTTAAATTTGCATTGACTAGAAATGCCTACCCAGCAGGCAAAACAGAAAAAGAGAAGGATGGTGAAGTAAATCTTAATTTCTCTACTGTTTTTAGGACCCTTGATTTTGATTTTTTTTTTTTGCAATTTAAATTTTGAAATAATATATGGTTGGCTTAAACCTGTGGAAGAAAGTCTGAATCCTCCACTTTGCTGGTTAAATACACCTCTACCCCGATATAACACGAATTCGGATATAATGTGGTAAAGCAGTGCTCCGGGGGGGTGGGACTGCGCACTCCGGCAGATCAAAGCAAGTTCGATATAACGCGGTTTCACCTATAACGCGGTAAGATTTTTTTGGCTCTCAAGGACAGCGTTATATCGGGGTAGAGGTGTACGTATAAATAGGTCCTACCAAATTCACAATCCATTTTTGTAAATTTCAGAGTCATAGCATTTTAAAAATCTTGAATTTCACAGTTTCAGATATTTAAATCTTAAATTTCATGGTGTTGTAAGAAAGCATGAATATGTATTTTAAAACAGAAAATATAAACATGTAAAGCTCTTAAGCCAGCATTTCTCAAACTGGGGGTCCGGACCCAAGAGGGGGTCAGAAGGCTATTTTGTGTGTGTGTGTGGGGGGAAATCGCAGTATTGCCACCCATGCTTCTGCGCTGTCTTCGGTGTTGGACGGCCAGAGACCAGATGTCCGGACGCCAGCTCTGAAGGCAGTGCCACCACCAGCAGCACCGCAGAAGTAAGGGTGGCAATACATCCTACCATTCCACCCTTACTGCTGCTGGTGGCAGTGCTGCCTTCAGAGCTGGGCACCCGGCCAGCAGCTGCTACTCTCCAGCTGCCCAGTTCTGAAGGCAGTGCAGAAGTAAGGGTGGCAATACCGCAATGCCCTTACAATAGCCTTGCAGTCCTTTTTGGGTCAGGACTCCCCGTTTGAAAAACACTGTGTACTTTGTATACTTTTTTCCCTGTAATATAGTATAGGGTAAAAGTACACAGAAGACCAGATTTCATGGGGGAGACTAGATTTCACGGTCCATGACACGTTTTTCACGGACATGAATTTAGAAGGGCCCTACATATAAAATATGTATTTCAATTTTGTTAGTGGGTGTGATTGTGAATATGAGACTTGATTCTGCACATTTAATATGTGGGCATGCATCTTGTTATAACAAGGACAGAATCAAACCCCAGAACTTCTATCAAAACAAGGAAGCTTCAATTATGAGAGAATCAGCAGCTCCAGATCAAACAGCAGACAGACACAAATGGATTAATATGTCGGGCCTTCATGCCTTATACACATGCAGACATGCTTCCAAGTACATGACCCTGGTTGGGCTTTATCTGCTTTAAGGACTGCGGCTCCAAGAATGGAATTATGTGGAGATCTACTGATGAAGGAGCAGAACTTTTGAGGCTTAATCACTTGTTTTGGTGAATATGTGTCTTTACAAAGTATAAGGAATCAGTAAGAGAAAAAACATGTAGTCTAATAGTAGAAGTGTTTTTTCTCCTCCAACCAAGGTCCAACTTTTGTGGAGAGGACCAAGCCAATTATCATTAGGTACCCATAATTCCAGGTCCTCTGAGTTATCCACTGGAATTTATTGGTGGGAACACCAGACACACCAACTTTGAAATGGTTAAATCCATGCTTGATTACCCATATATCTGAGTAGCCAAAGGGATGTGTCAGAAAACTAGTTTCAGAGCCTGTAATATTTCCATGCCTTGTTAATTTTCATAAATCTCATTAAAAGATAACACAAATTGATCCCGATTAAGTGCTTTTTATTGTATACCTTAGCACCTGGGATAGTGTGTGATCTGGGATTATGTAGTAAAGAGCAAAACTGAAGACAACTCCTTTCATCTTGGATTCAGTGTGAGTTCTAAGAGATATCATACAAATAAAATTGCAGCTACCAAACAATACATTAAATTATGATATTACCAAAACAAAATTAGGAAGTCCTTCAGACATATTATTTTATATATAAACACATAAGCATTATTTAAATTATGCCATCATACCGCCTGTTCGTCCCAGGCCAATCTGCACAGAAGGTTGAAGGCTTCCTTCATTCTTCAACAAATGAGGCAAATGGTAATAGATATTTGGCACTTGAAGAGATTTTCTGCTTGTTAGCTCTTTTAACAATTTCAGCGTTTCATCTGCAAACACATATAAAACCAATAATGCAGAAAATTAATCAGAGAGGCTATATGTTTATGCAGCAATAAAACATATGCAATTCCAAAACTGATCATTCATTCATGCTTTGTTTGAGTTAGGAAACATTTTTAAGATTTGTGTACCAGGAAGTAAAACCTTTTCTGTTTTTAATTTTTAAAAGAGTTATGAACAAGATTGATTTTTAATAGTTTTCTGGAAACAGGAACATCATACTTATATCATCGCATGTGAATTACAATGTGCTCTGACCAATGACAGAGAGGAAATAACTCACCTTGAGTAGAATCCTCCATAAATTTTTACCTTGGGTGTGTCTTTATATTATACAGTATATTGGGCTTATTATTCCCAACAAATTCAAAATAATCTGTATCTACTCTCACAGGAGCTCAAGCAATGACTTAATCCTCAAATAAATAACTTCAAAATTGCATGCACATTTTTACATACATTGCACACAAATATATTGCACAAAAATAGGACTACATACGGTATACGGTGCAACAGTTCAGGAATTAAATTTGGATATACTTTTTGTAATAAGAACAGATACACCTAACAAAAGTAGGCATATGAATTATTTACTGCAGTTAAATACTGAAGTTAAACCAGTTCTAAAGATGTTTCCACAATGGATCATAAATATCAGCTTTGAAATTCCCTTGCCAGTATGTGTCAACTCTTTTAAATCAAATATGAAAACCATAGCCAAATTTTTTAATTAGAAAAAAAGCCATAGCACCTCATATTGACCTTCGAGATCTCATGAGTCTCATAAAGATCAGGTCAGGTCAGAAACTGGTTTGG
This sequence comes from Emys orbicularis, assembly GCF_028017835.1. Taxonomy (NCBI): domain Eukaryota; kingdom Metazoa; phylum Chordata; order Testudines; family Emydidae; genus Emys; species Emys orbicularis. The sequence continues at coordinate 248,191,236 of NC_088683.1, forward strand.
AGACTTCCAAAGAAAACCTACCCACCTTAGAAGTGATGGTGACTCAGTAGATATCACTCTTTCCTGGGATGCTGAAATGAACCAGTGTTTCCTATACAACTGGAGATGCCTTTTTTGGATGAAATCTAATACTAAACTCCTGACTACTTATAGTCTTGAAAAGGCCCTTGTACAAAGTGCAATGAGTAGAGGTGTTCGCTTCGATGTGTGGGCTAAATTCCAATTTGGGTGATTACACTCTTCCTGCCAAAATTTTCTCTGCAGTTTCAATTGCAGAAGTAGACGTGGAAGTTCACCCAAATGTATTCCAGGGTGGATGAATGACAAGATCTGTAAAGCAATTTGGATTCCTTCTAGATCTAAGGTACTAAACAAATACAATATAGATTTGAGTATTTATATGTTATTTAAAATATACCTATAATAGTAATCTCTGGCACATTTACAGTTCATTACATTTAACACAAGAATTGGTGAACCAGTGTCAACCCAAAGTAAGAGGCAACAATCCCAAAATTACAAGTTAAAAATAATTATACCTAGCCCATACATCCCCCAGGAAAAAGTCACAGTGCAGAGTTAGTCTTTATGTTGTGCCCAAAAAGTCTTGACTTGGGTTCTGTCAAACCAATGCGGTAAGTGAATTACAGAGTAGAAGGTTCTCCAGCAAAAAAATACTGCCACCATTTGTTAAAATCTGAGATTGTTAGTGAGAATACCACAGCTGACCTCAGAAGGCAGGGCAGCACATGGGAAGGGAGCCTATCTTTTAGGCAACTATGCCCAAGCCATATAGAATTTTAAAGATGTATATTACTACTTTTAATTGCACCAAGAAGTGAACAGAAAAAGACAGTGCAGTCTTTGGAAAACTGGTATAATATGATTTCTTACGGCCAAACATTCTGTACAAGAAGGCCAATGCATTTTACATAAAGACAAACACAAACTAAAACTCCAGATCCAACCAGCTCTTTACTTTGTGAAAGTTCAGATTAAGATCCAGATCCAAACTTTATGGCTCAGGCTCATCTCTAATTCTGCATGATCTCTAGCTTCTAAATGTTCTACAGTCTTAAACCACTATGGAGAATGCATTGCAATAGTCCAATATGGATATCACAATGACATGGCTAACAACGGCAATGTACACATCAGAAAGAAAAATCACATGATATGTTACATACAGATTTAAAAAAGTAATGTCCCCAACGCTCCTGGTATCCCAGGTGGCTATCTAAAATCCAGAAGAGTGAGGCATTAATGTACCGAGGGACAACTTTTTAATCAGTACCTGGCTGGAGGACCTAAGACATGAGCTGTAGAGTACAGAGTAGACTCATCTTTCTATAAAAGGCACTACTCGTCCAAGTTTTTCAACATTCTATAGTAGTACTAGGAAGTGACAGTAGACCTCAAATAAAATTTGTTTTAGGTGTACTTCTCTCATATGGAGAAAATCAGGGAGTATTGGTTTAAATAGCTCCAGACTGAGGTCCTTTGGAACAAAATTGTTTTTGGCAATTTTGACTTTTTAGAGACAAATTAAATCTCTTAAAATCAGGGGAATATACTTCAAAACAGAAACAGTGACAAAATTATTACAATATGGTTGTGCTAGGCTACAAGCTAATAATCTTTCCATATACAGCTCTTGTTAATTTTGAGAATTTGCCTCATAATTTGATGAAAAGGAATAAGATATAATTATTTTTAAATATTTAATTATCAGTTTTGCAGAAAAGGGTAACAAATGTTTGCTGCTACTTACTACACTTTGCATTGCTTAAAAGGCAAACTTTAGAAACACAGAATCCCCAAATCAGATCCTAGTAGGTAAAGAGGATTTCATTCTACTTTTAACATTTGCATGAATTACTAGTTTTCTTTTTTAAGTTGCTCATCAGTTTTAGCTTAAAACGTGTAAAGATATTATACAAATTGCTGCCAGATTACCTGTACTGAATAGCACCCAGAAGCCCCAAACCTATTTTACTAGGCACTTGAACAAGTATATAGTCCTTGAAGAGATTACAATCTAATTTAAAATATGATACAATGAGTGGATATAACAAACAGAGGGAATGGAGGATGAAGGAAGGGGGAGAGGTACCAGAGATAAGAACATGTTACATAAACTAGTTATATGCACAGTTGGATGGTTTCCAAGCATTTGGTTTTTTAGGATATTTTCTTTTAATAATTATATACAATAGACATCAGTAATCGAAAGACGTAAAACATTAAGCTTAAAAAAACCCTATATCATGTCTTGTACCTGAAAAATTGTTTAATGCATCCTTACTTCCATTTGTTTCTGCTACTGCACGTCTGAATTGCTCCAAGATGGCATTTAGCTCAGAGGAACGCTGCAGCGTTCTATGCTCAGCAATACGAAGACGTTCCTTCAAAGCATGAAATTCCCGCTGATAAGCAATCAACTTTTCTAGAAGGAAAAAAAATGTCTGGTTACTTACTTTTGAAAACACTTCATCTGCTCTTCACTCCCCAAATAGTGTTCTTATATAAAACAATTTTGTTGCAAACTTTGGGCTTAGAATAGGTAGAAAAATAAGTGATCTTTTGTGGAAGGCTGAAGGACAACCTTTATCAAATTATTAAATTAACTGCAATATACTCGTGTTAACTCCAGTGTTAGAAGAATTTAGATCAGTGGTTCTCAACCAGGGATATGCAGAGGCCTTCCAGGGGGTATATCAACTCATCTAGATATTTGCCTAGTTTTACAACAGGCTATATAAAAGCACAAGCAAAGTCAGTACACTAACATTTCATACAATTACTTGTTTATATTACTCTAAATACTATACACTGACATGTGAGTACAATATTTATATTCCAATTGATTTATTTTAGAATTATATGGTAAAATGAGACAGTAAGCAATTTTTCACTAATATTGTGCTGTGACACTTTTGTATTTTTATGTATGATTTTGTAAGCAAGTAGTTTTTAAGTGAGGTGAAAATTGGGGTACACAAGACAAAAATCAAACTAGGGTTGCTAGGTCTCCAGTTTTCGACCGGAATGCCCAGCCGAAAAGGGATCCTGGCGGCTCTGATCAGCACTGCCGTTAAAAGTCCGGTTGGCGGTGCAGACAGGCTCCCTACCCGGCTCCATGCAGCTCTTGGGAAGCTGCCGGCATCTCTCGCCAGCTCCTAGGCGTAGGGGTGGCCATGGGGGCTCTTCGTGCTGCCTCCGCCCCCAGTGCCAACTCAGCAGCTCCCATTGGCCAGGAACTGCGGCCTTTTCCTACTGGCCGCTGGACAAGCAGCCGCCGAAATGCCACCGTGAAGTGGCAACGTCAAGAGGCGTCGCCGCCAAAATGTCGCCATGAAGCAGCGTCATCAAGAGGCGTCGCCGCCAAAATTCGGCGGTAGCGCTTCTTGACATTGCTGCTTCTCGGCGGCATTTCGGTGGCTGCTTGTCCGGCGGCCAGTAGGCGGGCGCACATGGATGCCCCGGTGGGCGCCATGCGTTGGGGACCCCTGGCTCAGAGCCACGTGGTCGCACCTCCGCCTAGGAGGCGGAGAGAGATCATAGAATCATAGAATATCAGGGTTGGAAGGGACCTCAGGAGGTCATCTAGTCCAACCCCCTGCTCAAAGCAGGACCAATGCTGGCAGCTTCCCGGGAACCGCCTGAGGTAAGCACTGCCCGGAGCCTGCACCCCTCATCCCCTCCTGTGCCCCACCTCCCTGCCCCAGCCCTCTCCTGCACCCCAAATCCCTCATCCCTGGCCCCACCCCAGAGCTGCACCCCTAGCCAGGGCCCTCATCCCCTCCCACACCCCAACTCTCTGCCCCAGCCCAGAGCTCTCTCCCCCACCCCATAGCCCCCCGCCCCGCCCCACACCCCAACCCCCTGCCCCAGCCTGGTGAAAATAAGCAAGTGAGCAAGGATGGGGGAGAGCGATCAACGGAGGGAGAGAGGAAGGGATGGAGTGAGGGGGGCATGGCCTCAAAGAAGGGGCATGGCAGGGGTGTTTGGTTTTCTGCAGATAGAAAGTTGGCAACCCTAAGTCAGACTCCTGAAAAGGGTACAGTAGTCTGGAAAGGTTGAGAACCACTGATTTAGATGATGTGGTAATTATGCAGACACTTACTGTAGCACAGGCTAAAACCCCAAACTTTTTGGACCAAAGTACCAGATAAATTTTAATTTCAGAGTGAAATAACACAGAACCTATTTATTATTTGCATCATTCAGAGAAGTTAGTGTAGCTGTAGCAGTATCAGACTTGGCAGCACTACTGACTTATAAAAAAAGATTGAAGCCAGACATGCATTTGGAAATAGTTTGCATCTTTTGAATAATTTGTATGAATGAATAAATGGAGTTTAGTGATATAGTTCAACTTTACTTATTTAACCCTTTAGTACTAAGTTACCAGCAATCTCCTGTGACTAAAACTGTGGATTCCTAGTAATATTAGTAAGCAAATGTGTTTGTAGGTAATTACACATATATTTTTTCTTTTTTTGAGGTGTAGAGAGAGAAGGAGGGCTGCAGTAAACACAAGACCCTCTCAGTTATATCTTGCGTCCTAGGACACAACCACCCAAGAAGCTAAGCATCTCAGGTTTCACTGACACTTTCTCTCCCAATCTTCCCTTCATTGTTGCCCTCTTCACTTTGCCAGCCTGTCAGCTCCCTGTTTTGAAGTCCCCAGCCTGATCACACAGTAGCCCCACCTCTGATCTCAATCCATTTCATCCCTCTTCTCTAGTCAATGGATGTTCCAGGGATTACATGGGAGATCACCACTGTAATCCAGTGGTGATCTCCCATGCCAACTTCTGAAAAGTACGAAGTTAACTCTACTTAATTAAGTTAAAGTTTTGCAGGTAAATTATCTTTTTGGTTGTTAAAAGACTAATACAGTACAATTCCTTCTCTATCCATGCACTGCTCATCTTTCTCTTGTTCTCCATTAAAGATTGATTATATTATATTTCTTCCTTTGTCCTTTTTTACCCCCTATTTTACATTTACTTTCTCTCTGTAGTTAGGATGTATTATCCATTTAATATTTTGAAAACGTAATTAGTTAGCTAAAATACCCTGTGTTTAGAAAAGAAGGAACAAAACACAGTTCACAAACAACATTTTGCACAGAATAATACACAAAATGGTCTATTAATTCCTGCCAAAAAACCCAGGCAGCTAATTGAAATAAGAATTATTGCTTAGCTAGCAATACCAAGATGCCCATAGGGATTTTTTGACACAAGTAGAAAAACCTCAATTTTTTAATTATTTTAGCAAAAAAGAAAACATTAAAATTTAAATAAGTTAGAAAAACAGGTCATTAAAAGATTAGTAACGTAAATGAAAAAAATACGTAGGTTTCCACCATAGTACCAAATGCTTCTTTCCTTCTATTGAGATACCAAATTACTAGCCATAAAGCTGATGGAAGGACCCCAAAAGAAATCTATCCTCTGATGAATAAAACACCATTTGTTCCCATACAGAGAAGCAGCAAATGAGTAGAAAATTACAGAAGATTTGGTCTTCAAAAATTCTGCAGGTTTTACAGCTTGGTCCTTGATATTTTTATTTAAGAAGCATTTATTACTTTAGAGTAAAAATGGGAAGCTGATGTTTTGCCATACACTTTGCTTTGGAAGCCAAAAGGATCAAATAAAAATATCAATACTCAATAACTGCTAATAGAGATGATTTTCCTGTTGAGAAATTACATAAGAACTGAATGTTTTAATTCTTTGTCAGTTGTTTTCATTCAGCCAGCATAACTCCAGTAATTAAAAGTAAATGTTTAATCTGGCTTAATGTTCTGCATTTCCTGGAAAATGGTCTGCTAGTTTAGCAGTTGGGTTTCTCCATTTTTTTTTTTTCTTGATCCAAGAAACATGCAGAGTCGAAAACCCAGACATGCTCTTTTGGGAGCTTGATCCTTTTGTGGTGCTCTCATGAATGCAATGGGAGTTCCACTGGCACCTCAAGAGAAGAACACACTCCACAAGCTACAAATGCTGTCCATTTTCCTTGCAGCCTCAGCCCCACGTACATTCTTTATTATATAGTTAGATGTTTTAGTTCCAGTTCTGGTCAGCTACCAAGCTATGTTTTACAATAGATCCCAACTGCCTAAACTCAGCAGGAAGAATCTGGAAATATTATTGAGTTTTTCACTGGTTTTTAAGTTATGTTTTCTTTATTACTAGTCCAGTGTGTTAAAATGAATGCATTTCAACCCTTGATGATTTTAAGAGTTAAGTGGTCTTTCCCTTAGCAAAAAAAGAAAAACAGGAGAGAAAAACCATACTGTAGTTTCATTTTATAAACATGTCTGCCAGAATATCTGAATACTGTAGCAGAAGCAGCCTAAATTGTAGGTTAATAGTTTGCATGACCAGAAAGCTCTGAATATCAAAATTTCAAATGAAAAATAGTCTGATCAAAATGGCTAAAACTCTCCAAACTTCGCCTGAGTCACTTTGCTGCAGTAATGTTACAATGTTGAAGATTAAAGCGCCAGAGTTTTTAAAACTGTTAATAGCTTTTAGATTAAATGGACGAACTACTGCAGAATCACCTTCATAACTGTACATGGAAAGACTCCACAATACTATCAGTAGAGTTGCAGCCCCTGTGGCTATCATAGGTTTCATGATACACCAATCTTGAGAGTAGAAATCCTACAAAGGAATCTAGAAAGTATAATTGGACAGGCTTTATACTAAAGACGGTGCTACAACTACAGCAGCAAGTTGTTTAAGAACAAGTCCTCATGTTACTGTTTAGAGATATTCTAGTATTTTTAAAATCTACCAACAAGGGTGCAGAAGATACCATTAAAAGTATAAGATTCTGACTACACTACTGCTTTTACCAAAATTGTAATTGTGTTCACATAGGGTTCATATGTATACGTATGGTTAGCACATGGTACCTAACATCATGATTAGGTGTGGACAGGCCAGACTCTAAGGCAGGGGTGGCCAACCTGTGGCTCCGGAGCCACATGCAGCTCTTCAGAAGTTAATATGCGGCTCCTTGTATAGGCACCGACTCTGGGGCTGGAGCTACAGGTGCCAACTTTCCAACGTGCTGGGGGGTGCTCACTGCTCATCCCCTGGCTCTGCCACAGGCCCCACCCCCTCCCCTGAGCCTGCAGTGTCCTCGCTCCTCCCCCCCAGAGCCTCCTGCACGCCACAAAACAGCTGATCAGGAAGTGTGGGGAGGCGCTGATCGGCGGGGCTGCCGGTGGGTGGGAGGCACTGGGAGCGGAGCTGATGGGGGGCTGCTGACGTATTACTGTGGCTCTTTGGCAATGTACATTGGTAAATTCTGGCTCCTTCTCAGGCTCAGGTTGGCCACCCCTGCTCTAAGGCCAGAAGGGAAAATCATGATCCTCTAGACCAGGTGTTCTCAAACTGGGGTTTGCGACCCCTCAGGGGGCCGTGAGCTGTCAGCCTCCACCCCCAAACCCTGCTTTGCCTCCAGCATTTATAATAGTGTTTAATATAAAGAATGTGTTTTTAATTTTTAATTTGTAATAGACCCATAACCTCTGGCTGAGTTACTGAAGTCCTCAAATCCTGATTTAAAGACTTCAAGTTACAGAGAATCCACCATTTATACTAGTTTTAACCTGCAAGTAACCCATGCCCCATGCTGCAGAGGATGGTGAAAAACCCCCAGGGGGAAAAATGTATTTAATAGAAAGCTGATGGACATTACAATTAAATGTAGTGCCAATAGAGGTAGTTCACACCTTTCAAAGTTATTGTTTGAGTCTCTCTGCAGGCTCAGGATAACAACAGTACATTATTGCTATACCTGAGTTCACATTTGAAGGTTTCTTTTGCAACCATTAAAGGTCACTTATAAAAATATAATGAAATCTTAAATTATGGAGCACAAGACGACAGTAGGGAGGAAGTGGGCATTTGGCATTTACCTGTGTACAATGCCAGATAAGTCCTGTTAGGGGGAATTGCCAAATGCTAGCCCTTTAAGAGGAACAGATTCCAGGATTCAAAACTAACAAGCAGACTCAGCACTACTTTACTGAAGCAAACATATAGAAATGGGTTACATTACTATGTTTTTATTAGCCTTATATTCCAGGTCAGTCACCAGATTTTGATAGTTAAGTCTTCAGATCCTGGCAGAATGTTTCTCTATTCAAGGTAAAAGACCAATTTGGAAAAAAAAAAAAAAAAAAAAGAGTGGGAAACAAGCCTTTTGTTCCCAAAAATCTGATTACTATTTTGTTAATGCTGCAGTCAGTCAATTTCAAACCAAAAACTGGCAACCCCTCAATCTGGACTGGTAAATCTGAAGATCCAAAAAGTCTTCCAATCGTAGCAAATTTTGTATTTATTTGTTATAAACAATTATAGCTTGTTAAAAAAATCAGCTATGCAGATCTAAAATACCTTTTCGTAATTAGTTATCTATTTTGAAAAAATGAATTAAACCCTACATATTACTTCCGACATGAAAGTGTCAGTACAGAACGTAGCTGTAAAACAGTCTTGCACTTTGCTACCTCAGGTTTGCATTTGATTTATATATATTTCCCTAGCTGTGTTATTTTCTCCTGTAAAAACAAGGAATCAAAATAAAGTGATTGGTCTATTTAACAGATGTCAATAGCCTTATTCATCTAACGTTTGACATTTTTGTCATCCTGCAGGTTTTTTAATTGAGTACTAAAACACATGCTTTCAGAACAAATTGTACAGTAGGAGATTGAGGATGCCTGCCGACAGAGAAATCACAGCCCTTGCTACATTAATTCTCTCAGACTGCTATGCCTACTAAATCTCAAACTGAAGCTTTTCCAGTGGAGTTCAAATTCTTATGTGAGATGCATAGGTCTTCTTCAAAAACAAAAACTGTAGTCATGATCCTTCAGAACCAAAAGTAAAAATGTATTTGAAAGAATTCCTACCCATGTTTCCAGCCTAATGTAATCATGGAACCACACTTAATGTAATACTTAACAAAATCTGCATAGCAAATTTAATAGATTCGTAGACTATAAGACCAGAAGGGACCAGTGTGACATCTAACCTGAAATGCTAGTATGAAATTTACCAATCTGTATTTAAAAAGGGCATTGTCAAGTTAAAATTCATATTTTAAGAACAAATCTCCTCACAACTGATGCTACTCTTATTTTATTTCTTTATAGGCATTTCTATGGGGATTATCGCCCCACACCAGTAACACGTAAAAGATATATCTTTAAAATTCAGTTAAAATATTTTCATTGTCTATTTTTTTCCCCAGAGTTTGGACAATGAAGACCGGTCCAGTTGCTTGTAAGTCCATTTTTAATAAACTACACTTTCAAGTTCCCACGCACAAGCACAATGCTGCAAACAGTGCAGAGGAGTATATTTTTACAAAGCTCTTTCCACAGAATATATATTTTAACTCTTGAAAATATCTGCATTTGTCTTAGGTTTCATAAAAGCTCATTTTTACAAAATCTCAATTCATAGATTCATAGATTCTAGGACTGGAAGGGACCTCGAGAGGTCATCGAGTCCAGTCCCCTGCCCGCATGGCAGGACCAAATACTGTCTAGACCATCCCTGATAGACATTTATCTAACCTACTCTTAAATATCTCCAGAGATGGAGATTCCACAACCTCCCTAGGCAATTTATTCCAGTGTTTAACCACCCTGACAGTTAGGAACTTTTTCCTAATGTCCAACCTAGACCTCCCTTGCTGCAGTTTAAGCCCATTGCTTCTTGTTCTATCCTTACAGGCTAAGGTGAACAAGTTTTCTCCCTCCTCCTTATGACCCCCTTTTAGATACCTGAAAACTGCTATCATGTCCCCTCTCAGTCTTCTCTTTTCCAAACTAAACAAACCCAATTCTTTCAGCCTTCCTTCATAGGTCATGTTCTCAAGACCTTTAATCATTCTTGTTGCTCTTCTCTGGACCCTTTCCAATTTCTCCACATCTTTCTTGAAATGCAGTGCCCAGAACTGGACGCAATACTCCAGCTGAGGCCTAACCAGAGCAGAGTAGAGCGGAAGAATGACTTCTCGTGTCTTGCTCACAACACACCTGTTAATACATCCCAGAATCATGTTTGCTTTTTTTGCAACAGCATCACACTGTTGACTCATATTTAGCTTGTGGTCCACTATAACCCCTAGATCCCTTTCTGCCGTACTCCTTCCTAGACAGTCTCTTCCCATTCTGTATGTGTGAAACGGATTTTTTCTTCCTAAGTGGAGCACTTTGCATTTGTCTTTGTTAAACTTCATCCTGTTTAACTCAGACCATTTCTCCAATTTGTCCAGATCATTTTGAATTATGACCCTGTCCTCCAAAGCAGTTGCAATCCCTCCCAGTTTGGTATCATCCGCAAACTTAATAAGCGTACTTTCTATGCCAATATCTAAGTCGTTAATGAAGATATTGAACAGAGCCGGTCCCAAAACAGACCCCTGCGGAACCCCACTCGTTATGCCTTTCCAGCAGGATTGGGAACCATTAATAACAACTCTCTGAGTACGGTTATCTAGCCAGTTATGCACCCACCTTATAGTAGCCCCATCTAAATTGTATTTGCCTAGTTTATCGATAAGAATATCATGCGAGACCGTATCAAATGCCTTACTAAAGTCTAGGTATACCACATCCACAGCTTCTCCCTTATCCACAAGACTCGTTATCCTATCGAAGAAAGCTATCAGATTGGTTTGACATGATTTGTTCTTTACAAATCCATGCTGGCTGTTCCCTATCACCTTACCACCTTCCAAGTGTTTGCAGATGATTTCCTTAATTACTTGCTCCATTATCTTCCCTGGCACAGAAGTTAAACTAACTGGTCTGTAGTTTCCTGGGTTGTTTTTATTTCCCTTTTTATAGATGGGCACTATATTTGCCCTTTTCCAGTCTTCTGGAATCTCTCCCGTCTCCCATGATTTTCCAAAGATAATAGCTAGAGGCTCAGATACCTCCTCTATTAGCTCCTTGAGTATTCTAGGATGCATTTCATCAGGCCCTGGTGACTTGCAGGCATCTAACTTTTCTAAGTGATTTTTAACTTGTTCTTTTTTTATTTTATCTGCTAAACCTACCCCCTTCCCATTAGCATTCACTATGTTAGGCATTCCTTCAGACTTCTCGGTGAAGACCGAAACAAAGAAGTCATTAAGCATCTCTGCCATTTCCAAGTTTCCTGTTACTGTTTCTCCCTCTTCACTAAGCAGTGGGCCTACCCTGTCTTTGGTCTTCCTCTTGCTTCTAATGTTTTGATAAAAAGTCTTCTTGTTTCCCTTTATTCCCGTAGCTAGTTTGAGCTCATTTTGTGCCTTTGCCTTTCTAATCTTGCCCCTGCATTCCTGTGTTGTTTGCCTATATTCATCCTTTGTAATCTGTCCTAGTTTCCATTTTTTATATAACTCCTTTTTATTTTTTAGATCATGCAAGATCTCGTGGTTAAGCCAAGGTGGTCTTTTGCCACATTTTCTATCCTTCCTAACCAGTGGAATAGCTTGCTTTTGGGCCCTTAATAGTGTCCCTTTGAAAAACTGCTAACTCCCCTCAGTTGTTTTTCCCCTCAGTCTTGATTCCCATGGGACCTTACCTATCAGCTCTCTGAGCTTACCAAAATCCGCCTTCCTGAAATCCATTGTCTCTATTTTGCTGTTCTCCCTTCTACCCTTCCTTAGAATTGCAAACTCTATGATTTCATGATCACTTTCACCCAAGCTGCCTTCTACTTTCAAATTCTCAACGAGTTCCTCCCTATTTGTTAAAATCAAGTCTAGAACAGCTTCCCCCCTAGTAGCTTTTTCAACCTTCTGAAATAAAAAGTTGTCTGCAATGCAGTCCAAGAATTTGTTGGACAGTCTGTGCCCTGCTGTGTTATTCTGAGGTCTGACCTAACAGAATCGTTTTGCTATTATGAATGAAGGCTAGAGTCTTTAACTACTTTACCTTGCTGAATCAATTTGTTACTCCCCCATGAAAGAATTAATTACACAAATAGTTAGCCAACTATTCACCATCTGGAATTAAGTTTTTTGACCCAGCTTTGGGAAGTTTTCCAATACACAGAAATCGGGTGCATCTGGTGTACACAATTTATTAAAAATGCTCATTTTCTGTCAAATTTTTTTTTACATAAGATAAGGACATGGAAGGGAGTAATTGGATGTGTTGTGATATATGAAAATCCCTGCTCACAAAACAAAAACAAAATCCAGAAATTTATCTCAATTTAAAAAAAAATATCAAGAACATGGCTTATACTAGTCCCCTACAGGTGATAAGATTGGTAAAATTCCAGAATAAGAGTGCCCACACTGGGAGCTATTTCAGAATAGCATAATTCACTGTAGTTATTCTGCTCAATTTCCCTTTATAGGCAAGCCCTAATACTGTAAGAGAACTTTGCTGGGACTTTTATGCATTTACCCTGAGATTTCTTAGGAACATATCTATACAATAAAATTCCAGTATTGTCACTGTGTGTCACTCAAGGCTACAGTGTCTGTTGAGTTAGTGTGAAGCCATGGAAACAGCTACAAGCATGGCTGGGAGCTCTTTTTGTTCAGAATATCAACAAGTTCAATCATTACTGGGATTTGTGGTCTGTTATAATCGAAGTTCATGTCATTTTGACTTTTTACTTTTTGACAAATTTCATCCATGCAACACCAAGACATGCATCTATGCCATGCCAAGACTCCTGGATCATGATATCAAAGGTAATCACCACCTTACTCTACAGCTAATTTGCATGCAACAATTTCACTGTCTATAAGAAGGAGACTGCTCAGATGCTGGATTACTTGGCTCAATTGCCACACTGATGCAACAGCATGGGGTTTCAGATGCTAGTAGTTTAATTACTTTCCCAGATTTTCATTCTTGTTTTCAAAGTCTGGTGCGTTTTCTTTTTAAGTCAGAATTACATTTGGTGTACAATTTTTTGTTAACAAAGTCTCTAACTGCCAAATATCATGATGCAAGGAATCATTCAAGTTTTGATCTATTCCACTAGCAAAAATGACATTGAATTGGAATTTAGGTTGAGTATATAACTGTAATTTAAGAGCAAAAAATATTACAGGCATGTTGTAAGTATTCCAAATCCAAGCACTACAAACCAAGGAAATTCAGGATTAAGGTTACATGTTAAAATTAGGACTATCAAATGATTAAATAAATTAATCGCAATTAATCACAAAATTAAAAAAATCATGATTAATCGCAGTTTTAATCACACTTTTAAACAACAATAGAATAACAGAATACCATTTATTTAAATATTTTTGGATATTCAGTTCAGTCACAAATTTAATTAACCCATTATTTTTTTTCACGAGTATCATCAGCATGGAAGCATGTCCTCTGGAATGGTGACCGAAGCATGAAGGGACATACGAATGTTTAGCATATCTGGCACGTAAATACCTTGCAATGCGAGCTATAAAAGTGCCATGCAAATACCTGTTCTCACTTTCTGGTGACATTGTAAATAAGAAGAGGGCAGCATTATCACCTGTAAGTGCAAACAAACTCATTTGTCTTAGCGATTGGCTGAACAAGAAGTAGGACTGAGTGGAATTGTAGGCTGTAAATTTGTACATTGTTTTGTTTTGGAGTGCAGTTATGTAACAAAAAAATCTACATTTGTAAATTGCACTTTCATGATAAAGAGACTGCACTACAGTACTTCTATGAGGTGAATTTAAAATTATTATTTCTTTTATTTTTTTACAGTGCAAATATTTGTAATCAAAGATAATATAAAGCGAGCACTGTATACTTTGTGTTGTGTATTGTAATTGAAATCAGCATATTTGAAAATGTAGAAAAACATCCAAAAATATTAATACATTTCATTTGGTATTCTATTATTAACAGTGCGATTAATCACGATTAATTTTTTTAGTTGACTTAATTTGTTTTAAGTTAATCGCTTGAGTTAACTGCGATTAATTCACAGCCCTAGTTAAAATATGAGAATGCAAAGTTAAGGCACCAAAGCAACTTTAACTCTGCCCTATTATGCCATGTAACAAAACAATTATGATTAGGGAATTTAGTGTGTGTGGTCACCCGTTAGCTGAAACAGATTTTTAAAGCCATATTAGGTTTTTTCTAAGTATAATTTTGTTATTTTAATCACAAAGATTTTTTGTTCAAATTCTAAAAAAAAAAAAACCCTCTAAGAAAGTCTCAGTGCTTTAGTACAAAAAGAACAGGAGTAGTGGCACCTTAGAGACTAACACATTTATTTGAGCATAAGCTTTCGTGGGCTACAGCCCACTTCATCAGATGCATAGAATGGACCATATAGTAAAATATATATACATACAGAGAACATGAAAAAGTGGAAGTAGCCATACCAACTGTAAGAGGCTAATTAATTACGACGAGGTATTATCAGCAGGAGAAAAAAAAACTTTTGTAGTGATAATCAAGCTGGCCCATTTTAAACAGTTGACAAGAAGGTGTGAGGCTACTTAACATGGGGAAATAGAGTGGCTGGGTCATTACACTTATTGAATCTATTCTAGTACTCGGCTTAGCTCTCAAGGGTTAACACATTATTGTTAATGTAGCCTCACACTCTACAAGGCAGCACAAATGAAGGGAGGAGAGCGAGCATGGCAGAGAGAGAGAGAGAGACACAGACACACACTGTGTGTGTGTGTGTGTGTGTGTGTGTGTGTGTGTGTGTGAGTGAGTGAGTGAGTGAGTGAGGAGAGAGAGAGAGAGATATATATATATATGCGCATTGCCATTTTAAGTATGCTGACCCCACTCTAAGTACATTGCCTTTTTAAGTAGATCTGCAAGTTGAGACAGCAGCTGCTGCCAGCAAGCTCCCTCCATCCAGAGCCCTGTCGTGTCCCCCAGCCCGCTCTGTGGAGATAAGGTACAGGAGCGGTGGGGGGAGAGATTGACACCCTGACATTAGCACCTGTCTTCACCTTCACCTCTGCATAGCAAGCAGGAGGCTCCCAGGAGGAGCTCTAAGGCAGAGGGCAGGAGCAGCACACGGCAGTGGGGGGGAGGGACAGCTGAACTGCCCAGCAATTGATAGCCTACTGGGCAGCTGCTGCACAGGGAACTTAGGGGTGCGGGGAGCTCATGGGGGGCTGCCAGTGAACCCTGATTCCAAGACCCCACCAGCTAGCTCCAACAGGTTGCTCTTTCTGCAAGCAGTGCCACAAGTACTCCTGTTATTTTTGAGGATACAGACTAACACGGCTGCTACTCTGAAAAATGTTATAAGGGAGCACTGTGCAACTTTAAACGAGCATGCTCTCTAATAGCGCAGCGACGTAACAACAAAACAACATTAACTGGGATGCCAGTTAATGTGGCATCCCAGTTAATGTTGTTTTGTTGTTACGTCGCTGCGCTATTAGAGAGCATGCTCGTTTAAAGTTGCACAGTGCTCCCTTATAACATTTAAGTGAGGGGTTACTGTATTCCTAAAATAGTTACCCCCAAAAGATGGGGTCTCTCCTCATTTCTCAGCAAAGATTTAAGAACGGACATTTCTGTAGTGAGGTCCTGAATTAAGTCTTCACTATTTTTTATAAAAATATTATATTTATTAACAACTAGGGCTGTCAAGAGATTAAAAAAATTATTGCGATTAATTGCATGATTAATCGCACTGTTAATAATAGTATACCATTTATTTAAATATTTTTGGATGTTTTCTACATTTTCAAATATATTGATTTCAATTACAACACAGAATAAAAACTGTACAGTGCTCAATTTTTTATTTTTAATTACAAGTATTTGCACTGTAAAAAACCAAAAGAAATAATATTTTTCAATTCACGTAATACAAGTACTGTAGTGCAATCTCTTTATCATGAAAGTTGAACTTATAAATATAGAATTAGGTACAAAAAAACTGCATTCAAAAATAAAAATGTAAAATTTTAGAGCCTGCAAGTCCACTCAGTCCTACTTCTTGTTCAGCCACTCGCTAAGACAAACAAGTTTGTTTACATTTACAGGAGATAATGCTGCCCTCCTCTTATTTACAATGTCACCAGAAAGTGAGAACAGGAATTTACATGGCACTTTTGTAGCTGGCATTGCAAGGTATTTACGTGCCAGATATGCTAAACAATCATATGGCCCTTCATGCTTTGGCCACCATTCCAAAGGACATGCTTCTATGCTGATGATGCTAATTAAAAATAATAATATGTTAATTAGATTTATGACTGAACTCCTTGGGGGAGAATTGTATGTCCCCTGCTCTGTTTTACCCATATTCTGCCATATATAACAGTCTTGGATGATGACCCAGCACATGTTCGTTTTAAAAACACTTTCATTGTAGATTTCACAAAACGCAAAGAAGGTACCAATGTGAGATTTCTAATTGACCCAAGGTTTAAGAATCTGAAGTGCCTTCCAAAATCTGAGAGGGACGGGGTGTGAAGCATGCTTTCAAAAGTCCTAAAAGAGCAAAAGTCCGATGTGGAAACTAAAGAACCCAAACCACCAAAAAAGAAAATCAACCTTTCACTGGTGGGATCTGACTCAGATAGTGAAAATAAACATGTGGCGGTCTGCACTGCTTTGGTTTGTTATCAAGCAGAACCCGTCATCAACATGGACGCATGTCCCCTGTAATGGTGGTTGAAGCATGAAGGGACATATGAATCTTTAGCGCACCTGGCATATAAATACCTTGTGATGCCACCTACAACAATGCCATGCGAACACCTTCTCACTTTCAGGTGACATTGTAAACAAGAAGCGAGCAGCATTATCTCCTGCAACTGTAAACAAACTTGTTTGTCTTAGCGAGTGGCTGAATAAGCAGTAGGACTGAGTGGACTTGCAGGCTCTAAAATTTTACATTGTTTTAGTTTTGAATGCAGTTTTTTGTACCTAATTCTACATTTGTAAGTTCAACTTTCATGATAAAGAGACTGCACTAAAGTACTTGTATTAGGTGAATTGAAAAATATTATTTTCTTTTGTTTATCATTTCTACAGTGCAAATATTTATAATAAAAATATACACTTTGATTTTCATATATATTGTATTCTGTTATAATTGAAATGTAGAAAAACATCCAAAATATTTAATAAATTTCAATTGGTATTCTATTGTTTAACAGTGCAATTAAAACGGCGATTAATTTTTTTGAGTTACTCATGAGAGTTAACTGCGATTAATCGACAGCCCTATTAGACAATATACTATGACATTCTAAATATTGAAACTGAAATGCATCAAATGAACGAAGCATATTTTGTGATTCGGCATTAGATTTTTTTTTTAAATCTATTTATTAATTTAGGATCAGATGCTGCTCCAGTTGAAGTCAATGGTAGTTTTTCCACTGATTTAAATTAGAGAAGAAATGGGGTCCTTACTACCCAATTCACAAATTAGTTTGCAATGGGTCTCAAATCATTAGTGCTAATTAGCAGGTTCTACTTTATTGCTGACTCTGTTCAAAGTATTTTATTGTTATAGCCTACATAACATGTTAGAACAGAAGCTATTTAATAAGGTTCTGCCAGCTTCCATAGCAGAACACAAGAGCAGCTGCACACTTGAAAATCTGTAACATTTGCTAGGCTTGGAATTGCTTGTATACATTTACAAAATGATGCAAGTTAGATGTACAAACAGATACATACAGCTTTAAACAGGATAGGTGTAACAGGCTGCATTTAGTTTTTTTTGTTTGTTTTCATTTTTGGGGGGGGGGGTGAGTGTGCAGAGCCAGTCTCTGCCGCCCTCATCCCTCCACACAAAAAACCCCATAAAAAGCTTCAAAATGGTCTGGTGTTTTCTTTTCTTTCATTTAATGAGAGAAAGTTCATGTATGTGTTTGAGAGTTGTGCACCTGTTTTTTTCTGGTGACATCCCTACCTCCAGTTATGATACTGGATATCGGGTATATTGCGCAATGTACTCAAACACTCTTAAAAAAAAAAAAAAAAGGGCAAACTATTGTTGACTGTCAGTATAAGCACTCCCACTAACCCAGCCAAAGTCAAATTTTAAGTTTTGTGCATACATACAAAACCAAACACTTCAGCTTAAAATTATGTGGACACTAAAATCAAGGTGTGGGCTCTAGGGACCTGATCTTCCATCCAGTGTGATGCTCTTCTGGCATCTTTCTCCTCATGGAGATGGGGAAAGGGAATCTGTTTATGCCTGGAGCCTGCTCTTTTCCAATCCTGCCGACTCCTGGCCAGGGGAGCAGAACTGAAGGAAGCCAACCCAGACTGGGCTGCTGAGACAATGTCTGTACCCTGCCTACCAGAGCCAGCCGCCCATCCTCCTTTCCTGCCCTGGGGAGGGTACGAGATAATTCCACCTGGACTGGGCTCTGAGTGGTAAACTGCACTCTGCCCACTGAGCCAGCCAAGATCCCCACTGCAATGTTTAGTAATGGGGTGAAATAAACTGGGCCTTCCTTTTGTCTCTGGCTTTTCTAGGCCCAGCTCACTCTATGAAGTCTGCAGGGGCACCAGCTGATACAAACACCTCAGAAGGGAAAACGAAACTGAGGAGATCTGCCTTAAAATCAAATGTAGCCCTGGGATACAGCTGGGGCTTAACTGTCAGTTTAAAAAAAACCAAAAACAAACAAACAAAAAACCTAGAGCTGTCAATTAATCGCAGTTAACACAAGTGATTAATGCAAAACAAATTAACGCTTTTTTTTTTAAACATGTGTTAATCGCACACCTCTGTTTTGGCCCGCTTCACTTACTGTACTTAAATACTTGGCAGTCACTGGCACAGTGCTACTATGTTCTGGAGTGATTAAATACCAGAAAAAGTTAATGGAGTAAAGCAGCAAAAGTTCAGGTCTTTTGCGAACAGGGGCTGCTAACAGGGAGTTTCGCAAGGGAGTTCTCCAGGTGAAGGAGGAGCAATACAGCACCCTTTTGGGGTAAGTGACTGTCTGTAGTGTGTGTTTGTTTGTGTTTGGGGGTTACTTGCTGTGTGCTGAGCTTGTGTTTGTCAGTCTGTTTGTTTGTTTGGTTGGTTGTTTGAAGGACCGTGTGCTGTGGCTGGCAGTTGGAAGCTGTGAGCTTCAAAGGAAGGTTTGAAACCTAGAAGCCTCTGGTAATTGGCTGAGCCTTAATCAGTGGGCGGGGCATTCATACAGGCCAGGGCTTTATAAAGCAGCGCACAAGCGACCAGGGGCTGCTAACGGAGTTTCGCAAGGGAGTTTGGAAGGGGAGTGGGAAGGGGCGAGGGTCCCTTGCCGGTTCTATCTGTTTTCCCTTTATTCCCCTTAAAACTTTAAACTTCTTGCTTAAACAACCCTTTCAGCGGACAGGGGGCTGCAGACGGGAGTTTGACAGAGGGAGGCTTACGATGGTTAGGAAGACCCGCAACACCTGTGCCAGCACTGCTTCTGTCTCCTCCACCTGTAGCCAGACAGAGCGCCTGAGCATGGATGCTTCTACCCAGATCCTGGTGTGGTTTTGCAGAGACTGTAACTTGCAATTTCCACTTACTGATATCCAGGCTGGGGGGACCATCCAATGTGAAAGGTGCCTGCTGGTGGAAACTCTCAGGCGGGAGAGCTACAGGAGGAGGTGGCTAGGTTGAGAAGCATCCGAATCCACGAGCAATTCCTGGACAGTGTCCATGTGGAGACAGCTGAGGTAGCTGTCACACCACTGGTGGAGGAGGAGATGGCTCAGGGTGGACACTGGCAGCTGGTTTCTTCTGGCAGCAGGCAGTGCTCCACCCCTGCTCCGAACCCTCCTGCTGTGGTAATAGGTAACCGTTATGCTCTTCTTGATACAGGAAAGAAGGCATCACCCCCTACAGTAAAGGAGGAGAAGCCTCGTACCCCTAAGGCTGGGAGGTCTGCTGCCACCACTGCGAATAGGAAACGTAGGGTAGTGGTGGTCGGAGACTCTCTGCTGAGGGGGACGGAGGCGCCCATTTGTCGCCCTGACATTTCATCTCGGGAGGTATGCTGCCTGCCGGGAGCCCGTATCCGAGACGTTACGGAGGCATTGTCGAGGATTATCCAGCCCTCTGACTACTACCCCATGCTACTCATCCATGTGGGCACAAATGATACTGCACGGTGTGACACTGAGCGGATCAAGAGTGACTACAGGACTCTGGGAGTACGGGTGAAGGAGTTTGGAGCGCAGGTGGTATTCTCTTCGATTCTTCCTGTCAAAGGTAGGGGCCCGGGCAGAGACAGATGCATCCTGGAGGTGAATGCCTGGCTGCGAAGATGGTGTCGCCAGGAGGGCTTTGGCTTCCTAGACCACGGGATGCTATTTGAGGAAGGACTGCTAGGCAGAGATGGCGTTCACCTTTCGAGGAGGGAAAAGACCCTATTTGGACACAGACTGGCTAACCTAGTGAGGAGGGCTTTAAACTAGGTTCGACGGGGACAGGTGAGCAAAGCCCGCAGGTAAGTGGGGAACATGGAGACCTGGGAGATGGGTCGGAAACGAGAGGGAGTGTGGGCTATATTGGCAGAGAGAGAGAAAGGAGGGTCAGGACAAAACTGGGAGGAAAGATCAAACCAGTATCTTAGATGCCTATATACAAATGCGAGAAGTATGGGTAATAAGCAGGAAGAACTGGAAGTGCTAATAAATAAATACAACTATGACATTGTTGGCATCACTGAAACTTGGTGGGATAATACACATGATTGGAATGTTGGTGTGGATGGGTACAGCTTGCTCAGGAAGGATAGACAGGGGGAAAAGGGAGGAGGTGTTGCCTTATATATTAAAAATGTACACACTTGGACTGAGGTAGAGATGGACATAGGAGATGGAAGTGTTGAGAGTCTCTGGGTTAGGCTAAAAGGGGTAAAAAACAAGGATGATGTCATGCTAGGAGTCTACTACAGGCCACCTAACCAGGTGGAAGAGGTGGATGAGGCTTTTTTTAAACAACTAACAAAATCATCCAAAGCCCAAGATTTGGTGGTGATGGGGGACTTCAACTATCCGGATATATGTTGGGAAAATAACACAGTGGGGCACAGACTATCCAACAAATTCTTGGACTGCATTGCAGACAACTTTTTATTTCAGAAGGTTGAAAAAGCTACTAGGGGGGAAGCTGTTCTAGACTTGATTTTAACAAATAGGGAGGAACTCGTTGAGAATTTGAAAGTAGAAGGCAGCTTGGGTGAAAGTGATCATGAAATCATAGAGTTTGCAATTCTAAGGAAGGGTAGAAGGGAGAACAGCAAAATAGAGACAATGGATTTCAGGAAGGCGGGTTTTGGTAAGCTCAGAGAGCTGATAGGTAAGGTCCCATGGGAATCAAGACTGAGGGGAAAAACAACTGAGGAGAGTTGGCAGTTTTTCAAAGGGACACTATTAAGGGCCCAAAAGCAAGCTATTCCACTGGTTAGGAAAGATAGAAAATGTGGCAAAAGACCACCTTGGCTTAACCACGAGATCTTGCATGATCTAAAAAATAAAAAGGAGTCATATAAAAAATGGAAACTAGGACAGATTACAAAGGATGAATATAGGCAAACACCACAGGAATGCAGGGGCAAGATTAGAAAGGCAAAGGCACAAAATGAGCTCAAACTAGCTACGGGAATAAAGGGAAACAAGAAGACTTTTTATCAATACATTAGAAGCAAGAGGAAGACCAAAGACAGGGTAGGCCCACTGCTTAGTGAAGAGGGAGAAACAGTAACAGAAAACTTGGAAATGGCAGAGATGCTTAATGACTTCTTTGTTTCGGTCTTCACCGAGAAGTCTGAAGGAATGCCTAACATAGTGAATGCTAATGGGAAGGGGGTAGGTTTAGCAGATAAAATAAAAAAAGAACAAGTTAAAAATCACTTAGAAAAGTTAGATGCCTGCAAGTCACCAGGGCCTGATGAAATGCATCCTAGAATACTCAAGGAGCTAATAGAGGAGGTATCTGAGCCTCTAGCTATTATCTTTGGAAAATCATGGGAGACGGGAGAGATTCCAGAAGACTGGAAAAGGGCAAATATAGTGCCCATCTATAAAAAGGGAAATAAAAACAACCCAGGAAACTACAGACCAGTTAGTTTAACTTCTGTGCCAGGGAAGATAATGGAGCAAGTAATTAAGGAAATCATCTGCAAACACTTGGAAGGTGGTAAGGTGATAGGGAACAGCCAGCATGGATTTGTAAAGAACAAATCATGTCAAACCAATCTGATAGCTTTCTTCGATAGGATAACGAGTCTTGTGGATAAGGGAGAAGCTGTGGATGTGGTATACCTAGACTTTAGTAAGGCATTTGATACGGTCTCGCATGATATTCTTATCGATAAACTAGGCAAATACAATTTAGATGGGGCTACTATAAGGTGGGTGCATAACTGGCTAGATAACCGTACTCAGAGAGTTGTTATTAATGGTTCCCAATCCTGCTGGAAAGGCATAACGAGTGGGGTTCCGCAGGGGTCTGTTTTGGGACCGGCTCTGTTCAATATCTTCATTAACGACTTAGATATTGGCATAGAAAGTATGCTTATTAAGTTTGCGGATGATACCAAACTGGGAGGGATTGCAACTGCTTTGGAGGACAGGGTCATAATTCAAAATGATCTGGACAAATTGGAGAAATGGTCTGAGTTAAACAGGATGAAGTTTAACAAAGACAAATGCAAAGTGCTCCACTTAGGAAGAAAAAATCCGTTTCACACATACAGAATGGGAAGAGACTGTCTAGGAAGGAGTACGGCAGAAAGGGATCTAGGGGTTATAGTGGACCACAAGCTAAATATGAGTCAACAGTGTGATGCTGTTGCAAAAAAAGCAAACATGATTCTGGGATGTATTAACAGGTGTGTTGTGAGCAAGACACGAGAAGTCATTCTTCCGCTCTACTCTGCTCTGGTTAGGCCTCAGCTGGAGTATTGCTTCCAGTTCTGGGCACCGCATTTCAAGAAAGATGTGGAGAAATTGGAAAGGGTCCAGAGAAGAGCAACAAGAATGATTAAAGGTCTTGAGAACATGACCTATGAAGGAAGGCTGAAAGAATTGGGTTTGTTTAGTTTGGAAAAGAGAAGACTGAGAGGGGACATGATAGCAGTTTTCAGGTATCTAAAAGGGTGTCATAAGGAGGAGGGAGAAAACTTGTTCACCTTAGCCTGTAAGGATAGAACAAGAAGCAATGGGCTTAAACTGCAGCAAGGGAGGTCTAGGTTGGACATTAGGAAAAAGTTCCTAACTGTCAGGGTGGTTAAACACTGAAATAAATTGCCTAGGGAGGTTGTGGAATCTCCATCTCTGGAGATATTTAAGAGTAGGTTAGATAAATGTCTATCAGGGATGGTCTAGACAGTATTTGGTCCTGCCATGCGGGCAGGGGACTGGACTCGATGACCTCTCGAGGTCCCTTCCAGTCCTAGAATCTATGAATCTATGAATGGGAAGTTTATTTTTAAAAAACGTACAGATGGTTCTCTGGATAAAAAGACGGTTATCTGTAGCTATTGCAAGGTTGAGATCCAATACCATCGAAGTAGTTCAAGTCTGCATACCACCTATGCCCTAAACATGCTTTCACCTCCAGTTATTGCACTACAGATAGCCCACCGACAGAAATTAATCTCGCCAGCTGTGACAGAGTACGCTTACAGAGTTTCAGGATCGCTACAAGCCCAGTAATCAAACAAAGTACAACAACTTAACCAGTGCTATTGCAAAGTGGATAGCTATGGACTGCAGACCACGCAACACTGTAAACGTCAGAGCACTAAAAGATGTTATTCAAATTGCATCTTCCAAACAGTCATGCAATTTGCCCTCCCGGGGAACCATTTGCAACCCAAATACATGATCTATATCTGAACAGGAAGACTACAAAGTTGGAACTTCTGAAAAATGCACTAACTGTTGCTTTGATTGGTGATAACTGGAGATCCTTGAGCAATCACAGCTATCTTAGAGTCACGGTACACCTGATTGATGCTGCATGGACACTGCAGTCGTTTGCTTTAACAGAAACACATACTGAAGAGAGACATTATGCTGAAACTTGTGCAGAGCGTTTCTTGGATATTGCCAAAGAAAAGGTAACAACAATTAGTACTGACAGGGCACATAATAATAATAGCAGCAGCCAATCATTTGCCTTTTGAACACAACATGCATCGCTCAGTCTGCAGCAATCCATTACAGTAGCACTCAGTGGTTTTGAAAACCTGCTGGCAAAATACAGAAAACTTGTTGGCCATTTCAAAACACAGTCCAGCTAACAGTACAGAGCTAGAAATACACCAAGCTGCAAGTGGACAGAAACAAGAACCTCTTGTACAAGATATTTCAACCAGATGGAACTCCACATTAGGTATGGTTCAGCATCTGCTTAGAAATAAAGCCACTGTTACAGTCACCTTAGCTCTTCAAAACACAATCTATCAGCGCCGACAAGTAATGGATTTTGAAAAACTGAAGAAGGTGGAAACACTACTAAAGCTCTGCAGGTTTGTGACATAACTCCTCGAGGGAGAACTGTATGTCTCCTTCTCCATGGTTTTACCTGCATTCTGCTATATATTTCGTGTTCTGGCAGTCTTGGATGATGACCCAGCATATGTTGTTCATTTTAAGAACATTTTCATTGCAGATTTGACAAAATGCAAGGAAGGTACCAATATGATATTTCTAAAGATAGCTACAGCATTCGACCCAAGGCTTAAGAATCTGAAGTGCCTTCCAAAATCTGAGAGGGACGAGGTGTGGAGCATGCTTTCAGAAGTCTTAAAAGAGCAACGCTCCGATACAGAAATTACAGAACCCGAGCCACAAAAAAGAAAAAAAAATAAACAACCTGTTGGTGGCATCTGACTCAGATGATAAAAATGAACATGCGTCAGTCCACACTGTTTTGGATCATTATTGAGCAGAACCCTTCATCAGCTTGGAAGCATGTCCTCTGGAATGGTGATCGAAGCATGAAGGGGCATACAAATGTTGAGCATATCTGGTATGTAAACACCTTCAATGCTGGCTACAACAGTACAATCTGAACGCCAGTTCTCAGTTTCAAGTGTCATTTTAAATAAGTGGAAAGCATTATTTCCTGTAAATGTAAACAAACTTCTTTGCCTTAATGATTAACTGAACAAGAAGTAGGACTGAGCGGACTTGTATGCTCTGAAGCTTTACATTGTTTTGTTTTTGAGAGCAGTTATGTTAAAAAAAGTTTACCTTTGTAAGTTTCACTTTCACAACAAAGAGATTGCACCACAGTACTTGTGAGGTAAATTGAAAATACTATTTCTTCTATCTTTATTACAGTGCAAATATTTGTAAACGAAGATACTATAAAGTGAGCACTGTATACTTGTATTCGGTGTTGTAATTGAAATCAATATATTTGAAAATACAGAAAAACATTCAAAAATATTTAGAATAAATTTCAATTGGTATTTAATTATTGTTTAACACTGCGATTAAAACTGATTAATAACGACTTTTAAAAATCTTTTGACAGCCCTAAGATAAACTGAAAAAAAGTTTGGATTTTTTCCTCAGAAAAACTCTGCAGCAGGGAGGTCCGGTTGACCACCTGCCACTGTGGAAAAAGATAAAAATTGGAGGGAACTTCGGGGTAGAGGAGACAAACCCATTTTTGTCTCCCCTACCCTGAAGGTAAAGGTGTTTACTGCCGCCACATGTACCTTGAGAGAGTTGAGTGTGAGATTCAATGCCTTCAAAGACAGGAGGTAATCCAAAAGGAGGGGAATCGCCAGCTCTTCTGGGAAAGTCCCTTCTCTTGGGCCCAGGAGGAACGCCTCGTGGACTCTTTCCTGCTGCTGGAGAGGATGTTTTGCACTTCTGATGAACATGCCTGTCCTAGAATCATAGAACTGGAAGGGACCTCGAGAGGTCATCTAGTCCAGTCCCCTGCACTTGTGGCACGACTAATTATCTAGACCATTCCTGACAGGTGTTTGTCTAACCTGCTCTAGGCAATTTATTCCAGTGCTTAAGCACCCTGACAAGAAGTTTTTCCTAATTTCCAACCTAAACCTCCCTTGCTGCAATTTAAGCCCATTGCTTCTTGTCCTATCCTCAGAGGTTAAGAAAAACAATTTTTCTTCCTCCTCCTTGTAACAACTTTTTACATACTTGAAAACTGTTATCATCTGCCCTCTCAGTCTCCTCTTTTCTAGACTAAACAAACCCAGTCTTTTCAATCTTCCCTCCATAGGTCACGTTTTCTAGACCTTTAATCATTTTTGTTGCTCTTCTCTGGACTTTCTCCAATTTGTCCACATCCTTCCTGAAATGTGGCGCCCAGAACTGGACACAATACTCCAGTTGAGGCCTAATCAGCACGGAGTAGAGCAGAACAATTACTTCTCATGCCTTGCTTACAACACTCCTGCTAATACATCCCAGAATGATGTTCGCTTTTTTTGCAACAGTGTTACACTCTTGACTCATAGTGGTCCACTATGACCCCCAGATCCCTTTCCGCAGTACTCCTTCCTAGGCAGTCATTTCCCATTTTGTATATGTGCAACTGATTGTTCCTTCCTAATGGAGTACTTTGCATTTGTCCTTACTGAATTTCATCCTATTTACTTCAGACCATGTCTCCAGTTTGTCCAGATCATTTTGAATTTTAATCCTATCCTCCAAAGCACTTGCAACCCCTCCCAGCTTGGTATCGTCCACAAACTTTATAAGGGTATGTCATAACTATAAAGGGAAGGGTAACAGCTCTCCTGTGTACAGTACTATAAAATCCCTCCTGGCCAGAGACTCCAAAATCCTTTTACCTGTAAAGGGTTAAGAAGCTCGGGTAACCTGGCTGACACCTGACCCAAAGGACCAATAAGGGGACAAGATACTTTCAAATCTTGGGGGGGGGGGAAGGCTTTTGTTTGTACTCTTTGTTTTGGTTCTTGTTCGCTCTTGGGACTGAGAGGGACCAGACATCAATCCAGGTTCTCCACATCTTTCTAACCAAGTCTCTCATATTTCAAACTTGTAAGTAAAAAGCCAGGCAAGGCGTCTTAGTTTTACTTTGTTTTCTCAACTTGTAAATGTACCTTTTACTAGAGTGTTTATCTCTGTTTGCTATACTTTGAACCTGAGGCTAGAGGGAGGTCCTCTGAGCTCTTTAAGTTTGATTACCCTGTAAAGTTATTTTCCATACTGATTTTACAGAGATGATTTTTACCTTTTTCTTTAATTAAAAGCCTTCTTTTTAAGAACCTGATTGATTTTTCCTTGTTTTAGATCCAAGGGGGTTGGATCTGTACTCACCAGGAGTTGGTGGAAGGAAAGAGGGGGGGATGGTTGATTTTTCCTTGTTTTAGATCCAAGGAGGTTGGATCTGTACTCACCAGGAGTTGGTGGAAGGAAAGAGGGGGGGATGGTTAATTTTTCCTTGTTTTAGATCCAAGGGGGTTGGATCTGTACTCACCAGGAGTTGGTGGAAGGAAAGAGGGGGGGATGGTTAATTTTTCCTTGTTTTAGATCCAAGGGGGTTGGATCTGTACTCACCAGGAGTTGGTGGGGGAAAGGAGGGGGATGGTTAATTTCTCCTTGTCTTAAAATCCAAGGGGTTTGGATCTGTATTCACCAGGGAATTGGTGAAAGGTTTCTCAAGGCTTCCCAGGGAAGGGAATTAGCTTTGGGAATGGTGGCAGTGGACCAGATCTAAGCTGGTAGTTAAGCTTAGAAGTCTTCATGCAGGCCCCCACATTTGTACCCTAAACTTCAAAGTGGGGAAGCAGCCTTGACAGGGTACTCTCTATGCCATTATCTAAATAAGTGTTTCCCAAACTTGGGACGCCGCTTGTGTAGGGAAAGCCCCTGGCGGGCCGGGCCGGTTTGTTTACCTACCCCGTCCGCAGGTCTGGCCGGTAGCGGCTCCCACTGGCCGCGGTTCGCTGCTCCAGGCCAATGGGAGCTGCTGGAAGCGGCCGCCAGTACGTCCCTCAGCCCGCGCCGCTTCCAGCAGCTCCCATTGGCTGGAGCGGCGAACCGTGGCCAGTGGGAGCCGCGATCGGCCGGACCTGCGGACGTGGCAGGTAAACAAACCGGCCTGGCCCGCTGGGGCTTTCCCTACGCAAGCAGCATCCCAAGTTTGGGAAACACTGATCTAAATCATTGATGAAGATATTGAACAGAACCGGACCCAGAACTGATCCCTGCAGGACCCCACTCGTTATGCCCTTCCAGCATGACTCAACCACTGATAATTACTTTCTGGGAACGGTTTTCCAACCAGTTTTGCACCCACCTTATAGTAGCTCCATCTAGGTTGCCTTTCCCTAGTTTATTTAGGAGAATGTTGAGTAGAGAAGATTCCTATCCAAATACCATGCTCTGAGGTGAAGTGTCTGTGGATCAGGATGTCTGATCCTGCCATGGTGCTGCGTCAGTAGCTCGGGGAAACTGGGGATGGGAATTGGGGGACAGGCTGACATGAAGAGGAGGTTGGGAAACCAGAACAGTCTGGGCCAGCATGTGGCAATCAGAATGACCATTGCTCTCTCCCATCCGATCTTGTCGAGTACTCGTGGCAGGAATGGCAGAGGGGGGAGAAGGCATAGTTGATCTGCTCTGATCAGCGGAGTATGAGCGCATTGCTTTGAGGATGGGACCAATACTGCCTCCCCTCCCTGGAGCATTTGTTGTTGGCAGGGGATGCAAATAGCTCCCTGGTCAGAGTCTCCCATTGGTCAAAGATGTCATATACACTATAGTGTCGTAGAGTTCCCACTCGTGATTGATGACAAACAACTGCTGAGAGAGTCTGTGATCACATTCTGAGTGCCCGGGAGATAGGCTGCAGATAACAGGATCTGGTGGGTGATGCCCCCTTGTTTACTGATGTAGTAAACAGTGGTGGTGTCATCCAAAATGATAAGAACATCATGGGAATGGATGGATGGGAGAAATGATTGGCATGCCTTCCTTACAGTCCAGAGTTCCAAAATATCGATGTGCATCCTAGATTCCCAAGAGGTCCATGTTCCCTGTGTCATGTAATTCCCATGCGTGCTCCCCATCCTACCAGGGACGCATCAGTGATGATCATCTTGTCCGGGGAGGATGGGAGAAATGGTATCCCTCACAAACCTGTTGCAGGTCCATCCACCACTGGAGGGAAAGACTACCACAGGAGGAACTGTCAGCATAAAGTTCATGGCATGGCGCGTGGGTGAGTAAACTCTCTCGAGCCACATCTGGAGGCAGTAACGGTAGAGGCAAATGAAGGCGGTGACATAGTACCCCCTCCTTGATAGTCGAGAGGAACTCGCTCTATCACCCCTCTTTGTAGTAAGGAGTCCATCCCTAGGGTTAGGATGCGGCCATGAGAGTGGTCCCTGTAGAGGGATCAGAGAGGGGGTTGTGCATGAGGTAGCATGATGAGCTCGATCATATAGCCATAGTGGATGACATTTAGCACCCACTTGTCCATTGTTATTGTACTCCAAGCTGGTAAAAAGAGTGCTAGATGACCCCCAAAGGTGGTTGTATGGCAGCAGGCAAGGTGGTTCTCTATAGTTCCTTAGAAATATCTCTACTGCAGGGGTTGCATCTGGGAGGAGGAAGGCAGCGAAGGCGGGCCTTGAGGATGATATCTTTGAGACTTTTGACGCTTCCTTGGTGGCTCATAAGGCTTCTGATGGAAAAACTGGGAGGTTCTGTAATGCTGTGTGGGCTGCGGGTGGTAGAATTAATGTTTTGGCACAGGTGTGTAAATACCCAAGGAATGGAGTGTAGCTCTTGAATCCTTGACTATGTGAAGGGAATTGTCTGTTTTCTGGCTGAAAAGATGGGATTAATCAAAAGAGTGGTCTTCAATGGTATTTTGTATCTCCGTGGGAAAACCAGAGGAATGGAGCCACAACTCCCTCCTCATGACAATGCCTGTGGCCATTGAGCGCAATGAGATATCTGCCACGTCCACCACTGATTGGCACCATTGTCCTTGCTACTAGCTTCCCCTCAATTACTGCTCGGAAGTTGGCCCGGTCCTGTTGTGGCAGGTTTTTGGCAAAGTCCTCCAATTTACTGTAATTCAAGAAATCGTATTTGTCAAGTAATGCCTGATGAGAAATCCTGAATTGAAGGCTGACTGAGGAGAAGACCTGGCAGTCTAAAAGGTTTAGCTGCTTGCCCTCCCTGTCAGATGGGGTGGAGTGTGGGTGCTATTGCCTAGCCCATTCCATCACTGCCTGGACCACAAGTGAATTGAGAGAGGGGAGTAAGAACAGAAAAAGCAAACTAGTGTGGAGGATACTGCTACGATGTAGAAGGCCTCTGTTGGTACTCGTAGTGGTGGGAAGGGATGAACGATCTCTGTCCCTCATGCAATTCCTCAGAAGACGAAAATTCAGAGATCTGTTCCATCGGCGGTATCATCAGAATCATGTAAACCATTGAAGCGGGGAGGGTAGTGAGGAGTGCCTCAGATGTGGCATGTCCTGTCCCTGAGATAAAGTCTCTCTGGAGATTGAGGTCCCAGAAGGCATGGAGACCTCGGCTATCCCAGGGCGAACACTTCCTAGGGCTCTGGTGCTTTTCCCGACCTCCCCAGAGTCAAGGGTACTCTTTCAGTCCCCAGAACTAGTCTTTGAGCAATGGTCTTCCCTAGAACGGATGGCTCTGTAACTCTGAGGGATGTCGATGTGTGCAGGTCTGTACCTGGTACTGGCAGATCTGTCATTTTAGATGGCCTCTTTTTGTGCATTAGAGTGAGCTCCCTCCCCGCAAAAAAAGCCTCAATTCTACTCCTAAAACTAGTAAATTACTAAAACTACTACATAAACAGTAAAATACTCAAACTATGTACAACTATATATTTTCGAAATGCATCACATGCTAGAGAACACTAATAATTGCAACCTGGACCACGCAGCAGTCAGAAGGAACTAGAGACTCGGTTGATCTGCTCGACCCTTTATCACCTCGGACGAAACTGTTACCCGTTCTTGGAACCAGCCAAGAAATAACCACAAACAAAGGTCGAACTAAAGCAGTACTGAGGGTTGATTTATTACTTGCTTCCCTTATTTGTGCAGTTATACTCACACACACACACACACACACACCCCCATTCATACTGCTGACAGGCTCCAGACGCGGGTGTTGCTTTCGATCTTAGGTGACAGACTGGCCAGGTTCCAGCTGCCCAGAGATTGAACCGCTAGGTGACAAGAGTCCCCGAAGTCCCTTCGGATCTGCGGGAAGGCTCTACTGCTTCCGGTCTGGTCCCGAGTTCTTGCTGTCGTGGGTTACATCTCTCTCTGGCCACTACTGCTGTAGGTTTATATACAGCCCCATCTACACCTTGGTTCCATAAAAGGCGATATTTGCTTCTTTGCTTTGCCATTGGCTGTCACTCTCATTATCTCACTCATTCCTTACATTGATTGATTACATGTTCATAAGCAGCACAACAGGAAACTGTACAGAGACTATACGCGAAAGAGCAAGTGGGAGGGAAAAGGGGGGGCAGATGCAGCAGGGCGAGCGCATGCAGCAGGGCGCGTGGGGGCCGTGTCCAGCTACAGAAACCATGAGGTGAGCCACAGGCACACGTGCAGACCAACAGACGCTACTACTTTCAAAATCTCTGGCTCCAGATGAATGGTGTGCATGCAAAAACTCATCAGTGGAATAGAATAGGGACCATCACTCAAAGAAAAAAGTTTTTCTTTGAACATATACTATGATGCTCAGGCTACAATATCAGAGTTTTACAAACCATCACAGTACAAATTTCATCATCATAACTCTAGTCTCTCCTTCCTTCTCCTTGGAGCCAACTGGACTCTTTTTTTAATTGATTAAACTACTTATGTGGAAGTGTATACCAGACAAAATTGTTTTCAGTAGCATTTCAGAAAAAGACTGAACCTCAATAATAATGAAAATAGTTTTTTTCTGCACTACATTAGCACTTAACCCATTTTCAATACTGGCTCAGGGGAACTCTGTTGAAAACCGTTTTCAGCAATGGTTCAGCTAGCATAGAGAAGGCTTTTGTGACACTCATCTGACAGTTACAATACACACAGTTATGTTAAAAAAACTGTTGACATAATGCAAACATGTCACCCATGTTTGTGCCTTGAAACTGCTTAAAGTTGATGTATGGTGTCCTTGAAATGTTAGAAGTGTACTGACATGGATGACTGCTTCCCATGGGCTAATTAGCTGCCTCACTCCTGATTGAAATTAGCTCCTTTTAGAACAACAAAACCTTTTAAAGCAAGTTACAGAGGGTTATTAAACCTGAAGCAGAAGATTAATCAGCCATGCAAATAGACAAAACAATATACAGTAAATGTTAACAATATAGATGCTATAAATAGATCTTCTTAAAGAAACTGCCTGGGATCAAATTTCATTAGGCATTCTTATTTGACAATTTTATTCTCTAGGCCTCCAGAGCTATGGCTATTCATAAAGCTGTTCTGCATATTTTTATTATTTTGAAAGCATGGCTCTGTTAAATCCCTCAATATACTAAAAATACATCCCAATTACAAAACCCCTTCCCTTCTTCTCCATAAACCAAATAAAATTATTTTCCTGCATCAAAGACTTTTGAAGGAATGGAGTATTCTGTGTCCCACACATCTACAGAGAGCAGTGCAAGGCAGCTGAGCCAGAATGCCCCCACAAACATCCAACAATATAAGTGTAGCAGTTACTAGACATACTCTATAGCTGTTTCTGATGCTACATAGCAAGTTTTCATTGTGGGCAAGCCACTTGCCAGGTCACACCTAGTCACTCTGAGCGCTGAGCCTATCAGAGCACAGGGGGTGGGGAGCTTACAAATATAGGAGTTAAAGACAGACCTTTGGGTTCAGTGGCTGATAGACACAGGACCAAGCAATGTGCTTGCTATGAGGGCTGGGTCCCCATCCTAGTACTACTTTGGATACAAGTGAGTGTTTATTCCAGCTTTATTTAGTAGAGAAGCCCTCCATTAGAATAATGTTTGGTCCAACCTGGTGTGTTTTATGGCCCTAGAGGAAGACCTAGTAGGGGTGCATTTGTTACCCTTAGAGACTACAGAGTTTACACTTAGCAATCTGCTAACTGCTTTAAACTGGCATTCTGTCTCTGTTAAAAAGAATGGGGGCAGAGGCTCAGTGAGGTGACAGTTTCTAAGTTCTTGCCCGACTTAGCTGGGCTAATGAGGAGAGATAGTACGGTAGAGCAAGAGCCTTATAGAGATTCACGGAATTGATATGTTATATGTTGATCCTAAAACATGCATCACTTTGGATACAGGCTATGGATTTCTCTCTCACCAGCAACTTCAAGGATCAGTAAACTATTAACTCACTGACTGGAAAGCTGCTAACTGTGGAGATCCCCATACTGTTTGCTGACAGGTCCTGGAGTACTGAAAGGACTGAGATGCTGCCATTCTTCTCAAGCTCTGAAGAGTCCAGGTGACACACACCCCATATATTATGACAACACTATGAAGACTGAGAAATCATCTCTGAGAGCAGATCAGAGGGAAACGCATATTGATAGGTGTATTAAAATACACTGAGTGTAAATGTTATGTTGGAACCTTATGCTGATTATGTAAAAGTAGGGAAACCTGTAAAAATAACACCAGTAGATTTACTACCTAACAGCTTTTGTTTAAAAGTTATTCACAGTATTCCAAATACTATTAACTATATTTCACGCCATTTATAATGTTGTCTGTATGCATTAAATGTTTGTTTTATTAAGAAACTGTATGGTGTTTCTCTCTCTCACTCTCTGAAATTGTCTATAACTATTAATGCCTACTTGTCAGGGTTTTACATATAATAGCCTTAAGTTTAATTCTGTGTAATGCTTTCTGAAAAGACAGAACTCTTGCCTGTGCTGAAGCAAAGAGTTAAGATGAGGTGCAGGAAGAAGGGGGGGGGGGGTGTTGCAGAATAAGGCAACCTTTGCATCCCTCTTCCCCATTACATTTAGAAGATAAAAATGTATTCATAAAGCAAAAACAGTTCTGTTTTCATATTTGATATTCCCTGCAGTAGCTCTCACAATTTGACTGTAAGTCTCATGATATTTAGTATTTTTCTTAGAATCCTAGTTACGGGAATCAAAAGACTATGTGAATCTCAGATTACATTTAAAAAATAAAAAGCAACTTCATGGTTGTGGCAAAAAGCTTGAAAACATCAAACCATTGAACCCTAACAAGTCAGCAACCAGAAGGTAAAGAAAAAACCCTAAGGTTTTTTAATTAATCATTTCTAAGCAAATGTAGTTTCTGGGACCCGACTTAAGATTTAAAATGTTTGAGTCTGGTTATACTGTTACAATGATGTGGACCCAAATCCAACAACCCTGCGCTAGTGCATGGGAAATAAAGTGAAACTAATTATAATTAACAAAAAAAAAAATCGGAAAGTGAGCAAAGTGCCAAAAGTTTTAAAAACGCACAGTGAGATAATTAAAAATTTGACATCTACTAGCCAAAGATTTAAGTCTAAATTGTGTGACTCAAAGCAATAAAACGTGTGTGTAGTGGTGGCTGTGCAGTGCATGAAGGTAATATATACTGCCGGTCAACTTCCTAAAATACATTTTTTAAATGTTACTTTATGGCTCCTGCTTTGCTTAAACCCTTCCCTTCCTAGCTTAAGTCCACTTTTTCTTTACTATAATTCCCACTTACTCTCTTCCTATACATGGAGTGTGAACAATTTAATAGATATTTAATAGACAGAACTTAAAATTTGAAGTTCAGGGGCAATACCCAGAAAAGTCAAAAACCTCCCCCCACCTCCAAACCATTTAGAAAGGGGCAAGTGCTGCAATTTTTACCAGAATACTGGCCCTAAAGCCTTAGGCTATGTCTACACTAGCACTTTTGTTGGTAAAACTTTTGTTGGTCAGGGGTGTGAAAAAACACACTCCTGACTGACATAAGTTTCATCGACAAAAGCAAGGGTGTGGACAGCACTATGTCACAGGAGGAGATACTTTCCTGCCGACATATGCTCTCCCACCGACATAGCTACCACCGGTCATTCGGGGTGGTTTAATTATGTCGACGGGAGAGCGCTCTCCCATCGGCATACAGCGGCTACCCAGGAGACCTTACGGAGACCTGTGCCACTGTAAGGTCTGTAGTGTAGGCAAAGCTCTTAGCACGAATCAATATTTTTTTGTAGGCGTCTGAAAAATGTGAAGCTCTACACACCCATCCCCCAACTGCTGCTGGTAAGTATAAACACTCTGTCTCCTCAAAACCTTCAGGGTAGTCTACACATGAAGTGTTACAAAGGCACAGATGAAGACGCTCTATGCCAATGGGAGAGAGTTCTCCCATCGGCATAATAAAACCACCTCTGCAAAAGTATATATGTTGGTGGGAACAGCTCTCTCACTAACATAGTGCTGTCCACACCAACGTTTAGGTCAGTATAACTTACGTCGCTCAAGGGGGTGGCTTAGGGCACGTCTTCACTACCCGCCGGATCGGCGGGTAGCAATCGATATATTGGGGATCGACTTATCGCGTCTAGTGAAGACGCGATAAAATCGATCCCTGATCGCTCTGCCATCAACTCCAGAAATCCACCGCGGCAAGAGGCGGCAGCGGAGTCGACGGTGGCGCGGCAGCGGTCGACTTGCCGCCGTCCTCACAGCCAGGTAAGTCGACCTAAAATACGCAACTTCAGCTACGCTATTCACGTAGCTGAAGTTGCGTATCTTAGGTCGACCCCCCGCTGTAGTGTAGACCTAGCCTTATTCACACCCGCGTGACATAAGTTACACCAACATAAGCTGTAGTGTAGATCATCCCTTAGCCTCATTGCTGGTGGAAGGGTGGTAGTAATTACTTCTGATCTATCATTCACAAAGCTTCAGTTTTTGGGAAAGATTCCTACTCATCATAAGGGAGTGGATTTTTCAAACCCAGATTAAAAAAGGAAAGAATTTTAACATCTAGTTTACTTTTCACTATTTTTTTTTTTTGTAACCTGTTTACTTTTTGCACTTTAAATCATCTTGGCCAATGAGTACAGTCCAATCACTCTTGGTTTAGTTTGTTTTCCACCCCCAACCTACTTTCTGGTTTGAATGCATTAGCACAGTGCTGAAATATCTGAGCTGAAAACTTTGGAGCTTGATTTTACAAGGTGCTAACCACCTTCAACTCCCATTATAAGGGACTATTTAAAGAAAACAAATCATTTTCACTGAATCTTTTAAAATTGCTTGAATAAAAACATTCCTATTAATAAGGGGTGGTTAAACGTCTCTATTACAAACTCTAAATTTTAGGCTTGAGCTATCTGAAAACATTCCTAGAAAACTGTCCCAATAGAGATTCTATTTAATCATGAAACAAAGGAATAGAAATAGAGTATAAAAATAGGATATGCCCTTACAATCGGTGCAATTTTCCTGTAGAATTCTAAAATGACTAGAGTCACAATTTCATTGACACAGAAGATAAGAAAATTAAGGGAAACATGAAATGGCTTGATTTATCATATATACTGAGCTAGGAACTAATGACTCTCACTGTGAAAGTTCATACAGATTTGGCAGACTTTTCATATTTTATTTGTAAAAACACAACACACAGACTTGAGTTTGTTAATCATTTTCCTTGACACCTTTAATTCAATATACTAAAAAAAATTTGATTGTCAGTCAAAAAAGAAATATGACAAGTTGTTTCTAAATATTAGATAAACAAACAAGTTTTTCTAGAAGATTAGACCTTGTTCAAAATTGCAATCTTGATTTGATTTTCTTGTTGTCTAACTTAAGCTGTTGTGTCTGCACTTTGAAGGGCATATAGTAAGTTACCTCACACATTGATCATTCTTCAACAATAATTTAAGGACCCAAATGAAACAAGTTCATAGGGAAGTTTTGCTTTCAAGAACAGATGCAAAAATGTAGCACTCAGTTTTTCAATTAACACACAAAAAACAAAGTAATCGCTCAAGCAGGGTGGTAAAAATTCTAGGACTCAAATCCAAATTTAGGAACGTCCTTGACTCAAAATCCTTCTGCACTGAACTCAAAAATTCTTTCACAGAGGATTTCCTGACACAAGTCAAGCAGCATTTTAAAAAAGCAACAGGCAAGTAGCTTCCCTTTACAACATTAAAATCTTAAATTGCACTTTTCACCCATAGACTTCAAATCACTTAAAGAAATGTGAGTATCATTATCCTCATTTTCAGTTGAAGGCACAGCTCCCACCTGAGGTGCAGATTTGATTCTGCCCACTAGTTTCAAGGCGAATGGAAACCCCACAATAGAACTGTGGGGGACACAAAAGAATTCTCAGTTACGATCAATTCCAAGAGTAGTTTCTCCATTATAATTACTCATAGAATTGGCAACTGAATCAAAATTTAATCATGATGCATGTTACAGCTTACACAATTTCTAATTTTTTTTGAGGTCTCCTTTGCACAGGAAGCTGCCAGTCCAACACTTCCTTCCTTCCTTAAATCATAACTGTTTTTCAGATAGTGAGCTGCATTTATATCCTGCGTATGACTGAAATGAAGATTAATATGCAGTAAAGGTATTTAAAATATGTTCTCAAAAAAGGAACATTCTATGAAATGAGGAGGCCCTAGTTACCCGCCAAATAAGGAAAAAAGTAACAGCAAGCTACTTGTTATTTCACTTCCAAATTCTGTTAATTTAATTCTTTAAATACTGTACTATTCTCATTTACATCAGGGTCCAATCAACAGGGTAATTTTTTTTTTAAAGATTTTTTTATATATTGCGAACCCTGTTTACTGAGGCTAAATACAAGAAGTAACACACAGACATACTAAGACACTGAACAATTGATTTGTGAGCAACAAATCCTACTGAACCAAAGATGAAAACAGTTTACTTGGAGTGTAGATAGGACAAAACCTTGGTCAGCATCAATCAGTAAAAAGCCAAATCTTCACCATAATTCTTGAAATTTCGTCTCACTGCTGACAACTAATGTCACTAAAGGTTCTGTTTCATAGGTCTGGTTTACATCAGAAAATTAGATCAACCCAGCTATGTCTCTTCGAGGTGTGAAAAATCCACACCCCTGAGCAACACAGTTAAGCCAACTTAAGTCCCAATGTAGACAGTGCTAGGTTGATGGAAGAAATCTTCCACCTCCTCGAGAGGCAGTAGCTAGGTCAGCAGATTACCTATGCTAATGGGAGAACCGCTCCCATCAGTGTAGTAGTGCTTCAGTACAGACACTTCCAGCAGAACAACTGCAGCTATGCCACTATAGTGTTTCAATTGTAGACAAGCCCTAACACCCCATCCATACTTGGGAGGGCCAATGAACATAAAAGCATTTAAAGTGAGCTCTGCAATAAGATTTGGAAAGTTTAAAAAAAGTGTGACTTGTAAATTACCTTTATATTATAGCAGAAATTTGATAGGATAGTTGTGAAACAGTTATAGTGTTTAAAGTAGCCTAGCACTAATAGTGGCACAGTTGCACATCTATCTAGGAGTGTTTGTTTTTTTACAGCTGGATAGAATAAATGGGAACAGGTTTTAATCTCTTCTGATGCGACTGATTTCCTATGTACCTCTACATATTCATAGTGCAAAACAGAAAGGACATAAATTTAGGAAGCTTGCTATATATTTTTATAAACCTTAAGACCTCATGCTCTTCTCTATCTCCTCATGAGAGAGGTGGTGGGCCAACCATTTGTAGGACATCTCACTGTATGAAAACAAAGCATCAGAAAATCCAGACTCCTATTAAGGAGCTCATGTCAAGAGAAGCATATGGTTCTCTGTCTGTGCCTCGGCTACAGCCAATAAGGGTAATTAAGTACATGTTTTGTGTGGAAATAATTCTTGCAGCTTAAATGTTGCCAATTACTTCTTCATTTCATTGTAGCTTGGGTTTCTTTTTTTTTTTTTTTTTCATTTTTAAAAAGTCTCATTTTTTTTTTTATCTCACTACTAATTTAGCCAGTGTTCATACTTGTTGCTCAATGGACTGTGCTGTCATGTGTTCCTATGTGCTAACACATTTTTCAACTTCATTGTTCAAGTCCTGGTTATTTGGTTTGTTCTTCAGTCTCAATATCAAGAAGTGATGTTGCCTGTGTTGGCATTTCCTCTTGACAGGATGAGATAGTGATACAAAAAATTTCTCATATTCCGAAGTCATATGTTGAATGAGTTCCACAGTAAGCACCCAACACTTAAAATACCTTTGATCCTCACTGAGATCAGCAAGAATTAAGAGGTTCCATATAATTCAGTTCTCCCCCGGGCAAAAAAAAAAAAAAAAGACTAGTACACAGGAAATGGTGCTTGTTTCTGCTACAGTTGATGTCTTTTCCAATAGATTACACTATTTTCAATCACAGAGATAAAACAGCCCCTATTCATAATGTAGCAGATGAACTGAATTTTTGCGTTTTTAACTATAGGCATCAAAAAAGTCACACTGCAAATCACGGTTTCTTACAATTTGGAACACATTTAATAGATCTTTCTTTTGATCACTATTACCACATCTCATATACATGTGTATTCAGCTCATTAGCATAATTTAATATTTCAATTTTGCAAAAATATCTTTCATTTTAAAACCAACACAATGAACAGAAACACAGCAGTGCTTAGAAAATACACACTGATTTCATTCAAAATAGTCATGATGCACAAATGAAATTCTTCCAATTAATTTTCTGAGCAGGGTAAACAAGTTATTTTACAGAACTATAAGGAATCAAGGTATTTATTATTTTTCATTAGCTTGTAGGGTTTTTTTTAATTACTTGAATAGGTTATCATCAGCTATGTTGAGTGCATAGAATCTTGCATATACTGCCTTTCATCCCAAAGGAATGGGTATTCCTAATGTAATAAAGTTACATTTTAGGAATTAGTGTTCTGCTAAAGTTAATTCTTTTACAATTCCACTGAACATGCATTGTTCAAAGATTACGAATACGTCCCAATATAAAAAAAAACGGTTACCTACCTCTCATAATTGCTGTTCTTTGAGATGTGCTGTTCATATCCATTGCAAGTAGATGTGCCCGTGCCACATGCAGAGTCACTGAAAGGTTTTTCCCCTAGCGGTGCCGGTTGGGTCAGCTGTCAAGTCCCCTAGAGTCACGCCTTCATGGCGGTGTATATAGGTCCCTGCCGACCCGCCACCTCTTCACCCACCACCACTCCTTCTTGCCGGAATACTTCAACAGAGGTGTAGGCAGGTGGGTCTTGGAATAGACGAACAACATCTCAAAGAACAACAGTTACGACAGGTAGATAACCGTTTTTTCTTCGAGTGCTTGCTCATGTCAATTCCAAGTAGGTGACTCTCAAGCAGTCCCTAGGAGGAGGGGTCGGAGTTCACTGAGTCACAGACTGCAGCACCGCTCTGCCAAACGCGGCATCATCTCTGGCCTGCTGTGTAATGGCATAGCGTGACAAAGGTATGGATCGATGACCACATCGCTACCCTGCGGATGGTCTTGAATGGGGACCTGTGCCAGGAACGCTGCGATCTTGTGTAGTACACTGTTATTGCTGGGACAGGTATCTTTACTAGGTCGTAGCACGTCCTGATACAGGCCGTGATCCATGAAAAGATCCTTTGGGATGATACTGGAAGCCCCCTCATCCACTCAGCAATTGCAATGAAGAGCTGTGTTGATTTTCAATACCGCTTTGTCTGCTCAATGTAAAAAGCTAACACTCATCTGGCATCCAGGGAGTGGAACATCCATTGCTGGTTACTAGCATGTGGCTTAGAGAAGACCACTGGAAGAAATATGTCCTGATTCGCGTGGAATTGCGAAACTGTCTTTGGGAGGAAAGTCAGGTGTGGCCGCAACTGTACCTTGTCCTTATAAAAAACAGTATAAGGGGGCTCAGAGGTCAAGGCCTTAAGCTCAGACACCTCCTCTGGCTAAAGTTATTGCTACCAGGAATACCACTTTCCAGGCAAGATAGAGGAGGGAGTACGTTGCTAAGGGCTCACAAGGAGGGCCCATCAGCCTTGAGAGCACCAGGTTAAGATCCCAAGGGGATCTTACATGAGGGTACAGTCTATCTAGTTCCTTGAGGAAGTGGCCAACCAGGGGGTTAGCGAATACTGACCAGTCAGCAGAACTGGGATGGAAAGCAGAGATGGCAGCCAGGAGCACCTTTATTGACGATACTGCCAGGCCTTGCTGTTTCAGGTGCAGTAAATTGTCCAGGATGAAGGGAATTGATGACTGTAATGGCGGAGTGTCCTTTTGCAGTGACCAAATCGAGAACCTCTTCCACTTAGCCAAATAAGTGGCTCGAGTGGACAGTTTCCTGCTGCCAAAGAGAACCGCCCTAACAGAGTCTGAGCATGTGAGCTCCAAAGGGTTTAGTCACAGAGTTTCCATGCCGTGAGGTGAAGAGACTCTAGATTAAGATACTGGAGACGGCCGTGGTCCTGCGTGATCAAGTCCAGGACCAGGGGGAGTGCCATAGGTGTGTCCACTGACAGGTCTAGAAGGGTGGTGAACCAGTGGTGACGTGGCCATCCCGGTACTATCAAGATCATTGATGCTCCCTCTCTTTGGGCTTTCAGCAGGACCTTGTGCACAAGCGGAAAGGGTGGGAATGCATACAGCAGGTGCCCCTACCAAGGGAGAAGAAAGGTGTCTGCGAGCGAGACAAGGCTGTGATTCAGGAAGGAATAGAACTGCTGACACTTCCTGTTGTGCCATGTTACAAACAATTCTATCTGGGGAAATCCTCACCTTCGGAAGATGTTGATCACGACATCCGGGCAGAGGGAACACTTGTGGTTGTGGATGGACATACTGAGATGATCAGCCAGTTCATTTTGAGAGCCTGGAAGGTACGATGTCTCCAGATGTATCAAGTGGGCAATGTAGAAGTCCCACAGCTTGGGGGCTTCCTGGCACAGGGGAGAGGAGCAAGCACCACCCTGTCTGTTTATATAGAACATCACTTGTATTGTCTGTCTATATGGATATACACATCTGCCCTCCAGATGGGTGTGAAATGTCTGGCAAGCAAGGCGAACTGCATGTAGCTCCCTGACATTAATGTGCAGCAAAAGTTCTGCTTGGGACCCGAGACCTTGAGTCCTGAGTCTTCCTAGGTGCGCCCTCCAACCCATTGCCGATGCATCCATTACTAGAGACAGCGAGGATTGGGGCCCGGAGAAGGCCACTACCGCACACACCACTTGTGGGTTGAGCCACCACAGGAAGGGCTCGATAACTGGAGGAGTGTGACCAAATTGTCTAGGCGGTCTCAATTCGGCCTGTATACTGAGGCTAGTCAAGCTTGAAGGGGTCGGAGCAGCAGCCTGGTGTGCTGTCCTACATATGTACAAGCGGCCATATGGCCGATCAGCTTCAGCCAATTTTGTGCCGTAGTAGTGGGGTATCGCCTCTATGATGGCGCCCATGGCGAGAACATGTGTTTCCGGAAGGAATGCCCTGGCTTGACCGGAGTCTAGGAGCGCTCCGATGAACTCTAGCCTATGAGTAAGGGTTAGGGCTGATTTCGCCACGTTCAGTATCAACCCGAGCCTGTCGAATGTCGCCCGAACCAGGCTCACGTGGTCCTCCACTTGGGCCCTGGAATGGCCCTTGATTAGCCAGTTGTCTAGGTATGGGAATACTTGTACCTGCTCCTTCCGCAGGAAGGTGACTACAACCGACATGCACTTGGTGAACCCCCAAGGGGCTGCTGAGAGGCCAAAGGGGAGAACCGTAAACTGATAGTGGGTGTTGTTGACCAGGAAGAGGAGAAACCATCTGTGGGACAGGACTATGGACATGTAAAAATACGCATCCTTCAAGTCAAGGGCAGTGTACCAGTCCCCTGGATTCAGGGACGGGATAAAGGAAGCCAGGGAGACCATGCAGAACTTCAACTTCATGAATCTGTTGAGGTTTCACAGGTCTAAATAGGTCTGAGCCCACCCTGGCCTTCAGAATTAGGAAACAGTTAGAACAGAACTCCCTGAATTCCAGAGGGACTTTCTCTACCACCCCAATTTGTAGGAGCGTTTGCACCTCCTGCATGAGAAGTTGCTCATGGGAAGGGTCCCTGAACAGGGACGGGGAAGTTGGGAGGAAACAGAATTGGAGAGAATATCCCATTTCTACCATGCTCAAGACCCATTGGTTTGAGGTCATTTGTGCCCAGGTATGGTAGAAATGGGATAGATGATTTGCGGAGGGAGAGGAAGGATCCGGGATCTGGACTGGTGCATCGCCCCCAAGCGCACCCTCAAAAGTTTGGCTTGGGGGCTGAGAGCTGCCTCACTGAATCCTGGTCCTGGTTAGAGGAGGACTGAGAAGGTCTCCGTCTATTACTCCTGCCCCACTTCCTGCTACAGTCCTGTCTTGGGGGAGCAGGGTAGAAGCGAGGGGTAGGCTGCAGCTTAAAATGTTTCCTCTGTGGGGGGCTGATGTATGAAGCCCCAGGAACTTCAGTGTTGCCCATGAGTCTTTAAGGCTATGGAGCTTAGAATCTGTTTCCTCTGAGAAAAGCCCTGAGCCATTGAAAGGCAAGTCTTGAATTGTCTGCAGAACTTAATGCGGAAGGCCCGACACCTGAAGCCATGAGCTCCTTCTCATAGCGATGGCTGTTGACATAGTCTGGGTTGCTGAGTCCGCAGAATCCAGGGAGGCCTGTAAGGAGGTCCTCGCAACGACCTTGCCTTCCTCAAGAACAGCAGCAAACTCCGAACAAGAGTCAGCCAGAAGCAGCTCCTTGAATTGGACTTGTTCCAGGAGTTAAAGCTGTAGTCGCCAAGGACCACCTGCTCATTGACAATGCGAAGCTGGAGCCCCCCAGTAGACTACACTTTCCTACTGAAGAGATCCAGCTTCTTTGCCTCCTTGGACTTGGGAGTCGGTCCCGGTTGTCCTTGCCTTTCCTTTTTGTTGGCAGACCCC
Source organism: Emys orbicularis (assembly GCF_028017835.1). NCBI lineage: Eukaryota > Metazoa > Chordata > Testudines > Emydidae > Emys > Emys orbicularis. The sequence continues at coordinate 248,235,177 of NC_088683.1, forward strand.
CCAACCAATGTGCCCGGCTGAGTGTGAGTGAAAAGATACTCACTCTTTTGAAGGCACAAAATACTACTTCTTCACCCTTTGGCTGTGGGGAGGAAGGAGAGGCAGGCGTTTGCCACAACACTTTAGTAGTGTTCTGAATGGTCTTAATGAGAGACAAAGCTACCCTCAAGGGCCCTTCAGGCACCAGAATGTCGACCCTGGGGTCTCTGTCCTGCTCTTCCTTCTGAGTAACTCCTGGTTGTCCATGGCCAGCAGCGTGGTAGATGTGCCCACCACTGCCTCATCAAGGGAGAATGAGGAGGATGCCAGTGGGGGCACTGGGTCCTCCTGTCCCTCCGGCTTGCAGAGATCCCCCTGCACAGATGGGCCTGGTGCGGTGCCGGCTTCTGGACCCATGCCGGCCCCTGCTGCAGCCTGGGTGCCCATCTCATGACCTCAAGGAGGTTCCTGAGCTACAGATGATGATGATGATGGAGGGTCACGTGCCTCCAATACAACCGACATGATCTGGACCCTTGGTGGTAGGCCCATAAGGTCCAGAAGGGCCATTGAGCTAGCACCTGCCACTGCGGTGGCCATGGCATCGTAGGCAATGGCTGCCCTTCCTCCTGTCTGGAGCGGTGCCGAGAACGGTGCCAGCTCCTCCTAGAAGCATACGACTCTGCCTCTGAGTCAGATGAAGACTTCGACCTCAGCGACCCAGGCGGTGCGAAGCAAGACAGTGCCAGGGAGCAGTGCCGAGGTGAGGGCGAGCAGTGCCACATCATCGCCCACTTCCCTTTAAAAGGCACAGTGCCTCTTTGCTGCGCCAGCGCATAAGGTCTCTGGCCGCCTCAAAGGTGTCCGGAGTGGAGGGAAGATCCAACTGACACTCCCGCACTGGGGATTCCACAAGAACTGGACTCAACAGACCTCCCTATGATGCTGGAATTGATAGTGCCAGCTGAGCTGGAGAAGGGCATCCCAGCGCAAGATACACCCTGCTAGCACCTCCTCGCTCCGCTGCTCTAGCGCAAGAGCAACCTGTGTTGGTCTTCTTGTGCGGCACCAGCAAATCCGAGCGGTGCTGTGCACTCACACTGGAGGAAGTCTTCGGTGCTGGGGAGTGGTGGTACTGACGGTCTCTGGAGCCCGAGTCTTTTCTTGGTGCCACAGCCTCTCTTACTGAGGCCGGCGCGCTCTGCACCGAAGTGCTGAGTTTGGGGTCGGACACCGCCTGTGTCAGCTGAGGACGAAAGGCTGACTTCATGAGGAGCAATTTTAGCCTAAAGTCTCTCTTCTTTCTTAGTCCTTGGCTGGAAGCCTTTGCAGATTTTGCACTTCTCAGTCTGATGAGCTTCCCCCAAAACCACTTGAAGCAGGAGTCGTGTGAGTCTCCCTTTGGCATAGGCTTCAGACAGGACTCGCCTGAGAACGAGACATGCTCTGGTCCTTGGGAGGGGGAAAACGTGGTTGTGGAGGGTGGAAACCCCCAACTAAAAAACTTATCTTAACTGTGAATTAATGAAAACTAACTAATCCTAAATTTAACTATTCACAGATACAACAAGGGAAAGTCCACTGGGGATCGCTTGCCATAGCAAGAGAAGAGAGCTGCTCCAATGACCATCACTAGCGGTAAGAAGGAACTGAAGAGGTGTGACGTCAGCAGGGATTGTACACTGTAATAAAATGTGTTATTTGTATAGGAGTATGTCTCACAAATAAAACATTGGGGAGGTGCCCTTAAAAATAAACTTTCTCCAAGTTGTCCTTTATTTGAAACATAAAGGGTCTGTATATGGGCGTGAGGGAGATTACCATAGCCAGGAACTAGCTCTTCTGTTTCAGGAACATCAGTCCAAGTGAAGCTATGCATTCCCTGTTGCCAGGCCCCTTTTGCGCTGCCCATGGTGTTGGCACCATCAGACCATATGACCCACTTACTTTTTGCACACTCCAGCGGTCATCCACCAGTGCGAAGTTCCAAGCTTTGTGCACAGTGATGTCTGGCTGCTGGCGTGGCTCCTGATATGACCCGCTGACTGGGTGGGTTGCAGTGGCCATTCCACTGGCGGAGGTCGAACCAGCCCCTGGATGCACTGACAGAAACACACCCAAAACCACACTAACATACATGCACCTCCTGCAGGGACTGGCCTGCACAGCCACTAAGGCTAGCAGTTGCTTTGTCCTACTTGCTGGGAGGGGGTGTGGGTGGGTGTGTCTACACAGCAATTAAACCAGGCTGCCCTCTGTCCACTGACTGGGGCTCGCTGTGGGGCTGTGTTTGTTCTAGCTGAACCTCGAGCTCTGAGGTCCCCAATGGGGGAGGGACTCAGAGCCCAAATGTCTACACAGTAATGTTAACAGCCCCAGACCGCTGAGCCAGGCCAGCAGGGCATTTAATTGCCGTGTAGACAGCTCAGTGGGGCTAAAGTGGAGGCTTTTGGGTAGGAACTACCAGGGAAGGGAGCCAAACATTTGGAGCATTGCCATCTGATTCTTCCTCCCCAAGCAGCTGTTGGCCACTTGTGGGAAACAGGGCCACCTAACTGGGGCAGCTGCTAGGAAGAGCAGGAGGGTGCTTGGGGCTGGGGATATGGGAGGGGATTAAAGGTGGAGGAGCGGGCTCTGGGCTGGGGTCAGAAATGAGGGAAAATGAAGTTAAATACTAGAAATGACAGTACAACTAACTCTTCAATTTTCATTATCTAAGATGAGTGAAATGCAAAAAAAAAAAAACCAATTAGAATTAATGGCAAAAATGCATTTTTCAATTTGAAAAATTTAATGTATTTGTAAAGCAGCTAGTTTAATATGTATGTAGCCTGATTCTCCACTGCCTTGTACTGTGTAGTTATTTGTAAAATGCTGCTGAATCACAATGCAAGAATCAGGTCTGAATTTTCACTGGATAGTGTCCCTTTACAAAAGGTCTACAGAGTAAAGTTAGTGAGGGCATCTCTCAGATTTTGACAGCCTATCCATGCAGCCATTGCAGCATAAATATCAGCAGAGATGACAATAATGTTGCATCCGGAACTTAAAAGTTTGTGGAGAGAAGGAAATGAAATTTATGTTTTGATTTTTTCATATGAAGTAACCAACGTCGGGCAGAGGACATGCCTTGGGGATCAGTGACCACCTGACTGCTCCCCAGAAAGTGCCACACACCTAGTGGTGCACAGGAGCACCAAATTGTGCATGTGTACAGGCAAATGCGATTCCCTCTGAAGTCCCGTTACCTGACTTCAGACCTCAAGGCTCCAGGAGACTCCGGTGCAAGGGCTGCCAACGGGCCCAGGTCACTCGTGCCCTACAAAGCCCAGTAGCAGCCGCAGGCTCCCCATGGGCACCCACGGGCCAGAGAGCGGCTGCAGTTGCTGCTCCCTAGGTGGCACAACGGCTCCGCTGCCCAGCTCTCCCTGGGTGCTGGGGGATGGTGGCACTGGGGTGAGGCTCCGGGAGGGCATTCGGGTACAGGAGAGGGTTCCAAGCTGGGGCAGAGGTTGGGGGCACAAGAGGGGTTTGGGGTGCTAGCTCTGGCTGGTACGGTTTGTGGGGGCTCCGGAAGGCTACTGCTATTTAAGTCAGCTTCTTAAATAGCAGCCGCACCGGCACTGCCCCAGCATTTCCCGAGAGTGGAGGAAACTGGATGCGGCTGCGGCACCCCGCTTTCACGCCCATCCCAGATTCCCAGCCCTAGGAGCTGTGGAGCCAGCGCTCAGGGTGGCACCTGCAGGCTGGGGCAGTGCGTGGAGCCCCCCCAAGACAATCCCTATGCCTAGGAGCGGGACATGCCAGGGCAGCCGCTTCCCCAGAGCCAGGCACAGAGCCTGCCTTAGCACCGCTGCTTTTCGACTGCATGTTCCAGTCGAAAAACCAGACACCTAGCAACCCTACAGTGACCTACGGCATGACCTTCAACTTCTAATAATCTCTCACACTGTTCATTCAGAAAACCCAAAATAAAACATATGATAATATTGATTAATCTAGGCATATTAAGTAGTGACAACACTGTATTACCTTAGAAACCTGGATTTTGCATTCCAGAAACAGTTTGTACAAGATTACTATCGGATTATATTCATTTAGAACATTCCAAGGTTCAAAGCTGTGCTGTGGTAGGATCTTATGAGGAAAAGGACTTGGACTACCTATTAAGCATTTTGGAAAATAAGTGTTAAATCCCAAGTTGTACAAATCTTCCTGTGATACTATCAGAAGGTAATTTATTTCCAAGATGCAGGATAGCTATGCAAACCAGCCTGGAAGGTGATAGTTAGTGTCCAGATGGCCTTTGTGGTCACAATAGAGAAGGACTTCAAGGCAGACTGAACAAGTCTATTCACTACACTATTTTGTTTCAGAGGAGAACCACCAAGCAGTTATTTTTTCACAGATTCCTTCTATGAAAGTGTTTTCTTCTGCAGTAACTGTACATAATGTTCCTGTTCCTATTTTTACACCTCTGTGGTTGTGTTTAATTTAGCCCATACATTTATTACTTCTACCAGCACTCAAATCTATCTTTTTATTCCCCCTTAAATTATGCCTAATTATTCACAGTTTATATGGGATTTAGGACAAAAGCCATCTCTGTGCCTGATCCTGAACCTCTGTGTGCTACCATAATTTAAATGTTAAATATAACAATTACCCATGATAACAGATTACTCTTTTACATCTAGTAATAGAGGGACCAGGGGAACCACTTTTGTCCTGAGAAATTTACAGAAAAGATGAATATTTGCTGAGTGTAAAATTGAATCACCCTCAAGAGGAAACCCTAATCACTTGTTACAGTTTTGTCTAGAAGGCACCATCTGCGACACCGCATGTTTCCCCTCTGAATAGGATTGACTAATATGTTCTGGCACTTTGGACATACAAAATGATGTACTTGCATTAAGATATTAACTGAAAACTTACATGTTTGTGAGTGGCCCCAAATTCCTAGACAGCAAGACTGGTCATATAGTAATAATACCTCTCTTTCAAAAATATCAAAACATTTTATCAAATGTTAATTAAGCTTCACGCCACTTGAGGCCAAGGGAGGCCAAGGAGTGATTTGTCTAAAGCAGCATTAGACGTTTGTGGCTAAGTAATGCACTCATCCTTTCATGACTGCATGCCAACATCCCAACCACCATTTCCACTGAATTGCAGTCTTACTGTTCAAACTCTTGAATGTCTCACTAGCACTAACAGGATAAAACCTTAAATTAGGTTATTACCTAATATGTGTATATCAGACTGTAACTAATCACAATGAAATTAATAAAAGGTGATTATTAATCATTTGTTTTTTCCCTCATTGTCTACCCGATGAGTTCCTTAAAATTACAAAAGACATCTGAAATTAGAGACACGAGAGTCTTTTTTAGTTGAAGCACATAGTAATAATAAAAAAAAAAAAATCTTTGGAATAGTAAACCAAACTATTTTTCTTATAGGAAAACCAATGTGTATGTGTGCACACACACAACAAACCAGTTCCCCAAATCAATTAAATATCATTCATATTCCCTCTCAGTTACCAGCAGGATGGATAAAAATCAATGATTTAAAAAAAAAATCGGATTTTTTATTTAAATTGGATTTTTTTGATAAAATGCTTTTTGAGGAAAAAACCTATCTAAAGATCATTTTAATTAAGATACATTATAGCTCGAAGATATCTTATCATAGAATAGGGATTATAAATTCTATAGTATGAGAATATATTCATGTAATGTTTAAGAAAAATTTTGTAAATGAGTTCCAATAGTTCATGGATTAGGGATCCAATCTTATGGGGTTCCAGGGGCTTCTGTATAGATTATTTAAGTTAATCTTTCTATCTACCCAATGGGGCTCAGTCTAGAAGATACCATCAGAGATGCTTAGTTTTGCAGTTCTCAAACTGTGGATTTGTGTCTCCAGAGATAACATGCTTGTTAACAGCAAAAATGTTTTAAAATAAATAAATAAATAAATAAATAAATAAATAAATAAATAAATAGAGGTGAGAAATAACAGACCTCAACCCTATTGTCCCTCTGCAAATTTGTGTACACAGAGTCAATCCCTTACCTCTCTCTAAAAGTGCAAAGTTTCAAAAAGTTCAATGAACAGAAGATTGTTGGGGGTGGAATAGATCTGGACAAGGAAAAGAAGTCTGGAGATAAATGTGAGAAGGGAGGGACAGGCAGTAGAAACAAAAGTGAAACTGTTTGAGCAGCATATTCCAGAAGTCTTAAGGTCTTTCTGAGTGTAGCCTTCATTGATTTGAGATCTACCATACCATTCTCTCACTAGAAGGGAAAACCTATAATGGCAGTAGGCCGTAAAAGAGACCCAGTTTGGAAATATTTTCATGAAATTCCTCTACCTGTGGGTAAGACAGGCATGCGTGCAAAATGCAAACAGTGCAACAAAGAAGGCCTCATTGCCCGAATGAAACATCATCATGAGAAGTGTTCCTTGCTGCGTTGAAGATGATGAAAGGAACATGTTTGAACACGCAGGATCTTCAGGTTGGTAAACTTTTTTATTTCATACTTCTTTCTTAAGGATTGCCTGTCTTCCTTCTGGACTATTCTTGAATTCTCATGTTTGAGCAAAAAATATAGTTGTTACTCTATGGTACTATCATTTTAGATGCAGTTGTGATAAAAAAAATAAATAGCTGAAATAGGCAGATCTTTCTTTTACAATTTCACCTTTAAAGTAGTACTGAGTGTCAGTGAATGCAATGAGTGATACTAAATGAGCAGTATGGTAATAATAATTAAATAACTGCATTGACTTATTTTGTTTAGAAGAATCCATCCTCAACATACAGGATTCTGAAGACTATTCACCTTCAACATCACCATCTTTTTCTATAGTTTCAGAGTTATCTGCCAATGATAGTGTTTCAGTCACATCATGTATGTCACATAGCCACAGTATAACACCTGTAGCAAAAAGAAAAAAAAAAATCCATCATCCAGAAACAACCATAGATAAGTTTGTGATAAGAACCAGCAGATTACAAAAAGAGATAATTAATGAAAAAAATGCCCAGTTTGTTTATGCAACAAACTCTCCTTTCCATATGATTGAGAACCCACACTTCATTAACATGGTTCAGTCTTTAAGACCAGGATACAGTCCCCCCAACAGAGCAGATGTCGCAGGCAAATTGCTGGATAAAGTGTATGAAAGAGAAGTTGAGCAGTGTGCAAAAGGTCTGGAGAGTAAAATTGCTCCACCCATCAAGACTCACGTTAACAATGTCCACAATGATTTTGTTGTATGTGCTTGTGTGACAACAGAAGAAGGGAATGTCTTCCTTACAGAAACAATTGATATATCAGGAAATGCACACACAGCAGAATGTTTACAAGAAGTAGCAGTAAAAGCTATAACAAACTGAAAAAAAATTCAAATGTCTAGTACGCAGCTTGACCACAGACAATGCTGCAAATGTATCCAAGATCAGAAAAAATTATTTAGAAGAGAGTGAAGAGAGTCCCAAGCTAATAACATATGGTTGCAGTGCTCATTTGATGCACCTCCCTAGCCAAAGCCTTCTGTGTTCCAGAAATAAAGGCTAATGTTGTTGAAATTGCAAAATACTTCCGTAACAACCACTTTGCAGCAGCTGCTCTGAAAAAAAGTGGGAGGAACCAAGCTACCTCTCCCACAAGACGTGCGATGGAACTCAGTAGTGGACTGTTTTGAGCACTATATCAAGAACTTGCCTAATCTGACGACAGTTTGTGAACAAAATTGTGAAAAAAATAGATGGCACTGTCACAGCCAAAGTCCTCAACATTGGGCTTAAGAGAAATGTTGAACACATGCTGAGTAACCTGAAGCCTATTTCTGTAGCCTTGAACAAAACAAAGGGAAATAGCTGTTTTACTGCTGATGCTGTTGAAATCTGGAAGGCACTGAGTGAGATCTTAAAAAGAGAAATATGCAATGACAGAGTTAAATTACAAGCATTAAAAAAACGAATGGGCCCCACACTACAAGAAGGATGTGGAAAAATTGAAGAGAGTCCAGCGGAGGGCAACAAAAATGATTAGGGGGCTGGAGCACATGACTTATGAGGAGAGGCTGAGGGAACTGGAATTATTTAGTCTGCAGAAGAAAAGAATGAGGGGGGATTTGATAGCTGCTTTCAACTACACCTCTACCTCGATATAACGCTGTCCTCGGGAGCCAAAAAATCTTACCGCATTATAGGTGAAACCGCGTTATATCGAACTTGCTTTGATCCACCAGAGTGCGCAGCCCCCCCTCCCCCCCCCGGGAGCACTGCTTTACCGCGTTATATCAGAATTCGTGTTATATCGGGTCGCGTTATATCGGGGTAGAGGTGTACACCTGAAAGGGGATTCCAAAGAGGATGGATCTAGACTGTTCTCAGTGGTACCAGGTGACAAAACAAGGAGTAATGGTCTCAAGTTGCAGTGGGGGAGGTTTAGGTTGGATATTAGGGAAAACTTTTTCACTAGGAGGGCGGTGAAGCACTGGAATGGGTTACCTATGGAAGTGGTGGAATCTCCTTCCTTAGAGGTTTTTAAGGTCAGGCTTGACAAAGCCCTGGCTGGGATGATTTAGTTGGGGATTGGTCCTGCTTTGAGCAGGGGGTTGGACTAGATGACGTCCTGAGGTCCCTTCCAACCCAGATATTCTATGACTAGCACTATCTCCAGCTCATTTTCTTGCAAATATTCTCAATACTCGGTACCAGGGTCAAACCTTAACTGCTGAAGAAGAGGAGTTGGCTATGACATGGACATCCAGCAATCATCTCTCCATAATGCCAACTATAATAAACTTCAGAGCTAAGGGTGAACCATTCAAGAAATAGATGTTTGCTGATGATGTTTTAAAGAAAGTCACACCGGTGAACTGGTGGAAGTAACTTAAGCACTTGGATTCAGAGACTGTTGAAGTGATAATCTCGCTTTTAACAGCAGTAGCTTCTTCTGCCGGTGTAGAAAGAATATTTTCTTCCTTTAGACTAATTCATTCAAAATTGAGAAATCGTTTGGGACCTGAAAAAGCAGGAAAGCTTGTTTTTCTTTTCCTGATTATGAACAAACAGGAAAATGAAGGTGAAGACAACTGAGTTAGCTGTAGAAGCCAATATTTTAAAGTTTTTCATGTTAAAAACAATTTTAACAAACCTGGTTTTAAAAAACTTGAATGTTTAACTAAATTCAAATGCTTGTTTGGTTAAAATATTATGTTTGCTGTTGAAGAAAAAAATCCAGAATATATAATGTTGTTGTTTTAATTAAATAAAACAATTTAAATGTCTGTCTGGTGATGTTCTCCTCCTAATACAGCATGGCAAGAAAATCCTCCAAATATTAATGATTAACCTCTTGAATTGGAGATAGATATTTATGAAGTCATTGGGAGGTGAACTGCTTCAAATTACCTTTGGTAAATGAAATAACCAATCATTCATTTTCTGATATAGCTGTAAAACCAATCTGAAAAGTTTTCAAAATAAATCACTGTTAAAATGTATAATGTGTACCTTCTAAAAATGAAACCTACATCTCTCTCTGAGTTGTGAAGAATATGTATTAAAGTTATAACAACCAACAAGAATACACTTTTATGTAGAAATCCATGATTAAATTGAGTCTTCCTGACTAGTGATTTAAATCAAATCCACCCTGACTAAAAGTCCACAGATATGTATCACGGTATTTATAAACAAAGACACGGTCATCAGAATTTGCAGAAGCAGCATGTTGTAATATCTTTGCCCAAGTTATATAGCATGAAACTTTTATTAGAAAGAGTACGTGTATTTTATAAGCCAATATGCAAAATTCACCATTTCTGGTACAATATTAATATCTTTCTGTTTTCATTGTTTGTAAAATTTAATGTTTATTGCCCAATTAAAACAAATTTACAGTATCATGACCTCAAGAATCCAGCCTTTTCATTGATGTTTATGTTCAGCAGCCAAGCCCATTGACCAACTGTTACAAAACAGATTACAGGACACAGCATCTGTTTCTCCTACAAATGCCCAATGAAGACAAATTAGCCAACCTGCAACACAGCCCGTATGTTTCTTCCCAAAGGCTTTGTTTCTCTTTCTTCCCATAGATTTTTTTTTTTTTTTTTTTTTTAAAGAAAGACTCTAGGCTGGCTTTCTCTGTAACAGATGGGATTCCTGGCAAGTCTTGGCTTGCTTTCCTCTAAGTCAATGCTTCAGTGGTGCAGGATCAGGATCAGAATCCCAAAACAGCACTCTCTTAGCATAGAGGTTCCCAGCCTTTTTTTTTTTTTAAACCATGTCCCACCTTAGCATTTTTTAAGTTTATTTTATTTTTAAAAGGTTGGCTCCCCCGCCCATCCTTACAATGCGAGTAGACTGACACCTAGTGTTCTGTGTGTGTGTTCATGAACTACTAGGCAAATTACTCAAAATGCAAGTCAAATGGTGCTATAAAAACATTCCTACCTGTTTAGAAAGCATCAGATAAGGGGAGCTGGAAGGACGGCAAAAGTAATAAGTGCCAAGTCACAATGCCACTCACTCAAATTTAATCTGACTGTCCCTCCCCAAAATTTGAGAGAGAGAGAGAGAGGCACTGTGTTCTGGTAATTGCCCACCCACCCGTGGCACTTTTACTCTAAGACTCACTGTGCTGCCGCCAACCCCCTGCTCCTCCAGAAAGTTTGATGCACTCACATCCCCCATTGAGAAAGTCTGTCTTAGCAGAGGTAATTAGAGCAAAATTCGTCATTTTAAAGTGACTTGAGATAACAGTAATACAATACTCAACAAACATATCAGTTTTGTAAAAATCTAATATATAGAATTCACTAATTTCTTATTTAAATTATTAGAAAGGGAATATTTAATATAAACAGGTCAAACTGGAAATATTTTACATTTCCCTCAAAAGGCAAGACAGAAGGGAGAAAAATCTCTCAAAAGATGTTGAGTGGCAGTTTGCTGTTTCAATCACCAAATCAATAGGAAAACATAGAATGTGGCACCAAAAAGTAATGTTTATATTCTCCAGCCTGGCCCACTGGGCAACTGTCACAGGAAAAATTAGAGAAGAGCATCTGTTTCTCTTGCAAATGTGCAATGGAGATACTGCCTAAAATAGCCCTTTTCCATCAAGAAAAGAAAAAGTCTTGTTTATCTCCACAGAAATATGTTTTCAAACAAAAACAATAGGCATCCCTCCAGGTTGATTTTCTGACTGCAAGAACAGATGCATATTACTCATCAAGGTAATATTCTTGAGCAGAAGTAGTCAACATTCAGTTTACAGCTTACTAGCATTAAAAAAAGCATTTAAAAAAAAACAGCATATGTTGCATCATTCACTTCTCCTTCACGCATAGCTAGAGTTCAGTTTCTTTTCAGAACATATTTGTCTTACCTTTACCGTTTTGCCATGCAGTGTACCAGGACAAACTGAGAAAAGAAGTGATGAAAAATAACACGGTGGCCACAGTTCCATTTCGGAGCCTCATCTCATTTCAACATCACACTTGTTTATATTGTACTTGCGATTTGGATTGATCAGTTGTACTTGTACTGAAGTCAGTTTATTCCACCATTAGCGTCACTTGACCAACAGGAATGAGAGATGTAGCTCTCTCATTTCAAAAGCTCTGTAAAACCAGTCCAGCAGTTACACCGCTTCGAACTTTTACTCGAGTCACTCATTAGCCTTCATAAATTAAACTTCTTTATGCTTCTACTCCTGTTTACAAAAGGAACACAATTGATCAGTTAGAGGCACAAAAATATATTCATAAGCAGTCTCACCTCTATATCAAAACACATAATAGAAACACCATTAGTACTATGACGCTCTTTACTAAAAAGGATACAGTCAAGTATGGCACAGATTAATTCTCCTCTCCTGTCACCCCTTTTTGGGGTATTTTCTTCAAACCTGAATACTACTTGACATACTAATATGTCCTTTTCATTAAAAAGTTTTGTTTTTGAAAAGACAATTAACACAGGTTTTGTTTGTATGCTACAAATATCCGTAATATTAGTATTTGTTACAGCAGTACCAAACAGGACCAAGCCTCATCGTTCAAGTGCTGCACAGGTATATACTAGAATCACAGAAGATTAACTCTTCAAGAAAAGACCTATAGTCCAAGGCCTCAATCCTGTGAGTCACTGCACATAAGTAATAGTGGTGCACTTGCACAGAGCGTCACTGAAATCAACAAGACTATGCAGGTGCAGTGGTGCACCGGTGAACAGTGAACTGAAGGATCAGAGCTCTAAATTAGCATTTCCAGAGTCACAGTATTTTAGTTAACTGCTCCTGACCCAAAATAGTATGCACAGGAACCCAAAACAGTGTTAGTCGGATGCACAGAAAACAATATGCTATACTCAATTCTATGTGGTCCAGCAGTCTCCAACTTTCGTTCAACCACAGCTTTAGCTCTGGTATGGATTACACCAAGCCTCAAAGCTCCTTCAACCTACACCAGCTAGCAGCAGTCCCCAAGGAATCATCTGAGAATACTACACTCTGGCCACCACTACCCTTCACACCAGGGTGTAGTGCAGGAGGTAGCTATGCCAGTATTGCCCAGCCAATAGCTCAATTTACTGGAAAATTCTAAGTATTCAGCCTTTTTGCACTACCTGAGCAGATCAAACTTCCCAAAACAGGACAATGTCTGGTTTCTGGGATTTTTTTTTTTTTTTTTTTTTAAGTACCAGAGAAATCTGGAGGACTTTCCTCATACCAGATTACACATTTATGACATGGCATAAACATAAAGCCTAAGAACCTGATATTGTTTCTTTAAGATACTGCCAGCTTTTCTATTTCAAATTCCATCTGACAGAAGTTTGTTACTCAGCTGGTAAGAATTTCTTTGGGTTTAAATGTTCCAGTTCAGAATTGATAATTTATTTATCATTCAAATAGGTCATCACTTAAGAGCAGAAGGAAAAATCTTTTTTTTTTTTTTTTTTTTTTTTTTTACACTGGCACCTAAAGACCCCAATCAACTGGGGCCCCACTGTGTTAACAGCTGTAAAAACACATAGTAACAGAAAGACCCTTATGCAGAGAGCTTACAATTGAGACAAGATGCACCAAGAGTGTGTCACAAACAAAAGGAGAGAAGAGGGTAACAGTTATGGGAGCACATGATTAGACTGAGCACAACTTTCAGGTTACAAGTCTTTTCTTAAAAGATATAAAAAAATATTAATAGCAGACACCTTCCCAACCTTTTTCATTTGGTAATTTACCATTAGTATAATGGCTGTAGTGACCCTTGAGGGAATTTAAGAAGAGTTGGGCAGGTACTTTACATATTAGTTTGGAGAGGGCATTCCACATGTAAGGAGCATCATGAAGGTACTTGTGGGAGAAGTGGACAAATATGCAATAAAGGCTGACATTGAAAGAGCACCTGGGACAATGCAATAAGATATAAGAATAGATAAATAGGAAGGGCAGAGTTGTGAAGAAAGAACAGGAGTACTTGTGGCACCTTAGAGACTAAGGGTACGTCTTCACTACCCGCCGTATCGGCGGGTAGCAATCGATTTATCCGGGATCGATATATCGCATCTCGTTAAGACGCGATATATCGATCCCCGAACGCGCTCACCGTCGACTCCGGAACTCCACCAGAGCAAGCGGCGGTAGCGCAGTCGACGGGGGAGCCGCGGCCGTCGATCCCGCACCGTCTGGACCCCAGGTAATTCGATCCAAGATACTTCGACTTCAGCTACGCTATTCGCGTAGCTGAAGTTGCGTATCTTGGATCGATCCCCCCCCCCCAGTGTAGACCAGCCCTAACACATTTATTTGAGCATAAGCTTTCGTGAGAGTTGTGAAGGACATTTAAGGTAGACAAGAAGATTGAATTTGATGTGAAGAAAGAGAGAGGGAGAACCAGTAGAGAGATTCAGAGAGAGGACTGACAACGGGTTGAATTATAGGTCAGGAAAAATTATTTAGCACCCCCATTTTGAATGGTCTGAGGGAGATGAGATGGACATAAGGAAGGCCAGAGAGTAGGTTGCAGTAGTCAAGTCAGAAGATGAAGGCCTAAAGCTTCACAATCATCATTGCTGTGTACAGTATTAAATTGTTTGTTTAAAACTTATAGTGTGTGTGTATATATATTTATATTTTGTCTGGTGAAAAAAATTCCCCTGGAACCTAACCCTTCCATTTACATTAATTCTTACGGGGAAATTGGATTTGCTTAACATCGTTTCGCTTAAAGAAGCATTTTTCAGGAATATAACTACAATGTTAAGCAAGGTGTTACTGTACTACACTGCATCAGAGAGACTGCACATTCTAAGACCTTATCAATACTAGAAAGGTTGCACCAATTTAACTAAAAAAATTTCATTGATCTCGTTAACCCAGTGCATGCCCCAAAGTTGATGTATTTAAACCATTTAACCCTCAGACATCGGTTTAGTTTACAATAATTAGTAATTTAAGCAAAGTAATTTAGCAAACAAAGCTGATCTAAATGAGGGATCAACCAGTTGAAATATATTTATATTATATGGTTTCTACCAATTTATCTACATGTATTTAGTTAAACTTGTGGAACTTCTCCAGTATAGAGATGGCCTAGGCTTCCCCACTATGAACGATGTGACTAAAGGCCTGACTTTGCAAGATGCTTAAGGCAATGGCAGTTGAGAGCCCTCAACATCTCTCATCCCTATCTTACTGAATCAAATAATTGGCTAATGTCTATATACTTTCAGACACCTTTGGTCAATAGACATGAGGTAGTTTCAAATGTCTGCCAAAACCGGATATGCGTTAATGCCCCAAATCCTGCAGTCCAACTATGCATATGCATAAGTCTCTGTAGGATCAGGACCTACAGAACCTTGTGGTTCTGAGGAAACCTTAACACACATTAGAGCACAAGTGCCTAGAAACAGAATTCACAATAGCAAAAAAACCCTACACCTTTAAAAAGCTGTTTTGTTTAATATACAAAAAGAAAACAAAGAGAAAAATAAATGGATACATTCTCATTACAGCCTTTTTAAAACCCTTCCTTTCATTAGAGCATTTTTCTGTATTTAGGGTTAGGAGAACAAGTGTAAAAACAGGACTGGGAACCAAAACCAAATTCGTTCTAATCTCATTTGACACTGACTACCACTGTTGCTTACAAGCAGGAAACCTCTCTGCTACAGTTTCCTCCTCCTCTGTAAAAATGAGGGCACTAGCAGTGCATCTACTTCACAGGATGGCTGTGAAGATTAGAGGTAAAATTGTAAGTCACTTTGAAGAAAGTCTTATGTATATCACGCTCAATAATAAAAATACTATAACCACTGAGCATTAGTAGGGTGCTCAAGACTGATAAATAATGTAACCATCATAACAACTTTAGCAAAAATGAAAAGCAATTCAGAAATAATCAGAGTCAAGGCCAGACCACCCTGTTGTGCCTGGGGCTGTCCAGCACACAGCTTGGCAGGACCAAACACCCTGTCTAATGCCTAGAACACCAGACAAATTGAGGGTGGATTATTACCCTGGCTCCCCTGAACCGTCTCGCTCGCATCCGTTTACTGAGGTAGTTTCTCTCTTACCATCCCCCCTTGATGTTCTTTACAGCTACATCCCTCTACCCTGGTATCCCACAACGCCGGGGGAGAAGCGGAGCTCGCGGACCTGCCAACCGCCCCCACGCGTCCCGGGCTGCGCGGGTGCCGACTGGGCTGCTTCGGCAGCGGCGACAAATAACCGCCGCCTCGTTCCGCGGAGAGGGGGCAGCCCCCGCGGGGAGGAGCTTCCGGAGATGCGGTCCCTGCTCCGGGGGCGGCGGGACGCCCATGGGAGCCGGGCTGGGGCACTGGCCAGGGAGACCCTGCTTGGGACCCCCACACGCAGCGCTCGCGGCACAGCCGGGGAGGGGGTCCCAGCCCCCGAGGCAACGGGCCGGGTAGGGTTCGCCGGCGGTTTAGCCCAGAGGAACCAGCCCGGAGCCCCCGCAGCGGGGCCCCCACCTGCCCTCCGCGAGGCCCCGGGCTGAGGAGGGGGCGTGTCCCGGCTGCCGCGCTCACCTGGGTCCGGGCCGCGCGGAGGGTGAGCCGCTGCCGCTCGCGCTTCCTCACCGGCAGGGGCTGAGGCGGCTCCTAACGGGCCGCGAGCTACTCAGCCCACATCGCCTCCACCCACCCCATAGAGCGGCGGCCGCTCCATCCGCCCGCTGCGCGGAGAGCCCGCCCGCTGCCGCTCGCCGGGCTGCCCATTGGCCAAATGGTTCTCCACGGCAGGCCAACCGCCAACCTCCCGAGAGGCGCCCTCTCATTGGCTCAGCCTCCTGTCAATCTCGCTTCTGGAGCTATAAATAAATCTCGCGCGCCTGAGCTGGTGTGGTGCAGTACTTGAGGGTGGGATTAGCCTGCAGGTGGATCGCGCCGCTGCTTGCTGGTGTGTGTTACATGCATCGCCTCTGAAAGGACACAGCTGCTAGCCGGCTCCGGCTCCGCACAGGGGGTTCGCTCCGCTCCGCTTGAGGCAGCCTCAGGGCGTTTCTCAGTCTCGTGGGGCCAGGTGTGGCAAAGCTCGCAATGTTGTGGTGCTCACAGAGATGCCTGGAGCTTTCTGGGGGTGTCTCTCATAGGCTAACTGGGGCCCTGTCTGCTCCTGCAATCAGATATTGCTGGTCCTGAGAGGGCTTTAACAAAAAGGTGGGGGGGAGGTGCTGTCTCTACAGAGCTGGCGTTTTTCAGCTTCCAAAAAGAGAGGCCCTTCTCCACTTGAGCTAAAGAACAATGCCATTGCTTCACACTAGTATATAGGGTCACTGTATTTCAGGTTCCCCAAAAGAGGACACTGCTTGGGGGGAGGGGAGTGAGAAGTGGGGATTTTGGAGGGGGGGCCTGCAGTAGGGGTACTCACTGGAGGTGGGGAGTAGTGTTTTTCAAATTGGGGGCCCTGACCTAAGAGGGAGCTACAGGGGGGTCACAAGGTTATTTTAGGGGGTTGCAGTATTGCCACCCTTACTTCAGTGCTGTCTTCAGAGCTGGAGAGTGGTGCCTGTTGGCCGGGCACCCAACCCTGGAGGCAGCACCCCACCAGCAGCAGTGCAGAAGTAAAGGTGGCAATACTATACCATGCCACCCTTACTTCTGCACTGCTGCTGGCAGCAGCTCTACCTTCAGATACTTTACAAACACATTCCAATAGTAAGGTAATACCCAGATGAGCACAAACCTCAATTGCATTTGGTGGCTGCTAAGATTCCTCAGGAGTCCTTGCCCCACACCCAAGATCCTTTATCCTCAAAGAGCCACTTCCACCTTCCTTATATGCAGGAGATACTACAATCCACTTAACCTTTTCCCAGTAGAATCAAACCTGCTACCAGTGTGAGATGTTTCAGACAAACACTGCCAACCTGTTACACATACATACTGTTACACAAAACCCTGAAATGTAGATACAGCTCTGAAGTAATGAAAATTAACTAAGCAGAGTTGACAGCTATCTCTGTTCCTCCCCAGTATCAAAATACTGTGTTTTACATCAAGCTGAATAAGGTCCATGGTAATTTACTTAGTATGTATGACTGTCATTTTTTATACTTTAACTCTATCAGATATCATCCTGCCATTGTTTCATTGCACCTGTCCCAAAAGATTTGCAGACTGTGAAAGCATGCTTGTATGCTACCATCAAAATCAAACAGCATCATCAAAATTAGCATGGATAGCAACCCTCCAGACTTATGAAGGTATGCCTGCCATATGGTTCTAGTTAACAATATCCAATCCTTTTTCCTCTCCCAGTGTCACACAGTAACTCTTTTGTGTAATGGTCTCTTGCCCTCTGTCCAGCTTAGGCCAGGTCAGTGCTAGAAACTTTAGCCAGTTTAGTAATGTCAGTTAGGGGTGTGATTTTCTTTACAACATTTCTATACTGGCAAAAACTTTAGTGTAGATGCAGGTATAAGCACATAAAAGTCATTTTTCCAGTGTAGCTTATTTCACTCAGGAAACCAGTATAAACTGTATTGAAAAGCCATTTTACATGGCAATTGTTTCATAAGGATACTTTCTCTTCATTCAGTAAGGCCAAATTTACATTAGGAGGGTTTGCTGGTATAGCTATGCCAGTATAGCTACACTTTGACATTATGGCCTTGTCTACACTACGAGAGTACTTCGATTTTAGTTAATTCGACTATGTGGAATCGATATTACTAAGTCGAACGTGTGTGTCCACACTAAGGACAGTAATTCGACTTTGTGAGACTTTGTGAGTCCACACTAACGGGGCAAGCGTCGACATTGGAAGCGGTGCACTGTGGGCAGCTATCCCACAGTTCCCGCAGTCCCCCCTGCCCTTTGGAATTCTGGGTCGAGCCCCAAATGCCTTCTGGGTAAAAAAATGTGTCGAGGGTGCTTTTGGGCGCCTGTCGTCATCCGTCCGTCACTCAAGCCCTCCCTCCCTCCCTCCCTCCCTGAAAGCGCCGGCGGGAAATAATTTCGCGCGCTTTTCTGATTACTGACAGCGCGGACGCCACAGCAGTGCGAGCATGGATCCCGCTGCGACCATCGCTGCAGTTGTGGCAGTTCTCAACGCCTCGCAGCTTCTCCTCCACCTGTACCAGAGGCAGCTGCAGATCAATCATGAGAGGAGGCTACGGCACTACCGTGACGGCATGAAGTCGGACACTAGCTCCGACCTCTCTGAGAACATGAGACCCAGCGCCCAGGACATCTCGCTGTCACTGGGTCTTGTTGATACTGTTGAACGGCGATTCTGGGTCCGTGAAACCAGCACGGAATGGTGGGACCGCATAGTGCTGCAGGTCTGGGATGAATCCCAGTGGCTGCGCAACTTTCGCATGCGGAAGGGGACTTTCCTCGAACTGTGTGAGTTGCTGTCCCCTGCCCTGAAGCGAAAGGACACCCGGATGCGGGCAGCCCTGACTGTCCAGAAGCGAGTGGCCATAGCCCTCTGGAAGCTCGCAACGCCAGACAGCTACCGGTCCGTCGCTAACCAGTTTGGCGTGGGCAAGTCTACCGTGGGGGTTGCTGTTATGCAAGTAGCCAGGGCAATCGTCAAGCTACTGCTATCTAAGGTAGTGACCCTGGGAAACGTGGAGCTCATCAGAGATGGCTTTGCCGAGATGGGATTCCCAAACTGCGGTGGGGCTATAGATGGGACTCACATCCCTATCCTGGGACCGGACCACCAGGCCAGCCAGTACATCAACCGGAAGGGCTACTTTTCCATGGTGCTGCAAGCACTGGTGGACCATCGGGGACGTTTTACCAATATCTACGTTGGATGGCCTGGCAAGGTTCATGACGCTAGGGTGTTCAGGAACTCTGGTCTGTGTAGACGGCTGCAGGAAGGTATTTACTTCCCGGACCACAAAGTAACTGTTGGGGATGTGGAGATGCCTACAGTCATCCTCGGGGACCCTGCATACCCGCTAATGCCCTGGCTCATGAAGCCCTACACTGGCGCACTGGACTCAGGGAAAGAACTATTCAACTACCGGCTCAGCAAGTGCAGAATGGTGGTGGAGTGTGCTTTTGGCCGTCTCAAGGGCAGATGGAGAAGCCTACTCACTCGCTGTGATCTCAGCGAGACCAATATCCCCATTGTGATAGCTGCTTGCTGTGTGCTCCACAATTTGTGTGAGAGCAAGGGGGAGACCTATATGTCGGGGTGGGAGGTTGAGGCAAATAGCCTGGCTTCTGATTACGTCCAGCCAGACAGCAGGGCGATTAGAAGATCACAGCGGGACGCACTGTGCATCAGGGAGGCTTTGAAAGCCAGGTTCCTGACTGAACAGGGTCTCCAGTGACTTTTTACTTTGTGGACACAGATGCTGAACCTGCCCCCGTTTCTTTACCCAGTTACTGTTGACTATCCTTCCAAGTTACATACCCCCTTCCCCACCTTCCCAACAAATAAAATCTGTTCTGTTCTGTTAATGAACAAGGTTCTCTTTTTTACTGTTTTCGCGGGAATGTTTTAAACCGGGGACGCAGACTGTGGCGGGGGGCGGGCTTACTGTTTTGATGCAAATGATGCTTCTAAAGTCCGGGAATGACAGGCTCCGCAGTGCTGCATTGGTTGTTTCAACGCAGCCTGCCAGCAGTCCTGGGCGGGACTGGATGTATGTGTCGGCCAAGTGACTTTCTGGCAGGGGGCGGAGGGTAACAGATCCCCTGCTGCGTGGCTCTGTGATCCAGGATAAGGACCGCGGCATAGGATCTCTAACTGCCCTCCCCCGACACAAAGTCACAGATCAATCCCCCTCGCACCCCAGAACAAGAAAACCGCCTCCCAGACTGACCAGGGTAACTGGTGACTGTGCTGTGTATGTGTCCTGATGCTGGACCTGCCCCCGCCTCTGTAGCCTGCTACAGGTGACTGTCCTGTCCAAGTAACAAACCCCTTCCCCCCCTTCAGACAGAATCCCCTCCAAAAGACACTCTCGGAAACAGTACTTAACAGAAACCGATGTTTTATTACGAACCGCACATGAAAAGGGGGGGGGGGGAAGGAAACTTGCACATGGGCTAGTGTGAGATGGGTAGGAAAGGACTTTTCAAACTTTGGAACGAGAGCCTTCCATTGCTGCAGCAGTGTGCAGTGGCCGACTGACAGTTTTAACGGACCTTGCCGCCCCTCCTTCTTTGTACTTTTGGTGAGGGGGGTGTGGGACTTGGTGGCGGGGGAGGGCGGTTAGAGATAGACAGCAGCAGTGCTCTGTCCTCCTGCCTCCGGTCTTGCAGAACATCCACTAGGCGCCGGAGCGTCTCCGTTTGCTCCCTCATTAGTCCAAGCAGGGTTTGAGTAGCCTGCTGGTCCTCCTGGCGCCACCTCTCCTCCCGTTCCATGACTGCTCTGTGCATTTGTGACAAGTTCTCCCTCCACTGTGTCGTCTGGGCTGCCTGCTCTCGTGAGCACTCCATAAGTTCATAAAACATGTCTTCACGAGTTTTTCTCTTCCTTCTTCTAATCTGCGCTAGCCTCTGGGAGTGTGATGCCAGGCTGGGTTGGGAGACAGTCGCAGATGTGTCTGTGGGAATGGGAAAAAGGGAGTAAATTCCTGAGACAGATAAATGAAGTTGCTAACAAAGAGCATAGTCTTTCTCTGTGAACAACACCATGCACTGCACCTTTCACATGCGCACTCAGGACAAGGTCGAATTTTCGGCCCTCGCCTTATGTGTCTGGGGTCCTGCAGTTGCGATCAGAGAAGCGTTGCAGGACACCTCTACTTCTGCTGCGGGCAAACATGGTAAGCCGTAGACTTGTGGCAGCTTAAACATGTAATAGTAGCACTGGGCTCCTTTCGCACTGAATGCAAGGCCACTCTCTGCTGGCAGCAATCAGGGAAGCATGAGCTCTGCCCCTGTCCCACCACCTCGCGGCTGTCCCCGGGAAAGATCCCTGTATGCTGCCCCTCTGCCGCCTCCACCGCGTGGCTGTAAAGCAGTCCAAATACTAACATTCCCCTCCCTAATTTAAAGCAGGGCGTCATGTGTGACATAACCCTCATGAGGATCTCGGAGACCGAGAGGGGAAGGATGCTGCGTGAATGCATGCAGAGGCCTGGGCCATATGCCGCCATGCTGTGCCGCGCACTGATCCCCGACTACCTCATGGACTCATGGCGTGGGAACGTGTGCTACCACGGGGGACCAAACAAGATTGCCCTGCCGTTGAACCTCGTGCGCATGCTGGAGCGGTACCTCCAGGAGAGCTATGCGGAGCTATCCCAGGAGGACTGTCTGTCCATTCCCGGGCACATTGACCGCCTTTT
The DNA here is from genome assembly GCF_028017835.1 of Emys orbicularis. Lineage (NCBI taxonomy): Eukaryota > Metazoa > Chordata > Testudines > Emydidae > Emys > Emys orbicularis. The sequence continues at coordinate 248,256,981 of NC_088683.1, forward strand.
CCTTTAAGTTGAGCATAACGGACTACAGAGTGGAGGGGCCGTGTTGTGGACTAATCATGAATATCCGGACAGTACTTGATTTTCTATACATAGTTAGTAGTAAAAAGTTTACTAAGCCAAATAAATCATGAACAACAAATTACTGAAATAGTTATTATTCCTGTTTTGTTATAAATAAAAGTTTCTATGTTTAACTGAGTGACTGAAAAGCCCATTCTTAACAATATAAATATTCCACTTATGTTAAAATGAAATGTTTAGATGTTTAAAGCACTCACTGCTTGATCCTTCCCCTGATTCGGTGTCCGGGGTAAGGGCTGTGGACGGTTGGTAGGGGATCTCGGTAAGGGTGATGAAGAGCTCCTGGCTGTCGTTGAAATCAGCGGTGCAAGCGCTGTCGACTGCCTCGTCCTCCTCATCTCCTTCCTCATCTTCCCCGTCACCTAACATTTCCGAGGAGGAACCGGTCGTGGACAATATCCCATCCTCGGAGTCCACGGTCACTGGTGGGGTAGTGGTGGCGGCCGCACCTAGGATGGAATGCAGTGCCTCGTAGAAACGTGATGTGTGGGGCTGGGATCCGGAGCGTCGGTTTGCCTCTTTGGTTTTTTGGTAGCCTTGTCTCAGCTCCTTGATTTTCACGCGGCACTGCATTGCATCCCGGCTGTATCCTCTCTCTGCCATGGCTTTAGAGATCTTCTCATAGATCTTTGCATTCCTTCTTTTGGAGCGCAGCTCTGAAAGCACGGACTCATCGCCCCAGACAGCGATGAGATCCAACACCTCCCGATCAGTCCATGCTGGGGCCCTCTTTCTATTAGATTGCACGGCCAACTCTGCTGGAGAGCTCTGCATCGTTGCTAGTGCTGCTGAGCTCTCCACGCTGTCCAAACAGAAAATGAGATTCAAACTGGCCAGACAGGAAAAGGAATTCAAATTTTCCCGGGGCTTTTCCTGTGTGGCTGGTCAGAGCATCCGAGCTCGAAGTGCTGTCCAGAGCGTCAACAGAGTGGTGCACTGTGGGATAGCTCCCGGAGCTATTACCGTCGATTTCCATCCACACCTAGCCTAATTCGATATTGCCATTTCGAATTTAGCGCTACTCCTCTCGTTTTCGAGGATTACAGAAGTCGAATTTAAAAGAGCTCTATTTCGAACTAAGTAGCTTCCTGGTGTGGACGGGTGCAGGGTTAATTCGATGTAACGGCGCTAAATTCGATATAAGCTCCTAGTGTAGACCAGGCCTATCTCTTTAGCTATTAACTTCCACCATCAATAGAGTAACTAAAAATAGAGCTTTCCACAACATCCAACTTTTCCCCCTTGGGTTAGTTGCATGACAAGAAAGGCAAAATAAAGAACAGAAAAAATTCAGAGTAAGGACACCAACCATCAACTTGCCCCAATCCAACAGTAAGCAAATATCTATAGGCATGTTTTACCATTTGAAAAGTAGAAAATTCCACAGCTAAGGACAATTGTGCAACTGGGTCTGCAATAAAAGAAATTTGGCCTCTTTAATAGAAGCTTCATAATAGTAATTGTTTCTGGTAAGAGTGGCAGTACACCTTGGAAACTGAACAGTGATTCACACCTGTAATTCCTCAACAAATCTTTTCTTTCTTTGTGATAGTCCGATGTATTCAACTCCTATAAGCAACTGAAGTTTTGAAATATAGTTCATAGGTCTACACTGTTTTAATTTGAACATGTAATTGAAATAAATTAACTCTTCCAATAAAACAGCTTCATTTTTAAAAGCAACGCTTGAAGATAAATCACTATAAAATGAATAAGTTTAAACCCTTAGTGTTCCACTTTAGCCTGGTGAAAGAAGACCAAGGGCAGTCAGTCTATTCTATACCAACATTAAAGAGACAGTGGCAATCAATGGTATCTCAGCATAATAAAGATCTCCTGCTGCAGGGCATCTGCCAAGGCATTTATCAAAAGTAAATGTCAAAATGAAGTCAAAGTGTTACAAGAAACATCAGATCTGTGGTGATTTTACTGTAGATTAGTGACTATTTCTGTTATACCAAATAACCGGTTTACATTCATATTATCTAATGGAGCCATAAGGTTGTCACTATTCATCAAGTTTGGAGCTCCCTTTGCCAGGCACATATACTTTCTCCTAATTCTTTCAGCAGTGTGGATCCTTGTTTGTGCTGCTTTCCTACTGGCTTTCCTAGAGAGCGAGAGCAATGGAACAAGAATGGTAAAATGGGTAAGAGTGGGGAGAAAAAGAGGGTCTGGCTTTACCTGTGGTTTGGTGGAGGGGCAGGAGTGAGGCTTATTTTGAGTTTTGCTTAGCTGAAAAACAGCAGCCCAAGCAGACTGACAGCTGCATTTAACTGGTTCAGAGAACAAACTTTTCATGTGGTTCAGCCAGTCAGAAACTAGCTGATAACTGGAATCTATTCCCACTTCCTTCACCGACCTGCTTCCTGCTTGTGTAACCTTGGGCAAGTAACTTCACCCCTCTGTGCTTCTGTTCCTTCCCACCCAAACCATTGTCTGTTTAAACTGTAAACTTTTCAGGGCAGGGATTGTCTTTCACTATGTGTTCATACAGTGCCTAGGACTATGAAATCCCTATCTGCATTGAGGCCTTGATACACTCTCATACTACTAAAAAGCAACAGAGAGTCCTGTGGCACCTTTAAGACTAACAGATGTATTGGAGCATAAGCTTTCGTGGGTGACATGCATCCGACGAAGTGGGCATTCACCCACGAAAGCTTATGCTCCAATACATCTGTTAGTCTTAAAGGTGCCACAGGACTCTCTGTTGCTTTTTACAGATCCAGACTAACACGGCTACCCCTCTGATACTATCATACTACTCTCATACTACTACATAAGGACTCTCTCTTGCTATCATACTACTGTAACTTCTAATAAAAGTACAGAATGTTTGTTATGGTTTATTGATATATTTTCAGAGCATACAAATAACACATTTCATTCCATCTTTATAGACATAAAACCAAAACAAATACATGTTTGGATGAATAAGCTTGTTTGCGAGAGACAGTTATTGGTTTTCAGTATTATAAGCTGCTTTTAGATTTTAATCGGCTAGGAGCAGCAATCATGTCTTCACGTGTTTCTTTTGCAGTGCCTCTCATATTGCCAGTATTTAACAAATAAATAACTCCATACAAAATTCCATGTAAATGGTGAAAAAAAGGTTGCAGAGTGATGTGATCAAAAGTCAGAAAATGCATTGTCTGCATAACCTTTATCCTGGCCCTTGGGTGCATGCATTATAATACAGTCTTTTGTTACATGATCTTGTGGAAAAGAAGAAAATTTTAATATTGTCTCTGCTCTTACATAAATCTGAAATCTGGAAACCCTGAATTTTATTTGGTGTCTCTATTGCTCAGAGAGATTTAGGTCCAAAACCCAAAATAGAAATAGACGGACCTGTTGTTGAAGATGAAGTCCTTGATGGGTTCAGGCAAAGAGAAATCATATGAGAATAAAGAATTGGGATTTCCAGCTCAGTCAGTCCACTAACATATCAATAAACACAAACATTTACTCACAAACGTAACATACAAGCTGAAAATAATGCTCAGCCATAATTTGATTTTAATTTAAAAACAAGATTATGCTAATAGGGAAATTCGCTTCTTTCAAGAAGCTTCTAAATGTAAATGTTAACCAACTTCATGTTGCAATTTGGCATGTCTCTTATTCATAGGCTTGGTCCACACTGGGGCGGGGGATCAATCTAAGAAACGCAACTTCAGCTACGAGAATAGCGTAGCTGAAGTCGACGTTTCCTAGATCGAATTAAGTGTACTTACTGCGGGTCCACGCGGCGCAGGCAAGCTCCCCCGTCGACAGCGCTTCCTCCTCTCAGCGAGCAGGAGTTCCGCAGTCGACGGGGGAGCACTTCTGGGATCGATTTATCGCGTCCAGATGAGACGCGATAAATCGATCCCAGAAGATCGATCTCTACCCGCCGAATCAGGCGGGTAGTGTAGACCAAGCCTTAGTTCATCTTTTCTCTAATACCTCAAAGAACACAGGAAGTGCACTTCCAGAGTATTTTGCAGAACTAGACTCATCGTTTATGAAACTCCTAATGAGTAAGTAAAAAAAAAAAAAAAAAAAACCCATACTAACAATGATTCTCCTTTCACTGACATTGCTGTAAATTAGTAGTCATTCCATTGAAGTCAATGGAATTACACAAGTCAAAGTGTAGGGGGAGAATTTCTGTATTTCTGTTTTGGTGTTAGATAGTTTCCCACCCTTTTCTACCGAAAGGTGGGAAACCCGGCAACCATGTGACATGTGATCTGCCCAGTAACAGCAGGGCATATAAGGGTTAGCACGTCAGAGGGAAGCTGCTGCCCATCTCAGTGGCAGAGTGCCAGATCACAGCAGTGTGGTCTACTCAGGTGCGTAAGCCAGAGCACCACGCCTTAGGGTTGTGGGAGGGTTTAACACACTTGCACGCAAGGGTGAGTTGCTACCTGCCACCCTCTCATCTGGATCTTACCTGGACCTATGACGACGCAGGGGAGGAGAAAGAAAAATCACCAGCATCAATCAGAGTTACCACCTACCTGTTCCTGAGGTCCACACTCCTCACCCTGCTGAGTCACCCGGTCGGCATTGTGAGGTCAGGAGGCTCCAGACACAAGCTGCAAGAAATGGTAGAGCCATTTTAAGTCCTCCATACCCCTTACCTGGGACCCATCTTGGGAAGAGAGTAAACCCTTTTTGGTCACAGTCAGTATAGTTATAGTGCCACCTTTACCTATTTACCTTGCTTACTTGTATTGGGAGTCCTTTATAGCATATCCCGTTTAGTTACCTTGTTTTGTGGGTCCACAGCTCCTAGGGTGATCCGTAAAGTGGGACTCAATCCCTGGAGAGCTGTCTCCACGAACTCGGGTGTGTCACAAGTGAGGACTCCCGCTAGCCAGAATAGGAGCTTCTTCCTACTCAGATAACGCTCTGGCTGCTCTCCTGCCCGTTGCCTCTCGGAATAATATCTCCCGATCAGGTTGTGATGAGGGAAGTAGAACCTCATGACGCCCTCATAAAGCTGCAGGTTGGAATCTACGTCTCCTACCTGCACTTGACTTGGCAGGTCGCCGAAGTCCTCTCCCGTCATGCACCCCCTGATTAGGGATGCAGCATCCTCCTTTAGAATACCTGGTATGGAGCACAGCATAGCAAGCCAGTCCAATCCTGTGTCCCTTGTAAGGGGACCCAGCGCCTTGGATCTTACCTGGACCTATGACGACGCAGGGGAGGATCGACCTTGTCTAGCTCCACCCACACCAAATACATCCCATAAATCAGGGTTCTTTTCTTGTTTTGTTGCTTATGAACTCCAACGAGAGGCTTTCCCAGCTGCCTCTAAGAAGAGGGTTTCGGTGGTAACCGAAACATGCAAGAAGGAGTTTACCAGGAGGCAGCATAACAACCAGAACACACCTCATGACAGCCCCCACAGCACCCCGAAGAGCCCACGATCCACCAAGCACCCAGCTCCTCAACGCAAGACCCCAACCTCCGGACTGTCGAACAGCTTGGCCAAGGAAGAGGCCCAATCGTTCTGGAACCTCGTGTGGAAACAGCTGCTCCAGTTCGATAGGAAGGAGGTCATAGATGGGCTGTCAACGGAAGAACTGCTGCAGAGTCTGGCTCGATGCAAGAAAAACAAGAAGGAGCAGTCTGCAGCATCCGCACCATCGTCACCTAATCTACTGTGATGGGGCTGGATTTCCCCACAGACCCAGACAAAGGCGCCTATACAACTGGACGCTTGGGGTAGGCCCACAACATTAGCCAGCATTAAAGGGGAATTTGGACAATTTAACCAGTGGCTGCTAGTTGATACTGGCGCCTCAGTCTCCCTTCTCTATTCGGATGGAGATTCAACAGTGAAGAAAATCCCTGTAAAAGACAAAAAGGTACTGGAGGGATACAGTGGGGTCAATAACATCGTACAATAACATCATACCCTTCATTGTTCCCATTACTTGTACCATACAGGACATATCAGCCAAGATTGCCTTGGAATCCAGTGTTTGGGCGGCCAAGGCATCTTAGGCATTGATCTACTCAAGAAGCTTCACATAATCATCGACCTTCCTAACAGCCTGCTGCTTCAATTCACAGACCAAGACCAGTATGGAGTGGTAGCTGCTTCGCACAGGCTTGTGGCCCTGAAGGCCCCTGAAAACATCGCACATCCCTGTTGGGAAGCAGACATAACCAACATGGCTCAAAGGTACCCTGGAGTTTTTGCTCACAACAAGCTCCAGTGCAGTAAAATCCAGGCAGAGGTACGGGTGGACCGTCCAGACCTGAAACCCCTTAAGCAGTATAGGTACCCTGCCACTGCCGCAGAGGGTCTCAAGCCCACCATTGAGGCCCTTCTGCAGCAAGGGGTACTGATTGAGACAGAGAGTCCCTGTAACTCTCCTATTTGGACGGTTTTGAAAGCGGACCGAGAAACTTGGCGCTTGACAGTTGACTACCAGGAGCTTAACCGTGTGACACCCAGGTTAGCTCCAGTGGTGGCCAAATATAATGACATCGTGGCTGCAATCACAGCTGGCGCCAAGTGTTTTTCGGTCCTAGATCTGTCCAACACCTTTTTCAGTATCCCCTTGCACCGGTCCTCCATGCACAAGTTCACCTTCACTTTTGAAGGAAGACAATTGAGATTTACTAGAGTTCCACAGGGGCTACACAATGCACCTTCCATTTGACATCAGTTTGTGTCAGCTATGTAGAAGACCCTGAGGTACCGACAGTATGTATTAAGTTACGTTGATGACATCCTTGTGGCTACCCCTACTTGTCAGAAAAACCTGGAGGTCTTGGATGAAGTCTTAGGGAAGATCTATGAGACAGGTTTTGTGGTAAACACAGCCCAGGCTCAGATGGCTTTAGACAATGTCACCTACCTGGGAATCCACCTGGGCCCAGAAGGACGGAGACCCAGGAGACCGGATCACTAATGGGTAGAGTTGGTCTGCAAACTCCCTGCTCCTATTGTAGGCAGAGTGTGAGTTCTTTGTAGCCGTACCATCTCCAGAATATATTAAATGCCCCAAAACTTCATTAATGCAGTTTTAAGGTTGCCCACTGTTGCCTCGTGCCCTTCCACAAAGTGGAGAGTGGCTGACTTAAACCTGTGAAAACCAGGAATTGAAACTTAAAATTTCTGAAAACCAGGAAATAGAGAGTTAAGGTACGTCCCACCTGCTGGCTCCTTGGCAACGATTACTCTCGCCACAGAAGGCACTGGCTATATGTTAGTCCCATCGCTGCTCCAGCATCATCTCTTCATCCGCTGTCTTTCTGCTTGTCCAGCACAGCCCAGTTCTCTCACCTCAGGCCTTCTCCCCACAAAGAGGCAGGCATCAGGATGGAACCCATAGGTTGAGGAGGCAGGGGGAGGATGAAGAAACAGTGCAGGGACTAGCATGGAGTCAGTGGGTATGTTTTTATGAAGAGGGGAACAGACATGGGGGGCATGGATGTGGCAGATGTTGGGAACAATGCTGAACCCCCCACTCCCACTATCCCCTACTGCAAATAGGGTGACCAGATGTCCTGATTTTATAGGGACAGTCCTGATTTTGGGGTCTTTTTCTTATATAGGCTCCTATTACCCCCCCCCACCCCTGTCCTGATTTTTCACACTTGCTGTCTGGTCACCCTAACTGGAAAGCTGTGATCCCCTCCTTTCCTCACCACTTTTCCCTGCACTGCTCCGACACCCCCATATTCCCTTTCAGTGCTCAGACCTCCCTATACTCCCAACTGCTCCCACATTTCCTCCATCATGGACATTGCTCTGAAAAGAGCCGCACTGCTCCGATCACATACACCCACACTGCTTCAAGCCCCCAGCTCCACCCTCTTCCTTGCCCTTCCATTTTGCTAGTAAGCTTGGAGGGGTCATGGGGACAGTGCTTAAAGTGATCTGGGGTCATCACTCCTATATCTGACAGTCCCCTGGCCCAGCAATTATTTCTGCCCTTCAACTCCCAAATCACTCCACTCACATCACTTCTGCTCCTCCTGCAGCTCCTGGGTTCTTCACCCCTCCCCCCCCACAAACACACTTCTCCCAAGCCTGACGAGGGCTGCAGCATGGTTTTCTTCTCCCTCCTCCTAGGGGAGGGGGAAGGAGCAGAAGGGATGGGGAGCTGCTGGGTTCTTTATGCTCCCTCCTCCTCCCTCCCTGCCCCACATGGGAATGGTGTGGGGTTGCTGCTGAGGAGAGAAGGATGGAGCTCTGCCTGTTGCCTGCAGCACCATGATTGGCTTCTCTTCCCCAGGAAACAGGGCAGTAAAGAAAGCAGCCAATCAGAGGGGGGTTTTCCCCCTCACACAGTACTAAAAATGTAGGCCCTGGACTAGCCCGGCTTGCTTCTTAGCAATTTTATTTCTCAGGTCTGAAATCTGTTGCAACCTGGCACACTTTAAGCCCTGCATGCAGAGGTGGGAATGTGGTGAGGATGCGAGTAGTACATGTGCCAGCTGGAGGCAGGGAGTTGCAAGGAAAGTGGAGATGCTGCATCCTTGCCTCAAATCCAGGCCTAGTGTATGGGAAGAGGCTCTACACATCCATCTGCATCAGGAGGCTCAAAGAGTCATGAAGTGGCCGACTGATCTCAGTGAGATGTTCTCAACTGAATGAGAACGCCCCATGGAGATTAATGCAACCTGAAACAATAGCTCAGACTTGGGAACTGCTCCATTCATCTCAGTGAGTGTCCCCCCCGCAAGTTTCAGCACTTGTGGGCCTGCGTTATATACCAGCCATGCCTCTTCTCAGCTCCTCACCCTAGTCTTTGCATTGTATGCCTGTGCCATGCACCAAGCATTTCTGTTCCCAGCTCCTCACCCCATCTCAGCACTGTGCCTGTTCCATGCACTGAACATGCTCATTTGCATCTCCCCATCCCAGTCTCATCGTTGTGGCTGCTTGTTTTGAAGAGAGGACAGAAATGGGGGGCATGAATGTGGGGGGGGGGGCAGAGTGGAATCCCTTCCTACATCCCTCACTTCATAGCTCTGATGCCCCTTCTTTCCTCTCCACTCACTGTTGACACTTTCTCTTTCTAGCTAGAAGCAGCAGCATTGGCGTACGGGTGAGCCTAGTGTTCCTTCCCCACTGCTGGAGGCAGCATGGAGAAGGTGGGGAGTTCTAGGTTCCTTCCCCTGATCGAGAAGCAGTCTGGGGGAGCAGGGGAATACTAGGTACATTTTAGGAAATTTTAGACCAAGGTTTTAGGCAAAAGGCAGACAAATCCCAAATAAATAGGAAGCCTACGGACTAATTATTAGTAAATCTAGAATAGTTTGTAGCTGTCAGACACCAACAAACATGCACCAAAAATCATGAACCTCAAACACCTATGTAGCTTCTATCAGACACACACACAAAAATTAGTGTTAACAAAAACCAACAACCCCAAAACCTGTCAGCACTGAAGTATATAGATTAAAATTAAGTAGGCTATTCCCTTTTCCACAGATCCAGTAGGAGCATTAGACGCCCGTATCCAGATGCCAGCCAGAGGCCCAAATCTGACCCTACCATATACACAACTTCCATTAAATTGCTGTTCTCCCATCGACTATAAGTGAGACATGTCAACATTGTATCTATAAAAGAAATACTGTTTGATATTAAAGCCCCTCCAGTGATACTAAAACCCAAATCCTCAAAGATATTTAGGCACCTAACTCTCTCTGAAATCATCAGGAGTTCAGAGTGGTGTTAGTCTGTATCAGCAAAAAGAACGATGAGTACTTGTGGCACCTTAGAGACTAACAATTTTTATTTGAGCATAAGCTTTCGTGGGCTAAAACCCACTTCATCGGATGCATGCAGTGGAAAATACAGTAGGAAGATATAGATATAGATATAGATATATACACACACACACAGAGAGAACATGAAAAAATGGGTGTTGCCATACCAACTCTAATGAGAGTAATTAATTAAGGTGAGCTATTATCAGCAGGATAAAAAAAAACTTTTGTAGTTATAATCAGGATGGCCCATTTCCAACAGTTGACAAGAAGGTGTGAGTAACAGTAGGGGGGAAAAATTAGCATGGGGAAACAGTTTTACTTTGTGTAATGACCCATCCACTCCCAGTCTTTATTCAAGCCTAATTTAATGGTGTCTAGTTTGCAAATTAATTCCAATTCTGCATTTTCTCGTTGGAGTCTGTTTTTGAAGTATTTTGTTGGAGTATTGCGACTTTGAGGTCTGTAATTGAGTGACCAGGGAGGTTGAAGTGTTCTCCGACTGGTTTTTGAATGTTATAATTCTTGACGTCTGATTTGTGTCCATTTATTCTTTTGCGTAGAGACTGTCTGGTTTGGCCAATGTACATGGCAGAGGGGCATTGCTGGCACATATCACATTGGTAGTTGTGCAGGTGAACGAGCCTCTGATAGTGTGGCTGATGTGATTAGGTCCTATGATGGTGTCCCTTAAATAGATATGTGGACAAAGTTGGCAACGGGCTTTGTTGCAAAGATAGGTTCCTGGGTTAGTGTTTTTGTTGTGTGGTGTGTGGTTGCTGGTGAGTATTTGCTTCAGGTTGGGGGGCTTTCAGGAGTTAGACGCCTAAATAACTTGAAGGATCTGGGTCTAAGTACTGTGTGACCATGGAGATGAATGCTGCTCCCACCCACCAACTACACAGGTGATTAGAATGAATGGGGACAGGACCAGGAATAAATCAAACAAATCAAACAAATCAAAGTCAGAAGTATTACTGGCAGCCAGAGTACACCAAGCAATTAATAAACTGCTTCTGAGGCTGATAAACTGCCAGAGATCACAAGTTTGATAACTTCAAAAGCTGTATTGCTAGCATATGCATCTCATGAATAGTATTCTTGTGTTTCTATTATTCCTATCTCGAGAGAAACAAATCTACAACAAATTATAACATTTGACATGTTTTTAATAACGCAATGACACTCTTGCTGCAATAGACAGATGTGTAAGAGTGTATTCACTAATGTGCTAACCAATCTTCAGACCTCAAGGTGCTTCATACTACACCATAATTTAACCATTTATATACATAACTAAACCTTAAAGCTATCCAGGGACAAATTGTGCCCCTAAAATACAGCATTGAGTAAGGGACTGCGGAGTCACACTACCTTAGGGGCAAGCTCCTGTGGTGAATGGTCACTGCACCTCTGGCTATGAGGCTGTCATGTGCACACACTTCCATAGCTGGGCATGACCCTGCGTCTTCCCCATTCTTTTTGGAGAGGTTAGTGCCTCTAGGAATATTCCTGAGCTGCCCTGCCCTGCCCTCAAGGGAGTATGTGGACTGTGATGTGATCAGCTCTTAAACAGGAGATGCAAGGAAAGGGAGGGGGGAGCTCCTCTTTCCATCCCTATTATGTAGAGGCTAGCTACAATCTGGCTTTAAACCTATAACGTTACTCCTTCCATTTTGCCTAAGCCTGTGTTTAGATTAGGATAAAACTAATATCTGATGCTAACTACAGGCCAGCATAAACAAATTCAGTGTACACACAGGGGTATCATCCAAGCATTGTTTCCTATAACCCGAACACTGGGATTGTTGGCATTTGCATAATGTTTAATTATTTAGTCAGAACATAAAACGTGTCTCTCTTTTAAAAAACATTTTTATAAAATGTCTCAATAATTAAACACCACCACAGTTATTAGCAGTAGGGAAGTCTTTCAAAATATATTAGTCAAAGCAAATAAGTAACTACATCTAATTCCACTCATCAAAATATACCACTTGGAGAGAAATCCCCAAGCGGGGGCAGGGGAATCAATACAGACTACTGCATGTGAGTGAGCAAAAAACAACCCAAAATATAGCAGTTTAGCTACTATATCTGGCAATTTCAAGAAGACAGAATTCAGAGGATTAATTTACTCATTAATCTGTATATCTGTTCCTTAAAAGACCAAATCAATAGTATAGATCTTGCTGAGAAGTTCATCTGTACTTACTGAGGTTAAATTCAGGGCTAGCGGAAGGCCTGTATGAGCCTATTGCATTATCTGGAATGGGCGGACGTAGGCCCACCCAAAACTAAAGGCCCAACTTCTCAATCAACAGAGACAAAGAATGAAAAAACAAGGACAAGAGTGACGGTCATAGGGATAAAATGAGGGATCCAGTGGAGGACACCAAGCAGAGACTCCCAAGCAGCACTTGCTGCTCCTCAAAGGAGTCCAAGGAGCCAGTGGATGCTGCCCAGAGGAACTCTGACCAGAGACATGAGGCAACGAGGTGTCAGAAACATGCCCCACAGTTGTAGACCTCCCCCCGCCCATGCCAATGAGTTGAGTTTTGTCCTCCTAGTCTGGGGAATGGCCAGCTTGGTCAGTGACAGGTGGAGGTTGACAAAGAGATCTTGCAACTTTGTGGGGCCATGAATGGTGTGCACAAATACCAGAAGTGTGGGGAAACATGCTCAGCAGGAGGTTCTGGAGGAGCCGGAAAAGGGACTGCAGCCTGATGCATCTATTCTACATAGATGCTCCATGGTCTCCCTCTCGCTGCAAAAGGGGCAAGTTTTGGGAGACTCCATGAGCCATGCCAATTGCACAACTGTGCTCAGCACTGCATGGAGGCGCCACCAAATGAGATTCCCAGTGGACCATGGGACTAAAGTGGAATACAGGCTGGCCTCCTGGGCCTCTGCAGACAGCAGCAGGTCCTACAACTTTGTGTCAGGACAGGACATGAAGGCCAGGAAGTAAATAGTATGGAGCATGAGCATGTATAGAGATTTGTGATGCATGGTTCTGAGATGTGTTCAGCCTGCTTAGGTGATACGTCAGAGGCGGACAGGGGGGCCCGTGGAGTGGGGACCTGATGGTAAGCTCTGGAGGGCCAAGCATGAGCAGAGAGTGGCCTTCCACGGGACTTGCTTAAAATAAGTGAGAGAAGCAGGGGGCAACTCTGCCCTCACTTTCTGAAGCACACAATGGGGTTGTATGTGGGGTGGGCAATCCCATGCACTGGCCAAGCACCATGGCACTCCAGATGTAGTCCAGGAGGTCCACGATTCTGGTGACTCCAGCCAGGACCAATCTCTGGTGCTCCAAGTAGGACTCCACCACCTGCACACGGGTTGTGTACCAGTGGTTCAGCAAGGCAGTCTTCCTCCTCAGTGGCCACTACAGACCCGGTTGCTGAAAACAGATTCCAGGTCCTGAGGAAATCCTGGTTAAGAGTGGCAGCTCAGAGAGATCTCTCAGATGGAGATAAAAGAACCACCGGGCATATCGGAGCCCTCAGAGGAAGGTGTGCACCAGCACACTCAGTGCTGGATTATAAATAACAGAAAGGAGTCTCTGCAGGGCCTGAAGGCAGAATGCATAGACCTGGCTGTGAATGCAGACCTGGCCCACCCTGCTCTCTCCCAGGGCCTATGTGGGATATGATGGCCTGGGGTTTGAACCCAAGGTCTTTGGCTCTAAAAGCAAGAGCCTCTACTGCTTGAACTAAAAGAACCAATCCTGGCAGTTTAACATCTGTAAAACTCCTAAACCTCTACATGGACCAGCCACTACAGAAGGAAACTGGTGAATTTCACTGGATTAGAATCTGATTTCCAAACAAGACAAAAAAAGGAAAATTAAATTAAAGAGTTAGCCAAGGACACAGAGTTTAAAAGCTACTGTGTTTATCTGAGAAAGGTTTAATCCACAGAATTATTTACATAATTTGTCACTGATATAGATCACTGGTCTACAATTTTTGAGAAGTCATCTGCTTCAGAGATAAAATGTGCTATTTATTATGTATTTTGATGTGCTGAATTCAAATATGACAATTAAAACAACTGATTGGCTACTGTTTCTAAGATATTTAAGTTTTTACATTTTATGTCTATGTATATTGTGTAGATAGTAGAGTTTTAATCATAAATTGTAAACCTAGGTCTTTTCATGTGTTTATGGTTGCTTTACATGATAATATTTCACCTGTCCCGTTTATGTAACACTTTAAAAGTCAGCAAAAGGGTTATATAAATAAAATTTATTATGAAACAAAAGGCAAAAAACTATTCTGTACATAATTTAGTCCTATTCAGTGTCTACTCGGCACTTCTTGGCTTGTCTCTTGTATTCATTAAATGGAGCATCTCTTGTCACTGTCCAGCAATAGTCTGCAAGCATTGATGGGCTCCATTTGCCCTGATAGCGTTTCTCCATTGTTGCAATGTCCTGGTAAAATCGCTCGCTGTGCTCGTCGCTCACTGCTCCGCAGTTCGGTGGAAAAAAATCTATATGAGAGTGCAAAAAATGTATCTTTAGTGACATGTTGCAACCAAGGCTTTTGTATGCCTTGAGGAGGTTTTCCACCAACAACCTGTAGTTGTCTGCCTTGTTGTTTCTGAGAAAATTTATTGCCACTAACTGGAAGGCTTTCCATGGCGTCTTTTCTTTGCCACGCAGTGCATGGTCAAATGCATCATCTCGAAGAAGTTCACGAATCTCAGGACCAACAAAGACACCTTCCTTTATCTTAGCTTCACTTAACCTTGGAAATTTTCCATGGAGGTACTTGAAAGCTGCTTGTGTTTTGTCAATGGCCTTGACAAAGTTCTTCATCAGACCCAGCTTGATGTGTAAGGATGGTAACAAAATCTTCCTTGATTCAACAAGTGGTGGATGCTGAACACTTTTCCTCCCAGGCTCCAATGACTGTCGGAGTGGCCAATCTTTCTTGATGTAGTGGGAATCTCTTGCACGACTATCCCATTCGCAGAGAAAACAGCAGTACTTTGTGTATCCAGTCTGCAGACCAAGCAAGAGAGCAACAACCTTCAAATCGCCACAAAGCTGCCACTGATGTTGGTCATAGTTTATGCACCTCAAAAGTTGTTTCATGTTGTCATAGGTTTCCTTCATATGGACTGCATGACCAACTGGAATTGATGGCAAAACATTGCCATTATGCAGTAAAACAGCTTTAAGACTCGTCTTCGATGAATCAATGAACAGTCTCCACTCATCTGGATCGTGAACGATGTTGAGGGCTGCCATCACACCATCGATGTTGTTGCAGGCTACAAGATCATCTTCCATGAAGAAGAATGGGACAAGATCCTTTTGACGGTCACGGAACAAGGAAACCCTAACATCACCTGCCAGGAGATTCCACTGCTGTAGTCTGGAGCCCAACAGCTCTGCCTTACTCTTGGGTAGTTCCAAATCCCTGACAAGGTCATTCAGTTCACCTTGTGTTATGAGGTGTGGTTCAGAGGAGGAGGATGGGAGAAAATGTGGGTCCTGTGACATTGATGGTTCAGGACCAGAAGTTTCGTCCTCTTCCTCGTCTGACTCAAGTGAGAATGATTCTGGTGCATCAGGAACCGGCAGTCCTTCTCCGTGGGGTACTGGGCGTATAGCTGATGGAATGTTTGGATAATGCACAGTCCACTTTTTCTTCTTTGACACACCTTTCCCAACTGGAGGCACCATGCAGAAGTAACAATTGCTGGTATGATCTGTTGGCTCTCTCCAAATCATTGGCACTGCAAAAGGCATAGATTTCCTTTTCCTGTTCAACCACTGGCGAAGATTTGTTGCACAAGTGTTGCAGCATATGTGTGGGGCCCACCTCTTGTCCTGATCTCCAATTCTGCAGACAAAATAAAGGTGATAGGCTTTCTTAACCATAGTGGTTATATTGCGCTTTTGTGATGCAAAAGTCACTTCACCACAAACATAGCAGAAGTTATCTGCACTGTTCACACAAGTACGAGGCATCTCTGCTCACTTTGGCTAAACAGAAATGTGTCCCTTTGCAAAATCAAACACTGACAAATAAGAGAGCACGACACTGTATGATTTCTAGAGCTGATATAGGGCACTTTGTTCAGCAGAGTGATGTAAGCTTCGTTATGATTACATCATCCATGACTTCTAGGAATAACATGATGCAATTCATATCATGTATGACGCAATACCAGCTTCAGATTGCATCATTCATTATTTTGCCTAAAAAGCAAGTCCTGTCCAAACCCAGTCATAGATTTATTCATAGATCCAGTCAAAGATGTATTTTAGTCATTTCTGGTTTAAATCGAGATCCCTTCCCTTTATAACTCACTTATCCTCCGCCATTCCCAAGTCAAGGGTCGTATATACTGACCCAATAGCATATCTTGAAAACTAGAGCCAATCAACAATTTTAAGCATCATTTTCGTTCTCAG
The DNA here is from genome assembly GCF_028017835.1 of Emys orbicularis. Lineage (NCBI taxonomy): Eukaryota > Metazoa > Chordata > Testudines > Emydidae > Emys > Emys orbicularis. The sequence continues at coordinate 248,273,236 of NC_088683.1, forward strand.
TGGCCCAGAATTAGTAAAGTTTGACTACATTTATTTCAGAAGCATTTTGGCTGTAGAGCAGTGAGATTCTGATCTAATTTATACCTGTGTAAATACTGAATAACTGTATTGAAATCAATCATCAGCATCTGGGCTGAAGCATAAAACTCAAAGGTTATCTTATTTAGCAGCAATGGAGATTTTTTTTTCTTTTCTAAATTAGACTTCATGCTTTAGCAGCATTTCAGTACTCTTTTGCAAACAATTAATCTCATGTCCTCCCACCTTCTTCTAGATTCACCTATTACCTTCTGCTCAGGGCTCTATCTTGTTAAAGGAGACTTATAAGACATCTTTATTTTTAGAGTAATTGCTGTTCTCATTAGGCTGCATAACGCAGGCAAAGAAACCTCCGCTTCCCATCCTGTATCCTTGGGGTAACTTCTAGGGGTCAATATGAGCGTTACTATTCCAGAGCACTCCAGCTGCAGTCATATCAAACAGGAACTGGGTGAGAGACTTATCTAGAAAGGCTGATCCAAGGAAATTATCCACCAGGCTAGAACAGGGAAAAACACCTGGAAAAACTAGCATAAATTTGCTTTTTCATATAACTGACCTCCTGATCTCCATTTTCTCATATAAAATCAAAATTTAAGTCGACATAAATGAACTCAAACTGTGAATGGTACCATTCTGTAAAGAGAATAAAAGATTGAAGTGCCCCCCGTAATGGTGCACAATCACCTCTCACGAGTGTCTCCTGTTGGGTGGGTGCAAACGTGCACTCTCTCTGCTCATGGTGCCTCGTCAGCCATTAACCTCATCAGTCGGATCTTCAGTGGCTCAGCCTTCCAGCCCAGTTATGCACAGCCTAAACATGTGAAGGAACCCCTTCTGGGGAAAAGGTCCATCGGGGCCTGTCCCGGTGCCCTTGTTACCGGCTTTAGCCCTGTCTCTGGCCTCAGTCCCCAGTCCCTTCTGCACTAGCTTTAAGTCTGTGTCTGCCCTGGTATAGAGCAGTGCCCCCAGGGCTTTCTCCCTGGAGCCTCTAAGTCCTGCCCTTCACTTGGGACCATAGGTGCTCCGGGGCTGGAGCACCCACAGAAAAAAAATAGTGGATACTCAGCACCCACCGGCCACAGCTATTCCCAGCCCCACTCTTCAGTTGATGGGGGGGCCACCGCTGCTGCCACCAACAGTTGATGGGCGTTGCACCACTGCCTGACAGCTGATGGGGGGAGGGGAGGGCAGAAGCACTGCCCAACAGCTGTTTGGCAGCTCAGGGAGGGACTTAGGGGAGGGCAGAGAGCAGAGGATGGGGGGCCTTGGGGAGGGGGCAGAGTGGGGGTAGGAAGAGGCAGAGCAAAGGTGGGGCCTTGGGGGAGGGGGCAGAGCAAGGGCAGGGTCTTGGGGAAGGGGGCAGGGCCTCGGGGCAAAGTGGGGTTTGAGCACCCCTGGGAAAAAGGAAAAGTCAGTACCCATGCTTGGGTCTCTAAACAAGCCTTATCCCCTTCTCAGGGCTTAGGCTACCCTACCAGCGGCCTGTGGGGGGACCCAGGCCTGCCCACTACTCTGGATCCCAGGCCAGAGACCCTATAAATGGCAGCTATGTGCTGCTTTCTGTAATAGTTGTTGCTGCTATTCCCTGGGCCACTTCCCACATAGCCCCTTTGTTTTTACCCTTACTGCAGGGCTGAAAAATCTCACCTCCTCTCTTTTCTCACCCTTCTGGTCCCAGCCAGCAACTGAGCTGCCCAGCCCCTGCAGCTCCTTTTAACTGGGCCTGCTGCACTCTGATTGGCTGTTTCCCTGCAGCCTTTCAAGGCAGGCCTGGAGGACCCACCTTCACTGCTCCTTTTCTGGGGTGTGGTAGGACCGAGAGGCCTCCAGGATACACCCCATCACACCCTGCTTTACTTCTTCTTCTTCAGTAAAATAGATCAAAGCAAGGTCTATCTGCCCTGATCTGCTATCAGTGATCTCAAGATAACTTAAATTCTATACCCCACTGTAATCAAATAGTCTACAGGGAAAATGTGGGGTCAAAAGTAAACTCATAACCCAGGAATCTCTCTGGAAGCACTATTCACCACCAAGGGTGTTTTGAAACCAGTTGCCCCAGACAGTTATTGTCCTGTTTTCTTTCTTCCCTAATGGAACATGCTCAATGTCTGAATCAGACGTTAAAGAAATAAAGTTACTATTCAGCAACAGGCAGCCTACTGCGGGACTGAGGCATCACATCAGGAAAATGGAAAAAGCAACACAGGACAATCTAGGGAGAAGCTCCTTGTAAACATCAGCAAATCCACTTCACCTCCCTCCTTAAAACTCTCCTTTGCTGTGATGCCTACAAAAACCTTGACAATGTTTAGGCTGCTGGTGTGCTTAGGCCACTGCCCATCATGCTGCCCAGTATTGTCTGATTGTGTCCTTGTTCTCCCCCTCTTGGTCTGTCTGTAACCATCTGTTGTCTCTGTCTACTTATACTGTAAGCTGTTTGGGGGACTGTCTTTTTGTTCAGTGTTTGCACAGTGCCTACCACAGTGGGGCCTTGGTCCATGACTGGGGCTCCGAGGTGTTATAGTAATACAAATAATAAATAAGTAATAACAACATAGGAAGGGAAGGAAGCCTGCAAGGAAGCTTTGCTGCACTGAGACGATGCTCTGTTAAGCCAGAAGCAATTGGCCATATCATCTCACGTTCTTTTCTTCTTTCTTTTTAAACTTATAGTGTTGTTTTTTCCCTCCCTTCTGGGTATTGGAAAGAGGATGATGATGTTGCTTTGGATTTTCCATTGATATTTTATTGGCTGGGAGGAATAAACTGTAGGCGAGTGTGTATTCTCCTTTGCATCCATCTCATTAGCTTGTTTACACGTTGCCCTCCTGAACTATTACAGCTATCTACCTACTGCTTTCTTTGTGTTAGTCATTCTTACTTAAAAGTCAGAATGAACCACTGTAAATAAAGGCATGTTCCAAAGAAAGGGCCTAATCCTGCAAACACTTATGCACGTGAGTAACTTTTCAAACTCAGGAAGACTGTATTCGCATGTATACAGTTACTGGTGTGTTTTTGCAGGGCAGGCTGAAGTGTGTCCTTCCAGTGCTATCTAAGAATATGCAAAATGCTACAGGTGAATAAAAAAGAGTGAATAACTGTTCAAAGGAGGGGCCAAATTGGACATACTTGGGGCCCTATTCTTTACTCCTTTGTCTGTGCAGGCAACACGCCCACAGAAGTTCACTCCTGCACAGGGAGCATTGAATAAGGTCCAATGAGTTAATAAGGACCTCACAGTTATTTTAGCTGAGAAAAGAATCATAGAATATCAGGGTTGGAAGGGACCTCAGGAGGTCATCTAGTCCACCCCCCTGCTCAAAGCAGGACCAATCCCCAGACAGATTTTTGCCCCAGATCCCTAAATGGCCCCCTCAAGGATTGAACACACAACCCTAGGTTTAGCAGGCCAACTGAGCTATCCCTCCCCCAAAAGTGCAGAAGCCACCTCTCCATCCAGCACACCGAGTGGCCAGCATGTGTTTTTTTCTGAGCTGTGATTGGCTGAAATCCTTTTGTTATCACCGTGGATGCTTTCCATTGCTCCTTTCAATACACGATACAAATTCCGGTTGGTTTATTGACATAGGCTCATTTAGCTACTTTGGCCAAAGTTTTTGAGGTGCTTATTGATAGTCCCATTAAACAAGAGTCACTATCTATTTGGGTGGAAACAAATGAGGTTGGAGGTGGCATTAGTCCAGGAGAGACACCTGCCAGAGCTGGGGTTGGGATGAACTTGGGTCTCCAATTCATTCATTTCCAAGGTGTGAAGAAATGCAAGTTTACTTGATGATTCTGAAACCCTTACTCACATTAGGCACTTACTCATGCAGATAGTCAATTGATTTAAAGGGGACCAATCACATGAGTAAACAATGTTGCTATATCTCAGTGTAGGCAAGTATCAATCATCTAGGACAGTGTTTCCCTAACTTGGGTCGCCGCTTGTTTAGGGAAAGCCCCTGGCGGGCCGGGCCAGTTTGTTTACCTGCCATATCTGCAGGTTCGGCCGATCGTGGCTCCCAGTGGCCACAGTTCGCTGCTCCAGGCCAATTGGAGCTGCTGAAAGCAGCGGCCAGTACGTCCCTCGGCCCACGCCACTTCGAGCAGCTCCCATTGGCTGGAGCAGTGAACCGCGGCCAGTGGGAGCCGCGATCGGCTAAACCTGCGGACGCGGCAGGTATACAAACCAGCCCGGCCCGCCAGGGGCTTTCCCTAAACAAGCGGCATCCCAAGTTTGGGAAACACTGATCTAGGACAACATAACTCTTAACTGTGGTTAGGAGGGCCTTCCAGGATTCCCTTTTTGACTTCCTCTCTCAGCCTCAGATCTGTTCACATTGCCCCACATGCAAACGCAAGAGCACAAGAGCAACATGAGTTGCCCCAGTTTCCTTCCAGGGCTGAGCACCCCATTTCACTTGTGCTCCCAGCACCTGCCAGTATGGACAGCAAGGGACAACATCCAAGTTCATTAACCTGCCCAATCTATGGAGTTGAATTTAATTTTCTAGTAGATAGTCACCAAGGATTTATTTTCTGATCCTTCTCAAGGCAGATGATGGCTCCTATATTTTCTTTCACTGCCTTTTCCTCGTTAGGATATATCTCCAGTAGATTTTGTTTTCAGGCAGCTTAGTAGAGTTAATTACAGATTAATTACAAACTCCTGGAAATCAACAGACCATAAAGAGTCCCAGAATTCAGTGCGTATACCAGGCATTAGTATGAATTAGTAGGCATTCAGATACCATCTGTAGACAGGTGCTGCCGTCCCAGGGTACCCCCCTCATGGCCTGGGATGGTCCTGCAGGCAGCCTGCTTCAGTTTTCCTTTGAGGTTCCTCTGATAGGGATCCCTCTCCACTTGTGGCACCTCCTGCTGGTCGTTCTGGGGATTAGCTCCATCTCTTAGCTGCACCCTCCCCAGAGCTGCACTCTCTCCACCCATCTTCTCTCTGTATGCGGCTTCTCTTGCTCTTGGTGCTGCTGCTTCGTCCGTGGCTTGGCCCTCCAGCCAAGTCACGAAGTCCCTCCCCTTCTGGGGAAATCACAGTTTTTCCAGCCCAGCTGTCTAGCAGGCGTCTCCCACGCCCTGAGCCACTACCCAGTGGCTGGTAGGGGAACCCAGGCCTTCCCTCTACGCTGGGTTCCATCCCAGGGACCCTATAACACGCAGCCTAGACCTGTACTGCCTGTGACTTTGTGGCTGTTTCCCTGGGCTTTTTCCTACCTAACTGGCTCCCCACTTCTCTGGGTTCACCAGCTCCTCCACTCACTCCGCTTACGGAGTCTGTGCAGCCTGCCTTCCTGCAGCCACAAACACTCCTCCCTCTTTCCAGGGAGCGACTGCCCTTCCCTAGCTTCTTTCTCTCTCTAGCCAGCTACCTGGCTTTCTACAGGCCCCCCTATTCCTGTCCTGGTGACACTGTTCCTCAACAATTTACTCCCTGGCTTGCAGCCTAATTAGCTGCTTGGGCCCATCTGGCCCCACCTAGCTCTTGCACATCCCATCACAGTTCCAAAAAAAAAAACCCCACCCAAACCCTACACTTACATCCAGAGTCTTTAAAATAATATTCCCTCTCTCATGGAGTCTAATTTATTGAACACCATGCAGCTCCCAAAAGAGCCCCTTTTGGTGCCCCTCCCTGAGATTCAGGGTTTAACAGCCCTCCTAGGGACTGTGCTTCAAATCCTGGTCTCCCTGGCCTGCAAACTCTTCCCCTCCAGTTCAGGAGTTGCACAGCCATCCTTCCTGGGGCTGGGTCCTGGCTGAATTCCTCCTCTTAAACAGCTTCTCCAGTAGCTCTGTCTGACTGGGCTTGGAGCATCCTGTTGATTCCCTTGCCCAGTCATCTAATCAGCCTCTTGATCCACCTCAATAACCTCAAACACCTGTCTGCGCTGGCTGGGAGAGAGAGGAGCCTTGCCCCACTCTACAAGGCTCCTGGTCCCAGGCCCTTAAAGAAACAGTCGTGTGGGATGTCCCCCATACTTTCCCTCTCTCAGACACTGACTGTTTCCCGGAACCATCTTCCTCTCTCCCAATTACTGCTTCAGTTATTTTCCAGCCTTCATCTGCTTCCTGGACACAAAGAACGTGGTAACTGGGCTCTCACATTTTTCCTCGGGCCTTAAAGAGCAGTACCCCATTACACCATAACACGTGTGTGTTATAAGAACTTGAATAGAACAGAATGTCATTCATTAGAATTATTGACATATAGCATGTACAATTTTATTTGCAAAGAATCCATCATAAGCAAACAAATTAAAGATTCACATCAGGATTAAAAATTTGAATAAATCCTCATTTTTCTGATACTGAAACAGAATTAAATCAACAATGAAAGGTATAGAGAGCAAAGGTAAAAGATAGAATGATTTCAAAACCTACTTTGTATCAACAAAATTTTCACAGACCTAACTGAATTCACCCACAGTTTCTTGGGTATATTTTGGATCCTGATGAGAGGAAATTGTTTAACTTTTTCCTGGATGACTTCCATTTAAGCTGCTTTAAACCAGGTAGGGAAAGTTCTGGAAATAAAGCCAATGTACATAAAGAACTGGAATGTTTAGGTAAAATATAGACATTGAAAGGTATTGCAAAGCAAAAGGATATGGAAGGGATTACAGACATACACATCATCTTGGTACCCCTGCATTGAACAGCATCATGAGATGGAGAATTATCTGGGTATAAGAATTAATAAAAATCTTCCGATAGCATTTTCAAGTTTTTGATGTCAGACAATAAAGCATCATACAGTAGAACCTCACCAATTTACACTAATTACTGGGACATCAATGAATGCTGGGAATATGCAAGTGAGGGTGAAATTCAGCCATGTGAAGAGAGTGAGCATAAAGCCTATGCACCACTTAAGACCCACATAAATCCTATTTTGAGGACTTAAATAGTACACAGACCTTATTCTGGCTCACTAAATGGGTGAATTTCACCCTAGGATTCTATGGAAGGTGCTGCACTGCCAAATCTTCTCAGAGTTGCTTGTTTTTTTCACAGTACAAACCAGTAAAGTTACAACCATAAAAACAGAGTCCTGTAATTAAACCCTTGTCTCCCACAATAGAGTGCTCATCATGTATATGAAGCAAACATGGTGGCAATTGTATTATACTCTTTGAGACTAACAGGCTATTAATGGTATCACAAAATAACAAGCTGTTTGCTCAACTACTGTTGAACATTTTTACTGGTAAGACTTTAAATATCTATTTGTCTCTAAAAAAAAAAATGAACAGATTTTGTAAAGGTTTTCTCTGTTAAATACAACAGACGGCACAACCCCATTTTGAAGTAAAGTCCAGAGAGATGTTTTAGCCTTAAAAATGTATTTATTACATTTTGCTATACAACATTAAAAATTGTTTAGTTGTGATTTTTTACTTAAAATTACTGAGCTAAAAGTTAAGAAATATTATAATATTACAATAAGCAAAATAGTAAACACTGTTTAAGTCACAAAAATCTACAGTTTTCTGCATTCAGAAACATACAGTACACAATTTCATTTACACTATATGCAGTACTTTCGCACTGGGGGTGATAGCACCTCCAAAACTTGAACTTGATCATTAAACAGTAAGCAGAGGAATTGGTTTTAAACAACATATGGTCCATCACTTTGGGGAGAGGAAAAAAGCTCCTAAGGATTTCTGGTCTTCACCTCCATATTTTTTTTCCTTTTGTTTGTTTGTTTTAAAGTAATACAGTTTTAGTTAAATTATGTGAAAAGGCCATGAATTAACCTTGGTTTTTCCAATATTATTTCAGTAGATTTGCTACTGGATACTGTATTGTACTTGTTGCAGTTGAGCAAAATGGATCATGTTGAGTCAGTCATATTGCTTCTGGGCTGGAAAAGTACAATGGCATCTACAGCAAAATTGATCGCAGTTCTTTCCACACAGTCAAGAATATAAACCATACGTCAGTTTGCCTAAATACATTTGTATTACATCCTGGGATTGCCAAGTACAATCCATTTGTCTGAGAGAAAATATGCAGGATCTGAAATAGTTTTGCACTATTTCCCATGTTGGTGGACAATAGTGACTGTTCAGCAATTGGCTATAGCAGAGTCACATGACCTTTTGATCTAAAATAAAGGAACTCCAGCACAGGATAATATTGATACAATAACCTATTTGAAGCAAAATCAGGCCCTACATTTGAGATACTTAAATTTATGCCATTCTGATGGACTAATCCTTTAAGGTCTGAGCACGTATCATATAGTACTGACCACCCTGTAAAACCAGAGCTTGCTCCCATGGAAATCACTGGAAGTTTTAGCTTGATTTCAGTGGATCCACAAGCAGGCCCATAGCAGCCAATTGTCACTGTTCCTGGCAAAGCCAAGTTAGTGAGCATATTGAACATAAAGGATGCTATCCTGGCCACACTGAGGTCAATGGCAAAATTCACACTGACTTCAATGGGGCTAGGATTTCATCCAGAAGGTGGCAAGATCAGGCCCACATTAGAGTTAGGGCTGCACTTTGTGGGAAGGTATAAGACAGCTGCATTTGCTCATCTCTCAAAACTATGTATGGGGTTCATTCTTTGTATGTTTGTGAGGCCCAGAATATTGTGTAGGAAACCCTAGATCACTCTATTAATAATCTCCTTTATCTTGAACCTTTGTCTGTCAAACAGAGAATTTCCTTAAAGATATTTGGAATTGTCCCATGTAGTTGCATTGCTCACTCCCCAGAAATTCAGTTGAGATCAGATACATCTTAAATAATTTATGACAGAGAGAAAACGTTAAAGCAATATAACATACCATTAACTCTAGTTCAAGTTAATTACCAGAAAACATTCTACTCTTCAGTGAGGCTCTGAACAGGCAATAATCAAAGGATAAGATAGATTTTTTTAAATTTAATTTTATGTTTTACATTTTCCCTTTAATGTGGAAGGGTTTATTTCAAGAATTATGCAGATTGTAATGCAGTACCTTAAATAAACTTTGCATTGTGATTTCATGAGTTATTTCTTAATGTTAGTTTTTGGGGCTTTTTAAGATTGTATTACAGTACCTAAAAAGTGTATCTGTTTATATTAGAGAGTGTCTTACAATACGTTTAAGAAATAACTGTAGAATAAACTGTGATTTTATATTCTATGATTTGAGAAATGAGTGATTATTATTCGTGATTAAAGACTATATTGTAAATGCACAAGCACAAAGGGCAGAGTGAAGGTTGCTCATGCAAACAATTCTGGGGCAGTTTGGATTTGAATCCGAATTTTGTGCTTGAATACATATCCACTTTTAACATGACCGATATACAGTTGATGAGGATGATTTTCACATTTTTAAGATTACCCCCAAATCCACAGGCGTCTGCCTTTAAGACTGAATAGCTAAACTTCTCCTTCTACTTCTGGTTTCTGAACATTTACAAAAACGATTGTCTTGAATTTTGTGATTCCAATGAGATTGGTGGGACTTTTGCCAGAATAAGAACTGCAAGACTAGGCACATTAACAGCAGATTCATATTTATGTTTTCAAAAGACTGACAAATATTTTAAATTCTGTGATATAAATGATGACATTTACCTTTTTAACAAAAGCTCTATTCTGTTTTTATTCTTTAAATACATGAGTTGTACTATACACTTACTAGAATCTCTAAAGAGCAACTAATGCCAAATTGAAAATCTTCAAAAACATACTTTTTACCCATATATGCTGTTTTATTTCCCTCATTTTCTAATACTAAGGAGATATGATGAAAACAGCTTATTTATCTCACGTGTTTATATATGCCAGTGCCTTATTCTTTATCTAAATTGACTTACAAACGCTTCATTAAAGTTGATTAAAACACATATTGCCTTCTGCTCCCCAGACCCTTACGAAACATGAGATTTCAAAATCTCAGACTCATGGATTAGAAAACAAGGACATTCTAAGTTAAGGTTTCCCTACATATCCCTTAAAAGAATATTAGTCTGGCAGGAAAAAACAAACCACAAATTTATAAAAACTAGGAAGTGAACATCAAGGTGCTGCTAAACACATACAGCACACCACCCAGCCTTGCTCTATTGCAAGGGTTCTCAAACTTCATTGCACCACGACCCCCTTCTGAGAACAAAAATTACTACATGATCCCAGGAGGGAGGACTGAAGCCTGAGCCTGCCCGAGTCCCACTGCCCCAGGTGTGTGTGTGTGTGTGTGTGGGGGGGGGGGCAGAGCCCAAGCCCCACTGTCCTGGGTGTGAAGGGCCCAAGCCCAAGGGCTTCAGCCCCAGGCAGGGGGCCTGTAACCTGAGCCCACCACCCAGGGCTGAAGCTGTCAGGCTTCAACCCTGGACAGTTGGGCTCAGGCTTCAGCTCTGGTGACCCCATTAAAATGGGGTCACGATTCACTTTGGGGTCCCAATCCACAGTCTGAGAACCGCTGCTCTAGTGTTTTTATGGGAGGAGAGACTGTTTCCCTTAACAGCAGGATACTAATTTTAGGAAATTTCCTAATGGATTGTTGTTAGTTTCTTTGTGATTGTACAGCAGGAAGAGAGGAAGTACAATAAGGTCAGCGTGATCTCTACCAACCAGTAGCAACCACTTCCCCGTGTCAGTGTTGCTACACAACCAGCAGAGGTGCCCATGAAACTGCATAAACAGGGATCCTGATTTGGAGTAGCGGTGGGCACAATGAAAATGGTATTTTTACAGCTTGTAAACATACTGTGCTATTCCCACTCCCTTTTGCCATTCAGATGAGGGCAGAGTTAAGGCTGTGAGGTTGTGTTGTGTTTGAAGAAGCACCTTAACTGTTCAATTCCTGGTTTTGTAACATTTGAGTTTGGGCTCAACAAGTCCCATACGCTGGCTCGTTAATCTTTATCTGAATTCATAATCTTCATCTTTGATATCATAAGCATATCCATTGCCACTAAATATGGTGCCACAAACCAACATGATGAATCCCCATAAAAAACAGAACACCCGCATCTGGGTGAATTCTAGAGAAGAGCATTCATGAATACATACATGGGATTCCAATTCAATCCGAACACATTTGTTTCCTCTGCTTTTCTGTGCCCATTTGTGCAGCCAGTTTTGTTCAGGCAAGTATTTCAGGAGGAATTTGTATTCATTTTCATGCACAAACAAGTTTATTTATGCCTCAGGAATTAAATCAGAAGACAGAAACCATACCATGTGACTCAGCTAACCAATCACACAGTTCAAACAGCAAATTCTGAATATCTGATAGAGTACTCAATAAAAACAAGTCATGAATACCTCATTGGCCCAAGCATCTTTAAAGAGTGTCTGTCAGATAACGCCAGTAAAACAGATTTATATTATCATGATCTGATAGTGGACAGTACACAAATAGATAATGAGCAGTGTAACAATGTTTGCAACAAAAAGTTCAACAAGATTTAACAAAAATACTCATTTTATGCAAATTTAATTGGGGGGAATACACAATGTATATAGGCAGAATGTTTTTCTAAGTTGGTGGGTATGTCCTTAAAGTAGATTATTCTTAAACCATTTCTAGTACCATCCTGATTGCTACAGAAGGTTTACAGTAAACTTGTTGACGGCACTTATTGCACTCTTTTTTCAAAGCTTTATAACAAAACCCTTCTGATGTACCATAGATTCTTCATTGTGATTAACTAATCTACAGAAGTTCAATTATGTGAACTACTGAATTATCCAAAATAGCATATACTATTGGTCTGAGATGTATCACCCTATTTTATAATCTGTGGCATATCACTCCAAGCTTGGGATTTCTTTTTGGCAAGTTCCATCCATGATGGCTGATCTGGAGCAGAGTGACTGACTTTCTTAAACTGGTTCATTTCTTCTTTCTCTGTCAGCACTGAGGATTGAGCTATTGTGAAAAAAATATATATACATTATGTTAGCTTGATGCTCATCTGTAGACCTCACCTATTTCTTTAAAACAGTACATTGTCCTACAAAATTAAAGCTTTACATTCCACATGGAAACTTATTCTACAGTGCATTAGCAAAGAATTAAAATTGTACTATAGATCAAATGCAACATTTGCATGCACTTGACTTCCTCTAATGGGGGCAATCTAGGTCCCAATCCAGTGAAGTGTCCAATGCCCTCAATTCTCATTGATTTCAATGAGAATTGAGGTTGCTAAGAATTAGCCCATTATAAGCAGCATTCCTCGAAATAAAACTGTGGAAACTAGTGTTAAAGAAACAACTACAATTCTTGCTCTCACTGCAGCCAGTGAGAAGTGGGAAAGAGACAAGTCACTGTGGCATGGATCCTGCAAACACTTAAGCACATGGGTAATTTTGCTCATATGAGCAAAGTCATCCACATGCTTCAGAGCCTGCAGGATTGGAGTCTACATCAGTATTTCAAGCATTTGTTTTCATACCAGGGACATGATGCGACAGCGAGTTGGCTCTTGGCAGTGGCTCGTTCACATCAGACTTTGTCTCATTCCTCTGTTCTTCAGAAGAAGTTTTAGGTGCTAAATGTGAAGGTTTGCTCCTGATGAAGTCTGCTTGTTGCTTCATTGACCCCTAATTACATTGGGGGGAGGGGGGGGGAAAGCAGGTAGAAATGTTTTAAACAATTCAGCGAGAAAGAACAATAGTGGGAATTTAAAAGAACATGAACAACACAGGAGTGAACAAGATGCTCCTGCATAACAATGGAAAAGTCTTGTCACACACTTGTTCCATTTATTTCACTCAAGTTATCACCAGTTCATAAAGCTCTAACATTTTGAGTTTTGTTTCCAGGACTCTAATTTTGCAATTTTAAAAAGTGCCTCTGTATTTTGTCTTATTTACAACAGTGATTGCAGAAGATTGTTATTTTCACTGCAAATTTATTCTCAGCCATATGCATCCCTCTGCTAATGTGAATAGAGAGGAGCCACGCCTGTCAGAAAATGGTTTGTAGCGCACACTGCGGGAGTTGTGGCTTCACAATATGTTTCCCTTTCTTCTCCCCAACTCTGAGAGTTCAGAGCTCTGTGGTGGTGGAGGAGGCTAGGGTTGGGGATAGATGTTCTTTGAGGCACCATTTCTTTCAGATCCTCATGGATTTCCTTAAGGAAGGCAATGCTGACCATGTCAGCATACTCTTCCTTGGGTTCCCCTACTGTCCGGTGAAACTCCCCCATGGTGGGAATCCATGGTACAGTAGTATGTTTCTGGAAGGAGCCCTGTTACCATGTGGGACAGAGATAATGGGAGCAGTGCAGTGGCACTGAGCCTCATGCCCTGTGGTCAGCAGGATCTTGGGGTACCTACGGGCTAGAAGGGTCACATCCCTTAGCTGTTGTATGGAACCAATCTATATGGCATAATCTGCAGGATACAATGCAATTGAAATCAGGAGATTCCTGGCCCTTAGGAGGGAATTTTTCAAATAGGGGATGATTTGACCCTCTATGTTTTAAGTGTCGTGAATGAGTACAAACTTTATTATGGTTTATAATCTCATCTGGACACATCATTAGGGAACATTTCTTGTTAATCACGCTGCCATTATTTATCGTTTGTCATCCTGTAGAGAGGCCTCTTTTAAAACTTTAGAATACAAACACTAACCTCACTTTCTATCAGGAGAGCTTCATGTAAGGAATTATTTAGCATGAGTTTTCTAAGAGGCAATGCTAGCTAATATCCAGTATCACCATCACATATAAATCTGATTTATCACAGTACAAAGAGCCAAAATCTAGATCATAAGAACATAAGAACGGTATACTGGGTCAGACCAATGGTCCATCTAGCCCAGAATCCTGACTTCTGACAGTGGCCAATGCCAGGAGCCCCATAGAGAATGAGCAGAACAGGTAATCATCAAGTGATTCATCCCCTGTCACCCATTCCCAGCTTCTGGTAAACAGAGGCTAGGGACACCATCCTGGCTAATAGCCATTGATGGACCTATCCTCCGTGAACTTATCTACTTCTTTTTTGAACCCTGTTATAGACTTGGTCTTCACAAGATCTTGGTATTGTCACTGAATGTCAAACAGAAAAGTTATTTTTACCTTATTTAATTTCTCCAGACCCTGAAAATTGTTGGCGAGGCAGTTTTGAAACCAAGCTGCTCTGTCAGGCTTAAATCACTGAGATTTTGGATTACTATGAAATGTGTGTGGGGTTTTTAAATACACACAAAAAGAACAGATTCCCTCAGTAGGGACTGCACAATTTACCACATCAGTCAATGTGTATATATACACAAAGCTAGGCCTGATCCTGCCAGCATTTAAGCAGATGAGTAATTTTACACTCAAGGAGCAATCCCATAATCACTCACATGTGTAAAATTATTCATGAGAGTAGTCATGGGACTATGCATGTGTACAAGTGTTTGCAGGATCAGAGCCTTTGTAATTAAGTATCAATAATAATTAGATTTTTAGAATAATTAGAATAATTATTAGAATTATTTAATAGCAACTGATCCAAACCAAGAATGCAACAGCAATTTTACACAAAAGCATTAAACAAGTTTGCCTGTAAGCACCTCCATTCTTTCCTTCTCCTTATTTTGTTTTTCTGTGTCTGACTTAACATCTTGAGCCACAAGTTTCTCTTCTTTAGTAGGCTCTGGCTCCTGTTGTATGTCCCTCTGCATCTGTCTTGCTATAGTAATCCAGGCTGGCTTTGACTGGCTGTCAGTTCCTCCTGCAGAGTCTGCTGTAATCACTGGGGAAGGCACAGTCTTCTCTGTTGACAGATTCATTTGGAAACAAGGTTATTTGAAAGAAAACCTTAATTCATTTTAGCTCCTCCACTTTCTCATTTGACTGATTTGTTATTACAGGAAATGTGATTAAAGAACATTTTATTTTGACCCCTTGAGGAGTTTTGATATTACTGTTCATTATTCACTTTGCTAAATTACAATTTTATTTGTAAGTAATGCTTCTGTATCTTTGTCCAGAGAGTGTCACCGTGTCACTCCTGTCATATGAGCGATATAAAGCAGCACCAGTCAAATTACATCAACACTGCAATTGTCAATTGCAAACTGTCAACAGCTGATCATTCTTGATCTTGCCCTCTCTCTCCTAAATACCAAGGCAATGCTTCCATAGCACTAAAAAAAAGAGAGAAATGTTAAAATGGAAAGCCACAAAAATGAATGCAACAGGCCAATTTCATTGCTATGGTAAGTGGATGAGTGGAAATTCCATTGACTTAAATAGTTGCATCCACTTACACCAGTGGTGAATTTGGTCCATCAAGCAGAAATAGCTCTTACTCCTAAATAAACAACAAGCTAATCTCACAGTGCTTAAAAGGTACAAGAAAAGTAACACTAACCCTAAAACACTAACTACCTGTGGGCCTGCTTCTCTACACTGGGAGTCTTGCCACTGATGTAGATGGCAGCAGGATCAAGTCTAAATCAGGCACTTGTGTATCACAAGTAAGTGAAAAATCAACACTGCCAGAGAGTGTCATTTCAGACTGGTGAATGAAATACAGGAACAACATTTACAGAGGAAATCCTAACTTCTGAAATGTCTGGTACTAATGTCTGGGATTCTTCGGAGCTGTCAGGGAGTCCTGTAGGACCTGTCGTCACTAGAAAATTAGGTTGTGTTAGAACACAACCTTGCAGACATATTAACTAATGTGATGCTCAACATGCTGTTGCAGTGAGTGGAGACAGGGAGGACCATTGTGTTTTACATAGTTTTTTCTGGACATGAGTAAACTCTACTGGAACCAAAGGGTTAACCACAATCACTGGACAGGATGTTTACTATTACTTGTTCCTGTCTTCACTGCCTGCAAAGTCATGTTTAACACTGTATTAGTTAACACAACTCCTCAGGGTTGTGTTCTAACACAACCCAGTTTTCAATTAAGACAAGCGTGACAAGAGAGAGGCAGTATGTGGGAAACAAAGCAATCAGACAGTAAAGTGTCAAGAAGAATCACCCCTCTGGTGTCAGCACTGTGGCCTGGTCTACATTAAAAAGTTAGGTCGACCTAGCTACATCGCTCAGGGGTGTGAAAAAGCCACCCCTCCGAGTGATGTAGTTCAGCCGACCTCATCCCTGGTGTAGACAGCGCTAAGTCGATGGATGAATCCTTCTGTCGACCTAGCTACTGCCTCTCGGGGAGGAGGATTACCGATGCCAATGTGCCACTGTAGCATTTCAAGTGCAGGCAAGCCCTGTGTGGTGAAAACCTGCATCTGCCAATGCAAACATTTCAGCCCTGTAATGCCTGGTGGGAAAATGCAGAAATGGTTAAAGAGAATTAGAATGTCAAAGTTTGACTAAGGCTTCCACGCAGTGCTCATGGCCCAAACACCAGTCACTGTCTTTGAGATCATATCCAGGGCCTTCAGCCAACTACGACTCCAAAATACAAGCTCCATGAGCCAAGGCATAAATAAACTTAGAGGCTTTTGTACTCCTCCTAGAACCCTACCATGAAAAATGCAATTGGTTGAAAGACTGAAAATCCTTGGTTCTTTTAGGATAAAATTTTGCAGGCTGACACCAAGTGTGTGCCAGAAGCACTCCTGGTTGTTAGAAAGGGAAGAACAAAGCCTGAGTAATATTACCTCCTTCCAAAGACCTACCCAGCCCCTACTCATGGCCCTCAGCTGATTCTGCTGATGAACATGGCCTCCTGATTGCCTGAAGACTTCAGCAGGCACAGTTTTAAACTCTGCAACAGGCCTGGGTCCCCGGCTGCTCCATAACATTCCATGGTTGCAGCTGTGATTCTGGTCCTGTTCTCAGCTCCCCCTTGCTCCTAGCCCTTTCTCCAGACTCCTCCTGCTCCTAGTGCCCGATTCCTGCTCCTAGCTCCCAGTTCCCATTCCTGGCTCCTGTCCCTGCTCCTGCTTGGGTTGATACTTCAGCTCCGACCTCTGACTCCTGAATTTTGGCTCTTGCTCGCTCCCTGGACTTGGCATTCAATTTCTGAACACGGCTCTGACCCTTGGCTCCTGGTTTCTGGCTCTCGGCTCCGGCTCGCTCCCCAGGTTTGATAAGTTGTCTCCTGACTCAGGCCACTAGGCCTGGCTGTCCCTGTTTCAACCATTAGGCTGCCCTCCTGCCCTGACCACTAGGCAAGGCTGCCCATAGCTGGGCATCACGCCTCCTGGAAGAGGTGAAAGTAGATGATTTGTCTTGGATAGGAATGAAGAAAAGGGCAATTCTTTAAAAAAATTGTCATCACTGTCTAAAATAAGAAGGAAAAGATGAAAACACAGAGCTGCAGAACTGTTACTGTCTCTTCTCACGGGAACCACAGCAACCAAGAAAAATACTGTAAGAAGTTGTCATTCTCTGGTGTACAGAGTACAGGGACTCCAAGGGAGTGAAGGAATAATCCAGACAATGAGGATGAGGTGTCTAACCCGGGGGCTTGTTAAAAGACACTACCTGAAGGCAGCTGATCACTAAGGCCTGGTCTACACTACGACTTTAATTCGGATTTAGCTGCCTTAATTCGAATTAACGCTTGACCCGTCCACACAACGAAGCCAGTTAATTCGAATTAAAGGGCCCTTTAATTCGATTTCTGTACTCCTCCTCGACGAGAGGAGTAGCGTCAAAATCGGTATTGTTAATCCGAATTAAGGTTAGTGTGGCCGCAATTCGATGTTATTGGCCTCCAGGAGCTATCCCACAGTGCACCATTGTGACCGCTCTGGCCAGCAATCTGAACTCGCATGCACTGGCCAGGTGGACAGGAAAAGCCCCGGGAACATTTGAATTTCATTTCCTGTTTGCACAGTGTGGAGAGCACAGGTGACCACAGAGAGCTCATCAGCACAGGTAACCATGCAGGCTGATAATCGAAAAAGAGCACCAGCATGGACCGTACAGGAGGTACTGGATTTGATCTCTATATGGGGAGAGGATTCAGTGCTAGCAGAACTGCGTTCGAAAAGACGAAATGCCAAAACTTATGAAAAAATTTCCAAGGGCATGATGGAGAGAGGCCACAATAGGGACACAGATCAGTGCCGCGTGAAAGTCAAGGAGCTCAGACAAGCCTATCAAAAAGCAAAGGAGGCAAACGGTCGCTCCGGGTCAGAGCCGCGGACATGCCGCTTCTACGCTGAGCTAAATGCATTTCTAGGGGGGGCCGCCACCACTACCCCACCTCTGACTGTGGATTCCGAGCTGGGGATAATCTCATCAGGTACACCTGATGATTCCGTGGAAGGGGAAGAGGAGGAGGAGGAGGACGAGCTGGCAGAGAGCACCCAGCTCTCCGTTCTCCCCAACAGCCAGGATCTGTTTCTCACCCTGACTGAAGTACCCTCCCAAGCCTCCCAAGCCAGCACCCAAGACCATGACCCCATGGAAGGGACCTCAGGTGAGTTTACCTTTTAAAATATAAAACATGGTTTAAAAGCAAGCATTTTTAATGATTAATTTGCCCTGAGCACTTGGGATGCATTCGCAGCCAGTACAGCTACTGGAAAAGTCTGTTAACATGTCTGGGGATGGAGCGGAAATCCTCCAGGGACATCTCCATGAAGCTCTCCTGGAGGTACTCCAAAAGCCTTGCCACAAGGTTTCTGGGCAGTGCAGCCTTATTCCGTCCTCCATGGTAGGACACTTGACCACGCCATGCTAGTAGCAAGTAATCTGGTATCATTGCCTGACAGAGCCTGGCAGCGTATGGTCCCGGTGTTTGCTGGCATTCAAGCAACATCCGTTCTTTATCTTGCTGTGTAATCCTCAGGAGAGTGATATCGCTTAGGGTAACCTGGTTGAAATAAGGGAATTTAATTAAGGGGACAGAGGTGGCCGTTCCTACTGGGCTGTTTGCCTGTGGCTGAAAAGAAATCCTTCCCTGCATTTAGCCAAGTGCAAAGGGGGGGGGGAGGATTGGCCCAGAGCTTTTCGCATTTTGCTAGCAGGGATCTTCCCTGATACCAGCCACGCGGTGGGGGGAGGGAGAAAGCACTCATCCCAGAGAATTCATGGCGGGTGGGGGGGGGGGTGTTAGTTTGGTTCCTGCAGGGATGTTCCCTGATACCAGCCACGCGGTGGGGGGAGGGAGAAAGCACTCATCCCAGAGAATTCATGGCGGGTGGGGGGGGGTGTTGTTAGTTTGGTTCCTGCAGGGATCTTCCCTGATACCAGCCACGCGGTGGGGGGAGGGAGAAAGCACTCATCCCAGAGAATTCATGGCGGGTGGGGGGGGGGGGGTGTTAGTTTGGTTCCTGCAGGGATCTTCCCTGATACCAGCCACGCGGTGGGGGGAGGGAGAAAGCACTCATCCCAGAGAATTCATGGCGGGTGGGGGGGGGTGTTAGTTTGGTTCCTGCAGGGATGTTCCCTGATACCAGCCACGCGGTGGGGGGAGGGAGAAAGCACTCATCCCAGAGAATTGGATGGGGGGGGGGTGTTAACCTTCAGCAGCAGAAAACAAGCTAACAGGAAAACTGCAGCACAACGGGCTTTGCTTGGTATGTGGGAAAGCAGGGCGCAGAAGCCTAAAGACAGTGGCTTACCATGGCAGCATGCAAGGTGAATTCTGTTGCCCGGACCTGCGTCTGTGATCTCTAGCAGCAAAGCCACAGGCACTCAATATTAAGAGGCAAAATGCGACCTTGCACAGAAATCACATGTGCTATGTAATGTGAATAGTATACACCGTGAAAGAGTATAAGCATTGTTCTGAAAAATGTATCTTTTAAAAAAATTCTCTCCTTTTTTCACTCCCTCCAGCAGGTGCAAATGTTTCAAGCCTCCCTCCTCCTTCCCGAAGGCTATCCCAGATAAGGCGTCGTAAAAAAAAGACGAGAGAAGAGATGTTTGCCGAAATCATGCAATCCACCAGGAATGAAAGAGCTCATCTGAATGAGTGGAAGGAGACGGTTTGCAAGTATAGGAAAGAAGCCAGTGACCGTGAGGACAGGAAGGACCAACGTGAGGACATGAGGGACCAACGTGAGGACAGAAGGGACCAACGTGAGGAGAGGAGAGACGCTCGAGATGAGAGGTGGCGGCAGGAAGATCAGAGGAGTCGGGAAGCAACGCTGGGGCTGCTGCGTGAGCAAACAGACATGCTCCGGCGTCTGGTGGAGCTTCAGGAACGGCTGCTGGAGAACAGAGTGCCGCTACAGCCCCTGTATAACCCCCCTACCTCCTCACCATGTTCCATAGCCTCCACACCCAGACGTGTAAGAACACGGGGGGGGGGGGAGGCTCCGTACACCCTCCCATTCCACCCCAGTGGACAGCCCAAGCAAAAGGCTGCCATTTTTTTAACCTTTTTTTACTGGGCTTTTCCTTCCCGCTGATCCTCCTCCCAAACCCCACTCAGGTTCTGTGCCGCTACAGCCCCTGTATAACCCCCCTACCTCCTCACCATGTTCCATAGCCTCCTCACCCAGACGTTTAAGAACACGGGGGGGGGGGAGGCTCCGTACACCCTCCCATTCCACCCCAGTGGACAGCCCAAGCAAAAGGCTGCCATTTTCTTAACCTTTTTTTACTGGGCTTTTCCTTCCCGCTGATCCTCCTCCCAAACCCCACTCAGGTTCTCTCCCTCTTTTTATAATCAATTAATAAAGAATAAATGATTTTTAAACAATGGTGACTTTATTTCCTTTGAAAGCAAGCTGGGGGAAGGGGGAGGGTGGGTTCCTTACAGAGAATGAGTCAATAAAGGGGGCGGGTTTTCAGGAAGGATAAACAAACATAAATTTCACACTGTAGCCTGGCCAGTCATGAAACTGGTTTTCAAAGCTTCCCTAATGCGCAGCGCTTCATCGTGTGCTCTTCTAATCGCCCTGGTGTCTGGCTGCGAGTAATCAGCAGCCAGGCGATTTGCCTCAGCCTCCCACCCTGCCATAAAGGTCTCCCCCTTGCTCTCACAGAGATTGTGAAGCACACAGCAAGCAGTAATAACAATGGGGATATTGGTTTGGCTGAGGTCTGAGCGAGTCAATAAGGATCGCCAGCGACCTTTTAAACGGCCAAATGCACATTCTACCACCATTCTGCACTTGCTCAGCCTGTAGTTGAACAACTCCTGACTCCTGTCCAGGCTGCCTGTGTATGGCTTCATGAGCCATGGCATTAAGGGGTAGGCTGGGTCCCCAAGAATAACAATTGGCATTTCAACATCCCCCACGGTTATTTTCTGGTCCGGAAAGTAAGTCCCTTGCTGCAGCCGTTTAAACAGATTGGTGTTCCTGAAGACGCGAGCGTCATGAACCCTTCCCGGCCAGCCCACATGGATGTTGGTGAAACATCCCTTGTGATCCACAAGTGCTTGCAGCACCATTGAGAAGTACCCCTTGCGGTTTATGTACTGGGTACCCTGGTGCTCCGGTGCCAAGATAGGAATATGGGTTCCATCTATTGCCCCACCACAGTTAGGGAATCCCATTGCAGCAAAGCCATCCACTATGACCTGCACATTTCCCAGAGTCACTACCTTTCGTAGCAGCACCTCCGTGATTGCTTTGGCTACTTGCATCACAGCAGCCCCCACAGTAGATTTGCCCACTCCAAATTGATTCCCGACTGACCGGTAGCTGTCTGGCGTTGCAAGCTTCCACAGGGCTATCGCCACTCGCTTCTCAACTGTGAGGGCTGCTCTCATCTTGGTATTCTGGCGCTTCAGGGCAGGGGAAAGCAAGTCACAAAGTTCCATGAAAGTGCCCTTACGCATGCGAAAGTTTCTCAGCCACTGGGAATCGTCCCACACCTGCAACACTATGCGGTCCCACCAGTCTGTGCTTGTTTCCCGGGCCCAGAATCGGCGTTCCAAGCCTATAACCTGGCCCATTAACATCATAATCTCTAAAGCACCGGGGCCCGCGGTCTCAGAGAATTCTGTGTCCGTGTCCATGTCCTCATCACGCTGGTCGCTGCGCTGCAATCGCCGCCTCCTCCTCCTCGCCTCTTTTTTCTGGTCCTGTGTAAGCATAAACTCCACGAGAAAGCGCGAGGTGTTTATAATGTTCAAGACTGCGTTCTGGAGCACAACGGGATCCATGCTTGATGCAGAATGGAGTCTGCAGAGTTCACTCAGGAAAAAAGGCGCGAAATGGTTGTCTGCCGTTGCTTTCAGGGAGGGAGGGGGAGGCTGTACCCAGAACTACCTGCGACAATGTTTTTTGCCCCATCATGCACTGGGGTCTCAACCCAGAATTCCAAGGGGGGTGCAGACTGCGGGAACTATGGGATAGCTATGTAAAAGCTACCCATAATGCAACGCTCTGGAAATCGATGCTACTATGGTAGCTTGGACGCACACCACCGAATTAATGGTGCCTAGTGTGGCCGAATACATTCGAATTTATAAAATCGGTTTCCTAAATTCGAATTATATAAATTCGGATTAATCCTGTAGTGTAGACATACCCTAAGGGACATGAGTCAACTGGATGCCCAGACACCCTTACTCAGATAGCTCTGAGGGATTCTGACAGAAAAGCAATCTTAAACAAAATCCAGAATCTCAGAATGCGAGCAGGAGGTAATGGTAATGGCTTTGGAGTGACACCAAGAAAAATATTTCCCATACTCTCCAACAAACAGTGGTGGTACTTGAACTCTTAAGACAGAGTGTCAACTACTTGAGAGGGAAAAGCTCTCACTCACAAGGATTAATCTCTCCAACTCCAGGCCAGCAGTAGTAGTGTAGCAGGCAACTCTGTGGAGAGAACTGCAATACAGCTCAGATCATCGATCAGGTGACTGGATTCCCCTACAAAATTAGACTCCTCCCACAAGAAAATACTGCAGGTGCCTGTTTCATTCAAATAATGCAGCACTGGTTGCTTATCTGCCCGGGATACCACTGGTTTCACTATGCAGGACTCCCTGAAAGCTAATAGTGCTTGCCTCATGAGCCCCATGTTCTAAAACATTGATACATTCTTTTCTCCCAAAATAACCATTTCCTCTGAATCATCCTGCATCCCACAGAGCCCCACAGCCCAGATGACTGGTATCTGTGACCACTACTGTGGTTTTGACAGAAAGATTCCTTTTAACAGGCAGTTTGCCACTAACCACCAAGTGAGGAAGATTTCACAGGGAAGTTCAGCAGAGCAAAATTTGTCTAATGCTTCTTAAGAATAAGTGCTAGAAAGGTTTAGAAACCGCTGGGTAACTTGGGACAGTGCTACTGCAACTGGAACCAGATGATTCTCTCATTGATTCTCACCACTCTCTAGAGACGAAAGCCCAGATTCACAAAGAGACTGCATAACTTTTAGGTGCCTAGAAAAATCACTGGAATCAACAAAATCTGAGTTAGGCACCCAGGCTCCCTATACAACGAATAGGGAGAGAGAGGTGCCTAAGAATGGGATCCACAAAAGCCAGCACACCAGGCAGCTCCCCGCCAAAGCTAGCCAACAGCAGATGCCAATGAGAAGGTGTATTCTAAGCTCCACCCCTCTTTGGGACTTGAATGCCTAAATTCAGGCTGGAGGGAGGCACCTCTCTCTGCTTGGAATCCATAGCTGTGAACCTTCTCCTGGAGTCAGGTGTCTAAGATGTGTTGTTTTTGTTTTGCAAGAAACACCAGACAACGAGGAGAAAGAGGTGGTGGTGGCACCTCCCTAATAACTTTTAGCCCAGTGGCTAGAGCACTTGCCCGGGATATGGGAGACCTGGGTTCAGTTCTGATGTGCTTCTTTCAGTCTCTCTGGTTGAAGCTGTTCCACTGTGTATAAACACTTACATAGTCATTGAAGCAGCCAAAGCAGGGGCATTTGGGCATTCAGAGATCTTTCTACAGTTCTGACTGGATGTTCTCTGCCCTTTGCTGACTGGCTCCAACCCTCTCCCTCCCTCACAGTTGCTTCACCTCAGTTTCACTTCACACCTGACCCTGTTACTCTCTTCTCCACTATCCTGCCCCCCCACCCCCTTCAATGTCCCCTTTCCCTTTCACTCATCCCCTCCGAACTAAAAAAAAAAAAAATCATGTCACTAACATGGTGTTTGCTGCCATTACATTGTTCACTCTGCTTTCACGCCTTTCCCCACCCTGTGTCTGTCTTGTCTGTTTTGACTGTAAACTCTTTAGGGCAGGGATTGTGTGATTCTTTGTGTTGGTATGGTGCCTAGCACAATGGGCAGGGCTGGCCTTACCATGAGACGAACCGAGGCGGCCGCCTCAGGTGCTAGACTGGGGGGAGGGAGAGAGGGAGGGGGGGGCGGCGCCACTAGGACCCAGAGTGTAGAATATTGTGTCTGCTGCTGGTGCATATGTATTCTCTCTGCTCTAGATGCACAGAGATGGTGGAGTGCTGTGCTGGAGGAAGGAGGGCACAAGAGACATAACAGGCAGGCAGGAGAAAAGGTGAGAGGGAATAACAGAAAGCAGCAGGAGCTGCAGGGAGAGAGAGGAGGAGCAGCCTCTTATGTACCTCTCTAGCACCCCCAGGAGCCTGGACTGATTAACACCAGCTTCTCAGGGAGCTTCCAGTTTCCTGCTGCTTCCCTGAACCCACTTGAGGAGAACAGACAGTCAACTGAATTAGTAGGAGCCAGTTAGGCCCTTAAGACGCTGATATCTTCCCTCACTCAGGCCCTGCTACCAGCCTGCTTATTTGTCCCCTTCAATTGAGTGTTGAGAGCCACTATAGCTGGCACAGAACAGCAGTCATGAGTGAAAGAAGAAAACGCCCCTCTGGGGCAGCATTCAGAAAAAGAAAGAAAGCAAAGGAGTCTTTTCTATCTAAGCAGGAGGGAGCTCTCCTGTGATACACAGACACAAATGTTCACGGTGAGCCTTCCGGCCCCAGTGAAGATGTGAGTGGTGAGGAGATGCCTGATCTTCCAGTTAGTCAGAGTGCAGGTGACTTGGCAGCTACTGCAGCATCCATATCTCCATCTCAAACGGATGTAACCATGCACATTCCTGAAGAAAAGTGTAGGTCAGAGAAGAGTGTGGTAGAGGCGCAAGAAACAGCTGCTGCTGAGTGTAGTTCCTTAAGTCTAGATGATCCAGGACTGTGGACCCACTTGAGCAGTAGCCTGAGGGATTTCCTCAGCATGGGCCACAGCAAGTGAAAAACTTCATGTTCCCCAAAGACAATGAAAATAGAAGTTTCCATCCAACACATTACTGGTGTGAAATCCCCAATGGTGACAAAGTGGAGAGGCCATGGCTTATGTACTCAAAAACCCAGAATGCTGCATACTGTTTTTGTTGCAAACTCTTCCAGTCTAATGTTCCAGCCACATTGGGTTCTACAGGAACAAAGGACTGGAAAAATCTGGCTAGAAATCTGGCATGCCATGAGAAGGCAGCAAATCACCAGAGAACATTCCATGGGTGGAAAGAGCTTGAGATGAGACTAATGTTAAAGACCACCATAGATGATCAGCATCAAGAGAAGATTGCATCAGAGTCTCTTTACTGGCAAAATGTTCTGAAAAGGCTCATTGCCATTGTGAGAATGCTTGCTACCCAAAACCTAGCACTGTGTGGCACTTCAGATCAGCTGTATGTGCCAAACAATGGAAACTTCCTTAAAACTGTGGAGCTGATGGCCGAGTTTGATGCTGTACTCCAGGAGCATCTGAGAAGAGTCACCACCCAAGAAATGTACACACACCACTACCTTGAAAAAACAATTCAAAATGAGATCATACAGTTACTGGCAACAAAAGTCAAACAAAAGATTGTGGCAGATCTGAAGTCAGCAAGATATTACTCTGTTATTCTGGACTGCACACCTGACATCAGCCATACGGAACAAATGACTTGAATGGTGCGTTTTGTAACAACAACAGAACCTAGTGAAACTGTCCCTGCAATCAGAGGCGCCAACTTTCTCCGGCACCGGTGGGTGCCCGCACCCCCCACCCCTTTCCCCGCCCCTGGCCCCACCCCGACCCCATCCCATCCCCAAAGTCCCCGCCCTAACTCCGCCCCCTCCCGGCCCCTATTGGATCCCTTCCCCAAATCCCAGCCCTGGCCCTGTCTCTTGCCCCAGTGCACGGCGTTCCCCCTCCTCCCCCCTCCCCGTGAATCAGCTGTGTCGTGGCGCAAGGGCTGGGAGGGAGGAGAAGCAGGACGCGGCGGCACGCTCGCGGCGGAGGTGAGTTGGAGCAGCGGGGTGGGGCGGGGCCATGGGGAGCTGCCGGTGGGTGCTCAGCACCCACCAATTTTTTTCCATGGTTGCTCCGGCCCCACGGAGTCGGCGCCTATGCCTGCAATGGTGACTGTCAGAGAGCATTTTCTAGAATTTATTAACATTGATGATACTACAGGAGCTGGTATGACAAATGTGCTTCTTAAAAAGCTGGAAGATACGGGAATTGCGATAGCTGCCATGAGAGGTCAGGGCTATGATAATGGTGCCAACATGAGAGGAAAGAACAGAGGCGTGCAGACACGGATCCCAGAGTTAAACCCTCGAGCTTTTTTTGTCCTATGCAGTTCTCATTCATTGAACTTGGTGGTCAGTGATGCAGCGTCAGCTTCTAGTGAGGCTGCTGAATTTTTTAATGTAATTCAAAGCATCTATGTATTTTTCTCTGCATCAACTCATCGATGGCAAATTTTGAAGCAACATCTGGGAACATCCTGTCTGACACTGAAACCACTGAGTGCCACACGATGGGAAAGTCGAGTGGAGGCGATAAAGCCTATCAAACATCAAATTGGGAAGATGGATGATGCCGTAGTTGCCATTATGGAGGATAATGCTATGACAGGAACTGTTCGTGGGAGAACAGTGGCAGAGGGAAATGGAATCACCAGAAACATACATAACTTCAACAAGGAGTCTGGTGGCACCTTAAAGACTAACAGATTTATTTGGGCATAAGCTTTCGTGGGTAAAAACCTCACTTCTTCGGATGCATAGAGTGAAAGTTACAGAACATGCATCCGAAGAAGTGAGGTTTTTACCCACGAAAGCTTATGCCCAAATAAAACTGTTAGTCTTTAAGGTGCCACCAGACTCCTTGTTGTTTTTGTAGACACAGACTAACACGGCTACCCCCTGATACTTGATACATAACTTCAAATTTCTGTGTGGCTTAGTGTTGTGGCATGACATATTGTTTGAAATAAATGTTGTAAGCAAGATACTCCAGGTGTTGACCTTGATATCTCTGGAGCAATGGAACAACTGGACAAAGCAAAGTCATACCTACAGTCTTACCGGTCAGATGAGGGATTTCAAAACATTCTGAAGAGTGCACAGAAGTTGGCAGACGAACTTCACAATGAAGCTATTTTCCCACCCATTCAAGAATACAAGAGTCACCGAAGAAGACAACATTTTGATTATGAGGCATGGGATAATCCCATAAGAGACCCCAAACAACAATTCAAAGTTGAATTCTTTAACCAGGTGCTAGATTGTGCAATACAGTCAGTTGAAGAACGTTTCATGCAGCTCAAGGAACACAGCAGTATATTTGGGATGTTGTATGATATTCCAAAACTCCTTACTATACCTGAAGAAGACCTACACCAGCAATGCAGGGCACTAGAGACAGTGTTGACATATGACGGCATGCGCGATATTGATGCGAGTGATTTAGGTGATGAACTGAAAGCCCTTTCAAGATACATTTCAGCAAGATCAACTCCAAAGGCTGTTCTGGACTATATGTGCACAAATAAGATGATCACCCTCTTTCCAAATGCTTTTGTTGCTCTGCACATACTTCTAACACTTTCTGTAACAGTTGCCAGTGGAGAACGCAGCTTCTCCAAGCTGAAATTAATAAAAAAGGTCATACACATCTACGCTCCACAATTACACTGGAGAGGCTAGTCAGCCTTGCAACCATCTCAATAGGGCATGAGCTGGCCCAGACTGTGGACCTTCAGGAAGCAGTTCAAATCTTTGCAACCAAGAAAGCACGGAAAGCACCACTTTGATTATTCAAACAGATAAAAATGCCAGTGTTTACTGTGCAGACAAGAAAAGTTACATTTGCTGTTCAGGTGTTTGAAAGTTAAGTGTTACTTAACATTTTTGAACAAGGCATTTTAAGTTGTTAGTTCTCCTTTATTGGGGTAGGTAGCAGAGCAGTACTATGAGAGGAGTAGAACAGGAAGAAGGTAGAATTGAGACCTTTCAAAGTTTTGGCCCAAGCGAGGGGGCATGGGGGCGTCATTTCAGCTCCCCGCCTCAGGTGCCAAAATGCTGTGGGCCAGCCCTGACAATGGGGCCTGTTCTTGGCTGGCCCTTAGACACTAACATCAGAAACATGATTAATAATAAACAATTAACATCTGGGGTTGCCCAGATGAGAGAAATTTACCAGCACATGGAGGGGAACCATCCATTCCTGCCCTCTCCCACTGCCCCAGTAATAAATTGAGGGCACCCCCGTGGTAATGGACAAGGTGGCAAGTTTAATCCTAAATCACGTAGTCATATAACCTTAAATCCACCTGTTTCTTCAGCATTTCCTGTTGGATGTCCATCCATCAACTTATGCTCAATATGGCCAAAACTGAGCTCTTAAGCTTTCCACCCAAGCCCTCTCCCTTCCCCTACTTCAGTAATCATGCACACTGCCACCATCCTCCCTCTCACTCAGGTGCATAACCTGGGCAGCTGTCTTTCTAGACACATATGACTAAGCCATGTCTCAATCCTACTGCTCCTTCCTGCCAAGCGTCTCTAAGATAAGCGCTTTTCCTCTCTGTCCACACAACTAAAACACTAATTTAGGCCCTCATCTCACTCCTCGCTACTGTTTCCTCCTCTTTTATGGCCTTGAAAAATGCCATCTTAAATCCATTCAAAACGCTAATACAAAGATCATTCCTAGCTCATCGCTCTAACCATGTCACCCCCCACCCGCCCTTTGTATCCCTCCACTGACTCTCACTGCATCAAACAAAAACTACTTGTCTTCCCTTTGAAGGTCCTCGTGGCTTGTCTCTGATCTAACATCTCTTATAGGATATTGAGCATTTGACTTCTCCCTCAATGCTGCCAGTGATGCCAGAATTCCCTCAAACACCTTTGTACTTTCTCTTGGACTGTTCCTTATGCGTGCTAGAAACTCTCTGTAAAAACCACAACATTACCTTATTGTCCTTCTTCAACTGCCCTCAAAACTCACCTCTAAAGTGATGCCTACAAAACACTGTACAATGACTAGGCAGCTGACATGCTGTGACCACTGCTTATTGTGCTAAACATAATAGTCTCATTGTTACCTTGTTCTCCTGTTAGTTTGTCTGTAGGCATCTACTGTCTCTCATCATATATACTTGGACCATGTTTTTTGCTATTAGTGTAAACAGTGCCTAGCACAACAGTAATGCATTGGTGTCTTTGGGTGTGTAAGGTGGCGGTACCCATCTCTTATGAGCACCCCCTTCTGGTCAGGTGTGTCTGCAATCGTTTAGTTTACGGTGACCCCTGTCAGTGGTTTCTTGGGTGGTTTTTCAGTGACTCAGCCCTCCAGCCAAGTCTCTCACACAGTCTGTTTGTGAGCCAGAACAAACCCCTTCCGGGGTATATAGTCTTTACCTTGTCCTGGCCCTGGTATGGGGCCGTACCCCCAGGGCTTCCTCCCTAAAGTCACTGTCTTCTTGTGGCCCTCCCTGGACTCAGTCCTTACTCAGTCCCAGCAGCCAGCCAGGAGCTCCTTCACAGCTCCCCTGGTCCCTGCCAGCAGACTGTCTTAGGCTCCTCACTGGGACAGGGTTTGGCAGGACCCTGAGGCCTCTAGCAGAGGGCCTCTGGGTCTATTCCACCCCGTCACAGGGTGCTACCATAATAATAATGTTTATAAATAAATAGGAGAAGATGACATCAAGCAGTTATGTTCTTCTTATAATACTTCTTCAAGGTTGAAAAACTCAACGTCCCTGTCAGCCATGTTAGAGGGGCAGCTATCACCTCAAAAGATGGGAAGAGAGCACTCTCGTACTAATGGCAAGCAGCTTTTTGTAATTATTTTCAAAGAAATTATCTGAATCTGTATGGACCTGACCCTGGATGGCAAAGTTGTGACAGTTGCATTCTTAGGAGCAATAGCTGATCTGTTTATCCTTTGGGAAGGAGGCTGTTTTAAGGAACCAGTCTGTACATTTGCTTTTATGATAGTCTTTGCTATGACAGAAGCCAAGTCTGGCAGGAAAGAGAGAGGTAGAATAGTACTGTCATCTCAGAAACGAGACACAGACGGGCAGGATTTACTACCTCTTCCACAAACGGGTTTGGCAGAACTACTGCAGGCAGCATAACACGTGTATCTGATTATTTATTATTTCTGTTTCCCAAAGGCTTCCGTGAAGGATGGAGGCCCCATTGGAGGGAAGGATGGCTAGACAGGCTACACACATAATAAAAGAGTCCCAGACAGCTTACAGTCTATGCAAGTGATAAAAGACAATGGGTGGATACAACAAAGAATGGAAACTGGGGGAAGGAAGGACAAGGTAGCAGTCTAAAGAGTATTTGAGACTCTCCTTTAAAAGCGTGGGGTTCTGAGGGGCAGTGGAGGCCTAGTAGCCATGACATGTAGTGGCTATCCACAAAATAAATATTTCACTCACCTTTTTCCTCAGTTCATTGGCCTTCTGATTCACCTTGAATAACTCTTTTCTTTCTTATCTCTTTCAGTCACTGGGCTGTCAATGTGCTTTTCTGACTTGCGATGTGGCAAGTCAAAGGATTGGGGAATAGAGATAGTCAGGGTGGAACCAAGAGTCCTTGTTAGTAATTTTTTTTTAATTAAGGCCAAGTTACAGTAAAACTTGGTAGCAAGTCTTAAGTACAATTCAATTGTTGTTTCTGCTTATTACTCACCCAGGAACACCCAGGAGTTCTAAGACTTGTGTATTCTGCTTTTTAGAGAGACGGGGTGTCCAGTGGGCAGGATACAGGATTGGAAGTCAGAAGGTTTGTTTTTTTCCCTAGATCTTCCATGGGTTGTGTGACATTGGGCATACCACAAAACCTCCCTGTGCCTTGGTTTCCCCATCTGTAAAATAGGGCTAAAGATACCCACCTTTGGACTACACTTTGAGATCTATGGATTAAAAACATTATATTAATGCTAAGTACTATTCTTTTGCTTTTTGGTTCACTGGGTAGAAAAAAATAATTTAAGATATTTAAAAATAATTAGTTATTGAATAACTTTGTCAAGTAATAAAGGGTACTGGGCAGTGATTCAGAATCATATTCAGTCATTCAGAATATGTTCACGCTCATGGCTGCATCTTTTATTGGTTTCTTTAAAACTGATTTGATATAAGGGGTTTTGAAAGAACTATGGTATTTCCTTCCTCCTCTTGAATGAAGTTTGCCCTCATTTTGGAAATGTGGCAATAAATGGAAAAGTACCGCCAGCTGCATGTATATTGAGATGAGAATTCCTTAATTCTGCTAGTGCTTTACAAGAGCACACTTAGAAGGGGGCATGTTATCTGCCGAAATTGCAGGTCTTAGTCTGCTTTCAAACTTTTCTCAAACAGAATTTCTCTTCCTTCAAGACCATGGGCTTGATCTGGCAATGGGAATTTTGCCTGCATAAAGACTGCAGGATCAGACTGCATACCATTGTGTGAAGGTTATTCTTTAATATACTTATCTCTAGTTGTTTGAACAATAAGATTAAACCTGTAGAACTAATCTTTAGATACAAAAGGAACTTTTGTTGTTGACATATTTACTAGCTGAGCTTCGGTGATTTTGCACATACGTAAGAGGTGGAAAAGGAAAATGATTAAATAATCATTGGCCACTGTTATCTATGTGCAGTCCTATATCACTTGCCATATATTTGAAAATTATTTTCTCTAACACTAAAAGTTAAAGTAACTGAAACTGTGAGGCTTAATTTTTCAGAGGTAGCCTCAGATATTACTCCCACATTTTTGTGTCCACAAATATTTGCAGGCACAAAAAAAATTACAGATGTATTTTATAGCACTAAGATGTCTAAGTATCTGAAAATGAGGTGCTTACTTATCTAAGGGCTGTAAAATATGTCTATAGTTATTCATCACCACAACAACATGCAAGTGCAAAGTCAGACTAAATTTGAGACCTTTTTGAAAGTCATGACCTTAATATGCAAGCAAAGTCATGTATTCCAAGCATATTTTTAAAAGCAAATATTTTCAGAACTAATGCAAATGGGTTTTTTTTGGGGGGGGGGGCAGGGAAAACCACATATACCGTACTGTGTCATTGTTTTTTTAAATTAAATTAATGGAGATATCTTATCTCCTAGAACTGGAAGGAACCTTGAAAGGTCATCAAGTCCAGCCTCCTGCCTTCACTAGCAGGACCAAGTACTGATTTTGCCCCAGATTCCTAAGTGGCCCCCTCAAGGATTGAACTCACAACCCTGGGTTTAGCAGGCCAATGCTCAAACCACTGAGCTATCCCTCCCCCCTATGTTTTATAACATACTGTTTGTGGATGCATATTTCATTCCACATTACTTTCTCTTTGTTCATTCATAAATAAGCAAGTTATTTTAAGAAAGGCTTTATAATGTATATGACATTTAGGATATTTCAGCCTACATATTTTCCTTTGTTTTTTAACATACCATATGTTTCTCTCAGTGTACACACCCTATGCTTTCATATCAGACTAAGCATCTCTGAAAGGTTTTGCTAAGCAGCTCTGACATCTTTTTTTCTCTAAGCTGCTGTGCAACATGAGCTGTAAGTTTTGGTTGGATCCATACTAGATCGCCAAGAGAGTTTATTACAGAGAAAACTGCTACCTTTACATCAAAAAGTCTACTGTTTTCTTGGAAAACAGCCCTACCAAAAAATTGTCTGAGACAACTAGAAAGACAACTTCTTTTGAAGAAAAGTAAGCTTCCTACATATATTGCTTTAATGCAATCCTGGTTAGATATAAAAAAAATTGTCTTTTTTATGCAGAAAGACAGAGAGAAGTACTTTTCTTGTAATTTCAAAGCCTGGATTTTCTGGACAATATATTATTTTGCTCTCCTTCCTTGAATTCCTTTCCAGAATGGCACTCCTACTACAATTTCTCAATACAAAAGTCAATTACTTTTATTTTTATAACTTTTCAGTGGATCCAAAAGGCACACACACAATGTTCTCCTACAGCGATGGGTTGTTTTTAAGGTTTGTGCACAGTGATTTACCCTAAAAGACAAAAGGGAATACATTGTATGTTTATATCATGCCAGCCATTCTGAAGGATCCCTCGTCACTTTACCAATGATGGCCCAGACCTTGCAAATATTGAGGCATGTGCATAACTTCCCTCATGCAAGTTTAGATTTTAAAGACCTGGTGGGTTAATACTCACACATGTAAAGCGATATACATGCTTAAGTGTTTTTGCAAGCTTGTGTGAAGTCATAGGCCACTAACAAGGCTTGTGTGTGTGGAACTCCATTAATGGGAGTTCTTTGAGCGATGTTCCTGCAGTACTGGGTCTCCTATAGATAAAATTAAAAAAAAAAATCACTGAGGATGGCAACCGAGACACTGAACACTCCAGTGCCAAAGAAGGAAATAGCACATTTAAAACAAATCACATATTTGAGGTAACACATTTGCAAGCGTTTTCTCCTGGGGGAATTCTGCACCACTGAGCAATCCAGAATTTTGCAGAAATTAACGTTGTGCGTGCAGAATTTGCTTTCTCCCACAGAAATGGGCTGCAGTGCTGCTGGCCGCCACTAGGGGCCGCTGGACCTGGCAGAGCCCAGCTCGCACATAGAAGACACTGCTGGGGGGGAGGGGCTCCAGGCCAATGGGGGCTGCGAGAAGCTGCGGCCAGCACATCCCTCGGCCCGCGCCGCTTCCTGCAGCCCCCATTGGCCTGGAGCGGCAAACCGCAGCCAGTGGGAGCCGCGATCGGCCGAACCTGTGGACGCGGCAGCTAAACAAACCGGCCCGGCCCGCCAGGGGGCTTACCCTGGTGAGCCATGGGCCAAAGGTTGCCGATCCCTGAGTTAGACTTTGAGCATGTGAGCAAGAACCAGCCAACAAAGCACCTGAGAGATTATTTCCTACTGCAAAGAAAAGAAATGTCACAACAAACTCAAGTAATTTTTGGATCTAGCCTCCCTTAAAATGAACATATAAACAAAAAGTTTATTTACATTTGATTCAATTCATGTGAGACAGAGAAAAAATAAACTATAGTACTTCTTTTAAGTGTGCTTGGCGGGTGATAGAAAAGGTGTTAAGATGTTAAAAATGGTTGGAGATCCTAAATGAGAGTCTAATGGAAAACACATCCTGACTTAATAATGACAAGCCAATAGATTTGAAACCCAAATATTTCAAAATCTCTTTGCCCTGGCTGCCAAAATCAACTCAGGATTCTGTGTTCCCTTTGCAATAACTGATGTCATCACAGTAGAGAACTTAGATTCTCAACTCTGATTTGACTCTGGCAGAGGAAATCAGAACCTTGAACTCAGGTCTTGGAAGGTAAGTGAAGACGGGTGATGAATTTTCAACTATGTATTTTCAAAATGTATTGGTAATTTTTAAGTCAACATGTATGTTATGTTAGGGCCTGACAGAGGCATTCAGGCGCTGGGAGTGCAGAGCTGAACGGCAGCTCTGGGAAGGAGAGAGGAATTCTGTCTGTGGATGATACAGCCTGCTCCCAACCCTGTACACCTGCCCTGCTCTGTTGGCCAGTATGCATGAGAAGAGGATAGCCCTGTCTCTTCCTCTGCCCCCCTCTTTTGGAGTGCATAGTGCCTCTGTGGGTCCACCGAGAGTGCAGTGCCTAAACACAGGGACTTCCATTGTTTCTACTTCTGAGACGGGGAGCACAATGGGCAGCAGAAGTCTGCTTGTGCCATCCTCACATGTGCATTCACACAAGGGCTAATTACAGGTTTTGCTATTTGTAACCCACTGGTTAATGTGTGTCACTTGTCCCACTCTGTACCTGATCCACAGAGGATGTGAATCTGTTACAGCCCCAACCTACGGAGCTTGGCTCTTTAGCTCAAGCTACAAAGACTCACGCTTTTAGCCCTGGAGGTCCCCAGGGCCAGCCAAGACAACAGTAATCACACTATTTTAAAACGTTTCCTGTTCAATTGAAAGGCACGCAGCCACCAAGCCATCCCCAACTATCTCCACAGGCCTTTCTAGTCGCCTGGACTGCTGGCTATGTTTGGGTGTGGAGTCAGCATGCCACCAACCTTAACAAACACTTTAATACCAGTTCTCTAGGTAACTGGAAAAATCTAGAGATTAAATTGAATGGAAGGGACTAAGTTGCTGTTGTAAACACTGAACATAGCAATCTTACTCTCTCCAAACTGCTGTACATGAAATGTGAACTGCGTCTCATCATAATGATTCAGCATAATTAGACCAGCACTCTTTTCCAGCCCAGCAGTGTCTCATCAGCAGCCACGGCTTTTTGAAAGGTCTAATGAACTTAAAGGATGGAAGTGGCTAGTTGCCAGCACTAGCAGAGGTTTGGATGCAATGCAATGTCAAGTGGGAAACAGCAAAGCTGATGGCCCTGCATACCTGGGAATAGATTGTGTCCATCTAGCCACACATTCCTTTGAAGAGCTATGTTCTGGAGGGGTTTGATAGCAGCTCTTTGAATTGTCTCTGCCAGTGGCTAAGGAGAATGATGAATTTGCATGTACTCCTATGTTAGTGAGAGTAGAGGGCAGGCCTTTTTTACAGTATAAAATAACTGAAGACTATGTCATCAGTTAGCAGAACTGGTCAGCACACTGCTCCACCAATTAATTTGTTCTCATTGATTACCACAGGGGCCAGAGCTCAGCCATGCCTTTTAAGCTGTGAACAGCATTGTGGTTGGTGCAGTAGTGCACTGCCCCAGAAGTTTCTCGGGGCATTGGGGGAGCACACCTGCTGCTACACCCCTTCAGTGGGTGCTGCATAATGTCCTTTCCAAAGCCAGCCAGCTCTGGGTATTTAATGAGAATGGGCACAGCCTGCATATGGTACTGAAGAAGACATATCCACAAGCACATGTTGCCAACCCAGTGTCACATGATAAGCAGTACCAGGACAAAGAGTGCCATGATCAGATTTCTAAGCAGAAAGGTCCACAATGAGATACTATGGACCTCAGGTCAATATGGAGCAGTCTGTTCCATATTTAAACTAACCATGTCCCTAGTTAGCTCATGCTAAAATGACAGAATCAATATTCCCTTCCCCCACAGCTATTCAGTGAATACAGAGAAAATAGCATTACGGCTTCTTTTATATGCTTAGTAGGTTTCATACAGTTATGAAATGGTCCAGGGTTCTTGTATCAGTATTTCATATCTTATACTAAATACGTTTGTAACTCTAGGCCAACTATTCCAGTCTTGTTTACAGTGAGCAAGCAATGATAAAGCCTTTCAAAAGAGTTTATGGGAGACCATAAATAAATAATGTGCTGAGCATGCTAGACAATTAGTAAACCTCCTTCAATATCCCTGTTAAAAAGAAGGACGAGTCTTCCAGAGGTCTGAGTCATCCATACCCTGAAAGGCTTGTTTGCACCTGCAGAATGTTACTTTTGGAATCACTATCCAGCAGGTCCAACAACAGCTCTTTTCCTGTTAAATGAACGTGGTTAACTTGAATTTTTTTGTACTGGCGGATTTTTTAACTGGTGCTCGGAGAGACGCTTTTCCACTATATGACTTTTTTTTTAAAAAGCCAGTAAAAATATTCGATAAGGGTTTTTCTGTTTCCATGCTAATGTCCATAAAGGCCTTCTCAGCAAGGGAGAGAGGACAGATCTGAGAGCAGCATTGCTAAATGTGTCTGTCCCCACCCCCACCCCTAACCACACACTCAATCTTGCTTGCCAGCCTCCTAGGCAGCAATGAGGTAAGGTCTCCCAACTTCAGGAACTGCAGAACAACTCCAGGGAACCTCCCCACCTCCAGCTTCCCCACCAGGTTCCCATTGCTTCCTGGCACACTACCAGGGTCTGGGGAGTGAGGAATCTGGTAGGTATACCCTCCCCCACCCCTTAGCTTTCATCTCTCCCCAGCTTGGTGCAGGAGCCTGGAGAGGGAAGATGGGGACCACTATGGCAATCCTCCCAGCTGCTCTTGCTTCCTGGCTCAGTGCCGGGGTCCTGGGAAAAGGAGACACCGTCCTGGCTCCAAATGGAGAAACAGCAGCAGCTCTTTACTGGGGAAGAGCGAGCACTTGAGCTCCCCCCCACATCCCCAGTGCTGCCTGAGAATGTGGTCGGTAGAACAGCACACGACATAGGAAGTACAAAGGCCATTCAACAAAGCCATGAAACGGGGCTGTACACCAAGGGCTGTCAAATACACAAAGTAAACACACTGGGCCAGATTCTCAGCTGGTATAAATCAGCCCAGCTCCCTGGAAGTCAACAGAACCACACTGATTTACAACAGCGGACGATCTGAACCAATTCAAACAATTTTTCCATGTCACTTCTTTCATTTAAAGTCCTTTTAGTTGCAAACACCTATAGTAAGCATAACATTTTCAGAAAGAGGTGTGATTTTCAAAGTGTCAATGTCCCTATAACTAAAGAGCAGCCAGTAAAGTTTTCTGCAAGTTTTCCAGTAAGATGATTTATCATTTTACTGCAATGGCAATGAAATGTTACAAAATTGTCACTAGCAAACCCTGGGTTTCCGATAAAAAGAGGCGTGTTAAATATAACCAGATTGAATGTGGCTGTATGTCACGTCAGGCAACAATTTTTTATGTATTCTAAAATATGCTTACAAAAGAATGTTAAAAATGTCTGTTGGTTGTGGGGGTTTTGTTTGTTTTAATACAGAAACCTTATTCATTCTAAACCAGAGGTGGGCAAACTACGGCCCGCGGACACATCCGGCCCGCGGGACCCTCCTGCCTGGCCCCCGAGCTCCTGGCCCGGGAGGCTAGCCCCCGGGCCCTCCCCCGCAGCCTCACCCTGCCGCCGGCGCAATGCTCTAGGTGTCTGGGCAGCACATCTGCAGAGCCGGGGCCTGACCCCGTGCTCTGTACTGTGCAGTGGCGTGCCTGGCTCCAGCCGGGAGGCGTGGCTGTAGCGCTGCCAGCCACCGGTGTTCCAGGCAGCGCAGTAACGGGGCAGGGAGCAGGTGGGGTTGGATAGAGGGCAGGGGAGTTCAGGGTGGTGATTAGGGGGCAGGGATGTGGATGGGGTCGGGGCGGTCAGGGGGCAGAGAATGGGGGGGGTTGAATGGGTGCAGGGGTCCCGGTGGGCAGTCAGGAAGGAGGGGGGGTTGGATGGGGCAGCAGGGGGCAGTCAGGGGCAGGGGTTCTGGGGGCAGTCAGGGAGAAGGGGTGGTTGGATGGGGCAGGGGTCTTGGGGGGGTGGCATTCAGGAATGAGAGGAGGGGTTGGATGGGGCGGCGGGGGGGCAGTCAGGGGTGGGGGTTCCGGGGGCAGTCAGGAGACAGGGAGCAGGGGTGTGTGGATGGGACAGGGGTCCCGGGGGGGCCATCAGGGAACAGGGGGGGTTGGATGGGGCAGGAGTCCCGGGGTGGGGGGGCTGTCAGGGGGCGAGAAGCAGGGGGGGCGGGGGCCGGGCCATGCCTGGCTGTTTGGGGAGGCACAGCCTCCCGTAACCGGCCCTCCATACAATATCTGAAACTCGATGCGGCCCTCAGGCCAAAAAGTTTGCCCACCCCTGTTCTAAACCTAGGAGAAATCAGCTCTTTAGTAGATTTGGACCACAGTACTACATCTGATCTGGTCACATACACCTAAACTTTGGCCAGTAGGTGATTTGGATCTCAGGTCTTTCTATACTCGGCCAAACACCACCACAAAGTCCAAATAGCACTGAACTGGGGAAGTTCACATTCAGATATAGACTTGGACCTATCTCTGTACTTCAACAAATCTGGTCATGAAAATCTCTAGTTACTTTTTTAGAGTCAATATCAAACATATTGCTAAACTTTAAAATACACAGATTCAAAACGTGCAACAATTCCATTAGACTTCCTGTTACCTTACCAGAGAAATCTCAATGAGAAACCAGACTGTGGCCAGTAGGGTATTCATGGTCATATTTTCATCTTGCTCTGGTATAAGAAATGATTTTGAAAAATTCTCCCATATTGCACAGTGTCCTAACCCCTTTGGACTTTCTTTTAAATAGGTTTGAAGATCAGAGCATGGCTCTTCCATGGGGTTGCCAATTTTGGTTGGACATATTCCTGGAGATTTAATCATGACATAATCTTTAATTAAAGATGAATCTTTAATTCCTGGAGACTCCAGGCCAATCCTGGAGGGTTGGCAACCCTACACTTCCAGTACCCTGGCCATTACAAAAAGCTTCACTATTTCTTATTAAGGCTCCATTCCTGCAGTTGCCTCTGTGTGGGTGGACTCCTGGGCTTATGGCGACCCAGTTGCAGGATCAGGGCCTAATGGTCAGATCCTCAAAGGTATTTCACTGGAGTTAGGCACCTAAAATACAGTTGAGGACCTGGGCCTAAGTCATTATCAGTGACCACCAGGAAAGCGAGTGTTTGGAACTAGAAAAGAAAATACCACTTCACTGTGTCACTTTTCATTAGCACAGCTGGGACGCTGCTCCAGACTGAACTTGCAGAATATCTCGCATGGCTTCCATTAAGTCAAAAAGATATGATCAGCTCAAATGATTTTGAAACATTACTTTGCTGATATCATTCCCTGTTTCCCTCTGAGAAGTAGTAGAGGTTTCATTTCTCATTTTTTGTTGCAACATTTCATTTCTATTAAACTGCATCTGCATGTATACAATGCTTCTGCTTTGACAAACAGATTAGTAAACTGTACAAAGGAACAAATGGAAGGAATGTGTTACTGCTAGAAGTCATCTTCATTGTTTCAAAGAGAAGTATACCTTTCAAGACCATAAAAAAACCCTCTCTGAATTCAAATGAGCTTAGACAACTATATAAAGTATCAGAAGACTTACCAGGCACTTTTGAAGGACATGATTTTTTCTCCAAGTCTCCGTCTTTACTTCTGGATTCAGGAGATTTTGTGACTTTTTCCTGCTTTTCCACGTTACTGTTTGCATTAGTTACATTTTGCAAAACAGGCTTTCTAGGCAATGGAGGTTTTGTGCTAAGCTGTTCAGAGGACTTTGTTTTAGATTTTATGTTGTCATTCACAGAGCCATTGATATTTACATCAGCTGTTTTTTTGATCTGTGCCTTTTCACCTTTTAGAAGTGATGCCAATCCCTCTTTTTCTAAATTAATTTCTGCACTGTATCTTTTAAACCCCTTCGACTCTGGTGAAGAGCTGTCTCTGTAGTTCAAGGACAGTGAAGTGGATCTAAGCTTTACTTGAAAAGGACTTTTATCTTCACTGCCTGGTTGGCACTGGGATACCACTGGAATTGCATCAATGGCCTGAGAAACATAGCCAGCCACCATTGTGTCTGCTGCTTTGCCCGTGACCTCAGAGTCAGAATCTGCCAGCGACACCTGCTTTTTAATGCTATTTTTTTCCTCCTGTAGATCCAAGCCCACCTGCACATCCTCTTTCAACTTCTCATTTCTTGAGGAGAGCTTGGTTTTTGACAGGGGTAATTTGGTATTTAATGGACTTTCACATTCTGAGTTTTCTTTCAGGTGGAGGCTGCCAGCCCCTGGTCTCTCCCGTGCTGATGACACTGAAAATTTTCGCAAGGTGCTGAGTTCATTGGCAGCTTTCTCCGTTTTCCCCCCCAAAATTGCCTCCCTGTGTCCCAGGGACTGATTGTTTTCCTTGTCAGATGCAGCTAGTTCTTGAGTGGGCGTAGTTTGCTCCAGAGACCAGGAAGCAGATGACCCCAGCTGTGATGACAAAGCAGGCTGTGGGATATCAGAGGAAACACAGGGTGAGTCTGTGAGCTGAGAAGACCCTTCAGGTAACTGCTTGCTGGAAGCTGGCAATGCTGCAGACTCCTTTGTTTCCTTATTACAGGAAGTTTCCATGGGTATCTGACCATCCTTCTGTACATTTTTTTCTGGCCCTCCCAAACAAGAAAAACTGCCAGTATTGGTTGAAGTATACTCTTCAGACAGCAGGTTATTCACTGAAGACCCATTAAGAAACTGTTTATTTTCTTGATTTAAAGTATTAACTGACACATCACATACGTTCCCGGTGGACACACTTAGTGTTCCAGGGGGCTCTTTTTCCCTTTGTGCTTCTCTATCTGGAGGGGGATACAGGGTGATTACGTTTTCTTTAGGCTCTAAAGAAGAAGGATAATCTGACTCAGAATGCGTTAATTCCAGTGTAGTTTGGCAGCCGTCAGGATTATTCTCATGTAACGAGGCTTCCTGTACAATGGCAGACTCAGAAGTGAACTGCCGTGTGGGAGGCCTTTCGTCTCTGTGTCTCGAGCCATGGGGAAAGTCTTTAGGCATTTCAGGTCTCTGCCAGGAGGCCACGTCACTTGTCACAGCTGTGCTGTGTGTCAATTTCTGATGGCTGGTGGTGAAGACTTCACATGTCAAGTCTGTCAGCATCTCTCTTCCATCGTGCTCCTCTTCTTCTGGGGTGCAGCTCAAGTCATTCAGAGACTCTGAGTGGGTCCGCTACAAAGAGCAAACAATTATTAAGATTTTATTATTTCTTTATAACTTCACACACTTTCATTTATTGTTTAGACTGTGGCAGAGCCCACAGTCTGGCAACTGCTTTCCAAACAGAGAGGAAAACAGTCCCTGTCTTGAACACACATAGCTAATTAGTTTATATTTATGTACTATATGCTGATTTCATCGTATTATGCTTGGCAAGCTGTATTACATACATGTGTAATAATTTTCTAACCAAACTATCAAGAAATCAAATTAAGACATCATTTCCTGCCCCTACATAATTAACCTCTTTGATGCCTTTGTATCTGTAGCCAATATCCAGCAAAGCTGGAGCTGTAGGACTCTGAAGACAAGTTTTTGGGGCTGGATTCACCAGTGCTATTTGGCTACATTGTGGTGCTCCAGTGGCAAAGAGCAGCTCCATCATGCTATTACACATCACACAAACCCTTCTTTGTAAGACCTGACCTTGGAATGGCAAGTCTATGCAAAGGGACTAATAAAAGTATTAAATACGATAATGTACAGCAGATGGTCTTATCTTTAGTCAAATTGTGACACACGCTTCCAATCTTTTGTAGCTTCTGTTTTCTTTCAAGAGTTAAAAATATTTCACGAAAGCTTATAAAGCATCTATTTATTTGGGAGGTCTTTTGATAACACATGAGGTAAGCTTTTGTAAATATGTACTTAGAATTGGCTGAATATACAGGATTATTTCAAAGCATTTTATTAACCTGTGGAATATGCATTTTCATACAGTGCCATTGTTATCTTACTGAACCACTGTAGTCTATTGTGTAAATCCATATTTTAGATGTAGGTACTAATCTGAGGAATACAAAGCTTGCATTCTAAAGTGACTCGTGTCTCATCCTACTCCCAGTTTTGCAAACAACAAAGTTACCATGCTAATTCAGTATAAAATGTAGTCTATGCCAAATAAAGGTCCAGGAATATAAAAACAGGATGTAGATCAGGACAGAAGTACTCCGGCAAAATTGTATGAGGAAAAAATGACTAGTGGAAAGATCTATTAAACAGTACAAAAGCTTTCCAAGGGAAATCATGGAGGCTCTATCACTTTGG
Organism: Emys orbicularis; assembly: GCF_028017835.1. NCBI lineage: Eukaryota > Metazoa > Chordata > Testudines > Emydidae > Emys > Emys orbicularis. The sequence goes on from NC_088683.1 coordinate 248,315,910, forward strand.
TTATTTAAGACAGGACTGGACAAAGCAATAGTGAATATACTTTGGCAACACTCCTGCACTGGCAGAAAGGAATGGATTAGATAGCCTTTTCCACTGCTGCTTTTCATGCTTCTCTGATACAGCCTGCATTGTCACTATGCATAGCTCAAGACTGCTTTCCTAAGCACAAAAGTTGCTCACTGGTTTTGAAAAAATAACAAATCCTCTTGACATCATAGTTGGGGGGAAATTATATTTATGTCTTTAAACAAGACAATTTTTTTAATAAGAGGTTCAAAATATCCAGACACACTAATGCAAATAATGTATTAAGAGCCTGTACAATTTTAATTAAAAAAAAATAAATCAAGATTTGAGACAAAGTTAGAAAAATGTATTCTAAAATGGCTGTCTTTTTTACTCAGAAACACTTCACTGAGATACAAAAAATGTTTTTTTGGGAGGGCATATTTTTTGCTCAATTTTCCACCTTTGCTGGTGAAGCCACATACGGATAAAGTGATCGGATAGTTGTGTAAGGGGGATTAGAATGCACGATTTTCCCAGGAACCAGAACTTGGCTCCAACTCTTGGCCATGTGATCTCTTATTTATGTGACTTTAGAAAGTTAAAAATGTCCCAGTTGCCTTGGGGATTTTTTTAAAGCCCAATAACAAAATTCTTTCTAAGGGTCAGATTTGACAGATCAAATTTCCATCCAGAAAAATATGTTACAATCAAGTTATGCTCTGGTTTTTAAAAAATGAGTAACAAATGCTAGTAGAGCCTCAACTTTATCATCACTGTTAAACACTGAAATAACACCTCATGGTAACTTTAAGAAGAAATGAAATGTAGCCATAAATCCTTATATCAAGAGAATTAACAAGTAATCCCCTCTCGCAGCGTGCAGCTTATACATTGCTCTTAGGGGTTCTATTCCAGATGCATACACAATGCTTAAACATTAGTGATTAGAAAGCAATGAAATATCCACTCACAGCTCTGGCACTACTTAATAAATGCTTATAGAGGCAGAAATAAGAATGGCAAGTCAAGTAAGAATGTGTAGTTTAAAGTCAGTGCTGAGTTCTCTGTTTATTTTTACAATTACCGAAGGAAGTCTTCTCATTTTACTAGATCTCTGGTTCCGTGGTTTTATTAAAAGCTTGTGTTTAGCAGCAGAATTATCTAAGCAAGTGGAGAATTCAGGCGGAGTGTCAAAATCAGCTGCAGGCGAGATGCTGCTGTCAGATGTTCGGGGAGATATAGTTTTAGCACTTGCATGCCTAGGGAATAGTTGGCCTTCTGTAGAGCGGGGCCTAGAAGAAGGACCTGAAGTGACCTAAAAAAAAAAAAATCCCAAAGATAACATCAAACAATGAAACCAAGCAATAAAAATAGGAATTTTACAGAGAAAAAACTTGTTTACTGGGGTTTGGGGTTTTTTTACTTTTATTTCAGTTGCACTGCAATTACTAGCTTTTGCGCATGAAATACTGTGATAGCAGTTTTGCATTTTAACAGCTAGAAGATTGCAATATCCAGTCTATTGGAAAAGAATGTGTCACCGTTAAATAGCAGACCTAAAACAAATGAAAAAAGTGTCAACACATCTGAGAAAGGAAATTAGGAAAAACTTCAAAGGCCAATCCTCCTGAGACAGCTCCCTTTCTGACTCCTACCCACAAACCTACAGGGCTAGAACCCTTCTGCCTTCCAGTCATACAGGGCCACATCTCCTTCCAATCCTACAACCTCTCTTTAAGAAAACAATGTCAAAGGTTGGTGTCCCCAGTATTTAACCTACTTGCATGTTTATTTCCATTTGGAAAATCTGTGAAGTTTTTAACCACAAACGGAATATTTCATTCCTCCCCACCCCACCCCAAAATAAAATATCATGGCTTGCTCGCAGCCTGGAACTTCCAACCAGTACAACAATCCATCCAGAAATAATACCCTTGGTATCTTTAGGATATGGTACTTTCCTGCCAGAGGAGTTCAACTTTTCAGCCTTCCATAAATGTAATGTGTAAATCCCAAGGTTTATGCATAATTCTCAATTCCCACTCAGGTATGAAATTAGGATTATCTTACAAAATGAATTTTTAAAAGTGATTTTTCTCTTTCAATAATTAAATTCTTCAAAATAAGAAAGAAAAAAAAAGGATATTGCCAAGGTATCAGTCATAACTTTAAAATGATCTCTTATCACTGTTTATAGTAGTCCTGTGGCAGCTTGAAACTCAAATATATTCCCTTATTGCAGTTTTTCCCTTTATGTTGCTTTGTGCTGCTATCCAAGTACTGTGGGGCTGCTGACAGATATAGATATTTTCTCTCAAATAAGAGCCGTGAAATATTTATTTTGCTTATGGAGAAAAATCAACGTTTGTATCCAATGTGCCAAAAAACTGCTTTATGCACTGCAGCCAAACACGTATTCTTTTGTATATAAAGGATCTGTTCCTGCTCCTATTGAAATCAATGGAAAAACTCCCACAGACTTCAGTGAAAGCTGGATCTCTAATCATTCTATATTTAAAAAAAAAGGGGGGGGGGCGGATAACTCAATCATGCCAGCTAAGGGATGTTTTAACTAATTTGGACTGAAGTTTTCTCTATGATATCTGCAATTTGCTATTCAAACATGACTAATGTGTAACAATGATACATGGGTACGTTACACATTAGTACCTTACGGTGAATACATTGACATTTCAGCTCCTTGATAAAGGCAAAGCATTTGCTCACCTGAAGGACTGACATGAATGCCCGATGCCCACCCTCCCCTCCCCTTTCTCCCTGATCACTTGGAGCTCAGACTTTAGGTAATACGAACACTGATCATTAGATTAGAAAACTAAAGAACACAGTTTCTGTCGCTTCACTTAAAATACAGCATTCAAATTGAGTTTCAGATGTATATTTGCTGCAGAGATTGTACGTCAGGTTATGGCTGGCCTTGTGCATGTGTACAAGAGGGGGAGAAGGTTGAGAAAGCCCTTCCCAAGCAGTGCACGCTGGTAGGGGACAACCATCATTCAGCTGGCTGCACTGGTGAGAACAGGGCACGTGGCCATTGCAGGGGAGCCAGCCCGAGAGGGGGGGTATCCAGTGGAGGTAAGGCCACGACGCCATCTTCCCCCTTCAAACCAACAAAGCTGTGCTGTTGTGGATGGGGAGAGGAGGACTCTGGCTACATCTTTTTCAAGGTGTAGCAGGTCGTGCTGCCCAGCATGTGCCCTCCCATAGCCCAGGAGGGAGGTCTTGCACTGTCACTGGGGTGATGTGTCTCCTCCCCTCTCCTAAAGAAGCCCAATCTCTTAGAAGTTGTAGCTAAAGCCTGCCCTGGCAGGAATGCATTCGCACCGTGCCGCTTTCTGGGTATATCCTGAATTGGCAAAAACACATTTACAAAGAATTTACACCTGTTTTCAGAAAAAAAAAAAGTGTTATTTCCTTTTTTTCTAAAATGGGTTAAAATTTCACTTTGCTCAGTAACAAGGAGCATTTCAAATAGTTTTATGTGAAATATATAGTGAAGAGGAAAAGATGCCAGCAGCCTGTGTCATCTCAATGGGATTTAAAAGTATATTTTGCATGATTATCACATAACTGTCAATTTAGAACTGGCCAGGTTTTTTATTTTTCCTTTGCAATTCCCTCCCCCACATCTCAAAAATGCTCCTCACTTTACCCCCCGCATTGCATCCACCATAATGCAGCTGAGCAGGACTAATTGAGACTCTTCAGAACCTGTCAAAACCACTTTTCAATCAACCAGAATGATTTAGTGCGGATTGAAGAAAGGCATCTATTCACTTCTCCTCAAGGACTGCAGACGTCGCTACAGAAGAATTCCCAGCTCATGCTGTGTCAGGTAGAGAGATACCGACTAAAGACTGAACCCAGGTCTCCCAAGTAGCAACGCTAATCACTATTACCAGGCCAAGTGTTACTGCACCAATGTAAGAGAATGGGGTGGTTCTGTAGTCCAAGCAGGGGACTGGGACTCAGAGGATCTGGGTTTTATTCATGGCTGTGCAACAGACTTCCTCTGTTTGGGCACCTCATTTAGCTCTCTTTGCCTCAGTTTCCTCATCTGTAAAATGAGGATAATGATACCAGTCTCACAGGCTAAGTTTATCTATGTGTTTGGCGGCTAAATTCATTCATGTTTGTAAAGTGCTTTGCGATTTTGAGATGGGTGATATACCAGAAGGGGTCTTTAATTATTAATTATCATCATCATCACCACCACCACCACCATTACTATTATTATCCCTCAGTATTACAGCATGGGGAATTCTTTTAAAACAAATAGCCTTCACAACATACAAGATCTTTAAGCATAAAAAGGGGAAAGCCACTGTCTAAAATTCATGCCCAGGAGTCACTAATAAATCCTGACCATGAACTAACACCATAGATTAGGGCAGTCGGGAATTTTGTTAAATCCTCTGCAGAATTCCTGCGTTTTAGGTGTTCAAATGCACTTGTTTGTTCTCTTTTTGACTTTTTATCATTATCATCAAGAATTATTTGGCATTAGAGAATTCTGTTGATAAAGAATTGTAACTTTTTATGTTAGCAGGACAAGCATTAAAAAAAGCAAACGTATAACATACACAAAAGGTTGTTCTTGCAGCAAACAGACAACAAAGTAACATATTTATGCCTTAAATTTCCTTAAAAGACTCATATATATGTTGCTTGCTTCTTAATATATTTGGTGGAAGTTACCTGTTCTTCTTCTTCACTGCCTGTTCCAGCTAAACTCAAAGAGCTAGGGTGCTTGTGAGAGTCAGAGAACTGTGGGATGGAATGAGGAAGAGATTCAGTAAAAAGATGACAAATGAGATGGTTACTAACAGAAAACATCTACACATAGCACACACAGACACTGACGATCTAAGCTACAGTCCAGTACTGCTACCAAGTTCTAAGAATTAGAGAGGACCTTGCAAACATAAAACATAAGAGACGCAGGAAAAGAATGAAGGCTTCATTAAATACTGCATAGCAAAATTACGTTTTAAAAATAATTACAAATTCTTGAAAGTTTCTTCTTCCCAGGCTGGAGGACACAGTGTTAAGAGTGAGAGAGCTCTGCTTTTATTGACTGATTCCGAAGAGACTACTGATTTTTCAGCTCTCTTTCTCTGGATTGCTACAGTGGCTGGCTACAATAACCCAATACACATAACTGGTACATAACCACAATCAAAAGAGAAGAGGGACAAAAACATTCCTCCAGGAGTTACTGCAGCTGACAATCTATCACCAATATGGTTTTATGCATAGATGTTTGAAGAAGTCCAACCAGTTCTGATGAAGAGAGATAAAACTTGATGAAGGACAGCAAACTAAGTCATTTATCCTGCCCTTTCACACAAAAAAGGATGCTTAAATAGGAAAGTCTGGTCCAGTAAGTGTTGACATTGTCAATATCACAATCTACTCACCCTTGTTGCTGTGCTGGAATTTAGAATTTCATGTAGCAAAGATATTTCTGGAGGACTCTTGGGTAACCCATCATCTTCAGAGCTAGTCCCAGCATCATCTATCCGCTTTGCATGAATTCCAAATGGAGGAGGAGGCCCCAGTTTCATGCTATGTTGGAGTTTCAACTGCAATATGACATGGAAGTACATTTTGAATGTTTTTTCCCCACATTATCTGACTCTGTCCACTCCAATGATTTATTTTGATTTTAACTCTACACAACAAGATACAACTTAATGAGCCAGAGCATAGAGCACCTCCATTTCAGGTTCTCCCTGGGTACCAAACAGCTCATATACTTTATCACTCTAATTTAGATTGAATCAAGATATAGTAATGTTGTTGGATTAACAAATTATGCACTAATGCAGGGTTTCTCAAAGTTCATTGCACTGTGACCCCCTTCTGACAACAAAAATTACTTCATGACCCCAGGAGGGGGGATCGAAGCGTGAAACCGCCCAAGCTCCACTGTCCCGGGGGGGTGGAGGACAAAGTCCGAGCCCCTCCGCTCCAGGCCGGGGGGCCAAAGCTGAAGCTCAAGGGCTTCAGCCCCTAGTCGGGGGGCCTGTAACCTGAGCCCTGCTGCCCAGGGCTGACGCCCTGGGCAGTGGGGCTCGGACTTCAGCCCCGGGTCCCAGCAAGTCTAAGCCAGTCCTCGTGACCCCAACCCACAGTTTGAGAACCACTGCCCTAATGTAATTATTGTTATTTAGCAGAAACCAAATGTTCAGTTATAGACAATTCTAAAAAGTAAAGTTTGAAAGAAACTCAATTTCTAATATTTTAAAAGAACGTCTTGTGTTACCTGCAAAGCTCTAATCCGATCGGAAACATTTTCCTGAGAAAACACTCGTACGGGCCTAGCAGGCTCTTGCACAGGCTCAGGAATGAAAATGCTGTCATGTGATAACGCTCTGCTTCCCATAATACCTGTGTGGGTCCTAGGATAATATAATAAGCTAGTGAACATGTATACGTTTGTTTTTTTAATCCTTTTACCGGATACTTGATTCTTAGATTAACTAAAGAGGATCTTGTAAATGGAGATATCAGATAAATGTTGCATATCATTCATTAAGCCTGAAATTCTAAATTGCTGATTGAAAACAACGGTCACAACATTCAGATAAACCTGTGTAGTAGCTTAAAAAGAAAACAACTTAAAAGCAGTGACATCTGTAATGCTGGTAAAACAGACTACTAAAATCCTGGACGTGAAACCCTACAGAATTTAATAGATTATAATTTCTATAGTGGGTTTTTCTTTAAGAATCCTACATTTCATAAAGAATTATATCCCTCCTATAGAATTATATAGGATTCCGAAAAAAAGAAAAAAAAACACTATGGAAAGGATATTGTCCTCTATTAAATTTTAAGTGTTTTTAGAATAGCCTCTACAGAACCCTCCTAGTTTCTTCTCTATTAAAACTATAAGGTAATAATTTTTACACACATCTGTGTGCACTACTTATTCCCTTTTACACTCCTGAGTCCCGATAAGGTTCTCCATGTACAGATTGCCCCTCCACCCACCTGTACTAACATCTTCACTGATCTGTTTCCTTCTGGGGAAAGCCATGGCATGGGGGGCAGGAGAGAAAAGAGGGGAATCCTGGTGACACAACTCCAGTAGAGTTGGGGAGGGAAGGGCTGCCACATTGGCTATATAGGACAAGTTTCTAGACTCCCATGGATCCCCTAGGATCTGCTAGGATAGACTCACCTGTGCAGAACCAATTGCAATACTGGAACCTATGAATGCAATGCTGCTAGTCTCAGTGGAACTTGTGAACTACAGTTTTCATGGACACTGCTTGTGGGCTTGTAGAGGAGATGTGAGAATTCTTCTCTCTTAACGTAGGGACCCTTAATATTCGCATTTTACTTCTGATTTTTGAGGGGAGTAGCAAGTAACTGCTTCTACAAATGTTGCACCGGGTGAATCAAATGCCTTGTTTCTTCCAGGGAACTATAGGGCAGTTCCATGGGTCTCACAGGTAAGGCTCTGTCCTGGTAAGTTTCATTGCATGGCAGGGTAGTAGCACTGGCTGACTGGTAACCCTGCCAATAACATCCAAAATACTGGAAATTGTGCACCTGCCTCTGTTTAACTGATGGGGTTATTATTTATTTGTACTACCACAGTGCCTAGAGATCTGAAATGTGTGCACACAGATTTGCTTCTTTCCCCCTCTTTCTTTTTAAATAAAGCAAACAAAAGAATATAGCAAATCTTAATGTGACATTTTGGGACTCTCACAGCTATTAGTTTCTCTATGGCATTGGAATCTTGAAGAGATTATAAAAAAACAACACTACTACCAGTAAATAAAAAAATTGTGTAGCCCCGAAACTGACATACAGCCAGAGGGACATAAGGGAACACAAACATGAACAAAGAGTGAAATTTTCCTTGCAGTGGTAGCTATAAATATATTTGATAAAACAATACGTGGAAAGAGATTATCTGTATTCGAGCTGCAGAAGGAAGGAAAGCCTGCTGCATGTGCCCAATACATTAAAGACACTACAAGAACAGTTTATCTAAGTGAAAATGTGATCTCTGTAATGCAGCCAAGGTCAGAGAGAAATCTATAGCAATTTGCTAAGTAAGTGCCAGTCAGGGGCGTTACAGCTCCTTTATGCATCTATATTTTACAAGACTAAAACAACAACTAGAGAAGCACGTTGTATGAGCACATGTATCCTTGTTTTCTAATTGCTCCATCTTCTTTCTGGACATGTAAACCTTCTAGATGGGCGCTGGAGGTTTACAAATGTCCCAAAAAATTGTTTGAGAGAGAATTCATTTTCCTTTCTTTCAGAGTATTTTATTGCCTTTGTTTTTATATAAAAAACAACAGTTTAACAAAAACAGAGCATGTGAACAAGGTCAGAGGGCTATACACATACTGCAACATGATAAGGCTGAGTTACAGAGCATGTAGGGAAGGTCTGACCATTACTGTTCTTAAGGATTTTTGTTGAGCAAGAATGCAACAACTCTGCTGTACCTATTGCTGCCAGTTTAGATACTCTGGGGTAACACCCAGGCCTTCACATTAAAGACGAAGCAGGAGTAATGTTACTACTGCCAATACTACAAAATGTGAATTATTTTATTAAAAGATTATTTGGTTGTGTGGCGCTGCCTAGTGGCAATACTGTCTAATGTCACCTTAATGGACAGTACATTTTGGAAGGTTTGATCTCCAGCACCTATCCACACTTGCAAAAATAGCATCTTTTTTCCTCTGGTATGTAATCTCTGGAATAACCAGAATTTTGTTCATGAGGAAATACTGTCCATTAAAACAAAAACTTTCTTTCTGAGCAGCCAACCCTACTCAAGGCAGTGCATTGCAATGAATAATGGGCCTTTCCCTCTGTCTGTATATTAAATCAAATGTTTTAATTTTATACCATATGCATCATATGGTTTACATGTTGCAGATTAAAAATTAGGGGAAACTTTTCAAAAGCGCCTAAGTGATTTAGGAGTCTATGTCCCATTTTCAAAACGGACTTTGGGTCAGATTTTCAACAACATTTACATTCCTAAAGATGCAGAAAGAAGCTCTAGTGAGATTTTCAGAAGTACCTAGGCATATTAGGCACCTAGCTCTCATTAGTTTCAATGGCATTTAGATGCCTAACCTGTTTAGACACTTTTGAAAATTCCACTAGGTGCCTCTCTCTATCTTGAAGAACACAAATACCTTTGAAAATCTGTTCCATAGGAGCTGAAATTCCATTGACTTTCAATGAGATTGAGGTACCTACATTCCTGACAGTCAGTTTTGAAAATGGGACCTAGGCACTTTTGAAAACTTTATAATGAAGTTTATTTCTCCTCAGATGAGATATTAGTAACTGTTGCACCTAGATCACATTTACTTGCAATTTCCCCATTACAATCAGTATTTTCCTAAAGAAAGTGAGGTGCCTGAGAATGTGGCTTTTTGAGTAACAGTTGGAGGTAAGCACTTGGATATTTAATCCATAAACATCATTCTGTCTTTTGGAAAAGCAATTCCTTGTTTGTGAATAAAAGTAAGACTTACTCAAGTTCATCTTCAGAATCATAGTCAATGTGCATGGACTCTGGGACTGTGACATCACTAGCTGACTGGCATGGTTTCAGAGTGATGCTCCCTGAAGATGGTAAGGTCTCTTTCCTTTTCCTTTTCCCAAAGAACTTTTTGAAAGATTTGAACTTTGACTTTTTCTTTCCTAAATAAAGAAATATTAAGGAGAGTCTGTATGATAGTTTTAAAATTCTAAGAAAAAAGTCATAATTCTCTATGAAATTCCATTGGATTTCTTCATAAGAAATTTTTCTTGGAAGAAGCAACCTGGCCCACTATGGGTTTTTTTTTTTGTGTGTGTATTAACAGGTCTCAAGTCTAAATTGATTGCAAGGTATTATTAATTATTAATATTATCTGGCGGAATGCTTTGTGATGCCTATGGCATGTTAGAAATAACCTATAATACAGGAAATAGGATCTTTTCTAATACTGTTTCTACCTGCCTTTTCAGATAAGATTTAATAGGATTAGACCATGAAGAAAAACCACTGTGTTAACTGACTGGGATGCAGAGATGAAATTACAGTTTGGAAACTCAATGTTGTAATTTAGCAAACTAAACAGTTAAGATCTGGATAGTCTTGTTTCCAAATGGCAAAACTAATTTAAATGCAAAAATGTCACATTTAGGTGGAAAATGCAGTGTCAGGAGGCTAATGCTTTTAATAATATCAGTTTTATAACAAATCCAAAATATTTTAAAAGGTAATTATGTAATTCATTGGTTCTCAGAATATTAAAATAGGAATCAAGGAAAAATGTGATGCTGTGCTGCTCAGAGGGGCAGGAGCTTAAATAGGGATAATTGCAATTTTCTCATGATAAAAATTAGCGTTTTACCCAAAGCAATCCAACAACAACAAAACCCAAACACTCGCAGCAGTGTCTTTCAGGGACATCATGCAAACTAATACAGAATGGGCACACATTTTGAACAGCAGAGATTATAACAAAGTCACCAGAGATAAAGGGCCAAAAATCAGACATGCTGCAAGTCCACTGAAGTGAAAAGAATTATGCCACTTACACCACATCTAAATTTCACTCTAAGAAAGTGTTTTAATTTAAGCATCTGAAAATGTCCCAAAATTATAACTCAGAGAGAGACCGTGAGCACATTCCCTAAATAAATAGAATCACTACTGTGAGAAGCCCAAATGGTACTGAAACTCAAGAATTCTTAACAGTAAATGAATACTTTTCATATACACATGGAAAGTAGGCACTCTACCTGAATTGTCCTCATCACATCCTTCAGCCTCTCGCAATTTAGTATCCATTATCCTTGTGGAACTCATGTGATAGTCACTAATATAAGGGGGGGAAAAGGTGTTTATTAATTTCAAAGAAAAGTTAGTTTACAATAATCAAATGACCATTTTAAACTGACACACCTAAATGTATACATCCAGAATGATAAAAATAAGTCATAGGGCAAAGTGCTTTAGGTAATATTGGAATGAATTCCATAGGATGTTGCAACTTCATAAGACAACCTCCAATCCTGCTCCCATTTCATTCTATGAGAGTTCTGTCACTGGCCTCAGTTGACAGAAAATGAGGTCCCAAATTTTCCATAGTGTGTGAACCATCTCTTCAGAGAGAATTTACTTCATGTACTATCTCCCTTCCTATTTGCAATTGTGTCTCTGCCTTCCTCACCCAGTAGGGATCTCATAACCTCTCTGGAACTAGAGCATCTGTTTACATGGAAAAATACTATTAGAAAAGTATACTGAATGTAGTTTTATTTTATTTCAATTAAATTTAAACGAAAGGATTGTGGCCCAGTGTTGTATAGTTTCTCTTTTTTGACAAATCCACAAAAGGGTGACAGCTTTTTTAAAATTAATTTACTCACCAGGACTATGTAGAAATATGTCAAAAATAAAATAAAGAACATCTTATCACAGTTCATTATATGCGTAATGATTGCCTTTAAAAAATAGTAAGAACATTCCTAAATCATAGTTCTGTCCATAAAAAAAAAAAATCTAATTACTAAACATTTCTAAAGAAATACATGTCCCAGGCTTGGTGACAAAACATAAATATTTACAATTTAAACTTCAATTTCAGAGCAGTTGTGCTCTTTTTTCCTCATCATCTGGAGGTTGGCTTTGTTTGCCAAAACCATCAGTTCATGGTAGACATGGTATAAAATATCAGAGGGGTAGCCGTGTTAGTCTGTATCCACAAAAACAACGAGGAATCTGGTGGCACCGGACTCCTCGTTGTTTTTATGGTATAAAATAGTAGATACCATTGATTGTGACTCAAATACCATGAAAAATATTCAGACACCATGGGGGGAGGAGGGGCCATATCAGAACCTACATAGAAAAACTAACATCATGGCTGTCATGGACCACTAAAATAAGAGATAGCTTCAATACTAGGCCAATAATTCCAAGGACTTAGAGAAATGGAAATGTAAGATTGATTGCTCCAGCCTGAAACATGACGCATTGCCTGAAACATCAGTGGGCTTTTGAGCCAAACTATGACAAACCACTATACTGCCTGACACTACCACATCACCAAAGTCACCGCCGTCACAGAATAACATGAATGCTTCTCCTGGCATATTCAGGATCTACATTCTACATCAACCAGGCCAGCAAAATTCATTGAAAATAAACCCTTCCAGAATCAATCTCAGATTTTTTTTTAAATTGTCATTATTTAGCATAATTAATAATCAATAAAGGTAAACACTGAGGAGATAGTGGGCTCAACACATGCAAATGAGGGAAGGGAGTGCCTCAGGTTAGTCAGCAAGTACAGTAACTTGCCTGATTAAGGAATGCAGTGAAGCAGCAAGGCCAGGGTCTTGTCCAAAGATCCTATCTGCCCCTTCACATGGGGCGGGGTGGAAGAAGAGGAAAGAGAGACAGAACTATGAGGAAGCAGAATGGCCAACCCTGAGCACATGGGACCGGAACCTCCCCTGGGAGTGGACTATGAAACTCCTCAAATCTCCTCAGCAGGCAGTCAGCAGCAGTGATGGAGCAGCTGGAGACAGGGGGAACCAGCCAGAGAAGTCCCTCCTGATGCCCAGTCCCACAGAGGATTCCCACACCATGTCTACTCCCAACCAACTGAGGCAGTAGCTTTCCCACTCCCAGGAGCAGCCTATGCAAGGCCCAGCTCTCCCTAGGAGGCAGAGAACATTTTAACTGATGTCAAGCATGTTGGATACTGGGGCCTCCTCCCAGGGAGTGGTCTAGGAAAGGCAGCAACATGGGGTGCCACCTTCAGTACCTGCGGAGCCCTGCTGACATCACCAGCTGTTGACTTTGGGTGGCATTTATTAGGTTTCTGGGTTTTGGCTTGAGTTTATGTGCGGGCGGTGCCAGTGACTAAACCATACAGGAGAGGCTAGGCTATATATATATATATATATATATATATATATATATATATATAGTTCAATCACTGGCACCACCCACACAAACATATATATATCACACACACACACACACACACACACACACACGAAAATACCCAGTGGTTTGTGATGAATAATTGATTAGATACCATACACATTAATCTATGTTATAGCTCTCCAGCTCTGGGGTGCCAGAAAAACCTCAGCCTCACCTTGTGATATTATAACACTAAGGACAGGCATAGACCCAAATCAATGCCTCCATATCCTAACTCCAGACCCTATTTACACTCGGTAGTATCAATAGACAGTGTGAGCTCTTTGGATCCTGCAGTCCCTCAGATCCTCAGCTGGTGCAAACTGGTATAGCTCCATTCACTTTGATTTACACGAGCTGAAGATCAGGCACATTATAGAGCCTAAACATCCTATAGAGTATAGACGACTCATTATCTGAATATTTGGAAGTCATTTTGTCAACTAAAATTTTGGATGATAAACCAGTTTGGTAACAAATACTCACATACATAGAGATGTTTATGACAAAGCTGTTTAAAAGTTTCAGATTAGCAAATTTAAAGTAGCATTTTCCAGTCTACAAGTGAGCTAATTATCAAAGCTCAGACATTAGGAATTTATCTCCTAGAGTGATCAGAAAAAAAAAATTAGACTCACCAAAAAATGTCAGAAAGGGTCACTTGGAAAGTTTATAAAAATTCATAAGGAAATTAACAGTACTACTTGTCAATTTTCAGAAAAATCATTCTGTACTAAAAAGAGAGCATTGTAAATCTGGGGCAGATACACAATATCATTTACACTCATCAAAGTATTAACCCCTGCTTTAGAAGTAAATCTCACTATTTTAAACTACAGGAGTCCCTATGATGCCTGCATACTAACGAACCAAATCTGAACACTGCATGCCAACACCCTAAAATTTAGCAAGGCTTTGATTTGGATTTCAAATCACCAAGGCGTGGGAATGTTCAGATGATAATCATTTGCAGTTTGGATTCAGCGCCGGCATTTGATTTAGCTGTTACAGACCTATCACAACCATTTACATTCATTTGTATGAAAGAACACCATGCTCAGTGGAGCAGAAGGTCAGTAGTTTCTCATTAAAGTTATGTTATGAAAACATACTATGTGACTAGGACAACAAGGTGTGTCCGTATCTTGATGATTACATGTCACAAAGAAATTTGTCCCATTCAGTCTCACTCCTACTGGGGAAGGAGTTTTAGGTTGGCATTACTAAATAAGGATTTGTTTGCCTGTTTATTTAGATAAATGAGCATTTGCATTTTCCTGCTGAACTGCAAAACAGGAATGACAAACAAATGGATGGACTGAAAATGAAAACTATGAATTACCTGTTGGGTGGCATGTAATTTTGTCTAGTGAGTACAGTCTAGCAGAGAGTCAGGACTCCTGGAATCTATTCTCAGTCAGTCACTGACTGACTCTCTATAGCAGTGGTTTTCAAACTGCGGGTTGCGACCCAGTACTGGGTCATGGAATGTAAGGCACTGGGGTCACGGCAGCTTTGGTCAGCACCGCCGACCGGGTCGTTAAAAGTCCCGTTGGTGGCGCTGCCCGGCTAAGGCAGGCTAGTCTTTACCTGTTCTGACACAGCGTTGCACCCTGGAAGTGGCCAGCAGCAGGTCCAGCTCCTCGGCGGGGGGGACACAGGGCTCCGCGCGCTGCCCCCGCCCCAAGCATCGGCTCCACATTCTCATTGGCCGGTTCCTGACCAATGGGAGCTGGGGGGGGGGGGGGCGATGCCTACGGGCAAGAGCCGCACGGAGCAACTTGCGCACCTCCGCCTTGGAGCCGGACCTGCTGCTGGCCACTTCCGAGGCGCAGTGCAGTCCGCGGTGCCAGGACAGGCAGGAAGCATGCCTTAGCACCTCCCCTGCACTGCTGACCGGGAGCTGCCTGAGGTAAGCCTGCACCTCAACCCCACGCCCCAATCCTCTGCCCCAGCGCCGCTCCGACTCTGGGCTGTCTGTGGTGCTGCGCTCAGCCAGGCGGGGTGGAGCTCCTGCCTCCTGAGGGCTAGCTCCAGAGTCCAGCTTAACCCAAGCTCCCCGGGCAGCCACACCCCCGAGCTGCCCTGCCTCCCCCGGCTGCAGCATGGGCCTCTCCCTTTCCCCTCCCAGTGCCTCATGGGGTGTGATCAGGGGGAAAGGACAGGACTGAGCCCTGGGGAGTGGGGAGGGCGTGGTGGGGCAGCAATGAGCCCTGGAGAGGGAGCAGTAAGGAGCCCCAGGGGATTAGGGCAGTAAGTAGCCCAGGGGGGCCATAAGGAGCCCAAGGGGTGGGGTTGGGGGCGGTAAATAGCCAAGGGGAGGGGGAGGGGGTAAGGAGCCCTGGGGGGCATCGAGGACTGGGCTTTGGGGGGTACAGTGAGGAGCCCCGCGGCAGAGCATATGGCTGGCTCTGGCAGTGGAGTGAGGTCGAGTGGGGTCGGGGAATCAGGGGGACCGGGCCATGGTCTGGGCACCAGTAGCCCCCGCAATTCAAGGGAGGCTCACGTGCCGTCTATGTATCTTAATTGTCCAGTTAGGCCCTAATCCTGAGTTTTGTGCTGCACAGATGGACTGCTTAGTTTTCTAGTTTCCTGTTTCTCCAAGGATTTGGTTAAGTCTATCAGTAAGTGAAATCATACCATGGATCGAAGACTCAGCCAGAATCCATACATATCCATCAGGAATACTAAGCACTACCTAAGTTGCTCTCTATAAGAACCTGGTTTAGTTAGGGAAAGATTGATCACACCACTGACAGCTGTATTTCTTGAACATTTTTAAACATTTTATGTTGCACTTTTTCCATAATGGAATGCTCCAGCTATTCAGTTAATCAATTTATTATAAAAAAATATGGGCCTAAAATATCACATGATAAATTGCAATATGTTACAATATTGACTTTTTCAGTACCAGACTTTTCCCAGAAGAGATGGTTTCTTATTCTCTTGGTCTGTCTTTCATCCTTCCCACACCCTTTTTTAAAAATTAAATGAGCTAAGATGTAAGAATTAGACTTGGGGAGAAAAGGTGAAGGAAGAGAATACAAGAGATAATGTGGCAATGTGAGAGCTGTTAATTTTCCTCCCTTCCCTACAGTTGATATATTCAGATATTTTACAATTAGACAAAATAACATTTTACTGCTAGCGAAAAACTTCAATATAAATAATATTTTAAAAAGCATCGTTGAAAATAACTTCAGTGGGCAGAGGATCTGGCCCTTAACCCTCCAAATACTGTGAAATGTACTAAAACGTGTACCTTTAGATTACAGCCGTGTGTTAATGTGGGCTCAGGGTAGGCAAATGCAGGCACTCTTGGGGTATGGAGGAAGCCCAACAGCCAGGAGTCCTTAGCTGCAAGTAGCTATAGCCACAGAAGCCACATCAGATCCAGGGGATAAGGACCCAACTGGGGGTCTCTTTATTCCTCTCCATAGATCTAATCCTGAGATGAGGGACACTTTGCATGGGCCATGCTCCTCACAGTCCCCACCCCCAGTCATATGACTCAGGGAAGGGAAAAGCAGGAACGTTAGGAATGAAGCAAGGTCACCAATCCATAAAACACCACCTGCAGCAGAGCAGAAGCAGCAGCACCCAGAGCAGGAGTTTCAGTATACAACTGAGGGGTTCCCTAGCCTTTTCCACATGTAAGCGGGGGAATGGTCCCGCTATTGTGGGGAACTTTCCTGGCTTCTGCACTACCCCGGTGAAGTGGGCTAACGAAAGGATCCGAGTCCTCGCTCCCACTTCCTTTACCCAGAGGCCTCCCTGCCCTTGAGGACTCCCCTTCCACTCTCCTGTCTGGCAGAGTCCTCGTAAACCCCGACAAGGCTGGGCCCAGGATTCCTGGGGGGCTTGACCCCCAACCCTGCTGTGGTCACCTAGGACAGGGGCTAGGGTGTCCCCACTCCGGGGTACTCTCTTTGCACTGGGCACCTCCCTGACCCACTGATCATTTTATACAATTTAAAGCAAATACAAGTTATTTAATTAACAATTACTTTTAAAAAAGAATAAAGAAAAATGGAAAAGGTTAAAGGAAACACATCACCCTGCTCTGTGGCAGGGAATATCACAAGCAGTGTCTCTAGAACGTCAGGGCAGTTCACAGTCTGTTCCTTGTAGGTCCCGGGCCTCCTTCTCAGGCCCTGGCTGTGCTGCAGGGACGCTGTGGGTTGGACACTTGCTCTGGCGGTGGCCACACGCTCTCAGGCTCTAGGTGGCAGGACCCTTCTTCCCAGCGTCGCCCCCGCCCTGTCAGGGTTACGATCCCCCTCCAAGTCTGGCCTGCAAGGCCTCTTGGCTGAGGTATCTCCCTGCGCTGGGCCCACTGCCAGGGTCCCCCTCACTCTCCCCAGCTGCTCACCGCACCCAGCTCCGGACTGCTCCAGCCCCAGCTCCAGCTCCACACTGCCTCAGCCCGGCTGCTGCTGCTGCTCTGCCTTCAGCTCCCTGGGCTGCTTCTCTGGCCCCTCTGGCTCTGGTTGCTACAGCTCTCCTCCCAGGGCAGCTCTGCTCTCTCTGGGCTGTGCTCTGGCTTTGGGGCTGCAGCTCTGCTCCCAGCAACTTAGCTCAGGCCCCTGCTCTCTCCTGGCTGTGCTCTGGCTTTGGGGCTGCAGCTCTGCTCCCAGCTCAGGATCTGCTCTCCCTGGGCTTTGTCTCTGGCTCTGTGGCTGCACCTCTGGCCCCTCTGGATCTGGCACGGTTCTGCTCTCCAGCTCAGCTTGGGCCCCTGCTTTCTCCTTAGCTCAGCCCCACTCAGTCTGACCCAGGCAATTCCAGCTCACACGGAGGACGGGACCTCCCTCGCCTCCTGACCCTCTGATTAGCCTGGCCGCCCTATCAATCAGGCTGATCTGGAGCATTGGCCTCTCCCCATTGTTCCTGGGGACTGTCAGTCTCAGGCTCCTGATTTGCCATCGACCCTTCCCCTTTTAGTACTGGGAGCAAGCCAATCAAAACACCCCCACTGAATGTTAGTAAGGGGGCAACAGTCCCCTTACACACAGACCTAGACCTGACATCAAGCTCCGCGCAGTCCCTTCCCCCTGTCATAGATGGGTAGGAAGGTAAAAGTGGGAACTCTTGGGAGGGAGCAAGCCCAGGAAGCCAGTAGAGCTTCCCTAGCAGCAGTAGAGGAAGCAACAGAACCTTCACGGGCCCCTGGACAGTGGTGATGTTCCACGGCCCAGGTCTTCTGGCATGCCAGACTTACTGTGGTGTTATGACTCCAATCCCAGGAGGTCAGGATTTGGAGCACATCAGGTTCAAAAGCATATAACTATTTTTCACTTCCAGAACAACCAGCTAAACCCCCAAGTTTCTCTCTGAAAACAGAGAGGATCGTGATGGAGATATCACAGTGGGTGTTGGGAGGAGGCTGGAAAGTCACTTGAGGGGGAGGGGAAATCAGAAAAATGGAAGTATGTCAAGTGAATATCCTCTAGAGAAAAGCACACCCCAATTCAATATCCCCTCCTGCTGAAACCTTCTTCTAGTGACAAGTGCCTTCAAACTGACCCTCCCTTCCTAGCTGCCAAAGCCTTCTTCAACTTCCCCAGTGTCACGGAGTGTGGGGGAGTCAGGGCCCTGCACCCCCGGCTTCCTGCGATTCACCATGACTCTCAGCCAGCCAGTAAAGCAGAAGGTTTATTTAGACGACAGGAATACAGTCCAAGACAGGTCTTGCAGGCACAGACAACAGGACCCCCCTCAGATAGGTCCATCTTGGGGCCCCAGGGCACCCCAACCCCCTTGCGAGGTCAGAGCCCCGTCTGCCTCCCCGCCAGCTCCCCAGCCAGCTCCTGAAAAACTCTGCCTTCGGTGACCCCTCCCACAGCCTTTGTTCAGTTTCCCCGGGCAAAGGTGTCACCTGGCCTCTAACCCCTTCCTGGGTTCTCATGTTACATGCTCAGGTATTCTCCGTCGGTCAGTCTCCCATCCCCCAATGCAGACTATCCTAGCCACACTCCCCTGTCAGCATTCACAGACCACAGTAAGAACAGTCCCAGTTCGTCACACCCAGTGACAAGCAATTCCAAACCAACCCCTTCCTAGTGACAAACATCAGTGCCTCAGCCCTACTGTTGATAAACCTTCCTGTACCTACTAAAGATAAAGCCCCATTAACCCACACCTGCCAGCTATAAAACTCTTTTGCACACCCCTCACTATACTTTACAATATTAAGAAAAATGCCCCATTTTTAGGCTCCTGTGAAATGAGTCAGAAGTTCCCCATCTTTTTCCCACCCCCAGTCTGGGACCTGGGCCTCCTGTTCAAGGAACCCAAGCAAGGATCCCTGCTGATATTGTGGTAGTACCTAAGGACCTCAAAAATAATGTAAGAAGGGCCCTGCAGAAAAGCAGATGATGGAGGTGGAATACACCTGGCTTCATATGCATCTCTTACAAGGACTTGTGCTAACATTTTAATATTTGTCATGACCAGCGTTTCAGTCACCACAGATCAGGACAGAAAAATAGCAACACCATGCACCTACTGCCTCTTCCATTTTCTTAGGAGAGTTCTCAGTCAGATATGCTGGACATGGCTTCTTTGTTTAATTCTTTTATTTTGATTTGGCTGTGTACATTTTGCCTCAGTCACCAGACAACCTGAACTCTCATCCCTAGTGCATTTGTAATTATTTATTTCCAAAGAATGTGCAGACTCTCTGTGTAGAATCCTCAGAAAACCTAATGCTACAGCAGCAGTCAGCAGCTCATTGCATTCTCTATTACAAACACAACAAATTTCCACGGGGGGTGGAAGGGGAATCTGCTACTTCTCCCTCATATTTTCAAACCATGACAAAGACCATTCTTTTTGCTATGAGTTCAAAAGGAAAGGAGAAAAACTCTTTTTAAACATTCCTCCAGAGCCGCCTATTAAAAAGTAAATTGGGGAAAAAAGAGCACACTGTAACAAAGAATATATAGAGTCATACAGCTGAGGTCAGAAAGGACCACTATGATTGTGTAGTCTGACCTATAACACAGCCCGTAGAATTGCACCCAGTGATTCCTGCAATGGAGGAAATTATTCTTTCCTACCATGTAACTGAAAGCTATTGAGCTCAATACTTTCTGGTTAAAACAAAACATGTCTTGTAAAAGGTCATGCCTTGTTCGAGGGACAGGGTTAGCTTCCACCCCCTCCAAACAGGATGCATACGAAAGCACATCACTACCTAAAGGACCATGGGAGAAAAGAGAGTTTAGGAGGCATAGCAAAATAAACAGAAAATGCACTATACTCATGACATAACCCCTCCACCCACCACATTATAAATTTTTCTTTTTACAAAGTTGCTTATTTAATAAGTTTTTTCATTTTTATTTAGGGTTGCCAAGCCTCCAGGATTGGCCTGGAGTCTCCTGGAACCGGCATCCATCTCCAGGTGACTGTTGAAAGCAATCCAGGAGATTTTAATAGGATATTTTAAAATAATGACAGTATGTCATGTTGGAAAAAAAAATCTCCGGGAATAGCTTCAGTCGGAGTTGGCAACCCTATTTTTATTTTATATAGTAGAAAACATAACGAGCTGTATGGCTGTCTGATACGATAACAGGATAGCCTCTCTTTTCCTTTCTTGGAACAAACACTGGAATGATGAGGGCAGGGCTACTTTGTATAAAATTTCAAGACCCCAGAAAGTCAGAATGTTGCTACACTACAGTTAACAGCATGAACAGCTGTTCAGGTGTGCATGAACATTTTTCAGGTGTGCATCAGCCTTCTTCGCTGATAGAAATGAACCATATATTTTGCTCTTAAAATGGCATTAAAATAGTATCTAATGTACACAAACAGTATTTTAGCTAAGAAACTTGTTCTACAGACAGTGCAGCCTTTTCATACATCAGCATGCTAAGATGACTGAGAGCTGAGCTTCAGGAAAGTATTGTTAACTTATTGCAACTATCCTTTAAAGCAGTAAAGAAAGAACGTAGCATGTCTTGGTTTACTTACAGAAGAATTACATCTAAACTCCAAAGTCAGCAACAGCAATTATTCTTGAATTTAACATTCCTGAAACTATTTTACAAAAGCAATTGTTTAAAGACCTATTATTATTCAGAATGAGTGGAAAGTCAAATTGTTATTGAGTCTCAATGGCTTCATTAAAGAACACACAAGACAGCATACATTGCTCTTCCCTTTAACTTTGAAACCATGAATATAACATATTGTATACATACACACACATACTTTCTAGGTGAAAAAAAGAATAAAACTCTCTTGGAACTAAAGGAAACCCTGCAGAATTGCACAGTATTATACAGTACTGCAAGTGGCTACATCAATTAAGCTGGTTTAGGGCTTGATCCTCTGAAATGTTGAGATCATTGGGAGTTTACGATGCTTGGCACTTTGCAGGAAGTGCTTTGTACTTCACAGGATCAGGCCCTTAGTGAGTTTTAGCTGCTATTAACAAAGCTCAGTGGACCAAATTAGCCAATAAAGTCACAGAAATTGCACCTGCATACAGCAGGTTTGAACCCAGCCCATTATTCATAACATTCTGCACATTTTCATCAGTTCTGAGCCCTTCCATGTTGCATTGACTCTTTGCTTCCAGCTACATAACGTGTGATCCAATCAGTGATTTTGTTAAGCTCCATTAGGAACTAACAATAACAAAACCTTTTCACATTTCACTGTAATCACATGCAATACCTTCCTGCATTGCACAGTTATCTCCCAGGGCTACTTGCTGTTGTTTTGCCAAGAATTTATTGAAAAGTGCAAACTGCAAAATAAAGAGGAAAAGTGCATGCCATAGTAGAGAAGTGGACACACTTTACCAGATTACTCAGGAATTCCTACAGTACGGAGGTAAAAACAGTCTAAGTAAAAGTCTGCACAATGCAGAAATAGTCCAAACATTGCTTATTATAAACAAAGGAGGTGATTAGAGGATACACAGAGTTAAATAGTATAATTATTAGACAACCCTTTGTGGCTCTGTAGAAAGATATACCAGCCTGACATCTAATACTAGACAGAGTACGAGAAGGCTGATTTCTAGTATCTGCTCATCCAAGATGCCAATACTGTCCCCCTACCTGCAGCACATCCTGTTTGACTTCATGCTAGACCACATCATTCTGCAGAACCTGCTGCTATTATGCTCTAACCTGGGGTCACCTTGGAAGCACTTGTAAAAAGAAACCATGTTTCCAATACCAGGACCAGTCCTCCTCAATCATCCTAGCAACAGGTACCAGTGAGAAGGAAGTGGGCTATGGCTGCTGCTGCAGCAGCAGTCTGAGGAAAAGTTGTTTCCACAGGGAGAGTGGGCACCTTCTCCACCATTCTTTACTCCTCATCACATTCACTCCCTAGATCTTCAGCTGCAAACCAGCATCTTCCCCCACATACACAAACACTATCCATGAAGTGCTGCCACTGCCAATGCAATCTCAACTGCTGAAATTTCCCCAGGCAACAGAGTTCACTTACTTAACAATAACTATTATCCGGTAAACACATTCCACACACTCTCATTTCACTAAACCCATGAGCCAAATGCAAAGCTGAACAGGCTCCTGCTTTACAGTTTGCACTAGACTCACTCTAAAGGGGTGCATGCAGGAGATTTTTAATGAGAATTACTGCTACTTTATTTAATTTCCCTCCTCCCCACAACTGAATGTGAGCTTCCTTTTGCTGAGCCCAGGTTGGAGGTGGATGAGATTACATTCCATGAGTCTTTCTGCTTTCTCCATCCTGAATGGATGCCAACCTGATAACGTTAGCTCAGGAAAAATAGCAAGAGATTTTGCATGCAAGGCCATATTCACACAATTACCTCTAAATTGATTTCAGCTAGGGTTACCATATTTAAAAAATAAAAAAAGAGGACACTCTGCGGGGCCCTGGCCCCGCCCCTTTCCCACCACGGGCCCCGCCTCAACTCCGCCCTTCCCCGCCCCAACTCTGCCCATTCCCCGCCCCTTCCCCAAAGTCCCCGCCCTAACTCCCCCTCCTCCCTCCCAGCCACGCGAAAAGGGCTGCCCAAGCGCTACCGGCTTCACGGTTTGCCAGGCAGCCCCCAGACCCTACGCCCCTGGCCGGCGCTTCCCCAGCGCAGCTGGAGCCCGGGAGAGGAAGCGCCCAGCCGGGGGCGCAGGGTCTGGAGGCTGCCCGGCAAACCGTGAAGCCGGTAGCGCTCCGGCTTCGGGCAGCCCTCATGCCTCCGGACCCTGCACTGCCGGAGCAGAGCAGCTGGAGCCCAGGAGGGGAAGTGCCCGGCCGGCGGCTCGGGGTCCGTTGGCATGGGGGCTGCCCGAAGCCGGAGCGCTCGGGCAGCTCGGCTCTTAAACAGAGCCGAAGAGTCAGGGGAGGAGCAGAGCAGCTGGAGCCCGGGAGGGGAAGTGCCCAGCCGGTATTTTCCCGGACATGTTCAGCTTTTTGGCAATTCCCCCCGGACGGGGGTTTGATTACCAAAAAGCCGGACATGTCCGGGAAAAACCGGACGTATGGTAACCCTATTTCAGCCAGTCTCTATAAAATAGGATCTAAATTGGAGAACCTTTTCAAAATGAAAGTAGAGGATTTATTTTGTGGACAGTGTGAAGGACTACTTTCTGCCCACTTCCTATCAAACTACATTGCTATGTTCCTCCTTCTGTGCTTAATCTTGCTCCTCAGTTTAATTAAAAAAGCACTATGAGCTTTTCACAAATCTAACAGCTTCTGTTGATCTGGTAGACTCCTCATTTTCTATATATACATACAAACCTTTTATTCTTAATATCTGTTTATGCTATTCACTATATTTGTATTTTATGTTTGAAATAAAGAGAATTTTTTTCAGGCAATCATTCTTTTCCCTATCCCTGCATTTGGAAAAATAAATACGGTCTCTGCTCCAGATCAAGGATATGAACTCAGAATTTAAATGGAAACTGTATCACGAACAGTGGAACTGGAGTCAGAGGGCCCAAGTTCCCTGGAGGGACTGTTATTGAGGGGACAGAACAGCAGGAAAACAGGGAAAGGGGGAGGTGGGGTAGAAACAACTCAGCCGCACAGACAGACCAGTGCACAGTGTGCATGGGGCGGTTTAATAAACTTCCACTTGTTCAACTTAACCTGCATTCAGCTTCACTCTTTGCTAATGGAACACAGTGGTAATGTCTGAGCTGTGAGTTCGCTGCAGTGCAGCAGCTGGCAGTGTGAGCCATGGAACTCTGTGTGAAAACCCCTGGAGCCCTGGATTTTGCAGACACAAACCTAGCCCAGCAATGGATCCAGTGGAAGGAGGAGTTCAAGCTGTTCACAGACCTGAAACTCTGGAGCAACACAGGATTCTCAATAGAGACCAATCTGAAAGGGAAGAGATAGACCCCTGTGTTACTGCCTTAAACACACTGGCTGCTGCATGCAATTTTGGGACTTGACAGACCCCCTGATTCAGGACTGGACAGTCTGTGGTACTTGGGATCACTACCTGTGGGAGCGGCTGCTCCAGGAAAATGATCTCACATTAGACAGATGTTTAGATGTGGGGTGGAGAGTGGAAACCTCAAGAGAAAGGATGTAAGCTCGAGAAGGCATAACACCCCAGGAGGATATGCAGTGAGACAACAGCAAAGAAGAGCAGGTGGCCAGGGATCCATACCCCATAGTGAGATGCATTTGTGACAGATAGCAATTTCCTGGACAAACCTTATCAACTAAATTAAGCCTCATTAATCTAATGAGATTTGAAGTATTTTAGCAGTCCATTGTATTACAAGTGTTTATGTACCACTGTGGGACTGTATGGAACTTCTTTAGGAGGAAAAGTGGAGTAATGCAATTCTGGGAAGTACTGCAAACTTCAAAGACTATGTTGAACAATGTAGCAGACAGGACTGATTTTTAGGGACAATATATGGGAAGTGGGATTCCTGGGCAGAGGGCGATTGCAAACCCCCATCTACAAATTCAGCCTTTGACACTTTGCCCTGAGGGGGGACCTTTTGTTACATCACCTGTTACATGAGGACAGTGCAAAGACCCAAATTGGGTTCTCAAGGGACCAACAGACAAAGAAAGGACTTTTGAATTAACAGTCTGAGTTTAAGATAGCTCATAGCCTTCCTTTGATCCAGCAAATGGACAGGACCTCTGGTCCACAGAAGACCCCCATCGTCAGGGACAGTTTGGAAGGACTTTCGCCTTCTGAGGCCCCATAAAACTGTGTTCTTGTCTAAGCAAAAGGAGTGATGAACTTGGAACCACAGGAAAACCCCTGGGTGGGGTTTTTGAAGAACTGCTCCTACTAGACACCATGTTAGTATTGGGTTGATTTCTAGTAAGCTTATTAGCATGTATGTAGGTTCTTTTATTGTTTTTATATGTTTTCTCTGTAATGCTTTCACCCAAGAATCAACTGTGTTTGGTTAAAAAGAACTGTGTGGTAACTTATAACTGTGGGCAATTACACTGTTACTGGTCTCTGAAGAGAAGGCAAAAAGAAGCCCTCTTAGACAGCCTGTCTTTTGTTGGGAATAGCACTGTGAATGCAGGAAATTGGTCAGCCTGGAACTACCCCGGTCAGGAGGGAGAGAGGCAATGACCAGGGGAACCGGAAGCCTAGAGTGGGTGCTCTTGCTGGACAACTGAGGGGAAATACAGGTGCAGTTACCTGGAACTATGACAGCATTTACTATGGAAGACAGCATGAACAGGTAATGGAGAAGTGCCCCCACATTACGATAGCATTGCCAGGAATGTGTCAAGTTGAACCACTTTAGCAGTGAGTGCAGAGGAAGATCTCAGAAAGGCTCAGTCAGATGTGTACAAGGGGGGATTGGCACATCAGACGGCGGTGATGACCTCATGACTCTCTCCTTGAGTCTGAGAACTTATCAGGTTCAGACTGTCAGGACAGGAAAGCAACAAGAGACAATACTAACCTCCGTGCATGCAACAATGTTAATAGAGAAACATTCTGTGTGATTTCAGTTGGATAGTGGGGCCTCCTACAGTTGTGATTCCTCAGGATGAATTGGACTCAAACACCCATTACAAAGACACAATCTAATAATGTACAATGGAGAGCATAATGCCGCCTGTGGGAAAATTGAATTTCATAGTCACTAACCCAAAAAATAACAGACGGTACCTGCTGAAGTTTGTGGTGGCAGATGGTAAGCACCACAAACCCCTCTTTGAGGACTATAGCCATACTTACAATCCATGGATCTGATCAGGGTGTAGCGTCAGAATTTTATAGCTGCTGTGCGAGAAGCAAAAAGAGGAGTTCCATGGACAACACGGACAATTTTAAAAGCGGATGAGGATGTTTTCAAAGGCGGCGGTTGCCTTGAAGCAGTGGTTCCCAAACTGGGGTTTCACGAAATGTCACAGGGGGTTCTCACCGAAAAATTCCCTAATGGCGGACAGAGCTGTCCCTAGAGACCTCGGGCAGCATGGGGCCAGCAGCCCGGAGCCCCTGGACTTCCAAGAGCTAAGCAGATCAAAGCAAGCGTATCTATCACACTGAGGAGATTTAAACTTCAAGACTCCTTATAAGAAATGGAAAGGGAGGTGGCTATTTTTTGCTGTTTTTAAAATTAAATAGGCAGCTAGTATTGTTTTTAAAATTATTATGAAGAACAAGTTTAAGCTTTATTGTAACATGCGTTGTTTGCCTGGACTGTTCAAGACCTGAATGCTTGTGTAGGAGGAACTCTTTGAGTTGGCTTCTTAAATACCTTCATGCTGTTTCACATCTGATACTCCTTGATGAAACATAGGAGCCTTGTCTTATAACAGACTTATTCAAAGTGATACAAGCTACGAAAGTGAGATCTTGGAGGAGTGTTGCCGTTTTCATAATGTAATAAAAATACTGTAATGATAAATAATTAATAATAAATAGTGTGCAATAAGCATGTCATAAAAACAAATTTTATATTTCCAAGATCATGCTTTTATAATTTATACTCAGGTAAAGGAGAAACTCCCTGGAAATATTCATTTTTAGCAGGGGGTTCACGAGACAACATTTTAGTGAAAGGGGTTCACAGGTTGTTAAAGTTTGGGAACCACTGCCTTGAAGGAAAGCCGTGACTGGAAGTAGACCCCACAATGGAACCTGTCCACTTAGCACTATGGAAAATTCCAGTGACGCTATGTAACCCAGCAAGGACCTCAAAAGTCTGCAGAGCAGGGGTATCATAGCATCTGTAGAGGCCAGTACAGCCTGGGTAAACAGCATGGTAGTGGTAAAGAAGCCATCAGGCAAATCACACATCTGCACAGACCCAAAGCCATTGAATCAGGCATTGAAAAGATGCCAATATCCAATGCCCACAATTCATTACATCTTTCCAGAAATTTCCAAAGCCAGAGTCTTTACAGTCTTGTGTGATGTGAGGAATATGTTTTGGCACATAAGCCTGGATAAAGAGGCCTCTGTTCTGATGTACTACCAGCCAGGAGAGCTACTGACATGCCAGCGTGATGCACTTGAGAAAGGACAGGGTGTAGCTGTTTTGCAGGAGCAGCTAATTGCGTATGCCAGCACAGCCCTGTCAGAGATTGAATGGGGATATGCCCAAAAGGAAACAGAGCTTCTGGCTGTGGTATCTGGAGTGGAGCAATTCCATCAGTACACCTATGGCCATCCAGTAATAGTCCAATCAGCCCACCAGGGCCATCTCTAGGGAGATGCGGGACCCGTGACAGAAGTGATAGATTCGTCTCTTCCGGGACCGACTGCGTCGGCCAGTCACACCAGCCCAGGGGGCCCCCCAAAGTGTGGGGCCTGGAGCGGTCACCCCGATTCGCCCTACCCAAAGGACGGCTCTGTAGCCCACAAACCCCTAGAGACAATCCATCCAATCCATCCTCTTTGTGCTCCCAATGGATTGCAGCAGAGGTTGATGAGCCTCCTGTGCTACCAAGTAGAGATCAGACTGTCCAGGACGATCACTGGTGTTAGTGGACCCCCTGAGCAGGACATATATACCCAGCATCAGTGAGTTGTGGGAAGGGGATCAGGACACTGAATCCATTAACAACACTCTCTCCTGGTTTCAGCAGTGAGGGGGATGGAAATCAACAAGGCTATGGAAAAGGACAGGCAGTCAAGAGAGCAATCCTAGCCAGGTGGCCAGAAGATAAAAGCCAAGTACCAATAGGAGCAGAACCATATTTGCAAATTAAAGATGAGCTGCGCGTGCAGGATGGAATCATATTTCGAAAATAGAGAACTATTATCCCTGCTTGTTATGTACGGATGTCATGCAAAAAATACATGCCTCACACCTGGGCACTGAGAACTGTCTTAGATTGGCTCAAGAGGGTGTTTACTGGCCAGGAATGAATACACAACTTCACTCCTTGATAGGAGGGTGTGATGCCACCAGCCGTGTGATTGCTGCCAGCAGAAAGAGACTCTGTTTCCACATGAGCTGGCCACCTGACCATGGGAAAGAGTGGGAGCAGACTTATTTATCTTCAAGGAAAGGCAGTACTTCATTACAGTGGATTACTAGTCAAATTCTTGTGGGGGTCGATGCCCTTCCTTATATAAGAAGAAAGTCAGTAATTCGCAAAATGAAGGCCCACTTTGTGAGATATGGCATTCCAGAGCCTGTATTCACCGACAACAGACTCCAATTTGCCTTGGAAGAATTCAAGGCAGGTCAGATCCCTTGTTAGCATTTTGGGCACACAGGAATACCCGTTCACAGGGTACCAAAACAGTCCAGTGCAGGCACTGATGGGACAAAGGATCAAAACCCTGCTACCAATGAGGGGACACCTGTTGCAGCCAGAAGGATGGAGACACCACTGAGTAGAGATGGCCATCAATCAGAGAAAGCAGGCACTAGAATATGACCGGTCAGCCAAAGGCCTACTGGTCCTGGAGACGGCACTCCTTTGAGGATCTAGCCATTAAAGAGATATCAGAAGGCGTGGACTAAATGAGTCATGAAGGGTGCAGGGGCACCCAGGTTACACAAGGTGACTACACAAGAGGGACAAGTGATCTGAAGGAAAAGGGGGAACTACAAAGCCAGAAGACAACACCAAGAGAGAGCCTACAGAGATCATGACAGAACAGAGAGACAGAGCACCATCTGGAGGCTAGCTCCACCAGAGCCCTGCATGGGAGCATATGAAGATTCTTTTGGTACTAGCTTCCCTCACAGAATGTTGGTGATGCTGGTGAAGTGCCTGTTACCACTTGTCACTTGCAGGTTAATGACACATCCCTTGTACAGGAGAGGGTTGGAAGATTCTGTCACTGGAGCAGCACAGCAGAAGTATTAAAGCACTCAGTCAGCTAGCTTTCCCCCCTCTCTCCTCTCGGTCACTCCAAACACAGACGCACATCGGTGTGAAGTTACATACTTGGGATGGGGTTGTTTGTTTGTTTGTTTTACAGTAAACAACGTTCTCACACACAGAAAAGTCATGGCAAAAGATAGGCCCTGTGAAAGTATTTTTTTTAAAAAGACACAAAGTTATTTTATATGCCTTAGGAATTCATGCTTAAACTTTTCAGTATGTATTGTAGTGATAATGAAAGTTTTGGGACCCTGGGATCAGAATCTAGATATCCAGGTCAAAATTTTCAAAAGTGGCCACTATTCTGGGTGCCCCATTTGAGACCTCTTGGGCCTGCTTTCAGAACTGCTGAGCACCGAAAGTCCCCGCAAAAGCAAAGAGGAACTGTAGGTAACTTAGCGCATCTGAAAATCAGGTGGCACATGTCTCAAATTGGGCACTCAGATTAAGGAATCCCAAATTAGAGACCAAAATTTAAAAATTGGTTGCAAGTTAAAGATTTCCAGTCTTCAATATCCATTGCTCAGATTGTATGGAAATCATTATAAACTCACTTGCAAAGGAACTGCAAATACATATTGAGGGCATATACGCCAAAGATATAGGGCCAGGTCCTCAGCTGGTGTAACTCGGCATACATCCACTGAAATCAATGGCGCTATGCCAATTTACAACAGCTGCGGCTCAAGCTGTATAGGCTGCTAAAGAAAATTAACCTGCACAAAGTTAGAGGTATATGTTTCCAGATTTGTGAAAGTAGGATTTTCTGTGAGAAACAGTCCTTTAGAAAACTGACTAGTCACATAAGAATCAACAACGGACAAGGGTTCTGGTATGTATTTCATGGACTTTAGTGCACATTAATAATTTAAAAGAAAGGATGCTAGCACAAGAAGGGCAAAATAATTTAGTTCCTAGGTATTTTGAAAACAGTGCATCGTCTGTTTTCCTTTACTAATAAGTTTCCACTTGTACACGAGCAAGGTAGACATAAAAAGCAGCAACATACTTTAAGCTTTTAAATACAACAGGCAATGCATGCCAGTGGCTGCAAACAACCCTTAGCTAGAAAAACTAGTAATTCTCATTCGGTAAACATGCTACTATATATAATAGCCAACTTCAGTGAGGACGTGGCAACAATAACTCTCAATCACTTAAGGATTTTTCATTAGTAAATTCGACAATAGATTAACTAGAGAAGTTTAAAGGTTGTTTTCTGCACTTCATAAAACAGAAGCAGCAAGCAATGTGGGGAGCCAGCTCATGTTTCCACCTAACTATTTTTCCTTACCACCTGATGAAACTTTAATAAGTAAAAAAGGCAGTGCAATATTTGCACAATTTAATGTTGTTCAGCTGAGTAACCAAGAAACACTTTACAACACAAGGAAATTAACCTTCAAGCCAATCAAACATGAACTTTAACTGCTTACCTGCATATGTTCTTGTTTTGCCAGATTCAATCTAATACAAAACGTTGTTGGTGTAACAAGAGAAATCCCTCACTTAGCCAAACATCTAAGCACTAACAAAAACAACACTTAAGTTTATACGAAAGGATTCTGAAGATGTCTTGATTCCATTTGACTTGGGCGACACATCATATACCTCAGGAACAACCAGACACTATGCTATGCCAATGATCTTCTCCCAAAGTACGGGTTATTAACACTGCCCTGAGCCCTGCACCAAATGATCCCTATATCTGATGCTGAACAATTCAGTCAAAAGGAGAAAGCACCACTATCCCAGAGTTGCTAGGAAACAGGGAGGGAGTTCCTGACCTGAATTCTTAGCTGAGTTTGATGTTGCCCAGGAAGCTTAGGTTCTGATGACTTCCTTGGAAATACAGGAGATAAATATGCACACAGAGATCTTCAAGGGAAAAATGTTATCATGGAACTTTTAAAAGATAGCAGCAAAGACAAACATCTGGTGCAAACAACAATAAAATCACTCTGTAACAGTAAGGAACCACTCATTAAAGCATTAAGCTCATTTGCAAAAATCTATGGTGAATTTGCTATTTTCTTTGCCAAAAAAAGTTGGGGAAATTTTAACCCTATAATCAGATTTTTCCGCTTCACTAATCTAAATGGTGGCCAAATTACTTTGTTATAGAAAATGCAAAAGCCCACACACCCCTCCATGTGAATGCAACATTAACGCAATGTTGCGCTAGTGAAGTTAAACACAAAAATCAGGAAATACAAAAGTAAAGGTTCCGATTGCTAAATAAATTGGCCCAAATAGCCCTCATTGTAAAATATGTTAAAAGGCATTCTAAAACTCTAAACGCTGTACTCTGGAATATGGCATACGTGCAATGCAGGCAAATTAATGTTGCCACAAGAACATTTACTTTTGCATTTCATGCATTTAAATATTAAAAGCCATTATCTCACCACTGTATTATTATACTTTGCATTTCATTTTCTCTGTGTGTGTGTGTGTGTGTGTGTGTGTGTGTGTGTGTGTGTGTGTGTGTGTGTGTGTGTGTGTGTGTGTGTGTTGAAAACAAATAAAAGGGGCAGGGGAGAGATGAGAGGAAGATGAAGAAAAGAGGAAAAGAACCCCACAGTTACCTTTTTCCTAGATGTACCAGCATGTTTCTTGTAAAGGCTACTAAAGGACTTCTATGAAGCACATATGCCTTGAAGTTCACAATTGCGCCCCAATCCTGAACCAGCCACCTAGCTGTGTACTGCACAAATATATAAAAAGGAAGAAGGTATCTTCCCAGTGAAGGATACTCCCACCCAATGGCTAGAGTAGCCTCATGGGCCCTCACACAGTAAAATCCACAGTGAGGAGGATGGCCCTCACACAGCAATTTCTTCAGCCCTATCCAGACCTTTTCCCACCCCCCCTACATATTACCATACCCAGCTATTTCCCTCATTTCACAGGAGATCTGCACTAGTTCCATAGACTAGGACCAAGCTTCTGCACCTGTGAAGGAGAATACTTGATTTGCTCCTTCATGCATGTGGACTTTAAGGAGTATGCCTTGGAGGAATGGTCTGGTATTTTTAAGAACCACACGGAGGCCTCTGTCAAGGAAGCCCAGGAACAGACTGGGGACTCCATCCCTGGTCTGGGCTTGGAAGCAATCCCTTTCTCTACCAGAGCAAGAAAGCCATTTCCTAGCTGGGTAAGAGAGAGGCAAGTGTGGGAACCCATTCCCCAGCTAGGGCAGCAGAGCCAAATGTCTCTCTAGATGCATAAGCATATTCTGTGGCATAGAAGATTCATAACTAGATGTGTGAGCTAATAATCACACAGTTAAAAAACTCTGATGAAGGGTATGAGAGGGCTAGCAGGGTGGGGGGCAGAGATGTGCAGATTATGTCTGAAAAACTCCAGCTATGCTCTCAACTTGTTTGTTTTTTTTAATGTGTTCATCTTATTTTGCATGCATTTGTATCTGGAAGTGCAAGTGAAAAGTTTGTGTGGTTCTCAAACACTGGTAACTTTGTTAATTTAAAACAATTTTCCTTTTCAAAATTAGCAAAGCATATGCTCCCCACTTACATGCTAAAGATCCAGTTTCAAACTTTAGCCTTTAAGATATTTGACTTTGGGGAGGGGAGGGAGTAAAGTATAGTTTACAATGAAAAAAGGATAGGAATAGCCCAAAAGCAGAGGCCCCCTGAATGTCCCCAATGATGCTACACTAGCGCTATGACACCACCAGCAGATGGTCACAGTCTTGCTCATAAGTGTTTCTGTGTTTCACTAACAAAGTACCTACAAGCTGGTCAAAGCAACAAAATTGAATAAATGATCATTAGCCTAAGGAAAAAAATGAATATTTGTTCCTGCCTTATTGTGGAAATTTGAAAAATTGCTTGTGCACACTGTAAAAGAACAACTGAAATTATTATTATTTTACAATGTATATTGTTTTAGAAATGCAAACATTTACAAAAAAATCATTACTCAGCTGAATAGTTATTTAAATGTAAGTTACAGCTAGTAAAATGGTATATGCCGGGGTGGCCAAACTTACTACCCTCCAAGCCACATACAACAATCTTCAGAAGTTCAAGAGCCGGGGTCAGCCACACTGGCTGCTGCAGATGCAGAATTCCATGGAGGTTGCAGAAAGTCACAGAATCCGTGACTTCTGTGACCTCCGTGACAAATTCACAGCCTTAACAATAACTAATCTTTATTTGTGTCCTACAAATTGAGATAGCAGGCTCCACCAAGACATACAAAGGCAGTTTAATCATTTGCTTACTGGAATTTAAGGCCCCAAATTTCACCACTGCTTCCTAGGAAAACTACATATAATGTAACATTGCAGCACCAATCATAGGGATACACATTACTGGTTCTCAAAGTGTTGCCTC
This sequence comes from Emys orbicularis, assembly GCF_028017835.1. Classification (NCBI taxonomy): domain Eukaryota; kingdom Metazoa; phylum Chordata; order Testudines; family Emydidae; genus Emys; species Emys orbicularis. The sequence goes on from NC_088683.1 coordinate 248,349,600, forward strand.
AAAGCCTCCATGATTCAAATTGCCCCCCCTCTGATAGCCCTGATATCTGGCTGCTCAAAATCAGCAGTCAGGTGGTCAGCACTCCACCTCTGAACAAACCTTTCACTCTTAGCTTCACAAATATTATGCAACGTACAACATGTGGCTATGACCATGGGAATATTATCCTCACTGAGGTCTAACCTGCCATAAAGGCATCACCAGCGCGCCTTTAATCTGCCAAAGGCACATTTCACAGTCATCCTGCACCTACTCAGCCTGTTGTGGAACTGCTCCTTACTGCTATCCACGTTTCCCGTGTACGGTTTCATGAGCCATGGCTGTAAGGGGTACACTGGGTCTCCCAGGATCACTATGGGCATTTCAACATCCCCCACTGTAATCTTCTGGTCCAGAAAGAAAGTCTCCACTTGCAGCTTTCTGTACAGACTGGTGTTCCTGAAGATACGTGCATCATGCACCTTCCTGGACCACCCCTCATTGATGTCAGTGAAATGCCCATGGTGATCCACAAGCGCCTGCAACACCATGGAGAAGTACCGTTTCCATTTGATGTACTCCATCGCAAGGTGGTCTGGTGCCAAAATTGGAATATGCATACCATCTATCACCGATTCACAGTTAGGGAAACCAATTTCTGCAAAGCTATTCATGATTTCACGCATGTTTCCCAGAGTCATGGTCCTTCGTAGCAGGATGTGATTAATTGCCCTGCACACTTGTGTTAATGCAGCCCCAACGGTTGACTTCCCGAATCCAAACTGATTCGCGACCAAACGGCAGCAGTCTGGAGTCACCAACTTCCACACTGCAATTGCCATGTGCTTCTCTACCAATAGGGCAGCTCTGACTCTGGTGTCTTTGAGCTGCAATGCTGGGGTGAGCACTGCACACAGTTCCAGGAAAGTGACTTTCCGCATCTGAAAGTTCTGTAGCCACTGCTTATCATCCCAGACCTGCATAACAATACAATCCCACCAATCAGTGCTTGTTTCCCAAGCCCTAAAGCGATGATCCATCATGTGCAGCTGTTCCATGAATGCCGAAGGAAATCTAAAGTTGCTCCTATCCATATCACACAGCATGTCAGGCAACTGGGAGTCTTCTTCAGTTAGGAACTTCATGATTCACTGCACTGCCATCTGCGATGTGCTAATGACAGTTATCAGAGCATAGGAGATCAATGCGGGATCCATTCCTTCACAGAGATGCCGGGGTGCACAGCAAACAAGGGCAGTTGAAAAATGCTGTGAAAGAAAGCTGAAAGCCCATGGAATGCTGGGATGGAAAACAATGCATCATGGGACATTGAGCCCAGTTCTAAGATTTGCCGCAATCCGCTCCGCCTTCCCATAAGACCTAGTGGCAGAAGGTGTTGAGCTGGACCCACAGTGCACTGCTCACACTGTCGATGATAGTGCCCCAAGTGTGGACGCACTCTGCCGACAGAGGGAGTATAGTGCGAACATGCAATACTGACTTTTATTATAGCGCTTTGTCGACATAACTTTTGTTGAAAAAACCCTGTAGTGTAGACCAGGCTTAAAATGTAATCTAAATTCCACAAAGACCCAAAAGGAATTTAACATTTTTTTCTACAGAAAAAAAAATTGATTTATGGAATAAAAACTGATAATTGTCAGCAAAGCAATGAAAACAACTGAGTAATAAGTGATTTATATAGAAATTAGCAAAAGGATTTGGAGGGAGAAACTCACCTGATGTCATAATTTGTTATTTTCCATCCATCAGAATATTTTCTATGTTCACGACTTGAGTTAAAGAGAGGGAGGGGGTAGAGACAAGGTGGAATGGGGAAAACCATTGCTCTTATTAAAAATAATGTGTCAGATCAGACTCTGGTGTAAATTGGCATAGCTCCATTGACTCTAATTTACACCAGCTGCGAGTCTTGCCAAATGTACTGAATAATTATGAGAGGAGAAGAAGAGGAAATTACTCACCTTGTGCAGTAACGATGGTTCTTTGAGTTGTGTCTCTATGGGTGCTCCATTGTAGGTGCCCAGGCACCTCTAATCGGAGATTTTAGGTAGCAGATTTTTAGGCCCACACATGCTCCCTCCCTCACACACTCTTAGTGGTCTGCCTCTAGGTTAACGAACACTGCACGGGTGAACCACCCTGAGTTCCTTCTCACCGCACAACCCCTTGGTGAGAACTCTGAAGTAGAGGGAGGGTGGGTTGTGGAGCACCCATAGGGACACATCTTGAAGAACCATCATTACTGCACAAGGTGAGTAACTTCTTCTTCAAGTAGTGTCCCCATGCGTGCTTTACTATAGGTGACTCCAGTATGCCCCATGGAGGGCTTCAGAGTAGAGTCTGCTACTGACATTAGTATTGTGGAGCCGAAGATGGCATCAGAGGGAGAGTCCCGAGTAATTGTACAGTGATCCGTGAAAGTATGGGCAGAGACCCAGGTTGCCACCCTACAGATTTCTGAGTAGAGGACATCTTTAACAAACGCGACTGAAGCGGAAACAGATCTTGTGGAGTGGGTGAGGATCCCTAATGGAGACAATAGATTACGTGCACAGTAATAGTGATTAATATAATTGGAGAATCTTTGAGCTGATATTGCAGTGCCCTTGGATCTTTCTGCAAATGAATTGAAGAATTTGGGGGGCTTCCAAAAACCTTAGTCCTGTCCAAATAAAATGCCAGGCCTCTCCTAAAATCCAGCACATGTTGACGTGTTGACTCCCTGTTGTCATGATGTGGTTTTGGAAAAAATTATGGGGAGGTGAATTAGCTGGTTCATATGAAAGATGGAGGCTACACTGGGGAGGAACTTGGGGTGTGGCCTCGAGATGATTTTGTCTTTAAAGAAGACTGTGAATGGCGGGTATGCCATCAACGCCGCTATTTCACCTAATGGCCACTAGAAATGTCATCTTCATGGACAGATGTAACAGAGAGCAAATGGCCAAAGGCTCGAAGGGTGGTCAAGTCAAGTGGCAATTTATGTAAAACATACAGGTTATATTATGCGTCACAACTTTTGTGTGAATATCCCTGATAAATGGGAGAAAGCATGCACAGGTGTTTCGGATGGCTCTTAATTTTAAAAGATTGATATGGAGAATTGCTTCTGTGGGAGACCACTTGCCCTGGACTTTGCGATTACTAAGGTGGGCTCCCCAGCCTATTAGAGAGGCATCTGTTAGAATCAGTGTGGGTGGGGGTTGTGCGAATGGAATGCCTGCATGGACGTTGGATGGTTCTTTCCACAAGTCCAGGGAGGGTTTAACTCTGGAGGGCATTGATAGCGGCTTGTTTAACCCGTCCTTGTTTGGAGAATAGAAAGATCTGAGCCACATTGACAAACATCTCATGAACAACTGGGCATGTGGAGTCACAATCATGCATGCTGCCATGTGCCCGAGAAGCTGGAGGCAATTCCCGGCCAGTATTTGTGGGCTGGCCTGGGCTGTCTCTATGAGACTCGTTAGGGTGTTGGTTCAGTGCAACAGGAGGAATGCCCTTACTTGCACTGTGTTGAGTTCGGCCCCAATGAACTCCAGACATTGTACTGGGGTCAAGGTCGATTTCTGGGTGTTGAGCTGTGCACAGTCGTCTGGGTGGCCGGCAGGGCGTCTTGGAAAGAATAAGCCTTCAGACGGCAGTTGTCCAGGGATGGGTAGATGACAATACCTAATGTGTGTAGGTGCGCTGCTACGACGGAGAGGACCTTGAAAAATACCCTGGGTGCAGACGAGAGGCCGAATGGGAGCACACGCTACTGATAATGGTCCTGCCCAAAGGTAAATCAGAGGAATCTCCTGTGATATGGTTGGATTGAAATATGGATGTAGACATCTTGTAGGTCGAGGACCAAAAACCAAACTCCTTGCTCCAGAGATGGAATAATGGCTGCTAGTGTGATCATCTTGAACTTTTGTGCCTTCATGTATCTGTTTAATGTCCTTACCCATCTAGTATGGGACTCCAACCTCCCTTTGTCTTGGGGAATCAGGAAACGCACACCACTGCATGGAAGGGACTCCTGTCCGGGAGCGTGTGAGCCTCTTGCACACACTAACGTGAACAGGGACAGCTGCCAGTGAGCCTGGTGCCCGCCCCAATGGGCAGGCCTGGGGGCGGCACAGCCACACTGGCTCCTGCGAGCAGTGGTCCAACATGCTGCTGCTTTTGCTGCTGCATCTGTAGATATAAATTTTGTATCCATGCAGGGCTCTAATTACTGCCTCATCTGGCGAGGAGAAAGAGGTGTTCACTGGTGGGGCAGTTTCCACCTCCAGTCTGGCCTCCTGCTCCCCGAAAGTTTCTTGCTCGTGTTCCGGGACTCTGGACACGGAAGCCATAGGGGAATGTCTAGTGGAGTGGACTCTCTATGGGAGACACTCAATGCCCAAGAAATGTGGGGCCTGTAGACTGCCCATGGATCCCAGGACAACCACTACTGGGGGTGGTGGTGGGGAGAGTATGGGTGGTAGTACCCACAGGTACCTGGAAGATTGAGGGTCGGAGTGTGGGTGCAATTGGGGAGGTCCCTGATGTTGTAATGGTGGGTTATAGTGTGAGACCAGTGAGACATTGTCGTCCTGGTCACTATCAGACTCCCCGCTGGAGAAGGGTGGGTCTGATGGGCGTGCGGGAGCCAAATGGCTCATTGCTGCTGGTGATTCTGGGGACTAAGAGCTAAAGGGCTTGCAGTCTGTTTTCTGGAGGTTTCGTGGGGGGAGTCAGTTAACTTTCTCCGCAAATTCTACCTCTATGGATGTTGACGGCTCTGCGGAAGATCTTTGTCCTGTAGAGGCTTCAGGGCCAGATGCTGGCCTAAGAGCACCCTTCATGAGGAGAAGTTTTAACTTTAGCTCCCGATTCTTTTGGGATCTAGCCTTTAATGTTGGCAGAAGGTGCACTTCGGTGGAAGGTGCACCTCTCTAACACACCGGACACAACAAGAGTGTCCAACTGTCACTAGAATTGCCTCCCTGCAGGACAGGCACCTCTTGAATCTGGAGGAACCTGGTATACCTCTAACAGGGGCGATCCCACAGCAAAAGGCAAGGGGGGAAATAGTCAAAAGAAAAAAGGTGTTTTTTTTAAATAAAAAAAAAACAGAAGCTCTAACGGTACTACAAAAGAAAAGGAAACTAAGAATCACGTTGAACTATATATAGGCTACCAAGAAAAAGAAAGTTAAGTAGTCAACGGGACTGCTACACGTTCTGTTCGAGGCCAAGGGCAGTTGAGAAGGAACTGATGGGGGTCCGCCTGCGCAGTGCAAGATCGCCTCGAGGCAGACACTGCTACCTAAAGTCTCTGATTGGAGGGGGAGGGGTGCAGATACACCCAGAGCGGAGCATCCATAGGGACACAACTCGAAGAAGGAAGGAAGGCAGGCCAGTTAAACAGTTCTCTCATATGAACTCTGCCTATATTCCTGTAACAATCATTAAAACAATATTAGGCAGGTTGGATTGAGGTCTGAGTCCTTTCCAGAAGAAAATATTTATGAAGAATAAAACTTGTAGATAAGTAAAGCAAGGATTAAAGACATATGAAACATATACATTTTCAAAAAACGTGCATACTTCACTAAAAGAAATGCTTCATAAAACTAGATCCTTTAAAATAGCCTGCTTTTATTCTCCAAGGTCAAAATCTGCCATCCAAATATCTATCAAAAGGGATAGCTTTACAGTAAATTGAGATATTACATAATCCAGTCACATCCCAGCATACATCACTAATACAGTACTGAGAAATCTCCTGGTTGTTCAAATCCAGAATGAGCCGTGTGGAGCATTGATTCACACTGATGAATTGTAACCAAGCAACACTGACGTTTTCACTCTAGTCTGTTGTTAATCTGACTTGGAAAGAATAGCTACTCTTGGTTGTCAGAAGAATAGCACTGAAAACCTGCCAAACTCTGAGTACCCTAATTAAAGAATTCCACCATTCTAACACTAGATATGGAAAATCTTTAACCAAAATTTAATAGAAATAGACTGTTGCTTCTCTCTCAATAAAAAGATAATGACATGCTTGACAGCAGCAAATAAATTCCTGTTGGTCTGTGAGTGTCTCATAAATAATCTTTACAGCTAGAGTACTTCAAATTTACTTAACACAAGAAGAGCAGGATGATGAATTATTCATCTGAGCAATGGGTCAGAAATACTGTCTTTTTGTTAGCTCAGTTATTAAATGTGAGGGGAAAATAAAGACGACTAGACTTTCTCATAGTTTGTTGACAACAATAACTAACCAGTAACACAACAGATGTGACTCTGAAATGAACTAGGTATTTGCAAAATACTAAAAGTAAGAGCTTGGTTTTGATTAATTCTAAATCTTGGTATAATTATTCATGTGAATGTCTGAATTTAGTTAGTGTGATGAAAAAATCCATGTTAGTCACGCTTTCTCTTATGACATGTTTATGAACCTTACTGGCAACAAAGCAGGGACCAAATGTACATTTTTGCTCTTTTTGGCACTGGATTTTTATAGAGGTCAGAACTGTTGTCCTTCTGCTTTATACTGCTTAAGGCTACATGTACAGATAACAGGAAACAAAGTTCACATTGTAAAATGTTCACCAGTTGGCCATTATAGAATAACTTGTGAAGAAGATATGCTCCAACAATAAAACTGTTTATTCAGGTTCTCCAGTACTATTCATGGTATGTCTTCATCATGTAAAAGAAATATAGCAGAGAAATATAATGGTCATGCCAGAGATAAAAGTTAAAGAAAAACCTGACTCTTGTTTTGACAACTTAAAAGACATACTAGCAGTTGGTTGTATTTCTTGTCTGTTGTAAACGTGAAATGACAGAAATGCTAACCGTCTCCCCTAGATCTCTGTGCTTCAAAATCAAACTGCTTGAAACTGAAATAAAACGGCCTGAAATCAAGCTTCCAACAAGAATAGGAAGTGTTGCACTCATGTAAAACACAATTTCCTGTCTCATTGAATTCTTGTTTAAAAGTTCAAACACAAAATAATACCTTGCCCCTTTCCTGTGAATAAATATACCAGAATGAAAAGTAACAAAACTATTACAGTATTATTTTATGAGCAAAGAATGATAAGCAACTTATTCCTTTTATTTATTAAACTTTTCCCTTTTCTTCCTACATGTTTGTTATAACAGACAAATGAAATACTGAAAAATATTTCTTCAAGATAAGAGTGTAAAAATGTGTATCAGCTTTACTAATCCCTTTCATAATTTGGAAAATATACTAGGTCACATCCAAGCCTTCTTTCCTCCTCCCCCCAGTGAGAAGATGACTAATTTTTCTTCATAAATTAGATTCTTCAGATGGGGTATTACATTTGCATCCTATACATTATTCTTGTGCTAGGGTGAGCAATATTGTATATCACACTCCACATAGGATACAACCAGCGGCCTAAAAGGTCAAATTTTGTTTCTTGTTTCATATTCTCTACCAAGGCTACCTAGTGCTTTATTTGTGATTTCTTAATGCTGCTGATGGTTTCAACCTCCATAAAACTTCTTAAGGGTCAATTCTGCCTCATATGAGGTGATGAGCTCCCAGTGACTTCAATGTGGTTGTAGTGGGTACCTGGGGGCAAAATTTGGCCTTACGCTCTTTTATATGCCAGATGGTTTAATTTAGCAGATATTCCCTAGATTGGTTCCTTGCCCTCAGACTGATTCTTTTACATTACATTTGCCATCTGCTGGTCCAATCACTTAAATGATCCACATACTTTTGAATCTAGCTGTATTGATTCATTCTTGTCATCGTTTCTGCCTCTGAGTGGTGCGGCAGGCAGACAGCAGATATGTGCAAGGCTATGCTCCAACAATGGGAATTCTCTTCTTCTCACTCCTCTGAAGGTGGCTGTCCAGGAGAGCAGAAGGAAAGTCATGAGAGGGAATTAAAAATAAAGCCAGAGTGAAGGACAGGAATCTAGATGAAATAAACAATGTTGTCCCAGTGGCAGTGAAGAGGAAGCACAACTATTAGTGGTGTGTTTCCTTTTATGGTGGAGGATGTCATGGTATGTTGCACATCAGAGCAAGGAGCACAGAAATGCACACGTGGGTCCAAGAGAGGTAAGTGCTCTATTATTGAAAACCCAGAATTGATGCTGCAGTCAGCCATTCTTCTGAGTCTAGTGAGACCAATATGTTAACTCTTTAAGTGCCTGCCAGCACAAAGGATCTGAAACCAAGTTGTTACTGAGTGGATGCCGTGTGCACATTATCTGTCTTGTTAATTCAGATTGTAAGCTTTTAGGGCACGGATGTGTTTCTTGTGTTCATATAGTTCCTGCACAATGGGGCCCCTATCTTGGTTGAGTCTTCTAGGGGCTACTATAATACAAATAAATAATAGTAAAAATGTTGTGATATTCACTTCACTTTCAGATCTTTTCAGTGATATTGTCCCAGCTGTGCACACAGAGTTGGGACACAAACTAAAAGGTCCAACATGGCTTCAGAGAAACTGTATCCACAACAGCACTCTTGAAAATTAAACTTTATAATCCTTTCATTACAGAGGCCCTCCAGGTTACGCAAACCCGACTTACGCAAATCCGCACTTACGGAAAAAGTTCCGTAAGCTAGAAATAGGGGTTTTTTTGTTTGTTTTTTTGGGGGGCGTAATGGTTGGGTATACGTTTCCGACTTATGCAAAATTCAAGTTACGCAAGGCGTTCCGGAATGGAACGCTTGCGTAAGTTGGGGAGCGTCTGTATTGGTGTCCCCATAACAGATATGTTGAAGAGAAAAACAGTCACTTCCTGTGGTATTTCCATGCCACAAAAGAGTTACTGTTTATCCCAAGCAGCAATCACAAAATTAACCACAGACTAATGCTTCAGAAATCCTGGTTTACCTGACTGCTTCTCTGTATGGTTCAAGGAGTACATAAAATTGTCTTTTACTGTTTTTTCTTCTGTATTTTCTGGTGGCTCATAGACATCTGTCCAGTGTAACTGCTGTAAATTTTACATTACACATGAAAGTACGTTAGCAACACGGGAAGCCTCAGTAGAATCCCTGAAGATTTCTTAATATTTAGGTAAAAGAACCTTACACAGTTGATTCAAATTTTCCACGGACTTCTGACCTCAGCTATGTTATTGTTGCCCGATGTAGTTAATCCACCTCTCCGAGAGGTGGTAGCTAAGTTGATGGAAGAATTCTTCTGTCAACCTAGCCATGTCTACACTGGTGGTCAGATTGACCTAACTACGGTGCTTGGGGTGCTAAATTTTTCACAGCCCTGAGCAACATAGCTAGGTCAATCTAATATTTAAGTGTAGACCAGGTCTGAGTCTCTGTGTTTCTTGCCTGCTCACATCTCCTGCCCACTCCTGCACTTCTCTTTTCACACATACACAGTCACACATGCATCCCTGGTCAGAACAATACTCTGTCAAACCATCTGCCCACATGGTGCTAATTTTCTGGGCAGACTCTATTAGGCCTTGTTTGGGGTGTAGCCCCCCTTAAATGTCTCTTACAACAATCTCAAGTGAAGGGCATCAGTTTCAATGAGTTAATACATCGGTTTCAATGAGATTTTTACTGAACCTATAACAAGGTTAAACTCAGCTCATAACATTTATTAACCAACCTCCCCCAGTTGTCTGATGTCCTTGGTAACAATGGCCCTGATCCAACGCTATGGTTGCCAACTTCCTACTCGCACAAAACCGAACGCCCTTGCCCCACCCCTTCTCTGAGGCCCCGCCCCCGCTCACTCCATCCCCCCCCCCCGTCACTCGCTCTCCCCACCCTCACTCATTTTCACCGAGCTGGCTCAGGGGGTTGGGGTGTGGGAGGGGGTGAGGGCTCTGGAGTGGGGCCAGAAATGAGGAATTCAGGGTGTGGGAGGAGGCTCCGGGCTGAGGCAGTGGGTTGGGATGTGAGAGGGCTCTGGTTACGGGTGTGAGCTCTGGGGTGGGGCCAGGGATGAGGGGGTTGGGGTACATGAGGGGGCTCCAGGCTAGGGGGTGGAGCCGAGGGGTTCGGAGTATGGGAGAGGGCTCCAGGCTGAGGCCGGGGTTGGGGTGAGGGAGGAGGAATGGGCTCTGGACTGGGGGGGCGCGGGTTCCAGGATGGGGTCAGAAATGAGGGGTTCAGGGTGCGGGAGGGGGCTCCAGGCTGGGGGTTGGGGTGTGAGAGAGGGGGTGAGGGCTCCAGCTGGGGGTGCAGACTCGGGGTGGGGCTGGGAATGAGGGGCTTAGGGTGCAGGAGGGGGCCGGGATTGAGGAATTCGGAGGACTAGAGGGGGATCAGCGCTGGGGCAGGAGGTTGGGGAGTGAGGAAAGGATATGAGTTGGGGTAGGGGGTTGAGGCAAGGGAGGGGGATAAGGGGTGCAGGCTCTGGGCGGCGCTTACCTCAAGCAGCTCCCAGCAGCAGTGGCATGTCCCCCCTCCAGCTCCTATGCAGAGGCACAGCCAGGCAGCTCTGCGCGCTGCCCCGTCTGTAGGTGCTGCCTCTGCAGCTCCTATTGGCCGTGGTTCCCGGGCAATGGGAAATGCAGATCTGGCACTTGGGGCGGGGCAGCGTGTGGAGCCCCCTGGTCACCCCTACATTTAGGAGCCAAAGGGGGTACATGGCGCTGCTTCCAGGAGCCATGCAGAGCCAGACAGGGAGACTGCTTTAGCCCTGCTGAGCCGCTGACTGGACTTTTAATGGCAGTGCTGACCAGAGCCACCAGGGTCCCTTTTCAACCTGGCGATGGGGTTGAAAACCGGACACCTGGTAACCCTATCCAATGCCCACTGAAGTCAACTGATAGATTTTGAATTATTTCAATGGGTGGTAAATCAGGCCCAAATAGATTATAGTGCAACCCATGAACAAGACATTTAATTTCTTTTGCAACACAAATTCCTTCACTACTGAACTGAACTAGACTCCTGCTCCAACCCTTATAGTAATCTGATGCCTCTGTGTGATCTAGGGAGTGGCCCTGAGAAATAAATTTGCTGAAATTCCCAAGCTGTCTTGTCTATTTCACATTAATTGTTTGCATGTAAAAGACAACCTGGATTTTTTCTATCATCAATCATAGTCAATGAAAACATGCAAAATTCATAGGCAAATTATGAAATGTTACTGCTGATCTGAGAAGCTAAAACTTTTTTTTTTTTAATGTATGTAATAGAGAAGTGTACGATAACACTCTGAATCTTTGGTCTGGTCTACACTTCAAAGCTGTAGTGGTTTAACTATGTTGGGTGATTTTTTTTTTTTTAACTGATCTACCAGTACAAGCCCTATTATGGATGCAGTTGTACTGGTACAAAGGGGCATTATATCAGGCTACTCTTCACATATGTGAATATGCTGCACACAAGTACATATATGGGTAACTGTGTCCCTATCCGGGGAAGGGGAGGAGTTGTACCATTTTAAATATACCAACATAGTTAAAGTGGTAAAACTTTTATGTATAGACAAGCCCGTAGAGGGGCACTGTTCAGATTTCCAATTGAAGCTGTTGTGTGTACTGTTGTTGGAAGTAATCCATAAGATTATTAGGATGGAAAGTGATAAGAAACCTCGATGTTTTTTACTCTCTTTTTTCAGTTAGTTTACTTTGTGCATTTGACAACACTTTGAGTATAGTCAGTTTCCCTGTTTTGTTGCTGGTGCAGGCTTTGTCTCAAGCACTGTGAGGTGTTTAACAGAAACAGAAAAGCTGAAGAGGCAGCAGGCAGATATGGCACAAAGGAGATGGGAAAAGAGGGTGATTGTCACTCTCAGGCTTGTCCAATGGAGCCTTCTAAATATCAACAGGGGAACAGTATGTGGCCTGCACTAGTCCCGTCAGGTGAAGTGGCAAAAGGGTGGCCCACTGATCAGGTCGCCACCGGACTGCCATTGCCACTCATTCAAACATTACCAGGAAAGCCTTCGGGTCATCCGCAGAGCCCATCAGTGTAATCTGAGGAATATGGATCTTATGAGAAGATGATATCAATTCATTCACTGGGAAAGGCAAAACGTATTCCCCCTAGAAACACAGAATGCTGATCAGATCTGGCACTGGAAATAACGACCTACTCCCTGTATAAGCCTTAATAAAAAACTGCCTGGTTTTTCATATTCCAGTTTGGCAATCTAAGCCTCCATGTTCAGCATCTAGCTAAAACATTGTTAAACTAATTCTGGGCTTTCTGCCACTCTAAACAAATTTACAATGCAGATATTTCAACTCATTTTTGACTGAGGATGAGACAGAAGTAGGAACTGTTTGAAGTACTAGAGGTTTAAAAGCCTCCAACGGGTAGATTATTAACAGTTTGTAAGGCTTGTTCCTCTACTTAGGGATTATGGAAAGTTATGTCTATTTTTGAGGTATCTCTGACTGTCTCCAATTAAGGGTAACACATGATCTTTAAACAAATCAGACAAGCGTGGAACAATTTTAATCCCCAAATGAATAAATCCCCTGGGGGGCCTGGCTACAGAAGAATCAATGGGTAATTCTATTAGGTCTCACTGTGAGTAAGATACCAATCTGCCTTCTATAATGAACCTTAAAGCCACAAACCTTGTCATAATAGTTTATCAGATTTGTATGAGCAGCCATCAGTATGGAAAGCCTGATTACACCCAGAATGTCATTTGCTCACAACAGCTGTGGGAACTAAATTTTGCTCGATCATCTCAGAGTTATGGTTATGATCTAATAGGAAACAAAATAAGATGGAATTGACGTTAAGTCTGCTCTCTTTTGAATGTGTGTATGTCCCAGGGAGCCTACTTTTTATTCCCCACCCTTTAAGACCCCACATCACTGTGATCTGCCTTCTGCCCAATAAATATTAGCTGGGACTCCTTTAGAGGTCTACAAGGTTTCTCCCATATCCCTTCATAGTAATAAGTGGTCTTTTCTGCTCTAATGACACTTGAATCACTCCCTGCTAACGGGTGAGAAATCACACACAGGTCTCTCATTTGTCCGTGCAGAGCATCAATCCCAATAGTCTCATAACAGAACTGTGTCATAAAACACAAATAATCATTACCAGGAGTTACTGAAGCTCCAGAAAATTAAAGGTATTTCTGACACACACTTTCCCCCCTCTAAAATAATACTCCTGCCATGCTGACATCTTTCAATATAATAACAGAATCACTTGTGTTGGAAGAGACCTCCAGCGACTCATATAGGACCAGATTTTCAGAGGTATTTAGGTGCATAAAGATTTAGATAGGTGCCTACTGAAATTTTCTAAAGCACCTAAGGAAGAGTTAGGTGCTGATCCCACTGATGTGCTTTTGAAAATCCCATTAGGCACCTATCTGCATCTTTAGGCACCTAAAATACCTTTGAATATCTGCCCTCTAGTCCATCCGGTTACTTTATGAAATAAGAAGATTTAAATGTAATAAATGTAATAAATTCCCCTACAATCAAAATGTTAATAATTTTCACATATTTCTGCTTGAAGACCTTCATTCAAATTCAGACTGGAGCAAATAAATACAACTCCCTTGGAAACCTCTGAGCCAAATTCTGCAGTGTTTTAAATGACAGCATGAACTGGTCAGAAGATAGAAGTGGGGCCAAGTAGTTTAACTTGTACCAAATGGCACACAGTAGAAGTGCTTTTCAGAAAGTAACTGAAAGACAACCAGTCATAAAAAAGAATAGGCTTACTGATCCATATACTCGGCATTCTGTACTCTCAACATTCAGACACTGTAAAACATCATGTACATTGATTGCCTCACTTGTGTACTAGAGGAATAAAGCAAACATTTTAAAGAATCATTTTTCTTATAATATAGCTCAGCATTCAATGATATTATAGAGCAATATATAATTAAGTAGAACATACTGTCAGTAAGGTATTTTACATCTACTTTCATCTCATTTTGGGGAAATAAGTGAAAAAGGTCTAAAGCTATGAGACAAAGGCTCATGTTTATGGCCTCATGTGGTACTGAGGGCTGAGATTTGTGAAGAATGTGACTGATAAAGGTACAAGCAAGGGAACAGGCCAGCAGGTTGATCCTGTTGACATTATTTTGGTTTGTCAAGTTATTTTAGAAGGGCTTGGAAATCAGCGTGCCATGAGTCACGTAACCTTGTGTGACATGGATTTTTGAGAACACTGAATTGGACGATATTTTCTTTGAGTCACTATTCCATCTTCCTGCAAACCAACTACTTGTAGAAAATGACAGCACACAAATACAACTGCTGATGGAACTACCTGTGACCACATACAGATTGCTCATGATGAGTGGGGAAAATGGATCTTTCACTGAATTAACACTCTTTTGTATGTCAAAGCCTAAATTTTCAAAAGTGATTTCGAAGGTCCAACTTGAGACACTTGAAAGGGGCCTGATTTTTAGAAAGTACTTAGCACCCACCACCTGAAAATCAGGCCTCTTTAATTCCTGGTTGGGCATCCTCCTTGTTTTTAATATAAAAATGACATTTTTACCCTCTAATAACCCCTACACCTTACCCCCATAAGATGGCTAGGTACAAGATTTATCTTGAGCTAACCCTCTATTCACCCTTCTCCTGTGTGACTCTCAGTTAAACCTCTAAAGACCTCCCCAGTTTCGCCCACTTCAAGGCTCTAGGTCATGAACAATACTACACCCATGCAGTATACATTTCCTATATTCTACAGGTAGCACTATACAATATCTGCTCTTTTTTAAACAGCAAAGGAATTACTTTGATTGAAAATAAACATGTTTTGAAGAGCATAGTGTAATATCATTTCCTTGAAAAACTAATGACTTGCTTTGCTTATAATCTGCAACTCAAGAAAGCACTGGGTAGAGAAAAAGCTGTAGATATCTCCAATGCCTAAAAATCCTGGGGTAAAATGGAGGGATTCCCTTGTTCTCCCATCACCATCTCATTCCCCTCTTGTCACAGCAGCCCTAGAGTCTATTCTTGCTGTTGACAGAAAAAAAGAATGAGGTGAGAACAATCTCTCTCACCTCCAAAATCATCATTTGATACAATGGAGTCAGCTGTTCAGGATTTAGAATCATGTTTGTTGTATTTGATTCTAAACTTGATTCAGTGTTTTTAAGAGGACTTTTTTTAAAGGAAATTGTTTTAAAAATTGGAGGAAGAAACTAAGAAACTACAAATACTCAATCTAATAGCTTTTTAGACCCATGCAGTTGTGCTGATAAAAATATCGTTGTATGCCACAGAAAACTAGTGATCCTTGAAAATAAACACTAAATCTTGGGCTAAACACACTTAGATGGCAGATATATTTGTAGCAAGCTTTCTTTACTTGAAACAATATTAGTAACTGCTCTGAACTGCCTTTCCAGATTGTTGAACGATTTTGTATAGCCTTTTAAAGTTACTTTAGCCCACAAACTGGTTAATGAAGGGGCTGTGAGGGAAGTTAAGTAAAGGTAACTTGTTATATTTATGGCCTTGTCCACACTACAAAGTTAAGTTGATGTAAACCAGCTTATGTCGACCTAACTATGGAGGTGTACACACTACAGTGCTCCTCCTGCCACTGTTACTTGCCCACTACGCTAACCTAATAAAACCACCGCGACAAGAGGTGTAGTGCTTAGGTCGACGTAGTCAGGGCGACGCAGTGTCAGTGTAGACACAAGGAGTGTTGTATGGACATGCAACAGCGGTTAAATTACAGTGGTGGCTGTATGTCAACGTAACTTAAGTCAACTTAACGCTGCAATGTAGAAAGGCCTAAGTACAACAGTTGATGGCTGCAACCTTTGTCCTCACTATTGCTCTTCAAACCCTTAGCTACAAGGGGAAGATTAGCCAGAAACTCTGCACAGTGAACCTTAGAGTTTCCAAGCCCCTCTCTCTCTTCCCAATTTTGTTTTTCTGTGACTGGATATAATGTAGTCCCTGAAAAGTCCTGCCCAGTACAGGAGCACAGAGCAGCTCTTTGACTACACTTAAGAAAGGATTCTCTATTCAGGGCACAAGTAGCTGCTAGGGTCACAGCTCCAGCTGA
This sequence comes from Emys orbicularis, assembly GCF_028017835.1. NCBI lineage: Eukaryota > Metazoa > Chordata > Testudines > Emydidae > Emys > Emys orbicularis. The sequence goes on from NC_088683.1 coordinate 248,365,595, forward strand.
CCCTTGAATGTTATGATAAACATACCTACCACAGGAATAAAAAAATAAAAAAATACTACAAACAACTACTTGATATACACACTTGTCTTTCCCCTTTAACCACCCCTACCCTCTGAAGGGACAATGGACTGTTAATTCCTGGGAGCATGAAATTTTTCAATTGGTGTAATGTTTAATGAAGAACTGAGCCCTAATTAATTATAATAGAACTGCAAATTATATGTAAAGAATGCAAAGTTTTATACTGCCTAATCTTTCTAGTTATAATTTTCCCCATTTTGTATTACCAACGTGAATTATCTCAAACAACAGTACCTGATCTACAACAAAGAGATATGTATTACTCTGACCCCAGACAGGCCCATTATGTATCTGAATGTGCATTGTTAAATTTTCCACTTAAATCATACTATTACAAAAGATGGTGGAATTTAAACGAGTTCAACTACATAAAGAGAAACTTACCGCTGGTTGTGTTTTAAATATGTTCTACAAGATCATGGATGCTATTAAAAAATGCCCTACTTGCTGCTCAAGAGCTCTATGGCATTGTTGTTTTTTATTTGGGAAGTCAACTTCCCACTGTGTGATACCAATGAACCTGTCTGTTAACCTATATTACAAAAAAATGTTTTTAATTGGGAAACTGTTTGCAATTCAACAGGCTATTAAATATCAAACATTAAATATCAGAGCAGAACAACCCCACCTGCCATTTTGTGGATGTTAATATTATGTATCTATTCATTTTTATTGTACCCTAGCTGGCTAGTTATCTAACGGTCTGAGTGTGAAACCCTTAATCATGTTGACTAGTAACTTACTCCAATAGTACACCCAACCTTACTCTCCCAGGTGGAGTAAGCTATTACTCAACATGAACAACAGTTTTAGAATATGGCCCCAAGTGAATATGGAGTGAAATCCTGTTTCCAGAGAGATCAAAATTCCCATCCACTTTAAAAGGACCAGGATTTTACCCAGGGTCTTTTAAACTTAATTAAAAAAATATATATAAGAACTTTTCTTGATATAAATTAGGGCTGTCATGCGATTAAGAAAAGTAATTGCAATTAATCACACTGTTAAACAATAATAGAATACCATTTATTTAAATATTTTTTGATGTTTTTTACATTTTCAAATATATTTATTTCAATTACAATACAGAATACAAAGTGTACAGTGCTCACTGTATTTTTGATTACAAGTATTTACACTGTAAAAAAAACAAAAGAAATAGTATTTTTCAATTCATCTCATAAAAGTACTGTAGTGCAATCTCTTTATCATGAAAGTTGAACTTACAAATGTAGAATTATGTACAAAAAAATAACTGCATTCAAAAATAAAACAAATGTAAAATTTTAGAGCCTACAAGTCCACTCAGTCCTACTTCTTGTTCAGCCAATTGCTAAAACCAACAAGTTTGTTTACATTTGCAGGAGATAATGCTGCCCGCTTCTTTTTTACAATGTCACCTGAAAGTGAGAACAGGTGTTTGCATGGCACTGTTGTAGCCGGCGTCGCAAGATATTTATGTGCCAGATGCGCTAAAGATTCATATGTCTCTTCATGCTTCCACCACCATTCCAGGGGATACGCATCCATGCTGATGACGGGTTCTGCTCGATAACAATCCAAAGCAGTCCAGACCGACGCATGTTCATTTTCATTATCTGAGTCAGATGCCACCAGCAGAAGATTGATTTTATTTTTGGTGGTTCGGGTTCTATAGTTTCTGCATCGGAGTGTTGCTCTTTTAAGACGTCTGAAAGCATGCTCCACACCTCATCCCTCTCAGATTTTGGAAGGCACTTCATATTCTTAAACCTTGGGTTGAGTGCTGTAGCTATCTTTAAAAATCTCACATTGCGTTTTATGAAATCTGCAGTGAAAATGTTCTTAAAATGAACAACATGTGCTCGGTCATCATCCAAGACTGCTATAACATGAAATATATGGCAGAATGTGGTTAAAACAGAGCAGGGGACATACAATTCTCCCTCAAAGAGTTCAGTCACAAATGTAATTAACACATTTTTTTAATGAGCGTCATCAGCATGGAACATGTCCTCTGGAATGGTGGCCGAAGCATGAAGGGGCATATGAATGTTTAGCATATCTGGTACGTAAATACCTTGCAATGCTGGCTACAAAAGTGCCATGCAAATGCCTGTTCTCACTTTCTGGTGACATTGTAAATAAGAAGAGGGCAGCATTATCTCCCAGAAATGTAAACAAATGTTGGTTTTAGCAATTGGGTGAACAAGAAGTAGGACTGAGTGGACTTGTAGGCGCTGAAGTTTTACATTGTTTTGTTTTTGAGTGGAGTTATGTAACAAAAAAATCTACATTTGTAAATTGCACTTTCATGACAAAGAGATTGCACTACAGTACTTGTATGAGGTGAATTGAAAAATACTATTTCTTTTGTTTATCATTTTTACAGTGCAAATATTTGTAATAAAAATAACATACTTAAAACATCCAAAATATTTAATAAATTCTAATTGGTATTCTATTGCTTAACAGTACAATTAAAACTGTGATTAATGGCGATTAACTTGTTTAATTGCAATTAATTTTTTGAGTTAATTGAGTGAGATAACTGCGATTAACTGACAGCCCTAATATAAATCTATGCACATTTTCAGTAATGGAATTATTATGCTCTAGAATAAGGGCCTGGTCTTGCAAATACTTATCGCTGGGTATTGTTTTATTACCAATTGTAGTTCCATTGACTTCTATGAGACAATCCCACAATTCCAAACTGCCTCCTACAATTCTCCAGGTGCCAGGAGACCCCCACCGGTCCTTACTTAGCTGCCAAGATTTCCATCTTCCCTCTGTGATAATTTATCCAATAGATGTAGGCATTTTCAGTTCAAAATTCTGCACTACAATGGACATTTAAAACTGATGGGTAGAAGAAAATTAATTTAATATCAAATTAAATTACACAGGGATTACTGCAATGATTGTATTTATATTTAATTTACATATTTATATTTAATTCAATTGAAAAAAACTCCATTTTAAATTTACCTGAAGCTGTCAGTGGATCTCTAGCCTTCTGCACTGTAGTGTAGTAGAATCCAGAACCCCTAACTATAGAGTTCAAATCAAGCTTGCTACTGAGTGCACTGGGCCTGGGCTATTAGTTAAACACCCACTATTTAAAGGGTGGAGTGAGGAAAATAAAATCCCCAGAGCCCAAAATTGCACGATGGAGAGGAGATTCCAAATGAGTTCTGTTGGCCTGATGGTAAACAGAGATCTACAGGAAATTCATATCTCTATCTTCCTTAAGGGACAGTTAACCCTAAGAAACATGATAGTGAAATGGGTGCCAAAGTGATTTCCTTCACTGAACATTTTGTTTGAGCTTATGCTGTGCTTTATTTTCTATGTAATAGTGTATTACGTTAAATCCCTACAATAAGAAGAGACATACTTAATATTTTGGGCTGTTTCACAGTGATTTTTGGAAGCGCAGTAAATTAACTTATGTTTAACTTTACATTTACTTTGGGATTATTTACAGAGTCTGCAAAGTTATAGAAGTAGACTGGTGTAGTAAATGAATGTGTTAAAATCCTAGCGAGAACTAGCTTTGGTCTGCTGATTTGAGACAAGAATAATTGTGCTCAAATTAGTGTACAGTAACTCCTCACTTAACGTTGTAGTTTTGTTCCTGAAAAATGCGACTTTAAGCAAAACGATGTTAAGCGAATCCAATTTCCCCATAAGAACTAATGTAAATGAGGGGGTTAGGTTCCAGGGACATTTTTTTTCACCAGACAAAAGACTATTATATATATATATATACACACACACACAGTATAAGTTTTAAACAAATAATTTAATACTGGTACACATTGATGATGATTGTGAAGCTTGGTTGAGGTGGAGGAGTTAGAGGGTGGGATATTTCCCAGGGAATGCCTTACTGCTAAATGATGAACTAGCAATTGGCTGAGCCCTCAAGGGTTAACTCTCACACGCTACAAGGCAGCAGGAATGTAGGAAGGGGAGACAGCATCGCAGACAGAGACAGAGACACACAGGGTGTGTGTGAGAGAGAGAGAGATGCGCATTTCCCCTTTAAGTATGCTGACCCTACTCTTAAGTACACTGCCTTGTTAATTAGATCAGCTTGCTGAGATCGCAGCTGCTGCCAGCAAGCTCCCTCCATCCTGAGCCCTGTTGTGTGTCCCCCCTGCTCTATGGAAGATGGGGTAAGCGGGGTGCAGGAGCAGGGGGGAGGGGGACACTCTGACAGCCCTCCTCTTCCTCCCCTCTCCCCCCGCACAGCAAGCAGGAGTCTCGGGGAGCAAGACCAAGGCAGAGGGCAGGAGCAGCACATTGCAGTGGGGGGAGGGACAGCTGAACTGCCGGCAATTGATAGCCTGCTGGGCAGCTGCTGCACAGGGAACTTAGGGGAGCAGGAGCTGATAGGGGGAGCTGATAGGGGGGGCTGCCAGTCCACCCTGGTTCCAAGCCCCCACCAGCTAGCTGCAACGGGCTGCTTTTCCTACAAGCAGTGGACAAAGCAGGCAGCTGCCAAATAGGGTGACCAGACATCCCGATAAAATCGGGACCGTCCCAATAGTTCGGTGTCTGTCCCGCGTCCCGACGGATCTTAGGTCGGGACGCATTTTGTCCCGATATCTGCCGGCAGCGCTGGATAGCGGCTTTTTTTTTTTGGCTCAGCCGACAGGACTCAGCTTTTTTTTTTTCTTTTTTTGCTCAGCCGGCGGGCACCCTTCACCTCCCCCCCCCATGTGTCCTGATATTTTCTTCCCCTCATCTGGTCACCCTACTGCCAAACGATGTTAGAAGGGAGCATTGCACAACTTTAAACGAGTATGTTCCCCTCCTTAATTGATCAGCAACGTAACAACGAAACAACGTTAACCAGGACGACTTTAAGTGAGGAGTTACTGTATCTTAATGTTTCTCAGCAAACCAAAACAAACATGTTCAATTCAACAGCACCTAGGGCCTGGGGAAGGGACTTTTAGACATCTGAATATAGAAAGATAAATGATTTTGGTGTTGACAGATATCTGTCTTGAGCCAAATCTAGCTCCCTGCCCCCAAGTGAGCAGACCCCAAAGGGCAGCAGAATTGATGCATTACAGCTGTGCAGGGGGCTGGACAGAAGAAGGTCCGTGCAGGGGTGGGGGAAGGAATCTGCACCCTCTGTACACTCCATCCACAGTAGCTCTGAGTTGGCTTTTGGCTGGTGTGGGGCTGCTACAGATCAGCTCCTGCTGGTACTCTGCAGCCTGAAATGGGACAGCATGGGTGGGATTACATGATGTGGTTGCCTGCGATAGTAGGGGATTGGACCCGATGTCCAAGGAGGTCCCTTCCAGTCTTATGTTCTTATGACTCCATCATTTGATGCCTTTGGAGAACTCATACACAATGCCCATGTATTCAGTCTTAGCACAAAGAGGGAGAATTTGGCCCTATATCATTAGCTATGGATGATACCACACTAACACTGCTGCATCTATAATGCAGCTTCGTCACTACAATAAATATTTGGCTGAGATGTTTTGATTATTTAATCATATTTTGCTTCTTCAGCAGTTCAATACACAGGCTTTGCCATTATAGACATATCTTCTTTTCTATCAATTGTTTAATAAACTTCCATCATGACTATAAATAATATATCTGTAAATTATGTAACATTTGATATGCTGGTGGTATCCCCTCCTGTTGGAGGGAATGGCTTGGAATATCACTAGTACTCTGATCCTGCAATGAGCACCAAGTGAGCAAACCCCTCTATCTGGGTGGAGCTTGTTCATGGATCAGGGGGCATTGATTCTCCTCCCACTGCCACCCTCCTGCATGTGTGAATCAGGAGTAACTCTACCAAAGCCAACGGGGCTACATCATTGTGAGAAAACTATCAGGCCCAATAACTTGGAAGAATATATACAGATATTAAAAAAGTTTTTTAAAAAAATTTAAAAGGAGAGCTTGCAAGATGACAATAACAAAGAAACAGAAATGCAAATTTTCTATTGTATCTTGCCTTATATTTATAACAGTCAAACAAATTAATTACCTAGCAATAAAAGCAAGCAGAATTCTTGCTTCATTGCCCGATCAACATAATGCACCTGCTACCTTCCCTATGATAAGGCTACAGAGATATCATGAAATTGCTTTCTTTCAATGATTAAAAAGCTAAAAGGCAAGTGCCTGTAATAATAATGCCATTTTCTCCCCGCTAATCTAATCTTTGCCCTGTGGAAACTGCTGATGAGAGCTTACTTCTACTCTGAAATTTACATAAAAACTAACCATATCTTGTTTTTGGAAAAGGACTGATCCCCCGAGGTTAGTGGCATGGAGAAACAAGATCTGGAAAATTATTGCAATTGAAATGATAGATAACCTTATATTAGGATCAAACAGAATTTATAATATATGGTTAACATTTTTGGAGTTTGAAAAAAAATAAATATACGGACAATAATATGAGGTTGACCAAACATAAATGGGTCTTTTAAAGGTGGCAAATACAGGGAATAAACAGAAGTGAAGCATAGCACATGATTCCCATCCGAAGGGACATATATAACCTGCTGCTATGATGTGATTTTATGATGTGATTTACAGAGGCAAAAAAATAGAAGGGGAAAATTTCTGGAAGGTCTCATGTGTGTAAATTAGAGTAACTATTTACATTTAGATGAAGTGTGCAGCAGACTACAGACTAGACCTTCTAAACTGGTATTCATCTTGTCACTAGCTACAGTCCTGAGACCCTCATTATATTCTGCAGATTAAAAAAGGTGGAATTAAAAGGCGAGATATGTGGGGATTATTATGAATATGATTTAAAATCCTTGGGTGGAAATGTGAATTTATTATCTGAGTGGTAATAAGGTTAAAAATCTGTATAATTTAAATGATTTTTTTGCTGTTCATGTATGTTAATAGTTACAAGATAGAAAGGGTTTTTTTTTCTAAAAAACCCTCTGTCACTGAATTTTTTAAAAGTTGATTGTAAGTTCTAACAGACTTGTCTACAGATAGTTTGCATTTACCACAGCCAATATTTAAGTATAGCAATTAAATTACATCATACTTTTATTTTATTACAAAAAAGTGAGTGGGTTTAGCAACTGACACACCAAAATAATTTAAGAATGTGAAGTAGTGACTTGATTAGCAATATTTCACAATGCATGCACACAACCACCTCTGAGATCTTATAGGACAGTTTCAGGATGCATGCAGATTTTTCTGTAAATTTTTTTTGCAATTTACGCTTGCTATAAGTAGTTATACAAACACAAGAGAGAAAGCCATAGCTTTTCAGCACTACAAAACAAACCTCAGAGTTGTACACATCTTGCACAGTTTAAAGGAAATGTAGAATATTTGATGAAGGTGTAAACTTGGCAGAAGTATAGACTCATGCAAATTCACTTTCAATGTTTACTATAAATGTTTAACAATGAAATATAAACTACTCAAAAATCTTCTACATACATGGAAAATTAAATCTTTTTTAAGTAAAAAAAGTACCTTGCGAGAGGTGTCTCTTCTACACCTTAAATTGAAATGTCTGTTGCAATTCAGAATGTTGTAAGTACCTCATTCACTATATGCATTGCATTAAAAAAGCTTTTACCATCACCCTGGAGCCTTTTGGCTACATACAAAGAATAGGAAATACAAAATCTTTCTGGCCTCCTGGAAACTTTGCAAATGAGCTTGCACGTCTTGTACTCCGCCCCCTCTGAAGTCTCTGGAAGTGTCAGGTTTGTAAGAAACACAGAATCAGTGTCATAAACATATATAGCTCTCTTTCACTACCCTTCCAAAATAAATTAAATGTAGGCATACGTTAGACAATGATTGTAAAAACTATACAGTACATTAGAGGGGGAAATTCTCAAAGGAGTTACATCAGGGATTAATTTGCCCCAAAGGCTTTAAAGTGTTTTACATGCTTTAACCTCATTCTTTGCTGCCTTGCTGTTCATGCACTCATTCGCACGTATACAGGTGAGTATAAAATGCCACAAGATCAGACGGGTAGCCTCTTACACCCTCTTTCCCCAAGTATACATGATTAAAAGGCAGCAAGACAGCAGCGGTTCATTTCCAAAGCATCTGTTCTGAGCGTTACCAGCAAGCGCTCAAGAAGGGCACGCAAAAACCCTCTGACAATGCAGAAAGCCTCTCCTATTAACTGCAATTCCCACACCACCCCCTTTGCAAACAATTTTGTTGCATTATTTTCCTGCCCCCATAACCAACTCCAGAGAAAAATGTCAGACACAATCTCTTACAGTGGCATTATTTTAAGCCCTTTCTCTCCCACCCAGTGGTATTGTAACCACTATGTTGTCTATGCCCGGTCCTGTTCAGAGCAGGTAGTGCAACAGTGGGAGATTTCAATAAAAGTGCTAATGTAGACAGGGCCCTAAATAGCAAAGCTTCACCACCCCCTCCCACAACTTTTCCTGCAGAACAGTTTTTCCAGAGATCAGGGGAGCTGGAACAATGTGTATAGTGGGGGTGCTGAGAGTCACTGAACCAAATTGTAAACTCTGTATATAATGGAAACCACTTCAAGCCAGGGGGCGCAGCAGCACCCCCCGCACCCCTAGTTCCAGCACCTATGCCGGAGAGGCAGGCTGGGCAGTAACGCCTCTTGCTGTCTGCACAGGGCCATGCAACAGTTGGAGGCTTGTACTACACTCTGCTAAGGAGGTTCAGGGCAAGCAGCCTCCTGTCCCTAGCGATGGGGAGACACGAACCAGATCGGGGTAAGGAAGAGAGGCGGGGGGACTCTGGCCCAGCCACTGAGAGCATATCGGGGGTGGCGTGGCAGACCCGGGCCCCCTGCTCAGCCGGGCCTGTTCAGTGCTGGGAGGGAGCCGGCCGGCTCAGCAGCAGCTGGGTCACCCCATTAAGTCGAAGGGCAGACACCGGCACTCACCTGCCTCCAGCCTGTCAGACCAAGGCTGCCGCCTCCCCAGCATCAGCGTCCCGCGCGGGGCTCGCGCCCTCCAGGGGGCAGGAGAGCGGCCGCCGGGCTCGCCCCGCCGGCGGTGGGAGTCGCGCCGGGACCGGCCCAGGGGAGCTCGCCGCGCTGGAGCCTGAGAACTGCCCCGCCCGCGCAGCGGGGCCAAGGAGGAAGCGGAGCGGGCGCTGCCAGGGAAGAGGAGTCCCCGGGGAGGGGTGTGGGCGGGGAGGCGGCGGCAATCACCGCAGCGGGAGCAAAGGCTGCGGAATTGGGGCTCCTGCCTCCCCTGGAAGGAGCGCGGGGGAAGCCGCTTCCCTCTGTGCGAGCCAAACCCGGGGAGCCTCTGCCAGGCACCGGCCCAGCAGCCACGTTACTTTGAAAAGCGGCGGGGGATGGGGAGCGTCTGGCAGCCCCAGTCCCCGTGTACCCAACTGGCCTGGGCCCAAAGTCCAGTGGGATTGTTGGCCGAGCTAGGAGCGCGGGATTTTACCCTCTCCGCTAATCCTGGCAACGGGAGAGTCCAAGCCAGGGACTCGAAGCAGCCCGACCGTTTTAAAGGAAAGGGCTAGTTCTGAGCTGGTGCTTTTGCACTCTGATTTCTGGCTTGTTTAACATGTCTTCAGGGTGCAACGGTGTAGAAAAGTAAGAATGACATGACCTCATACTCTCCCTTAGAAGCCTACCCTTATAGTTTGAAAGTTTTTCCTAATATCTAACCTAAAACTCCCTTGCTGCAGATTAAACCCAGTTTCTTGTCTTGCCTTCAATCATGTTTGAGGCTCTCCTTGTGGTTAATCTGCTGAGTTAGAGAGAGTTTTGTAGTTGCTGGTGGTTGGGTGCTTTGGGCAGGTAGCTGCAGTAGGTATTTGGCATTAGAGACAGATCAGTCTAAAACAGCGGTCGGCAACGTTTAGCACGCAGCTTGCGAGGGTAAGCACCCTGGCGGGCCGGGCCAGTTTATTTACCTGGTGACGCGGCAGGTTCGGCCGATTGCGGCCCCCACTGGCCGCGGTTCGCCATCCCGGGCCAATGGGGGCTGCGGGAAGCCGTGGCCAGCACATCCCTCGCCTGCGCCGCTTCCCGTCACCCCCATTGGCCCAGGACGGCGAACCGCGGCCAGTGGGGGCCACGATCGGCCGAACCTGCCGCGTTACCAGGTAAATAAACTGGCCCGGCCCGCCAGGGTGCTTACCCTGGCGAGCTGCGTGCCAGAGGTTGCCGACCCCTGGTCTAAAACTAGGTGACTAGGCAACAAAATGGCAGATGAAATTCGATGTTGATAAATGCAAAGTCATGCACATTGGAAAACATAATCCCAACTATGCATATAAAATGATGGGGTCTAAATTAGCTGATACCACTCAAGAAAGAGATCTTGGATTCATTATGGATTGTTCTCTGAAAACATCCACTCAATGTGCAGCGGCAGTCAAAAAAGCGAACAGAATGTTGGGTATCATCAAGAAAGGGATAGGTAATAAGACAGAAAATATCATGTTGCCTCTATATAAATCCATGGTACACCCACATTTGAATACTGTGTGCAGATCTGGTCTCCCAATCTCAAAAAAAGATATATTGGAATTGGAAAAGGTTCCAAAAAGGGCAACAAAAATGATTAGGGGTGTGGAACAGCTTCAATATGAGGAGAGATTAATAAGACTGGGACTTTTCAGGTTGGAAAAGAGACGACTAAGGGGGGATATGATGGAGGTCTATAAAATCATGACCGGTGTGGAGAAAGTAAAATAAGGAAGTGTTATTTACTCCTCATAACACAAGAACAAGGGGTCACCAAATGAAATGAATAGGTAGCAAGTTTAAAACAAACAAAAGGAAGTATTTCTTTACACAAGGCACAGGCAACCTATGGAACTTTTGCCACCCAGAGGATGTTGTGAAGGCCAAAACTATAACAGGGTTCAAAAAAGAACTATATAAATTCATGGAGGATAGGTCCATCCTATTACCCAGGATGGGCAGGGATGGTGTCCTTAGCCTTTGTTTGCCAGAAATTGGGAATGGGCGACAGGGAATGGATCACTTGATGACTGCCTGTTTTCTTCATTCCCTCTGAAGCACCTGGCCTTGGCCATTGGCGGAAGACAGGATACTAGGCTAGATGGACCTTTGGTCTGATCCAGAATGGCTGTTCTTATGTTCTTAAACTAGAGGCCATACAGTTGGAGTTGCTACAGCCAGGGTAGAGTGGAACCCTTTAGTCACTAAAATATTATTTAAAATTTAATTATAATTTGAGTTGGAGGACTGATTTGCTCAGGGGATTGGTAATAGAATCTGCTTAGTCAAGCTGGAATCTAATTCACTATCAGCTGATGACTGTTCAGTATCTTACCACTCAATTCAGGGTCTAGAAGATAAATCTTCATTTAAAGAAAATACTAGTACTGATACCCATATGTGGCAGTTTAACAAAAAGGTCATTGAGAGACCATTTTGGCCTCATGGAAGGTCCATTCAGCTCAGGGTCATTCTTTGGATGGAGGACTTTAGTATCACTTTCCATCAGTTAAGAATCTTTCAACACTTAAAATGTGGTTGTAGTTTGAAAAGTTGTTATATAAAGGACAATGATGGATGGTCCCTGGTTGTCTGTCAATGGCTTCCACATTAAAGTAGCTCTGTTTAAAAGGGAGAAATGTTGGATGTATTCCCTTTAACTCACAGCCATGCAAACCCAAGCTGGCATATGAAACCCAAACTATAGTCTCTGGCTCACACATCACTCTCCTTTTAGAGAGCCAGTAACTAGAATGTTTTTAAGAATTGTGTTGACATAGGATACTGAAGTACAATTCATCTGAATAGGTGAAGTCAAGAGGAAACTTTTGTTGGGTTAGAAAAGTAGTGAGGAGTGTCTGGGTGAAATGTAGGGTGTTGGCTTTGACCTTTATAAAGTCTTAAAAGGACTTGTTCTTGGCTTTCTGTGTTACAGAGCAGCAGTTGTGATCAAAGAAGTCTCTTAAGCTACCAGACCTCAGTTTAAATGGGAGGGGGACGAAGTTAAAATATGCTCAGTGATAGGTCCTTGAATCTGGAACTTGCTCAGCCTTGAGCTAACTGAAAAAAGAGTTACCTTTCCATAACTGTTGTTCTTCAAGATGTGTTGCATGTGTCCATTCTAATATAAGTGTGTGCACGTCAGAGATTTTTCTCTCAACTCAGCATGAATGGCCTCTGGTACCTCATGCCACGGCAGACAAGAATAAAGGACCCCTGTCCCGAGCCGTCTCGGTTTCTTCCTACCAGAAAGACTGTGATAGAGAGAGGAAGGAGGGTGGGTCGTGGAATGGACATGTGCAACACACTTCAAAGAACAGCACTTACAGAAAGATAGGTAATGTTTTTATTCTTTGAGTGATTGCACATCCATTCCACTGTAAGTAACTCACAAGCAGTTTGAACTGGAGTTGGGCTCAGAGTCCAACTTTAACATGGATTGTAGGAGCACTCTTCTGAATCTGGCATTGTTTCCAGATGGATGAGAGATGGCATTGTGAGGGGCAAATATATAGTGCTATGGCCAGGTTGCTGCCCTATAAATATCCAGAAAGGCCACGGAAGCCGCCTGGAACCTGGTTGGGTGAGCCACCACTTTACTCAGAGGTGTAACATCAGCCAATCAGTAGCATAAGCGAATACAGCTGGAAATCCAGGCAGGCATCTTCTAGGTCAGGGATGGTCAAACTATGGCCCGGCAGCCACATCCAGCCCTTCAGACGTTTTAATCCGGCCCTTGAGCTCCTGCCAGGGACCGGGGTCCAGAGCTTGCTCCACGTGGCTCCTGGAAGCAGCGGCATGTCCCCACTCCGGCTCCTATGTGTAGGGACAGCCAGGGGGCTCCACACGCTCCCCCCATCCCAAGTGTCGCCCCCGCAGCAGCCATTGGCTGGGAACCTCATTTCTGGCCCCACCCCAGAGCCCTCAGCCCGTCCCCCACCTCAACCTCCAATTTCATGAGCTTTAATGGCCCGCCGTACAATTTCCAGACCCAGATGTGGCCCTGCTCTAGGTGGATACTGGGTGTCCCTTTATTTTGCCTGAAACTGTGACAAAGAATTGAGACAAAGACCTGAATGGTCTAATCCAATCCAGGTAAAAAGCCCAAACTCTTCTAATATCTAGAGTATGGTGCTTTTCTTCCCTTTTACTCAAAAAGGGCTTTGTAAAGATATTTGGTAAATAAAATCACTTGATTCATGTGAAATTTGGAAACCACTTTAGATAGGAATTTAGGGCAAGGTCAAAGGAAAATATTGTCCCTAAAGAAAAGTGTATAGAAAGGCTCTGATATTAAAGTTCACAGCTCCCCTACTCTCCTGGCTGAGGAACAGCAACCAGGAAAGCCACTTTCATGGACAGGTGTAATAGAGAACAAGTCACTAGGGACTCACAGGGGGGACGCATCCACTTTGCTAGCACTAAAGTTAAGCTCCACTGTGGAACTGGGTTATGAACCCATGAGTAAAATCTAAGCAAAACCTTTAGAAATCTGATGGACATAGGGTTTGAAAAAATTAATTGGTTATCCATGGGAGGGTGGAAAGCTGAGACAGCCACCAAATGGAATCTGATGGAAGAGAAGGTTACTCACCCTGTGCAGTAATTGAGGTTCTTCGAGATGGCATCCCCGAGATGCTCCACTTCAGATGTTGGTGTCCCCCTGCCCCTTTGATTGGAGAATTTCAGCAGCAGTGCTCATCTAGGTCGTGCATGTGCTCTTCCCATCTCGCGCCATTGTCAGTGCCTATCTAGCGCCATGCGACCAGACCCCTCCCCCCCAGTTCCTTCACCACCACCAAATCCATCAATTGAACTCTGAAATAGAGGGAGAGGGTGGGTAGTGGAGCACCCACAGGGACACCATCTCAAAGAACCTCAGTTACTTCACAGGGTGAATAACCTTTTCTTCGAGGATTGTCCCTGTGGGTGCTCCACTTCGGGTGACTGAGGAGCAGTGCCCCTTGGTGGACTGAAGGGGCTTTGGAGTTGCGTGGGTAATTGACGATAGTACATTAAGTTCTACCAATGCGTCCCATCTTGAGCTCTGATCTATCATATAGTGTTTTGTAAATGTGTGTGCGGACACTCAAGTGGCCGCTTTACAAATGTCTATGATCGGTACGTTGTTGAGAAAAGCTACTGAGGTTGATAATAACCTGGTAGAGTGGGTTTGGATCCCTAGTGGGGGTTGTATGTCATGCTGTTGGTAGCAAAGGTGAATGCATCCAGAAATCCATTTGGACAGTCTCTGCTTGGAAATGGCAGAACCTTTAGATCATTCCGAAGTTGAAATAAAACATCTCAGTGACTTTCTGAAGGTCTTGGTTCTCTCAAGGTAGAATGCTAGTGTGTGTCTGACATCCAGGGTGTGTAAATACTGAGTCCCATTTGCTTCTATGAGGTTTGGGGAAGAACGAGGGAAGATGGTTTGGTTGGTTCAAGTGGAAAGAGGAGGGTAAAAATTTAGGGTGAGGTCTTATGGTGACCTTATTTTTGAAAAAGATGTTATATGGTGGGTGCGCCATGAGGGCTCCTAACTCTCCCACTCGTTGGGCGGATGTGATTGTGACTCAGAAGGCCATCTTCATTGACAGAGCATGTTGCTAATGGTTCGATGGGGCCCCAGTAGGGCAGCATAGTACCAAGTTCAAGTCCCAAGGTGGGGTAGGTATTTCAGGGTAGACATTTCTGATGCCCCTAAGAAAATATTTGGCAGTAGGATGGGCAAATATCAATATCCCATGTACCTTGTGGTGAAAAGCAGTAATAGCAGCGAGGTGTTGTCTAAGTGAGCTAAGGGATAGGCCGCAGTTCATTAGTTCTAGCGTGTATTCTAAAATCATTGGAAAGGGGGCAATAACAGGTCGGGCTCATTTGCTTTGGCACCAGATGGTGAATCTCTTCCATTTATGCAGGTGAGTATTCCATGTGGTTGTCCTACTGTTTACTAATAAGTCTTTCACCTGTTCTGAGCAGATCTGTTTGTCGTGCTGGAGCCTAGTAGGAGCCATGCTCTCAGGTGAAGTCTCTGTAGGTTTTGAAGGTAAATCTATCTGGCATCTTGCGAGAGAAGATTCAGCAAGAGTGGAAGAGTACACGGTGCACATACAGTCATCCTCAACAGGTACAAGTACCAAGTTTCTCTGGGCCATGTGGGGGCTATCAGGATGATTTTGGCCTTGTCGGCTCTTATTTTATGTATTACCTTTGATAGCAGAGGCACGTCCCATTTGAAGAGAAAGGCGTCATCCAAGGAAGGGGGGCCCAACCCTGTTCTCGAGCAGAATTGCAGACATTTGCAATTCTGGGAGGTCACAAAGAGGTCTATGGATGATCTATTTATGTGTAACAGTGTCTCGGTAGGAGACCACCTGCCCTGAATTGTTTGATAGTGTAGGTGAGCTCCCCAGCCTATCAAAGAGGCATCGGTTGTGAGAATCATTGAAGGTGGAGTCTGTTTGAAAGGAACTCCCACACACACATTATTGGGTTGCGTCCACCAGTTTAGTGAGTCTTTGATTTTGAGTGGCATTACGAGGCCTCTGTTTAGGCTGTGTTTGTGTGGTATGTAGATGGTTCTTAACCAACCCTGAAGGCAGCACATGTGAAGACACGAATGTCGTACCATGAATGTGGTTGCCACCATATGGCCTAATAACTGGAGGCAGGTCTGTGCTGATATCTGTGGGCTGTTCAGTATGGTGGAGATCAGATTGACTATGATGAGAAATCTGATTGGTGATAGTGACACTGTGGCCTCTAGAGTGTTGAGATGCGGCCTGATGAAGTCCAGTTTCTGCACAGGTGTCAGTGCTGATTTTTGTACGCTAAGTTGTAGTCCCAGCCACGAGAGGAGGGTGATTTTTGTGTGTGTAGTGTCTATGGCATCTGCCTGGGTGGTGCTTTTAATAGGCAATAATCCGGACAGGGAAAAATTGTCACTCCATGTTTCTGGAGGTGTGCGGCCACTACCACGAGCACTTTGGAAAACACCCGAAGTGCTGTTGAAAGGCAAAATGGCAGAACCTTGTACTGATCGTGTTCTGTCCCTAGATTAAATCTGAGGAACCTCCTGTGTGCGTGATTATATGAAAATAGGCATCTTGGAGGTCAAGGGCTAAAAACCAGTCCCCCTGTTCCAGTGCTGGTATTATTGTTGCTAATGTGACCGTCCTGAACCATTGGAACCGTACGAATTTATTGAGTTTTCAGAGGTCTAAAAAGTAGGCCTCCATCCGCCGTTCTTTTTCTGGGTTAAGTAGTAGTGGGAGTAAAAACCCTTCCCTCTGCTGTTCCACGGCACCCAGATGTAGGAGGTGGTTTACTTCTTTCTGTAGAAGGTGTTCATGAGAGGGGTCCCTGAAGAGAGAGGGTGGATGTGTGGGATGAAGATGAATGGCATATAACCTGAACGGATTATTTTTAGAACCTATTTGTCCATGGTGATGGATTGCTACGCTGCATTGAAAGGGTTCAAGCGGTATCCAAAATGGGGGATGGTTAGTGATGGTGTCAGCACTGAAGAATAGGGGAGGTCTTTCAGGCCCTCAACCAAACCCTCAAAATTGTTTTGCAGAGGGCTGGCGGGATGTTGATGATTGAGTTGGAGATTGGTGATGCTTTAGAGGCCTCTGTCTTTGCCTTTGCGTGTTGTAGTGCCTGTTGTGAGGCGTACAGGACAGACCTGGCACACTGAGTGGGATAGTTTTTACCCTGTTTTCTTTTTTGTGCAGGTGTGTATGTAACCAGGGAGCGAAGCATCACCCTCAAGTCTTTCAGGGTATGAAGGGACTCATTTTTTGCCATGAAAAACTTCTGGCCATCCAAGGGAAGGTCCTCCATGATGGATTGTACCTCCCATGGGAAGCCAGACAGGTGGAGCCACAAAGCCCAGAGCATTAATATGGCAGTAGCCATGGAATGTGCCGCTGTATCAGTCGCATCTAGAGATGCCGGTAAGGTGGTTCTGGATAGGAGTTAGCCTTTCGAAATGATGGACTTAAATTGGTCTCTTTTGTCCTCCGGTATGATGTCAGTAAATTCAGCAAGTTTTGAATAAATTTGTATGTTCGTATTTAACCATTAGGGCAGTGTGACTGGCAATCTGGAACTGAAGAGTGGCGGATGAATAGGCCTTGCGGCCAAAGAGATCCAGACATTTCCACTCTTTGTCATATAGGGTGGATCTGGCTCGTTGTCTGCCTCGTTGGTTGACAGCACTGACCACTGGCAAGTTCAGTGTGGAGTGAGAAAATAAGAAATCTAGTCCTTTAGAGGGAATGTATTTCTTTTTATCCACTCTCTTGCAGGGGGACGGTATCATAGCCGGAGTCTGCCATATGTTTTTGGCCAGCTCCATGAGTGTGTCATTTATGGGAAGTGCAATTTTTGATGAGGATGTATGGAGAATGTTCATTAATTTGTGCTTGGACTCTGGGACCTCCTCTAGAGGGATCTCCAGGGGATCAGGCATTATGGCCTCCTTTGGGGACAAGGAAGAAATGTTGGTAGTTGGTGTTATGTCCTGTTCCCGGGCCTCCTCCTGTTCTTCAAAGCTTTCCTAAGGGGGCTCTGAAGGTACAGTAACTGAGTGTGGTGGGGGAGATCTAAATCTCTCCCTGTATAGGCTCAAGGGCCTGGGGTACTGTTGCCTGTATGCCCCCCACCCCAGGGGTCCCAGTAGGGCCACTGAGTGGGGAATGGTATAGGCGGTGGCATCCATGGGAGGGCCATACCAGGTCTGGGTGTCAGCCCTGTGGTGAGCTTTAGGCTGTACAGGTGGACCCAGCACTGCAGTAGATTGAATGGGAGAGGAGTGGTGATATGAGAAGGCACCCACCCTCCTCTTCACTATCTTCTTCCTTGAAAGAGAATGGTGGGGGTAGAGGAAGTGGGCTGACATGGTGCCATGCATGCTAGAGAAACTTTGGTGCCAAAGAGAGGTGATTTCAGCATAGATGAGACATGAAGATCCGCACGATGTAGGAAAAGGTGCAGTGCCGATGGTTTCAGTACCAAGGTGGTCGGTGCCAATGGTGCTGTTGTAGTCGTGGTTGTTGGTGCTGGCATTGGAGTGCTTTGTGCTACTGGGACAGGAGGTGATGCCTTAACGTGCATGGAGCTTTTCAGTGTCACATCTTTAGGAAGCTTTGTTGGTGTTGTAGTGGAGGAGGTAAGTTTCTGTTTGCTCCTCGACTCCGAGCCTGCCCACTTAGGGTCACTGGCTTTCATGGCACGTGTGGTACCGGAAGACCCCGATGCCTCATAAGTACTTAGCTGTGGTGTAGTCGGTACTGAGGATGAGGAGCAGGCTGGAGACTGTTCTTTTTGTTGGCTCCATGAGAGGAGAAGTCAAAGCCCTTTTCCTCGCTACCTTTTTGGAGGAGTGAGCCTTCTGCTGTGAGGCAGGTGAAGTCACCGGGGAACATTGTCCAGGGGGATTGGAGGGGGTGTCTGCAGACCTGGATCAGATGCTGGGCGCATAGACGTCTCCATTAACCGAAGTTTGAGACACAGGTCTCTGTCCTTCAGATTGGTGCAGTGAGAGGATTTTTGAGGAACGCGTGTCTCTCCTAGACACCAGACACAGAGTGCCTGTCCAAGACTGGGATCACTTCTTGGCAGGAAAGGCAACACTTGAAGCCCAGTGAACTGGGCATGGCTCAAGTCATAGCGGTTCAACCCTAACGATGAACACTAACTAAACTAAGGGGTATTCAAACTTGGAGTAAAAAGGGGGAAGGAAATTAAAAATAAATAAATAAATGGGGAGAAAAGGATAAGTAAATATAACTAGGGTACTAAAGACTACTCTCAACTATTTTAACACTAAGTATAGCTATCAATCTTAACACTGCTGGGAGCTCTGTCTCAGGCAGAGGACAGCTGAGAAGGAACTGAGCGGGGACTGGTCATGTGGCACTAGATAGGCGCTGACAACAGCGCAAGACAGGGAGAACACATGCACCCAGATGAGCACTGCTGCTGAAATTCTCTGATCAAAGGTGCAGGGACACACCAACACCGGAAGTGAAGCACTCACAGGAAGAACTCAAAGAAGAACTAACAGCTAATCTTTGCTGTTTAAGATAGTCTGAGATATGGCAAATCAGAGCTTGACCTGGGAGGATGCCTATTTGTATGGATCAGATAGAGAATCTCTTCCATTTAATAAGGTAGGTCAGTGGTTCTCAATCCGCAGCCCAATCGGCACACAGCTGCAGCCCATGTGACATCCTCAGGGCCATACAGGTACTATTATATATATATATGTAGTGTGGATGCAGCCCATGTAATACATAGGCAGCTGCATGTACAGCCCACATGGTAAAGAAACCACACTGTCAGGTAGAGGACCAGAGAGTTGGGATGAAGGAGGAGGACATAGTCCTGGGAGAACCCATCCATATCTCTTCAGAGCAACAACAGAGATCTGACCGATAGGGCTAATAGAGTCAAAAATCAAAACTGATGAGGCCATGCTGGGGCTATTAGAATAAGGTGAATGGAATCTTGCTTGACTTTGGATAAGACTATAGGCAGGAACAGAACTGGAGGTGTCATAGAAATTTCTGTCCGTTCCAGCTGAGGAATAAGGAGAGACGGACACAGCTAGCCAAGCAAGGAGCCCCAGGAGGGGTGATCCGTTTATTTCAAATTGCAATTGGGTTTGAGCTCATAAGTCAGCAAGAACAAAGAAAACACTTACACCAAAGCATTATATGCAGTTGCTTATGATAATCTATCGCTCTATGATTGGCCAAAATTTGCCATCTTTACCATACATAATTAGCAAGCTACATGTATCTGCCCCTCTTATGACCCCTTATTGTTCATCTACTTGCCCCCTCCTCCTTGCTTATTTTGCAAACCAAGCAGTTTATCTACAGGACGCAGGCACAGAAAACCCATTGTCTCCAGGTTTGGAGTTTGGCTACATTTCCTCTTGAAGGAACTTCCTGAGTTAAGACAACCTATAGCTGATGTTTTCCCTTCTTCTTTCTCCCATGCGTATGTGACAAATTTGCCCCCTGGCAGTTAAGCAGAATAATTTTATATCAGAGGGAAGGCATAAACAGGCTTTTGACCAGGGAAAGAGGAAAGCATGTCAATGAACCCAGGCAGTGACCCATGCAAGAACAAAAATATGACATTTTTGTTTTCTCTTGTTGCAAACAGATCCATCTAGGAAGTTCCCCACTGCTGGAAAATGGACCTAGACACATCCAGTCAAAGAGATCTCTCCTGGTGACCTGTGAATGAATGAACTCCCTCACAAATATTCATAAGTTCTATCCACCAGTCCAGGGAGGACAAAACCTGACCTGGTACTTGAACCATCTTGTCCACGTGATGATGGGCCAGTAGTACACCGAGGCTATCCAATGCTCTAGATCTCTGAGGTGTAGAAAGACATGCTGCACCACATAAATCAGTGGTTCCCAAACTGTGAGGTGCACCCACCCCCGGGCAGGGCTGGAGCCAGCCCCCACAGGGGTGGGGAGGTAGTACCACACTTCCAGCCCTGCTCTGCCCCCAGACCAGCTCTGCTTCTAGGCCCAGCTCTGCCCTCATTCCCTCCCGACCCACAGACCAGCTCTGACCCAAGCCACAGCTCCATTCCTCCCACCGGGCTCTCCTCTCATTCCCTCTCTGCCCCCAGACCAGTTCCACGCCCCAGCTGCAGCTCCACTCTGCCCCCTTCTCCGCCCTCATTCCCTCCCCACCCCCAGACCCGCTCTGACCCCTGCTGGGCTCTGCCCTCATTCTCTCTCTGCCCCCAGACCAGCTCTGAACCCAGCTGCAGCTCTATTCTGGTCCCTGCTTCACCCCCAGGCTGGCTCCGCCCCCAGCTGCAGCTCCACTCCACCCCCTGCTCTGCCTCTAGCCCAGCTCTGCCTTCATTCCCTGTCTGCCCCAGACCAGCTCCGGCTCTAGCCACAGCTCCTCCCACATCCCCAATTCTGCCCCAGCTCTACCTTCTGGGATATTGTTTTCTTTTTGGGAAAGATAGGGAGTGTTTAAAAATCAGTCATAACAAGAAACTAGCTCCAACCTTTACTGTGGAGTCCCTATTGCCACATCAAAAGATGAGTCAAGAAAGCAGTTCTGCTGAGTAAGGAGTAATTATGTTTTTTACATAGTCACTTTTCTGGCCATACATTTAAAAAGAAAGTATTAAAGTGCATAGGAAATAGCCACAATCTTGTCTAAGGGCAGGTGCCCATTGGAATAGCCACATTTAAAATGTTACAGTAGTATAAGTAGATCAGCTAATCCATATTCAGACAATCTTCTCCCCAAAAGGCTTCATGAAGAACTATGCACATGCCAAATTAAGATAGCCTTTTTTACAACAGAAAAATATAAAAAGGTGCAAGTTTATTTACTGCTTTGTTCAAGCAAAAACTGGCTTTGCCAATTTAAATTAAGTTTGACAGAAACAACTGCAAAAGTACAATATAACAATAAAAAGAAAAATCACATGAACAGCAACTCCAGAAAACCTTCACTGCTGCTATTTATTCTCTGTTCTGTTTATTTTGCCATTTTCTCTGGATCTGATTGTCCTGCACCTGGGAGCAGAAGAGCTGAGAGAAAGGTAAACTTGAGAAGCACATTGCTCAGCAGCCAAGTTGTGGGGCAACTCTGACAACAAAGAAGATTGTTGCTTTCTTTGTGTTCTATCTATAATTGCAGGGGTATGTATTTCATCTGTTGTGAACATATTTGTTCTTCCTCACACCTCAAAAGAAAAAACACTGGGCGTGTCGGTTGCTAACCATTCCCATATGAGAAGGCAGAGGTAGGAAACCTCAGACTAATCTCAGGACCAATCTGATCCTACTGAAATCAGTGGCAAAGTTGTTTCATGGACTTCAGTGGGAGTAAGATCAGACCTCAAGCCGCAGAGAGCCAAGGTGGAAGCAAATTACAATATGGTAGAAAGGAAGACCAGCTAGCAATGGAGGTCTTTAGATTGGAACATTATATATCATAACTTTATTTTCAATTTTTCTATTTGACTATTTATAAACGTTAAGTGTATACATTCACAGACGTTTACTTTTTTACCTTCTAAAAGACACAACTGTATTAAAAAAGCCTTACTGTCATTGACTTAATGTGTCAGCTAAGGATACATGTTTTTAAACCCAATCCAACCCAAATTACATGTGCCATGACATAAGAAAAATAGAATATTTTCCTCAACTCATCCAGATAGTAATTTTTTTTCCTTTTGAAAAATGTCCCAAACTCAAACCCCTTCTTGAACTTTCTGGTGCAGGAATCCTTTTCCACATGCTCAGGCAATCACACTTCTTGCCACCACCAGAGTTACTAATTCATTCACTTCCCTTTTATACAATGCCTCTGCTGGGGATCAGCTAGAAGTTGTAGAGGTTCATATAAAAGTATTTGTTTAATATATAAGAATATACTTTCCCCAAATGCCCTACTTCTTGATTAATTAAAGTAGTTGTGAATTAAAGATTTCACTTCCTCACAGATCCTCCAGTACGGATCAATGAGGCAGTGTATGTAATTCCTTAAGCCCTTGGGGTGCTAGATATCAAGTATATATTTTTGTTAAACAATTTTATTCATATTGAGATAGCTTCCCCTTCCATATCATGTTATTAATCCTCATGTAAACCCTTATTTAAAAGCCTTCCCCATGCATTCATGAATGCTTTCTTAAAAAACATCTTTTAAGGCTTGAAAAATCTAATTTCTGAACTAAACATATTTCTATTTCTGTAGCCTTAAGAAGAGGCACCTTACCTGGAGTGGCCCTGTTTGCTGTTGCAGGCCTTGCTGCTATGTAACACTCTATAGCTTGTACTCAGAAAGAAGGGTGCATTAATATTGGGCTGGACTAGTTGGTGAGATGTAGACATCCTAGTTCTGGTAGCAGAATTCTGCTACCAAAGTAATCTCTAGACTGTGGGCATTTTATCTGGTGAAAAGCTGAAGCTAAAAGAAGCTGGCTGAGCACAGGCAGGAGAATTTGAACGGTCTCTAGAACAGTGGTCTCCAACCTTTTTAAGCACAAGATCACTTTTCGAATTTAAGTGCAATCCAGGATCTACCCTTCCCCGAGGCCCAACCCCACTCACTCCATTCTCCCCCCCCATCACTCGTTCTCCCCCACCCTCACTCACTTTCACTGGGCTGGGGCCTAGGGGTTTGGAGTGTGGGAGGGGGATCCAGGCTGAGCCTGGGGCAGGGGTTTGGGGTACAGAAGGAGATGAGGGGTGTGAACTCTGGGAGGGAGTTTGGGTGCAGGAGGGGGCTCTGGGCTGGGGTGCAGGAGGAGGTTTGGGGTGTGGGCTCAGGTCTGGGGCAGGGGTTCAGGGGTGCAGGAGGGGGTACAGAGTGCTGGCTCTGGGAGGGGGCTCAAGGCTGGGGTGTGAGCTCCCAGCAGGTGGCACTTACCTTGGGCGGCAGGGCTGTCCTGGCCCCACACTGCTCCCGGAAGCTGCCAGCACGTCCCTGTGCTGCGACCCCTGGTGGGGGCACCTGACTCTGCACGCTGCCCATCCCTGCAGGCACCACCCCCACAGCTCTCATTGGCCGCAGTTCCCAGCCAATGGGAGCTGCAGGGGCAGTGCTTGCAGGCAGGAGTGGCATGCGGAGACCCCTGCCTCTGCTCCCCCCTTGAAGGGACTTGGAGCCTGCCTTAGCCCTGCTGCGCCACTGGATTTTTAGCGGCCGGAGATTGCAATCGATTGGCAGAAGCTCAGTGATCGACCAGTTGATGACCACTGCTCTAGAAGCAGCCAGCAGCAGGAGCTTTCAGGGGAGTGAGAAAAAAATTAATCTGGTAATTGGTTAATTTGCTTTGAAACAACAGAATAAACCCCATTGGTCCAGACTGTTCACATGTTAATAAGAGTCTACTTGCAGGAATTGTTAAAAAGATGTTGAAATGGTTTCTGTCTAGCAGGGTGTTATGAATTTCTCCTGCTGAGTTTCTGGAATTATAAAGTAAGGAGAACAGTGTTTTATATAAGCCACTTCCCTCTGAAAAAGAAAATCAGATGAAGCATGTGACATGGACTAAGGCGAGAGGCACTTCACTGTTAACTGTGGCTCCTGTTAATAGTAAGTGATGTTTAAGTAAAATACCTTCTGTTGGCTTACCCTGAAATGGTGTCCACAGCCTTGAGTAAGCAGAACCCAGTAAAACACAAATCACTGGATCAATTAATCACAAATTAACCAAGAATGGCTGCTGATCAGATAACAATATTTCAAGAATTCCTTTTGAAGTACTTTAGCATGCGCTTTGTTACACAAACTCAAATACATTTTATAGCATTTCATAAATAGCTGAGAACAAGTTAAATAAAACTTCAACAGATTTAGTATGATTTTATTCATTCTAGAAAACAAATACAATTATGTTCTCAGATTCAAATCTGTAAAAAATTACTATTCCTCAGATTGTTTGCAAATAATAAAATGATTAAGTGAAATATGAAAGCATAACAAATATTACAGTATTTAGTGTGCCTAAATGTCACATAAAATATACCAACAAGAAACAGAAATGATAAATAAATGGATTATTTTCATATGTTTATTTCCAAACAAGAATACTATAATAAAATGACAAGAAAACTGCCCTACCACCAAGATCCCACAGTATGGGGAAAGATAAACCACTGCAAAATGTTATATAAACATTTAAATCTGGACACATTCAATATTCTTTCCTGTTTTAAGGGGTGAAAAGAGATATGTTATTAAAAAGATTAAAAGGCTGCTGTCAGAAATAGGAGAAAACTATAAATACTGTCCTGGTTTAGTTCATTACACAATTTTCACTTAGGAAATGAAGCAAAGTTTAACATGCTTGAATGAAGTAACAGTCTCAAGACTTTTAGAATATACTGTTATAGCATACAATGCTCAGTGAACTAATACTGTCCAAATCCCCTCATCAGTCTATAGCTGAACAAGAATCTCAGCAAGGTTTTAGTTTTTTAAGTTACATTGGTGATTCACAAACTAAAGCCAGGTCAGTTTATTTCTCCCACCTTTTTTTCCTCTCCCCTCCCTTTCATTCTTTGATCTCAATTTCAGTTAAATGCAGTGATGGTGCCAGTACCAGCCCATAGATCCTGTCAAAGCTCTCTCTTATTTTAATATTGTATTCATTTTTAACGTGCACAAATATAGAGCAACTAAATGCTCCTGGAAACCAGGCCTAAACCCGTCCCAAATTCATGACTAAAGGCCATTTTCTGTTATGTTCCTCCTGCCCATCCATTCCACCTCAGAAATCTAGTCTCTATGTACAGTCTATACTGCACTAAGAGTAGCAGTAAGAGGTCCATGTATATAGGGGAGTATTAAATTCTGGTTTGCTGAGTATTTTCTAAACAAAGGCCAGCCCTGAACATTATTATGGAAGTGTCACATCTAATACTGTTATTTTGAAGCAGTATTCTCTTAATCTGGCTCTAATCAGTTCTGATTAAAAAAGGCAATACCAACAAGTTTCTTAAAATAATCTTGAGCTTTTACTTTTTGACGGATAGTATAACACCATCAATTAACTGATTTTTCTATGCAGCCACAGAGCATTGTTTCTATTAACATGAATACTTGAAAATTTATGTTTCTTGGGGTGGACCTTTGTATACCATGTACAGTCTTGAGGATACCTCATTTTTTCTTACTTAACCTCTCCCTCTTGAGGATACCTCATTTTTTCTTACTTAACCTCTCCCTCTTCATGCCCTATGTTACCCAAATTAGTCTTATGGAAAAGGATAATCAAATTCCCTTCAGACCCCATCAACAATGCTTTTTAAAATCAGACTGCAGCCTCAGTGTTGAATGGCACAAATTATTCCTTCTCTCTCATATTCTGGAGCTGAGTGCAGAATTCCCAGCCTATTAGCAGCCCAATGAGCAAAAGGATAATACCAAGGTCTGATCCCACAGCCCTTATTCATACCAATAGTCCCATGAGTGGGACTACTCATGCAGCTAAGTACTAGTCACTTAAATAAAGATTGCAGAATCAAGCCTCAAAAATTAAACCCAGGTCTCCCGAACAGAAGACTAGAGAATTGTTGCTAGAGAGCAAGGCTAAACGAAAGCATTTTTGTTATAAAAATATATATGTTACAAACAATTGTTTTTGCACATTATTCCTCAAAATACTTTTTTAAAAGTTTTTTTTAAGAACGCTTTGTTTTACTATAAAAAGTTTTGATATGTGCTATACATACCAGTAGATTTTAGAGGAAAGGAGCGGCATTTGAAAGCCACCACAAGTGATGTATGTATGTGTATGTATATAACACATACCAGAGTAAACCATTAGAATGACCAATCCTCCCTGCCCCCAAAGAAAAGACTGACTACATAAAACATTTTCAAAAGGTTTCCCTATGTTACTATGGTCACAAGGGTGAAGAAGTCTCCATAAAAATTAAGGGAAAGGGCCAAATGGAAAATCATTGGAAATAAAATAACAGAATTATTTTTCACTGTTTCCAGACATAGAAATGGTAATAAACCCAGACAGGTTATAGCAGGGAGAAAGTTTTACCTAGGCTTTACAATTCATATTAAATCCATGTATAGTGATAGGTTTCTAAAATGATTTGGAAGAGTTGAATAAAACCTGTCAAGCTTGCACCTCACATCTGAAGAGTGCAAGAATCTGACATGGATTAACAAATGTCACCTTGCCCCTAAGATTTGTATTAGTTTTCTCTTAAATTTTAAGCAAATTAATTTAAAATACAGATATCTTTACAAATAACATTTATCTACATTAATAAACTTTAATAAGAGGTTAGCACAATTGTAATATGTTCAATAATTAAATACTCCTTCCAATCATAGTATGTATATATTTGTAACAGACACTCATACTAATTTTCATAGATGGGTAATAGATTTACTAGCTTTGAAATAAAAATGAATAAAACCTGATGTTAATCCCAAGAGTATCAAAATGCAAAACTAAGGAATTAAGAGAAGAATATGCCTCATCTTGAAGAGAAGGCTTGGCACGTGCTTTCAAATGTAAACACAACATACCTTGGCAAAAATACAACCAACTTAAAAAAAAATCTGCATCCAAATATCTGTTGTAAGTTTTGTATTGTTACACTCTTCTTCATTTTCCCTACTACAGTATACATTTTTAATAGGGGAACATACAAACTTTTTCCTTTGTACACTATCAATGTAAAGATGCAGCTGTGTGCATTTCTCCTTCTGTTTCCTGAAATGGTTCATTATGATATGGCACTAAATAATAAAGGTAAGCTGTATCAAAAAATACAGAACATCAAGACTGATTTCTTTCCATTGACCAAAATAAAAGAATTTCAGAGTATGTGTTCTCTTACATTGGTATATTAACGTATATTTAACGTAATTTAGCAGTCAGTGGGGGAAAACAATTGTTTAACAAACCCTGAGTTCAATTTTAAACCTGCAGCTTTCTAGAGGATGTGCTGATTCTTTTCATGTCATCCTGAGTAATGTCAGAAGTCCCTGAATGTAGAATTCCTACAAGAGAAGAAAAAGTGTGAAGTCGAATTGGTCTTATATTCACTTAATATAGAAGAAACCCATTCAGAGGTTTATATGTGTAAAACGTAAATGCTTAATCCTGCAAGCTCTCTTTGTGTGTAACTCCCATTCACTTCAACAGGGATTCCATGCACAGAGGATTTGCAGGATTAGGCACTAATAGCCCAATTTTCAGAAGTAATGAGCACCCAAAATGCCCACTGAAGTCAAAGGCAACTTTGGGCTCCTTCCACCATCTCTGAAAAATCAGGCTACAAGTGCCTTTCCTACTTCCTGAGCAGGACAGTAGGTACACAGCATTTGGGTTCACTTTACAGAAACAGAAGAGTACTATTTTACAGGCAGTGGAAACTCATGAGATAAATGTACTAAATATTATGAAACCAAGATATCAGGAAAGGAGCGAAGAAGATGAAAAAAGTAAGAGGGAGAAGACAATTATTGTCTGATTTATTTCTGAGGTCACAATCCCACTGAAACAGAAAGATGTTAATTGGCTGACTTAGTCTCCAACCAAATCACAGTCCAATGACTTGATTTGTTTTTTTGTGAGAGGCAGAGGAGCAGGAAGGCAGGAGGAATGAAAGAACAGTGCTGGTAATGTCAGCATTGGTGTGGGCTCCCAAAATATTTTAGGTATCATAGAACCAGATATTAGCTATGAAAAAGGCCTCTCCTTCCAATGGTGAATTGAGTCTATCTTGTCCAATGATTTATCCAGTTATCAATGATTCAGGTGATAAATGTGATACCATCACTTCTGTTGAAGGACTCTCTCATAGTATAATAAGATCTTACAGGAAGAAAATAGTTGTATTAACTCCTAATTGTATCTGTTTGAACCGTCCTAAGCAATTTTTCTATTTTGCTGGTTTTAACAACCTTAAAATATTTTTTGTTATTAATTTGGTCAAGATACACATTTGACATTTTTTCTTCTTTCAATCTAGCCTCTTACATTACTGTGGCTGAGTTCGCTCCAGTTTGTCTAAGTTGACAAAAAACTGGGCAAGGAACAATGATCTGAAGGGTAATTACTACCTTGAACATTCAGTCCCAAAAACCAAACAAAAGGAAAGAAGAAAAACCTGAAAAGCAACAGCTCAGGAAGTACATTCCTTTGGGAATTAAGGAGTTTGTATACACACCCTTTTGTTTAACTAAAACAAATTTTTAAAAAACCAATTTAGTTAAACCAATTTAAGTTTGTCCACTTAAGAGTTTCTACAGGTTTATCTGTGGTTTTTAGCAATTTAAATTAATTCAGTAAATTAAACCAGTGGAACTTTTATTTGTAGACAACACTTAAGAAAGAAAAAATGGTTACTTACCTTCTCGTAACTGTTGTTCTGCGAGATGTGTTGTTCATGTCTATTCCAATCAGGTGTGTGCGTGTGCACATGCATGGCAGCTGGAAGATTTTTCCCATAGCAGCATCCGTTAGGTCGGCCTGGGCGCCCCCTGGAGTCGTGCCTCCATGGCGCTCAATATATAGCCCTGCCGACCCACCACCCCTTCAGTTTCTTCTTGCCGGCTACTCCGACAGAAGGGTAAGAGGGTGAGTATTGGAATGGACATGAACAACACATCTCGAAGAACAACAGTTACGAGAAGGTGAGTAACCGCTTTTTCTTCTTCGAGTGCTTGTTCATGTCAATTCCAATCAGGTGACACAAAATCCCAAGTTCAGGAGGTGGGGTCGGAGTCATCCACTGATTGGAGCACTGCTCTTCCAAAGGCCACATCGTCTCTGGCCTGCTGGGTGATTGCATAGTGTGTGCTGAAAGTATGTATGGAGGACCATGTCGCTGCTCTGCAGATTTCCTGGGTGGGAACCTGTGCCAGGAATGCTGTTGAAGAGGCCTGAGCCCTGGTGGAGTGTGCAGTGATTGGAGGCGCAGGTTGTAGCACTCACAGATGCAGGACGTGATCCATGACAAAATCCATTGAGAAGAGACAGGAAGACCTTTCATTCTGTCCGCCACTGCCACGAATAACTGGACAGACTTTTGGAACGGCTTCGTTCTCTCGATGTAGAAGGCTAGCACTCTGCGGACATCCAATGAGTGAAGCCTCTGGTCCCTGCCGCTTGAGTGCGGCTTAGAATAGAACACTAGGAGGAAGATGTCCTGGCTGATGTGAAACTGGGAGACAACCTTCAGGAGGAAAGCTGGATGAGGCCTGAGCTTAACCTTGTCCTTACAAAACACAGTGTAAGTGGGCTCTGATGTCAGGCCTTGAGCTCAGACACCCTCCTGGCTGAGGTTATCGCTACCAGAAATGCTACCTTGTAGGAGAGAGAGAGTAGGGAGCCCGTCGCCAAAAGTTCAAAGGGCGGTCCCATGAGTCTGGAAAGATTGAGGTTCCAAGCCGGGACAGGCTGTCGGACACACGGGTATAGCCTGTCGAAACCTTTAAGGAAACAGCTGACCATAGAGTTAGCAAAGACCGAGCGGCCCTCTGCGCCTGGTTAGAAGGCAGAGATGGCGGCCAAGTGAACCTTATTGAGGACATGGACAGCCCCTGCTGCTTGAGATGGAGAAGATAGTCGAGTATAAGTGGCACAGAGACGAGCATCGGGGACAAACGGTGCTGCATCGACCAGATTGAAAATCTCTTCCACTTGGCAAGGTAGGTGGCTCTTATGGAGGGTTTCCTGCTGCCAAGGAAGACTTGTCTAACCTGATCCGAGCAAGAAAGCTCCATTGGGTTCAGCCATGGAGCTTCCATACCATGAGGTGCAGCGACTCGAGGTTCGGTTGGAGATGGCCGTGATCCTGAGTTAGTAAGTCCGGGAAGAGCGGCAAAGTGACTGGAGCTTCCACGGACATTTCCAGGAGTGATGTGTACCACTGTTGGCGGGGTCAGGCTGGAGCTATCAATATCACCGAAGCTTGTTCCCTCCGTATCTTGAGGAGCACCTTTTGAACGAGAGGGATAGGCGGAAATGCTTATAAGAAGTGACCTCCCTCCTGGGAGGAGGAACGCGGCTGCGATGGAGCTCGGGCTGTGATTCAGGAAGGAGCAAAACTGCTGGCACTTCCTTTTGCGTTGTGTGGTGAACAGGTCTATCTGGGGAAAGCCCCACTGATGGAAGACTGAGTTCACAATGTCCTGGTGAAGGGACCACTCATGGCTGTGGAACAACCTGCTGAAATAGTCCGCCAACTCATTCTGTACTCCAGGGAGGTACAATGCTTGCAGATGTATCGAATGCTCTACACACACAAGTCCCACAGCATGAGGGCTTCCTGGCACAGGGAAGAGGAGCGTGCACCCCCTGCTTGTTGATATAAAACATTGCCGTGGTGGTGTCTGTCATAACTGATACACATCTCCCTGTCAAGTGGGCTCAGAAAGTTTGGCATGCCAGGGATACTGCTCTCAGCTCTCTGACATTGATGTGGAGAGCGAGTTCCGCCTGAGACCAGAGGCCTTGTGTACTGAGGTCTCCCAAATGTGCTCCCCAGCCCAAGGCTGATGCATCTGTCACTAGCGAGAGAGATGGCTGAGGGCTGGTGAAGGGGACCCCCGCACATATTAAGGTCGAGCCAGCATAGGAGGGAGTCGAGTACCGGGTGAGGCAGGGTTACGATCCTGTCCAAGCGATCTCAGACTGGCCGATACACTGACGCTAGCCATTACTGAAGAGGTTGAAGCCTGAATCTGGCATGCTGTACTACGTAGGTACAAGCAGCCATGTGTCCTACAAGTTTCAGGCAATTCCTTGCTGTGGTGGTGGGGAACTGCCTGAGACCAAGCGCTCAAAATCTCACTTCCGGTAGAAATGCCCTGGCCTGTGTCGAGTCCAGTACTGCCCCTACAAACTTTCTCCTCATTCAGCAGAAGACCCAGTTTGTCGAAAGATGCTCTTATGAAGGCGACTTGAATCTCTATTCGAGTCCTGGATCGGCCCTTGATCAGACAGTCGTTGAGATACGGGAACACCTGTACCTATCGCCTGCGCAGGAACCCGGCCACGACTGCCATGCACTTGGTGAACACGTGGTCAGGACGAACGGGAGGACTGTGAACTGGTAGTGGGTGGTGTTCACCACAAACCTGAGGTTTTTTCTGTGGGATGGAGTTATTGCTATGTGAAAGTACGCATCCTTCAAGTCGAGGACAGTATACCAGTCTCCTGGATCCAATGAAGGGATGATGGATGCCAAAGAGACCATGGGGAACTTGAGTTTCTTCACAAACCTGTTGAGTTCTCGCAGGTCTAGAATGGGCCTGAGACCAGCTTTGGATTTTGGTATTAAGGACTAGAAGCCCTTGCTCTTCTGCTCCTGAGGAACCTCTTCCACTGCCCCAAGCAATCGGAGCAAGTGCACCTCCTGTATAAGGAGTTTCTCGTGAGAAGTGTCCCTGAAGAGGGCCAGGGAAGGGGGGTGGAAGGGTAGGAGGGCACATAATTGGATGGAGTACCCCTCTCTATTGTGCGGAGCACCCAGCAGTCCAAAGTGATATGGGACCATGCACGGTAGAAAGGGGATAGTTGGGATGAAAAGGTAAGGCGGGGTGGATCCAGTTCTTGCTCTGGTGCACCATCCTTGACCGCACCTTCAAAAGGCCTGTTTTGGGCTTGACAGTGGCTTGGGTTGGCCAGAGCCCTGGCCTGAGGATGGGTGCGGCCTTTTCCTGCCATTCCTATTCCTCCTCCAGGAATCATCCTATTGGTTCTGTTGGTATAACCGCGGAGGAGGTTGTGGCCTGAAGTGCTTCCTCTGTGTGGTGGGAGTGTGTAGGCTATGCAGCCTTTTATCTGTCTTCTCGGAGAACAGAGTTACACCCTCAAAGGGGAGGTCCTGTATGGGCTGCTGGACCTCATGCGGGAGACCAGAGACCCATGGCCACTCCTATAGCCATGACTCTCATGGCGGCATCAGCACCGTCCAGCGCACCCTGGAGGGAAGCTCGGGAGATTAGATTGCCCTCTTCAACCAAGGCCGAAAACTTGGCATGGGAGTCTAGGGGAAGCAGCTCCACAAATTTTGCCATTGCCTCACAGGTGTTATAAGAGTACTGGCTGACAATGGCCTGCTGGTTTGAAATTCGGATTTGCAATCCACCCATAGAATAGACCTTTTTCCCAAAAAGGTCAAGTCTTTTAGCCTCCCTATTTTTGGGGGAGGGCCCTGGGAAGCCTTGCCGCTTGTGCTGATTGGCAGCGTCCACAGCAAGGGAATCAGGCTGCAGGTAGGAATATAGGTGTTCATAGTCCTTAGAGGGCACAAAGTATCATCGTTAGTTGCATTTGGCAGTTGGTGGCAATGAGGCTGGGGTCTGCCACAGGGTCAAGGTGGTGTCCGCAATGGTTTTTATGAGCAGCAGGGCAATATGAGAAGATCCAGAGGGCACGAGGATATCCACCATGGGATCAGAATGCTCAACTACCTCCCCTGCCTTGATGCCCAGATCCTGGGCAACCCAATGCAGCAAGTGCTGCAACACCCTTCTGTCTTCAAGCACCGGGGCTATGGCAGTGCCCACCAATGTCTTGTGCGGCGACGATGAGGAGGCGGCCCCCATGACAGGCAGCTGCTCCCTGCCGTCAGCGGCCAAGGGGTTCCATGACTCTCGGGGGTCCTGGGAAGGTGCTGACATGGACGTTGCCATGCCCCTCGGTGCTGGAGCTGTCGGCGCTGAACTCTATGCTGATATCAGTATCGGAGCTGCTGTTGGTGCCGTCGCCAAAGCCGATGTCGGCACTGAAGCCAGTGTCGGCGATGGTACTGCAGCCGATGGTGTCGACGTAGGTGGTGGTGGCTCAGTGGCTGGTCGCTTGACCGAAGGTGGAATGAAGGTGGCCAAAGCTACCCAAGTCGCCACCGAGTGGGACCCCTGGCTCCTTTCCTGGCTCTGGTGGAAGGCCCAGGGAGTCCAGAAGGGCCACTGTGATGGGTTCTGCCACTGCGGCAGCCACGGTGCTGGGTAAACCCATCTCTCCCACCACAACCTGGTGTGACGTTATTGATATAATCTGGGACCATATAGATCATTGTTGCAACCAAGGTCCTGTAGTGGCACGCAAATCTTGTATAAAGGGGGTCAAATGGGGTGTCTAAGACAAGGTTATGGTTTACTGGTTATGATTAGGCTGTCTATATGTGTGTATCAATTTTGTAGTTGAAGTCATGAATATTGGCTCTATACTGTCTGTATTTCAAACTTATGCTATGCTGCTGGGTGACATCCCAGACAAACTGGTGTTAGCTCTGCCTAGCCTGCTTGATGGCCCATTAAGGACCATCAGCTATACAATGGACCCATTGAGAGAAGGCAAATATGCCTTGAGCAAAGTATGCAGGAACTTGCCCATGTGACTCCAGACTCCATTTTGCTGTAATTTTCCACAGTAAGAACAAAGAGGTGTTCTTACACCTGGAAAAGACTATATAAGGCTGATGCCTCATCTCCATCTTGTCTTCAATCCTGCTTCATACCTCTGGAGGAACTTTGCTACAAGCTGAAGCTTTGAACAAAGGACTGAGGACCCATCCCAGCGGGGGATGTATTCCAGAGACTTGATTTGAACCTGCAGTTTATTCTATCGCTGCTGCAAGCCTGAACCAAGAACTTTGCCATTACTGTATGTAATTGATTCCATTTAACCAATTCTAACTCTCATCTCTATCTTTTTCCTTTTATGAATAAACCTTTAGATTCTAAAGGATTGGCAACAGCGTGATTTGTGGGTAAGATCTGATTTGTATATTGACCTGGGTCTGGGGCTTGGTCCTTTGGGATCAGGAGAACCTTTTTCTTTTACTGGGGTCTTGGTTTTCATAACCATTTGTCCCCATAACGAGTGGTACTGGTGGTGATACTGGGAAACTGGAGTGCCTAAGGAGATTGCTTGTGAGACTTGCGGTTAGCCAGTGGGGTGAGACTGAAGTCCTCTTAGTCTGGCTGGTTTGGTTTGCCTTAGAGGTGGAAAAAACCCCAGCCTTGGGCTGTAACTGCCCTGTTTGAGCAATTTGTCCTGAGTTGGCACTCTCAGTTGGGTTCCGCCAGAACCGCATTATCACACCTGGACCTCCTGCTCCTGCTCTTATCGGAGAGGTAGGAGTCTGACTACGAGGTCTCTGAAAAAGAAGACCACGGAGGAGCCGTACTTCGGGGCATTGATCGTTGGGAGCTCAGGGACCGACTGGGCTCTCTCTCCGGAGATGCTGGTGCCGGAGGATGCTGTGGAGAAGGAGAGCACCGGGACATCATCGCTAGGGGGCAGGGTGGTGCTGATGGCACCGGTGTCTCCTCCGTCCTAGGGGGCAAGAATGGCGCCGTGAGCCGCAGCAAGTCCTGAGCTGCCTCAAAAGCTTCTGGTCTCAAGGGGAGCAGCAGTTGCTGGCTACTAGGGTCTGGCGAGCACGGTAGGCCTGGACTCAACTGCCTTATCTGGGCAGGAGTCGACGTGGCCCTGCCCGGGAATCTGGTGCTGTGGCCCAACTGGGGCTCACAGTCGTCAGCTCCTTGGATTTGGCCGGGGAAGAATGATCCCTCTCCAGCTTCTTTTTCTTCTGAGGCACCAGTGACTGAGACCGGTGCATACCTGCCGACTGGCCGCGGGAGGAGCTGTGCCGGTGCTGAGTATCTCGGGAAGAGTCCTTTCTTGGCACCAGTTCCCGGGATGACGGCACTGGGGCGCTCCGCGCTGACGAGTATATGCTGGGTGCGGGGTCCCCTGACTCTGGGTTCGAGTGGGGGTGGAGAGCTGCCTCCATAAGGAGAACTTTAAGCCGCTGTTCCCTTTCTTTAACAGTTCTGGGACGGAACTCACGGCAGTTTTTACAACGGTCCTTTTGGTGACCTTCCCCATGGCACCTTAAACAAGCGGCATGAGGGTTGCTCTTTGGCATGCGCTTAGCACAGACCTCACAGTCTTTAAACCTCGAGGACTGCGGCTTACCACGGCTCCGGGGAGTCAGAAGGGGGGTGAAACCCCCCAACTAACCCTAAACTAACTATAAACAACTACTATACAATAACTAACTACAGACGAACTATATACAAATGACAAAGATAAAGGTGCTTGCTAAAGCAAGGGCTATGGGACGTTCCAGCTAACCGTCACTGGCAGTAAGAAGGTACTGAGGGGTAGCGGATCGGCAGGGCTCTATATTGAGCACCATGGAGGCGTGACTCCAGGGGGTGCCCAGGCTGACCCGACGGATGCTGCTATGGGAAAAAATCTTCTGGCTACCGTGCATGTGCATTCGCACACACCTGATTGGAATTCACATGAACAAGCACTCGAAGAACTGTACCTTCCCCTGGGATAATGACTGAAGACTATGCTGAATATTATTTGTTTGGATTTACTCTGATTGAGTTGGCTTAAGGGGAAAGGGATTGATTTATGCTCTAATTTGCAGAAGGATTTTAGTCTTTGTTTTATATTTGACAAAATTACTAATGGGCAAGAAAGGACATCTCCTTTAGGAAGAGGGCTTTTGGATTACAGGACACTTATCTGAATCTCCCAAAAGCTTAGAAACTGGGAAGGAAGGCATCTCATCCACAACGTTTAATGTATAATGCTCAGTGAGTTACAAGGAAGAAATAAGAAGTTGGCAACCATAAAAAGCGAGTCCTAAATCACAAAATTAAACCTGTTACCTGAAACCTTAGAGAGTTTCCTTCAGACTCTATTGACAAAATAACACATTTCTAGCTCCTGTTAAATCTCAGATAACCAGAAGATGGCAGATCTGTATAAGTGGCAATGGGGAACTGAATAATATATATCAAACATTTTTCTGGTGACTTCATTCATCTTTCTCTGCACATCCCCCCAGGGTTTGTTGGGTTCAGGGCAGCAGCTGTGGCACAACGCACATGTGCAGCAGTTCCGCGCTTGTGCATTAGTGTACAGAGCCTGGGGAGGCAGGTTGTTCAGAGGGGTCACAGCACCTGGCTTTGCCCAGCCGGAGGGGCTCTTCTTGGGCTCACATCACTCTGGTCTCCCACCTAGTTTGATGCACGTGGAGGTATGGGGGAAGATAACCCTGCCTGACCTAAATAGCGCCCCTGAAATAAATCCCTTGAGACTGTTGGAGTGGTGCAAGAGGAAATATATGGGACCTAAAAAGTTTCCTTGGAGGATAATGGGAATAATCTTGTCTGGCCTGGAGGCTAAATAGATTTCTTCAGTCAAGAAGAACAGGAGACCGTGCAGGAGACTAAATACCCTATCTCTCCCTGTTGCGGTGCATCCCTGCCCTATAGCACTCCCTCTCTCAGTTTCACTATTCTCAAGGCCCCTCAAGAATCCCACAGAGTAATACCATTTTAGGATCTCTTGCTTAATACCCCTCCTTGGGGCTGGTTTATTACCAAAACGTTATTCAAATAATCCCCAACGTAAGTCCCAATCATAGTCCATTTCCCACATCCAGCATATAGAGTCCTTAAAATCCTGCTCTTCCCAGCGGGAACCTGCACAGTCTCTCTGCTTGAAGATCTTCCTCACTAGGGGTGCAACCCTCACTCCCCCTGGACTTCTGGGTCCAGCTCTCCAGCATGGAGATGTCAGCAGATAAGTCTGCCACTCCCCTGCCTTCAACTCTCTGGCTCTCAGCTTTGGCTGTCCAGGTTAGAAGTCAGCAGGCATATCCCTCTGTTGCTCTCTAGCTTTCAGCAATCCCCCCAGAACCACATACAGTTCAGCCTCTTGGCTCTCATCTGCAAACCTCTCATTCCCAGGCAACTTTCACCTGTCCTTTTCTGACTGACCAGGCAGCTGTCATCTGCCTTTTTCCTAACTGATGCTCAGAGAGCCCCAACCCACCAGATCTGTGTGACCTGTAGTCTCTCCTCTTAGACTCAGGGTTGTACACAGACCTCTTCCTTGGGGCCTGTGGTCTCTGAGAGCTCCACTTCCTTAGGAGAAGTTTTATCTCTGTGAGCACCTCCCTCTAACTGAGCCCTGATGGCCTTTTAACAGGTACAGGTGCTCGTTATTCAATTAACTGCCTAGAAAGTCTTGTTCTCTTTAAATTGGCTCCGCACAGGTAACCCGGGCTGGATTCCCCTTAAAGGGGCCAGCAACCCCATGACACTCCCTTAGTGTTCTTATAGTGGCTGTGCCTAAAACTTTCCAATTTTGCCTTTGATAATTTTACCTCAGTATTTGCAATATTAGTAAGATGGTAAGCAATTAGTCTCTTAGCACAAACACTGTCCATTCACCAAGAAGTGATCTTCCCTGGCTTCGCCTTCCTCAGACTTTATAGCAACTTTAGTAGTGGACTATACCCTTACAACAAGAGGAGGACTGTCTTGCAATCCCTTTCTCTTGTTCTCCCTCATAGATTGACTCAGGAGACAGAGAGGTATGCCTAGGAGAAATACTTCTGCTGTAAACCAACAAAGAGGAGGTAGAAGGCTTTTTGTTTGAGAAGCTGAGGGGACCCAGACACTATTTGTTGAAAGATATATACCTGTGCTGAAGAGGATAAATATAGAGAGATATTCATTATCGGTACCCTACTGGGAGAGACTTGGAAGCCATTATTAATGGTGAGACATCCACAAAAGGAGGAATGTTATGTTTGCCAGTGCCAAAGATCACATCTTAGCTAATACAAAGGAACCACACTTCAGGTCAGATTTAGTTGAAGGAGCAGTGGCTGAGTCAGAAGAACCAAGTCTCTTTAGCCTCCTTTTAGCCAATACTGGGGATGGTGATCAGTGCCAAGTCAAAGGCTTAGACCGATGTACTTTTTCTATCGGAACTGCTGACTGACCCAAGGAGACCTGTATCATGCTCTCAGATGAAGTGTGAGGTTTTTTGGCAACCTATGAGACCCAAGTGCTAGGGGTAATATCCTGGATTACCAGAGCACTAGCCAAATACTACTTGGGACCACCAGAGACTATTTCCATTGAGGGGGCTTCAGAATCAGAAGCACCCTCCATTGACTGCTCCAACAAAAATAATTTCAAAGGAGCTTCTTGGGCTTCGTGTGTGTGTGTTTTGGAAAGACCTGCATATTGAGCATTTGTCTGGAATACAGCCTTCTCCAAGACAAAGACATTTAAGATGTCCATCATTTAAGTACATAGCTATCTCACAAGTAGGAAAAGTTTTAAACCCTGAAGTCTTTGCCTCAGTCGTGAGGCTGATGACTTGGTACAGAAGTATAAACTAACAAAAAATATTTTTTTTAAATATATTGCCAATGGGCTAGAAAAAATATGTAACAAAAAACAGCAACGAAGTGTGATGGATCTTCTAAACAGGGGACTACAACTCCCATCAGCACCCTCCCCACTGCACATCCCTTCCTCTTGGCCAAATAAGGGGAAAAGTCCTACCCAAGGAAGTTGCTGGAGATGATGGCCATGTGGCTAGCCAGGATCTACAGAGAAACTGAAGCAGCAGCCACATGGCAAGCAGGGAGCTGGAGAAAAGCTGAATTCAGAGCGGGATCCCCAGGAACCATATGCAGAGTGGTGTGTGGATGCAATAGCTGGGTGCAGGTCTGTGTGGAACTTATGGGGGAGCAGCAGCAGGGCAGGAAGTCAGAGCAGAAGGGCCTCAATGAGAGAGACGAACTGAGCCTGGCCTGGAAACCTGCAAGTGCCCATTGACTTGGAATAGAGACATGACTGGAGAGGGCACCCCAGGCACCAGGCCTGAAAAGCCTCGACTCTCAGCTGGACTGCCAAAGAGACCCAAACAAGAACTGCTATAGGATATTTTGAACTGTAACTATTTAAGCCTCTGTACCTAAGGTATCTACAACCTTTCCCTCCCAGCTCTAGCTCTTAGCCATGTGTCTGAGTGGTTACTGGGACTCACCAGGGCTAGCACATACAGGGCTTAGCTGCAGTAGCAACTACAGTGTTTTTCTGCGAGTTGTGATACACCTGACATGATACTGGCAACCTAGGGATTTGGTGTACTGAGCAGCTCCAATCATTACAAAACGAACACTAACTAAGATGGAGAGCTATGGGATAGCAGTCAGACACTGTGGAGATTGTCTTGCTGCCACAGGCGTTAAGAAGGAACTGAGAGATGGTTGGGTTTGCTCTGCCATTTATGCCTAAAGGTGTGTATATGAGGGCATGCAGGGAACAAAATGCCCCCCCAAACACTGCTGGGCAAAAGAATCTAATCTTGCATGTGTACGCACAGTCAAATCGTCACTTTGGCTGCTGTGGGATCCCCAGTCTCTTTGTTATTGGGGCAGGAGTAATAAAGTGTTGTTATTCTGGTTATGTAAATCAAGGACAATAGAACTGTACTTGGCATTTTATGACTGAGGGACTCGCCCTCAACTAAGCAGCACTCGCTAGGCAAGGGACATGGGTTCCAAAGCCCAGTGAATTGAGAGAGGCTGGGGACAGGTATTTGTACCTGGTAGGGTGGGGCCCTTCTGAGGGCCCTAAACACCACTTTGACCCCTCCTCTCTCCAGTGTGCAATAACAGAACTAATTTAGACTCAATTAGGAATCTTGTTACATGCTGCAGAGCTGAAATCACTGATACCTAGGTCTAAGCATTAGACCTACTTTGGGCTAGTGGTTCTGATGCAAGAAGACTATCCAGGTGTACCAGCAGTGAGGCTCCCCTACTAACAGCAGAAATCACTGAGAGCTGAAATCACTGACAGCTGTGTTAAGTAGGGGGGGCCTGAAGACATA
This sequence comes from Emys orbicularis, assembly GCF_028017835.1. Taxonomy (NCBI): domain Eukaryota; kingdom Metazoa; phylum Chordata; order Testudines; family Emydidae; genus Emys; species Emys orbicularis. Next base: position 248,405,866 of record NC_088683.1, read on the forward strand.
TTGGTGAGCGGCTAGCAGAATGGCTAGTGGAGAGGCGCAGCCAGCAGCGCGGCTGGAGGAGAGGCGTGGCTGGTGGTGAAGACTGGAGCAAAACCCACAGAGAGGCGTGGCAATTGGCCGTCAAGGGCCCGAGCAGCGGAGTGTGAGAGGTGCCTCCATACTTCCCCCCTTCCACCCAGGCTGGGAGGTAAACTCTGCAGCTGAACTTCTGAACTCTGGGCCTGCACTGACCAAGGACAGCAACTGTGAGTTTTGGGTTGCTGGACTCAAGAACCAAAGGGAAAGGACACAGCCCAGTCTACTTAGGGGTGGGGCTTCTGGTTCATGGTTTGTGTTTATGAACCCTAATTGTGGTGTTTTCCCAATTTAATGCTAAGTTGTTTACCTCTTGTTATTAAAGATTTTTTGCTACACCAAGGGTATGTCTACACTACGAAATTAGGTCGATTTTATAGAAGTCAATTTTTAGAAACCAATTTTATACAGTCGATTGCGTATGTCCACACTAAGCGCATTAAGTCGGTGGAGTGCATCCTCACTACCGTGGCTAGCATCGACTTATGGAGTGGTGCCCTGTGGGTAACTATCCCACAGTTCCTGCAGTCTCCGACGCCCATTGGAATTCTGGGTTAAGCTCCCAGTGCCTGATGGGGCAAAAATATTGTCACGGGTGGTTTTGGGTACATGTCGTCAGTCTCCCCTCCCTCTGTGAAAGCAACGGCAGACAATCGTTTCGTGCCTTTTTTCTGAGCAGACGCCATACCACAGCAAGCGTGCAGCCCGCTCAGCTTAGCTCACCGACACTGCCGCTGTTGTGTCCTGGGTGCTGCTGGCAGCAGACGGTGCAATAGGTCATACACCATTGTCATACACCGCTTCCACTGCAACTCTGCTCTGCTGCTATTGCCTCAATAGCGAATTTCTCCATGTTGTCTGCCATGGGCTCCCAGGTACATGTGTTCTTCCTCGGGAAATGTGCACGGTGCTAACCGTCGTCCTCTACCGCTTCCGCTGCAACTCTGCTCTCCTGCTCTTGCCTCGATAGCGAATTTCTCCCTGTTGTCTGCCATGGGCTCCTGGGTGTGTTCTTTCTCGGGAAATGTGCGCGGTGCTAACCGTCGTTCTCCACCACTTCCGCTGCAACTCTGCTCTCCTGCAGACGCCATACCACGGCAAGCATGGAGCCCGCTCAGCTCACTGCTGCTGCTGTGAGCATTGTAAACACCTCACGCATTATCCTGCAGTATGTTCAGAACCTGCAAAAGCAGGCGAGGAGGCAACGACAGCGATGAGGACATGGACACAGACTTCCCTCAAAGCACGGGCCCTGGCAATTTGGACATCATGGTGTTAATGGGGAAGGTTCATGCCATGGAATGCCGATTCTGGGCCCAGGAAACAAGCAAAGACTGGTGGGACTGCATAGTGTTGCAGGTTTGGGATGATTCCCAGTGGCTGCGAAACTTTCGCATGCGTAAGGGCACTTTCATGGAACTTTGTGACTTGCTTTCCCCTGAAGCGCAAGAGTACCAAGATGAGAGCAGCCCTCACAGTTGAGAAGCGAGTGGCGATAGCCCTCTGGAAGCTTGCAACGCCAGACAGCTACCGGTCAGTCAGGAATCAATTTGGAGTGGGTAAAATCTACCGTGGGGGCTGCTGTGATCCAAGTAGCCAACGCAATCACTGAGCTGCTGCTATCAAGGGTAGTGACTCTGGGAAATGTGCAGGTCATAGTGGATGGCTTTGCTGCAATGGGGTTCCCTAACTGTGGTGGGGCGATAGACGGAACGCATATCCCTGTCTTGGGACCGGACCACCTTGGCAGCCAGTACATAAACCGCAAGGGGTACTTTTCAATGGTGCTGCAAGCACTGGTGGATCACAAGGGACGTTTCACCGACATCAACGTGGGATGGCCAGGAAAGGTGCATGACGCTCGCATCTTCAGGAATTCTGGTCTATTTGAACAGCTGCAGGAAGGAACTTACTTCCCAGACCAGAAAATTACCATTGGGAATGTTAAAATGCCCATAGTTATCCTTGGGGACCCAGCCTACCCCTTAATGCCCTGGCTCAGGAAGCCATACACAGGCACCCTGGACAGTAGTAAGGCGCAGTTCAACTATAGGCTGAGCAAGTGAGAATGGTAGTAGAATGTGCATTTGGACGTTTAAAAGCTCGCTGGTGCAGTTTACTGACTAGGTTAGACCTCAGCGAAACCAATATTCCCATTGTTATTGCTGCTTGCTGTGTGCTCCACAATATCTGTGAGAGTAAGGGGGAAGACATTTATGGCGGAGTGGGAGGTTGAGGCAAATCGCCTGGCGGCTGATTACGTGCAGCCAGACACCAGGGCGATTAGAAGAGCACAGCTGGGCGCCCTGCGCATCAGAGAAGCTTTGAAAACCAGTTTCATGACTGGCCAGGCTATGGTGTGACAGTTCTCTTTGTTTCTCCTTAATGAAAACCCACCCCCTTGGTTGACTCTACTTCCTTGTAAGCCAACCGACCTCCCGCCTTCAATCACCACTTTCAGAGCCAATAAAGTCATTATTGTTTCAAAATCATGCATTCTTTATTAATTCATCACACAAATAGGGGGAAAACTTGCAAGGTAGCCCGGGAGGGGTGGGTGAGGAGGGAAGCACTGGGTGGGGTGGTGGATGAGGGGAGGAGGGAAGGACAAGGCCACACTACAGTTCAAAACTTATTGAATGCCAGTAGCTTATCGGTTGCTTGGGCAATCCTCTGGGGTGGAGTGGCTGGGTGCCTGTAGCCTTCCCCCTCCCCTCCCCCGTGTTCTTGGGCGTCTGGATGAGGAGGATATGAAAGTTGGGGAGGAGGGCAGGCGGTTATTCAGTGGATGCAGCAGGGGGTTGTGCTCTTGTTGGCTTTCCTGCAGCTCCAACAGACGCTTCATCATGTCTGTTTGCTCCCCCATTAGCCTCAGCATCGCGTCCTGCCTCCGCTCTTCGCGCTCACTTAATTCTTTCCTGGCCTCTGCCACTGAATGCCTCCATGTGTTAAGCTATGCCCTATCAGTGCGGGAGGACTGCATGAGCTCAGAAAACATGTCACCGCGAGTGCGTTTTTTTTTTTTTTTGCCTTCTAATCTGCGATAACCTCAGGGACGGAGATGATGGGGGAGCGTAGAAACATTCTACGCTCTACGATTCTGGGGGGACTTTGTTTTTTGGTAGGCTTGCCTCAGCTCCTTAACTTTCATGCAGCACTGCTGTGTGTCCCTGTTGTAGCCTCTGTCCATCATGCCCTTGGAGATTTTGGCAAATATATTGGCATTTCGTCTCTGCCTGCACGGATTCTTCTCCCCATACAGCGATCAGATCCAGTACCTCCTGTTCGGTCCATGCTGGAGCTCTTTTGCGATTCTGGGACTCCATGGTCACCTGTGCTGATGAGCTCTGCATGGTCACCTGTGCTGATCAGCTCGCTACGCTGACCAAACAGGAAATGAAATTCAAAAGTTCCCGGGACTTTTCCTGTGTATCTGGCTAGTGCATTGGAGTTCAAAGTGCTGTCCAGAGCAGTCACAATGGAGCACGCTGGGATAGCTTCCGGAGGCCAATACCGTCGAATTACATCCACACTACCCCAAATTGGACCCAGCAAGGTTGATTTAGCACTAAACCCCTCATCGGGGAGGAGTACAGAAATTGATTTTAAGAGCCCTTTAAGTTGACAAAACAGGCTTGGTCGTGTGGATGGGTGCAGGGTTAAATCAACCTAATGCTGCTAAAATCAACCTAAACTCGTAGTGTAGACCAGGGCCAAGACTCTGTGCTTGCGAGAGGGGAACTATTGCCTCTTTGAGGCACCCGGGGTGTGTGTGTAATTTTCCCAGGTCACTGGGTGGGGGCTCGAGCCGGTTTTGCATTGTATTCATAGAATCATAGAATATCAGGGTTGGAAGGGACCTCAGGAGGTCATCTAGTCCAACCCCCTGCTCAAAGCAGGACCAATTCCCAACTAAATCATCCCAGTCAGGGCTTTGTCAAGCCTGACCTTAAAAACCTCTAAGGAAGGAGATTACACCACCTCCCTAGGTAACCCATTCCAGTGCTTCACCACTCTCCTAGTGAAAAAGTTTTTCCTAATATCCAACCTAAACCTTCCCCACTGCAACTTGAGACCATTACTCCTTGTTCTGTCATTGTTGAAAAGGGAACCCCTATGTACTGAACCCGGCCCTTGTTGCTATCAACTCTGCCTGGCAGAAGGATTACACATGCATGGGGTGCATGTGCACCTACAATGGAGTCTAACTACAGTGGACAAATACTTAAAGGAGTGTTGGACTGACATGAAATACTGAGTTTGTTGTTGGCAAGGTCAAATATTTGTGCCTAAAATTGGACAGTGGGATGGATGATTTAAGATTATTAGGAAAGTCTGTACAGTATTGCCAGTGTTATAACTATAGCAATTACAGTGCATATAGCTACTATGTACTGTATAATTGATATAGTTGAATACAAAATTTTAAGATAATTAGTAGGGACTTTGTGCCTGATTCTCCTTTCACTCACACCAGTTTTTACAGTAGTGAAATTCCATAGACTTCAACCATGAGCTGAAACAGGTCCATGCTACTTCTTCTGTCTCCTCAAAAGTTGAATTTTAAGTCTCTGTACTCTTTTCCCACCATGAGCTGGGATGTTCTTGAATGACTTACCCTTCCAAGGATCTGTCCAGAGTCCAATCAGGAGATCGACGGAGGGAACGTTCAGGTGATGATGTCCTTAAAGTAGAGCTTAATTGGTATGTAGTAGTAAGACTCTGGCGACGAAGCTCTTGTACAGCACGTTCCCTAAATCAAAATGGTAATTGATTTTAAAGGAGACATTACCAACTAAGAAGCAAAGCCTCTCTACAAGACTCTACTTTAGACCCAAAGTAGTCTTATGTTATAGTATGGTGTGCAATAAAAAGAGGGTGCATAAATGTTTGTCAGCACAGTTCAATGGACAGCACTCAACCTCTAAACCAGAAAGTTGTAGTTAGAAATACAGTAGAACCCTGTTTATTTGACCCTCCATTATCCGGCTCTCCATATTATCCGAACAACTAGCGCACACAGGTCCAGAAGTGGGTGATCTCTTCTGTGGCCACTAGACAGCACTGTGGCCTCACACTCTCTTATTCTCTGGATCAGAGGTTCTCAAACTGTGGTCCATAGACCACCAGTGGTCTGCGAGCTCCATTCAGGTGGCCCGCGGATAGTTCCCTCTAAATTGTGCCCCTGGGCAGCCGCATACAAGAGAATGAAGGGCCACCCACCTAATTAGTGGAGCCGCACAGGCGTGGCTCCACTAATTAGGTGCCTGGACCCTGGAGAAGACACACATGTAAGGTGAGGTGATGGCCTTGGGGGGGGAATAGGGAGTAGGTGGGATGGGGCATTGGGGCGAGAAGAGAGGATGATGGGAATTTGGGATGTGCAGGGCAGAGGCGGCTAGAGAAAGAGGTGATTTACCCCAGCTCCAGGGCTGTGGCTACCAAGGAGAGATGGCCCTCCTTCCCAGCCTCAGCTCTGTGGCGGGGGAGAGACCCCCCTCCTTCCCAGCCCCAGCTCGGGGGCTGCCGTGGCGTGGGAGGGAGGGAACATCCATCGCGTTAGAAAGGTAAGACTACTGATATTAAAATATGAGTTGTGTGCTTTTATTTGTAGAACAAAAAAGTTAATTATTAAGGGTTTTTTTATATAGCGCTTTTATCCAAAGCACTTAACAACAGTTAGCGAACGGTACAAAGAACATTTAGAAAGATCATTAAGTGGTCCGCCAAGACCCTCAGCAATTTTCAAGTGGTCCGCGGAAAAAAAAGTTTGAGAACCACTACTCCGGATTATCCGAATTTTTGATTAGCCGGTCTGGTACCAGTCCCCCAGTTAGATCAGATAAACGGAGTTCTGCGGTATTCACAGAATCATAGGATATTAGGGTTGGAAGAGACCTCATGAGGTCATCTAGTCCAATCCCCTGCTCAAAGCAGGACAGACACTAACTAAATCATCCCAGCCAGGGCTTTGTCAAGCCGGGCCTTAAAAACCTCTAAGGATGGAGATTCCACCACTTCCCTAAGTAACCCATTCCAGTGCTTCACCACCCTCCTAGTGAAATAGTGTTTCCTAATATCCAACCTAGATCTCCCCCACTGCAACTTGAGACCACTGCTTCTTGTTCTGTCATCTGCCACCACTGAGAACAGCCTAGCTCCATCCTCTTTGGAACCCCCCTTCAGGTAGTTGAAGGCTGCTATCAAATCCCCCCTCACTCTTCTCTTCTGCAGACTAAATAACACCAGTTCCTTCAGCCTCGGCTTGTAAGTCATGTGCCCCAGCCCCCTAATCATTTTCGTTGCCCTCCGTTGGACTCTCTCCAATTTGTCCACATCCCTTCTGTAGTGGGGGGACCAAAACTGGACGCAATACTCCAGGTGCGGCCTCACCAGTGCCGAATAGAGGGGAATAATCACTTCCCTCGATCTGCTGGCAATGCTCCTACTAATACAGCCTAATATGCTGTTGGCCTTCTTGGCAACAAGGGGACACTGCTGACTCATATCCATCTTCTTGTCCATTGTAATCCCCAGGTCCTTTTCTGCAGAACTGCTGCTTAGCCAGTCAGTCCCCAGCCTGTAGTGGTGCATGGGATTCTTCCTTCCTAAGTGCAGGACTCTGCACTTGTCCTTGTTGAACCTCATCAGATTTGTTATGGCCCAATCCTCCAATTTGTCTAGGTCACTCTGGACCCTATCTCTACCCTCCAGCATATCTACCTCTCCTCCCCCCCCCCCCCCCGCAGCTTAGTGTCATCTGCGAACTTGCTGAGGGTACAATTAATCCCATCATCCAGATCATTAATAAAGATGTTGAACAAAACCAGCCCCAGGACCAACCCCTGGGGCACTCTGCTTGATACCGGCTGCCAACTAGACATCAAGCTGTTGATCATTATCCATTGAGCCTGACAATCTAGCCAGCTTTCTATCCACCTTATAGTCCATTCATCCAATCCATACTTCTTTAACTTGCTGGCAAGAATACTGTGGGAGACCGTATTAAAAGCTTTGCTAACATCAAGATATATCACGTCCACCACTTTCCCCGTATCCACAGAGCCAGTTATCTCATCATAGAAGGCAATCAGGTTGGTCAGGCATGACTTGCCCTTGGTGAATCCATGTTGACTGTTCCTGATCACATTCCTCTCCTCCAGGTGCTTCAAAATGGATTCCTTGAGGACCTGCTTCATGATCTTGCCAGGGACTGAAATGAGGCTGACGGGTCTGTAGTTTCCCCGGGTTCTCTTTCTTCCCTTTTTAAAATATGGGCGCTATATTTGCCTTTTTCCAATCGTCCAGGACCTCCCCCGATCGCCACGAATTTTCAAAGATAATGGCCAATGGCTCTGCAATCACATCAGCCAACTCCCTCAGCACCCTTGGATGCATTAGATCTGGACCCAGGAACTTGTGCATGTCCAGCTTTCTAAATAGTCCTTAACCTGTTCTTTCACCACTGAGGGCTGCTCACCTCCTCCCCATACTGTGTTGCCCAGTGCAGCAGTCTGGGAGCTGACCTTGCCTGTGAAGACTGAGGCAAAAGAAGCATCGAGTACTTCAGATTTTTCCACATCATCTGCACAAGGCTAGGACACATACCCAATACACTAAAGAGAAATTGTTCTGCACTATTAGAAATATTTATCTGCTAGAAGAAATACTAAGCAGAAGATTCTTTTGCACTGCTCTGGTGGTTCCTCAGACCAAAGCTAAAAATTTCATAATAGTGAAGGTAATCCCAATCTCTCTCTTGGCTAAATGTTCTCTTTCTTGCATTCCTCAGGGTTCTGCAAGAGCTATTGCAGAGCACATAATGGCTGCTCCAGTTCCCTACAGACAATGCAATATGGGTCTCTAACACATTACTTTATAAAACTACTTAATTGTCTGAATTATGAAAAATATTATAAAGCCCAAATGTTATTCTATTCACTTTACTGTTGCCAAAAGTCAGGATTTCCGGATATAAAATATACTGCTGGCTGTGGTACACAAGGAACAGAACACACCGGTAGATTAATGCAATATAAAACAGTATTAGACAGATATTGGAGGTATGTTGTTCACAAAATGATTTATTAAAGCAAAGATTCTGATTGATACAGCACAGGTTCAGAATTATGGACTCTAGGAGAACTCAGAATAACTGTATTAGGACTAGTTTACCATACTATCCTCATTTTATCAAATTATAATGTCTTCTAGAACAGTGGACCCCAAATTGCAGGGCATGTCCCCCTAGGAGAGCATGGAGGAACATTGAGGGGGGCGCATGTGGTGCCCAGGCCAGTCCCCACAGGGGGAAGGGAAGGAGCACTACCCAGCCTCTCTCTGCCTCCACCCAGCTCTGCCCCCAGCTGCAGCTTCACTTCACCCCCTGCTCTACCCCAGCCCAGCTCTGGCCCCAGATGCAGCTTCACTCCGCCCCTTGCTCCATCCCCAGCCCAGCTCCAACCCCAGCCACAGCTCCACTCCGCCCCCTGCTCAGCCCAGCTCCATCCCCAGCCACAGCTCCACTCCATCCCCTGTCCATTTCCAGCCCAGCTCTGCTCTCATTCCCTCTCTGCTCCCAGGCCAGCTCTGCCTCTCGCCCCAGCTTCTTTCCCATCCCCAGTTCTGCCCTCAGCTCCACCTTCAGCCCCAGCTCCTCTGCTGAGCCAATCGTGCAGTATGGAGGGGAGGTGTGGACAGATTCCATTACTGGGGTGGAGGGAGGGGATGCGACAGGAAAACTATAGGCACCACTGTTCTAGAACAACAAAACTGACTTCAGAAAGTGAAATTATGCAAGAATACCAATATTGTTTCAGATAGCTGAGGCACATGATACAACTGCATAACTTGATATGTTGTCATTGTTTACATAAATGAATTTAAATAAACCTGTGTGTCTTATCAGAAGGCTTTTATTACTGTACTGATTTATCATAACCAGGGACCATGGATTTCTGAGATATTTCTATGTTTCTTTGTGTGGCAAGCTCATGTCCCCAAATCAAAAGACAACAGGCATATTAAAGACATGTTTTACTACTGTAGTGTCAGCAAAAGTAATAAAAGTCAATTCTGTTCCTTTGTTTTCAATTTAAAAATGAGGTTAACCCGTGACTGTGTGTTTTGAAAATGTATAGCCCACGGTCAGTTTTAACTTTAATTTATAAAGAGATAAAATAAAATAAAATAATATCAAAAGGTTGACAACTGCTATTTGCCACACATTTCTTTATAGGAGAAGCTGGTGAATCTTCATTGTTTTTGAAGATTTTTTCAAAATACTTCAGAATTTCCTGTATTCCTTCCCAACCCCTCTATATCCCCATTACATCTAACTCCTTTCCTCCTCCTCTTCTTTCTCTAGCCCTCCTCTCCTCCACGCTCCTTTTTCCTCTTTCTCCTCCTTTCGACTATCTTTGCTCAGATTAGCTAGCACTTCCAAAGTAAAGGTGGGGAGGGCGTTGAAAGAAAGCAACTGAGAACTGTTAGGAGGTTGTTTTGTTTGAAAAGCACTGGTATTGATGGATTAGGATACAAGTGTTACAATCTGATCTATTTTACATAACTATAGTATCAGAGGGGTAGCCGTGTTAGTCTGAATCTGTAAAAAGCAACAGAGGGTCCTGTGGCACCTTTAAGACTAACAGAAGTATTGGGAGCATAAGCTTTTGTGGGTAAGAACCTCACTTCTTCAGATGCAATTAATACTTCTGTTAGTCTTAAAGGTGCCACAGGACCCTCTGTTGCTTTTTACATAACTATAGGAGCATTATGGGTAACAGTTTTTCAACTAACATTTTCCAGGTTCTAAACTAACTTTTTGCAGATTTTGCCGTGGCCTCAGTATCAAAATAAACACGGACCTTGATTTGACTGCCTTTAAATTAATTACACTGTGGCAGCACACAGGCATTGAACCCATATCCCAGGGTATTTCCTTAAATACTCGGCCATCTTTCTTCTCAATTGGTCTAACTAAATTAGTCTAACTACTATATTATACTTCATCTGAAATAATACAGGGAATTAGGAGTAGTACAAAAACATACACTTGCCTTTCAAAGCGCTCTGTCCCCAGCTGCCTTTTGGTGATATCTAGCTCAGACTCTAGCTGAGTTGTTGTATTTCTGAGCTGAGCAAAATCTCGACTCTGGATAGCACTGTAAAGTACATAAAATTGTCATTTGATTCAGAAAAAAGGGGCGATTATAACCTTCCAAATATATGAATATACACAACTGATTAGTTATCAAGGGCAGCATTAGAGTGCAGTTCACATGAACAGTTTTTAAAAGGAGTTAAAAAAAATCTAAAGGGGAAACATATTGTATGGTACAGCTGCTGAATCAAAAGCAGGTATCAACTCTTGGACTTCTTCCATTTTTAAGAAGTTATTCAGGTGCTCTAACTGCTCAAAAATGCAAGTAAATAACCAATATACGTACATAAATCCCAAAGAGAGACAAAAATCACTTCTGCTCAGATAATCAAATAGTTTTCTCTCTTGGTCATTTACTCACAGTTTATTCTCAGCCAGAGAAAGCTGCTCTTTAAGAAGCTGAATTTCAGATTCCTTTTCTTGTTTGGCTATCTGAGACTGAAATTCTTTCTCTCGGTTGGACACCAGCAAAGATTCCAGGTTTTTCATAGAGATTCTTTCATTAGCTAGTTGTTTCCTCAGGAGTTCTACTTCAGAATGAGAAGACTCCCATTCACTCTGCAGCTGAAAGACAAAGATTTTCAGGTTTTCCATTTATACCTATTTAGCCTATTGACCATTCTTTAATATACTGCATTAATTTAAGATTACAGGATGGCTGCTGAAACCTAAATCATCTTTCCAGGTCTCAAATGCCCAACTTTCTACTACCCAACAGTCAAAAACTCCAGTTCCCTCTCCCCTCAATAACTTTTACAATGCAGTTCTATATAGGTCAATACAAAAATCTGCAGCACACTGAAAACTGAAAGTTTGGAAACAGCATAAACTTAATATGAAATAAATGGTATAAGGCATACTGTAATATGAGGAATACTGTAATAACAGTATTATTCATGATCACTTTAATTCATAAAAATTTCCAATTTTGAATATACTTCATGCTGCCATAGAATTTCCAATTTGTTGCTGATTTTTGCAATGGAATGCTGTAAAAAGTAGGGACCTGTGTGGCAGAGTACACATAGCTTTGCGTAAAGTGTACGTTAAACAGTGTGCAAAGCTAGAGACAGTTTCCAAACTTCTGTCCTTCCTCCAAAAACACTTCCCAGAATCTAATATACATTCAAGTTGCTTCCTTCTTTTCTGGAACTTTTCTCCCTCTCCACAATCACTAACAGCCCTCCTACTTGATGAGCTCATGGAAGGATCCAGCAAGTCTGGTAATCTCACATTACATCTCAGACAGCTTCAGTCAGACCTCATATATAGAGGGTAGTCAATAGGCAGACCACGGGCCTAATCCGTAGAGTCCTGCAAATCCGCAGCTATCCGCATTATATCCAAAGACTATTTTTGCGGATCGCGGATTGGATGCAGATACAAATTTTGTATCTTCATAGGGCTCTACTAATCTAGACTGCCAGATGCTTTTGAACAGACCCCAAAATCTTTTTATTTACTTATTATCATAATTTTCTCTGGAGTTTGGACCTTGACCAAGAAATTTGGACCTTGACAAAAAATAATTGACTACCCCCGTCATACAGTATAAGGCTTCCCCTGCACATCATATCTGAGTGTCCATTTGTTCTTTTGCTGGGGGCCTGAAGGACATTCACCAACTCACTGCTATGGCAATGTGCTGGCTATCAAACTTAGATATAAATTTGTAGTTGTTGCTACCTACCTACATCATACAAAAGAAGAAGAAGAAGAAGGCTTCCTCTATCAGAAGCATCTCAGAATGTACTGCACACTTATGATATGAAAAGCCTGCAGAACATGCAAGATTTGACTAGAACAATTGACCTATAGCCCAGCAAAGAGACTACCAGACCTCACAATGTTATCTTCAAAGGTAGCGGGTCTGTTATGGAGGAGAAGAAAGATAAAGGAGAATGCTGGAAGTCAGGGAAGGAAAAGAGGAATGATCTAGTGGTGTTGGAAGGAGGGACAAAAATAAAAATAAAGAAAGGATGATACAGGGAATGACACAGAGGAGGAATTATACTGAAAATATTTGAGTAGTATGAATAAGTGTCCATATTCTTCAGAGCTTATCCAAACTGAAGCTTTTGAAGTTTGTCTATCACCAACTTTAACTTCACAATGCTTGTGAAAATCAGGGCCAACAGAAACATACTATAATTATCAAGCATACTAAATAACCTTAGGGACAAGACAGCCTATACTCTACATCCTACAAGAGTCAAGTTTGGGCATCTCAACATTCCCTCTCGGAAACTTCTGTGTTAGCAGCCAGCTACTCCAAAGGAAGATGACACCAGGTGTACGGATTTAAAATCCAAGGCTCACATTATCATAAGTGACTAAGTGATTTTAGCTGCCTCAATTTCCGAGGTGTCCAATTTAAGACACCTCAAAGGGGCCTGATTTTCAGAAAGTATTGTATTTTCAGAGTATCTTCCCTCTGAAAACCTTTGGACATGCTTCAAGTCATCACCAGTCCTTTTGAAAATTTAGACCCAAGGCACCAAAAAAAATTTCTCTCTCTTATAAACTGAAATGTAATTTTTACATGTAAACTGTTCTTCCAGTACATATTATTTTACATACCCTTTCTACTTCTTGTGCTGTAGAGTTTAGTTGCCGATTTAGTAACTCTTTGCTAGAGTCTAATTTAATACAAAGCTCTTGTGTAGATGTGAGATCTGCAAGTATGGAGACTTTCTCCAGCTGCACATTCTGAAGCTCCTCTTCCATTTTCATAAGAGACTTGTTTATGGTAGAAATCTGTGACTTGTAGGCTTTTTCTGTTGTTAAGTGCTGCCAAAACAAATGGTCTAAGATAAGTAACAATTTGTACTGAAAATTATTTAACACTATCCAAAAACCTGATCTTATTAGAAAACAATCCATACTGTTTTTGAGAAACTTCCTATGGAAAATGAAAAAAAAACATGCACATTCTTTTGTAAAACGTCAGAACTTCTGAAAGATTCTAGAGTAAGTTTTAAAATAAACTTTTCACACCCCTTGTATCGAATAACTAAAAAAAAATCTTGTTTCTGATCATAAAGTTGTCACTGACATTTTGGAATCCCTATTTGGGATTTTGCAGTGCCTGTTGAGTGGATATCTTTAAAATTCTGCTTTCAGCCTTACATTCAGTTTCATAACAGAATCACTTATCTGAACAATAAAATAAATCCCGTCTTTCTATGTATAGAAAACAGACTGAAAAGGGAAAAAAAATCAATGATTATTTAAGATATTGTGAGTAATACTTACATTGCTGTCACTTGTAAAATGAGGCACTCCTATAGAAGTGACCAAAAAAAAAAAAATCACACCAAAGAAGCATTCCCAAGATGACAGCCACAGGTCTTCTCACTAACATCCTTGTTTAGGGCAAGCACATCCTGGTTTACCAGGTATGTCCATGGACGGTGCATGAATCGCCGGCTCAGGGAGGCTAGCTCTCAGCCCCACCCCTTCCGCCCACCCAAGGCCCTGCCCCTTCCACTCCCACCGGAGTCCAGAGGCTCTCCCCCCCCAAGTGCGGTCAACATCCCAGTCCTGCCCCAGGCTAGCCCCCTAGCCCCGGAGCACCAGGAAGGCGCGCGGCCACAGCCTCCCCAGCTTGGGAGGATGGGCAGTCCCAGCCCCAGAGCGTGGGAGGGCAAGCAGCGCACCGTCACAGCCTCCCCAGCCGGAGCACTGGGAGGCTGGAGCAGTACTGGAGCCGCTACACACAGGGAGCAGGGGGTGGGGCCACGCCTGGCTGTTTGGGGAGGCACAGCCTCCCCCAGCCTATGCAAACTGCCACCCATGGGTATGTCCCAATCTGAGGAGGCAGTGCCAGTGTCCTGCCCAGTTCTAGTGGAACTGAGATTTTGTTCCAGTTTTACTGGATCACCCAAACATTTGGTCCCACATTGTTAAAGGTATTTAGATGTTGCTACGCTCAGCATTGTAACTCCTAACTGATTTAGGAGCCTAAATCTCATTTTCAAATGGGAATTAGGCTCTTAGGAATCTAAATTCCATCAACAGCCTCCTAAATCAGTGGCTAACAGAATTCCAACCCATGCTACTACAAGATACAACACGGTCCAGGATTCTTCATAAAATTGTGTCTCTTATCCCACCTGTCCTTTGCAGTATGCAGTAGAAGTAGGTATTATACCAAATCTTTAAACAACTGCAGAGTTAAGATATAGCCAGGCATTGTTTAGGTTAGGGTGATTTTTAAGATACTATGCCACCTTACTTGCTCAATCTCTATTTCAAGGGACTCCATTCTTTCTTTCAGCCTGCGGCTCTCAGACTCTGTACTGAGGAGCATCAATCGGACAGAGCTGCAATCTCCCTCTGCTTGGTGGAATTTTGTTTCCCAGCTTTCTGCCTGTTCACTGGCTCTGTGGTAGCTCTCCGAAAGTTCAGAGTTCTCTCTCTCCTAAAATACAGAATCTGATTTTTTAAACTGATCTTCTGCATTAAGTAGGACAAAATAAATATGGGAAGCATAGTATCTACAGGGATGACACAAAGAGTCTGCCCTTTCAGCCAAGACATCAAATAAAAGGTTTCTCAAGAGGCAGAATGTTTTGTATCTGCTTACATTTATCTACTAGCTGCATTTTTAAGTTAAATGATAAAAATGAATTTCTTCAATACAGTGATATGCGTCATTCATGTTTTAAATTAAAAATTCCTGAACAGACAAATGATTGGAATAATTCCCTATTCCTGCAGATAAATGATTTTCAACTCTGTATACTGAATCCTAGAAATACCATTAAGTTACAAGTTCTAACATTTATAGATATTATTGAAATATACTTGGAATAGTTCATAGTGAGAAAAAAATGTAGTGAATTGTTACCACTTCATGGACTAATGTCAGCACTATTACTAATGGGGGCTGTGTGCCCATTCTGTTGTGTACAGCACTCCCCAAAACAATGGAGGCAAAGAATACCATGGGAGCACACAGATGATTGAGTTCAAGCATTCGCAAAAGTCCCTGGACAGTGATTAGATGCTACATTTCAGTCACTATTGATCCAATCTGGTATTAAACCAATGACCTGGAGATACAAGACACCCAGTCCCTGCATCATATAGTACCCCATCTTATGAACTTTGAAAAAAACCCGAACCACAAAAAAAACAGTAAAGTACACTTCTTCCTTGCTTGCCTAATGCAAAAGAAGTAAAACTGCAACTCAGCTTTTGTTACCCATATAGCTTTTTCTATCTGTCTCACCTACATACAAACACTTACTATAGAATTCAATGTGCTCTTCAGTCTGGCAATATCTGAGCTTGAATCCTGCGCTTTCAACTTCATATCATCAAGCTCATTATGACACTTTGCAAGTTTTTGGTGTAGAATCTGTGAAGAAAGATATAGTTTTTCCACAAGGTTAACACTCTTTATGCCTTTAGTTTCTTATTCCATTTTACTAGCAGGTAAATAGTGAATATTGCTTTGATGCATAGTTTTTTATGATTAAAAGTTGCAAAAAAATTATAAACTCAAACATTTCAGCTGTGCAAACACATATCAGAAAAATATTAACATGATGATTAGACTTCTAGTTAATCTTCACAGATTAACTTTTATAAAAAGTTTAGGAGGATATTTGAATCTGTTACAAAACAACATTCTGCAAAAAACATACATTAGCCAACTAAGACAAAAACAATTATTTATAAAAAGGAGCAGAGGTAACTGGTGCTAAAGCTCTTCAGCAAAAAGGTAGGGGAGAAGAGGTCAGCTCTTTGATAGGATTTTAAAAGGTTCTGATTTATTTGTGAGAGACAGTCCAGGATGAAACTGTTCCATAGGGCAAGAGCAAAATGATTAAAGCTACAAAGCACTTCCTGCTGGTCCAATAAAAGTTGACCGATTACATAATGCTGGCTTTCTTCCTTACTTCCAACTGCTTCCACAGGCAGCCTGACTCATCACTGCAAAGAAAAACCTGGAGCCCTGTAAAAGTAACTAGAAACAAGAAGGAGCAGCAAGCTTTGCTGTCTGTCAGTTGGTCTACACACAGAAATTACACCAATTAACAACACTAATAACACAGCCGTTTAAGAATGTCCACAGAAGGAGGGGTTGCACTAATTTAACAAAATCAATTTGGAAATATATTTAAATCAATGCAATTTCTGTGGGCAGATTAGGCCTACGTTAAACCACTGCTACTTAAGAAGAGAAGAGGAAACAGGAGCCTCCTTCAGCTCCTTTCTATCAAAACTATCTAGCACAAGCAAAAATAACTCTGCAGTGAAGGGGAAGAGGAAAACACTGAATGCTGGAGATGTCCTCTCAGCCATGGAGGAAATGGAGTTCCAGAGATTCATAGCCCCTTTAAAGGAATCACTGGAAGTTTACAGGCGTGAGCAAAAAGGCAAGAAAGAAGCAAGGAAAAACAAAAACAAGAAGGCAGACTTTGAGGAACAAGACAAGAGCAAAGAGGAGGAGAATGATGATGATGATGATCAGATGGAGGAGGAGGAGGAACAAAATGCTGATGAAGAGGAGGATAACTGAGCTTCCTGGAGAGACAGACATGCACATAGGTTGGGCTCTGTTCCTAGGGATATAAATACTGTAAATAAAAAGAAAGAATGTCAACAAGAGAAAAGAATAAAACGTTCAAGACATCAGAGAGAAGAGAACACCAGGTGACTGGGCAACATACCTAGAACAGTGAACCAAGTTGCAGGAAAGCATCTGCAGAGCAAAGAGGACAACCAGGCAACAGGGGAGAAGATGACCATACATGAGACAAGCATGTGCAAGAGAGAAGAGGAGCTAAAGGAACAGAACACTTGGGAGGGAAAGAAAGATGACAGTGTAATACTTATTTTTAAAAGGACAAAACGTTTGTCACCTTAAAGGCAACTAAAATACCAAATATTTTCTTAATATTACTTTTCCATGTATGCAATTGGTGTAGTGGCTCCTCAAGTTACCTCTCTGTGATCCACCCTATGAAAAAAATTGAGAATCCCTGACCTAGAAACTTATTTCACACCACTTGCAGATGAGGTATAGGAGAAAACAGGACAGACAGGACAGAGCTGAGATTAGAAACCAATCAGAAGATCTGAGTTTAGTTCTTTTGCATATAATAGCACAGAAATTACATGCAACACTTTGGGAAATATGCAATTTTACCTTTCAGCCTAGGTTTCTGTACATAGATATACCTGATTTTCCTTCTTAACTCTATGAAGTTGCTCCTGCAACCTGTCATTCTCCTGAGCTAATGATTCTCTGTCCCTGCCAGTCTGAGCAAGTTCATCATTGGTTTCATCCAGTTGTTGACGCAATCTGGTGATATCCTCCTCACAGATGCATAGAGCTTCAGTAGACTGTCTATGCAGCAAATAAGGCAGGATGTAATAAATATTTCAATATAACAATAATAATTAGCCTAACAAGAGTGATATATTTCCAAGGAGTCAAAGAGATTACAAATAAACATTAAACAAAAACAGGTATAAAATAGAAAGTCACATTTAATAAGGTAATAAACTAATAATAATTTATTTGTTAACACATTTAGATTTCAGTGGCTAGTGTGATACAGCAGGGCCAAAGAGCAGCAGGAGAGTGATTTTTTTTTTTAAAGTAGCTCCACATCCCACAGGAGAGTGATCTTATTGGGTGCTGGGAAGTGGGTGGGCACAAGCTCACCCTCTGCTAAAGGCCCCTTCCCCAGCCTGGGGAGGAGCTACGGAATCCAACTCAACTAAATACAGGGGACAACGAAAAAACAAAACAGGAACAGGTGTGGGGGTCAAAGGGCCAAAACTAGGGAACCGGAAGGGGACACTGAGCAGAGAACCCTGGACAGTGCCCACTGCTCCTCAAAAGTGTCCAAAGGAGCTAGCAGACGCCACCCAGAGGAACTCTGCCCGGATGCGTGAACGGATAAAGGAATGAAAACAGGCCCCACAGTTGCAGAGCCCCCCCCTCAGCCAACCTCCTCTGCCTGGTGTTATAAATGGCCACCTTGGCCATAGCTAGGAGGAGGTTGACGAGGAGGTCCCTCGACTTCATGGGGCCATGGATGGGGTGTGTATAAACAAACAGGTGCAGGGAAAAGTGCAGCCAGAACCTCAACAAGAGGTTTCTGGAGGTGCTGGAAGAGGGGCTGCAACCTGGCACACTGCAGATAGACATGCGCCACGGTCTCCCTCACACCGCAAAAAGGGCAAGCATCGGGAACAGGGGTGAACCACACTAGGTACATGCCCGTGCTCACTGCTCCATGAAGGAGCCGTCAGCTAACGTCCCTGGCGGGCCATGGAACCAAGATGGAATACAGGCTGGCCCACTGGGGTCCCTCATCCGAGACAGCTGGTAGAAGGTCCCGCCGCTTGATGTTGGGGTGGGACACGAGTGTAAGGAATGAAAAGTGTGGAGCACAACTGTGTAAAGATGGTCCCATGGTGTGGTTCGGAAGCGAACCAGCTGCAAATCGTGCAGCCGGCTCGGGGTACAAAGGGGTGGGGGCTGAGAGGGCTCAAGGGGCAGGGGCCTGATGAAGAGATCTGGAGGGCCTGGGGTGAGGGGCAGGCGGGGGATACCCTCTCACAGGACCCGCTTGAGGAAAGACCTAGAAGTGGGCTATAAGGCTCCCTCCACCTCCCAAAGTATGCGCCGGGAGGTACCAAGGGTGGAGAGCCCCATGCTTCTGCCGAGCGCATAGGGATCCACCCAGTCCCCCCGGTCGTAGTCCAGGAGGTCTCCGATTGTGGTAACTTCTGCCAGACCAACCTCTGGCACACTGAGGGTGACACTGCCACCTGCACATGAAGATGAAGATCTGCCCCCCTCGGTGGCCGCCACGGACCTGGTAGCTGAAACCAGCTTCCAGGTCCAGAGGAGGTCCTGGAAGAAGCCCGGCAGCTCGGAGAGGTCTCGCGGAAGACCTCTCGGATAGAGATAAAAGAGCTGACAGTCATATTGGAGCCCTCGGAGGTGGTGGTGCAAGGCGTGTGCCAACGTACTCCACGCCGAGCTATCTGCACCATAAAGGAGTCTCTGCAGGGCCTGGAGGCGGAAGACGTGGACCTGGTGTGCCTGCGCAGACCTGTCCTCCCTTCTCCAGGGGAAGATGCAGAACCCCCGCAGAGACCCAGTGCAGCCCTGGGCCAAAAAAACTCCAGAACCAGCTTCTGGAGCCGGGCCAAGAACCCCAGGGCTGAGTACAGGGTGTTGAGCCAGTGCCAGAGCATGGACAGGACTAGCTGATTGAGCACCAGTGCCCTCCCCGAAGGGAGAGGCACCGGAGCAGTCCTGCCCACCTCCGTAACTGCTCAACCACTCTGCCCTCCAAATTGTGCCAGTTCTCCAGCGCAGAAAATTAAACACTGAGATAGAGCAGTGGACCCGCGCCCCACCGAATGGCCTGAAGCGAGGGTGGGAGGGAGCTTGCCTGCCACCCGACCATCAGGCCAGAGCTCTTGACCCAGTTGACCCGGGCGGAGGAGGCCGCCGAGTACAGCTTGGCAGGCCTCCACCCACACCAGGTCGCCTGGGTTCTGGACCATGAGGACCATGTAATCGGCGTACGCTGACAGGACCAGCTGCATCTCTGGCTCATGGAGCACCATCCCTGTCAACCTCTTTCAGAGGAGGTGGAGGAAGGGCTCAGCTGGCCTGACAGTGGGCAGCCTTGACGCACTCCTCGCCGGAAGCTGACGGGTTTGGTCAGGGTCCAGTTGAGCCTGACCAAACACTCCACAAAGGTGTACAGCACCTGGAGAAAACCCACAAATCGGGGCCTGAAGCCAAACACCCACAGACTGCCCAGGAGATACCCATGGTCCATCCGGTCAAATGCCTTCTCCTGATCCAAAGACAGGAGGGCGAACAACAGACCATCTCTACGCCCAAGCTCAAGGAGATCCCGGGACAGTGTAGGTCTGGTCAGGATGGACCACGTCCGCCAGCACAGACCTCAGTCGTAGCGAGATGACCTTCGCCAAGACCTTATAGTCCGTGCTGAGGAGCGAGATGGGATGCCAATTTCTAAGCTCGCGGAGCTCCCCCCTTTTCGGAAGCAAGGTGAGCATGGCTCACCTGCACGACAGAGAGGGGAAACCCACTCCCCAAGGACTCAGCCCAGACGTGGCAAGGTCCAGGCCAAGGACATCCCAGAACATGCAGTAGAACTCCATGGTCAGCCCGTCCATGCCCGGAGATTTATTGGTGGGCATGAGATGGAGGGCTTCCAAGAACTCGACCAGAGTGAGAGGCAGCTCCAGCCGGTCTCAGTCACCCACGCTGGCTGTTGGGAATTTGTCCCAAAGCACCCTGCAGTCATTGGAGTGGGTCAGATCCACGGAGAAGAGGCTGGCGTAGAAGGCCCTGGTCCTCTTACGCATCTACACCGGATCCGTGAGGGGGGCACCGTCCTCCGCCAAGAGGCGCATGATGTGCTTTTTCGCCCCCCTCTTTTTCTCCAGGGCGTAGAAGAAGTGGGAGCTGCGATCCATCTCCCACAGGAGACAGATGCAGGATCGAACAAAGGCACCCTGGGCCCGACACAGGAAAGTGGTATATAAAGATGGGAGGTATATAAACCCCAGGATGATCAGAGCCTTATTCCCTGTGGACTGCGGAGAGATTACTACAGGTTAATTAGAGCACCTGGAGCCAATTAAGGCCCTGCCAGAGGCCTAATAAAAAGCCCTGCTTCAGTCAGATATGAGAGGGGAAGGAGAGCTGACTGTAGTTTGGAGGAGTACTGTTGTTGACCAGAGGATCAGAGCACCAGGGGAAGGGAAACCCTGCTCAAGCAGAGCAGGGTGATTCCCCAGGCGCAGAGGACCAAGAGAAACCCTGCCCAAGGGGAGAGAGGTCAGGAAGCCTGGGAAGCTGAAGGGGAAGAGTAGAAGCTAGCCCAGGAGAAAGAATTACAGCTTCAAGTGCTTAGTCACTGTCCATAGGGCCCCTGGGCTGGGACCAGGAGTAGAGGGCGGGCCCGGGTCCCTTCCCCCCTCCTTTTCCCTCTCCCATCAGGGCACTAGCGGAACCATCAACGCCCAAGAATAGGGTTCAAGAGGTGGTGCCCTGACGCATCACACAAAGGAAAAGCACGGGACCCACCATAATAGCGTTGACCATTTGCCACACTAGGCTAACAATGCAATATTTTCACAGATTTTATAGTAGTCAGACTAAAACCTCTATGATGTTGTAACTGGAATCTGAGACTTACTTTGATGATTGCTCCATCTCAGAAATGAGATCCCTCAAACCTGAAATGGTCTCGTCCTTGAAAAGAGATTAAAAAGTTCAGTAAACCTGTTTCTCCCCAGTTAATAAATGAAAAGGATTGAGCAAAATCAGAAATACTGCTTTTCTGGCTCAGTTAGCTCTTCAGTATTTCAGTGCTTGATGTAATTGTCTACACTGAAACTCATTCTGGTTTTGCAAAACTTCACCTACTTGCCACTGGGGAGTGGAGGAACCAATAATATTAACTTCTGCAGAATCTAAACTTTCTTTCCTTTTTTTTTTAGAACTTACATTTCCTCATCCTCCATGGTTACAAAGATAATCTCCTGAATGTGAACCAAATGCTAGCAGACACAGTGCTGTCTTCCCAAGACTGCTGACAATTAGCACTATCTTCTCATAGCTTTCCTATAGTGCAGCTAAATGAAAACTAACTAGAGTGTCAGCTTTTATTGCTGCCATTTAATTCTGCTGACAGCCCGGAAAGCAGGGATACCAACAATAATCAAATCAATTTCATTTTGCTGCAGAAAGAGGAGGCTTGGAAAGAGGACCCAAAACTGGATGGAGACACTTTCCCATATTGGAGCAAAACATGATGACCTTGCATGCTGATTCACTGGTACAAATTCATTGATGATTCAGGGGCCCCATTCTCTTCAAAGAGAAACAATTCTTAAATGAACAATCCTTTTTCATAA
Organism: Emys orbicularis; assembly: GCF_028017835.1. Classification (NCBI taxonomy): domain Eukaryota; kingdom Metazoa; phylum Chordata; order Testudines; family Emydidae; genus Emys; species Emys orbicularis. Next base: position 248,428,043 of record NC_088683.1, read on the forward strand.
AGCTTTAATGTCAGGAAAGTTGTTGCCTATGCTGTTAGCTTACAGACCATTCTGCAAGGTACTGAACATCCTTAAAATGATTTAGTTAAAACTGGTGCAAATCCCTGTGTAGACAACTTTATTATACTTTAAGAGTGATTTATTTCAATTTAGGTTAAACTGATGCCAAATCAACTTAAACTAAACTGAACACGTCAAAACTGAAATAAGAGTGTCCACACAGAGGTCTGCACCAGTTTTAATTAAATCAGTTTAAATTCATACCTTAAATTAAACCAGTGCAATTTTCTCATATAGACAAGCCCTTAGGGTGCAAAGGATGTTGTTATTCAGAGCCAACTGCAATAAAAGAGGGCAATGCAATTTTGGGCTGAATAAACAAAGGCACAATTCATGGGAGAGGGAGGAAATAGACCCTTTCTATATGGCTCTGGTATAAACAAAGCAGGAATTAAGTGTTCAGCTAGTCAATCCCATCTTTTGGGGGGGAGGGATAGCTCAGAGGTTTGAGCATTGACCTCCTAAACCCAGGGTTGTGAGTTCAATCCTTGAGGGGGCCACTTAGGGATCTGGGGCAAAATCAGTACTTGGTCCTGCTAGTGAAGGCAGGGGGTGGGACTCGATGACCTTTCAGGGTCCCTTCCAGTTCTATGAGATAGGTATATCTCCATATATTTAAGTGTCCAGAACTGGAGGGAGTTTAGAAGAGAGCAATAAAATGATCATGGTGCTGGAAAGAGTTAGAAGGAAAGTTTAAAAGAGATAAATATGTAATACTTGGTTACATAAAACTGAGAGTATGTGATTGTAGTTCAGACATACTCATGTGAGCTTTACCTGAGACTAGCATTGCTAAAAATAACAGTGTAGAGGCGGTGGTATGGGTTTCATTGCCCCACCTGGAAGAGAGGGTTACTCACCTTCTGCAGTAACTGAGGTTCTTCGAGATGTGAGTCCCTGTGGGTGCTCCACTTTAGGTGATTGTGCGCCCTGCACCTATAGTTGGAGAATTTCGACAGCAGTACCTGGCTGGGCTGCACATACGCTCTCCCTGTCTCGCGCCTGCAACGGCAATTAACTAGTGCTGTGCAGCTCCCCCACCCAGTTCTCTCTCTATCGCAGAGGACTTACTTACAACTCTGAAGTAGAGGGGAGGGTAGTGGAGCACCTACAGGGACTCACATCTTGAAGAACCTCAGTTACTGCACTATGTGAGCAATCCTCTTCCCCCTCCCCCCCCGAGTGGAGTCCCTGTGGGTGCTCCATTTTAGGCGACTGTAGAGCAGTGCCCCTCAGGGGAAAGGAGGGACTTCGGAGTTAGGTCTGAATGGACGATAAGACCATGTGGAGTGTGTTCTAACACATGAGGGGGGTTATAGGTCATGTTGTTGGTAACAGAGCTGAATGCAATCTGAAATCCATCTGGAAAGTCTGTGCTTAGAGATGGGTTTGCCTTTGGAGCGGTCCACGGTGGAAAGGAACAATCTAGGAGTTTTCCTGAACAATCTGATCCATTCAAGATAAAGAACTAGCACCCTTCTGACGTCCAGGGCATGGAAAATTGCTTCTTGCCTGTCCTTGTGAGGTTTAGGGAAGAACGTGGGAAGATGGATAGGTTGATTGATGTGGAAGGAAGAAGGGACTTTCAGCAAAAATTTGGGGTGAGGTCACTGACCTTGTTTTTGGAAAAAAACTGTATAGGATGGTCCAGCCATAAGAGCACCAATTTCTCCCACGTCTCGCAGACATGATGGCAACTAGGAAGGCCACCTTCAAGGAAAGATGTAGAAGAGAACACGTGGCCAAAGGTTCGAATGGGGCAATTGTGAGAGATCGAAGCACTAAAGTCAGGTCCTATGGGGGCACTGGGGCTCTGGATAGAGGTTGCATACTCCCTGGAGGAATCTTTTGGTAACTGGGTGAGCAAAGACTGAAACGCCGTCCACTTTGTCATGGAATGTTGTAATGGCTTCCAGATGCACCCGCAGTGAAATCATTAAAAGGCCGGCTTTCTTAAGGTACAGCATGTAGTCCAGGACCACTGGTATGGTAGAGGTGGTGGTGCTGATTTTTTTATTTAGGCACCACATGTGGAATCTCTTCTGTTTGTGGAGGTACGCAGCCGGTGTAGAGGGCCTTCTGCTGTTTAGCAGGATGTCTTTAATGTCCTCAGAACAAGTTGTCTCCTCGCCCTGGAATCATTGAGGAGCCAGGCTGTGAGATGGAGTGACCCCAGGTTTGGAAGCAGAGTCTGACCCGTGTCCTGAGAGAGGACATTTGGAAGAAGCAGGAAGAGACGTGGGGGGCATGATGACATCTGTTTCAGGTATGGGTACCAGGTTTGTCTGTGCCATGCTGGTGCTATCAGAATGACTTTGGCTTGATCGATTCTGATCTTGTGCAGGACCCTGGACAGCAATGGGGTGGGAGGAAAAGCATACAGGAGGGGTGCGTGCCATGAAATGAAAAAATGTGTTGCCGCTGGATCCTGATCCCAGTCCCACGCTGAAGGAAAAAGCTGGACATTTGCTGGGTTTTTCTGGCATATAGGTCTATTGCGGGGCACTCCCATAGTTGAAATATGACTGGATCACGGAGGTGTTGATTTCCCACTTGTGGTCGTTCGAGAACCTTTGACTTAATGCGTCGGCCATGATATTCTGAGACCGAGGCAGGGAGGTGGTTGATATGGTGACATTGTGTTGTATGCACCATGTCCAGAATTTTATGGCCTCCGTACATAGGAAGTGGGATCTTGCTCCTCCCCATTTATGTGGAACATGCAGGTTACATTGTCCGTCATGATCTGTATGTTTTTGTCTTTGATCAGAGGCATGGAGTGTGCACAGGGATTGTGATCTGTGCGTAGTTCCAGTACATTGATGTGGAGTGTTGATTTGGAAAGAGACCATCTTCTCTGTACTGTGAGCTTGCGTAGGTGGGCACCCCCACCCCAGTAGAGAGGCATCCATTGTGATTATCAATTCGGGAGGAGGCTGAAGGAAAGGGACACCTGTGTAGATGTTGTGCGGGTGAGTCCACCATTGTAGCGAGTCCTTGACCTTCATTGGCATACTCAGAATTTTATTCAAATTGTGTTTGTGTGCCATGAACACTGTCTTGAGCCAACTCTGCAAGCAGTGCATGTGCAGCCTGGCATGTTTCACCATGTATGTGGTCACCACCATGTGACCTAATAGCTGAAGACTGGTCCTGGCCAATATCCTTGGGCTGTGCACTGAGGTACTGATGAGGTTCATTAGAGTGGTGAATCTCTGAAAAGGTAATGATGCGGGTATTTCTAGAGAATTTAGGTGCACAATGATAAAGTCCAGTTTCTGGACTGGCATTAATGTGGACTTTTGGATATTTATTTGAGACTGGTGAAGAATGACATTGTCTGGTGCATGGCTGCGACGGCTTCTGCCCAAGTGTGAGCCTTGATTAGACAGTCATCTAAGTAGGGGTATATCATGACCCCGTGCTTGCGAAGGTGAGTTGCTGCCAGAGCAAGGACTTTAGAAAATGCTCAAGGAGCCGTGGAGGATAGTACTGTATATTGGAAATGGTCCTGTCCCAGTACGAACCGAAGAAATTTCCTGTGTGTAGGGCATATAGTAATGTAAAAATATGCATCTTGCAGGTCGGGGGCTGCAAACCAATCCCTTTGCTCCAGTGCTAGAATGATTGTAGCTAACGTAACCATCCTGAATTGTTGTGTTCTGACGAATTTATTTAGCTTCCTGAGATTGAAGACGGGTCTCCATCCTCCAGACTTCTTTCAGGTTAAAAAATAATGGGAATAGAAGCCCTTCCCTCTGTGATGTACCGGAACTGGCTCTACCGCGCCCATTTGTAGGAGATGCTCCACTTCCTGTCTCAGGAGGGGCTCCTAATAGGGGTCCCTGAAGGAGGACGGGGAGGCAGGGTGGATAGAAGAGATGAAGAGGAACTGGATGGCATAACCAGTCTTGATGATTTCCAGTACACATCTGTTGGAGGTGATGGTTCACCAGTTTGGTTAGAACGGTGTTAGACAATTGATAAAGGGATGGTTGGTGGGAGGTAGCGTTGGCAGCAAAAGTTGGGGGAGGTCTGGCAAGCCCTTGACCAAACCTTCAAATCTGCTGTTTAGAGGTTGATTGTTAAGCTGTGGTGGCTTGGGAGGAGCTTAGTCTGCGTCTGGGTGGTCTCTGTCTGTGCCTCTGGTTATCCTATTGTCTCGGCTGCTGTGTGTATGGGGCCTGTCTGGGGCGCTGTGATGTATAATACCTGCCTCGTTTGCGTTTTGTTGCAGGTGTACAGATGCCAAGAGACCTGATCGTGGCCCTCAAATCTTTCAACGAATGGAGCAACTTGTCGGTCTTGGCGGCGAACAGTTTTGGACTCTCGACAGAAGGTTCTCCACAGTGGCTTGGACCTCCCTAGGGAAGCCTGACAGATGAAGTCAAGAGGCTCGGTGCATTACTATGGCGGTGGCAATGGTCCTTGCTGCTGTGTCAGCAGAGTCCAAAAGAGGCTTGGAGGGCAGTTCTAGCTAAGAAATGGCTCTCAGAAATGAACAATGTAAACTACTCTTTTGTCATCTAGTATGTAGTCAATAAAGTCAGAAAATTTTTAATAGTTTATATGGTCATACTTCGCCATAAGGGCTTCATAATTGGCAATCCAGAAGTGGTGTCGCTGATTAATACGCCTTGCGACCAAGTAAGTCCAGTCTTTTCCACTCTTTATCATAAGGGGTGGTTCTAGAGTAATGCTCTTTGCCCCATTCGTTAACTGCATCGATTGCCAATTAATTTGTCTGAGGGTGTATGAATAGAAATTCCATCCCTTTTGAAGGGATGTAATATTTTTTGTCCACTCTCTTACATGTGGCTGGGATGGTAGCAAGGGTCTGCCAGATATTTGCGGTGCATTCCATGATTGCTAAGTTAATCGAAAGGGCAATCTTGGAGGAGGTGGACATGTGGAGTATGTCCAAGAGCTCGTGGATGTGACCCTGAGACTTCCTCTAGGGTTATCTGGAGCATCGTCGCTATTCTTTTGAAGAGCTCCTGGAAATTCCTGAAATCATCTCCAGCAATAGGCGTAAGGGGCATAACAGTCTCATCTGGTGAGAATGAAGTGCAGGTGGCAGGAGCTGCCTCCTGAGCTAAAACTTCTTCCGTCTCCTCAAGGCTCTGTTCGGGAGGGGCAGCTGGTGGCACTGTGGATCTTGGTGAAGAGTGCCTATGTACCTCGCAGTGCCACTTAGGGGTTTGGGGTAAAACTGTCTATAAGCTGCCCCTGGGTCCCAGAATGCCCATTGAGGTGGTAAGGGCATATATGGGGGCCCCAAGGGGTGACCATACCACCCTTGCAATTCAGACCCTGGCGGAGGCTTAGGACACTCCTGATGTGCGGACTGAACTCTGCCTTGCATAGGTGAAGAGTGTTGGGAGGAGAGAGCCTCCCCTTCCTCCTCCTCACTAGAGAAAGGAGAAGTGGCTCTAGTTGGCGGAGTGAGCAGTAGTGAAAGTACCGAAGCAGTATCGGAACTGAAGAGAAGTGATTCCGGTACCGGGGCAATTTTCAGATCCTTCAGAGCAAGGAACTGTTGAGGCTGTGGTACCATTTGAGGTACCTGTGTGAAAAGTGGTATAGAGAATAGGGGACCTTGTGGTACGGGTAGGAAAGGAGCTGACAGATAGTGTGGCAATGTGTGGTGCAGTGTCTGTGCTATTCAACATAGGGCCAGCAGGTGGTGCTGTTGCCTTTTGTACTGCAGAGTTGCTCCATACCAAGCACTTTTTCTGTGCTGCCTGTGCCGAATGGAGGAGGCGGTCTTCTGCCTGCCCTTCTTCTTAGAGCCTGCCCGCTTAGGGTCTGCGGCTGTGACGGTACCACCAGTACCGGAGGTCCTTGCTGACTCAAAGGTACTAAGCTGCGGGGTGGTTGGTACCGATCTAGTGGATAGAAGTGGGGAACGTTCCCTCTTTGACGTGGTCTTGGTAGGGTTTGTGTTAGTTCTCCTCTTTCCAAGTACTTTAGGAGACAGGTCCCTTTCTTGTGGTGTGGAGGAGAGGGGTCTGTCGGAAGCCGCCTATGGTGATAGGGCGGCAGGAGAAGTTTGTTAGCTCGGGCCTGAGGCAGGACAGAGGGACTTCTCCAATAGGATAAATTTCAGTTTAAGGTCCCTCGCTTTCCTAGTCCATGTCTTAAGATTGTGGACTGGCAATGGGTGGACTTCTGGGGCACATGAGTTTCCCCCAGCCACCGAACACATTGCAAGCGTCTGTCAGAAAGCAGAATTGCCTCACAAGAGGAGAGGCAGCGTTTAAAGCCAAGTGACCCTGGCATTCTGAGGGAAATTAATGTGCCTTAAGGGGACGAAAGGAAAAAAGTTTTGGATTTTTTTTAAAATGGGGATAAAAAGAAATAAAAGGTTCTTAACCAACTAACCTAACTGCACTAAACTACTTGACTAAACTAAATCTGAGGTAAAGCGAGTACACACGCTGCTGGTGCTCCGACTCAGACCACGGGAGATTGAGAAGGAACGGGCGCGGGGGAGGAGCCACACATCACTAGTTAATTGCCGCTGCAGGTGTGAGGCGGGGAGAGCACATGTGCGGCCCAGCCAGGTAGTGCGGTCGAAATTCTCTGACTAGAGTCGCAGGGCACACAATCACCTAAAGTCGAGCACCCACAGGGACTCCACTCGAAGAAGAATTCTGGGTACCTACTTGCATTGCGGACACATCTACACTGCTACTTTTAGCAATGCTAGCATGGGTATATCTACCTGGGTTGCAATCACACCTTGGACTGCAGTAAAGACACACCCCAAGGGGAGATGTTGAATGCTTGAGCCCTGTGAAGGGCCCATTTGTACTACAAACTGGAAATATACGGTAACCATTTCAAGGGATAACGAAGTTGTAACTACATCACCAATTTGGTTGTATTTGTTACATAAATGGGCCCTAGAAGAGAAAATAAAGTCTGAATTTCAAGAAAAAGTTTCTGAATGTGAAACTTATTAGCCTGTTAGTCTGCTTCACCCAAGGAAAGTGGTGAAAATCCCATCTCTTGGCATTTTTAAAATTAGACTGTACAAAACACTAAGAATGGGGAGCTCAACACTGGCCTAACTCAGTTGCTATTGAAGTCAATGGGAGTTTTTTATGGACTTTAATGGGAGCAGAATTTAGCTAACACTGAGCACTTTTGAGGATCCCAATGATGAGGTGGGGGATCCTAAAGGGTCCTTTGCATATATAACTATTATGAAAAATGTTTTAAAACTAATGAATCAATAATAAATTATATAGAAATTTACTTGCAAGAACATACTTTCATTGCCAGGGTTTCTTGAAAGGAAGAAATTTTCTCATTTTTTTCATCCACACATTCTTGTAAAGAGTCCTTTTCTGTATCCAGTTCAGCAATAGTTTCTTTGAGAATATGGACTTCTTGTTGTTGTGCAAGATTTTGTTTCGAAAAGTTATCTGCACATATAATCATAAAGGCCTCATTTTTATTAACTCAATTTAAAATAATTATTTTCCATTTCACATAGCTTGATACACTTCTAAACCACAAGAAAACACAACTAAGGCCAAGAACCAGCAAAGCACTGAAGCATGATGATAGGGACAGAAATAGTCCCACTAATGTCAATGGGACACCAATGTATACCCCAAATTAAGAAACATGGTAAAAAAACTAAAAAAGAGCCACCGTGGCTTAACAACTATGTAAAAGAAGCAGTAAGAGATAAAAAGACTTCCTTTAAAAAGTGGAAGTCAAATCCTAGCTAGGAAAATAGAAAGAAGCATAAACACTGCCAAATTAAGTGTAAAAATGTAATAAGAAAAGTCAAAGAGGACTTTGAAGAATGGCTAGCCAAAAACTCAAAAGGTAATAACAAAATGTTTTTTAAGTACATCAGAAGCAGGAAGCCTGCTAAACAACCAGTGGGGCCCCTCGATGATAGAGATAGAAAAGGAGCGCTTAAAGACGATAAAGTCATTGCGGAGAAACTAAATGAATTCTTTGCTTCAGTCTTCACGGCTGAGGATGTTAGGGAGATTCCCAAACCTAAGCCGGCTTTTGTAGGTGCAGGGCCGGCTCTGGCTTTTTTGCCGCCCCAGGCAAAAAAGCCTCCGGCCGCGCCCCCCCCCCCCCCCCGAGTGGGGGGGGGGGGCGGCCGGAGCCCTGGGAGGAGGGCGGAGTGCCCGGCTGGGGCTCCGCTCTCCCCGGCGGCCAGAGCGCCGGGGGGAGGGCGGAGTGCCCGGCCGGGGCTCTGCTCTCTCCGGCGGCCAGAGCGCCGGGGGGAGGGCGGAGTGCCCGGCCGGGGCTCTGCTCTCTCCGGCGGCCAGAGCGCCGGGGGGAGGGCGGAGTGCCCGGCCGGGGCTCTGCTCTCTCCGGCGGCCAGAGCGCCGGGGGGAGGGCGGAGTGCCCGGCCGGGGCTCTGCTCTCTCCGGCAGCCAGAGTGCCGGGGGGAGGGCGCAGTGCCCGGCCGGGGCTCTGCTCTCCCCGGCGGCCAGAGCCGGAGCGCTGCGCCGCCCCCTTCCAGGTGCCGCCCCAAGCACAAGCTTGGTGGGCTGGTGCCTGGAGCCGGCCCTGTGTAGGTGACAAATCTGAGGAATTGTCACAGATTGAAGTGTCACGAGAGGTGGTTTTGGAATTAATTGATAAACTTAACATTAACAAGTCACCGGGACCAGATGGCATTCACCCAAGAGTTCTGAAAGAACTCAAATGTGAAATTGCGGAACTATTAACTAGGGTTTGTAACCTGTCCTTTAAATCGGCTTCTGTACCCAACAACTGGAAGTTAGCTAATGTAACACCAATATTTAAAAAGGGCTCTAGAGGTGATCCCGGCAATTACAGACTGGTAAGTCTAACGTCGGTACCGGGCAAATTAGTCGAAACAACAGTAAAGAATAAAATTGTCAGACACATAGAAGAACATAAATTGTTGGGCAAAAGTCAACATGGTTTCTCTAAAGGGAAATTGTGTCTTACTAATCTATTAGAGTTCTTTGAAGGGGTCAACAAACATGTGGACAAGGGGGATCCAGTGGACATAGTGTACTTAGATTTCCAGAAAGCCTTTGACAAGGTCCCTCACCAAAGGCTCTTACGTAAATTAAGTTGTCATGGGATAAAAGGGAAGGTCCTTTCATGGATTGAGAACTGGTTAAAAGACGGGGAACAAAGGATAGGAATTAATGGTAAATTCTCAAAATGGAGAGGGCTAACTAGTGGTGTTCCCCAAGGGTCAGTCCTAGGACCAATCCTATTCAACTTATTCATAAATGATCTGGAGAAAGGGGTAAAAAGTGAGGTGGCAAAGTTTGCAGATGATACTAAACTGCTCAAGATAGTTAAGACCAAAGCAGACTGTGAAGAACTTCAAAAAGATCTCACAAAACTAAGTGATTGGGCAACAAAATGGCAAATGAAATTTAATGTGGATAAATGTAAAGTAATGCACATTGGAATAACCCCAACTATATATACACAATATGATGGGGGCTAATTTAGCTACAACAAGTCAGGAAAAAGATCTTGGAGTTATCGTGGCTAGTTCTCTGAAGATGTCCACGCAGTGTGCAGAGGTGGTCAAAAAAGCCAACAGGATGTTAGGAATCATTAAAAAGGGGATAGAGAATAAGCCGGAGAATATATTATTGCCCTTATATAAATCAATGGTACGCCCGCATCTTGAATACTGAGTAGAGATGTGGTCTCCTCATCTCAAAAAAGATATACTGGCACTAGAAAAGGTTCAGAGAAGGGCAACTAAAATGATTAGGGGTTTGGAGAGGGTCCCATATGAGGAGAGATTAAAGAGGCTAGGACTTTTCAGCTTGGAAAAGAGGAGACTAAGGGGGGGATATGATAGAGGTATGTAAAATTATGAGTGATGTGGAGAAAGTAGATAAGGAAAAGTTATTTACTTATTCCCATAATACAAGAACTAGGGGTCACCAAATGAAATTAATAGGCAGCAGGTTTAAAACAAATAAAAGGAAGTTCTTCTTCACACAGCGCACAGTCAACTTGTGGAACTCCTTACCTGAGGAGGTTGTGAAGGCTAGGACTATAACAGCATTTAAAAGAGAACTGGATAAATTCATGGAGGTTAAGTCCATTAATGGCTATTAGCCAGGATGGGTACGGAATGGTGTCCCTATACTGTTTGTCAGAGGATGGAGATGGATGGCAGGAGAGAGATCACTTGATCATTACCTGTTAGGTTCACTCCCTCTGGGGAACCTGGCATTGGCCACTGTCGGTAGACAGGATACTGGGCTAGATGCACCTTTGGTCTGACCCAGTATGGCCGTTCTTATATTCTTATGGACTACTCGCATACTTAAAGCCTGTGCTTGAGTGCTTTGCTGGATCAGGGCCTAAGCTACTAAAGACTCGATGCAAATTTACCCCCTTTTAGGGTGTTTTTTTAATTGCAAATATTAAGACAATAATTATAATAACTCAATAATGTAAATTGAAGTGCCTAGGAAATAGGTTTAAAACAACAGAGCAAAATGGAGTGCAAATTACAATATGTAAAGCTGGGTATTATTAAACTTTCTTGTCCATGCGCAAAACATTGGTCTTCTCTGTTATGTTAAGAGAAAGGCGTTTACTTAAGAGAGAAAGATCTATAAATGCTAATTATAAACCAAAAAAGGACACTGAGTATTCCACACAAGAGTATTCAGAATGAGTGACTAAAGAAAATTAACAAATTAATAATAAAATGTCATGTAAATACTGCAAGACACTTTTAGTAGGCTGTAACTGAATTATATGACACTAAGGGTAAGTCTACACTGCAGATGGGAGCATGCGTCCCAGCAGATAGACAAATGCTACTCAAGTTAGTCTCTAAAAATAGCAGTGGGGCCACGGCAGCATGGGCTAGCTGCCCAAATACAATCACCCCAGACCCCCTGGGTATGTACTCAGGTGGCTAGCCCAAACCACCTCCTGTGCTACTGGGTCCACACTACTATTTTTAGCGTGCTAACTAGAGCAGAGCTAGCGTGTGTCTCTCTATTAGTTCTGGAAAACACGCTCGCAGCTGCAGTGCAGCTACACACATACATACGTACTCTATGTAAAGCAAACATAGATCATGCTCTATCTATAACTTGTGAGAAATTATCAAAAGTTTTAGTAGTTAAGAAATAACTAATGAAATGTTTTTGACACAATGAATGCCTACATGCATATGTATTACACACAAGGCAACTAAATTAAAAAGAAAAGTATTGAGGCTGCAAAGTCAAGCACTCAATACTCCTGGGGGAATTCTGCGCCAAAAAATGCAAAATTCTGCACCAAAAAATGCAAAATTCTGCACATTTTATTTGTTAAAATAATGCAATATAATCACATCAGTTCCACTTATTTTGGTAATTTATTTAAATTACCATACAGAAAAAAAAATCACAATAACTGTTCAGCATTTCCTAAACACATGAAAGTTAAATTACAAATACTTGGTAACCAAGACCCTGAATTCCAGTTATAATCCTGAATTTTCATTTAAATTGCATTACTTTTATTTTGGTGTTCTGTAAAGTAGAATGTCACTTTAAATTGCTCAGACTTCCACACAAGAAAGTCGTACAGTTTTGCTAATCATTGTCCTGCATTTTTTTTAATGGATAAGTAAAATAGATCCTGAGCTGTAATCTAACCCAATTGTGCCTCTCTGGCAAAGGAAAAAAAGCAAGAAAGCACTTTGACCTTCCTAGCTGAGGATTACATTACTGTCATTTAAAATAAATCTCCTTTACACCACTCTGGCAAGGTAAAGGAGCCTTAATTGACTAAGAATGGGAACATTAGCAGCAGAGGTGAAAGAAAGCCGGTCCGGTATGGCGTACCGGCAAGAGCCAGTACGCCGTGCTGGACTGGACTGGCTTCCCCAGGCTGGCGATTTAAAGGGCCCGGGGCTCCTTGCAGTGGCTGGAGCCCCGGGCCCTTTAAATCGCCTCCCGAGCCCTGCTGCCGGAGCCCTGGGTTAGCAGCAGTAGGGCTCCGGCGGTGATTTAAAGGGCCCGGGGCTCCGACTGCTGTGGGGACCCCTGGGTATATAAAGGCCCCGCTTCTTCTGGTTGAGGCCACGCCCCTGCTCAGGACTCCAGAGTACCGGTAAATCCTTTAAGTTACTTTCACCCCGATTAGCAGCCTGCCTGTTTAGTTGTTACATTTTTGCTCTGCCTGAGGGACAGAGCCTGCTTCACACAACCCTATGTCTCCAAGCCCAGGATGCAGCAACAGCAACGAGAGGGACACAGTGAGTCTCTCTCACCCATTCGCACACAGACAGGTGCTCAACCCCACCCCCTTAATGTCTCTCCATGGACTCATGCCCAGCATCCCTCCTCTCCCCTGCGGTGATCTGCTCTCTGCTGCCAGCTGCTCCCAGCAGACGTGCCTGGGCTGCTGCTGAAGGGGCGTGTATTCCCCACAGATTTCTTTGCTGTCCCATTTTTCTGCGGGGGAGCCAAGAAATGAATTCTGCACCCCCGCAAGGCGCAGAATTCCCCCAGAAGTAACTCAAAAGTTATGACAGACCAGAATTAAGGTTGCCTGTGCTACTTTAGTTCAGTCTCCTTATGCATACATATTATCATACATCATTTAGTTATATTATTACAGTTTTTCCCCTGCTTCATTCAGTGTACAGAATAAGGGGTGCTCACTCAGTGAGCTGCTATTCAGTATTTGTTTTCTCCTTGTTGAACAACATGTGCTCCCAAGACTGAATTACTGCATACTATTCATACTCTGCTTTGAAGAAATTGTTATTAATTTCCCCCTGAGTTTTTCTATGGCGCTCATCACTACAGTATTCGAGTGCTTCAAACATTAATTTATTTTTACAACACCCCATCTCAGCACCTGGCAGGATTGGGAGCTACAGTTTGTTAAGCAAATATTACTGATGAGCCCAAACAAATCAAATGGGTAACAAAACTTATTGTTCAACTAATAATATGAGTAGTTTATCAGGAATAACTTTATTGATAACCATCTTAATTATGCTGGTCTGAGAGACGGAGAAAAAACCTTCTAAAAACAGAAGATAAGTTATTTGCTTTTTGTTGATGAAAGTAAGAAAAAAATTTGTTGATGTACCCATATGCTTTCCTCTAGCCATAAAATATAAAACTACTTTAATTTTGAATTTCTGGTGACGAATTAATTGTTTTGCCTTTGTACTACTGGAACACTTAAAATAGTATAAAATAAAATTGTTGATTAAACATTACTTTTTATATAACATGGAGGAAGTGAGGAAGAGAAAGCAATACTACCATTAATTTTAACTAAATATCTAACTCACCAATTTTTTCATCCAAAACCATAATTTTCTCCTGGGTAAGTTGTAATTCATATTTTTTTTTAGCAAGATGTCGCTGCGTCTCTGAAAGACTCTGTTCTGTCTTTTCATTTAATAAGCTGTAGAAGTATTAAGAGTGACAGCTTTAATGCAAACGTATATTAATATGGCTTTTCTCACATTCTGTAATGTCACCACAACTGCCAAAGTTAAGTAAATCAGCATTTCTTGAGATATTTCAAGTAATCTCGGATATTGCACCAACATTTATCTTAGTCTATCTTTAATTATGAACGCTGGTCTATTCCTGTGAAGAATCCCACAGAATTAGAGGTGTTTTGAGAGACTGGACAGCTCAAAGGATTAGAATAAGATAAAAAAAGCTTTTAATCAACTATAAGCTCTGATTAGAAAATGCCTAAGACTGGGATGGGCAAAGTTACAAACTGTTATAAATCATGACTGAGATGCACTGATAGAGCTAGATCAGGGATAGGCAACCTATGGCACGCGTGCCGAAGGCGGCACGAAAGCTGATTTTCAGTGGCACTCACACTGCCCGGGTCCTGGCCACCGGTCTGGGGGGCTCTGCATTTTAATTTAATTTTAAATGAAGCTTCTTAAACATTTTAAAAACCTTATTTACTTTACATACAACAATAGGTTAGTTATATATTATAGACTTATAGAAAGAGACCTTCTAAAAATATTAAAATGTATTACTGGCATGCGAAACCTTAAATTAGAGTGAATAAATGAAGACTCAGCACACCACTTCTGAAAGGTTGCCGACCCCTGAGCTAGATAGTGAAGCTTATACCTGCTCATACTGTGCTTTGGAACTGGAAAGAGCTATTAGTGCTACTTTGAAGGTATAACAAGAACAATCTTAAAAATAATTGAAATTAAGATAAACAACACAGATTTTTTTTTTATGGTGCTCATGAAGCTGAGATACTAACAGGAAGTAGCAGTAACTTTAGAGCAGGGTTTCTCAGATGTTTTCATAATATTGGGCCACATCTTAAAAGAGAGAGAGTGTATCATGGGCCAGCCCCACTCGCATTCACAGTTCTGTGGAGCAGCTCTCCTGTCCATCACAGATCTATATGTAACAGTGCAACATTCACATGGCAACTACAGCAATTACTTGTAAGTAACAGTAGACATGTATCTGAAGTATGTTTAAGGGGAGTAGATTTTTTACCGTCTTGGAAAAGAATCACAAGATCTTTCCTTCCAATGTGTTCCCCTCGCTCCTGTACATGCTTCTGTGCCACCTTGTCCTCTTCTTCCCCAATTCTCTGCACATGCTTCCTTTTTGTTGATCTTTCTCCCTTGCCACCTGATTCCCCTCTTCCCTCCTGCACATGCTGCCTAAATTGCCTTCTTCCCTGTAGTCCTCTCCTGAGGGTGGCTCATGGCTCTTGTCCCACTAGTGGCTCTTAGTAGTGGCTAGAAGTTTCAGTCAGGCTGGTAGCTCCAGTCCTTGAAAGAAGCTCCAATATCATTTCCTCCTCTTGGAGCCTCTCTCAAGGACAGAGAGAGGACAGCTTGAGGAGGCTGAAACCTGGCTATTACATGAAATGTATGTTTGTTTCTGTATTTACTTCAATTTATAGAAGTAAAGAAAGGTCTTAAGGGAGTTACAAAACTTAAATATAAAATTAGCTGCTGGCAATATCCAACAAAATGTAACCCTTAAACACTCCTAGAAAAATCCCTAACCCCACATAAACCTCAATCCCCATCAAATTTCACCTTTTGCAAAAGCCAGAGAAAATAGATATGCCTTGCAGCATGCTCTGAAGGTCAACAAACCTAGGCTATATCAGACCAAGGTGAAGGCTGGGGAAGGGAGGAGAGCTGATTACAAATCTGAGGGCCCCTCATGAGAACAGTCTGTCACAAGCTCCTTCTCCTTTAAACAAACAGAATAGCTTTGACAAAACAGTGGATATATGCTTATTTTATAATTGCAGTAGTTTTTATGTATATGCTTTTATTTACCTTAGTGAAGCACATTCTGCTTTTTGTCTGCTGAGCTCACTTTCTGAATCCAGTGCCCTTCTTGCCAATATTTTCATCTCCATTTCCACAGAATCTATGGTCTCTTTCATCAGTGCTATCTTTGATATTTGTTCCAAACGTTCACTGTCAAGCTATAGGAGTAAAATGACTAGACATTAAGAACTGCCGGGAAAAAAATAGTTACTAACCTTCTTGTAACTGTTGTTCTTCGAGATGTGTTGCTCATGTCCATTCCAATTAGTTGTGTGTGCGCACGCGTGCACGACAGACGGAAGATTTCCCCCCTAGTATTATCCGTAGGGTTGGCCTGGACACCCCCTGGGGTCATGCCTTCATGGCGCTCGATATAGGGCCCTGCCAACCTGCCACCCTCTCAGTTCCTTCTTGCCTGCTACTCTGACAGAAGGGTAAGAAGGTGGGGATTGGAATGGACATGAGCAACACCTCTCAAAGAACAACTTTTATGAGAAGGTAACTGTTTTTTCTTCTTCGAGTGACTGCTCATGTCAATTCCAATTAGGTGATTCCCAAGCCTAAATTTGGAGGCAGGGTCGGAGCTTAAATGTTCGCTGACTGCAGCACTGCTTACCAAAGGCTGCATCGTCTCTGGCCTGCTGGGTAATGGCATAATGCGATATGAATGTATGAACAGAGGATCACGTCGCCACTCTGCACATTTTCTGGGTTGGAACGTGTGCCAGGAACGCTGCTGATGAAGCCTGTGCCCTGGTGGAGTGTGCTGTGAGCGGAGGCGCAGGTACCTTCACCAGGTCGTGGCATTCCCAGATGCAGGACGTGATCCATGACAAAATCCTTTGGGAGGAGACTGGAAGCCCTTTCATTCTGTCTGCTACCACGATGAACAACTGAACGGACTTCCGGAATGATTTGGTTTGCTCAATGTAAAAGACTAATGCCCGGCGAACGTCTAGCAAGTGAAGTCTTCGTTCCCTACTGCTTGTGTGCAGTTTAGGGTAGAAAACTGTGAGAGAAATGTCCTGGTTGACTTGAAACTGGGAAACAACCCTAGGGAGGAATGCTGGCTGGGGTCTGAGCTGAACCATGTCCTTGTAGAACACGGTGTAAGGAGGCTCTGATGTTAAGGCCTTGAGCGCTCCTGGCTGAGGTTATAACTACCAGAAACACCACCTTGTACGAGAGGTAAAGCAGAGAGCATGTTGCCAGCAGTTCTAAGGGCGGCACCAGATTGAGGTTCCAGGCCGGGACCGGCTGTCGGACATGCGGATATAGCCTGTCGAGACCTTTCAGGAAATGGTTGACCATAGGGTTGGCAAAGCCCGACCAGCCCTTTCCACCTGGATGGAAGGCAGAGATGGAGGCCAAGTGAACCTTTATTGACGACATGGACAGCCCCTTCTGCTTAAGATGGAGAAGGTAGTCTAGTATAAGGGAAATAGACATGAGCGTCGGAGACAGATGGTGTTGCACTGACCAGATTGAAAATCTCTTCCATTTGGCCAGGTAGGTAGCCCTAGTGGAGGGTTTCCTATTGCCAAGGAGGATTTCTATGACCGGGTCCGAACAGAAGAGCTCCATCGGGTTCAAGCCATGGAGCTACCACACCGTGAGGTGCAATGACTTGAGGTTCGGGTGCTGGAGACGGCCATGATCCTGAGTTATCAAGTCTGGGAAGAGGGGCAACGTGATTAGGGCTTCCACGGACATTTCCAGGAGAGATATGTACCAATGTTGATGGGGCCAGGCTGGGTCTATCACTATCACTGAGGCCTCTGAACTTTGAGGAGCACCTTGTGAACGAGAGGGAAGGGAGGAAACGCGTAGAGGAGGTGGTCCCCCCAAGGAAGGTGGAATGCATCCATGATGGAGCCTGGGCTGTGATTCAGGAAGGAGCAAAACTGCTGGCACTTCCTGTTGCGTTGCATGGGATGAAAAGGTAAGGCAGGATGGATCCAGTCTTTGTACTGGTGCGCGGTTCTCGTTCGCACCTTCAAAGGGCCTGCTTCTGGCCTGATGAGGGTTTCAACTGGCCAGAGCCCTGACCAAACGAGGGATGAGGTCTCTTCCTGGAGTTCCTATTTGTCCTCTGCAAGCTCTCCTGCCTATTCTGCGGGAGCTGAGGCCTAAAAATGTTTCTGCTGTGTGGCGGGAGTGAGAGTACACCTTTCTCCCGAAAAGGTCCAATTTTTTGGCCTCTCAATTTTTTGCGGAGGGCCCCTGGTATCCCTGGTGCTCGCAGTGGTTGGCCGCATCCACTACCAGGGAATCCGGCAGGGTGTGTGTATAAAGATGTTAAACCCCCTTGGAGGGGACAAAATACCTCCGCTCATCTCTTAGCGGTAGGAGGCAAAGAGGCCAGGGTCTGCCACAGGGTCTTAGTGACTTCACTGATAGTCTTTATCAGTGGCAGCGCAATACGGGATGGTCCAGGAGGGGAAAGGATATCCACCATAGGGTTGCATCCTCCACCACTTCCTCTGTCTTGATGTTAAGGTTCTGGGCCACCTGTCTCAGCAGCTGTTGTAGAACCCTGCTGTCCTCCAAGGCCGGAGCAGTCGATGTGCCAACCACTGCCTTGTCCGGGGAGGAAGAGGACGAGAGACTGACTGGAGCCAGAGCCTGCTCTCTCCCGTTAGCCCCTCTGGGGTCCCAAAGAGCGAGGATCTCTGGTACTGAAGCCGACGGGAAGGTTCCTGGAGCCAAGAGCGTCGGTGCCGGTGCCTCAGATGGTATCAGTGCTGGAACAGTCAATGCTGGTATCATGATCAGCTGCATTACCATTGATGTCCCTGGTGCTGAAGGTGTCTGCGGCAGCCCAAAGGATTCTGAGACTACCAACACTGACCTGGATCCCTGGCTCTGGTGATAGGCCCAGGGTGTCCAGAAGGGCCACTGAGGTAGGGCTTGCCACTGACTCGGCCACGGTGCCAGGTAAGGCTGATGGTCTCTGCGGGATGGGGACCTACTGCTCCTACTGGAGCATGATAACTCTGCTTCCGACTCTGAAGTCTCCAACTGGGACAACCACGGAGGTGCAAAACCCCTTGGTGCTGGGGATCGATACCGCGAGCTGTGGGACCGGTACACACAAGCGGCAGGTGCCAGAGAGCAGTACGCCAGGGATGGTGCACATAGACCCATCATCGCCAGCTTGCCCATTGATTGCACCAGGGCCCGAACCAGTGCCAGCGACCTCTCCCACCTTGGAGGGGAGGTTGGCGCCATAAGTGCCAAGAGACCCGACACAGCTTCAAACGCCTCCAGTGTGGAGGGGAGCTGCAGGTCTTCATTGTGGCGGGCTGGCAAGTGATGGGGGTCCGGACATGACTGAACCCCCGCTGGGGCAGGAGTCGACAAAACCCATGGCGGTTGAGCCGCCTGGTCCTTAGGCCTGGCTGGAGAACGACCTCTGTCAGGTTTCTTCTTCTGAGGTACCGGGGATTGTGACCGGTGCCTCACGAAGGTCTGTGGCATGGCTCTGTGCATGGAGCTATGGTGGTGCTGAGGGTCTCTGGAAGAGTCCTTCCTTGGCACCGGCTCACGGGTCGAGGGTGCCGGCGCACTGCATACCAAAGAGGAGGTGCTTGGGGCTGGCTCCAGAGCGCTAGGGTTTGACTGGGGTCAAAGAGCTGCCTCCATGAGTAAAATACGGAAGCGCTGATCCCGGTCTTTTAGACGGGAGAGGTCCTAAGACAGAACCCTCTGCAAATTTTGCAGCGCTCCCTGAGATAACCCTCGCCGAGAGACATCAAGCACAGAGTGTGCGGATCGCTTCTGGGCAGACCTGCAGCAGTCTATACATGCCTTGAAGCCTGGGGACCGAGGCATGCCCCGGTGCTGGGGGATCGTAGTGGGGGGAGAACCCCCAAAGGAAACTTAAGAAACTACCACTAACTACTAATAACTAACTACGACTATATACAATGGAGAGAAAGGACACTGCCAAGAAAACGTGCTTGCCAAGGCAAAAGCTACGGGACGTTCCAGCTAGCCATCACTGGCAGCAAGAAGGAACTGAGGGGGTGGCGGGTTGGCAGGGCCCTATATCCAGCGCCAAGAAGGCGCAACCCCAGGGGGTGCCCAGGCCGATCCTACTGATACTGCTAGGGGAAAAATCTTCAGGCTGTTGTGCACGCGGCACGCGCACACCTAATTGGAATTGACATTAGCAATCACTCAAAAAAGAATATGTCTTATATCGAATATTTCTTCTGCTAGTTCAAATTCTACTCTGATTTGTACTGTAAATCTTTTATTTGAAAGGCAGATCTCCATAGCATCTTCTGTGCTCAGGGCCTGATTCAAAGCCCACTGATCAATGGAAAGAAATTGGAGTGTGCGTCTCATCTTTCTTGTAGTATATCTATGTATCTGACATAGAGCAGCACTGGCAAAACTATACTATTTGCCTGAGACAGATGATAGAAAGAAAGTGAGAGTTACTGGGTCATATTTTTCAGCTCTAGTAGTAGGTTGCCCCGCTAGTGGAAATCTTGGTTTGGTGCTTATGCCCAACCATAAAAGTCATATGGTGCCTAAAAGAATTAAAAATCACAGAGTTGGATGATATAGCACAAGGTATTGTAACATGATGATGATGATGATGATGATAATAATAATAATGAGTGAAAGAATCACAGTGCAGTAAAATCACTGCATCAAAAATGTAAGACATAGCTCTCTCCTGAGCAAAGACACCCAGATAGATTACTGTAGAGCATAAGGCTCCAATTTAAGTTTTATTAAGCTATCCCTGTAGTTCCCTCAGTTCTGTAGTCCAGAAACAAAGAATAATTCCAGAATCTCAATCCCTGCAAACCACCATTAAAATCAGATCACTTCAAAAAGATAACAGGTTGATTAGTAAAAAGTTTCAGCTTAATATTCAAAGAAATCACCTGCTCTAATCTATTTAAAGATTTAACACTGTAAGAAAAAAAAAAAACCTATACAAATTCTCCACCTTCTTCTCTCTCCTAGTTTACTGATTCACTACGTTACTCTAATCAATGGTCAAACCATTTGAGAGCAAATCAATAGGACTCCTGTACATTCAGCAACTTTCTCAACATTAAAATCACAAGACCTGAATATTGAAGTACCAGCCTCCATATTTATCAAGTGAGTTGCAGAAAGAAAAGGGTGTCTATTAACCAAGGGGATTCCCAAGAGAATGAAGAGTACAGAACAACTATTTAAACTTGTAAATCAGGGCTTAAATTCTCAACAATTATTTTCCAGAGCCCCCTCCCCCACCACCAGGGCTCCTGCGGGTCTGAAGCCCCGAGCCACAAGGCTCCCGCGGGTTTGAAAATATTTACCAGAGCTCCGCTGTGGTGGGCTCTGGATGAATTTAAGCCCTGCTTGTAAGTAAATGTTCAGTTACTGGTATATTAGAATCTCACTTTGAGAGCAATACAAGCTTCCATTACATTCTTCAATGTGGATGAACTCAAGTTTTTACTTCAAACACTATAATCTCTGAAACGATATATTTAATATGTACATTTTCTTTATTAATGTTTTTCTTTTATAAATTAAGGACTCAATCCAGCAAACATTTTACTCATCTGAACAATCAAATTGACTTAAATGGGACTATTCAGGCATGTACAGTTACTCATATGTGCATTTTGAAAAACGGGCCCTAAAACTATACCCGCAGATCTTTAACCACAAATGTCACCTTTATGACATTAATAACAATTCTATATGTAAACAAGACATATTTTCCTTACATCTTGAACTGTTGATTCCAGCTCTTCAATTCTCTGTTCCAGGTGAGCCCTCTCATTAAATGCAGTCTCCTGGGCAATCTGTTTCAAACAATAACAAAAAATACATACAAAACGTTACTTTTAAAGTTCATTGCATACATTTAGTTTAACCACATATTGGATACCACATTGCAAACTTAACTATACTACGATGCTATAACAAGCTGGGATAAAAATCAAACCTTTAACCTCTCCCTGAGGCTATCTCGTTCTGTGGTCATCCTTCGGAAGTCAGAAAGAGCTGTATCCCTTTCTGTCTCCACACGCCTTAAGATAGCCTGGGCTGTCACAGTCGTTTTAGGAATCTTGGGGGATTTGATAACATCTCGGCGAAGTCGGGATATTTCTTCCTGTGCCTGTTATTTTTAAACACATGTGAAATGTGAAACAGATAATGTAATGTATTATGGACTACATATTTTACAAATAAGGCTTGTCAAAAATTTTCCATCAAAACTTTAACAGAAAATTGGATTTTTCACTGAATGTTTTTGCAAAAAAAAGTCTGCTTTCTGCAGAAAATTGAGATTTTTTCCATTGAAAAACGAAGCACCTGAACATTCCAATGCTGCATCACCTGCTCTCATCAAGAAAGACTATGGTGCATCATGGGAGATATAGTCTGAACTGGAAGCTTGGCCTATAGAAGAAAATAGAAGCATGAGGCACCAAAACTACAACTCCCATAAGATGCTGCAGTGGCATGTCCAAATCAAACTATTTACATTATTGGCAGAAATATTTCAGTTTTGGATTTTTCAAAAAGTCAACATTTTCACAAAAAATTCTGACCAACTTTAATCACAAGACATGTGACTAGTGATATAAGTGCACCTCAGCAACGTTGTGGGTAATGAGGTCAAAGTCTGAATGCAATGACTCATGTATATATTCTTCGATTCAGGAAAGCATCCTTATTCAGGACAGCATTTATGAATGAGCTTAAATTGAAGTCAAGGGGACTTAAACACCTGCCTAAGTGCCATCCCGAAAAGGGATAAACCTCAACCATAGAATCTTCCAGAGTAGATGAGACCTGAATTTCTAATGCAAGTACAAGACTAAAATATTTTTT
Organism: Emys orbicularis; assembly: GCF_028017835.1. Lineage (NCBI taxonomy): Eukaryota > Metazoa > Chordata > Testudines > Emydidae > Emys > Emys orbicularis. The sequence goes on from NC_088683.1 coordinate 248,450,268, forward strand.
CCTTTAAAGTGTTTCAAATATTTTTCCACTATCTTTCTTGCTCCTGTGAATACAATTACCTGATCATAAAGAATGATGATTTTGTCTCTCTCAGCTGTTAGAACCTTGATGTTACCCTGAATTTCTGCCATGTGGCGCTCATATTTTTCCAGCATTGACTTAAGTTCTTCACGTTCTCTGAATATTTTCATAACTTCTGGATCTAAACTCATTCCCTTAAAGAATGTCAAAAAAGTTTAATGATGAGAAACAAATTTGCACACATTTCCTAGTACTTTAGGTTTTGAAACTACTACTATACACACACAATATAGAAAGCCCAGCCCTGAACAGATTCAACACAATCAAAACTAGATGCATATGCATTTTTATCAATGTTATATACTAAATACAAACACTAAATGGAGATTGGAAATCTTTCATGTGCAAAAACTCAGTCTTAATCTGACTCAGTATTCTCTACTCACTTTATATCATGGAACTAAAGGGTTTGATTCACCTTGTTTTGGGCTAGTAATTGCCTAACTATCATAAAACTATTTTTATTAAACACCTTATGAAGTATTTAAATGTAATCACAGTAAGCCTTAAGAAGTGTTTAAGGAGATGTAAATCTAGAACAAGGCAGTGTTTAGCTACGTGTGAATTGCCGGAGGTTGCCATCCATTTTCATAACTAATAGACTATCTTATTACTGAACGTGGATTTGGAGCCACATCCTGTGTTAGGGATTTCAGTACAAAATAAATGCATGACTGCTATACTATAATGTATTCCAAGCTTACCTGGATAGGTGAAGAATGTTTTGAAATGCTGCTACGAGTGGGGCTGTGCTTAGGACTTGAAGATGTGTTTCGAAACATCTTCCTCAAATTCTCAGCTTCACTTTTATAATAATCTCTGTCCTCCTCCAATGTCTTGATAAAGGTATCAAGTCTTGAAGGAGACTTCCCTAGTGTTTTTTCAGATTCTGTTTCTAAAATAACCTTTTAAGTGCCAAAACAAAAAATGTGTTCATTGAAATATAACATTTTAAAATGTAATGCACTTATATTTCAACACAAAGTGGATAAACATACTCTTCAAAATATTAAAGTGAAGTAACTGCTTGAGGATATTGGCACTTTCACATTTTGAAACATTTTCCCAACTATGAGTATGTAATTCTACAGTTGATCTAATAGGATGTTCAGTTATTTAGTTTCTTCCATCTTAACTACTTTTCCTTTTACAAGAGTTCTCCTTGAAACTTTCAGCATCTTAAATATAACAAAGATTGTGTACTTAGATGGCAACTTGAGAATGTTTCCTGCTTAAAAGGTAATCCTGAGCTAAATAAACTCCAAGACAAAATGGGGAAGTGATGATTAACCCTTGATACATTACCACCAAGTTAACAGGAAGCACCATTAAAGTACTGACCTATATAGCAGTGTCTAATTATTATATTATAACTAGGGCTGTCGAGTGATTAAAAAAAATTAATCACAATTAATCACGCGATTAAAAAAATTAACTCGATTAAACAATAATAGAATACCATTTATTTAAATATTTTGGATGTTTTCTACATTTTCAAATATATTGATTTCATTTGCAACACAGAATACAAAGTGTACAGTGCTCACTTTATATTTATTTCTGATTACAAATATTTGCACTGTAAAAAACAAAAGAAATAGTATTTTTCAATTCACCTAATACAAGTACTGTAGTGCAATCTCTTTATCATGAAAGTTGAACTTACAATGTAGAATTATGTACAAAAAATAACTGCATTCAAAAATAAAACAATGTAAAACTTTAGAGCCTACAAGTCCACTCAGTCCTATATTTTGTTCAGCCAATCGCTCAGACAAACAATGTTTACATTTGCAGGAAATAATGCTGCCCGCTTCTTGTTCACAATGTCACCTGAAAGTGAGAACAGGCATTCGCACGGCACTGTTCTAGCAGGCGTCGCAAGATAGTTACATGCCAGATGCACTAAAGATTCATATGTTCCTTCATGTTTCAATCATCATTCCAGAGGACACGCGTCCATGCTGATGACAGGTTCTGCTTGATAACAATCCAAAGCAGTGCGGACCGATGCATGTTCATTTTGATCCTCTGAGTCAGATGCCACCAGCAGAAGGTTGATTTTCTTTTTTGGTGGTTCGGGTTCTGTAGTTTCCACATTGGAGTGTTGATCTTTTAAGACTTCTGAAAGCATGCTCCACACTTCGTCCCTCTCAAATTTTGGAAGGCACTTCAGATTCTTAAACCTTGGGTCGGTTAGAAATCTCACATTGGTTTTGCAAACCTGCAGCGAAAGTGTTCTTAAAACGAACATGTGCTGAGTCATCATCCGAGACTACTACAACATGAAATATATGGCAGAATGTGGGTAAAACAGAGCCGGAGACATACAGTTCTCCCCCAAGGAGTTCAGTCACAAATTTAATTAACACATTTTTTTTAACTAGCATCATCAGCATGGAAGTATGTCCTCTGGAATGGTAGCCAAAATATGAAGGGGCATACAAATGTTTAGCATATTTGGCATGTAAATACCTTGCAATGTCAGCTACAAAAGTCCCATGTAAATGCCTGTTCTCACTTTCTGGTGACATTGTAAATAAGAAGCGGGCAGCATTATCTTCCATAAACATAAACAAACTTGTTTGCCCTAGCGATTGGCTGAACAAGAAGTAGGACTGAGCGGACTTGCAGGCTCTAAAGTTTTGCTTTGTTTTGTTTTTGAGTGCAGTTATGTAACAAACAAACAAAAAAAATTGACATTTGTAAGTTGCACTTTCACAACAAAGAGATTGCACTACAGTATTTGTATGAGGTGAATTGAAAAATACTATTTCTTTTACCATTTTTACAGTGCAAATATTTGTAATCAAAAATAATAATATAAAGTGATCAGTGTACACTTTGTATTCTGTGTTGTAACAGAAATCAATATATTTGAAAATGTAGAAAGACATCCAAAAATATTTAATAAATTTCAATTGGTATTCTATTGTTTAACAATGAGATTAAAACTGCAATTAATCACAATTAATTTTTTGAGTTAATCGCGGAAGTTAACTGCAATTAATCAACAGCCCTAATTATTACTACTACTACTAGGAAAAACATGAGGTGGTCATATCTGGTGTTGGTAATGGATGGTGAATTTTGAGGATGGTAGTAAACTGAAGTGTAGGTAACTATGTTAATTAAAGGTCATCTGCAAAGAAAAAAAACGGTGTGGGTTTTTTTAGATGTGTAAAGAAGATCTACCCATATTTTTCTGCTTGTTTTTTTACTTTAAAAATGCCAGGAATGTCAAGTAACATCTTCCACCTCTTCCTTAGTATTGAGGGGGAGGGGGGGGGGGAGTGTCAAGCCTTTATTTGAGCAGGCAGAGGTGCTGAGTCTTTAACAATGATATCTTTTCTCCCAAGTATTTCTAATTAATTTAAATTTAAATAGATGTTAAACTGAATAAGAATAACTCTCTCTTTCACTCAAGTTTGACCTGATTAGAGTCCTAATAGGTTTATATTACATCAAGCTCCCCAGTCATCTACAGAATCTTTCAGGAAAAAAGGATAGACAAAACCTGATTTTCTAATATAATAGAAATAAAGTGGGGAAGAAGGCCTGAAAGGGTTTTTTAAATATGCACTCATTGTTGTTGGATGATAAACCAAATGTTTAGTTTTACAAGTCACCTTTAAAAATTGTTGAACATTCATGAAATAAGATCTGTACATGGTTTGTGTTTTGGCTGAGAAAAATCCCATTTCAATACGAGTTAATTTTATCGCACAGGTAGATACATGGTGCTATAAATACATGTCTCAATTTAGCACAACTATAACAATACAAAAAGGCTATTTTGCTTGGCAATGTTCAATGACAAGATCACAGGAAAATCTTTCATGGGGCCCAATTCATGGGGCTCTTAATGCCCGCAATTCCTACTCACAGGATCAAAGCCACTAAGGCCCTAATCTGGCAGTGAGATCTGCAGAGGGGTCCTTCTACAGGGAGCTCATTAAAGGACTGGGGTCTAAGAAGCAAGTGTAATTACCAAAAGCCTTATACTGTAGGCATGGAAATTTGTGAAAAAGCTTAATACTGTAGTATGGTAAGAGGTCCATGTGATCTTGATAAATTCAAAAAATTACTTCCCAGTTAAATGAAGGAGTCTATTAATTATACCAATTTAATCTGGAAGCAAATAATATACATCCATTTTGTAACTCAGAAGTTTTTGTTGCTGATAAATTGTTTATTAGACTTTTATACAAGTCTGTGTATATTTCCAAATATCATTGTTCAACGTTATGGTTATCAACATTTGGGGAAAAGAGAATATTAAAATAAATATCTAAAGGATAAAATACTGGCTGTGTGTATTTCACATATATGCAGAATTCTGTTTTAGGAGTATTCAGAGCAGTCAAACATTTTGGATTTTGTAGAAAAGTTAATGAGACTCTCAAAAACAAAAAAAAATTCCAAGTGAGTTGAAAGATAAAGGATATATTATAGTCTATTTAAAGAATGAGAATTACCAATATACACCAAAATGGAAATATTCTCCATAATCTTTCTGTTTTATTGAACCAGTAAAAACCAAAAGACAATTAAATGTACGTATACTAGCATTAATTGCTCTTTGAAAGTAAAAAGCAACAGAGAGTCCTGTGGCACCTTTAAGACTAACAGATGTATTGGAGCATAAGCTTTCGTGGGTGAATGCCCACTTCGTCGGATGCATGCATTCACCCACGAAAGCTTATGCTCCAATACATCTGTTAGTCTTAAAGGTGCCACAGGACTCTCTGTTGCTTTTTACAGATCCAGACTAACACGGCTACCCCTCTGATCTTTGAAAGTAATAACCTACATAAATACATAGCTGTAAAAATACTAAGAATACATATATAACTTACAGATCTAAGTATTTTGATTGTGTGCTCCAACTTTCTAATATTGTTTTGCTGGCATCTAATTTGAGTCTAGAATAAAAAGTAATACAGATTACATTTATTTATTTTCAGGTAGTAAACTGAAAATACAGCATTTTTTGCCCCATTTTCTTATTCTTTTGAAGCATCTAATTGGAACTCTCTTCCAGGTTGGTTGGACTGGAGACATGCTATTTAAGAAGTTGAACCTTTAAGAATTAACTAGAACACAAATGTGCAGTCAATTAGTACTTTGCCTGCATAAATTGTACAGGATCAGGACAAAGAAGGAGCAGTGTCTGTCTGGGTGAGCAAAAAGAAAGTGCAGGATCCCCTTTTACCAGATCTGCATTTTCAATAAACTTTTGGAAATTGGACCAGTTTGAGTATTCCAAGGACTAAGAAGATAAGCATGTAGATACGTTAATCACACATGCATAGTTCAGCCTACCTTCCCTCTGAACACTGCTAATACATCACACTAAATGTACTATCCATGCACAAAGTGTGATTTTTCATCACTCTGTGAAATCAAAAGCAATTTTCACTGGAATACTCAAAAGCACTTTTCTACTACAACTATTACAACTTTTATCCCTCAACCATTTTGTCACAGGAGTGGCCATATAAAAAAAAATAGCAAGGATGTATGCTACTTTCTTCCTCACAGCACCCCCCATAAAATGTTAATTCCAGCCATTTTAAATGGCAATATTCCAGTCATTAATGCCCCAATCTTGCGATCAGTTCCACACAAGCAGACCCTTCAGTGCACGGCACTGAACCCAACAGGACTTCTTACAAGCACAAGAGCCTGCTCACATGGATACAATGCACAATTGGGGCCTTCATGGATTTTCTGGTTCTAAAATAAAATTACAAAATCTGAGGCTCTGGATGTCTTCTCTCATGTGAGATATTCTTCTTCTCCCACCAGACGGGCCCAAAATTTAGTTAAATATTTGGGACTATTTCATCTAATTTACTACAAAAACTCATTCTCTAAATATTCACCCTACGATAGATCTTCAGCTTGTGTAAATTGTCATAGCTCCACTTATTTCAGTTGATCTGTGATAATTTACATCAGCTGAGGATCTGGTCCTCTTTTTAATAAATTCAACAAGCTCTAGAACACTAGTGTTCTCCCTCTCACTTTCATATACAGTTAACTGAAATGGTACTCTTTCCTCATCTGCTGAATAAATTCAAGATACAAGATCTCAAAAGGTTCAGTCATATACTTGAATAATTTATTTAGGGTAAGGAAAGGGTTCTTGTATTGCTCTGGAACGAATTAAGTTTTTTATTTTGAGCTCAGAGAAGCCAGTTTTTCATATTTCAGGCTCTATGGCAGCACTTCCCAAATGTATCATATTGGCTATAGTCTTAACAGATACAGCGGTACTTCCACAAATCATGAGATGTGTGGCAGCCTCCTCTTGACCTCTCTTCCCCCATTTAAACGTAACTCTTGTCCTCAGACATTCAGTTTAACCCATTATACTAGGAGCCCTTTTCAAGACTTATCAGGTTGGAGTGTTCCAATCTTCATTACCCATTACTCCCTCTTTCCTTTATTCATTTTTAAGTTTTAAAATGAGTAAGATTTTACATTAAAAAATAAACAAAAATCATTTACCTTCAGGCAGAAACCATGGCTATAAAGTTTCATCCCAAAAGGTTAAATTTTATAAAACTTACTGGCTCCCCCTATAATATACGTATTCTGTTTAGCATTTAATACCTTTGCTTCCTCAAGCTCCTGGTCAGCAGTATCCAAGACTAATTCTTTTTCTTTTTCCAGCTGTTCAGCTAGTTTGTCAATTACAGCAAGTTCTTTACACAGATACTCATTCTTATTGGTCAAACTGTCCACCTGACTCACCACCACCTGCTTACTATCAAGCAGTTCCATAACATGTTGCTTTAAATCATGGTTTTTCTTCTTCAGATCGTCAATCTACTAGGACCAGGAAGAACAAAGACATTTTACTTTTCTTAATCTTAAAAGATATAAACTGGAGGTATTTCACAGCAGAAATATTTATTTACACTTTGCACTCAGTTTAGTAAGACAGTGACAAGCCCAAAATTTTCATTAATTTACACTAGTAGCATTTTGTAGAGACGTAAATGACTATCCAAGGTAAAAGGCAGTGAAGAAACAGGCTCCTAATTTCCACCCTAAAATTAAGCAATCTGCTTCTGTTTATTTCTCTTATCCATCCTAGTTGATTTCCTTTGATCAGCAGCTCCACAGATTCTTTGGCTGTCCTCTCCATGTGATGTGTAGACCATTTGTTGGTCTCCCAGTGTGATATGTAACCCCCAGTGTCCCCTTGACCACCCTCACAAACTGAGCTGCTACAGTAGCATTCCTCTGATAATGCTGGGAGAAGAAATGGCTCTCATGCTCTGCCTGAATATCAATTAGTCTTCCTCACCAAGGCTTTGCAAGTATCTTTTCCACCACCTGCATGTGGGGTCTATGTGTTTCCTGTGTGGTAAAAGCCAGCAGGGATGTACTAGGTTCATTATTGGTGAAGACTGTTAATATCCCCCTAAAGGGGAGGAGGACAGGGTACCTGATGTTCTTAAGGAAACTGCTTAAGAAACAATAACATGTCAATGATCTTGCCACCTATTAACTTGCTCTGACCCGCTCACTTTTGGGAAAGGTCCCTGAGAAAGTTGTGGCAGACACCCAGGCAATCTCTTGAGTCCTCAGATTTCAGAGATCTCAGTCCATCAGGCTTTAGACCTGGTATGATATAAAAACTGCACTGGTTGCACTGGTGAATGATTTCATAGTAATTGATAAGGATTAAGTGTCCATGCTGATATTATTGGATCTGTCAGCTGCAATTAACACCAATCACCACAATGTTTTATTGGGATATCTGCAGGCATGAATAGCAGTCAACAGACCTGCCCTTGAATCATTCTTATCAGGGAGGTCCCAAAGAGTGGTTTGGGACAAAAGTTTGTTCCTTCTGGAGGGTTCTGTCAAAATTGGGATTTTGCCAGTGCTAATTTTGTCACCCCGTTGTTCAACTCATATACAATATTAACAGAGTTAACATGGAAATATGAGTTGCAACAACTGATGAGATCAGCTTCATATTTCCCCCACAACTGATCCAGATAACCCAATGCAGTTATGAACTTGGAGAATGGATAAAGGTAAAGTGGTTGAGTCTTAAACCAGACAAAACCAAAAGTAGTGTCAGCAAGGGCGATATCTGCACACTTGGTTGAGGGAATACATTATTTTTTTAAATGGCTTTCAAGTTATAACTATAACATGACCAACATTTAAAATTACAAAAATAACAAAGGTGAAGCCAGCTGCTGCTTGACACCTTCATACCTGAAATAATTAACCACAGTAAAAAAATTTCCCTTACCCCACACAAACAACCTATATCATCCCCTTTATCCCCCAAACCCTGGCTAAATAGACAGGCCTTGAAGCATGCTCAAAAGGTCACCATATTCAGGCTGTTTTGGGCCATGAAGGAAAGAAGTGTTCTCCAAAGCTGAGGGCTCTAACAGAGAACACCCTGCTGGCATCTCCCTCTCCTTTATATCAACAGGATTCTAATTTGAGCAACTGTGAGAAAGTGAAATAGGCAGTTTTTCAAGTACACAGGATCCAAACCATTTAGGGTTTTTCATATAAAAAGTAACACCTTACATTCTACCCAAAAGCCAAAAGGCAGATAGCACAGATCACGGAGCACAAATGTCACATGCCCCTACCAAAATTCTGCATTCTGCACCAGCTTCATTTTCCAGGTTGACTGAGGTACAGCCTCATGTAGACCATGTTACTATAACAAACTTGAGATGACAAAGGCACAAAAATGGTAGCAGTCTCCTAGTCATAGGAGGATGGAGAAAAACATTCCTGGGCAATATTACTATAGGATAATTCAGCAACAGCCAGCAGTCCAAAAGCACCTGTAGATTATGAACTCTAGAAACAAATGGCAGGCACACATGCTAAATATGAGGGACAGATATAATATACACAATAGCTTCTGATTTCTTCTCCCAACCGACCAGCATCACTTCAGCTTTGTCCAATTTGAACCTCAGCCAGCAAACTTTCCTCCATGCTCCAATTCAACCCAAGCACTGAGCCAGGAGTTCAACAGCACCGGCTGCTGGATCAAGTGAAACAGGGATATGACGCTGGATATTATCAACATATCAGTACTGCTACCCATACCTCCTCCCAGCTCCAATATACATTGAATAAAAAGGAACACGAGATGGAACCAATTGTGAAACTCCAAATGACATCACCCTAAGGGTTGAAGGGCTATTGCCCTTCACAACTATCAGAGAACACTAAATAAGGAAAAGATAGTATCATCTGAGGAACTGCTTGTCCATTTCCGTTAGTCTGCAGATAAGTTACTACTACTCTGTGATCAACAGTATAGAAAAACAGCCGATAGACCTAACAATATCAGTATGGAGATCTCAGATTATCCATGAGTAGGAAATCTACCACCACCAATACTACAATGGCAGCTTCGGTCTTGCACCAAGGTACATATCTAAATTGACAAGGGTCAAGAAGACTAGGTATTCTGAAGATTGTCTCACTATAACATTCTATCTAATTTTAACCAAAGACAGAAGATTAGCTACTAAACAGGAGACAAATTGTTACATCAAATGCTGGTTTCTTGAGAAAAAGCCAAGCAACAGCTTTCTTAAGAGACACTGGCATTCTACACTCTCTCATTTGACAATATCCACCAGCAATGGATCAAGTTTTCTCTCTTAGCCTTCCCAGCCAGGTAGGACACAGGTTCCAAAGATAGGTTGTGGGGTCCCAAATCTTCTAGAGTCTCTAGGGTGACCAGGTGTCCCGATTTTATGGGGACAGTCCTGATTTTGGGGTCTTTTTCTCACATAGGCACCTATTACCCCCCAACTCCTGTCCTGATTTTTGACACTTGCTATCTGGTCAACCTAAGTGCTTCACTGATTGTTACTGACCTAAACTCAGCAAGAGAACGCTTAGCCTTTGTGCTCTCAAAACACCATTTGTGATTCAAATTACTTATGATTCAAATTAGCAATCTTGGAATCATATTAGCACTCGGGCTGTTTCTGGAAGATAGAATAGCACTTGTAATTAAAAAAAAAAAAAAAAAAAAAGTTCTTTCACCTGTGCCTGCTAGAAGAGAGTAACGTTTCCAGTGCTGACCTTGCTACCATCAGCCACTAGACTACTAAAATGCACTGTACAAGAGGCTGCATACTGGAACCATTTGTAAGCTTGAGCTAGAGCAAAATGCCACTGCATGCATATTTAGAGATGTGTCACATAGTGCTCTTATAACAACATTCACAGTCGGTGGCTTCCAATAACTTTCTGAATAGAGTACAAGGAGCTGCTTTTAACATATAAAGCCCTGCTTGTTTCAGGGCCTAGTTAACGGAGTGACCATCTCCCTCCCTATGCCACAGTTAAGATCCGCAATGGCACCTGAGTAGGGTTGCCAGGTGTCCGGTTTTCGACCAGAACGCCCAGTCGAAAAGGGACCCTGGAGGCTCCAGTCAGCACCGCCAACTGGACCATTAAAAGTCCAGTCAGCGGTGTTGCAGGGCTAAGGCAGGCTAGTCCCTACCTGTCCTGGCACTGCACTGTGCCTCAGAAGCGGCCAGCAGGTCCGACTCCTATGTGGGGAGGGCCACGGGGCTCCGTGCACTGCCCCTGCCCCAGGAATCGCGGCCAATGGGAGCTGGGGAGCGGTGCCTGTGGGTGAGAGCAGCTGTGTGGAGCCTCCTTGCCCCGCCCCCCGCCTAGGAGCCGGACCTGTTCCTGGCAGCTTTTGGGGCACAGCGCAGCGCAGAGCCAGGATAGGCAGGGAGCACTGCTGATCGGGAGCTGACCGAGGTAAGCCCGCACCCCAACTCCGAACCCCAACCTCCTGCCCCAACCCTGAGCCCCCCCCCAACCCTGGAGTCCCCTCCTGCACCCCAAACCCCTCATCCCTGGCCTCACCCCAGAACCCATACCCCCAGCCCAGAGCCTGTACCCCCTCCTGCACCCCAACTCCCTGCCCCAGCCCAGAGCCCCCTCCCACACCCTGAACCCCTCATTTCTGACTCCACCCCAGAGCCCACACCCCCAGTTAGAGCCCTCACCCCTCCCGCACCCCAATCCCCTGCCCCACCCCAGTGAAAGTGAGTGAGGGTGGGGGGGGGTGAGCCACCGAGGGAGGGGGAAATGTAGTGAGTGGGGGCAGGGCGGGGCCTCAGGGAAGGAGCAGGGCTAGGATGTTCAGTTTTGTGCGATTAGAAAGTTGGCAACCCTACACCTGAGCTGGAGCTTCCTCAACATAAATAAGGAATTCCTGGAAGTGTATCCTCGACTCTAGAATTAGCGTCCCATCTTGCTAACCAGACCATGAATTTGTTAGCATCCAGACATGCTACAAAACCCCTTTTTTCTCATAGGCACTTAAGTAGAGGGGCTGGAGATTGAGCATGGTTTAGGAGTCTTTTGTATTAACTGGAAAATGTGTAATGATAATTTAATGACTGTGTGCATTAAATTTGGGGAAGTGCCTGCAACTCTACAGACCAAAAAAAAAAAAAAAAAGTATTAACTCTACAGCCCAATTATATCAGTCTAAATGCAACATTGGTAACTACTTCACTGCTAATGATTTCAGCTGAAACATTTAGATATTTGGGACTGTGAACAAGTCTTGGGTGGATAACCATCATTTCCTCCTAATCTGGCCATTAGTCCTAGGAAGACTCCCCTCTCTCCCAATAACAGAGAGATGAAGGAATGACAGTAGTTGACCTCAAATGAATATACACAAAGTCACTAACTAAACTATGATGTTTTTTGTTTTGTGAAGTTCCGTCAATATTTAAGGATGTTAAGTCACGCTGACATATCATCACATACTGACAAAACGCTATGATGTAAATGATGCAACATAGTCAGGATATCATGCCATAATTGATTTGGTTCTGCAACTCTATTCAGTAAGAAAAGGCTTGCCAGCTCTACAGACTGTGACACTGATTTAAAGAACAGATGTTATTGCTGAGTTATCATTTCATGATATAAAATTATCAGAATTCCTGTTCCTTACAAACTGCCACCAAAGCAAAAAACAAAAAGTAGAAAAATAAAACAACCTTTAAATTCAGTTTATGGATGACTTTGTCTGTGTTCTTAGCCTTTCCTTCCAATTTAAAAGGTTTCTCACTGTCAGACACTGGATCCCTTATATTAAAATGGTCTTCTCTTGTTGTTACCTTTTGGGGGAATGGAAAACAGTATAAGTACTTCTGTGGAATGAATTTCTGCATGCAGTCATGAAGTGTGACCTTTGAAAATGGGAGAAGACATACTCCTGAAGATATTTCATAACAATATTTCCCCTTAAGGTACTTAACGCTGCACACTGAGAGAATATCCTGAGATAACACTGTTCATGGATGCACCAGAGAAGCTAAAGATAAAAATGAAATGTACAAAATTTAAAAACAAACAAAAGGTTTTAGGTTAGTCTGGTAGTTTAGTGAAATTGTTCTACAATCCCATGCAAGACAGCTAGATTTCATTACTGGTCTCCTGCTCCTCTGGCCAGGGAGCGTGGGGGGAGAGGGAGTTAGCAGTAAAGCATATAGATTTTCCGTTCCTTTGACAAGTTTAAAAAGCAAGAGTGGGGAGGATCTTGTTTCAATTGAGTCTGACATTATTAATAATTAAATTGATGCCAATGTTATCTACCATCTTTTACATATATAACAAAATATCAAACAAAAAAGCAAATATAAAAAATGTCAACAAGCAAAACCCAAAAATACATTAAACAAAGTGGAAAATACATTTGTTTTCTTTAAAAATATATATACACCACTAGGGCCCCACACTACAAAGGCCTGATATTTTGATGTGGAAAACTAGTAGCATAGAAGCAATAAGACTCAACTCTGAAGCTGAGAGTAAATTGCAGTAAGAAGAAGAAACAAAATTCTATAAATGAGTGAGTGTAAGTATACAAAAAGCCTTACATTTAACTTAATTCTACAGTTTAGGTTTAGGCAGTGTAATGGCCTGAATAAAGCAGTAATCGAAGAAGAATAAATATAATGAAAACAAGCTTCATATTTCTGAACAGACTGTACACCAGAAAGAAAAAGTAGGAAACCTGGCAAGAAAGCCATTACAACAGTCAAACCAAGAAATAACTGAATCATACATCAATGATTTAGTAACAAAGACAAAAAATTACAAATATTAAAATCTATACATTTTAATTATTGACTTAATATGTAAAACATAAAAGTCAGAATTAAACCCAAAAATTGTAGAAATGGGAGTTAGGGCTTGATCCAACACCCATTGAAGTCAACTGGAGTATTTCCACTGACTTCAGTAAGCACTGGATCAGACCCTTAATGCAGAAAATAAAATAACTAAGTTTGGAAGCAAAAAAGTTTTGTTATTTTTATTTTGTCCATATTAAGCAATAAAAGCAGCTAGTTGCTGTCCTAAAAAAATAAAGAAACTAAATTAGCTATGGTTTGCATATAAATGATACTTAAAAGCATCAGACTAAAGGGGAAAAAAAGCAGTGGACCCAAAATAGAACCTTGCAGAATACCCACTGACAATTCATAGGAGAGAAACAAATTCCTGCTGTAAAATCAGAAGACTGATTACTGAGGTAAAACTCCAATGATATACATACCCTTATGTTGTATATCAAATATATATCCTGATCCTGCAAACACTTCCACAAGTGTGTAACTTTACACATGTGAGTAGTCCCATTGACTTCAGTGTGTGTAAGTGTTTGCAGGACTGGGCCCTCTTACATAATTGAAGTGCAATGCTCCTATCAGTTGTGTCAAATATGATAGCAAAAAAATAAAGAGAAGCCAGCTGGAGACACCCCAGGGGGAAAAGGGTATAACACACAAACAAAGTGAACAATGTAGTGGCAGAAGACATCATATTAGTTTTACAATTGTTTTTAAGAGGGGTTCCTTCTGTAGGGATAAGCTAAATGGAAAGAAAAGGGAAGGAAATGGAATTGAGGGGGATGGGGCAGGGAAGAAACAGATAACAGGAGTAGACCTGAAGAGACTGTGAGAAAGAGGTTTGGAGCAAACAGCCAGTTAAAACAGGACAGAGAAGTTCCAGTCAAAACAACTGTAGAAAGTTCTCTAAAAGTCCAAAAGTCCCTGCTTCTGCAGCTACTCCTACCAGCTGGAGTAGTCCTGGAATAGCCACTGGATCTAGCCCTGAAAAAAATCAAAACTGTCTTGTCTATTTAGATTGTAAACTCTTCAGGGCAGAGACTGTCACAGTGAGGCCCCATTCTTAACTGGCCTTAAAGCACTACTACAAAAAAAAAAAAAGATTAATAGTAATTAATGATTAATAATAAATCCAAGAATCTCAAAACAGATGACAAACTATTTGAGGCAGTAGTGGATAGATTATTATAATCTTATAAAACGACAAATTTGGTAAAATAATCATCTCTACAGAATCATATTGAAAATTATCAGGAAAGTTATTGTCATAAAGAGATGGCAAAAACTGACCACATGTTCTACTCATGTGGGGAATTCTGCGCCACTGCGCGTGTGCCGAATTCATGTCCCCCGCAGATTTCTTTGCTTCCCTGCAGAAAAATGACTTTCTGACAGGGAAGCTGCAAGAGCAGTCACACACCACTCCCTAGCAGCACAGGTACAACGTTTCAGGCACCCAGAGCAGCCAGCAGAGAGGTAAATCACCGTGGGGCTGGAGAAACCCCACCCAGTGGCTCCTACCCTAAACCGGGATCAGCTGCTAATCCTGCCTGGGCTGGAGGCAGGAGAGGATGAGACTGCCTCTTCCCCTGCAAGGAGCGGCTGCGACTGTGTCAGACCCACCCCCAGAAATCTCCCCCAGCTGCAGGAAGCTCAGCATCCTCCCCTGCTTCCTGCCCCCATCACTCCTCAGCTGTGGAAGGAGGGGTCACTGTATGGGGAGCTGCTCCCCCATCCACCCAACCCCTGTGCATCTGAACCTCCCATACCGAGACACCCTTGCCAAGCCTCACCCGGTACATCCAGAACCCCCCTAGACCTCCATACCCGAACCGCACCCCACCGAACCTCAACAGCTGCATCTGGAGCCTCCCTGCACCCAGACCCCCTACCTACGGAACCCCAGCCCTGCACCCCAACCACCCCCACTGAGCTCCCTGCACTCAAACCCACACCCTGATGCCCCATCCCCTGCACCACTCTGAGCTCCCACATTCAGACCTTCATGCCACTGACCACCAACTAGCTGCACCCCACCAAGTTCCACTCCCCCAGACCCCCACCCCCTCTGAGATCCCCACACCCAGACCCCTCTGCTGAGCCCCAACAACCTTCACCTGGAAGCCCCTGCAGAGTCCCATTGCCCCTGCACCTGGAACCCCCACAATGAGCCTTTGTGCATCCATATCCCCTCACTGAGCTGCCTGCACCCAGATTGTCCCACACAGAATCCTCTCACCCCACACCTGGATCCCCCCACACTGAGCTCCTCCATATTTGGATCCTGCCTGGTTGAGCCTACCTGCCCCACACCTGGTGCATCTGGCACAGAGGGGCATGGCCCCAAGGTGTTTCTGGGGCAGGTCCAGGCCTTGTGCTATGTCAGGGTTGGGTGCAGCCTCACCGCTGAGTCCATGTCCTGGAGGTGGGGGGGACTGCAGGGTGATCTCCCACCTTTGTGCAGCCAGTGGACTGCGCTCCCCACTGCCATGCTGGAGCCTCTGCATTTATTTATTGACAAATAAAACGTGCAGAAATTTAAAATATTGTGCACAGAATTTTTAATTTTTTGGTGCAGAATGCCCTCAGGAGTAATGTTCAAACAGTTTTTAGACAAACTGAAAGAAAAAAATAGGACAAATACTAGTAATTAAGGGTCTGATCCTGCTCTCATTAAAGTTAATATGAGTTTTCCCAGGGATTTCAAAGAAACAGGATTGGGCCACAAATATGGGTGGGACAAATTGGTTCAATTAAAAAAAAATGTGGTCATGCTGTGGAAGGAAACCTAAGGATATACTGTAGATCACAGACAACATGCACCCTGATCTCCTACTAATGGGCACATAAAATAAAAATCGGTTAAGTGAATGTAAAATAATAGTATTTTATCACAGATTACAATGAAAGATATTAGATGCAAAATAATGCATAAGGGTTAAAGTCTGTTGCTATAAAAATCAACAGAAAATTCACTGGATCCAGCCCTGAAAAAAGCAAAACTAGCCTTGCTCTTTTTTTTTTTTTTTTTTTTAAACTTAAAGGTATCTTTGAAAACTAACAAATTTGGGATATAACAGAACCTGAATATATATGCCTTTACCTATTTTTTATAAGTCTATGTCAGATCTATTTGACCTTAAAAAAAAAAACAAGTGAAGCTTTGCTAACCCCTTACTGAAACTTGCTAATTTATGTATGGTGGGGTAGGAAGGGAGGGATAGCTCAGTGGTTTGAGCATTAGCCTACTAACCCCAAGGTTGTGAGTTCAATCCTTAACAGGTCCATTTAGGGATCTGGGACAAAAATCTGTCTGGGGACTGGTCCTACTTTGAGCATGGGATTGGACTAGATGACCTCCTGAGGTCCCTTTGAACCCTGATATTCTATGATTCTTGTATAAACATGCTACCCACTGTCTTTAGAAAGTAAATATACCAGAATACCTTTATGCAATAACCTTTCAGAATTCTCTTTGCCTGGGCAGTGGTGGGTGCTTGGAAGGAGGGGGCACGGAGCGGTGGAGAGGTTAACCAGTACATAAAATAATTTTCCATCCTGTCAAGTATGAGGGGGTAGCCGTGTTAGTCTGTATCTACAAAAACAACAAGGAGTCTGGTGGCACCTTAAAGACTAACAGATTTATTTGGGCATAAGCTTTTGTGGGGTTTTTACCCACAAAAGCTTATGCCCAAATAAATCTGTTAGTCTTTAAGGTGCCACCAGACTTCTTGTTGTTTTTCCATCCTGATAGTTGTAATGGTGGGCAAGCAGCTTTTGTGCCTGGGCTAGGAAATTCTGATATTCTGCAAAACCGGTGCAGATTTGATAATGGCTTTTTCTTTTTAAAGTAAACTACACTATCTGCACGGAAGTAGTCTATACACTAAATACACCTAGATTACGCGTTTGTAAAAATAAAGAAAGCTACCCAGAAGCTAAGGGCACTTAGTGTCAAACAAAGCCCAACGTCTCTCCGTGCCCCCTGCCTGTCAGCCGGAGTCAAGCCGTCACCATGGTGATTGCGGGGCCAGCCCGTGTCCCGGGTCCCCAGCCTACGCTCAGCCTCAGCGCCCTGTGCTCCGACGGCCCCGCGGTCACCAGCAGTCGGGGAACCTGCGCCTCGCGCCGGGTCTTGGGGGGGGGGGGAGGCGAGGGGTCTTCCCAGCGCAGGCTGCGCGAGCCCAACCCCAGGCCTCACGCGCCCGCCGGCAGGGCAGGAGGGGTCCCCGGCTCCCACCAGACGGGGCCGCCCCCCCCCCCCAGCTGACCCGGAGGGTCTGTACCTGCGCGGGACACGCCGCTTTCTTCCTCCTGCGCCCCGGGGACCTTCTGGCGCTCATGGCGGCGGCTCCCCCGGCTCTGGCCGGACTCCGCCGCCGCACCCTCGCACTTACCCGCCGTGGCACCCGCTTCTCCCGCTCCAGCCCCGCAGCCCAATCAGAGATCCGGCGCCGGCTCCCCCTGCTGGGCAGGGCGGCCTCGCCTCGCAGCCAGGCGGGAGGAGGTCTCGCCTCCCGGTCACCCACAGCTCACTACCCCGGGACTCCTGCGCCCCCCACCCCCGGCGCTTCTCTCGTTACCTGCTGCATTAACCCCCTCGCTCCCCTGCGCTCCTCTCCCGGCCCCTCCCCCGCCCCGTTCCGAGGCGCGCGCTCCATCCCCCCCAACCGCCGCTCGCGCTCGCTCGCGCACACAGCGGGCGGTGAAGCGCGCGCTCGTCGCGTGCCCTTCTGCCCCCCCCAGCCCACCTTCACTCACCTGCCTTCACGCGCGCACCGGGCAGCGCAGAGCAGCCTAGGAGCCGCGCTGCCGGGCGTCAATTGATAACCCCCCTTTCCAGAGCCAGGGAGCTCGCTGCAGCCAGTTAATGCCCGGGGCGGCCAAGCTTACAGGCCCACCTGGCTCAGAGCAAGCGCAGCCAGCGGCAGTGTTAAACCATGTGCCAAAAACCCCAACCTGAATGCCCCCCCACACACAATTGCACCTGCCGGTGTAACGACCGGCTTGGCGCAGCAGTGAATTGCCGAGGGAGTTTCCACCGCAGCATTAATCCCCTTCACACTGCGCCCAGCCCAGTACCCGCGCTGCTGTAGACTAGTTCGGACTGAGACGCGTTTTCTGTTTCAAGGACAACTCCTAAGTGCTCCCCACATGCATGCTCATATTTTTTACTTTAAATTTGCTGTCAATGGGGTGAGGGGGGAGTGATGGGTAGTATTAGTGGTCCAGATATGGGGTCATTTGAGCAAGGGGCTCCTGAGAGTCAGCCTCCACCCCAAAAAAACCTCCAGCGTTTTACAAAATCAACAGACCGTTATAGCGTGTGGTTTTTTTTACTGCACACCTGAGGCTTAGATGATGGCTCCAGTTGTCCCCCAACTTATCTCAGGCTTACAAGCAGGCTCTCCAACCAGCCCCTGCATGGGAAAGCTATTCCCAGCTCCTCAGGCACGCACCCCCTCTGGAATATAAATCCAAAATTATACCATCTTGCGCAGCACAAGGAACTGTACAGCATAAGCTCATAAAATTCGCCCTCTCCCTCAATGTGGAGAGGAATATGCAACAGCCTTTTGCCCCTGAGTTAGGATTCCCACACACTGGTTTAGATAAAGCAAAACCAAGTTTATTAATTACAACAAATATATTTTAAGTGATTATAAGGGATAGCAAACAGATCAAAGCAGATTACCTAGCAAATAAACAAAGAACACAAACTAAACTTAATATACTAAATAGATTGGATATGAATAGCAGATTCTAACCCTAAGAGATGATACAAGCAGGCTGCAGATTTTTAAGAGGCAAGCTGCACTTGCTTTGCAGCGTGGAATCCCCAGGTGTTTCATTCACAGGTTAAAATCCCTTTAGCCTGGATCCAGCACTTCCCCCAGTTCAGTCTTTGTTCCTCAGGTGTTTCCAGGAGTCTTCTTGTGTGGAGTGCAAAGAACACCAGATGATGTCACTCCCCGCCTTATATAGCTTTTGCATATGGTGGGAACCCTTTGTTTCAAAGCTTGATTCCCAGACCAGTCTGCGGAAAAACACTGACATGCCAAGATGGAGTCTAGAGACGTGTGATCTCATCACATGTCCTTGTAGAGTCATAGCAGCCATCACTCACAGGCTGTTTGGAGTGCTCACAGGAAGGCTTACCAGATGGGAGCTAAACTTTTCCTAAGGCTATTGTTTTTTCCCTAATGGCCTATTGCACTGAATAGGCCCTTCCCCACCCACTATCTAGACTGAAAGCATCTTGTCTAGTGGGCATTACCCAGATGTAACTACATTTGAAATATAGATACATAGTCAATATTCATAACTTCAGATACAAAAATGATACATGCATACAGTACAAATAGGATAATCGTGTTCAGCAAATCATAACCTTTCTAATGACATGTTGCATGACTTATCTTGCATAAAATACAATTATGTCATAATCATATCATAATATCACTGCAAAGAATACGGGGTTCAGTGTCACACCTGTAATTAGGTAAATATGAAATTTTACAGTGCACCCTAAACTATCAGGTTGAAATCCTGACTCAACTGAAGTGTGAGAGAAATAACGCATATTGGAATACAGACCTTACATAAACTTTAATTATTTTTGTTTCCTTACATGGGTTTCATCTTGAGGTTTTAAAGTAACTTTTCCTCTGTCAAGATGAAACTTTCAAAGATAAATAGAGCCCTGTGCAGATACAAATTTATATTTGGGGATGCGGCTATCCACAGATATAAATCGGTATCCACGGAACTGCAGGGCTCTCCCAGGAATGGCAGCAGCAAAAAGAGCATAATGTGGGGCCACTGCTCCCAGAAGCCAGCGCCCTGTGCCAGCAGCTCCTCCGGCGCGGCTGTACCACCCCCAGCCCAGCCCCCAGCCCTTCCACACATCAGTCTGCATCTCCTGTCTGGGGGCTTGCACGCTGCTTGAACACAAGAGCGCGACCAGGGACAGCTGCCAATGAGCCAGGTGCCCGCCCCAGTGGGCAGGGCTGGGGGAAGTTTAAGTTTCTAAATTATCTTGTTTGCAAGTAGAATGACATCTAGTCACAAGATGTTCAAATTTATTTTTAAGTTTTCTGATGGATGAACATTGAGTGGTTGCTAGGTCTTTTCAATCAGTTATTTTTATAGGATTTTGGGTTGAACTTTCCATAAATTGGTGATATAATGCCATATTAAAACTGTTTCACCTGAACAAGGCTATGTCAGTGTCCTCAAAAAGTGATCTTGTGTTCTGTATTTTTGATATTTGGGGTGGGGGGTCATGTACTAACAGTCTCAGTGGTATGCAAATAGAATATTTTTTAAATTGTTGGCTTAAGTGGAACTTTTTAAAGTTGATCCAAGCTAAGGAAGCCTGATTGGACCAAGCTGCATGGTGCCAAGGCAGACCTCGCACCTGATTTGTCCAAAGTCCTTGGAGTAAGGTGCTGCAAGGCAGAGTGAGTGAAGTTTGCAAACCATACAAATCAAGAGTATGTCTGAGAAGCCTTGCCTTTCGGGTCAGTGAGCCACCTGAAGGAAGAACAACGTTCCAGAACCTCTGAGATTGATCATCTTTGGGAGAGGAAGTCACAACATCAATGGACAGCCTACACCAGTCTTTCACCAGTCTCTCCCTTCACCTGAAGGAAGCCCACTAACGAGACATTTGATGCTAACATCATTGTCTGGCTCCTTGACTACAGTTCCACCTCCTATTTCATAAGAGTCCAGAAGATTGTGAGAACTGAGGAGTTCACAAACTCCTTGTTACCTTAAGAATCTTATTTTTCACTTTTATGTTTGCATTCGTTGTTATTATTAACTGGGAGACATCTCCGCCTTTTTATTCTCTAAATTTTAGGATGTGTGAATGTATGTGTGAATGTGCACCCATAAAGTCCATACAGGGAAGGTTCCAGAAAGTACATTCCCCATTTTTAAACAGCCCTAAACACAATCTCATAAAGATAATAAAGCGTCTTTGTATTCTGTATTTAAAAAGCCCAAAGAAACTCACACTGTCATATGTCAATTTTGGTACCTAAGAGGTGTCAAACTTCTGCTGATCAAAGTTCTTTATTAGTCTGTATTATAATATCTCTGCTGGGGGTGGTGAGGAGGAAAGGGTTAGCCATTGCACAAGAAGTGAAATCTAAGGAGGAAGCTTAATCATTGGCCTGGAGGTTATGGTTCAGACATTAGATAATAATTTGGGTTCAGTATCAAAATAGTTAACCAGCTCCAAGTTACGGATGCAATTGACTTGGATTAAATTCTTTAGTTGGAGTTTATACTCAAATAGCCAGCTACCTCCTTGGACACCATATTAGAATTTACAAAGATTGATTATTTGTTATATTAATTTCAGGATTCAACTAATCTGATTATTTGATTCCAATCCAATATTGAGACTAATTTGTTCATTTGACCTTGATTTGATAGTTGTAGTGTTTTATTTGTAGTTTAGTATTATTAATAGTAGCTTAACTTTAGTGATATGTTTTCGATATTTTATGTTTTGCTTGTTTAATAGTTTTTATAATATTTATAGAACTGACACTGAATCACACTTCTTTCAATAAGCAATTTGGGTCCAGAACCTTTGAGTATCTGGATAGATATCAGCTGGTCAGCCTAAAAGCCTAATCAGCTCCCCCAATAAACCTTTGGTTCTCACAGAAGTCAATGGCAAAACTCCAACTCACTTCAATGGGGCCAGTATTTCACCCCCAAAGTCCTGCTTTGCAATGGTCCCTGAGTCAGATCAAAGCACTCGTGTGCCATGACATTGAGCCCTCTTTGTGGCTCCACTCCAGCCCCATCGCTCCATATGGAGTGACAGTGGCAGAGAAGGGGAGGCTCTGGCAACTTTAAAAGAGATTAAGTGTCATAAAGTATAAGGCCAGAAAGGACCACCAGGTAATTTAGTGATCCCCTGTGTATCACAGGCCACCAACACCACCAAGCACCTGTGCACTGCACTGAACAACCGAAATTAAACCACAGTATTACAACACACAGGAGATTAGACTATTATGTGCCACAGGAGAGAACAGGGGGGACTGAAGTGCACCAGTGTCCAAGGCCCCTGCAATGGCAGGGAAATGATTGAGATACACCCAGATAACCCCAGCAAGTGACCTGCATCCACTTGCTTAAGAGGAAGTTAAACAAACCCCAAGGTCACTGCCAGTCTGACCCAGGGGCGTAGCCATGGATGGGCCTGTGTGGGACCCAGTCAACCCACTTAGCATCCAGGGACACTCAAATCGGAGCTGGAGCCCCCCGAATCCAGAGGCTGGGACTCCCAACCCCAGCTCAGTGTCCGTCCGGTGTCTGCCCAGCCGTGTCCCTCACCTGCCAGTGCTGCGCGCTGCTGCCCCGGTCTCCAGCCCCAGTGCCTGGAGTGTGCCTCATGGGGGCAGGTCTGGGTGGGGCTAGCACTGGGGCCGGAGACTGGGGCAGCAGCGCATGGCGCCAGCAGGAGAGGGGCGCAGCCGGTCAGACAGACACTGACCCTGGTTGGGAGGGGTGGGCGGAGGTAGAGCCCTGGCAGGGCCCCCCTCCATCCCATGGGTGCGCCCTGCAGCCTTTGTGCCCTGGGCAGCCTCATCTTCGGGTGCCTGCTGAGCGGTAAGGGCCAGCTGGAGGGGGTGGGGGAGATGGGTCCCCCTCCCTCCTGCCTCCCTTCCTCCCATCCCCGTCATTGCCCAATCCCCCAAAAGTCGGGGCCCACCCAGTTTTCCTGTCCTAGCTATGCCACTGGTCTGACCTGGGAGAAAATTCCTTCTCAATCCCACATATGGCAATCAGTTAGACCCTGAGCATGTGAGCAAGAACCAGCCAGACAAGCAGCTGAGAGAGAGAATGCTCAGTGCCACCTTAAGGCCCTGGCCCTCCCCACCCAATGTCCCATCTCCAACCCTGGCTATCTCTGATGTTTCAGAGGAATGAGATTAAAAGAACCCACCCCGAATACACTGAGGGAAAAATCCCTTCCAGACCCCTGCAGGTGGCCAGCTGAAACCCTGAAGCATGCTTTTAGGAACATAAGACACAAACTGGAATTGAGCCCCAGGCCCCAAGAGCTGTTAAGCCCTGCCCCCTACCATCACAAGTGTTAAGGGACAAGAAGATTTGTCATTCCCCGGGACCTGTTGCACCATTAATGCCTGCCATTGTCCAGAAAAGGTGTGAAGGCGGAGTTCCTGACAGAGACTTCTTTGGAGATTCCAAGAGCTGGGCTAATGGAGAATGGAAAAGACATGCCTCCTCCATCTCCACCTCCAGCAGGTTTTAACACAGGAGTTTGTATCCAGGAAACCCTGCTTGGCAAACTGTCTGCCACCAGCCACCACTGTACAAACACATACCTATATTTAGACAGAGATCACTCCCTTCTGGGGATTAGGAGCTAGCAGCACCTTTGAAACACTTCTCCACCCACAGACAATGGGGGAAGCCAGAGCAACTAAACCTCAAGAATCCTCCACCAGCACCAGGAAGCGTCTTCCTTTCACCGTTTTCGTCTCTGACAGGTCAGGCATCATCACTGCTTTTCATCTCTGTCAGCTGTAGCAGAAATTGTCAGATAAGAAAATCTGCATTATCTAACATTGTCTAGTCTCTGAAATCGAGATGGAATTACAGGACAGGATTTCATATCCTTCCCCAAATTCTTCACTATGAAAAATTCATTTGTAGGGGGAAAATATATATCTTTTGTTGGAGCTTTATTCTTGTATTTTTGATTTTTTTTCTCTAAGTGAAATCTGGTTAAATTAATACCTCTTAAAGGAATAATGCTGTTAAAAGAAGGCATTTTCTGTGCACCAACCAATATGTTGTGAGGAAACGGAGACTGGAGACTATACACAAGAGTGTTTTCAGAAGGGGAAGAGGTGACAGAGAGGGAAAGACATAGTCGAGATGGTGTGATTAATTGTGATCTGTGAGGGCTATAGTTGAGAAGTAGGAAGTTAAAACTGAGTTTAGCTAGGGTATCAGTTAGGGGAGATGCTTTTGTTCACAGAGGATATGGAACATAGTGGTGGCTTTGACCTAGCCTTCACATATGAAAATTGTATTGAGAGAGAGAGAGAGAGAGAGAGAGAGATTCATATAAAGTCCAGTCCCTATTGACTGGAGAGAAGAGATAGTTAATTACCTCTTTATGTGTGCACTTTATAATTTTGGAAGGCATTCTTAGATGCCATTTGATGGAAGTTTGCTCCCCACATTGGTCTAAAATAGCCCCAATTTGGCAACTTTTCTAGACACTGCAAACAACATCTATTGGAGAGCCTGTTTGGGAAGGACTAAGGGTATGTTTCCCAGAATGACGAAGAGGTGGAAAACATTTTTTTTGTAGGTGAATTATTATTTTAAAGTTGCTGAAGTTTTGTTGTTGTATCAGTTGTGTTAGGGTACCTAGAGCCTTATTTATGCATATTTATTATTATATTATTTAAATATAAATAAATAAGAACCTACACACATAAACAGATAAATTTAGTGGTAGGAGAGATTGAAAAGGTGCCAGCTTACATATGTGGTCAAAGAAGAATGAGGCCATTGGATTCAAAACAGCACTGAAATAATATATATTACTGATTTTCCAAATTAAGAAGGTAGTAAACCCCTCAGATCACTCACTGAAGAAAATAATATTATTGTTATTAGATCTATTGGCAACCAGGTATGTTCTGACCCCTCCAAAAGCAGAAAGAAGATACAACCCTACTCTGAGGAGTTTATAAGCCAAGACCCAATCCTTAAACTAATCCCTTATCGATGTAAGCTAAATTGATATAAGACACATTTAAATAAATGTAAGAGTCCACACATGGTTGTCCCACAGTTTAACTAAATCAACTAAAAATACACTGTTAGTTAAAATGATGCAATTTTTAATATAGGCAAGATGTAAGGTGGGTACTCCACATACCTCAATTATGAGTTCCGACTTGCTGTACATCTGTACCCCTGTGTTTGCAAGAAAATAAGTGAATCCATATTTCCAACATCATAACATTAATTTCAGTTGAGAATCAGATTTCTTTACTAGGTTTTAATTTGTGTTAAATGAGTCACTCCTCATATTGTATTTTTTCCTAATCTTTTTCTAATATTTTTTCTAATATTTTGCATAGGATTGTTACAACAATCAAGCTGAAGAAAAGCATCCTAACTGACCCAATTCTTTGACCTTCAAGAGACTTTCTTGTATGTTCGTATGATTTGCATTGTAATTGCACCATGGGCTTCTGCTTCAGTAAATCCAATACTCCAGTATTCGTCTTACAGAATGATCCAAAAGTGGGGAATGTTGAAGAGGATTATTTGCGACAAAACCCTGAAGAAATCCATGTAGGAGTCAGGACTCACTTATTCCAAAATACAGAAAAAATTGAATTTGAAGAAACAGAAAATAGCATTAGAAATAATGCAGAAACTCACACGGACTCTTATTCTGATAATGCATTGCACTCTGTGACTTATGTTAAAGAAACTGATGGTTTAGAAATGACAGATGTGGAATGAGGTTTGATGATATAATTCAGGACTTGATCCAGCCTGAACAAATTAATATGGCATAAAAATATTCTATTTAGTCTACCAAATAACAAATAAAAACAAAATAATGTTTAATAGCTGAGTCAAATAACCATAATCGAATACACTTTCGATTTCAAGATCTATTATTTGGCAATCTTTGGAGTAATTTTTACCATTGTTGAAAGTTCCCTCTTCCCATCCACCACAAATCAAATGTCTTAGAGCATATTCTTATTTTGGGGAGTATGATGGGATGCACAAACCCCACATTGGGCCTGAAGATGTTAAACGACAATACTGGGCCCAAATAGCTCTTCCCCTCCAGCCTGCAAAGCATGCTCCAATTGAAGAGGAAATTTAAAACAGAGCAACTCAGTTCAGAAGAGGGAGGCTAGGGCGGAAGACAAACCTACTCTGAAGGCTCCTGGACAAGTGTACCAAAGAAACCCCCCTGTGAAGACTAAGGCCTTGTCTATACTACATAGTTTTGTCAGCAAAAGGCGGCTTTTGCTGACAAAACACTGTAAGTTTACATGCTACAAAGCTACTTTTGGCGGCAAAACTTTGCTGTTTTGTAGACAAAATAAAATCGCCTTGACGAGAGGCATAAAGCTTTTTGTGGCAAAGTTAAAGCAAACAAAGCATCAATGCTCATTATGTCGATATAACTGGTCTCCCCCAGTATCCCACAATGCCCGCCGTGTCCGCCCTGCTCACTGTTTTGAACTCGGCTACCCTGCAAGCAGTGTTCCCTCTAATTTTTCCTACCCATGTGCGGAATGAATTTTGTTATGTGTATCAATATGAAGGTGATGTGTGACCTCCAATGTGGAGGTGATGTGTGACACATCACCTTCATATTGGTGCACATAACAAAATTCATGTGGTGGGGGTGGGGCCAAGGGGTTTGGAGTCTCGGAGGGGGCTCAGGGCTGGGGCAGAGGGTTGGGGTGCAGGGGTGTGAGGGCTCCGGCTGGGGGTGTGGGCTCTGGGGTAGGGCTGAGGATGAGGGGTCTGGGGTGTAGGAGGGTGCTCCATGGCTAGGGCTGGGAGAGAGGACTCCCCCCAGCTCTCTCTCCCTGCAGCAGCACCTGGGCCTCTCCCCACCGTGGCAGCACCGGGGCTGGGGCTGGAGGATAGGTGCCCCTCCCCTGGCAGGTCCAGGCCAGGGCTGGGTTCGGGCCGGGGGAGGAGTGCTGCATGTCTGTCTGCCTTGAAGAAGTGGGGGATGGAAGTCTAGTCTCTGGCTTAGGCTGGACTCCCCTGGCTACTGAGTTCACTAGCAGTCTCTCCTCTTAGGCCACCTTCAACTTTTTAAGTTCCCCTTCTCCAAACAGGGCATGCTCTGCAGGTATGCCTAATTTGCACTGCCTGAGTGCAGGGATGCTCATTAGGCTAACTATCAGTGGGATGGGGGCATGTCCCATCGCATTCTACCCTCCCTCTGCCCCTCCACCTCCAGTCCCTCTCAAGACCAGAAAAGTTTCTTGTTCAAGCATCAACCCAGTCCCAATCTCTCAGGGGAAAAAGAAAATCCGCATCTGCATGCTCCTTCCTGTCTCGGTGCTCCATGTGGAAGCTAGCTATAAGGCTGAAGTGCCAGATACCAGCACATAATCCAGGGGTTAGAGTCCTTCGAAGAGTGTAGCCAGTGTAAGGGCACAGTCTGTGACTAGGGAGAAAGGACTACCCAGCAGGTAATACATGAGGGTGTCCACAGTCCACTTTATTGCCAGAGCTTCCTTCTCAATAACAGAATACGCTTTCTCCCTGGGGAACAACTGAAGGCGAAGAGCAGAAAAAGTCCTGGGAGAGCACTGATCCTAGGCCAGTGTCAGATGTGTCCATATTCATCACATTGTCTCAACAGACCTTTTTGGTATCTTTGCCCTGTAGCAAATCAGTCAGGGGTGCTGCGATCGATGCAAAGCTGGGAATGAACCAATGATAATATCCTGCCAAGCCCAGGAGGTAGCATATGTGTCTTTTCATCCAGTGTGTAGGGCAGGAGTTTAACACATGGACTTTATCTATCATTGGTTTCACAAGGCCTCCTTCTTCCTGATACATTAAATAAGTCACTTCTTACACTTGACAGGTTTAGCTGTGAGACTGGCCTCTTGTAGGTAAGTTAATACTGCTCTTAGGTGACTGAAGTGATCTTCTCACATATGGCTATAGATCACAATGTCGTCAAGGTAAGTCACAGCGTATTGCTGGTGGGTTTGAAGGATTTGATTAATCAGATGCTGGAAAGCCACTGCAACTCCTTGCAAGCTAAAATGGCATGATTTTAAAGGGGAAATAGCCAAAAGGGGTTGAGAATGCAGCCTTCTCCTGAGAGGATGGAGACAGGGAGATCTGCCAATCGTTTTTTGTAAAGTCCACCATGCTGAGGTATCATGCTAGGCCAACCACTCTAATAACTCATCCATGCGAAGCACTGGGTGAGTGTCAAACTTTGTGATGGAATTGACCTTACGAAAGTCGATACAGAATTGGACCAATCGCTCTTGGATTCCTTGATGACCCCCATTCTCAGCACTGCCTGCACCTCAACTTGGACAGTGTCTCACATCCTCCTGAGTAAGGGCCATGGATTCTTTCTAATCAATTGTTCTGGTGCAGTCTCCACATGATGTTGTATGACATGTGTTCTCCACATGTGGGAGGTCAGACAAGGTTCTCCTTTGTGAAAGTGCTCAACTTCTTAAGATGTTCCTGTAGTTGAATGATGTATTAGGTTTGCTCTGAGGATGTTTGCATCTTGCTCCTCACAACACATCCAAGATTCCCTGGGGCTTGCATCTGTAGAATAGTACAAAGAGTGAGAAACTCATGGAGGCTTGACTTCTTGAATGGCAAATAGAAGTGGTGGGAAAAGCTAGTCCCAGTGCCTAGCCTGAGCACCAACAAACCACTTCAACATCTCTTAATGTCTTATTAAATCTTTCCACCAGGCCGTTTGCGAATGGTACACCGATGTCCTCAGGGCCTTGATTTTAAGGCGGGAGTATTGCTCATGCATCACCTGCAAGGTGAAGTTAGAGCCTTGGTGTAGGATAAGTATAACATTAAAGTTATGTGTTATAAAGAAAGGCCCTGATTAGCAAGTAGAAGGAAGGCCTTGAAAATAATAAGTAATAAGGCCAGAAGGAATAAAGTACGGAGGATGTCTGGTGCAAA
This sequence comes from Emys orbicularis, assembly GCF_028017835.1. Classification (NCBI taxonomy): domain Eukaryota; kingdom Metazoa; phylum Chordata; order Testudines; family Emydidae; genus Emys; species Emys orbicularis. The sequence goes on from NC_088683.1 coordinate 248,479,292, forward strand.
GAATAACTAAAGAGATAAGGGGAAGTTTCTGAAAACAAGGTCCCTGATCACTAGGGATGACTGCAGATGGTTTTAAATCAAACAAAGAGTCTGTCTTAAAATGAACCAAAACAGCCCTTCCCCAACCCACACACCAGTGTTACAACCTGTGTGAACCCAGGTGTAATGGGAAAACTGTTGGATAGCAAGTTGGAGGGGAGGAAAGGCCTTGTGAAGAAAGGAGGTTGTAAATTTTATCTGGATTAAGACTAGAAATAAGAGTGAACTGTCTCTAATTGGTTTTTAGCTGAAGTCAGTAAACTGTTTGTTAAAGGGTATAAAAAGTAAACTCTTAAAGGGTTCATTGCTAATACCTGCCTGATCACGCTGAAGCCGACTAATATGGGTCTAAGCACTCCTGGGTTTATCCCATTTGTAAGTATCTTGACCAAATGCTTATAAATGTTTTGTCATTGTTTGGATGTAGTAAATTGTTTATTATTTAGGATTTTTAGGCATGTTTAGAGCAATTGTGTAAGTACCAATTGGCCTTCAGATTTAATAAAGGAATTTATGGTTAAATTGGTGTTTGGTGATTTCCCATATTAATATTTTAAATTATTAATAATTCCAACACCTGGTCAATCAATATTTCCCACGAGAAGCTGAGCCAGGCAAAGAATTTCATAAGCTCAAGAGCAATCACTGTCACCATAGCTGAATGTGAGGGTATGGCTTCAGGGTAGTGAGTGGCACAGTCCAAGTATATGCTGACTTCCTGAGGAGCTCTTCTCTGAAGGCCTCACCATAACCATCCCTATTCTCTCAAATGGGGTTTCCACTAAGGACATTGAGACCAAAGGAGCCTTTGGGACAGTCTTAGCTACCACATACTGACACTCAGGGCAGGAAAAGGAATACTCCCTTATCTCATGGTACACCCCGGCCAGAAAAAGTGACTCAGGACCCAGTCCAGGGTCTTCTCACATCCTAGATGTCCATGCAGGGAATACTGTGTGCCAGCTGGATTACAGCCACTTACGGTACCAGTAGTTGAGCTCTTATTGCTGCTGATTGCAGGTATCATTCCATGTGACAGAGCCTCTCTTTCTCCAGCACAAAATGGGAGTACTGCCCCAGGCACTGGGAGTCTGCTGCCTTCCCATCTACAGACATCACCTGTTTGTAGGCATGGCTCAGCGTTGTGTTGTCATGCTGCTCTTGGACGAAGCTTCCCCCTTTGTAGTAAGGTCTCAAGGTCCACAGCCAGTGCTGGCCATCCCTGTGTCTCTCTGGCTGTCTGTGGTCCCAAGAACGTCCCTTCCTGAGGGTCTTCAGAGTACCCCAGGCCCACTAGGTTGATGGGGTCCATAGACCAGGGCCTGCCCTGGGGTTCAGTTGTGGAATGGATAAAATCATTAATAATTTGTGAAAAGGCTGACCAATCTCAGCCTATAATCACTGGGTATTCTAATTTCTCTGCTAGTTAAGTCAGTGTGGGCCCCCACTGAGACAGGGCTTTGTCTCCATGTATGCACTGTAGGCAAATTGTCCCCTCTGTGTCAATTGTCTCACCCACTAGGGGAGCTTGTATCACAGTTTGGTTACACTGTGCCCATGAGCCCCAGTACCTCCTTCCCTTGGACCAATAGCAGGTTGGTCAACTTGGGGGGAGTCCGCCTATGGACCCTCTCTTTTGCCATACAACCCCCTATGTAGTTGCACTCCATCAATGGGCACTCTTTCCTCATGTGCCTGTGCTGCCCACAGGCAGGGGTGTGCGCAGGAATAAAAATGTGATCGCTTTTGGAGACAGGTTCTGTGCCCCCGCCATGGCCCCGGGGCCAGAGGAGCTGTCAGCTCCTGCCCCAGGGCCAGAGGAGCTCTGTGCCCCTGCCAATTATTGGGGGGACATGTGCCCCTGCTTGCCTTCCCTTGTGCATGCCCCTGCCCACAGGAGTAGCAGGTTACCAAGCTTGGGTCTGCAGGCTCCTTTCTGACAGGGGACATATTTAGACTACGAGGGAGACCTTTGTCTGAGCTTAAGGATTCCAGCCCAGTTGTCTGTGTCACTGGTCAGTTATCTGGGTGATACTTCATCTGAGCTCAGCCATGGACCCTTTGACTGCGAGAAAATTATCCATCAGCTGCTTCATGTCTGACAACGACTCAGGGCAATGCCAGAGAACCCACTCCCAGCCCCTCTCTGAAAGTATGGGCATGAGCTGCTCTATGAGAACCAACTCTGCAACTTGAGTCCTGGAAAGCTCCTTGAGGGGAAGCCAACGCCAGCAATGCTCTTTTAAATCTTGCCCTAAAGTTCTGCCAATGTGTCTCTTTGGTAATATCCAGAGACTCTAAAATAGCAATCTTCACCCAATTGCAGTCTCTAGCCTGCTCTGAGCCAAGGTTACAGCGAGCCAACTGTGCCTGTCTCATTAGGGAGGGAGCTAAAAGAACGCCTGAATCTCCAGAGGTTATTGAGATGCTAATGCTGCCCTCTCAATGGTAGTGAAGAATGCCTCCAGAGCACTGTCAGGGCCCATCTTATTTAATGTCTGGCACAGGTGAGAGAGTTCCTCCTGGTGTATTGGGCCCTACCAGGCCTCCCTGTGCAGGGGGTGGGGTTTTTAACTGTGGCAAAAAGTCTCTCTGCAGTTCTTGCTGGTAGGTCACAATCTCTTTCAGCAACTGCTGCTGTGCTGACTGGGCCTGCTGCTGGGCCATCCACGGCTGCAACATCTGCTGCTGGTATTGTTGCTGCTGGATGGCCTGCTGCTGTTGCCATTCCACCATCTAGCGCTCAGGATCCATCTCAATTGATGCCCCCTCTCCAAGGACTAGCACAAAACCTGTTTCTCTCTCAAGACATTGTATCAGGCACGGAGCATCATGCCTGCATCCTTCACCACACGTAGTCAGCTGTCTCTCAGCCTGGGCTCAGCTGTCACCTCTTTACATCTCTTGTTCTTGGAGTCCCCACTCCTGGGCAAGCTCACTGTCCCCTGTGGCAGTTGAACTCACTCCTGGGTTCCTTTCTGAGTCTAATTACTCCAGTCCCTGGCACTGTTACTTAGGTCCAGCTACAGGGCACAGATGGCCAGAGCCCCTCTCAGGGCTGCATGTCCCTCTGCCCTAAACAAGGGGAAGGGGAAGGAAAGGCTAGTCACTGCCTTGGGGTGTGCTCTTGATGTCAGATATGAAGCAATCGCTTTGTGAGAAGTATTCACTCATGGTGGATAGGGTGTTTCTGTCTTTTTTTTTTTTTTTTTTTTTTTTAGACAAACTACAAAGGCTTGTCTCTGACCCCAGCAGAAGTTGGTCCCACGGAACAGACGCTATCAGCACAACCCTGCCTCGCTCACAGAAACACACACAGAGCAAAATCCCTTCCTGCCCCTGCCGTGCGCAGCCTGGTCTGCCTCGGCCCCCCACCCCAGCGCGGCAGAGCTCCCCTCACGCGGCGCCCGTGGAACCAAGGGCAGCTCAGCGCGGCCCTGCCTTGTCCCGCCAAAGGCCCCGCCAGCTCACGTGACCTACAAGGCCGTCTGGCAACCCCCCATGCGTGGGAGGGACGCGGTGTCTCCTCTTCTCCCTTCCCCCGTGTCACCGGGCGATTCGCTGGGGGAACGTCAGGCCCCAGCTGCGGCGCGGGGCCGGAAGGGTTTGGGACGCGCACCTCGGACAGACGCTCGATATAACGAGCCGCGCGTGAACCGGAGGCTGCTGGAGTCTTCCCTGTCCCCGCCGTGAGTAGCGACCTGTCCCCGCCACAGGCACCGGCGCTCGGGGTTTCTCGCTCTGCTGGCAGAGCCGGGCCCGGCCCTACCCTGCCGCCCGCCCCTTGTCTGCGTCCCAGCGCTCTGCGGTCGGAGGGTGCGTTACAGGAGGGCACGTCCCGTCCCCCCCACTGCCCCCCGGGGCCGGTAGAACGTCGCACGGCGCGTTCGGTCACCGCGGAGCCGCGGCCGCTCTCACCCCGCAAAGCTAAAATCGCCCCGGGCGGGGCCCCTCCCTCACGCGCCCGCCCTGCCCGCGGCTAATGGTAGCGGCAGGACTGGGCACGTAACTGACCTATGCCCGCTCCTCTCTAGTGCGATCCCTGAAACAGGGTGGGGGCATAGGGACAAGGTGACGCGTTTTAGCGTCAAGGGCAATTTAAATCCTACACTTATTAGCTGGACCACTTTACCGACGTCTTAAAAAGTTAACCTGCATATTTATGGTAGACTAGGTTGTTAAATACTTTTACTGCTCCTGAGGGAATTCCGTGCCAAAGAAATAAAAATTTTGCATACATTTAGAAATTTTGCACAATTCTGCGAATTGTGTTTGTAAATAAATAAATGTGGAGGCTCCAGCAGGGAAATGGGGAGCCCAGGCCACTGGCTGCACAGAGATGGGAGATCACGGTACAGCTCCCCCTCGGACAGGGAGGTGAGGCTGCACCTGACACTGACACAGTGCAAGGGCTGACCCTGCCCCTCCAGGCCAGGCACACCAGATGTGGGCAGGCAGGCTCAGCCCAGCAGGCTCCTAGGGAGGGGGGGATCCAAGTGCTGGCTGAGAGGGTTCTGTGTGAGCCAACCTGGCTGCTGGCAGCTTGGTTACAGCTGTGGGGGGGATCTGGATGAACAGGGGCTGGTTGGGAGGTTCTGGGTGCAGGGGCATTGGGACTCTGCAGTGGGGTCCAGGGAAAGGTGGTTGGGGCTCAGTGGGGAGGGCAAGGGGGTTCAGAGTGGGGCTGGGTGCAGCTGGTTGGGGCTCAGAACGGTGGGGTGCATGACCGCTCTTGTGGCTTTCCTTTGCTTCCCCAGCAGCAAGTCATTTTTCTGCAGAGACGCAAAGAAATCTGGAGCGAAGGGGACCAGGAATTCTGGACATGCGCAGTGGCAGAGAATTCTCCCAGGAGCAATGTTAATGACAGTACTGTAAAATTACATTGTAGGGGGGAAAACAAATACAATCAGATACTGTGCTTCCCATCCTCCCCCTTGCAGGCTTCTAGTAATATGCAGCAAGTGGAAACAGCCTTCTGTAGCGCCATCTTAGATATTGACAATGCACCAGTGGTGAAATGCTATCATATTTGGAAGAAGGAAATCTACCTTGTAAACACATTCAATGTGGTAGCATCACTATTTTGGTATCCTGGGAAGAAAGTGAGTACAGCATGATTGCCTTTAGTAATGTGTTTGTACTTGAGGAGTGCAGATTATGAACTTCTTATACCGAACTTTGACAGACCTGCCTCTCCTTTCACACATTATCTGATAATTTTATTAAAACCATGGTAATCCCATCATCCCTGAAGAACTGTTTTCAGTTATTTTATGTCCTCAAGATTTCAGCAGCTGGCTTCAAGTATACAGCAAACAGAGGACTCATTCTACAGTCCGTTTCTAGTGATGTTTACCAGAATTTGTCTGTGGAAGATTGGATTCATGACAACATGAATTTAGAGAACAGACAGGTTCTTTTCCTTTGGAGAAATTCTCCCACTGTGGTGATTGGGAGACACCAGAATCCCTGGCAAGAGTGTAACCTCAAGATAATGAGGAAGAAGAACATAAAACTGGCTCGAAGGAGAAGTGGGGGCGGAACGGTTTACCATGATCTGGGCAATATCAATTTTACTTTCTTCACATCCAAGAAAAAATACGAGAGAATGGAAAACCTAAAATTAGTTGTTAGGGCTCTAAAAGGCTTGCGACCCCAGTTAGATGTGCGTGCTACAGACAGATATGATCTCTTGCTAGATGGGAATTTTAAAATCTCAGGTACTGCTGCAAAGCTAGGAAGGACTGTTGCTTATCATCACTGCACTTTACTATGCAGTGCAGATAAAATAAACCTATCTTCTGTACTGAAGAGTCCTTACAAGGGGATAAAAAGCAATGCCACTCCTAGCATGCCTGCTTTAGTGAAAAATCTCTTTGAAGAGGATCCTACTTTAACATGTGAGATGGTCATGGATGCTGTTGCTGCAGAATATGCAAGATGCCATCAAATTGACCATCATATTACCCTAATAAACCCAGCTGATGAGATAGTGTTTCCTGGAATTAATAATAAAACCAAAGAACTACAAACCTGGGAATGGATATATGGCAAGACACCAAAATTTAGTATTAGCACTTGCTTTAACATGGTGTATGAACAGTCTCTCCTTGAAGTTAAAGTGGATATTCATGTAAAGCATGGGAGAATTGAAGTTTGTAACATAGATTTGCCAGAGCAGTGGCTGCCACCAGCAATGTGCAATGAACTAGAGAAAAACCTAATTGGCAGTAAGTTTTGCCCCAGTGAAACCACAGCATTAGCAAGTGCTCTGCTGAGAATATGTCCACAAAACTATGAGTTACACAGCAAGTGGAGTCTCTTATGTGAGAATGTGATGACACTAATGTGATTTTCATAATGAAAGTGTAAGTCACATCTTTGATACTAACTAGTGCATGATTTACTAAAATTGTAAAATAAAATCTGGTTATTTTCAGTATGTTGTGCAAGTTGATTTTATAGGAGTAAGCTACTACTGAAGTAACTTTCTCTTGATTTATCCACTAAAGTTATTGGAGTCTAGTGCTTTAGTTCATGACTGATTGTGTAACTACTAATTAGACTGATCATAAAACTAAATTTCATGTTGTCAGCACTGTCAACATGAAACAATTTCTCAATTACTGAAGATTAAACATGTACTTAGTCACCCAAATACATGAAGATACTTAAGACTAGATCTATATGCTAAGAGTTCACATCTCAGAGGCAGTGACTTACTGGAAAGCTATACTGGATTTGGACAGAATGACAGTTCATTTTAAAAAGACTGTAAAGCCACTAGTCTAATATGAGGCATTTTGATACGTTTTGGTAACTTCTGAGAGCTTAAAGTTAAATGTATACATGGAGTATCTGCTTTGTCTACATGTTAGGCTCTAAATTAAATTTTATTCTAGACTTTCATTTTATGGTCTAAATTAAAAATAGTAAAGTTTGCATGTTAACATCATGAAAAAAATCAGTATCAGTAAATAATGGGCCATGGACTTGCGACCAGCTCAGATACCATGCAGGAGAACTGCATTTTGATTCCTGTGTCTTGCTCTTTGGTCCTTAACTGGAAGGATAATGGCCATAAAGCAGGACCACACATTTAGATAGTCTGATCAAGTATGGCACATTCTGTTCAGTTATCTTCCATTTATCGGTATGTGGGCCCCTCAATACATGTACTGCCATTAGTAATCAAATAAGTTAATCACTGAAACAGAAGGCTTTTGAAGGCTGTTAAACTGTAGTGTGATTGCCAATTGGTATTTCACAGAGGACTCTGCACAAATATTCACTGATTTTACAGCTCTCCACCTTGTTTAGAAGGAAACAATTGGCCTTAATTATCTAGTTAAGTAAGCTACAGTTTAACATGGTGATTTCCTTCAATCCTATTGTTTTTTCTTTAAAGTATAATACTAAAGACAGTTGCCTAACTTCTGTATATTTGGATTTTCTGTGTTGAATCAAAAACATTTAAGTTTGTGGAGTGCGTACAATTTACAGAAACGTAACTGGTCTCCTAAGCACTTGTGAACTTTCAGCACTGCTAATTCATCATATTTGATAGAGTAGAACCTCAGAGTTTACGACCACCTTGGGAATGGAGGTTGTTTGTAACTCTGAAATGTTCGTAACTCTGGACAACATGTTATGGTTGTTCTTTCAAAAGTTTAGAATTGAACATTGGCTTAATACAGCTTTGAAACTTTACTATGCTGAAGAAAAAAGCTAATTTTAACCATCTTACTTTAAATGAAACAAGATCGGAAACAGTTTCCTTACCTAGGGCAATTTTTTTTAAACTTTCCCTTTTTTTTTAGTTTACACTTAACACATTACTGTGCTGTACTTGCTTTGTCATCTCTGCTGCTGCCCGATTGCGTACTTCCGGTTCCAAATGAGGTGTGTGGTTGACCAGTCAGTTTGGAACTCTAGTGTTCATAACTCTGAGTTTCTACTGTACCTTGCTTTAAAGTGTTACCCCACTTAGTTTAGAAATTCTATCAATTCAAACTGCAAGTAATCAAAAATATAAAAAAATATAGTTTATTCCATAAAAAATGTACACTGCATGTAATTGAGAGAAATTAAAAGCAGGCATTTAAAGCTTGTAAAAGCAGTAATTAAATAACAGAAATATTTGGTCATGTTTTCTTTGTATGTTTAGTATGAAAGACATCCACTGTTGTTTCATGACATGGTCTCAAATCAAAATCACAGTATCCAAGGCAAAAACGACCCTACAGAAAGGAACACAATTTTAGAATAAGCCACTCTGTAGTTCAAATTCATTCAAAAGAAAAAGACACACATACCTGTGGTTTCTTAAAATAATCAAGCCCTCTTCCAATCTTAATCATCCATCCATTGTTGAATCTATTTAAAAATTCACAAGGTTATTCCATCTTCACAAGTTTACAAACTGTGGGTACATTTAACATAATTAGGAAAAAAAGACCTTAGTCATATCTACAAGTTATGCAAATTGCTCCTACCATTTCAATCACAATTTCTAGCTAGAGTAGATGTCAACTGTATAATACAGTAACTCCTCACTTAAAGTCGTCCCTGTTAACGTTGTTACATTGCTGATCAATTAGGGAACATGCTCGATTAAAGTTGTGCAATGCTCCCTTCTAACGTCGTTTGGCAGCCGCCTGCTTTGTCCACTGCTTACAGGAAGAGCAGCCCGTTGCAGCTAGCTGGTGGGGGCTTGTAACCAGGATGGACCGGCAGCCCCCTAAGTTCCCGATGCTGCAGCCACCCAGCAGGCTATCAATCCGCAGTTCAGCTGTCCCTCCCCCCACTGCCATGTGCTGCTCCTGCCCTCTGCCTTTGAGCTGCTCCCAGAGACTCCTGCTTGCTGTGCAGGGGGGGGAAGGAGAGAGGCTAATGTCAGGGTGTCCCCCTGCTCCTGCACCCCACTTACCCCTTCTCCATATAGAGCAGGGAGGGGACACGGACAGAGAGAGCTTGGGGCAGCAGCTGCTGTCTCAACTTCCTGATCCACTTAAAAAGACAATGCACTTAAGAGTGGGGTCAGCTTACTTAAAGGGGCAGTGTGCATCTCTCTCTCTCTCTCCCACACACAAGGTGTGTGTCTGTCTGCTATGCTGTCTCCCCTCCCTCCTGTTCGTGCTGCCTTGATGAGAGGCTACATTAACAACAATGTGTTAACCCTTGAGGGCTCAGCCAAGTGCTAGTTCATCATTTAGCAGCAAGGCATTCCCTGGGAAATATCCCTCCCTCTTCCACCCTCTAACTTCACCACCTCAACCAAGCTTCACAATCATCATAGCTGTGAACAGTATTAAATTGTTTGTTTAAAACGTATACTGTGTGTATATCTATATAATATATAGTTTTTTGTCTGGTGAAAAAAATTTCCCTGGATCCTAACCCCCCCAGTCACATTAATTCTTATGGGGAAATTGGATTCGCTTAACAATGTTTCGCTTAAAGTCGCATTTTTCAGGAACATAACTACAACGTTAAGCGAGGAGTTACTGTACAACAATGTCTTGTTTTAAAAACTAGATCCCAGCGGTCCCAATGTTGAACACAGTATAAAACTATGAAGAACTTACTTTACTGGATAAAGTATCTGCCTTCTGCTTTGAATGACATTTGTAACCATGGTTATAAATAATTTGTCAGGATTAAATAATTTGAAATTAATTCGTTTTCTGCATCACCAACCTTATTTCTCGATCATGAATTGAAGATGAAAATGAGACATTCAGTGTTACTCCATAGTTCTTTAGTGATTGCTTTATTTCTTCTAGACTACTTGTCTGCTGACTCTTTCCACTGCCCTGTTAAGAGTAAAAGTTGTTTTTTCATGTTCCAATTGTGTCCATTTATCTTCTTCAATTCATTAACACCACTTTGTTCTCATACTTTTTTTGCCAAGTCTCAAAATGCTTATGAAGGCAGATAAGTTATACTCATTTTTGCAGATGGGATGACTGAGGCACATTGACTGCCATGGCCAAAATCACATAGCAAGCCAATGACAGATTATGGACAAGGACTCAGTTCTCCCTCCTGGTCCCATGCTCTAACCACTAGATATGCTGCCTCCCCAGTACACTGAATTATCTGTCCAGACTAAGATTTGGGCTAGAATGAGTACAATGACAACGAGAGGGTTTATACTTGTCATAACCCCAAAATGTATCCAGGCCTTCCTAATTATAAAGAGTCTCCCAACAGAATTTATTTAAATGGTGTTTCTTACAATAGACAGTCAACTTGGACAATATAAACATCTTTCTTCCAGGGTCACTTCCACTTAGGATTCCACATAAGTAGAACTTGGAAAAATATTTGGAATTACACTATTCAGTGTTTATGTTAAATCCTCTTGACCTGCTTGCATCTCCTGTTGAAGGAGGGAGGGCCTCAGTCTGACAAATATTGGTAAATATGAATAATAGATGTTATACATGAAGTTTAGATACTTACTTCATCATAGGAAGTGAGGAGGTGGATAGTTTTCACTTTGCAGGGCCCCTTAACAAGCATCTCACAGAATCGTAAGAAGTTGTAGAACTGTAAGAGTTAGTTTGATTATTTAATAACTGAAAAAAATAATTATAGTTTTATATGTGAGCTACTTTCAAGATCCACTTGCCTGGTGAACGTGTCTAATGTATGGGTCCTCTACCCAAACTTCTGTAACAGTCTCATTAAGGTAGTCTTGGAAAACCTTCTCATAGCTGAAACCAGTTGCATTTTCTTCAATTTTAATTTGCTGGTGGTATTTACCATCTAAAAAAGAAGCATCCCTCACTAAACAAGACAGCGCAATCATACATATATATTCTATAAATCCTAGGTAACTGTATTGTAACTTCAGATGTACAAGTGCATCATTTCATGAACATTTAAAAAAAATGTACAGTACAACTTCATACCTTCTCTTTCTTTTTCAATATGTTTTTTAATTGCTTCAGCTCTCTCCATGTAGTCAGATATTTTTTGTCTGTAGTGAGCTTTTTTTGTTTCATCTTTTGTAGCTGTGAATCAAAAATATTCAGATTATCTCAAAAAAGGAGGACAACTACGTCTGGTAATTATTCCCCAGGATAAAAAGTCCTCTGATATTTTTTTCATTCAACAGTCTATAGGAGAGGAGAGAAATCCTTTACTGGACTTACATCCATGTCCAAGAGCCAGTCCCTTTACTGGTTAGTTCTCAATATTTTTCATTGTGTGTACCTATGCTTGGCAGAATTTGATTTTTTAAAAATAATTTTGACTGATAATATCAATGTTTATTTTAAGCACTTTTAAAATTTTCACAGTTCCAGAAAATTATGGGTGGGTGATGAGACAACAATTATTTAATGACAGTAGGTGTTGAGATTCAACAAATTAAAGCTTTATAATGGTTAAAACACAAATTATCAACATCACATGTCAAAATATGCAAATTAAATATTCTTAAGTGAAACTCTAAAGTTCTCAAGCAGAATTTTTTTTACATTATTTCTGTAAGTTTTGATTATTATTCATGGAAATACTTCGTCAGTACACAAATATTTAACGTATTTCTGGTGAAATCAACCCTTACCAACATTTATCAATAAAAATCTAAACCTTCCAAACCTACATATACCCCAGGATAAGCTTCTTGAACCACAGGGTGTGTGTGTGTGTGTGTAAAAGAGAGAAATGTGTGTGTGTGTGTGTGTGTGTGTGTGAGTGAAAGAGAGGAATGTAATAGCTATGTACTAGACAAAAAAAGTAAGTGGGGGCCACTCAAACACAGCAGCCAACCAGCCTTTTGATTTTACTAAGTTTCCAGGAATGTTCTGTTTTTCCTAGGTCTGGTCTACACTTAAAATGCTACAGTGGTGCTGCTGTAGCACTTCAGTGAAGATGCTATCTACACTGACAGGACAGGTTCTCCCCAGTGTAGATAATCTCTCATGGACCTTGTGCTATTTACAGCGGGGGTTACGTCAGTTTAACTGCATTGTTCAGGGGTGTGGATTTTTTATACCCCCTGAGTGATTTAGTTATACTGACCTAATTTCCTAGTGTAGACCAGGCCTTAGTCATTTATGAACAGTGAGGCCCAACACAGGCACATATAACTGTAACATGCCCATCACCACCGCTCTAAGGGTTCAGCACATACATGAATGTTATTAGGGCTGGGCTAGTCTACACGTAAAACACTTCAGTGGCACAGCTGTGCTGCTTCAGCGTAGACACTTCCTATGCCAACGGGAGGGGTTCTCCATCTCCCCAAAAACAACAAGGAGTCCGGTGGCACCTTAAAGACTAACAGATATATTTGGGCATAGGCATCTGAAGAAGTGAGGTTTTTACCCACAAAAGCTTATGCCTAAATATATCTGTTAGTCTTTAAGGTGCCACCAGACTCCTTGTTGTTTTTGTAGATACAGATTAACACGGCTACCCCCTGATACTTTCCACCTCCCCAAGAGGCAGTAGTGGCGCTGTCTACACGGGGATTTAGGTCAGCTTAACTACACCACTAGGGTTGGATTTTTCACACCTCTGACCAATGTAGTTAAAACAACATAATTTTCTAGAATAGACCAGGCCTTAAAGAGGCAGCACCTGCAGGTCAACCAGAGCTGGGCTCCCTCCCGCCACGCACCCTCCGCAACCCCAGAGAAAATGACAGCCCCCACCCTCAAACGTTTGCAAGCTCAGGAGACAGCAGCATGAACTCTGCCACGGGGTTGCATTGGCGCTGCGGCTCCCGACCTTTCCCGGCGGAGCGGGACGGGCAGGAAGCCAGCTCTGGGTGGGGTGGGCTCCAACACTGGAGGGGAGGTAGGGTCCAGTCCGCCGGTACCTTTCAACACCCGCAGCAGCAAGTCGATCCCCTCCTGGTAACACACCAGCGACTCCTGGAAGCGGGACGCCGAGTCCAGCTCCACCGCCCGCTTCAGCGTCGCCACCGCCGGGGGCTCCAGCGCGGCCACGGCGCCCGGACCGGCCTGGGACATGCGGGCGGGAAGCGGCACGCAGCGGGCATCGAACCCCCAGCTGGACCAAGCCTGCGCGCGCCAGCAGCAGCAGCCACCACCTCCGGGAGCCAGGCGGGGCGGGGGAGGCGGTGACGTGATTTTCAGGACCCAGAAGAACCCGAGGCGGTCGCCGGTGCCGCACTTTATTCGCTCCCCTCCCCTCGCCGGAAGTAGCCGGGGTGCGCGGTGCGTCTCGGAACCAAAGTGCGGCAGCTTCTGGGCACGGATTTTAGTGGCTGTCGGAATCCGGAAACGACATCGGGGGCCCAGATGGCGGCGGCGGTGCTGGGTTTCGTCGCTAAGAGACACCCGGGCGCCTGGAGAGTGAGTGGGGTGCAGAGCCGGGGGTTTCCCTGCGCTGGTCGTAGTGGGATTGTTGGGGGCCAGTTTCTCCAAGGGTAGGAAGGGCGGCATGAGAGCGGGACCCGGGCCTGCAGCCCCTCGCCTCCCACTGTGCAGGCTGCTGCGCTCCGCTTCCCTGGTCCCTTGAGCCCTGGTGAAAGGGTCGCAGGACTGGGGCTCTTCCCCCTCCGAGCTATCCTGGGCCGCACTAGGGCGGGCTGCAGCCTGATTGCCCCAGGATCGTCCCTCCAGACCGGGTCAGCCCCAGTGAGCTGCACTGCCTGATCGCTCTCCGAGTGCGTGTCCCGGCTCTTGTGAAGGGCCCCACACACTCCTGCCGTTCTGCAGCCTCCGTTCTAGTGAAACCAGGGATTGTGTCCTCATTTCACTAGAACACCCGGAGCAGAAACACAGGCTTTAAAAGGTTTCAAAAGTATTTGGTTTCCTTAAGCAAGAATATGCTAAATTTCTTGGTGTCAAAGCACCCACTGATGTAATAAGTGCACAGTATTGTATCGGTTATTCTGGTTGCACAATGGGACCCTGATCCTAATTCAGTCATTATACAGGTTTATGTACAATACAGATGTTAATAATTTTCTCCTTGAATAAGTTTGACAAATCATGCCATAACTTTTTTAGACTCTGGCAAAAAGCAGCGTGGAATCCCTGACATGGACAGGATGGATTCGCCATAAATTTACTAAGTCAAGAATTCCAGCTTCAGTAAGCACAATATTTAAAGATTTGAAAGCACATTTTGGGTTTGTTTATACCTTTAATTTTTTTAGTAAGACTAATTTGTAACAGTACTGAGCAATACCATTGTTAAACCAGAGAGATATGCACTCAGATTCTTGTATGAAAAGCCAGTGTCTGATTGTAGTCGAATTTATTTCTGAAATAGGGCAGTCTTGATTAATAAGCCTGTCACAATCATCTTACAAATTTGGGTCCCAGTTCTACAACTGGACCTGTCTGTGCAGACCTCTGCTCTTATGTGTTCATGTATATGGTTGAAGAATCATGCCCCCAAAGGCTAGGCTATATATGATTGGAGGATCATGACCCCAAACTTATTGTATCTTTCTGCAAACTGTCATGAGGAAACACTTGAAATAATGTTAGGTTATTTGGAGATTAGCTTTTTTAATACTATGGTCATATGTTGCTGCTTTGCCCTTCTGGAAGGGAAACTTATTAGAAATTTAGGGGGGGTTGCCACATTTTTCTTTCTAGTGAAAGACCAAAATATATTTTAAGGGAATATTTTTACACCAAGACATTGTTGGATTCAGTAACTATTGAAATGTTTAAAAATAAACAAACAAAAACATGCCTTTTGTGAACTGCTTATTTGTAGGTATTTCAGCCACGGCCTTCAGATCATGAAAAATATGGAGGTGATCCTCAGCAGCCTCACAAACTGCATCTTGTCACTAGAATCAAAAGTGGAATAGGTCGTCCATACTGGGAAAAGAAGATAATACATGATCTTGGACTGGATAAAGTATAATTTCTAAATTATTTTATTTCATGTTTATCATGCACATCAGTAAAGTAATTAGCTTAAAAATTTAGGGCAAAATTCTTCTCTCAGATCTTCACCATAGTACACTGCTTTGATATTTTTTTGTCCTGTGGGACCCTGACTCTGCAAACATTTATGCATGTCCTTAACTGTACTACAGTGAGAAATCCCATTGAAATCAAAAGGACTACTCACAATAGTAAAGTTGAGCAAATAGGTATGTATTTGCATGATTGGAGCCTAGATGTATGGATCTCCATGGATATTAATAGGAAATATGCATTTGTCAGGAAAGCAGAACACCAGCATTGAGACTGCTGTGCATAGCAGAGAATAACTTTGCCCGCTAGCCTTTAATAAAGCTGTTAAAATACCAATATATTTATGACTGCTCATTAATTCACTCTTATTTGTTGGGTCATATTAATCAGTGCTTGTGAGTATTTGGACAGTCTGGGTGTATTAGTGAAGATGTTAGTGAATCCCAAAAGTTTAATAAATTTTAGCACACTTATTCTCAATAAGTGTGAATTTCCCAAAGTAGTTTAATTTTGTGTACCTATGTTCTTCTTTTATTGATATGTGAATTCTTCAGTTGAATAAATCAGTTCCTAGAGACATAAATTGCCTTTTCAAAGTGAGTTTGTAACATTTATTCTGCATTGTTTATAGGCAAATCAGCCCAGAGTGCACAAAAATATCCCATCTGTGAATGGAAAACTGAAAGTCATAAAGCATCTAATAAGGTTTGTTAACTCTTCCTTTAACCAGCAACAATTAAAATAACTTGTTAGCATAGTCCATGTTTTAAACAAATTCTCTTGTCTGTAGAATACAGCCCCTGAAACTACCTCATGGAATTCCAACAGAAGAGGAAATGTCAGATACCTTACTTAAGAGCACAGGAGAATTAGTAATTCGGCGGCATCTGAAACCCGTGGAACAAAAAGCAATTAAGTCATAGTATGCGCTGACTATTCTCACTTTTACAAAATAAATTATTTAACGGATAAATTGGGAGTTGTGTGTATTAATAAATTATTAAAATGGAACCCAGCCTGCCCATGGGTAGCACAGCTTACTGTCTCACTATAAAAGTTTTGAGATAAGACCTTGAAACAATAGCTGGGGAGGGGGAGGAATAGCTCAGTGGTTTGAGCACTGGCCTGCTAAACCCAGGGTTATGAGTTCAGTCCTTGACGGGGCCACTTAGGGATGTGGGGCAAAAATCTGTCTGGGGATTGGTTCTGCTTTGAGCAGGGGGTTGAACTAGATGACCTCCTGAGGTCCCTTCCAACCCTGATATTCTATGGTTTGCCAGAAGGCAGCAAATGGCACACTGGGATGCCTACCCACCATGTACAGCACGTTGCATCAAAAAAAGAACTCCTGGAAAATATGTTCAGCGCAGACACAAGCAGCCAAATATGCAAGCGCATGAGTGATATACAAACTTCAGCAGCTGTATGCTAACATAACTTGTGTAGACATGGCCTGAGTGTGGGATACAGGGAGGCATCTATCTGTGCTTGCAATCTACAGCTGGGAATGCCTTTTCTGGAGTCAGGCACCTTAGATGCCTAAGCTGTTGCTTGAGAGGACAGAAGTTAAGCACCTGCCTGACTCCCACAAAAATGTATGTATGGGGGGGTTAGAGGAGGAGATGGCAGGTGCCATCCTTTGTCCCAGTGTCAGAGCACTCACCCAGAATGTGGGAAACTGGTTCAGTTCCCCACTCCGCCTGACAAGGAGAAGGGATTTGAACAGGATTCCAACCTCAGGTGAGTGTTCTAACCATTGGACTATAGTCTCATTCTCTCTCTGGGCCCATTAATATTTAATACAACATAGAATGACTACAACAAGAGACCCACAACAGAATATGTCCTGGTGGTTAGGGTGCTCACTTGAAAGGTGGGAAACTCCTGTTCAAATCCCTTTTCTTCATTAGGCAGAGGGCGGAATTGAACTTGGGCTTCCCTCAGTCCAGCTGAGTACCCTAACCACTGGGCTCAAGGTTAACAGGAGTTGTCCTCCTCTGTTTTGTGTGGAGTAAGCCATGCTTAGAAAATGCCTACCCGATCAGGCCCTGATGCTGTTCCCCCATCTGTCTTCTGATTTGAGGATCGCACTGGGGCTTAGGCGTGAGATAGGCATCAGTATGCAGGCCCAGAGGCAAAAATGAGGTTCCTAGGGAACTTTTCAAGTGAAAATTTACTCAGTGAGTGAGTTTAGGCACCTACAGAGTTAGTTGGCAGCTCAGTGGGGGTTTTGTGGATTGCAGTGGTACCCACATTTGGGATTTAGGCACCTAAATTCCTTTGTGGAGCTGAGCCACCATCCCTTCTCAAGATGAATTATTGGGCTGGAGTCATTTCACCATGTCCATTGTGGATTTTTTTGGGGTGCAGCTGGGTAGCCACACCCTACAATAAAAGCTGAGTTAAAGAGCAAGAAGCCAATTTAGATAAACCCAAATTTTGTTTAAATGGCTTTATCAAGATACCTGAAAAATGACTGATTACATATGGGAACACAAACTTTTATTTACCTTTAAGAAGAAATGAAAGTCCTGAAAGTTCCATTTCTGTGCTCCTTTTTGGGTACACTTATTACTACCAGATTGTCTGGAAGTTAGATCGCATGGTGTTTGCAGCCTTTGATAAAGTTCTATTAAACTATGTGGATTCTTTAATTGAACACAGAACAGATAAAGAATAATAATGTTGACTACACAAGAGGTGCTTTAGTGCAAAGCTCTCAGAGAGCTGTTCTGAACCTTTTTCAACTTGAACCCCCAAACCATACACTCTTGCCTTTGACCCCACCCCCAAGCCACCAACTTTTCTCTACTATGACTCCACTACATAACCCAGAGTCTCTTGGGCTGTTTCAGCCAAAACATCCCAAAAAGCATACATAATCTGGTAATTGTTTTTTAAAGTTTATTGTGCCTGCTTTAAACAAAGGGGACACTTATATTCAGTGCTTATAAATTTGATGTCATTTAAAAAAATTCTAACTATATGTTCTTACTAAAAATTATGTATTGATCATTCTACGAATGTGTGTGTGTGTATATATATATATATATATATATATATATATATATTCAGTAAACTTTTACTGCAACAGTTTTGCATTTGGTAGGTTCTAATAATTTGGTTATTAGAGTTAAGACTTCCAATTTTAATAACCTAATATAATCTAACCTAATCTAGTATAATTAATATATAATTTTTCATTTTTAGAAATTATTTCTAACCTAAACTAAAAGCCTCTTGGAGTTCTTAACTTATTTTTCTATTTCCAAGATTTATATAGGAAAAGTAGTATTTTTTAAATCACTCTTTGACTACACTACTTTTAGAAACTGTACTCTATACAAGTGCTAGTTTCCAAATCCCTTTCTCTCCAAAAACTGAGCTCTTGCAATAACATCATTGCTGTAGTCATTATTTGTTGTGCCAATATCCATTCTGTCCTTGCTCTGGACACTTTTAGGTCCTGCATTATATGCAGAAATTGAACCTGAGATGAAAAAATAGATATACTTAAAAAAAACTTTTCTTTTTTAAGAAATAAAACTAAAGCCCCCACAATGCACCTCAGAAGCTTGTTCCTTCGGTGTGGAGTTCCCTTTTGTTCTATAAACACCTTTGGCAAAGTGGGACCCTAACAGCACTCCAAGTCAGATGGCAAAGGGCTCCCAGCTATGCAACAGTAAATATTAACTGGCCTTACAAGCTTTGTACACTTCACACTGTTGTCATGATATTCATTTAAAAGGTGTCTTGTAATATATCACTTGCAAGCTAATAACATGCTGGTCATTAATATAACTGTGAAATGTATGTAACAAAGCTGTATGACAGTATGGATAATCTCTGAGACTATCTTATGGAGTCTGTAAACAGACAAAGGAGGCAGTCTGTATCTAAAAAGGTATCATGTGAAGCATAGGCACCGACTCCATGGGTGCTCTGTGGCTAGAACACCCATGGAAAAAAATAGTGGGTGGTCAGCACCCACCAGCCACAGCTGTTTGGCCGGTCCCGCTGATCAGCTGTTTGGCGGACGTAGGGGGCAGAGCAGGTGTGAGAAGAGGCAGAGTGAGGGCGGTGCCTTACGGGAAAGGCGGGGACAGGCAGAGGTGGAGTGAGGGTGGGGCCTTGGGGGAAGGGGCGAAGTGGGGCGAGGCCTCAGGGAAGAGTGGAGGTGGAGCACCCACCCGGAAAAATGAAAGTCAGTGCCTGCGATGTGAAGTATCATATGAAAACTGGTAAGATGCTAGTCCTGAAAATAATTGCATGGTGTACTACTGGGTGTATAAATGTGTGCTGGAAATATGTTCTTAAAATATGTTTGGCAGACAGTGCATAAAGCCCAGCTTCCCCTAGACAAAATAATTTGTATTTACATGTCTGACCAGCTTGATCACCAAGAACAATGAAAAGTATATTTACATAGAAGGTAAACGAAGCTAGCAAGTGGGGGAGATAACCGTTGAATGATCATGATGGGGAATGGAGTCTGCGCCCCCAGGAAGCCTTCTTGGCTCTTGAAACAGACAAAAAACATTGGGGAAATACAAAGGGGGTAAAGAGACAGTCAAGTCACCCATCATCTGGGAAAACAAAGAAGCTGTCACTTTATATTGATGAAAGATGGGTCCTCCTGCAAAACTAGTTGGAGAATGTTGACAACTTGGTGTGAGTAAGAAACCATGCTAGGCAAGCTGCATCTTGCTAGAATGAAGTTTTAGACATTAGAATGCAGGTTAGTTTTGTTTGTAACCCTTTTGTATCTCTCTCTTGCTTGAAATCACTTAAATCTATATTCTTCGTTAATCTTATTCTTAGTTTTACTACAAACCATCTCAGTGCTGTGCATGAAGGTGGAGGGTATATCCCAGCTGAGCTAACAAGCTGTTGTGTGTACTGACTCTCTAAAGCCTAACATGTCTAGTCACATGTTTGGGTCCTGATGCTGCTATCAGCTTGGGCTGGGCAGACTCCTGTGGAATCCCACTGAAGTCATCGGGGCCCTGGTCTCACAGAGTGAGTAATAGGGTCAGGGCCTCGTTGGGATATGTTAGCGTTAAGTTAAGACCTGGGAAGCTGCTACTGTGCTGACATGGCATTAGGGAATAAAGGCATAAGCAGGCAGTATTTCTTTGTTAAATAAATAAGTTGCCATATTTTTTCCTTCCCTATTGCTTGTAAGAATTGATAAGGCCTGCAGCTGCATGAGAAATGTAGTTGTTTAATGAATACCCTTTGTGTAAAAGAAGGTAAAAGTAATATTATCTCCCCCTCCCTTCTTTCCCAGCTACACAAGTGAGCCCTGGGTCATGGCCCCTTCCTCCCTCCCCTGAGAACTGCTCGTGGCCCCTTCCTCCCTCCCCTGAGAACCGCTGATTCGGGAAAGTTGTAGCAACAAATTACTGCAAAGAAATGTATTTTCAAGGAAAAAACGCCTGTATAACATGTATAATGCTGCGAACAATAGATAGATAGGGGTGGGTATACTAATAGTGTGGGTGTTCCTATTACTTAATAAGGGTTTTGGGGGTGTTATAACGGATGTAGGGGTTTACATACTAACAAAGAGTATGTTGTAACTAATCCAGTGCTTACTCGACAATTGGGTTGAGGGGAATAAGTATCGCAGTAAAGAAGCCTGTACTCAAATCCACCTCTGGGTCAACCTGCTCCTTCTTCTAACGTGTGTGTGTATATATAATATATAATATATATAATATATATATATATTATATACACACGCACAAACCAAGTCACAACAGATCAGTTCATTTTGGATATCTATAAAATAGATCAGGGTAGAATAGCATTACTAGTTTAAGCAGTCAAATGAGACAGGACTAATTTGTTTACCTATCCCTGAACTTTGGGGAGGGACAAAAGGTGTCAACATTTTGGCCTAGTCAGCTTGGTTAGGTGGCATCTCTGTAACAAATTTTAATCAGGATATAGCTAGGTCGGGGACAAGTGGCTGGAAAGAGCCCTTTCTTTCTTCTTTTTTTTTTTTTTTTGTAGTGTAATTGGCTCACATTATGACTTGTTTTTAAACTCAGCCATCTAAGTAACTAATTTTATAAGGTGGGATGTTTTCCAGCTTATGTATCTCATACTTGACCTTTATTCTAAGCCTATGAAGTGTTTTGAAGCGGATAGTTGTTCCGGTGTACACTGTGGGAATTTTTTCTTTATTGCCTTTACATTATCACATCGCTTCTCGGCTCTCTGTGAGCTGAGGGGTGAAAACATTATCTACTATCTGCTCTTTGCTGTCCCATGTACCAACAGGGTTATGGGATCATTTATCAACCTAGAAGAGTCAAACAAAAGTCATAGCATGAAAAGGACTATTTTTTTAACTAGGATTCTTCATCTCTTTTAAAGGCATATAGCTTTTATTACATTTTTTTCTGCTCTTTTTTTCTGTGGGCCTAATGTTCACATCTTTGCCTGTAGTGAGTTAGTGACTGATGCAGAGACACAAACACAGGGAGGGGAGGAGAGGGGTGATGGCTTTTGTAAAAGTTCAGGTCATAATGTGGAAAGGAAAAATTCTGGAACCTTACTGATTAGGATATAACTCAGCAAATAGAATAGACCAAGCATATAGAAGTTAATAATGGTTCAGGCTTTTCCCTGCCTTCTATCCCATTGATTTCAGTGGGGTTGCATGGTACATACAGGAGAATTTCAGTAGATATATTTTAACATAGCTGCAGCTAGAGGGTCGGAGCTTAGCTAAAAATAATATCTTACAACAAAGGGCTAATATCACTCAACAGAACCACAGAGTAGGATCAGTCAATTAGAAACCCAGCCTGCCCCCAGTGGACTCTGGGAAGCAGACCATGGCTATAGTACAATGCACTCAGTCCAAGCCCCGACCACAACCTTCATCTTTCCCCTCTACTGTGATATGGGAGCAGGGTCAGGGTAGATCTCTTATGCCAGCTTTGCCCTGGTCAGTGTGGCCCACAGCATGAGGGTGTTCTTCAGGGAAGGGCAGTTTTCAGGAGCATTTTAAAGCCTTTTAGGCTTCCAGAGCAGCATAAAACTATCTTAGGGTATGTCTACACAGCAACTAGACCCCCATGACTGGCCCATGCTAGCCGACTCAGGCTTGTGTGGCTTGGGCTGCGGGTCTGTTTCATTGCAGTGTAGACTGCTGGGCTCAGGCTCAAGCCTGAACCCTGGGACCCTTCCACCTCGCAGGGTCCTAGAGCCTGGGATCCAGCCCGAGCCCAAAAGTCTACACTGCAATGAAACAGACCCGCAGCCGAGCACCGCAGCCCAGAGTCAGATGGCACCGGCCAGCCGTGGGTGTCTAGTTGCTGTGTAGACATATCCTAAGTATAACTGAGAATCAGGCCTAGTGTGTTTCACATAAATGTTTTTCAACAAACCTTGAAACTAGTATGATGTGTCTGTCAACACCATTTACTTTGCTTTTTACTATATTTTCTGTCCCCTACCCTTTATCTGCCTTTGTCTTAGAATGTACTGTCTTTAGGACAGGATTGTCTTCCTCTGTGTTTAAAATGACTAGCCCTTTTGGGGTGTCAATGCAAAATACATTATAACAACTGGCTCATTCATAGTTATGAGATTATAAATGGGAGGAATTAGCCAGACAGTGATCTTCCCATGATGACACACTCCAGGTTTTGGTAATTGTCATAACTATAAAGGGAAGGGTAACAACCCTCCTGCATACAATACTGTAAAATCCCTCCTAGCCAGAGACACCAAAATCCTTTTACCTGTAAAGGGTTAAGAAGCTCAGGTAACCTGGCTGATGCCTGACTCACAGGACCAATAAGGGGACAAGATACTTTCAAATCTTGGTGGGGGAAGGCATTTGTTTGTGCTCTCTGTTTTGGGTGTGTTCGCTCTTGGGACTAAGAGGGACCGGACATCAATCCATGCTCTCCAAATCTTTCTGAACAAGTCTCTCATATTTCAAACTTGTAAGTAACAGCCAGGCAAGGCGTGTTAGTTTTATCTTTGTTTTCTCAACTTGTAAATGTTCCTTTTGCTAGAGGGTTTACCTCTGTTTGCTGTAACTTTGAACCTAAGGCTAGAGGGGGTTCCTCTGGGCTCTTTGAATCTGATTACCCTATAAAGTTATTTTCCATCCTGATTTTACAGAGATGATTTTTACCTTTTTCTTTAATTAAAATTCTTCTTTTAAGAACGTGATTGATTTTTCATTGTTTTAAGATTTAAGGTTTTTGGATCTGTGTTCACCAGGACTAATTGGTGAGGGTATACTCTCAAGCCTACCCAGAAAAAGGGGGGTAAGGACTTGGGGGGAGGAATTAGTCTCAAATCTGCCCAGGAAAGGGGGGGTTAGAGACTTGGGAAATATTTGGGGAAAGGCAGAGTTCCAAGTGGCTCTCCCCTAAGATTTGGAACACACTTGGTGGTGGCAGCTTACTGTTAACCTAAGCTGGTAATTAAGCTTAGCGGGCTTTCATGCAGGTCCTCACATCTGTACCCTAACATTCAGAGTGGGGAGGGAACTTGACAGTAGTAGTGAGGATTACCCTGCAAAGAGAGCCCCAGTCATTTTTTAGGATTCTTTTATGAGGAGGAGGAGGAGGAGGAGCTGGCTATGATTTTTAAATTTACTGACAAATACCTGCATCAAACCAAATCCATTTTCCCTGTCACTCCAGCCATCTTTTAGGGCATTTCCAGCGTGAGACTCTCGAGACATGATAGCGCCAGTCAAAAATGGAGGTATGCACTTTCATGCAGTGTAATTGTAGCTGTGTTGGTCCCAGCATATTAGAGAGACAAGGTGGGTCAGGTAATATCTTTTATTGGATCAACTTCTGTTGGTGAGAGAGACAAGCTTTCGAGCTGCACAGGCATGTCCATGCATGACTCAGTTTTTACCAGCCAAGACACATTCCTGGGAAAGCTCAGATGTGGATTGGCATCTTCAAGTTCATTGTTGGCTTAAGTGGTTCTTGATTGGGCACTTAATTTGCACTTTTCTCAAGAAGCTGACCAAATGCTCTACTAGGCTAGTTAGAAATCAAGCAAGTATACAGCCAATATTCCTAACTTCAAGTACAAAAATGATACATGCACACAAATAGGAGGAATGTATTCAGTAGATCATAACCTTTACATAGATATGTTGCATGGCATATGTAGCATAAAACATATTCTAGTTATGTCATATATACATTCATAAGCATATTCCATAAAGCCTTATGGGGTACACCATCACAAAGACTTCCCTGTTTCTTCTAGTGCATATTTATACATTCTAAACTTTGTCCCTCTCTTTTCTCATGGCATCATAGTTTGATGGCAGCAAAGTAAGTTTACTCACCTGGATCAACTTTTTCAGATTTTAAATAATATGAAGAGCACATAGTGACATAACATTCAAAGATCACATTTTATAAATATCTGCAGTTTTGCCATTACCTCCATGCCAAAGCCAGCCAGGAAAACATACAGCAACCCACATACAGAGAAATCCATACCCAAGATTGCAAATTAGCTTAAAAGACACAGAAAAGCAGGTAGGTCTCAAAGACAAATTGCAATCCTCTGTGCAGCTCTGAAAGGAAAAAAAATAGTGTGGATGTGACTAAAAAGAAAAATTCTATTCAGAATTTCAGAGCACCATAGAAAATGACTCCTGAGCACACAGGTGCTGGCTTCCTCCTTGCTCTGGGGGTGCTCAATCCCCACTCAGCCCCAGACCCCGTCCCCACTCCACCTCTTCCACCAAGCCTCCACCCTCGCCCCACCTCTTCCTGCCCCCGCTCTGCCCTGGGCCCCACCCCCACTCCACCTCTTACCCCAAGGCCCCACCCCGCCCTACCTGTTCCTGCCCAGTTCTGTCCCCTCCCACGAGTGCGCCCTGTCCCCGCTCCTGTCACACCCCAATGGCCCCCTCCCCCAGGGAGTCCCCAGGGAAGGCAGATCAGCATTATATGTGCCTAACGCTGTTGCAAGCATCGCAAAGCATTTTGGGGAGGGTCAAAAGTGTGTGAGTGGGGAATGGAAGATTCCTTTACAGGAATACGAGAGGCCAAGGGGGGGGGGGGAGAGGGAGAGAGAGAAAGAAAGAAAGAAGCAGAGAACAGGTTAACTCGGCACTTTAGCTAGCTCTGTGTGAAGATAAGACGCTGGCCCAGGCCCAAGGTCATGGGCTCAACGAGAAATCTACAGACAAAAAATCTACAGCTGCCCAGTCGTGAGAAGAGGAGAACTAAGTGGAGCAGAGCTGCAAAGATACCAGTGAAAACAGAGCGAATGAGGTGGCGACGGTGAAGGCCAACAGAAGGGAAAACAAATTCTCCAGAGCCGGTGTGTTTTGGGCAACCAAGAAGGCCACGGCAAGCCGATTGGGACTGATACAAAGAGCACCAGGCACAGAGGGCCCTGGATGACGACACCCCCAAAGAAACCCAGGACTTAAAAACCTTCCCGAGAGCTGGAGCAATTTGGAGAACACAGCAGATTCTTGGATGACCTGGGCCCAGGACAGCACTCCCCGTCCACACCCTCCCCCTCCCCCCCGCCCTCTTCTGACGTTACACCTAGACTTGGCCAGTCTGGGTCGTGCTTGGTGTGAGTATGAAAGTGGGTTAGGGTTTGGGGCTTGCGACATTAATGCTTTCTTCCTTCCTTTGAGTGACGTGGAAGCATTTCCAGCACTCTCCGCTGTTATTTTATTATTTTATCAATAAAGCTTTAAAATCTAGACACTTGATGCGTTTCATCATCTCCTCCCCAAACGATCTTGCGACATCAGCCTGATCACCTGACGCTCCAGGCAGATTGGTAACAAAAATCTGTCATACTCCTCATCCTCCCTCCAGCCCCTCCTGCATGCTGTGGAACAGCTGATTGCGGTGTGTAGGAGGTGCTGGGATGGGAGAGGGGGAGCTGTCTGCCAGTGGGTGCTAAGCACTCGCTATTTTTTTCCGTGGGTGTGTCCTGATCTGAGATAGAGAAACTGAAAAAAAATTGAATAAAAGACAAAGGAGAAGAAGACGGAAACTGGAAGAGTGTCATGTAACTTTTGGTGTTAAAGATGAACAGCAAAGAAGAAAAACAGGTTTGTACCCAATTTTTGCTACTTTATGATTATAAAGAAGGCTCAACATATTTCTAAAGTTTTTGTTGGTTATGTTTTTTTACATAAGAAATTCAGATCCAGCCTAGCCTGGAAGATTTTATGATAACTGGAGAACTAGTGAAATGGTGACCTGCAAGAGCAGAGAGTGAAAGCTGAGCAGTTGAGGCTTGACATAATTTTTAGACATCTGTTTTAAAATGTTGAGTTTTTATTTTGTTATTATTCTCTAAAGCACCTATATACCTTCAATGCTTAATGAACATTTTGGATAAGGGAAGTCTTTCTTAAAGATTGAACCTTAAGACTTCCTAGAAGTCCTCCAATTAAAGTTGGGGAAGATCAAATGGCAAACGGCATTCCTGATACTTCTAAGGTATAATAATAATGATTAATAATCATATCAGAAGAAAAAATACTTAAGAACGTAAAACAAATTCTTTCGGGCTCTCTTTATATGTCATGAAGAATGGTATGAGCCTAATTTTTTCTTACAAATTCTTCATAGTCACCTTTAAAATGCCTCAAAGCTGCATTCATTTTTTAAAAAGTTGCCCATGGCAGGGTCCCAGGAAACACACTGCCAGCTTTGGAATTTAAAATTGCCAGGAAAAATTCAGTGATCCTGCTTTCTTTCCTACCTCCATTTAATTCTGACTCATCTGTAAAGCCATCAGAGGTCCACACCTCTCTGAGTGTTATGTGCTTCTCATCTACTGCTTCTATACTTTCTTCCATTCATCCTTTTATTCTAGTCCGTTTTTTTAATCTATAGAAGAGAGGCCTGTGTTGAAGCCCTGACTTGGGCCCCCATCAACTGGCACCATGGCACCTAATCTGTTTTACTTACATAGGGCAAAATTCTACTGTTGCAGCCGCACACGCTTCTCTCTGAAAAGTGATTAATGTGAGGCTTTTATATTTAGGCCTGCCTCCTTGAGTTCTGACAGCCCAATTTCCAAGTGTTCTTTGTGATCAGCCCAGGTGGTGCTGAACACTGCAATGTCATGTACATATGCTCTTGCACAGTTCTGTAAACCATTTAACACTAGGTGACCAGCCTCTGGAAGGTTGCCCCAGCATTAATTAAACCAAACGGTAATATTGTGAATTCATAGAGTCCTTTATCAGTGATGAAAGCGGATTTTTTCTGTGCATCCTCATCCAAAGCAATCTGCCAATAACCTCGAGTTAAATCAAAAGAAATGAGATATTTAGCTTTGCTTAAAATGTCAAGCATATCATCATTTCTAGGCAGAGGATATACATCTGGTACTGTAACAGAATTGAGTTTTCTATACTCAACATAAAACCTTACAGGGTGGTCTTTCTTAGGGACCAAGACCATAGGTGATGCCCAGGACTCTTTAATTACTCCCAGGTCTAACATGCTTTATATTTCTGCACAAATTTGTTCTTGTACCTTGCCAGTGTCCCTGTAAGGTCTGCTGGGAGGTGGCTGTTGACCTTTTGTAATGACCTTATGAGTTAGCAAGTGTGTCTTCCCTGGCTTGTTAGAAAACACCTCTGTGTATTTTTGCATCGATCATAACACCTCTGCCTTTTAAACTGGTGTTAACTCACTGCATAAATCAATGCTTTCCCGAGTTGAGTCACTTTGATATTCAGCCATCAAATCAATGAGGTGATGTGCCTCAGTTTCCCCTTCTACACAGCAGGTCATGTTTACCATGGCTTCCCAGCTGTGATAGATGTTAAGTCTGTTTACCTGTACTAGTTGTGAAACAGCATTACCATCAGGCTGTTTAACATGATATGTATCTTCATTTACTACTTCTATGACCTCAAAGCATCCTTCCCAAGTATTTTACGTTTTGTTCCTTTTCACGGGGCTTAACACCAATACCAAGTCTCCTATTACAAAAGAGCATTTACAAGTATTTTTGTCATACCACACATTTTGTTTAGATTGACTGTCTTTGAGGTTAGTTTGAACAATACCCATCATGTCTTTTAACTTTGTCTGAACCTCTGCACATATTCAGTCACTGGCTCTTCCTTTACTTCAGTGTTCCCTTCCCAGGAGTCTCCAATGAGATCCAGGGGTCCCCTCACTTTCCTTCCATATAGGAGAGCAAATAGGGAGAACACCATTGATTCTTGGGATACCTCCCTGTAAACAAAGAGCAGGAATGGTAACAATTTGTCCTAATTCTAACCCCTTTTATTTGCATACATTCCCAGCATGGATTTTAGGGTCCCATTGAATTTTTCCACCAAACCTTTGTTTCTGGGTGGTATGGGGCAGTTTTAAGTTGTTTCATCACACAAAACTTCCATAGCTCGCTGAATAGCTGTGACATGACATTTGATCCACGATATGATAAAATCCTCTTTGGGAAAACCAGTTCTGCTAAAGATAATGAGAAGGGCTCTTGATACAGTTTCTGCTTCAATGTTAGACAGAGCTACTGCTTCAGGAAATCTAGTGGCAAAATCCACCACCACCAAGATATACTTATTACCTCAGTGGGTAGGACATGGCCTAGGGACACAATGTCCATTGATAACCTTAGAAATGTCTCCTGTATTACAGGCAAGGGATGTAAAAGAACTGTCTGGGTTCCTGTAGGCCTCTTCCTTTCCTGACATAATTCACAAGCCCTGCAATAGTCCCATACATCATTCTGTATTCCTGGCCAATAGAAATATTTCTTCTACCTGTAATAAGTTCTCTGTACCCCCAAGGGACCAGCAAAAGGACAGTCATGTGCTAACAATATTAATCGTCAGTGATGCTGGGTGGGCACAATCAATTGCTTATAGGGCTGCCCAGGGCTTTTGTTCTTTCCCAAAGGGGCCTCCCTAAGCAATTTCCCATCTTCTTCAAAAAACCTCTCTCTATTTTCCCTTCCTGGGACCCCCTCTTGGACACACTTCCTTATGCTCTTTAGAGTGGGATTTTCCCTTTGCTCATCTGCAAAACACTGACAGATGACAATTGGAAAAGCTTCTTCAGTTACAGGCATCACCTCCCCTGTCCCTGGTCCTGAGGTTGTATTGCCTTTATCCACTGTGCAGGAGTTAGCCTCAGCCCCCCGCCACTGCCTCACACACACACCTGAAGACACTGTTTCCTTCTGCTGCAGAAGAGTCAGAGACCTTCTCTATTTCCCTCAGCAGTTTTGGGGATTTTACCACTCTCCTCTGGGATCCCAGCACAATAGCCCCTTTTGCTGCAAGTTACCACATTAACAGCCTTAGCCACTTGAAAAAAATCATTCCCAACAAGCATTTCAGCAGAGATATTGTCCACCACCCCCACAGTCAAATCACTTTCTAAACCTTCTCATTCCACATGCACTTTAGCTAAAGGCACAGGAATCCTAGATCTTCCTATTAACACAAGCTCTGCCATTTGACCAGGTAACATATGAGTCTCTTGGACCACATTCTGCTTAACCAGAGAAATCTGTGCACTGGTATCTCTCCATCCTATGCACTCCCTATCATTGATCCTGACAACCTTAATATGTTCCCTATCTGGCTCTGCAGGGCCAGTCCCCACAAAACTTGTCATGCAAACTGCAGGTGTTTCTGGGGTTTCTGTGCTAATGACAGCTACATTCACATGGACTGGATGGGGCTTAATTTCTTTCAGCTTAGGGCACAGATTCCTCAGTTGCACAGTGGAGTTACTCTGGTAACACCTCTTTGGGCCTTCCTCCTTCACATGAGGTTTGTGGTGGAGATTGCCAGGAGACAAATAATTTTGTAGTGGTGAGTTCTTAGGCATCAAACTGCCCGTTTTTCCCCACAGGTGAAATGGGATTCCCCCCTTTACACTGGATTTCTGCCCCTCATTCTGTACTCATTGGACAACTGGGCTTGCTCAAAGGCATCAGCCAGTGTAGCCATTTCTGCTACAGATTTATCCCATAGGTCTTGAAAAAATGGTAAGCATAAGGATATAGACTGTCACAACACCTTTCATTTGGGCCAAACAAATCTGGGTTACACCTGTGACCTGGAGTGCTTACAAGGTGAGTCTACTGCAGACTCTTATTTTCAAGAATCTTTACACGAAAGTCAGAGGACACTACTGAAAAAACATAAGCCATTTGATATTTCTGCTCATGGTAAATGCACAGATGAAAATAGCGTGGTGAGTAGGAAAAAAGAAATATGGATATTTTTCAGGTATTTCTTGCAAGACCACTAGGAAACATC
Source organism: Emys orbicularis (assembly GCF_028017835.1). Taxonomy (NCBI): domain Eukaryota; kingdom Metazoa; phylum Chordata; order Testudines; family Emydidae; genus Emys; species Emys orbicularis. Next base: position 248,509,556 of record NC_088683.1, read on the forward strand.
ATTACACACACTTCTGTGAATCTGAAAATAGACACAAATGCTCATGTTTAACTTTAGATGAAAGTTTTGACAATGGAGGCTAATGGTATGAGAAAATCATGTGTGATTGGACGGATGGAATCTAACAGGCTATATTCTGAGTTTAATAATGCTCAGTAATGTTACCTTTTAGGTTATTTTTGTAACATATGTTCATGAAGCCCAGAATGATCACTTGGGTTTTCAAGAACATGGAATACTGTGAGTTTTCTAGCATGACAGTGAGATTGAGGGAGGTCTATATGCCAACATGAATTGTTTCTTTTCTATTGGTAGTAAAGTAGTCTTTCCACTGATGGCAATGGACATTGATTCAGGCCCTTGCACTCCTAAATTAATTGACCAGATTTTCAAAAGTGCTCCTTATCCAGTCAGTCCCCTGAACACTGGGAGCTAGTGGATTCTGAATGCACTCCAGAAAAAGTGCTCAGCTACAGATATTGAAATCAAAAGAGTGTGAGACATGCTGTACTAGATAGAACTAAGGTTTTCTCACGTAGTTTATCACTCCTTTTCATTTCATGAGGTGTTAAGGCCTTTGACAGCAGAGAAAAAGCCATAATCTCATGTAGCACAGTTTGTTTTCATTCAATTCCCTTAGAAGTTTGTTGATCTGCTTTAAATATTGTTCTCCTTGTGACAGCACCCACTGCTCCTGCCTCTGTTCCAGTCCACAAACTGCTCAGAGCCCCTTCTACTGGTCAAACAGCTTGTGCAGTTTCTTTACAAGGTGAGTTCCCACCACTTTCATACTCTATACAGCTCTGCTCCAACAACCCTGAGAAGCCCACCAGCTTCTGCAACAAGCAGGGAAGAATTATCTCTTTCCCCCACCCCACTTCTTTCCTGTGCCTATTTGTAGCCTATATTGGCTTAATTAGTCTTCTAGCTCTCCTACCTTCACAAATTAGGCACAGCCCTGTTTAAACAGCTCCATTCTGCTTTGTTTGATTGGAGCTGCCCTGACCAGAGCACTGGCTCAGCTGTTCTTGCCTAGCACTGTGTCACAGTCATTATCCAACTTTTGCTAAGGTGCAATTGAAAAGATGCTGATTATTTGAGTCTTGCTTCATTTCCTAGTCTTTGGTGGTCATGAAGCTGGGAATGGGCAACAGGAGATGGATCACTTGATGATTACATGTTCTGTTCATTCCTACTGAAGCACCTAGCATTGGCCACTGTCAGAAGACAGGATACTGGGCTAGATAGACCTTTGGTCTGACCCACTATGGCCGTTCGTATGTTCCTAATGAGATTTTTTATTCAATTTCCATTTGAATAGTTCTGGTTTGATTGAAATCATTAATCCCAGGCTCTAGGAATTTCTATGATTAATGAGGGAGGGATAGCTCAGTGATTTGAGCATTGGCCTCCTAAACCCAGGATTGTGAGTTCAATCCTTGAGGGGGCCATTTAGGGATCTGGGGCAAAAATCTGTCTGGGGATTGGTCCTGCTTTGAGCTAGGGGTTGGACTAGAACACCTCCTGAGGTCCTGTCCAACCCTGATATTCTATGAAAGTACATGCAGATAAAACCCCCTCATTCAATAAATTGACAGATGCTTGTTGTGCTGCAATGAAAAAATAAATTGTCAAACCAAATCACAAAGCCTGGAAATACAGGCTTCCTTCTTTGAAGAGAGTACTTTTTATTTCTTAAGACAATGACCGATATTGAAATTTGCAGATGTTTAAAATTTGGAAGGCAGAAGACTAACGATAGCTAGACAGAGCAGCTTTAATAACTCAGAGAAATAATCAGATGTGGTAGAATATTATTAATATTCCCATCACTATTTCTTTTGGTATGATACAATGTTTAACTACCTGTAGAATTTAAAAATCTGGTGCCTGAGACTGCAAACCCTTATTTAAGCAAGTCTTCCCACTGCTGACAATGGGCTATTTGCATCATTAAGGTTTTGCAGGTTTCAGCTTCTAATCTCCCCCAAATATATAGTATCTCTCCTGAACACCTGAATGATTATTGTAAGAGCCACAATGTATCTGAAAAGCAGAGAATTCCCAGATTCAGTATCCGTTTCTCTTATAATACTTGGCTCGTGCAACAACATCATTGGCATAGTCATTGTGGGTTGTGCCAATATCCATGTTTGGATAGGTCTGGACGTTTCCTAGTCCTGCATTATAGGCAGAAATCCCACCTGGAAAGAAACACCAAAATAGCTAATGAAGACTTAAAAGAAAAACAAACCACCATTCCAGACAGAGCTGTCTCGTTTTTATCTAGTGTGTTTAAAACAAAAAAATTGGGAGTGGGTGAACTGCTTTATTACAGTGTGCAGACTTAACTACGGGTGTGTGAACAGTTTGCATAAATTCCTGAATTCACCCAAAAATCAGAGGGAATTTGGGATTTTACATAAACAAATGACTGTAGCTTAGTGGTGAACCTTCAGTATGCATTTGGCTAACCACATTCAAACAGAAGACTTCAATCTTTGAACCAGACCTGTTCTTAATAGACTATAAGACCCAATTGCCTTGTTTACTTTTCAATCAGTCCTGAAAATGACTGCAAGGGAGAAAGTTAAAACATGACCTTACACTCCATTCTTCTCCCCTTCTCTGCTCCATATAGTACTGCACAATTTTGCAATCCCCTGATGAACTGTCCAGTTCCCAAAAATGCACCTCCCTCCTACACACCTATAAAAATAGAGGGTGAACTTCTGGACTTTTTCAAATAAACTGCAAAACTGTCATTGACTTCAAAGGCACCAGGATTTCACTCATGATAAAATAGTAGAGGCCCAAAGGTCAATATTAACTAGTATTTTGGGAGGCTTTATAAACATTCCCCAGGCAGCCTTGGAAACACAGCACACAACATTGTGCTAAAGAATGGGACAAACTGTATGAAACTGACTAATCTAGTTTCACGGCTCAAGCTATGGGAAATCAAAAGTAGACCTACACCATCAGTGGTGAAAAATTATATGAGATTCTTTTAAATGCTTATTATTCTAGAGTATCATTAAGACAATAAAGTTTTAATAGGATTTTTGTTCTAGAGTTTCCCTCAGCTCCTGGACTGAATGCTGTCTATACTATACCTTTCAGCTGTTGGTCCTTTGTCCAACCGGGGAACTTTTTCTGGACTCCTTGAATCATACTAACAAGGATGCCAGTCCCCTGAAGGACATGTTCCTCGCTATTCCATGCTCCAACCACTGTATGGTAGCGTCTATCAACCTAGAAGAGCCAGAGAGAACATTACTTCTTGAAAAGCTTACGTGTTTTTGCAGTTCTTCCCTCTCAACATTCACTACATGATTTTATTTCTCAAAGTTTGTTTGATAAATTAATCAATTTTTGCTCTTCACTACAGCACTGACTTCTTTGTGCCAACAATTCAACCTCTCAGATTGCTGGAGAGAATTGCACGGAGCGGAAAGAGATTAGAGGTTTTATTCAGACTCTCCTCGGTTATAGATGGATTCCAGGTTAATCTCTAAATCCTTAATGAAGCAGCCCAAATCTGCAGAAATTGGAACCATTACACGGTCAGGTCATGCATCATTGGAAGTAATATTTGATAGTTGGGCTCATGGGCCATGGAGCCGAAGGGGTCGCTGAGGCCATGGCCTGACCACTTTTAAGCAAGTACATCAGGGATGGGCAACTGGTGGCCCAGGGGCTTCATCCGGCTGACCAGATCACTGTATTTGAGCGGCCACCACTCATCTTATGGCAGGCGATCCAGCAGCACCAGGGCCAGGAAGGAGACGGGGCATCACCTTGCCCACACACATCTGGGTGCATCATGTGATGCTATGATGAGAGCCAAAGAGGCAAAGTGGAGAGCTGGGCCTACTCATGTGGGACAGGAGCCATGGGACTTGCTCTCTAACCTGTTCCCACTGGATTTTCCATGATCAAGATGCAATCCCGCTGTGTCACACCCTTGGGGACAGGACCTGACTGCCCCTCCGTGATACACACTCCAGGTGCAGGACCCGACCTTCCCTCCCTCCCTCCCCCGCTTCATGCACCCCTTCACGCTCAAAGCCCTTCTACTCTATTACTCGCCTTTGTGTAAAGTATAGGATTTTCAGTTCTTTGTAGCGTCTTAATAAACTCTGGGGAGGCACACACATTTTTTTCTTTCACTTAGGGACACTCCCTCTGAAAATGTTTGAAACTCTTGGCTTAAAAGGATTTAAGAGCAATGTATTATTCCTCCATTATATTTAATCAGCAGAAGAGAGTTGCACACTGTAATGAAATATGTGCTACTTTTGCTGCTTATTCTAAAAACCTGTATACCTCAGATACTCCAAGCTATGAAGTTACTCAGAAATATCTGGAAGTAGCAGGCTTGCCAAATGGAAACAAAATTGACAAAGAGACTTTAGATAAAGAAATAGCATAAGAAACAATAGAAGCAATAGAAAGTATGAAAAGTGGTAAGACTCCGGCACCTGATGGCTTTCTGGCTGAGTTTTATGAAGAATTTAAGGAGGTATTAGTGGGTCCTTTGTTACCACTCAAGAAAGAGATTTTAGAGTCAATGTGGATAGTTCTCTGAAAACATCCACTCCATGTGCAGTGGCGGTCAAAAAAGATAGAATTTTAGGAACCATTAGTAAAAGGATTAATAATAAGACAGTAAATATCATCATGTCACTACATATATAAATCCATGGTATGACCACATTTTGAATACTGTGTGCAGTTCTGGTTATCCCCTTGTGGCACTCTGTACTTCAAAGCAGCACCCTGGAACCCCTATATTCACCACTGTCATGTAATTGTGATATTTCATACAAAGCATGCCATGTAAGACATCATATGAAAGGTCATGATCTGCTGAAACCTGTTGTTCTGTCCAAATATGTATATCATTAGTGTGGATGAATTTATGAGATTTTGCTGTATGGTTGTTACTGAAATATGCTGTAAATTTGCTCGTGACATACAAAAGATCCCCACCGAAGAGGCTGTCCAATGACCATTAATCAGCAGGGGAGTTGCAATCAAGGGATTTACAATTCAATAACAGTTGCCCAAGCAGCACACAATGGGGACTGCTCAACCCCATGACTCTGTTGCACAAGTCCACGTCAGGGGGATTGCCCAAGCTGGTGACTCAGCAAAGCCCACCAGGACATGTCTGGGTAAGTGTCTTCTAGGCACATGGACTAAGGATATAAAATAGGGAACAGTGGCAGCATATCTTTGCCTTTCTTCTCCCCCACCTACACTGGACGCAACAAGAATGCTGAGAAGACAGAGACTTCATCTGAGCAGACTGGTCCAGGCTTAAGGGAGAAGCCTGTGTACTAAGAACTGTAACATCCAGTGGGGTGAGAAAATTGCTTGATCTAAATACTACCTAGTGTAATAAGGTTTAAGATTTAGATTGTATGTTTATCTTTTGTTTTCTGTGATAACTCTCTCAGACCTTTTATGCCTACCACTTACAATCACTTAAAATCTATCTTTCTGTAGTTAATAAATCTGTTTGATATTTTACCTAAAACAGTGTATTTTGCTTAAAGTGCTTGGGAAACCTCAGCTTAGTTTATAGGGGCTTGTGCATGTTCTCTCCACATTGAGGGAGGGGCAGACTGGGTTATAAACTTACACTGGTCAGGCTTCTGACCAGGGCAGAATGGTACTGCTCTGGGGTGCAAGGCTGCGGAGCTGGGGGGAACTGGCTGGTGCCTTTCTCGGTGATTCTGGGAGCATTCATGCAATCTAGATGGGTATGAGGCTCCACATGCTGTTGAGCTGAATGATAGCAGCACCTGGAGGGGTTTGCTGCTTGTTACTGGCAAAGCATTGTGAGAGACAGCCCAGGCTGGAGAATTAAGTGGCATAGCGGTACCCCACTTCCAGGTTGTACCCGGGGGATCCTGTCACATCCATCTCAACATAGATATACACCGCTATCTCGATATAACGCGACCCGATATAACACGAATTTGGATATAACGCGGTAAAGCAGTGCTTCGGGGGGGCCATGGCTGCGCACTCTGGTGGATCAAAGCAAGTTCAATATAACGCGGTTTCACCTATAATGCGGTAAGATTTTTTGGCTCCCGAGGACAGCGTTATATCGAGGTAGAGGTGTATATCCTTCTTACTGCAGCAAAAAAGACTTTTGTTAAAGCAAGTTATTCATGACATTTAGTGATTTTACAGGTTTCAGAGTGGTAGTCGTGTTAGTCTGTATCAGCAAAAAGAACGAGGAGTACTTGTGGCACCTTAGAGACGAACACATTTATTTGAGCATAAGCTTTCATGGGCTAAAACCCAGTTCATCGGATGCATGCAATGGAAAATACAGTAAGAAGATATATATACCCAGAGAACATGAAAAAATGGGTGTTGCACATCTACCAGTGTGATATATGCCATCATGTGCCAGCAATGCCCCTCTGCCATATACATTGGCCAAACCGGAAAGTCTCTACGCAAAAGAATAAATGGACATAAATCAGACGTCAAGAATTATAACATTCAAAAACCAGTTGGAGAACACTTCAACCTCCCTGGTCACTCAATTACAGACCTCAAAGTTGCAATACTCCAACAAAAAAACTTCAAAAACAGACTCCAACGAGAAACTGCTGAATTGGAATTAATTTGCAAGATGGACACCATTAAATTAGGCTTGAATAAAGACTGGGAGTGGATGGGTCATTACACAAAGTAAAAATTATTTCCCCATGCTAATTTCCCCCCCTACAGCTACTCACACCTTCTTGTCAACTGTTGGAAATGGTTTAATTATCACTACAAAAGTTTTTTTCTCCTGCTGATAATAGCCCACCTTAACTGATTACTCTAGTTATAATTAGTTTGGCAACACCCATTTTTTCATGTTCTCTATGTATATATATCTTCCTACTGTATTTTCTACTGCATGCATCCGATGAAGTGAGTTTTAGCCCATGAAAGCTTATGCTCAAATAAATTTGTTAGTCTCTAAGGTGCCACAAGTACTCATTCTTTTTAGTGATTTTACAGTTAGTTACCCAGGGTACAAATACTAAGGAATTCATACTGATTTCTAAAGCACTCCTAGCTTAATTTTCATATAATAAAGCAACACTCAGCAAGAGGATGTGAGTTAACATAACCCTTAAGCATAATAATATGCACGAATATATGCATGTGCAGCTCTTAACTCATTGAAGCTAAATAAGAGCTTCATATTTGCAATGTTGTTGTAGCTGTGTCAGTAGCGTAGCTGGGGGGAGCAGGGGGAGCGGCCGCTCCCCCATTTAGCACATTCTCCAAAGTGGCACCTTGGGCGTCCACTCCGTGGGTGCCCCGGTCCTCGCCCTGCCCAGCTCAGCTCACCTCCGCCTCCTCCCCTGAGCGCGCCGCCGCGTTCTGCTTCTCCCCCTGGCTCCCAGCGCTTGGGCCGCAAAACCGCGTAGCAAGCCTGGGAGGGAGGGGGAACACGGCGTGCTGGGGAAGAGACGGGGCCAGGGCGGGGATTTGGGAAGGGTTCCAATAGGGGCAGGGAAGGGGTGGAGTCGGGGCGGGGCCTGGTGAGGGGTGCTCGGGGAGGAGGCGGGAAACTGCCAGGTACGCTGAGGGGCCAGGCAGGCAGGCAGGGGAGGCGTGGAGGAAGGACGTGAGGCTCGCCCGCCAGCCTCGGCTAACTGCAGGTAGGGCTCGGGGGCGTGCAGTCTGAGGCAGGAGAGCTGAGGCGCCCTGCCTTTGCCCGCCGCCGCCCAGCCCCTGAGCTCTCCCTTTCCTGCCCCCCAGGCAGCGTAGCTAGGGCGGGAGCAGGGGAAGCACCTGCTCCCCCAGCCCAGAACTCGCAGGGCCGCCGAACCTGCACATGTGCCGCTCCGTCCTTCGGCGGCCCTGCTCCGCGGTGCCCGAAGTAGCAATGCTCCGCCCGGCGCTCCGGCCGGGGGAGCGTGGCCGGGACTCAGGGCGCTCTGCCCGGGACTCCGGCCCTGAGAGCCTGGCCGGGGGTCTCAGCGCTCCGGATGGGGCCGCGGGCTCCCGTCGCTCCGGCCGGGGGAAGCGGGGCCGCCGAAATAAGAATAATTTTGGCGGCCCTGCACATGCACCGCTCCGTCTTTCGGTGGCATTTCGGCGCATGCGCAGGGCCGCCGAAATGCCGCCGAAGGACCGGCGCCTTTTTTCTCCGCCGCTCCTCCTCGGGAGCAACCCCGGCTACGCCACTGGCCGTGATAGCCCAAGCCTATTAGAGAGACAAGGTGGTGAGGCAATAGCTTTTATTGGACCAACTTCTGCTGGTGACAAGCTTTCGAGCTGCACAGAGTTCTTCTTCCGGTTTGGGGAAAGTACTCAGAATGGCACATAACACAAGGTACAACAGATTTTTTAGGATAAGTAGCTAACACACATTCCAAGAGACCATTCAAGGCGAAGTGGCCCATTAACACCTCTGCAGTCAGAGGGCAAAAAAGAGGGGATAATGGATTACAGATTGTTGTAATAATCCATAAATCCAGAGTCTATATTAGCAGCACTAATGTGATTGCTGTGATTGGATCATTTTTAAAAAATAGCTAATCATATTTGCATCCATTTTGAATGTTTCACTTCTACACTCTTCGCCCTCAAAATCATTACCTTTAGTTTACTGATTGGCACTTCAGAAAAAAAGGAAACTGCTTTTTTTAGTGTGTTAAAAATGTGATGGGTCTGTTAAACAGGACTACAACTCTGATCTTCCTAACTGTCAGGGTGGTTAAACACTGGAATAAATTGCCTAGGGAGGTTGTGGAATCTCCATCTCTGGAGATATTTAAGAGTAGGTTAGATAAATGTCTATCAGGGATGGTCTAGACAGTATTTGGTCCTGCCATGCGGGCAGGGGACTGGACTCGATGACCTCTCGAGGTCCCTTCCAGTCCTAGAATCTATGAATCAGCTCTTCCCCACTGCATATTCCCTTCCTCCTGACCAGGTAAAGGGAAAAGTCCCACACCAGGAAGTGTCTGGGCTCTGTTTGGGATCAGCAGTTGTATATCTAGCCAGCAGCTCCAGAGAAGTGGAAGCAGCAACCGCATGGTAAGCAGGGAGCTGCACTGCAGAGAAGCCAGATACAGAGACAATTCCCCAGGAATAGTATGCAAAGCTGCGTGTGGAACTGGCTGTGACTACTGGATGTTACAGCTAGGTGCAGGGCTACACGGGACTTATGGGGGGAGCCGCAGTGGCTGGGCAGGGAGTCAGTGAAGAGGGGCCCCAATGAGAGACACTAACTGAGCCTGGCCTGCAAATCAGTAAGCACCCATTTGCTTCAAATAGAGACTGGACTGGAGAGGGCACCCCAGGCACTAGGTCTGAAGAGCCCTAACTCAAAATTGGACTGTGCCAGAGACCCAAACAAGAGCCGCTATTGTTTACTCTAAATTATGCATGTTTAAGTCTCGTACCTGGGTTATTTCTAAACTTCCCCTTTCCTGCCAGCCCTAGTAAAATACCTTTTCCCTTAGCCACATGTCTGAGTGGTTTTTGGGACCCACCAGGGCATGTGCCTACAAGGCCTAGCTGCTGTAGTACCTACGGTGCTACCTCAAAATCGTGTACGCTACTGGCACCTTCCGAGTTTGGTGTACTGCATATCTGAGCAGCTTCAATGTTTACAATTGTTTTTGAGGAGTAAAACAATGTGTCCCAATACTCAGTTAAACTCAGTACTCAGTGTCTGAAATGCAGGCACCAATCACTCAGTGTTGTTAAACTTCAGAGTGTTTGCTGCCTTTTGGAAGGCCTTATACAATTCCTTACTTCACAATATGAATTCTAGTAACTATTTGGCCTCATTTTAATTGCTGTTGTAATTAGAATTTATTAATAGCTTCTCCTGTTAAATTAAGTCATTAATAGTCATCTTGACCTGCTGCTGCTGTGTACAACCCCCTTTTATCCTATGACAACATCCTTTACACACACTGTGCAAATGTTTGCCATTTTTATGACTATTTCTGTGTGCAGATTGGAGGCATATTATCAACACCTAGTATCTTTTCCTTCCCTTCAATTACTTTGGTTTTCTGTAGAGAAGTCCGAATAAACTACAGATGCCTCATTGCTCACAGGCACACTACAGCCAAGCCAATAACAACCACTTCGGGATAAATCATGTAGGGCCATATTTTCTGTTGTATTGCTGGATGTCTAACATGTTTAAGGGCACTGGAGATATCCCATATACTGAAAGCCAACCAACAAACTCTCATAACGTTGTATGACATCTACTGGCTACAGGCTGCTCTTAAATTAGGACCAGACAAGGGGCTGCTCTAAGCTATGTCTGTAGCACAGTATTCGCTTCTTACCAGGGCCAGCTGTAACTTTTTTCCCGTCCCAGGCAAAAAAGAGCGCCACCCCGCCGTAACACCCCCCCACCCCCCAGTGCCGCGCCGCCGACCCCCCCCCCGATTGCCGCGCCGGGCTGCCGAACCCCCCCCCCCCCTCCTGAGTGCCGCGCCGGGCCAAAAACCCCCGAGCACCGGGCCACCGAAACTCCCCCGAGCGCCTCGCCGGGCCGCCCAAACCTCCGCCCCCCCCCCCCCCCCCCGAGCGCCTCGCCGGGCCACCCAAACCCTCAGAGCACCGCGCCTCGCCGGGCTGCCCAAACCCTCGGAGCACCGTGCTGGGCCGGCCAAACCCCCACCCCCCGCAAGTGCCGCGCCGGGCCGCCCAACCCTCCGCCTTCCCCAGCGTCGCGCTGCGCCGGCCAAACCCCCGCCCCGCCCCGGAGCGCTGCGCCGGCCAAACCCTCGGAGTGCCGCGCCGGCCAAACCCCCGCCCCCCCCGATCACCGCGCCAGGCCGCCCAAACCCCCGCCTTCCCCAGTGGCACTGTGACGGGTTGGATCACAGAAAACCCTTTGCGACTGCCACCTGATGTGCCTTGACTACCTCTGAGTCTGTTTTCCCTGCCAGCTTAGACTTCAGGGCCCTGCCTGGTTTGAGCCAGACATGCTAGCCTGCTACAAACCCAGACCCGAACCATGTCCCCCAAAAGCTGCAGACTTAACTGAAAACAGCTTAAGAAGTGTTCCTGTCTCCAAAACTCAGATGCCCAACTCCCAGTGGGGTCTAAAGCCAAATAAATCCGTTTTACCCTGTGTAAAGCTTATACAGGATAAACTCATAAATTGTTCGCCCTCTATAACACTGATAGAGAGATATGCACCGCTGTTTGCCCCCCCCCCAGTATTAATATATTCTGTGGGTTAATTTATAAGTAAAAAGTGATTTTATTAAATACAAAAAGTAGGATTTAAGTGGTTCCAAGTAATAACAGACAGAACAAAGTGAATTATCAAGCAAAATAAAATAAAACGCATGTCTAAGCCTACTACAGTAAGAAAACTGAATACAGATAAAATCTCACCCTCAGATGTTTCAATAAGCTTCTATCACAGACTGGATGCCTTCCAGTCTGGGCCCAATCCTTTTCCCGGTACAGGCCTTGTTCCAGCTCAGGTGGTAGCTAGGGGATTTCTCATGATTGCAGCCCCCTTTGTTCTGTTCCACCCACTTACATATCTTTTGCATAAGGCAGGAATCCTTTATCCTTCTCTGGGTTCCCGCCCCTCCTTCTCAATGGAAAAGCACCAGCTTAAAGATGGATTCCAGTTCAGGTGACATGATCACATGTCACTGTAAGACTCCAAGATTTCATTCCTCCCAGCCTGACTCACAGGAAGGCCTGCAAGCAAACAGAGCCATCTACAGTCAATTGTCCTGGTTGATGGGAGCCATCAAGATTTCAAACCACCATTAATGGCCCACACTTTGCATAATTACAATAGGCCCTCAGAGTTATATTTTATATTTCTAGTTTAAGATACAAGAGTGATACATTTATACAAATAGGATGACCACACTCAGTAGATTATAAGCTTTGTAATGATACCTTATAAGAGACCTTTTGCATGAAGCATATTCCAGTTACATTATATTCACACTCATTAGCATATTTTCATAAAATCATATAGAGTGCAACGTCACACTCCTTTATTATATGACAGGCCTGGGTTTGTTGAGCCTGCCCCAGATTCTCCTGAGCAAAATGTGATACACTATCCAATCATTCAGACATCTGTACTATGTATTAGACTACATTCTGGGCCCAGGAAGGCAGCTTCTCCCATGTCTCTTTGAGCAGGTTTAGGATTCTTTGGGGTTGTTGGCCATAATGTAATCTGAAAGGGGGAAATCTTGTCGATGCCTGTGGCACCTCTTGTATTGCCAACAGAAGGTATGGCAGGAGTTGGTCCCAATTGCAAGGGTCCGTATTTACAAACTTTTTAAACATATTTTTTAGGGTTCGATAAAAATTTTCCACCAGGCCATCCATTTGGAGGTGGCACACTGAGGTCTTGAGGTCCTAAAGGTTTAAGCTTTAGGAGAGTCCATACATCCCTTAGTATCTGAGACATAAAGTTTGTCCTTGGTCCATGAGAATCTCGGAGGGTAAGCCCACCTGAGAGAAAAGCTAGACCAGTTCCCTCACTCCAGTTGGTGCCATTACTGAGTGCCTGGAGACCATCTCTGGGTATCATGTGGCATATCCACCATGACCAATATATGTTGGTGTCCTCCTGCACTTTTTTCTAAGGGCCACACAATGTCAACCCCTATCCTTTCAAAGGACATATCTTTGAGAGGTAGGGAGGACTAAGGGTTCTTTTCCCAAGCCCTTTAGTGAAACCTATTGACAATCAGGACAGGATGCACAGAAGTTGGCCTTATAGAGCCCTGGTCAAAAGAACTGGCCGTATAAGTGGTTTAATGTATTTTCCCAGCCAAGCTGGCCTGCTGATGGTATTGAATGTGCCAGCTATAAGACCTCTTTTATGGCCTCCCAAGATACCAGGAGCTGGTAGCAAGCTTCTCTGTTTTCACGTTAAGATCAACCTGATAGAGCATGTGAATTTTTAGCTCAAAATGGGGAATTGCACTGCTTGTGTTTCCTGGATAACCATTCCCTCTATCACTTCTATCCGGGTATATGACTCTCTCAAGGTGGTGTCTTCCTTCTGCCCATGAAATCATGGGCCTGCATTAAACAGGATAGCTCTAAGTCAGACGGGTGGTTCTCCAGTAGGGGTTCTTCCTGATCAGAAGATGTCTCCACCTTTTGGCTGGATATCATTCACCCGCTGAGTGGGCTCCCCTAGTGCCGTCTCCCCTGTAACCAGGCTTTCCCTTCCTCCTGGCATTGTCTTCTAGTCTTTTTATGTTTCCCAGGTTGAGCAGGCCCCTCCCAAAGGCTGGATTTCACTGTCAGAAAAATATCTTCCAGCTGCTGGGAGGGCTGTTTCAGCCAGAACAGCTTGAGTGCAGAACCTGACTGAGTGGATAGCAATGAGGGGAACTGTTGCCAGTCTCTCATGATTAAATATTCTAGGGCAACCCCTTCATTATGCCAACCTGAATTCTTGCTTTGTGGTTGCTGACCTTCAGCTGCACCCACACTGTGGGATAGGAGTGGACATCTCTATGTCCACTGGTCACCTTCACAGGGTAGTTATATTGGAGGGCACTAGGATTGAACGACTCTGGAATTAAAGTTTGGGAGCACCCTGAATTCACCATAGTGCACCTCCTCCCATCAACTTGTGCTACACCTGCCTTATGACACGGGTCCAAGTCAAGGCCATCACTACTATTCCAAAACCCTACAATCTAGGAAGTGACACTCCATGACTGACTGAGTTGCCCTGGCTTTCCACAGCAGAAGCATATCACTGGTCGTTAGTAGGCTCCGTCTGACCCCTTCTCTTTGGCTTTTCTGGATTGGGTCCATGGCAAGATGGTCAGCAACCACCATGACAGAGGCTTCAGGGACCAGGCCAAGTCCCGAGGGGCTTCCCTCTGAGTTTTTTCAGAGCTCCAGGGTCTCCTTCCTCGGAAACTGGGTCTTCCAGTTGTCCGACCTCAACCAAGGGATCTGACTGGGCCAGGTGGCCAGTAAATAATCTTTGATAAGCTGGACTATGGTGGCAAGCAAGTTGGGGCTATTGCCATTGAGCTCATGTTTTAATTGCTCTTGGCAATATATCTAAGTCCTCCTCTAATATTACAGCGTCTATAATCTCTGCAGTCACGTGGGTCCCTGGATGGAGCCATTAGGTGGCCCGGTCCTTAAGACATTGGACTACTGCCTGCATATAAGCCCCTGAGGCAAAAGGCTTGGACTGGAATCTACACCACTATGTTTCGTGGCCAACCGGTCAAGCATGATGGCTTTCACTGCATTATAATCTCTAGCTGTTTCCTCATCTAGAGCATGGCAGGTCACCTGGACTTCCTTGGAAAGGAAAGGGCCCAAGCGGATGGCCCAGGTTTCTCTACTCCAGGATGTGGTTGTGGCCACATGCTCAGATGTGACCAGGTAGGCCTGCGGGTTGTCATGGGGCCCCATCTTGGCCAGGGGTATCCCTGGACTGGGGTTCAACAAATTTGGAGGGGCTGAGCTAGTTAGCCACTGTAACTGTGACTCCTGAAATTGCGGTTCCTGTTTCTGCTGCTAGTGCAGCTGAAGCACCTCCAGGAGCACAGCCTGATGTTGCTGGGCAGCCTGCTGGGCATCTTGTGGACTTTCAGCTAGTAGCTGCTGATTTTCAGCAGAGCTGTGCTGCTGCTGGGATAGACGTCGCATCAATTCTTCAATTTTTAAATTTTCCCCCTGCCCTTGTTTCAGTGGCCAACCCTCAAAAACCCACTTTGAGTACCAAGTTGTAATGGGGCCCTCACCTCTGGAGAGCCTCTGAGCAGCAGGGTGCAGTATCACAGTCCTTTTCTCACCTGGCTGACCCCAGCTGGGTCTCTGGGCCCTCCAGTCAAGTCACAAAGTCCAACTGGACCCCTTCCAGGCTATTAAAGAGGCCAATAAATAAATGGTCTATCTGCCTTCACTAGGGTCTTCAGCCGCAGCACTGAGCCCTTTAAATTCAGCCCTTTGTTCAGGCTGCCAAAGAAGTTCTATCCCCTTCTTGGGATTTATGCCAGTTTACCTGTGGCCAATAGGAGCACCCAGGGCTGCCCATTATAAACAGCAGCCACATATTTCTCAATTTAGTTAGTTGCTGCTTCTTCCTATGCCTCTTCCTACCTAGCCCTTTTAGCTTCACCCTTATCTCAGGGTTAAAGTTCTTAGGTCCTCTCTCTCCCTGCAAACCCAGCTATGCAAAATGCAGCCAGAAAACAAACCTGTCCATCTCTCCAGTTCCTTTGGCCAGAGAGGAGCACCCTTCCTTACCCCTCTGGTCCCAGTCAGGCACTGAACTGCTAAGGCCAGGCAGCTACTTTTATCTGGGCCAGCAGGGCCCTCATTGGCTGTTGCTAGCCCTTCTAACCCATGGAGGACTAGGACTCTGTGGCTTCCAAAATGACCACTCTGGAGATATATCTCTAGGCAAGCTTGGAGCATCCAACTCCACTGCTCTTGTCCTTCCAGCTTGTCCCTTCTTGGAGTGGGGTGTAGTAGGACTGCAGGGCCACCAGAACAGCACTGCAAAGGTCGAATACACCCCGTTGCAGAGACAAACAAATCATGGGCTACATCTGTGATCTGGAGTGCTTACGGGGTGGTTCTACTGCAGACTGTTGTTTGCTAGAATCTTTACATGTAGATTAAGAGGATGCAAGTGAAAATACTTATTAAGCCATTTAGTATTTCTGTGCATACTAAATGCACTGGTGAAGATGGTTTTCCATTTAGGAAAAAGAAATACGGATTTTTGTTGGTGTTTTTTGTCAGGTATTCCACCAGGAAACATGGTTACACATGCTTCTATGACTGTGAAGATAGACACTCATGGTTAACTTTAGTTGAAAATATTGACAATGGAGACTACTGGTATGAGAAATTATCATGTTTGACTGGACAAGTGGAATCTAACAAGCTATGAGTTGTATTATAAGTTGAATAATTATCAGTAATGTTACCTTTTAGATTGTTTGTTTGTTTGTATAACATGTCCATGAAGCCCAGAATGATCACCTGAGTTTTCAGGAATATAGAATTCTACAAGTTTTCCATCTTGGCAGTGAGATTGATGAGGGTCTATATGCCAACATGAATTGTTTCTCTTCTGTTTATAGTACAGCAGTTTTTCCATTGACTCAATGGACATTGGTTCAGGCTCTTAGGGTCCTAAATGAATTGACCAGCTTTTCAAAAATGCTCCTTATCCTGTAGCTCCCATGTACATTGGGAACAAGTGGATTCTAAATGCACTCCAGAAAAAGTGCTCAACTGCCGATCTTAAAGTCAAAAAGAGTGTAAGACATGCTGTACTGGACAGTACTAATGTTTTCTCAAGTAGGTTATCACTCCTTTTTATTTAATGAGGTGTTAAGGCCTTTGAAAGCAGCAAAAAAGCCATAATCTCAGGTAGCACAAATTTCTTTCATTCGATTCCCTTTGAAATTTGTTTATCTGCTTTAATGTATTCTTGTCGTCATCAAACGTTTGTTAATGCAACTGAAAAGATGAGCTTTGGAGTCTTGCTTCATTTGCTAAACAACATTTTTTATTCAATTTTAATTTGCTTATTTCTGTTCGATTAAAAGCATCCATCCCAGGCTCTAGGCATTTCCATGAAAAAGTAAAAGATGTGTCAGTGAAATCCCCACATACAATAAGTTTACAGACCTCTGTCCAGCTGCAATGAAAAATAAATTGTTGAACTAAATCACAAAAAGATTGAAAATACGTTTCCTTCCCCAAAGAGATTACTTTTCCCTTTTTATTTCTTAAGACAACAGCAGATATTGAAATATACATATGATTAAAAATGGGAAGGTAGAAGACTAACAATAGCTAGACAGAGCAGCTTTAATAACTCAGAGAAATAGAATAGGATAGGATATTATCAATACTCTGGTTAATGTTTCATTGGTTAGATAGAGACCAAATGTTTTGAAGTTACCATATGATATAACTAATGTTTACTGATTGCAGAATTTAAAAATCTGGTGCCTGAGACCGCAAACCCTTATTGAAGCAATTCTTCCCACTGCAGTCAGTGGGCCTATATGCATCAATAAGGATTTTCAGGATACAGTTTTAATCTTCCCCCAAACATACAGTATCTCTAATGTATGTCAGACTGATAGTCATATGCACCACAATTTATCTGAAAGAAGAGAACTCCCAGATTCAATATCCATTTCTCTTATAAAACTTGGCTCGTGCAACGACGTCATTGGCATAATCATCGCCAGGCATGCCAATATCCATATTTACATAACTTCGGACATTTCCTAGTCCTCCATCGTAGGCAGAAATCCCACCTGAAATGAAACACCAGAGTAGCTAACACAGTCAATATAAACTAGATTTTTTTGGGGGGTGGGGGTGAGGATTATAAATATTCCCCATGCAGTGTTATAAACCCATCACACAACACTGTGCTAAAGAATGGGACACTGCTCAAACTAGGGGAAATCAAGAAGCAGACAAACAGCATCAGTGGTGAAAAATTATATGAGATTCTTTTAAATGCTTATTATTCTAGAGTGTCAGTAACACAAGAAACTTTTAAACATGATTTTTGCCAGAGATTTCCCCTTAATTCCTATACAAATCTACACTGTACCTTTCAGCTGTTGTTCCTTTGTCCATCTGGGGAATTTTTTCTGGATTCCATTAATCATACCAATAAGGATTTGTGTAGCATCAAGGAGATGATCTTCACCATTCCACCGTCCAACAATACTATGGTTGTTTTTATCAACCTAGAAGAGCCAGGGGGGAAAAAGGATGTGTTTATGCAGTTTATTTCACTCTCAATATCCTCTACGTGATTTTAGTTGTCAAATTTTGTTTGCTAAATCAGCTTTTGGTCATTAATGTCCATGGATCTTCACGGCACTTTCTGTTGTGCCCCGAGCACAGACACTGAGGGATAGTATGTTGGACTGTGCTAATGAAAAAAGACTTATCTTAAAATGCTGCTTCTTTTCCATTTCAAGTTGTAGTTATGCATTTGGCTACCACTGCTCTAGTGTCTAGTGCTGCAGTATGTGGGCCACACTTCCTGACCCATGGAGGAAATTAAGGGCTTTATCCAGAAAATCTTTACTTCTCATCCTTAAAGGTTTTAGTCCTTCTGAGTAGTCTCACTGACTTCATTACAAACATATAATGCCACAGATGACAAGGGCCTGGCTAAATTCAAAGAAATGCAAAAGTTCAAAATGAACCATAAAATTACACTCTGTTCTTTTGTTGTTGGATTGTCACTGACAGTCTTATCAGAAGTAGTATGTACATTATGGTGTTAGCCAGGTGAATATTTTAAAATCAATTATTATCACCAAGGACTCAGTGGCATGAGATTGTGGATAAAGCCTGCCCTGTCATTCTGAGCTTGCCAGTTTTCACCTAGTCTTTTTGTCTGATGCTTTCTCCCTAGCTTGCTGCTGCCACTAAGTACTTCACTTTTCTTCTATAGAAGGGTAAAATGCACGGCCTCTTCAGGGACTTCCATTAACCCACAGAATTAACTGATGTTCAAACTGAAGCACAAGAATCAGCCTCTATAACCCCAGGTCTGACATATGCCAGTGCAATGTGTTGCTGCCTCAGCAATAGTTAATTTTCTAATAGTAGGGTGACCAGACAGCAAGTGTGAAAAATCGTGACAGGAGGTGGGGGTAATAGGGGTCTATATAAGAAAAAGACTCAAAAATCAGGACTGTCCCTATAAAATTGGGACATCTGGTCACCCTATCTAATAGTGTGCTGAGTATCAATCTCAGCCTGAGCTGCACTAGTGAGAAATGAAGCAGGCTCTCTCTGTTGAAACACTTGTATATACAATAGTATTTTATTCCTAGTTTATTGATCATTACTGACCTGCATCAAACCAAATGCATCGCCCCAGCCAGCCTTTAGGAGAGTTCCAGCATGTGACTCCCGAGAGATGATACCAGCGATCACAGCTGGATCTACACATTTTTTTCCTCCAGCGCTCTTAATGATGGCTTTATATTTGTTCATATTATTTAAGTCCCTCTCAGCAATCTTCTCTGATGCAGGAACTCCTGTAGTAAATGTAAAAGTAAAGGTGTTTTCTTTAAGATTATTAAGTCAATGTGAGATTTCAAAAGCCAAGAGCTTTGTTCTGCCATCTGAGAGCCTTTGTGAGAGTTATGTGCGTTGTGAAAGCAAGGCAAAAAAGAATTTTGCCTTGTGTAATTAATGCGTAAAAGATGGTTTAATTCCTATTTCTTTAGGTCCCAAAATGAAGGTGAATGGGCTTGGGAAGAGTTGGAGGGGGGAGCATGCTCAGCCTCTCAAGAGAAACTGATAGCAACCTGTCGGTGTCTGCAGGGCCGGCTCTAGGTTTTTTGCCGCCCCAAGCAAAAAATTTTTTGGCTGCCCTCCCACCCCCAGCCCTGAGCTTCCCCCCGCCCATCAGTGCCCCCTCCCACCCGCACCAGCACTGGGCTCCCCCCAAACGTGGGATCCGCTACCAGCACACGGTGGCCGAGCCCTGGCCCAGCCGCGACTCTATCCCCATGCGGGTGGAGCTGCTGGGCGGCGCGGAGCGGGAGTACTTCCAGGTGGCGGTGCGGCTGCAGGGCGGCGCGGAGAACACGGCCCCCTCCATGGGCTTCGTGGCGCTGCTGGTGGCCGAGGTGGATCAGTTCATGCTCACCGCCCTCACCTCCGACATGCTGGTGGCTAAGGACCTGGAGAGCCCCCCGGACCTGCTACTCTTCAGCCTCACCGCGCCCTGGCCCAGCCCCGGCGGGCGGGAAGGCGAGGATCTCCGGCTGCGGGGCTACCTGCTCAGCACTGACGAGCCCAGCTAGCCGCTCACCTCCTCACACACTCCGGGAGCCCCTCTCGCCGCCGCCTGGGCTCGGCTCCAGGGGACCCCGCTTCCCTCCCTCCCCAGCTCCTCACACACTCTGGGAGCTCCTCTCGCCACCGCCGCAGCCCAGGCTTGGCTCCAGGGGACCCCGCTTCCCTCCTTCCCCGGCTCCTCACACACTCCGGGAGCCCCTCTCGCCGCCGCCCGGGCTCGGCTCCAGGGGACCCCGCTTCCCTCCCTCCCCGGCTCCTCACACACTCTGGGAGCTCCTCTCGCCGCCGCCGCAGCCCGGGCTCGGCTCCAGGGATCCCGCTTCCCTCCTTCCCTGGCTCCTCACACACTCTGGGAGCTCCTCTCGCCGCCGCAGCCCAGGCTTGGCTCCAGGGGACCCCGCTTCCCTCCCTCCCCGGCTCCTCACACACTCTGGGCAGGGCCGCCCAGAGGATTCAGGGGGCCTGGGGCAAAGCAATTTCAGGGGCCCCTTCCATAAAAAAAAGTTGCAATACTATAGTAACATGTATTTGGAAATGTAAAAAATAACTAGTGAAATACATTCTAAAATTAATTTGTAATAATTTGAAAATACACTAAATACATTATTTAAAAACATTAAATGCTTTAATGGTATGTATACATTTGCAATTACATAATGGGCTGTTGCTGGGTGATGGTGATGGTTGGTGCCAATGGGCTGTTGCTGCCTATGGGTGGTGCTGCTGTTGCCCAGGGCTGGGTGGGGAGCTGGGCTCTGGGTTAGGGGGTGCCCGGCTCACAGGGCTGGGCTCAGGGCTGTGGGGAGATGGGGTTGGAGGGTGTCCGGCTCAGAGGGGCTGGGCTCGGAGCTGGGGGTCAGGGCTGTGGGGGGTTGGGGTCAGGGGGGGTGTCCGGCTCAGAGGGGCTGGGCTCGGAGCTGAGGGTCAGGGCTGTGGGGGGATGGTGTCGGGGGGTGTCCGGCTCAGAGGGGCTGGGCTCGGAGCTGGGGGTCAGGGCTGTGGGGGATGGGGTCGGGGGGGTCCTGGCTCAGAGGGGCTGGGCTCAGAGCTGGGGGTCAGGGCTGTGGGAGGATAGGGTCGGGGGGTGCCCGGCTCAGAGGGGCTGGGCTCGGAGCTGGGGGTCAGGGCTGTGGGGGATAGGGTTGGGGGGGTGCCCAGCCCCTTACCATGCCGCTTACCCACTCTCCTGGACAGCGCTGCAGCGGCGTGGTGTCTCCAGCGGGGCCTTCTTTCCTGCCGCTCAGCCGCAGCTCACAGCCCCGCCCCCTTACCAGCGGAGACGCGGGGGGATGGGGGAAGACGGAGGCGGGGGAGCCTCCGACATACTCGTAGAGGCCACTGCGGGGCCCGGGGCAAATTGCCCCACTTGCTCCCTCCCCCCGGGCGGCCCTGACTCTGGGAGTCCCTCTCGCCGCTGCAGCCCGGGCTCAGCTCCAGGGGACCCCGCTTCCCTCCCTCCCCGGCTCCTCACACACTCTGGGAGCCCGGGCTGCGGCGGCGGCGAGAGTCTGTGAGGAGCCGGGGAGGGAGGGAAGCGGAGCCCGGGATGCAGGGGGGGAGGAGGGGTCCTGCTGCCGCTGCCGCTCCGAGTCTCCCCAGGGCGGCGCGGCGTTTCCCCGAGTGGGCTGTGCAGGGCGCCGCCGGGCTGGGCAGGGGGCGCAAATCCCGGCTTGCGCTGACAGGGCGAGTGGCTGGGCCAGGGCTGGCTCCCGGCAATGCCACCCCAAGCAAAAAAAATAAAATAAAAAAGGGGGTCCGGAGTGTCGCCCCTTAGAAAGTGCCGCCCCAAGCACATGCTTGGAGGGCTGGTGCCTAGAGCCGGCCCTGGGTGTCTGGACAATGCAGGAGTGATTTTGAGAGGAGCTGAGAGAACTCACATCTACCCCTCTGTGGTCAGAAGGACAGGACTGTAATATGGGGTTTCAAAGTTGAGAGGGGGATTCAAAATGGTGGGATTCTTAGGGACAGACGCAGAAGACTTATGTAGAGGGGGACAACTGCAATTTGAGACAGTAGTTCCCAATAGTTGCACTTTCACCTCAGTTTCTTTTGGAGTCTCAGCACTATTTCATGCTACATTAGGAGGGAATCTCAATCCTACCCACAATAGAAGGGTTTGGCATTAAGTCCAATTTTATTTGTAGAGTAAAAGAATAGGGAGCTCCTTTGATTTTCCCAACAGTACCAGATAAACTATTGATCTGATATGCAAGTAGCTGGTGTAACATAATGAGGACTAACCAAGCGAATGGGATCCAGAATTTATCAGTACCACTCCCAGCTCTGCCACTGATTTGCTGAACAGCCTTGGGAAAGTCACTTGGGTCAAATTTTAAAAAGTGACTGTTAATTTTGGATGCTTTCATCAGAGATACCTTGGGCCTGATTTTCAGAGAATCTGAACATTCACAGCTCCTGATAAGTTTAATTCGAGGTGCTTGTGTGAGCACTTCTGATAATTAGGCCCTAAATGTCTGAAGTTGGACACCTAAAGAATCAAGCCACCTGTGTAAACATTGACTTTTTAATTTCTGGACCATAATCATCCCAAGGTTTTATTAAGTCTTCCTCTCTGTCTTAGTTTCCTCATCTGTGAAATGAGGAGAATAATACTAGCCAATCAGAATGTTGTTGTGAGGTTTAATCAATTAATGCTTGTAAAGTCCTTTGAAGGTGTAAAGTACTATGGATCATTGTGATGACTCTGTTTGATGATATACAGCAACAAAACGGCAGAGTTAGACTCACCACAGTATGGTAAGCGTTCTGCTTTTGTAGTTCTACAGTGGTATCAACGTTGTTTATGTTACCAAAGCATCCAGTCTGACTCTCAGAAGTACCTGAAAAATTAAATGCAGATATTTTACATTAAGCACCTATTGTGAACATAAATAAAGCTAAGAGAATTCAAAGTCATAAACCAGACTCTGGTCCACTCTGCGATAGGGTACGTTCCATTGTGGGTTGTTTTGGAAAAAGATCTCGTGGAGAGGAGGACTTGCTAGCCAGAAGATACTGCCTCAGTTGAGGGGGAAGGCCTGTGTAAAGAGATGTGTCTTTCACTGGTCTCTAAAAGCGGCCAGACATGAAAATGTCCTGACCTCTATACCCCAGTGCTCCTCACTGAGAACACCTGATTCTCACTCCTTGCAAGAGTCATCCTTGGTACTGAAAGCTGCATTGTCGAATACAGTTTATGTATATTCCATTTGCTATTGCACCAAACTCATTCTTCCATCATAATTAGGTTTTGTAGGAGTGGTCAAAAAAATGCCTTAATGTCTTATATCTCCCCATCCCTACAATCATCTCTTTACACTGTTGCTTTGGCAGCGAGCTTAGTGAAATAGACATGGACCTCAAACTCACCCAAAAGGGCAGCAAGGCCCAGGATCATCAGCGTTAGTAGCATGGGGACAGTTCTTCTCAAGCACCCAAGAGAGTCGTAAAATAAATCCAGGTCTGCAGAGAAACCAAAATATCTAAATGTACAGTACCGCTGTGAAGAAATACAAAGAAATGATGGGGTGCTTTTTTCACTGAATGTGCAAATACTGAGATAGAAGGGAATTTTGTGTATTAGTGTATAAATACTGGGACTGAGGGCACAATAATAACTCTGCCTCTCTTTGACACAGCATACAAATAAGGTCATTTCAGTGTAGAAAAAATCTGAGAGAATCAACACAGCAAGTTGCAATAATTTAATTTTGATCATATTCATAATGTGCCTCTGTAGCATCTTACTCGCTTACTTCAAAATACAAACCCCAGTAATATTTGATCTGGAATTAGTAACATTCATAGTGTTCAAGGTGACCTGCTGCTGCTACAAATGCACCTTTATTCTATGCCAGGGTCCCCTACACCCACTGTGCAGTTGATTGCTAATTGTTATTGTCATTTCTATGAGGCAGAGCACAGGAGATTATCACCTCCAACCTTTTTAGCAGCTCCAGGACTCTGGTTTTCTCTAAAGTAATCTATAATCAACACATGCCTCATCTCTTCTATTCACTGTACAGCAGGGACACAGTAATAACCACTAAGGGTATATCTACACTATGAGCTAGGGGTGTGATTCCCAGTTTGCATAGACATTCTCTTGCTAGGTCTCATCAAGTATATGCTCTAAAAATAGTGATGTAGCTGCAGGAGCACAGTCAGCGGTGAGTGGCGGCATGGGCTAGCTGTGCTAAGTACATACCCATGGAGTTCAGGCAGGTTTTTACTCGGCACAGCTAGCCCGTGTGGCTGCTTGCCACTGTCCATGTTTCCATGACTACACAACTGATTTTAGTGCCCTAGAGCGAAAAGAGTGAGTGATTATGTCTATGTGAGCTGAGAATCACACTCCTAGCTCATAGTGTAGACGTTACCTAAAGGACAAATCCTGGAGTCTTTACTCAAGTAGAACTTATTTGGTCTTTCATTACTACCCAAAGGATTTTCTAATGAACAGAATTCAGAATAGCTCCCACTCTGAATTAGCTTAATATTTTGCTCACCTGTCTTCAGCTTCCCTTCTCCTAGAAGATGGATGTTTTGAGGAGCTTTATGTATGCTAGACGGTACTTCCCTGTTTACTCAGCATGTTCTTCTGGTATCAGATGTGATCAAATTTACTGTCAAGTTTCGTAATGAAAATAAACTCCAGTGTGTGCCCTTGTGGAAGTTGGCATGAGGGCAGATGTAATCTTCCACTATTTGGCATGATTCAAATTTCAAAACAAACAAAAAACTCCTCTTCTCAGCAGTTCTCCCCTCTCCTGCTTCATCTTTCTCTGATTTCACAACCTCCTCCCTAAATGGTCTGTGGCAAAGTCCAAAGCAAAGACAAGGCATTCACCCTCCCTGGGAATGTTTTTCCCCAGTCTGGTTCTGGTATCACAGACCCTTCTCAGGAGATTCTGTGGGAACAAACTAAATCATTTTCCCTCCCTGGCAGGAACAACTAGTTACTAGAGGGTGGGACCTCACTGCACACATCAATGGCTCCCTACATTCCTCCATTCCCCCCAACCCTTACAAGTTATCCAGTGGGATGTCCACCTTCTTGGCTAACACACTGGAGGTTGAACTGGGGACCTCTAGAGCTAAAAGCATCAGCTGCTACAGATTGAGCTAAAGCTTTGTATTTGGTGACTGTTGCAACTCATCTCCTCTGTTTACTGGGCACAGAGGGGGACCTGGAACACGCTTATCAGAGGGTTACATTTGCACCCTCACACCCCTCTCTATTGCAGAGACATGGTGCAACCCTCCCTCCTAACAATCAGGGACTGCGTATAGTCCCCTGTTCTCCCCTTCCCTTCCACACCAGGAGCTCTGGGAGTCCCTCATTTCCCCCCAGCCTCCAGTGTAGGAAGCTTCCTTCCTTCCTTCAATGCTCCCCGGATTGGACACTCTTGCGCTCTCCCCCACTATAGAGCAGGCTTTGGGGAGGCAGTACGCCAGGCGGGAGGAAGGGAAGAAGCTTCCTCCTCTCTCTTCTGCCTTTGGCTTCCCCTGTTGGCTGAGCATCCACCCCACAGACGGTAGGCAATTCACAGAAGAAAGAGCATGGAGCAACTTTTTAAATGCAAATGGCTTTTCTGCTTTTCCCAGAAATCAGTAGGGCTCTGTTCATTGATGACTAGCATGTTCCCTGAGATATTGGACGTGATTGGATGTGATGTTCAAAAGTTATCATGTTATATCATAGAATCATAGAATATCAGGGTTGGAAGGGACCTCAGGAGGTCATCTAGTCCAACCCCCTGCTCAAAGCAGGACCAATTCCCAACTAAATCATCCCAGCCAGGGCTTTGTCAAGCCGGGCCTTAAAAACCTCCAAGGAAGGAGATTCCACCACCTCCCTAGGTAACGCATTCCAGTGCTTCACCACCCTCCTAGTGAAATAGTGTTTCCTAATATCCAACCTAATATCCTGACAGAGAAATAACATTGAGTTGAGTGCAGGGTCAATTATTAATGATGAATATCTTGCTTAAGGCAACAAAACAAATATTTTAAGTTTAGCTGAAATAGTGGACTGAGGAGTTATTTTTGCCCTGCTCTTTTATTACCTAACTCGTGTGAGGGAGTGAAAACACCAGTTGACTCCAGCTGATGCAATCTGTTCTATTGACATTGGCTTTGCAATACTCATTCACTTTTGGCCACTGTTGGGGTTTTTTTTTAAACCCCGAAGGCGGGAAATAGTAATTTCTGCCATGCAACAAGACTACATCCAATTTCTGGAATAATGCAGAAAGGTTTATTTCAGCACATCTCTCAGGAGCAATGGGTAGAAAATTGCAGGCACGTATATTTGAGTGTACAATGCAGGCACCTTAGGCATTTCCATGATTCATGGATTTTTAGTGATTTACATTATGAAATTGAGACACTCTCCTAGATTTCTTAATCAAAAAGTGTTGCAACTTATATAAAATACTTCTGTTAAAGTTATCAAACCACCCACAAATAAAAGGGTGGGAGCCTTGTGGTTAAGACTGTATAGCCTCTAGAAAGGTGGCCTCTGGTCACCGGCTCCCGTCTCTGCAGCTTGGTTCTCTTAGCCAGGGCCGGCTCCAGGCACCAGCCGACCAAGCACATGCTTGGGGCGGCACCTTAGAAGGGGCGGCCAATGTTGGGGTGGCGGGGGGTGCTCGCAGTGTTTTTGTTTTTGTTTGTTTTGTTCGGCGGGGAGGCGCTCAAGGTTTTTTGTTTTTGTTTCGGCCGGGCAGCGGCGCTGGGGGGTGTTTTGGCGGCGCGGCGCTGGGGGGGGGGGGGGTTGGGCGGCGCTCGGGGGGGGCGGGGGCTTGGGCGGCAGGGCACTGGGCGTTTGAGCGGCGCGGCGCTTGGGGGCGGAGGTTTGGGTGGCCTGGCCTGGCCCGGCGCTCGGGGGGGGGGGGGGGGGGGTTTGGCCAGCCCGGCGAGGCACTCGGGGGTTTGAGCGGTGAGGCGCGGCGCTCTGGGGGTTTGGGCGGCCCGGCTAGGCGCTCGGGGGGGGGGCGGGGGTTTGGGCGGCAAGGCACGGCGCTCCGGGGGTTTGGGCAGCCCAGCGAGGCGCTCGGGGGTTTGGGCGGCCCGGGGGGGGTTCGGCGGCGCGGCGCTGCGGGGACGGGTGTGGTTTGGCGGCCCGGCGCTGCGGGGGTGTTCGGAGGCGCGGCGCTCGGGCGGGGCGGGGGTGTTACAGCGCGGCGGCGCTCTTCTTTTTTGCCTGGGGCGGCAAAAAAGTTAGAGCCGGCCCTGCTCTTAGCACAGCTGTGCATATTGCAAAACTGCTATACTTCCTCTTAGTTTTTATCCATGAAATGCTGAGGACTGAGACAATTTTGATTATGTACCTTTATACATAAAGTTTACACTGACCCAGCACCAAAAAGTACTGACTATACATTAAACATAACTGTACATAGTTACTTGTACTAGAGGGTCTCTCACTTCATTACTTCTGTAGGCTGAGTTCATTGTACACATCAGGGGCTTCTTGCATCCCTCCATTCCCCCCACCAGCTCCTTATGTGCCACCCTCCCACTCCACCCCATGTCTAATTCAGGAACTCCATGCAAACCACCCACTTGCTTATCCCTTGGACTGTGTGTGGCTCCCAAGCTCTCCCTCCCCTCTCATTTCAGGGTCTCTCTGTATCCCTGACCCTCATACCAGAGACTCTGCATAAGCCCCATTTTCCCACATTTCCCCCATGCCAGGGACTCTGTGTACCCCCCATTTCCCCACTTTCCCCCTGTGATGGGGTGTTTGCCCCACACTAGTCCAGAAAGCGTTAATGTGACTCAGAAGGGGCTAATTAACCTGACAAGCGTCCCCTGAGGGAGAGTTAGGCTCGAGAGGAAAGCGCTGATTGAGGATGGAGCCCAGTTGGACAGGAGCAGGCCTGGCTAGTATAAAGTCAGGACATTTCCAGCAGAAAGGGGCTGTCGTGTGGAAGCCTGCAGTCATTCTCTGGGCTTAGAGAGGAAAGAAGGAGAAACCCTGGGGGTAGGGTGACCAGATATCCCATTTTTAAAGGGTCAGTCCTGTTTTTTGGGACTTTTTCTTATATAGGTGCCTATTACCCCACACCCCCTGTCCTGTTTTTTCCCCAGTTGCTATCTGGTAACCCTACCTGGCCATTTCTCTGTCTTCTCTGCTGGCTCAGCATCTGCCCTGGAACTTTCAGGCGGCCGTCAGCAGGGAGAGCACAGGGGCGGCACAGACCTTCCTGAAAGTGGGGGGGCTGGGGCCCCCGCCCCCTGAGGTCCCGCCCCACCTCTTTCCCAAAGGCCCTGCCTCTTCCCTTGGAGGCCCCGCCCCTCCCCTTCCCCTGGAGACCCCACCCCTGGCCAAGCCCAAAGCCGGAGCCCGGGGTGGGCTGGGAGGGCCGAAAGAAGCCCACTCCCCATATCCCTGCCCCCCGGACCCAGCACCCAGGACAGGTGGAGGGACCCAGGCTCCCCACAGCTGCCCTCACAGTGGCTCTTACCCTGACCCCGCTCTGGCCAGGGGGCAGGGCCTTGGAGCCACAGCCCAGCCATGGCAAGAGCTGTGCGAGCAGCCATGGGGAGCTGTGATGCAGACCCTCCACCTGCCTTGGGCAGGGAGCCTGGGGGGCAGGGACATTGGGAGGGGGCTGCTCTCGCCCCCACCCGCACCGCGGCAGGTGGAGGGTCTGCCGTAGCTCCCCACAGCTCTTACCATAACGGGGCTGCAGCTCTGACTCCGAGGCCCTGCCCCTCGGCCGGAGCCAGGTCGGGGTAAGAGCCATGTGGGTAGCTGTGGGGGAGCCAGCGCATGGACCCTCAACCTCCACATGCCCTTGGCCAGGCGGGGAGCCCGGGGGGTGGGGACACGGGCAGTGGGCTGCTTTCATCCCCCCCTACCCTGGGTGGGGGATCCGGGTGGCTCCCACAACTGCCCAGGGTCCCTGGCTGGGCTCAACCAGCTGCTGGCCTGGCCAGGGGGTGGGGCCTCGGGGGGAAGAGGAGGGGAAGGCGGCGGAGTCTGACCTGGTGAAAAGTGGACAAGCGAGGCCCATCCACTTTCAAAAAGTGGCCCCCTGCCCCCACATTCTGGCGCCACTGGAGCAAGGAGCAGCTTTTTAACTGCAAATGGCTTTTCCCGTTTTCTGATTTTTATCATAATCTGTAGGACTCTGCCCACTGATACCTAGAACACTCCTGGAAACTTTGGAAGTTATAACGTTACAAAAGTTATCACGTTACACCCAGACAGGCAAACAGACAACAGTAGTGCTGATGTTCCAGGAAAGCCCCACAGGTCCAAGCAACAGCGCAGGGCACCTCAAAGATTAATGGAACATTGTTGGTAAGTTTAGTTATTAGGTTGTTTATAGGTATTTGTAATTTTGTGTTACATTAATGTTGGTTTTCTTAACTGTTACTGTTATGTTTTGGCTTGGAAGGAAAGATGTGGAATGGGGAATTGTGCCTTGAAGGACTGAGCTTGTCCAGGTGGAGTGCTGTGAAGCTTTTGTTATGCACAGACGTTTGGAACAGGACACAAAATAAGGCAGAGCTCTTGTAAGTTTCTTAAGCAGTGAGGCCCAGATCCACAAAGGGACTTAGGCATCACACCTAACTTTTAAGCACCTAGAAAAACACTGGAACAGCAATGCAATTCACGAAATGTGACTTAGGTATTTAGTCTCCTTATACAATGCATGGGGAGAGATAGGTGCTTTAGAATGCAATCCACAGAAGCCAGCACACTAGGTAGGGAGCTGCCTAAGCTGCTCAGTGGGTGATGCTGAGAAGAGGGGTGTGTCTTAGCCCTGGTCTACCCTACGAGTTTAGGTCGAATTTAGCAGTGTTAGATCAATTTAACCGTGCACCCGTCCACAAGATGAAGCCATTTTTGTCGACTTAAAGGGCTCTTAAAATCAATTTCTGTACTCCTCCCCGACGAGGGGATTAGCGCTGAAATCGACCCTGCTGGGTCGAATTTGGGGTAGTGTGGACGCAATTTGACGGTATTGGCCTCTGGGAGCTATCCCAGAGTGCTCCATTGTAACCGCTCTGGACAGCACTCTCAACTCAGATGCACTGGCCAGGTAGACAGGAAAAGCCCCGCGAACTTTTGAATTTCATTTCCTGTTTGGCCAGCGTAGCGAGCTGATCAGCACAGGTGACCATGGAGTCCCAGAATCGCAAAAGAGCTCCAGCATGGACCGAACAGGAGGTACTGCATCTGATCGCTGTATGGGGAGACGGATCCGTGCTATCCAAACTCCGTTCCAAAAGACGAAATGCCGGAATATTTGAAAAAATCTCCAAGGGCATGAAGGACAGAGGTTATAACAGGGACCTGCAGTAGTGCCGCGTGAAGCCTACCAAAGAACCAGAGAGGCAAACGGCCGCTCCGGGTCAGAGCCCCAGACATGCCGCTTCTATGATGAGCTGCATGCCATTCTAGAGGGTGCCCCTACAACTACCCTACCCCTGTGCTTCCCTCCTCCCCCACCCCTCCTGGGCTACCTTGGCAGTTATCCCCAGAGGTGAAAGTAAGCCGGCAGGAGCCGGTTTGCCGTACCGGGGTGGCCCGGCTTCCCCAGGGGGCAATTTAAAGGGCCTGGGGCTCCCAGCAGGGGCTGGAGCCCCAGGCCCTTTAAATTGCCTCCAGAGCCCCACTGCTGGAGCCCTAGGATAGGGCTGCGGGGCTCTGGGGGCTATTTCAAAAGTCCGGGCCCTTTAAATAGCCCTGCCACCACTACTCCAGGGCTCCAGCGGCTATTTAAAGGGCTGGGGCGGTAGAAGTAGGGGAGCCCTGGGCCCTTTAAATAGCCCCCAAAGCCCAGGGATAGCAGGGGGATCCAGGGACTATTTAAAGGGCTTGGGGCTCCAGCTGTCTCTGCCGCCCTGTTCCTTTAAATAGCCGCCGGAGTCGCGCTGCTTCCCCAGGGCTCCCGCGACTATTTAAAGGGCCGGGGTGGTAGAAGCAGGAGAGCCACGGGCCCTTTAAATAGCCCCCGGAGCCCAGGGATAGCGGGGGCTCCAGGGGCTATTTAAAGGGCCCAGAGCTCCAGTTGCCTCTACCGCCCCGGTCCTTTAAATAGCTGCGGGAGCCCCGCCGCTTCCCCAGGGCTCCCGTGACTATTTACAGGGCCGGGGCAGTAGAAGCAGGGGAGCCGCGGGCCCTTGAAATAGCCCCCAGAGCCCCGGGCTGCTGCTGCTGCTACCCCGGTGGGGGGGGGGCACTTACCTTACAGGGTGGGCTGGGGCTGGCTCTGACTCCCTCAGCCATGCCCCTTCTGCTCTAGGCCCCAGAGCTGGCCCCAGCGTACCAGTAAGTCACTGGACTTACTTTCACCCCTGGTTATCCCCCCATTTGTGTGACAAATTAATAAAGAATGCATGAATTTGAAACAACAGTGACTTTATTGCCTCTGCAAGTGGAGATCAAAGGGGGGAGGGGAGGGCGGTTGGCTTACAGGGAAGTAGAGTGAACCAAGGGGGCGGGTTTTCATCAAGAAGAAACAAACAAACTTTCACACCGTAGCCTGGCCAGACATGAAACTGGTTTTCAAAGCTTCTCTGATGCACAGTGTGCCCTGCTGTGCGGCTGCGCGTAATCAGCATCCAGGTGATTTGCCTCAACCTCCCACCCCGCCATAAACATCTCCCCCTTACTCTCACAGATATTGTGGAGCACACAGCAAGCAGTAATAACGATGGGAGTATTGGTTTCGCTGAGGTCTAACTGAGTGAGTAAACTGTGCCAGCACGCTTTTAAATGTCCAAAGGCACATTCTACCACCATTCTGCACTTGCTCAGCCTATAGTTGAACTGCTCCTTACTACTGTCCAGGCTTCATGAGCCATGGGAGCAAGGGTAGCTGGGGTAGGTGTGACCGCGTGGTGCTGCCGACTGGGAGAGCAGCCTAAGGCAGAAGCCTCCAGCTGGCATGATATTCCAGGCAGGACTGAATCTCCATTAGACGAAACTTAAAGAAGAGAATGACCTGGAGTCATTCCCATGTCTGCCCAGGCACCCCCGACCAACCTAACCGAGGCCGGCCAGGAGCACCCACGGGATGATGACAACAATGGCAAGGCAAGGCAAGGCAAGGGGATGCTGCTGTGTAGCACTGCAGTACCGCGTCTGCCAGCAGCACCCAGGAAACAAACGGTGACAGTGAGCTGAGCAGGCTCCATGCTTGCCGTGGTATGTCGTCTGCACGGGTAACCCAGGAAAAAAGGCGAGAAATGATTTTTTGCCGTTGCTTTCAAGGAGGGAGGGAGGGGGGCCTGACGACATGTACCCAGAACCACCCGCGACAATGTTTTTGCCCCATTAGGCATTGGGAGCTCAACCCAGAATTCCAATGGGTGGTGGAGACTGTGGGAACTGTGGGATAGCTACCCCAGTGCAACGCTCCGAAAGTCGACACTAGCCTCAGTACTGTGGACGCACACCGCCTACTTAATGTGCTTAGTGGGGACACACACAATCGACTGTATCAAATCGATTTCTAAAAAATCGACTTCTATTAAATCAACCTAATTTCGTAGTGTAGACATACCCTTAAACTCCCCCCTCTCTTGGAGTTCAGGGCCTAAACTCTGGGCTGGAGGGAGGCACCTATTTCTGCTCACAATTCACAGCCAGGAACCACTCTCCTGGAATCCGGTGACTTAAGCACCTAAACTGATCCTTGTGAGTCAAAATTAGGTGCCTGCCCAACTCCAGACAAAATGGCAAGGAGAGGCCTCACTTTAGCCCAGTAGATTCGGTACTCAGCTAGGATGTGGGAGACTCCTGGTTCAAGTTCCCCCTCTGTCTGATGGAAGGTATTCAAACAAGGATCTTCTATAGGGTGACCAGACAGCAAATGTGAAAAATCGGGACAGGGGTTGGGGGGTAATAGGAGCCTACATCAGAAAAAGACCCAAAAATCGGGACTGTCCCTATGAAATCGGGACATCTGGTCACCCTAATCTTCTACCTGTCTGGTGAGTGCCCTCAGCAGTGGGCTATGAAATAATCTGATGGGGGAGGGAGAGTATCTCTTGTTGAATTTGTTCCATTTTAATTGAATAGTTCAATATTAATTGGGCCAGAGAGAAAGAGAGTGAGGTTTAAAATAACAGAAAGACTATACCTATGTTTACCTTACCTAGAGCCCTAGGCAGGCCTATCTTACCCCAGGTCCCTAACCTGTGGGGGTCTGGGGAGGGGTCAGTCTGTTCCCCTTAACTTACCCTTTCCATGAGGGATTGACTTTTAAACCCTGCCAAATTTCTTCATTCTCTCAGCTCACATGCTTGGATCTGCTGCCCAACACCAGTTTTCTGAGCTCTGTCAGGGGTAAAGCCAGAGTGTCTGAAATGTTTGTTGAGGAGGGTTTATCTGGATTCATTTCCCCCTTCCTGGATGCATTTACTGACAATTCTGCTTTGAATTAACTCAATACATACATACAGTATTGGGCCTCCATATAGTTTCACAACATCTCTCCAAGGAAACTACTGATTTTTTGCATAAAATTTAGACTACAGTACATAAGAATTGCCACACTGGATTACAACCAAGGTTTATGTAGTTCACTATCCAGTTCCTGACAGTGGCCAGAACCTAATGTGCAAGAGGGAAGTGTAAAAGCCTGGTATAGATGTATGTGGTATAATCCACTCCCACATATACGGACCCTGGACTTCAGAAAAGCAGACTTTGACTCCCTCAGGGAACAGATGGGCAGGATCCCCTGGGAGAATAACATGAAGGGCAAAGGGGTCCAGGAGAGCTGGCTGTATTTTAAATAATCCTTATTGCGGTTGCAGGAACAAACCATCCCAATGTGTAGAAAGAATAGTAAATATGGCAGGCGACCAGCTTGGCTAAACAGTGAAATCCTTGCTGATCTTAAACGCAAAAAAGAAGCTTACAAGAAGTGGAAGATTGGACAAATGACCAGGGAGGAGTATAAAACTATTGCTCAGGCATGCAGGAATGAAATCAGGAAGGCCAAATCACACTTGGAGTTGCAGCTAGCAAGAGATGTTAAGAGTAACAAGAAAGGTTTCTTCAGGTATGTTAGCAACAAGAAGAAAGTCAAGGAAAGTGTGGGCCCCTTACTGAATGAGGGAGGCAACCTAGTGACCGAGGATGTGGAAAAAGCTAATGTACTCAATGCTTTTTTTGCCTCTGTCTTCACAAACAAGGTCAGCTCCCAGACTGCTGCACTGGGCAGCACAATAAGGGGAGAAGGTGACCAGCCCTATGTGGAGAAAGAAGTGGTTCGGGACTATTTAGAAAAACTGGACGTGCACAAGTCCATGGGGCCGGATGCGCTGCATCCGAGGGTGCTAAAGGAGTTGGCGGATGAGATTGCAGAGCCATTAGCCATTATTTTTGAAAACTCATGGCGATCGGGGGAGGTCCCGGATGACTGGAAAAAGGCTAATGTAGTGCCCATCTTTAAAAAAGGGAAGAAGGAGGATCCGGGGAACTACAGGCCAGTCAGCCTCACCTCAGTCCCTGGAAAAATCATGGAACAGGTCCTCAAGGAATCAATTATGAAACACTTAGAGGAGAGGAAAGTGATCAGGAACAGTCAGCGTGGATTCACCAAGGGGAAGTCGTGCCTGACTAACCTAATTGCCTTCTATGATGAGATAACTGGCTCTGTGGATGAGGGGAAAGCAGTGGATGTGTTATTCCTTGACTTTAGCAAAGCTTTTGATACAGTCTCCCACAGTATTCTTGCCGCCAAGTTAAAGAAGTATGGGCTGGATGAATGGACTGTAAGGTGGATAGAAAGCTGGCTAGATCGTCGGGCTCAACGGGTAGTGATCAATGGCTCCATGTCTAGTTGGCAGCCGGTTTCAAGCGGAGTGCCCCAAGGGTCGGTCCTGGGGCCGGTTTTGTTTAATATCTTTATTAATGATCTGGAGGATGGTGTGGACTGCACTCTCAGCAAGTTTGCAGATGACACTAAACTAGGAGGCGTGGTAGATACACTAGAGGGTAGGGATCGGATACAGAGGGACCTAGACAAATTAGAGGATTGGGCC
The DNA here is from genome assembly GCF_028017835.1 of Emys orbicularis. Lineage (NCBI taxonomy): Eukaryota > Metazoa > Chordata > Testudines > Emydidae > Emys > Emys orbicularis. The sequence goes on from NC_088683.1 coordinate 248,544,425, forward strand.
AAAAAAAACCTGATGAGGTTCAACAAGGATAAGTGCAGAGTCCTGCACTTAGGACGGAAGAATCCCATGCACTGCTACAGACTAGGGACCGAATGGCTAGGTAGCAGTTCTGCAGAAAAGGACCTAGGGGTCACAGTGGACGAGAAGCTGGATATGAGTCAACAGTGTGCTCTTGTTGCCAAGAAGGCTAACGGCATTTTGGGCTGTATAAGTAGGGGCATTGCCAGCAGATCGAGGAATGTGATCGTTCCCCTTTATGCGACATTGGTGAGGCCTCATCTGGAATACTGTGTCCAATTTTGGGCCCCACACTACAAGAAGGATGTGGAAAAATTGGAAAGAGTCCAGCGGAGGGCAACAAAAATGATTAGGGGTCTGGAGCACATGACTTATGAGGAGAGGCTGAGGGAACTGGGATTGTTTAGTCTCCAGAAGAGAAGAATGAGGGGGGATTTGATAGCAGCCTTCAACTACCTGAAGGGGGGTTCCAAAGAGGATGGAGCTCGGCTGTTCTCAGTGGTGGCAGATGACAGAACAAGGAGCAATGGTCTCAAGTTGCAGTGGGGGAGGTCCAGGTTGGATATTAGGAAACACTATTTCACTAGGAGGGTGGTGAAGAACTGGAATGCGTTACCTAGGGAGGTGGTGGAGTCTCCTTCCTTGGAGGTTTTTAAGGCCCGGCTTGACAAAGCCCTGGCTGGGATGATTTAGTTGGGAATTGGTCCTGCTTTGAGCAGGGGGTTGGACTAGATGACCTCTTGAGGTCCCTTCCAACCCTGATATTCTATGATTCTATGATATGTTTGATCCAGGTTTTTACTAGTAAGAGATTGGCTTAAGCTGTGAAGCATAAGGTTTATTTTCCCTTCCAAAATTCTTGTTGTCATTATGATAACTCCAGATATTCTTGACATTCATATAAATCCCCCTTTGAATCATGTTAAGTCCTTGGCCTCATGGACTTCCTGTTCAGCGAGTTCTATAGACTAATTACACACTGCATTAAAAAAGTATTTCCTTTTATTGGTTTTGGCTTCCCTGCCTTTTAATTTCATTGAATGTCCCCTTGTTCTTGTGTTCTGAGTCAGGGAGAACAGGAGTGCCTGATTTGCTTTCTCTAGACCATTAATTGTTTTATAGACATATCATATTCCCTCTTGTCTGACTACTGTCTAAGGTGAACAATCCCAGTCTTTCTTCACATGAGAATTCTTCCAGGCCCTTGATCATACTAGTATCACTGTTCTATGAACCTTCACATGCAATATCCTTTTTGAGATGAGGTGACCAGCACTGTGCACTGCTTTCCAGATGGGCCCAGGCCATTGATTTATATAAAGGCATTATAAAATTTTCAGTGTTACTTTCCATCCTTTTCCTTTTGCATCTTAACTTCTTGTTAGCTTTTTTTACCACAGGTAGGCACTGAGTTGAGGTTTTCATTGAGCTGTCTACAGTGACACACAGGCCCCTTTCCTGAGTTGATACAGTTAATTTAGAACTCTGTAAGGTTTACAAGTAGTACATTTGTTTTCAGGGCTTAAATTCAGCTGGAGCTGTCCGGAGCAGAGCTCAAGTATATAGTTTCCACTCCCCTGGTGTTTTTATAGCATGTTAGGGGGAGGGGCATGTGGTCTCCAGAAAATACTCTATGAGAATTTAAGCCCTGTTTTTTTCCCTTCAATATGCATTGCTTTGCATTTATTGGCATTGAGTTTCATTTGCTCTCATGTTGCCCATTCACCTAGCTTGTTTAGGTCCCTCTGAAGTTCCTTGCAGTCCTCGCTGGTCCTGACTAACTTAAATAACTTTGTGTCACCTGCAGATTTTGCTGCCTCACTACCCACACCCCTTTCCAGATAATCAATAAATACACTAAACATTATGGGATCTTGTTTGGAACTTTGAGGTACCCGCCTGTTAACCTTTCACCATGATGGAAACTGACCATTTAACCCTACTCTTTGCTTTCTGTCTACTAGCTAATTTTTGATCTACCACAATACTTTGAGCCTCTCCTAATGACAGCTTCTTCAGTAACCTCTTGTGTGGCTTTGTCAAAGGCCTTTTGAAGTCTAAATAAATTATGCCAGCTGGTCTTCCTTTGTCCACTACTTTATTGACGTATTCAAACAATTCTAAGCGATTAGTGAGACATGGTTTTCCTTTGCAGAATCTGTGCTGGTAAGCTGTTATAACATTCTGATCTTCCAGGTGTTTGTTATTCTGCTCTCTACCTGTAATGATTAGTGCAGATAGCACCACCACCAATAGGTGGTGCTTTGTCTTTACCTTAGTGTTAAGTTGTTGTCTTGTAAGTTATTACAGTATTGTATTTGACTGGGGAGAGGGGGCGGCGGGGGGGCGGGAGCAGCGCAGTAGAAAGAGAGAGCCTGGAACATGGGGCCTGGTGCAAGGCCTGAGGCCTGAACCAAAGTCAGGAAAAGCCAGGCTATGAGCAAAAATCAGGCCCTGTCATAAAGCAGACACTTGCTTACAAGTTCACTGACTTGTACATGAACTTGGCAAAGGTATGACTAATGCTGCTAAAACACAGGCACTCCTAAGAAGTACTAGGGACAGGGTATTCATGTAAGGACATTCCAGAAGGCTAGTACAGATACACCCCAATATAGAGTTAGGATATAAACACAATCCTGGGAGATACTACAGGAACACACTGACCCCAAGTAAGACAAGGTTAGGAGAACAGGATGATTGACAGAGATGTTTTTTTTGAACCAACCAGTACAAGGTACAGAGTCGATAACTACATCAGGACTGTAATATGTAGCTTGTTTGTATCAATGTATAAAAGGGAAATCAGGAGGGGCACCTTTGTCCAGTCGAGGGGGTAGCAGAAAGTCCCGCTGCTGATTGAGCTGGTCCACTGTGATGGGCATACATAAGTTAGTGTTCCTGTAGAATCTATGGGATACTAGGACTGTGCTTCATTAACAATAAACTTGGCTGAGCTTCTTCATCACCAAACTGAGTCTGTGGTCTTTCTGGATAGTTCTATCGAGGTCTGCTGAAGCAGCTATCTGTGCAGAGCTGGGATGGGTACATGGAGAGAACACACGCATGCCAACTGACAACAAGCAGGAAGTTCAGTCCTGCCTGTGTGTGCTGGATCTGGTATTTGCAATGTTCCAAGGAATCCCTGTGATTCCATAAGCAAGTATTACAACTTTTGCCTGAGAAGAAATTTACAAGTCATGAAGATGAAACTGGAATCTGTGAGTACTTGACAAACATTGGGATGTTGCTCCCTGTGAATGAGTGAACTGATGCGAAAGCAGCACAGTACCTGGAAGTGTTTTTTGGATGGTGATGACAAAGCATTTTACCAACAGCTTTCCAGTGCAGATCATGGTTCTTATAGACAGTTATGTAAACAATTATACAAGGTGGGATTGGCCTTTTTGAAATACTGGGAGAAATGGCAAGCCGGCAAGGCCACAAGGAGGGGAATGCCTGCATAATGTGCATTTAGGAGACGGGTAGCATTTTTCCTACACCTGGCCAGAAGATGGCTTGAATAAAGCAGAACATGCTGCTCTGGAGCTGGCAATACAGAGAGGGGCCTATGCCCAGTCCAAGCCATGAGAGAATCCTGTGTGAAAAGTCCATTTATAAATGGTTTAGCAGGGGAACTTCATAACTTCATCACCTGCTGGTGAAGGAAAATAATCTGCTGCCTATAAACCAGATTATATGCAGACTTCAAAATGTGAAAGCAGAAATCGGTGTTTCCTTAAAGGTATCAACTATTAATTCCCAGCCCCAGGATAACTTCTTAGCAGTTCTTAGAGAAAAGATTGCAAAAGAAGTGGCTCAAAAATGGGAGGAGGCTCAGATGTAAGCTATTCACAGATGTCCCATGGGTCAGATGAGAGAGACTGTTTCCCAAGTGGGTCCCAGCCCAGATGACATTTGCAGACAATGCAGAGGCAACAGACAATGGAGATGGAGTTGCCCAAGCAGAAGGAAGCCACACAAAAGGAAACGAGAATTTGATGCTGCAGTAGAGTCACCATCAGCAACTATTAAAAGGCCCATGTGATGAGCTGCTCAGATACCTGTTAGTATGTGTCTAGTGACATCAATGGCTGGAAAATCACAATGCTGTTGGACTCAGGATCTGAACTAAGTCTGATCCATGGAGAACAGCCAGTGCCGAAGGGGAAGAAGATTTATTGTAGGAGTTAAATTGTTGACTATTAATCATCAACCACTGCAGACAACAGGAGATAGCCTGCTCCCACTGAACTTGGGGTCTCTTCATTCTAAATGGATTTTTGTTGTGGGGCCCAGTATTTCTAGTGCTGTTGTATTGCGAGTGGATTTCATCAGAGGGAATCATAGAAACTCCTGGGGTATTAATAATACACACTTGTTCCTACACAACGTTCAAATACCTGTGCTGGATGTGGGTGGGAGAATCCTGGGGAGGGCAACTCTTGGGGAGGGCTTAGAGGTGCCTGTACCACGCCTACAGAATGACAGCGAGAAACTGCTCCCTGTGATGACTTGGAATTAAGTTGTGGTGAAGAATTGGAGTCTGCAGCAACAAGGGCTGGGTTAAATATATAGGGGTTCCTCTTAACAATACAAAACTGAACTGGCTTGAAACCCCCCCTCCCAGGAGAGTCTCTACGTTGTCATTCCCTCAATCAATGTCCACACACAAGGTCTAAGGCTTAGCCCCTAGATCTGCTCATCAGTGATTTCAGTTCTAGTAATCACTGAACAGAAACAAGGACTCTCCATTGAATCTAATCAGCTCTGTCTTTAACCACTGGAGAGGGGAGGATCAAAGGGTGTCTAGGACTCTTTAGGCAGAGTCCACACCACCAGTTAGGAACACCTGTCCCTATCTCCTCTCATTTTCAGTGGGATTTGATATTCCTACCTCCCATTTAGCAAGTGAGTTTAGGGTAACCACCTGAGTCACTGCATGTTAAGTCCTGTTCTGCTGCCCTTTTCTCATACAGTCAGGATAGCAACATTTAATTACCCCTATATTCAATACTAAAGCGAATTGTAACCCGAAACCAGCCAAGATTGATCACTCTGGCAAAACAGGTCTGTCTGCTACTCACTTAAGCAGAGTAGACATGTGCAAATATGGTCTGCTCCTGAGGTCTTTTCCCCCAGTGCATCACTAGATGTCAGGGGAGAGCTTATTCAAACTCTGCTTACACTGGCAAATGTTGATCTATTCTTATTGCGCAGAGGCTGTTTCCTTGAACTAGCTTCTGCTGTGCCCCGAGTCGATCAAGCCTCTCACTTCACGTCTGGCTAACTTAATGGGTCCAGATAAAGTGGAGTGTGTCCTAAGCCACACACTTGACTGTAGTAGCAGTACAAATAGCTGCACTCCATGAGCGGGCAGTCCTTTCTTATATGACCCAGTTGGCCACATAGAAAACATATAACCTAGTTCGCTTATCTCCTGGGTGCCTGAGGCATCAATACTTCCTGTGGGTTCCTAGATATAGAACTGTCCAATAATTTCTCTCTCCTTGTGTCCCCTTTGCCGCCACAGGGTTGGAATTCTCTGTCATCTTGTTTACCTCAGTATGGTCCCCTTGATCTAACCCCTTGTTTGGGCGATTTGGCATCACCGAATTCCATACAGGCCTATGTTCTCGTTACAGCTTCATTGGTAGAAGTCGACTGAAACCTCTGGACCCAGCTTTGGCCTCCATCAGGCAAGACCCTTAGAAATTATTCCAGGACTATAAGGTCCACTGCCTTATCCAATGAATTTATGTCGGGCTGCAACCAATTCTGTTGCCATGTATCATAGCCATAGTGCCACCAAACTAGGGTGTATTCTCCCAGGGAAACACTTTACCCTAATCCAGAGGCAGTGTGCTTCTGGGGTCAGCCCCAGTCTACCTAGAATGGCCTATTCTCCCATTTGTGTAGGACTGCACCTGCTCATCAGACAAAGGTGGTAGGATGACTGAGCTTTTCCTGAAAGGAATGGGGCCACGTGAGCTGTCCAAGAGGATTCAATCCACCTTGTTGTGGCTGCTACCTTCTCGAAGGCACACAAAAACACCCAATTTTGACAGGCCCAGTACTGATCTGCTAGATTTCACTTCTCTGAAAACCACCTGAGTTCCTGGGTCCAATTCTCGAGGTAAGGCAGGAAATGTTCATGTTGAGCCTGCTGAGTTTATTGCTATTGTGAACATAAGAACAGCCATACTGGACCAGACCAATAGTCCATCTAGCCCAGTATCCTGTCTTCCGACAGGGGCCAGTGCCAGATGCTTTTAAGTTTACTTATCTGCTTTTAAATGTATTGTTGTCATTATCCAAACTTTGTTAACTTTGCAACTGAAAATATGAGTCTTTGAATCTTCCTTCACTTGCTAATAATATTCTTATTCAATTTCCATTTGATTAAAAGCATCTATCCCAGTCTCTAGGCATTTCTATGCAAAATTAATATATATACAGATAAAATCCCCACATACTATCTGTTTACAGGCACATGTCCAGCTGCAATGAAAAATAAATTGTCAAACTAAATCACAAAAAGATTGAAAATACAGGCTTCCTTTCCCCCAAGAGATTACTTTCCTCTTTTATTTTTAAGACAGCAGCAAATATTGAAATAGGCATATGTTGTTTGAAATTTGGAAGGCAGATGATTAACAATAGCTAGACTGAGCAGCTTTAATAACTCAGAGAAATAATTAGATGGGGTAGGATCTTATTAATACTCTCATAACTATTTCTTTTGATATGACCAATGTTTTATTGATTACAGAATTTAAAAATCTGGTACCTGAGACTGCAAATCCTTATTTAAGCAAGTCTTCCCATTGCAGACAATGGGTATATTTACATCAGTAAGGTTTTGCAGGTTCCAGCTTCTAATTTCCCCAGATATACAGTGTCTCTTCTGAACACCTCACTAATTATTGTAAGAGCCACAATGTATTTGAAAAGGAGAGATCTCCCAGATTCAGTATCCGTTTCTCTTATAATACTTGGCTCGTGCAACGACATCATTGGCATAGTCATTGCCGGTTGTGCCAATATCCATTTTATCATAGGACTGGACGTTTCTTAGTCCTGCATTGTAGGCAGAAATCCCTCCTGAAACAAAAAAGGGACATTTTTAAAAACAGACTTAAAAGAAAAAATAAACAACAAATCCAGCCAGACCTGTCTTGTTTTTTTTCTAGTGTGTTAAAAAAATTAAATAAAGACATTTGGTAGTGAATGAATTACTTTATTACAGTGTAACTGAATAAAAGGAGGCCATGTGAACGGTTTGCATAAATTCCTGAATCCAAACACAATCAGAGGGCTTTTGGGTTTTTACATGAACAAATGTCAGTAGGTTGGTGAACCTTCAGTATGCATTTGGCTAACCACATTCAAATAGAAGCCCTCAATCTTTGAACCAGGCCTGTTCTTAATAAAATATAAGACCCGATTACCATGTTACTTTTCGTTCAGTCCTGCAAAGAACTGCATGGGAGAAAATTAAAACATGACCTCGCACTCCGTTCTTCTCCCCTTTCTGAATCTCTGCTCCATGTTGTACTGCATAATTTTGCAGTCCCCTGAAGATCTGTCTAGCTCCTAAAAATGCACCTCCCGCCCACACAACTGTAAAGATATAAGGTGAACTCTGGGACTCGTTCAAAGATGCTGAAAAATTCTCATTGACTTCAAAGGCACCAGGATTTCACTCATGGTGAAGTAGTAGAGGCCCAAATGTCAATATAAACTAGATGGGGGGGGGGGATTTATAAATATTCCCCATGTAGTGTTGGAAACCCAGCACACAACATTGTGCTAAAGAATGGGACAAAATACTGAAACTGACTAATCTAGTTTCACTGCCCAAACTACGGGAAATCAAAAGTAGACAAACAGCACCAATGGTTAAAAATTATGATACTTAGAATATTAAGCATTTAAAAATATCAGTAACATAAGAAACTTTTAACATGATTTTTGTCCTAGAGTTTCCCTTAGCTCCTGGACTGAATGCCGTCTATACTGTACCTTTCAGCTGTTGTTCCTTTGTCCATCTGGGGAACTTTTTCTGGATTCCCTTAATCATAGCAACAAGGATGCCTGTCCCCTGAAGGACATGTGCCTCACTATTCCATCGTCCAACCAATTTATGGTAGCGTTTATCAACCTAGAAGAGCCAGAGAGAACATTACTTCTCAAAAAGATGATGTGTTTATGCTGTTCTTCCCTTTCAGCATACTCTACATGACTTTGTCTCAATCTGTGTTTGAGAAATTAATGTTTTTCATCTTCACTGCACTTCTTGCTGTAGTCCCAGCGCAAACACTGAGGTATTGTACATTGGACTGTGCTTATGAAAAGGGGTTTATCTTAAAATGCTTCTTTTCCATTTCAAGTTGTAGTTATTAATGATATTATTTGGCGAGCACTACTGCAATGTCTGGTGCTGCAGTATATCTGCCCCACTCTTCCCACTCCAATAAGCTTATACTATAAGGGCAAAGCTCTATGTCTCATCCTTAAAAGTTGTAGTCCTCTACAGTACACCACTAGTATGCAAAGTACTACAAAAGTTCAAAAAGAAAACTCCCAGCACACTTAAGTGACTGTTGGATTATCACTGACAGGCTTGGCAGAAGCAGGCTGTGCTTTAAGGTGTTAGGTGAATATTTTGAATATCTATAGTTGTCACTCAGGTCTATGTGGCATTACATTGTGTATAAAGTCCATCCTGTCATTGTGGGCCCGCCAGTTTTCACCTAGTCTCTTGGCCTGAGGCTTTTCCCCGAGCAGCTGCAGCTGCTAAGAACTTGAATTTCTGGAGACCAGCAGGGGGATGGACTAAAATGGCACCTGAAGTCTGAACTCTAAGGGGATAGCAAAGTAATCTGCCTCCATCAACCCCTAGACCTCCTAAACGCCACCCAAAATATGGAGCATAGCATTGCAGAAGGTGGATTCACCCTGAAAATTTAAAAGAATACCTCAGTAACAGTGTTTCTGGCTCACAACGTGGAGAAACCTCTGAGACTCCAAATGAGCACCTGGCAGCCAAATCAGGAAGAAATGCCAAGGGCTGAAGAAAATCAAATGGCCACCAAGGTGGACATTTGGGAGTTGATCTCTGAGATTAATGCCATGAGAGATGATCTGACAACCAAGCTTCTAGCAGTAAAGAAGGAAGTTACTGCCCTGGAAGATCAAGTCACGGTCCTAGAGACTGGCCAAAGAGAAGCAAGTGAGAGAGAGACAGAGCTGCAGAGCCACATGGCACTGATGGAACAGAGAGAGAGATGATATAGAAAACAAAGCATGAAGGAACATCAGAATTAAGAGGGTGCGTGAAAATGCTGAAGGAGGAAACCCAATCCTGCATGTAAAAACTTTAATTGCGCAGTTGTGAAATCTGAGCTCTCTGGAAGAGATGAAAGTGGAGAGAGCACGTAGGGCACTGCTCCCCCCAATCTGGGACTAATAGTAATAGACACAGAGATTTTATAGTTAAATTTTAGCACTATCAGCAGAAAGATTTAACTATGAAAAAACCCAGAAAGTGTTCAGAACTCATACTCAAAGGCCTCAAGCTGCAGTTTTTCCATGACATCTCTGCTAGGTGGCCATCCACACGTTCCCAGACATTTTGGCACTTCTGGGAGTGGTGTGGGCCTACGCCGCCTGTGCCTGCATGATGTGTGTGAGGTCACATCTCATGAGGGAATGCCATATTAAAGAGCACATGGTCCTGCCCCTGCCAGCATGACCTTGTATGCAGAATGCATGATACGTGCTGATGCTGCATCTGCCACTAAATACCACGGTTGGTAGCTTCAGCTACTAGGATTGGACTGCTGTCTCCAACAGAGGCTGCTGCTGCAGGGCTTGCTGGCTCCTGCAGAGAGAGGCTACTCCCCTTGCAAACCCAGAACAGGAATGGTGCAGCCTGTGTGGAGCAGGGCAGGCGTGGGTAGCTCAGTGACAACAGCTGCTTGTTCCTTTCATTTTCCTGCACGGTGGGAGGGGAGACACAAACGTGAGCTAAGTGTGGGGTCGAAGGGCAGGAGGTCAGACCACATGCTCACAATCCCCTTCTGGCCTTGTAATTTATGACCCAAAAGAATGTGCGCCCCTCCTCTCCAGCCGCTTAGGCAGGGGCAGAGTCTCAGGCAGATGGGAACAGCCTGGAGAGGTAGCTGGGCAGGAGACGTCTCTACCTTTCTGTACTGCAACCCCGAATCCCACTACTTTGTACAGTCAGACAAGCTCTCTCCTCCCACTGACCTGGAAGGACTGGTGGGTATTGACACAATCTATACTTGTTTGGAGTTATGATTTCCTAAAAAGTTTGTGCAGTTTTCCTTTAGCTGCTGGGATTTGTTCTCCTTTTGAACAGAACTGGGAGTTAACACAAAAGGTGATTTCTGAAATAAAAGCGGTACTTTTGACACTCATACCCTTATAATAACTCTGTTGCTTAAAGTCCTTTTAGTCCATTACTCGTATTTGTGCAAAGTAGAGGATTTTTCAGTTCCTTCTACTGTCTTAGTAAACTGTGGGGAGGCACCCAATTCTTTTCTTTGCTTAGGGAGTCTCCTGTGACAATGTTTGAAAACCCCTGGCTTAAAGGGATTCAAGAGCAACATATTATTCCTCCATTAAATATAATCAGCAGAAGAGAGTTACACACTGTAATGAAATATGTGCTACTTTTGCTTCTTATTCTAAAAACCTGTATACCTCAGATACTCCAAGCTCTGAAGTTATTCAGAAATATCTGGAAGTATCATGCTTGCCAAAGGGACTATCAGAGGCTTGTTCACCTGCACATCTACCAATGTGATATATGCCATCATGTGCCAGCAATGCCCCTCTGCCATATACATTGGCCAAACCGGACAGTCTCTACGCAAAAGAATAAATGGACACAAATCAGACGTCAAGAATTATAACATTCAAAAACCAGTTGGAGAACACTTCAACTTTCCTGGTCACTCTATTACAGACCTAAAAGTCGCAATTATTCAACAAAAAAACTTCAAAAACAGACTCCAACGAGAAACTTCAGAATTGGAATTAATTTGCAAAATGGACACCATTAAATTAGGCTTGAATAAAGTGGATGAGTCATTACACAAACTAAACTATTTCCCTATGCTAATTTCCCCCCTACTGTTACTCACACCTTCTTGTCAACTGGTTGAAATGGGCCATCCTGATTATCACTACAAAAGGTTTTTGTCTCCTGATAATAGCCCACCTTATTCGATTAGTCTCATTAGAGGTGGTATGGCAACACCCATTTTTTCATGTTCTCTGTATATCTATCTATCTTCCTACTGTATTTTCCACTGCATGCATCTGATGAAGTGAGCGTTAGCCCACAAAAGCTTGTGCTCAAATAAATTTGTTAGTCTCTAAGGTGCCACAAGTACTCCTCATTCTTTTTAAATTGACAAAGAAACCTTCGATAAAGAAATAACAGAAGAAGAAATTTAGAGGCAATAGAAAATACGAAAAGCAGTTAAACTCCAGGAGCTGATGGCTTTCCAGCTGAGTTTTATAAGGAATTTAAGGAGGTATTAACGGGTCCTTTGAGAGAAACCTCCAACGCTATTCTGTTAGGGAAAGAACTTACACAACCTATGAAAGAAGCTATTGCTGTTGTTCTCTCTAAAGTTGGAAAGGACCTGACTGTATGCAGGCCTTCATCACTACCGAATCATGGCATAACTATTGTAGCAAAAATACTAGCTAGCCTATTGCAGTCCATGCTCTCATCTTATATAAATACAGATCAAAGTGGATTGGTTAACACCAGACAAATGTCAGGCAATATTCTGAGAGTCCTTGGAATCATCCATAATGCCAGATCAGCAAAAGATCACTTGACACAGAGAAAGCTTTCGACAGAATAGAATGTTGCAAGTCCTATCCTGTGTGGACATTGGTTCCCAGTTCCTTAATCAGATAACGGCTCTGTATGCCAGCCCGAAAGCAGCTCTGTGAGTTAATGGGGTTAAATCTCCCCCATTTGAATTACACAGAGGGACTAGGCGGGGATGTCCATTGTCTCCTTTATTTTTTGCACTGGCCAGGGAGCTTTTTGCACAAAGGAAAAGGATCAGTGAATCTATCACAGGAATAGAACTTGCAGGAACCCATCAGAAACAAGTGGTGTAGGCAGTCGATGTAATGTTAATTTTATCTAAACCAAAGATTTCCCTATACTTAGTTTCTAAAGAAATCTATGACTTTGGGAAAACATCTGGATTTACAGTAAATTATGCCAAATCTGAAATTTACTAGCTGTAAATTTGCCAGACTCTGATAAGTCATTCCTTCAGAAAACATTTGGGTACAAATGGGCAATAAAATTCTATAAGATACCTAGGAATTCAAATATCAAACAACCCATAAGAGCTCTATGATGTAAATGTCAAGCCATTACTTCAGGAAATGAAAAAAAGATGTGAAATGCTGGGGGAAGTATGCAATTTCTTGGTTGGGAAGAACAGCCACACTCAAAATGAACATTTTGCTAAGGATATCTTTCTTGTTTCAAAATCTTTCTGTGATCATCCCAGATAAAACCCTAGCAGGAATACAGAGGATGTTGTTGCACTTTATATGGAATAAGAAAAGATCAAGAATAAGGGCAGATACTTTGTACAGACCCACTGAACAGGGTGGACAAGCTGTTCCAAACAGTCTGATGCTATCAAGCCAGACAACTCAAAGCAGTAGGGGACTGGAGGGTGCACTAACCCCACCAAACATTGGGTCTTTATTGGGCAAAAAAAGTGTGGCAGTGTAAACATCGCTAGGTCACCATAAATTAACCAAAAAAACAAACAAACCCACACACCCTCCAGAAATTATACATGTGCTTGAGCAAAGGCTACTCTATGCCTTTGGGATGGTACTAGAAATAAGGTAAATTCTTTTCCCTCACCAAAACACCCCTTTCGAATAATCCAGATCGTAATCCAAATCACAAACCAATGAGCTTTAAAGATTGGGAGAGCAATGGGATACATATGGTTGGGCAGCTATTCAGTAAAGAAATTTTTACTAACCTATTTAGAGATCAAAACTAGCATTAACAGGCCCATTCTCCCATGGTACCAGTACATTCAAGTTAGGCATTATGTTTTCAACTTTCTAAGAAAGCTGTTTTATACAGCAAGATAACTCTAATAGAAGCAATGGTAACTCGTCAATTATGAAACAAAAAATTATAACTAATCAATATCAATCTTCGTACCCAACTTTCTTAACAAAAAAACCCATCTGTATATGACACAGGGGGGAAAGAATCTGTGTAGACAAATAACCTCAGAGGAATGGGGTTAGAGAGACCGAGAGACAGAGAAGTGTTGGAGAAATAGAGTGAAAGAGGAGATTTTTATAGATAGGGGATAAGCACTGGAGAAACTGTGGTGAAAGAGGAGATTTTATACCCATATGGTCATTAAATAGTATTGAGATACAATTTGTAACCAAATATCACAACTCGTTCGATATTTATTACCAAATGATCCCTTGGGAACCCTCCTGGGCCCTCCTAGCAGAATTAGTCACATAAAAGGAAATGAAAAATTAATCTCTCATCTGCTAGTAGATGCTGAGTTACTGATACCTCTTAGTGGAGAAAAAAACAGTGCAGTTCTCAAGGAATGGTTCAAAAAATATGGGAGGTTGTTATGCAAATATAATGCATCTATTATGTACCCAGCCAAAGAAACTGAGGACAAATAGATATTTAGATGTTTAGTTACCATTTATTCAACACTCAGAGTACATTCACCTGAAACAAAAGCAGCACAGCTGTCCAAAGTTTTTTGAATATTACAATTTGATAGGCATTCCTGGTCTGTTCAATACATGCAATCAGAGATTCCATTCAGTTTAATAAAATCACTAAAAATGACACCATAGGTGTTGTAAAGAGGCAATATGGTAATAAATAGAGATCTGATGACTGTATTACTGTATAATGTCTCTTTAAACAAAAGCTTGCGACTTTAAGGACTGTTGTTTTGTTTCTGATATTTACACAGCAGGGATTTGTAAACCTGTTAATACTTCCTAAATAAATAAATAAATAGTAAATAGTAAAAACAAGACATGGAATTTCTAGGGTAAAATGGTCGGCCTCTTTAGGGACTTCAATTAAACCAATGGAGTTAACTGATGTTCAAACTGCAGCATAAGAAGCAGCCTCTGTACTGCCAGGACTGACATATGCCAGTGCCATGCGCTGCTGCCTCAGCAAGAGTTCGTTTTCTAGTGGTGTGCCAACTATCAATTTCAGCCTGAGCTGCGCTATTGAGAAATGCAGTTGGCTCCCTGCCAAACAGTCTGCTATACACTTATTCTTAGTTTATTGATAATTACTGACCTGCATCAAACCAAATCCATTTCCACGATCACCCAGGCCACCCTTTAGGGCCTTTCCAGCATGCGACTCTCGAGAGATGATACCAGCAATCACAGCTGGATCCACACATTTTTTTCTTCCAGCGCTCTTAATGATGGTTTTATAATTGTTCATAGTACGTAAGTCTTTCTGTGCAATCGTTGTTGAAGCACGAACTCCTGTAGTAAGTGGAAAAGTAGAGATGTTTTCTTAATAACTTTAATATCAACAAGAGATTTCCTAAGCACAGAGCTCTGCACTGCCATCTGATAGCCCTTCTGCGAGTTATGTGCATTGTGAATTTTGCAGTATGAATTTTAACGTGTCAAGGCAAAAAAAAAAAAAAAAAATGTGCCTTGAAATAATGTGTAAAATCTGGATTTAGTTCTTAGGCCCCAGGATGAAGGTGAATGGGCTTGCTGAGGAGGCGGCGGGGGAGAGTGGTCAGATTCTGAAGAGAAATCAGCTGCAACCTGTCACTCTCTAGATTATGCAGAAGTGATGTTGACAGGAGCTAAGAGGAGTCACATCTACCCCTCTATGGCCAGAAGGACAGGACTGTAATATTTGAAGTTGAGAGGGGGATTCAAAATGGTGGGATTCTTAGGGACAGTCGCGGAAGACTTAATGGGAATGGGAAGCTGTAATTTGAGATAGTTCCCAATAGTTGCATTTTCCTCTCAGTTTCTTTTGGAGTCTCAGCACCGTTTCATGCTACATTAGGAAGGAATCTCAATCCTACTCAACATGGGAGGCATTAAGTCCAATTTTGTTTGTAGAGTAAAAGAATAAGAAGCTCCTTCGATGTTGATGTTGATCTGATGTGCCTATAGCTGGTATAAAATAGTGAGTACTAAACTAGAGTCTGGGAGTCAGGAATTCCTAAGTACTAATCCCAGCTTTGCCATTGACTTGCTGAGCAGCCTTGAGAGATTCAGTTGGGCCAAATTTTAATAAGTGACTGTTCAGTTTGGGTGTTCCAAACAGACTGGGGTCTATTTTTTGAGGGTTCGGAGTACTCTCAGATCCTGGTAACTTTAATTAGAGGTGATTGTGTGAGCACTTCTGGAAATCAGACTCTAAATGTCTGAAGTTGGGCACCTAAAAAAAATCAGAAGCCACTTGTGAAAAAATTGGCTGTCACCTTCAGGGCCGGCTCTAGGATTTTTGCCGCCCAAAGCAAAAACAATTTTGGCCGCCCCCCCTGTTTTTTAATTACCCCACCCCCGGCCCCGCCTCAACTCCGCCCCTTCCCCAAATCCCCAGCCCTGCCTTCTCCCCCCAGGCTCTCAAGCCTAGGAGGGAGGGAAGGAGGGGGAGAAGCGGTGCCCGCACCGCGGCCACTAGGAGTCTCCCCCTCCCTCCCAGGCTGTCAAACCTGGGAGGGAGAGGGAGATCCCGAGCGACTGCGGCGCGCGAAACAGCAGCAGCGGAGGTGAGCTAGGGCGGCCGGGGCACATTTTTAGGGGCGGCATTCTGGCGCCGGCCATGCCGCCCCTAAAAATGTGCCGCCCCAAGCACCAGCTTGTTTTGCTGGTGCCTAGAGCCGGCCCTGGTCACCTTTCTGGGCCAAAATCATTTGTAGTATAACTGCATTGAAGCCAGTGGAGTTACACCAAAATTTTATTAAGTCCTCCTCTCTGTCTTAGTTTCCTCATCTGTGAAATGAGGACATAATAGGAGGAAAATAATAGTAGAAATGAGGAAATAATCAGTATTTAGCCAATAGGAATGTTATGAGGTTTAATCAATTAATGCTTGTAAAGTACTTTGAAGGCGTAAAGTACTATGGATCATTGTGATGACTCTGTGTGATGAAATACAGCAACAAAACGGCAGAGTTATACTCACCACAGTATGGTAAGCGTTCTGCTTTTGCAGTTCTACAGGAAGCCCCAGTGGTATCAACCTTGTTTATGACACCATAGCATCCAGTCTGACTCTCAGAAGTACCTAACCAATTAAATGGAGAGATTTTACATTAAGAACCTTTTGTGAACATAAGTAAAGCTAAAAGAATTCAAAGTCATGAGCCAGACTCAGCTCCACTCTCAGATGGGTTCCGTTTCATAGGTTTTTTTGGGAAGGGTAATTTTTTTTTTTATTATTTCTCTTGGACAGGAGGACTTGCTAGCCAGAAGTCACTGCCTCTGTGAAGGAAAGTCCTGTGAAAATGGATCTATATTTTAATTTGGCTCTAAAAGAGGCAACACATGAAAACCTCTTGTCTTCTATATCAGGTGCCCCTCACTGAGACCACCCTATTGCCACTTCTTGCAAGAGTCATCCTTGATCCTAAGAGCCAAATTAGTCTGAAATAGTTTATCTCGTTGCTTTTGAACCAAAAACCAAACTCATTCTTCCACATACAGCAGCTGCCTGAGTCCCCTGAGAAAAGGCAGGACCAGCTTTTATTTTTGGAGTCCTGGGACTTATCCTCAGTTGTTTAGACACACAAGGGATAAGAAGCCCAACCCTTCCTCCCGAGGTCTATTGGCCTTTACCCTACATGAGACTGTGGGGAACTGGTCCTTACTCCTTTGGTTGGCCATGGAGGTATTTTGCCTTTTTCTTTTGTACTACTTTAACCGCACATGCCAAAAGGGAGCAGAGTCCCAAAGAGGCATAGCCAGAGGGCTGTACCCCAAGTCTGCAGCCAAGGCTACAGTCAAGCTGCTGTCCAGAGAAGGATGTCCAGGATGAGAGAGGTGCTCCCCTCATCCCCAGGGGATGCCAAAGAGGTAAAACCTATCACACACCCCATCCCCACAAATATCTTTTTACATTCTTGCTTTGGCAGTGAGCTAAGTGAAATAGAAATAGACCCTAGACTCACCAATGAGGGCAGCAAGGCCCAGAATCATCAGCATTAGTAGCATGGAGACAGTTCTTCTCAAGCACCCAAGAGAGTCGGAAAATAAATCAAAGTCTGCAAAGAAATGAAAGTATCTAAATGTACAATGCTACTGTGAAGAAGTACTGTTGTCTGACCCTTTTAGAGGTTAATAATGATTGTAATGATGGCCAATTGATCTGACTGCAATAAGGTTCTTTTCCCCAGAATCAGGCTACAGAACTAAAACTATGGAGTTTGATATCTTGCGGGGAGCCTCAGGGTAGATGGCAGAGACATGCACACTGAGGACCAAGTAAAGCCTTTGATACCTTTATTAGAATAAGGAACAAAGCCAGAAAAGATCCCAATCACATGAAAAGATAGAGATAATAGAGTATTGGGGCTATCTGTGGTATCATTCTTTACATAAGCCCTTAGAAGTGCATACTCACATCGTTCCTTAAGGACCTGGTGGTAAGAGACAAAAGACCGGCACTGTCTCTAGCATGCCACAGTGTCCGATGGACCAAGTTCCTCAATGAGCTGAAGGGTCAAGTGGTAGAAAGCAGAAAGTGATGGAAGAAGCCCAGAAAAAACTCTCAGCCACATGGTGGCTGCTCTGTTATAGGGCCTGAGCATCACCTGCTCATGCTCAGTCCTCCATGCCCAAATTTAGCCTTTTCACCCACATAATACTGAGGTGTACTTATTCTATAGGCTAACATATTGAGCCATGTAACTGCCATCCTACCCGTCACCCCTTCCTTAAGTGGATTTGTGGTTATTATTTCTATGTTCCTTGTGGTAGCATTTTCTGGTAAATTCTAACTCTACCATTGAGCAACCTCTCCTTAGTTCCCAAAATCTAAAGGTAACCGTTAGGCCATTTATCTACGCCAAAGGTTGCAGCCTGTTACACTTGACTATACTTATGCTAACTCACTTCAGCTAAATGTCTTACAGGATCCAGGCCTGTAGATTTCTTGCATTACAGCTGAATATAATGAAAGCAGGATATAATAAAAGCAAGGCAGTGAATATGATAAAGATAAGCTAGCCCTATGGGCTAGAGTACAAAGAAACCATTTTTTAAATGATGGGGCATTGTTCTTTACTGAATGTGCAAACACTGAGATACACTGTAGAAGACAGGCAAGAGAATAAATTCAGAATCAAGCTGTAATAATGCAGTTTTGTTGACATTCATATTTTGTCTTTCATGGAATATCTTAATAGCTTATTTCCAAATACAAACCTTAGTAATATTTGATCTGGACTTCATATTATTAATAGTGTTTAGTATGACCTACTGCTGCTATATATGTACTTTTATTCTATGCCAAGGTACCCTACACACTCTGTGCAGATGTTTACTAAATTCATTATTTATTTGAGCAGGGCACGGGATTATAACCTCAAACCCCCTTGTAGCTGCTCTATGACTATAGTTTTTTCTAAAGTAATCTGAATAATAAGCAGATGTCTCTTATCTTGAAGTCACTGTACAGCAGAGACACAGTAATAACCACTAAAGGGTAAATTTTGGAGTTTTTTCTCAAGCAGAGCTTTCATTGAATTCAATGAGTAAGGAATTGCCCTTCCATTACCACCCATAGGATTTTACTAATGAGCAGAATTGGGACTAGTTCCACTATGAATAGCTTGATATTTCATTCACCTGTCTTCAGTTTCTTTTCTCTTAGAAGATGGTTGTTTTGAAGAGCTTTATATACACTAGAAGGTTCCTTCCCTCTTTATACAAAACAACCATATCAGATGTGATTCAAGTTTCAAGTTTATAATTAAAACAAACCAGCATCTTTCATTATGAGAGTTGGTCTGTGGAAAGGTATAACCCAGGGCCGGATCCAGGCACCAGCTTGTCAAGCAGGTGCTTGGGGCGGCCGCTCTGGAGAGGGGCGGCACGTCCAGGTATTCGGCGGCAATTCGGCGGACGGTCCCTCACTCCGCCTCGGAGCGAAGGACCTCCCACCGAATTGCCGCCACAGATCGCGATCACGGCTTTATTTTTTTTATTTTTTTTTATTTTGGGGGGCTGCTTGGGGCGGCCAAAACCCTGGAGCCGGCCCTGGTATAACCTCAGTTCCACTATGTGGCAAGATTCAGATTTCGAAAGAAACAAATTCCCCTTCCTATGGGTTCTACTTTTCATTAGCTTTCTCTCCCTATAGTCTGTGACAAAATCCAAAGCAAAGATGAGGCATTCATCCTCTCCCCAGGAATGTATTGCCCAATCTTGTTGTGGTGTCACAGACCCTCTCAGGTGAGACTGTGGCAACAAACAAACAAAAAGCATTTCTCCTCCCAGGCAGGAGCAACTAATCACTAGAGGATGGCGCACTTCATTGCTGCTGTTGTCTAAGCTCATTGCACATACCAGAGGCTCCTTGCATTCCTCCGTTTGCCCCACAAGCTGGGTGTGAGATGGCTGCCTTCCTGGCTGACACACCAGGGGCTGAACTGGGAACTTCAAGAGCTAAAAGCATAAGCTACCACAGCTTGAGCTAAAGAACCAACACTGGACCTGGTGACTGTTACAACACATATCCTCTACTTATTGGGCTCAGAGGTGGTCCTGTAGTACACACTCACTAGATCACTACATATGCACCCTCCCATCTCTCCCTATTTTAGGGACTCCTTGCAAACTCCCTCTTCATGCCAGGGGCTATATTTGGCCCCCACATTCTCCTCTTCCCTTCATGCCAGGTGTGCCCCATTTTCACTACCCTCAGCCTTCAGTGAAGGAGGCTTCATTCCATCAATGCCCATGGAAGGAAAGGGACAAGTGTATGGCTGGTATCTTCTCTACTTCTCTTTCTCCCCTTAACCATAAAGCAGGTTTGGGGAGGCAACATGCTTGGAGGGAATGAAGAAGTCTCCTTTTTTCTCCTCTACCTCTGACTCCCTCTGCTGGCTCAGCATCCGCCCGAGAACTGTTAGGTAAGTCTCAGCAGAGAGAGTAAGGGGCAACGTTAAGGGCAAATGGATTTTCTAGTTTTCTGATTTTTACCAAAATCAATAGGGCTCTGCAGATGTGAGGATCCAAAAGAAAAATTGGAACTTGTGGGAAAAATTTTTTTTTCCCCTGAGGCCCAGTATGGAGACATTGGAAATTTGAGGGAAAATTGAAAAGAAGCTGTTCTATGAAATATTTTCTCTCAGAATGAACAGTGAAAAACGTCTAGAGGAATGTTTAAAATTATATTGTTACTGCTGCCCATCAGCCCTTCAAAATGCTTTGTAATAATAACTAATAAGTATGCAAAATGAATGCTTCTCTAGAAATATGAGGGGTTTTTTTATATCTGCATGACAATGTCTACTAATTATGAGCCCAAAGGCTATAACCTTCCTTTTAGTTTATAACAATAGTGGTGCTTTCTGTTTTCAACATTTTATATTTGTTTCATATATGCCAAGAGGTTAAAAAGAAGCACTTAAATACCTTAATGTGAAACTGCAGCTCCAGCCCTAATACTAGCTATCTTCGTCATTATTATTCGGATTAAAACTAAAGAATCTGTACTTATCTATCTCATTAATATTCCAAACAGTACTTTCTTTATGTGCTAGCTAAATTATACAGAATACATTTCTGATTATTAAAGAAGTAAATAAAGTTTAGCTTTGATAAGCAGGTACCTCCTGCAGATATTTCAATTTTTTCCAGAATTTCCATTTTCGTAGGGGAAAAGGGTGGGTTTTTTCCCATGCCTTCAAAATTTCTGGAAATGTTACATTCCTAGCTCTGCCTATTGATGCCTAGAACATTCCCTGGAATTTTGGAGGTGATCAGATATGATGCTCAAAAGTTATCACATTACGTCCAGAGACATGCCATCAAGATGAGTGTAGGGCATCACAGCATTCGTTTCAACAGCCTTTACGTGGCCAAAGCCCCATCAAATAGTCCACAGCTGTCATACTGTGTAGCGTGGCTGTACTGCAGGGTACAGTATCACCTGCTGTGGACAGGGGACTCTTGTTTCCGCCCCTGGAAGCTGCAGTGAATCTTGCTGCCACAAATATGGCAGGAGTCTCTAGAGCACATAGACTTCAGCTAGGAATGGGAGGAGGCACAGAGCAGTGCACACAAGCTTCTGTGGTGCTAGTTCAGAGCAGCCATATAGAGGCAGAGTATAGGACTCCTTGCTCCCACGGTCTTTCCATGCTGCCTCTGCTCCTGCTTCTCTAGGCCCAGTGAGGAGGAAGTGGGGTGGAGGGATTTTTGAGCTTTTTGAGGGATTTTTTTTCGGAACCTGGTGACAGTAGATGTCAGGTAAGAAGAGATGTTGTTTCTGAGCCTGGCAGGTTTCGGGTATGTGCGTGTTGATCCTGAGACTCTGGGGGTTTGGTGTTGGAGAGGCATCAGTGCCAACAGGGATGGGTCCAAGCTGTGGAGAGGTCAGGTAAGATGAGACGGAGGATTCTCAGTTTGGGATGTGAGGGTGTTTGAGTAGGTTGGGTTAGCTTAGAGGTTGCTGAGCTGGGGAAGGCATGGCATGGATGGATTTGCAGGGTTTAGTGCATTGGGGTGGGAATTGGCTGCTGAATGAGAGTGTGGGTTAAACACCCCACTGTCTTCCTGAAACCATTTCCTCTCTAGCTATCTGTGTTTGATGATCCAGGGTTTGTGCACTAGATACGAATCTGGCACAGGATAGCGCTGGCCCCAGAGGCTTCCCTTACCAGGCTTAAAAAGCCATGTTACACACTAAGTAGTGTTTGTCTTGTGTACGAGGGGCCTGTGACCTTCATTTATGGTGGTATTGACCTCTCTTGTGGCCCTGTCTGTTCACTGATCACTGGCTCTGATATAATCAGTTAATGTGTGTTTTTTTCCAGCTTTCATGAGGATATGCAGGATTGGGTGCCCCCTGTCACTGACAACACTTTCATTATACGTACTAATTTACCATGCCAGTAACTATTGTATGACTGACACATCTGCATATGAAGTGATGTTCTACTTTTGGGTTCTTCTGGAATTTGGTTTGTCTGTTGTTCGAACAATAACCATACACCCAGACTCTTGATCACACTGTGTGGGATGTTCTTCCCGAGGATGCAATCACACACTCAAGGATGAAATATTTCTGTTTGTGGAGCGTTGCCAGGAATCATCAGGCCAGGGAAGTTCTGATTTGTACTTGCAAGAATATATCATTATTAATTATTCAGCTAGTTAATAATTAATCATTATTAATTATTCAGCTAGGCTTCGTCTTTAGCTTCACGACCTCCCTACCAAGAGGTTAGTGGCTTTGCATAAAACTTGGACTCCAGGTTACTCCCACACAATAAACTTCATTAACAAAATGAAGGTTGTGCAAATGTACTTTTCTCACAAGAACACAGACTGGCAGGCTTCCCAGAAGATGAGAGGCCTTGGAAAGACTGGAGGACAATTCCTGGGGTCAGATTTCCAAAGTTTGTCTCTTTAAAACTTGCAGAAATTGGCCTCTTATCTCTAGTTTTACTACAGTGCCTTCCACAAGTTGCCTCTTTCCACTAAAGTCAGTATCTTCCTCCATCGGGCTTTGTTTTCACTTCAAGATAACGCAAGTGTTGCTTCAAATTTTTCGACCTGCCCACACACAAAAACCACTCTCTCAAGTTTGGTGATTCTTTTAACTCAAGTTGACTTACCTAAGAGTGGCATAGGCTAAAGCATGAGTAAGTCCAACCTGTCTGAGCAAGTCTGTAGTGTTGATGCAGGCTACCATAACAAGTGCCACAAGTCTTACAATGCCTTCCCATAATCCGCTTCCCCGCACTGGGCTGTTCATCTAGGCAGGTTCCGTGTTTGAAACCCACATTCACATGTGGCTTTCAGTACAAACAACAGCACGTCTCCAACTCTGGTACAGAACTCTCTGATTGGAATGGCATCCAAGAAGACCTCTTCGTAGCATGCTGCCAGCTAACCAGAGGCTGAACCCAGGTTCTGAGGGGCCTCTGGTGTGAGGCCAGCAAGGAAGATGATTTGGAGACCAAGACCCGGAATTCATTGTTCTGTGATGACATCTCCAAGAAGCAGGCAGAGCCAGGGCTCCACCAGATGGGATCTTTGTTCCAGGAGAAGGTCAAGAATATTAAGAGTCAGCACTGGAAGGCCAAGGACAATAACTCCAAGTCTGGTAACTCCATGAGAGTGATCAGCACTCCTCCAAACACAGAGCCCCATTTCATAATGGATAGGTTAAGGGTTCTAGGCAGGGTTCTTGGTAGACCAGGCTGCCAGTACAGGGCATGTATACCAGCACAATCTACAACCCATTCTTGGCCAAAGTACTTTTCCTTCTCCTCGCGTATTGGGGTATGCTGTACATTGCACAACATAACATGAAGGATATTCTATACACTGCACCCCAAATGGTGTAGCCAATTAGTTCATTTTATTTTATTTATTCTTGGGTGATGTTCTGATTAACTCATATGCCATGTCGTATATAATCGTTGTATGCTGAATAGATTTAAGTTGTAGGATCATAGAAGTATAAGATTGATAAGCCTTTAGGAGTGATAAATATGCAGTTTGAATCTAAGTAAAGCAAGGATGAAACACAAGACTTAAAGGCTGAGGCCTGTAAGATTTCAGCTTTAGCCATACTAGGCCATAGGTTTAAGAAATATAGGGTCATTTTTGGGTCACTTACTTAGGTCACAAGATCACAATACTACTGGAAAGATGTGCCAACAGGTAATGTTACAGAAATTGACTGCAATGTACTATTCGAAATGACAACATACCTTTTTGTAACATCATTTATAACACATGTTCCGACTGCAGAACACCTATTGTGTGTAGATGCTAATGAAAATAAGAGAAACTACAAATAACCTATGAAAAACAGGGCTTCCCAATATTCTTAGATTGCAGAAATACAGATAAGGGAAAAAAGGGTTGACGCTTTCATGCACATGTGTAGAGTGTTAGGTGTAGTCAAAATTACAATATAAAAGAGGGCTCCCAGATGGGATAAAATTGGGACCTACAGGAAAACCCCACCAGGAACCATTCCTCTACTGGTGATCAACTGTTAAAGAATCCATCAGACTCTAAGAATATCTCTGAGTGAGTATGACTATATTTGTAACTTGTGCGGGGGCGTTTGTGGGATTGATGTATGCTCAGGGCCGGCTCCAGGCACCAGCGAACGAAGCAGGTGCTTGGGGCAGCCAATGGGAAGGAGTGGCACGTCCGGGTCTTCAACGGCAATTTGGCGGCGGGTCCCTCAGTCCCTCTTGGAGCGAAGGACCCGCCGCCGAATTGCCGCCGAGGAATGAAATGGCGTGGTTGAGCTGCCGCCGAAGTGCTGCCGATCATGGCTTTTTTTTTTTTTCCTTCGCTGCTTGGGGCGGCAAAAAAGCCTGAGCTGGCCCTGTATATGCTTGAATAATCATAACCTTGTTTGTGATTCTAATACAACTTGTAAGACAAACTAGAAATTGTTCTTGTGCATGTATGTGTCTCTCTCCTTGGTCTTCCTGGGTTCCTAGAGGCTCTAAATCTGAAACAAGTAACAGAGGTGACTTTCACTCTGTTGATCTTGAAACTGTAGCGAACAGAGCTGAATCCATGGTGGTGTAAGATAGCATCACTAAATCTATTCTAAATAAAATAAAAGTCTACAAAATGGCATGTGACGCTCTAGGGAACACAGAAAAGACAATGGAGATAAAGACTGCTTTAGACCTTATGGGTGTAATTAATTGATGAAAAATCATTTCATGTGTTATGCTCACAGTAACTAGAAGAGGGCGCTTTCTTTTTTCAGTTATGTTTCTTATTGCATTATTGTGTGGTTTTGCTTGTCTGTTTATGTAATGTTGTAAAAACTGAGCTCAGGAAAAACTGAAAGGGGAAATTATTAAAGTAGTTCCAAATAGATAATAGCACTTGTGTGTGAGGGAACCGTATGGATAGAGACACTGTCAGGTGTGGCAGAGTGAGTCAGAGGGTTAGATGTCATTAATAAGCTCCCCAAAACTCTCTGAATAAGCTCCCCAAACTTTGGACAGAGGATCAAGGAAAAATTTATTGGGTAACCTAGGTCAATGCCCCTCCTCTCAGTGTACTCCGGCTGTTAACAGCTGAAGGGGAAGTAAGCACCACAAGCACTTCTCAGTAGGGAAAATCCCCATGTGATATTTTGTGGCATAGGGAGCAAGGATGGGACGTCTTCCGAAGCAGGAACTACTAAAGGCGTTATGGAACAGAGTCAGGTACCAATTCAGGCATTTGTCCCAATTGTTATACCAATAAAAACTAGCAGGATCTTATTAAAGGGGACAAGATAAAGATGCCACATTTATTATTAATCTGTAACTATTAGCAAATACCTTAATGCTTATACACATACACTCACACACACACCAAAATGTTCTGCAGCTGCTGGATAGTTACTGGTCCTGATTGTAGTTTGAGTTCGCAGCTTGGGATCGGAGCTCGTGGCAGCTAACTGGCCAGGAAAGCTGAGCACGAGGAGGAGCTGGGTCTCTGTCGGGTGCGCACCGATGCTCCTTGATGTTGATAGCAGAACGTTACCCAAAGTCTCTCATCTCACCCTTCCTTTTTTATAGGCTTTTAGTTTGGATTCAAAGTCTCTAGATCTTGCTGTGTCACGCCGCCTCTGGGTTTGGTGCTTGATCACCCGTCAATTGCAGGCGTGACTGTCAGCCTGGGACCTGGCTTTGATCTTCCTTCTGTTGTTTTTTTCTTTTTAGGGTGGATGCTTCTTGCTTGAGTTAGGGCTGTTGTCTAGTTCTTCAGCCGTTGGTATTTGAACTTTATCTCATCAGGACGGGCTGGTGCTGGAGGTTGATTCTATCACCCATACATACCTCATTCACACATCTCAACTAGACTAATAAAATTATAGTATGGCTTGCAAAAATGGAGGCTGCAGCACAAGCCTTCTACAAAATGGAGTCAGCATTTTAAAATGGGTTTTGAATTACAATATTGCACAGAAGTTACAATGTTACAATGTAGGCAAAATGGCAAGTGTAATGAAATGGTGAACAGAAGTTACAATGGTACAGTGAATAACTAAAAACAATTTCATTCACATTGGTTCTACACAATGGCCCCTGTAGTGAGGCGGTGTGGCTCCCCGCCGCCCCAGAGAGGGACGAGCCCATCCGGAGGCTGGGGTGGGCGGAGCTAGGGAGCTCTGAGCCTGCCCCTCAGAGGGTCAGGCGGTAGGGTGACCAGATGTCCCGATTTTATAGGGACAGTCCTGATATTTGGGGCTTTTTCTTATATAGGTGCCAATTACCCCCCACCCCCGTCCCGATTTTTCACACTTGCTATCTGGTCACCCTATCAGGCGGTGACATGGAAGTATAAAGGCTTGCCCTCAGAGCTCATTAGAGGGCCAGCCGCCAGGGAGTCCAGATGCCTCCAGCCTAGCCCGTGACTGGGAAACCCCTGCAGCCCAAGGTGCCCGCCAGGACTGGCCCTGCGCCCGCTACCTGGAGGAGCTTACTACTGTTTAGGTTGCTACTGTTATAGCATTATTGCTCAGCCCTGTCTGAGGGTCTGAGTCATTGTTCATAGAATATCAGGGTTGGAAGGTACCTCAAGAGGTCATCTAGTCCAACCCCCTGCTCAAAGCAGGACCAATCCCAGACAGATTTTTGCCCCAGATCCCTAAGTGGCCCCCTCAAGGATTGAACTCACAACCCTGGGTTTAGCAGGCCAATGCTCAAACCACTGAGCTATCCCTCCCTCTAGGGCCCCGGCATAACTGTTCTTATTTCTGCCTCCGCAAGGGCCGCCAGAAAAGATTCCCGCGGCCGGACTAATTCCCCAAACCTCAGCTGTGTGTAGCGAGCCGGTGTGGCTCCCCACTGCCCCAGAGAGGGTCGAGCCTCGGCCAGCCCCTCTACAGCCCCACAGACACACCTTGAAGCCTTTGTATGTGATTATATTAAAACCCAGGGGGGAGGGTTAGCAAAAAAACAAAGTAATCAAATCTTCTTGGAACATCAAGATCCATGGAACTTAATGTGTTCCCTTCTTGAGGAAGAAAAGTTAAAGAAAAAACCTCAAGAGGTAAAAGAAATAGCCGTGGATTGTGTATATACTGCATGTAATGCACCGAGAAGAAATTTGAAGAAAAAAATAGAACAGTTGGATGAGGCAAGACAAGATTTATTCCAGGAGCAAGGGATAAGTGTCACATTATGGTCTGGTCTACACTACAGAGTTAGGTTGACAAAAGTCAGCTTATGGCTACCTATCTATGTAAGTGTCTACACTACAGTGATGATTCCGCTGATATAAGTCGCCCACTACATTGACTTTATAACTCTACCTCCACGAGACGTGTAGCGCTTAGGACGATGTAGTTAGGGTGACGCAGTGTCTGTAGAGACTGCATTACTTACATTGCCTGTTGGCTGTAAGCCCCGCATGGGGCTGACAGATGGAACTCCCCCCTCTTCCCCAGCACTTACAGCCTGAGCTATCAGCCGGGCACAGGGCTCACAGCTACCTCCCCTCGGCCCAGCTCACAGCTCGGGCTGTCAGCCCTGGGGCAGCGGGGCTCCAGCTGTCAGTGCCCCACAATGCCCCACTTCAGTTGGGGACATGCATTGCCGACAGAAGGAGCGTAGTGGGGATGTGAACTACTGCTTTAATTACTGCAGTGGCTGTACTTCTACTTAAGTTAAGTCAACTTCATTTTGTAGTATAGACAAGCCCTAAGAGAACAACTTAGTCAGACACAGGAAGTAAATTCTAGGCTCCTCTATCAGAGAGGTAGTCTTGCAGGAGAATAGGCTTCCCGTAAACAGCAATTACAAAAAGATGGTTATGAAGTTATGATGTGGAAAGAGTGAGCAATAATGGATCAGGAACAGTCATTTGGCCAAGACAGGAAAACAACAGAATTAGCTTAAAGAATGGAGGCATTAGAACAATTTTTTTTTAATATTCTGGAAGATATGTATCATCAGGTAGTAAATGTCGAAGATGAGCCTGAGCACGAAACCCAAGATATCCCAGAGGTGGGAAATGAAGAGAATATGTGTACAGAGATGCAGCTGCCGCCTGTATATGTTGTTAATATAATACCAGATAACTCATCTTCCCATATCCCAGTAGCCATGGTGGGACTTGGGACAGAACAGCTAGTAGCAGTAGGACAGAGAACCTCATCCCACTTACCAGGTCAAGGGCTAAAAGCAGACAGGAGGAGGAACAGAATAAACATTTTGGAGAGTTAGAAAAAGAGGAAGTGCCAGACACAGAAGACTGGGGGGGAGCACAAGGGGGATTGGAAGAAGCTGTCAGTTGTAAAGAAATAGAAGGAAGACAGACAGGCAGCACTTGGTGAATGAGGAATTAAATGTTGAATGGTTGGAACAGGAGATGGAACAAACAGCGATTAGAAAAAATAAGGAAAGAACAAGTCAGAATATGCTTCAGGCCCATCCAAGATTGTGCTGTTATTACAAGAAACTTGGGGAAATATAGAACTTGCTGTAGGTGCGTGCAAAGAGGCAATCTTGAGTATTGATGCCTCCCATGAAAGACTAAAGTATTTGCAGCCAGTAATCCCAACCAATAATTCTAATATCTTTAAGACAATTGAGCCAGAAACAAGAATGAAGAGAAACAAGTGGCATACTCCATTTTTATTCTCATAGGCCCACTTTACACCAAGCGGCTTGGCCAAAAGCAGAATTCCCACAAGAAAACCTGAAAATGCCATACCTTCACAAGGTGCAGGCACCTACCCCAGCCAAGAGAAAGTGTAAAGGGTTAAAGCAAAATTCCCCACCTAAATTATCCATTGCAGAAGCTGTCCAAATGTGGTAACTACCAGTTCCTTTGAAAAAGCAAGAACAGGATATTTCCATTGTAACTGTAAAGGAGGAAAATTTGGAATTTTCAGAACAAGAAAAAGAATGAACTTCTAAATTGGAACTGTTAGAATCAAGTAGTAGGCTTCTCCAATAGCAGTGGTAACAAATGGAAAAATACTAGATGCTATTGCAAAGATGGTAAGCCCAACGAAAAAAAAGGGATCCAGTTATAGCACCTGCAATATATTTGCAAACAATAGTAAAATTGTTTCAGTTAGATTACGAGGATTTGGTTAGGATTTTACAGTTAACTGAGGACAGAGCTTTGTGGAACACATTACCACCAGATTTTTGAGAAGGG
The DNA here is from genome assembly GCF_028017835.1 of Emys orbicularis. Taxonomy (NCBI): domain Eukaryota; kingdom Metazoa; phylum Chordata; order Testudines; family Emydidae; genus Emys; species Emys orbicularis. The sequence goes on from NC_088683.1 coordinate 248,573,897, forward strand.
GAAAGATCATTTAAGGACACTGTACGTATGTTAGAGTGAAATATTCATCCAGGACAGGCAAGGGCTACCCTGGTAGCCAACATGAGGCAGCGGGAGGAAAGGTTATGTTACATGTGCATCCCAAAAGCACTCTTCCAGAAGTTTTGGACTTATTGTCTAAAGCTTATAGTTATATTCAAACCCAACAGAGAAGTTCCAAGCAAATTAATCCTCCCATAGAAACTGTTCAAGGAGCTTCATGAAAACTGATAGTCAAGGTAGATGGCCCGCGGGGTATGGCACAAGGCCAGCCAACTAACTCAAGATGGTTGGGTAATAATAGAAGTTGATCAGATCCAAAGGGTGCCATATCCCAGCATCCCCAAACCCAAATGCCACAATGTAACTATCAAAGAAACATAAATGAAGGACCATGGTTGCACTGTTTACCATCTTCACTAACTACAGTCAGGAGACAATTTATACCTGATACTAATCGTTATCGCCCTGGCCCAAAAAGCCCAACCTGTTAACCCCCTAGTCCTAAACCGGACATGATTATTAAAGAACTTTGCCAGATAGGGACAACCCTAGAAGCTCAGAAGCATGACATACAGAAAATGCAGCAGCAAATGAGCTCTATAGTTTTAGGTTGTCAGCCCACTCCAACTGAACCCATTGCAGGAGCTGCTGAAGCATTATCCTGGACTTCAACTCCCCTTATGGAGTATGAAAGCCAGGAATGGGGGGAAGAATGTTTACTCACAAGAACAGATAGCATGATTCCAAGAGGCCCCATGCCGAGTTGTAATCCCTTTGGGTAGAGATGCAAATGGGCGACTCATAATATCAGCAATGGTAAGGGGCTGCCATTTTCTATTTATTATCGATACTTGGGTATCAATTACCATAATTAATCCTAAAAATCCAGAATCATCCCCTTTGTCATCAGGGCAACCCAAGGTATTGGCAATGTTCACAAGTAACAAGGTCACAGCTATGCTGTGACCAGTAGGTGCTGCAAATAGGGAACATGAGGAGAATACAGATATCTGCACTTGCACATAGTAAGAGGACAAAAAAAGTTCCACCGTAGCTAACCAACAAAGTAAAAGAAGCAGTTAGAAGCAAAGAGACATCCTTTAAAAAGTGGAAGTTAAATCCTATTGAGGAAAATAGAAAGGAGCATAAACTCTGGCAAGTGAAGTGTAAAAATATAATTATGAAGGCCAAAAAGAATTTGAAGAACAGCTAGCCAAAGACTCAAAAAGTAACAATTTTTTTTAAAGTATATCAGAAGCCAGTGGGGCCACTGGATGTTCAAGATGCTAATGGAGCACTCAAGGAGGATAAGGCCATTGCGGAGAAACTAAATGAATTCTTTGCATCGGTCTTCACGGCTGAGGATGTGAGGGAAATTCCGCACCTGAGCCATTCTTTTTAGGTGACAAATCTGAGGAACTGTCCCAGATTGAGATGTCCTTGGAGGAGGTTTTAGAACAAATTGATAAATTAAACAGTAATAAGTCACCAGGACCAGATGGTATCAACTCAAGAGTTCTGAAGGAATTCAAATGTGAAATTGCAGAACTACTACCTGTGGTATGTAACCTATCATTTATATCAGCTTCTGTACCAGATGACTGGAGCATAGCTAATGTGATGCCAATTTTTAAAAAAGACCCCAGAGACGATCCTGGCAATTACAGGCCGATAAACCTAACTTCAGTACCAGGCAAATTGGTTGAAACTATAGTAAAGAACAGAATTATCAGACACACAGATGAACACAATTTGCTGGGGAAGAATCAACATAGTTTTTGTAAAGGGAAATCATGCCTCACCAATCTACTAGAATTCTTTGAGGGGGTCAACAAAAATGTGGACAAGGGTGATCCAGTGGATATTGTGTACTTAGATTTTCAGAAAGCCTTTGACAAGGTCCCTCACCAAAGGCTTTTAAGCAAAGTAAGCTGTCATGGGATAAGAGGGAAGGTCCTCTCATGGATCAGTAACTGGTTAAAAGATAGGAAACAAAAAGTAGGAATAAATGGACATTTTTCAGAATGGAGAGAGGTAAATAGTGAAGTCCCCCAGAGGTCTGTACTGGGACCAGTACTATTCAACATATTCATAAATTATCTGGAAAAACAGGTAAACTGTGAGGTGGCAAAATTTGCAGATGATACAAAACTATTCAAGATAGTTAACTCCAAAGCAGACTGCGAAGAGTTACAATGGGATCTCACAAATGGGTGACTGGGTAACAAAATGGCAGATGAAATTCAATGCTGATAAATGCAAAGTAATGCACGTTGGAAAACATAATCCCAACTATACATATAAAATGATGGGGTCTAAATTAGCTGTTAACCCCTCAAGAACGAGATCTTGGAGTCATTGTGGATAGTCTCTGCAAATATCCACTCAATGTGCAGTTGCAGTAAAAAAAGCTAACAGTATGTTGGTAATCATTAGGAAAGGGATAGATAATAAGACAGAAAATACCATATTGCCTCTATATAAATCCATGGTACGCCCACATCTTGAATACTGTGTGCAGATCTGGTCGCTCCATCTCAAAAAAAATATTGGAATTGGAAAAGGTATAGAAAAGGTACAGAAAAGGGCAACAAAAATGATTAGGGGTATGGAACAACTTCCATATGAAGAGAGATTAATAAGATTGGGACTTTTCAGCTTGGAGATGACTAAGAGGGGATATGGAGGTCTAATAAATCATTACTGGTGTGGAGAAAATAAATAAGGAAGTGTTATTTACTCCTCATAACACAAGAACTAGGAGTCATTGTGATGGAGTATTCATACCCCCCACTAGGCAGGAAAAGCTTAATCCCACACTTTGGACAGACTTGCATCTGAAGAAGTGAGGTTCTTACCCACGAAAGCTTATGCTCCCAATACTTCTGTTAGTCTTAAAGGTGCCACAGGACCCTCTGTTGCTTTTTACAGATTCAGACTAACACGGCTACCCCTCTGATACTTTGGACAGAGGAAGTCCCTCCCCTCAGACCTGCTCCAACTGCTGTGCTAATATAAAGGAGCACAGCCGAGCTCAGTCTGGGCTGACCACTAAGGAGGAAAGACACTTGGTGGAGGCTCCAGCCCAGGAGCTGTTACAGCCCTTGCCTGCGGGAGCCGGAGACCAAGGACCTGTTTCCTGCAGCTGACCGGCCGGAGTCAGAGTCCCAAGAAGTTACCTGTGCTAAGGAACCTGGAGACCCCAACGTGATATGGACTACACCTTCAGGAAGCACGGTAGGAAGTAGCCCAGGGAGGTGGAGTGAGTGGTGTCTCCCACTCGTGTAAGGTCAGCGTGTTGCGGCTGGATTCCCTGCTGACCCCGTGGTGGACTGCTCTGCCACTGTTAGGACCCTGTGCTGGGACCTGGTGGAGTCAGATGGGCCGGGTCCCCCTACCCTAGCCGTGCTGCCCGAAACCCGAGTGACTCTGGCCACTAGGCCCCGCAGCCCTGTGCTCTAGGGCCACCCTATTGACTCTGGCCAGTAGGCCATGCAGCCCTGCGCTCGAGGGAGGCCATATTGTCTCAGGCCATTAAGCCACGCAGCCCAGAACCCAAGGATAGCCACTTTGACTCTGGCCATTGAGCTGCACTGTCTTGAGTCCCACGACTGTCTGGTAGGCTGTAACTACAGTGTCACCACACCCAAGATCCACCCTAAAGGGGATGGGGTGTGCATACATCACCACAGTCACCAAATGAAATTAATTGGCCCCAGGTTTAAAACAAACAAAAAAGTATAATTTCACACAACGCACAGTCAACCTGTGGAGCTCTTCACTTAAGGATGTTTTGAAGGCCAAGACTATAACAGGGTTCGAAAAAGAACTAGATAAGTTCATGGAGGATACGTCCATCAATGGCTATTGGCCAAGATGGGTAGGGATGGTGGGAATGGGTGACAGGGGATGGATCACTTGATGATTACCTGTTCTGTTCATTCCCTCTGAAGTACCTGGCATTGGCCGCTGTCGGAAGACAGAATACTGGGCTAGACCCAGTATGGCTTTTCTTATGTTCTTACAGAGTCATATGTCAGGTCTGTATAGATTAGTGTTACATCAAGGATTAAATGATAAGTAAAAGTTTGAATTGTGGAAAGATTTTCCATTGGAGATCCAGAAACTTGGAAGAAGTTATGTGCGTTATTCTGCAAAAAAGGTAGTCAATCAAGCACTTCTTTGAACCACTCATAACAAGTTTTATCAAAAGGTTAAAGGAGTAATAGGTAAGAAATTTGTTCTTGTATATGACATAGAAGAAACTGAGCAAATGTCTTTTGTAGATTGGAAAAAAATCTTTCCCTTAATTAAGGAAACGGAGGGTGGGAGAGGGATGAAATGAGGACAATAGTACTTAGGCAATAGGAATGTTATGAGGTTAATTAATTAATACTTGTAAAGTTCTTTAAAGATATAAAATGCTATGGATTATTGTGATGACTCTGCGAGCTGAAATACAATAAGAAAACAACAGAATTATACTCACCACAGTATTGTAAGCCTTCCTGTCTTGCAGTTCTACAGGATGCCCCAGTGGTATCAACTGGGGTGACCAGCTTCCAGATGGCAATAGGAACCCAATTCTGTCTGTGGTGCCTCTCATTTGCATGCCCTGACACTGAAGGGGCAGGATAAGCTCTTCACACAGCTCCAGGAATATGGCCTTCCTCATGTGCATAGATGTTGGAGCTAGGAGCACTGGGGGTGCTGCCGCACACCCTGACTTGAAGTGATTTCCATCATACAGAGGGTGTACAGTTTGGTTCAATGGCTCTCAGCACCCCCGCTATGAAAATTGTTCCAGCACCCCTCAGTAGCGTAGCGAAAGCGGCCGGAGGAGCGGGGAGGGGGGGCGCGGCATGAGGCCCGCAGCACGGCCCAGCAGCGGTGGCCGGAGGAGCGGGGGGGGGGGGGGCACGGCATGCGGCCCGCAGCACGGCCCGGCAGCTGCAGCCGGAGGAGCGGGCGGGGGGGGGCACAGCCTGGCGGCCCACAGCGCACCCCAACAGCCGCAGCCGGAGGAGCGAGGGGGGGGGCGCAGCCTGGCGGCCCGCAGCGTGGCCGGCAGCCATGGGGGGGCAGCGGGCACGGCCGGAGGAGCGGGGGGGCGCAGCATGGTGGCCGGCAGCTGCGGCTGGAGGAGCAAGGGGGGGGCCACGGGGGTGGCACGTGAGGGCCGGAGGAGCCATGGGGGGGGAGGGGCGGGGCGGCCGGAGGACGAGTCAAGGGGCATGGCCGGAGGAGGAGCCAAGGGGGTGCGCCTTTTTTATATTTGCTCCCCCTCCTCTTAGAAGCTGGCTACGCCACTGGCACCCCTGCTGACAAGTCTTTAAATTTCAAAAGTTTTAACATGTTCAGAGGATTTCAATCTTGGTGCTCAGCCTGCTGTCTGCTACCTTTGTTTCACCCTGCTCATGCGGAAGTTCTAGAATCACTGCTGGTTGTCTCATGATGTATTCCCACTATTCTGTGCTTGTGGTTCTGCTCCAGAACTGCTGGTCAGCACAGGGGGTTCATCAGCCATTACAACTGCATTGGCTGTCTCCGCTCCCGCCCTTTCTGAATGCAGCTTGCATGTTCTCCTTAGCAAAGCATGCTGCCTCTTCCTGATACCAAGCTGCTGCCAAAATACCCTCCCCGACCTCCAGTATGCTCTACTGACCTCCTTTTCCCAAAGTGAAACTCACCTGGGATAGGCCCCCAGCAGTTATAGCACCTCTGTATCAGGCAGCTGCCTCCCAAGTACCCCCACCTTGTAGCTAGAAGTAGTTTTATGACACCCTGCTTCTGTTTCCCCTCTCTAGGGCCCCTTGAGAACACCACACTGTCTTTCTCATGGCTAACCGCACCCCCACCTGGCACAAGTTTAATAACAGAAACAATTCAAGATAATCTTCAGCATCCCAAAATAAAGTCCAACCACCACAACACAAAATTTCAGATGAACCGCTGGCTCTTTTCCCACATACGGAGCTCTTCTTCTGTCCCAGTCTGCTCCTCACAAAGCTGTGTGACCCTAGGAGCATCTAATGCCAGAAGGTAGGGGGCTTCCTGCTATCTGGCAGTGAGTTTCAGCTGGCTTGACCAGCTCACTGGACCCAATTCACTATTGTTATTTGTATCTTTGAGGTTCTATTGTATACCTCCGGAATAGAGGCTGTTTGTAACTCTGGAATGTTTGTAACTCTGAACAAAACGTTATGGTTGTTCTTTCAAAAGTTTACAATTGAATGTTGACTTACTACAGCTTTGAAACTTTACTATGCAGAAGAAAAATGCTGCTTTTAACCATCTTAATTGAAATGAAATAAGCACAGAAACAGTTTCCTTACCTTGTCAAATCTTTTATTTTAAAAACTTTCCCTTTATTTTTTAGTCATTTATGTTTAACATCTTATTGTATTTCAATTTTAAGTAAGTTCTCTTGCTTCTTTTTTAGTGTTTGTTATGCATGAAAAAAAAATCCAACTACGGCTGTCAAGCTATTTAAATAATTAATCCCAATTAATAGCACTATTAATCACACTGTTAAACAATAATAGAATACCATTTATTTAAAGTTTTGGATATTTTCTTCATTTTCAAATATATTGATTTCAATTACAACACAGAATACAAAGTGTACACTGCTCACTTCATATTTATTTTTTATTACAAATATTTGCACTGTAAAAAACAAAAGTAATAGTATTTTCAATTCACCTAATACAAGTACTGTAGTGCAATCTCTTTATCATGAAAGTTGAACTTACAAATATAAAATTATGTACAAAAAATAACTGCATTCAAAAATAAAACAATGTAAAACTTTAGAGCCTGCAAGTCTACTCAGTCCTACTTCTTGTTCAGCCAATCCCTCAGACAAACAAGTTTTACATTTGCAGGAGATAATGCTGCCCATTTCTTGTTTACAATATCACCTGAAAGTGAGAACAGGCGTTTGCATGGCATTGTTGTAGCTGGCATCGCAAGATATTTATGTGACAGATGCACTAAAGATTCATATGTCCCTTCATGCTTCAACCACCATTCCAGGGGACATGCGTCTATGCTGATGATGGCTTCTGCTCGATAACGATCCAAAGCAGTACGGACCGACGCATATTCATTTTCATCATCTGAGTCAGATGCCACCCGCAGAAGGTTGATTTTCTTTTTTGGTGGTTCAGGTTCTGTAGTTTCTGCATCGGAGTGGTGCTCTTTTAAGACTTCTGAAAGCATGCTCCACACCTCGTCCCACTCAGATTTTGGACGGCAGTTCAGATTTTTAAACCTTGGGTCCAGTGCTGTAGCTATCTTTAGAAATCTCACATTGGTACCTTCTTTGCATTTTGTCAAATCTGCAGTGAAACTGTGATTAAAATGAACATGTGCTGAGTCATCATCCGAGCCTGCTATTACATGAAATATATGGCAGAATGCAGGTAAACAGAGTAGGAGACATACAGTTCCCCCCAAGGAGTTCAGCCACAAATTTAATAAATGTATTTTTTTTAACTAGCATCATCAGCATGGAAGCATGTCCTCTGGAATGGTGGCCAAAGCATGAAGGGACATACGAATGTTTAGCATATCTGACACATAAATACCTTACAATACCGGCTACAAAAGTGCCATGCCTTGTTCTCACTTTCACTTTTAAGAAGCAATTGACTGAACAAGAAGTAGGACTGAGTGGACTTGTAGGCTCTAAAGTTTTACATTGTTTTGTTTTTGAGTGCAGTTAAATAACAAAAAATCTACATTTGTAAGTTGCACTGAATTATCTGGTTTAGTGTTATCAATACATTGTCAATAGCAGGGTGAGATGGAGCATTGTCCATCAGTAGCACAGCTCGGATAGGTAAAGATTTTGATGTAAGGCAGTCTTTCACAAGTGGAATGAAGTGTTTAAAAAAACAGTCAAAGAAAATGCCTTTTTCCATCAAAGCACTGCACTGGCTGTAATAATGGACAGGTAGGGTTAACATAGTGACGTTTGCAAAGCAGCAAGATTTCACACATTTGTGAATGAACAGCAATGGGAGACAGAAATCCCAACTTGCCTTAGCAGTAGCCCTCAGTGTGACCCAATCTTTACTGGATTTGAAGCTCTTTGCCTGTTTTTCTGAACTGTCTGCCAGAGCCTTGTTTGAAAACAGGCATCAGTACAGGCCCGTCTCATCACAGACATCACAGTTAAACACTTGGTCCCAAGTAAAGTTTTTGATGTTCAATAAATGATTTGAAAGTGTTTTTAAATTCACCGGTGGCATTCAAGTCAGCTGTCAGAGACTCTCCTTGCATCGCCAACTACCATATTTTTGAACGGCCTGTGCTTGGTTTAAAATGGTCCTCACCTTTGTCCGGATACATTTCTTGGTAGAGTAACTTCGCCTTTTCTGTAACCATCACACCACATAGGGTATGTCTACACTACGGGATTAATCCGAATTTATATAATTCGAATTTAGGAAACCGATTTTATAAATTCGAATGTATTCGGCCACACTAGGCACCATTAATTCGGTGGTGTGCGTCCAAGCTACCGTAGTAGCATCGATTTCCAGAGCGTTGCATTGTGGGTAGCCAATAACATTGAATTGCCAATAACATCAAATTGCGGCCACACTAACCTTAATTCGGATTAACAATACCGATTTTGACGCTACTCCTCTCGTCGAGGAGGAGTACAGAAATCGAATTAAAGGGCTCTTTAATTCGAATTAAATGGCTTCGTTGTGTGGACGGGTCAAGCGTTAATTCGAATTAAAGCAGCTAAATCCGAATTAAAGTCGTAGTGTAGACCAGGCCTTATAGGAGTGCCTTTTGAGCTCTCTTGTGCTTCATCTTATCAAAATCATCATCAGCAGCAGCTTTGCATACAATACACCTGCTTTTTACTGCTCCATTGTCTTTGGCTTCTTTTGCAAATTGGTTTATTTTTTCCTGGTTTTCTGAATATCAGTGCCGGTTGATTTCCCAATACTATATTCTACTGCTATGTTGCTGAGGCTAACACTATCATCAAAGTTTTAAAATATTTCTAGCTTTGTGTCAATTGAAAGTGTGACATGTTTGCGCTTCCCGCTGCTTGTCATTTTGCTTTGTCATATAGTACAGTACTGGAAATCATTTCAGAGGCCAGTGAAAAAGTTTTCAAATATGCTTTTACTGCAAGGCCAATAACATGTCACATTAAACTTCCCAAGAAGCTTCCTTCCTTACATCTAAATACAGGATAAGAACTAAGGGTAAAAATGTCAAAGGAGCCAAAGAGGCTGAGTCAGATGTTCTCCCAATACTACCCCTTTGCTCTACAGTCAGTGTCTTCCAGCTGAGGCTGGGAGAGACCTTTGCAAAGGCGGCACCTGGCACTAAGGAACCTGGAGGCACTGTCTGGTTTGCAAGCAGCTCCCTACCCTATTCCTGTTTCTTGTCTCTGGGCTGAGCAGGCGGTCCTGGCCCTCATCCTTGGTGCTATAGGCCTACGTCCTCTGCTGCTTCTCCCCGGGGCTTGTCCTGCTCTGTGCACTGCCTGTCACATTCCAGAGGTAGCACATGTCAGGGAGTGGCCGCCAGCCCGCTGCCAGCGCCCCTCCCTCCCCCACCTCTTGCATTCCTTTTATGCTATACAAAGCACACGGGATCTTTTATAGGGGAGAAGGCAAAAACGCCGCATTTATTGAGAATACAGCAGTTAGCATATGCTTTTCAGTCATACACATACACACACACATACACACAGAGAGAGTCCTGCCAGTTGATGTTTATAGTTACCAGTCCAGAGTCTGGATCAATGTAGTGGCCAGCCAGATTGGTCGCAGAGGGGAGCTGGGCTCTGTCGGTCGCTATCCGATGCTGCTGGAGTGTGGCAAAACGAACCCAAAGTCCCATGGCAAAGCACCCTGTTCTTATAGTCTCTTTTCTCTTTTGAAGTCTACGGATTTTGCTGTGTCAGTTTCTGACCGGTTACTTCTTAATTGGTGTTATCTTTTGATGTAAACATTCCAATACACCTCCGAGAGGGTCATCCTGTCCTAGTTTCAATTTAATCAATTGTCCTGTCTTTAGGGGTGCTAGCCTTCACCTCAGGGTCGTCAATCTGCCCTTTCCTTAATCAGGGCCGGCTTTAGCAAGAGCGGGGCCCGATTCCTGGGGGCAGGGCTTGCTGCAAGCCCCGCCCCCAGGAATCGAGCCGCGCTCCGGCCGGGGCTGCCGGGCTTGGGTCCGACCCGGAGCCGCGCCGCGGGGGCTGGGCCGGGGCCGGGCCGGACCCGAGCCGCGCCGCGGGAGCCGCGCCGGACCCGAGCCGCGCCGCGGGAGCCGCGCCGGGGCCGGGCCGGACCCGAGCCGCGCCGCGGGGGCCGGGCCGGGGCCGGGCCGGACCCGAGCCGCGCCGCGGGGGCCGGGCCGGGGCCGGGCCGGACCCGAGCCGTGCCGCGGGGGCCAGGCCGGGGCCGGGCCGGACCCGAGCTGCGCCGCGGGGGCCGTGCCGGGGCCGGAGCAGGGCCGCGCTGCGGGGACCGGGCCGGGCCGGAGCCGACCCGAGCCGTGCCAGACCCGACCCGACCCGAGCCGTGCCGCGGGGGCCGGGCCAGACCCGACCGGGGCCGCGCCGCGGGGGCCGGGCCGGACCCAAGCCGGGCCTGCGTGCTCAGCGGGAACGGGTGGCGCCTCCCCGGAGCCCTTCTCGCGCCCCCACCACCCCAGTTTACCTTGTGCTGCTGCCGGCCCGCCCCTGCTCCTTTTCAGACTTCCCGCGAATCTCTGATTCGCGGGAATCAGGGGAGGGGGCGGAGCATTCAGGGGAGGGGAGGAGGGGGAAGTGAGCTGGGGGCCTTCCTAAAGCTTCTGATCAAAACAATTCACATTGCGGCCCAGGCCTTCAACGTTCCTCTAATCTCCTTAACATAGACACAATACAAGATCCTGTCTCTTACTTACTAAACCTTAAAACAAAGAAATGTATATTTAACTAGAGTGCCTAATTTGTAATACATATAGGAAACCATAGTAGACATTATAACTTATCCTAAAACAAAAGGGTGACCATAATCAGTCAGAAGGATTGTTCTGGTCTGTCCCTGCCTTACATCAGTACAGACACTGGCAGTCTGTTAGATGCATTTCTACCAATGTCCCAGAGGGTCATTCCTTTCTGCTATTCAAAAAGGGTGGCTGGCAGGATGAAATCAAATCATACATTAATTCTCATAGTACAATTATAAAATCCTGCTCCTGCACTCCCAGAGGGGCTGGCAGGACCCAGGAGCACAGCCATGGGCAAAGCTTGGGCCACATTAGTGGGTGCATGGTGCAGGCTGTGTCCCTTTAAAACAAAGGCTCAGGAGATGGCTGAAGCCTGAACAGAGGAAGCAGTTCCAGGGAATTACTAGTTGGATGGGAAAAACTCAGGACACCATCCCTTTAAATGCCCGGGACCAGGAGTCTAGTAGTGTAGAGTAGGGCAGGGCCCCTCTCTCTCCCAGCCAACTGGGAGGAGCTCTCCGTAGGAGGGCAATATATATGATGCCTTCGCCCTCAGAACAGGGAGAGACTGACAGGAGAAAGAAGCCAGCCCCAGAATGCTGAGCTCCCACTAGGAAGAGCAGGGAGTGGCAGCTTGTAAAGTTTTGAGGTTCAACCCAGACTAGTAAGGGGTTGTGTCACGACCTGCCCTAGAACGCTGGGTACTTTAAATGCTATGCTGCTCTAGCTCACTGCCCTGACACCAACAGCCTGCCTGCAAGCATGCAGGTCACACCCTGGTTTCCACCACCCCGGTACTGTTTGCAGAGTGACCCCAACACCCCCGGCCAGTCCCATATTTGCCCAAAACCATTTCTTGCAGTGTCCAGCCCTCTCCCGGCACACTCACAGAAGTTGTTATGGTCGCTGCTCCTTTAAAGAGACAGAAACAGCAGCTTGTTATCTTGACTGGAGTTAACAATCGCTTCAGTTCACCCAAAGCACTGGGTTGGTTTAGATCAAAAGTAAAACAAGTTTATTTAGTCAAAAAGACAGCAGTTTTAGGTGAGTTCAAATATCAGGGAGAAAGATAGAAAGGGTTATAAACAAACAAAAAATATGCTTTCTAATGGCTAGGACCTAACTTAGCAAGCTACAGTCTCTGTTCAAGCAGGTGGAACTGCATTCCTTTGTCTAAAAAAAAAAAACCTAACTCCCCCTAGCATGCCTGGTTGAAACACATTTTAGTCATAATTCCAGCACATCTGTATAATCCTTTGTGGGTTAACTGTACATACATCACACCAGAATATTATTGATCAGTGAGCTATTAGTCTTCCAATGATACATCACATGACACCTTTTAGATACCAGATGGGTAGCCGTGTTAGTCTGGATCTGTAAAAAGTGACAAAGAGTCCTGTGGCACCTTATAGACTAACAGAAGTATTGGAGCATAAGCTTTTATGGGTGAATACCCACTTCGTCAGACGCATGCCTGCACTTACTGCACAGACCAGAGTGAGAGATTATGCCATACACTATCAAAGAAACTGAGGAACCACCTGATCAGCATCCTATACAGCAAACAGGAAAACCTCAAAAAAGAGCTCTCCAACCTAGAGACTTTCATAAATAACCAACCTTCCACACAAATGGACTTTACTAAAATAAGACAGGAGATCTACATTACACACTTCACCTCTCTACAAAGGAAAAAGGACCGTAAGCTGTCTAAAATCCTACCTGCCACATGAGGCCACAACAGTGGTACCCCTAACTCACCTAGCAATATCGTCAATTTATCCAGCTACACACTCAACCCGGCAGAAGAGTCTGCCCTATCTCGGGGACTCTCTTTTTGCCCCACCACCCCCACGAACATGATACAATTCTGCGGTGATCTGGAAGCCTACTTTCGCTGTCTCCGACTCAAAGACTACTTTCATGATAACACTGAACAGCGCACTGATACACAGATACCCCCCCCCACCAACAGCACAAGAAGAACAACTCCACATGGACTCCTCCTGAGGGTCGAAATTACAGTCTGGACCTATACATAGAATGCTTCCGCCGACGTGCACAGGCAGAAATACTGGAAAAACAACATCGCTTGCCTCATAACCTAAGTCGTGCAGAACGCAATGCCATCCACACCCTCAGAAACAACCCTGACATTATAATGAAAGAGGCTGATAGAGGAGGTGCGGTTGTCATCATGAACAGGTCTGACTACCAAAAGGAGGCTACCAGACAACTCTCCAATACCAAATTCTACAGGCCACTTTCCTCAGATCCCACTGAGGAATATACTAAGAAACTGCACCATCTATTCAGGACACTCCCTACACTAACACAGGAACAAATCAACATACCCTTAGATGGCTTCCTAGTGGGAGCTCAGCATTCTGGGTCTGGCTTCTTTCTCCTGTCAGTCTCTCCCTGTTCTGAGGGTGTAGGCATCATATATATTGCCCTCCTACGGAGAGCTCCTCCCAGTTGGCTGGGAGAGAGAAACCCTGCCCTACTCTACACTACTAGACTCCTGGTCCCGGGCATTTAAAGGGATGGTGTCCTGAGTTTTTCCCATCCAACTAGTAATTCCCTGGAACCGCTTCCTCTGTTCAGGCTTCAGCCATCTCCTGAGTCTTTGTTTGTACCAATGTTCCTGGAGCGAGGTCTTCTGGCCCCTTCTATGCTTAAAGGGCCAGTATACCCTGTTACTGCCTCACTTCAGTGAGCGCAGCACCAGGATGGATACAGTAAATTGAGTATTTTGCGATAGGAGAGGAGTGAGAGGAGTAACTCAAATACAGATAACTCTTCCTTGGTACTAGCACCTACCACACATTGTGGAATGCTATGGTGTTGGCAAAATCAGAAGGAGATGGCAGCTACTGCTTTCAGGCAAAGCAGCAGGTGTAGAGGATCCTTGGGGAAAGGAGAGGGCTGACAGATAGGTCTCTCACTGAATACACAGAAGAGAACTTTGTATTATTCCCTCAGACTTTTGCTGGGGGTCAGAGGCCTCCTGAAAGATTTCCCATTACTCCCATGGGCCAATCCAACTCTGTACACAAACACTAAAAACAAGGAAATCATGTTAAAGTGACATTTTGCACCCAACCAAGTTCCAATTTCCAAGCATTAGCCCATTACAATCCCAATACTCAACCCCACTAACACTTCTAAGTCCCTCACACTGATTTTCAGTCCAACATTACTACCTCCCTCCAATGGACACATCAAAGACCTGAACTATCACACTGCAACACACAACCTGTTCTCCAGCCTTCCAGTGCTACATTGTACTGGAGATTAAAACTTGTTACTAAGCAATCAAAATAATACCCATAATCCACAGCTCCCATGTAGCGGTTTCATGCATAGATCATAGCGAGCTGTCTGGCTAGTCCTTATTTGTCAGTGCTATGGTCTGTGCTTTAAAGAGTCCAGCCCCCATGGCAAGGTCAACAAATTAATTTCTTAATTGGTCGCTTTGTCACCTGCCAAACCCAGGGCTATAGCCCTGCTGGTCCTAGTTATACTACTGTAGTACAGTGGTTCTCAAACTTCATTGCTCTGCAACCCCTTTCTGACAACAAAAATTATTACATGACCCCAGGAGGGGAGATCAAACCTGAACCCGCTCAAGCCCCACCACCTCAGATGGAGGCAGGGGCTAAAGTCGAAGCCCAAGGGCTTCAGCCCCAGGCAGGGATAGGGGGGCGCCTTGGGCTTCAGCTTCAGCCAGCAAGTCTAACGCCAGCCCTGGTCTAATTCCAGGGAATTACTAACGCCACCCCATTTTGGGGTCCTGACCCACAGTTTGAGAACTGCTGCTGTTGTGGATGCACAGGATAGTAGGGAACATAGGATTTCCTTTCAGGGACCAGTTCAGCTTTGAAATCTGCTACCATTCAGTAAAGGGGAATATTATTATTGTTGTTGTTGTATTATTGTTATTATTATTAGAGGGGAAGTCAAGATATGTTGCTTTTATGGAGACCTTAAAGGACTCTTGTTTAAGAACTTATGCTCACACACATGAAGAGTGATTGGTGTAATTTATGGACAAGGATTGCTGCCTCTTCTTATTGAAGCATAAGAGGAAAAAAACGACTTGCCGGAGCCCTATATCATTTCATGTTCTAATATGCAGACAAGCCACAGAGCGCTATCATTTCCACTGGAGGGTTGTACATCCTTTACGTTTAATGGGGGATACTAAGCCTCCTGAATTCAGAGAAACGTTGGGAGTTGTATCCACCATAAATATATTTTTGAATGAATTTCTAGACCATTGCTAGGTAATTGAAATCATTTTTTGCTGTCCACCTTTGCTCATGAAACTGAAAAGATGACCTCTTTGGAGTCTTGTTTCATTTGCCAAAAACATTTTAATATGCCATTTCCCTTTATTCATTTGGTCAGTAAATTTACATATCCAAATCTAGCCACAATGAAAAATAAACTTTCAAACAGAATAATCATAAACCAACAGCTATGAACTTTCCAATTAAAAATAGGGGTTACTAGAGTTTTTCTTTGGTTTTGTTTTCATGATAGTGAGGCAGATATTGAAACATCCACATGTTTAAAAGTTGGAAGGCACCAATTGAACCGCGACAATGTTAAGTCCAAAAAGATGTTAGCATTGTACTACTAAGCAGTGTCACTGTCATGTAGTTCACAGGAAACTCACTAAATGGGGGGCCCTTGCTTTTGGGCTTGTGTGACCCAGAGAGGTTGTGCATGACTCCTGGGCTACCCAGAGAGATTCCCCTTTGGATATGGCCATGTAAGGCTCATTTTGACCTTACATAGCTAACTAAACCTGTCACTGGACGGAGTCTGGCTCATGAGAATGAATGTAGAGGATATACTGAGCGTGCTCGGTGTGTCCTCCAATATCCAAACCACGTTAGATTCTTCACTGGCCTATTGATCAGTCAGCTAGCACAGACATCAACATGGGCTGAGAACCCAGAGCAAAGTCCCTTGACTGTGTTTACAGAATAGCAGGTATAAGCTAAAGGGAAGGAGCCCATGGAGATGAAGAATTCTTTCTTCCTGTTGGGGAAGGGGAGGCGTTAGGATGAAGAAAGTACTAGAGTAGATACAGAGGGAGACCCACACATGTTCCCATCTCTAGATGATACGTGAGCAGCCCCAAACTCATCTCTGTACAAGAGAATGTGGAAGAGGCCTCCCCGCTCAACAGGTAAAGACTTTGCAGGCCTGTGGGTTTTGTTTGTTTGTTTTTGTTTCATAATAAAGGCACTGAGGTCTTGCATTCCTCCCACACACAACCCATTGGAATCCTAGAGAAGGGATTAATTAACTCCTAGATCTATAGTAACACCTGTTGTTCATGCAACCCTAGCAAGTGGAAAAGTTGAAACTGATAATAGGTGCTTGGATGGAGTGGTAGGAGGAATTAATTTACAGGTGCTTCCAGCTTCATTATTGTTGGGAAAAACCCCGGAACAAATTACTATATTAAACATTTGTTTTCTCCAGATGTATAGCATCTCTCACGATCAGGTTGATAATAATGAGAATTATGATTTATCTGAAAAGAGGCTGAAGCCAGTATTACACTAAAGTGCTGAATCCATTATTCTGCAGATATTTGGCTCGAATAATAACATTATTAACATAATCATTGCTCGAATTGCAATTGTCCATTCCGTCATAGACCTGGATGTTCCTAACCTTGTCATGATAGGCACAAATCCCACCTGCAACAAGACACAAAGTAGTCAATACAGAATTAAAAACAAATAAATCTCATCCAGAAGCTGTGGTTTCAGCAAAAATCCATCTAATTGAACCTATAAAGTCTTTTGGAAAATGATGCATTGTGCTGTTGTGTAGCTGCATTTACAGAGTACTTGATTCTTAACAGGGAGTTTGCAAACAACTTATTATTTGTTTATTTATTATTTATATTGCAATAGCATCCAAAATGTGCTAGATGCTCCCTGAATGCAGATGGGAACATGGTCTTTGCCTTAAAAATGTATAATCTAAAAAGGCAAGGACAGGTGAAGAATGAAATAAAAAGATGCAACATACACCCGGAGTAACCAGAGTGATGACATACTTGTTCATTACAAGCTCCCCCACTACTAGTCTTGTGTTCACAATTTAACTACATCTCCTACCTCCCTACCACCTTTCCTTTTTATTGACATTTAAATATCACAAGAACATTTCTCTTCATATTTAATCATGTAAAACCCTTGCCTTAAAAATATGATTTATTATTTGTATTACACTCCCTCCTGGAGGCCTCAATCAAGAAAGGGGCCCCACTGTGCCAGGCACAGCACAAAAACAGCCCCAACAAGTCTACAATCTAAAAAGACAAGCCAGAAAAAGGATCTGAGCCCCTGTTTCAGTTCCAGGGCCCTTACTCCCCAACATATGACCCCTCCGATCCACTTAACAACCAGTTCACTTCCAAGACAGACAGATGAGGAGAGACTTAAACCCTGATTCAGCTCCTCTGAACTCAATTGAGAGGTTTTTCCACTGCCTTGTATCAGATCCAGTGGGTATGTCTACACAGCAAAAAAAAAAACCCCGCAGCAGCAAGCCTCAGAGCCTGGGTCAACTGACTGGGGCTCCTGGGGCTTGTGCTACAGAGCAAAAAATAGCAGTGTAGATACTCTGGCTCAGGCTGGAGCCTGGTCTCTGAAACCCGGTGAGGTGGGGAGGGTCTCGGAGGCTGGGCTACACCCGAGTGGGAACATCTGCTGGTTTTAGACCTGGGCTCTGAGACTCAGTGATGCGACTTTTTCTTTGAAGTGCAGCCATACCCTAGTCAGCTAAGGCCTGATCCTTCATCCACAGAAGTCAGTGGATTATTGTCATTGAGTTCAATGAAAGCTAGATCAAACCCCTAGCTGGTACTCTTCATCCAACCCTGAAATGGGTTAGTCATGCATAACTTCCTCTGTCCTCCTCCCCAAGCCAACGTGCCATGACACGGCAGAATGCCAGAATCCCAGGATCAGCTATTCAGCCCCCAAAGTGTTCTAGTTTCCCACTCAGCTGTGCTACAGGAAAGCTGTCAAGTATTTTAGGATCCAAATGTAGGTTATGGATTTTGGTGGCGGCTCTGTGCTCCACTGGCGAGGGCACTGCACTGAGAGTCAAGTTCTATTGCTGGCTTTGTCACTGGCCTGCTCTGAGACACTTCACTGCTCTGTGCCTCTCTTTTCCCTCCTTCCCGTCTTCTGGCTTGTCTTTTTAGATTGTAAGCTCGTTGGGGCTGCTTTTGTGCTGTGCCTGGCACAGTGGGGCCCCTTTCTTGACTGAGGCCTCCATGCGGGACTGTAATACAAATAATAAATCATATTTTTAAGGAAAGGGTGTTATGATTAAATATGAATAGAAATGTTCTTGAGATTTAAATGGCAATAAAAAGGAAATGTTTGTTTCCATGTAAACAGTCTGCTACAGTCTTAATCTCAGCTAGTAAAATCTTAAGAATGTAGTGAAAGCGACTTTTTAATATATAATGTTTTATCTTGATAGTGTCCTTTTAACTTTACAGCACATACTGTACCTCTGAGATATTGTTGCCATGACCAGGTAGGGTACTTTGTCTGTAATGCCTTAATTCCAGTAACTAGAATAGTTGCACCTTGCATTATATGTTCTTCACTATCCCAGGCTCCAGGAATCGAATTGTAGTGTGTATGAACCTAGAAGATTCAGACAAAAAATTCAGTCTCCTTAGAAACAAAAACACCACTTTTGTTTTCTGTTCTTTATATTTTTAGCCCCCAATTCAAGGACGTATCCTTATTCAGGACGACATTCAAGCACATGCGCTGGTGTTTTCCTGAACAGGAATAGACTTAAGTATGTACATAAGTTCTGTCCCGAATGTATAAAGTAATTTGCTAAATAAAGTAACGTATAAAGTAATTTGCTAAAGTAAAGCCTTAGTGCATAATATTTCTATTTCAGTACTTGGGATTTTTATTTTTCCTGGTCTTCCTTCTGTACCTGCATCAAGCCATATTGGTTTCTTTCACGGTTCCAGCCATCAACTAGAGTAGCTCCAGCACGACTTTCCACAGACATGATTGCAGCAATGAGTGCTGGTTCTATGCACAGATTTCTGGCAACTCTCATAATAGGGACTTTGTATCTCTTTAGACGTACTACGTCTATTTCAGCAATCTTTTCTGCAGCCTGAACCCCTGTAGCAAATGCAAAGGTGAATGTGGTTTCTGCATGTAATTAAAAAAAAATCACTTTACAGATAAATTGGCATTCCAAAGCCATCATTTGCTGATTAGAAAGATGCAGCCATTTAATGTGGATCAACATATTTGAAAAGCCAGTGCAGTCCTATTGGTTGATAGTTTTTGAAATCCAGAAGGCAATAACTATATATCTTTATATCTCTCTGAATCAGTAACAAAAGGGTTGGGGGCAGCCCCTGTAATTCTTAGGAAGCCTTTGATATCTCTTTCCTCCTTAACATTTTCCTGATCCAGTCTTTTTTCAGACTTTCCTTTCAATCAAAATTTGACAACCCTGATTTTCAGAGATGCTAAGCACTACGGGTCACCGGTACTAGAGTACTTTTGAAAAACTATCCATAAATTTATAAGAAAGAGAAACACCATAAAGATAAATATGTTAAATGATTTGTATTTTAAAAAAGCAACACAGCAAGCTACATTAACACTTAAATCCCCCTGCAAGCAAACTTTAAAACAGTTGATAACATATGTATTTAACATAACTTACACTATGTAGTAGTTTTCAGCCCCAAAAGTTTTATGAATTTACACTACATATAGGAATCACTTCACACATCAGTAAAATACAGCCACCTCTACTCAGAAGTGAAGCAATTGTTTAAGAGCATAAGGCAACAACACAGGACAGAAAGTGGAGAATACTGTATCCAATCAAAATGGCAAAGGGGAACTTAGGTATACAAAATGGATTTATCCAATTTGGAGTTTGATCAAGACAATGGGTTTAGCAGCCCTCTTCTTACAAAAGTTCTCTGGGATCTTTCATGACTAAATGTGGAAGGGAACTCTGTTTTACATCTCATCCCCAAAAAGTTACCTCCAGCCTCTTAATACACTCTGGATCACTGGATCATTACTGACTCTGAGGGAAGAGTGCTATCTACTGAATCATTTTCCTGCCATGATGTTCCTTGTAGGCCTCCTTTCCAAGTACCTACCCAGCCTGATGGTAGTATAGTTAGATCATGAATGGGAAATGGAATGAAAGCAAAGAGTGGGAACCTCCCCCTTGAAACCTGACTGGCTTTAAACAGGGCCCACCACCCAATGCACTTCAGTCTTAGTTGTCCACGTTTATCTTCAGATCTTTAAGATATTACAAAAGGAGAAATACTGGCTCCATTGAAGTCAATGGGACTTTTGCCATTGACACTCAGTGGGGCTAGGATTTCACCCACAGCAAAATATTGGATGTTTTCTACATGTTGCAATAAAATGCTGGTATTTCCTTTTCCTTCTCTAACACATCTTCTTTTCCAAACAGAAGTGCAAGTGAAAAGATTTCTTACCCACAAAACTTAATCTCCTCAAAAAATGTAAAGGAAATTGGGCAAGAATTCCCAAAATGGGGCACTCAAAGGAGGAGTAGGATCACCACAGCTCCAGGGTCATCCTCCTTTGATTTGGGCCTATAAAATATGTATTTGGCATGTCACAACTGGCCAGTTTGTTCAGCATGTCAAGACTCAAGTTTGATTCCAGGTGTCTTGTTTCCCAATCTAGGAGGGGTCTGGGAGTGCTGAGGAAAGTGTGTGCTCAGCACCTGTATGGAGATAACGCCACTAAAAGCCTAGCTGATTAAGGAGCAGTGTTGACTGGAAAGGGATTATGTCTGCTTTTCTTTGTTCAGAGGCTGATTGCTATAAATGTGGGACCTTAAAGGGGGGTTCCTCAGAGACAGATACAGAAGACATAGCTAAGAAAGGCTGCCATTTGAAAACAGTAGGCCTTAACACTTGGCACTTCCCCTCACCTTGTTTTGTAGACTCAGTATCACTGTCTACCCTCCAATTAGCCCTGTATTTCTGAGCACAAACAGAAGTGTGTGCACTGAAGTACAGCCAATCAAGCAGTGAATGATACCTACCACAAGTTGGGGTTTGTACAGCTCCGCAGGAAATCACAGGGGTTTCCATAGTACGTAAATCACCATAACATCCATAACTTACAGAAGGAGCTAAAAAGTTAAAGGGAGATATTAAAAATAAGATCTTAAGACTGTATTGTTGAGACTGTTGCAAGCATGAATTAAACTTATGCAGAAAGAACACCTCCACACTGACATTTCTGTTGTATTTTACTAATTTATATTAATAGCACTATTAGCAGCATCAGCATCAATGGCACCTTCAACAAAATCTAATATCCATTAATTGCCTTCTTCTAATATTACATATTGAAGTCAGTAGAGCCAAGACAATTTTTATCAGCTGAGGATCATAGAATCATAGGACTGGAAGGGACCTCGAGAGGTCATCTAGTCCAGTCCCCTGCACTCCTAGCAAGACTAAGTATTATCTAGACTATCCCTGACAGGTGTTTGTCTAACCTGCTCTTAAAAATCTCCAATGATGGAGATTCCACAACGTCCCTAGGCAATTTATTCCAGTGCTTAACCACCCTGACAGTTAGGAAGTTTTTCCTAATGTCCAACCTAAACCTTCCTTGCTGCAATTTAAGCCCATTGCTTCTTGTCCTATCCTCAGAGGTTAAGAAAAAACATTTTTCTTCTCCTTCCTCCTTGTAACAACCTTTTATGTACTTGAAAACTGTTATCATGTCCCCTCTCAGTCTTCTCTTTTCCAGACTAAACAAACCCAATTTTTTCAATCTTCCCTCATAGGTCGTTTTCTAGACCTTTAATCGTTTTTGTTGCTCTTCTCTAGACTTTCTCCAATTTGTCCACATCTTTCCTGAAATGTGGCACCCAGAACTGGACACAATACTCCAGTTGAGGCCTAATCAGCGCGGAGTAGAGCAGAAGAATTACTTTTCATGTCTTGCTTACAACACTCCTGCTAATATGTCCCAGAATGATGTTTGCTATTTTTGCAACAGTGTTACACTGTTGACTCATATTTAGCTTGTGGTCCATTATGACCCCCAGATTCCTTTCCGCAGTACTCCTTCCTAGGCAGTCATTTCCCATTTTGTATGTGTGCAACTGATTGTTCCTGCCTAAGTGGAGTTCTTTGCATTTGTCCTTATTGAATTTCATCCTATTTACTTCAGACCATTTCTCCAGTTTGTCCAGATCATTTTGAATTTTAATCCTATCCTCCAAAGCACTTGCAACCCAGCTTGGTGTCATCCGCAAACTTTATAAGTGTACTCTCTATGCCATTATCTAAATCATTGATTAAGATATTGAACAGAACTGGACCCAGAACTGATCCGTGAGGGACTCCAATCATTATGCCCTTCCAGCATGACTGTGAACCACTGACAACTATTCTCTGGGAACAGTTTTCCACCCAGTTTTGCACCCACCTTATAGTAGCTCCATCTAGGTTGCATTTCTCTAGTTTGTTTATGAGAAGGTCATGCGAGACAGTATCAAAAGCTTTACTAAAGTCAAGGTATACCACATCTATCACTTCCCCCCCATCCACAAGGCTTATTACCCTGTCAAAGAAAGCTATCAGGTTGGTTTGACATGATTTGTTCTTGACAAATCCATGCTGACTGTTACTTATACATCCCTTCATATCTCTATACCTGAGCAAATGTCCCAACTCATGAACTTATTTCAGTGAACTTCTTCTATCAAACTCCTACAAGCATACCATACGTCCTCTGAGAATTTATCTCCAGTGAGAATGGAGGACTACCCATCTCCTATTGGCAATGGATCCTGTGTCCATCTGTGACATAGTGAAGTTTTGAAGGAAAAACAATGAATCGCTGGCCTGGGCCTTGCCAAACTGTTCTACTTTCTAGAAAGTGGGGAATTAACTGAACCCATCAGCCAACCAAGGGCATTTATGACCTTAGCTAAGAATTAACACAAGTTGTTTTTGTGATCCTATTCTGCTATCTAACCTATACTTTAGCATTTATAGTTTAATAGGCTTACGTGGAAGGCAAGAAACCTCACACCCAAAAGAAGAGTTACCCATATGGTAGATTTTACAGCTCTATATAATAGGAGAACTCAGATCTGATTGCATTCCCCCTGCCCTACAATAATCTCTTGCCAGTGTTGCTTTTGACTAGTGAAACAGAAATAACCCCCAAACTCACCAACAAGGACAGCAAGGCCCAGAAACATCAGTGTTAGTAGCATGGGGATGGTTCTTCTCAGGCACCCAAGACAGTCTGAAAATTAATCAAACTCTGCAAACATGAAGAATTCAAGAAAGTTTCCAATGTTACTAAGAAAAAGTTCACCCACACAAATGGCAAATTTTACTCAAACCACATCCAAAGACAGGCTCATTGACTTTTTACCCAGTCTAGCACACACTTACTACTTAGTCGGGACTTACTGTCATATGGACTTCAGCATAATACACCCTGTACTTGATAGTATTTGAAGGATCAGACCATTATAGTCTGTCCCTCTACCCATTAAATCAGTAGCAAACATTTTCATAGATCAGACCAATAGTGAGCAGACTTTTTGGTACATATCATTGTTTTTTCCATGAACAGGAACTGGCCATATAGTCACATTTTAACATATCTTATTTTTTTCCTCAAAGATTCCTTTTATATAAATCATTTTAAAAGTCCATCAATTGCTTCATTATCCTTAAACAGACACACAATGACAGTCACTAGATTACTACAAATAGAATGTCACTATGAATAAAATTGAGGATTCCTCCCGCTCCGAGGGAGTACAATATGAATGAGTTCAGACTCACCTGTCTTCAGTCTGCCTTGTCCTGCAAGACCGATCACTTAAAGAGCTTTATATATACTAAGGTGCCCCACCCTCTGGCTTTGGGAA
Organism: Emys orbicularis; assembly: GCF_028017835.1. Taxonomy (NCBI): domain Eukaryota; kingdom Metazoa; phylum Chordata; order Testudines; family Emydidae; genus Emys; species Emys orbicularis. Next base: position 248,597,900 of record NC_088683.1, read on the forward strand.
TGTTGAGTTCTACCTAGTGTGATGACATTTCCTGTAAAGTTTAAAAACTATAATAATAGTAATGCTTTGAACTCATATAATGCCTTTCATCCAAGGCTCTCAAAGCACTGCCCTTCATTATTTTATTATGCCTCAGAATAAGCCAGTGAAGTAAATAAATATTATATCCTTTTTACACAGCTGATGCACAATAAGTGACTTGCACAAAGTATAGCAGTGAGTCAGTAGGAAAGGCCACAATTGAATCAGAATGCTATTATTTTCCTGCTGTACATCCCTAGACCACACAGCTAAGAAGGTCTCTGGCCCACTGATGTTACTTTTCAATAAATCTTGGAACACTGGGGAAATTCCAGAAGACTGGAAGAGTGCTAATGTTGTATCAAAATTCAAAAAGGGCAAGTGGGATGACCCGGCTAACTACATATCAGTTAGCCTGACATCAATTCCAGGAAAAAATAATGGAAAAGCTGATACGGGATCCAATTAACAAGAAATTAAAAAATAGAAATATAATACCAATAAACATGGTTTTATGGAAAATAGCTCTTGTCAAACAAACTTGATTTCATTCTGCAAGGAAATTACAAGTTTGATTGATAAAGGTAACTGCGTAGGTGTAATAAACTTAGACTTTTGAAAGACATTTGATTTAGTACTGAATGATATTGTGATTAAAAAGCTAGCACTATTCAATATCAATAAAGTATACGTTACATTGATTAAAAACTGGCTCACTAATAGGTCTAAAAAAGTAGTTGTCAATGGGGAATCATCATCAAATAGAGGTGTGTCTATGGGGTTCCACAGAGATCAGTTTTGGGCCCAGTACTATTCGATATCTCTATCAGTGATCTGGAGGAAAATATAGAATCACTGCTAATAACATTTTCAAATCTAATATTTATTAGTGTATGTCAAGTCCCAGACTAAAGGAAGGCACAGCCCAGCGATAGCAACAAAGGAAGCAGAAGTTTTTCTTGCAGTGCTGCTGCTGCTTGTGACCCTGCCTTCCCTTGGAATAGGTGTGGAGAGAGCAGTCTGGCATCTGGAGATGGGGACAGCCTCAAAAACAATGAGGGGGTGGGGTTGCAAGCAACTAGGCCTCTGTAAAGAGAGCACAATGTAAGGGGAGCCCCCGGGTTCCTTTCAAGGAACTGCCATTTGTGGCTCTTTTAAGCCTGGGAGCATCTAATTTTGGTAAACAGTCTAGTGAGAGTAGACCAGGTGAGCATAAACATTTCATCAGCTCATGTGATAGAAAGAATATTTACAGGTTTCAGAGTAGCAGCCGTGTTAGTCTGTATCCGCAAAAAGAACAGGAGTACTTGTGGCACCTTAGAGACTAACGAATTTATTTGAGCATAAGCTTTCATGGGCTACAGCCTACTTCATCGGATGCATAGAATGGAACACACAGAAAGAAGATATTTATACATACAGAGAACATGAAAAGTTGGGAGTAGCCATACCAACTGTAAGAGGCCAATCAATTGAGATGAGCTATCATCAGCAGGAGAGAGAAAAAAACCTTTGAAGTGATAATCGAGATGACCCATAGAAGGTGTGAGGATATTTGACATCAGGAATCATAACAATCTGACATCAGGAATCATAACATTCAAAAACCAGTGGGAGAACACTTCAATCTCTCTAACCACTCAGTGACAGACCTGAAGGTGGCAATTTTGCAACAAAAAAACTTCAAAAACAGACTCCAAAGAGAGACTGCTGAACTTGAATTAATATGCAAATTAGATACAATTAACTTAGATTTGACTGGGAATGGTTGGGTTATTACACTAATTGAATCTATTTCCTGATGTTCAAATATGTTCAAATATCCTCACACCTTCTATGGGTCATCTTGATTATCACTTCAAAGGTTTTTTTCTCTCTCCTGCTGATAATAGCTCATCTCAATTGATTGGCCTCTTACAGTTGGTATGGCTACTCCCAACTTTTCATGTTCTCTGTATGTATGAATATCTTCTTTCTGTGTGTTCCATTCTATGCATCCGATGAAGTAGGCTGTAGCCCACGAAAGCTTATGCTCAAATAAATTCGTTAGTCTGTAAGGTGCCACAAGTACTCCTGTTCTTTTTTTAGAAAGAATATTATGATGTCTAGATATGGAGTGGAACAGTCACCAGAGAGGTTTTTAAGGTCAAGTGTCAACCGGGGCCTAGCTCTTTCACAGCTCCTAGAGACAAGTGAGAATCTGAGTGTCTACAGACCTGGTTAAGCAACCCGTGCTGCATACTCAGATTCACAGATTTGAAGGCCACTGGGCACACAGAATCTTTGTTTTCACATATGCTGAGTGTTCTGTTCCTAATGAAAGACAACATTGAATCATGTACCATAATTTTATGTATTCATGTGAAAAAATCAATATAAGCAATAAAATAGGCCAGAAAATGCTTTGCTTCATGTACTAGTTTCTATATTTAAAAACAGTCAAGAAAATATTAATGTTTTTGTGGCACGTTGCTCAGATTTTGTTCTTGAATTTACTATTTCTGCAGTTATATGGACAAAGAGGAAACACCCATTTACAAATCATCAGTTTACTAAGTAATATGCCCTGAATTATAGAGTATGTGTTGCAGCTGTAGCAAGTAATAGTTTGACATTAGCAAACATGTAATTACCAAATGATCTTATATTGTGTTTTAAATGACAGAACTGCAGCATATGTCACTGCAAGGTTATATTATTAATTAATGGTATGTCTAAGAACTTTGTCATGCTTAGATGAAAGATACAAAGCATTATTATAAAAGTTACATTTGGAAACCGCATAAAGGAAATAATCTCAATTTTTTTCTAGGGCAGCACACTATATAATTAACATGTAATTAATAAGAAGGAAAGACTGGGAGGGAGTTTATTTCGCTTGTTTTACAAGAATCTGATTTTCATGCACATGTAGTTCTAGGGAAAGCACCTATTTATTGCAAGCCATAGGGCTCATCAAATAGGTTAGTTAAAACATTCTCAAAAAACACCTGAGAAAAATCAGTTAGCAATCATAATTCAGGGTAGAAAGTCTCAGGAGTCGAGTCCTGCAACCATACTACCACCTAGAGGTTGCTCTGTGTGGGCTCTTTCAAAGCAATAGCTTTACTGGCTGTCTCACCTTTACCAGCCTAGCCTTGGGAATCTGTAAATGTAAACATGCTTGCAATAAAATCCACCCAATCTAAGCAGTGTGCTTCTTTGAAGGTATATTCTGGCTAGCTCTATTTAGGTTATATTTGTTGCTTTAACCTTTTGTTATCAGCTCCAGAGCTGAGATAAGTTAATGAAAGTGAATCTGCAGATCATTCCAGACTGCTGCAGAAATTGGAGTTCATTAGACTATAACAGTATCCTGGGATAGGCTCTCAGCTAAACGGATATTTCATTAGCCCACCCACATCCAACGAAAAAATAAAAAAGCCTCTTAAAGGCAAGGTAGGACCTGAGATGGTATCAGAATGCTGCTCTGGAGAGAAATTTGGATGTTCAAATATTCCTTCAGGCTAGGGCATATGAAATCCTCATTTCCGTAATCTCGTTTTTTCTGCTGGGCAGGTGAAGAGGTTCATAGATGCAAAAAGCAGTTAGTTGGGACATGCCTGTAAAGAAGCAGCAGCAGCCACATTTGACTGAGCTATGCCAGCCTCCTCATCTTTTTTAGTTAGTTTACCTTGTAAGAGTGGGCGCTCTGGATAACATTTCCACTGGGGCAGGTGGAGAAACCTTCAGAAGTGGGAAAGATCTGAAACCTCCTAAAAATAATCTCTAATCCCTAGAGAAGCTTTCTTTAAACTACAGGGCTCATAGCCCAGATAGAGCAGCACCACTTTACCTCAAAGCAAGCACAACGGACCCTGGAAAGGAGAGAGGCCTGCCAGACTTGTCTGGTGAAAGAGCAGAATAAGCAGACATATATCTGAGTTCAGACTGAGGTTCACCTTAAAAAAAAATTCTCACACCTATGTAGTCACTTTTAGACACTATTTGAACATGCAATAATACAGAATTGTAGTTCCTCCCAGTTCCTTGGAGGAGCCAGGGCTTAGTGCAGGCTATATTGTTCTGAAGGCTGTTTTTCTCCATCAACTTTCATGTATCAGACTGACATACTTACAGGTGTAGAGGAAAATTGAAAGTGTCAGTAATTACTTTTTCTCCTCCATCCTCCAACCCCAACCTTCATTCCTACCTGTAGGGAAAATTGTGAGAAGGAACTTTTCCAAGGGAGGGACAGAGAAAGTTTCCTTATGTATTTCCAATACCATTTGAGAGAAAGTGGGTTATTTTTGGTTCCTTGCTAATTTTGTATTCTCTCAAGTTATTTTAAAGATACAAAATTGTTTAAATCTTTTAAAAATGTATTTGGGTTTTTAAAATTTATAAATCCTCCCCTGTGAGAGTATATTTTCATTTGAGCTTTCTATGATGTAGGCACTTCTACTGCTGACTCGGATACATCGCATCGGATAGGTGAGTGGCAGCCTGTAAGTCCCCCTCCCCAACAGTCTGCGCAGCTGCTTGGAGGGGGTATGGTGAACTCTTGTGATGGTAGTTGCGGGTTCTGGCAAGCTGGGGTAATGGATTTTTTGAACAAATGGATAAGGAATAATCAGGGCCCATACCAGGTGCAGGGGTCCACCTGGGATGAGATTGAGAAGGAGATGGGGGAGGTTTTGGGAGACCCCAAGGGAAAGGAGTGTAGGGAAAAGGGAATGGTATTACAAGGCTTGTGTGCTGGGATGGCATACTGGGTAAAAAGGGAAGCTGATCTCCTCCAACACATTAAGGATTTGGAGAGGATTGTGGATCAGCAACGGATTTTAACAGAAAAATCCGTGTTAGCAGTAGAGGTAGCAGATTTGAAGGCACGGAATGCTGCACGGACAGAGGAGTCTTGTGAGGCAATCCGGCGAGAGAGGGATGAACTGCTGGGGAGAGTAGGAGACTTAGAGGAGGAATTGTATCAATGTAAACATGGGGGCAATGAACTTGGGGACCCCAAACCATCCGCCCCACTAATGGAACTGAAGGAGACACCTCCACCACCCTACCCTGAAAATACACTGTACCCACCACTGCCAGTGGACATTGTAAGCTGGCGATCCACAGGTACAGCCCCTGCGAGAGAGGCTACCCGGGAGGAACTGCAGGAGGCAGGAATAGTGGCCCCAATTGCGGAGTGGGGGGACCATGCCCCACAAGTAGTAGAACAGGCAGGAATCCGCCCCTTGTCCCTGAAGGACCGGGAGGCAGTATTGGGCCATTTGGGAAAGGTATCGGGGGATGATTGGGATCAGTTTGTGCTGTGGCTAGTGGAGGTGGGCAGGGAGATGGAGGGTCTAACTTGTGAGGACCGGGTGATCATATGGCATAGTCTTTTGGGGTGGGGCACCTTGGGAATCGATGTGGCAGGACTGGCACACCCATTTCTATCCCCGGACACGTGGCAAAACAGTTGTTTGGGGTGTACTCTCGTACTGTGGGGATGACTAAGATGAAGCGAATCCCTGGGGAAACAGGGCGGGATACACTTAATTGCATACAGGCATGGGCACGGTGCTGGGTGGATCCCCTGGACGGTCCATGGGTGATACCCTAGACAGGGGCACCAGGACATGGTGGGGGTGTGGAGCATAGTAGGGGTGTGGAATTGCTGGAGAAATGGTTGGAGCTGAGTGATCCGCAGTTTGTGGGGAATTTAGGGTTGCAGCACCCTGAACTTGCTCCCAATCAGCTACCCCAGTTTTTGGAACAGGCAGATGTGTGGAGGCAGATGCATCGGGGGGAGAGCCAGTCCATGTTATTACGGCGGGGGATCAGTACATGGTGGAAAGGGGTGGGTCAGTCCAGAGGGGAGGAGGTAGAGGGCGAGGTCGTGGCTTTGGGGGGGCAGTCAGGGACGAGCGGGAAGCTATAGAGCAACAGATCCAGAGACTGCAGGCTAAACTGACTACCCAGGATCTTACCAGATCAGGGGGAAAGTGGCCCCGGAGGCCAGGGGACTGGGACTGCTTGAAATGCCAGTCACACAATTTTGCTTGGAGACAGGAATGTGTTCAGTGCCAGGACCCCTGGCCCCTCTGCGAACCAGTGGGAGGGACAGAGGTGGGTGCTGCAACTTAGGGGCGCTCTGGGAGGCGTCCTGTCCATGTTCTCAGTTTAGGACAGGACGCATCTGGTCGCCCCACGCACCAGGGGGCAATCGAAGGGAGTCCCATGGGGGATTTTTTGATACACACTGGAGCAGCCATCAGCTTAACCACATGGGGGCAGGGGAGGCCCTCAGAAGGAACCGTGGCAATTGTAGGGGCAACGGGAGGGGAGACACAGTTAACACTGAGGCGGGGACAGATCAAAGGAATCTGGGAGGAAGGGGAGATTATGTGGGGTTGTAATTATATGCTTAATCTGTTGGGGGTAGGAGATTTACATAAACTGGGATTTGTACTGGATTTAGCCAATTTGGTGTGTTTACTGGGGTAGACGCAGGACGGACAGGGCTATACCATTCCTATGGGGATAGCCACTATGACCATTAAAGTGGCACATGCCCTCCCACCACCCCGGCAGGGTGGGAACACATTCCTGTGTGGGCTATGAATAACCTGGATTGTGGTAGGGGCAGCATGGAGGTACTGCTAGAGGGAGGGGACCCTCCCCCACAGAAACAATATCCTATTCCTCAGGAGGCATCGGCAGAGGTGGGGGCAACTATTGGGGAATTGGAACAAAGGGGATTGATTAGAGCAGTTGCATCCCCTTGTAATTCTGCTGTGTGGCCAGTGAGAAAGCCAAACGGTACCTGGTGCCTCATTGTGGATTACAGGGCACTAAATGCTCTGGCCAATTCACCAGCCTCAGTAGTGGCAGCGTACCCTGAAATGCTAGCCCGTATTGGACCCCAATTCCGAATTTTCACTGTTTTGCACATAGCTAATGGGTTTTGGTCTCTGCCACTAGCTACCTCGTGTCAGTATAAACATGGGAGGGCAGACAATTTTGCTGGACAGTCCTACCCCAGGGATATCAGGACTCCCCTGCAATTTTTCACAGATACATGAGACAGGCTCTGGAGGGGGTGGATTCAGCAAGGTGCATACAATATGTACATGACTTGTTGCTAATGTCAGAGACAGAGGAGGAAGACAGGAAACTAACCAAGCAGGTCCTGCAAGCTTTGGCAAGAGCAGTGTTGAAGGTCAATAGGAAAAAGATGGGACAGACAAGAGTTACCTACTTAGCAGTGGAAGTGTCCCAGATGATAAGTGTCCCAGATGATAAGGTGTGTCTATGGGGTCCCTGCCACTACCTCCGGATGTTAAAAGCTTGCAAAGTTTTCTGGGTCTAACTGGATTTTGCAGGGATTTTGTGGCCAATTATGCAGAAATAGCCCAGCTTCTATATGATCTAACCTGAGCCTCAACTTGGGAGTGATCAAAAGAGTGTACTGAGGCAGTGAGAGTACTAAAGAAAGACCTGGCCAGTGCTCCAGTGCTGGCCTCCCCAGATGGGGAGAAACTCTTTTATCTGTACCCTTTGGTATCTGACACTACCATTGGTTGTGCGTTAACACAGGAGTATGGAGCAAAGGACCGACCTGTGGCCTTTGCCTCTCGACTTTTGAGTGCTGTGGGACTGAAGTATGGATGGTGTGAAAAGATGCTGTTGTGCACCTACTGGGGGGTAGGGAAATTCAAATACCTCACGGGAATGCAGAAAGTAATAGTCCAATCTCATCATGACCCCCTGCGGCTGCTAAACATGCATACTATCTTACAGGTGTAAGCAGAGTCAGGATGAGCTCTATCCTGACATCTGGTGGTGAATTGTGGCGAGTTGTGGAAAAGAACTTCAGGGGCTGATCTTGTTTGCATAGGCACACCCACTCCGCCTAGCATGAGCCCACAGCAGCCCAAAATGGTCACTTTGGCTGCTGTGGGAGCCCCAGTTTCTCTGTTATTAGGGCAGGAAGAATAAAGTGTTGTTACCATGATTATGTGACTCAAGGCCAGTGGAACTGTTTTATGACAGAGGGACTCACCATCAACTAAGTAGCACTCGCTAGACAAGGGACATGGGTTCCAAAACCCAGTGAATTGAGAGAGGCTGGGGACAGGTGTTTGTACCTGATGGTCTGGTCCCTTTTGAGGGTCTGAAGCACCAATTGCACTGCCTTCTCTCTCCACTGTTGAATAGCAAAGCTAATTTTTATTCCATTAAGAGTCTAGTTACAGGCTGCTGTGCTGAATTCACTTTGGGCCAACGGTGTACCAGCACTGGGGCTTCCCCTACTACAAGTTGAAATCATTAAAGAGCTGAGATCACTGAGTACTGTGTTAACTAGTGGGGGAGCCTGAAGATATATTGCTAAGCGGATGGCAGAGTGGAGCAGTTTGTGGGACGGTTGGAGCGGCCCACGGGACGGCGAGCAGAGCAGTTTGTGGGACGTCTGGAGTGGCTCACGGGACGGCTGGTGGAGTGGAGCGGCTCGTGGTGAAGGCTGCGGCAGAACCCCATGGAGAGGCGGGGCAGTTGGCCTTGGACCACGTAAGGTGCCCCTTAACACCCCGTGTGCCTCTTTCCCCCCCCCACTTCCACCCAGGCTGGGGGGTAAAACTCTGCAGATAAACTTTTGAACTCTGGGGCTGCACTGACCAGGGACAGAGACTTTTGGGTTGTTGGACTTTTGGGACTTTGGGGTGATCTTTTGGGTTGTTGGACTTAAGACCCTGAGGGGAAAAGGATACTGCCAAACTTACTTGGGGGTGGGTCTTTTGCTCATGGTTTGTGTTATGAATCCTGTTTGTAGTGTTTCCCCAACATAATGCTGCATTGTTTCCCTCCTTTATTAAAAGGATTTTGCTACACTCAGACTCCGTGCTTGTGAGAGGGGAAGTATTGCCTCTTAGAGGCTCCCAGGGGGTGGTATGTAATTGTCCCAGGTCACTGGGTGGGTGCTCAAGCCGGTTTTGCATTGCGTTATTGAAACGGAACCCCTAGATACTGAACCCGGCCCTTGTTGCTGCCAACTCAGACGGGCAGAAGGGTTACACAGGGACAAGTGAGTGGGCAGCGTATTGCCAAATGGTTGCTGGCTCTACAAGCAGAAAACATTAAAGCAGAAGTGTTAAAGGAACCCATAGTCTGGGTAGCCGGATTACATCTGGCTGGCACCCCACACCAACGTGAAGCCAGCCCAGGTAAAACCCCAATCAGGTGTTTCGGGCGGCTAACCCATATCAGGTAAAGGAGGGGACACTGGTATGGTTTTTGGATGGAAGTTGTGGACGGAAAACTGCAGGCTTAGCTGTTGTGGGAATCAGAGGAAATGAGACAGTCAGCACCATTGGTTTCTCACTAGAAGTAAGGTCAGCTCAGGAGGCAGAACTGGCAGCCTTGCTAATAGTTTTAAATGAAGTGGATCCCAAACTTGAGCCAGAATGTTGGGTGGTGGTAGATTCAGATTATGTATTTCCTGGGGTCACATTAATGTTGAGATGGTGGGCGGATAATCATTTCAGGGCAACAGACGGCTCCACAATCAAGCGAGTGGAGGAGCTCAGTCGCTGTTTTACACGGATCAATGTGGTAAAGGTAAGCACACAAGAAAACAGGACCCCTAAGCAAAGGGAATAATCTGGCCGATGCAGAGGCCAAGAGGGCTGCAACAGAGGCACCCCCATGGCCCAGGGAGCCAGAAGACAGTGTGCCTGTAGCAGTGATAACAAGAAGTGGGGTGGATACAGATCGGGGAGGGTGAATTTGAGAGTTGCAAGAATCTGACCCAGGACTGGAAGGCATCCTGAAACTTGGGGACAGGCATGTGCCAAAGGTGGAACTAATGGAAGGGATTTGGTGTGTCTTAACAGCTGTGGGACCAGTAAAGCCATACGCAAAGTATGCAGCTGCGTAGGGCACCAGGAAACTTGGGGCACCAAATTTCCTGGTGCTCTGCGCAACTGGGTACTGCTCCAGCCCCTGCCCTGCCTCTTGCCGCCCCTGCTCCACCCCAGCCCCGCCCCTTCTTGCCCCTGAGGACTGCAGCAGGGCCGGGTCTGCACTCACTGGCAGCAGGAAGTGCAGGGATCCAGCCCCAGCTGCGCCGCCGGTGAGTGCTGGGGGGTGGTTCCCCCCTGCCCCCCAAGCCAGCCCCCCCCCCGCAGAGGCCTGGGGCCCCACACCCCACCACCGCGGAGGGGCTGTGTAGGGCCCCAGAATAGCTAGGGACGGCCCTGAGTAAGGGCTGTGCCCTCAAGGAAGCTGGATGGCTTTCTTAAGCTGGGTGCATGGGAGCTTGGCAGGGGGACACCCCAGGTTTGAGGAGGCACTGGGAACATTAAAAAGGTTGTTCTGGTGGCCAGGAATGACAGCTGATTTAAAATCACATCTGGAACGTTGTTTGGACTGTGCCAGGCACAACCCACCTCACAAGGTGCTAAGGGGAGAATTAATGAGACAAGCCCCAAGGGGACCTTGGGAAAGAATACAAATTGACTACACAGGACCCCTACCACCAGATCACAGGAAAAACCAGTTCATGTTGGTGGTAGTGGATGCTTTCAGCAGGTGAGTAGAAGCTTTCTCCACAAAGTATCAAACTGCTCGGGTAACTGCTGGAATACTGGTAAATGAGGTATTCACTCGCTGGGGGGTCCCAAAGGTGATTGACTCAGACCAAGGAGCTGCTTTCCGGTCAGATCTGTTAGGGGAGTTATCAGCCCTCACTGGAGTCACACAATTGTTTCATATTGCTTATCACCCACAGGCTGCGGGGCAAGTGGAATGCATGAACCGCACCATTAAAAGTGAGCTAAGAAAGGGAGTGGAAATGGGAGGAAAAAACTGGTCACAGTTACTGCCCTTTGTCTTAATGAGAATAAGGGTCAGAGAATCAAAGGTCACAGGATTTTCTCCATATGAGGCTCTCATGGGAAGGCCCATGGAATGGTTGAAAAATCTACTTACCCCAGTACCTGGGGAAGTCACTACACACGGCTTAACACAAGAATGGATTTTAACTCTAATTGATCGTGTAAAACAGTTACAGCAGGCGTTGGCCTGGCGAGACGAGCAAGGAGCAGCAAGGAGAGTCAAAGCATGGTATGACCTGCCCGGGGAGCGTGATCTACCCACGCTGGGAGATCTAGTGATGTACAAGATTCCAGGTCATCACCATCCATTCCCAGCTCCTAAATGGAAGGGCCCCTATCTTGTCCTTGACCAATTAGAGCCCGGTCTGCTATTATTGGGTACAGAGAATAGAGGACGGGAGTGGATTCACTGCACACAAATAAAAAGGTACAAACAGGGTATTGGAAAGGGGATGTGTAAATTTTGTTATGTGTGTATTACAGGTTAATTCAAAAAGGAGAAAATGATGAAAATTCCCTGGCCCTGAATGGAACAATTACTAGTGCTAATCACAATTGTCACATTTACAAATTCTATTCAGCTCCCATGATGTGAAGTGTCAAAAGGAGGAAACACATGAACGGCTACACATGCAACCTGTGGTAATAAAGCTAACGAAGACTATGAAAATCTCCCCATAGAAAGATGTACCACTAATACTCCAACAGGAATTTGGCAGAGTCGGTATATGGTTTATGGATTAGATGGGGGAATCCCAACCGGGTGGAGCATATCATTTTTATCAGGAAATATTGCATGGTACTCCCTGGGTGCTGGCATGATTAATGATAGTGGAAAACACAGTTACCCAGTTATGTGGTTTGTTACAGAGGGTCCAAAGAATACAACCCTCTGGTCTCCTGCAGCAAATGAACCATCTTGGGAAAATAGGGCCCTACATTTAGGGTGTGATGTTACCATATGTAACCACAATAGTACTTCCATGGAAGATAATCCCTGAAGGTGTGATTGTTATGTACATATTACATTGGGCATAAAATCCCCTTTGGGACACTGGGTGTATGATGAGTTAACCATTTTACAGAATGTAACCCTACAGGTGATATGGATGTCAAGTTAGAAGAATCCAAATTTAAAGTGGCCACAGCCTGGAGCCAAGAATATTCCCCGACGAGCAAATGTATGGGAGCCATTGTGGGAGCGGGTGCAGCAGCACTTTTTAACATGTCCTTTCACTCTATTACATGGGTGGTACGCCCCAAGGAATGGTGGGTGGACCAAATTCATCCTAATTGTAGTATGTACATAAAAGGATTGAAACAACAATTCAATTGGTGGGTGAGGGGACACACCTGGAATCATTGTTGAAAAGGGGATTGTGGGCAGCGGGGAACACTATGCTGGGTACATGGAATCTGGGGGACGAGTGGGTAACCAAACAATTAGTAAGCCAAAATGTGAGATTTCAACAACAAATTAATTAATGGCACAGCAACTATCAGCAGTTGCCACAGGGTGGAGGACAGCAGTAGAGGTAAAATTGCAGTTAACTCATTGGGCAGGGGACCTGGTAACATGGGTCGGGGATGGCTTCAGAAGAGTAACGGGGGAGGAGTGTGTGTAGGTATTCAAAATACTCAATTAATAATGTTAATGGATATTATAAGAGATGCTTGGGCAGAACATTGGCCTTCAGTATTAAATCGGGAGGCTAGCCCATATTTATCCACAATTGCAAAAACATACCCATCTACCTGGAAAATAACATCCCCGACCTGTGGGGACAGTTCTTGTGTAATTGTTACTATGATACCATGGGAAGGAAATGCAAATAAGGTGGTCCCCTTGAACCCTATGGGAATAACTAGGGAAGGGGGAGCCTGTTGGGAGCCACTAGGAAATAGGTGGGGGGAGTGGAATGGGGTTAAATTGGACTGTCATCACATTAAGCAGTTGTATATCTAGAGGAGGAATATGGATGTGCCCCTCCTATGACTATGGAGGAGCAGGATCAATGGCCTATTGCAAAGGGGGGGGGCATTTAGGGGTAATGTATATGGGGTACGATGTATTCTGTTGGGAATGTATGCAGTCCTGCAATATAACACTAGGTGGCAAAATCCTTCCAGTATATGACCAAATTATGAACTTCTATACACTGCCACCTGGACTATGGTGCACCAATGGATCAGTGGACTTAATCGTTGTAAACAGTCGAACCAGCACCTACTACCCCATGGCACAGCAAACCAAGTAGTTGAATTGGTTTGGACAATACCAAATTTCACTGTTGATATTCAATGGACACACAATATGGACAAGAGTACACAAAGATTACAAGAGCAACTTGCTGCAAGCACCAACAGTTGGACACACTTACAATACACACTACAGGATAGCGCTGACAAAATTTTAACCCTATCAAAGGAGGAGAAGCAGTGTTTTTGGTGGTGGCCAGGATGCTGTACCATACTGCAGTGGTCAGGACTCTCGGTGTTGTTGTGGATTATCATAGCAGCCGGTGTATTGTTAACTGTATTTGTGTTATGTTGTATATGGAAACGATCAAGGGGGGCACAACCCCCTAGAGAACAGCCACTAATTATAACCTATAAGTAATGTAGTAAGCCCCCTTCCCCCCCACCCCACCCGGTGTACTAAACAACCCGGAACCAACCTTCTCATGCCTTCTATGATGGGAAGTTTGGAACACTAATTGGAATCGGTGTGGTATGCCCGAACAAGAGAAAGTGCAGGGCACGGTATTACACAAGGGGCAGTGGGACAGATGGAGTATCGACACCATCCACCTTGATGCCTGGCCCTATCAGGAAATGTGTCGCCATATGGCCTATGCTTTTCCAGGGATACCTGGGCAGCAGGATCCCAAAAGAAAAGAAAAAAAAAAGGGGTGGAGTGTTAGGATATAGATATTCAGGCCTGTCTGTAAAGGCCTATACTTTAAGAATTTAGGTATATGTTTATCATTTAGCTAGTTATAGAGGTATAAAAGAAAGAATCAAAATCACTGTCTGCCTGTGTAAGGGCCTTCTCTCACTGTGACAGTCTGAGGCCCTGTTCTTAAGCTAAGGCCTTTGGCTAAGCCAGGGGTGGCCAGCCTGTGGCTCCGGAGTCACATGCAGCTCTTCACAAGTTAATATGTGGCTCCTTGTATAGGCACCGACTCCGGGCCTAGAGTTACAGGTGCCAACTTTCCAATGTGCCGGGGGGTGCTCACTGCTCATCCCCTGCCCCTGCCACAGGCCCTGCCCAAACTCCACCCCTTCCCGAGCCTGCCGTGCCCTCGCTCCTCCCACTCCCCCCCAGAGCCTCCTGCACGCCACAAAACAGCTGATGGGGAGGGAAGTGGAGGCACTGATTGGCGGGGCTGCTGGTGGGTGGGAGGTGCTGGGAGCAGGGGTTGGAGCTGATGGGGGGCTGCTGACATATTACCGTGGCTCTTTGGCAATATACATTGGTAAATTCTGGCTCCTCAGGCTCAGGTTGGCCACCCCTGGGCTAAGCAGTGGGAGCAGCCATAAGCTGGAAAGCATACGGTCACGTCCTCACACATTTCAAATCAGTCATATTGAAATAAGGCAATCTTGGGCTGTTAGAAAGGTGATTCGATCTATCGCCTCCAGATAAAGGAAAGAGCCTAGAAGATGTAAAAGGAAATTTAGTTTGATAGTTTTCTGTATTGTTTTGTCATTATAGTTCCCACTTTGCTATTGTTTATTTGCATGGTCTGTCTGGTTCTGTGATTGTTTCTGTCTGCTGTATAATTAATTTTGCTGGGTATACACTAATTAAGGTGGTGGGATAACTGTTCCCCTGCTGGTAAGCTAAAATTTTAACTAGCATCTGCTCTGTTAAAAAGTCAAGAAACTTAAAATGTGTGACTTGCTGACAGCTCTATGGGTAAAAAACATTACAGTCACGCTAAACTATTTTTAGAAGGAATAACAACCATCAGCATCCGAATTCAAATAACTTTATTTCAATGTACACGAACTGAAACAAAATATAATTGAGATTTACAGACTTAAAGAGAAATATATTGCTGGGCTGGCCCATTGGCAAGTGTTCTTCACTACTAAGCAGTGAGAATGATTAGATTTCCAGTCTTCACCTTGCTTGTTAGGCCAAAAAGGAGCTGGAAGTGCCACAAATGCTTATTTCCCAAGAGGTCTTGCATTGCTCTGCAATTAAGAACTAGTGTTTATGAACACTGAAGAAGAAACCCATCCATTCTTCAGCTAGATAAACTAAACTCCATGCTAGCCTGAGAGCTTCAATGAGGACAGAGAGAGAGAGAGAAAACTTTTCTGAAAAAATACATCTATTACTAAAACCCTACTTCACTTGCACTATTGTGGAAATTGCAGCTTTCGAGTATTAGACTTCCACCGCAATTTTGTTTTAGTTTCTTTGCACAGTCCACAATTTTGCATACATTTGAGGCTTGCAACACACGCTTTTTTCCCCATTAATACATTAAATGATCTTCAGTTCTACAGTGTTTTCCAGAGTTAGCAGAGACAGCAAAGCAATCACTATTGATCTTGCCTAATTCTGTGGATGACAAAGCAGACAGGGCATGAAGGAGACCACTGTAGCAGGGCGTACTGCACTAACATTCAATGGCTGCAATACGTAAATGGCTGAAGTGACAACTTGATTTCTACAGCAGTTGTGTTAAGACTTTTAGTCTGAATTTTATATTGTACCAGTTACTTTTTTTTTTTTTTAAATTAATGTAATATAGGTGCAAAATTTGCAGGCATAATATAATAGTTGAGTTGTTTATATTGTAGGTCTACTGTGGCTTTTCCAAATTACTGCTATTAAAAAAGGTCCATTATTCCTTTTCTGCAATTTTCCATGTCTTATCTGTAACTCGGCCACAATTATTTGAAGATCATCTCGCGATTCAGGTAAGGCCTTATATATTACTGAAGAGCAACAGTGCAATAAAATATATTGCACTGCATCAAATTTAAAACCAAACATTGTCCCTCCTGATGTTCTTATCCTACCTAATCTCTTGTATAAGCATCTGCTCTAAAATTCACAACCACAGAATTTATATTACATAACCCTGCAAGCAAGGTGGTTTCAGTACACTTGTTGATGTGTGCTATTACCTGCTGGTTCAGCTGCAACATGCGGTATACGTACTTGGTAAATGGGAAATTCTTTTGACAATCTACTTGAAAATTTACAAAAGCTAAGACTGTTTTACAATGTCCAATGTAGTTAAGTTAGTCAATGCTACACTATGGCACTATAAGATAAGCAATGCTTTAAGATGCACTACTCCGGTAATAGTTATTTGCAATTCTTGCCTCTTTACGTTTCCTTTATTGAAAATATGATAAATGGTATAAAATACTGAGATGCAAATTATGGAAATGTTTTGAAATAACAGATTAAATTTATGGTCAGTTCCCAGATGATACCTGGTTCAAAGGGGCTCAGATTTTCAACCTACTTCCAAAGACAAACAAATAGTTGGAATTTCTTCGAATGTGAATCAGTTTATAAAATTGACAGAAAAATGGAGTATTATGTGCAAACATACCGAAATCAATAGACTTTATAAAAACATTCCTAGAGATGTACCAAGCTTAAACAAAAAATGATATACAAAGATTTATAGCTGAGCTTTTAGTCGTCATCAGAATCTGAATCATATTTCTTTCCTCTGATGGTTTTCTTATCCAGCTTTGTGACAATGGTTCCAAATTTCTTTTGGCTCTGAAAAGGTGGGTCCATCAAGTTTCCACTAGAAAGAAATAAAATTTTGCTATTTAAAGCGAAAAGGTAAAAATATATTAACAGACAGCAGCACAGACCCAGAGAAGCAGCTAGTTGGACAAATCTGTTTAAAGAAAGAGGGGTTGGGATCAATAGTGGGTAGGAGGAGCATGTTCCTTCTATACCCTTAATCTCCCCCCCACACTAAGCCCAGAGATTGCCAGAGAAAGTAAGACTAAGGCCTTGGCTAAAATTGCAAGTTAGAGCGCATTAAATCAGCCCCGGGCGCCCTAACTCCTGAGGTGTCCACGCTGGCAAGGCACTTAGAGCGCCTGGACTCTGCAGCAGGAGTGCCCCTGGTAATCTACCTCCACGAGAAGCATAGAGCTTGCTGCGCCCTGGCTGAAATGCCTGGGTGTCAGTATGGACGAGGTGTTGCATTACTGCACTGTGACTGGCGTCTGGAAACATCCCATAATCCCTTGAAGTCAAGTGGCCACTCTTGTCATTGTTTTGAACTCGGCTGCAGGCATGCGGATATCCCCTTTCAAAGCTCCATTTCTGACAGTTGGCATGCTTATCTGCTCCGGGACAAAGCAAACCATTACTGTGGAATGCTGCTGCTGTCCAGTCAGGCGTGGGGGGGGGGGGGGGGGACACCTCCTCTCTGCTTGCTTGCTTGCTACTAGTGTGGAAGAAAGGGAAAAGGAAAGAGGAAGCGGACATTCCCTCAGACACAGTTACAGATTAACGAAGTGCCCAAACAAAAACAGAGTTCTAGAAAGGCACTGAAAAAATACAATACTTAGACTAGGAGTGTGTTAACTATGGCTTAGCTCCCATGAGACTACAATATACTGTTTCCATTCTAAATGGTGCGCTTCTTTTTAAAGTAGAACGAGAATACATTCTACAATTTGGAGATTTAACATTCAAATAAATGCAGATGAGTTTAATGGAAAAACTTTCCCTATTTTTAATAACTTAGCTTTAAAAATGCCAAGAATATTAAAAGCAAAAGAAGGTACATTAATGTGATATCAAGGTTGACCTTTTAATCACATAAATCAGTAAATTCAGATTGCAGATCCCACAGTACCTTAACTCTACCCCTGGTTTTTACTATCCATGTCTTTCCATTAATGATCACAAGACACAAGGCTATGTGACAGTTCTTTGCAAATGCAACCTAGTAGAAATCATTTGCACTTTTTTCAGTAAGAGACTTTTTAAAGTCAAATTATATTTAACCTACATTTTGCTATCACCGTGGACAGGCACATGCCCCATACCCAGCTGAACAGTGCAAGTGTGAAGCTATCCCGTAAAGACTGAATTAGTTAGGGAGGAAAGGCTGGGTGTTCAGCTGACTCATTAAGAAGCAGCTGTAAAGAGAGTGGGTGGGAACTGGTTATCCTAAAGCCCAAAGGCCAGAGCTTTGTTTGTTTTCACTAGTATTGGGAAAACTTCCTTTTCTCAAGAGTTTCCTGAGAGGCACTTCCTTTTGTTTTCCTTGCCAAAGGTTTATTGTTGTAACAGCTGGATTATTAGCTCACTTTGGTCTTGGGCACACTAAACATCAACATGATCAACAGAGTCTTTATGCAAAAAATGAATCTGTAAATATAACCCTCACACATTAACTTTAAAAACAATATATATTAATTACCTGTAATTAATTATGTCTGAACAGCCTAATCTCCATTCTAGGGTTTCTGTGGTAAAGTCATCCGTATTACCAAGATCAGTAAAGCCAACAATAAAATCTTGCGTTTTTCCATCTTTTACTAGTGCTAGAGTGGGAATTACTTTGATGCCCAATCTCTCGCACAGGAATGGAGATTTTTCAGCATTTAATTTCAGGAATTTTGTTTCAATGTGTTTTTTTGAAAGTGCTGCCAAATGCTTGTCTATTATCACGCATCTGTGAAAAAAAATTCAAATACTTATGAGTTAGGTATCACAAAGGCCATAAATCATTAAAGTCTACTTCAGTGCTGAATTCTTGATTATTAAGGTTATATTTGAAGAATCAACATTACAGACATAACTTGTTACTTTTGGTTTTACTTTTAGGGAAAAATAAAATATTCCAGTCAGTTTACTAATATTCAAGAGCTTCAACTTACATTATCTGGATTTCAAGGTTATAAAAATAAGTGACTTGGCATTGTGGTTGGGGAAATTGGGATAACACGTTCCTTCCTTGAAGCCTCTGGCTGCTAGCAGTTCATAGGGAATGTTCTCATCTTTCACTAGGGTGTGTTCTTGCTCACACTGAAGTATTTGGGAATTTTGCTATTGAACTTCAACAGGAACAAGATCAGGCCCAAGTTTTTAAGAAGCAATCTAGTGAGATTTGTTCAGTGAATAACAATCACCACCAATTTTTTTTCCTCTGCTACCAAAGTTTTCTAATGACCCTTTTCTAGGGATAAACCCATTATTTCAAAATGAATTTTACCTAGTTCCCTTACCCTAGCCCCTTTCCTGGCATGGCTGCTCAGATTAATATTAATGAACTGCCTGCCTCAAAGCTAAACAACAATGATGTTGTGAAGCAAAATGCTCCCTAGAAATCCTGTCTACAGACTGTAGTGAATATTTGTACCAAGCTGGTCAACATAATCATATGAGGTTATAAAATAAGCCCCACGTTAAGTGCTTATTAAGTTTTAGTAGAAATATGACTGATTGCAGGCTCCCCTGCTCTGAGAGATTTGACAGATCTGTTGATTTTAAAACCTCTATATTCAGTTTCACTTGCTGCTTTTGGAATAGTTTATTTACTTTTACACATTCTTAGCATCACAAGAGTCTCTTTAAAATAAGGTATTTACTGTACCTGAAGGTTGTATCTTTATAGAAATGGCAAACCACATTTTTACTTTCTTTGACTTCTTGGAAAAAGTCTCTCTCACTTGGGATTTCTCTATATTCTCCATGTCCTTTTGAAAGCCATTCCTAATGACGAGAAAGCAAAAAGTTAGTACTATGTTTCTTAATTGTATTTAATCTATTCTGAGAGCAATATTACTTTTAGAGAACTCCCTGACATGTTATAAAAATATATTTATATTACATAAAAAAAAGACTGCCACCTGAAAGCTTAAATAAAAGCTTAGAATCCCTTTTTTTTTTAAAAAGAAGGGAAGGGGCAGAAGGGTTTTACTGGGAAACATTTGAAGTCAAACTATAGCAGCTAGTCAGGAAAAGAAACTACTTTTTCCTCTTCCCCTCTTGTTCCCCCGCACAATAGATGAAAAACCACTGGTCTGGACATGGCTACTGGGTTAATCTGCCCATATTTTTTTTGGTGGGGTAGAAGGAGGAGGAGGAGTTACTGCTTTGAGAGCCGCAGTCCTTGTACAGAATACAATACACTTCTATAGCATAACCTCCTACAAAGAGCAGATTAAACCGCCAGTATTCAAGAGAGGATATAAACCCCGAAGTTCTTTCCACAATTTTGGGAGCCTCAAAGTTGCAACGTGGACTGCCCTCTTCAGAAAGTAATTGTATACTGAAAAAAATTCACCAAAGCATGACACCTATAATCACAAAAAAAAAAACCCCACCAACACAGAAAGCATGACACAGCACGCTTTAAAACTGATTTACTTTCAGTTGTCCCTATATAGAAAATGCAGATCAATACTATATTTTTAAAACTTCTGAAACATTCATTAGCATCTCAACATTATAAAGGTCACCAGAGCTGGCTTTACAATAGATACATTAAGTATTTAGATAATCTTTAAAACGACAATTGTATACAAACAAAGTCCTCAAACATCTAGGTTCAATCCAAATACCCCAACATAAGCAAGTTTTCCAGAACAACGTGCACGCAATTATACACACAAAAATGCATGCTTGTTTACAGTTACTGAATGCAGTTACAATTTCACAAGGGAAAAATTATAATGGGACATGGAAACTGCAGTAATTGCATGCTTAGGTGTGCAGATGTGTGCCTGCAATTTTGAAAGTCTAGCCCGTTATAATAAAAATTACTTTGCACTGATTGGAGAAGGATTGAGTAAGCTAGATATTTACAAGCAGTACTTACTTTTCCAAAGCTAAATCACAAGTTGCCTATTTTTTAAAGTTAAAACAAAGCAGTTTTAACAAGATGCCAGTGCAAAAAAAAAAGTGTTACCCTATGAAGGAGTGAACTGAATTAAAAGGAGGTCATAAATATCCTGAATGCTGTCCATGCTCATGGTGCCTAGTATAGCCTAATTATTTTGATTTTTTTAATCAAGAGAATACAAAGAAGAAGAAATAGTAAGAAAGAGTCAACAACAAACTAAATTGTTCTTCAAGGAAAATCAGCAAGAGAGAGAGACTTGTTACATTATCAAAAAAATATGTTCAGGTCTACTTTGCGTCAGAGCTATTAAGATTCCATATCCCTCAGCATTCCAGCCTAACAGATATTCAGCTGCATCCACATCTCAAAGTCTGGTATTGGCCTCTACCATTCCCTTCACAACTGGAATGTCCTTTTCCACTTCCTATCACTGCCCAGTTTCATAGTTTTTGAGGCTTGACCATACTAGGTAGGGAAACCCAAAGGACTTCCCTATTTGCAGCTCAAGTTCCACACCAGTTGCTAAGAAAACCCAAACTATGTGGCAAAAGATTTTTGGGAAACATCAAGATCAATAGCTTAATGAGATGGTTGCAACAGCAAGGTAGGATCATTTCCTGTCCCTGCAAAAAGACATGAGCAAATAAGTTTTCTTCACATACATCCCAAAGTCTTACTGGATTGTGAGAAGCCCCTTTGCAGAATCAGGATAGGCGACCAGCCCTGTAAAGAGCTGGGAGAAGCCATGCATCATTCCTTTTGTAAAATGCCTCAAAACATAGAGAGGGAGGGACTTGCATACTACCACGAGAAGATTTCAAATATTTAGAAGTTTGGAGGAGGGGGATCCCTAAGGTCTGCTGGCATGTGTGCATTACTGGTGTTTTCAGTCAATAATATTTGAGGACTCAATCACCTGAATATTAACATGATCAAATCCAAATATCAGTTTATTTGCTTACCCTTCTCTTAATCCAGATTTTGTTTTAAATACACGTCTGTATAATTTTGATGTAACCAAACTGTTCTAAATCAAGGCCAAAAATTAAAATGTGTTAGACATGTTGTATTCTATGATTCTATGCCAAATTTCAGCCCAAAGCAAGTGTACTGCTATGCAACACCTACCCTCCCCTGAGATTTTCTATCAAACACAAACAGAATCAACTATGGTAGTCTTTGCTATAGTGCATAAAGCATCTGATCCCATTCTTCGACGTTCAGAATCTAAAATGCTGCCAGAAAATTACTTGTTTCTGCTGCTGGGATTTCTTTAGTGCTTCAAGCCTCCTTTCTTTAAGGCGTTCCAATTCATCTTCATCCATCTGGTCCAATTTTTGAATCTCAGCATCCAGCTGTTCTTCCACTACTTTAGTAGTCTGAAGCATTTGATTTTCCAGAACTTTTGAAAACATTTCAACAGAAGTATCAGCAGCCATTCTTCTGGATATTCAATACACTCCTTGTAGCTGCAAAATAATACATGAAAGTAGAGATGAATACCATAAAACAATACCTATTTTAAGCCTTTAGTTCATATCCTGATCAGGCCAGTCTTTTATCTATAGAGTGCTGTGTAGCAAAACGGGGGGTGGAGAAAAGAGAGACAGTCCCTATCCTATTAGGAACTAATATGCAGACAGTTGTTTTCTTCAGGGGGATTTACAACTCTGTAGACAATACTTACACCGTGCACATGCAAGAAAACAAAGATTCCAGTCATATCCTATTCTCTGACTCCCTAGGCCAGCTGCTAAAATAGCACATTCAGCTTCTTGGAGAGGGAAGCCCAGATTCACAAAGGGCACTTCAGTCTCAGTTTTAGGCACCACTATGATCCACAACACGAACGCCTGGCTTCCGCCTAACTCTGTAGGTGCCTAAACTCATCCAGTGCCTAAGTTTTCAAGGTAGAAGTTCCCTACATATGTTTCTGCCTATGGCCATGTGCACTGCTGCCTCCCTGTAGGTGTCTGGATACCTATCTCATGCGTAAGGCCCAGCTCAATCCACAAACCAGGGGAGGTAGGCTCTCCTCTGCCTAACTCACCTGTAGGTCCTGGTAAGTGTGTGCAGAGGCTGCCTAATGCCACACAAAACAGCCTGGGGAAGAGTGGTAGGCGGATCTCCCTTAAAATCTTTAGCAGAGTGTTTAGGATACTCATCCAGGATGTGAGACCCCCCCTGTTCAAGTCCCCCCTCTGCCCTATGAGGGGGGATCTGAACAGGGATCTGCCACCTGTCAGGTGAGTGAGAAACTGATTGCTCCGGGCAGAAGCATAGGCTCAATCTTCCTCTGTGAAGATCCTCCTTGTGTAGAATTTCAGACACACATCGTACCAGGAATAGGGAGAAAAAAGAGCTGCAGGAACTCACTAAGTTTTCCCCATAATGCTCCATTTTTACTTTACCTCTAGTGCTGTGGGTGGTCTTGTAACAGGCTTATAGCAGGGCGAGAACGAGACCATTCAGCTCAGGACCTGGACAGCCTGCAAGCCAGCAGCCACCTATTTGTGCTACAAAATAAGCGGCCGCTTTAAGCCCCGTACGGCTTGATTCCATCTACAGTGTAAGTAGCAAAGTGAAGTGAAACGGCTTTTCCGAAACCCCCTGCCCGTGGGGGCGAGAGCCGGTTCCAAAACGAGCATCGGCTCCGCTTCCCACCAGGGGAGCTGCGGCGGGGTGTGTGTGTGGGGGGGAGCCTGACGTGTTATGAGCACACCCCCTCCAGCTGTTACCCCTCGCAGCTCCTGCCTAGTGCGGGGGGACGGTGTCACCAGCACAGCGTGGCTATAGGGCGACAGGGCCCCGAGCCAGGCAGAGTCTGCCCCCGCCCCCCCCCGCCAGGTACCACACCCGGGGGGAAGGGATGCAGCAGCTAAACACAACGTATTGCGCATGCGCGGCTCGCGCCAGCTGCAACAGCTACGTTCACCGGCTCCAACGCCCCAGACAAACCGCCGGTGACAATCCCAGGCCTCCTCCCCCGCCGAAAGGAGCCCGCAGCCGGGCCCCTGGGCCGACAAGGGAAACGCTGCCGGACAGGACGCGCCGCTCACAGTCCCCGCCCCGCAAGCCCGGCGGCGGCGTCCCCACACCTTGTCCGCGCGTGTCTCGCGGCCTCAGCTTGTGCCTAGCAGCTCCGATGATTGTTGACGTGCCTCGCACCAGGGAGGATGGTGGTGAGGTGAGAGGCCGCAGTGCGCAAGCGCGTTCACGCCAGGGCCCAGCGCGTCGGCGGCCTACGGAGAGGGCACGAGACAAGGGCGCAGGAGGGACCCGCTGAGCGAGGCGCTCACTGCTGCTGCCCAGCGCCCCCTCTGGCCGGAGGGCGAACAGCGGCAACAGGCGCCACGCTCCCCTCTCCCTGCCAGGACAGCCCCAGGCTCCCCCCTCTACTGCCCCCTGCTGCCCCTCCTTACTGCCCAGCCCTAGGCTCGCCCCCTTACTGCACCCTGCTGCCAAGGCCAGAGGAGGAAATTTCCCACCCACTCCCTCCTCGGGCATGGGGGTGGGCACTGTACACAAGAGAAAACAAGGGACGTTCTGATTCACTGGTGTGGCCCAGTGCTTAGAGCACAGAACAGGGAGTCAGACTATGGGATTCACAGCCCTGCCACTGAACTGCTACCTGCCTTGGGCAAATCGTTTTCCCTCACTGCACCTCGCCTCCCCCCTCTGTAAAACAGGCACAACAGCGGCATCCTACGTCCCAGGGGTGTTGTTTGTAAAGCACTTTGAGATTACTGGACAGCCAAGGAGAATCGCTCCTCTCCACCCTCACGAGACACACGCAGGTGCAAAGCAGAACAGTGTGCCATGATGCCTGCCGGGGACCGTGGCCTGCTTTCTGTGGGCGCTGTGGGGCTCTGCTCTATTCCTTCAGGGTGGGGGTGGGGGCTGGGGCGCCTCCCTGAGGAATGGGGCAGGAGCTCTCATCTGGGCTGGGGGATGGGTGTGAAGCACTGGATGGGCAGGGACTCCAGCTAGAGTAGGGTTCCCCATAGCCGGGTGATGCATCTGCCCGTGGCCTCGTTTGGTGAGAGGGTGGGAGTGCCGCTCTGTGGCCTTGGGCTGCTAGTGTCAGGAGGAGCCGTTCCTGGCTCTTTAGGCTGTTCATTAGGCCTGTGTTGTAATGGGCATCTCTTGACGTCAGACATGGGGCCAAGTCTTTCCTCAGGCATCAGTGTATGACACATAGGCAAATACCTTCTAGCCAATAAGGGTCACACTAGGCTGTTTGTAAAATCCTGGGGGAATTGGTATCAGAGGGGTAGCCGTGTTAGTCTGAATCTGTAAAAAGCTACAGAGGGTCCTGTGGCATCTTTAAGACTAACAGAAGTTTCTGTTAGTCTTAAAGGTGCCACAGGACCCTCTGTTGCTTTTTGGGGGAATTGGGTGCAGCATGTTCAGCGATGCTTTCAGGTGAGCGGAGTAGTCGCAACAGATCATCACTTCTACCACATGACTTCAGTACGTCACTGACTATTCTAAAATCAAGATGGGATGTTTTTCTAAATGTGAAGAAGCAAGTTATATAAAAGTTACTATATATATATAGTAATTGCTCTATTCTGTCATCTAGACTTTTTTTATCCTGAATTGGAAATGTTAAACATATAGCATTCAGACATATTTTACAACTTCCTGTTGTGTGATCCTTCCAATAGACCACCATTTTACTGCTCTATCGCACTTATCTACAGACAGACATTGTCCCATTATGATGGCCAGGAGGAGGCTGATTGGGAACTGTGAACCATATCACCATAACCTGCCCATTGGTTAGTGTTTGTCTGTTGTATTTTTGTGACTCCAAATGTTACATTCTGAAACAATCCTTTAATTATTTTCTTTAATCACAGTGGTAATATTTTTGACACAGGGTAATGATAGTAATGGCTAGGGCAACCAGCAGGAGTGGTGTCTGTAATTGTTAAATACTGACACTATATAATAAGATTCCAGGAATGTCACACTGTGAGAGTCAGTCTGAAGCTTATTATGTCTGTACAGTCAGTGTGAAGTGACAGAAGCAGCTACAAGCATGTTGAGAGCTCTCTTTGTTCAGAATACCACCAGAATGAATCATTGCTGGGTTTCACAGTTTGTTACCATCCAGTTTTTAAGTTCTCAGCCATTTTGATTTAATTAATTATACCTGTGTGGTGTACAGCTACAGTCATTCAGTCATGTATATGCCATGCCAAGAGTCCTAGGCTGTTCCGATGTTAGAGGTAATTCAACCAATCACCACCCTTATTCTATAGCGAATTTGCAGGCAACAATTTTATTGGTAATTTAAGGGATAATGTACAATGATGGATTACTTGAACCAACTGTCACACCTAGGCACCCAACTGCCACACTGCAGCACGCTCCCCTCATTCACCACCTGCACAAATCCACGCTACTCTCCTAGCACAATCGCCAAGATGCAAATCAGCACAGCCACCCACACGACACAGCCACTGTATATAATAACCCCAAACACATACAGCCCTTCACAGCAGTAGGGTTACCATTCGTCCGGATTCCCCCGGACATGTCCGGCTTTTTGAGCTAAAAATAGCATCCGGGGGGGATTTGTAAATGTCCGGACTCCCCCCCCATGCAGAGCGCGCGCGGCTAACAGGGCAGCCGGCCGGATGGTGCCACTTACATGGGGCTCCGACAGCCAGAGAGAGCCCCTCCTCCGCTTCCCCTGCAGCAGAGATCACTCCCTCCCTCCCTGCATTCGCAGATCGCCTCCGGCAGTCTGGAGCTCCTCCCCCGCTCCTCCTCCACTGCTGCCCAGCGTGCCGGGACAAATGGCTCAGGCCGTTCCTGAGCAAGTTCACAGAGACGTTAGGCGAAGGCCAACAACAAGGGGGCCAGGGGGTCGGAGAAGGGGCAGGGAGGTTTTGGAGGGGGCAGTCAAGAGACGGGGGGGGGGTCGGCAGTTCGGGAGGGCTTTCTGGGGGGGTGGATAAGGTTTTGGGCAGTCAGGGTACAGGTAGGGGGTAGGGTCCTGGGGGGCAGTTAGGGTGAGGGGGGTCTTAGGAGGGGGCAGTTAGGGGACAAGGAACAGGGAGGCTTAGGTAGGGGGTGGGGTTCTGGAGGGCAGTTAGGAGCAGGGGTCCCAGAAGGGGTAGTCAGGGGACAAGGAGCGGGGGGGGGGGTGTTGGGAGTTCTGGGGGGGGCTGTCAGGGGGCAGGAGTGGGGAGAGGGATCGGAGCAGTCAGGGGACAGGGAGCAGAGGGGTTTAGATGGGTCGGGAGTTCTGGGGGGGGTTGTCAGGGGATGGGGAGTGGTTGGACGGGGCGTGGGAGTCCCAGGGGTCTGTCTGGGGGTGGAGGTGTGGATAAGTGTTGGGGCAGTCAGGGTACAGGTAGGGGGTAGGATCCTTGGGGGCCAGTTAGGATGAGGGGAGGGTCTCAGGAGGGGGCAGTCAGGGGACAAGAGGCAGGGAGGCTTAGGTAGGGGGTGGAATCCTGGGGGGCAGTTAGGGGCAGGGGTCCCAGGAGGGGGCAGTGAGGGGACAAGGAGTGGGGGGAAGGTTGGGGGTTCGGAGGGGGCGGGAAGTGGGAGGGGCAGGGGCGGGGCTAGAGCAGGACGGGGCGGGGCTAGGGCGGGGCTCCTCCCGTCCTCTTTTTTGCTTGCTGAAATATGGTAACCCTACACAGCAGCACACACCCCTCATTTGCCACCTTCACAAATCAATACAGAATCCCCCAACACAAACCCCACAGACACAAGTGAACACAACCAGAACACATAATAACCCCAAACATCACTCTGAAGCCTAGAATATCTGTTGTGTGTGAAGCAATGGAAAGAACTACAAGCATGGCTGAGAACTTTTTTTGTTCAGCATATCAGCAGGTTCAATCATCATTGGGATTTGTGGTCTCTTACCATCCAACTTTTTAAAAAACTCCATCCAGTTTTTAAGTTCTCAGCCATTTTGCCTTATTTACACACATGATAAATTACACCTATGTGCCAGTAGAGGCTTTCAGCTACTAGTTACTATTTAAATGTGGGTGCTACTAATAAGAGCTTCAGAGTTTGATTTAAATTCTGGTACTATCTAGGATTTGCATTCTTTTACATTTCTGTGTAATGAAGAAAAGACTTGATCAATCCTACTACTGTGTGTTTGTCATTCGATTGGTGTTACTGGGTACACAAGTATATGCTGCCAGAACCACAGACCTTTTTCCCTATACTTTTGCCAAGAAATTTTCTTGATAACCTTTGTCTTTTCCTTCTTTAAACCCTCCCTAATTCCTTGAATGAAGCTAACATAGAGTGGAACTTACGTACGTTTTCCAAGAGCTGAGCAATATTCCAGCAGTTCCACAGTGCTCTTGTACTGCCTACACTGATCAAACTTCCTGATTTACTATAGTATTGTAAGCAGTTTCAGGATCATAGGCCAGCTGGCAGGCAAACCTACCTTTTTTCCCCACCAGTCGGTGCTGCCATTTCTGTTTATCTCTTTAAAGCTGAGCTGTGGGTCAGCTGCCTTTGTGCTGATCCCTAGCACAGTTCCTTCCCTCTGTATTATGCCTTATCTGACATGCAGTGTAGTCTGGGGCCAAATTACACAATATTGGATTTTGGACTCTATCATCTACAGCTTAACTGCAAGGTAATCTTGTACATTCAGAGATGCCATTGCAAAGGAAAGGACAGAGATGCAGTAAAAGGGGAAAGAAGAACTGAGGGTATGGAGGATGAGGTGAAGATCCAGCAAATGTGTCCAATAGCAAGTACCTCATATCAGATTGTTCAGCTAGCACCCACCTTTTTCTGTACCTTCCTGAGGGCAAGTGCGTACCCTGAAAGCACTTTCATGTGCCAAACCCTCCTATTGACAAGTGATTCCAACCTAAACTCCCCACATTTCCCAAGCTTCCATAACTATCCTGCACAATCCAGGATAAAGCCTCTATATATGGTTCCTCAATCCCAGGTATTAAAATGCCCCTCCACTGTCTTTCCTTTTGGTAACAATGTGCTGTCTTTTATTCTTGAAACATCTTCCCTTTCGTTTTACGCTATGTGACATTTCTTTATATTCTGCTTTAAACAGGAACACTGGCAACTTAAAAATTGTATGTTTTTTTTTAAATCTAAGATTACTATAAATAAAAGATTATCGGGGGGGAAATTTTTCAGTTTACTCTGTGCATTTATCGCCACCTTGTGTAGAGCGAGTTTCAGTCTTTACCCTGTATGTACAGAACCGTCTGTTAAACTATGATCCTGCAATGAGCTCTACGGGGGTTGACCCTTGTGCTGCTGCAAAGCCCTACTGGAATCATTATTGCCCTGTGTGGACATGGGGTTGCTTGCATAGAGTACATAGCAAGATAGGGACTTTAGTTATTCAGTTTCTGCTGGTGTCTGAGTTGTTCATAGAGCAGAAAGGGAGGGTGGTTTTTTTTGTACTTTTAGAAAACATGATTGTAACACCACAAAAATGGACAGGAAAACTTGGGGACAGGCATCACACCTGAAACTATTTGTAATACTTATTTTTTAATTATCTGAGCATCCAGTTGACTATCCTTTTAAAACTTGCTTCTCTCCAAAAGCTTTTCAGTGATGATTCAAAAACACCCGCAAAACCTCTCTCAAATGTATGATAAATGTCTGCTCTGTGTGTTCTGTGTCTGATTTAGAGGGTAAGCTTTATGGGCTGTATCTTCTTCACTGTTTATATTGGCCCTGCACACACTGTAGGTACCTAAGAAGAAGATTTGGCACTTGCTGTTAGCTGTCCAGTAATCTCAAAGTGCTTTACAAATATGAATTCTCTCAACACCCCTGGAACATATGATGCCGCGGTTGTGCCTGTTTTACAGAGGGGGAGGCGAGGTGCAGTGAGGGAAAACGATTTACTAAAGTCAGCTGGCAGGGCTGTGAATCCCATAGTCTGACTCCCGGTTCTGTGCTCTACGCACTGGGCCACACCAGTGAATCAGAACGTCCCTTGTTTTCTGTTGTGTACAGTGCCCACCCCCATGCCCGAGGAGGGAGTGGGTGGGAAATTTCTTCCTCTGGCCTTGGCAGCAGGGTGCAGTAAGGGGGCGAGCCTAGGGCTGGGCAGTAAGGAGGGGCAGCTTGGAGCTGGGCAGCAGGGGGCAGTAAAGGGGGGAGCCTGGGGCTGTCCTGGCAGGGAGAGGGGAGCGTGGCGCCTGTTGCCGCTGTTCGCCCTCCGGCCAGAGGGGGCGCTGGGCAGCAGCAGTGAGCGCCTCGCGCAGCGCCGGCGGGTCCCTCCTGCGCCCTTGTCTCCGTAGGCCGCCGTCGCGCTGGGTCCCGGGGTGAAGGCGCCTGCGCACTGCGGCCTCTCACCATATGCACCCAGGTGCGTGTGGATGTGGCCGGCCGGACCCTGCTGAGACGGACGTGGACGGAGGCGAGCGGTGACCAGGCGGCCCCGCCAGCGCCGCCATGGGCAAGAAGCAGAAGAACAAGAGCGAGGACAGGTAGCGGGCCGGGCTCTCCCCCTCCCCCGAGCGGGCTCGTGGCCGGGGAGTGACAGCGCGGGGCGGGCTCGGCCGCGGGGCCCTCCCACCCCCGTGGCTGCTAGGGGGACCCCGGCTCCCGCGGGCAGTGAGCGCTGGTGGGGGCGAGTCGCGGCAGTTCCGCGCCCCTCGGACACTAGCTCCCTCCTACTACGCACCGACCCACGGACGCGGTGTCTTGGTTCCCACGGCTGGGAGGAGAAGCGGGGGCGACCGGCCCAGCGCTGTGTAGCTGGCGCTGCCTTCCAGGTGCCGCCTCCCCCTGCTAATTTCTTCCCGGGGCAGCTGAGCGTTGTGAGTAACTAATGCTGGCGTCTCAGCCCAAACGCGTGTGGGTGTTGTCTTTCCCCCCGGCTTTATTCTGGGGGGGACATCGGCCTCCCAAATCCATGAGCCTTGTCTGTAAGCGCATCAGAGCACTGGAGCCAACTTGGAAATGAAAATCTATGGCGAGATCAACACTTGTATGCTGCATCCCCAAAGCTTCACTAGTCATCCAGATACATTTGGATGAATATATTCCAATATATGCTGTATTAGCTCCCACAAACGCTTGTGATGTTTAGCTGAAACATTATCTGCCTTGGGTTTTGTAGCACTGAGTGGGAAGAAATGTCTATAGGTGAAAGTATCAAATGGGTAGCCGTGTTAGTCTGGATCTGTAAAAGCAGCAAAGAGTCCTGTGGCACTTTATAGACTAACAGACATATTGGAGCATGAAAGCTTATGCTCCAATAAAAGCTTATGCTCCAATACGTCTGTTAGTCTATAAGGTGCCACAGGACTCTTTGCTGCTTTTATTGGTGAAAGGCTCTTTGGGTTCATCACAAACTATTGAGGTGTTGAATATACTCCAGTAAAGTAGAAGTTAGGCTGTAGTTATAAAGGTGGGAAAGGAGAATTTTGGTCACTTCAAAGCACTTAAGTGGTTGGTGAAGAGATAATCATGTTAATTTTTAATTCTTTTCTCAACCGTAGTCCTATTTCCAAACATCTGTATTTTACGCTGCTAGCTAGAATGAATGGCTGGATGACATTATGTGCAAGCACAAACTTCAGCTGTGTTGACAGTCACTTTTTGCTTCAATTTTAAACCTTAAAGATTTTCTAAATTATATTGATGGCTCCATACAGAACACTTCCACACTTTGTACATGTGACAGACGATTCCATGGTCACAAAATATTAGGGTCCTGAGGATCCTCTGACTGTCTGCCTTGTTCATGCCATCTTGAATGCCGCATGCCAGTCAACATCTTTTTGGTGAATGAATGGACTCCCATGAAAGCTGTTAAATCTACCAAAAAGATCACTGTTGTGTGCAGCGCGCTTTATTCCTTTAATCAAGAATAGGTATATTTCTTATACTCCTTAACAAAACCAAGACCTAATTCTACTTTAATTGATCATAGGCCCTGCATAATTACTGCTGACAGGAGATAAAACAAGTATTTTCTTCCACAGTACAAACCAAAAGGAAATAAAAATACATGCGCGCACGTGTGTGTTTCATTTTGCACTAGCTGATTCTTCAGCATGTCCTTCTTTACTTGACCTCAAAATAGACATTGGGATACAGCAGTGTTATGTATCTTATTCCTAGGTTCAGATGCCTTTGATGTATTACCTGTTTTTGAATGAAATCAGCCGTAAATTGCTAGTCATTTAAAAAAAATCTGAATTTTACTGGATTTCTTCCTCTATTTTTAAGCATTTATTAGTAAAAAGGTATGCTATGAAAATGTTAGTGATTTAAGGCTTTCCATCCTTGCCTCTAAACTAGTTTGTAATCTGACTTCCCCTTCTGGGTAGGGAGTTGGCTTTTAATGAAAATCTTTATAGTGTAGCTATTGCTCACCATGGAAGAGTGGGAAGCACCATATATACTGCTTTGTAGTATCTGTTGTCGGCAGCCTGACTCACCAGCTGTGCCCATCAAAAACATACTGGGGAGGCAGGCTGGGTAGGGGTATTGGGGCAATGGGAGACAGATGGAGCTTTGAGATGGAACAGAGGTTGGTTGGAACTGTGCACTGTGGAGGCAGGGAAAGAAGTGGGGCTTGGTGCTACTGCTGTGACTTCTTAGTGTAGCAGACAGCAATACCGCATAGAGCCCCTCAAAAGCTGAAGTCTTGGGGTGCAAAGAACTGGGTCCTCACAGTGATGTGGGCTGGGGAGCTGAAGCACCAATGATAGAGTTGCTGGAGTGCTAAGCCTGTAGAGAGGTACTGGGTTTTCTTCTGTTCTGCTTCATATCCTTGCTCATCTTTTCCTGTTTCTGAGGATGACTGGGCAAGTGACTTGAGAGGTCACAGGAGGGTTAACAAGGAAGAAGAATAAAAATACTCTCCACAGCTGTACCTCCCCAGTGTGATGTGCTCAAGTCTATCAGACTGAGTGTCCCTTCTTGCAAATCTCCATCTTATCAGAGAGAGAAGGTGTCTCAGGAGTGGAGGTGGTAGTTTCAAGTTTCCTTCCTTTTTCCTCCTTGTCCCCTGTTATGATGAGAGGTGAGTGGCTTTATGCAGAAGCACTGTTTTCCCAACTGCGGGTTTCCCACAAACATTCAGTTGTTCACCGCTCTCAATCCTTTTTTCTCCCATGCCCTCTACATAGATGTGCACTTGCCCCCTCTTTTCCCCATACCCTCTCCCATCCTGGTTTATCCCTTCTTGGCTGCGGGGCATAAACGGCAGTGAGGGGGAACATGAAGGGAATGTGGGGCTTGAGCAAGGGTTGGAGATATCTGAGGTGGCAGAAGTAGGACAGAAAGAAATGCCTATTTTATATTTTTATATATATACATAAAAAAATAATATGCATATGCATGTGTGTGTCAGGGGAGCATACTGGTTAGTGCATCTCAGGAGAAGAATTCAGTGGGAGGAACAAGGCTAGGCCAGTGGGGAGGGAAGCCTGGGGAAGGAAGTACGGCTCTGTGGGGGTTTATTGCAGAAGAGGGCAGCTATGGGAGGGTGAAGAATGGGAGCACTGGAACTCTGCAAGAAGATCTAGGAAGGATAGTAATATCAAAATTAAGTTATTCGTGTGGATAACAATAATAGAATCATAGAAATGTAGGGCTGGAAGGGATCTCGAGAAGTCTTCAAGACCAGTCCACTGCACTGAGGCAGCACCAAGTAAACCTAGACTATCCCTGTCATGTGTTTTTGTCTAGCCAGCTCTTGAGAGCCTCCTGTCATGGGCATTCCACAATCTTCCTTGGAAGGCTATTCCAGTGTTTAACTATCCTTTATAGTTAGCAAGTTTTTCCTAATATGTAACCTAAATCTCCTTTGCAGTAGATTAAGCCCATTACTACTTGTCCTACCTTCAGAGAACAATTGATCATCATCCTCTTTAGAAAAGCTCTTAACATATTTGAAAAGGTTATCAGGTCCCCCATCAGTCCTCTTTTCTCAAGATTAAACATGCCCAGTTTTTTTTAACCTTTCCATCTTATATTGTTGCTCTTCTCTGGATTCTCTCCAATTTGTCCACATCTCTTGTAAACATTCTTTTCAACATTGATTTTTTTATATATAGATTTACTTCCACCCATAACCAGTGAATACATCAAATTTCTTTGCATCACACTTATGCATAAATCTTAATTCTGAGCACCATACTGCCACATACAAACAGCTGATTATAGATATTTTTTTTCTGTGAATATGTCTGTAGAGAATATATTTATCCAGTTTGGTTGGAGGTAAGATTGATGTAAAAGAACTGTGTATGCATTGTGATCAATGGAGTTTGTGGAGGTGCAGAGTGAGTGGTTCAGATATGATATTTGGGTGTTAAGGCATGTGGAGGCTGCCTTAACTAGTGACTTCCTGAAGTTTTAGTGGTTGTGCTGTACTGATACTCTCTTTCAATAAGAGAACTCCTTTTCTTTAAAAATGTAAATGGAAGCCACCTCAAAAATTTTCAGTCTCCTGCATGAGAGTGCAACAGAAATGCCTCGATACAGAATTTAGTTCCAGCTGGCTGTAGGATACAGAGGGCCTTGGCTATGGGATAGAAATCTAGCAGCACAGGTATGAACCTATTCTGCAGGATTTTCTTGCATGGAAAGTTTGAGTCGGGAGCGGGGTGGTTGTGGGAAAACATAGGGCTTTTGCCATTTTGCTTTGAATTCACACCCCACAATGTTGCTGCAGAATTCCATATAGGCATGTGGTATTATGTTACAAAACTGTTTCCCATCTTGGTTCTCATTCTCTCCCTCAGGTGTCCTGGGCCTTTCATATTTTCTATCTTTCTCCTTGTAAGTCTTTCTTTTTCTTACGTTCTTCCTTCCTTGCCAATTCTTTTTACTTCCAAGTATTTAATCTTTGGCTGTATTTATTCTCACTCAGATTTTGGTGCTCTTTGGCATTGCAGTCTGTTGCATAGGCATATTGCTGTGATCATTCATGCATATTGCTTTAGGAGTCATAAGTGCCAAAAGGGTGATTCTGCAGCCAAGAATGAACACTAGATAAATTAAGAGTTCTAGTACAACTAACATACTGTAGTTCTGTGTATTGCTTGGTTTTCTGCAAGCTAAATTGCTAGTGTCGTGTACTAACTACTGTAGCTTTTCCTCTTGTGCTTCTTTTTGTGGTGGCAGTCTTTCTGATGTAGCAGAAAAACCACTGTGAAGTTTATAATAATTTGAAGCATACTATCACCTATAGATTATGCTGCAAGTCTTTCCTTTTAGTTAGTAAACTTTCTATGTTACCAATATATTTACAGCAACTGCCCCATCCACCTCTTCCCCCCCCCCAAAAAAAATACCCCAAGCAGAGCTTATAACTGCAGCAGGGAGAAGAGCTGAAGTCCGCTTAACACTTTGCTTTTGGAAATCTAATGTGGGAGGCACTTGGATATTAGTGGTTCCTGCTAGTACATAACTCTAAAGTAGAGATTAATTGTGCTATTAATAGGCTTTGTTCATAAGGGTTATTGACATAGTCTGAGGTAAACTGTAAATGCATCATTTTTCTTTCCTAGTGACATAAAAATGACCTTTTGTGTGTGGTTTGGTGGATCCCTTTAAAGAAATAACAGTGCCATCTGTGGATTGGAAAGACTAGTGTCTGCCTGGCTACTATAATTGGTCTTCAGATATTTGTACTAATAGCTGTATTGCTTTTATTTATAGAATAACTTAAGTGGTGGGTTTTCTCTTGCAGTTGAAATCATATCTGTTCCTGTGTGTTACCTGAGGTATAGGTAGGCTTTATTAACAGTTTAATTACTAATTGTCACAGTTGTGGAAACAGTCCATGGCATGGCAGCAGAGAATGGAAACACTATTCCTCTAGTCTTCAGAACATTCCTGAAAATTGTGAACCAAAATGAAAAGACTTGCAATCAGGTTTGAGTGACTTAAATCTTCAATATTAATCAATTTTTTCATTTGTACTTCAGTTATTTTCTAAAGACAAGTGCATTCTTATTGGTTGATATAAATATTAAAACGTTGATTTACACCTAAATAGAGCCTTTAGATTTTAAAGCCAAAGACTCCAAAAGTAATAGTAATTTTTTTTTTAAATATATCAGAAGCAGAAGGCCTGCTAAACAACCAGTGAGGCCACTGGATGATCGAGATGCTAAAGGAGCACTCAAAGATGATAAGGCCATTGCGGAGAAACGAATTCTTTGCATCAGTCTTCACTGTTGAGGACGTGAGGGAGATTCCCAAACCTGAGCCATTCTATTGGGGTGACAGATCTGAGGAACTGGCCCAAATTGAGGTGTCATTAGAGGAGGTTTTGGAACAAATTGATAAACTAAATAGTAATAAGTCTCCAGGACCTGATGGTATTCACCCAAGAGTTCTAAGGAACTCAAATGTGAAATTGCAGGATTACTAACTGTCATCTGCAACCTATCATTTAAATCAGCTTCTGCACCAAATGACTGGAGGATAGCTAATGTGACGCCAATTTTTAAAAAGGGCTCCAGAGGTGACCCTGGCAACTACAGGCCAGTAAGCCTCACTTCAGTATCGGGCAAACTGGTTGAAGCTATTGTAAAGAACAAAATTGTCAGACACATAGATAAACATGATTTGTTGGGAAATAGTCAACATGTTTTTTGTAAAGGGAAATCATGCCTCACCAATCTACTAGAATTCTTTGAGGGGGTCAACAAGCATGCGGACAAAGGAGATCCAGTGGATATAGTGTATTTAGATTTTCAGAAAGCCTTTGAGAAGGTTCCTCACCAAAGGCTCTTAAGCAAAATAAGCAGTCATGGGATAAGAGGGAAGGTTCTCTCATGGATTGGTAAGTGGTTAAAAGATAGGAAACAAAGGGTAGTAATAAATGGTCAGTTTTCAGAATGGAGAAAGGTAAATAGTGGTTTCCCCCAAGGATCTGTACTGGGCCCAGTCCTATTTAACATATTCATAAACGATCTGGAAAAAGGGGTAAACAGTGGGGTGGCAAAATTTGCAGATGATACAAAACTACTCAAGATAGTTAAGTCCCAGGCAGACTGTGAAGAGCTACAAAAGGATCTCACAAAACTGAGTGACTGGGCAATAAAATGGCAGAGGAAATTTAATGTTGATAAACGCAAAGTAATGCATATTGGAAAACATAATCCTAACTATACATATACAATGATGGGGTCTAAATTAGCTGTTACCACTCAAGAAAGAGATCTTGGAGTCATTGTGGATAGTTCTCTGAAAACATCCACTCAATGTGCAGCAGCAGTCAAAAAAGCAAACAATGTTGGAAATCCTCAAGAAAGGGATAGATAATAAGACAGAAAATATCATATTGCCTCTATATAAATCCATGGTACATCCACACCTTGAGTACTGCGTGCAGATGTGGTCGCCCCATCTCAAAAAAAGATAAATTGGAATTGGAAAAGGTTCAGAAAAGGGCAACAAAAATGAATGGGGGTATAGAATGGCTTCCATAAGAGGAGAGATTAATAAGACTGGGACTCTTCAGCATGGAAAAGAGGCGACTAAGGGGGGGATATGATAGAGGTCTATAAAATCATGAGTGCTATAGAGAAAGTAAATAAGGAAGTGTTGTTTACTCATAATACAAGAACAAGGGGCCACCAAATTAAATTAAATAGGTAGCAGGTTTAAAACAAACACAAGAAATATTTTTTCACGCAACACACTGTCAACCTCTGGAACTCCTTGCCAGAGGGTGTTGTGAAGGCCAATACTATAACGGGATTCAAAAGGGAGCTAGATAGATTCATGGAAGTTAGGTCCATCAATGGCTATTAGCCAGGATGGGCAGGAATGGTGTCCCTAGCCTGTTTGCCAGAAGCTGGGATTGGGTGACAGGGGATGGATCACTTGATGATAACCTGTCTGTTCATTCCCTTTGGGGCTCCTGCCATTGGCCACTGTCAGAGGACAGGATACTGGGCTTGATGGACCTTTGGTCTGACCCAGTATGGCTGTTCTTATGTTCTTAGATTAGGTACGTATTTTTGCTACCTAGGTGGGTACGCTATAACTCTATACATTTTAAGCAATTACATGGCTTAATATTTTCAGATTCTTATTTAATAATTGCACACTTTAAGTATGTTAGAAAATGGTGACTATGTTGCTTATTTAGTAAATAATTAACCTTTTTGGTCATGATATGTGCCCAGCTGCATTGAGATGGTAACTGGAATTTAATTAAACATACAAACTAGCATATAAAATGTATTTTTTATTAAACAAAACAAGCCCTTAATACAGCAGGTGACCTATTGTGCTACATTTCTAAAGCTTAACCTCAAAAGTTAAATGTTCTCCCCTGATTCTTTATATAGAAACGCTGCCTTTAACTCAGAGTTTTTGATAGGGACTCATGGATGCAGCATATTTATTATTTAAATATTTTAAGGTATTATAATTTTAAATAAACTCCATTTTAAAAAAACACATTGGTTTTTATTCACCCTGCTTGCAACAAATGAAGACTTATTGTTACAATTGACATTCCTAACATGCAGTCAGATGCTTTGGCAGCTCTATCCTCTGTTGACTGTAACTGTTAAAAGGAGAGTTTGCATTGTTGTTGCTTGGTATCTAGTTTTTCTGTCAGTGGTTTCATTTTTAACTTTGTCTGCCTGGCTAGAACTTTTGCACCATCATTCTTTTAAATGTGATATGTGAAAGAATGTGTGTGTGTTCGGGGGGGTGGGGGAGGGAAAGTGGGAGGCTTGTGTATCTTTGTTGTAGGATGTGTCATAGAAAGAGTTCCTGCTTCAAAAAAAACCAAAAAAAAAAAAAAACCCCACAGTGCTTGAATACAAGTTCTTATTTTACTCATTTTTTTTTAAATCAATTTTTTGCTTATATGATCTACAGAACATTAGGAGCTCTCTGAACCTTAAACTGAAGGGATAGAAGTGTTTGGTGCTGTAGTTAGACCTATTCTTCCAGCTGTTAAATGTTTGTCAAATGAGTCTGAGCATAAATGAAATACCTTTTTAAAGAACTAGGATGAAAATTTTGTTCATTCTCAATCAGGTTTTACTTCCTTGTTAGATACCATAACTTCCTAGCTCCTCCTGTCAACCATGGTTTTCCAGGATAAACTGAATGAAAAAGGCCTGGATTTCTAATATGAGAAATAAGAAGGAAAAGGCGATATTTATATATCCACACACAGAATGTAACAGCCATATTTTTTCAGATTACATTTAATGTTGCAGGAAGGGGTTGTATTAGGGTTGAAAATAGCTTTCTTACCCTTCTCACTCTGGAAACAAAGTAATGCTTCCCTAGTGTTTCTAGCCCTTGTCTATTTGAGTAGAAAGAGACCTGGACCAAGGACAGCATCTGAATGTCTTGAATGGCATTCCAGAGCTAGCTAGTAAGTCTCATTTAGTCACATAACACAGGCATTTTCCCCTTAAAACTCCACTTAAAGATGGTATGAAACAAGAAATGGATGTGCAATCAGCACACTCTAAAAAGTTTGATTAATTTCAAACTTCTTATGGGCAAGTGTTCATATGCTGTGCATCAGTACATTAGTTATTCTGTGGTTAGTTCCTTGAGGAGATACCATCAACTCGAAATCTTGTCAGTTTTAAAGAGCTAAAAGTAGTCTCAGGTAATACATGCACTCCTGTCAATTTCAATAGTCTTGCAATCAGTTTACTGTTTTTAAATGCTTTTCTCTTCCGTGTTCTGGGTGTAAAGACCCCCCCAAAACAAATGAGGGATACTTACTATACAGGAAAATGGTGAAGGTGACTAGATTCAAAATGAAGTCAAATACATGAAGTACATTGTTTTTCCTCTTTCCGAGTGTTTGGGATATTAAAGGTAAAATGGCACGCCCCAAACAATAGAAGTGACCTAAGTTGCTGGTGTCCCTTTAATTCACTTGGAGCAGTGCTGGTGAAACTGAAATTATGACACATCATGAGAGTTGCTTCAGCAAAATGAATCTCATAAACACTTCCTTTTAGGAACGTGAACAGTGAATGTACTATGTTGTAGTGATGCAACTTTCTTGTTTTGTTGGTTTATTGTACTCTTCTAGTTTTAAAAACTGGAAGGCTTTATAAAGTTGCTGTCATTTTACACCGTGAGCAATTTTTATTTTTATTTTAAACTAGAAAGTCCTTTGCGCAAGAACTGTTCATTTGTCTGTAGTCAAATGTATAGCTTGTTACCTGTAGCACCTTTAAAGCAAAAGGCACACTTCAGTGGTCATGTTTGTATTTCCCAGACTCTCGGTGAATGGCTGGTTGATGCAGAAAACACTTGTCATCTTGAACCTATGCTTGTCTGTTACCTTGTAAGCCTTTGCTTTAGTTTCACTGGATGATAGATAATGTTTCCTGTCGATTCTGCTTATCGATGTAGGAATTGTATCCCTGTCTTGGGATGCTGGATTTGAAAAAGTACATTACTCTGGTGTAATTCCATTAATTAACTTTAATGGAGCTGAACTGATGTAAACGAGGAGAACTTGGCCCCTCTTCCATACACTACTTATAAACTCCACTGCTCCAGTTGCTCAGTTCATGCATGGCTGAATAGTTTTTTCTTTTTTCTATTTAATTTAATACTTGCTGACCAAGGGAACAAATCTTTTACATAATCTGAGCTTCAGTCTTCAGATTTAGGCATCATAATTAATTGCACTGTTAAACAATAATAAAATGCCATTTATTTAAATATTTTTGGATATTTTCTACATTTTCAAATATATTGATTTTAGTTACAACACAGAACACAAAGTGTACTGTCACTTCATATTTATTTTTATTACAAATATTTGTGCTATAAAAAACAAGAGAATATTTTTCCATTCACCTCATACAAGTACTGTAATACACTCTCCTTATCATGAAAGTTGAACTTACAAATGTAGAATTATGTACCAAAAAAACTGCACTCCAAAAACAAAACAATGTAAAACTTTAGAGTCTACAAGTGCACTCAGTCCTACTTCTTGTTCAACCAATCGCTAGGACAAACAAGTTTGTTTACTTTTTCAGGCGATAATGCTGCCTGCTTCTTACTTACAGTGTCACCTGAAAGTGAGAACAGGGGTTCACGTGGGACTGTTGTAGCTGGCATTGCAAGGTATTTATGTGCCAGATATGCTAAACATTCGTATGGCCCTTCATGCTTCGGCCACCATTTCAGAGGACATGCTTCCATGCTGATGACGCTCATTAAAAAGTAATACATTAATTAAGTTTGTGACTGAACTCCTTGGGGGAGAATTGTATGTCCCCTGCTCTGTTTTACCCGCATTCTGCCATAATTTCATGTTATAGCAGGCTCGGATGATGACCCAGCACATGCTGTTCATTTTAAGAACAGTTTCGCTGCAGATTTGACAGAACGCAAAGAAGGTACCAATGTGAGATTTCTAAAGATAGCTACAGCACTCAACCCAAGGTTTAAGAATCTGAAGTGCCTTCCAAAATATGAGAGGGATGAGGTGTGGAGCATGCTTTCAGACGTCTTAAAAGAGCAACACTCCGATGTGGAAACTACAGAACCCAAACCACCAAAAAAGAAAATCAACCTTCTGGTGGCATCTGACTCAGATGATGAAAGATTGTTATTGAGCAGAACCCCTCAACAGCATGGACACGTCCTCTGGAAGGATGGTTGAAGCATGAAGGGACTTATTAATCTTTTAACGCATCTTGCACATAAATATCTGGTGACGCTGGCTACAACAGTGCCATGTGAACGCCTGTTCTCACTTTCAGGTGATATTGTAAACAAGAAGTGGGCAGCATTATCTCCTGAAAAAGTAAACAAACTTGTTTGTCCTAGCGATTGGCTGAACAAGAAGTAGGACTGAGTCTCTAAAGTTTTACGTTGTTTTCTTTAAGTGCAGTTACATTAAAAAAAAAATCTACATTTGTTAGTTGCACTTTCACAATACAGAGATTGCACTACAGTACTTGTATGAAGTGAATTGAAAAATATTTCTTTTGTTTATCATTTTTACAGTGCAAATATTTGTAATAAAATAATATAAAATGAGCACTGTACACTTTGTATTCTGTGTTGCAATTAAAATCCATATATTTGAAAATGTAGAATAACTTCCGAAAATATTTAATTTCAATTGTTTTTTTTTTTTTTTAAAAAGAGGGAGAAATGAGCGTGAAATTATTTCACAACATTTTGGGCTCGGAAAACACGTTATGCTTTTTACCTTGTCACTTTTGAATTTTAAGTGTACATCTTGTTAAAAAAAGGCTTAAACTTTTCTTTTCCCAGTGGAGCTCTATAGCTACCAACCTCTGCAGAATCCTAGACTTCTATTTAAAAAACAAAACAACCTCCTTCCCCCAAACTTTCTAGCTTTTACAAAGATACAACCTTCCAAGCATCAACAAAGTGTAAAACTGTTGCAGTGCTGTCATTGTGTGTCTGAAGCCAAAATATTATATTGATTCCATAGCATATTTAAACTGAGATAAATATGCTTGAACATCATTTATGGATTTCATGAATCTGAATTGTGATGAACTGTGGTTTCTTAATGACTTTAACATGGAACTTCAAGATTCCAATTGTTGCAAGATGTTGCATCAGAAAAGGGATTTGCTCATAAAGTGTGCTTTTTTTGTTTTGTGGAACTGAGTTCTTACCAATACTTAAATTGGTTTAAAAATTATCTCCTGCCCTCCCTAACAAGACAAGCCACTGGGATAGATTTCCTTAGGTCACATGTTTACTAGGGATTTTCCACTTTTCTGACTCAATAGCTTGCAACTGCTTGGAATCTTATAAGTAGAAGAGCTATTGGATAGCTCTTCTATAGCTGGTTGAGCAGAGATAGGTGCTGTATCTTTACTTACTTACTTTCAACTTGAAATACTTCCCAGAATGGTGAGTAATGCTTTGATTCCTGTATGCAAGGTTTTGAGGAAATTAATAAACACATTACACTTCAGTAAATGGCTATAATAACGTACATAATTTTGGAACATTCTGTATTGCAGTTTCTATTTTAATACATTATGCTAAGTGGGAGTTTTGAGCAGGAAGCCTTTGAGAATTATATCACTTTGCTTTTTGAAGCTAACTGGACTAACAATTTGCTATTTTTATTTCAGAGTGCACTAACTACAAACAAAAATGACTTCCTAGCTAAGATATAACATTAAATCTTTGCAAGCTGATTGTATGACAGTATGATTTGTTAGAGTGCGAATAATTCTAAAGGAAGTGTTGGAAATCTCTGTGCTGGGATTCCCAAAATTAGACTGAGCAAAACACTATGGAATATGCTATAGGGAACTGCGTGGCACTGGCAGAGAGATGGGCTATATGATTTAAAGGGCCTTTTCTTTCTGTGACTTCTGTGATTG
This sequence comes from Emys orbicularis, assembly GCF_028017835.1. Taxonomy (NCBI): domain Eukaryota; kingdom Metazoa; phylum Chordata; order Testudines; family Emydidae; genus Emys; species Emys orbicularis. The sequence goes on from NC_088683.1 coordinate 248,641,010, forward strand.
AGTAAGGATGAACCTGTGTACATATCTTGAAGGAAATCATGTTATGTCAGAGAGTCTCAAACTGGGGGGAGTCCCGCGAAGGGGTCACGGAATGTATTCTAGAGGGCATGAGAAGCTTTAGGGGGTTTAAAAAAACAAAAAAAGAACTTGCTTGGGTGGCTGAAGAGCAGCAGTGGCTGCTGTCTGGATGCCCAGCTCTGAGTCTGAAGGCAGTGCCGCCGCTGGCAGAAGCGGAGAAGTAAGGGTGGCATGGTATGCTATTGTCACCCTTACTACTTCGCTGGTAGTGACACTGCCTTCAGAGCTGGGACTCACAGAATGGGGGCACGATCAAATAAGTTTGAGAACCACTATGTTATGCTTTGGTGATGTAAATGCTAAACAAGAAACTTTACCACTTGTATTTGCATCCTACAAACAATTTTGTTTTTTATTTTTCCTTCATGGTAAGTAGTGTATATAGCTTTGGGTAGGCTTTCTTTTGAATTTGTTAGAAATTAGTGTTGGGATATGTAAGGGTTAAGTAAAGACATGGAAAACCGTTGGTGTGCTGGCATGGTATCAGAGAGTAGGCACAGGCATGCACTATTTCTTCCCTTAATAGATAAAGTGTTACCCCTTTCCCCTCCCTTCTCCTTGTTAAGAATTGATAAGTGTTGCAGCTGCATAAGAAATGTGGGGGATCTAAAGGATACCTTTTGGGTAAAGAAGTGTTATCTCTTCCTCCCTTCCTTTCCCAGCTACATAAGTGAGCCCTAGGTCATGGCCCTTCCCTCCCTCCCCTGAGAACTGCAGATTAAGGGAATTTGTAGCAACACATTTCTTTGCAGTAATTTATTTTCAAGGTAAAGATGTGTGTATAATATGTGTAATGCTGTAATCAGTCAATAGGGGTGGGTATAATCAATTTCTATTACTTAATAAGGGTTTTTGGGGTGTTGTAGCGAATGTAGGCGTTTACATTCTGACTTACATTACATTCTTTTTATTTAACTAATCCAGTGCTTACTTGACAATTGGGTCAAGAGGAACAAGTATCGCAATAAAGAAGCCTGTACTCATATCCACCTTTGGGTCAACCTGCTCCTTTTTCTTCTAACAGTTAGTTTTGGAATTTGGTTATTATACATCTTTTTTACAGAGTTTCTGTTTCTTTAAAAAACTACGGTGGTTCTTGCATAAATGAACATGCATGATACAGATTTCCCCCCCCCCCCCTGATATTTTGGGTGTGTGTATATATCTCTTCAGGAAGGGAGAAGAGAATTGAAGTTACTATGGTTTGGGATTGCTAAACTCAATCTTCACATTTTGACAGTGCACAATGATATTCGTTGGGATGCAGTGACTTTGCATTGTAGCACAGCCTGATATGTACATTTAGGGAAATTTTAATTGGCTTGTGGAACTGCACTACAAAAGCTGTTCCCACATCATTAATTTTAAGATGGATGGGAGTCTAAATGTCTTATTTTAAATCTACTGTAAGATGAAAAATATATAAAATTTACGTTTCATTCTGAAATGCCTGTGGAAATTGTTAAACATACTCATCTTGGTGACTTCCTTTTTAATTTGAGCTTTAGTAAAACTGTTTTTCATCTTTCTGTTTAGTGCCAAAGATGATATTGACCTTGATGCTCTTGCTGCTGAAATAGAGGGAGCAGGTGCTGCCAAGGAGCAGGAACCACAAAAATGTAAAGGCAAAAAGAAAAAAGAAAAGAAGAAACAAGAATTTGAGTAAATAATTTTGTGTCTTTCATTATTGTATTCAATTACAAATAAACAAATACTGACATGATTTTAACTTCTTTCTTTAGTGAAGATGATATCCTAAAGGAGTTGGAAGAACTGTCTGTAGAGGCACAAGGAGGGAAGGTTGACCAAGAACCTGCTTCAGAAAAGGTAAACGTTGAGGGGTTATTGACAAATAGAAAGCGTTTTGAAAGGGGCAGTTTTTGGGTAGTTGAATCTTTACTCGCAGATTACATAAGTTTTGGTGCTGCTGTATAGTAGGAGGACCTAAATGAAAATTGACTAATATTTTTAAAGTAACGATTGCTTTTAACTACTCTTCTGCATTAGATGCAAACAATGCTAACTTTTAGCTTATACCACTTTTGCACACAGATAAGCATTAGAAAAATGTGACTGATTAAGTAGAGCGTTCTTTATTGTGGTCTGTCTTTAGTTAGTTCAGGTATCCTTTTACTACTACTGAAACTCTAGCCTCAATAAGAGGACTCCTATATGATCTCTGAATTTTGCATTTGAAAACATTTAATTTTCCATGAAAAAATGAAACCTATGTGTTTGATTACCAGACAGTAGAGAATGACGACCAAGAAATCAGCTTCTCAAAACAGGACAAAAAAAAGAGAGGGAAGAGTAAAAAAATCAGTTTTGACAATGATGATGACAGTGAAGAAATGGAGGGTAAGGATACAAAATCTAAAAAGACTCAGAAACCAAAAACTGAAACTCACTCTGGCAGTGATGATGATGATTGTGAGATATTGCTTAAGAAAGGCAAAGGAAGAACTCAAAAATCAAATAAAAAGCTGGACCTTTCAGAAGAGGATGAAGCTAACATTAAGAAAAGTAAAGAGAGTACACGAGCAGTGTCCTCAGGTGAGAGTGCCGATGAATCGGACGATTTCTCCCAATCTAAAAAGGGTCAAAAGAAAAATCAAAAGGGAAAGCCCGCTCCTAATGCTGAAAGTGGGGATGAGGAAGAGGAGCCCTCATTCAAAATAAAAACAGTGGCTCAGAAGAAGGCAGAAAAAAAAGAGCGTGAGAGAAAAAAACGTGAGGAGGAAAAAGCCAAACTGAGAAAACAGAAGGAAAAGGAAGAGTTGGAAGCTGGTAAAGAACAGGTAAAACCAAAGGAGGTTCCAAAGAGAGCTGAAGAGGCAGCGTCTCCTGAAGCTATTCCAGCTGCTGCCGCAGGGGAAAAGGGAGAGGCTTCCACAGCAGCAGAAGGTTGGTAATTTTAGGAGAGTAATATTTGATGCAATCAGACTTTTTCCCTTTAACAATTAGTGAGCCAAACCCGTGGCAAACCAGTGGTTGTGATTGCAGCTTTTTCCTAAGTCAATAATACTAAAGATACTTAGTAGCTATATGTATTTTATTTTTTGTATGTGGTTCACCCATGGGCATTTTTCCTGGCCTGTACATTGTCCAGGTATATAGAAAGCAAATGACACATGGTGAATTCTCACTGTTATATATTTATAGCTCTGTAGTGCAAACATAATTTTTCACCACTTGATAATTCTTAGACATCTATTATATGAACACTTTAGAGTTTTATCGCTATGATTTAAGTGTCAATTTTTTTTTCTTTTTCAGTATGAAATCAGAATCATCAATGTTTCTCAGATCTGGAATTAAGCAAAATGTAGTATTTAAAACCCTACTTAACTATCTGGAGTCCTTTATAATTGAATTTCTGACACCCCTGAATATCTGTCTTTTTCCTATGTAGCTGCTGATAATGAGGGGGACAAAAAGAAAAAAGACAAGAAGAAAAAGAAGGTTGAGAAAGAAGAGAAAGAGAAGAAAAAAGGTCCCAGTAAAGCTACAGTTAAAGCTATGCAAGAAGCCTTGGCTAAGATGAAAGAGGAGGAAGAAAGGGCAAAGAGAGAGGAGGAAGAGCGCTTAAAACGACTTGAGGAACTAGAAGCTAAGCGTAAAGAGGAGGTACTGCATGTGTTCAGATGGGAATGGGTGAGGGGTAGAGAAGTGGTGCACCCCCACTCAGTCTGTTGCAGGATTAGGCCCTTACTATGTATACAGTGAAAACTCACTGAAAGTAGGGGAAGGTCTCCCTTCTTGCCAGCTATAAATTGTAATAAATCCTTGTAGTTTGATAACTAACTCAATAAATCATAAAAATGCATAGTGATATTTTTCCCTATCACTGTTTACTTTCATAGGAACGTTTGGAACAAGAAAGAAAAGAAAGGAAGAAACAAAAAGAGAAAGAGAGAAAAGAGCGTTTGAAAAAGGAGGGAAAACTTTTAACTAAATCCCAGCGAGAAGCTAGAGCCAGAGCAGAGGCTACTCTTAAACTACTCCAAGCTCAGGGTAAGTAGTCTTGTAAAATCTAAACTCTTGTGCACTTATTGCTCAAGGAAAACTTAGCAGATCCTTCTGCTGTCTAGGTCCCATGTTGCTTCAAGCAGAATATACCCAAAAATGCCATGTGTAAAATTACTGTGTTTCTATGGCCAAGAAAAGCAATATTTTTATTTCAGATTTATTAACAATAGTTAAAGTTAGGATTCTGTCACAGGTATTTTTAGTAAAAGTCAGGGACAGGTTGTGGGCAATAAACAAAAATTCACAGAAGCCTGCAATCTTTCCCTGACTTTTACTAAAAATACCGTGGGATGGTGGGACCACAAACAGCGCTGCCAGGGCTTGCAGCTGCTCCAGCTCCTCCTCTGCTCCTGCGGCAGAGACTGACTGCTGCTGCTCCAGCCCTGGGAGGGCTGACCCAACCCTGGCTGCTGCTCCAGCGGGCCCAGGGCTGGCCGTGGACCATCTCCCCTGGTCACTGCTCCCAGGAGCTGGCTGCAGCAGGCTTCCGGAAGAAGTCATGGAGGTCCTGGAAAGTCATGGAATCCATGACCTCTGTGAGAGAATCGTATCCTTAACAATAGTTATCCCAGTAGCTCTCCGTGCTTGTACAGATATTAAATATAACCATAAAACCAGAAGGGAAAATTGGCTAATATATTATATTTTCCACCTTAATCTATACATCAGTTACAGCCAAAAATAAATGCCTATGAAGTATCATTTTCTTGGACATCCCAATCTCAAAGGCCAGAAAAATTAGATGAGTCTTGGAGCATGTATTGAAAGTAAGTAATTTTGGTTCATGGCAGACTAAGGAAGGAAGTGAATTCCAGAGGCGAGATCTCTTGCCTTTAAATCTGGAGGAACCTAGCTTGAGTGCCTCTACTGATCATAACTACATGCTATCTTGCTGAAAGAGAAGCGCTCTCAGGTATTCAGGATTCAAACCGTTTAGGGACTCTGGCAAGAGTTTTTGGAATTTTTTTCAATAAAAAAACCTCATTAAGGCCCAGAATTTCTGTACATTTACTGCTGTAGTTTATAACTAACTTTCTCTGGAATCCTGCTGACTCATTGCAAAATTACACACCTCTGTGTAATCTTGTCAGATCTCAAACTTTGCAGGGTTTGTTCTAGGTAATAATTGAGTGGAGGGTATTTAAGAGGAACCTAGGTTGTTGCAGCAAATACTTGTGGTACTTCAGTGGCAATCCTTCCCTCTTGCACTAGGTCAACTTTCTGCTCTCATGCTGAAAGTTAATTTAAAGCAAACGAGGGAAGAGTGCCACTGGAGGTCCCATCTTTCTGATGAGGTAGAAAATGAAGGCACTGATCTTCATTTTTCGCTTATGTCTTGGCACACAATTATGTAACTTCAGAAGCATAATACTTATACCAACAGGAAAAATACTACCTACTTAGCCTTCTTTAAAAGCTTAAGAAAAGAGAGACGGCAGATAAGAAGCCTAAAGGCCCTAAAACAAGGTTTGCTGTTAGGCCAGTTGGAAGTGAATTCCAGAATAGAGGATCCTTTACTGGTGATGCCTTATCACTGCTAAATTTGAAATGTCTGTTTGTGGGACCAAATGTAAACCTCAGTCAAAAGTTTCAAACCTGGATACCTAATGTTAGACTCCTAAGCATAAGTGACCTGACCCCTTTTATCCAGAGGTTATGAGCACCCGCAAATGCCACATGAAGGTGCATGTCGTTGGAACTTTCTTGCAAATCAGGCCACTTGGGTGTCTAAATATGCACTTAGCCTAAATTTGTGCAGGTTTGGAAAATTTTGGTCTTTAATTTAATTTAAACCAAATCTTACCTTTATTTTAGTTTGCCAACTTGGTCACTAATCTACAGGTTAGTTCTATTCATTGTAGTCTTTGAACTGTTCTAATTCTCATTTTGCAGGTGTTGAAGTGCCATCCAAAGATTCTATGCCAAAGAAGAGGCCAATTTATGAAGACAAGAAGAAAAAGAAGCAACAGCAGCAACAGGAAAACAAAGAAGGTGAGAGTATCTTACTTCAGCAAAAAATTCTTCATATAATAGACTAAACTGATTTTCACTTTTTCTTTTCACAATTTCTTTTTTGCTATTACTCTTGATCAGTGTTTCCCAAACTTGGGACGCCGCTTGTGTAGGGAAAGCCCCTGGAGGGCCGGGCTGGTTTGTTTACCTGCCCCGGCCGATCACGGCTCCCACTGGCCGCAGTTCGCTGCTCCAGGCCAATGGGAGCTGCAGGAAGCGGCGTGGGCCGAGGGACTTATTGGCCACCGCTTTCAGCAGCTCCCATTGGCCTGGAGCAGCGAACCACGGCCAGTGAGAGCCGCGATCGGCCGGACCTGCGGACGGGGCAGGTAAACAAACCAGCCTGGCTCGCCAGGGGCTTTCCCTACACAAGCGGCGTCTCAAGTTTGGGAAACACTGCTCTTGATCATTGACTCTAATACAGCTTCATTTTCTTGTCACTAACCATATTGGTAATAAAAAGGTGTATTGCAAAGCAAAAAAGGCTTTTGTCCTCCAATCTTATTTAATCTTTTTATTACTGACCTTGGCCCAAAAAGTGGGAGTGTGCTAATAAAGTTTGCGGATGACACAAAGCTGGGAGGTATTGCCAATACAGAGAAGGACCGGGATATTATACAGGAAGATCTGGATGACCTTGTAAACTGGAATAATAGTAATAGGATGAAATTTAATAGTGAAAAGTGCAAGGTCATGCATTTAGGGATTAATAACAAGAATTTTTGTTATAAGCTGGGGACTCATCAGTTAGAAGTAACAGAGGAGGAGAAGGACCTTGGAGTATTGGTTGATCATAAAATGACTATGAGCTGCCAATGTAATATGGCCGTGAAAAAAGCTCATGCGGTCTTGGGATGCATTAGGCAAGGTATTTCCAGTAGAGATAAGGAGGTGTTAGTACCGTTGTACAAGGCACTGGTGAGACCTCATCTGGAATAGCGTGTGCAGTTCTGGTCTCCCATGTTTAAGAAGGGTGAATTCAAACTAGAACAGGTACTGAGAAGGGCTACTAGGATGATCCGAGGAATGGAAAACCTGTCTTATGAAAGGAGACTCAATGAGCTCGGCTTGTTTAGCCTAACCAAAAGAAGGCTGAGGGGAGATACGATTGCTCTCTATAAATAGATCAGAGGGATAAATACCAGGGAGGGAGAGGAATGATTTAAGCTCAGTACCAATGTGGACACAAGAACAAATGGATATAAACTGGCCATCAGGAAGTTTAGACTTGAAATTAGACGAAGGTTTCTAACCATCAGAGGAGTGAAGTTCTGGAACAGCCTTCTAAGGGGAGCAGTGGGGGCAAAAGACATATCTGGCTTCAAGACTAAGCTTGATAAATTTATGGAGGGGATGGTATGAGGGGTTAGCCTAATTTTGGCAATTAATTGATCTTTGACTATTAGCGGTAAATATGCCCAATGGCCTGTGATGGGATGTTAGATGGGGTGGGATCTGAGTTACTATAGAGAATTCTTCCCTGAGTGTCTGGCTGCTGAGTCTTGCCCACATGCTCAGGGTTTAGCTGATCGCCATATTAGGGGTCGGGAAGGAATTTTCCTCCAGGGCAGATTGGCAGAGGCCCTGGGGGGTTTTTGCCTTCCTCTGCAGCGTGGGGCACGGGTCACTTGCTGGAGGATTCTCTGCACCTTGAAGTCTTTAAACCATGATTTGAGGACTTCAATGGCTCAGACATAGGTTAGGTTTTTTTTTTGCCGGAGTGGGTGGGTGAGATTCTGCGGCCTGCATTGTGCAGGAGATCGGACTAGATGATCATATTGGTCCCTTCTGACCTTAAAGTCTATGAGTCTATGTACATCATGAAGGCTCAGTAGATGGTGGCATGAATGTATAGCTTGAGTTTTTAACTCTTTAAACATCAGGGATTATAGTGTTCTAAATTTACTGATATTTCTGAAGTGAAAAAGCAGTTAAGCTTTATCCTAAAGAAATAAGAGACTATTTGATTTATTTTTGTGCCCTTTATCAATGAACCTGTAAAGTGTGCCAGGTTACTGATTCAGAAGAAAATCTTTTTTGCGTTCTGAAAACTGGTAAATGCTGACTTCTAAAATCTCTCTTAGATCTAGTTATTTGTATAATTATTAGAACTTTTGAGCACATAAAACATAACTTTTGCAGTACAAACTTGAGAAATTAACTCCCTTTATTCAGGGAAAATGGGTGTACTCTAGCATGTGTCACTCCTTTAGCACTCTGCTCAAAATGACACTTTCATTGTGGTCCATGGATGGGGCTGCAAAGTTATTGCCGTGCACTTCCTTTGATCTCTAATGATCGTCCACTGATGACCATGAAAGATTTGCACAAAGATTGAAGATAGCATATGGCTTTTAATTTTTTTTTTAAAAAACCCTATAATCTTCAGTTAATAAAACTACTGTCCTGTGGGAGAAAATGATGCAGTTCCTGGTTAGGGCCAGCACTCTTTGCCTTTTGGCCATTTCCACATGCAGTTTGCACCTTATGATTTTCAAGCACAATTACAATAATTGTGTTTGCAGATTAGGGACACAGTTGTATACTTACATAGTCTGCAAATCTGATTCGTATCCTTAGGTTTAAGGGAGAACACCCTATTGAAGGTAAAAGGGGGTTGATGCCCTCTGTGAGCTTTTTCAAAGACAATGCTGTATCAGTTGTACTACTTTTTGTTTTTAACACAATCTTTCCGACTAATTGCCAGAAACTTTCATCTTCCATAAAATAAATATAATGAGGGCAGGTGCTCACATTCTGAAACATTGGAGTCTGTCAGAGCACCTGGATATAGATATCTGATGGATTGCATGTAGCTAAATGGTTGACATTCCTGCTTTACAGTTCTCCTATGGTTACGATTGTTACAGCTTTTTCAGCATAATATCAATAATATGCCAAAAGAGTTTTAAGTGAAATATGGACACACCTTTAACATCTAAAACATTCTTTTTTTTAATCATGCTGAACTGTAACTAGCCATTTTTCCTTTGTGAGAAGGATAGTGCTTTGATAATTAAGAAAGTAATCATCAATTTAAATTACTTTTTAGTAATGATTTATTTTCTCTTTTTTTGGTTGGGGAATGGCGAGAGATCTGATAACTTATTTGTATTACATCTTATTGTATGTTTCTGATAATGCAGGGAACTCTGAGATGAACCTTGATTTTTTTTTTGTGAATGGGTGGTAATCCTTTTTAGCCAATAATTGACCCAACATTTGTCCACTTTCAAGCTAGTTTGTTGTTTGAGAATGCATAGCTTTGGGAGCTGCTTGTTTAACCTTCTGTTTTAGATCAACAGGTTCATGCATTTTGGTTTGATCTTCCTAAAATGTAGTGGTGGTTTTGTTTTCTTGGTAATAGTTTGGCTTTAAAATGGTATCCAGTGGTAAAATGTATCTAACCAAGTTGATAGTATCCCTCTAGGCATTATTCTCAGAGACAGTATAGCAGTGATTTTGTATATTTCCTTGCAATATCAGAAACCATGGAGGTGACCTCCCCAACTGAAGAAGTTGTCGAACCAGTTACACCAGTACAAGAAGAGATTCCTCTTTCAGAACCAGGTTGGTAGTAATATTAAACAATCAACTAAAACAATTAATAAAGCATATGTTGCCTGGCATAGTCATTTAAAATATTCTCAGTTAGAAATTTCAGAAACCTCTCACCTGCACTACTGGGAGAGTTGGAGCCAGAGAGGTTTTTTTGGGTTTTTTTTGGTCCTCTCATTGTCAAGAGGACTAGATTCCAAAGGATTTTGTTTTCAGAAATGCTGAGCAGTTTAGTTTCCCAAGCCAATCCATACAAACAGGTGAAGAGCAGGAATGTACTCCACTGGTGTGCAGAAAACAATGCTTTTAAGATGTGGCCTTTGTAATGGGAAGTATTAAACTCATGATTGTCCTTTACTAAGTGATCCACCTTAACATTTTTGATGAGCAATAGAGTGAGGATAATAAACAAAGAGCCATGCTTTAAGCAGCTTGCTACGTTTTTTAAACTTGCTGCTGCAACACATCCTGGTCCATAGTCCTTAGTATGGAGGACCAGGAATTTTATAACCACTCCACATCTCCCTTTTTTTATAATAAAAAGGTTTAAAACTGAAATTATAAATCAATGTATATACACACAATTCACAATAAATTTCAAATTCCTTAAAACTATTTATATTACTGCGTCCACTTATTAATTGCATTTCAGTAGTCCTGAGGATTATTCTAAAGATCAAGTGTTTGAAAGAGTCCGATTAGTCTTCCAGACCACGTTCTCTCATCTTTTGAGTTTGTGCATGGAGTCCCCCTGTGGAGGAGAGAGACATCCTGACAGAGTAACTGCAGGTCCCAGATCCTCTTTGTGGTGTTTGGAAATGTGAAGATGAATCTGATACCTCTGGAGAAGTCTTTTTGGAATCTCCACCCTTTAGGATCTGAGAGCTTCTGACAAGTTCTGAACAATTCCAAATATCAGGGAGTTTTTGAGCCAAACTTTGTTCCCTGGTCTCAGTTCAGGTAGTTCTTCTTCTTTTCAGTGCCAAACATAAAAATTCAGCAGTAACAAAACTTCAATTTCAGCATCCCATTTTAAAATTCCTTCAGGTTGGGCCACTTAAGTTTAAGCTGCATTGGTGCCACAGGTAAAGGTGTCCTTTGTCATCTTCCTATCAGAAGTTCTATAGGAGAAAGTCCAGATGCAAGTTTTGTTGACCAGCCAGGAGTGCTTTATATGGGTCGACTGATTTTTGCAGAAGTTGTTTTAACTGCTTTCTCCATCCCCCTGTTACTCTGGGGGGTAATGTGGTCTACTTGCATGACGATCAAAATCAAAGTCCTAATGCTAGGAAGGTTTCAGAGGTAAATTGAGGCCCATTATCAGACATGAGGACTTCAGGAACTCCACATCTTGCAGATACTGATTTTAGTTTTTGGATGATCTGTGCTGAAGAGATCTGTACAAGTATAGCCAAATCAATATAACTGGAGAAGGAATTGAATACAAAAATGTATGTATGTCTTTTTCCTGAAAAACAAATCTGTGACTATCTGCTGCCAAGGTCTGTCATGTGTCTTAGTAGAGAGTAATGGTTCTGGTGTGGGTTTTTTTGTCTTGTTTTTTTCATTTCCCCCCTTTTTATGTATCTCGCAGCCATCTACAAAGGTCTGAATTTGCCTATTCAGACCAGGTCTCTATATGGATTGTTTTGCTTGTGTTCTGCACTTGTTTATACCTTGCTCTCCTCCATGGATTTTGGAGAGCATCCCTTTCTCAAGTACCATAGTGCTAAGAATACTCTGTCCTTTCAGAAGCAGGCCATTGGCCATGTGTGAAGATCATTTACATCCTGCCAATGTGGTGTTAGGTCTGTTGGAAGTTGACTCCTTCAAACTTCCCCCCCCCCCACCCTTTTTGGCAAGTCTCATCCTTTAATTTTTCATCTCTGTTTGCTAAAGTTGGCTGTCAGACAAGGTCAATGTAGACTTTGACATCTTTCTCTAAAGCTGTTTCTTCTTCTTGGTGGCTGCTGTAGCCTATAGGATGGTTCAAGTTAAGAAATAAGAAGTTGGAGCGTAAATTAACCTAAACATCATTGTTAGATGTAGTATCAGAAATTGAAGTTGTTAGTGTGAGAAGTTAGAGATAAGTTGGAGAGAGTGTGTTATGGGAAAGTAAGAGTTAGCAAGGACATGATCCAGGGTTATGTTACTGTTATGTTTTTGGTTATAGCTGGCTTAATGTGTAAAGAGCCAGTAAGAAGGTGGTAGAAATACAATTATGGTAAAAGGCCGTTTAATGTTAATTAGTGGTATAATAGAATATAAAAAGAGCAGTGTTGCTAAATTGCAGGAAAGCTCCAATTTATATTTTTTTAAAAAGGTCCCATTAGTTTCCAGGATTATAAGGCTATACTTCACTCTGTTATCAATAGATTGATCACCCCATTGATACACTTCATCTTTGATAGTAAGTATAATTGTGGTATTATGTAAGTAATAACTGCATGCTTATTTGCTTAACTAATCATTTTTTCTTTTAATAAAGTTTGATTGTATCATTCAAAGTGACACCTAGTGTTCCTTTACTGAATAAATTTTCTGTAACTGACCAGGAAGCTTGAACCTCAAAACTAAATTGAGTTTTACTGCAGCATTATCTTTAACAGCTTAATATTAATTGGGAACATTTCAGCATAAAGGTTACAAAAGATTACACTGCTCAATTTGGGCTCTAGACAGAGCATATGCTGCAGCGCTTTCCCTGGTATGCGGTCAGTGTTGGGGAAACAAATCACATCAGCTGTAGTAGAAATCTTTGAATCAAAGAGGGAAGGTTAATCCTGTTGGTTTTGAACCCAATAATACCTCTAAGGGCTTGTGGGCTGTTTCCATGTTAAAATTCAAGCCAAACGGATATGGACTGAGCTGTTCACAGGCCCAAGTGGCTGCTAGAGCTTCCTTTTCCACTGCATGACTATGAACTGCAGTAATAAATCTCAGCTGTTTTTCCCCCTTCTTCCTGGCACCTCCTATTAAATTTGGCCCTTTCATATATTCTATTGTCTGCCCATGAAATGGGCATCAAAAGCCTCTTTCACTTTGAAGTATTCTTTCTTTTCCTCATCAGTGAGGGGTAGAAGACATAGGATACCATCAGCAGCACTACCCAAGGCAAATATCAGGGCATTTACCTGGTATTCTTATGCTTTCCCTGTTAAGCCAAAAGTCATCTGGAATTGTTCCATTCTCCTGATCCGACAAGGCTAGTGCCTGAGTTTCCAAAATCAAACTTCTTTAACAGAGCCATTTGTGCTATGGACTCCATTGCTGTGCTGAGACAGGGCTTTGCCTCCTTCCTGCTGTAGCTTTCATAGGTCTCTTCCCTGATTTTCCACTTTCCCCACTCACTCACCATTCTGACAGTCTGGGGGTCTCTTTTCTTTCCTTTACTCCTCCTGTAGAGAGAGATTCGCCTCGTTCTGACCCAATGTGGTGTGAAGACATAAACCCAGAGAGCCATGCTTGAAGCAGCAACTAAAGAACTTCCTCAGTGGGAAGTTCCTACGTTTATTAAGCTCCCCACTGCAATCCATTCTGGTCCTCTCTGCTAACTGTGGAGGACCAGGAGCTCTATAACCACTCCACAATAGATACATGTGCTCTTGAAATTCTTCCATAATGTCAATATTCTCCCCAGTAGATCCACCTACGTGTGCTGGGGTATTGAAACTACTACTTTATTGCTTATGATTGTACAGAAACCTGAGCAGCTGTACTCTTCTGGGGAAAATATTTGTTTCTTATTAAGCCTCTGGTTCTTGAAAAGGAGGTTCAGGTTCAAACAATACATTTGTTTGAAACAGGGCTGGCACTGATGAAAAACTTTCAGCTTTGTGAGAGCTTGACTTAGTTTTTGGTGGGCATTATACATCTGGAATAGAGCAAATAAGAGTTTCAGATCAATTTTTTTCACTGCCCTCTCTCAATTGTAGACTGAGCTGTATCCCACTCACCATAAAAGATAAGGGGTGGCTGTGACGGCTCCAAGACTCTGAAATTTGCTTTTCCTCTTGGTCTGAAATAGCCCAAATTTAATGTATTCAGTGGTGTTACAGCTATGTCAGTTCCAGGAAATAATATCCTGGGACTGACACGGCTACATTACCACATCAAAAAACAAAAAAACCCAAACCCCACCTTGTCTTTCTAATAGCCCAAATTGGTGACCTTACGGACACTCTACAAAAAAAAAAATCTATTTAATAAGATTTTTGGAAAGGGCTGAAACGATAAAAGTTGGGAAGGAATCTCTATAGGTGTGTGTCTGTCTGATTTCTTGTTGGAATGATTATTTTAATATTACTGGGGTTTTGTTATGTTGTATAACTAATGTCTTAAGGTGTACAGAGCTTTGAATAAGCATCTCTTCTTTTACCATTTTAAATCTAAATAGGCATATAACCCCCCCTCCCAAAAACAACAACAACAAAAAAAAAAACCCACAGCTCACCATGGGACCAAAATCTTCTTTTGCTTATCTTTGGTACCTCTCTTTACTCCTGAGGGCATTCTGTGCCAAAAAATTAAAAATTCTGTGCACAATATTTTAAAATTCTGCAAGTTTTATGTGTTGTTAAATAAATGCAGAGGCTCCAGCATGGCAGTGGGGAGCACAGGCCACTTGCAGCACAAAGGTGGGAGATCACCCTGCAGGCCCTCCCGCCTCCCAAAACCCCCACCCCGGGACAATGACTCAGTGGTGAGGCTGCACCCAACCCTCATACAGCACAAGGCCTGGGCTTGCCCCAGAAACACCTTGGGGCCATGCTCCTCCGCACTAGACAGGCTCAACCAGGCAGGATCCAAGTTTGGAGGGGCTCAGTGTGGGGGGGATCCAGGTGTGGGGTGAGAGGACTCCGTGTGCATGCAGCTCGCTGGGGGTCTAGGTGTGGGGGGAATCTGGATGCACAGAGGCTCGGTGCGGGGTGGTTCCAGGTGCAGGGGCAATGGGACTCTGCAGGAACTTCCAGGTGAAGGTGGTTGGGTCTCAACGGAGAGATCTGGGTATGGGGGTCTCAGCGGTGGGGCTGGGTGCTGGGGAAGTGAGGCTTGGTGGGGTGGGGGTCTGGGTGCAGCTAGTTGGGGGTTAGTGGCATGGGAGTCTGGATGTGGGGTGCAGGGGGTGGGGGTCTGGAGGTAGGGGGTTCAGTGGGGTGGGGTTCAGGTATGGAGGGCTAGGGGGGGTTCTGGATGTACCAGGTGAGGCTTGGCAAGGGTGTCTGAATATGGGAGGTCCAGCTGCACGGGGGTGGGTGGATGGGGGAGCAGCTCCCTGTACAGTGATCCCTCCCCCCACAGCTGAGGAGCGATGCGGGGAGGATGCTGAGCTTCCTGCAGCTGGGAGAGGTTTCTGGGCATGGGTCTGACACAGCCCCAGCAACTCCTTGCAGGGGAAGAGGAAGTCTCATCCTCTCCTGTCTCCAACTCGGACTAGCAGCTGATCCTGGCTCAGGGTAGGAGCCACTGGCTGTGGTGTCCCTAGCCGTGTGGTGATTTACCTCTCTGCTGGCTGCTCCGGGTGCCTGAAACGATGTACCTGTGCTGCTAGGGAGTGGTGCATGACTGCTTTTGCAGCTTCCCTTTGCTTTCCTGACAGCCATTTTTCTGCAGGGAAGCAAAGAAATCTGCAGGGGACATGAATTCTGTGCACGCGCAGTGGCACAGAATTCCCCCAGGAGTATCTCTTACATGTGGATAATTATTAATTGCGAACTATTCTATTAAGGACATGTGGCTCTTGACACAGGTGCATGTGATACAGCAGCCAAATACTAGACTAACAAAGAAATCTTGTGCAAAGAGCAGAGGCCTTCAGAGATGAGTTCTCTGAGATGTAAGCAAGCTTTTTTGAATAGATAAGGACTATCACAAATTCATTAGTAGGATGGATCTGTTACCCAAAATGCTGGATTGTATGATCTCACAAAAGGAGAGTGGATTTATTTCTTGGGGGCATAATATGTTACTGAGGACTACTACATAGACTAGCATGTCTTATTGTCCATTTCCCCCCCCCCCCCCTTAACCCATAATGAATTCTCTGGGGAACTCCGCAACACTAGAATCTGAAAATTCTAGAGCTACTCTGTAATGCTAGTTTTGTGAGCTTAAAAGAGTTAGTTGCCACTTTGCCATAAGAAAAATAAGTCTCTCAAAATTTTCATTTTGGTCATCTGCTGGTATTTCTTGCACTTTTATATAACATGGATATTGTAATCCTAGTGAAGATTTATTCATATATGGAATTCTTTCAGTTTCAGAAGAAAAGGAGGAAGAAGAAATGGCAGATGCGGGTTTGGATGACTGGGAAGCGATGGTCAGTGATGAAGAGAGAGAAAAAGGTGGGTGTGTGAGAGTAGTTTGGTAGTGTTTTTATATCCAGGACAAGTTTAACATTATTAGTTAACAGTATGTGCTGATTATTATGACCACATCAGATCCATCTACCTATCTCTAGTTAGAGAATTGTCTCTCTTCCTTCTCTCCCTCCCCTCTCTTCTCCCCCCCCCCCCCAACCAGGAGAAAAGGAGGTGAAAGATAAAGCAACTGTGATAGGGTATGAGTTTAAGATTTTTATCATGATTGACAACTTTTAGAAATTATTCAAAATCCTGTCCAGTGAGTGACTTTGTTGGTGTGTGTGTGTGTTTGCGGAGGTGGTGGTGAGGGGATTTAGGTTTAGATTCACAAAGCGATTTAGATGTGGGGACACTGATTGTCTTTGCGCCTGGGAAATAACTGCGATTCACAAACCCTGAGTGAGTTTAGTGCCTATGCTCCCTATACAATGAATGGGGAGAGACAGGTTCCTCACAATGGGATTCACAAAAGCTTGGTGGCTCCTTGCCTGAGGTACCCAGTGGGAGATGCCAAGGTTAGGGGTGTGTACTAAGCCTTGCCCCCTCTCAGAGATAGGGTCCTAAGTCCAGGCTTCAGGGAGGTGCCTCCCTTTGCTTGGGATTTTCAGCTGCAAACCCTCTCTTGTTGTTAGGCACTTACACTGTTTTTCCCAAGAATGCCAGGAATGGGAGAGGAGGAGGATGACCTCCTTCAGAACTTCTAGCTAGTGGTTAGTGTGCCCACCTGGGGCATGAGACACCCCCCCCCCCCCCCAGTTCAAGTTCCCCTTCTGCTTGAACAGGAGAAACCAGTTCAAATCCTATCCAACACTTCTCAGGTGAGTGAGTGCCCTTACCACTGAGCTATGGGATTCTGATGTAAATTATTAGTAAATATTAGTGAGGGGCTCCCTCACTCTCCTATTGAAGCTGTTCCACTGTAGATAAATAATGAAAGAATCATGTCTGTGTTGCTCTACCCTGTAGCATTGCTCTCTTGTTTCCCATCTAGAAGGAAGGATTCTGCCAAATACAGAATTCTCCCCACTTGGCTACCTTTTCACGAGTGTAGAGTACATATTCCCAGGATCCTACATTGGGCCTCTGTGCTTCAGTGGAAGTAGCTGTCTTGAGCTCCCACTGAGAATAGCTATGAAGTGGCTGGCTTGATGCATTGAACTGGCATATTTGTGGGCAGTCAGCAGGATAGCAACAAGCTGTTCACATATTGCCTGAGCAGCTGTAGAGGTGATGTATGCAGCAATGATGGAGTTGCCTTCTTCAGCTGCCCAGTCCTTGGGACATTGGCAGAGGCTAAATACTTGGGAACAATTCCCAGCATCCAAAGCAGTCCTAGTCAAACCATGACTGTTAATTCTTGTTTTCTCTTGGGGGATGTGGCACCCCTTGGCAACAAGCTGTGGGACCCTCTTCAAAGCCACATCTGTTGCGGATGGGGTAGGCTGGGGTGTTTGTGCCCGCTTGTGATGTTGATATTTACCATCTGAGGGCACAAAGGGAGCATAGCCCCAGCCATCTCAGTTCTTTCACTGCAGAGAGCAGAAGGGGAGCCTCTGCCTCTCAGCCGTGATACCTAAATCCTTAGGGTTACCCCTAAAGATGTGGTCTAGCAGTAAGAGTCGTACCCCATCACAGGCAGACATCCTTGTGGTACTGGACTGTTTGTTGCACCTCCAGTCCCAAGGTCTTGTTAGTCTCTCTGAAAGTCCACTTTACTGCTTTCTTAGCCAATCACCAGCCAGTGGAAGGAAAAATATATTCCCATCCCACAGTAGCCAGATTTTTAAAGGATTTACTAATAATTTCCCCAGCAAGAGAAACATTCACATTCCTTGGATTTAAATTTAGTGCTCACCAAGTTAAGGGAGGGTCTCCCTTCGAATCTCTCAGGGATGTTCCCTTAGAAAACCTGTCTTTGAAAACAGCATTCTTTAGAGCAACCACACCAGTGAGAAGAGTTGATGAGCTCTAAGCTCTAGTGATTACTCCTCCCTGTGCAGTAGTGCCCAAAGAAAGTGGTGCTTAGACCTCACAATAGCTTCCTATCTTAAGTGGTATCTGGCTTCCACCTTAGCCAATATATTTTCCTCTTGTGTTCTTTGACCAGTGATACTCAGACCTCAGAGGTTCAGGAGCCAAATTAGCAATCAACATTACCCAAAAGAGCCACAGTAGTGTGAATTTATTGTTTCATTGGCTATAGTACTATATATTCATATTTAAACAGTATGACAAGGAAAATATTTAGGTTTGCAAAATGACTGACCAAGTATTACTATTTTATCAACTACAGTTGGCTAATAACATAGTAAAAGCATCCTGATTGGTTAATAACATAGTCTGGTTAATAGTTAAATCACAGTGGTTTAATATCATGTGCTGCCAAGAGCCACATTAAAGAATTATTTGTGGCTCATGAGACGACTGTATGCCTATCCAGGGGAAATAAATTGTCATACTTTATAAGAAAAAAGAGCCCTTTGTTTTTACCTCAAGTAAACAAAACCCGTTAGACAGGCATGTGGGTAAAGCTGTCAGGGAGAGCCTGTCTCTACACAGGTTATCTGAGTTATATAGAACTCGAAGGACCAGTATCTTACAGGGTTAAGGACTTAGGGCATGGCTACACTTGCAGTTGTAGAGCGCTGGGAGTTAAACCAGCCTTCGGACACCGCCGCAGGGAAAACGCTGCCGAGTGTTTACACTCTCAGCTGGAAGCGCACTGGAGTGGCCACATTAGCAGTTCTTGCAACGCCACAAAGAGCAGTGCATTGTGATGGCTATCCCAGCATGCAAGTGGCTGCAACGTGCTTTTCAAATGCGGGGGGTGGGGTGAAGTGTGACAGGGAGTGTGTGTGTATGTGGGGGGGAGAGAATGGGTTTTTGGGGGGCTGAGAGCATGTCAGCATGCTGTCTTGTAAGTTCAGACAGCAGCAGACCCTCTTCTCTCCCCCCCCCTCCCCCCCGCGCCTCTCTCACTCACTCAAAGCAAGCAGCATTCCTTTGTCCCGGAGCAGATAAGCATGCCGGCTGTCAGAAACGGGCTTTGAAAGGGCATATCCGCATTCCTACAGCGAGTTCAAAACAATGACAAGAGTGGCCACTTGACTTAAGGGGATTATGGGATGTTTCCAGAGGTCAATCAGAGCGCAGTAATGCAACACCTCGTTCACACTGGCGCCGCGCTCCAGCGGGGGCGCAGCAAACGTTATTCCACTCTCCGAGGTGGAGTACCAGCAGTGCTGTAGCCGCAGAGTCACAGCGCTCTACGTGCCTTGCCAGTGTGGACGGGCAGTGAGCTAATGTGCCCAGGGCTCCTTTATTGCTCTGTAACTCGCAAGTGTAGCCAAGCTCTTACTTGACTAGAGACACTGCAGCTTGTGTGGAATATGTTAAGCACAACTCACTAGTGGAGTTATGTAGAGCAATGTGAAGTTTGGTGTGTCCCACCTCCAGGCACTGCTCTTTATACTTGCATCATGATCCAGTGGTCTGTTTGGGAGAATGGTTCAACAGTGCATAGCTTGGGATAAACTCCTCACCCAGATTCCTCCTGGGCAGTACTATTCGCTAGTCTGAGTAGGAAAGCTCAGAGGACTCTGAAGAAAGAAGTTGCTTGCTAGTAACTGTTGCTCTAAGTCTACTCTATGTATCCACACTTCCTGCCTACCACCTCCTCTGTCTGAGATTTCTTTATGTACTTAGGACTCTGGTTTAAGAGAAGGAATTAAGAGGGTTGGGGGTGCACTCGCTTACACAGCCTCAGACTTCAAATGTCAGTGTCACAAGAGTGCACTTGCACACCCCTCCAGCAGACACAGCTTTGAAGAGAGCTTTGTAGTTCATCTCCAAGGGGGGGTGCCATATTCAACAAGTATGAATACACATAGGCGTCTTTCAAAGCAATTGTAACTAGTAAGAAACCTCCCTTTACGGGGGCATTCTACTGGAAAATATACTTTTTCTTTAAACTATCTTTAAAATGTTTTAGTCTTGACAATGTTTGTAAAGCTTTAGTCACTTGTACACTAATTACAAATTCCTTGAGTTCTAGAAACTTTCAAAAGCATCTTTCTAATGAAAAATTGATTGACTCCAAATTGAACTTGCTAGATTTGGAGTGTTAGTCCTTTACTCCTAAGGGCATTCTGCACCAAAAAATTAAAAATTCTGCACACAGTATTTTAAGAGTCTGGAAAATTTATTTTGTCAAATAAATGTGGAGGCTCCAGCATGGCATTGGGGAGCACAGGCCACTGGCTGCACAGAGGTGGGAGATCACTGTGAAGCTCCGACCCAGGACACAGACTTAGTGGTGAGGCTGCACCCAAACCTGACACAGCGCAAGGACCGGGCCTGCTCCAGGAACACCCCAGGGCCCTGCCCTTCCATGCCAGGTGCACCAGGTGTGGACAGGCAGGCTCAGCAAGGAAGGATCCAAGTGTGGAGGGGTTTAGTGTGGGGGGGGGATCCAGGTGTGAGTTGAGAGGGTTCTGCGGGGGGCAGTCTGGGTGCGGGTGGCTCAATGGAGGATCTGGGTGCAGGAGGGATCTGGCTGCACAGGGCTTGTTGGGGGATTCTGGGTGTAACGGTAATGGCACTCTGCAGGGGGATCCAGGTGAAGGTGGTTGAGGCTCAGTGCGGGTGTGTCTGGGGCGGGGAATAGAGCTGGGTATGGGGAGGGCTCAGTGGGGGGTCCAGATGCTGGGGGAGAGGGGCTCAATGCGGTGTGGATCCAATGCAGCTGGTTGGGGCTTGGTGGGGTGGGGATCCGGGTACGGGAGGCTTGATGGGGTTGGGGCTGATCTGGGGGGGGGGAGGGAGGAGGGTGTTGTTCTGAATGTGAGGGGGTGGCTCTGGCTATGAGGGGGTCTGGATGTATGGGGGTTGGGTGGATGGGGGAGCAGCTCCCTCTACAGGGATCCCTTCCCCTGCCTCTGAGGAACAATGGGTGCAGGAAGCGGGGGAGGGGGCAGTTTGCAGAGCTTCCTGCAGCTAGGGGAGAAATCTGGGGGTGGGTCTGACCCAGATACCATGCGGGGGAAGAGGAAGTCACATCCTGCCCATCCAGAACTAGCAGCTGAGCCCGACACAGGGTAGGAGCCACTGGTCTTCCCCAGTCCTGCCCCCTGCAGTGACTTACCTCTCTGCCAGCTGCCCTGAGCACCCAAAACATACTGCTGGGGAGGGTCGCATGAGCACTCTTGTGGCTTCCCTTTGCTTCCCCATCAAAGTCATTTTTCCGCAGGGAAGCAAAGAAATCTGTGGGGGACATAAATTCTACACATGTGCAGTGGTGCAGAATTCCCCCAGGAGTAGTTCTTGCCTGCACTGACTGTATGTGAATTTATAAGTGAAGTGCGTGGTGTGTAATTGAATAGAGACATCTTATTACTCCAGGTATTTGGGAAAGGGCTCGTTAGGTCAGCAGGGATCATTCTTGATGGGTGCACTGACTGTATTGCAGTGCTTTGTTTTGATTTTTCACGTTTGCTGCTTTGACTGGCTCTAAATTTAGAAGTTTATTCCCATACTTAGTGCAGCTGAATTATTCCTTCACACGGATAAAACAAAATTAGTCCATGTTCTGTTTATACAATGAAACCTGATCTCAGTTACTACTTCTCTTTATGGTGGTTTTTGGGGATGTGATCTTGACAGAGTATTTTACTTCAGTTTTATCTCTCCTCTTGCCAGAGGTAAAACCTGTCCACATTGAAGTCAAGGAACACAATGAAGTGGAAGAGGAAGATGAGGAAGAGGATGATGACGAGGAGGAAGAGAGTGAAGAGTCTGAAGATGGAGAAAGTGAGGGAAGTGAAGATGAAGATGAAAAGACTTCAGATGAGAGAGAAACAGAGTCTCAAGCTGTTGGAAAACAATCGGTAGAGAAAAAGCCAAGCAAAGAAATAAGCTCCGATTCAGAATGTGATTCTGATGATGATCGTACAAAAGAAGAGCTTCTTTATGACAAAGCTAAGCGGAGAATTGAGGTATCTAGACGCAGCTTTGTCTCGAGAAGCTTATCTGTGTGGCATGAAAAATCTTGGGGATTTTAGTGGATGTTCAACCATACTTGTCTAAATTACTTTAAAAATAATACTGTGTCATAACTTCTAATCTATGAGTGGGCAAAGTAATATCTTTTATAGGACCACTTCTGTTGGTGAAAGAGACGAGCTTTTGAGCTTACACAGAGCTCTTTTTCAGGTCTGTGTAAGCTCGAAAGCTTGTCTTTTTCACCAACAGAAGTTGGTCCTATAAAAGACATTACCTAACCCACCATGTCTCTCTAATATCCTGAGACAGACATGACTACAACAACATTGCAAACAATATGTTAGTGCATGTGTCCATAGCTGTCTGCAGTGAACTGATTGTCAGTGCTTTACAGACTTACAAATAATTTTTATGCAAAAAGTTAAGATTTTCAACAGTACTTAATATAGCTTCTTTTTCATGAATGCATTTAGACAGACTTAGATGTATCTTGACTTAAAACCACAGTACAGGGGTTGTATGAGCTAACTGCGAGGAGTATAACTTCTTTCTGTAAGGCTAAAAAGTATTCTTTTTTCAGAGGAAAGCTTCCTTGAAGGGTGGAAGTATGTGGCATCATCACGGTCCACTCCATCCTTTGTAAATGCTATTAGAATTTCAATGAAGCATTTCTATGCTTTTAGTTTTTTTTCAATTACTGACATTTTGCATTGGCTCTTTTTTCTCTTCAGCATACTGCACAATAGATTTAGAAACTCTAACTTTCATTAATGCATGCCTAGGAATTGGTGTCAACTGGTAAGAAGATTTTGAAATGTATGCATAGTAAAACACACTACAAGCCCTATTACTTGTCCCAAAGCACACCTTTGCTATATATCCCTAACAAATCCATACTTTAGCAGATGAAAGAAGTAAGAATAACTAGTAGGATAACTTGAAACTGATAACATTCTCAGTTCGCAATTTAAAAAGCAACAATCTGATGAAAGCCATCTAACTGAAACAGTTTGAATCAATTTAATTAGACCTGAATTCCCAAGATGCTAACCTTTAATTCTGATCTTTAAACTGTTCCAAAAAGCTGGGCAAAAGGCCGAGCTAGACTTATTGCAAGTCTCAGGACCTCAGATGTTCTGCTTGGAGATAAACAACCTAGAGCCCAACATGTATTGAATCCAGATGCATACCATGAAAATTGTACTTGGACTAGAAAAATTTCTGTCCACATAATCTGCATCCCTCCCCTCCCCCCTAACCCTCCCTGGAGATTGAATTGTAATGGAAGTATTGTATTTAGTAAGCCTTGGAGAGGGAGTGCAAAAACCCTGCCAGCTTTTTAAGGTGCTGCTGGAAACATTAGATAATTCTCCACTTGGTTTTTGTAATACTTTAAATATTAATCTCTAGTTTTGAACGTGTCTTATTTTATTCTCATATTAGAAACGACGTATTGAAAATAACAAAAATGTAAACACTGAAAAGCTAAGAGCACCGGTTATCTGTGTACTTGGGCACGTAGACACAGGAAAGACCAAAATTCTAGATAAGGTAAGATGCAGAGCGTGATGGATCTTCATTGTCAAGTTTCTGTAATAGTTGATTTCTCAATAGTGTAATGTAACTGCTACTGCTTGAAATAACTTGTTGTAATCCTATAATGCTTATAAATATACAATGCAAGATAACTTTCCTAACCAAAAAAGTCCATATATCACATGCTGGGAAAGGGACCTGTATAGACAGATTACCCCAGAGGAATGGGGTTTGCTCTGGAAGAGTACCAGCAACCTCAATATAGAGCACAATATAGGGAAAACTTATTTAAGATAATGTTTCAGCGGTACCTTATACCAGTCAGGATGAAAAATAGAAAATGTGTGGAGATAAATGTTGGGAAAATTGTGGTGAAGAGGAGATTTTATGCCTTTATGTCCAGTCATTAAAGAGTACTGGGATGCTGCAATTCATAACCAAATATCACCAATTATTTGATATTTATTGTCAGATGATTCTTTCGGAATCTTGCCTGGGCTTCCTAGCAGAAATGGTCACACAAAACGAAATGAAGAATTAATCTGTTGTCTGCTAGTTAGCAGCTAGGCTTCTGATAGCTTTCCATTGGAAAAAGAAAAGTAGTCCAACTCAGGAGGGAGGTTAGTGGTTATGGAAAAATGAATGTACCCAGTAAAACAGCAGACAAATAGCTATTTGGTTACCATTTATTTAATACTCAGAATACTTTCACCTGCAAACAAATCACCACACCTGTCGATTTTTTTTTTTTAATATTAGCATTTGATGGACATGCCTGGTTTGTTAAATGTGTAATCAGAGATTCCACTCAATTTAATAAAATCACGAGAAATGACCTGTCATGATTATTGTAAATGTACTCATTCTAGAATATGGAAACACCCTATTAAATAGGGAGCCCAGGATTATATTACTGTGTAATGTTCCTCTAAACAAAAGCTTACTGTTGTAAATTTCAGAGACTATACAATAATCGTTACATGGTTAGGCTCTGATCCAAGAGGTGTATGTATCTGAACCGCTCAGTAATAGTGATCATAATGTAATTACATTTGACATCCTTGCAGGGGGGGAAATGTCAAAGAAACCCCGCACAGTAGCATTTAACTTCAAAAAAGGGCACTTCACAAAAACGAGGAAACTAATTAATTAAATGGAAATGAACAGTCACAAGAGTGAAATGCCTGCAAGCTGTATGGGAAACCATTTAAAAACACCATAATAAAGGCTCAGTCTAAATGTATACCTCCCAAATAAAATAATTAATAAAAAAGCAGTATGAGAACCCAAAAAATGCCACTATGGCTAAATAACAGCGGCAAAAAGGCATCCTTTAAAAATTTTAAGTCAAATCCTTTATTTTCTACAGTAGGAGCATAAACTTTGGCAAGACAAGTGTGAAAATATAATTGGGCAGGGCAAGAAAATTTGAAGAGCAACTAGCAAAAGTCACAAAGGCTAGCAGCAATTTATTAAGTACATCAGAAATAGGAACCCTGCCGAACACCAGTAGGGCCACTAGATGATCACAGTGCTAAAGGTGCATTCAGAGAAGACAAAGCCGTTGCAGAGAAGCTAAATGAATTCTTTGCATTGGTCTTCACTGCAGAGGATGTGAGGGAGATTCCCATGTGTGAGCCATTCTTTTTATGTCACAAATCTGAGGCATTGTCCCAGATTGAGGTGTCCATAGAGAGGAGGTTTTGGAATAACAAATTGCTAAACAGTATTAAGTCACCAGACTCCAGATGGTATTCACCCAAAAGTTCTGAAGGATCTCACATATGAAATGGCAGAACTGTGATATGTAACCTATTGCTTTAATCAGCCTCTGTACCAGATTTCTTGGAGAGTAGCTAATGTAATGTTGTTGTTTTTTTTTTTAAAAGGCTCGAGAGGTGATCCTGGCAATTGCAGGCCAGTAAGCCTAACTTCAGTACCAGGCAAATTGGTTGAAACTATAGTGAAGAACAGAATTATCAGACACAAAGATGAACACAATATGTTGGGGAAGAGTCAACACAGCTTTTGTAAAGGGGAATCATGCCTAACCAATCTTATTAGAAATCTGTAAGGGGGTCAACAAGCATGTGGACAAGGGTGATCCAGTGGATATAGTGTACTTGGACATCCAGAGAGCCTTTGAAAAGGTCCCACACCAAAAGCTCTTAAACAAAGTAAGCAGTCATGGGCTAAGAGGGAAGATCCCCTCATGGATCAGTAACTTGTTAAAAGACAGGAAACAAAGAGTAGGAATAAGTGATCATTTTTCACAATGGAGAGATGTAAATAGCAGGTCCTCCAAGGATCTGTACTGCTACCTGTGCTGTTCAGCGTATTTATAAATGATCTGGAAAAGGGTGTAAATAGTGAGGTGGCAAAATGTGCAGACAAGATGCAAAATTACTCAAGATAGTAAACTCCAAAGCAGACTGTGAAGAGTTACAAAGGGATCTCACAAAACTGGGTGACTGGACAACAAAATGGCAAATGAAATTCAATGCTGATAAGTGCAAAGCAATGTACATTGGAAAAAATAATCCCAACCATATATGCTAAATAATGTGTTCTAAATTAGCTGTTACCGCTCAAGAAAGAGATTTTGGGGTAATCATGACTAATTGTCTGAAAATATCTGCTCAATGTGCTGTGGCATTAAAAAAAGCAAACCATGTTAGGAACTGTTAGGAAAGGGATAGGTAATAAAACAGAATATAATCATGCCCCTATATAAATCCATGGTACCACCACTCCTTCAGTACTGTGTGCTGTTGTAGTAGCCCCATTTCAAAAAAGATATATTAGAATTGGAAAAGGTACAGAGAAGGGCAACAAAAATGATTAGTGGTATGGAACAGCTTCCATATGAGGAGAAATTAAAGACTGGGACTGTTCAGTTTAGAAAAGAGATATCTGAGGGAAGATATGATAGTCTATAAAAACACAAATGGCGTGGAAAAAGTGAATAAGGAATTATTTGCCTCTTCACATCACATAAGAGCCAGGGGTCACCCGATGAAATTAATAGGCATCAGGTTTAAGACAAACATATGGAAGTACTTCTTCACAGTCAGCACGTGTAACTTGTTTGTGAAGGCCAAAAGTATAACTGGGTTCAGAAAAGAATTAGGTAAGTTCATGGAGGACAGGTCCATCAATGGCTATTGCCAAGATGGTCAGAGATGCAACCCCATGGTATGGGTGTCCCTAATCCTCTGATAGCCAGAAGCTGGGAGTGGATGACAGGATGGATCACTTGAGTATTTCCTATTTTGTTCATTCCCTCTGAAGCATCTGGCACTGGCCACTGTCAGAAGTCAAGATACTGGGCTAGATGGACCATTTGTCTGACTCAGTATGGCTGTTCTTATGTTCTTATATGTGTTACAACTTCCTAAATAAAAAGACTGTTTAAATATACACACACACACACACTCCAAAATAAATAGGAAATAATTAATGACACTTCCAAGATATGATTTTAAATGTCCTTCTGTAAGCAGGTTCCCATTTCTGTTGTTTTCCCTGTGCATTCAGTACTCCCTTTATTGCTTTGGTTTTATAGCTCCGTCATACTCATGTACAAGACGGTGAAGCAGGTGGTATCACTCAGCAGATTGGAGCAACTAATGTTCCCCTGGAAGCCATTAATGAACAAGCTAAGATGGTGAAAAATGTAAGTAACAGCACTTCAAAGACCTTAGATTGAGGTCCAAAAGTTCATAAAGCGATCTGCTTACTTACTAGATGTTGTGGTGGGATATTTTTCTAAGAATTTTTTCTGCTTTTGTGTATGTAAAAACCTAGTTGACATATTAGTTGTTTGGGCTGAATTTATTCTTCTCACTTTTTTTTTAAAGAGATACTCTAATTCAGAAATTAGAGTAACAACATTGCCATACAATTTATAATTACCATCTTTTTTTTAAAAAAAACAACCTCCTCCTGTCATCTACTTCATTCTAGAAAGTGCATTTATGCATGTATATGTTGACTATATTGACAAAAATCTGACATTTGGGTAGAAATTGGGAATACTCTTGGAAGTTAAAATATACTCAGATATTTTTATTACATTTCTTCAATGAGCTTTAAAATGGTTTCTACTTAATTTCAGTGCATGCACTCACACGCTAAGTTTAACAACGGGCAACAAGCTTTACTTTTAAATCCACAATATTAGAAAACTGATGTTGCCATTGAAGGTCACTTTCCAAGGGACATTAGAGCCCCGTAAATGAAATATTGCAGTTTGATTTTTATCTAGAAAACCACTCAGCCACCTGTTTTTTAATATTAAAAAATGCACTCCTAGTACATTTTGTCCAATATGAAGAACAATCATAAGTTGCAGGAGAGCTGTTCTTGAAATCTCCAACAGCAAATTAAATCACTTTTAGAAAAGTTGTTTTATACAGAAATATTTTTGTAAGCATTTAAACAATCTACTGGAACTTTGCTTCTCTGACGTAGGAAGTACAAGATGGTTGAGATGGCAAAAGCTGTCAGTTTGTTCCCTTTAGCTGGGTTTAATGCAGTAGAAATCCTAACTTCTTGTGTCTTGTCAAAGTAATATCTTGGTTTCTAAAAAGCTGGAAGATTTGCTACATCAAATATAGTTTCTGAAAGTTTAGTTTTTCCTTCAAGTTGTGTCCTTATGTGCCCTCCACTTCAAGATTGGCGTTTTCATCAACAGAGTCCTTGTCTGTGCCCTAGAGATTCTCATTCTCTGATATGAGCATATGTGGGGGAAGGGTGGACCCACCACAACTTCAGTTCCTTCTCAGCCACCTGTGTCCCTTAGCTAGCTACGTGGTTTGCCACCTCTTTTGCTTATTTTTTCTTACTATTTTAGACAGTTCTTTTATTTCTTTTTCTGTTATTTAGCACATTTTGTGCTTTTACGGGAGTGGAGGGGGGGTTACCCTCTTTCTTTTTTTTTTCTTTTTTGTTTTTGTTTTGTTTTCCCAGTCTGGGCCTTTTTAACTAAGACCTTAAACCAAAGCTTCAAGTAAGGGATTATGCCCAAAATCCTGGGCTTCCAATCCTGTCAGACCTGTCACAGGTGTTTTTCTCCAACAGTAGTGGACACTTGAGCTCCCGACCCCCATATAAAATCCACTTAAAATTTAAAAGTACATCTGAAAAACTGAGGGGACAAGGTAAAACTCCTGTTGATGGAGTGTTCCCTGAGACCTAGGGGGTCGAAGTCACCTCCCTGTAAATTGGATGTAGTTGCTCAGAGAGCCCCTGCAACTGAATCACTGCTGCTGTGATAAGCAAAGACCCGAGGGACCCATAAGAAGCACCCAGACTGTTCAGAAAAAGACCCTGTTCTGAGGAATAGGATAAGAGAAGGGGAAAGTTGCCCTTTTGGTCTGGATCTTGGGAGACCCTGTGTCCTGACAAGGGTACCACTGTGGCCCCTGATTCATCATCAACTAGAAAACCATGCCATATACTGAGAAGCTGTCTATTAAATTGTAGTGGCACTGAAGTCAGCACTGCGCCCAGTGCTTCTGAAGCACAGTGACTCTAAGGTTAAGCCAAAAATGTCATCGGTACCACCTTCCCTAGCCAGCAGAGAAGAGCACACAGATTGCACTTTAGTACCATCTCCTGTATCACCCGATGTACTAATGCTTGAGGTCCTTATCTGGAGTACCCAATACTGTCCAGGCTCCTTTTCCACGAGGATCTTTGGATCCTGGAAGAACGTGAGTCACCGTTGCTTAAGAAGGGTATCAAGAGAGACCTTCTCTTGTACTGACTTGACTTACCATCTAGTATCAATGCAGTCACTGATTCCACACAAACCTATTGTGGTTACTGAGAGGCATTTCTGATTGACATATTCTCTGGTACTGTCTCACTACCAACCAGATTCAGCCTCCAGTTCCTGTGTGGTTATTAGATACCCTCTGATCGTTCATACCCACTTGACCGCCGGTATCAGCACCACTTGCCCCTCCAATGGACGTGGTAGATGACAACTCATCTGATTGAGGTGTCTATAAAAGGCCCTTCTATTTTCCCATTTCAGCCATCCTCACTGCGGTGCAGCCTGATGAAGCTACTCCCTGCAGGACATATATCCAGCAAACCTGGCAAGAACAAGCCTGGGATCCTGTCACCTTCCATTATGTCCCTCTTCAATGGGCTTATTGGTCCCTTATAGCAACCAGCTCTACAGGGTCCCATCAAGGACACGTCAAAAGCAACAACTGCTGTCCTAGGATCCTGTTCCACAGGAGGAACTTGTAGATGAACAGGAGCCATCAGGAGAAGAAGCAGCACCACCTTCCTCCCTGCTGGACAAGACTATTATGCTTCTGTCAGATTCTGGGGTTGCCACCACCTGCTCTGTAACCGTGTGTGCCTCATAATGCTTTGCTGCTGTAACTCCCAACTTGGACTCCTCACCAACTGCCAAACAGCATGCTTGGTAACAAGGTAAATGTCTGTGTTTAGCTGCCAGCAAACTCCAGTCAACACTTTGGCTTCCACCAGCCTTACTTGTCACTTGCAGGGTGACCCCAACACACCCCCAGTTCCAGATTTTTCCCCAAAAATGTGTGTTCTGCATTGTCCAGTACTCTACTAGACAGTTCAGGTACTAGAGGTCAATTGCCCCTGTAAGGGGTCAGTATATACAACAGTTTACTCCTTTAATTGGCATTACCAAACAATTCAGTTTAAACACAACGCTGGATTAAATACATCAGAGCCCGCAAACCACAGCAAGGGCTTGCCTCTAACTCCTGAGCCATATGGCAGTCTGTACGTTTGTGGCACTCTTAGCAGGACTACACTCCTGGTGTCTTTGAACCTGGATGAGAATGGTCTACACCATGCACACTCTGTCCAAATGGGTGTCCGTACCTCGAAGGGTCCTCGATTCTGTAAATTGGTGGAAGGATCCACAAAAGGTGTGTATGGGAGTTATGTTCTTGCATCCTCATCCCATGAGGATCATCACTACAGCTGCCTCCCAATGATGTGCACTTTCAGAAAGTCACAGCTCAGGACAAATGGACTCCTAAGGAAGTGATCCTTCATCTTATCAAGCTCAGAGTGGTTTGTTATGCTTGCCAGCACTTCCTGACCCACATCAGGGGCTGCCCCATCAGAATAAAACTGCTGCATATCACACCATAAACAGATCTCAGAGGTTTATCTACCAGGACTGCAGAACGCAGTGGCGAACTCCCTCAGCTGGCACTTCCATCTCAGTCCTGAGTGGGAGCTGAACAGCAACATGTTCTGAAGGATGTTTTTTACCTGGGTTGATCTGGAGATGGCTGTCTCTGCGACACCATCCAATACAAAGTGCAGATGATACTGTTCGAGAGGAGGGCACAGCCGCAACTCAACAGGAGATGCTCTAGTCATTCCTTGGCCTCGAATGTTGCTATAGGCTTATCCCTCAAGGCCATTACTGCTCAAGGTCCTAAACCAATTGAAACAGGAGAAATTAGTAGCCATCCTCATAGCACTGCTGTGGCAGAGAGAGGTGTGGTTACCAGAGCATGTGTGCATGTCTTGACAGCTGCTTCTCCACCTTCTGGTGGCAGCAGAGCTCTTCACTGTGGAGTCAAGATCCATCACCCCCTTCAACCTCTTGGCACTTCAACTCAAGAACATCCTCCTAGATGGCGCTCTGGTATAGAACAAGACCACTCTTCAGTGATACAAACAGTACTACTTCATAGCTTAAAACCCTCAACAAGGAAAACTTACTTGCAGAAGTGGAAACATTTCCCAGCTTGGTACAGCCATTTTCTATACCTACTTTCGAGTCCTGCCTGGCGTGCATTCTTGATTGCCTGTTAAATTTAAAAACCACAGGAATTGTTGCTGAGTTTAATTGAGGTTCACCAAGTTGCCATCGCTGATTTTCATTGTCCCCCATCGAGGGGTTTTCAGTCTTCACTCACCCTTCCACTACCAGGTTTATTATAGGCCTGTTCAATCTTTTCCCTCCTGTCAAGGAGCCAGCTCCACCATGGGACCTCAACTTAGCCTCCATTTGAACATATGGGGCATTGTTCCCTCCTCCATTTGTCCCTCAAGACCTTGTTCCTTGTCTTCATCTCGGCCAGAAGGGTAGGAACCCTGATGGCTGACCCACTGTACATGATGTTCTATCACGATAAAGTGACACTCTGTTCACATCCACACTTCTTGTCTGTTTCTTCAGAATTCCACTTTTAATCAGGAGATTCATCTACCAGTGTTTTAGCCCAAGCCTCGCTCTTCAAGAGATGAAGCGAGGCTCCATAGACTGGATGTAAGAAGGGCTGTCACCTTTTACCTTGACAGAACTAAGTCCTTCATCTCTGTCATGGAATGAATGAAAGGGCCCCCAATCTCTACCCAAAGACTGTCCAAATGGGTTTCAAGATGCATCTTAACCTGTTATAAAACCGCAAGGACTTGTCCCTCTTCTAGGTTGATTGCCCATTCCACCAGGGCTCAGACTACTGCTGTGACTCTACTGAAAATGTACCTGTCTCAGACATCTGCAGAGCAGCTACCTGGTCTTCGCTGCACAAATTTTCCCAGCACTGCGCTATTATGCTTGCTTCCAGTGCTGGTACACCTTTTGGTGGTGCTGTTTTATCGTCTGTACTGGATCTGCATCCTCGGTACCCTCCTCTGTAATTGATGTACTGCTCGGGAATCTCCTGAAGTGGAGCATCCATAGGGACACTACTTGAAGAAGGGAAGGTTACTTACCTTGTAGAGTGACTGGAGTTCTTTGAGATGTGTGTCCCTATGGGTGCTCCACTAGCCACCCTTCTTCCCCTCTGCCATAGTCTTCTTGCTGGGCTTTTGTGGTTCAGAAGGAACTGGAGTGGCAGCGGATCTGCCCCCCTCTTCCCACCGTATACCCTTGTACCAGAGCATGAGGCTATCTAGGGCACAGGCATGGACCTGCTGATACTGCTGACAAAATCTCTGATAAGAGTGCACGGTGCACATGCATCCTGAATTAGGAACACAGAGTAGGACACATCTCAAAGACCTCTAGTTAACATACAAGGCAAGTAACCTCTCCTTATATGATGTCGTCATTTTGAGTGTCCTTTACCCAACTGGCTTTGCTTTTATCATGACACAATGGCATTCTTAAGAGCTGTTGTTAGGGTAAGGGTGTTGGCCCTTCTTAAAATACTTAGTTGGATATTTGAAATTTATGACTACTGCTAAGGCTCTAAATTAAGTTTATTTTCTTACATAATTTTCTCAAGATGGCTAATATTTGAAAATGTTAGTTTGACAGAGAGAACGTAAAAATTCCAGGAATGCTGATAATTGATACTCCAGGACATGAGTCTTTCAGGTAATTTTTTTTATTGTTATGATGTGAAGGGTCTTGTTAATAACTGATCATAAGACTTAACTGTTAATATAGGCATAGGTACTTAACTGAATTATAGAATTTAGGATGAATCTGCTACTTACTGTATATCTTTACACTTCTAAAAAAATATTTGGATCTGACAAGGGATATGCTTGATTTACATTTGCATTTTGTATCTAGTTAATCACTTGTGGATGAAACGTGTATATAATTTTCCCATCCATGGTCAAACTCTTATATTTAGAAGAGCATGTAAAGGCAATCTTAAGTTTTTATATTCACTATTCAAAGATAAATTGGGAGAAAACAGTGCTTATCTGTGAAATGTAACTTAAGTGCTTAGGGAAAAGACTTTTTCCCATCTTAGTCTCTAGATAAGTAGTCAATGACCTAATTTTTGGCTTGTTATGGAGCCTAAATGAATCTGGATGTTGGAGATTATGAAAGCTAACTTTCTTAAAAGGTCTCCTATACATTTTACTTATTAATTCTGGATCCTAATGAATCCCTAATGAAAACTTAACATAAAAGGAATTATGGTTGATTAAATGTGACATCCTCCAACAACACCCTTACAGGCAATGAAATGCCAGGTTTTAGCTGTACTCCAATACCTACGCAGCCCATTTCTGTAGATGATCACAAACTCGGCATCTTCATAACAAACTTCCTTCTGCTCCAACAGATAAAGAACATACTACACTTAACACAGTGTACATAACCTCAGTTATAAGCTCAGCAACATGAGTAAACAGTCAGCATCGACATGTGAATAAGTTAATTGTGCAGTGTGTTAACTTTCTGAGGGAAGTAGGAGGAGTTGATCTCTTGGTTAACATGGTTAGAGACTGAAGATAAAATAAATCTGCATGGATTACCTGAACTTTGTTTACTGCTAGGGTATTAAAGAATACGATCAGTGCAGTCTCTGCCCATACTTAAATTCAAAACTGAATTACAGTGATCTGATTTAGGACCTTTAGAGCAATTTTCAATCACCTTCTTAATCTTGCTCAAAAAGGACAAGTTAGAAACAGTGTGATCGCTAATATTGTTTGCTGATTGAGTATTGCACCTCCCAATAGGTTTGCCTACAAATTCTTCCACAATTGTGTTCTTTTGTTGTTGGACTTGGACTTATAGAAACACTCTATAATACGTTTTGGAAGTGATCCTCTACTAATGGTATATAGCTGGTATGTCATTTAATCAGTCTTACTCATTCTTCCCAAGAACTAGGAATGTGGCAGTGTCTTAATGAAAATCACAAGATTTTCACTTTTGTTGGGTAAACATCAGTTGATCCTGATGTAAAAAAAAAAAAATCATTTCTAATAAAAAAAAAAAAAGTATGGACTATTCTGATTACTGTATGAATGACATTCTTTCTTTCCCAATGCCACAGCAACCTAAGAAATCGAGGAAGCTCACTTTGTGATATTGCTATTCTAGTAGTTGATATCATGCATGGTTTGGAGCCCCAGACAATTGAATCTATAAACCTGCTGAAATCCAAGAAATGTCCCTTTATCGTAGCACTCAACAAGGTAAGATGGCCTTTCAAAGATTTATTTAGAAAATTCAGTATCAAATACATACTGTGCTATTTTGTCAATTGAATTGTGTTTATGAACAGTACCATCAACCCATTGTAAGAGCTGAAGCTGTGGTTCTTAGTTGTCTCTGTTGACTTGCATCTTTTTCTGTAAATGAAACTGAGAATAATTATAAGATTTTCATAGACTTTGCAGAGCAGTTTAAGGAGTCTCCTTAAAGAAATGTTTATTATTCAGTTCATCTCATAGCTCTTCTGTGTGGTTCACATTACTGGAAGTTGTTCTTCAATCATTCTGTAATATACTTAGATGAATTGGTTGGGTGATACCTTGTCTTCTCTTTTTTACCTTGTAAAATCGAAAGGTGGAGTACGATTCTGCTCCCCTTTTAACTATTTATTTAGCGTGTGCCTAGTCGTCTAGCCAAGCAATGGCATCTTCTGAGGTGGGTCTTCTAAACTAACAACAGAAGTTAGTTGTTTGAGACCGGTTTCAGTGTCCTAGCAGAGCACTGAGCAAATTTAAATACATTGTAAGGACTGGTTTCAAGTACTACAGCATTAGGTGACTGAGTGTAGAGGAAAAATATGTTAATGTAATTAGTTTGTCTTTAAAATTGAATAGTTGGCCAACATTTTCAGGTATGCTGATAGGCATTTTGATTTCTTACAAAATAAAGATAAAAACCACTTTACTGTATGTTTCAATTAAATATTTGTATAGAAAAGAAAAACTAAGACACTACAGAAACCCTGATGTTACAGCTCTCATGTACATATTAAAGTCGGTTATATAGATGGTGCTAAGAAAACTAAGTTGTGTTCAGATCGCTTTGCCATATATTATGCGACACATCGGCAGTCTTATTTTTTTTTAATAGGTGTTAATGCATATTGCAAAAGAACTGCATTACGATTTCAAAGTATTTAGTAAATATTAAGAATTAAGGGTGGCAGGGAGTTGAGAAACCTTTGTACAATTACTGAAAGGACTCTTGTCTACTGGTTGGGAGGTGGGGGGGGAGGGGAGAGGCGGTTTGACCTTGAAAGTGTCTTAAACCTTAATTATGGAGGCCCTCAAATCTTATTTTTGTTTGTTTTTTAAACACTTCCATGTTGTGTTAGTCACAGCAATAGAATCATGTTACTCGGTGTAGGTATGTGTACTACTTCATGGCCCAGTTAAAAAGGTCTTAATTTACATACCTTTTATGAGCATTGTGGAAGAAGCAAATCTTAAGTAGGGATTTGAATGAAATGACCATAATGCCTTGCACTAAACATGACCTACTTTAAAACTTACTTTGGGAGTTACCCTAAATTCTGTAATGTCTTCTTATTGTTTTTGACGCCTGTTTTGAACACATCTTCTTTAAAAAACAAATTGCTGTTGATATTGACTTAATTTCTGTTGTGCTGTTGAAGGAAAGGAGTTCCAACTTCAACAAAAAGCTTTAAAATACGTTTTTAGAAACTGTTAAATATCCTTTAGGCAAGGGCTTTGTGTATCCTTTCTTCACTGTATATAAACACCAAGAACATTATTTCATTTAAAAAAAAAAGTCATGACTTAAGAGAGTCATGTTCTCGGGAAGCTGGAAGACTAAAATCTTTTCCCACTTGTTTTGTCTTAAACTTGATGGAATACATGTAATTAAACTACCTTTTCAGTATAAAAACACTTTGCACATGTATCAAAAGACTCCGTTTAACAGTCTGAAGTTTAAAAAAAACTTAATTATTGCTCTCGGAAATATTCTCCAGTACTGTTTGTTTTTCCATTACAATACTGGATACATGTATGTTGGAAATCTTTTATATTTG
Organism: Emys orbicularis; assembly: GCF_028017835.1. Classification (NCBI taxonomy): domain Eukaryota; kingdom Metazoa; phylum Chordata; order Testudines; family Emydidae; genus Emys; species Emys orbicularis. Next base: position 248,677,332 of record NC_088683.1, read on the forward strand.
AAACATACACATGGTTACTAGGATAAATTGGCATCTAGATACTATGGTGATTAATACTTATGAATAACTTAAATATTTCTTATAAGTTATTCATATGTAAGGCAGGTCATAAACGACAGTTGACTTCTGTAGGCATAACCCAGGAATGCACTGCTGAACATTGCAAGGCATGACATAACTGTATTAAAATTGTATTTTCAAGATTGATAGGTTATATGACTGGAAAAAAAGCCCTGATACAGATGTAGCTACCACGTTAAAGAAACAGAAGAAAAACACAAAAGATGAATTTGAGGAACGTGCAAAAGCTATCATAGTGGAATTTGCACAACAGGTAGGTTGGATTATTAAACTTTTTTTCTGTTAACAGAAGTGAAAATAGGTGGACAACTTTTGAAAGCCTGACTCACAAAGCAAGCCAAAGAAAGATTTCTTATGGTATGAATATCACACTGTGTATTTTCTGACCCTTTATCAGTGTGTTAATCATTTATATAAATTGAAACTAAAGTAGAAAACCTGTGCTTTATTTTGATTAGCGACAGCTTTCTCTACCCCCATTCCAGTCCTGGGGCACTTTGTTGAGAATGCAGGGCCAGCAAGAACAGAGTGGATTTTCTACACACTCTCCCCTCATTTGAATCACCTGAGAGAAACTGTCTCCTCCCTTTTTTCTTCAGACTAGTGTGATTGTGTTCCAGCAATACTTAGTTTTCACAGCCTCTGACTGGTCCCATAGAAACTGCCTATAAGCTAAAATACAGTAACTAGCTTTATAGGATTTACTCATATTTTGAGTGTTGTCTGTTGCCGCCTTTTGTGCTTTAAAGTGTGAAATTTGAGATTGCATTATTAAGGTGTTACTGAAATGGAGCTATGACTTGAATTCAGGATTTGAAAAATGTGATAGAACCATTTAGTCTCTTGTTACATGCTGTTACTGTTCATGTGGTAATTTCCCATGCATCTGTACTGTTCCTGGTTCTAGGGCTTGAATGCTGCTTTGTTCTATGAGAATAAGGATCCCCGCACTTTTGTTTCTCTGGTACCTACCTCTGCTCACACTGGGGATGGCATGGGGAGTCTGATAGCCCTTCTTGTTGATTTGACGCAAACCATGCTGAACAAGAGACTGGCCCAATGTGAGGAACTGAGAGCTCAGGTTATGGAGGTAAGTCAGTATCTGTGCTTTAGAATATTTGTCTAGCAAACTTTTTTCCTTTTTGTGGCTGATAAACTGAGTTGAAATGCAAGTGTTTAACTTTTTTTTCTCTCTCTCTCATCTCTTAGGTCAAAGCACTTCCAGGCATGGGAACTACCATAGATGTAATTTTGATTAATGGACGTCTGAAGGAGGGTGATACCATTATTGTCCCTGGAGTAGAAGGTCCTATAGTAACTCAGATTCGAGGTCTTCTGCTACCTCCTCCTATGAAGGAACTACGAGTTAAGGTATGGGAACAGCATGTGCATGTGGCATTTTAGGGAAGTCTTAAGAATTAGAACAAAAGATTAGAATAAGGGGGAAACCCAGAGAAGTATTCAGTACACGTTACATCATAGTAAAAAGTGTCCAAAGATGATCAAATTAAAGTGAGGAGGGGGAATAAATGGAAGAAGTTGCAGGTCACAATGCATCCATACTCCCATAGATGTGTCTGATTGTGGAAGTGTTTCAGGACAAGGATCAAAGAATAACCACACAAATGTATATTAACAAGCATCAAGGTTCATGCATAATGCATAGACGTGGAAGGGAGAGATCTTGTAAAATGCATACAAAACCCGTAGAAAGACTTCTTAAAAAAAAAAAAAAACATTCAAATATAGAGTGAAATTACTGAACCAATGAATCAGTAATTTATGGTGTTTGGTGCCAGGTGTCCTGAGACGAGATGAATGAAACTCTTGCATAGTGCTGCAGCAGGCTTCAGGAGGGATAGGAGACTGGGCCAGCCTGATCTCACTAGGGTTGTGTAGCTAGGGAGTAGACAGGGAGGTTAGAATCTTGACTTCTGGATCATTCTGAAAGGAGGAGGAGAGCCACAGAAGTGAAAAGTCGATTTATGAGAGGAGGAAGAGGAGAAGCTAGAACCTGATGAGGAGCAGAAGAGCTTTTCTCTGTTACTCTACTTGAAATGAAGGCAGTAAGGGTCTGGAGCATTTCATAGACCTAAGGCCAGAGGAACCGTTATGACTCACTAGTCTTCCCCTTTGCATAACACATCATAAACATTTCTCAGATTAAAATCCAGATCTTGAGTTCCAGTCCAGAAGCTTAACAATAAAACCATCTTTTCTATTGTTGGGGAAGTATGTCCTTGCAGGGCTCTATAATCCTGGGGGCTTCACAGAGTTGGACACTATAATAGGACAAGCTGGTAAATCTGGATTTTAGCACCCACCTTGGCATTCCATTTTCTGTCTTGCATGATGATGCCCCACTGTGGTGACTACACAATCCTGGCTGCATTGAAAATGGTGTTGCAGAGGAAGGAAGAAGGCTGAGTGGAATCTGACAACACTAATGGGGCCTTTTGGGTCTCGTTGTAGTAGGGAGATCAGGCACCTTGTCCAGGTTCACCTGGACACCCACACAGATTGAGTAGCAATGTAGATGGCTACAACAATTTTCTTGAGGGCCCTATGAAGTGCTAGGTCAGCTTTCCTGTCCTTGGTGTCCAGTGGTACTGCTGTTGGCCTGTAAGGGATAGACTGGATACTAAGGCTCCTCTTTGTCATTCTCAGGGCAAGGTCCTGTTTGATTCATCTGCAGTTGCTGGGTATCTGCTTACTGAGGGCGGGGGTGGTGGTGGTGGTGAACTGAAGGCACATTTGGGCACATGCTCCCTTGTGTTTAAAATCAAGGGTAAAATTTTGCCTCTGTCCCATTTTCAGAGTGCACTTAAGAGCTTGAATCTTACTGAGAGTCTGGGCTCCTTAGCTCTTGTCACTTCCTGAGGGGTCCAATGGGAAATGGGGTCTCTAGCAAGTTAGGGTCACCTAGAGAAACTTCATCAGCCTTGAGACAGGAGATGAATTTGGGTGCCTCCAGAGAGCATGAAAGGGTGGGGTGTTTGTGGGGTTAGGGAGCTGTACTGGAATCTCCAGGGAAGGTGGAGACCTTACAGAGGTAATGGATCCCGACACTGACTTGATGGTCTCTTCAAGCTGAGACTGTGAAATGCCTTGCTGTAGGGAGGGTCTGGGTAGGAGAGGGTTCCCCTAGGCTGTGGAGGAACAGTGCTGGAGCTTCAGGGAGATGAGAGAGGGGCGATGCCAGTGTATTGCTATCAGGAAAGAGGCTGTTAGGAAGGGCTGCCTACTTTCCTCATCGAAGACCACCTATTCTCCAGTCATGCTGAGTATGTGGGGGTGGGGGGGCAGAGCCCTTGTAGACTCTTTGTAGAGTGCCTCCCTCCTCTCCCCCCCACCAAAAAACAAAACAAAACTAAATCTATGCCAGAAGCAGGGGACTTGCTGATAGGCTCTCTCTCTGCTGCTCTGTTTTCTGTCCTTTTCTGGGATTCCTTTTCCTTCTCTCTTGGGCCTTTTCTTTAGTTCTGGGCTTAAAAGAGAGGCAAGAGGAAGAATTAAGGAGAGAGCAGCTGGGCATGCAGACTGAAGCACACGCTCCCCACTTCAGGGAATTGGAGGCAAAGAAAATCTGGAAGGAGTGGGATCAGGCCTGAGCCACCTTTGTGGTACAGGGCTTGATTGTCGGAGTCTGCCTCCTTGTTTGCTTGTGCAGCCATAAAATTAGGCATCTTTGACTGTCTTTGTTGGTAGCATGGGAAAAAAGGGACATATGACCAGATGATCTGCTGAGTAGCTAACCCCCTGCTGTGTGCTGCTAAAGAACATCCATGTGAACTCGTAAATTAATTTTTTTCCCCCCCCTTTCTTCAGAATCAGTATGAAAAACACAAAGAAGTTATTGCAGCCCAGGGTGTAAAGATTCTTGGGAAAGACTTGGAGAAAACATTGGCTGGTTTGCCCCTGCTTGTGGCTCATAAAGAGGATGAGATCCCAGTTCTTAAGGTGAGGCATTGCTGAACATATACAATTCCAGTAGGATCTAGAATGGAATGCCAAGTAACATGAAATCCACTGAATGATTAAAAGTAACAGAATTAAAATCTTTTTAACAGGAATTTTTAATCTGTTAAAATGTTGAAACTTCAGCATGTAGGAAACGTAGCCATTTTAGTTAGATCTAAAACAATTTCGTAATGTATGATAGTTTTGTGTTAACACTATAACCTGTAACTCTAGCACAGTGGAATTTGTTAGTGTTTCCATGACACATTTATTACCAGGTAGAAAATTAGCTTACTGGAGTCTGTGATTCTGAGATTAAGTTATTAAAAACCAAACTATCCAGTTTGTAAGTATAATTATTGTTTTGGGACCTGTAGTAATCTGGATCTATTTTATTAAAATTAGTGATTACCCAAAATACAAATTTGTTCTTTAAATTAGTGAGATCAGAATACTTGAATTTACAGAACTGGCTTTAGCATATGTTAGGAAGTACTACACAAGAGAAACTTAGTGAGGACTTTTCCTATGCATGTTTAATTGTTTCGTGTTCTTGTGCTAATATAGCTGTACTACAGTTCTGGATGAGCTGCTTTTAGTTGTCTGGATCAAAAACTTCATCCCATCAAATGGTATAAATGGACTGCCTCAGTGATTTAATCATACAGCTTCCAGAACTGTCCACTTAATGTTAGTTTAAAAACAAATGTTAAATTCATATTCCAAAAAGTCATAAAATTCTGACTGGCGTGTGTGTGTGTATAGAAAATCTTCCATACAGTGACCATCTGAGCACTTACCAAAATTAAGGGGACAGAAAGATTTGTGTCTGTCAAGGAACTGGACTGCGTGTTTAATATTGCGGGAAGCCTGGGCAGGAGTGGGTATTTTGCTCTGAATTTAATGAGGTCTTTATGCTGGTCTTTTCTAGTCTGTTTTCTGTAATATGTAATTTGTTTGCTCAGTACATTGTACCACAAAGGGCATTTAAAAATATCTGCTGACCAAGATTTTAGGGGTCTCTGCTTTCATGGCTGATCAGAAAGGTGCAGCTTTGTTTTCTTACACTAGTGAAGATGCTATAGGTAGCTGACAATCACATTCTGCCTAGATTGCCTGATCATCAATCTCAACAGTATTAGGAAGGAGAGAACAGTGGATTGAAGAAGAGAGTTACTTGCCTGTATCGTAACTGTTGTTCTTCGAGTTATGAGGCAGACATGTATTCCACTCGGGTGCACGGGCATAGTGCACAAAAACTGGACAATTTTGCCTAGCAGTACCCGTATGGGCAGTGCTCGTTCTCCTCCCTCTCATGGCTATATAAAGGCACTACCCCAACTCGTCTCAGTTACTTTGCACCAAAATCCCCAGCTGGAGACTCCAATGCAGAGGGGTGGGGCATGGGTCGTGGAATACATGTCTGCAACCACATCTTGAAGAGCAGACATTATAATACAGGTAAGTAACTGTCTCTTCTTCTTTGAATGGTTGCAAGCATGTATTCCACTCAGGTGATTCACAAGCAGTTCCAGCAGGAGATGGGCTTGGAGTCTATTTAAATAGTGCAGAAGTGCATTCCCAAAATTTGCATCAGATCTCGATGCCATGGTGATCACACTTTTGCTAGACATGCTGTTAACAGAAGACTACATCGTAGCCCTGCAGGTATCTCCTACTGAGACATTGCTAAGAAATGCAGCCCTGTCACCTGACCTCTTGTTGAATGAGCCTGCAATGACTGTGGAGGCATCATCTGAGCCTCTTCATCAGCTGTGGTAATGCAGTTATTCACTTGGAACAGTCCAAAGGGGAGAGCCAGGCCCTGGTAGTGATGGCCGGTGACAAGGAATCTGAGGAACTTCCTGTGGCCTGGGAAGATTGTCATTTGAAAATAAGTGTCCTGAAGATAGAGAGCATGAGAGCACTGAGAAGCGGGGTGAGGTGTGAGAAGCTTTTAGGGGAGGGAAAAATGTCTTTGAGAACAGCTGCCCTAGAGTACACAGGATTTGTACCTGCTGTAACAGCAGTGTCTTGTGAGAGGGTTCCCTGGAGGATGGGGTAGAGGGATGGGATGGGAGGGGAGAATGGCTAGCAACTGAATGGCATAACCCAGTTCCACAGTGCTTAGAACTCATCTGTCCATAATTGTCATCTCCCAAGCACTGTAGAAGTGAGACAGCCTGTCCCCAAATATTTGGGGCATAGATATGACATTGAGAACTGAGGTGCTGCTCTCAAAACAGTGGTCAAACAGACTGTCTGGCTGAAGAAGGCCATTTGACTAAATGTAGACCAAAAAAGTTTCCTCCTCAGTGACTTATGCCCCTTTCAGGGGAAATCTTGCTTCCTTACAGGGTAGGAAGGCTGATGGAAATACTGCTCAGAATGATATTGCTGTTGGTTCCCAAAATGCCTTCTGTGTGGCTGGGTATAAATTCCCAACAAGCATAGGGTTCCCAAGAGTCTTTGAAAGAATGTAATGTCTCATCCGTTTTCTCCGAGGCAAATGGCAAGTCCACTATATGCTTTGCTGGATCTTAGGCGCTATGCCAGAGTTTTGTAACCATGACATTCTTCTCATAGTTACAGCCAAGGCCATGAGCCTGGATGAATCATCTGATGTATCCAGGACTGATTGTAAAGATGTTTTGGCCACTAAATGACCTTCCATAAGAAAGGCCTTGAACTTCTCCCTGGAGGATTCTGGTAACATGTCTACAAATTTGGACATGGTGTCCCAGTTCATAAAATCATATTTTGATAAGTCTGTTGGTTTGCAGTGTGCATCTGCAAGGAGGAAGTCAAATAGCTTTCTCCCCATCAAATCTAGCCTTTTGAACTCTTGAGACATAGATGTATTTCTTCACTGTCTCACTCATTTGCTGCTGTCACAACCAGGGAATTGGGAGCTGGATGGGTGAAATAGGATTTGAAGTCCTGCACTGGGACATAGTATCTCTTATCAGTGCACTTTGCTGTGGGCATTAACAAAGCTAGGGTATTCTGTAAGATTTAGCAGGCTCTAATGTTGCTTTGTTTTTTGGGAGGGCAACTCTCCCAGAAGCCAGTGGCTGGAGGATATCCACCAATGTATGGGTATTTTCCTGCACAAACTTGACCTGAATACCTCAGACCGATGCCATGCATCTGATCAGATCCTGATGTGATCTGCAGTCCTCTGGTACTGGAGACAAGGACTAAGGTACCACTTCGTCATCAGTGCTGAAGAGGACGAGGTAGCTGGGGCCAATGGAATGACATCCGACTGTCCCAAAGGTTCAGGATGTCCTCATGCAGAGGGACTGCAGGATAAGTGGTTCCAGTGGGGAGCCTACTGGAGGTACCGGTGTTGTCATTCTAGAGCAGGGGTGGTCAAACTACAGGCCGCATCCGGCCTGTCAGACATTTTAATCTGGCCCTTGAGCTCCCGCTGGGGAGCACGGTCTGGGGCTTGCCCCTCTCTGGCGCTCCAGCCAGGGAGCGGGGTCAGGGGTTTGACCCGCTCCGCGTGTGCCGTGGCTCCACACGGTTTCCAGAAGCAGCGGCATGTCCCCTCTCTGTCTCCTACGCGTAGGGGCAGTCAGAGGGTTCCACATGCTGCCACTGCCCCAAGTGCTACCCCTGCAGCTCCCATTGGCCGGGAACCGCAGCCAATGGGAGGTGCAGGGGCGGTGCCTGGGGACAGGGCAGCGCGCAGAGCTGCCTGGCCACTCCACCGTGTAGGAGCTGGTAGGGGGACATGGCGCTGCTTCCGGAAGCTGCGGGGGTGGCACCTGCGGATGGGGCAGCGTGCAGAGCTGCCGGGGCAGTGTGCACAGCTGCCTGGCCGCGCCTCCGTGTAGGAGCCGGACGGGGGACATGCCACTGCTTCTGGGAGCTGCTTGAGGTAAGCACTGCCCAGAGCCTGCACCCCAACCACTTCCTGTGCCCCAATCCCCTGCCCCAACCCTGATCCCCCAGGGCCCGCACCCCCAGCCCGAGCCCTCCTGTGGCCACTCCTGACCGAGCTACCAAGTGTCCCGCACTATCCAGGGCCCAGCCCCACAGTGGCATCAGTATGAAAGGAACAGTTGATGGCTTTTTGAATACTGGGACCAGCTCCAAACTTGTACTGGGCCCCAAAAGAGGCATCGGTTTCAAAATGAAGCTGGTCCCAGGCCAGCAGATGCAGACAGTGGCATAGTCTGTATCAGTACCAAGGATTCTATCCATGTCAACGATATGCTCAGTTTCAGCAGGAAACTGCCACCAAACCCAGGAGAGCTGAGTACTCAGCAAATGATGCCACTGCAGCTGTATGATCCTGAATAATCAGTGAAACAGAGACAGGCAGGCACAGCAAATCTGCTGCCTGATAGGCAGTCAGAGTGGAAACTGACAGTGCTGACATCTCTGCCAAGGGTACCTGTCTCAAAGGGTGCCCCCGAGGTCATACTGGAGTCAACGGTACAGATTCATCCTGATCCCACCTTAGTACCGGAGATTGGGTCCTGCTCTGTCGTGCATACCGGGAGACTCCTAGTGCTAGTTGGTACTTCTCTTAGGTGGAGCAGATGATCTCCTTGACCTCTGAAACAACCACAATCTGTTTTGTGGTTTCTTTTTCTCAGGGGTCCCGATGAAGGGGAGCAGTCCCTTTTTTTTTTTTTTTTCTTCTTTTTTCCCCTGGGTGAGTACTCCAAGCTTGGTCTAGAAGCACCAGTCCATACTGGCTGCAGCACTCTTTGAGGGGCCTGATTCTCCACAGCAGTCCCGCATCGAGGCAGGCCTCATTGCCTGCTTGAGAAGGTCCTGTTTTAATCCTAAGTCTCTAGCTACCTGTGTCCTCTTTTTAAAGGACTCACATATAGAGCATCTTTCTTTAAAGTGCCCTTCCCCAAGACACAATACATTTCTGGTGTGGGGATCATTATTGGGGATAGCTGCCCCATGCAACGGGCAATATTTAAACCCTGATGAGGGCATCCCATGGGGAGACACTACCTAACTGCTTACTATTACTGACTAATTAAGGGTACTAACTATAACTATATACAAAGATGATGCAAAACGCAGTGAAGGAAAAAGCACACTAAGGGTTCAGACTCCAGCTGCAGGTGGTGAAAAGGAACTTGGGGGGGTTGGGGCAGTGTTGCCCTCATATAGTCATGGGAGGGCTTATGAGGGGAGGGAAGCAAGCACTGCCCCTAAGGGTACTGCTAGGGTGTGCTGGGTGTGCACACACCTGTGTGGAATACATGTCTGCAACCACTTGAAGATAAGCTCTTTCAATAATAATAATGCAAAACCTACCTTTTTGCAAAATCTTCAAGTGATTTGGTAGGACTTCATGGTCCAGAGATTCTTCTAGCTATATTGGAGGGGGAGAAGAAACTTCTCTGTATACTGACAGAAACATCAGTTACTTTAGCCATGGAGTGGTGGAGCAGAGGGCCAATTATATAAGTTGGCACATGGTGTCGAGATACCATATTGATGGGTGCATTATAAGACCGTGGATGGATAGAGGAGTTTTGAAGCTTAGCAGGTTATTGTAGTTTGATAAGATTGCTAAAACTTGCTTTTTCTTTTTAAAGGATGAGTTAATACATGAACTGAAGCAAACGCTGAACGCTATCAAGTTGGAAGAGAAAGGTGTTTATGTCCAGGCCTCTACGTTAGGCTCTTTGGAGGCACTACTTGAATTTCTTAAGACATCAGAAGTGCCAGTAAGTACTTGATATAACGAAAACATTAGAAAGTTATGGTCTGAAATACTCTATGTTCATCTAACTGAAGAAGAGCAGGATAGTCATTTATCGCTTTTTCCCCACAGTATGCTGGAATTAACATAGGTCCTGTCCATAAAAAGGATGTTATGAAGGCATCAGTTATGCTGGAACATGATCCTCAGTAAGTAACTTATTCTTATGCTGCTGTGCTCATTACAACATATGGTAAAGTTTCCAACTGTTACTTGTTCTGTAGGCTACTTCACAGCTGATTTTATTTATTTATTTATTTTATTTTTAAACTTGCAGGTATGCAGTAATTCTGGCATTTGATGTGAGGATTGAACGAGATGCCCAGGAAATGGCCGATAGTTTAGGAGTTCGAATTTTTAGTGCAGAAATAATTTATCACTTATTTGACGCCTTTACAAAATACAGGCAAGACTACAAAAAACAGAAACAGGAAGAGTTCAAGTAAGTGAGAGTTGTCCTTATTTGGAGGCTTTCAAACTTGTGTAATACCTAATGAAATGAAAAGCATACATTGAATGCATATTTCTGTTAAGCATGGAGTTCTTGTGAAGTTCTAGTGGGGGTTTTAATTTATTTTTTATTGGAATCTCAAGAATTCTACAGTCCCAGCACAGAGCAATGAAACTTCTTTTTCACTCGGAAGCAGATTTACTAGGACTCTTCCAGTTACAAAACCACCATAATAAAATCTAGTCTGAAGTGAATGTATAAAATGGAGCTGCTTCTTCGAGTAGTGTCCCTATGGGTGCTCCATTGTAGGTGTGCTTGCATCTCTGAGCTGCTGATCGGTGAACTTCATTAGCAGTGTCCATTAGGCCCGCACGTGTGCTGTCTTTCCTCATGCTGCGACATGAGGCTAGTTAGTGCGCATGGGCTAACCTCCCCCACCCCAGTCTTTCTCAGCTGCCCCTGGCTAGAGATGGTGCCATTAGCAGTCCGTTAAGCCTGTTGTTCTCTTGTTCTACATAGTTTTAGTTAGTTAGCCTCCTAGTTCTAGTTGTAGTTTTTTCTTTCTCCTCCTTTCTTATGCTCTATCCCCCCTCCCCCTGACTGTTTTTCTTCCCACCTTTTTTCCCTGCCGGAGATCCTTCTCCTCAATGGGGTATGCTTGGTTCACTAGGCTTCAAGTGCCACACCTGTAAAGAGGCGATCCCAGTTGTGGAAAAGTGCACTCAGTGCATTCACTGCCTCAGGGAAGGCCACATACAGCAGAAGTGTAGTCTTTGCCAACAACTCCATCCAGGATCCTGCAAAGACAGAGCGCTCCTCCAGAAGATCATCTTCCTGGAGGCAGCTCTGCGATAGCAGTCGCGTAGTAGACATGAGTCTTCCCGCAATCTCACACATCTAAGGGATGTGGGTTGAAGAAACAGGCTGCGGACCCCCACTCACAAGTCGTCCAAGAAGAGAGTGGGAAGTCCCGTTAGTGAGCCCTGAGATGGCCGTAAGTGATCATCATCTCACTCGGCATCTTCGGCACTGCTGGCACCGAGACCATCTCAGTCCAGCAGCCAGGCCTCACAACAACGAACGGCTACTGGTACCACTGCCAGGCCCATGGATCCGATGGGCATGTTACTGAAGGACAAGAGTAAATGTTCTAAAAAGACTCTCCCGGTACGTGAGTCCACTTTGGTACCACCAGCGACAGCTCACATGGCACCTGAAAGACAGGTGCGGACAAGGTCTCTACCCCCCATCCTGGCACCACCACCGATGCCAGAATGATTGGTACCAGCAGAATCCCGTCATTCCAGAGACCTCTGCATGCCAGATGCACTCAAGCCTCCGCCTCAGTACCGAGACCTCTGCACCGTGCTTCTACCAAACACAGGAAGTATTCCTGCTGCCGTGCCATGCCGCTTCGCTCTTAGCGAGGATTCAGACAGTGAGCCAGAGGAGGTAGTGTCACAATACTCCTCCCACGTTCCATATGGTGCTCACTACCAACAGGGCCTCAGGATGGCCCCCACCACCACCACCATCTTGGTACAGGCACCCATGGGTGCCACCACCGGGCTCTATGCCACAGAAATGGCCATATTGGGACCCTCGGGCAGTGCACCGACAGCATGCCTCTCGAGCTTTGAGCCTCACTCAAGAACCCTCCAGGCACACCCCCTCTGCTGCAGCATCCAGGGTTTTGGAACCGCCTCAAGAGATAAGAGGAGCAGGAAGCCAGTACTGAGGAGGAAGCGACACGGAGGACCATATCCTCCTCCTTCTCTGGATGAAGCCATCATGCCTCCCCCACCATCCTTGGCAGATGACTTTTGACTTTTCCAGGAGCTGGCGAAAATACCATTGGAGGAAGTCAGGGATCCCCACCATCAGCTCCTTGACGTCGTCCTCAAAGATCGTCCTGCCGATTATTGAGGCCATTTTAGACCTGGCAAAGCCCGGCATCAGTGGCCCCAACCTGCAAGCAAGCAGACAAAAAACACTATGTCCTCGCCAGGGAATTTGAATTCCTTTTTTCCCACCCACCAACCAACTCCATCATGGTGGATGGTGTCAACTTCCATGGCCGACAACACCAGTCAAGGGCTGCTACTGATGATAGGAATTGGAAGGGCCTTGATCTTTTTGGCAGAAAAGGGTACTCCTCGGTTCTGGATTGCCAACTACCAAGCCCTCACAGTGAAATACGACTACATAAATTAGTCTAAATTGAATTACTTTATTGAGAAGTTGCCAGAGGCACTTCACGACTGTTGAAAGCAGTCCACAAATGCCAGCCAGGCTTTGCCTCCCACTCTTGGGACATACAGCAGTGGGCATGGTGGTGATACCTCATGCCAGGCTTCACATGTGATGCCTCCAAATATGGTTTGGCTCGGTTGACAGACTGAACAAGGACAGGTAAGACAAACCCCTGTCATTACCCATCAGGATAAAAAGCTCTTCAGACTGGTGGAAGGACCCAGCCAATGTTTGCAAAGGGATTCCCTTCTCACAAACATCAGTCATTGCTCCTCACCACCGACGCATCACTCATAGGATAGGGCATTTATCTAAACGGCCTCACGACACAAGGCAAATGGTCACCCATGGAGATGTCCCTTCACATCAATCTCCTCAAGCCAGCAGCTGTCAGGAACACCTGCACCCATTTCCTCCTGGTGATCGCAGGATCACACACAAAGATCCTAACAGACAACATAGCCTGTATGTACTGTATCAATCAGCAGGGGAGAGCCAAGTGGCTATCCCTAAGCACAGAGGCAATGAAGTTATGGAATGGGTCCATTTTCCACAATGTTACACTTTCTGTGGCTTACCTCTCAGGCACACAAAACTTGATAGCGGACAGTCTCAGTTGCAAATTCCCACACAACCATGATCGGGAGATACACCCAATAGTACTTCACGACCTATCCAGATGATGAAGACCATTCACAGACCTGTTCGCCACTTACCTGAACAAGAAAGGTCCACGCTACTGCTCCATTTCCTGGGTGTTGCTCTCCTCCCATGGGACGCTTTCCCTCTGTTTCCCCTACTGTTGAAGGTCCCGCTGAAAATAAAAAGGAGCAGAGCCCTCATGATTTTGATTGCTCCTACTTGGCTGAGGTAAACCTGGTACCCCATCTGTCAGAGCTCATGATATGCCCGCCAATCTCCCTCCCAACCATTCTGCACCTCCTCTCAGAACAAATCTCCCCAACATCCTCAACTTTTTCACATAAACTAGACTATGCTTTTGACCCTTAAGTCAGGATTATCCCAAATCTCTCTTAGGGTCCATCTAGCAGCTCGAACAACCTTCCACCAACCTGTAGAGGGGTACTCAGTGCTGTCACACCCAACCACTAAAAGATTCCTCAAGGATATAAATAATAAACCTCTTCCCTCAACCTTGATTTTCTATCCCCATGTGGGTCCTAAACCTGGTACTGGAAGTTCTTACTAGGCCTCCCTTTGAACCCCTGGCTATCTGTTCACAGACGTACCTATCTATGAAAACGCCCTTCCTGGTAGCGATTACCTTGGCCAGGAGAATAGGATAGAGAGCAGCTCTGGTGGCGCATCCTCCCTACATGGTATTTTTTCCAGACAAGGTTACGCTCAGGCCGCATCCAAAATTCATTCCTAAGGTAACCTCTTCTTTTCACATGAATCAACTGATCCACCTTCCAGTCTTCTACCCCAAGCCTCACCAAGACAACAGGGAGGCTATACTACATACCATAGATGTCAAGGTATAAGGCCAGAGCTCTGCTGACAGGACAAGGGTTTTCAGGCAGTCCCCGATCCATGGCAGAAAGATCCAAGGGCTCAGCAATATCAGCCCAAAAGCTCTCTAAGGGGGTCTTGAATTGCATCAGACAGTGTTACCAAATTCGCAACATGATCCTTCCATGCCCTGTTCATACACATGCCACAAAGTCTGTCGTCTTCTCATTTGTTGCCTTCTTCAATGATGTCCCTATCTCAGAGCCCTGTAGAGCCGTGACATGGGCGTCAGTCCACACTTTCGCAGAACACTATGCAGTCACTGGGGACAACACCGCCGATGCCATCTTTGACTCCGCAATTCTGTCATCTGTAACTGACCCGACTCTGAAGTCCCGGCCCTCCAGAAGGGGTACAGCTCGGGAGTCCCCTACAGTGAAGCACTCAGAGTGACAGTACCCATGCACGCTGACTAGCTTCGTGTGCGGCCCTAACGGACACTGCTATTGAAGTTCTCCAATCAGCAGCACAGGGAAGCGAGCACCCACAGGGACACACATCTCGAAGAATCATTGTTACTGCACAAGGAGAATAACGTTGTCGTCTTACTCAGATCTGCTGTGGGTTTACTCCTGGGGAAATTCTGCACCACTGCGGGTGTGCAGAATCTTGTCCCACACAGATTTCTTTGCTTCCCTGAAGAAAAATGACTTTCTGATGGGGAAGCAAAGGGAAGCCGCAAGAGCGGTCATGCTCTCCTTCCCAGCAGTGCGGGCATGTCATTTCGGGTGCCCAGAGCAGCTGACGGAGAGGTAAATCACTGCGGGAAGAGGGCTGAGGATGCCCCAGCCGGTGCCAGGTCAGACCCACCCGGATCCAACCCCTGTGCATTTGGACTGCCCCAGCCCGCACTACTGAGCCTTGCCCCCTGCCCCTGAGCCCCCCCACCCTGGCGAGCGCCACCCCTGCATCCGGAGCCCCCCTGCACCTGGCCCTCCTCAGCCCCACCCCACATGGTGCATCATATTCTGCACTGGGCTCAGCTGCTAGTCCTGACTGGGGTGGGGGAGGAGCGCACTTCCCTTGCATAGAGTGGCTGGGACCACGGACCAGGTCTGGGTCAGACCCACCTCCAGAAACCTCCCCTGGCTCCACACCCTTCCCCCCCCCCTTCCTGCCCCCATCACTCCTCAGACACAGGGGGAGGGATCACTGTATGGGGAGCTGCTCCCCTGTCTGCCCAACCCCCCTGCATCCAGACCCCCAATCTGCCCAACACCCCTTCATCCGTTCCCCTAACTCTGCCTCCAGACCACTACCCCCCTGAGCCCCAATCAGCTGCACCGAGACACCCACCAAGCCCCAGCCCTTGGACCCCCCTCGCTGAGCCACCCAGACCCCCCCCCGCTGATCCCCAACCACCTTCACCTGGACCTCCCTGCAGAATCCCATTGCCCCTGCAGCTGGAACCCCCCAACAAGCCCCTGTGCATCCAGATCCCCCACTGAGCCGCCCGCACTCAGCTTGCCCCACACAGAACCCTCTCAACCCATACCTGGATCCCCCACACTAAGCCCTACCACACTTGGATCCTGTTGGGCTGAGCCTGCCTGCCCCACACCTGGTGCGCCTGTCGTGGGGCTGCTAACCCTGGTGAGTTGCTTCACCTGCGACTCCTGAGGGGATTCTGCACCAAAAAATTAAAAATTCTGCAAATTTTATTTGTCAATAAATGTGGCAGCTCCAGCATGGCAGTGGGTAGTACAGGCCAATGGCTGCATGGAGGTGGGAGATCACAATGCAACACATGCGTGCACACACACGGGCACACGGACCTCTGGGGCAGGCCCAGCCAGTGCACTGTGTCCGGGTGTAGCCTCACTGCCGAGTCCATGTCCCAGAAGGGGAGGGAGCTGCAGGGTGATCTCCCACCTCCATGCAGAATTCCCTCAGGAGTATGGGGTTTTGGAATCCTTTCTGCTTGCTCAAGTGACAAAAACAATTTAACTATTCTTTTTGGTTACTCTTGCAGATTCAGGAAAGCAATGCCTGAGCGAGCTGGATTTTTTTCTTGCACATTTTATGCACTTGTTAACCAAGTTCCAGATTGTGACTATTTCTCACTTTGGTTAAACAAATATGGCCCCATCGAAAGCTTGTAGAGGTGAACTGAGGGCAGCATTTTACCTGCAGAATCCATATTGCTGGTGTTGTGCAAACAAGCAAGAACCCAGCTTGCCTCTCAGATCTCAAATTGAGATTGCAGGGCTAGCAGTTAAAAAGATGGGATTTTTTTATTTGTATAATGAGTAAATTTCTGGGGGTCATTGTGACAAACATGAGACCCTTGCAATGTTATTTCTATTTTTTTTTGAGAACTGCATTTTAATCGATATTCTTATAATTACTTTCATTTGTTCTTAATTGGTTGTTGAAGCTAGTCAAAATAAAGTTCACACAAGCTACTCTCCTGTATGATCTGCTTCAACTAGAATGGTTCAGAATTTGTTCACATTCAGTGAATATTCTCCTCTAAAATAATTAAATGTGTCTAAAGTGTGTATGTGTGGGAGAAGGTCCAAATGTAACAGCATTATATACATTATTTCAAAATGCCTCTTCGCTGTCATTTCTTAGGCATATAGCAGTATTTCCTTGCAAGATGAAAATACTCCCTCAGTTTATTTTCAACTCTCGTGACCCAATAGTGATGGGTGTAGTGGTGGAAGCAGGCCAGGTGAAGCAGGGGACTCTCATGTGTGTACCTAGCAAAAATGTAAGTAAGCGTTCTCATCTTTCTACTATGAGCATAAGAGTTTTGGCCTGATGAAGTTGGCAGGACAACATTCAGTTCCCTTAAAAGCTGCTATATATGCATCCCAAAAGGACAGAATCTCTGTAGGAGCTGCTCTCTCCCCTAAAATGAGCCTCTTTTCTAAGGATAGGCCAGTGTTGGAGGATGGCCTGGAGTGAACATATGTGCCTATGCTGGATGACGTAACCTTGGGTTGTAGCAGAGAAAACAAACAGCATGAGGCTAAGCAGCAGGTTGAGAGAGGCCGCATTACTAGAGCCCTCCCCCAGCACAGTTCCTGTGGTGCAGCACTACATTGTAGTGATCAAAACTGAGTTCGTGCCAGCTAGCAGCAGGAGGAAGTAAACTCACCTTTTTAAAAAAATGTAACTAAGTTACATCTTCCAAGTCAGTTTTAAAATTAGGTTTTTGATACTTCAAGAGTTCTAGAGGTGAATGTAAATGTGTATGTGTTGCTCTCTCATTGTGGTAAAACTCTGAGATAGCTACTGGAGGGACATATGACAGTAGCAGTCTTAAAAGTAAATTTTCTATTTTCTATGCATCTGTGAGAAGCCCCAGAATGGTGGTGGGATTTGGGGGAAGCCGTGTGGACAGAAGTTCCTTTGGGATGTGTAACAGCTTCTACGTTGTGTTACAGTTTGTTGAAATTGGAATAGTTACAAGTATTGAGGTGAACCACAAACAAGTGGATGTTGCAAAAAAAGGCCAAGAAGTCTGTGTGAAAATAGAACCTATTCCTGGTGAATCACCTAAAATGTATGGACGACACTTTGAAGCGACAGATATCCTAGTCAGTAAGGTAAACATTTCCTAGCAGAGACTTGCACTTTAAGGCTGGTGGCGTGTTGGTAACTTGGCTTGAAGTGGAGGTTGAATGTGAAAGCCTGAGGAATTCTAAAATTCTCAGCACTGGACCCCCATGCTAGTGGGGCACACTGACTGATTGCATGGCACGTGTAGTACAGCTCAGCTTCTCGCAGAAATCTGGATTTCCTGACTGACATTAGTGGCACTGACATTGACTCTTGCAGTAGTACTATTAAGAATGCAAACTTGCATCACCAAAGGAATGAAACACTAACTAAATACATCTTGCATCATCCTTCCTTCTGAGACAGAGGAAATAAGTTAGCTAAGCGCAAAGGACTGTAGGGGAGAGGCCCATATGTTCAGTGTGGTGAATGAATGCATACAGTGTTTTGTAGTGCATCACTTTCTATGTACAGCTTTGCCCAGTTAGCACTCTGGACAGAACTGCCAGGATGTTCAATACTTGCCACTGAAGTTTGTCTGTTTTTGTAGGGGGGCAAGGTATAAACACTGATCATTAATTTACTCTGATCTCAGATTTTTAAAACTACTTCATTTATATTACAGTAAGTACGAAGCCCCATTGTTTTAGGCACTGTGCAAACATAGTGAGACAGTCTTGGCCCCAAAGAGCTTACAATCTAGACAAGATAGGCAAAGGATGGGAGGGGAAACTGAGGCAAAGTGGATTGCCCAGGTAGACAGCAGGTCGGGGCAAAGTTGGTATTAGAACCCTGATTTCCTCACACCTAGCCTGGTGCCCTATTCTCTAGACCACACTACCTTAAATATTTTGGGGAATAATTTCATTAAAACACTTGTGTTTCTAATATTCATATGTTGTGTACTTGCAGATTAGTCGTCAGTCCATTGATGCCCTGAAGAACTGGTTCAGAGATGAAATGCAGAAGTCTGACTGGCAGCTTATTGTAGAACTGAAGAAAGTGTTTGAAATAATTTAGGCTTTTTTTTTTTTAAAAAAAAGCAATGGGCAGGCTGGAATATTACTCACTATTCCTGTTCTAAAAACCACCAACAAAGTCAGAGTATTGAAGAGACTGTTGGACTTATGTTTGGGAGGAAAATATGTGGATAAAATGTTTTCCATGAGAAACCAAGAAACTTACACTGGTTTGACAGTGGTCAATTTACATGTCCCCACGGTTCCACTGTGCCTGTTCACCTCTCCCACGGCCCTTCCCTTTTAGTGGCTGCTGTTTTAAAGTTTGCCCTTCCCCACTCCCCTAATCAACAAATAAATAAAAATTGAATTTTTATTACAGAACTAAAACTTTCACTTTTATATTGATATCAGTACTGCAGTATTTGATTAACTAAGCTTTTGCAGACTTTGGTTCTCGGACATGTTTGATGTAAGAAATACTTCTTTATTTATGCATCTCTCTCTCCCCTTGATTTCTTCCCCCCCCCCCATTCTTCTGCTTTGTGCCTATAGGAATTTTTTTAAAATAGAAAATTAGGTAATCATATATTTCTGTATTTGCTTTGTGTGAAACAATGATGTAAAGCATAGTTGGCCACCTTTAATTGCTTGTACAGTTCATGAAAGTCAACTTAATCTGTAATCATTACAAAGCAGAGCCACAAATAAAGGAAATGGACACATTAGCCCTTTTGTTAGATTTTGTTTCAATAAATAAAGCATCTGTTGATGGGCTGTTCTGTAAAAGTGAAGTTTACATCTGTAGTACCAACAGATAAGGTAACAGAATTTTACAGGTCCATCATTTTAAAGAAGGAAACCACCAAATATATCTCTCCTGTGGTGCTGCCAGCCCCCACCCACAAAGAAAAAAAATTGCTGTCAAATAAAATGTTCCTGGTTTAGGTTTGATATTAAAAGCACCACACCATGTGCCGTAATGCCAGAGGAGCTCTGGTAGAAATAAGTTTGGATAGAAATTCTGTTTTCTTGCCATTATTCAGAATGGTGCTAAGTAGGCATAACAACATGTCCTGATAGGCAGACAAAGCAAACGTGTGCTTTATCTCCAGCGGCTGAGCCAAACTTTTAGGTGTTGCAGCAAAGTTATTGACTGGTTCAACAGCTGGGGACTTGATAGCAGATTGACTGTGTGGTAGCTGGAAATAAGTCTGTATTGTGGGTAGCCTTGATTTTGTTCCGCTTGTTCCCCTTAAAAAGGGCATTCAGCTCACATTGTTAGATCTAGCCTAGATCAGCTAGAATTTCTTTCAGCTGTTGCTGAGTATATAGCCTTTACATGGTGTCAAACATTCAGCTAAAATCTTATAAATGGAAATAAAGCAAATATGAGAACGTGACTTGTACACCTGTATTGTCAGCATATTCCTAAAACTAACTTGAAATATGGAATCCCACATTCCAGTTTGAAATTCACTGTTCAGAGGAAAGCTGCTATGTAACCACCTGTTAACCTGAATAAACAAATTCTGGTGGCAGTAATGTAGTTCAAAGCCATCTTTTTCTTTTAACTGTGATTTTGGATCTCAGTATTATAAGCCACTCACATTTTTGCTAGTGGAGCTATTTTCTGAAGATAGAGAGCTCTGGCTAGATTGCCCCCCCCTCACTTTTTTTTTTTTTTTTTGTAAGGGTTGGAGGAACTCCCATTACAGGGCTTCTTGGTTTAACTACTCTGTTCCCTGACACATTATTTTGGACTATAGTGGCTTGAACAAAAATGCATTCTTGATCAGTGGACCCAGAAGCAAGCACCTTTTAAAAGTGCAACACCACCAATAAAAAAAGACCGTCAGGACTTTCAAGCTCACTTCTGGAAAGGGCTACATTTCATTATGGTCGGAGCTTGATAAAATTAAAGATCTGTCCACCTCTCAGTCCAGTGGTTCTCCCACTGATGACATTGGGTGTGTTTTCATAAACATGAGTATAGACTTACCTTTACAGGGGGGAGGAAGTGGAACCTGTTACTAATCTGTTCTGTGAGATGTGTTGCCACCTGTCCTTTCCACTCTTGGTGTATGTGGGCCTAGTGCACTAGCATAGGAAATGTTTCCCTCAGTGGTACCTGTAGGGGCAGTGAATGCACCTTGTGCTGCTCTGCAATGTTATAAAGGAGTAGAGACACCCTTGATCCCTCTCAGTTCTTTACCAGACAGCCTTAGATATGCATAGGAAGGAGGGTGGGTCATGGAATGGACATGTGCAACAGCCCAAAACACAGTTACAGGTTAGTAACCATTTTTTCTTTGAATGGTTGCACATGTCCATTCCACTTCTGGATAGACTGAAGGAACACACATAAATCTGGCATCCTTCTAGATTGCTGGGAGATGGCTTAATGAGAAGCAAAAGTAGGTACTAAAGATCAAGTTGCAACTCTACAACTGTCTGGTATAGGTGCTTGAGGTAGAAAGGTTGCAGAAGCTGTGATTTTTTTTTTAAATGAGCTAGCACCTTGGTCAGCAGAGTTAAATTGGCTATGGAGTAGTAGCACATACACCTATACAAAAGGAAATCCACAATGAAAGTCAATGTCACCACGAACACTAGAGCCCAGATGGGGAGGCTGGCCCAGGACTCTCAAGATGGACTTGGCAGAAAGTCACTGATTTCTGTGCTAACATTCTGTCCTACACTGTGTTCCTGTTGACTAATAAATCTGTTTTACTGGCTGGCTGAGAATCAGGTCTGACTGCAGAGTTGGGGTGCAGGACCCTCTGGCTTTCCCAGGAGCCCTGCCTGGGCAGAGTTGCTGAGGGAAGGACACGATGTGGAAGGGGATGCTGAATGCTCCAAGGTCAGACCCAGGAAGGTCAAAGCTGTGTAAGCTTCTTGCCTTGGAGACAGTATGCTCAGAGATAGGAGGCTCCCCCAGAATCCTGACTGGCTTCATACAGAGTAGTTCCAGAGCATCACGTGTGGAGGGCTGTGCTGCCCTTTACATTATTGCACAGCAAGGGGCACATGCAGCATCCTGACAGATTTTTTCCTCAGCGGTAATTGCATCCGGCCTATAACTTTCTAAAAGCTATACTCTAGGAACTATTTTGGGGAAGTTCTAGGACTTACAGGAGGTCAGACTACATTATCACAATGGTCCCTTCTGGCTTTGGAATTACTGAGTGAGGTTCTTTGGCCTGTGTTACTGCAGGTGGTCAGACTAGATGATCATAATGGTCCCTTCATAATCTATGAAACTATGCTGCAGCAACTGAGCAGTGACAATAGTAAATATTTACTAAGCAAAATGCATCATCTGATTGCAATTCAGGGCTGAAAACTAATGCTGACACTCTTTACATTTAAATAAGCAAATTCATTCCATAGCCATAGATTGTGTTATTTGGGTCAGGTTCCCTACACGTCGGTCTCATCTTATGCTGGGGTTACGTTCCGCTGTCAGCGCGTAAAGCGAAAACTGCGTATAGTCAAAATTACATTGAGTGTAATGGCGGGTGGAATCACCTGCACTACAGGAACAGTATTTAAATTGTTATTTTTCTTTTTGCCAACTGCGTAAAGCTGAATTCACACGTTAAATGCATGTAAGATGCGACAGACCTGTATAAAACATGTTAATTGTTGCAGTCAACTACCATTTTGTGCTCACTGCATGACTTTCACTCCCCAAACAATGGAAACATCCCCCGTAGCTGTTTGGTAGCTGTTTTAAGGTAATATACTCCACAACATCGTAAATTTACTGAAACCCCACAGTGGGCACTTCCCACCTAATGAAAAACCTGAGAAGTGATTAGGGTGGGAGCTGAGCTGAGCTTGCCAGGAGCTCTCTCTGTGCCCTTCCAGTTTTTTGCTGAGCTACCCATGCATGCCTCACTCTGATCCTTCTCCATCATGGGAAAAGAAGTGAGCAGCAAGGTCCCCAGTACGCTAACCCTGGATTTTCTGAATGGGGCCACAGAAATCACAGCAGTTTTATGTGCAATGTAGTTAAGAGTGTGCTACAGCGTGTATGGGACTTATGCTTTCATACTTTGTGGACCTACAAATTTACAGAACACAGTTTATGCATTAGTTCTATGGGTATTGGCTTTATAATCCCAAAGGCAAGAAAGATAAATTATTCAATCCAAAGCACTGCCTGTGATTTTAAGCTGTCACAATCACATGTATTCTAGACTACTGTATATAAACAGGTACAATGATTCATGGATTTCTCTCACCGGAATTTTTGGAGAGAACTAAATAAGCACTTACCACTGCAGAGATTAGTAAAATGACTCAAAGCTACAGCTTTAATGAAGGGTTAGCTATATTCAAACTGAAGCATTGACAAAATGGAATCAGTACAAAAATATACATACAGTTCTTTATTAAACAACTGTAAACACTTCACTGTAAAAATCCATAAAACTTTATAAACAAACATTTTGCAAATAGATTCTATACTACAATAAAAGAATTTTAACACAATTATTTACATGCAATACTGACAAATTTGGCACTTTTTGAAAAGAAATGTACAAAACACTTTTTTGTTTAAAAAGAAATTGAAAATTATAAAAACTCAGAGCCTTACTGTCATGCACTTTGCAAATACCTCACAAGCACTTATGGCACAGCTGTCGGAGAGCTCCAGGCTCCCACCAAGCTCTTTATTACAAGTTAAGTTCAGATAACTTTTAATGTGCTTCCATAAGTTTGTTGTAAAACCACCTGAACATTGTCAAGAATGAAGTCAAATGCCATATTCCAAACTGATTCCACAGACTGCTGCATTAACCTGGGGGGGAAAAAAAGGTAGCCATGCTTAGAACAATACAACAGTCATCCTTCCCAGGTCGCTGTGTATTACAGTACGGGATGCTTTGGGAAGAGTTTGTTTCCAATATCCAAAGAGAAAAGATCCCACTAGACATGAATCACAGCAGCTCAATATAAACAGTGTTTGGATTAGTTTTTAGTAAAACAACACACAAAAAACTATGTTAAAAGATCATTATTAAGAATTAATAATTATGCCAGAATTATGCCGGTACAACCTTAATTTGGCCCCTTTACGCATATTCATTACAATATATTCTTTAATTACATGATTGCTGAATTAAAGTTGCACAAGATCTTAATTCTGGCATTTCCTAACTTTGGAGTTTACTACCTTAATAATGTTCTCTTAATGTAGTTTTTGCGTGTGTAATTTGCTATGTTTTAAAAAAAGCAAAACCAACCCCTGAAATTCCATGATGTGGCATCATACTGACACACCCCTGTGGCTCATCAGCAGCACTGAAACTTTTAGATCCACATAGACCTCTGCCACTGAGCTAACTGGATAACTAATAGGAGTGGTATGAGGACCAGCAAGAAGGAGAATGAGAGACCTTGCTAATGGGTTTCACAAATATTTGCTGAGACAGAGGAACGGTGGCTAATTCAGGGATCTTGTGTTCCATTCCAAACTCTAGAGTGGAGTGTACACTCTAATGGACATAGACTCTTCTGCCCATTTACCCCAAGCTTGGCACCATCCCTTCCAACCTGCCTCTATCCCATCACTGTCTCCTCATCCCATTCCATTCTTCTCACCTAGTTAGTCCCAATCTCCACTCCCCAAATTCCTGACCCAGTCTCATTGCCCAGTAAATTCTAGTCCCATCTTTCCCCACCCAGCCTCCACTTCCTGATCTCCCCCTCCCCATTATGCAGCCTAGTCTCCATCCCCAGCCTTCTCATTCAATCTCACTATCCTCAACTCCCTCTGCTCCTTGGCCCAGTGTCTTTGCCCAGTCAGTCTCAGTTCTCTCCCTGTGCCCCAGCTCCTTGTCAGATTTGTCTCCCTTCTGCCCACCTCCTTCAACCTGTCCCACTGGTTTCAAGCTCCAGATTCCTCATCCAAGCTCAGTTTTGCCGCCATCCAGTCTTCTCACCCATTCCCCTCCTCAGACCTAGCTTCCTTGCCCAGCCAGTCCCAGGCCCCCTTGCTAGCTTCCAGTCCCAGTCTCCACTCCCCATCTGTCTCAATTTATTCCCCAAACTCTCCCCCGCAATGCCAGATGTCCGTCTCTTATCCCCTCTGCATTTGAATCAGATGGCTTCCTCCTCCCTTCTGCCAACAGGAGGTCACAGAATGCCCAGAAGTGAGTCTCCCTGTTCTCAGTTCCAGTGCCCACTCTGGCCCAAAGCAGCCATTATGGGGAAAGTCCAGTTTTGGAGAGTCCCTAGTCTGGAGAGGGCTTGCTCAGTTGGCTCTGTGGGGCAACGCATGCACATTCTGATCACACATAGGAGCTGAGAGAGGCTCAAGCATGCTCAATGAGGACGGAAGCCCCAGAGAATTTAGCTAAGCTCTAGCAAGTCTCTACTGAGCACCTGTGAACTCTGCTTTTTCAAAGGCTTTATAACTTGTCCATATTTGGGCAGATTTAAGCAGACTAGAGCTTAAAAAAGTTGCCAGAATATTTCCAACACTGAAGAAAAACTTATTTTCCCCTAGCCTTGGTCTTGGAAACAGATGAACTGTTTTGGCTGAAATTTTCCAAAAAAATTCAGCCTGGGACAGAATGGAAAATTTCAGCCTGAATGGTAAGTCTGTCAAAGTTATAAGCAACTGAAAACAGGGTCTTATAATGGGAAGTGTCAGGCAACCTTAATAACAGGGGTGTCACTAGTCCAGTCTATAATCAATACAACCTTAGGTAATGCTCAGGCTGTTCTGAAGTTCAGAGGACTATATTTCTCCAAATATAAAGAACTTCCCAGCAACTTTTACAAATTTCAGCATTTTTACCATTAGGATTACAATTTATAGATAGTCACCAGTTAACCTGTTTCTCTCACAACCTTACCCCCAATAATGAAGGAATTTAAATGATAAATTTCTGGATTCTGACACTTCCCTCACACCAAGACATTTGGGCTGCATCTTTCTTCCTACAAGAATGCAATTCAACTTTTACACAGAGCTCTGGCGTGTTGCATTGAGTGCTTGGGTGGAGGCTGAAAAACCAGTGCAAGGGCAGAAGAGGCATGACCAAACCCTGGAGGATCCATGGACTAGTACAAGCTGCCTCTCTAGTATTTAAAATCCAAGAAGAAAGGTGTAAACTAAAGGTTAGGACCCAGAAAGCTGTCCAAAAATCAAACAGAGAGATTCTGTGCTGCATCTGTAAGAGATGCTGCAAAGAACTCAGAGCCTGGAGGAAGGAGCAGCCCCAAAGTGACTAAAACTTTCTGATTCTGGGCTGCTACAGGGGTCAGAGTGGCTTTCAGTGCAACTTAGATAGCCCTGGAGGGCTGCCTAAATTACAGCAGCCTGTAATTGGCTGTACGTGGGCAAGCTGCAGCTCTATCCCATGGTTTTCCCACTCCCTGTCATACTCCCTATGTGAGGATTTGCAAAGAAGTCCTTTAGGACATCCTGAAGAGGTCTTCCTCAGCTCCTCTGCAGATGAAATTCCCCCAGGTCAGAATAAGGGCTCTTTATCTTGCTCTGTCTCCTTTACCTGGTATACAGGGGCCAGAGAATGTCACTAGCTGTTTTTCCTTAAACTTAATGGGATTTTATGCCAGTTTTGTTAAGAATTTTATATAAAATACCCATCTGCTCTCTTAATTTCACAGTATGACTAATTAATTTACAAAGGCCCAATGACATACAATAACACACAGGCATAACTGAATAAAATTGTGCATTTCTTTGTGCCTATCTGATGATCTCAGCCCTGTGAAGTAGGTATTATTTCAATTTACAGGTGGAAAAGCTGAGGCACTATTAAGTGACTTGCTCAAATCACAGAGTTAAGCAGTGGGAAATCCACTTCAGGTGACTCTCAAGCAGTTCAATCCAGAGGTGGATTAGAGTTTACCTGAAAAAAGATTCAAGATCATCACATCTGAACCTGGCATTATCTCTAGAATGTTGAGATATGGCATAATGAGGTGCAAAGACATGTACCGATGACCAAACTTGCAGTTCTGGGTAGGCACTTGAGCTAGAAAAAGCTGCAGAAGCCACCTGCAGTCTCGTCGACTGTGATACCACTCAGCTTAGTGGAGACACATTGGCAATGTCGTGGCATAAACATATGCAGGAGGAAATGCATGGCGAGATTCTGAATTGAGACTAGAAGTTCCTTCTTCCTGTCCGTAACTGTCACAAACAGTTGTGAGGATGACCTGAATGGTTTAGTCCTGTTCAAGTAAAAAGATAAGACTCTCTCTGAACATACAACGTACGGAATCTCACTTCATCCTTACGAGCATCGGGCTTGGGAAAGAAAGTTTGTAAGTATATTGCCTGATTGATGTGGAAATGAGACACTTTAGTCAGAAATTTTGGATGTGATCGTAAGTATACTTAGTACTTATAAAAGACTGTATAAAGTGGGACAGCTACCAGGTCTCGCAATTCTCCAACTCTCCTCACAGAGATAATCACCACTAAAAAGGCTACTTTCATCAAAAGATGAAGCAATGAACAGGTAGCCAGCAGTTCAAAGTGGGGACTCACCAACCTTGTTAACATCAGATTTAATCCTCAAGGGGGACAGGTTCCTTTACTTAGGGATATAACCTGTCCAGATCTTTCAAGAACCTGAGTGACATCAGATTGGAGAAAACGGAGTGACTAGCAACTAGAAGGTGGAAAGCAGAAACAGCCACTAGCTGAACCCTGATGGAACTAATGGAAAATCCTTGCTGTTTCAGGTGGAATAAATAATCCAGAACTTGTTGCGTAGACGCCTGGATCAGTGAAACACCTTTTTGCTGAGACCACAAGGAGAACCATTTCCACTTCAACAGGTATGGGTACCTAGAAGGTGGTTTTCTGCTATTCATGAGGACGTTTTGTAAATCCTTTGAACAGACCTCCTCAGGTGTTAACCATGGAGCAGCCAGGCAGTAAGATGAAGAGCATCCAGGCTGGGATGAAGGAGATGTCCATGGTTCTGTGATTATGTATGGATATGTATTTCCTGTACCCCTCAGAAGCAGTGCAAAGGCTTGGGGGCGGGGGTCAGGGATAAAGAAGGAGCTGAGGAATAGGGAAGTAATTGCTGGGAAGGACCCTGGGTCTGAACTTGGAGGGCTGTTGGGTGTGGGTGGGAGAAGTATGGAACAGGGTTTCTTGGAGGTAGGTGGGAGGGGGGATTATTAGGGAGACTCTCCCATGCAGACCCTGGCTGATCATTAGCCTCTCTGAGTCAGGCACATTTGCCCCTGTCCCCATGTGTCCCTGTACCCTCCTCCATCCCCATGTGACCCTGCACCCCCACTCAGCCACCGCCCTCCCCCCACGTGTGACTGCACCCTCCTGCGTTCCTGCACCCCCACTGCCATTCAGCCCCCGCCTCAGTCTGTCCCCTCCACTAGTCCTTCTGAACTGTCTGTGACCCCCCCACAGCAACCCATGTACTCCACACTGTCCATCCCCCCATATCTCATGCATCCTGACCTGGCCCAACGGATAGGGCACTGTGAGGAACACAGTCTCTTCACTTCCCTATCAGCAGCTGGGGCTGCTCCCGCCCGGGAACAGATGCTCTCTGTTCTGGTGCCACAGCAGCCCCTGGTGGGTGAAGGGTGAAAGGCATAACTGCAGCACTTCTCCAGCAGAATGTATTTTCTTCAGAGAAAAAAAATTCTGCATGGGACATGAATTCTGTGCATGCGCAGGGGCACAGAATTCCCCCAGGAGTAAGCATTGTCCATAAGCACTAGTAAATTCTTTCCCCAGTGTCAGGGAGGAAAGCCTGACAAGCTAGATGCATGGATCTCAACTCTCTCACATTTATGTGGAGAGCTAAATCTTGGACAGACCAGAAACCTTGAATCATGGATTTCCCAGGTGAACCTAGCGAAGCATCTGTAACCAGAGTCAATGTGGGTTGTGGGGAGACAAAGGGAACCCCCACACACATGTTGGCTGGGTCCATTCACCAGTCCAAAATGGCTAGGACTCCTGTGGGCTCTTGAACTAGCATGTCCAGTGGGTGACAAATCAGAGAGTACACCAAGCTCACCCAGATCTAAAACTTCCTGAGATGAAGTCTGGCATGCCAAACCACACACGTACATGAGGCCTGAGACAGATCCTTACAGTCAGAGTTGGATGGGCCTTTAAGTCTAAGGAAATGGCTAACAGTCTGAAATCTGGTTTGTGGGAAGAAAGCCCTGACTACTGTAGAGTCCAGGACCACTAATATCTTCTTATCAGGGGGAAGTGCTGACTTGTCCTTGTTGATTAGCTGCCCCAGAACTCTAAAGGACTAGATCATGACAACACTGAATTCTACCTGGCTCTTGGACTGACCTCCCACCAACCAATTGTCCAGGTATGGAAATGTATGTACGCCTGTTTTCCTTAGGAATGCAACCACCACCGCCATGCATTTTGTATATACCTGCGGGGTCATGGACAGACCAAAAAGTAGGACTATAAACTGATAATGGGAGTCACTGACCATAAATCTTACGTTTCTATCATCAAAGCCACTGGAAAATTCCTTCAAGTCAAGGGCAGTGTACCACTTGCTGAGATCCAGGGAACAGATTAGAAAGACTCAGGTGATCATGTGAAATTTTATTTTCTTTACATATTTGTTCAGCTCTCACAGGTCTAGTAAGGGCCTGAAACGTCACTTTGCCTTTGGAATTAGGAAGTAACATGAATAAAACCCTTTCCCTCTGTATAAAGTAGGAATCTTTTCTACGGCTCCCAACATGAGACTGGACCTCCAGAAGGAGGACCACTTTGTGAGAGTGGTCCCTGAAGAGGGACTGGGAAGGGAGGGGAGGAAGGGTAGAAACACAACCTTCAGTTTATCCCAGTTTCACAGTGCTTAGGACCCACTGCTCTATGGTAATATGGGTCCAAGCACATGGGAAGTGGGATAGCCTGTCAGGAAAAAAAACAGGGATAGGAGAAGCTGGCGTAAGGCAAAATGGTAAGCTATCCTCAACAGGGCAGTCAAACAGACTGCTTGGTATATCCAGGCTGTCTCTAGATAAGCTCACTGTAGACAAAAACTGATTAGGGGGTGGTCTCATCATATGATTCTTCCCTTTCCTCCTGGACTGGTCAAGTAGCCTAAATATAAAGGACTGGTAACAGTGGAATGACTCAGGGCAGAATTGCTTTTTTCATGTGGAGTGGAGTATAAATCCTCAAAAGACTTCAATGTAGCTCTGGAGTTCTTCAGACTGTGGAACTTATCAACATTCTTGGGAAAAGAGTGTTGGTACCTCAAAAGGGAGATCCTGCATAGTCTGTTGGACCGCCTGTGGAAGACCTGATGATTGAAGCCACAAACGTCTCTGCTCAATCCTTTTGGCTGTTGGTGGCAGAGAAGATGGTTTTTGCCACCAAACCCTTCCAAGCTCTAGAATGGCCTCATTTATAGTCAGAGCTACTCAGGAGGGCCCAGCTGAACACCAAAATTCCACCAACCTATGTGAGCTCTCCTGAACTACCTCCACTGTACCACCAGGGAGATTACACACCAGATACCACCAACTCATCTGAGGAGGAGGAGGAACACAAAGCAAACTGCAGTGAAGCTTTTTGGAACTTCTCCAACAGAGGTCTTGCTGGGGCAGTTTACTCTTGCTTGGCACCCAACTTGGCACCCGGCGTAACTTCGTGAGCCTCCTCATGTGAACTATCCCGGCATCTACTTGGAGATCTGGAGGAAGAAGGGTTTGCAGGGAGGATCCGGTTGTGGGAGGAAATCTCCACAGGTTCCAATATGGCCACTGATAGGGCACTGGACCCCAGTCTCTTTCAAACCAAGGATCCATGTCTCTCAACCAACATGGAACCTCTGCTAGAAAACTCTTTGATGATGGAGAGTGATGCCTCCTATCTCGAGACAGACACACATTAGCCAACTTCCAATTCCGAAAACGAGCCTGAGTCACCCAACCAGGTGCAGAAGAGCACTGGCAAGATTCCAGAGATGACAGTACTAAGAAAAGCATACTGGGCTCACCTCTGGATAGCACTGGACAACGGTGTGCAGAAGGATCTGAAGCAGTCAACGGTACTGAAAGCTGACCTATACCTACAAGTAAGTATGATGCAGTCTAAGGTTTTATTGGTAATTGGCAAGATGTCTCCTATACTACTGGAGAGGCCAGTACCAAGAGAGACAGGATCGCATGCTGCCGTTTATGCCTCTTTAGGTTCTCTTTATGCTGCTGCTGTTGCATTGAAGAGGTTGGTATCACAGCATCAGTCAATCGTAATGGCACAGACACCAGTGCTGATGATCCCAATTTAGATGCTACTGGCACAGCTGAGTGCCTCCTCTCCAGCACTCTTCTCTGCTTCCCAGCTTGTTTACTGGTTGACGGTGCTGGGGACCTTGATCTCTTGGAGGATGAGTCCTTTGCAGCACCATGCCAATATTTCTCTCTCAGTACCAAGGAAGGACAGCTGTGCCAAGACACTGCAATGTCCAGAGGGGCACTTCTGACAGAAGTAGATATGCTTGGTAAGGCTCTGATGATAGACGCAGGGCAGCCTTTACTAGAAGGTGACAGAGCTTCACTGCCCTATTCTTTTGGGGTCTTAAGTCCCTGAAGATCTGGCACCTGTCCCAGACATGACCCTTGCCATGGAACTTTAAACTCTGAGAAGGATGGTCACTCACCGGCATGGATTTCCTGCAGTCAGTGCAAGGCTTAAAGCTCGGAGACCGAGGCATTTCCTGGTACCAGGCATCAGAATCCAGAAGAATCAGGAAGCAACAGTTCACCAAAGTACAAAACAACTAAGAAATGTAACATAAACTAACCTAAGTATGAATGAGTACCAAACTATATACAAGAGTACCAAACTACATACACTGAAAAGGACAATACTTGCAGAAGCAAGCTAATACACTGACTACAAACCAAGGGTGATGAGAAGGAACTGAGGAGGATCGGGGATGGCTCCGCCCTTTATACTAACAAGCAACAGCATGAGGCAGCAGAGGCCGCATGTGTGACCCGACAGATACCACTAAGAGAAAAGTCTCTGACTCTGGTGCACTGGGCATGCACACCTCTGAAGTGGAACGGACATGTGTAATCACTCAGAAAGAAGCCCATCCTTTGCCCGAAAAGCATTCCACTTTTTAGCTAATGCTACTATTAAGGTTGCAAAACTGCTGCAGCTATTTTCACTTGCTCAACTTTCCAAACATTAGGAACCTTCTTTTACATAGTCTGATTTTATTTTTCTTTTAAAATCATATTCATAAATGCCATGACTGTTAAGTTTATGCCCTTGCATTAGCATATCTAGTACATCAACTTTAGCACAAAATACTAAAGTTATATATATATGAAATTAAGCTACCTTTTCATGTACTTGATGACCAGATCTAACTTTTCCAAATCCTTTTCTTCTATCAGATCAGTACAATACTTCACAACCTGTAGAATGTCTTCCTCCATGGGATCTGTAAGAAAAATATAGATACAGTAGGGGACTTTTCTTCAAGTATACTTGGAATCAAAGAAATTCTGCAGTGACTAGTATTTCAGGGCCTGATCTTGCAGCCCTTGCATTCCCACATCTCCCACTGAAGTTATCTGAAGTTTTGCATATGCAAGGACTGCATGATCCTGAGAAATCTGGACAGCGGACCTGTTTTTCCCCCCGCAAGAACAAGTGACAGCACAGCTATTAAAGAAAGGGAAAAGACATATGCATTTATAATGGAATAGCTGTTTCAAAACTTCGGTAATAAAGGCAGTGATGTCTTGCAATGTCAGAGACCAAAAAAACTGCAGTTCAGATTTTTCAGGATATCAAGGAGGCAATAATTGTCTCAAATTATGTTAAAGTACAATGCTACCTTCAGGTTTTAACGATTGTTTTATACTTTTGTTCTTCTGTAATCTTATAAAAGAATTCTAATATGTATTAAAAAACCTTCCAGTTCATCTTTGATAAAAATGCTTTCTATAGAAGAGGAACGAGGAGTAATTGTGGCACCTTAGAGACTAACAAATTTATTTGGGCATAAGCTTTCGTGGGCTAAAACCCACTTCATCGGATGCATGTAGTGGAAAATACAGTAGGAAGACACACACACACACACACACACACAATGAAAAAATGGGTGTTGCCATACCAGCTATAACTAGACTAATCAATTAAGGTGGGATATTATCAGCAGGAGAAAAAAAAAAAAAAACTTTTGTAGTGATAATCAGGATGGCCCATTTCAAACAGTTGACAAGAAGGTGTGAGTAACAGTAGGGGAAAAAATTAGCATGGGGAAATAGTTTTACTTTGTGTAATGACCCATCCACTTCCAGTCTTTATTCAAGCGTAATTTAATGGTGTCCAGTTTGCAAATTAATTCCAATTCTGCAGTTTCTCGTTGGAGTCTGTTTTTGAAGTTTTTTTGTTGGAGTATTGCGACTTTGAGGTCTGTAATTGAGTGACCAGGGAGGTTGAAGTGTTCTCCGACTGGTTTTTGAATGTTATAATTCTTGACATCTGATTTGTGTCCATTTATTCTTTTGCTTAGAGACTGTCCGGTTTGGCCAATGTACCTGGCAGAGGGGCATTGCTGGCACATATCACATTGGTAGATGTGCAGGTGAACGAGCCTCTGATGGTGTGGCTGACTAGATTAGGTCCTATGATAGTGTCCCTTGAATAGATATGTGGACAGAGTTGGCAATAGGCTTTGTTATAAGGATAGGTTCCCGGGTTAGTGTTTTTGTTGTATGGTTGCTGTGGTGCCATTATCTAAGTACTCCAATTATCCCAAGGTTGTGAGGAAGAGAGAAACCATGTCGATTGGAAAAGACACCAGCAAGAGAAGCAGGAGCACAGAAAAGATAAGGTATAGAAATTCAGTTTTTCCCATATGGTTTTCTTTGTGATGTATGCAGAATCACCATGGGTATATCTGAAAACCAAATTATCTGAATTATAATTTACCTGAAATAGTTGTAATCCATTCTTTGAGCAAGGTCTTTACATCGCTGAATTCAACAGCTCCAGCCAGATTTGGTACCTGTGATCTAATTGAACCAGACTGTGCTGTCTGCAAAGCTGATGGGCCTGAAGTATTTGAGGTGGATGGAACTGGTTCCACCTATTCAGAAAAAAAATAATTGATATTGTTCATATGCCTCAATATTTGTCAGAC
This sequence comes from Emys orbicularis, assembly GCF_028017835.1. NCBI lineage: Eukaryota > Metazoa > Chordata > Testudines > Emydidae > Emys > Emys orbicularis. The sequence continues at coordinate 248,711,010 of NC_088683.1, forward strand.
TGATTTTCAAATATGTAACAGCTATGTTTTCTGAGCAAAATACTGAAAAACAAGTCTTAATACTTTGAAAAACAAATACGAGAGGCAAGAAAAGCAACGCAAGTCCTACTTAGTACATTAAGCAGCTACAATAACAACTGTGATCAAAGACTGATTCTAAAGAACAGTCATTAAAATAAAAAGATAATTTACTGAAAACTTTTAGTTTTGTTAAAATTACCTGAGATTTACCAGTGGCTGTACCTTCCTGATTTAAGAAACCATCTATTAGCTTCTGTGGGCTTCCAGAAGCAGCCACCATGTTTTTTGCAGGGCTACCAAAGAGTTTGTTTTTCAAAGGACTTTGAATCTTTTTCACAGGACTGACTTGATTTTTTTTCCTGTTTTTTTTCTTAGTTTTCACTGTTGCTTGCTTCAACTGTAATAAAGGATTCTTGGATACTGAAAAAGCAGGAATAATCAGTGGTCATTAACTTTCTAACTTTTTTTCACTGAAAGCAAGCATCATAACACTTATGTGAAATCTACAGATCAATCATCCAATTTATCATAGACAAGACCCATTGTTTTCGGTTTTTACCAAAACACTCCCCAGGTTTTACAAAAGTTATTATTTGTTTTTCACCCTAACATTGAACCACTCAAGTACATGAAAATAGTAATTATATTAAGACATCCTCTACATTACATGTGGTAGAAGTGGTGTGTAGTGGTTTTGAGTTCAATTTAATTCACATTAAATTTTGTTTGTTACAGTATCTTAAGGCTCTGATAGTGCCACTAGGCAGTACTGAACTTATGTATTAAGCAGCTAAACACTGTTCATTAAATGAACCACAGCATTAAATTGCTTTTACCCTCAGTACTCTTACTTTTCCCTATTTGTTTCTTTTTTTCTGTCCTCCCATTCCTCCAATATTAACCCTGATATTTACCCAGAAAACTGTGAATTTAATTTTTTGCACCGATTTTCACCCATTTAAAATTTTTTATAATGAACACAGATTAATTCCCAGAAATTGTAAACAAAATAAAAACCAAAAATGAAGAGCTTTATTCATAGACAAGATGACTTATTGTATCTGTCATTCCAGTCACTGACTGTTTCAGCAAAACTTTTTAAAGGATATTTTTATTAAGTTAGTGCATGCAGATGACACCCAGCTTAATATTCTTTTTAACATCAAACATTCTAGTGCCTGAATGAGAACAACCTGTTGAACCTAAATCCAGTCAGCACTATAGTGGCTTTAGTCAGGCAAACTGCTTCACTATTCTCAAAGCAGCATGCAACCTTGAGAACTCGTGGACACTTATAATGCCCACCAGCTAGAAACAGCAGCAAAAAAACCTTCTTCCACCTTTGGCTAGCCAAGAAACTATACCCCATCCCATTAGATTCAAACCTATCTACAATGACCCATGAATTGTGAACTCCAAGTTTGATTATTATAATGTACTGTGTAATTTGGTTTCATTCCAAAGACACACACAAAATTCCAACTGGAGCAAAATGCAGCAGACCAACCAATGGTCACCAACAGGGTAACAGAAGCACATCACTCTGATGCTTTGGTCACTTTACTTGATCCCCACAGAATACTGGATCAAGTTTAAGGCGATGGGGGGTGTAATCCAGACCCCACTGAAAGTCAATGGCAAAACTGCTATTGACTTTAATGGGGACAGAGTTTCATTCTAGTCCAGATAATTTTACATAAGATTTGAGCAAAGCATACCATGTGGACAAAAGAAGGGAAGGGGTCCAATCTCCAAATGAAAAGCTGGGAAAGGCGTTTTTCAAAATTGAACTTCTAGATCCTTGTCTTTACTCTCAAATTCTAATAGGAACTGTATACACACAAGCTTCTCATGGAAGCAATTGTATAAAAACCAAACATTTGGTGGCATATGCCGCAGAAGCAATGAAAATACTATTAAGCTCTTTTATAGCACTTTTCATCAGCAGATCTCAAAATGCCTTTTAAAGGAGGTCAGTACCCATTATCCTCGTTTTAGAGAAGGGGGAAATGTGGGACAGAGAGCTGAAGTGACTTGTCCAAAATCATCCAGCAGGCCAGAGGCAGAGTCAGGGACAGAAGCTAGGTCTCCTGAGTCCAAGTCAGTGCTCAATCCACTAATAGGCACTGATCTGAACATTCAAGTTAAACTAAACAGTGAATTCTATCTTTAAGTCATGGGAAATGCAAAGTTGACTCTTAAATTAGGGCCTCATTCTGCAAACACATTTGCAACTAGTCCCATGAAGTCAACTGACAATTTAGCAAAATTATGTGCATAAGTATTTGCAAAATGGTATATTAAGTTTAGCAAAAACTGACAGCCTGTGATCCAACTGAAGATACAGTGGAACAGTGAGTGTGAAAGTCACTTCTAACAATACGAATGACTGTCTTGGCTTCTCTGCTTTGTCCTCCAACTTGCTTCTTCGGGCACACTTTTTGGAGAAAGCTGGCTTGTTCTTCTACCTAGTCACTTTGAGATCAGACAGAATAGTCCCTAACAAAATAGTTGGAATGTAGAACAGAAGTGACAGAGTCCAATAGCAACTCTTGGTCATCTCAGATTTTAGGCGTACATACACATTAAATCTATACCTATACCCACCCACTATTTTCCCTTTGAATTGTCAGAAGGCTGGATCAACCAATATAATTGAGCCATGCTTCTTGGAAGAACTGGGGAAGAGAGAATCTTTAAGTCACTTTTATGCTGCCTTGATCCTGGGACCATGCAAAAACCAATCAAGTTCCTGGCATAATTTAGAGCATACTTATGCTTAAACCTATGCCCAGTACAACAAACCTGGAGCCAAAATGTGTAGCAGTGTTCTTAGACTGTGGTATTCTTTTAGATGCATGAGTTGTATTTTGCAATTTTCTTTAGGATTTCAGAAAGTCCCTTCAAATCTTAGAATGCTCCAGATACAAGACTGATGTACATTTTTAATTTTTTTTTATGACTCACCAAAGGTGCTCATCGGTTGCTGATAAATGACGTTCTCTGACTGCTTTTGCCTTTGATCATATGCACCTTTAAGTTCCTCTTGCAGCTCAGTAGGTAGTGCAGCAAAAACCTCTGGGTCCACCTAACAATGAGAAATAGTTCATTAGAGGTTTTTCTACTGGTGACAACAGTGTTTGATGTTTACTTTTTCTTGTTTACCCACATGAGAAAGGGATTTGCGTTGTGTCAATTATATTTAGATAGATAGATATAGCTAGATATAGAAATGCAAACAGTAGATATTACAATATTTTAAATCTATCTATATCTGTCAACAAGTGAAAAGCTTAAATTATTTTTCTTTCAATATTTACATTTTAAATACAATTTATTTTACAACTAATTTGCTTAATAACATTTATAATAAATCAACTCAATTTAAATAACATACTCAGAGGTGCCAAATCAACAATTGCTTTATTTTTGTAATATATTTAGTACACATTTGCTGAACGTTGTGGGCGAAGTTGTGCCTTTAAGACAGAGACACACACACACCTGTAATGGGAGCATGTGCAAAACAACTCCTTCCCAGGGAGAGGCACCCAGAAGCATTCCCTTCTCCACCCTTCTCCTCAAAGACAAGTAGGATTGACATCTGGCTCCTCCTAGTTCTTGCACCCAGCAATTTTTTTAGGCTGGTGCTTTCCAAATGGAGCATCTTGGAAGCAGCCTTGCACCTCCTTGAGTGCAGAGGCTACAAATCTAGTTAGCTAGATGAGTTATGCTGGATTTGGAGGGGAGTGGGGTGGATAGGAGCCTTCCTTCTTCCCTACGCTAGCCCCCTTTGATTATACAGATTTTCACTTTTGGATGAATAATCTGTCATTCATCATCATCTTGACCGGGCCAGAACTTGAGTACAGATATACAGTATATGCCTGATTATCCAAATAGAAAGGAGGACTTGGATTTTATTTGGCTAATTGGGAGTTTGGATAACAGAGGGCAGAAGCAGCAGCGCAGCAAGACCTCTGCAACTCTGATGTCATGGCCTTATCAGGGCTGGCTCCAGGCACCAGCAAAGGAAGCAGGTGCTTGGGGCGGCCAATGGAAAGGGGCGGTACGTCCGGGTCTTCGTCGGCAAGTCGGCGGCGGGTCCCTCAGTCCCTCTCTCTTCCTCTTTGAGTTGCGGCCAAAGTGCCGCCGAAGAGGAAGAGAGGGAGCGAAGGATCCGCTGCCGAATTGCCGCAGAAGAATGAAGCAGTGCGACTGAGCTGCCGCCGAATTGCCGCTGATCGGCTTTATATATATATATATATATATTTTATTTTCCCCCCCCCCCTGCTTCGCCGCTTGGGGCGGCAAAAAAGCTGGAGCCAGCCCTGGGCCCCATTCACTTACTCCCATGATAGCAGGGCTGGAGAAGGCTCCTTGCACTGCCACTCCTGCCCTCTTGATTACAGCAGGCACAAGGTGTGTGTGTGTGGGGGGGGGGTGGAGAGGGGGTTGCGCTCCGAATGGGGCAGAAAGGAGGCCCTTGGCCAGGATACTGCTTTACTCTGCCAGGACCCTGCCTTCCCTGCACCTTGGGCTAGCAGGGATAGGGTGTCACCGGTCCTGCATCAGTGCAAGGAGCTCTCTGCAGCTCTGTGGTCATAGGAGTGAGTGAGCAGGGCCATGGTGGGGAAGCTGCAGCAGGCTCCCTGTGTTGCTGCAGAAGCCATTCAGCAGCAGCGTGGCCTCCCGGCTGCTGGGGGTCTCTGGTCTATTATCTGAACCTCTGCATCTGTCCTCTACGGGGGACAAGGAAGGGATTCAGATAACACAGAGGTTCAGATAACAGTATTTCAGAAAATGAGGATTATACTGTAGTGTATTCTAGATTTTTCTGGAACATTTGGATGAAGTTTCATGAGCCAGTAGAAATACTATATATGTGCTATTATTCTCTAATTTTGAATTGCTCAATGTTTTAAAAGTTTCAAATATTTGCCTTCTTAAGTTATCAGTGGAAAAAAGTGAGTGAACTATTTATGCTCAGGGTGAAACGTATACTATCCTCCATTACAAAAAAATTCTTGTAAACTTTTTGAAATGCTCTGAAAGCTAAAATGGGTGAGTGCAGAAAGTTAATTTGGCAGGGAGACGGACTTTACGAAGAATTGGCTTTGAGTTTTTCAGTGAAAACGGTTAGATTCTGGCAAAATTATGAGGCTTTCAAAAACAAGCTGTACATGAGGATTACGTGTTATTTGTAGGTTTAGCGGATTAGATTTTTATTGGTAAATGTAGGTAAACCAGTGATTTCTCTGTACACACACAAACTGATGAAAATATACTTCCAGAGATAACAAACGTACAGATAGGAAAAGTAAGGAAATGGTGCTTGAGAACTTAACAAAGTTTGATTTAAGCATATTAAGTGTGCATATTTTGACATGTGATGTTGACAATTTATTTTTTAACAATTATAAAGCTTTAACTTTTTGAATCTCAATGTCTACGGTCATTAACTAATTATTGTCTGACCTTTCTCCATAATTTCCCACAATTGTGAAAATTTAAAAATGCTGAAAATGCAAAATTTTGTGCAACCATGAACATTTAAAAATCAATAAAAATAAACCTTGATATAATTATCCATCAGATTATAAAAAAATAAAAAGAATTCTGCCAAGCCTAGTAGTAGTTTTTTTTTAACAATTGCATTCTTTTTTTCAACTGAGATCTACAAATATTTGTATGGAAGGCAGGCTGCACAGTTCATACATACCAACTTACCTCTCTAATGAATACTCACTTCGTATAAATTGTGCATCTGCTTACAAAGGTAAATCTTGATGCACTTGGCACAGATTTTTTCAGTTTTGAAAACTCTTCATGCCCAGCACAAAGTTTTCAACACATAAGACGTGCAGTAAATAAGGTAAGCCTTGGATGGAGTCCTGGCCTTACTGAATGCACACCTTGTATTTGATAGCACATTACAGTGGAATCCAGCCGAGTATTTCCAGAACTTGGAATTACTTTTAAAAACATAGGCATTTCTATTAAAAATATATATTTTTAAAAAAGTTAAAGCTGAATGGTTAAGCACCCAAGAATCAGGAAATTTGCACATGCAGCATGAACTCGGTCCCTTTGTGTACATGCATTGCAACAGTCTAATTATACCCTCTCATAACTATTTCTCAAATAAAATCATACACCGGATATTTTATTTTGTTTTTACCTGTGCGTGTGCACACCCACCCCCCATTGCTTAAAAGGTGCATTTTGTAAGCTGCACTAAGAGATAGTGATCCAAACTAAAGGTTGAAAGTACAAAATTAAATAATTTCCTGACTCTTAAGTAATTATCTGTGCAACCATAATGTCAGATTTTAAAAAACTGAAAAAGTGAACCTTGTATACTTTACATAAATAGTTCTCAAACATTATGATGGTATTTATGCCTGTAATAAATTATTAACAAGGTGATTACAATATACAGAGCTTTCAGGCAAAACAAATCTATTGTGAAATTAAGAACTCATAAGTGACCTTTCCTTATTAACTCATCATATAAAACATCATTTTTTTATGTGCTGTTTACATTCTCAAAGTGATTTACCATTTGAAATCAGAGTAGGAGGTGCAAATTTGCCAATGGTAAAAAACGGTTACTAACCTTTGTGTAACTGTTGTTCTTCGAGATGTGCTGCTCACATCCATTCCACGTTAGGTGTTTATGCTTCATGTGCACAGTTGCTTGAGATTTTTTCCTCAGTGGTATCCACTGGCCTACCTATAGTGCTTTCTGGTGCCATGCGCTCATGCGCCGGTATAAGGGGCCCAGCTGGCTCTGCACCCTCTCAGTTCCTTCTTGCCAGCTAACTCTGACAGAGGGGCAGGAGGGTGGGTCACGGAATGGACATGAGCAAGACATCTCGAAGAACAGTTATGGAAAGGTTAGTAATAGTTTTTTCTTCTTTGAGTGCTTGCTCATGTCCATTCCACGTTAGGTGACTCCCAAGCAGAGGAGGTGGGCTCGGAGTTCATAGACATACCAATTGCAACACTGCTTTACCAAACTTGGCATCATCTCTAGCCTGCTGGGTGATAGCCTAATGGGAGGAGAAGGTATGTACCGATAACCATGTCGCTGCTCTGCAGAGGTCTTGGATTGGGACCTGGGCCAGAAACATTGCTGATGAAGCCTGAACTCTCGTTGAATGGGCAGTCAAGATGGCAGGAAGCGGGACACCCACCTGCTCACAGCACATACAAAAACAGGACGTGATCCAGGATGAAATTCTCTGGACCAAAACCAGTAGGCCTTTCATCCTGGCTGCTACTGCCACAAAGAGCTGTGTGGATTTACGGAACAGCTTGATCCTCTGAAGGCAGAAAGCCAGGGCGTGTCTAATATCTAGCGTATGGAAACGCGCTCCTCCGAATTTTTGTGTGGTTTAGGGAAGAAAACCTGATTACTATGAAACTGCAAGACCAGCTTTGGGAGGAATGCTGGATGGGGGCAGAGTTGAACCTTGTCCGTAAAGAACATCATATACAGAGGTTCTGATGTAAGGGCCCTCATTTCTAAGACCCTCCTGGCCGAGATAATCACTACCAGGAAGGCAATATTCCAGGAGAGAGACAACAGAGGGCATAATGCCAGTGGCTCAAAGGGAGGGCCCGTGATTCTTGACAAGACGAGGTGTAGGTCCCACAAGGGAACGGGATGGCGACTTTGAGGGTGAAGTCCCTCTAGTTCACTGGAAAAGAGCGACCTACTGGCCATCAGAGGGCGGAAGGCTGAGATTGCTGCTAGATGCACCTTGATCGATGAAATGGCTAGCCCCTGTTTCAGATGGAGCAGGTACTCCCGCACTGACTGGAGAGATGACTGAGAGGCCTCTTTGGGATGACCACACTGAGAAACGCTTCCACTTGGCCATGTAAGTCGTTCTAGCAGATGGTTTCCTACTACAAGACCAGAACAAGTCCGCCAGAACAGGCCAGCTTCACTGGATTCAACCATGGAGCTTCCACGTGGTCGGTGGAGCAGACAGCCATGATCTTACGAGATCAGGTCCGGGAGGAGAAAGAGTGGCAACGGGACCGCTACTGAGAGATCCACTAGTGTGCTGAACCAGTGTTGATGCAGCCAAGCAAGAGCTATAAGAATGCTTGCTTTAGTTTCAGTAGGACCTTGTGTACAAGAGGAATAGGTGGAAAACATGTAGAGCAGGTGCTTTGTCCATGGGAGTAGTAAGACATCTATGAGTGAGCCTGGGCTGCGACCGCGTAGCGAGCAAAACTGCTGACATTTCCTGTTCTTCTTGGTTGCAAACAGGTCTACAAAGGGAAATCCCCACCTCTGGAAGTTGGATCTTGCTACATCAGGATTAAGGAACCACTCATGGTGAGAAGAGGAAGATCCGCTGAGGTGATCTGTCAGAGAGTTCCGGGCTCCAGTAATCATAGAATCATAAAAGCTTAGGATTGGAAGAGACCTCAGGAGGTCATCTAGTCCAACCCCCTGCTCAAAGCAGGACCAACACCACTAAATCATCCCAGCCAGGGCTTTGTCAAGCCGGGCCTTAAAAACCTCTCAGGATGGAGATTCCACCACCTCCCTAGGTAACCTGTTCCAGTGCTTCACCACCCTCCTAGTGAAAAAGTTTTTCCTAATATCCAACCTAGACCTCCCGCACTGCAACTTGAGACCATTGCTCCTTGTTCTGTCATCTGTCACCACTGAGAACAGCCTAGCTCCATCCTCTTTGGAACCCCCCCCCTTTCAGGTAGTTGAAGGCTATCATCAAATCCCCCCTCACTCTTTTCTTCTGCAGACTAAATAAGCCCAGTTCCCTCTGTGATGGGGTCTCCCTGGGGTGCAGCCTGGGACTGTGGGACCACTGTGCCCCCTTAACTCTCTCCAGTCTGGGCTGTCTCTCACCATGACTTGCTAGTGATCAGCAGCAAACCCCTCCAGGTGCTGTTATCACTCAGCACAAACGCATGTGGAGCCCCACACCCAGCTATATTGCAGGAATGCTCCCAGAGCCACTCATGAATCAGATAGAGAAAGGCACCAGAGCCAAATCCCCCCAGCTCCCAGCACTGTACCTCAGGAATATACCGTCTTGTACTGCTCAAGATGGGCAGTGCAGATTTATTAATTGGTTCACCACTTCATCAATGGAAAGTGGATATATACCAGCCTTTGCAAAACCTGAGCAGATTGGCCACACACTTCATACAAACTCACTGGTAAAGATAAACAGTAAAACAAATGTATTGACTATAAAAAGATTGATTTTAAGTGATTTCAAGTGATAGGCAAGAAGTCAATTAGTTACCACAATAAAATAAAATATAAGCACGTAGTCTAAACTCTCAACCCTATCAGATGGGCAACATCTAGATGAAGCAGTTTCTCACCTTAGTGGATATTGCAGTCCTTAATATACAGGTTTGTTCCTTAAACCTAGGCCAATCTCCTCTATTGGAGTCTTGTCTTCTTTTCAGTGTCCTAGTTGCTTGCAGTGTAGTTGGGGGCAGGAGAAAAGGCCAAGCATGTAGTCACTGTGTCTGTTTTATAACCTCAGTCCCATGTGCTTGGGGAGCACAAGTCCAGGCATGTCTCGGGGCATTGCTGAGTCTCCAGGCAAGGTTGAGCAATTCCCCTGGTTTGGCCTCATGCAAGTAAGTGATTGCATTGTAGCTCCCTTGCTGGACAATGGTTGTTGATGTGTTGATTGATACCCCACCAGGTGTTGGTTACTTTCCTTGCTGTAGCCTCTGGAGAGCGAATATCTGGTTGATTCCCCAACTTACAGCATGTTTTAGTGATGACCATAGAACACAATTCTCATAACTTCATATGCATTAATGATATACATATATGGATAGAGAAATGACTTTCAGCAGATCATAAGCTTTCCTCTGATACCTTACAAGGCATGTTTTATATATAAAAATCAGGACATTCCCCCAAGATATAGAATGTCACACCCTCAGCCTCTCCTCCTAAGTAATATGTGCCCCAGCCCCCTAATCATTTTCGTTGCCCTCTGCTGGACTCTCTCCAATTTGTCCACATCCTTTCTGTAGTGGGGAGCCTCAAACTGGACACAATACTCCAGATGTGGCCTGACCAATGCCAAATAGAGGGGAATAATCACTTCCCTCCATCTGCTGGCAATGCTCCTACTAATGCAGCTCAATATGCGGTTAGCTTTCTTGACAACAAGGGCATACTGTTGACTCATATCCAGCTTCTTGCCCACTATAATCCCCAGGTCCTTTTCTGCAGAACTGCCGCATAGCCAGTTGGTCCCCAGCCAGTAGCGGTGCATGGGATTCTTCCGTCCTAAGTGCAGGACTCTGCACTTGTCCTTGTTGAACCTCATCAGATTTCTTTTGGCCCAATCCTCCAATGTGTCTAGGTCACTCTGGACCCTATCCCTACCCTCCAGCGTATCTACCTCTCCCCCCAGCGTAGTGTCATCCGTGAACTTGCTGAGGGTACAATCATTAATGAAGATGTTGAACAAAACTGGCCCCAGGACCTACCCCTGGGGCACTCTGCTTGATACTAGTTGCCAACTAGACATCAAGCTGTTGATCACTACCCGTTGAGCCCGACGATCTAGCCAGCTTTCTATCCACTTTATAGTCCATTCATCCAATCCATACTACTTTAACTTGCTGGCAAGAATACTGTGGGAGACCGTATCAAAAGCTTTGCTAAAAAAGTCAAAGTATAGAAGCTTCGCGGTGGATGGAGTGCTTTGCACAGATGTCTCACAAGCGAATGGCCTCTTGACAGAGGGTGGACGAGCGTGCTTCTCCCTGCCTGCTGATGTAAAACATGGCTGCCATCTGCCATGTTGTGCATGAGTACTCGCACTACTTTGCCTGCGATATGGGGTAGAAACACCTGGCATGCTAGGTGGACTACTCTGAGCTCTCGGATGTTTGTATACAAGGACAGCTCCTCCTGGGACCACGCACCTTGAATACTGAGATGCTTGAGGTGAGCCCCCCAACCTAGACTAGATACGTCAGAGATTAGGGATACTGATGGCTGGGGAGTGTCAAAGGGAATGCCTGCCCTCACCGATCGGGATCCCTCCACCAGTCGAGGGAGGTGAGGACCGGGGCAGGAACTGTAAGCACAAAGTCCAAGTGGTGACAGCTCGGTGAGAACACTGAGGCCAGCCAAGCTCAAAGGGGTCTGACGCGCAGTCTTGCGTGCTGTACCATGTAGGTGCACACTGCCCTGTGACCTAAAAGTTTGAGGCAGAACCTGGCTGTCGTCATGCAGTGGGCCTTGATCTTTGATATCAGAGCCGACATTCTCTCGAAGCTCACCTCTGGGAGGAATGCCCTGGCCCGGGTAGAATCAAGCACCGCCAGGATAAACTCTCTCCTCTGGATGGGGATGAGAGTTGACTTGCTCATTTATCAATAGGCCCAGGGCTCGGAAGGTAGCTTGGACCAGACTGATGCTGGCTTTCACGTGGGCCTCCGACCAGCTCTTGATCAGCCTGTTGTCGAGGTAAGGGTAGACTCTGCCTTCGCATCATGCAGCTCTAACTCCTGAGTACTGGTACCGGGCTCAGTACTGGAATCCGGGTGGCACAATGGAGTGGCCCTTCTCTTTCACACAACTGTGTATGAATGGCTGGAAGGCACTCCCAGTACCAGGGGAAAACCCCACGGATTCCTGCATGAGCCACTGCCCACCAAGCCAGAGAGAGCCCCCTCCCACCGGGATCTGACGAAATGTTGGGTACTGGTATTGGCCAATTGATTGGGTGCCCACTTCACCTCCAACATCAAGGACGAGTCAGTTTGGAGGGATTGTAGGTGGCTAGAACCCCTTGCCTTTGTCAGCCAGTGCCGAGGGTCCAGGGAACGGTGCTGGAGCAATGAACTCTTTGCCGACATCAGCAGGGTCGGTTTCCCTCTGGTCGGTACCCAGTGGACCCAGTGCCGGATAGGTGCTCAAGACAACATGCTCCCTTCTGCTCGATAACCTCATTGGTGCCAGAACTTGCTCTGCCAGAGTCGGCAGTACCAGGAGAGCCATTTGGTCCCTGGCCACTGCAAATGCCTCCAGGGTGGACAGCACTGAAATCCTGCTGGTGCCATGATGACCCCCCGGTGTCGGTGGATGGTCCAGTACCAGACTCAGCAGCGTCTGCGAGCAGGGCGTAGTCAATGGTACCACAAGCAGAGTTGGGGTAAAGGAGTGGCCATACGCAGGTTGCACACTGTTCCACTCCCTGTGTTTGTCCTTCCTTAATTCTGGGGAACGTCCCCTCTCGGATTGTTGTTTCTTGTGTTCCTTCCTCGGCACTGGTGAAGGGGAACGGAGCTGGGAGACCAGTGCCACTGGAGGAGCACTCCGCACCAATGTCTGACCAGCTTGGTTCTGATACTCGTCTGAGCCTGGCTTCCATCAGGATGGAACTTCGCCTAACCTTCCTGTCCTTTTTCATATGAGGCTTGAACTGGCAGCAGATCTGGCAATGCTCTCGAACGTGATCCTCCCCTAGACACTTCAGACAGCTGGAGTGCAGGTCGCCCACCGGCATGGGCTTGCCGCAGGAGGCACAAGATTTGAAGCTCGGAGATCGGGGCATGCCTGCCCCTGCGGGCGGAGGATGCCCTTCTAAGCTAAATGTGGAGGGTTTAACTATATACACTACTACTAAAAGAAATAACTGAAGGTAACTAAACTTGTGAAAGAAAGGATGGAATAACAGAATCACTGACTAAATGCCTCGCTAAGGCAAGAGAAGTTGTTCCAGCGACTGTCACGGGTGGTCAGAAGGAACAGAGAGTGCAGGGCCAGCTGGGCCCCTTATACTGGCACATGAGCACGTGGCACCACAGGGCGATAGAGCTAGCCCACCAGATACCACTGAGGGAAAAATCTCCGGCGACTGTGCATGTGGCATGTGCACACCTAACATGGAATGGACATGAGCAAGCACTCGAAAAACTAACTTCAACACAGCAAACACATGCCAGTTTTAAATATCTGTAAATACCTGTATTCTTTACCACTTAAATGCTCTGCTTTAAGCTTCAAATCTTGTCAACTTTTATAGCTTTTTCTATATTCCAAATGATTACTACAGAGGGTAATTGAAATGAATTAAACCTATATGGATTCTTACAATACAAACCTTAGAATTAACAAGTGAAACTTACCACAAATTTCCCAATGAACAAATCAGTCACCTTATTAACCAGGTACCCACTCATATAAAAGCAATTCAGACAAAAGTGATGTAGAGTTGAAAAAAATTAACCTAATTAAGCAATAAGAAACTGCAGGATGTAAATTGTGTAATAATTTACATCTGCTGAGTTGTTATAGCTAAAATCCTCCACAGCTGCTGCAGAATGACAGTAATATTTCAATTTATGAATTTTATTACTGTACTAATTCATTAATAGTTTCAAATATAAATAAAAGGAGTACTTGTGGCACCTTAGAGACTAACAAATTTGTTAGTCTCTAAGGTGCCACAAGTACTCCTGTTCTTTTTGCGGATACAGACTAACACGGCTGCTACTCTGAAACCTGTCAAATATAAATAACGTTTTTCTTTTACACACATGGACAAATTGGAAAGCGTCCAGAGGAGGGCAATACAAATGAAAAATGGTTTAGAAAATCTGATTTATCAGGAAAGGTTAAAAAAATTGGGCATGTTTAGTCCTGAGAAAAGACGACTGAGGAGGGACCTGATAACTGTCTTCCAATGTGTTAAGGGCTGTTAAAAAGAGGACGATAATCAATTGTTCTCCAAGTCCACTGAAGGTAGGACAAGAAGTAATGCACTTAATCTGCAGCAAGAGAGATTTAAGTTAGATATTAGGAAAAACTTTCTAATGATAAGGGTATTTAAACTCTGGAATAGGCTTCCAAGGGAGGTTGTGGAGTTCCTGTTATTGGAAGCTTTTAAAAACAAGTTGGACAAACACGGTCAAGGATGGTCTAGGTTTACTTATTTGTGCAATGGCAAAGGAGGCTGGACTGGATGGCTTCTTGGGGTCCCTTCCATCCCTACATTTCGTCTATGATATATTCTCCCATAATGATGTAGTTATGACATGAAGACCATATATTGGTCTTAGGCAAAGACCATATATTGTTTTAAATTAAGCTACCACTTCAATAGTAACAGCTTTAAGAACGGTTGAACTCATGTTACTTTTAGTTTTGAGAACTTAGGCTTGGATCTACAAAGGGACTTTGCCACAATGCCTAACTTTTAGATGCATAGAAAAATCACTGGAATCCACAAAGCCTGAGTTAGGCACCTAAGAACAGGATGCACAAAAGCCAGGACGCTAGGTGGGGCCACCTAAGCTAGCCAGTGGGAAATGGTGATGAGAGAAGCATGTCCTAAGCCCTGTCCCTCTCACAGATTTCAGCACCTAAGTCCAGGCTGCAGGGAGGCACCTACCTCTGTTTGAAATCCACAACTGGAAACCCATCTCCCCTTTCTTGGAGTTAGACAGCTTAGGTGGCTACGCTGTTTTTGCAATTTCACACAAAACAGCTGGGGGGACAGGCATCTATTAAAACCTTTAACCCAGTGGTTAGGGTACTCAGCCAGTGCATGGGAGATCCCAGTTCAATTTCCCTCTCTGCCTAATAGGATGTATAGTGTCCTGAAACAGTGAATGGAGAATTAGCTCCCTGTTGCTGCTAATGAATTTTAAATGAAGTCTATAACGAGATCTTTCAACATCCACCTCCAACATATGTGATCCCCTGGGACTGAAGAAAGGATGAACAGCCTTGGATGAATAGCATCTACCTACCACTTCAAGCTATCATGCTATAAACCACTTTTGCACTCCCCTAATGCTGGTCCTGCTGTGCACCAGTCCAGTAGCCTTCATGGATTTAAAATAGTCCTTAGGCTGGTCTAAGTTGCAACAGCAGCCAACAGCCTCAAGCAACTAATATGGCATCTGGGAATTGCTGGGACCCATGGAAGCTCCTGTCATGCCTCCTTTTCCCCCTGACAAACACACACTAAACTGGCAGGCACATGTGTGGCATGGGAGCTACTACACTAGCTTTATGCCATCAAAAGATCCATATATAATGGGCTGATCCTCCAGTGGCTAGTTAAGCTGATTTTAGGACTGCCTTGCACTGGTAGTGCAATGTAACACAGCTGCAGTGCAAAGGAAAAAAAACTGTTCATACATCTCATTTTATTGCAAAATGAGGGGTAATTGCAGAGCCTTTTCATCATCAACAACAAAAAATAACTTTTCAAGACATGGATGTAGAAATACTGGCAACTATAAATCTTTAACATGTATTATACTTTTTCTGAGTCCAGGATAAAAATTCTAAAGGTGCAGAGACCAATACTTAGTGGCCTATGGGTGGGTTCTGAACGACTCACAAATTCTAATAATTTTGCCTGGACAAATGAAGTTGTTAGCTATTTATTACTTACAGATTCAAAGCTCGTATTTGTTGACACCATGTTAAAGCCCACTTATTTTAGAGTATACTCTACCTGCGAGAATGCTGGCAGGGCTATTACATTAATTCCTGCATCACTGTTTGGTTCTTGGAGGTCTGGTATTTGTAAGAGAACTGCTCCAACTGGCTGTGGCAGAAACTCACTGTTACACCCATTTATGGGCTCTTTTTTGCTATCACCATAAGTCTCTCCCTGTTGAATGGTGTAAATTTGCTCTACTTGTTCTCTGAGATCAGATGGCAGTGCTTCCAAGACAGATTGATCTAACTGCAAATAAAATAAAATAAAAAGGTCATTAGATTTTCTGAGAACCAAGTACATAAAAACAGTTAAAAAGAGTCATAGTATTTATTTTATAAACTGAAATTAGAAGAAATTAAAACACAACAACTGACATCCTAATTTGTATACACAAGCTGACTTGGGAATCTCACCGTACTGAATATTGTAGCAGCTGTATTAAGTAAAAGGCAAAATTAAGTTAGTATATATAAATGTTTAGTCTTGTATTTTTACAAATAATATTTAACATAGTAAATATAAATCCTATATAAACTTCCCTTCACATTCATCTAATCTTCATTATAACCCTGAATAACTAATCGAATAAAATATTGGCAACATGTATATTGATTTGAACATAAGTCTACTATCTGGTCTAAAGCAGTTGATTGATCATTCAGCAATACAGCAATTGAGTGATCATTCAGTTTATGCTCCAATTTACTTTGGTGTTACTAATCTGGTGTATTTACAGCAAGATCAGACTTCTCACTGCCATACAGTAACTCCTCACTTTAAGTCGTCCCGGTTAACGTTATTTCCTTGTTACGTTGCTGATCAATTAGGGAACATGCTCATTTAAAGTTGTGCAATGCTCCACTCTTACGTTGTTTGGCTGCCTGCTTTCTCCACAGCTGGCAGCCTCCCTACGCGCCCCCCGCCCCCCACACACAGTGCCTCCCGTCCGCCAGCAGACCCCGTGGATCAGCATCTTCCCTCTCCTCCCCCGCCTCCTGCCCGCAGCAATCAGCTAGCTTGAGGTGTTTTGGGGGCAGGAGGGAGGGGGGAGGAGCGAGGACTCTGTGTGCAGGCTTCCCCCTCCCTCCCCTGTCTCCTGCCCCAGGCAATCAGCTGCCTTGCGGTGTTTAGAGGGGGGGGGGGGGGGGAGTGAGGACACAGTGTGGGAAGTAAAGGGGGAGGAGGTGGGGGGGGGGGAGAAGAGGCAGGTCAAGGATGGGGGCTTGGGGGAAGGGGGGAGTGGGTGGGTTGAGGGTTGAGCCCCCCGCCCCTGGTGCTTGCAGAGCAGGGGAAGCTGCCACTGCTGCGCAACTTGCTTCTCCTAGCCTACAGCACCTTCAGCCTCCTTGCCTGCCTCATCTCCAGTGCCAGTGGGTTGTGCCGGTGTAGGGTAAGGCAGGGGCACCTCCCAACTACAGTACAGTACCTGTATTAAATTGCTTGTTTAAAATGTATATAATGCCTTTTGTCTAGCAAAAATTTTTTTCCCTGGAACCTAATCCCCCCTACTTACATTCATTCTTATGGGGAAATTGGATTCGCTTAACATCGTTTCACTTAAAGTCACATCTTTCAGGAACATAACTACAACGTTAAGTGAGGAGTTACTGCATTTGTAACATGGGCTTTGTTAGTACAGTCAGTAAATTTAGGATATGCTTTTCCCCCCAAACCATAAACACCATTCAATAATCAAGTCAGTTCTCAACAGTTGGTCCCAGGGGTAGATTCCGATAAAACATAAAATTACTAACATTGAACAAATGAAATGGTGCATCAGATTCCAAAAGCTAAAGTATGTAATTGCACCTGCCTGAGTGACAGAGAGCATGACTGATAATCACAATAGGAACATCTTAAATGTAGATTTGAATACATGTTGCTCAAAATTATTATTTATTATTGTAGCACCTAGGAGACCCAGACAGGGGCCAGGACTACATTGTTGGAGGCCAGTGGTGGGCAACCTGCGGCCCGTCAGGGTAATCCACTGGTGGGCCAGGAGACAGTGTTTACATTGACCGTCCGCAGGCACGGCCACCCGCAGCTCCCAGTGGCCACAGTTCGCCGTTCCCAGCCAATGGGAGCTGCAGGAAGCAGTGCGGGCCTCAGGGCCACTGGAGCTGTGGGTGGCCGTGCCTGCGGACAGTCAATGTAAACATTGTCTCAAGGCCCACCAGCAGATTACCCTGACAGGCCATGTGTGGCCAGCAGGCCGCAGGTTGCCCACCACTGTTGTAGGCTCTGTACAAATACAGAACAAAAGGAAAGTCTCTAAAATGAAAGGAAAATAGCAATCTGTACAGAATGAAATACTGCATTTGCTGGTAAGTGTTGCAAATACAGGTTTCAGGGCAATATTCCAAATGCTTTCTTCTACTGATTATCCTTAAGAGAAATTTTAAAATCTCATACCCAGGGCACAGTTTAGGGGTATATAATTGCAGGAATTTATCAACAAAAGGAAATATAACATTAAATATAGGAGTATATTTTGTTAGGTCACTGTCTAGTTTATACTTCTTTCTTTCTCATTTGCAGAGCTTCTCCTTTTGTAAATACGTCTAGGAAATGATTAATGTGTCGGTACACAAAGAAACCTGAAGAAAGTAGATTAAATTTAATTCTTAGCTTTCAAAGTTTAGTAGTGTTATGCATGGGAAAAAGTCTCCAGTGGTTGACTATCCTAGTATGGGATCTCCTCTTTTAAAAGTTAAATTTCCAGTCCTAAAGAAGCACAAGGCAGCCTGCATACTGAGAACATCAGTGAAAATTCTGGTGCTATATCAAAGTACCCAACTACCTTCTTCCATATTTGCAGAGTGATCTTTAAGACAGCATTTTGTCTGATCTCCTGAGGGAGCAAAAGGTCTTCACCATAAATGAGGTTGGAAAGAATAAAAGGAGAGCAACATGCTGCTTCAACGCTTTGGTTCTTTGGGACAACCTTGAATTTCTGAATAATCTAACCATTTCTAAGCATACTGAATTAGAGTACAAGAAGAGGGAGCTTTTCAAATTCTATTATTTTTCTATTTTGTTTAATATATTAAACAAAATTAACATGGCAAAAGTTGAACTATGTCATTTGAACCTTTTGAATTAGTTGTGTTACTAATTAATTAGTAAGGTAAAGTGTAACCTTGTGCGGAGCAGAATTCTTATTTAGCTCTAGTCAGGTATTAGGATGAGCAGGTGTGAATATCAGAACTATAACAAAAGGATACTAACAGTGCTTAAGAGCTCTACCTTCATGAAAAACATAAATGGTACTTTGTAAAAGTCCCCTTTAGTAGTTCATTAGTAATTAGCCTATATGGAAAATAGTCCTTATTAATAACATAATAATTAAAGCTCAGCACATACTATAGAATTTAAAAAATACATATTTAAATTCCTAACAGAGTACTGACATTTTTAATATATACTAGCATTAACACAAAAAAGTTTCGTAACTCTCTGAGTTAAGTTTTCAGAACTTCATGATTTTTAAAACCAAGATTTGTATTTCTTTAAAGAGCTTTAGAGTTGCTGGGTGTAGGGTAATCTATTCAATACCCTGATCTCGGAGTATCTTCTCCTTTTTAGTCCCAGTTCCATTCCCTGACACTGTAAAAAGGAAAAAAAATACTGGAAGAATGACAGTTTTTCCTGTTGGGTATTTACCACCAAAAATAGGAACTGCATTCCTGTACAGTAATTACAAACAAATATGTAGCAGAAGTTCCATACCCTCACATTTACCTGGGAAGGTGAAGGAACCTCAATACTTAAATTAAGTCTTGATTTTACGCTGATAGGAGTGTGTAAACCATTCCATTTGACTGCGGACTCAGCCTTGCTGGTAATGGGATTGAGACCAGATGTCATATGGGTAGTGAGAGATGGCAGAAAAGTGCATGTTCTTGATGCAGATGATATTTCGAGATCCATAGCAGCCACAAATACTATAAATGTAGAAAACAATATACAGAGAAATTATCTTAACAGTTCAAAAACAACTTACTTTTCACATGATATGGAATTTTAGTTACCCTATACTTCTACTGAAAAACATTTGGTAGTTTGTGCAATAATGGGAATGGTTAGTGAAAACTTTTTTCCACTTTAAATATCTACCTTAATTATCCATCTAGCTTTTCAAGATTTTGTAGAAGTTCCGATTCTAAACTAATCCATTCAGCCCTCTTTTTTAGGTGGGATGTAACAGCAAAATATGCACGCAAAGTCTTATTGCTTACATAACTGGAAATGAATTTCTGTTGAAAATTGTTCAGACGCAAAATCAAATTAAAATGAGTTGTTTCTTAAAGGAAGCCAATACTATCACAAACCCAAAATACAACTGACCATGGCAGTTTAAAGCATGCAGTGTTGCTGTAGCCATGTCAGTCCAGGACATTAGAGAGACAAGGTGGGTGAGGTAATATCTTTTATTTGACCAACTTCTGTTGGTGAGAGAGACAAATTTTCCAGTTTATACAGAGCTCTTCTTCAGGTCTGGGAAATGTACTCGGAGCGTCACAAGTAAATACAAGCTGAAACAGATTGTTTAGCATAAGTAGTCACTGACCTTCTTTATGTTCTTCTTCTGAACATTTCTTAGTTTTCTGAACATGGAGAAGATCGATAACTGAATGTGATCCCCTAGGTAAATGTCCAGATGGTAGTGATGAGCGAGAGGAAACAGCTGAAGTGGTTTTATTGATGGGAACTAACTGATGCACCTGAATTCCAACCTCAAAACAAAAACACATTTTGTATCCTTATTTCTAATCACAAAGTCAAGAACAGTAGCAAATAAGGACAACTTAAGCAGACATAAATTTAATGGAGTTTTTTTAAAATATATAAACTCCCCCAACCCTCCTAACCAAACCCATCCACTTACTACTAGAGGAAAAATATTTTGCAGGTACCAAAAAACAAAATCAGCCCCCAAAGTCAACAGCTAAGAAATTACAAAAGTGCCACCCTTCTTCATTTCTCTGGGGTAAAGTAAAGAAAAAGTGTGTGTCAACAGGACGATATGAACAATTTATATAACTTATATTGGTTTTAAAAATTATACAAACTCCCCAAACTCAAACAAATATATATGTTGCAACCAGGAATAGAAATTTGTACTAACTCACAGAAGTACCCATGACAGCTGAAAGATGTACCAAGTGAGGGATACTATTTTTTTCTTCCAATTCACTGATCTAATCTATACTACACTTACCACTTCAGTATCTGAATATCAGACAAACAGTGAAGGTCCATGCCAAGTGCACAAGGGCAGGGTTTCCCCCAAAATGCAATACTAACAAACATACTTTCTTTTTCTACCAGATACATTTCCTGCCCGGAAAAGCGTCCCTCACCTTTAATTTAGTCCAAAATAATATCCAAAACAAAATTGCAGAAGTATTTTTAAAAATTATTTTGCCCAATTCAATGGTGCACCTGGGTACCATTTGCAGGCTTACCTCCAACTTTCCTAAAATCTTGGACGGGAAATCCTGAGATAGTATACGACAGGCCACACAGAGCATGAAATAGGCGGTGGGTGGGGGTCTGCTAGGACTTTTTTTATGTTTACAGAGCTGGGATATTATTCACTGCCAATTAGTTTTATTGTAATTGTGATATTAAACTGTGAAACCTCTCTCTATAAAAATGGCATGTTTGAGCTTCCACATTTCTATTCTAAAAAGATTACTAAATTAAGTGTACTCAGTTTACAAATAGTCAAGTTGTACTTTATCATATGTGAAATTATTACCCTGTTAATGTCAATCCAAGTCTGTGCAGCCTAAGAAAGTTGCATAAAATATATCAATGTAGAGCGGGAAATGTAAAAAACAGAAACTTGAACTCTTAGTTTTATTAACTCACCCCTCGCATATCTGATATGTTCAATTTCATTGTGTGAAACATGTTTAGTGTTTCCTTCCCAATTACTTTTGCACTATCTGTTGCATGGTCAAGAGTTACAGTTCTGCAAAGAATAAAATACAGTTAAAGAAAAGATGCATTACAAAATCGTAAAGAGACTTTACACTATTAATTCCAGACATCATCTCAAAGAAAGATATACTACTTGATACCATAGAGGAAAGTAATTTCTCAGTCTACGAAACTGGAATAATATTTTTTAGGAAAACTAGGACAAATACACTATGGAAACATTGATTAAAATCAATACTTATGAGAGATGATTACCAGTCTAAGACAATTTAAAAAAATTCTGGATCAAGTTAATAGGGAGGAAGGGAGAAACATTCTTGTCCTCAATAATTAACGAACATTAATGATCTGATAGGTGAAACATCGACGTTTTACTGAGACCATCCTAATATGTATATAGCAGCCAGAGATGTAGAGGAGTCTATAGCTACACTATTTCAGTCGCAGTCTTCTTTCCTTCAAACCCCGAAGGATGTACTGGTGGCATCAAGCTCCTTCTTTCCCACTCCTGCCTCATCTAACACCTACTATCTTCTCCCAATATTGTCTCATTGCTCTCTTGTACGTCTCCGTTGCTTGGCCTGTACCTAGCTTTTGTCTTGTCTTATACTTAGATTGTAAGTTCTTTGGTGCGGTGACTATATTTTTGTTTTCTATTTGTACAGCACCTAATACAATTGGATGCTAGTCCAAGACTAAAGCTCGTGCTATAATAATACATATAATAAACAACATGCCTCACAACTTTCTAACCTCTGAGGTATATTCTCTTCACCTTTCCTCCCCTTTTCTGTAAGTGCAGCTGTCATTTATTGTTCTTAATGTTCCTTTTCCTTTCTTTCTAATTTGGACACATTTGGCTCTCCTTCCTTTCCTCTCCAATATTCTCCATTTTTATCCTGGATGAGTTCAGTTTTCAGACTGATGATTGATTCTGCTGCTTCTCACTTCTTCTACTTTATTTCCTCCTCTAGCTCTAGATCTACTGCCCAATACATCTATGAAAGGGATCAGTATTAATACTTTTCATATGGGACAAATCTATGCAGTAATAATTGATTTGTGTAAAGCATTTGTACAGCATGCCATTCTACTTTATTGAAAAGACTTAACTGAGACTATTAGCTTTGGAAAAACCCAATTTCATTCTATCTATACCAACAGTATTACATCAGATAGTTTCACTCCACAAACAGGGTGCCAGAGCTTCTCTGAGATCTAATCTTATTTTCAGCATAATACAAACAGGTGGATGTTCTCAAGGTCACCTTTTATAAAAATATTAATATTTATTCTGTGTGTACTTCACCGACATCAGTTTGAGAGTGTACTATCAGACTTTTAACAAAAAAAAAAAAAAAAAATCAATCATTTTAGGATTTGCTGAATTCAAGGAACTGTACACTTTAATAGGTATTTGGCAGGCAATTAGTGCTACATACTGTAGTAGTGTGTCAGTAAGTATTACCAATTATTACTTTATTGTTTAAAACGGGAAAAAATGCATAAAGCCTGACTAAGCCTAATTTTTTTTTAAGGTTTGTAATTAGCCTTCTGGAATCTCTGAATCCCTGAAAAGATTTATTGGAAGCTGATCATCACAAAGATTAGATTGGGGTGCTCTGATTGGTGCTGTTGATTGTACTACAGTGCTGAAGAAAATTAACACACAATTTTTAAAATTGTGTCAAGGTGGGTATTTGCAGCCAGCTGCTTTTCCCGCTTATTTCATGACCATCACAATGAAGTTCCTTTTCTCCTTCTAAAGGAGAATGGAAGGAGAGATATTAGTCTCTAAACTCCTCTAAGATTACAAGAGGAAAATGTATTTACGACATTTTTTGCATGAAAATCCTAAACTATAGTCATGTTTCTATAGGAAAACAAGATCACCACCTAGGACTATATTAAGCAAAATGTATAGGAAGTTTGAAAACACTACTGCAGCTATTATATAGTTATAGATACTATATAAAGCCCAATTCTGCAAGGCACTGAGCACCTTCAATGCCCTTTATGTTTTATTGGGAGTTCACGAGGCTCAGCACCCTGCAGTAGTGGGTCCACGCCTATATATTGATAAGTTTTTAATTCTATGCAAGGTTACCTGGCAATGTTGTCACAGATTCCATGGCCTCCATATTTTGCAGGCTCTACAGGGGCCCCAGCCTTTCTGACCATGATTTTAAGAGTTAACCGTTTTCCCTTCATCCCAGCAGCTTCAAGTCTATGTTGGATCTCTTCTGAAAGACTCAGAAGGAAAGCTTCTGCTTCCTTAGGCTAAAAGGAAGAAAAAAAAAGTTTTTTTATCACTGTCATGCATCTGATGCAGAGAGCTAAAATGTCTTTAAAAATTAAAAGTATGTAAGTTAATTTATTTCATGTAGTTTTGGCATGAAACTAAAGGATACACTATATAGATTTTAAAAATAAAAAAAGAGCACAGCCAACTGACTACAGCAAGAAAACTCATAGGTAAAAGTGCCTCTTTTTTGCCTCTGAATAGGAGAATTTTCACTGCATGCGTACTGCTATACTGATGTATGACAAATCTGAGGATACAAATTTCATATCATTTTGTCATTTGTAGTGAGAGGAGAATGTTTTGGCAACATCTGAGGTAAATCACACACTTTTGAGATGTGGAACATTGAAAAATTAGTTTTATTTTTCTACAAAAAAGTGCAACTTCTTTGTAGAGCCATCGTAAGAACAGCCTGATACACAAATTTCAAGTTGTTTTACTCAAGAGATTTTAATGACAACTAGTACGAACCCTGAAAAGAGGAAGTTACTCACCTTGTGCAGTAACGATAGTTTTTCAAAATGTGTTTCCCTGTGGGTGCTCCATTGTAAGCATATCTGCACCTCTAATCAGAGATTTTAGGTAGTGGTGTCAGTTCAGCCTGCACATGTGCGCTCCCTCCCATGCTGCCTCAAGGCTATCTACACTGTGAGGGTGAACCCCCCCCCCCCGCCCCCAGTTCCTTCTCTACACAAAGTCCCTTATAGAGAATACTGAAGTAGAGGGGAGGAGGGCAGGTTATGGAGCACCCATAGGGACAAACAACTCGAAGAACCATCGCACAAGGTAACTCCCTCTTTGCGTAGTGTCCCAGTGGGTGCTCCACTGTAAGTGGCTTCACAGCAATATTCTCCATGGAAGGCTGGGGCTTTGGAGTGGAGTCAGTTACCACAGAGAGTACCGTGGAGGGCAGCAGAGGATGAATCTCCAGTCATCGCACAATGATCTGTGAAAGTGTGGACAGAGGCCCAAGTTCTCTGTCCCGCATAGTGGATTCCCAGGGAGTGTAATGTGGCCTGGGAATCCTTCAAGGTGTGAAGAGAAGAGTCTGTCTTCTCCGCGAAGAGCTTGGGCTCTTCAAATGGGAGATCTTCCACTGTAGTCTGCAGCTCTTTGGGCGACCCAGAAAGGTGTAGCCAACAAGATTGTCTCATTACCACTGCCACAGAGACAGAGTGGGCCATTATATAGGCTGCGTCCAGTGCAGTCTGTAACACTATTCTGGCTACTAACTGGCCCTCTCTGACAATCACCTGAAACTGTTCCTTTTGTCTCTCCAGTAAATGTTCCAGAAATGCATTGAGTTTCCCATAATTAATAAAATTATATTTGGCCATGGATGCTTGGTAGTTTGCGACTCTAAACTGCAATGTCGCTGACAAATATGCCTTCCTCTCAGAGATGTAGCCTTTTCCAATCGTATGGGTTGACTTGGCGTGATGCTGCTTGCGTCATGCATTAACCACATCAACTACGATGGAGTTGGGTTGTGGATGTTGAAATAGGAAGTTTGCCTCTTTGGGAGGGATGCAGAATTTTTTGTCGGCTCTCTTGCCAGTTGGTGTCTGCCAGATGACTTTGGCAGGATCTAGAATTGACTCATTAATTGGGAGGGCAATTCTGGGCGAGTAGGAAGTATGCAGAATATCCACCAGTGTGTGTGATGTGCATCTGCTACCTCCTGTAGGGGAATCTGCAGCTGGTCTGCCACCTTCTTAGTAAGGCCTTGCAAGTTCTTGAAATCATCAGCTAGTGATGGGGGGAGGAGCATTACAGCCTCATCTGGCAAAGATAAGGAGAAGTTTGCTGGAGGGGTAGCTTCCCCTTCAAGACTTTCCTCCTTTTCCTCAAGTTTCCTCCTCCTCTGGTTCAAGGGCTCTGGATAGTGACGCTGTAGGAGACCATCAGGCAGACTCTTTCTGAGAGACATTAAACGCCCGTGAAGTATGGGATTTGTACGTTGCCCAAGGATCCCAATACAGCCATGGGGAGGGGAAGATGAGTGGTGGGAGTGCCCAAGGGGGCCCATATCATGATCGTGGTTAGTTCGATGGACTTGAGGAAGACCCTTGTATTGTGATGGTGGGCCACGATGAGAGGCCAGGGAAATGACATCCTCCTGGTCACTGTCAGACTTGTTACTGAGTAAGGGGGGCACTGGCTCTAGTATTAGTGGTACACAGCCCGGTGCTGAGTGCGATTCCGGGCGCCAGGATGTACTCGATAGCAGGGTCCCAGTACTAAATAATGGGGATTGCGGTTCTTCCCCAACTGTCAGGTCTCTAGGGTACTGGAACTCTTACAGTACCATCGGCTCACTCGGTACTGTGGAGGAGTGTCCGTGGTATGTTGTCCGTACCGATGGTTGTGAAGGTGCAGAGCGTTCCCTAGATCGGAGCTTTGCCTCACCCAACCGAAGGTTTTCTCAGTGCCGCTCCTTTAGAGGCGGTAGAGTGTTTGTCTTTGTCCTTAGAGGGCAGTACCACAACCTCAGAGCTTGAGCGCCAGGTGCGTGTAGGCGGTGCGGCAGAGCTCATAGCAGAAGCACCCTGATGTTTCTGGGTTCCGTGGTTCGGAGCAGCCAGTACCAAGGTGGCCACACTGGGGAACCCCTCTGACTGGCCAACGACTCAGTTTGGGGACTTTGAGCCCTTTCTCTTGAGACTTTACAGGTGGAATCTGCTGGTCTTTCCATGACTCTAACCTCTTTGAAGTTGAAGGCTCCAGGGATGATCCAGGGTCAGCACCGGAGTCCCCTGGAGGCTGAAGTGTCTTCTCCATAAGGAGGAGTTTTAACTTCAGCTCCCTGTTCTTGCAAGACCTCAGCTTTAACTAGGGGCAGAGGGAGCACTTCTGAGGGATATGTGACTCTCCCAGGCACCCAGAGGCAACTCTAGAAGCTGGGCATTCCCCTGGGGAGGGAGGTATCACCTTCTAGCAGTGAGGAATGCAGAAGAAAGTTCTTTCCTCTATTCTTTTATTCCCCCCCCCCCTTTTTTTTAAACTGAAAGATCTTAGAGAGTCTTCTAAAGACCCCTGGGGCGGGAAACATAAGCTAAAGTTCTTTTCTTTTCTTATCCCAAGGGGATAAAATGGAAACATTAACTACTAAGGAGAACAAAAGAAACAAAAAAGGACACAGATAAGGAAGGGACAACTGCTGGCTCCTTCAGTGCTAGGACAGCCTTGAGGCAAACCACCAGGGAGGGAGAGTGCACGGGCAGGCTGAATGGACACTGCTACCTAAAATCTCCAATTAGAGGCACAGCGGTGCAGATACACCTACAGTGGAGCACCAATAGGGACACTATTTGAAGAAATTCAGAAGATAAGATTTTCCTTGACACGCATGGGAGCCTAAGCGGTCAATTTCTGCACAATTTGAGCACTCACTTCTATCTTTTATGATTGCTGCTCTAAACTTCCAAGTGAACTTCTTAAGTCTGAAGCAGCTGCAGTACTTTTGCTGAGGATCACCGCCAAAGTTGTCTATACTCCTTGGCAAGCTGCACCTAAATTCAATGGCTTTACTTAAGGATCCCTCAGTGAACACTGCTTCACAGTTTAGATCAAATAGCCTCATGCTGCATTTAGCAGCATTTCATCCGTTTTTTCTTCATTTAATATTATGAAATTAAATAAAAACTCCCAACACTGATGCAAGAAAGTTTGAGAAATTAAGCACTCAAGAGTCAGGAAATTACAAAAGGAAAAGTTTTCTACTGCACTCTCAGACCGTGGCCATGAGGAACCCTACCCATTTCTTTTCCTGATTTCCAAGTGAAAAGTAATACATTAAGGTTTACTTAATATTAAATTTAATCTGTACCATAAATTCTGAATGATATGCAATGTGATCAAATTAGAATTTTGGTAGAAACATAGGTTAAAAGTTTCAAACTCTAGGTGCTGAAGTTAGGTTCCGAGGGATTGCCTAAACAAACATTTAGGTGTAAGTCTGTCACGCACAAGTCTGCCAAGCAATAAGTGCCCATGTAGACTCTGTCATGCACTAGAAGTTACCTAGTGTGCTTTAATGCAGTGGCTCTCAACCCTTCCAGACTACAGTACCCCTTGCAAGAGTCTGATTTGTCTTGCATAGCCCCAAGTTTCACATTACTTAAAAACTACTTGCTTACAAAATCAGACAAACATTTAAAAAAAAATGTGTCAGCATACTATACTGAAAAATTGCTTACTTTCTCATTTTTACCATATAATTATAAAATAAATCAATTGGAATATAAATATTGTACTTACATTTCAGTGTACAGAATATAGAGCAGTATAAACAAGTCATGTCTGTATGAAATTTTAGTTTTTACTGACTTCACTAGTGCTTTTTATGTAGTCTGTTGTAAAATTAGGCAAATATCTTGATGTACCCCCTTAGAAGACCTCTGCATACACCCAGGGGTCCGTGTATCCCTGGTTGAGAACGACTGCTTTAATGTACCCTGCTTTGAAATGGTAGTAGATTAAGTGTTTGTGTAGACAAACCCCTGGATTGTTGTTTTGATTCTAAAGTCAATGAGAAAGGCAGAGGCTCCCTCCCTCTCCAATTTGGCATTTAGTTTAAGAACCTGAATATGGATACGGAGTCTAACTTTAGGCATCCAGGTATGAAAATGTTGGCCTTAAATTTTTATAATTTTCATACACATTTAATTTCTCAATCTTACTATTGCACTAACTTCCTTTCTGAAGGTAATAATTATTTTAACATTGTTATAGTTAATAAAAGATAGAAATTGGTTAAAAATCTGCACTAGGACAGTCTAGATATGGTATTATGCATTGCCACATGGGTAACCAGAATTTGAATTTCAGTCTGGTGAATCATTCCCGGGAACAGAATGTTAGGATGAGAATGATGGATTGTCAATATGACTGCTATGATTGTGGTTGTAATAGAGTGATGGCTTTAAAAAAAAAAAAAAAAAAATTAAATGAGGGCATTCAGAATATCCATGGGAAACAAGGAGGATCTTCTGCTGTGGGAGGAAGTCTTTCAAATATAATATTTAATCCTCCAAAACGAAAGACCGTTTTAGTTTACCTGAGTAAACCTTATACCATAGTTGATCTCAGCTGAAACAGATTTTCTTTCCTTTTCTGTTCGAACAGGTCGGTCATCCAAACCACGACAGAATCTGTAGAGCATCTGTCCTGTTTTTGGACCAAATTCCTTCTGGAGTTTTGACATAGTAAGATATTGTAGGTCTCCACAGGTTTTAATTCCGAAAGATGCCAACTTGGATTCCATTGACCTACCAACTCCTAAGAAGATAATAAGTAATTTTGTTCTGTTAAGTCTACACAATCCAGACAAAGTTCATTATTTTTAAAGCACTACCATTCTCTTTTAATCTTAAAATGCCTGGTATCCAGTTCAAATTTTAAGGCGCGATTGGGGGAAAAAGCACATTGGATGCATTACGATTGACCAGCAAATTTTGCATCATGTACAGTATTTGTTTAGTCTGACTGAATTTTAGTTAAGGGCCTAATTTTGCAGTTACTGCTGTCTGTATGCTTGTTCCAGTGTCAAGACTTGCTAACCTGTGCTTGCAGGACATTGCTTTTAACTTGTAGCCCCCTTGGATAATGACTGTGTCTTCTATACTTTGTACAACAATTGAGCACAAGGTCAGTATTAAGACAGTCTGATTAATACACTTTATCAATCCAAAATAGCTCTGAAACCTTACATAATCAAACAAAACAAGTGAGATATATTTGCAACTGTACACAAGTGTTCGCACCTAAAAGGAAACCAGTAAAAATTCTAGCTATTTTCAATGCTACTTGGTTGGAAACATGTTATTTCAGAGAGGAAAAATGGCTCAAATTACACTGGTCTACAATTTTTGAGAAGTCGTCTGCTTCAGAGATAAAATGTGCTATTTATTATGTATTTTGATGTGCTGAATTCAAATATGACAATTAAAACAACTGATTGGCTACTGTTTCTAAGATATTTAAGTTTTTACATTTTATGTCTATGTATATTGTGTAGATAGTAGAGTTTTAATCATAAATTGTAAACCTAGGTCTTTTCATGTGTTTATGGTTGCTTTACATGATAATATTTCACCTGTCCTGTTTATGTAACACTTTAAAAATCAGCAAAAGGGTTATATAAATAAAATTTATTATGAAACAAAAGGCAAAAAACTATTCTGTACATAGTTTAGTCCTATTCAGTGTCTACTCGGCGCTTCTTGGCTTGTCTCTTGTATTCATTAAATGGAGCATCACTTGTCACTGTCCAGCAATAGTCTGCAAGCATTGATGGGCTCCATTTGCCCTGATAGCGTTTCTCCATTGTTGCAATGTCCTGGTGAAATCGCTCGCCGTGCTCGTCGCTCACTGCTCCGCAGTGAGCGTGGGAAAAAATCTAGATGAGAGTGCAAAAAATGCATCTTTAGTGACATGTTGCAACCAAGGCTTTTGTATGCCTTGAGGAGGTTTTCCACCAACAACCTGTAGTTGTCTGCCTTGTTGTTTCCGAGAAAATTTATTGCCACTAACTGGAAGGCTTTCCATGCCGTCTTTTCCTTGCCACGCAGTGCATGGTCAAATGCATCATCTCGAAGAAGTTCACGAATCTGAGGACCAACAAAGACACCTTCCTTTATCTTAGCTTCACTTAACCTTGGAAATTTTCCACGGAGGTACTTGAAAGCTGCTTGTGTTTTGTTAATGGCCTTGACAAAGTTCTTCATCAGACCCAGCTTGATGTGTAAGGGTGGTAACAAAATCTTCCTTGATTCAACAAGTGGTGGATGCTGAACACTTTTCCTCCCAGGCTCCAATGACTGTCGGAGTGGCCAATCTTTCTTGATGTAGTGGGAATCTCTTGCACGACTATCCCATTCGCAGAGAAAACAGCAGTACTTTGTGTATCCAGTCTGCAGACCAAGCAAGAGAGCAACAACCTTCAAATCGCCACAAAGCTGCCACTGATGTTGGTCATAGTTTATGCACCTCAAAAGTTGTTTCATGTTGTCATAGGTTTCCTTCATATGGACTGCATGACCAACTGGAATTGATGGCAAAACATTGCCATTATGCAGTAAAACAGCTTTAAGACTCGTCTTCGATGAATCAATGAACAGTCTCCACTCATCTGGATCGTGAACGATGTTGAGGGCTGCCATCACACCATCGATGTTGTTGCAGGCTACAAGATCACCTTGACAAGGTCATTCAGTTCACCTTGTGTTATGAGGTGTGGTTCAGAGGAGGAGGATGGGAGAAAATGTGGGTCCTGTGACATTGATGGTTCAGGACCAGAAGTTTCATCCTCTTCCTCTTCCTCATCTGACTCAAGTGAGAATGATTCTGGTGCATCAGGAACCGGCAGTCCTTCTCCGTGGGGTACTGGGCGTATAGCTGATGGAATGTTTGGATAATGCACAGTCCACTTTTTCTTCTTTGACACACCTTTCCCAACTGGAGGCACCATGCAGAAGTAACAATTGCTGGTATGGTCTGTTGGCTCTCTCCAAATCATTGGCACTGCAAAAGGCATAGATTTCCTTTTCCTGTTCAACCACTGGCGAAGATTTGTTGCACAAGTGTTGCAGCATATGTGTGGGGCCCACCTCTTGTCCTGATCTCCAATTTGGCAGCCAAAATAAAGGTGATAGGCTTTCTTAACCATAGTGGTTATACTGCGCTTTTGTGATGCAAAAGTCACTTCACCACAAACATAGCAGAAGTTACCTGCACTGTTCACACAAGTACGAGGCATCTCTGATCACTTTGGCTAAACAGAAATGTGTCCCTTTGCAAAATCAAACACTGACAAATAAGAGAGCATGACACTGTATGATTTCTAGAGCTGATATAGGGCAATTTGTTCAGCAGAGTGATGTAAGCTTCGTTATGATTGCATCATCCATGACTTCTAGGAATAACATGATGCAATTCATATCATGTATGAAAAACAATGTTGTCAGTCCTACTTCTATGTCCATTATGGCTAGATAGTGTACACAGAAGTGTTAAGGTGTTTTAGTCCTACTGTAGTTTCCTTTTCCATTGTATTCTCCACTCACTATTCCATCTTGCATTGGCTAATTTCAAGCAATACTTCCTTCTTTCAACTCAAGAATGCCCAATTTTCCAGTATCTCCTCTTCTACATTCCACTCACTGACTTTTTACTTCTCCGCCTTCCTTGTTTTTCCTCCAACCCTTCTCTTACTGGGAATTTCCTAATACCAACAAGTTTTAAGAAAACCATCCATCTTTTTACCCCCTTTCCTCTCCCATTTTTCAGTCATGTCTCTTCATCCTTATTAACTCCCTTTTTCTGGTGCCTTCCCAAACTTCAAAATTCTGCCAGTGCACACTCCCTTCTAAAAAAATATTCCCTTGATCCTGACACCACCTACAATACGATTTTCAACCATTCATAACAGAGCCAACTAACCAGTCAGGCAAGCACACTATACTAAGACTTTTCATTACATTCCTAACAGTAACTACCCATGTATAGTGACTCAGTATGAATTCTGCTGGAGATGTCACACCCACAAATTAGTAGTGCAAAAGTATTCAGGCTGCCTGAAATACTAAACTGAGTCCATCCCTTGCCAACTCACCATACTGTATGGCTTTGTAAGGTCTTTAATAAGGAATTTATTCTTGAAGATACAAAGAAAAAATGTAAAATGACAAGAGAAATGAGAAGGAACATTCCAGTATTCAGCAGATAATCCTAAACATGAAATATCTTCATTTTGCAGATTAGATAACCTTAAATAATGGCCAACCTCTTTTACGTGAAATTTGGGAAAAATAATTTGACCCTTGATTGGTACTGGACACCATTTTGCAGCATATAGCAAATTCTAATGTCAGCCTGAAAAATCCCTGTAAAAGAAGGACATCAATAATTCAATTAAAAAAATGTACCTGGAAGATTGCTAACTAGCTGACCTCTAATAAAATCATCCACTTCCTCAGGTTTTAAGTGATACTGTCCATCTGGTTTTGCTTTGCGAGTTGCCATTCTGGCCAGCAGAATATTGGAACCTGTAAAAGTGAAAAAATAATTAAAGGATGCCAATGCTGATTTGTGCCATCACAAACAGCATTTTACTAGTCAGAGGATGAGGAGAAAGGTGCAGAGAGGTATAGCCACATTTTAATCTCTCTCCAAATACTGCTTTGGATTTTTTGTTTAGTATTTACTTGTTCCTGCAGTCCATGCTTCCATTTTGGCAATTGGTAGGATTTGAGGGAAAAGGGATATTTTTGCAACACTAACTTGTACTTGCTAAATTACAATAAAAAACAACCATTACAAAATACTTTAAGTCTCCAGTGAATGTTCTATACATGTAGAAATAGACATAGGAGCTATCAAAATTGTTAAAAAGTAAAATTACAGCATCTTTGTACTGTAGAATCAGTGATACGCAGACTGAGGCTCATGAGACACAAGTGACGCTTTAATGCGTCTCCTGCGGTTCTTTGCAGCACACGTTATTAAAACAGTGTGATTTAATTATTTATCAATCTAAGTTATTAACCAATCAGGATGCTTTTAATATGTAACTAACCAATTGTAGCTGATAAAAAAAATATGTGGTCAGTCATTTTGCAGTGAGAATTATATAGTACAGGGGTCGGCAACCTTTCAGAAGTGGTGTGCCGAGTCTTCACTTATTCACTTTAATTTAAGGTTTCGTGTGCCAGTAATACATTTTAACGTTTTCAGAAGGTCTCTTTCTATAAGTCTATAATATATAACTAAGCTATTGTTGTATGTAAAGTAAATAAGGTTTCAAAATGTTTAAGAAGCTTCATTTAAAATTAAATTAAAATGCAGAGCCCCCCGGACCGGTGGCCAGGACCCGGGCAGTGTGAGTGCCACTGAAAATCAGCTTGCGTGCCACCTTCGGCACACGTGCCATAGGTTGCCTACCCCGATATAGTATATGAAACAATGAATTCTCACTACTGTGGCTCTTTTGGATAATGGTGTTCATTAATTTGGCCTCTGAACCCCTGAGGTCTGAGTATCACTGCTGTAGATCATTCTGAAAAAAGATGTTACATTCAACTTAAGTATAATAAACTATCATACTAAAAAGTGAATTATATGAAAGAAATGGGTATTTCTGAGCCCCGTTACCTGCTAAAAAAGAATAAAATTCCATTAGTTTTACTATTAGAATGCCCCATAAAATCAGAGTCAGGGGGACATTTGGCACACTTTCAGAATTTTTTTGTGCTTACAGGTTTCTTCATGTCCAGCCAACTACCACTCCAATATGGTGCGCTAGCATGTCTCATTCTGTGATATCATTGCTACCAAAAAACCTTGCTGTAGAATAGGGCAAACTACAAAAGGTTAGGTAAATGCCACTATTTACAATGTGTTGTTCACGGTCTCTCCTGTCCCCCCAGGGGTTACATTATTTAATGTCTTTTTGGTAAATAATGATAGTAATGCAAACATCATGGGCACCATGCTAGGAATTATATTTATGACACAATCAATAAAGGATTCCACGTCCAATTTTCCTTTTTCCTTTGGTGTCCCATCCTTTGCCTGTAATACGTCACTTCAGATTTCCACCATTCTACCTCTCTTAGGTATATGGCTCCCATTACTGTAGTATCTAAGTGATTCACAATCTTTACTGTATATATCCTCACAGCATTATGTGAAGTGGGAAATACTACTATACTTATTTTACAAGATGGGGAACTGAGGCACAGAAAAACTAAGGCCTTGTCTACACACATTCACAGGTTTTAATTTAATTGGCTTAGATAAAATGGCTTAGTTAAGCCAGTGAAAGCTCTGTCTGTGTGGATGCTCTTATTTCAATCTAACTTAAATCTGTTCCCAACTGACTTAAGCTAAACAAAACAACAACAAAAAAAGAGACAGTTATATCAGAGATAAGAGCATTCAAACACACCTATATCAGAAATAAGAGTGTCCAACACAAGAGTTTGCACTGCTTGAGCTATATAATCAGTTTAAATTCACATCTTCGATTATATTGCTGCAACCTTCCCAAGGAGACAAGGCCTAAATTACTTGCTCAAGGTCTCACAAAGTACACCTCTACCTCGATATAACGCTGTCCTTGGGAGCCAAAAAATCTTACCGCGTTATAGGTGAAACCGCGTTATATTGAACTTGCTTTGATCCACTGGAGTGCGCAGCCCCGCCCCCCTGGAGCACTGCTTTACCACGTTATATCCGAATTAGTGTTATATCGGGTCACGTTATATCGAGGTAGCGGTGTATGTGGCAAAGTAAAGAACTGAACCCAGGTCTCTTTCAAGTCACAGGCTTGTGTCTTAGCCATTGGGCCACATGTCCTTTGTTCCAATCATTTTATCCTGGTCTAAGGTTGAAGTCCTTGTACTGTTTCCCCATCATATGAAGTTTTAGAAAACCACTGGATACACAGTAATTGCAGACTGGTCTCTTTTTAAAAGTATTTAATATATACTCATTACTGGAACAAACATTTGACTGGAGGAATTTGGTTCTTTCAACCACTACGAAACTGAAATCAGAGTATAAAGGTATGCTCAGAAATTGTATTATTTTAAAACAAAGAATAAGCACATTAAATAAGGTTATAAACGGTTTCAAATAGGTCTCAAGGCAAGGCATGACAAACAGGAATCTGGAGAATTATATTTAAAGTTAATAACAATAATGAATAAGAGATAATGGGAGAAGTCTACCTCCAAAGAGCTACCATAATGGATTTCAACTTAAATCAGAAGTGAATTTTAATCGTCTCAAAATATTTATTCCCAGATTCTCATTTTGATAATATGATTATGAACAGAGAGAAAGGGGGAGAGAGAGGGAGACAAGGAAAAAGAAAAAGCAAGAATGGAAAATTTTCAAAGATGTGAATTCATATACTGTACCTCCTACAAAACTGACTACCTCTACTTTTAGTGAACATGTTTCATGACCTATACCAAGTCATGCCACCCTACAGCCCTTTATTACTTTCCCTTTTTATACAGGATGGTGACTGAATAGGTTTTATCCTGCTTTCATTTGTCAATCTATTAGAAAAGATATCTTAATTTTTATTTTTTAAATGAACACAAAGTGTCCCAGAAGTGAAATTGTACCACACTGTCAGTACTAAAAAGGGAGCTGGTAGCAACCCCTAAAGTTAGGTTGCTTAACATTTTCCATCAAGGAATTTTTTTTTAATACATTTATTTTAATGGCAATGTTTTGTGTATTTCATGAAAACTCACTGTTTTAGAAGTCCCTTATGTAATTTTGATATACCCAAGGATGGCAAGTGACACTTGTAAGTAAATATGAAATAAAGTACTAACCCATCCCAACAGAGGCAGCACATTTAGTCTGGTCTTTGATTTCGGTGCGGATAGCACTTGCAAATTCATCAGGAGTCAGTCTGGTCTCTGCAAGGATTTCAGTGATATCTACTAGCGCTTCATCACAACTGACTGCTTCGATGTTATGAGTATAGCTAACAACACAAAGTAAAGGAGGTGAAACAGCAGCAACAGCTCACCATCTGTTAAAACAAATATGCAGCAAGTAGTCTTCCTTTTGTGGTGGTATTTCCCTAATTTTTTATTCTCATTATCCCACACAACTTAGTTAAGCATTTAAAAATATTAATATAGCAAATTACAGTAGCACTACTGTCTAGGACTAATTTCAGTATGAATCATGCTTTTAAAAGATTAGTTGGAGAAGGAAAGTTAAATATTTTATTCTTCACCTAAAAATAACTGACTCCTTTTTTCCCCGCACAGTCAAATGAAATAAAGAAATAAAATTTTCTTTAAATTTATTCCACAAAAATTCAGTTCTTGAAAATGTGTGTCTAAAGAAATGTTGGTGTCTTGGAAGGGCAGCAGCACATACAACACTTGCTAACTGAAAGCCACAGTCTTCTACTGAAGTCAGTGGAGGTTTTGACACTGACTTTTACAGGAGTCAGACATTGATCATTTTGGAGGATTTGACCTCAAGATACAGAGCAGCATAGGAGGAAATCTCACTCTAAGCTGACTACCCTCCATTATCCAGTCAAGATAAAAAGTTACTACAAAAGGAAGATCTGAGATGGGAATGGTTTGGAAGGGGGGAAAAAAAAATGGGGATAACAGACCCATGAAGATGAAAATCCTGGATCACATAATGGCATTTGGGAATGTGGCAACTGAAAACATGCTTGATCGCTGCCAAAGATTATACAAATACATAATGCACTTTACCTGGCCAGTGTCTCATACACTGTCTGTGTAACTTCTTTGTAAGCATGGAAGTCATATGGAACTGCTTGAAGACTTGGACATAGCTGTTTTGCTTGGCCAAAAAACATTCCATTCTTTACCCCAACTTGTCTAAAATCAAATAAAAGCAAGTAAGTTGCATAGATCTGCCCTTTGCAAAAAAAAAAAAAATTCAGATATTTACAAGATGAAGTGTTTGTACAGCACCACCTAGCACAATGGGTTTCCAGCCTATACCCAGGGCTCCTAGATGCCATAGTAATACAAATACATAATAATAATAATAATAATAATAATAATAATAATAATAATAATAATAATAATAATAATATTCATACTTTCCCATACCACTACTCCAGACAAAGAACAGATATACAGGAGTTTAATCCACCCATGTAAACGGTCTAATTGATGCAAAAAGTGACTTGCACTATAGTAATTAAATTCAGTAATTGTAAGATTCTGTGCTGTGTGTCTCAAACAATGAACAAAAGCGGGGCTATTGGGAATATACACAGTAACTTTTTTTAAAATTAAATATATATGTATTTTAGACAGGGCTTGCCATCTCCTGCTCTAAGCTATGACAGAACATGCAGTATGCAAAACAGTACAACTCTGCTAGAGCATGGAGAAGGAAGGCGGATCAATGTGGTTTATTTTATTATAATGGCACAATTTTTTAAAGTTATGTATTGAACTATCAAATAAATTAAATCTTTGCAAAACCAAGCCATTAAAAAAAAAAAAAAAAAAGCAGCTCATCTGCCATAAAATACTCTATCCATAGTGATGATAAATGCGAGGGTGTTATTTGCACTAGAAACCAATTAGGGATGTCGATTAATCGCAGTTAACTCATGCAATTAACTCAAAAAAATTAATGGTGATTAATCGCACTGTTAAACAATAGAATACCAATTGAAATTTATTAAATATTTTTGGATGTTTTCTACATTTTCAAATATACTGATTTCAATTACAACACAGAATACAAAGTGTACAGTGCTCCCTTTATATTGTTTTTTATTATAAATATTTGCACTGTAAAAATTCACCTCATACAAGTACTATAGTGCAATCTCTTCATCATGAAAGTGCAACTTCCAAATGTATATTTTTTTTGTTACATAACTATACTCAAAAACAAAACAATGTAAAACTTTAGAGCATACAAGTCCACTCAGTCCTACTTCTTGTTCAGCCAACCGCTAAGACAAATAAGTTTGTTTACATTTCTGGGAGATAATGCTGCCCGCTTCTTATTTACAATGTCACCTGAAAGTGAGAACAGGCATTCACATGGCATTTTTGTAGCCAGCATTGCAAGGTATTTACATGCCAAATATGCTAAACATTCGTATACCCCTTCACGCTTTGGCCACCATTCCAGAGGACATGCTTCCATGCTGATGATGCTCGTTTAAAAGAGTATTAATTAAAATTTGTGACTGAACTCCTTGGGGGAGAATTGTATGTCCCCTGCTCTGTTTTACCTGCATTCTGCCATACATTTCATGTTTTAGCAGTCTCAGATGACCCTGCACGTTGTTTGTTTTAAGAACACTTTCACTGCAGATTTGACAAAACACAAAGAAGGTACCAATGTGAGATTTCTAAAGATAGCTACAGAACCTGACCCAAGGTTTAAGAATCTGAAGTGCCTTCCAATCGTTGGATCGTTATCGAGCAGAACCAGTCATCAGCATGAATGCATGTCCTCTGGAATGGTGGTTGAAGCATGAAGGGAAATATGAATCTTTAACACATATGGCACGTAAATATCTTGCAACGCCAGCTACAACAGTGCCATGCAAATGCGTGTTCTCACTTTCAGGTGACATTGTAAACAAGAAGCGGGCAGCATTATCTCCTGCAAATGTAAACCAACTTGTTTGTCTGAGCGACTGGCTGAACAAGAAGTAGGACAGAGTGGACATGTGGGCTCTAAAGTTTTGCATTGTTTTATTTTTGAATGGCTTTTTTTGTACATAATTCTACGTTTGTGAGTTCAGCTTTCAGGATAAAGAGATTGCTCTATGGTACATGTATTAGGTCAATTGAAAAATACGATTTCTTGTTTTTTACAGTGCAAATATTTGAAATAAAAATAATAATATAAAGTGAGCACTGTACACTTTCTATTGTGTTGTAATTGAAATCAATATATTAGAAAATTTAGAAAATATCCAAAAATATTTAAATAAATGGTATTCTATTACTATTTAACAGTGTGATTAATCCAGATTAATTTTTTTAATCACTTGACAACCCTAAAATCAATATATTATATATCTTTGAGACTATATTTAAAACAAGTTATTGTAGGCACTGGATGTTCCCCTCTTGACCAGGCTATTTGGGGAATTCAGCACACAATTTGTGGAAAAAGTACCATTAGATTTAGTGATCAGAAGTGATCAGGACTTAAATTTTATGCCTCATCTGAGCCTGACCTCCAATAGTACGTTACTAATGCCATGAAAAAACATTGGTTCAGTTTCAGAGAGAAGGATGTCACCTATTAAATCAACAATACCACTGTGTATGGAACCTCAGATTTTCTTTAGTGGCCTTGGCCCAACTGAAATATGCTTAGCTTGTGAGAACTGATTAGATCACAGCTTGAAACATGGTATTAAAGTAAAAAGGGAGAGCAAACACATTTTCCCTTCTTGTGCTGGTACCTAGCATAATTTATTTAAATATAATTTCTGAAACAAAGACTAAGTGTTCCATGTTTGCTTAAATTCACCCAATGTAAATAGATATTTCGCCTGCTATCTGTGAGCACTGTATGACAAAACTTTACAATCAACATGACAAATAATTTCTACCTACCTGGCTTCATAACTACAAGATGCAATTTCAGCCATTGACAAACCAGAGATATCCAAGTCAGCTCCATTCATCTCAGCAGAATCTGGATTCTCCCCGATTGATAAGTCCAGTTTATCAGGAATTCTATTTTCTGCTTGGAAAATAATATTTTATATTTTGTTCTTACATTATTGTCTTAATGGTTCAAAAGACTTATTTCATTCACAAATAATCAATGGATTACAACTGAAATTTTTTCAGCAGTTTCTGTGCTCATATTTTATGATGAGAAATTTCTTCACAATATATTGGTTCACATCGTCCAATAACTGATTAGGTCAACAAAGAACTTACCCATATATTAACACCCATCTATGGGGTTGATCTCTGGAGGACAGTAAAATATGACGCTACTGAAGAATAACTATACACCTCTACCCCGATATAACGCTGTCCTCGGGAGCCAAAAAATCTTACTGCGTTATAGGTGAAACCGCGTTATATAGAACTTGCTTTGATCCGCCCCCCCGGAGCGCTGCTTTACCGCGTTATATCCGAATTCATGTTATATCAGGTCACGTTATATCGGGATAGAGGTGTACTTTCTTTTTTCACATTATCCGAGACCAACTTGTAGATAGCTAGTGGCCAATAAAATTCAGACTATAATAATACTGTGAGTTGAGAGAGCCGTTAATACCCAACGTGCTTGTAAAAAAAGATTTAATTGCCAAACTACTGAGGTTTCTTTAAGCTACAACCAATAAACTAAATGCAAGACACTCAGAGCTTATCAACCATTTGTCTGAACAAAAGAATGTCATATTTACACCCATTTAAAAAAAAAGTACAAGAATATAGAATTTCATCTCATAATGCAATTCTACAACTCAGCCTCCTTGTAGCCTAGTACTGACATCTCTACTTTCTAGTAATTACTTAAACTAAACATCAAGTAACTTAATTTAGACACCTCAAATCAGAATTTTAAAAGTTAAATGAAATACCAAGAATATTTTCAGATCAGGAAATAAGCAAAACATGTAAGCCTTGCTGGATACTTATATGTTCTTCACAACTTTCAGTTTCATTGTTAAATTAATAGACAAAGTTTCAGTTACTGGCCTCTGATGACTC
Organism: Emys orbicularis; assembly: GCF_028017835.1. NCBI lineage: Eukaryota > Metazoa > Chordata > Testudines > Emydidae > Emys > Emys orbicularis. The sequence goes on from NC_088683.1 coordinate 248,752,022, forward strand.
TCTTACTGGGATTCAAAAGCACCTGATTTAGTATATCATTCCAAACTTCCGCTAGACCAAAATGATGCAACACTAAATACTCCAATCTCAGACTATTAAAGAAAAGGATGACACAGATCTTTAGCTAATTCTATAAAACCTACTTTGAATGAGCGAAGGCAAAAAGACTTAAGAATCATTCAAGCCAACTGAGTACTATATACATATGCAGAAATGTATGGTAGAGAGATGCAGCAAACTGGGATAAAGTAAAGCATTCTCTAGTCTATTCTGTTCAGATTCTTATTCTCCGCACATCAACATGGTATCTAAGTATCTCTAGATATGCACACTGACTCTTAATTGTAGGTCAGCCAGAAAAATTGAATAGCTGCAAAAAACCCAAAGCTCTGAAATCTAATCAAGAACTGAACTCTAAATGGTGAAATCTCAAAAGGACAAAAAGCTACTGCTTGCTTTAAAGGAAAAGTATAATATACAACTTAGATTTGGTTTTCATTATTGCAGTCTATTTAATACAATATACCTTTGTAATATAATACAACATACAAGTTATAGCTGCACAGTGCCACACTGCCCAATAATACAGTATGGCAATAACAATTTACAGATTAACATTTTTAGTTTGAAAAGAAGTATGTTGCTATCTCCACATAAAGGTGGTTATCAGACCAAAGAAAGTGTTGTAATGGGGGGCAGAATCTGACTCATGTGGGCATCTGCCTTTCTACAGAACTTCTGCTAGTTTACTTGTCTTTTTATGTCTTAAAAATTTGTTTTAATATTTGATGGGCTCATTAAGTTACCTAAGATGTCAGAAGTTGCAAATTTATGAAGAGCAAAATTATGGCCCAAAAAAGATAAGAATGACAAGAACAACGTATTTAGTCTGTGCCTTCCTGTGCCCTGGCCTGAGATGTTGTTGTCATCTTGTCTATCTTCACTGGGCTCGCCGACCTTTTCCACAGCGTAGCAGAGCAGATCCCCCCATGAGCTGATGGAGTCACTTCATGTGAAATTCCGGGCAATGCAGAACACATTGTCCTCACTGGAAGGCAAGGTAGAGAATCTCTCATCAAAAGTTGGGAAACTAGACAAGTGCATGGTGAATGTGGAGCAACACATGGAGAAATCAGAGGCCAGGACCCCAAGTCTGTGAAAAAGAAATCGCTGAGAATAAATCTGTGAGTAATATGGTAGTTAAAACTGCTGCTCTTTAGAATGAAAATTGGAGATACTGGAGTGGAGGGAAAGAGACTAAAAAACATCCACGTCTTGGACATCCTGGCTAGGAAAAGAGACCCCAACCTCTGAATTGTGTGTACACACTAATTCCTTAGTTTTCGGACATGAATGTTAAAGAAGATATCAACAGAGGGTAATTTCTACCACTCAGGAAGCTGCTCCAAATTGGACATACAGGGTGAGAAAGACAACAAATTTTAAATTTAAAAGTTATATAGTTTTGGATGAATCCAAAAAAAGAAAAAAGAAGTATTTCATAAAGGATCCAAGATTCTACTGTTCCTAGATATTTGTCCAGCAATCCAGACCAAAAAGCAGGAACCAGTATCACTGAAGAAGCAATTGGCAAAAGCAGTAGTTGAAGCTGAAGGAATCTGTACCTGGTCAAACTAAGTGAGTCACAGATTTATGTATTTATTTTTTTCAATCTGGAACATTATTTCTAATAAGCAAGTTCTGGAGAAGGCAAGATCAGAGAACAGTTTGGACAGCATGAGGCATCAAACAAATGAAGTTTACTCTATACTGGAGACTCCATGTAAAAATGAATTTAAATAAAAAATACTCGGGCCCAATTTTCTTCTCATTTACACAAGTATATCCCCAACAGGTTGCACATGTTTAACAGAGCACAATTTGGCCTTTTGGGTTTTTGATGTCTTTATAAAATAGATTTAAGTTTGTTTCACATGATTCCATGTGCCTACTGGACCATATTTACATGCAGTGCACAACATAGTTTGTTCCTGCTGTGAAGTGCTTCATGTGCACTATCTAGGATGTAGCAAAGTTAGAGCGGCCTATGCAATTCACAGTACCACCTTTTCAATTAATGCTACAAAGTAATGCTCAATCACTAAATTCATTTTGTTCTCCTCAAGAAGACAATCTGATACGTTTTTATGAAAATCCATAATAGTCTCTCTTGATATAAGTTTGGTATGTTGAGATAAAATTAATAAAAAGAGACTTTTAAAAAATGTAATGAACCTGTAGTTAATAAGATACATACTTTAAAAAGAGTGCCAGGGAGGGGGAAAAACAAAAACCAAAAAACAAAAACCTTTTGGCAAACTACAGGTTGTACAGTCAGGCTGTGCATTAAGAAAGAAAGAGCTGCCTGCCTGCCAGTAAGGGAGGATGCTGAAGTAAAAGGACTGAATGTGTGCGCTTCCAGAAAAAGCTGCTGCAATAAAGAACAATGAGTTTGTAACATACTGAACTTGAGCCCCAGTGAAACCTTGCACACTGAATATCATAGAAGAGATACTGTTAAATTTGTGTATCACACACAATATGTTATTCTTAGCTAATCTTCCTCAATTTTATCTAACTAGCTAGCTTTCCAAGACGTTTCTAAATTGTAACAAATGACCTTCTTATCAAAACACATTGGCCTGGAAAATGTTATAGAGTGCCTATATTTAGAACTGTGCTACCAACTGTTCACTGACAAACTATAGCGCAACAAGGCTGAATCCCTATAAACAATAACTGCCCTTAATATAAACCACTCAGTCTTATACATGGCACTATGAATCAATTAGATTAAGTTTGAACATCCTAAAAGGCACTAAGAAAAGGTGGAGTGACAATGGGGTCTACATTTTTTACTTTCTTCCTGTTTTAAACTGTGATTATGCTATTGCAAAACAACAAAGGGCACCTATTATGGTAGATATCTGCTTTCCATTTTTCTTCCAAGATCTGCTTAATTTATTGACAAAGCCAACTTTTTCTGTTAATACTACAGAAACAACATAGTTGTGGAAGATCAAACGATTCTATTCTGTCTTGCACATCAACAAAATTACTAACTGCGGTATAAATTCTAATCCAACACTATTTGTTGATTCTGCTGCTGGAGTAAGAAGTGAAAAACAATCTGATTTCCAGAAATTAAGCTGAAATTAAATGGTAGCGGTTAGAAATCTCTTTAGACTTCTAAACTGAGAAAAAAATAATAAAATAACGGGGAGAATAAATATAAAACAAGCTATTTATTTTTAGTGTGTCACTTTTTTCCCCACACTAAACATACTTCAGATTGTATAAACACAACTAGTCTTAAATGCTTTCTTAACAGTAATTTATGGTTGATACTTGTATATTGCTACTTCAGAACACAAAATGTAATAAAAAGAGTTTCTAAAGTACTGTGGGAGAATGAGAAATTCTTTAATAATCAATAACAAATGCCTGTGTTTTGAGGGAACAATCTTTATAGTGAGGACAGAATTCATTGAATTCTTCAGGGGCTTTCCAGCAACTGAAATATTCTAAAAGGAAGCTACATTAAGTCTACAGGTTCAGACGTATATAGCTCAAAGACATATATAGCTCAAATATATAACTATATTTAAGCAGCCAGTTTCTCACTGGTCACATGCTGCTGTTTCTACAGTTCTCCTCTGCTTTCTAATAAGTCCTTTTCGCAACCTTAACTTTTGATATTTTGTACTGGCTCCTCTGTGATATACTGTTACTCAGGTGCAAGTGATCACAGATGGTCTATGTTTATCTTATTTTTCAAACAGGACATACACATTTACGGAAGCACTATACTTTATTCCCATCCCTAACCAAAAAGGAAATAAAAAAATAAACTACCCTAAAATATATCCACATTCTCAACAAAATTAATTAGCAGAATGTAATGATGGCAAACTATTACAGAAGCAATTTATATTGTCAGAGACCACTATCCTGTCAAAAATTAATCTCTCTAAAGTCAACTCAATGAAAAGTATTTATCCTTAATTTTTTACTACTTTAATGAGAGATTCTTCATCAGCACTGTGATTTTAAAATCAGACTCATTTTTGTACCTGCTTTGCCATTCAATATCTTATTCTGGTAATACTGCCATTCCAGCTGTGGGTTTGCACCAGGGCGAAGTGGTGCCCTTCCAGCACCTCTGTTGCTTGTAACAGCCACTGGTTTTCCTGTGAAGAATAATTAATTAAAGTCAGTATATAATAAACATTTACAGTAATAGCACACCAAGGCAAAGTTTCTGACAACGTTTACTTTTCTTTAATTTTGTTCACTTCTTTCAACACCATTCTTTCAGGGTTATCTAATCTTCTGGCATTAAGGAAGCAGCAGTTAAGGAAGTGACTTGCATTAGAAACAATAGTTTGGTTAACTGGTTACAATCTCATGTCAAAAGGAGAAAAAAAAAATAGAGAAATCTTTTGAAACAAACACTAAAAATCCAGCTATGCTAGTTTGTGTATAAGGACTTACCTAAACAGAAGATCCACAGTTTAACTAGACATCTGATATTGTACCAATTTAGTTGAACCATTGCAACCTCTATGCATTGCCATCTTACATCAGTTTACCTTGCCCCTGTCACTTAACTAAAGTAAGCTAATGTAAACCAGGTTTAAACTGGTATAAAACAGTCCACACACAAAGGTGTAACAGTTTAACTAAAATGGCGAAAGACTAGTTAAGCCAGTCATAACTGTATGTTTAGACCAGGTCTAACCTCTGACCATTCTGGCCTAACCTTTCCCCATTTTAATCACCTCTGAACTTTTCCATGCTTGTTGTCTCTTTTGGGCTGATTTTTTTTGGAACACTTCAGCACAAACAGTGCAACCACTTCCATGAACAGGTTTAAAGAACAGAATGTATTTTTTTATGTTTGCAAATCTATTTTAAATTTTATTTATTTATGAACAAACAAACAAACAAACAAACAAACAAACAAACAAACAAACAAACAAACAAACAAACAAACAAACAAACATGTTAGAAGCTCTAGCCCCTCTCTCCAGAACCTGGAACAGAGATTTGAAATTTGGCAGGGAGATAGCCCTGGTGTCAGAGAGGCACCTGCGTCCCTATGAAAATACATCCAGATCTGGCAGACTTATAAACTTATGAAATTCGCCATTTTCACAGTAGAGCTAACTGGTAAAATCTCTGAACATTCCATCTGCATTGAGCATGCTCACCAGCCTCAGTGAGCATGCTCCCTTGCCTCAATGTCCCTCTGTATGCACTTTCTCCCAGACCCCAGAGCAAAAGGTCTGGACAGGCACTGCAGTAGAATGTCTTTTGGCCTACAGGAAAATGTACTGAGCTAGGACCAAGGAGACAATGAGTTCTATTCTTTCCTTTTCCACTTGACAGCCCTTAATGAGCAAAAGGCCACATACTGCTTACCTTAGAAGACAGGAAAGCATAATTCTCACTATTTACAGATGGGGTAAAAACAAAACAAAACAAAACAAATCACATTTGGTATCCACGCTGCCTTTCAGAATGCTTGTGCCAAATCTGTATGATTATCTGTTCTGTCTGTAACCATGCAACCACTTCTCCTTCCACAGCCAGGACTTAACCCCAGGATTTCTGATTCCCAACATTCCTCTGTTCTCTGGCAAACAGTTGCATAAGACACTGGAAAAGATAACTGCATAGTATTACTACCAGCTACTCCTTTAGTTTATCAGTGATCTGTGCTGTGGATTTACAACTTCTGCATTCAGAGCCGGCTAATGACTCATGCAGGAGAGGTTCAAAACAGTTCCACATGTAATTTCTGTTCTTGAGGTTTAGCCCTCCCCCCCAAAAAAAGCCTCCCTAGGAAATTACATAGGAAAAAATATGTTAAAAATCCATTAAGGATTGCAAAATCGGGCACCCATAAATTAGGAAATGTCTGAATTCAGGTTGCCTATGCTTAGAGTGACCAGATGCCCCGTTTTTGGGACTTTTTCTTATATAGGCGTCTATTACCTCCCACCCCCTTTCCCGTTTTTTCACAGTGCTCTCTGGTAATCCTACCTGTGCTTAATAATAAATAAATAATAATAATAAAAGATAAGTCATCCCAACAGGGTTCAGATACAGCCCTGCTTTCTCCCCATTTCTAGTTTTGGAGGGTCTCCAGTTTTCACCATCTCCAGTTTTCACCATTTCACACCTTTGTCTGCGGAGAGTGGGGAAAATATTTTCTTTTTTTCCTTGGTACTACATGCTGGAAAGGAGGCAATAAGAATTCCACTCTGTTTCTTCCACATGTATCCGTTGAGTGTGGGGCACTAAGCAATATGATCTGGCAATATGAGCAGTGTTCTCATACCATCAGGCAAAGTTATTAGAAGAAAAGCACTCACCAAATCAACTTTCCTTGTTGTTAGCAAGTACATTTTCAGTATTGTATAAGTGATTTTTGACATTTAAAAATATATGAAAACTGACCTTTGAGATCAGGCCTATTTCGAATACCCACTGATACAAAGAAGCAATCCATATCCATGTGCATAATACAGCGCTGATGCTTGGATGAACTTAAGACAGAAACATTACCTGGTATAAACAAATACAAACAGAAATTTTGAAACCTAATTTACAATTTTTGCAGTACTCATGTTAGTCATCAAGGACTGATATAAGATGTTTCCAAATACAGCGAAGTTATTTTTATAACCTTCCCCACCCAACTATTAAACTGCCACTAAAGAAAAAATAAAGTTTATACTATTCAATGCACTACAATATAATAGAATATATATGCAATATAACAACATTGTGGAAATGTAGCTATAAGTTTAAAAACACAGTGTAATGTCTACTAAGTGAGGCATCATACCCCATGTTATCCCTTTTATGTTCCCACAATTAACATTCTTCACCTTGTTAAAACAAGTCTGTTTCCAGGAGTTTACTATATATACTAATAATTAAGTCTTAATATTCACCATGCTAAAATTCAATCTGCAATGGAATGCTTCTTCAGTTTTTGATCAAAAGTCAGAGCAGTCATTATCTCTGCACAATCTCTTCTCTGTTCACAGGTGTTGAATGATTTTAAAATCTTTTCTACAATGGGAATTTCAGTGTACCTACACAGGTGCAAACCCTAGCATAGGCAAGCAAAACAGCTATAAGCTGCAATTTACACTGATGCATCTTACTCCTGCTTGAAGCTGGGGTAAGCTCCATCAGATCAATAGTAATTTCCCCATGTACATTATAGAATTTGAACTGGTGCAGTTACACTGGTGGCTAGCCACCAACCACTGAAATCGGAGCAAATCCCAAGTGTGGACAATACCTAACACTCCATCGTGAAAAAGTATTTCAGATCAAGAAAACTGAATTGCTTCATTTGTCAATTGGAAAAGGAGGAGAGGAAATAAATGGTTTTTAAGGCCCTGTTTTCAAACATTTAATCATTTTATCTCATCTATCATCTGTCTTTTTAGTTTTTTTAAAGAAAAGTATTGCTCAATATTATACAATTAGGGAAAACAAAGGAATACATAATGACAGTTTGATAGCTTAAAGAAATAAAAATCTCTACTAGAAGTAATGGCCTGCCTTTCATCCTTAGTTAATTAGGAAGAATAGTTCTGCATGTTCAAGAATATATTGCTAAGATATAAGATGCAAAATAATATTTAGGCTACTACTATACTTAAAATATTTAAGTTCTGGTCATCTTGTTCTTTACATGGATGCCTTCAGTATGGCATCTGCATGCACTGCAACACACTTACAGAGCCAATTTTTGTTCTAGATCAGATCAGATGAAGAAGGGTCACAAAGATCCAAGAGCATGTATCAGTCTTGGTAAAAAATTCTCATTTAGACTATAGATCATTTCCAACTGATACTCAACTTAGAAATCTTCAGTATGAACTGTAAAAAGTAGCGAGTTAGATTTTCAAAGAAAAATGTAAGAACAAATACCATCCTTTGTTTGTATAGATAAAAGTGTTTATGCTCAAGAACCCAAAATAGCATGGCAATCTCTGGAAGAATTAATTAATAATTCTACAGAAAAGATTTGTGTTTACAACTGAATTTCATATTAAGTCCCAATTTGCTTTTAAAATTAAAAAATGAAGAAGGCCCGTCAGACTTTCATTTTTCAAAATCACATAAGTAGCTATTTCATATAACCTCACTTTTGAATACAGAAAGCTCACATGTTTAATCTTGATCAGCTGCCTATCATAAGAATGAAGGAATAGAGAACCTTTTAAAGTAAAACTGTCAAACAAGTCTCTACCTGTGTCAGCCATCATAAGTGCAGACCTGCCCGCTTTCAGTTTTTTTAACTTTTCCCTTCCCGGAAACACACCATTGTTTTTTCTCTGCAGGGTATTGACAAATTCTGTCAATTCACACTTCCATGTAGATATGTGATGCAGTCTTGAACGAGAGTAAAAGTCAGAAATAAAACTGCAGTCTAAAGGTTTGGACAATGAGGGAGTGGCCTTGCTATGAGTAGGTACTGAAGAAGTGCTTTTTGTGCTTAAAGGCCCCTGAACAGTGGAGTGGTGAGCACCATTTATTTTAGTATTACTGTGCAAAGATGAAGATGAGAATGAATTACTCGTAGTCCTATGTGGGTTCCTTAAAAGCTCTGTGTTTTTGTTGCTTTCCTGCAACTGCTGCATAGTGCAGTCTCTAAAGTCAATGATGCCTTTTTCAGTCTTCCCCTTCTCCTGCACAGAGCCTGGAGAGAACCTGTTTGCAACTCTGTTGCCAGAGGGCACCACGCAATCCTGTGTCTGTAAGGCACTGGTAGAATTGGGAGTATGTCCATTAAAAATGGCAGTGCTGTCTCTGTGACGCTGAATTCCATTTTGTTTCCTCCCAGGAAAGACCTGCTCCAGCTCCATAAAGCCTAAATCTTCACTTTCTTCTTTCTCTTCCTCATTCCAGCTACTGATTCCATTGGCTTTGATCTCATTTTCAGTCTCGTACTTTTTTATTATGCAATTTCTAGAACAGACAAGAAAATGTCATTTAATAATCTTACAGAAAGCAAAGATACAGTTCATCAAGAAGTAATTTTAAGTATTTACATATACATATACAAAATATATATAATTTAGGGATTCTGAATGCTCACATGCAAACTCCTGGTAGGTTATTAGAGGTAGAAGATTATATGACTTTATTACTAAGTTTGAACTATGATCTTTCATCTCAAAAAGTCAGTATTTTCTGTACACAAACTTTTGCAGATTCGCTATAATATTACTAATATAAGAGTTAAAGATCACTCCTGCATTAATCATGCTTTCTCATTAGTAAGGCAACTTTCTCTGGATTTACAGATATCATATTTGACGAAAGACCATGAGCAACACAGTAATTTGGATTTCTTGGATTTCCACTCCTTGGACAGCACTAATAATGTAAGGCTGCTGGAAAGGAATATCTTCTATTTTATCCAAAGATGCAATTTTTACACTCTTTGTATAATAGAAAATGTTCATTGCAAAGATCAAAAACTTATTTCTCCTTTTTGGAGGAAGATTTAGGATAGTTTGCTGAAATCCATTTGGTTTTCTCCTAGCTAAAACTTGTTCCAGATCTATAAAGTCAAAATAGTCACAGCTTTTGGAGATTTGTTTTCTTTAAGCAAAACTGTTTGCATATTATGGATGTATAAAAATAAACAGGAAGTGTTGTGCCACAGGTACATTAGCTATTTACTTTTACCTTGATACCGTGAAGACAAAACTTTTACCTCAAAGAGTAATACTATAATAATACCAATGAATAAAAGTGCAATTAAAATTAGACTTTAAGAGTTAAGTGGATTCTTGGTCTATAAAAACCTATATACTCCCACAGAAAGCCATTTAAACAAACATTCAAAAAGTGATTGGTAATTAGCTACTTGACATGCAAATAAAACCAGAAAGATAATTAGCTGTGATAACAATTCATCTAAGCTTACTGCAATTATAAACTACATTAAACATATCAACAATATTTTGGAATAACTGTGTTTGGGAAGCTGTTGTTTCCCAGTGGCACTGACTTAATAGAGTCATAGTATACAGTAAGTTTTAAAATTCAGAATGGTTATGTTAGACATTTATGAAAGTCTGAATATTCTTTTCATCCCCAAATTATTACCAGCTTAATATTAAACTAGGGTTTAGGTTACTATAATATCACCTACAGATGAATGTAAGGAAAAAAGAAATGTTTCGAATGTACATACTGTAGGAGCACTTTCATTTGTCACTAGCTATAGGTCCAATTCCATAATAAACTGAATCCTCCTTGAGAGTTGCTATGCAGGATTAGGTCTACAATCTACTAAAACAAGTATTAACTGACTTTTTGTGTGACATATAGGAATATAAACTACTATTCTGAATCTGACGTGGGGCCCATCTAATCCAATATCCTGTCTCAGACTACAGCCAATACCAGATGTGTCAGAGGATTCTGCAAGAGACACCAAAAATGGGCAATTATGGAATAACCTGCCGATAGGGGGAAATTTCTTCCTAACTCCACTCCCTCCCAAATCAGTTAGAGACTAACTTGTACCTACAAGCGTTAGGGTTTATTCCCCCTCCAATTTTGTTCTTTATATTTTTAAAATCCTTTAGAATATAATTGGTTTTCCTTATCCATATACATGTCCTCCCGTTGAGTTTTGCTAAATTCTCAAATGTAAAAATGTCCACAGGCAAATTATGCATTGAAACATTTTAAACTTATTTTTTTCAGCTATATTCATTTATACTTGCTCCAAAACCTTTACCAAAAGGAATAATTATCTCAATGTATTATTCTTTTTAGACCAAAGACCTAATTTCAGTATCACTGGTCAGATTCTTTTAATGTGTGCAACACACATTGTTTCCATACAGCTGTGTGCTATACCCATTGTGTCCTACAGTAGAAACATAATGGAAAAGCGTGGTACAGAGGCCAAGGCACTGGACTCAAAAATAGGATATCTGGGTTCTTCAAGTCCCAATTATGGGACCCTAGACAACTTATTTCATATCTCTATGCCTCTGGTTTTCCATCTGTAAAATGTGGATAATGACACTTAACCTCCTTTGTAAAATGCTTTGAGATAAGTGATAAAATGCTATACAAGTATCATTTTAAACTGATTATAACTGACCGATCAACAGCTTTGTCAGTATTAACAAACTGGAAACACTTACACCCTGTTGTTGAGCTCTTTAGCTATATTGCTAGGACCTGGCATAGGATCTTCAGGTTTGCATATGGTATTAAAGTTGAGACCTTTCTGAACACTTGACTGCTTTGTGTAAAGCTGATATGGAATGTATGAGAGGAGATGTCCGGCTTTTATGCTGAAACAGAAAAGAAGCAAAAGTTTATCACTCAAGGCTTTCAGAAAAATATGTAAACTAACATTATCTTAGTTATAATAGGCTAATACTTTGATCATTACAATTTGCTGTCTTGCTATACGCGCTTTTCTCTGCAGTCCTTTAAGTGTCCACATATTTCAGTTGTGTTATCTGAACCTCTAAAGAGTTAATGTATTGCACCTAACTGGGGAAAAATTGTTTTACATTTTTAAAAATGTAAGAAGTTCAAGATATGAAATGAGGATAGAGTAAGTAGGATGACAATAAAATTGATAAATACTTTACACACTCTGAACCGCTAACAAGAATTTTAACGATTGTTCAAGAAATCTAGAAAGTAAGCATATAAGATGTGAAAGTCACATTTTTTTTATTTGAAGTACAGTAACTCCTCACTTAAAAGTCGTCCCGGTTAACGCTGTTTCATTGCTGATCAATTAGAGAACATGCTCGTTTAAAGTTGTGCAATGCTCCCTTGTAACGTCGTTTGGCAGCTGCTTGCTTTATCCACTACTTGCTGAAAGAGCAGCCCGTTGTAGCTAGCTGGTGGGGGCTTGGAACCAGGGTGGACCGGCGGCCGCCCTATCAGCTCCCCAATCTCTTAAGTTCCCTGTGTGGCAGCCACCCAGCAGGCTATCAATTGCTGGCAGGTCAGCTGTCCCTCCCTGCACTACCATGTGCTGCTCCTGCCCTCTGCCTTGGAGCTGCTCCCACCCTCTGCCTTGGAGCTGCTCCCGGGAGCCTCCTGCTTACTGTGCGGGGCGCAGGGGCTAATATCAGGGTGTCCCCCCTCCCCCCTGTTCACCCCATTTCCATAGAGCAGGGGGGCACGACAGGGCTCAGGACAGAGGAAGGGAGCATGCTGGCAGCAGCGGCTGTCTCAACTTCCTGGTCTACTTAAAAAGGCAATCTACTTAGAGTGGTTCAGCGTACTTAAAGGGGCAATGCACATCTCTCTCTCTCTCTCTCGCTCTCTCTTTCACACATGCACGCACACAGGGTATGTGTCTCTGTCTGCCATGCTGTCTCCTCTCCCTCCATTCGTGCTGCCTTGTAGAGCAGGAGGCTACATTAACAACATGTTAACCCTTGAGGGCTCAGCCGAGTTCTAGTTCATCATTTAGCAGTAAGGCATTCCCTGGGAAATATCCCACCCTCTGACTTCCCCACCTCAACCAAGCTTCACAATTATCATTGCTATGTACAGTATTAAATTGTTTGTTTAAAACTTTGTAGCAAACCCAGGACAAACAGCTACAAAGGGGGGGGGGGGTAGTAATCAGTCCCAGGGGGTTAAAAAGGCCTCTCCCAAGCCACTGAGGAGAGAGAACCATGGGGAAATAAGGTTCAGCTGGACAAGGGGTTACCAGGGAACTAATTGGGTTCAGCTGGCTTCAACTGCTTGGGACCTTTTTAAACCCTCCCTGGCGTGGAAGGGGAGGGGAGAGAGAGGGAGAGAACCAGGGAAGCTGCCAGTAAGCTAGGAGCAGCAAGGCTCTGAACCCTTCCTGCAAGGAAGGCTGCACTCTGTCCCCAGAAGGGAAGATAAACAAGCACAAGGGGCTGACTGAGAAAAGGAATAGCCAAACCCTGTGCTACCTGCAAGGTTTTGCCTTGCCCAAGCCTGTGTCTCCAAGGCTAAAAAGGACTGAGCCTGCTGAGGAGAAGAAGGTACTTTGCCACAACTTATACTGTGAAAAAAATTTCCCTGGAACCTAACCCCCCTATTTACATTAATTCTTATGGAGAAATTGGATTCGTTTAACATCATTTCACTTAAAGTCGCATTTTTCAGGAACATAACTACAACATTAAGCGAGGAGTTACTGTACAATAGACCAAAATTAAGCACACTTACCACAATAACTGCTATACAAGTATAGCCAAAAAAATTCAACAAATATTAATTCAGCAGATTTGATCACAAAAAGCAAGTAGCTTTAAAAGGGGTCAGTACTTTATTGGTCTGATGGACATCAATACTTCAGTTCCAAATCCTGGACTTTAAGTACTCCATATTCACAATATAATAGAAATGTTATCAACTAATTGTCTCAGATCAGTGATGTGCTGGGAAATCCATTTAACTCTGAACACTGTAATAGACAGATGCACTCACTCCAGGAAAAAAAAAAAAAAAAAAAAACAGATGGGAATTTCACTAGGATCTGATTCACCTTTAAAAAGTTCCCTCAGCTTCTGGAATTCTACAGGCTCAACTGTCCCCTCCTGTGAGGGAATACACTGGCAGGGAAGAGAAGAAAGCCTCCAGAGGTTCTTCTCATGAAGATTTGTCATTCACCATTCCAGTTCCATGCTTCTGGTATGCCCTGTCTCTACCCACCAGACCTGCACTATTAGGCCTTGGAGAAGCTGGTAGCTTCCTCAGGAGCCCTTCTCCTTTAAAGTGGGATCCTGACATCAACAAAAACCCACCCAGAATGAGATTTTAATCTTTCCTTCCTGAGCTCTGTTCATGGTGGTGGTGGAGGAGATGATGTGCTCCCTTCCTAGCCACTACCCCTTCCCCTGACCACAGGCAGATCTCCATACTGCACTCTGGAACAGAGGTGTTGCTGATGTGGAAGTCCTTTTTACCCCAGGGAAGGGTGAGATACATATAAGAAGCAAATAATCAGGCTAGATTCAAAGCTTTTACGAGAGGACACACAGAGAGAGATGATTTATCAAAACCATTTATTAACACCTCAATACTTTTTTCTCCATGATATATTTCCTAACTAGCTTAGACCTGTACTTCATTAAGGGACTTAGCAGGGGGAAAAGCCTCTATTGGCTGTCATGTTACAATTAGGGAAGAATGTAGAGGGAGATCATGTTACCCAATTAGAGAAACAAACTAGTTAGCATTTTTAGAGAGAACTGGGAAGGTTTCTAGGGAAAGGTGTAATCAAAACAGCTACAATAGAGAAAGTCCCCAAAACAGATGAATTAAGTACATTTTGATACATTTATACAACTTAAATGACATTCCTTTATGAATACTGTGAATTAAATGACATTTCAAACCTTTCAGGTATAAAAAAATGTTGGTGTAGCAACCAAGCGTTTATACTCCTGAAGTATGAAATTTCTTTCATATCATCACATGAACTTGAATAACCCAAAGTGACAGTCACAAAATTATCCTGTCAACTTTGAATACAAACACAGTACTTAATACTGGTATTTTCTAGGCTGAGATTTTAGCCGTTGGTGTAGCTGCATCGGTCACACACCTACCATAGACACTGTCTGCACTGCGATAGCTCACCCCAGTTTCAAGCTGTATTACACTGCATCAACAGCTAAAATCCCAGTGTAGACAAGGCCCCAGTGGGTATGTCTAGACTGGCATAAGTCTCAGAGCCCTTGTCTACAGACCTGGTCTCATACTACTGCGATAAAAACAGCTGCATAGATGTTTGGGGTTGGGCTGACGCCCAAAGGTCTACACAGCTGTTTTTAAAGCCCTAATGCAAGCCCAAGTCTATAGACCCAGGACCTGAAATTCTCTGCCACAAGTTTTAAAATGCAGTCTAGACATGCCAATGACCTCCTGGAGTAATGAATTCCACAGGCTGATTATATGCTTCATAAAACAGTATTTCCTTTTATTATTTGCAAATCAAACTTATAAAATTGCCATGAAAATGTATTGGCCTAGGGACAACATCTATTATCCCACCCTTTACTACTGGGGGAAAAAATGTCCTTTTATTCACTCATTGGGGGGGTGGAGAACCCTAGCTAGCTCTGGGGAAGAGGAGCAGAATTTTGTGAGGCTATTCTAAACAGACTTCCCTTTTATTTCCAGTTTTTCCTCCTTCTTGTATTATTGAATGAGATTTAAAAAAAACCTAGGACACGTTGTCAATTTCCACTGTGTTCTTAGTAATACTGCAATTCCTCTCTAATTTTTACAATCTATTTTCATATTTAAAACCACTAACCATTTTTGTATCACCATAGTCAGGACCTTTAAAACCTCTGCTCGCTCTCTCTATATAGATAGATAGATATAGAGCAGAGGTTTTAAAGGTCCTGAACTATCTCTCTCTCTCTCTCTCTTTCCTTTGAGATGTCCTCCAGTTTTTCAGATGATGTACCATTATTTTGTACAACAAAATTTGTATTATAATACAACATCCATTTTAATTTGCTGAAACATCTTATTTCCTTCAATTGCTGAGGTGTTTTGATAATTTCAGCTCGTGTATTGCTTTACATTTATACCTGATATATTTCATCCGCAATGATGCTCCTCAATTCCTGTGTGTGTTAAAATCTACCTAGAAATGACTCACAACCCCCTGAAGATTTTACTAATCTAAACAATTAAGTTATCAAACTTCAGTTTTCTACTTACTTTCTCTGCCAGTTAAGATTCTGATCTTTCAAGCTGCTGCATTCTCATTTCACACTGGAGTCACTAGGTGCCTCAAAGGATCAAGCCTTAATATATTAACAGTCTCAACACTTAATTTCAGCCTACTATTAACTGGTCTTTACTATAAAGAACTGTTCACGTTGACTTTTTTTTTTTAAACACACAACTTAACCAAGTTTTAATCTTGTCATAATATTTCCTTTATCCATCATTATTTTCTAATTGTTTCTTATGAGAAGTCTTATTAAAAGCGGTTGAAAAGCCAAGTATATTATGTCCTTCCAGTCAGTATTTTCCATGTTATTACATTTTTCAAAGAACTAATATGTTGCAGAGACATAATATCCCTTAAAGAACTTGAATTGGTTTGACTGTACCAGTTTATATTTATTCTAGTATTTTACTTTATGCTTAATTACAAAATAGGAGCAGAGGTTCCCCCTGGAAATTAGGGGAGTCTCACGAGACTAATTTCTGGAATCTCCTGGCAACTTTTTTTTTTTTTTTTTTTTAAAGACATGTATCATGTTGGCAAATTTCCAATCTTTAAAAAGATGTGATTAGAATCTCTCTTCTTAGGTATCTTCACTATTTCCCTTAGAATGATCAGATTGAATTAGGTTTAGGGTTAATTCTGCTTACATCAGAACTTGAAAGCTTTGATCCAAACTGTCAGAGAACTCTCACTGATAGGTAGAGTTGAAGCCCAGAAGGGACTATTAGATTACCCTGCCTGACCTCTATATCAAAGGCCATTAAACTTCATCCAGTTACCCCTGTATTGAGCCTCGTTACTTGTTTGACTAAAGCATACTTTCCAGAAAGGCATTCTGTCTTGAAGATAGCAAGAGGTGGAAATGGTAGTTTATCCCACTGGTTAATCACCCTCACTGTTCCAAATTAATGACTTATTTCTAATTTGAATTTATCTGTCTTCACCTTCTAGCCAATAGTTCTTGTTATGACTTTCTCTGCTCTCAGATTAAAGAGCACTCCTGTACCCAGTATTTTCTCCCCCATGAAGGTGTCTATACATTAATCAAGTCATCTCTCAATCTTTTTGACAAGATAAACAGATTGAGCTCCTTCTCCAGCCCTTGAATAATTTGTGTGGCTCTTTTCTGCATCTTCTCCAATTTTTCAACATACTTTTAAAAATATGGACACCAGAAATAGGGGAGGAGAGGGAAGGGAAGGAACAGGCCTGTTGGTCTACTAGCCAGAAAATCTCCTGTTAACCAGTTGCCTCCCATTATCCTGTTGAGGTGGAGTCCTGAATCTGTAGTCCTCCCAAGAAGTGAGAACATAAAGTGAGAACTTTTTGCATAAAACAGGAACTACACAGGACTGAGCTCCCTTCCAGTTGGCATAACGTCCATGGGATTGGGGCTATTCTCATAATAGCTAAAGGAAGGCAGAAACAAAGGGGGGGGAGGGGGCAAGTAAGCAGAAATAACGAAGCTGGAAAAAGGCGTAGGGCAATAAAGCAAAATTAGAGCGTTTGGCTGTCCCTTCCACTTTCATCCACTGCAATGCCTGTTCCGCCCTGACTCCCAAGCCAGGGGATAAATAGGGAGTGAGGAACCCCTTCCCTACTTTGCATGGGGCCCAAGGAACATCAGGAGATATAGGGGACACAGGGTTGGGGTTCTTCACTCCCAAGGACTACCTCCTCCATCTTTGAACCCTGACAAGCTTTAATGGGCACTTCAGTGTTCAACAAGTCTACTAGGCTTGTCAGCCCAAATGAGCCTGACACACCATCGGACAGGCAGCAGTTGGTTAAAAAAACCTACTAAGGCTCATGGGTGGCATATCAGGGTGAGGGAACTTTCACTCCTTATGAGTAAGGCTGCGAGTCTTTCACGGAAATCACGGATTCTGTGACTTTCCAGGACCTCCGTGACTTCTGCAGCGGCTGGTGTGGCTGACCCCAGAACCCGAGCAGCTGGGGCAGTCCTGGGGCCAGCCACACCAGCTGCTGTGCCGGCAGCCCCAGGCAACTGGTCCCAAGCACTGCCCCGGAGCAGCGGTGGCGGGGCCCTGAGCCAGAGCCCCCTAAGCAACAGTGGCGGGGCCTCGGGCTGCCCCCTCCCCCAGGAGCAGCAGCGATCGCCGGAGCACTCTCCCACCCAGCACCAGTGTCTGCTGGAGCACACCTCCCCGTCCCAAGCACCTAAGATTTAGTTAGGGGTATTTTTAGTAAAAGTGTAAAGGCTATATTTAGTGGCAACTCAACATGTTTTAATTATTATCAACCAATGACAATCAACCTTTAAGAACTAAAGTACAAATACAAAACATGATTGACATTGATTACTTAAAGTTTCCTGCTTGATGATTTAAATCATGAATAAAATTGGTGATTTATATCAATCCACACTGGCAATTAAAATGAAAAAATAGTATTTCTGCTTATTCAAGTCTACGTACCCTGACAGATTATTAAGAACAACCAGATATTTTATGTAAGGTAAACTGTTTTTCATTTATTTAATGGTGGCTAACGGAGCTTACTCAGACAATATCTGACGATGGCCAAACAGAAAAGGACTAGCTCACACATTCAAGTTACACCTTATGAATAAGTCTTACATGACAGATTAAAAAGCAAGATATCTATACCATGCGGAGAAAGAGAAAAAGAATAGCAGAATTAATATATCACTCCATCAAAATTGTTCTGCTCTCCTTGGCACTGGTGAGGACTCAAGTGGAGGGCTGTGTCCAGTTTTGGATGCCATGCTTCAAGAAAGAAGTGCATAAGTTGGAGAGAACCCAGAGGAGAGCAGCTAAAATGATAAAAGATTTAGCAAACATGACCTATGAGAAAAGGTTAAAATACTGGGTAAATTTAGTCCTGAGAAAAGACGACTGAGGAGAAAATATGGTAACAGTCTTAAATATGTTAAAGGCTGTAATAAAGATAATTATGATCAGATGTTCACCACATCTACTGAAGGCAGGACAAGAAGTAATCGGCTTTATCTGTGTTACGGGTGATTTAGGTTCAATATTAGGAAAATCCTACTAACTATACAGTTAAGTACTGGAATAGGTTACAAAGGGAGATTGTGGAATCCCCATCACTGCAGGTTTTTGAGAACAGGGTAGAGAAACAGCTGTCAGGGATGGTCTAGCACAGGGGTAGGCAACCTATGACATGTATGCGAAAGGCGGCATGCAAGCTGATTTTCAGTGGCACTCACACTGCCCGGGTCCTGGCCACCAGTCCAGGGGGCTCTGCATTTTAATTTAATTTTAAATGAAGCTACTTAAACATTTTAAAAACCTTATTTACTTTACATACAACAATAGTTTAGTTATATATTACAGACTTCTAGAAAGAGACCTTCTAAAAATGTTAAAATGTATTACTGGCACACGAAACCTTAAATTAGAGTGAAGAAATGAAGACTCGGCACACCACTTCTGAAAGGTTGCCGACCCCTGGTCTAGGTATAGTTGGTCCTGCCCCTGTATGAGGGGAATGGACTAGATGGCCTCTCGAAGCCCCCTCAAGATCTACATTTCTATGTTTTGAGGCCATCATGCAAATATGGAAATATGCAAGATTGCAATTTTTGAAAAAACAATTTTTCTAGTGTGTGGTCTGATAAACTAAAAAAACCAAATTGGATTGTAATAAAAATACAATACTCAATTAAAAATAAAACCATAAATCTATCCTAATACAACCATTCAGAATGTAGTTTTTCTAGACATTTTCTTTTTTTAAAGGGAGAAGCCTGCTCCCATTGAAATGTACCAAATGCAAAACTAAACAAACAGTCAGATCACCATCCTTCTAATTTTACCTTTCTATGATCCATTCTGGTCGAACCACCTTTTCCCCTTTCAGTTCTTTTATTTTGGCATTTGGAAGATTTGTGGCAATGATGTGCGTTGTTTTGGATCTGGAATAGTACACATGGTATTGGCCACCATGCAACATCATTAACCTCCTTAATTCATCAGCTGAAGGATCTGTAAAATTAATAAAAATCTAACTGTAGAAGTAGTATTCCTGCATTTTTTGTCCCTGAGAACACTTATGGAATCACAGAAATTCAGAAATCTAAAACAATGGTTGATTAAAATGCAGAGCAACTTTTTTCTGAAAATCCAGTAATTTCTTAGGAGACTTAAGTCATTTATTCAAAATACAAGTAAACAAAGCCACAGAAGTTTAGGCAAATTGTCATTTCTCGAAAGACTGCTTCAAAAACAAAGATTTCATAATCAGGTTCATTTAAAAATGTTAAACAAGGCCCATTTTACATAAGCATCAACACACAACAAAATCAGAGAATTTCGTCCACATCTTTTGATTGGTATTTTCCCACATGCAATGAATGAAATGCTGTATATGGCCTTGATAGAAAGCAGTTTATTCCTAGGAAGTAAGAGAACTTACTTCTTATAACTCTTTTTTGATATTATCACAGGATTCCTACTTTTGAGATTCCAGCTCAGGTGGAAAACTCTCTCAAGCTCTTCAGCTTTTGGCTCTCTGAAATATTAGTAGTTGAGGAAAAGCCCTCTCTTTGCTTACAAGCACTGACCAACTGCCAATACGTCAGCTCCAGTTAGAACCTGCCCAGTTAATTCCTGAATTATATAGAAAGCAAGGAATTCCCTAAAAACCAATCATAAAAACATATTTCAGAAATTAAAAGTAAAATTTTTCATATGTGTAAAACAATAATTATTCTTAAGGAACAGTCAAAAATAAAAGGCTACTACCTCAAAAAAAATTAAAAAACCCAAACTGAAACTTCTGAGTTATAAGGGGAAGGGAGAGGAAGTCTACCTGAAGATATCTTAAAAGAAGAATTATAGGTAAATTTTCCTTTCTTTAAAGCAGCGGTTCTCAACCGAGGGGGTACATCAACTCATCTAGATATTTGCCTAGTTTTACAACAGGCTACATAAAAAGCACTACCGAAGTCAGTACAAACTAAAATTTCATACTATGACTTGTTTCTACTGCTCTATATATTATACAGGAACTCCTCACTTAACGTTGTAGTTATGTTCCTGAAAAATGCGACTTTAAGCGAAACCATGTTCAGCGAATCCAATTTCCCCATAAGAATTAATGTAAATGGGGGAGGGTTAGGTTCCAGGGAAATTTTTTTCACCAGACAAAAGAATATTATATATATACACACACATACACACACACACACAGAGTATAAGTTTTAAACAAACAATTTAATACTGGTACACAGTGATGATGATTGTGAAGCTTGGTTGAGGTGGAAGAGTTAGAGGGTGGGATATTTTCCAGGGAATGCCTCACTGCTAAATGAACTAGCAATTGACTGAGCCCTCAAGGGTTAACTCTCACACTCTATGAGGCAGCAGGAAAGGAGGGAGGGCCGACAGAGACACACCCTGTGTGTGAGAGAGAAAATGCACATTTCCCCTTTAAGTAGTTGACCCCAGGCTTAAGTACACTGCCCTGTTAATTAAGTCAGCTTGCTGAGACCTCCTGAGACCACAGCTACTGTCTAGAAGCTCCCTCCATAGTGTCTCCCGTCCCCCCGCTCTGTGGAAGATGGGTAAGTGGGGTGCAGGAGAGACACCCTGACATTAGCCCTCCTCTTCCCCCCTCCCCCCCGTACAGCAAGCAGGAGTCTCTGGGAGCAGCTCCAAGGTAGAGGGCAGGAGCAGCACATGGCAGTGGAGGGGAGGGACACAGCTGAACTGTAGGCAGCTGCTGCACAGGGAACTTAGGGGAGTGGGGAGCTGATAGGGGGAGCTGATAGGGAGGGCTGCTGGTCCACCCTGGTTCCAACCACCCACCAGCTAGCTGCAACGGGCTGCTCTTCCTGCAGTGGACAAAACAGGCGGCTGCCAAATGAACTTTAAACGAGCATGTTCCCTAATTGATCAGGAACTTAACATCGAAACAACGTTAACCGGGATGACTGAGGAGTTACTGTACACTCCTCTCCATGGATCACCACCTTGTAGTGGTGGAGAGGCTTGCGTGTCTCAATGACCCCGAAAGCAATGCTGCCTGGAGTCATGTACTCCCTTAGGGCTACCCATGGCAGAATGGTCAAGGGCTAGATTCCAGACAACAGCAGAGCAGACGGAAGATAACTGCACAATGGAGGTGAAACTGTTGTGTAATGTTACAACAGCTGTGAAGGTGGATGAAGGCTGCAGCAAATAGAGGATCTCCAATCATCATGGTGCCCATGCCATTGGTTTCAAGTCCTCTATCTGTCAAGGATAGTGTGGTGACTGTTGTGCACCAGTCTCTCCACTTTAAAAGAAGTCCCGCACAGGCATCTTCCAGTTTTAGGGAAAAATAACATTGCACAAGTCAAAAGTCCGGTGGCGATCAGCGACGGGAACAGGACACTGAAATCCGGAAGTTCCTAGTTACAGACCGACACACAGGCAGTGGGTGTGTGACACAGTCGCCTTGCTCGAGGATTGAGGCGGGTCAAGCATCTTGGCCGCTGCACCCACGACTGAGCAGTCCTTTTTAGGATCCACTCTGCTCACCCCACCTGGGGTGGGGGTTATAAAAGGTACCCTAAAAATAGTCTTGCCTCTGTTTTCCCTGGCTGGATAGCCACATCCAGCAGGATCACCACCTCAGCGGTCAAAAATGTAAGAAACTCTTCAACTTTGGAACGTACGTACCGATGGACAACTCAAACAGCGACCGACCAGAGCGACGTACAGCCATTAGTGCTCGTGAATTGAGTCGGTTTAGCATCGATATTGCTGCTTTGTCCGAAACTAGAAGAGATGAAGAAGGACAGGTGAGGGAGGAGAAAGGAGGATACACCTATTTCTGGAAGGGAAAAATCTATAGATGAACCCCGATTGCATGGAGTGGGCTTTGGTATAAAGAACAAGCTCGTAAGGTGCCTCTATGAGGTACCAGTTGGCATCAACAAGCGGTTTATGACACTCCAATTGAGGCTCACCAAAAATGAACAGGCAACTATTGTGAGCGCCTATGCACCGACACTGGATGCTGATGAGAATGTAAAAGAAGATTATTATTCTCAGTTGGAAACCATTTTATCAGAGACCCCTAAAGAAGACAAGATCATCCTTCTGGGGGATTTCAATGCATGTGTGGGACGAGACTCAGACCTGTGGAAGGGAACAATTGGCAAAAGCAATTCAAATGGAATTCTGCTCCTGACCAAGTGTGCTGAACATGAACTTATTGTTACGAACACTCTCTTCTGACAAAAGGAAAAGTTCAAAACATCTTGGAGACACTCGCAGTCAAAGCACTGGCATCTCCTCGACTACGTTTATAGTTCGTGCCCGAGATCGTAGTGACGTACTTCTCACAAGAGCAATGACAAGTGCTGATGACCGTTGGACTGATCATCGCCTTATTCGATCCACAATGAAAATTAAGATCGCTCCCAAATGGAGTCTGCAAAAGAAGGTCAGGCGCAAGTTGAAGATTTGAAGGACCCTATTAAGCGTGACCACTTCCAAGCAGTCTTAGAAGAAAAGCTCCCATCAGAGTTTCCGGAAGAAATTGAGGAACACTGGAGCCAGTTGAGTAATCACCAATACCTGTGAGGAGACCATAGGCTACCAAACTAGAAAACATCAGGACTGGTTTGATGAGAATGATGCTGAAATTGAGCAACTCATTAATGAGAAGAGAATGGTATTTCGTGTTTGGCAGAATGACATAAATTGTAATATAAAGAGAGAAGCCCATGCCAAGGTGAGGGCGGAAGTCCAAGGTAAAACCAGAGAACTCAAGAAAAAATGGTGGACTGAGAAAGCGCAAGAACTCCAACATCTCGCAGACCACAATACATGTGGTTTCTTTAATGCCACCAAGGCTGTTTATGGACCAATTTGCCATGGTATGAATTCTCTTCGGTTTAAGGATGGAACCACACTTCTGAAGGACAACAAAGCCATCAATTCTCGCTGGAAAGAACATTTTGACGATCTCTTTAACCGTAATTCTATGGTTGCAGATGAAGTCCTTGAGCAAATCCCACAACGGCCATTTAGGGATGAGCTCGGAGACCCTCTTAATTTGTACGAGGTACACAATGCCACCAAGCAGATGAAGAACAACAAGGCAGCAGGTCTAGATGGGATCCCCACCTGAAATCTTTGAAGACAGTGGACCAGAGCTAATTCGGCAGCTTTACCGGCTTATTCTTAAAATCTGGATAAAGGAGGAGATACCCAGTGAAATGATGGTCACCCTCTTCAAGAAAGGGGATAAAGTGGATTGTGGAAATTATCGTGGTATCTTCCTCCTAGCCATTGCAGGCAAAGTTCTGGCGCAGATCCTTGCAACTTGCCTTCTGCCCGTCAGAAGAAATTTTACCGGAGTCACAGAGCGGTTTCTGACCACGCTGTGGAACTGTGGATATGATCGTCACAGCACGGCAGCTGCAAGAAAAGTGTCGGGAGCAAAACCAACCACTGTACATGACTTTTATTGTTTTAACTAAAGCCTTTGATTCAGTGAATCGCCATGCCCTTTGGACTGTACTTTCTAAGATTGGATGTCCTGATAAATACATCAATGTCCTAAAATTGCTTCATGATAATATGAAAGTGACTGTTCTGAGCAGCACTGGCTCCCAGAGAGAACCTTTCAAAGTACAAACAGGAGTAAAACAGGGCTGCATCACCACTCCAACCATGTTTGCGGTTTTTATCACCGTCATTCTTTACCTAGTTGCTGGGAAGTTTACAGTTGGCGTTGAAATCATTTACAGAATGGACAGAAAGCTGTTCAGGCTTAGCAGGCTGAAAGCCAAGAGTAAGATGTCCAAAACATCTATTGTGGAACTTCAGTATGCTGATGACAACGCAATCTTTGCCCACTCTGAGAAAGGTCTTCAAACTATCTTGAATGTGTTTGCTGATGCTTACGCATGTCTTGGTCTCACTCTTAATATCAAGAAGACTAAAGTGCTCTATCAGCCCTCTCCAAAAGAGGTATTACATGCCCCATCTATCAAAAGCAATGGAGTTGCACTGGAGAATGTCGATCATTTCCTCTGCCTTGGAAGTCATCTTTCATCCAAGGCAGACATTGATGCAGAAATTCAGTATCGCCTGAGCTGTGCTAGTGTAGTTTTTTCTTGTTTACGACACAGGGTTTTTGAAGATCACGACATTCGAACAAACACCAAGCTTCTTGTTTATCAAGCCGCTACTCTCCCAACACTGTTGTATGGGTCCGAAACTTGGACAACCTATAGACACCACATTAAAGTTCTTGAGAGGCACCATCAACGCTGCCTTCGTAAGATTCTGAAAATCAAATGGGAAGACAGGCACACCTATATTAGTGTCCTGGAAGAGGCAAAGACCACCAGTATCGAGGCAACGGTCATCCATCAGCAATTCTGCTGGACTGGTCACACTGTCCGAATGCCAGACCATCGCCTTCTAAAACAGGTTTGTTCTCTCAGCTGAAAGAAGTGTATGGACAACAGAAGCATTATAAGGACTTACTGAAGGACAACCTAAAAAAACGTGTAATATTGGCATTGACACTTGGGAGACACTTGCCCAGGATCGCTTAAAATGGAGTGAAGTCCTACGTGATGGTCCCCTGCATTTTGAACTTGCTCGCCGACAAGCTGAACAGGACAAGAGGCACAGAAGGAAGGAGAGACTGGCTTCCAGTCATGGTCAACAGCATCCTGCTGAGCCTGAAAACATCTGCCTTCATTCCAATAAAACTTGTGGTTCAAGGATTGGCCTTATTAGCCACCTGAGGACCCATAACTTCCAGGAAATATGATCATACTCAGTAACGAGTGATCGCCCATCATCATCATACTATACACTGAAATGAAAATACAATATTTATATTCCAGTTGATTTATTTTATAATTGTATGGTAAAAATGAGAAAGTAAGCAATTTTTCAGTAATGGCATGCTGTGACACTTTTGGATTTTTTGGTCTGATTTTAGTAAACAAGGAGGTTTTAAATAGAGGTGTAACTTGGGGGTACGCAAGACAAATCAGACTCCCGAAAGGGGTACAGTTATCTGGAAAGGTTGAGAGCCACTGTTTTAAAGAAAACACACACACAAGATTTCAACTAATTGGTCCTGTCTATGCTAAAAATTGAACCAGTAAGAGTGTACTAAGTGCCAGTGGTGCAGCATTACCATGCCAGCCATGTTATTTTGGTTTTCATGTCTGTTTCAGTTTTGCCTTGTGCACACACTAGTGCTGCTCAACACCACTGCAGTTGTACTGTTGAATGGGTACCTATCCCATAATCCCCTGTACAGCTCCCTGAAACAGTGGCTTCTGGAAGATTTCAAAAAGGCTTCTGGGTTTCTTTGTGGAACCCAGGAGAAATGTGTGCCTAAATCCTGTAGATGAATCTTACAACCCTACTCCCCACAACACATTTACTAACCTAATCACAGACTATTTTATCTGAATAGCCCCTTAAAAGCAACATACATCTATCTCTCTCTCATCCCCCCGTATTCAATTCATAAGCCTCATTGTCTCAGCCATGATGCACTGAAGAGCCCACTCCATCCACCAAATTGTAAATTTGATCATCATACCCCACGTATCTGCTACCTGATAATGTGACTGGGATACTCCATGATCAATAGTTTGGAAATGCAAAGTTAGGAGTATCCTGGGTGCAGAATTAAAAGCTCTTTAAACACTATATAAATTTATTGGATTTCCAGATCCCTAAGTTCAATTTCAATAATAATTCACATGATAGATGGAAAAACATTTACTGCCAATTATCACAGAATCATAGAAACGAAGGTCTGGAAACGACCTCAAGGGTCATCTAGTCCCTCCCACTACGCTGAGGTAGGACCAAGTATACCTGGACCATCCATTGCAGATATTTGTTTAATCTGCTTTTAAAAACCTCCAATGACAGGAATTCCACAACCTTCCTTGTAACCTGTTCCACTCCTTAACTATTCTTACAGTTAGAAAGTATTTCCTAATATCTAACCTTGCTGCAGTTTAAACTGATTACATCTTTTCCTACCTTCCGTGGACATGGAGAACAACTGATCACAATTATCTTTACAGCAGCCTTTAACATATTTGAAGACTTATCGAATTCCCCCTCAGTCTTCTTTTCTCAAGATGAAATATGGCCCATTTTTTTAACCCTTCTTCATAGGCCCTGTTTCTAAACCTTTTATCATTTTTCTTCCTCTCTTCTGGACTCTCTCCAATTGGTCCACATCTTGCTTAATGACAATGTCAATGGCCATACATATAATTAAATGGTGAAAAAATGCTTACATTCGGAATTGAAAAATAAAAACAGATGCCATTATGGAATGTTTCAGTAGCCATTCTGATTTGATGGCTGATGGATATCATTTTAAAGCATCTTTCTTTCTTAAGTAGACAAAATTATTAGCCCTAAGACGACTAATCAAGTTTCAGTTTTTTAAATTAAGTTCTGACTTGAGTGAAAAGACCCACCCAACTTAATATTTCATTGGGAGTGTTCTGGTAACTCAAACTTTAAGACCAAATTCTGCCGAATTTAGGAAAAAACTCCAGTCTGAGACCCAAGCTTGTAAAGTTTCAAGTGGAACA
Organism: Emys orbicularis; assembly: GCF_028017835.1. Taxonomy (NCBI): domain Eukaryota; kingdom Metazoa; phylum Chordata; order Testudines; family Emydidae; genus Emys; species Emys orbicularis. Next base: position 248,779,381 of record NC_088683.1, read on the forward strand.
ATATTTTTTTGTCACATTATGACTAATTGAAGAAAATGATTTTGTATAGAAAGCCACCTGAGCCTTAACCATAAAGTTCCAAGGAACATTTTACAATCATAACTAAATTTTATTTATACCACTGCAGATTCTTAATCAGCTATACATATTTAAGACCTGATTATCATTTACAATAAGGCTCCTTTATACCTCACCAGCAGTGTAGAGAGGCATTAGTATAAATGAGAATCACTTAATGTTTAGGAGAAAAATGAAAACCTCACCTGTAAAGCCATTGACATAGATGGCAACTCCACTAAAGATATTGGATGAAGTTCCATCCTTCTGATGCTGTATAGCCGCATCTGACTGGAACTGATCCTCCAGTTTCTGGACCTTTGCAGACATGTATCCTCCCTAGAATTTAAATAAAAGAGAAGATTAAACATGAACCAAAGCAACGACTATTTTCACTTTCTGATGCCTAGGTACGAAACAGATCAGTTTCAACAAAACTGTAAACTCAATCAGATATTCCATCCTGAAAATAGTTTGTATACATTTGGTTTTCCCTCCTGAAACTCATTTTGGATGAACTGCAAAATTCATATGCGGTTTCTCCAAACCATGAGTAATACATTTAATCCAAACTCCTGCTGATTAAACAGTTGCACCATGCTAGCAACGTGGCAAGGCTCTTCATTTACTCTCCCAGGTGGCAGGTGTTAGAATCCCACACAGGAGGAGTTTAGGTCTGCAGACCTGCTGTGAAGGTGTGGCTCTACTCTGGCTGTAAAGGACATGGAAATGGCTCTCTAAGGGAGAATGATCTAGTTCAGAGGAAGTTCTGGCCTCCTGTATATACAGGCCATAGAATTTTCCTGAAATAATTCATGAATTCTTTCTTCCTACATGTACATGACACATGGTGGCGTAGTATACACTTATCTAAATTTAGGTGCCTTCGTTGTCACATGTCCAACTGTAAAGGACTTAGATGAAGAGGAAAACTGTAACTTCAAATCTCTCAAAAATGGACCTATCATACAATCTCCCCAATGGCAAAAAAGCTCCTATTCCTACTCTGCAGGGATAAAAAGATATCGAACGGCCCATCTTTGGTGTAAGGTCAATCTATTATTTTTTCCAAGGGGAGGGGGGAGAGAAAAGAGTGGAGAAAACATTAATTCTTTCAGTAAGTTGTTATTTTGTTTTTAAACTGGAGGCTGTTGAAAGTTGCTCAAGAGTTTGGAATGTTAAAATAAGACCCAGTGAACATGGACTAGTAAATAAGTGCAATTTATTGGATGGCTTTGCTGAACATCTCTGAAAGTCAGGACGTGTTTTTTGGAATGATTTTTAATCTGACAGTCTCTTTCAAGTGGAGCAAATATATGTATGTGTGTTTTGAAGCCCTTTACACATTATGTATTTTTTTAAAAAATCAAAAAAAGTGTCAACAACATTGCATTTATTTACCCTTTCAATAAAAAGCCTTTTGGTTTTAAACATACCCATATCCCCCAGCCATCGTCATTGCTGGCTCGTTTCCTCCATCCACCCCGCCTCATAGTGAAGCTTCTGCTTAGGAAACAAAAAACAAAGGGTTGGTTGGTTTAGTTTTTAGCAGGATCTCCAATTCCACTTCGCTGATTGCACACAAACAGATTGTCTCTTTCAATAACATACTCATGCACATAATCCGAAGCCAAAATAAATGTAGAAGTTGCAAACTGCATCCTCAGAAAAGTGAAACGTAAAACAACCCTTTATTTAGGAGCTGTGAGATGCTTACCAAAATTAGCCTTCAGGGCACCTGCTACGTCCTGCACTAAATATAATGCGTATTTTCTTCTTCCAACTACAACACAGCATTACAGTGTTCAGTATCTACAATAATTTACTACTTTTATTGTCCAACATACACCTTATATAGCAGACCACTTATAAGCTGTTTAAACATGATTGCTACTAACCATGCACAATATTGCCAGTCAGCGATACATATTTTTCGTATTTGATACCTAGTGCATTTTGGGAAGCAGGTTCAATTTTCCTGGTGTCAGGCACCAGTTAATTACACTAGTGGATTTACATCTAATCTCAAAAGCTGTTGATGCTTTTATGTAAAAAATTAAAAGGACAAAAGTCACTTTTTGCTCAGTGGAGTGCCTCTTGGTTAAAATAACAATTGATTTACCCCCAGGTTTGTTCAGAAAAATCAGTTTACAAACTAAGACCAAAATCTCCCTTTCCATGAACAGCTTAACACTGGCATCTGAGCTATGCATAGCAGTACCTCAAGGTAAACCCTCAATAGGCTGAGATAGAAAGATTGGTGAGGAGAGGGAACGTACTGGACTACGGCTCCTAAAAAACACTGCATCCAAATAATCCATATTCACTAAAGCGCTGATACAGATTCTGAAATATGGACTATTGGTGTGGTGTGATTGCCAGGTCACTACCTAGAATATCACATCTCAGAGATTCTCTCAGCCCACGAAGTGACTTTGCCTCTTAGGGAATAGGCCCTTACCCCTGGAGAGGTTAAACAAAACCAAATTTTGACTCCAAACTTGAATATGGTGCAGTCTAGCAGAGATATTTTAAGTTATGCTGGTCACCTGGTTCTTGAGAACATAAAAGGGTTTTCTATTAGATTGTATGCCCTTTAGTGGCCTGCAGGGTGAATGCCAGACCCCTAAAAGCCTAATGGTAACCAACATCTTCCCGAAAAAACTCCAACACCCATGAAGTAGTAAAAAGCTATAAGCAATCTTGTGCTCAGATACACTAGTGGCGGGTATTTTAGGTAGGTTCTTTTTGTGCATAATGTTACTATATATCAGCAAGGTGGAGACTAACCTTTTTGACATGGTCTCATAAACCAGGGATTCTATTTCATGAGCTGACCCTTTAAAACAACTTTTCTGAAGTCTTGTGACACACTGGACTTTTGACTCAAGCGATGGGAAGGTAATCTCCTACCAAAGGCCGGCAGGTCAGAGTACTACTACAATCAGGGGCAATCAAAATCAGACTTATTTTGTCTACTTTTAGTTTCATCAGGACAAGTGATCAGAAAGACAGGTATACATTAGGTGAACTCAAGAGATGGGGAACACGATGTCTGTCACACAGAAGCCCTCCTTTTCTTGGCAACTCCGGAAGAGTGGAAGCTTGGAATTACTGGTTGCTGCAGATCTGCAAGCATTGAGAAGTTGTCATCAGAAAACTTCAGATACATTTCCAATTTCCCTGGCAGATGGGACGCAGCCACTTCACTTGAAGTCTGAACACAGGCTTGGCAAGTGATATTTCAATGATCAGATGTGTTCTGCCCAGTTTATCAGGATCAGGGCTTCTTTTGCTAATGTTTCCCTGCTTGTTTATTTGACATCAGTGCTGGGTTAATCACTTGTAATCTGAAGACCAATCTTCCCATTTGCAGCTCAAGGAGTTTGATGAGGAACCAAGATCTCTGGGATGAGAAAGAATCCCCATCCAGTCTTGCATCTCTGGTGAGGACTGCTCACCCAAAAATCCAGCAGAGGCACTCCCTGGAGAAATTCATTGGGCTTCCTCCAGCAGTGCTGGACTGCTAGAGCTAAGGTAATCTTTCCCTGCACGCAGAATCTACTGAGCCAGAAAACTAGGTGAAGGAAGGGAGGTTTACTGGTTCATGAAAGATGACATGAAAGAGCCATGAAAGATGACATGATGCTCATTACATAGAAGATCAGCTTGAATGGATGTGTATTTGACTTCCTAATCTGAGCTGCTACAAGAAATGCTTTATCAAGCTTCTCCTGGAAGGAGTGGGGTGGGGGGAGAAGACTCTAGGGCTTGAAGACTGATCATGGGTGGACAGATTTCAGAGAGGGGGTTAATTTCCTGAGGTTTATAATAACCCCTTCTTCCAGAAGCTCCACTGACCCCTGAATGGCCCTCTGACCCTTCAGAGATCAAATGCAAAGGCAGGACAGAATGTACCACATCTTCCTTTGGTGAAAAGACACCACCACAACTACCATGAGCACTAGAAAATGCTGCTACACAAACCACAAATAGAAACTAGAATTATGATGCTCAGCACTCCTCTGCTCTCTCTCAAATACTTGTGTAACCCAGTGGTAAAGCATGTGTTGTATGTCCCTGTATGAGCTGGCTCACAGAGAGGATAACACTATACTTTCCGCCAACCAGTTACCTTTCCCCTTTGAGAGGTAGGAGTATGTGCTGTAGATCTGAAGGCTGTGGGTTCAAACCCTCCTGATTATCCATTTGAGGGGAAAGAATTAGTGTGAGGACTACAACTGAGCAGGAAACAGTTTTACCACCACATAGAACTCTGAGATTTCAAAAGTTTTCCCATTGTACATCAGGATGAAACTGAGGCCATAAGTTTTTCACAAAAGGCAAGACAGAGCTGCCTCAGCCCCAGAACAGCCATCAGCCTGGTGATTATGGCACTTACCTGCAATGTGGGAGCAGGGCCGGCTCCAGGGTTTTGGCCGCCCCAAGCAGCCAAAAAAAAAAAAGCCGCGATCGCGATCTGCGGCAGCAATTCGGCGGGAGGTCCTTTGCTCCGAGCAGGAGTGAGGGACCATCCGCTGAATTGCCGCCGAACAGCTGGACGTGCAGCCCCTCTCCGGAGTGGCCGCCCCAAGCACCTGCTTGGTAAGCTGGTGCCTGGAGCCGGCCCTGTGTGGGAGACTGAGGCTCAGGTAGTTCCATGCTCTGCCTGATTTGGTGACTATAGAGTCACTCTCTCTCCCTGGCCAAATGATTAGTTATACAAGGGGGAAGAGCTCCAGCTGGAGACAGAGACTATACCCTGGTGGTTAGGACACTCTGTCATAACTGGGACATGGGCAGTCTGACCTACTGGTTGGAACAGGAGCCACGCCGGGTGTGATACCAAGAGATCAGACTGAGCCAGGCCAGAGGGCAAAGCAGGAGTCAGCTGTCGGGATGCAGGACCAGCGATTAGAAATCAGGCAGAAGCAGCCTTAAGCAGGGAAAAGCCAGTTGCATGGACAATTTCCTGTTCCTGCACTTGGTTTAAATACAAGTAGGGACCCAATCAGATCCCAGGACTGGAGTCACGGGCAGCAGTCGTCGGACCCCAGGTTGCGGGGTTTGGTGGTGAAGTTTTTGCTTTATTATGCCGCATGCAGGTTCCGGGGCGGCTGAGGAGGCGGTATGTGCTATTCAGCTTCCTGGGTTCATCAGTAATGTCCCTGGTTTTGCCAACTGTTAGCAGCTCATTGGGTGGCAGGTTGGAACTTACTAGCTCCTACAAGCCCTTTGGACCAGCATTCAAGAACCATGGACCCTGACCCACTCGTATGGGATGTGGGAGGCCTAGGTCCAAGTCTCTGGTCTGAATCAGGCAGAGCTGGAACTTCAGCCCAAAGTCTCCCACAGGCTGAGTACCCTAACCACCAGGCTGTTGGCTATCCTGGGTTGGTTGCACGCTCTCTCTCTCTCTCTCTCTGGTTTTGACCAGAAATTCCATCCTGGACCTACGAAAGTTTCACTGAAACCAGTATGTTCCCAGGAAATGTTTCAGTTTCAATGAATTGGCATTTTCCAACTAAAAAGGATTCATTAGAAAATTCATGACTAGCTCTAGTAAGAACCCTGGAGTAACTGTTGGAATGATTTTATACTCCAATACAATGTATGCAGAAGTGAACTGGGTAGTAATATTAAGGCTGTCGATTAATCACAGTTAACTCACATGATTAACTCAAAAAAATTAATCACGATTCATCGCAGTTTTAATCGCACAAACAATAGAATACCAATTGAATTTTTTTTTAAATATATTGTTTTAAATTACAATACAGAATACAAAGCATACAGTGCTCACTTCATATTTTTATTGCAAATATTTGCACTGTAAAAACAATAAAAAGCAATAGTATTTTTCAATTCACCTCATCCATAATGCAATCTCTGTATCGTAAAGGTGCAACTTACAAATGTAGGCTCTAAAGTTTTACATTATTTTGTTTTTGAGTGCAGTTATGTAACAACAACAACAACAAAAAATCTACAAGTCCACTCAGTCCTACTTCTTATTCAGGCAATCTCTAAGACAAACAAGTTTGTTTACATTTACGGGAGATAATGCTGCTCGCTTCGTCACCAGAAAGTGAGAACAGGCGTTCACATGGCACTTTTGTAGCCAGCAGTGCTGAGTATTTACATGCCAGATATGCTAAATATTCGTATCCCCCTTCATGCTTCGGCTACCATTCCAGAAAACATGCTTCCATGCTGATGATGCTCATTAAAAAAATAATGTGTTAATTAAATTTTGACTGAACTCCTTGGAGGAGAATAGCATGTTTTCCTGCTGTTTTACCCACATTCTGCCATATATTTCGTACTATAGCTGTCTCAAATGATAACCCTGCACATATTATTCGTCTAAAGAACACTTTCACTGCAGATCTGATAAAACGCAAAGAAGGTACCAATGTGAGATTTCTAAAGATAGCTACAGCACTCAGTCCAAGGTTTAAGAATCTTAAGTGCCTTCCAAAATCTGAGAGGGACGACACGTGGAGCATGCTTTCAGAAGTCTTAAAAGAGCAAAACTCCAATATGGAAACTACAAAACCCAAACCATCAAAAGAGAAAATCAACCCTCTGCTGGTGGCATCTGACTCAGATGATGAAAGTGAACATGCATTGGTCTGCTCTGCTTTGGATCGTTATCGAGCAGAACCCATCATAACCATGGACACACGTCCTCTGGAATGGTGATTGAAGATGAAATGACACATGAATCTTTAGCGCATCTGGCATGTAAATATCTTGCAACGCCAGCTACAACAGTGCCTTGCGAAAGTCTGTTCTCACTTTCAGGTGACATTGTAAACAAGAAGCGGGCAGCATTATCTCCTGCAAATGTAAACAAAATTGTTTGTCTGAGTGACTGGCTGAACAAGAAGCACTGAGTGCACTTGTAAGCGCTAAAGTTTTACATTGTTTTGTTTCTGAATGCAGTTTTTTTTGTACATAATTCTACATTTGTAAGTGCAACTCGCATTACAGTACTTGTATGAGGTGAATTGGAAAATACAGTTTCTTTTGTTTTTTACTGCACAAATATTTTTGTAAGCAAAAATAAATATGAAGTGAGCGCTGTATACTTTGTATTCTGTGTTGTAATTGAAATCAATATATTTGAAAATGTAGAAAACATCCAAAAATATTTAAATAAATGGTATTCTATTATTGGGTATTCTATTATTGTTTAATCACGCAATTAATCACTTTAATCGCCTGATTAATCATGATTAATTTTTTTAATCGCTTGACAGCCCTAGTTAATATTTGTTTTACCGTGGCATTTTTAGTATTTGTGTTTTGGTTAATGAGAGCTATTCCTTTAAGAACAGGGTGCAGCACTTTATTATATTGGTGTTAAAGACTGAGAGCAATGTGTGGGAGATTGTCCCTGTTTGTCCACACTGGAAGACCGTGCCTGAGTAAGCTCCAAAAAGGTCACAATAAATTTGGTAAATTTATCATTCTAGAATGCATGCCTCCTTCTTGAGGCTGTAACATTAGCACTTGTGGGAGATTGGATGCCTCAGGACATTGCTAATGAGCTACAGAACCTTTCATCTGTAGCTGACCACTCTGAATTCAGCTCAGCAAGGATTAAAAATTGTTTCCATCTAATGGATGTTTTGTGGCCCTATATGCGTTTCATGGATCTCAGTTCCAGCTCCCACCTCACAAACCCATCACTGGCAAGCACACTCTCTTACTATGCATTTGTACAATGCCTAGCACAATGTAGTCCCATTCTTGGTTGTGTCTTCTAGCAAGGGCTCCTGCAGCAGGGGACAAAATTGTGTTACAATACATTTTTGAGAGTTAGTAACCCTAACGCATTGAGGGGTGGGGCAAGTGGAGTTAAAATCAGCCTACACGCCAACATATTAAGAGGGGGGAGGGGGAGAGACAGACAATTTAAAAAAAAACCAATGATTTTTGAAGTTCTAGGATTGACAATATTACTTTATAACAAAATAAACTATAAACTTGATGACTTGATACTGTTAGAGTAGTTTGAGCTGATTTTAGGAGGGAATGACCTCTAATACCATTATAGTCATTTGCAATTGCAAGCAGTTGCTGATGTCAGGGCCAGTCAGGCAATTTTAATCCGATCAATCCCTGACTACTACAGTGTTTTAACCACATTTGTATAAAAATTACATGCATAGAACTGGCTGACTAAAAAACATGTGAAAAGTTTCTGGACCATAAACTGCCACTTTTTGGGGAGGGTGTGGAAGGGAGAGAGAGTTTGGAATAAAAAGGCCAACAAGCCTGAATCAGAAGATAAAACTGAAGACCCTCGATGAAGAATAAAGCATGCGACACAAAACAGTAAGCTAAGGAGTATGAGAAGTTAATAGTAAAACTTACTTTCCAGAATCCATGAAAAGCTGAGTATCCATTGCCTTGTGTCAGAAAGGTGAAATGGTGTGTAATTTGCAAAAATCATGAGTATTAAAGCCCTTTAAAATTAATTCCCTATATGTACATGACTGCTCATGTGAAGTACACGGTAGCAGGAAATGTCATTTTGTCCCAAGAAACTCCTATTACTACATTGCTCCAGAAAATGCAACATGAGGAGATACAGAAGTTCTACACAGCGTTGCTAAACATAATTTCAATTTCTGAGATTTTGAAATTGTCTGCAGATTGCAATTTGCAGGCCAAAATGGCCTTAATCTTGGATCAAACTATGTTAACACCTAAGAAGTGAAAGATTTTATATACAAGTGTCACAGTTCATGACAACTGCACCTGTATTCCCCCCCTCTGAGGTCCAGCATGGGCACCCATTCTACGTTCCTCAGCCGTCACCTCTCTTGGGAGGAGACTAATGTCTCTCTCCCTTCTGAACTGTCATTGCACAGTTCCCTGCCTATACGGTGTTATTCCCAGCAAGCCAAACTTAACCAGCCCAGCCTCTGTGCTTTGCTACTCTTCAAAAAGTTATGAGTTACCACAGATTTATTCTTAAGATGAAAGAATTACAGACCAAACATATTAAAAACAATAAAAGAACCTATGCACATGCTAAAAAGCTTATCTCAGGTCACCCCAACTCCAACTGGTAGGTGTCAATCTTTCCAAGCCTTCCATAAGCACTGGGGGTCACCCCCTTAGACAGAATGTTCTGTCCATTTGCTGGATCAAAAAGAGGACCCTGAGCCAGTTTAAACTCAAGATATTATCCAAAAGGCCTCTCTTTGCCTGATGGTCTCTGGAGAATCCAATCTGAACTAGTATATGAGAGCCTCTCCAGTTGGAGGTACCTCCCTAGAGGTGTCGCAACCTGAATGATTTTGTCTAATCACCCCCCAACTGTTCTTGGTTACGGGAGGGCTGTGGCCACCCTCCAACCCCCCGTGAAAATACATAAAATCCCTGGCCCACAATGATACATACACTTAATGCAGTAATATCTCCCAAAGATACAAAACTATGTGACTGGGCAACAATGGCAGATGAAATTCAATACTGATAAGTGCAAAGAAATGTACATTGGAAAAATAATCCCAATTATACATACAAAATGATGGGTTCTAAGTTAGCTGTCACCACTCAAGAAAGATTTCAGAGTCATCGTGGATAGTTCTTGGAAAACATCTGCTCAATGTGCAACAGCAGTCAAAAAAGCCAACAGAATGCTACGAAACATTAGGAAAGGGTAGATAAGACGACAAAAAATATCACAATATCATTACATAAATCCATGGTATGCCCACACCTTGAATATTATGTGCAGTTCTAGTCACCTCATCTCAAAAAAAATATATTAGAATTGGAAAAGGTACAGAGAAGGGCAACAAAAATGGCATGGGGCATGGAACAGCTTCCAAATGAGAAGAGGTTAAAAAGACTGGGACTGTTCAACTTAGAAAAAGAGATCACTAAGAGCGACGGGGGGATATGATACAGGTCTATAAAATCACAAATGGTATTGAGAAAGTGAATAAGGAATTATTTACCCTTTCATGTAACACAAGAACCAGGGGTCACCCAATGAAATTAATAGGCAGCAGGTTTAAAACAAATACAAAGAAGTACAGTAGACATTTGTTTGCATCAACAACTTGTAAGAGCAACATTTCACCTGGGAACACTTTGCCTACTGTGTATTGTCCACTTGGTAACAGCAACATAGTCATCACATAAGAGCAACATTTGTGACATTTTGACATCACCTCCAGCGGTGGAGATTGGGGGGGCATATACGGTACCCCCCAAACTTCATATTTCCATTCCTCTCCTGACCTGGACCTTCAACGCCAGGCACACAGCCCCATCCACTTGCTTTGCCTGACAGAGCCTGCATGGAGAGCAGGGAGTTTGAGGAGAGGGTCTGGAAGAGAGAGATTTTTCAGGGTGGGAGAAGCTGGGGTTGGGGGAGCAGCAGAGGCACAGCTGAAAGGTTCCCTTCTCCCTTCCTCAGCATCTGGCTTGCAAGCAGCGACATGCAGGGTGGTGTTTGCTATTTTGCAGTGGGGAATATGAGGGACCCCGCTCCCAACACTGACCTGTCCCATCCATCTTGGTTGCCAGTGGCGGGGTGTGGCTGTGCTGTTTTGCAGTGGGTGGTCGGGGGACCTCGCTCCCCAGGGCACTGACCTGTCTCCTTCACCACTTCCAACTCCTCTGTCCATGCAAGGAGCCACCCCCTTCCCCCCTACACACACACACACTCCCATTGCACAGGTGCCCTCCCCAGCCACCCATCCCTCCCTCACCAGGGTGAGCATGAAGCTGCCGATGAGAGCATCCTCAGCCTGTCGGCAGCCAGGCTCACTCAGCCATTTTGCCGATTGGGGGCTCCCCTGCCAAATCCAGGGTTTCCCATTCCTCCACCCCACACTCCTCAATACCCTTCCACAACATGGCTGACCCACACCTTCCAAAACACTCTTAACTCTTCATAGGCCTTTGGTCACATGACACTCCCCGTAACAGCAACAACCGCTTAGGAGCAACATAGAAAAAGGGCACCAACATGTTGCTACCAACGAGGGTTTACTGTACTTCGTCACACAATGGGAACTCATTGCCGGGGATGATGTGAAGGCCAAAAAGCATAACTGGGTTCAAAATCAGACAAGTTCATGGATAGGTCCATCAATGGGTATTAGACAAAATGGTCAGTAGGGAATGTAAAATACTCAATGGTTAAACAGTTAACCAGTAAGCTTTAGTCTTACTGGTTATCCGACCCTAACTGTTAGACCCCAGCCCGCGCTGGCCAGCCAACCCGGCCCCTTTCCCTTTAATCGGTTAACTGTTTAAATGACATAATTTTAATTGTTTAAATGGTTAACTTTTTAAATGGATATTAAGTATCAGAGGGGTAGCCGTGTTAGTCTGGATCTGTAAAAAGCAACAGAGAGTCCTGTGGCACCTTTAAGACTAACAGATGTCCTGGAGCATAAGCTTTCGTGGGTGAATGCCCACTTCGTCGGATGCATGTTATCCGACGAAGTGGGCATTCACCCACGAAAGCTTATGCTTCAATACATCTGTTAGTCTTAAAGGTGCCACAGGACTCTCTGTTGCTTTAAATGGATATTTACATCCCTAATGGTCAGGAATGCAACCCCATGCTCTGGGTATCCCTAAGCCTCTGACTGCCAGAAGCTGGGACTAGATAAGGGATGAATCACTCAATAATTGCCTTGTTCTGTTCATTCTCTTTGAATCGTCTGGCACTGGCCACTGTAAGAAGACATGATACTGAGCTAGATGGACCACTGGTCTGATCCAATATGGCCATTCTTATAATATTTAAAGGCTGCTTTATTAGAAGCAGTTTTTAAATTGGACAATTCCAGAAATACAACTCAACAGCATCTCTTTAAATATAGTCTGAATAAAAATGGCTTCTGCTCTCAATCTGATTTTACTACTGTTTTATCTGTCAGTCTTACCAGCTCTCCAGTCCAAGAAAACCACCGTGACCCAAATTTCTATTGTAAAACACAAACAGATAAAACAAATCTTACATACCACTTTTTACATAATACAGCAGAAACAAACAAACATGCATCACACCCAAATGGCACAAACTGCCGACCACCCATCTTTGCAGGACACCTTTAAGGAGGACCTTACAATCATCTGGAGCTATGAGGCATGCTGCCATCTGCATATCTTATTCTTCCCAAAGTCTTCTAAGAAGAAATAACAATTTTGGTATCACTGGGTTCAGTGCAAAGGACAGTCCACCTCTTCTGCCAACCCATCCAGTAGGGTCGTAAGAGTTCAGTTTTTAAGGGTTCAGGCAAATGAATTCCACAGTCGATATGCAGAGATAGTACCAAGTGGCCCAGATCTGAGGAAGCAGGACTCCCAGGCTCTAGGGCAGGGGTTCTCAGACTTTTGTACTGGTGACCCCTTTCACATAGCAAGCCTCTGAGTGCAACCCCCCTTATACGTTAAAAACACTTTTTTATATATTTAACACCATTATAAATGCTGGAGGCAAAACAGGGTTTGGGGTGGAGGCTGACAGCTCACGACCCCCTTGTAATAACCTCATGACTCCCTGAGGGGTCCCAACCCCCAGTTTGAGAACCCCTGCTCTAGGGAGACTGACCTCACAGGCCAATCCACATGCCCAAATGCTAGCAGAGCTCTCCCTCCTAGCACAGAGCCACTAGGAGGAAGCCAGTTGCACCCTTCCCAACTCCCAGAGTCTCTGGTGCTCTTTAGAAGAGGATATATGGACTGATCTTTCTTTTGTGCAAACGCTTTCAGCCCGTAAAACCACTGCAGCTTTGGCATTATGATTTTCTGAGCCACATTAGTGCTGGGACAGTCCCCTTTAACAGGAGACTTTCTTGAAACCGTATTTCACAGCCTCTTTCATTAAAAGAGACGGACTTTCTGTGCTCAATGGGAAAAAGACATGCACACCTCACAGGTCATAGCCAAGAGAAGTCACTATTCATGACCACTTGATGAAGGAAAATTGTGTGTGCAAGAACAACATTTTTAGAGAAATTTCATCTTCTTCTAAACTGGATCCACCACTGACAGCAACAATAACATAATCTGAAGCTCTAAATTATTTCCCTTTCCTTTGCCCCCCAACAAAATCATTAATAACACAAGTTGCAGTAAGACCAAAAAAAAGTTTAAAAAAAAGGAAAGTTTTTGCTTTTGCTGAAATACAAGGAAAGGAACTGAGGACCATTATGGAGCAGTGGAGCTGTTTATACCCTCAATGCTAGGTTGGGTAGAAGCTTGAGGGATGAGTGCATGTGCTCACGGGATCCCTCAAATTCTGGGATCCAAGGCAATCTCTTTGTATCTGCTAGAATGGTCATGCTTGAATATGTGCCTAATGCAGTATTTTTTCATCTGCTATTAGTTTCCCCATTGCCAGGATTACTGTAATCGCCTATCCTCCATAAATCAAGAAGCTGAAATGGTGGTAGCTGAATTCAGACAAGCCAGATAAGAGGAGTTGTGATTCGACCAGGTATCAATGGTTAGGAGACATGGTGAACAACATACAAAGACCCAAAACCCAAATAGTGCAGTCAGCTCTCTTTTCTTATAGCAAAGCAGTCTGGTTTCTGACAAACATAGCCTAGTATTTGACCACCTCAATCGGGATCTGTCCCTGAGAAGGGCCCCTCCCCAAACCTCCCCCCCTGCAGCTGCTTATTAATAAACATGTAAAAGAAAAACATTCCTCAAGAGTATGAAAAAATGTGGCATACATAAACTACCAAGTGAGAGACTCAAAACTTTAGAATGAAAAGTAAGCATTGGTCTACACTACAAACTTATTTTGATATATCTACATTGCTCAGCGCTTCTAGACAAAGTTACCACCTGTTGGGGAGGTGGAGTACCTACACCCAACAGGAGAAGCTCTTCCATCAGCATAGGTAGCATCTTCACTAAGCGCTACTGCAAGGCAGTTGTAAGTGCAGACAAGCCCTAAGTTTCACAAGTCACCACTTTTTAGCCTCCTCAGAGTCAAATTTTGCAGTGATCCACAATGTGACTGTGGACTGCCTCTGCTAGTCAATTATATCAGAAAGAGTGAAAGCTCATCAGGAAGCATTCCAATTGATATACCAAGCTTCAGATACCCCTCAGATGGATCGAACAGCCACAATGTGCAACTCCAAAGCAGTGATACTCTTCAGTCAGTTTTGAGAACAGAGGCCTATAGTGGATGCGCTCCCCAACCCACGGAATTTAAAGCTATCTTGTACATTCCTTTCTTCTGAAGGAGCTGGCAAGTGGAAAGACCAAATCTTTCTCCCCCAGGCCCACACACTATATTATTTTGGGTTTCTACACCATGATTGCCAATGCACCATCCTTAAACTTAGCTGGCAGCACATAACAAGAATCCTCCATTCCTGACAGTATTAGTATTTTCAATTGCAATATTGTCTGTTTTCCAAAATGGAGAAGATAGGCACAACGAAGTACAGGAAGTGCTACGTAATTTTTTTTTCAATGAAAAAGCTAGAGTAACTCATATAATATATTTACATGGAGTCCCACAGAAATCATCTTCCTTGCATGGTGCTCAGGCCATTTCTTTCTGCATTCAAGTTGCTCTCCCTCAAGGCCCTGAACAATTCCATGGCAGGTCTCATTTTTTCTGCTCCCTTTCCTCTTATTCTGCTGCTCCCCCTGGAGAGCACAGAACTACCACCAGATTGGTCCCAATAGTATTCCTTTAATGAAGAATTTTCAGTATTATGAGATTTAGTTCCCTCCCTATACACCTACTACCCAAAACTTCTGCTAATAGGAGTCAGGAACTCTCAGAAAGGAAAATATACCTGTCAATTTTTTTTTTTTTGCAAATATCTAATTCAAGGAGGGGAAAATATTCTCCTTTGTAAAATTATTACTATTTAGCAAAGATTAAATTGGGAAAATGTATAGTGGGATCAAGCACATTTATCTTTCACTAACTGCCAAGGACAAGTGAATTTACCTTTTTTTTTTTTTTGCCTCACAGTGGTAACTAAATTTCTCTACCTGCTGCAAATCCTATTTTTAAACTTACTGGCCTAACTCTTAATATTTGTTCCTTAGAGTAGCTAAAACAGTAACCATATGAAAAATCTGACATGACACTAAGATACAGCCGCATTTGCTCCAATCCCTCAGACAGAGACAAACGCCTACAAGATCTCTATCAAGCGTTCTTAAAACTACAATACCCACCTGCTGAAGTGAAGAAACAGATTGACAGAGCCAGAAGAATACCCAGAAGTCACCTACTACAGGACAGGCCCAACAAAGAAAGTAACAGAACGCCACTAGCCATCACCTTCAGCCCCCAACTAAAACTTCTCCAGCGCATCATCAAGGATCTACAACCTATCCTGAAGGACGATCCCTCACTCCCACAGATCTTGGGAGACAGGCCAGTCCTCACTTACAGACAGCCCCCCAACCTGAAGCAAATACTCACTAGCAACCACACACCACACAACAAAAACACTAACCCAGGAACCTATCTTGCAACAAAGCCCGTTGCCAACAATGTCCACATATCTATTCAAGGGACACCATCATAGGATCTATTCACATCAGCCACACCATCAGAGGCTCGTTCACCTGCACATCTACCAATGTGATATATGCCATCATGTGCCAGCAATGCCCCTCTGCCATGTACATTGGCCAAACTGGATAGTCTCTACGCAAAAGAATAAATGGACACAAATCAGACGTCAAGAATTATAACATTCAAAAACCAGTCGGAGAACACTTCAACCTCCCTGGTCACTCAATTACAGACCTAAAAGTTGCAATTCTCCAACTAACAAACTTCAAAAACAGACTCCAACAAGAAACTGCAGAATTGGAATTAATTTGCAAACTGGACACCATTAAGTTAGGCTTGAATAAAGACTGGGAGTGGATGGCTCATTACACAAAGTAAAAACTATTTCCCCATGCTAATTTTTCCCCTACTGTTACTCACACCTTCTTGTCAATTGTTTGAAATGGGCCATCCTGATTATCACTACAAAAGTTTTTTTCCCCTCCTGCTGATAATAGCCCACCTTAATTGATTAGTCTCGTTAGAGTTGGTATGGCAACACCCATTTTTTCATGTTCTCTATGTATATATCTTCCTACTGTATTTTCCACTGTATGCATCCGATGAAGTGGGTTTTAGCCCACGAAAGCTTATGCCCAAATAAATTTGTTAGTCTCCAAGATGCCACAAGTACTCCTCGTTCTTTTTGCTGATACAGACGAACACGGCTACCACTCTGAAACCTTCTCTAGACCAGTACCTTCTAGGTCAAGGGAGTCAGCAGCAAGATAGCCTGAAGCCCAGTGCCCAGAGACAGTGTTATCCCCCCACAATATACCTATATTTCATTGGTCAATGGGAAGGGAAAATTAAATACACCATCCAGAAAGCCCTGATCACTACTATATTTGACCAGTAATACAGGGAACAGCGATCTACTGAATAACATTGAAGACAAATGTGCTATCCACAAGAAGTCAGACATTTTACTACAAGGATTCTAAATATTTGTTAAACCATTTTTTGCTACCTGAATTCTTACCCCTTAAAAACAAACATGTGCAAAGTAGTTAAGAATCGTTAATTATTCACAAGCCAAGAACAAGGCAGGTGCTGTAAGGAGTTTGTTTCCTAATGCTGTCCTACCAATGACCTCCAGTTTGACAGGGAGGAATTATTCACTAACAAGTTAAGAGATTCAGTCAAATAATCCAGCGAAAGAAAGGGATAGAACAAAAGACCAATGTGATGTGGGGCCACTAACAACACACTTGAGACAAGATAGCAAAGGAAGAGGTCTGCAGAGATTTTGGATTTGTGTGTTAATTATCTTGACTCTTAATAGGCTAGCCTCTGGAATAGTTCTATGTTAACTATGACCTCTGGCAGCTACAGGTAATTAAACCATCTCTATGTGAGCTTATTTTTCTACACATTTTGGATAGCATAATTACTATCAATAGTCTCCTGCTTTTTTTGGACTATGCAATTGAATTTTTCACATTAGACCTGGCTCTTAAATCAACACACAAAATAAAAAGGAAAGGAAAAGTGCTTCAAGAACAAACATCTGTATCTTATCTACAAACACACACAAGGAATCTTTATCTTTCATTATTTGGTAGTATTTTAGACATGAGCAGCAACAACACACTAAAAACGATGAAATCTTGCAGTGTTCGATTTAAGTCAACAAACCTAGACACTCAGTACTGACCACTCTTCGCTCCCACAATCCCCAATTTAAGAGTAACAATGCGCATTTTTTCTCATCAGCTGTTGCTTACTATCCTGGGTCGATTCGCTGCTAAGGCGGTAGCAAAACAAGGCAGCAGGGTGAGCGGGGGAGAGTGGCGTCAGGAAACACACCGAGCGTGTACTGAAACACTGCGAGCGTGTATTCCCACAGGCAGACCCCTTCCTTTCAGCTATGCCACACTTACACAGGCTCATCGCCGTGACAGACAGGCTGGGAAGCCGCAGACAGACGCACGCTGCTCTAGCTCGGTGCCCGGACGTGTGGGTGCTGCGGAGCGGGGAGCGAGGGTGGGGGGTTAGCCCGTGCCACGGGCTCTTCTCCCCGCACTGCCCCTGTGCTGGGATCCGGGCTGCACCACTCCGGCTCTGCCCTGGACAGTGTTGTGTCTGAGGTAGCGGCCCCATGTGACACGGACGGGTGCGGGGAGGGGGGGATCTGAGTGACCCAGACAGGCAGGTTTAACAGCAGCACGCCCGGACCCGGGCAAGTTGCAGCTCGCGACCCCCGCCGACCCCTCCCCGCGCGGGCAACTGGCGGGGGGAGGGCGGTTACGCGCCCCACACCCGCCTCCTGCAGCGGCTGCGGGCGCGCGCGGGCCGCGCCGGGAAGCGCTGCCGGAGTCACTGGCAGTTGGGGGCAGGCCGCGGGCCCGGCCGCCTCTCCACGCGCCGGGCGCTCAGGGGGCCGGAATGCACCGCGCGGGGAAGGGGCCCGCTCGCTCAGCCGCCCCGTGGCTCACCTGTCGCCGCGTCTGCCAGACGCACATTCCCAGGCGGTGCCGCCTGCCCGGCCGGGCCGTATAGGGGCTTCACATCGCGCTCCCCCTCCCGCCCGCTTCGTTCCTCTCAGGCAGCCCCGGCCCGCACTCTCCCCCCGCCCCCCTCGGTGTCCCCAGCTCCTCCCGCCCACCCCCTTCTTCCTGTGAACGCGTCACACACGGCGCGAGAGAGTCTCGCGCCACCAACCGCCGCTCGGTCAACAAGCCTCGCGCCAGCGGCCCAGGGCGCCCCCTAGCGGCGCGCGCCCTTGAGATGTCGCGTGCAGCGCAGCCGTCACCGCCGAGAGAACTAGGCACGTGACCGTCTGGAAAGCGGGCAAAAAAAAAAAAGCTCGCGCCGTCCGATCCTGCTTATCTGCAGCTCATTGGCTGCTCGGGGGGAGCTAGCTGCGCCCTCTAGCGGGGAAAGGGCTGCTCCGCAAGCGTGAGGAGCGCCGCAGCCAAATGACAGGCAGCAATTTTGGGGGGCAATGACTGCGCCAAGTGACTCTCTAGCCAGCCAGGGCGCCGGAGCCCACGTGCGCTGCGGCTCAGCCTCTGGAGCCTGCTCCCCGCACGGAGCGCCCTGTGCACCCTGACGGGCGGCAGCGGGGCTGGGTTGCACCCAGCTCTCCTCCGCCCTGCTGGCACGGGTCCGCCTTTGGTAGTTCCCGGGCGTGGGAGGAACCTGCTTTCACCCGCTCTAAGAAAAGTCCCTGGCCCGGGTGTGCGTGGCTCCCCCCGCCCCAGCTTGTCCATCCCGGGTGTGTGATTAGGGGGGGGGGGGTAATTCTACCCCATTGCACAGCAGGGAGGGGGGTAGCTGGCGGGGAGTTAGAGGAATCAAAAACTTTGGCCGCGCTAAAGCAGGTAAACATTTTTTCATACTCTTGAGGAATGTTTTTCTTTTACATGTTTATTAATAAGCAGCGCTGCAGGGGGAAGGTTTGGGGAGGGGCCCTTCTCAGGGACAGATCCCGATTGAGGTGGTCAAATACTAGGCTAAAATAACAGGAGTACTTGTGGCACCTTAGAGACTAACAAATTTATTAGAGCATAAGCTTTCGTGGGCTACAACCCACTTCTTCGGATGCATATAGAGTGAACCATATATTGAGGAGATATATATACACACATACAGAGAGCATGAACAGGTGGGAGTTGTCTTACCAACTCTGAGAGGCCAATTAAGTAAGAGGAAAAAAACTTTTGAAGTGATAATCAAGATGGCTCAGTACAGACAGTTTGATAAGAAGCAAGTGTGAAAATACTTACAAGGGGAGATAGATTCAATGTTTGTAATGGCTCAGTTTTTAGAAAACCTCTAAAAAACCTCTCCAGCGCATCATCAGAGATCTACAACCTATCCTGAAAGATGATCCTTTACTCTCACAGATCTTGGGAGACAGACCTGTCCTCGCTTACAGACAACCCCCCAACCTAAAGCAAATACTCACCAGCAACCACACATCACTGAACAAAAACACTGACCCAGGAACCTATCCTTGTAACAAAGCCCGATGCCAACTCTGTCCACATATCTATTCAAGTGACACCATCATAGGGCCTAATCACATCAGCCATACCATCTGTGGCTCGTTCACCTGCACATCTACCAATGTGATATATGCCATCATGTGCCAGCAATGCCCCTCTGCCATGTACATTGGCCAAACCGGACAGTCTCTACGCAAAAGAATTAATGGACACAAATCTGACATCAGGAATCATAATACTCAAAAACCAGTGGGAGAACACTTTAACCTGTCTGGCCATTCTTTGACAGACCTGCGGGTGGCTATCTTAAAACAGAAAAACTTCAAAAACAGACTCCAACGAGAGACTGCTGAGCTGGAATTGATATGCAAACTAGACACAATCAACTCAGGGCTAAATAGGGATTGGGAATGGCTGAGCCATTACAAACATTGAATCTATCTCCCCTTGAAAGTATTTTCACACTTGCTTCTTATCAAACTGTCTGTACTGAGCCATCTTGATTATCACTTCAAAAGTTTTTTTCCTCTTACTTAATTGGCCTCTCAGAGTTGGTAAGACAACTCCCACCTGTTCATGCTCTCTGTATGTGTGTGTATATATATCTCCTCAATATATGGTTCACTCTATATGCATCCGAAGAAGTGGGTTGTAGCCCACGAAAGCTTATGCTCTAATAAATTTGTTAGTCTCTAAGGTGCCACAAGTACTCCAGTTATTTTTGCGGATACAGACTAACACGGCTGCTACTCTGAAATACTAGGCTACACTCTCAAGCCCTCCTGAACTAAGCTCAGTACTACAGGAAAGTCTTGAGATCAGAGGCAAATTACAGCTCCTTGAGGCACAGTCAGCCAGCCCCAGTGGAAGTTAAGGTGTCTGAGCCGCCACCTCACCGTTGGCTCTTCTCCACCTTTCCAGACTACTGCACCCCTTTCAGGAGTCTGATTTGTCTTGCACACACCGAGTTTCACCTCACTTAAAACCTACTTGTTTACAAAATCAGACATAAAAATACAAAATGTCACAGCACACTATTACTGATAAATTGCTTACTTTCTCATTTTTACCCTATAATTATAAATCAATTGGAATGTAAATATTGTACTCGCATTTCAGTGTATAGTACATAGAGCAGTATAAAGTCATCATCTGTATGAAATTTCAGTTTGTACTGACTTCACAAGTTCTTTTTATGTAGCCTGTTGTAAAATTAGATAAATATCTAGATGAATTGATGTACCCCTGGAAGATCTCTGTGTACCTCCAGGGATATGTGTACCCCTGGTTAAGAAACACTGATTTGGACCACTGGTGCAAGGGCCCTTCAGAGATCCCGCTGCCAACAAAGAATTGCCATAACAGAGGCATGCTCCTTCCAATGATATGTTCCCTATGCAGGAGCAGGGGGAACTGCTAACTCAGGAGCCAGCCTTATGCCAGCAAAGAGTTCCCCTATGTTACCTCTGTTCCCCTAAAAACCAACCCAGGGTCACACTTGTATTAGTTTTATTACGATGCCGCTGTTGGGTCAGATAGAAAAGAGATGGAGCTTATTCATACACGCACACATTCACCACATTCATACCCTCATGCACCCACACACTTACACAGGTGGAGAGTTTCCGGAGATAGCATGGAGACCGAGAAGCCGAAGCATGGTAGATCTGGTGTGTCCGCCTGCGGTCGCAAATCCAGGCTGCTGAGCAGGTTAAGGAGCAGCAGCTGCTCGTGTGCATGGCTGCTTCCTTTTTCTGGAACTGGGCAGCTCCTGTCACATACACTGAGTTTTCCTTCTGTGTCCATTACCGAGAAGCATTCCCAGACCAGTTCCTTTCATGCATACCAGGTTCTTCTTCTCTTTACAGCACTTCGTGATTGCCTTCTCAGGGCAGATTATATCAGACACACCTGGCTCCTGTCTCTGGGCTCCTTTCTCCTTGCAGCTCCTCTCCGCCCCGTCCCACATACACTCCCTCGTTCACACTGTCTCTGAGGGATGGGATATATTACAAAGCTTGGAAGTTCATACAAGTGGTAACTTGAAAAGGTTACAGAGCTTGCAAAGGTTACAAAACTTAAAAGGCTATGCTAACAATAACTGAAGTTACAAAATCTGCAAAAAGGTTGCAGAACTTAATGATACAAGTTACAGATCTTACAATCGCATTTGAGCGGAGGCTTTACATAACACCCTACACAGAATCTGCAACACTGTTTTATTCTTTTATTGAGGGTGCTATAGAATACAGGAATAGTTTGTCACTGCTGCTGCAGATACCTCTGTAGTCTGATCTGATGACATCTCTACTTTTGTGTGTTGAGATAATTAGTTCTTCTGATCTAAGTTCCCTCTAAGGCTATCAAGGGCCACGCAGGCATACAGCCACAGGGGCCTGGACTTGAGAGGCGCCTCTCCCCCGGCCCCAGTCCCGGAGCTCCTGAGGCTGGGGAGAGGCACCTTGGCCCAAGCCCCAGAGCTGCCTTCGCCGCGGATAGGTGCCTCTCCCTGGCCCTGGGCTGCTGCAGCGAGAGAGAGAGGGCTGGGGGGAGTCCTCTCTCCCCACTGCAGCCCCGGGGCAGGCTGCACCCCCAACCCCTCATCCCTGTCCCACCTCAGAGCCCTCACCCCCCCCGCACCCCAACCCTCTGCCCCAGCCCTGAGCCCCCTCTCACACTCCGAACCCTTCGGCCCCACCCCCACCACACATCACCTCCATATTGGTGCATATAACAAAATTAATTCCACACGTGGATGTAAAAAATTAGAGGGAACATTGCTTCTGACCATACCTCAAGGGAAGTATCTGAACTGGGGGTAAGGTAAATAATTTTAGAAGGGCTCCCTGGATGCGTGTGTTTTTTCACATTATTTGACATATTATCTGGGGGACACCAATTTAGAGACACACATCACCCATACAGACACACTGGCCACAGTCTATCTCAAGGTGTCCCATGAAATCTGTTCCAGTTCCAACTTGCCCAAATGCCTGAGAGTCCACCCAGGTGGATCCAGTTGCAACATTGGGGCCTAAATCTCTCTCTCAGTGTATATATATATATATATATACACACACACACACACAAAGGTTGAAATTATTTTAGAGCAGTGGTCTCCACCTTTTACCTTGCACTCTCCCCCCCCCCCCCCCCAAGTTGGGGCTGGGAGCAGGGCTGCGGCTCCATGAGGTGGGGACGTGGATGGGGTAAGGGGGCTGAGGCTGGGGCCACAGCTGGAGGCGGGGCTGGGGCCAGGAGCAGAGGCCAGCAGCCAGGGCACCAGGCATGGAGCCCTGGGTGTGGAACCCTGGTCATGGGGCTGGGAGTGGAGCCCAGGGACCGGCACCGGTGTCCTGGGTGCAGAGCCCTGGGTGCGGGGCCAGTAGCTGGGGCCAAGAACGGAGGAGGTGGTGCTCCCTCCCTGCCCCCTGTGGACGCTGGCACTGGCCCCAGCCGTGCTCCCCTGAACTTTCTTCCACGCCTCCCTAGGGGAGTGAGAGCCACAGTTTGAGGACTTCTGTTTTAGAGGAAACCAGACAGGGATATTTAAAAAAAAAATTAAAATGAGACAGAATTAACAAGAAGTGTCACTAACCTTCCCTCTCCCCTCTGTGTGTACTCTTACACCCTGATGTGCTGCAGCTTCACAGGCTGGCCCCTGAGCACACATGGAACCCCACTGGCTTTCGGGGTCTACCCATGCAGATGTATTTGCAGGATCAGGAATGAACTGTTATGCACATGGGTAACTCCATTAAATTCAATCTGGCTGCTCACATGTGTAAGTATTTACAGGATCAAGACCTGATCCAAAGCCCACTGAAGTTAACAGAAAAAAATAAATAAATAAAACATTGACTTCAATGGGCTTTGAATCAAGCCCTAGATTGTAAACTTTTGGAGAGGGTGACTGTACATTCCCACGTTTATACAGAACCAGGACAATAGGGCCAGAATGAAGGGCTTTTGGCATTAGTGTATAGGGGGGTCCCCTGTATATATTTGGGTTGTATTCTTGAAAAGGGCGATGGATACCGAAACTTTGGATACCGGGGAATTTTTTCCCCATAAGAAATAATGGAATAAGGGGAGGGGGATGCATTCACAACTTCACCACACTCGCCTATGACAATGCTCTTTTCACCTAAGCAGTGTACCTAAACAGTGTACCTTTTTACAATGACGGGTTATACAGTACACATTTTACACATAAAACATTGAATAAAATAACATAGAATCCTACTAACACTGTTCAAACACATAGAACATTTTAATACAGTAAATACAGTACAGTAATATGGGATAAAATGGTGTCAATTATGCTAAACTTCGGTAGGGGTGATGGCTGAGTTTTCTTGGGCTGGCTTTTTGGTTGCAGAAGTCTTAAAAAAGGATTTTATCGATGTCTGCTCCCCTGCATGAATCTTTGAACTATAGATCTTCCTGTAGCAAACCACTGTATCACTGAGAGCCCTGGAGACTTTGGTAAACCGTTCACGAAAAGGATCACCGCTCTGTATGATTTTCATCATCTCATCCAGCAATCCAAAGAAACAGGAGAGAAACTTTGTCGTCAGACTCCTGGCTTCCTGCCTTACGTCATCGTCATCATTGTCCTTGCTTTCTGCGGATATCTGTTGTTGGTCCAGCTCAATCAGTTCCTCATTTGTCAGTTGCTCAGTGTGAGATTCCAACAACTCTTATACATCCTCCTCCTCCTCCACCTCCTTGAAGATGACACCCTTCACCCACTTGACAATTTCTTGCTCGAGAGCAGGAACGGCATCAAATCCCACGAAGCTGTGGACAGCATCTGGCCATGCACGACGCCAAACACCAGTCATACATTGCGAAGTGACCTCTTCCCACAACGCATCAATGTTTTCCACACCATTCAAGATGTTGTAGGACTTCCAAAACTCCTTTACACCAGGCTTTCCTTCACCTGCTGTCTTCTTAATCAGCATGGAGAACATCCTCCATAGGTAATAAGCCTTGAACATGGCCAGCGGACGCAAGTACAGTACTGTACAATAGGGGAACATGTTCCAATTCACATCAGTCCCAATCTGTGCAAATGACAAATATGTGGATCAGGACCAATGTAAATCGGAACACATTCCCCTATTGATGAGCAATGGATATCCAAAACAATGGATAAGGGGGAGATGTGTACCGAGGACCCCCTGTAATATACATATTATATAACAATAATATTTACATTTGCATACACTTTTTCAGGGCCGAATTCTGCTCTCTGTTACAATAAAGTGTTAATCTCATATAATTCCATGCAACACATAGTTTAACATGGTTTAAATGGCCGGGGAATCCTCGGAGAATATAGCACTACAATAGAGGCTCCCATACTACTTTTCTTACCAGGCTCAATATAGGGGACCTGGCCCAGCACCCTGTGCTCTAGGGATCCTTGGCTGCCAAAATGTCTCTATGGACGGTTGTGAGCCAGCATAAATTTAGATATCTATCTATTCCCCCTTCCTGTCCTCAGACTACTCTACTTTATGTTGGAGTGACATGTAAAGCCAGCCCCTTCCTTGGCACAGCCAAGGATCTGTCCCCATATGCATATCTATAGACCTCCCTGATTCCCAGGGTTATTCATGTAATGAAAGACTGTCACAATACATATGCAGAAAGAGTGGAATTATGGTTGCAAGGACATCTCTGCTGGCTGCCTGTTGCATCACAGAGGAAGGAGCGTAGCTCTGACTGTTCCATTGCCTGCTTTCCTGCTGGGCTGTGGAAGCCCCAGGACAAGCAAGATTGGAGAGCATTTGGGTCTACTGAAGACAAGGGGAGCACTCTCCAAAAGATGCTTTCCCTACAGTCACCCAGGAGAGCCCAAGAGAGGAGAAGATGAGAACCAACAACCAGTTACAGGTCCCTGATTCTCCACTCCAGTCCAAGTTAGAGCAGTCAGGAGGCTGCTCTAACTTAAGGCAGCTGGCAGCAGTCCCTTACAGACCATAAACCAGCTGGGGATAGCCAGAACACAACATGGTCTAGTTACTCCCCCTTCCTGTCCTCATGAAACCACTATGCTGGTGGAATCCCTAGCATTGGACCTGCATGCATTTTCCAGCAGGCAACACACAGGAGATGGAACAGTAGAGAGAATCTGCCCCTAAGTACTGATTGTGGCCCCTTGGCTTTTTGAAATAATATGCTCAGCCCTCCCGTTCAAAAGGTTGGACACCACAAATATAGTTATATTCACCCACTTAGTATTTATATCTATGTGTAGCCACAGTCTGCTTGACACTATTTTACTGACACACACATTTTATATATATATATATATATATATATTACACACACACACACACACATATATATATAAAAATAGTAGTTCAGACTGCATGCAGCACTCTTCTAGGTTTATTAAATAAAACAGCTATTGATGTAAGGACAGACACGTAAGGAATGTTTAGCCATAACGTTGCATTGACTAAATGTAATCCCCAGTCAGTTCTCATGGGAGAGGATCATTGCACAGACACTTCTAGCCAGCACTGCAACAACTTTACAGTCTGTGTCTCTTGCCGACAGCCCTGTGGCCAGGTAAAGGATATGGATATTCCCGTACAGCATTGACGGATCTGTAACTGAATCTGTCTCACAGCAGCGACATCTAATGGGGAGATGAACACATTGCAAGAGGAGCCCTACGCTGCACTAACTTGAAATCAATCTGGTCACATCTCTTAGAGACGGTGCTGCATTGCAGACTGCCCAAAAGGTCTGCATGCAACGACTCCGGATCTCTCATCCTTAATGTTGTACTCTGCTTCATCAGTACCATGCATTGCAGGACAGTCTGGGCTATTTACCATGATGGCTCTGGTTAGAAATGGCTGCACTCTGGGATTAAAGTGCAAGGATAATTATGTTTAACAAAATGTAACTAAGTGAAATAAAGGATTGAGAGATTCCCCCGCTGAATGCAAGTGGCTTATACTGGCATCTAGTGGAGAGGGAGAGAGACTGCAGAGATAGCCCACGTTATGAATGAGTTTCCCCAAACTAGTGTCTGAAAACTGTCTCACTTCACTGGATCAAATCACCTGTAGATTAGCTCTCACCAAAACTGACACACTGTATTTTATTATATTCCTTGGAAACATTGCAGGGCTATTTTAAACAGCACCAGATATAGTAAAAAATTAGCCTTGGATGCAGGGGTGGCTCTAGCTTTTTTGCTGCCCCAAGCATGGCAGTCAGGCTGCCTTCGGCAGGAGGTCCG
Organism: Emys orbicularis; assembly: GCF_028017835.1. Lineage (NCBI taxonomy): Eukaryota > Metazoa > Chordata > Testudines > Emydidae > Emys > Emys orbicularis. The sequence goes on from NC_088683.1 coordinate 248,806,253, forward strand.
CCGGTCCCGCGGCTTCGACGTACCCGCCGCCGAATTGCCGCTGAATCCGTGGGAATGGCGGACCTCCCGCAGGCATGCCACCGAAGGCAGCCTGACTGCTGCCCTCGCAGGGACCGGCAGGGCGCCCCCCGTGGCTTGCCGCCCCAGGCACCCGCTTGGTGCGCTGGTGCCTGGAGCCACCGCTGCTTGGATGCACTAAAGGAACAGAGGCATATATGGTCATCTATAATAGTGAGATCTACAGTACAGGTCTCATGTTACAATGACAATTAATAATTACACAGACATTTCAGAACCCATACATTGCCATATTAGTACAGCCTACTGTAGTGATGCTGCCCTCATTAGACACATGATAGCCATAGGATTATTTCAGTGGTTTCCTTGACCTAACACTGTTGTTTAGAGACAAACAAAGAAAGTGTTGTTGTATAGTCTGGTCTCATAACCTACAACTATATAATATAGTGCATATCCCCACTTGCACATATCCATCATCTTGGCTAGTCTGGTAGTTATTTTCTAAAACACCATAGTGTCAGGTTTTTAGAAGTAATGCAGGTTTTGGTCTTTTAAGAGTAAGAGAAGCTAACAGGGATTCCCATCCCTGGCTTTATTAACTCACAAGTAGCTGCTCCAGTAAGGTAGTCAATATTCATTTTTGCATTGTTTTCATCATTTTTTTAAAAAATAAATGAAAACAGAAATATGTACAACATAATATACACTAAAGCAATGTAGGCATTCTGACTGTGGTAATTAATACTGAAAGGCAACTGAAGGAAGGAAAAGAGGAGAAGAGGTCAGCATTATGAGAGAAAATGGGAGTCAACACTTGGGGCTTGGGTGAAGAGAGTCTTATATAAGAAATGAAAAGGATCTGTATGGAACACAGAAGGAAACAAAGTAATTAGAGAAGAACTGCAAAGAAAATAGGAAGTAATCAAAAGCGTATCAAAGCCCTGCTTGGTGAATGGGAAGACATGAAGGAACTGGTTGTGGCTCTCTAATGCAGCATTAACCTGGTCCTGGCATAAGTAGAATAGCCAAGAAGGTACTGTGATTTACACCAGTGATGTAAGGGGCTTTACCTCAGTGAAGAACTGGCATAATGAAGATCCATTCAGCCTCAATTTGCCCCTCCCCTTCCTCTCCTGCCTCACCCTCTATGGTGGGGTAGGGGCGAGGCAGCTGGTGGCTTTGCACGAATGGGGAGTTTCTCAGCATTTGTACGTGGTGCAAAGGGGCCAGAGTGGACTAGGGAATCCAGCCCAAAGACAGTTAAGATTGTATAAGGTAGATATAATTAAAGGGAAGCGCTTGTTGTATTAGGAAAAAATATACAAAGTTGAGTGGTCCATCCTATATCACTAGTCAATTTAGCTGGCATCCAGACCAAATTACACAAATGTATTCACTGGACTATATAAAATAACCCCCCCCCCCCCATACATTTGGAATGTTTTGCTTGTGTTAGCCATTATGGGAAAATGGGACCAATGAGCTAGCAGCAGCAAATCACTGAACTTACCAGATGCCTCTTTGACCATCACAAGCATGAAGAAGTGCAGCCATGCAGTAATCAGTCCTGTAATTCATTGAGCCTTGGAGGCCTGGTTATAGATATAGAGGGGTGTGTGTGTGTGTGTGTGTGTGTGTGTGTGTGTGTGTGTGTGTGTGTGTGTGAGAGAGAGAGAGAGTGAGAGTGAGACTAACATTACTAGTTGCTCAGACATTCAGAGCTAGAGGAAATAATTTTCTCAGCAGGGCATATTGCAAGGTGGAAATAGCAGCAAGAGCATTTTTGATCTCACTGAAGGATGGCACATGCCAGCACCATAACAAACCCGTGTGCTTGCACCAGGAGCCCTGGATCCATTCCCAGCCTTACTCTGGCACTGACAGTTCCACAAATTGCACTCATACTGCAGAGTAATAAAGAGCTTGCACAATACCTGAAGGAGGCAGCACCTTGTTCTATTGCCAGATCACTTCCTCAGTTTCATCTTCCGTCTCCTCCTCCACTGCTCCTCAAATTCAACATCCTCGCTGCCCACAAGATTAATGGGTTCAGTGATCAGTGTGGATGTTAGCATCTGCTCCAGCTCCTTGAAATAGGGACAAGTGGTCCAACTATTGCCAGAGACCTTATTTGAGTTCTTCACTCAATTGTATCAAACCTCCATAGACTTTATTTTCTCCTGTCGCTGCCCAGCAGTTCCTTGGATTCCACTTTCCACAAGGTGATCCAGAGATCTGATGATTGCATTTGGCAGAACTCAACTGGCCTGAATATTCTTTTCTGTCCACATGGCAATTAAAGTCTCGATTGCCTCCTTGCATCAATCTACTGTCTCAGCTTTTCCATAGTAAAGAAGTAGTGCATATGGTTGCTCTGCAGTTCTCCGTGTTCAGTAAGTTGAACAGTGGCATGAGCACCACATCCAACAACAATAGTTCTGGAATTTTACATCAGCCTGCAATTTCTGGGTGTCCGAGCTAGGGAGAATCTCTAGGATAACTTATGCCTGGAAAACAGAGTCCTTGGAGGTCAGTCATTTGCTCTGGCACATTTTCACATGGGCAAGTGCATCATGGGATCTGTAACTGCACAGAGGTAAGGGGGATGGAGGAAAATGTGGAGAACTGCCACTGAAGTCAATTAAGTTATTTCATAGTGTAACAGTAACCAGTGAAATTAGTAGGTACTGATCCGTGTGAGTGGGTCCAGATATGAAAAGTCACTCTCCTGTGCATTATACTTTTATTACATGGAGTTAGACCTTGGTATATGGGATCAGAATCTGGTTCTATCTTACTAGCAAATGATGCAGGAAAAGTAGGGAGACGGGGCAAGGGAGCGGGGAGCTGGAGAAGGAAAAGCAATTGTGCTTTCTACAAATGCTAGAAGCACATACAGAGGTGAAAGTAAGCCGGTGCACCGTACTGGGGCGGCCCGGCTTCCCCAGGTGGCAATTTAAAGGGCCTGGGGCTCCCAGCAGCGGCTGGAGGCCCAGGCCCTTTAAATTGCCTCCAGAGCGCCACTGCTGGAGCCCTGGAATAGCAGTGGGGCTCTGGGGGTTATTTAAAGGGCCGGGTATCACGCTGCCTCTACTGCCCTGGGCCCTTTAAATAGCCACTGGAGCTACCCCAGGGCTCCGGAGGCTATTTAAAGGGCCGGGGCAGTAGAAGCAGGGGAGTCCTGGGCTCTTTAAATAGCCCCCAGAGCCCTGGGGTAGCAGCGGCAGCGGTTTAAAGGGCCCGGGGTGGTAGCGGCAGCCGAGCCCTGGGCCCTTTAAACTGCTGCCGGAGCCCCCGGCTGCCGCTGCTACCCCAGCGGAGGAAGGCACTTACCGGTACAGGGTGGGCCGAGGCTGGCTCTGACCCCCCCCATCCCCGCCCCTTCTGCCCAAGGCCCCGCCCCTTCCAGGGGCCAGAGCCGGCCCCAACCCAGCCCCGTACCAGTAAGTCCCTATTTCTACTTTCACCCCTGAGCACATATCATAGAATGGCTGATTTATTAGGGTATTAGACCATATTTAAAAATTAAAAAAAAGAGGACACTCCATGGGGCCCTGGCCCTGCCCCTTCCCCGCCCTCACCCCAACTCCGCCCCTTCCCCAAAGTCCCCGCCCCAACTCCGCCCCCTCCCCTGAGCGCCCCGCATTCCCCCTCCTCCCTCCCAGCCACGCGAAACAGCTGCCCGAGCGCTACTGGCTTCATGGTTTGCCGGGCAGCCCCCAGACCTCCAGGCCCTGCACCCCCGGCCGGGCGCTTCCCCTCCCGGGCTCCGGCTGCGCTGGGGAAGCGCCCGGCTGAGGGCGCAGGGTCTGGCGGTCTGGGGGCTGCCCGGCAAACCGTGAAGCCGGTAGCGCTCGGGCAGCTCGGCTCTTCAGCTGAGGTGTCTGGGGGGAGCAGCAGCTGCCGCGGGGGAATCCGCCTGCAGCTCGCAGCCTGCCGGAGCCGCTCTAAGGTAAGCAGGGGACTAGTATTTTCCCAGACATGTTCGGCTTCTTGGCAATTCCCCCCGGACTGGGATTTGAGGACCAAAAAGCCAGACACGTCTGGGAAAATCCGGACGTATGGTAACCCTAGATTTATAAACATGCTAAGGGAGATAGCGGTACTTGTGATGTAGCTGAAGTGAGAGGCCAGTAGTTTAATCAAGACCTTCACTTAAGGCCCAATCCTGGACATTGCTGTGGCCCCTTTACACTCAGCCATTGTAAAAAGCCTGCAAAATTCAAATACTCCAGTGGAATATACCAGGGAAGGGGTGGAGTTGATGGCTTCCTCCCTTCCCACTTTGCAGCCCCTGGCTCAGAGGCATGCAAGGAGCAGTAGGGGCTACTCTATGCTCTGGCTATTCTGAGTAGCAGAGCAGCCGATTGGTAGCTGCTAAGTTAGAGCAGCTTCTGGAACTGCCCAAAAATCACACTTTGGGCTTGGTTAGCCCCCAGACCAGCTCAGAGACGCAAAGGTGAGGCACACAATCTGGCCTGGAGGAATGGAACTATAAGAGTATAATGTTTACAGAACAAATAAGCAAAAGTAGGAAAGTGGGTGAGAATATGGCACAGACAGAGCAGTGTGTCAGCAGGAAGAAATGGCCTGAATGTTAGAGCTGACAACAGCTACTATTTGAAAATAAAGAAAAATGGTGCAGGGGGCTTGGGAGGTGGGACATGGTCCTGGGTGTTGCGGGTCTAGAGGAGATGCTAGATCAATAAACATTTTTGGCATATATAGGCAAAAAGGCCTGTCCAGTGGTCATGGGGGTGGGATTTCAGCTGCCTCAGTACTACCTGAAGACACAGTAATGGGATAACTGAGGAGGCTGCATGCTCATAGAGGGAATGTGGGATTGTTTCCTTATCTGGTACCAGGGCCGGCTCCAGGCACCAGGCAACCAAGCACATGCTTGGGGTGGCACCTGGTAAGGGGTGGCCAATCTTGGGGTGGCGGGGGGCAGCACGGCATTCCGCAGGGGGGGGCGTGCTCCGGCGGCACAGTGCGGCGCTCAGGGGCAGGGGTTCCGGCGGCACGGCGCTCGGCGGGGGGGGCGGGCTCCGGCAGCGCTGCGCTCGGGCGGCGCGGGGCACGGCGCTTGGCGGTTCCGGCGGCGCGGCACTCGGCGCTTTTTTTTGCTGCTTGGGGCAGCAAAAAAGTTAGAGCCGGCCCTGTCTGGTACAATGAAATTGGAGGCTCTTTTGCCAGCAGAGGGAGAGGCAAGGTGGGCATGTCAGGCTATGCCTGAATGTTGTGCACAGGAGGCTTTCAAGAGTTTCAGATAATGCTTTAAATGCTTGTTCAAGCTACGCCTTCTACAAGGACAGTGTAGGATGTGTATTGTTCATCATATGTATTGTGACAAGATGGTCAATATAGTATGGTGGGTCCTGTGCTTTTTTGGTGGGGGGCTAAAATACCACCCCTTACCCCTGCTCTTGGGGCACCGAGGGCCCCACTAGTGGCCCAGGAAGGTGGTAAAGAAGGGAAGTGGGGGTGGGGTCTGGGTTTGCTCCTCACTCTGAATCCCAGCCCCTCTCAACCCCTGCAGGTTCTTACCCTCTTCCCCCTTGGGTGGGGTACCTTCAGTCCTTAAACACTAGGGAAGGGAAGGGAATGTCCCTCCCCTGCTGGGGCAGGGTCTCCCTTACTCCAGTTTTCTGTTCCTCCGAGTCTCACAGCACACCTCCAAACTGCAGTCCTCTCACTTTCCCCCTGACTGCCTGAAGCAGGGGGTTTTATTAGGTTTCTAACAGGGCCTTAATTGAGTACAGGTGCTCCAATTAACCTGTAGCAACCCTCCCTAGTCTACAGGGAACCACACCTTAATTAAACTAGGGTTTATATAGTTCCCTTCTACCACTTCCCACTGCTCCCTGGCCCTCCTGTATCACAGTATAGTAGGGGATTGTGCACTGCATAGCTTCTGTGGGCTGAGCTTATTGCAGACACCATGGGCTGCTTGTCCCCATAAGCTCCGTATGTGCCACCCTTCCCTCTCTGTTTCAGGGACTGCCTGCAACCCTCACCTAATCTTCCTCTGGCAGGGGTTCTGGATGCCTCCTACTCCCTCTGCTTCCCATAAGAGTTCCCCCCCAAGCTAGTGGCTCTGTGTGTGTCCCTATTCCCACTTCATCCATGCCCTCCATTCCCTCCTTCCCTTCCTCCCCATTCCAACCTTCCTTCTGCTGCTAGGGGCTCTTTGTGTTCCCTTTCCCCTATACCAGTGTCCTCCAATATCCCCCCCATCCACTAGGGTTTCTGCATGCTCCCATTCCCCACCATACCAGCATTCCCACCAGGCCTCTATAACTCCACACCTCTTCTCCCTATACCAGGGGATGGCTGGCGCCCTCTTCCCCAACCAGGAGCAAGATTTGAAAAGGCTGGAAGTTAGAAAGGAGGAAGGAATTAATAAAGTTTTTTCTCTCCTCTGCCTCTGGCTACCCCTGCTGGCTGAGTATCCACCCCACAGTTCCCTGCAAGGAGAACAATTTTTTCTCTTCTGTCATTCAGGGTTTCAACATGTTAAATCTATATTAGGAGGATGACCAGGGGTATTGTTATGCTGCAAGGTGTTAATGGGGTCCAACAACAGATAACAGTGGCTCCCTGGGTCCCACAGTTTCTATCTTTGGTGTTCCAGTTGTCCCCAAATTCAGTAGGGTTCAGGCAATTGATGCCTAAGATGTTCCCTGACATTTTGGAACTGGTTGGATGCAGCGTTCAAAAGTTATTGCATTTCAGACAGACAGATGGATGTTGCTAGTGGAGCATAAGGCCTGACAAGCTTGGCCAGTGACAGGGCCGGCTCCAGGTTTTCTGCCGCCCCAAGCGGGGGGGGAAAAAAAAAAAAAAAAAAAAAAAGCCGATCGGCGGCAGCTCAATCGCACCGCTCCATTCTTCGGCGGCAGCTCAAAAAAGAAGATAGGGACTGAGGGACCCGCCGCCGAATTCCCGCAGAAGACCTGGATGTGCCGCCCCAATAGCGGACGGAGTGCCGCCCCTTTGTATTGGCCGTCCCAAGCACCTGCTTCCTTAGCTGGTGCCTAGAGCCGGCCCTGGCCAGTGATTTGGACAAGGGCATTCAAAACAGGATTGTCCCATTTTATTTTTAAACAAAAGCTAACTTCCATTATCATTGGCCTGGCATGGCTCTTAATTTTGTACCTCTCTACTCAGGGGAAATTAAACTGAATTATGTCATGTCTGTAACATGAAACGGTCTGTGAAAATCTGAGCCCAGGAGGAGAACTATGGGAAGGATTTCCATCTATACTTACAATGAACTTCTCCAGCTTAAGTGTAGTCATTAACAGAATAGTATCTCTAAGGATGAGCAATGATCTTCTGTATATGCCACTCTATCCTACAAGGGAGTTGATGTTAATAGGAACAGTGAATACGCAACATCTCTGAAAATCAAGCCCCAAATCTCTTAATTTGGGCACTCAAAATGGAAGCATCTACAGTCAGATTTTTTTCAAGACATTAGTCTTACTATTTGGTCTAAGGAGTCAGAGGATGATTCAGGCATTGTCTTCTGTTAACTATAGAATCCTATCTAGACTTGGCTATGGAATATAATACATTGCCAAATTATCCTGAAACAGAATGCTTTTCCCCATTTATGTGGAATTTGAGGAAATGGGATCACAGCTTGAAGAAATAAATTAGATATAATCCTAACAATGGTTTTGAGCCATACCAAAAAGTAGCCTGTGATCAGGGACCATATTTAAGTGAGTGGTCCCCATACAAAGCATCTTGTTTCAGTTGCAAAGCACAGGGCCTGATTCTCCATTGTCTTGCTCCTTGCATAGCCATGTTTCTAGTGATCATAAAGCTATGTAAAATGTTATCATTTTGATTCATTAGAGTTTTGCACCCGCTTTGTGCGTGCATTGCACATAAATAAATGAATACACAGTGTGCAAGGCAGTAGAGAATGAGGCCTATGGTCTTCTGATTAACAGTTTTTTAATTCTTCTCTTAGAATCATGTCCAGGGTACATGCAGGTAACAGCAATAGATATTGTCTCAACAGATAAACCAAAAGACTGTTCACCTGTACATTATCCCAGACAATGCATTCCAAAATTGTTACACAAAAGAAAAGCCACAAATGATGTAATTAATCTTAGGAATCCTCTAGGTCAGATTTCTGTTGCGAAGTGAATAGTTTCCAAAGAAACCAGTGTGGCGTGTGGAATACATATCAGCTAAGTTAACGCACACCTCTTTCCAGCTTTAGTAGCACCAGTGCTCACCCTGTACCATTCTTCCACAATTTGCACACAAAGACAGTTACAAACAAAACCTACACCCCTTGCTGCTCTGCCCACATCTCTGACGTTTCTGAAGTGGATACTGCATTCATTGTTTAGCCATGAAGATGAGTTTTTTAGATCTTGAAATTACATTGTGGGGTCTGAGGAAAATGGGAATGTTTACCTATGGGGCCAAACTGTTGCCATCCCCTGCATGGGTAGCTCAAGAGGGGTGAGGCACAAGGTTCTTTTATGTCCTGATAGAAAGCAAGACAACTGCAATCCTCATACTCCCCTAGTTAGGTGCAATAACTATCCCAAAAGGGGCAGGGGAGAGGCAAGGTTGTGGCCCTGTGTGATGGGGTGCACCAACTCTGAATTGGGCCAACCAGGCCTGACCAATCACTGTGGGCCCAGGAGACCGTACCTCCTTATCCCTTCTGCACATGCTCCAGGTGGAAAGGACAGATAAAAGGAGGCAGCCCCGTTCAGTCTGGGCTGGCTGAGGAGGAAGGATGTAGGATGTGTGCTGCCGGTGCCTGCGACTCTCCAAGTGGTAGGAACTGTGGACCTGGACTATGCGGCGGATGAGCAGCTAATGGTGGAGACTAACTGGGACTTCAAGCCCCTGCCAGCCGAGGAGATGCCTGAGATGCACCTTGTGGTAAAAAATGACCCAGAGACTGTATTAGAAGCCAATGTTTAAACCCTTAACTAGGAATTTCCTTTCTTCACAGGCCCTGGGTCATAACCTGGTAAAGTAGGGTGGATCTGGGTTCCCCTACCCCGCCCACACTTGCCACTAGAGGTGGCTACTGTCTGTTTGCTCTGCCCTGCCTAGGGACTACAGACTGTTCTGACCTTTCTGGGGGGTCAGAACCCCCAACTGCTATTGCCTGCCCCAGCCAGGAGGCTCAGCAGCCATAGACAGTTTGCTTTGCTCTGCCCCGCCCAGGGGCTGCAGGCTGTTTGCTTGGCCACGCCAGGGGTCCTAAGCCCTTCTTATTGCAGTTCCCTGATCCCACAGGGAGACCCTATGCTTGTGTGATGGGGTGTACCAACCCTGCACTGGGCCAACGGGGGCAGCCCCACTTGACACGCAGGGTCCCCCATGACACCCTGTCCCTTCAGTGCCAGCTAGCAGAGCTGCCCAGCCAGGCAGGGAAGAGCATGCTGCACTCTGAGGTTGGCACACAGCAGCTGTGCACCCTGGAAGCTCTAGCAGGCTATCCAGCCTATCCACTAGTCTCACAATCCACTGCTCTGCACCATCCCCAATGCAGGGCTGGGGCTTCAAGCCACAGTTTATCTCAAAACAGCATGAAGCATATGTGAGTTTAATAATATATGCCAAAACTGACAGTCTTCTTTATGAATGGAGGAAGGTGTAGATCCAGTGAGAGACGATATAATCCAGTGTAAGAGAATTCTATGGATTCTCAGGCTCCTGCTTCAAAAGTACATCAGCTGAGCTGCTTGTATGAAATCTGTACTGTTCTGACGGTAAAACTGAAGACAGAGAAAATAAAGGAACAATGGAAGCGTATTCAAAAGGGATTTGGATCCTTTACTTGATGAGCCAGCAGATGGCAAATGCTGTGCAGTGTAGAAAATGAAAAGTAATTAGTCTGGGAACAAAGAGCAAAAGCAGGGAATGTGCGCTAAATACAGCGCACTGATCAGAGAAAGAATTGGGGGATTATTGTGGGGGAAAAAATTGTAGAAAATGTCACTTGTTTGCCTTTTTTATTGCAGCTGTGCACAGAAGATGCTAGACTGATGGAGCAGTGAGCTATAAAGCCACAAAATAGGCAATACTAGCACTTTGGAAGACAATTATTAGACTTCCCTAGAATGGTGTATGCAGTTTGGGTCACTGTCTCAGGAAGGTTGTATTTGGAGCAGGTGTAGCATAAGGCAGCTAAAATCGAATGGTTTGAATGATCTCAGTTCTAAGGTTAATATTAGAGATTATTTGCTCAGGTCGAAAAAAGACAATAGAAGTTTTCAAATGATAATAGTGACTACTATCAATAGACTATGTTTATATTGCTAAGCGGTTAAAAAGTAGGAAAGTAGCACTGAATAGAGAACACACATGGAGATACTTCACAAAAAGGCACTTAACATATGCTTTTATTGAGTTACATCGGGGATGAATATAGCCCAGGGAACATGTTACCAGGGACAGTGTATGAAGCAAAATTATATATGGGCTTGAGGCACATGGATTCATTTCAGAAGAAGCAGGCCAATGAAGGACCTACAGATAAACGGTAAAGTAGTTTATGGGGTGTGGGGGGAACTCTAACATTTCAGCTTCAATAGTTTTTTGGCTTGTGCGGGGTCTTGGTTGTACAAGTTCATTAAAGAGATCCCTTCCTCAACATGAGACATGAAGGGCATAGGTTGGTCGGGGGGGGGGGGGGGGGGGGCGGGGAGAAAAGGACAGGAGGAAAGTGAGTGGTCACCCTGGGACTTTAAGAAGTTGGCCCCAGGATGGGTTGTACCTCCTCTTGCAGTAGGCCATTTAGAGCAGATGGGAAACATGCTACTATGCAGCAGAGGAGAAGCAGGTTCAGAGTGGGAACACTAAGAAGAAAGCAATCTAGCTGCTGCTAATGAAAAAAAACAAGTGAGCAATGGGGGCTTGGTGGGGTGGCCAAAGCTGGGGAAAGAGGAGCAAGACTGAGAGCACTTGGCCACCTGGGGGCAGGGTAGTGTGAACAGACATGGTGACAGAGGCTGACTGACAGTAGGAAGGACTGAGGAAAGCAGCCCATACAGCCTGCAGGCAACTGATGGGTAAGAAAGAGTAGAGGCATGAGGAGTGCTTAGAGTAAGCTGCAGGTTTATGAGAGGAGTCAGTGGCTGGCCATGCGAGGTAAGTAGAGGAGCTGATCAGCATCTTCAGAATCTTTTAATTAAAAAAAGTTTCTAGCCTTTACATATCAAACCTGAATCAAGTGCAAACTGATATCCCATTTCCTAGAACTGGAAGGGACCTTGAAAGGTCATCGAGTCCAGCCCCCTGCCTTCACTAGCAGGACCAAGTACTGATTTTGCCCCAGATCCCCAAATGGCCCCCTCAAGGATTGAGCTCACAACCCTGGGTTTAGCAGGCCAATGCTCAAGCAAACATCATTGCTACAATTCACCAGCAGCAGCTCAGAGTTAGATGACATAGTGGTAAAAATGCCTTGTGCTGCTACACTACAGTTTCTGCCATAGCCACCACCAGTGGAGCTGCACTGGCAGAGAAGTATTTCCTTTTATTGGCTTTGAATTCCCTACCTTTTAATTTCATTGAATGTTCCCTTGTTCTTGTGATCTGAGGCAGGGAGAATAGAAGTTCCTGATCTATTGTCTAGATCATTCATTATTTTATGTACATTTATGATGTCTCCTCCTAGTCTTCCTTCTAAGGTAAACAATCCCCATCTTTTCAATCTCTCTCCATATATTATTTCCATGCCCTTGATCATTCTTGTTGTCTTGGTCTGAACCCTACCTAGTTCTGCAATACCGTTTCTGAGATATGGTGACCACCAGTACCGCATACAGTATTGTAGATGAGACTAAACCATTGATTCATATAAAGGCGTTTAATAGTCTCTGTATTATTCACCATCTCATTCCTTACACAATCTAACATCTAGTTAGCTTTTTTGACTGCAGCTGCACATTGAGCAGATGTCTTCATTGAGCTGGCTACAGTGATGTTCAGGCAGTCAATACTTAGCTTGCCATCTCATGTCTTAATTACCACAACCTCCTCCTCTGGCATCTTGGACGCACACATTGCCTTACTTTGTTCTGTACAAACACTGCTACCAAAGAAGTCTTCATTACCCATCAGTCTGACCATATCCTCCCCTCTTTGGATTCTGCTACTGGCTCTCTTTGCTCCACTGCATCAAGTGCAAACTTTATATCTTTGCTTTCAAGCCCCTACATAACTCCACCCCTCACTATTCATCTGCTTTCCCACCCCCCATACCATGTTATCCTCTGGTCCCTTATTTTTTCACCATCAATGCCAGCTTTGAGACACTTTTTGCCCACTTCTCCTCTGCCACCCCATGCTAGGAACTTCCCCCAAACTGGTTCTCAAGATCACTACTCCTGCATTCAAAACCTTCCTGAAGATCAACTTCTACCCTGACACCTACAGGTAACTATGAAGGGGGCTATAGGGAAATTTGGGATTATCTAGCTATCTACATTGTGACATTAAGACTTTGTATTATTGGGGTGTGATGGAGCCACCTATCTCAGAGTTTGGTATATAGCCCATCATCGCTATACAGCTTAAAGGGGAGCAGGGGAATCTCCCAAGATAGGAGAGTGCTAGGCAGGCAGGAGGCCCTTAATGGAGAAGCCTAGCAGCCTGCCTACTCAGATTGTAACACACACAAAGACATTTTCTGGCCAGCATGTGGAAAGAGGCAAAACCACCTGGCAAATGGGTACAAATATATGCTGCAAAAGTAATATTAATGTGTCATCTTGTAGCGCTACCAAGCCTCTTTGTTTATGCCCCCATGCAGATTATTTCTGGTAGGAGCACAAATAATCTGTGTGAGGTCTTGAGGGTGGGCTCCATGGCTGGGGCAAGGTCTGGACAGATAAATATAGCTACTGGGCTCTGACATCCACGTCATCTTTCCCCAGCGGCTCCCTGTGAATCATTATTGCAGAGCCATCTCTCCAGGGGTTTGTGGGATGAGGATGCCCACCCCATCCATGCTGCTGCTATTGGCTGTGGATTTTCAGGTGGACAATTGTGCACAGTAGAGTTTTACCCTAGAGCAGGGGTTCTCAAACTTCACTGCACTGCAACCCCCTTCTGACAACAAAAACTACTTCATGTAGGGGGGGACTGAAGCCTGAGCCTGCCTGAGCCCCGCTGCCTGAGGTAGGGGGCCTAAAGCCAAAGCCCAAGGGCTTCAGCCCCGAGTGGGGGACCTATAACCTGAGCCCCGCTGCCCAGGGCGAGGCAGTGGGGTTCGGGCTTATGATTTGACTCCAGCAAGTATAACGCCAGCCACTGTGGGATCTCAACCCACAGTTTGAGAAGCGCTGTCCTAAAGTATTTAAAAATCATCCCATTCTTCAAGCATGTGTCATTATGTAAGTACGATAGAGTAGGTTAAAAAAAAGTTTGCCTTGAAATCTGAATACTCTTGCTTTTGTGATCTTAATTTATCCCCTTAGCATTGTTTAAATAGAGCTTTTGCTCAGCAGTTTGCTCAAAGCTGGAGTTGTCTTTTATGTTTTGTAAGTAAGAGTGGATGTAGGCTCGTAGGCATGTGTGGCCCTCTCTGGCTGTCAATCTCTGAGGAAGGCCACATCTCTTTGCTGTCACACCCCTGGAAAACAGTCTAAGACAAGGGGGAAGTTAGCAGTCTCATGGCTCGATCCCTCCTGTGGGGTAGAGCAGTGAGTCATCCAAGGGCAGGGGCGGCTCTATGTATTTTGCCGCCCCAAGCACGGCAGTCAGGCGGCTTTCGGCAGCGCGCCTGCGGGAGGTCCGCTGGTAACACGGATTTGGCGGCATGCCTGTGGGAGGTCCACCGGTCCCACGCCTTCGGCGTACCCACTGCCGAAGCCATGGGACCAGCGGACCACCCGCAGGCATGCGGCCGAAGGCAGCCTGACTGCTGCCCTCATGGCGACCGGCAGGCCGCCCCCCGCGGCTTGCCGCCCCAGGCATGCGCTTGGTGCGCTGGTGCCTGGAGCCGCCCCTGTCCAAGGGCTCAAGCCCTCAGGCCTGGTGGTGCAGCAAACAGTCTAAAGCCCAACCCGCAGGCAGCGTATGGCCCACGGGTGGGCAAACTATGGCCCACGGGTGAGCAAACTATGGCCCACGGGTGAGCAAACTATGGCCCACGGGACCGTCCTGCCCGGTCCCAGAGTTCCTGGCCCGAGAGGCTAGCCCCCGGCCCCTCCCCCACTGTTCCCCCTCACCTGCAGCCTCAGCTCGCTCTGTGGCCGGTGCAATGCTCTGGGCGGCCGGGCTGTAAGCTCCTGGGTCAGTGCAGCTGCAGAGCCCGGCCTGACCCGGTCTCTCTGCTGTGTGGTGATAGCAGCAGCGTGGCCCAGCTCCAGCCAGGCGGCACGGCTGTAGCGCCGCCGGTGCTCCAGGCAGCGCAGTAAGGGGGCAGGGAGCAGGGGGGGTTGGATAGAGGGCAGGGGAGTTTGGGATGGTGGTCAGGGGCAGGGGTGTGGATAGGGGTCAGGGGGTTGAATGGGGGCAGGGGTTCCAGGGGGGCAATCAGGAAGGAGGGGGGGTTGGATGGGGCAGCAGGGAGCAGTCAGGGGCAGGGGTTCCAGGGGCAGTCAGGGCACAGGGAGAAGGGGTGGTTGGATGGGACAGGGGTCCCAGGGGGGCCATCAGGAATGAGAGGAGGGGTTGGATGGGGCAGCAAGGGTCCATGGGCAGTCAGGGGATAGGGGTGTGTGGATGGGGCAGGGGTCCCAGAGGGGCCATCAGGGAACAGGGGGGTTGGATGGGGCAGGGGTCCCAGGGGCAAGGCAGATAGGAGGTGGGGGCCAGGCCACAATCCCCTCCCCTAACCGTCCCTCCATACAATTTACAAAACCCAATGCAGCCCTCAGGCCAAAAAAGTTTGCCCATCCCTGGTATAGCCAGATATAGTCCAGGGCCCCAGGCCCTCAGGCAGGGCAGAGCACCCAACACAGTCTGGGGGGCTAGCTCCACAGATGGTATGCTCACACAGGCCTCCTGTCCAAGGGTGGGGTGGCCAGTGGTTGGGGGATGCAGGTCCACCTGACTCCACCACATCCCAGCTCAGGGCCCTAACAGTGGCAGAGAGCTCTGCCACTGGCTCAGCGGAGATCCAGCCACAACATGTTGAACCAGACTCAGGCAGCATCCCAGCCAGACCATAGTCAACTGTCCCTGGGCCACTTCCTACCCTACTGGGGTTGTCCTCAGTCTCCCCTGGGTACACTGCTGGTGGTACTCCTAGCCGCTCCTCAGTATCAGGTGTGTCTGGTAGCTCAAGCAGTTCAGACAAGTCCTTGGGACAGCGGAAGTCCTTAGTGGGCTCCAGCAACAGGGTGGAATCACATGCCTCCCTCAGCAGCTTCAACCCAACTGAGCTATAGAGCCCGCCTTTTATACTTCCTGTTCCTGTCCCACCCCTCTCCTGGCAGGCATGGCTTTCCTGTGTCACCCATCAGGGGGCGTCTGGCATTCCCTCGCTGTCAATCTCCAAGGGAGGCCACTTTGCTACAGTGGACATGAAAAATTTCTCTACGGAATGTAGGGAGCAAGAGAAGATGTCAGTCTATTTTTCCTAAATTAGAAGGCATAGTAAAGCAAAAACTTCTTTTATTAAAGTCAGACCTTACTCAAGCGAACACCCAGTGAGGGCTGGGAGAGCTTGCATGAGTAAAAGCTAAGCGATGACCTAGGGATTTGGCCCATAGTAAATTCCACAAAAGTGATTTAGTGCTTAACTTTCATTATTTCGTACAGAAATCCACACATTTAATTCTGGTGTGCTAACCAAAAAGGACATTAATTAGAGACATTGGGAAGTATCTTTCCAATTAACAAAGGTATATTTAGTGACTATTACAGCCAGGATGGGAATAATACTGCAGCTCTGTTAAAAATGAGGAAAACACTGGTTAGCAGCATCTCTTCTTAATTACTAAAAGAATTACAACTTTATCTGAATGCCACCTGCTATATCATCAAGAGTCAGCTGGGTCTGGCAAACCACTTGCATGTCTTAAAGAATGGATCCTTGGAACCAGAAGGTGAATAGAAAATCCAAATTGGGTAAAAATTGGGGTAACGTCTGTTACATTTCTATACCGTTTTCACAATATGTGGAAAAATTGTGTAATCCAAACAATATTTTGCCTTCCATCCAAGGAGCTCAAAGCTCTCTATTAACATTAATTAAAGGCTCATGGCCTTTTGTGAAGTAGGTAAGTGGCACTATCCCTATGTTACAGATGGAGAAACTGAGGCACGGAGAGGTTAAGTGAGATGATCTAGGTCAGAAAAAGCCTGGAAGAAAAGGCAATATATCCCAAAACTACTAATGCACACCTGTTCTCTTTTTTCCATCCATGTTTCTCTCTTTCCAGAGGGGGGTGATGTACAGTTGCATAAATTTCCCCGGTTAATATGTTAGAGCTAAAAATCCCTGTTTATGGTTGGATCCTAATTTTTTCATAAAGGCTCTTTTGCTTAGATTAGATGACCATTCTATCTCAATTGAAGTGTCCGCCTTCAGTCAAAGCACAGCTGGGCCCCTCACTCTGGCTTTGTCTCGACTAGGATACAGTTGTGTTAGTTCATATTTACTTCTTCAAAATTACTAGTCAAAACAAGGCAAGTTGTACTTCATTATGGGCTAAACTGGCTAAGTTAAATCCTAACACCTCCCCCCGCCACAGGGTTTAACTTGACCAGCTTACTACATGTTAAAGTTCAATTTGCCTTATCTTGACTAGAGTTTTAGAAGGTGTTAATTAAAACAAGCTAGATAACATGACCAAATCACACCTTTAAATTCTAGTCTTGACAAAGTTTATGGTAGATTGAAAGAATTATCTTTGTCCCATTCAGACTTTCCTCTATCAGACACAACATCATGAAGCTAGCCATAAAAATGATCAGCTGAATCGGCACAAGCTACAACTTGACTAGCTAGACTGCTGCCAGTTGCCAAGCTAGAGGACACTGTTGCATTCACCTTGGCTAGTCACTGTTCATCATTTCTCCAAGAGTCTAGCTTTTTATTTCATTAAAAAGTAAGGCTCAGTTAGACCTCCTACAAGGCATTCAGGAAGTAGGCACATTGCTTGAGCAGAGGTGTGAGGAGACATTTACTTTTGAAAGGCGTAGGTTACGTTTTTTTGTTTTGTTTTTAAAGTTTTTTATTTAAAAAATCCCTAAAGTTTAGCTCTTAAGCCCATATTTAGACATTTAAATCAGTAATCTGATTTCTAATAGTGCTGAGCACCCAGCATCTCCCATTGAAATCAGTGGTAGCTCTCTTGAAAATCAGACCACATTTAGGTGCCTGTGGCAATGTATGCACACCCTGCCTCCTGTGAGGGGGTTAGTGGGAGTGTGGACACCACGGTTACCACCTACCCGACTGTCTTGGGCCTCACCACGCTGAGGTCCAAGGGCCAGATCAATACGGTGGCCCTCGAGTGCAGGGCAGCATGGCCAAGCGGCCAGAGTCAATATGGCGGCCCTCCGGTACGGGTCAGGGTGGCCTAGCAGTCAGCATCAATATAGCAGCCCTCAGATACAGGGCAATGAGGCCTAGTGGGACAATACCCAAGGGGCTGTCAAAGGGGGTGGTGGGGGGAGGGAGATTAGTAGCCTGGGTAGGAGGACCTGGGCCCACCCGACTCCACCGGGCCCTAATTCGGGGCCCTAACAGCGGCAGAGTGGTCCATCACTGGGTCAGTGGGGAATCCCACCAAAACACACTGACCTCACCCGGGTGGGAGATACCATTTGTTCACCCTCCCTGGGTCACTTCCTACCGCACTTCCTGAAGCTGCAGTCCATGGGGCATTGGGATCTCCAAGCTTCTCACCACAGATAATTCCCTGGGGCTCAGTTGGCTAGAGATCTTCAATCCAGATTTCTGGCTCCCGCAGGCAAGGGCTGTGAGGGCTCCTCAGCTGGAGCCTCCACCAAAGGTCCTTCCTCTCCAGCAGTCCCTCCAGACTGAGCCAGGCTGCTCCCTATTATACAGCATAGCACTTGGAGCATGCCCAGTACTGTCTGAGGGGCAGGACTTTCTCCATCCATAGTGTGGGATTAACCCCTTCTGGCCCTGTGCAGGATATGCACACCTCGTCACAGTGCCTAAATATGGACTTAGGAGCCTTGTTTTAGGCAGCCAGTTTTGAAAAGCATGGCTGCATTATTGGGTCTGAGGAGTCAGGAGCTCCCATACACCTCCTTTGCAAAGGTGTAGCCATCCCTTCCCTGCCAGTACTACACCCAGACACACACCTTTTGCCTAGTGACTCTCTATACCCAGTACTCCTATTTGCCTGCAGCCATCTTATTGCTGCCCTGCTCCAGGTGGGCCGAGGAAACCTTATGCCCACTCACCTCACTCATGCACCTCTTAAAGTACTATGCAATATTATTATTTATTTTTATGACCATAGCACCTAGGAGCCATAGTCACAGACCAAGATCCCATTATGCTAGGCACTGAACAAAAAGGGACAGGCGCCCCTCCCCTGGCCCTGACCCAACCCGGCCTGAACTTGCCACGGCCGGGGGAGAGGTGCCTCTCCCACCCAGCCCAGGTGCTGCTTCGGGGAGAGCGAACTGGGGGGGAGGTCTCTCTCCCCACCGTAGCCCCGGGGAGCCCCACTGCAGCCCAAACCCCTCATTCCCAGACCCACCCCAGAGCCCGCACCCTCAGCCAGAGCCCTCACCCCCCTGGATCCCAACCCTCTGCCCCAGCCCTGAGCCCCCTCTCACACTCCAAACCCCTTGGCCTCACGCCACCACATGAATTTTGTTATGTGCACCAATATGGAGGTGATGTGTGACACAAAATTCATTACGCACATGGGTGGGAAAAATGAGAGGGAACACTGATCATGAAGTGCCTTGAAAGTGAAGACAGGTAGCTTATGTTTGATGCAATAGAAAAAGGAGAGCCAGTGGACAGATTAAAAGAGAGAGGTGACAAGCTAGGTGAATGATGTTTGGAGCAGCATTCTGAATAGGCATGAGTGAAGCAAGACTGCATTTGTCAAGGCCAGAGAGACGGATGTTGCAGTAATTGAGATGCAAGCTGGTGAGAGCTTGGATGAGAGTTTTGGCTGTATGGAAGGTTAGGAGAGGCCGTATCTTAGAGATATGCAGAAAGAATAAACAACATTTAGACCTAGACTGGGTGTGAGGAACCACAGAGGGAAACTAGCGAGAGGTCTGAGTTGAAGCAGATTCCCTGGGTATGGGCCTGAGTGACAAGCAGAATGGAGATGTTGTCCGTAGTAATTGAGAAAAGAGGTAGCAGAGCGGTATTGGGTTGGAGAGAAGCTTAAGAGCTCTATTTTAGCCAGGATAAACTTGAGCAGATGGCTAGATGTAAGAGGCAACCAACTGAGATTTCAGTTTGGGCAGAAGGAGACAATTATTGAGTAGAAAGATGGATCTGTGAGTCCTCTGCATAGAGATGGATCTGTGAGTCCTCTGGATAGAGATGCTCACAGAAGAGGTTACCCAGACACAAGGAGCAGAGGGAGAAGAGAAGGGGGGTCCAATGACAGAGCCTCGTGGCACTTCCACAGAGTTGGGGCGAGGGGGAAGAGGAGGATCCACTGAAAGACCCTCTGAAGGAGGAATTAGAGAGACAAGAGGCGAACCAGGAGAGGACAGAGTCACAAAAGCCAAGGAAGGGCAAGATTTCAGGGAGAGGAGCATGGCTGACTGTTGAAGGTGGCTGACAGGCCCAGAATAATACAAGGGGCGAAGCTGAATCGGTGAGGATCTCGGTTGGAATTGGAGGAGGGGAATTCCAGATATCAATTGTAAACAGCATTTTCAGTGAGCTTAGAGATGAAAGGACGAAGGGGCAGTAGTTAGAGAAGCAAGTGGGATTTTTAAAATGGGAGAAACTAACACATGCTTGTATTGTGAGGTGAGAGAACCTGATTCTCCACTGTTACATAACTTATGTAGTCACTTACAACAGTGTTTCTCAAACTGGGGTTGCCGCTTGTGTAGGGAAAGCCCCTGGCGGGCCGGGCCGGTTTCTTTACCTGCCCCGTCCGCATGTCCGGCCGATCGCGGCTCTCACTGGCCGCAGTTCGCTGCTGCAGGCCAATGGGGGCTGCTGGAAGCGGCGGCAGGTAAGTCCCTTGGCCTGCACCGCTTCCAGCAGCTCCCATTGCCCTGGAGCAGTGAACTGCGGCCAGTGGGAGCCGCGATCGGCCGGACCCGCGGACGGGGCAGGTAAACAAACCGGCCCGGCCTGCCAGGGGCTTTCCCTACACAAGCGGCGACCCCAGTTTGAGAAACACTGACTTACAATAATGTAAAATGAGTGCAGAGTAGGTATACGTGCTACCAAATCAGAATTCCTTACACATGTACACCAGTGGTAGCTTTTTACACACACACCTTCCCCCATTTGCAGCAATGGTGTCTAGTAAATGACTGCACAAAGATCATGTGAGGAGAAAATCAACCCCCCAGTATCTGCACAGATAGTCCTGGAAGATACTTACACCCCTCCTGTACTGACTTGTTACCTATGGTACAGGATTACTGAAACCAATAATCTTTATTTAGAAAGCTGGGACACCTGAATTTCATTTTAAGAAACATCAGGCTGTAAAAGTGGTTCATATTCTTCTCAGAATACAGAGCTTCTATTGACATGAATAGGAGTTTGGAACAAAGACCAAGAGGGAAATATGGTCCATGACTGGTTCCACACGGTAGTTGCACTTGTAGCCAGATTTTCTGTTTAGTGAGTTCATTTGGAATGCTGGCTTAGAAAACAAGATCACATCCTTTTGTTAATTTTTGGGTGGTAAATATCACTCTAAACTTGGTTCAATTAAATTGGATCCAAGCCATGCTTCTAAATTGCAATTTTCTTTCCTGAAACCTTTTTCTTTAAATACATTAATATTTATATTCCATTTCCAGCTTTAGATTTTGGTCTGGATCAGCACTTGAGTTTAATAAAATTCAAAATGGAGCTAAGATAATAATTATTAAAATGAGTGTAATTATTCAGTAGAACTGATTACCAAAGGATTTGGTAAATTCTCCATAATGTTGTCTTCAAATCAAGATTGGATGTCTTTCTAAAAGATTATCTTTAGTTTCTCAACTTATTAGGCTTTGATAAAGGAATTCCTGGATGAAATTCTATGGCTTGTTTTATGAAGGCAGTAAAACTAGATCATTGTAATGGTCTCTTCTGGTCTTTGACTCTATATTCTTAGTGTATGCAAGGTGGCACATGACCAGGATTCATCACTGAATGTGGTCCGCTGGTTGGATCATTAGCTTCCCCCATCTGGGCCGGGTACAGGGAGCATAACATGAATGCTGAGCCATGCCCCCCCCCCCCCTTTGATTCTATGAACATCTCTGGTGCTTGGCTGTTTTGTCTGACAATGAATGGACAAAGCTGATAAGGGAATGCAGTTATAGGCTGAATTAGGACTTGTATGGCTCACATGTACACTATACAAGGCTGCAGAATCCAAGCAGCAGACCCACTTCCGATCTTGAAGTTGAACTCCTGTATTTAAGGGGCCAAATTCAGGCTTAATGCAAGCAGGTGTAGTTCCACTGAAAGTCAGCGTTTGAATTTGGTCCAACTGGAGTAGCATCTGTGGAACTGAAGGCAGAACTGGGCCCACTGCTTGCTATAACGCATCATCAGAAACATGGTCCTAAATTCCGGTTAGCTGTGGGCATATGTGTAGGGCAGCCAAACAGTGTACTCACCAGTGTACTCATTACACTTCATGGCAGATGCTCATCCCAATACTGGCTGTCCTGGAATTCCTTCTAGGAACCACCCAGACTCTGTGACAGAAGTCCGAGAAGGCTGGCCCACATGTTTATGAACACCCCTCCCATGCAGAATGGACAAGGTGTGTCTGAGGGGTGAGAACAGCTCATAACTTTTAGGTGTTCTTTGTGTGCAGATTAGTACAAAAGGGTCACGTTCATATCAGTTGATGAGTCATGTAAATGCAATTGTAACGCCAACAGACCCCGGTTGTCAGTGGGCGGGATCGAACCTGGGATCGCTGGAGCTGAATGCATGAGCCTCTACTGCATGAGCTAAAAGCCAACTGGCTGTTAGCAGACTCCTTAATCTCTCTCTCAGTGGTCTTGGTGCCACTAGATGGGACAGAACACCACACTCAGGAGGTGTGTGGGTTACATACTTCCCCTAGCTGAGGAAGCACGACCCGTGCTTCAGAGACTTCCCAGTTGAAATCCCAGATGAGCCCCCACTTGTAACACTGACAGAGCCCGGTCGTCGGCAGGTGGGATCCAACTTGGGATCTCTAGAGGTGAATACATGAACCTCTACTACATGAGCTAAACACTGTATAGCTGTTAGTTGAGAGTGTAGAGCAGACTCATTAATCTCTCTCTCTAAGTGGTCTCAGTGACACTACATGGGACAGAACACCACAGAAGGTGTGTGGGTTACATAATGTATAAAACTTGTTGCTTATCTGGTGTACACATGTATGTTACATATTATCTTTTTGTTGCCCTGGAGAGCCCTGAGCTAGCAATTCCCTCTATGTACCACCCCCAGGCAAATTATTTGCACTCCTGTCTGCCAGTTTCTAGGACCAGCTCCTTCCTCCTGCTTCTTGTCTAGCTGCCTCCTATTGCCCCCACTCCTGCATAACTTCTTTCTGCCAACACCCATCCACCAGCAGCCAGGTGGCAGGGGCAGATGTTTCCCTTTCCCACACGCATAGTCTGCTTGTGAGATCATGCTATTTCCTCCGCAATAGGAAAGGCAAACCAGAAATACTTACCAGCCAGAAAGGCACAGCCAGTTTGCAAAATGGCCGTGTAAGGGCTGCAGGTGCTTGACTTTGCAAATTTAAAGGGCTAGCTCAAGAAAGGAAGTCTGTGTCAAAAGTTTCTTTCTATGAGAGGGCAACCTTACATTGGGAAGACGTAGGGGCCAGGAAATCATCAGTGAAAGGGCTGTTTTGGTTCAATGTTGTGCTTATATCACATTGCTAGTCTATAGCTGTAGACTGCTGTCATCTCTTTGCAAGTAGCCTCTACTCGGTCCATGATGGGGATAGTAGTCTTCCCCTCCCTACAAATTTCAGCAGGTAATCGGGCCATTAATAGCCCTTGTACCTTTAAATCTAAATGAAACGTCACTTTATAAAAACTTGAGACTGATTATTTGTTCACCATGCTCCTCATTCTAAAAATCTGAGGGTCAATCACCCAGTCTCCCATCTCCATTCCCAAAAACACATAGCCTCATTTTAAAGTATTTTTTTCCTTTGGGAGATCACGTAAGTCCATTCCCTGTTCCTTGTTAACATGACCCACTTGCAAAAGTCTTTATTCACACCAAGATTTCAAATGACTTCATCCCTATTTGGAGTGTGGGGAAGGGCAAAAGTCTAAACCAGTAACACAGATGATTATACTGCTAAGCAAAAAACATAAAACATGAGATTTTTTTCACTCTGAAAAATGTGTAATAAAGAGACAGATGAGACAAAATTGAGACAGAAGGATGTCGATTTCATGATTTATTGTCACATTAAAAAAGTAATCTTACTGATGAATTAATATTTACTTTTTAATATAAAAGTGCTTATTCTTACAAATCCTTAAGGCTCATTCTGTTACATTACAGTAGGATTTTTCACCATTCCAGAAACTGTGCTACGTGAGTTTTGTATGAACTGTAGAAACAGCA
Organism: Emys orbicularis; assembly: GCF_028017835.1. NCBI lineage: Eukaryota > Metazoa > Chordata > Testudines > Emydidae > Emys > Emys orbicularis. The sequence continues at coordinate 248,830,014 of NC_088683.1, forward strand.
AAATCTCCAAATAGTAAAACAACTTGTCAATGATTTCATAATTTTTGTACATGTGAACTTGTTTAATTGTGTAACACACTCTAAAGCAACTGAAATCCAAAAAACCTTTGTTTTATTTTTAACCTGAAATTGAACGAATGCACTTTGAGTTTCCTATTTTGCTCACTGAAGTGGAACAAATACAGTTGTTTATGAATGTAATTCTTCCTCCACGCCTCCCTTTTACAGCAAGGAAAGAGAGAGATACAGGATGGTACTGATGTAGTATTTACTTTATATTTCTTACAAAAAAAAAATTGAATGACTACCAAGCACAAGCAATGTTCAGAAGCAAGACATTTGTTTTTTTGAGGTCCTTACACTGCATATTTACTAGGCAAAACTGCCACTGAAACCAATGAGAGTTTTGCCTGAGGAAGGAATGAAAATAGGGCTCTCTTGAGAATCATTTGAGATTAAATGGTTTATTGTTTTTGGTCTCAAAGAGGAAGAATGGAGCAGATGAAAGCTACTAAAGCTCTTGCTGTTCGTATTAATCACATGTGGCATATGATTTCTAGCATATACTATAATACACAGATACGAGTATATGATTTTTACTTTTAGTCATAATCAGATATATATTATTTGGATGGACAGTGACTTTACTATTCCTACTTAAATTTAAAAAAATAGCTATTTACTGTAAATAATATTTTTTCCATAACTGGGTCAAAATGTAGTAGCAAATAGCCAAAAATTAATCTATCTGAAAAAAAATAAAGTATTCTAGAATGAGGGGAAAATGCCACCTGATCTAATAAATAAAGCACTTCAAACCATTCATGAATGCTACAAGGATATATGTACATATTTTACAGCATAAATTACTGTACAGAATATTCCCATTTACTAAATTGTTCAGTGGTGTAAACAATATTACCTGTTATACGGGGACATGTAGAGGGATTGTACTTATGTGGTGTAGGTACTAAAAAATGCTAAATCCAGAATGCGATTCGAAAGTTGCTGCACTATTGCTTTGCCTGTTTGGGTGATGGCTCCAGTACAAAACTAGAACACCATCCGAGAGAAACATAAAACAACATTTAATCAGATAGGACTAGAGCTAAACTGAGATTGATTCTAATAATATTACGATATACAGGAATTTGCTGACAGTTGTCATAAATGAGATTTGGAGTTACGCTCGCTGCATCTGTGTACAAAAATAATTCTAGTCATAAAACAGGAGTCTGTACAACTAGGTCAGACAGCCACTATCACTTACAGATTTGTTCTTTGATAAACATTAGTTAACATAACAATCGGACAGGAAAGTTACTGCTACTGTGATTATTGCTACAGATTCGTTAAAAATTGCACGTACAGCCAGTCTATGCTAAAGCATCCTGTTGTTTTTGTTATCCTGTCTTCCCTCCCTCCCATTTGCTTGTTTGTCTCATACCCCGGTTATGTTTTATTTTTCAGAATGGAGGCTCTTTGGGGGTGGGGACTGTCATTCACTTTGTGTTTGTCACTGCCTAATGCAAAGGGACCCAGATGTGGCTGAAGCCCCTAGGCACTACTGCAATACAGATGTTAATTAATAATAAATACGGGAAAAAGAAGGAAACTGATGTAAGTGACGTTTGCATGTTTTTAACAGCCATACTTTCCAAAAGTGGTTATAAACGAATCTAGTGTGGCCAGTATTTACTAATGGAACTGCATAAAAAAGATCAATTCACAAAATATTAAAATCTGAAGGCCATCTTCAAGCCTTGAGCTGTACACAAAACTTCCACTGACTTGAACTGGAGTGCTACGTGTGGTCTAGGGGTAGTGAACAGCCCGCCATTAATGCTCAGCTGTTCAGCACGGATGAACTCACAGTTTTGGCTATCTGGGTTTGTGCTCATGTGTCATATGATGAATCAACAACATGCCTCTCAGTTTCCATAAAACGATGCAATGTACCACTCAGTTATACCATACAAGCATTCACATAATACAGGCCTGTGATTAAAATAGCCAACTTAATCTCTTTCACGGCCCACACAAAAGCTTCTTGTTCTGTTTACAGAAAGCAAATTGTACTTGTATGAAGGATTAGTGCACCAGACCCTACACTGCTAAACTGCAAAACATAGTAACTTTAATGGCATCAAAGCTCACATTCAGCCCTGGTGTAACTACTGATCTCATTGGATTTGTACCCACTTATACCAAAGCTGACCTATATCTAATACAGTGCTTCTCAAACTGTGGGTTGGGATCCCAAAGTGGGTCACAACCCCATTTTAATAGGGTCACCAGGGCTGGTGTTAGATATGGCGGGGCCGAAGCCTAAGCCCGAACCCCACCGCCAAGAAGTGGGGCTCAGATTATAGGGTCCCCACTTAGGGCTGACGCCCTTGGGCTTCAGCTTTGCCCCCCCCCCCACCTAAGGCACTGGGACTTGGGCAGGCTCAGGCTTTGGTCCCCCCTTCTAGGGTCATACAGTAATTTTTGTTGTCAGAAGGGGGTCGTGGTGCAATGAAGTTTGAGAACCCCTGGTCTAATACATTTGAGAGCGGCCTTGAGCGCAAAATGTACATTTTATATGTTTTTCTGCTATTTTTCTTAGCACATTTGCTAGGTCCCAAAGTTAGCAGAACCTCTTTCTGCCACATGGGACATGTATTGACATCAATGGCAGCTCCACAATCACAGCAGATACAGAATCAGTCCCTTTGTATTTAAACTAGGATGCCCATTTCTTTCTATTTGATCCTGCTGAAAAGTCATGATGCTGAATGTGTGACATCTAAGACCTAAAATAATACGTTCCTGCACAGACATGATACCAGCAAATCCCAGTGATTTTTGTGCAGATTCATAAAACAGCAATGCTCATTTTAAAAAAAAATTCATGGCACAATGCAAGCCAATGCATGTGTGTTAGGCCTAGGAGGTATCACCGCAGTCTTCCTGCCTACAGTGCCTGGAGTGTCACATGGAGTATCCAGACTTGCCAATTTTGAGAATTTTCAGTTCCTTCTATAGCGCTGCAGGGAACCCCTCCTTCAACATTTCCCACCCTGCCTCCAATCAGAGCTGCTGTATGTGGCAAGCAGACCTCTCCCTTTCCCCTTAGGAGACAGAAGTTTTTTGTTAGGGCTGGAGGGGAAAGGTGATACAATGGGGCTGAGAAGGAGAAGGGAACAGAAAGAGTCCAGCAGCTCAGAGGGGCTCTGCTGCCTCCTCCCCATTCTCTTCTGGTGGATAATATGTTGGCTCCTCCCCTTTTCTTCTCTTCATCCCTGCAGCCCCAGGCCTGGGAAGTGTGAAGAAAACCTCTAGAGCTGGAGGAGGAGGAGGAGGAGGGAAGATGTGGGGCTGAGGGGAGGCAAAATTAATTGATGGGCAGCTGTGGGGAGGTCAGTAGAATGAATTAACTCATTGGGGTATGTTTTTAGGGAGGAGCTGGAAGCCCCCGTGTCATCAGCCAGCGCTTTGTGCAGATTGAAAATCTACTTGTTTTGTAACCGGATGTAGGCAGGTCTGAGAATCTAGGCAATGGGGTGAAAGTCCTTATTAAAAACACAAATACTTTCAATAACAGAGAACAGAAAAGAGTAGAAAATTACTAGCCAAATTACATTTATTTGGGTAAATGGAACCTCTTGCTAACTTCCTCCTGAGTGAAAGGTTTTCTCTGAAAGGTCTCTTGGGGTGATGAGACCAGAGTTGCAGGTAGAACGGAGCCACCTTAGGGGAAACTATGAAAACTGATGTTGCTAAGAAAAGAGAGACTAATATGGTGAGATTATTTCGTGTGACCCAAATAACATGCAGAGCTATAGAGACACATCAGTTTATAACCTCCTCTGCTTACTGAGGTTTGAGCAGTAATAGTGAGTCCATTGCTGATCTGACTGGTATTCATTCCTCAGAATCAAAGTGTTTTGCTATTGACCTTTAGAGGGAAATTGGTAACGTGGAGCCTGGGCATTTAACCCTGGGATTCTTATTAATGTTAATGCGAGTTGGGAGTCTAACTCCCTGTGCATTCTGCTGAAAATGTATCCCTAATTGACTTGCCATGCCAATTAACTACAGATGACTCATGGACAGATGGAAATATTTTGTGAGAATTGCATAATTTTTCTTATGCCAAATAAAGAGATTAGTCCATTCTGCAATGCACCACTCGGAAAGACAACATTTAGGATATGATTGAGAGTAACATGAATCTGGGGATTGGGGAAAACAAATAATTTGAACATTTATGATGCTGTTGGTTAAAGACAATAAGTTCTGAAAAAAATAGTTCTTTCAGGGAAGGACAAACTGGCACAGAGAAATTCAAAGTCCATTTGAACTCTTTGAAGGAACAGATAGTTTGGTTAACCTTTCTTTGTCCTATTTACATTTGCGTGGGAGTTGGTATGGCCTGGTTTCTACTAAGATCAAAACATAAATACTTCAAGAATGGCTGTCCTCATGCTATTTCTGAGCCAAATGAAACTAGCCATTAATACTAATAATACTCGACATTTTTATATAGGGTGTAATTCACCCCAGGCAAAGGCCCCACACAAGGCCTATGCACCACTGCAGCCTTATTTTAAGAGGTTTAAGGGATCCTATTTTGGGATTTAAGTGATGCAAAGGCCTTGGATTGGCCCCACTGCCCAGGAGTGAAATTCACTCATATGACTTAACATTTTACAATGATTCTTAGCACTTCTGTAGCACCTTCCAGCTGAGGATTGCAAAGTGCTTTACAAAACATGAATATATTATTAGCATCCCCATTTTACACATGGGGAAAGGGCAGCACTTTGCCCCCCTCTGTGCTCCTGCACAGAAAGGAGTCTGTGCCCTTGGAGGAAATGCCACCTCTTTGGCACTCCCCCCATTCCTGGGATCCCACAAACGCCTTTTCAGGGGAGCTCTGTGGGGTTCAACCTCCACAGAGCTGGAAGGGGAGGGTGGCTGGCTGGGTTCCTCTGGGTTCGTCCCTGCTAGGCCTGTGGGGAAAAGCTGTGTAAGTTAATGGAATCCCTGGTTACTTGCATTGCTTTTCCCTCTGTGCTGTGGAACCCCCCTTTAGAGATGGGTTTTGGGTCAGTCGCAGTAGGGAAAGCCCCTGGACACATGGGAACATCCAGGGGCTAGAAGCAGCTGCTTGGGTCAGATGGCAGAGTGGAGGCAAGGGGGTGATTTGGGAGATATTTGATATCCCCAGGTGAAGGGGATGGGGGGATACCTGACTCCTTCCTGGCGGACAAACAATGCTTTCTTGAGAGAATACTGTGTAGAAACTGTGAGGAGTTTCAGATCTCAGGTGGATTATCCCGGTGTCTGGGGAAATAGGGCTCTAAGTGACTTTCCCAAGAACTTTAAATGATCTTGAAAACAGTTTATTACAAGGTAACTAATAAATATCGAGTGTGAAATCCTGGCTCTATTGAAAGAAATGGGAGTTTTGCCCTAGACTTCACTAGGTACGTCTACACTGCAGCTCCCCTTCCCCACCCGGCATGGGGGAGGGTCCTAGAGCCCAGGCTCCAGACCAAGCCCAAATGTCTATGCTGCCCATAACGTGAGCCCCGTGAGCCTGAGTCAGTTGACCCAGACTCTGAGACTCGCTGCCACGTTTTTTTGTTTGTTTGTTTTTTTCTGTGTAGATGTAATCAGTGAAGCCAAGATTTCACTCTGAGAATCTTGTGGAAGACTCTGTTCTCACCAGCTTTCCAGACATCTTTCCTGACCAAAGAGGTTCATATGTTTGGATCAGCTTCAAATAAACATCCAGATGCTTTTCTAAATGGATTCAGATGAGGTTCACCCATTGCTATGCATGTTCCCACTCTTTAGTGCATAACCAGTGTACCAAGTAGTGGAATAATAATGATTCTGATCATGCTCTGAGCTGGAACATATTTATAGGATGTAAATCAGATAATTCTCTCCATCCAAATAAGGAATGAGTTTGAATACATGGTGTAAATGGTAACAAAAAGTTATCAAAAGGAAAGACATTTTAGATCTGTGCCAGCCATACTTCTATCATCATTGTAACAAATTCATTCAGTCATTGTTAAGTGTATGGTGCCAGCAACGTGCGAGGAGATTTTATTCTTTAATCTGAGGGTTTTCCACTGAACTGGGAGAGGGGAGTGCTGCAATCATTATAAAAAAGAAACATTTCTTTTTGACATATTAAGTATTAAGCGGATTATGCAAAGGCCAGACATACTGTAGAAGGGAAATGTCGTTAATACAGCTTTGACCATGAACCAGCGACCCTCCAGAAATTTTAGGAAAGTTAAAAAACATATGACTTTGACAAGGTGTTCTTTTAAAAATCTTCTTCTAAAAAGATTAAGGAATTCAGTTACTATTCTTTACATAAAATTCAACCTCTTTTGTTTAAAACCATAATCATTTAATGTCACAGCTGCAACCTAGCAGTGGCAGACATAGTTAATCCAAGTCAGTTTGCAAATTCCAATTTCATTTGGATTAAACACTGCGACTAAGTCACTCAATAGTATATACTGTATAGGCATTAAGGCTGGTGTCTAGTAAAGTCTCTTGAGTAGATAAACTAAGCACAGATTAGCCAGGTCTAAGTGTATGTCTTCTTTTTAAAAAAAATCCTGACATTTTAGTTATGCAGATTTATATCAGAGCCATGAAAAATGGGTGAAAATTGGTATTATGAAAGATATACGACTGCACCATTCCCAAGGTGAGAGTCTTACAAATTAATTAGCTGCACACATTACCTTGATAACAATTACTGCTCTTCTGAGGTGATATGGCCATTCAGTGACATGTACTCAATGAGCAATGGGAGGCACTAGTAATATCCTTTGTGCTGACTGAACTTTTTCATGATTTAGCTATAGACGTGTGCATACGTACACTGAGGGCTTGATTCTGCCCAGTGCAGGTAAAGACTGCTGCGTGTGGAAGTGAAAGGTAAAAAGTGATGACCTGTAGCGGGAGAGCAGGGAATCTGATTCTGCATAAATGAGACTACTACTTTCCAGGCTGCCAAGTTACTCCCAGTAGCAGAAGTAAAGCTCAGACAAGGAGCGCATAACTAAGCACCAGTGTTGCATGCTGAGGGATACGGCCCAGATCCTCCAAGATACTAGACATGTAACTCCCATTGAAATAAATGGGAGTTAGATGCCTAAATACCTTGGAGGATCTGGGCCTACACTGAATACCATGTCTCCTCACATGCCCAACATCTGCCTACACCCCTTCCCGTTAAACCCTGTGAGATTTAGAATAAAGAAAGGACTGTGGAAGGGGCCTGGGATTTACTGCCACACAGTATAGATGTCTATGCTCAGTGGTCAGCCATACGTGAACCTATACATCTCCTCCACTCACCCTTGCACTCCTTGATGCACATCTTACAAGATCAAGGCCTAAGTGTGTCTGAATATCTCATTAACTAAGTGTTTGTGAACATCTCAGAGTATCTCAGGGCATTTTTAATGCAAAAAACCTCACTGTATTGCCTTTGTGTCCAACTGTGGCACACATTTTATTTGATAATATTCCAGTTGATTTCCCATGCCTGCATGTACTCATCAGCTGGTAGACTAGCTGTCTGTCACATTCAGAAGTTTCTGTTTTATACCAAACCTCTCCCTCCAGGCATAATCTTGCTTTTGAGCTGGATTTGAACAGGTTGACATCTTCACCTCTGAAAGATTGAGATGGAATCTCTAATGCAAGACAAGGGAACCTTTATCATTCTCAGACTTGAAACAATCAGTTAAAACAAACAAGATGTGCTTTTGCAAGTGGCAAGCAAAATAAGGACAGTCTGTAAGGGTCTGATCCTGCAACGTGCTGAGAACCCTCAGCTCACATTGAAATTAATGGGACTATTTATGTACGTAAAGTGATGCTTATACTGAAGAGCTTTGCTGGATCAGGTCCTGAGGCCGCACAGCACTTTTCAGGATCAGGCCCTAAGGGAATGAAATGAAGTGTCTTTGGTTATCATGCCATACACAGCTGTAGTTATTTAAAGAGCTGCTATCATGACAAAAAGCAACCTGTACAAAAGAAACACGTGCCTGTGGTTGAACTGCATGCTCTAACCTCATCAGAATGACCACCTGTCAGGAGCATTGTGGACAGGAGGTCAATTCTCTGTTGGTCTAAATGGGCATAGCTCTATTGACATCAATGGAGTTTCTTCTGTTTACATGAGTTCAATGTAAGTGATTCCAGCACAAAAACTACAATCAATGTACCATTTCCATGGCACTTGATGGGTATTTTAGCTGGAATGATTCAGCATAAAAACAACTTACAAGACAGGGCACAAATCGACAAGAGATCCGTAGTAGTCAGGAAACATGTTACACTAACAGGACATTAACTCTTCCTGAATTTCTGTGAAATCGCTGTACATATTGCAGCCAAACAAGTTCCAAAAGAGCTCATGATTAATAAAAACTATCCCCCGTCCCAGCACAAGAGATGTGATTCAAAGTTCCTTACTTGAGACTCCAATGCCAAGTTAAAATCTGTGTAAGGCAAGCAATATATGTTGCTTCTAAGTTTAACTGGCATAAAATAGTGATAAGAATTCCCAAACACCAAAAAAAAAACACCCAAAACAAAGAAACAAACAAAAAAACATATCTGAAGACAAATGATAAAGCAACCACCAAAGAAAGCAGAAGTAAATTTAACAGGCATCCCACTTGTGTGGTTTGACAGAAATTCCCACACTGCTATCCTAACAGAACCAAATTACTCACTTATTAAGAACATTTAAATCACTTCCTCATCTAGGAAATCACTGACAGACTTTCACAACCAGACATCAGGCAGGTAATAATCAGCTAGGCACTGACCAAGTTACATTCCAGCAACTGTAACTGAACGATTGGTATTTCTTCTGCAACATGCAACAACCAAGTGAAATCTGATGACATGACACTGAGTATGTCTGCACTGCAGCGGGAGGTATAATTTCCAGCTCAGATAGATGTACATGCACTAGCTTTAATGAGCTCGTACACCAAAAATAGCAGTGTAGCCATGGCCGTGTGGGCTAGCTGCCTGAGTATTTACCTAGGGTCTCAGATGAGATTGCTGCCTCCCATTCTGCAGCTACACTGCTTGATCGAAGCTAGTGCATGCACATCTACCCAAACTGGACATTACACCTGCAGTGGCAGTGTAGTCATACCCATTGTCTTACCGCAAATCTTTTAATGTGGTAACAAACTAAATTCAGTGGCGGATTAGCCACTGGATCTACAGGGCCTGTGCCCAGGAGCCCCGGCCAACTGGGGACCCCGGAACCTGGGCAGGGAAAGCCCCCACGCCCCGACCCCGCTTCCGAGCAGCAGCGCCAGGCAGGCAGGCAGGACGGTGGCGGGGGAAGCATCAGCTGGGGAACCCTCTGCGACCCCAGACCCCACTCCCTAGCGGCAGTGCCGGGCAGGCAGGGCGGGCGCTGTGGCAAAGGGAGCCCCCAGTGCCCCCCAATCCCGGCAGAAGCCGGCTAGCCACAGGGGAAGCCCCCAGCACCTCCTGACCCCGGTCCCAGGACTGGAGGAGGTCTCGCTATCTGCTGCAGCCTCAGGGCTGGGGGAAGCTCTCACTCCCTGCTGTGCCCAGAGTGTCTCTGGTCTTGGGGCCACAGTGCAGGAGGGGTGGAATGGGAGGGGAGGGAGGGAAAGGTAAGAAAGGGGTGGGGTTACATATAGAGGGGGCAGAATGGGGGCGGGACCACAGGTAGAAGGGGTGGGGAAGGCCTCACCACTTGTTCTGGCCCACGGCCCCAGGAAACCTTAATCCGCCTCTGGCTAAATTATTTGATGTGTGGTTTCTAATGCAACTCATCAGACATTGAAATGCCATATATAAGGCAACTACATAAGTGGCTATTTTTCTTTGTTGATACGTAACTTTTACTGGCAGATATTTTTGCACCAGCATCACACTAATATTAAGATAAAGCTGACTAGAAGGTAGCAATGAAGATGGCCATTCATTGACTCTTACTTGATGCAACTGAAGTTAATGTAGCTACTTGCATGAGTAAGGGCTAGAGGGCTGGGTGCAAAATAACCAATAAAATTACATTTCAGATGAAAACAATCAAATGTTTCCAGAGGAGTGAAAATGAAATTAACCAAGAACAAAAATCCACTAAATGCCCACAACACATTAGTTATGAACTGGCTCTGACCTCAGCTGATCCAAATTAAATTGCAATTACTTTAGGATTAATTCCCTTGGCATAAAAAACACAGCCTGTCAACAGGAGCTGAAAACACCCCATAAATCAAGAAACATTAAAGCCTAGTGGAGGATTATGCATGACGAGTGAGAGGATTATGATAGGAAACAGTGCTTAGTCTGGTGAGCAGCAAACCCAGCTTTCCAAGATGAGAATTTCATGTAATGGCATGATACAGCCTAGAAGGAACTGCAAGCAAGCGACTTTAAGATAGAAAACATATCAAACCCAGAGCCAGTAAGATGAAGCCTCACTGCACAAAGCAAACAATGTGTGTGCATGTATATGAACATGTAATAAATGGACTTTCTTTGCTAACTGGGTTGCAGTTTGCAGTATTTTTGTGTTAACTTGTTGCCTGTAATGACAGTACACAATTTTCCAGAATCTCTTCTAGTTTCTTGTTATCAATACACCCATTTTTCAGGCTATTTCCTCGATAATGTCCATTATAGTTGATAAGGAGGCTGAACAGGAGATAAGGTAATTTCAAAAGCAGAGAAATAAAGAAACGAATGCAAGCTGTTGAAACTTATTGCACAAAAGTTAATGCTTTCTCGCTCCATATTTTTTCAATCTACACAATTCATCCATACATCCCAATCAGGAAATAAGAGGGAGATGATGCGCTAACACTGAAAGTTCTATGGAGCAGCCAAACTGCCAGTCAGACTCTCATTGTCCCTAATTCAGGAAAGCACTTAAGTGCATGTTTAAGTTCTACTGAAGTCAATTACATTTAAGCACATGCTTAAAGTTAAACACACACTTAAGTGCATTCCTGACTAGGAGCCATTGTGTTTATTGCACTTGGTTCAATTAACTCATGAGATTTTGGTTTCTGAATTTTTCTAAGCACAGGCATAGGAAATGTGTGTGTGTATTAAGACATCTGTGGTCAATTTTGTCTAGAGTATGACGATGTTTGGAGATTGCTATGGAACAATGCATTCTGGAGAGACATAGCTGCATATTATCCATACACACATATATGTCTACACTCTGAAAAATGTTGTTCAACATTGAAGAAATATTCACCTTTGTTTGGATGCTATGGTTGATTATTTCTGTAGCACAGTGTCCAGAATAACTGAATTGTCCATGGGAGATTATGCAGTTCATTTGAATGGCACACAGTCTTTTGCGTGAGCACTACTCCGTACCCAGTGAAGTCCTTGTTGAGTGTACTGAACTAAATGCTCCATACTGCTGTGTAGGGTGACAGGTCCCATCAATGCATCCAACTCATTAAAAAACTCTATGGAAAAAATATTAAGCATTAGAATAATGAAAGTGACATTTGCTATTTATCACCATGTGTCATAAAGGGAAGGGTAACCACCTTTCTGTATACAGTACTATAAAATCCCTCCTGGCCAGAGGCACAAAATCCTTTTACCTGTAAAGGGTTAAGAAGCTCAGGTAACATAGCTGGCACCTGACCAAAAGGACCAATAAGGGGACAAGATACTTTCAAATCTGGGGAGGGGGAAAAGGCTTTGTTTTGTCTGTTCTTTGTCTGTCTGTTCTGTGTGCTTGCTGGAGACAGATCAAGAAGGCAAGCAATCCAACTCAATTAGAATTAGTAAGTAATAATAAAGGAATGCGTTAGCTTACTTTTATTTTGGCTTGTGATTTTTCCTTGTCTAGAGGGAGGTTTTGCCTAGAGGGGAGATCCTCTATGTTCTTAAATCTTTTGTTATTCTGTAAAGTACTTACCATCCCGATTTTACAGAGGTAATTCTTTTACCTTTTCTTTAATTAAAATTCTCCTTTTAAGAACCTGATTGATTTTTCATCGTTTTAAGATCCAAGGGTTTGGGTATGTGTTTGCCTGTATCAATCTGTGAGGATATTATTCTCAAGCCTCCCCAGGAAAGGGGGTGTAGGGGCTTGGGGGGATATTTGGGGAAGGTAGGGCTCCAAGTGGCCCTCCCTAAATGTTTGTTTAAATTACTTGGTGGTGGCAGCGTTACTTAATCCAAGGAATAGGGGAGTTTTTAACCTAAGCTGGTAGAAATAAGCTTAGGGGGTCTTCATGCGGGTCCCCATGTCTGTACCCTAAAGTTCAGAGTGGGGAGGGAACCCTGACACCATGTAATAGCTATTTTCTATTACTAACTAAATCACACTGAACATTTTATTAAAATGGAAGTTTTGGGCAAATTAGTGTCCTTAAGGCCCCTATGGTCCATGATCTGAGTGTTCCCAACAATTTCATTTTAAAAATTAAACAGCTAATTTCTTGGTTCTTTCTTTCATTGACTCCCATTGATCTTGTGTATAAAAGGATTACTTGCCAATGGTGTCCTTATAAAGATAAAGAGACATCATTTGTAGTTCAAATGCACAAATTATCCTGACTGAAACACTTTTCAAAATGAGTGAGGCCAGCCAAATCTTGAGGTTTTTACTCAGGCAACTCCTACTTAAACCATGCGGGAACTTTGCCTGAAGGGGGACTAAGTAAAAACTGAGGACCCCTTGATCCTCTCTAACTCTGTATGTGGAGGAAAGTCTGCACTTGCAGGCAAAGGGAGGGGTTCTTCTCCTCTGCTATGGTCCAACCTTCATGTCACGCAGGCCCCTTTGAACCTCCATCCCATGAAGCTACATGAAATTGGAGGAGGTGAGCAAGAGAAGCTGCCTTGTCTCTTCCAGATTCTCTCCCTAAAACTCATGGGGGACATAAGTGGAATGAATTCAGCCTGTAGCTATATCATTATCTCATGCTATTGCCCATGCTCCACTGACAGTGGATTCTGGAGGAACTGATAGTTGGGGAGGTCCCTAGAGGCACTGCCAACTGGAGTTGGTAGGGCCAGATGTCATAGCATAGGCAAGGAGCATCCATGCTGCTTAGCTAAGTCAGAGATAGGAGGTGAAGCTGTGCTACTCCCCCACCGACTTTAAACCCTGATTATACCCGTGTAAAGCTGATGTACTCAGAGTAGAACTTGGCCTTGTATGTTTGTCCTGGTGCCATGTAAATACACCAATGATCTAATTGTCCATGTCAGAGCTAAAGTAGAGTAGTGGGACTTAAACCTCAGATATTTACACAGGGTCCGAATACTCAGAGGGGAGGTGTCCTATGTGCCCACAGACACGTAAATCCTACAATGAGTCCTATAGCTGTACGTTAATGTCTTAGTCAATACATGCAAAAATATGAGGTCATGTAAGAGTCATCACCAAAAGGGAATGTCATCAGTGCACTTGATTAGTTTTCTCTTGTAAAACAAGAACAAAAGACCAAAGAGATCCATTTCTGTAGCTCTGCCACAAGATTGTGCAATACCGCCCAGGAGAAGGAGAATTAAATGAACTCAAAAGATCAATTTAATTCCTGTTTGACTGCCAGATGTCTGTGAATCTGTTCCTGGAAAACGGTGAGGGTTGGACCGTCAAATAAAGGAGAAATTAGTGATATTTTCCCTCTTCTGAGTGGGAATGCTGACAAAACTGTTTTTGTTACCTTTTGGGACAGCCCATGAAAAGGCTAAAAGAATACACCTCTGTAATCCAGAAGGTAAGATCTTCCAGTAGGACCACTGTCAAAGTAGGTCAATATACTGTCTTATTGGCATGTTTTTAAAGGACGTGTTAGATTACGCACCTCTATTTTCCTTGGCTAGATTGTCAGCCATCTCCCAGTAGTCATAGCTGTGCAGGATGCTGTTGGTAATACTGACGTGATTGGCTGCCATCTGATGAATACGCTGTGGAATGCTGATAGTGGAAGAGGGGGAAGGGGCACCGGTGCTCCCCTGGGATCCTACTGAGCTGACAGGAGAAGGGCTAGGAGACATGGGGGATGGAGTTCCTGTGCTCCTGAAACAGAATTTTAACATATATATATATATATATATAAGGGTGACATGAACAAACATGAAAATAGCAGAACATAGCAAATGCCATTTCTCACTGCAGTTCAGACATAGTTTCTGTGTGATGAGTGAACTTACTTTCCACTGGCACCCCATGGAGATGGAGCCTGGGCAGCTTTCGATGAATTCTGTAGAACGAACAAAAAAACCCATTTACAAACCTATAATTTAAACAGGACTGTGAAATGAATGTCAACAAAGAGAATGTAAAGATGGGGTGCAAAAAGTAGAGCTGATACATATGAAAAGTGTATTCAAGTCTCATGATGCCATAAATCAACTGGGCCAAATTTAGAGATGGTACATACAGTGATGTCAGGGAGACTCCCTTACATTCAGTGTGAGGTGATAAGTCTTCCCTGAACTAGAGCCTGATTAAACCATATGCGGGGATGAGTCATTCCTGTGTTAGGCTCCAGCCAACCCACAAACCAGGAGCTGGTCTTGTGACTCTCAGAGTGGGTATATAAGCCTCACAGGAGAAACAATAGCTCAGTCTGCTCAGTGTTGCTTCATGGCTTGGAACTCTCGTTTGCCTGATAGTGGTGACAGACTTCACAGGCCTCAGCCTGCTCCAGTCCTAGTTAAATCCCAGTCTTGTACCTAGTCCTGCTCCCGCCCTCCTTTTACCTTGTTCCAACACTGCTCTTGACTCCTGATTCTGGCTCTGACTCTTGGCTCCAACCCCTAGACCTGACTGTCCTTGCCTTGGTTTCAGACATTCATTTAGACTCAGCTAGACTCTTTCGAAGCTACTTATATCCATCCTGCTGATGTGTAAGGGAGTCTAAGAGCAGGTAATTTACACATGGAGGAGCTGGAAGAAGGTGGGAGACACTTACAATGTAAGTTAAAATAGCCTCTGCCCTACTTAGTTTAGACTCTGTTAGACACCAGTATGATGAGGGAAGTAGCTCTCAGAAAGTGTAATTGAGTCTAACTTACAGCATCTTCTTCATCGCCACTGATTCTCCTGTGGGCTTTGTTCTGCTTTCATGACCCGAACTGAATCTCTTATTTTCTCAAAAATCTTTAACTCCCAAATGTCTGTGACTTCTTAAAATTCTCTGCTTTATTAATTTTTTGAAAATGGAAATAAAATGTTTAAAAGAAGATTTAAATAATTTTTCTTTTCTAAAAGAAAAAGATATCAAATTTACGCTGAAAATGTGTGTGACAAATGCTGATCTATTTTCTTATTTGACAATATATCTGAGAGTTTTTTAATCCAGTCAGCATGTCATGTTAGATGATTTTGAAAGCTTTTAGGTACAAATATATGAAACAAGTCTAAAATTGGCTTGTTTTCCACCCAAAAGACGACGAATGAGCAATTTTTCATTTTTTACTTTACTTTCTAATGAGAATCTACAGAATTATTATATCAGCAGAAGCCCTGGAAAAAACCCCCAAGCTTGTCTTGTATGATGCTTATGTTACTATAATAAAGAATAAATATCACCTTTGTTTTCTGTAGAAAGGTTTCTTTCTTTTGTTAAGAGACATTTCACATGGCTGTGAGACTGAATTTCCAATTTTTACTACAAGTGTTATTTGAATTGGTAGGAGAAGTACAGTGTTACAATATTTATAGATTTCTTACCAATAAACTAAAGATGCTTATTAGACAAACATACATTTAATTAAATTTTACTCATTTACACATTTAAATCCAGGTTTGGTGACATCTATTTCAATTTCATAGTAAAAGATTTGTCACCTTTCCTGCCTATTTATGAGTTTATAATTTGGTCATGAAAATTTGTGCCTCTACTTAAAGTTCATCATTAACAAAATATTTGTGCTGGGGATTTTTTTCTATTTTATGTATAGGATGGGACAACCCCTGCTCCCTCCTCCCCAAAGAAAAAAACATACTAAAATACCCCAAACCAAATGACTACTTAGGGTACCCAAAGAGAATCAGGACTGCAGAGCATTTGTACCCTCACTGCTCTCTGATTTTATATCTCAGGATATAAAAACAAATTGAAGGGTAGACACAGCCGCCAATTTTTGTGTGTTTTTTTTCAGATAGGAATACAAAGATTATGTTTGTAGGCCAAATATTTGACCTACTCTGTTATAGATCCATCTGGAATGTTTTGATTTCCAGATGTTTTCCAATCAAATATTGCCACTTTAGGGAACATTTTAAAAATCTAATGACTTCCTGTCATACTAAAAATAAAGTAGTGCACTGCATTATGAGAGAGCGGAGAATTGAAGGGACTATCTGGGGAAAACAAGATAGGAAGTGGAGGCAAGCCCAGGTGTGCCAAGTTGGTGGCAGGTATATATTCTGACCACAGATATACTTGCATGCAACTCCCACTGAAGCCAATGTGGACTCCAGCCCAATACCTTAGGGAAGAATTTATCCCTTTGCCTTTTCTTACACGCTGAAGTCCATAAATAGGAACCCTACAAGTTATTCCAAATATGGAGCTAGCTCAAAGTCCCCAACCCATACGAAATTTACCGTGAGGTGCATCCTGAAGTGGATTCTGATTGTGAATACTGTAAAACGTATTAATTGCAGAGCACCATGAATCACACTGACAATCAAGAAAAAAGGAGAATGGGCAGGATGTGTCAGTTTCATGGCATGGTAAGTTGCTCTTCTTTCAGGAAGTTGTAAGTTTTGTATACTGAATACATGTGCTTTTGTGAATACAGAACGATAGACTGGAAATTAACGGCTTCCACTGAAGCCTATGACAAAACTCCAGTGGGAGTAGGACTGGGTACAACAGGGCTACTCTTTTTAAAAAGATGCAGAATTCCATATCATTATTAGCAATTTGAAAATGTAATATAGTATGAAAGTACCTTGAAATAATCAATAAGTGCTTTTGAATACTTTACAGCATGGTCTCTTTTGAGTCGGAACATTCTCCAGTATAGAAGTGCCAAACAGCGATAACTAGAACAAACAGAAAGAAGACAAAATGTAAAATGTGTTACAGCACCTTTAAAGCATAAAGGTGCCCTTTGTGGCCCCTAATCTTGGGGACATATGACCCAGGAATAGACTAGTCAATGGAGTAAATAAGAGCTGTCTCAGGCCTATTCATGTTAGATGATTATGACCCCAGTGGACTCTTCAAGCAGCTGGAAACTGCCAGGGAACAAGGATGCCCCTAACATGACTACATTTCCCTAGTCACATGCCTTTCCTGGGGACCAGAAGGGAGGTAATGTAGAAGCTGCTAAGAAGACTCTATTCTGCCTGAGGATTCCTTTACAAAGAGCATGCTAAGCAGCGATAACTAGAACAAAAGGGAAGCACAGGGGAGGATCTGGCCCATTGTCTCCACGGTTTCTGTAGAGCACCATGCACCTTTATAATACCGTATAAACAAATACGCAATAATAGTAATTAACAATAATTATACAGTCATAGAAATGTAGGGATGGAAGGCACCTTAAGAGGTCCTCTAGTCCAGCCCCCTGCAAGGAAGCAGGACTGAGTGTACCTAGACCATCCCTGTCAGGTGTTTGTCTAACCCAGTCTTAAAAACCTCCAATAACAGGAATTCCACAATCCTCCATTTGCAGGGATTCCACATAACACACATAACGACAATAACTGATAAATAAATAATACATACAAAATGCTTGATCTTCTCCATCAGGTTTTTGTGTATTCACAAGATGGGGGATTGCTCAACAGTATGTAACACAAAAATCAGTAACACTTGTTTTCATTTGGTAACAGAGGCCAAGATTTTCAAAGGTTATTGGTGTTTTGGATGTCCATTTTGAGATACCTTAGAGCATCCTGAATTTCGAAAGCGCTGTCGTCTCACCCTCTGATAATCTCACCCAATTAAGGTGCGTTGGGCAGCCAAAAATCAAATCAAAGCACTCAAAATCACTAGCCACTGTTGCAAATCTCAGCCAGGGTTGTTATAATTCACTTTCATAGGGTTTTCCTTTTTTAGATCGGCAACCTTGAAAGTTTGAAATTTCCTCTTTTACCACTAGAGGACAGTCTCTTCTTAGGAGATCAGTATCAGATAAACTAGTTGTGTGGCAGTATGCCCAGTGTGCATTGTACAGAGCCAAAGGATACAATGGACTTACAGTCCTCATAATTCTCACTCTGTCACCTTCATAGGTTACAGTACATATGCAAATGATGTCAACTCATCTGCTATGTGGCAGACAATGAGTTAGGGTTGCTATGCAGTGCTGAAGGAGTGCTCTGCCTACTTTCCCTTGCTGTGACCTTTCTGCTTAAACAGATGCAGTGGCTTTATGAATTTGAATTAAATTCCACACACTAAAATGCTATGTCGGTTCTGGGAAACACTTTACAAAACCCAGAAATAGACATGGTCAGCTATTTTTAAAAACTATTTTTAGTCGTCTTCCCATTTAAGCATTTTAAAAACAATTACTGTTAATCTTATTTGTGCACCCAATTGTGCATTAAAGCAGTGACAAAGGACATATATTTAATTAAAAATAGATCACTAAATAGTCTTTCTTTTTTATATAAAATGATAAATTAAGATTGTTTAATTTATAGATTCTAAATACACATTTAATTTGGATTTTTACAGGTGTTAAGAATAGATAAACTGTTGTAAAACCCATTTACTAAGAATCCATAACCATGTAATAGATATTGTACGTGTTAACTATATAGTTGTTAAAATTTAAATTTAATTTTAATAACATTATTATTAGTGTTCAGCAAATTTTTACAGAATCTAAATTAAATGCATATATCTGGGAATATTCATTCAAAGAGTTAATCCAGGTTGTTTAATTATCAACATACTAACCCTTCATACAATATGAGTATAATTTATGATGATTGAACCTAAAATGTTATACACAGAAGAAATTACTGAGACGCTGTTACAAGGAAAGTACATCAGTCATAAAAACACAGACCATCAGGCACTTAAAAATTAATTACGCTGACGTGCCATAGCTGACCTGTCACAGCCAATAAATATGAATTGCTTATTTACAGAAACAGAACACAGACCAGGCACAGTAGTACAAGGAAAAAGAGATGACACTGGTCTGGATCTTCTTGGATCAGGAAGTATTCTCTCTATGTCAACAGACAACACAAAACCAAGCCTCTGTCTGACTGCACTAAGCATTTGATTTTCAAGGACTGACTCACTGCATCAAAGAAGGCTTTGAGTAAATATTGATCTACTAACCATAATGCTGCTAGCTGTTTGTCCTCTGGAGTGGCATTAGGGCCTGCGTGGGTTTTTAGTCTCACAGCATACCTTAAAAAAGGGGGGAAAGCCAGCATTAAGGCCAGTGTGTGTTAACCGGAGACCACCTGACTGTTGGTCACATCCTCATTGAGCTATACTGATTTACACCAGTTGAGGACCTGCCCCATTACGTTTATTCTTCCAGTTATCACAGATACATTTTGTGCTCTTCAGTTCATGCTTTTGAGCCATTCTGCCATTAGCTCTCTCCCTCCGTGCCTAATTAACTCTCTTCAACCAGCAATAACTCCCTTGGAAATCCATACAATATTAAGGGGACCCGGCTTTGGAGAGTTATTGCTCCTTGGTTTGCCTTGTGTAGTCCTCCCAAAATATTCTCCAGCCCTGTGGAACCCCAACTCTGCAGAGTTTATGCAAAAAGGCTCCCATAGAATTTGAGGGCAGAAGAGAACGTATCATGGAGCCAGTGTGCTCTCCTCACACTGCAAATTTGGAGCTTGTCTCTCCAGTTTTGCTCCTCCAAGCACTGTGCAGCAGAGGGCAGCATGTGGCTCACAGCTATTTTGGTCCTATGACATTCAGTTCAAATTCTTCAAAGATCTACAGTAGTAGCATTGCTATTTCAAGAATGTATGTGCTATCCAGCCAAATCAATTCCTGGAAGTGTCAACTTCCGGTTTAGCACCTGAGCAATGGACAAGATTAGTGCAACATACAATACCTCGGGGCTTGCTTCCAGAAGAATACATGTTCCCTGTAATTAGCTGATTTTATTTCATCTTTGTTATCGAACTCTAATTCTGACATCAGTGCAAATGCATTGTGTGCATGATAATCCACACCTTATTTCAACAAACACTTGTCCTGATAAACCAGTTCCTTTTTGGAACTATATCTAGCAGGCAGCTCATAAACAATTTACTTTATAACTACGAAATCCTAGTTACATGCATAGATGGAGCTCTAAGCAAAATTCAGGGCCAGAGTCAGGACCGTAAATATACTGTAATTAGAGAAGAAAAAGCAGACAAAGAAGGGCAACTGTGCTGCTTGTGGTGGTGCAGGTGAGAGAGGGTGGGAATAAGTATAGAGAGTTTTATAGTGGTGAGCAAAAGGTATTTTATCTTATGTCATTCTTTCTTGTCAGAGTCAGCTGGCTGAGCTGGCTTTACTGCGACTAAAAAGCGTAAGCGAGCCCAAACTGGGACCACAATACAGCAGAATTGTTTACACAAATGAGAATATGGTCAGATCAGCAGAGAAATCTGGAAGAAAACACTTGTTTTAAAAGTTTTGCAGAACTATGATTTTAAAAATATTAAACTTTGAAAGTGAATTTAGTGCTGGTGAAAGCTGCTTGACTGACTGCCCTGGGGAATGAAATTCTCTATCTACAGAACAGGTATAACGTGGTCACTGGCAGTGCAAATTTTCTCTGCCAACATGCCTTAATTCTGTTCTGGATGGACCACTCTTTGGATGAGAGAATAGCTCAGACTCCGTGATGATGCAATCTTTGCCTTTCTTAGCTGAAACTGTTGATAAGGATGCCTGTTGATGTCAGCTATAATAGGAGAAGAGGGTTGTGATGTGCACACTTGTCCAGCAGGAACTGGATTGCGATTACCAACGTATTTCACATAGACCAAAAAAGTAGCAATGGGATTGTATTGATCTTCAGTCACTACCAATCTGGGTTGGATTAGAACTGATGGCCAAATGGTGGAAACTCCATAATCACATTATCAACCGCCTTAGGTACTGAGTTCCCCAAATGATGAATATTGACTGTTGAGGGGTTGTTTGTTTTTGTTTTTGTTAAATATTTCCATCTCTAATTTCTACCCATGTTTAAAGGCATTCAGGTATGTTCTCCTCATGATGGAAAATATATCCAAACAGTGCTGTTGTTCTCTACGAGCTTACCTGATAAGTTCAACTGTTTCTGAATACATTGTATAAGGGGATTTAGATTCCATGGGGCCTTGTTCCATAGCATTTCCACATTCAATAAACGATAATGCTGCTTCAGCGTAATTCAGTGCCTTTCCAAATTTCTCCACCTGGCAGATAAAATAAGGACACAGAGAAATACTGGAGTCACCAAACTATGGTTAAAAATTGTAGCAAAACAAGTTACACATAGGTAAGGTTGATGCAAGTTGACACAAA
The DNA here is from genome assembly GCF_028017835.1 of Emys orbicularis. Taxonomy (NCBI): domain Eukaryota; kingdom Metazoa; phylum Chordata; order Testudines; family Emydidae; genus Emys; species Emys orbicularis. The sequence continues at coordinate 248,851,553 of NC_088683.1, forward strand.
ACATCCCTTCAAATTCTAAAAGACTTACAAATATGGCTGTGAGGAAGCAAACACTACAACAACGAAGAAAGCTAATGTCAAGGAAATTTATGACTGAGGTTGAGCAAACTGGTTTGGATAAAATAACAAAAGAAGCAGCAGGAGGAGAAAAAAAAACCCAAAGAAAAATATAACAACCCAATAGGCATATCACTTATCATGCTTGGATGTAAATACAATCTTTCAATGCTAAACAAAGAAAGGTAATGACTAGCCTGTAACTAAGAGAAATAAGTATCAGAGGGGTAGCCGTGTTAGTCTGAATCTGTAAAAAGCAACAGAGGGTCCTGTGGCACCTTTAAGACTAACAGAAGTATTGGGAGCATAAGCTTTCGTGGGTAAGAACCTCACTTCTTCAGATGCATCTGAAGAAGTGAGGTTCTTACCCACGAAAGCTTATGCTCCCAATACTTCTGTTAGTCTTAAAGGTGCCACAGGACCCTCTGTTGCTTTTTAAGAGAAATAAGGAGCATATGTTTGGAATTTTTTTTGAGTTCTTGCCAGAGAGCTAAAGGAAAATAATTAAGGAGGGTAAGATCTAGAAAATCATTATGAGGATGAACTTTTGCCCCAAATACAAACTAGACCCGGATCAAAGCGCTGAGGTTTTAACATGTGAAGTTATTCTTAGTTCCTTTTCTTGTCCAGATTTTGCATACATTTGCACTAGCTGGTTTCTGTCAAGATCCAGAAGGAGATATATCAAAAGATTGCAAGAAAGGCTGTCCTTCAGGTCCTTCCAACCCATTCAGCACAAGGAAACACCAGAGAGTTTACGAGATAGCCTGTTCTTGTAAGATTTCCTACCTAATTTCTAGACTAAAGGGTTTTAAATAAGTTTGCATAAGCTTTAGATGAGCAGGCTTTGGATTCAGGCTTATTCCAACTGCCTAACACTATGGCTACGTCTACACTATAAGCTAGGGATGTGATTCTCAGCTCGCATAGACTTACTCGTGCTAGCTCTCATCTGAGCTAGCATGCTAAAAATAGTAGTGTAGCTGTGGTAGTATGGGCAGCAGCAATGATGGCACCATGCTAACTGCCCTGAATACAAACCTGCCTGAACCTTGTGGGTATGTACTATGGGCTGCCAGTGTAACGCTGACCGACCCCGGTTGTCGGTGGGCAGGATCTAACCGGGGACCTCTGGAGCTTAGTGCATGAGCCTCTACTGCATGAGCTAAAAGCCAGCTGGCTTAGCTAAGGCTGTAGAGCAAACACATTAATCTCTCTCTAAGTGGTCTTGGTGCCACTAGATGGGACAGAGCACCACACCCAGGAGGTGTGCAGGTTACATACTTGCCCTAGCTGAGGAAAGCGCGCCCCGAGCTTCAGAGACTTCCCAGTTGAAATCCTGGACAAGCCCCCCCCCTTGTAACGCCGACAGACCGCGTTCGTTGGCAGGCGGGATTGAACCTGGGGCCTTTGAAGCTTAGTGCATGAGCCTCTACTGCATGAGCTAAAAGCCAACTGGCTTAGCTAAGGCTGTAGAGCAGACTCATTTTATCTCACTCTCTAAGGGTCTTGGTGCCACTAGATGGGACACAACATCACACCCAGAAGGTGTGGGGGTTACACTAGCACATGCCACTGCTACCACTCTCCATGCTACCGCCAAGCATACTACCCTACTGTTTGTAGTGTGCTAGCTCAGATGAGAGCTAGGAAAAGTATATCTTCATGATCTGGGAATCACCCCCCAGCTCACAATGTAGATGTAGCCTATTAGGTATTCTGGGGCCTTCATTATAGCTATTGTTTTTCTGTGGAAGTGATGGGTAGCAGTATAAAACCCTAAAAGAGAGAGACGGAAGTTGCCACAATTATATTTTTATTAATTTTAAATAAATGTTAAATATGGGATGAGAATACAAACAAGGCTCCTGGTGAAACATTAAATAACACTATCAAATAATAATCATTGAGGGGTTGCTCCATTGTAGGAGAAAGATGGACAGAATCAGAAAGGTCCAAAATAGAAGAAAGGAAAGGCATCCTCTACAGAGAATTCAGCACAGAAGCAGGAGGATTAGTGACAAAGAGAAAAAAAACCTGAGATATAACTATTAGAAAAGTATAATAACCCAGTCAGTAGCTCGCTTATCAGCCACACTGGCATTACGTCAAGAATAAAAATAAAGACCATGACCAAGAACCTAAATAAGGATTTAGGTATCTCCTGTAGGCACCCAGTTCTGAAAATCGTGGCCTGGGCATCCTGAACCTTTCTGAGTTCTTGCCAGAAAACAGAAAAAAAAAGACATTTCGGAAATCTCATAGAGTTGCTACGGCCCAGATTTTAAAAGGTACTTATGTGCTGTGGAGCTCAGCATTGCAATGCCCAACTGATTTAGGAGCCTACATCTCATTTACAAAAGGTATTTAGGTGCATTTTCAAAAGGTATTTAGGTGCTATTGATAGTCATTGGGTTTTAGGCTCCTAAGTGCCTAAATCCCTTTGAAGGTGACATTTAGGTTCCTAAATCAGTTAGGTGATGCAACACTGAGAGCCGCAACACCTAAATACCTTTCAAAATCTGGGTCTATTACTATAGCTACTCATTAAAGCAAAGGAATAAATGGAAATTTTCATTTATCCAAGAGTTGATCCCTGTAAATTGTTATTTGTTTAAGTCATAGTTTATTGGGCTATGAACACTTGATTGTATAAACACTTCTTAATTTAACAAGCCCAGCCATCCTGATAATAGATTTTATAATTACCTTAGCAGTGTTACACTGATGAAGAAGTTCCATTACAAAAATAATACGGAACAACATAACTGGAAAGAAAATGTTCTCACCATCGCGTCTGCTTTATGCTTCTTCCGTTTAGCTTCTTGCATAAAGTGATCTGCATTGCGTGGTCTACGAAGGCAGAATAAGAATATATTTTATTATTTTTGAAGTGCAAAACATTTTCAAGTTATTTTATCCCTTATTTCAAACCTGATTTGCAAACATTTTTGCAAAGAAAAATGGACTTAAAATGGAAACATGCATTTTGTATTTCCAGATTACTCCCTGTGGAGACAAGAGCATTTATGGCTGTTCTCATTCTTCAGAAGTTAATAATTCAAAGAAAAAAAGTTAATAAAATTTGTTTTTATGGCTGATATAAACTGCTTCCCAAATTAGTGCAGTTTTGATCTTCAGAACAGACACAGGTACTAAACAGAGCAAGCAAATACAAATAAATAAATAAGGAAGAAAGTAAAGAGGTCAGATGAAAACTTTCAGATCATATTTGGACACAAGCAAATTCTTTCTCAGTTTAGAATGAAAGATGTTTTATGAAATATCCATGCAGCAGTGCTGAAAATGTGATACATTTCCTTAATTTCTGCAACCATGTGATATAGAATATTCATTTTTAATATTTGACTGTCTCATTTGACCACTAATCTATACTTGCCAGGACTACTTCTAATGTTCCAAATCTCTAAGCAGCTGCAGACAGGTATCATTATATATATATATCACTCAAAAGTTAAGAAATGCCAGAATTAAGGTTGCCTGTGCAACCTTAGTTTAGCCCCCTTGGGCTTATGCACGATGTACATTTTTTTCATGATCACATACTATTTTTTCCACAGAATCCCAGCCTCATTTAGTGCATAGGTTGGACATGCTCTGGGTATGAATCAGGATTGTGTAGTAAAGGAGACTATTTGTATATGGACCCCTGCTTCATTATGTTGCAGAATCTGGAAGGTTGTCATGAATGAGGCAGGGGCTTGCAGGAAGGGAAAGGATGGTCTCGTGGGTAAGGTGACTGCAGCCTGGAGAACTGAATTCTATCCCTGCCTCTGCCACAGAATCCCTGTATAATGCTGGGCAAGTCACTTAAACCAAAATTTTCACAGATGATCACTAATGGTGTGGTCCTCATTTTCAGGATGCCTTACTTGAGACCCAGGGGTCTGACATTCAGAAGTGCTGAGCACTCACAGCTCCCGGTGAACTCAGTGAGAGCAGTGCTTTGAACATATAAAGTGCTACATAATACTACATGGTCTGAAAAATCATATCATAGGTATCTCAAATTGGGCATCCTAAATTAGTGGATACTTTAGATCTCTTTGTGCCTCAGTCTTCTATCTGTATAATGGGGATAATAATACCCTGTCATCTCACAGAGGTGATGTGAAAATAAATTAATGTTTGTGAAAGCCCGTGAGGAAATTAATAATTCAGTCTTCAAAACAGGGTTTGAATAATGTGCAGTAAATGAGGCATCAGTCCACACACTGAACGATAAGGATAAAACAAATATTGAAAAGCTGCTCCTTAAGTGAGCGCTGGCCATCCTGGCTACTGAATGACGCAGAGGTCGTGTGGAAAAAATAGTATGTGATCATGTCACTAAAGATTGTATCATAATGCAGACACACAAGTGGGATGAAGTAGGTTGCAAAAGCAACCTGAATTCTGGCATTTCCTAACTTTTGAGTGCTGGACTTGGCAACCTTAATAATGTTCTTTTAACATAGTTGTGGGCTGCTTAGAGCTGTCAAGCAAAAAGGGCACAGCAGCGGGTCCAGATGGTATTCCTGCAGAGATCTTCAAATGCGGGGCCAGAAGCTGCTCAGGAAGCCCACTGGCCTATACCTAAAGTTTTGGGAACAGGAGGCTGTGCCACAGGAATTTAAAGATGTATCATTCACCTATGCAAAAGGAAAGGCAATCAAGCCTCTTGCAATAACCATTGTGGCATCTTGCTCCTTGCCACTGCAGGAAAAGTACTCACCTGAGCCATGCTAAACCAGCTAATTGATCAATTTGCAGAGAAGATACTGAAAGCCAAGGGGGCCTCTGCCCTGGGCATGGTACTTCAGACAAGATCTTTGCACTCCGGAAAGTTCAGGAGAAATATTGTGAGCAGAATCAAGACCCATATGTAATTTTTGTTGATCTTACTAAGGCCTTTGACTCTGAATAGAGATGGCCTATGGACTAATTTGGTTGCCCTGATAGGTTCATTAACATTATTAAATGCAGGTTTTTGTCCTTGACCAAGGCTGCTTCTCAGCTCCTTTCATTATCACAAATGGAGCAAAAGAAGGCTGTTTTCTTGCTCTGACATTATTCAGCATCATGTTTGCAGCTGTTCTAATAGATGCATTCAGAGACATTGATTGTGGCATTTGTATGCAGTACCATATGGATGGAGGTGTCTTGAATTTGCATTGCCTGTGTATGAAGACAAAAGTTATGAAGACAATCATTTGTGAATGACTGTTCACTGATGACCATGCTATTGGCTCACAATTTCAGGGATATTCAGTTGCTTAGGGACTGCTTTGTATGTGCAGCAAAAGGTTTTGGCTTAACGACCAGCCTAAATGAAGACAGAAGCCATGGTCCAGCCTCGACTGCAAAGTACTGCCACTACTCCAGTTGCGTCCATTGATGATACACCACTCAAGGTAATTGACAAATTTTGCTACTCAGGCAGTGTTGTTTCACAAGACACAATAATTGTTGATGACATGATGAAACACATTGGTGCAGCCAGCAATGCCTTTGGAAAACTTCAACATCATCCCTGGAATGAACATGCTGTCAGATTGCAAACAAAAATATTATTGCACCATGGTCATCACCCCACTTCTTTATGGCTGCGATATATGGACTACGTATCACTGCCATATAAAACACTTGGACCTATTCCACCTATGATGTCTATGGCAGATAATGGGAACTGAATGGCAAGATATGGTTCCTAAGACAGAGGTCCTTGAGAGCTGCAACATCACAGGCATTGAAGTTTTTATAGGGAAAGCACAGATGAGATGGTGCAGTCATGTGGTCCGTATGTCTGAGAGTAGAATATCAAAGGCCATTTTCTATGGAGAACTGCAGACTGGAACTTGTTTGGGGGTCAGATAAAAAAATGCTACTAAGACACTCTTAAGGCCAACCTCCAATCTTGTGATATTTACCTTGGGACCTCTTAGAGCATGACAGCTCTGCCACATTGGACAGAAAGACTTTGATAGCTCGCAGATTGCTGCAATCAAGGAGAGACGTGCGAGGCATAAAGCTAAAAGCAGTGCACAATTCATCTGCAACTGTTTTCACCTGTGGCACCCATGGACAGAGCTGCAGGTCTGGAATTGGTCTTTGGTCTTATCTCAGGACCCACAATATGTGACTGTAGCTCATCTGTCGAACTGACAACAGAAGATTCCATCATCATCTTCACTATCAAGTGTGTAATATATATTCCAACCCTCAAAACCTTCCTTAAAAATAGTTTAAGATTGCTAAGTGATAACAAATATCACATCCTTTACATAACCCAAGCACTTTACAGCAAGGAAATGAACCGTTAAGACCATCCTAAATCTTACACTGCCCACACAGGCCCCGAGCCTACAAGCTAATTAAAGACTTAGTAACTAAGAAAAGAAATGAGAGTTATTTACCAGGTTAAACCAGGTAAACATACACACACAAATGAGTTACAGTCTTAGGTTCCAAAAGGTAATATAAGCTGCTGTAATGTGCAAGTTCTATAAATCCTCTAGGGTTAACCAGGGTAAAACCGCTGAGGATCTCTTGCTTATGTTTAAGAATCTTCACCCTTCAGAGTTCAAGCAACACAGTGACACAGTTCCTTCTTGTTGGGGATTTTTATTCCTTTCTCTCAGAGTTCAAGCTGATGGGATGAGTCCACCTGCACATCTCCACTTCATGGGCATTGTGGGGAGCAATCACCATCTTTATTCTTTGATGTTTCACAACGGCTCATTTGGTCTCAATGGGCCTTTGTGGTGGGCAGGACCTAACACCTTCTGTAGGAAGCCAGCATGTCTACATTAATTAATGCTCCTTTCTTGTTTGATGATTTACACAATTACAGAGGATTACAATGCAAACACTTAAAATAACCTTATGCCATGGGGTACAGATGTTATAAGCAAGATTAATACATGCAGCATCTTACAAGCATTTTATAAAGTCTAAACATTAAACACATTCCTATAAGCTATTTTAACACCACTAACAGACAGGTGAGCCAGGCTGGTTCCAGCTATGCATTTGTCAGCGTTCAGTGAGGCCCAAGGGCCTTGGCATGAGCTGGCATCTGGTCTGCCAGCGTCACAGGAATTTCCCAAGTTTAAATTTCCCCCCCTTTTTTCTCTTTGATGTAGCTCAGTGAAGATGTAGATTTAAAGTGTTTACGTCAGGCTAGGATGAGTCATAAAGCTGCCACTGACAATAACAGGAGTGGTACTGGATCCATAACTGCTATGGAAACCAACAGAAACAACACTGAGTCCTCTCCCCCAATTAATCACTGTGTTTAATACTTAATAATGAAATGTTGCAGTTTGGAAAGAAATTTGTTTCACCTGTTTCCTTGATATGCAGCTGGTTGCATACGTATTCCAGGAGATTTAATTATAGTTTGGAGGTATAATAACAAGATGGCTTTGAACTAATGGGAGACTAAGGGCCTGGCTACACTTGAGATGTAGAGTGCCAGGAGTTAAACCAGCCCTCGGAGACCGCAGCAGGGAAAGCGCTGCAGTGTGTTCACATTGTCGGCCGCAAGCGCAGTGGCGTGGCCACATTAGCAGCTCTTGCAATGCCACAGAGAGCAGTGCACTGTGGTAGCTATCCCAGTGTGCAAGTGGCTGCAGTGTGCTTTTCATATGGGGGGATGGAGTGTGACAGGGAGTGTGTTGTGTGTATGTGGGGGGATAGACAGTGTATTGTGGGGGGCAGAGAGTGTGACAGCAGCAGGGGGAAGGGGGAAACCCCGACATCAGCCCCCACCCCGCCTCTCTTTTTCACAAAAACACATAAAAACGCCTGCCTCTGCAGCGGCAGCATTCCACAGTAATGGTTTGCTTTGTCCCGGAGCAGATAAGCAGCCGGCTGTCAGAAATGGAGCTTTGAAAGGGGATATCCGCATGCCTGCAGCCGAGTTCAAAACAATGACCAGAGTGGCCAAATGACTTCAAGGGATTATGGGATGTTTCCAGAGGCCAATCACAGCACAGTAATGCAACATGTCGTCCACACTGACATCCCGGCGTTTCAGCCAGGGCGCAGGAAGCTCTATGCTTCTCGTGGAGGTAGATTACCAGGAGCGCTCCAGCTGCAGAGTCCAGGCGCTCTAAGTGCCTTGCCAGCGTGGACACCTCAGGAGTTAGGGCGCCCTGGGGCTGATTTAATGCGCTCTAACTTGCAAGTGTAGCCAAGGCCTAAGTAAGGTTAGACAGAAGTAAAATTTGACATGTGGGTAATTTTTAATTACCTCTGACAAAAAATATTTTACAAATTTTCTTCAAATTTAGCAGAGCCTTTGCTTTTTGAGTAAATCTAGCAGTTTTCAAAGATATAGGTAGGGAAAAATGCTCTATAATGGGAACTAGTTGCAATCTTAACTGTGCAGAGGAGAGTCTACTGCTTTTCCATAACAACAACAAAACGAAAAAGAAAAAAATAACATCTTAGTTCAAAATGTTTCTTTTTGTGCTCCTCAATGTGGAATTTCACCCCAGATTTGCGATGGTACCTTTTCCAAGATTGCAGGGCTGGACTAATGACAGTTTTAAGTTCCAATACCTCCCAATCCATCACAGCTAAAAATATCTCCTGTGCCCATTGAGACCCCCAGATTATCCTAGTATGTATGGAATCGTTGGAGATTTTAAAGAGCAGGTTAGACAGACACCAGACAGAACTGGTCTAGTTATACTGAATCCTGCCTCAGTGCAGGCAGATGGACTAGAAATCAGTGTGTCTCAACCTTTTTGGTACCAGGGACCTTCCTAAACTATATCAGGGTGATCTCAGGAACCAGCGCTGGTCCATGGACCGGTCGGTGAGAAACACTGGACTAGATGACCTCTTGAGCTCCCTTCCAGCCCTACATTTCTATGATTCTATGAAACAAAATATGGATAGCAAGTGTTGGCAGATGTTTGGATTTATCACCTTTGCCACTTGCAAGATCATCCCAAACTCATGTCATTAAAACTTTTCTCCCACCACCATGCATATATAAATTGCGTCTATAATTTGTTTGCTTGAAGTGTCCTGACAGCCTGCAAAAGCAAAGTAAGATAATGCAATGTAATTATACTCTACTTATATAGCAGTTAACTGTAAAACTTGTAAATTGCTCGCTAGCTTGGAACAGCATAGACACTGCTCCAGAGCCATGATTACCAAGTTATTCTGCAGTTATGATTAGCAATGAAAGTATTAACATGAGACATGCATTATTTAAGTAATAATCTCCACCTTTGCAGGTTCTGCCACGATGCACTGAGCCAAAGGGCTTGTCTACTTTGTGGGTAATACACATTACGGGGGTGCAATTTCTAAAGCACACTAACATGTTGCTAATTAATTAGTCTGTACAGACACTGCTGGTGTACACTAAAGGTACCCTAGTGTGCTCTAATATAGTACTCTTTCAAACAGTAATTGTAGGTTACTCCATGAATTGTAGGTTACTCCATGAATAACCCTTCTGAAGTCAATGGGACTATTTGTAGAGCATGGTGTTACCCCACACGAGTAAGGTTATCAGAATCTGGCACTATTTATAGAGATAGGCCCAACCTGTAAAATTTAGATTTGCATCTGGATCTGAACTTTCTTCAAGTTTAGAATATTGGGAATCAGTGTTTCAATTGAAGCAATGTTTAAAATAATTAAATATTAATTGTTATAGCTAGGTCTAATTCATACAGATTTCACCTATGTCGTTTAAAGTGACTTTGGAGGTAGACATAGGGGATTGCAAGACTGAATTAAAACATATTTTTCTAAGTTGTGATATTGTCCCCAATTCATTTAAATAGAAAAGTCCATATTCATAAATCCAGAAATACAGCCACATTTAGATTTCTTCAAGATATTAACAGTAAGAGAATCTTTAAGGAAATATGTATGTGTATGTCTACATTGTCAACACATGCACACCCTATGAAGAAGCACTCAACTCTCCATAGTGAAAAATGTGCCTGACTTTCTGTTATAACTCTAATTTTGAAATCCAATGCCACAAATCTGCAAACATTGTAATCAGCTTACAAATTTGTATGCTGTGAGAGAGTTTTCAAATGAAATTTCTTATTAGATTTTATGTAAATTTGCTGTTTTGTTTTTAAGATGCAGGCCAATAATATCGTGTTTTGGCTGGTTTAAAATTTTTCTAATGCTTTTTTATTATGGACTCTCTCCAAAACAAGGAAGGTTTGAAGTTTCCTGTTTAGTCTGGGTTTGCAATTTGTACACAAGTGCCCTTTGCCCCTTTAATTCCAGCATTACAGATCATTTAAAAATTATGTTCTGAAGTGAAATCTTCAGAATGTTCTGTAGGCTTCTTGCAGATACAGTATCTCAGGAGCACGATGGTCTATAATGATCTGAAGAACTTAGCAGCTGTGTCACATTCCCTGTGCACCTTACACATTGTCCACAATCCATGGACAACTTAATTATTCAGCATGGTTAGCTCAGATCCTGTGCACTTAATATATTATACATTTCTGAGATGATGCACATGATTACCTGTGAAATTCACAACAGAGTATGTTAAAAGTTTTCTAGTACTACAGACTATCGAGGTATAATGATTTTGAATCTGTATATCTTTTAAGATCTTTTCCATTTACCTAAACTTTCTCTGTGACTGGGCCTCCCGAGTGAGATTTGTGGGAATACCAGTATTTGTGGTAATTTCAGACTTTTTATTCCCATGGATTCTCTCATTGTCCTACATGGAATAAACTTCCTTTTATTGAAGCAATATGTGAGTTGTTGCTTGTTTGGATGTTGCTGGTGGGAGGCCTCCTGAGGTGAAGTAAGAAATCCTTTGATCGCTGAGGAGAAATAAAAGGGAAGTCTGAGCCTAAACCCACTTTGGATTCTTAGCCTAAAGTATCCGCCAGAAGGTGCTTGGAACTGAGCTCGCAATTCAGCCTGGGAAAAACTGGAAGACCAGGGAAAGGAAGGGAACTATTTAGGGCTAAAGGGGCAGCAGGTATTAGGCTGCTTATTAAATTGGGGTGGAGGGGTGAGTAACAGAAATGGCAGTTCTGTAAAGTTAATTCACGGTCTCCTGTTTTTCAGTGGGTTGGGCCTGATTATCTTCTTACTTACACTGGTATATCTCCATTGACTTCAATGGTATTACTCCAGATTTACACCAATGTAAGTAAGAACAAAATTGGCTCTTTGTTTTTTAGCAGAAGTGTGACTTCAGTTTGTGTGTACAATTAACTTTTTGACAATCTATTTACAACCTTACCTGTATATCAAACTTTTTTGTTTCCGAATATCTCAATATTGATATGGCTATAGACTTCTTCAGCAAAGCAGAGATGAGTTACAACACAGACTATTTCCCTCACATTGCTCTTTAAAAGGCAATAGAAAGACTGCCAAGCATCAGTGCCAACTCAGGAACCTGGGTGAATTCTCATTGGGATGAGCTGGAATAATGTGCCATTATATGAAACCAACTCCTCTTGATGAGAATTTACCCAACTATACTGACTGGGTAGCTCCATCAAATGCAGCTGGAACCAGTTCAACACATTCTCAGTCACATCTAGCTAGTCACCTAGGCAGTGCCATAGAATCTAGTCATTTACAAAATAAAAAACCTCACTGAGAGTTCTGATAGTACAACAAAGATAGGCTTCTTTTTCCACAGTGGTATGCAGATCATTCATGATTTTCAAGGGCAATCTCAGGACCATGTCTGTGGCTGACTCCTGGATTAAATTTATCAAACAATTCGCTACTGTCCACAAGTCCTTTCACTTGTATTACCACCACTTTCTTTAGGGACTTGTCAAAAACCAGCAGGATATACAGCATGTCCATTACTTGTTATGTTGCACATGATCACAGCATGAGGTAGCATGGCTTTAAGCATTATAATCACTCTCCTTCCAATAGCAGCTTTTTAGAGTTTCCAGACTGCTGACATCCTAAGAATGGTGTTACTACCCAGGTGAAATGCAGGTTTGTGTGTGTGTTTCTCTATGTACTGTATATATGTGCCAGATTACAGTGAGTCTGAGAACCTCCCTTTACCATCTCGGTCATCTGCCATCTTCCGTGAATTATATTTAGTCGAGCAGATAATTTAGCAAAAGAAATGTAAATTCATGCAGTCAGAAATTAATCATACAAAGCAAATCAATAAAAGCATTACTTCACAAAATAATCTAGCAGTATTTACAAAAACAATCTCTTTGGAAGTCAACATCATTGGATTTACCAGGTACTACATAGCTTAGATTCCAATACACAATTTTAATTATAACTGCATTCAAACACACATTTTTCATCTATTTTGATATATTATGTAGTTTTCAGTTTTATTTGCATAATTTACCATTTGTACATTATTTCTCGCTGTGTATGGTGCTTTATGAGGATACATTAAAAAAGGTAGTAAAAGTTCAATGAACCATCAAAACTGTAGCCAAGTGCATATTTTAATGTTCTTCAGAGATAGCATTACTGAAGTATTATAAAAACCACACTAGTGCTTCCATAATGTAAAACAATTGCATGTAATAAAAGCAACTTAAATCATAATTCTAAATGCAGGGCCAGATTCACCCGAGGATTGTGTACTTTGCAATCCAGGCACTCAAGGGTGGTTGTGCTGGAGGGGGCAAGGAGGGCATTTTAAAGATCTAATCAGGGCTAAATGGAATCCATCAGTAGAGGCTGGCCTAGTCCTACCTCTCCTAGCCCATCCCCAGCCATTTTTGAGGTGGCACCAGCAAAGCTCTGAGCCTTTTAGGTTGACTGCACCATTGCACTCCTACTCTGGAAAGACTTAAAAAAAATCAGGTAAGAGAAAGAAGATCACATAAAGACAAATGAAAAAATTCAACAGCTTAGTATAAATGTAAGGAGGGCTACTCTCTGTGAGCAGCTGGTAAGGGGCACCATATTTACAATCCTTTCAAATGACAGAGCTCATAGCCATTCAAGGGGAAATATGGCTGTTTCCAGAATGATAACAATGAGGAATCTTGTACTAGCATTCGATCTAGGCCAGGAACAGTGGAAGAAAACAGGTGCTCAGGCACTCAGGTATCACCATGATGGGCATGATATAAAAACCTAGCTAGATAGGCTAAGTAGACAGTTCAGAAGCCCATAGGAGAAGTTGCAAGGGGGGAGGGTCTCAGAGTCTGGGCTCCAGCCCTAGTCTGAATGTCTACACTGTAATTTTTAGCCCTACAGCTTGAGCCCCATGAGCCCAAGTTAGCTGAATGGGGCTCCGAGACTCAGGGCTGCGGGTTTTTTATCACAGTGTAGACATCCCCTTAGAAATATCTGACCACCAAACATCTCTGCCCCCTCTTCTGTGCTTCCCATTACACACAGAACAGCCTCTGACCTGATCCAGGAGGCCACTACCTTCTCCTCAAGGTATACCTTTGCAGAGAAACTTATCAGCCAATTAATGACGTGTGGGAGGAGGAGGAAGATGGGGATATTTGTCACTAACTTTACCTAAGTAAAATAATAATTTTTATAATTATGATTTGTAATATAGTAGCATTTGTGGGTCCCAGCTGAGACTGAGGTGCCATTGTGCTAGGCACTGTACAAATACACAGTAAGGTACAGTCCTTGCCCTGAAGAGCTTACATTCTAGATAGACAAGAAGGAAGGATGATTATTTTACAGATGGGGAAATGAGGCATAGACAGGTTAAGCAATTTGCCATCTATTAAATCTGTGAGAGGCAGGAATTGAATTCCCTTAGATTATAAGCAATTTGGAGCAGAGACTGTCCTTTCTAGTAGAGGTGTGTACCGTGCCTAGCACAATAAGGTCCTGAGCCTAGATCAGTGCCTGTGGGTGAAAAGGTCTGTGGACTAGAACCTGGGTCTGCCAAAAAGCTGGCCTGGCTGCTCTTTTCACAATGCCACTAGGAAGCCATGCAGAGCTATAGCCAGGGAGCACTGTGCAGAGTAGGTTCGGCAGGAAATACCATCCAAGAGGGACAGTACCCTGCAGCCCTCTGATTGACCAAGCACCCTATTTAACCCTAGGGGTTGGCCCAAGAAGTTGTCTGGGGAATCACACCGACTTTGACCTATTGTGACTCCAGACTTTGCCTCGTCTCTTGATCTCCAATCCCAGCCTGACTCTGACCCTGACTCTTGCCTCCTGACTCCGGCCTGATACTAGCTTTGATCTCCGGCCTCTGACTCCAGCCTGACTCTAGGTTGCCATCCCTCCAGGATTGTCCTCGAGTCTCCAGGAATTAAAGATTAATCTTTAATTGGAGAATTGGAGATGATACTAATTGTATGTGTGTAATTATATCTTGTAGAATGTTAGCCGCATAAACAGACAGTTCCTGTCTGTCACTATAGCTATTGATTCAGAGATCAAAAGGACATATTAACATTTAGATGAACTGTAAACATAGTAACATCACTGTATTCATCTCTCTTTGAAATGTATAGCAAATCATCTGTGAATGGTGGAAAAACAGGCAATTGCTTTATGTTAATCTGTGTAGATAATTACCTGCGATGCTTAGGAAGTAGATCTACTTTAAAAGTCCACATAATTGCCTATTGTTCACCGAAAGACTCCGAGCTGTCACAAGAAGGCCTGAAACTGTATAAAGATGCTTGGGTCCTGAGCCTTTTAATCTCAGATCTGCTTGATGCTTCATGCAGGGGAAGCTTAAGCCCAAGATTGAGATCTCCAGTCTTGACTGGATCTCCCTGAACATAAACATTGGACTATAACCTATGAACTAATTCTGAAAGAACTCTTTGCAACTATAAAGCTCACCATCTCTGCTATGAATCTGAATCTCAAGAACTGTACTCATGTCTGTATGTATACTGAACCTTTAACCAATACTCTCTCTCTTTTGTTTTTTAATAAATTTTAGTTTAGTTAATAAGAATTGTCTGTAAGCGTTTATTTGGGTAAGATCTGAAATATTCATTAACCTGGGAGGTAATGTGTCCGATCCTTTGGGATTGGTAGAAGTTTTTTATATGATGAATAAGATTTTCAGTAATCCTCATCATATTTGACTTGTGTGTCTGGGTGGAGGCCCGAGGCTGGGTTGCTTTAAGGGAACTGTGTTGTTGGCTTCTGGGTAGCCAGTGAGGTATTATAGAAGCTGTTTTGTGTTGACTTGGTAAATCTAAGTATTGGAATATCCACCAGCTTTGGGGATTGTCTGCCCCATTCTTTGCAGTTCACCCTAATTGAGTGACCTCAATTGGCTCCCCTGGGATTCCAGTCACAGCAACCTTACCTGACTCTGACCCTGATTTCTTGCTCCTGCTTCCAGCTAGAAAACTGATCACCAATCCCATCTTGGCCTGGTTGGTGGCTACATTTGAGGGCGGAGCAGGAAAAGCAGAGGGCATTGGTTCAGGAACCCCCTGAACTTCTGGCAGTTCCCATCAAAACATTTGATTAGTGGTACTGCAGGACCTTATTCAGAATCCAATGGCCCAACCTGAGCCTAGAGCCTGATCCTAGCAGGGAGAGAATGCACCAGGCTCAGGTTTGGCCATTGACCTCTGAACTGAGCCCCGCAGTACCACTACCCGAACGTTTTGATGGGAACTGCCAGAAATTCAGGGGTGATCAGTTTGAGAGCTGGAGAAACTCTGGATTGGGCCTCCCCCCTGATGGAGCAGGACTGCCTGGTGCTAATGGACTGGAACGCCTTCCTGCTAGCATTTTCCACAGTTTTTGACGATCCGCATCGTGCTCACTTAGCGGAAGTTGCACTACGAAGGCTCCAGCAAGGGCAAGGGCCAGCTGCCTCGTATGCTGCCTGGTTCGCAGCTGACATTGAGTGGAATGAGGCGGCGCAACTGCATCATTTTCGGTGTTGACTTAGTGAGGAAGTAAAGGACGAGCTAGCCCATGTTGAGACCCTGACTGGCTTGGATACTTTCATTGACCTCTCCCTCTGCATCGACAACAGGCTGCGTGAGTGAAAGGAGGAGAGGAGGGGCATCCTGCCACCGCTCTGCCCATAGCTTACACTGAAAACTCCAGGGCCCAACCATGAACCGATGCATGTTGATCTGGGCCACAGGTTGATCTAGGGCTTGACCCCTAGATCACAATAACTTATGCTTTTATTGTGGAGCATCAGGGCATGCCCTCACCTCCTGCAAACCTTGTTTCCTGATTCCTTGTGGGTCGAGCAAGCCTAAGACAGATGTGGGGGGCCAGCCTGGGCACCACCAGGGCATTATGCTCTGGAACCACCCCTCAGCCTTCAAGAGAAACCTGATCCAGGACACATAGGTCCTCCCCACCCTTCCAAATATGCATAAAGCTATGTACCATGGATGGGACCAAGCCGATTTCCCTTCAGTGGGCTCTGATTGATTCCAAGGCTACCAATAACATTATAGATGCTAAAGCTGCTAAAGCACTACAAATCACCCTCTGTTTAAAGCCTACATCAGTTCTCATAGAAAGATGTCCTCAGGGCCAAGGAGGCCATACACCAGGGTCATCAGGAAGTGCTACAGTTCAATGTGATCCACTTTCCATGAGATCAGTTCTCCACACTTCCCCCTAATTCTTTGTATCTCCTGGCTGGGGCAGCATGACCCTGGCAGGAAAAGTGGATCAACTTCCTCTCTGAATATTGCTGAAGAATATTGTGCAGCTGCCCCCAGCCTTCTGGTCCTGGGCTCCTGCAGCTGATTGGAACCAACAGCACCTGTGAGGGATCTCCAGCTAGCGGGGGTTAGCCAGAAGGAGTCACTCCCAAGCCTGAGTCCCAGTCTCCTGGAAAAGTATTGAGATTATGCAGACGTTTTTGAAAAGAAGAATGCAGGCATGCTACTCTGCACTGGGACTATGACTGTCCCTAGACCTGAAACCTGGGACAAAAGTCCCTTATGGATAGATCTATGCAATGTCTGAGCCAGAACCGGCAGCCCTTTATGTATATATCCAGGAAAATCTGGCCAAGGACTTCATCTGGCGCTTCATCTCCCCAGCAGGGGATCCGGTCCTTTTTGTTAAGAAAAAGGATGAGATGCTATGCCTTTGCATAGACTGTCAGGCCCTAAACCAGAATTTTCACCAAACTGGACCTCTGGGGTCTTACAACCTAGTGTGCATCAGGGCAGGAGACAAATGGATGGTGGCCTTTCAAATGCGCTAGGTGACACTTCCATCAAGCACCAACCAGCACAAACTAACCCCTACGGTATGTTATTGGGAAATTAGGAGAAACTTGCCAGATCCTATCAATGGTCAATCTCAACGGAAATCTTTGCAAAACTCAAATGGTTTCCTGGAACTATAACAAGTGGGAAATAAAAAGTAGAAATGACCTGACTTAAGATAACAAGGCATTTCTTATAAAAGATTTGTTGATTTTGTTGAACCACAAAGCTAAAATGAGAAGTGAATTAACCCCAGAAATATGTGCTGAGTGCCTGCACCAACCAGACTGTAGGGGATACAAAGTATAAAAATAAGTTTTAACTTGACTTTTCTTAAATACCTCTTCCCCTGGTGAAATCCTAGCTTTTCCTACTTTGCGCAGGACTAGACCTGGGTGAAATATTTTGCCTGACACTTTTTTCCACTGGAAAAGGTAGATTTAGATTGACCAAAAGACTTCGTGAATTTGTGTTGATTTCACTGAATTGTTTGGCCTAAAGAACGCCCCCTCACAAAACAAACAAACAAACAAACAAACAAACAAACAAAAAAACCCCAGAAAAATCAGAAAGTTTCATTTTACATTTTCAAAATGAAATGTTTTAATTTTTTGGTTCAAGATGACTTTTTGTTTCAAAAATTCCTTTGTTTTTTTTAAATAAAATTAATAAAAATTGTTTTAAAATGGTCAAAATAAAAAATCATGTGACTCAAAATAGATTTTTTTTTACTGTTCAATTCACCAAAATTTTTGTTTCTGTTTGAGCTAAAACAATTTCCCTCCCATCCCTGATATTTTTGAGTTGCTAGAGAACTGAAAAACCCATTATTTGGCCAGCTCTATTCCTGTGTCCCAGTCCAGTGCACAAACCACAGACCCATCTTCTTTATATGTATGTAGAAAGTCTTCATAGTTGACTATACCTCTCTCCCACCTTATATATGTCTCTTTTCCTCTTGGATTGTGCTAAGAACTGTTCATTAACATAAAAAGATGTGGTCCCTGCACCAAAAAACGCACAATGTCCCACCCCTGTCTCAGTGGGGGGATGTTTGATTGTGGTCCTGAGAGGAAAGAGAATGGAGGGGCAGACGTGGCTGCTCTGGGGTTTCCTCTTCCCCACCCCCCGTGCACCAAACACAAGTGAGCGGGAAGCGAGGGGTATGTGTGGGGGAGAAGTGATTTCTCCGCATCTCCCTGTTGCTATTGTCTGGGCTGTGGAGCTGAACGGAGAATTGATTATGTGTCTTGCATCCTTCCTTTTATTGTATGTGAAGCCCTCAGAGCATGCAACAGCCATCCTGCTATGGCTACTGCTCTGCCCTATAAATGATTAGGAAGGAATTTCCCCCTTGGGTCAGGTTTGACACGGTGTCCAATTTTTGGTTTGGGTTTTTTTGGGGGGGGGGGGGGTTTGGCCTTCCTTGCAGCAATTTGGAGGCCTGATTTTAGGTTAATAAGGAGCAAGGGCATGACTTAAAAGTTGCATTTGAGTTTGTACTTTCATTGCAACTTGCAGCCGGTATCCAGTGCAGGTGAAAGGCTTAAAAAAGGCCAACTCTCAGAGATAAACGTGAGGCCTGGGAGATGGCTGGTAGATCCTATTAGCCTGAAGAAAGCAGGGAAGCCCTTAAGTTTTCACAGACTGAGGCACCCTTCATGTGGATGCTAATCTCCCCTCATTGGGAGAGGGTGGGAGGATTGAGAGGTGCTAGGGGTTAGGCTGAAGGGGGCCAAACCTGAATATTGATTGTCTGGTATAGAGGCCATTACATTTTGCACTGGACCCAGGTAAATGTAAAGCCCTGGGGCTTTTTTGTTGTTGTTGGTTGGTTTTGGTTGGGGGGAAGAGGAATCCCCCTGCATTAAACTTAAAAAGTTAATAGAGCTGCAGTCTTCTGCTTTAAAATCCCTCCCAGTGTCTGTGTTTCATGCTCCTGTATGTCCCGATTAATAGATTCTGGACTGGAGCCTCGAGGCCCTGCTGTAACATAAATATTAAATAACAATAGCAGCACACCAAAAACAAAACTCACATCCAGCATATCTAATGAATAACAATCTTAAGTACAGTCTGTAGAGTAACCTTTTGTAAATGCTGAGAATGGCTGATAACATGTTACCTGCTCTGCTGGACCAGACAGAATGTTTGGTAATTTGGCTGAAGGCAGCTTTCACGACTGTCTATTTTATTTGGCTCAAAGGTGCTGTATAAATAAATAAAATGCATCACACTAAGAAAACAACACAATAAACTTTCAGGAGCAGCAGGGCCAGTGTCCTCCAAAGGATACCAGTACAATAGGTTAGGACGAGCTTGTTCATTTTCCAGTGCAGTAAATTTCTACATCAGTAAGAGAGACTCTTTTCAAATGTACATCTGTCACAGTAAGTCCCAAATCCTGCCCTGCCCCTGCAATTCCATTGCACAGGAGAGAGAGGCTCTATTTCAGAAGCGTGTACAGTTTGTGCATGGCTGTGTGCCCTATAGGATGAGGCAGAACCGCTGCTGGTTCCATTGGCCATTCACACCATTTAGAATGAGCACAAACAGTGCCAAGGCAATACTAGTTCTGTAGATGAAGGACTGGACAAAGAGCAGATACATTGCTGTTCCATAGCCTGAGGCAGATTCCTTTCCTTCTGCCTAACAGAGATCCCCAGCACCTAGTCATCTGGGTACTAACAACAGAAGTTTCCCCTAAGGAAAGTCAGTGGGAGTTTTGCCCCTCAATAACATTGCTCTAACAGTATGTCTACACTGCAACGTAAGCACAAACACAAACTTAGGCTTGAGCCGAAACCCCACTTCCATCTACACACAAATCTCTCAGACTCGGGCTCAGACCTATGGGCCTAGGACTCTTTGGGGGTATAGGGGCCGAACCCGAGTCAAGCTGGCATGAAGCGTTCGAGCCTGCCACAGGCTAAGCCCAGAGCCCCTGGATCAGAGCAGGTGAGACCAATCCACTAATTAAAGAGGGCTGGGCTACACCTGGGCCTATAGAGGTTGCTAGTGGGCACCTGGAAAGGAAGGACTGAGACAGGTTGTGCCCTGGGGAGGGGAGACCCAAACTGAAGTGGAGTTAACTCCTGAGGTGCGTCCCTGGAGCAAGGGGCCAGGGGCTGTTGCTCCAGGAAGAGAGCAGAGCTGGTTGAGACTGGGAAGCTGCCAGGAGTAGAGTGCCAGAGACCCCTGGGAAGGGTGGCCCTGAAGCCTGGGGCCAAGAATGGGGTTAAAACTATTTTCTGTTTGTTTGATAACCCTTGTTAAAAGAAATAAACCTCCTAGAAAAGCCTGGGTGTGGCAGTGCATGCTTTGGAGCTGGGAGAAGTGACAGCCCTGGTGACAGAGCCCTATTGCTGTGTAGTGTAGATGCAACCCGCTTGAATCAGGTCCTGAGAGTCTGCAAAAAGTATTCCACAATCCCATGGGCCAATTTCCTTTGTCCTTGCCATCCTAAGACTCTCCAATCAACTCAAGTTTATTTGCTAGATAATCTGCTTTGATCTGTTTGCTATCCCTTATAATCACTTAAAATCTATCTTTTGTAGTTAATAAACTTGTTTTTGCTTTGTTTAAAACCAGTGTGTGGGAGTCATAACTCAGGGCAGAAAGCTGTTGTGTATTCATCTCCACATTGAGGGAGGGGGCGAATTTCATGAGCTTACTCTGTACAGTTCCCTGTGCAGCGCAAGACAGTATAATTTGGGGTTTACCCTCCAGAGGAGGTGTGTGCCTGAGTAGCTGGGAAGTTCCCTAACTGGAGCCTTTCCATGCAGGGCTTGTAGCTGGGTGTGCCCCTACCTGTATGTGGGCTGGGCAGCTTGTCACAGCAGTACAGTGTAAAGGGAGCCCAGGCTGGTGGGTCAGGGGGGCTCAGTGGTACCCCAGTTCCAGGTGGCACCCCAGGGGGAACCCGTCACAGCTACCCCTGAGTCTGGTAAGTTTCTGGCTCCATGCTAATGTTTATTGATGCCATAATGGGAGGGATTTCTACTCTATGAACCAATGCAAAAGTTATGAGAGACCTAGGTTAGCAGTGTGTAATTGCTAATAATGGATTGTATCCCAGCACCTTGGCTTCCCCCCTCCACCTCCCCTGTACCATGTGGAGTTCAAAATGGCCTAGGAAATGCTAACAGTAAAGTACATCTTTCAAGAGTATTTTTACTGGGAAGGCACAGATTTTTGCTAGGGCAATTCCTGTTTCTTAAAAATAATAGCATTACACAGCTGTCTCTTTAGGTTTGCTGCTATGTAAACACTCAACTGTCTATGGAGTCGCTTGGAAACAGAGAACTCTGCGTGTGTTTGGGGAAATGTTTTCCATTTCCAAATCTAGTCCATTTTAGTTAGAGGTAATTCATGCTGCCCATAGGTGACAAAATCCTGTGTCGCCACTATGACTGGGGTTTCAGTTTTTGTCCAGAAATGGGCTGGCTGCGGGGTGGAGGAAGGATGTGGAGTTCTGCGTGTTTGCATGCAGCCATAACAGGGTAAGCCAGGTGGAAGCCAATGCAGCATCCTGTTGATTCCCTCTTGAATTCTGAACCAATCCTGGGTGCTGATAGTCGCAAACTTTTCCTGAAACAGGTACTCCACATAGGTAGTCACACTGTGGTGAACGACATATTTTCCAGAGCCACCTCGGTAGCAGACCAGCCCCCTCCACTCATAGATGCGCTGTTCAATTTGGCTGCATGTACTATCAGTTTCCCACCAGCAGGATGAAATAACATCTTCCTTTGCCAACATGGCACCACAAGAACAGTTAAGTCCTCCAGAACATGAAAGGCCTGAAATGATAGAGAAAGCTTTGTAGCAAGACCACCAACCATTCTACCCCAAACGCAAGCAGTTATGTAATTTTTTGTAAAACAAAGTCAGTTTAGAATTTTTAACTTACCATTGTTTCTGCACGACTTTAGCTGGGATTAACCAGGCTGTGTCCAGGGAAATTCTGTGGACTGATGCATCCCTCTCACAATATATTGCAGTTCAGTTGTGAAATGGAACATTTTATGTCCTTGAAATTCCACAAGAATTATTTCTGCGCTCCTCCACTGAGCTATGTGAGAAAATAATCCTGTTTCTTGTCCTGCAGGCCCCTCGACCCCTACTGACTGCTGTACCTCCCCAGCTTGCCCTCAGTGCAGCACAAGCCTGGCCCAACATACCTTCATGGACCATTCCAAAAGGGAGCATTTCTGCGAGGAACTGATGGTTGAAGTTTTGGAGAGGGCCCATGAG
This sequence comes from Emys orbicularis, assembly GCF_028017835.1. Lineage (NCBI taxonomy): Eukaryota > Metazoa > Chordata > Testudines > Emydidae > Emys > Emys orbicularis. The sequence continues at coordinate 248,874,040 of NC_088683.1, forward strand.
CAGGTTCAGGACCAGAAACAGAGGGACTTATGACTAGAGAACGGGCATGCCGAGAGGCAGGAGAAAAGGCTGAGGCTCACTGCACAGCTTGAGGACAGGGTTTCAGCAGGGGAGCCGGCACTTGCTACACTGTTCCTGGAACAGGAAGGGCAGATAAGGGAGGAGGACAGAGATCAGCAGAGAGAACTGTTTGAGCGGCTCATCTCAATCATGGCTGCAAGAGTAACGGCTCCTGCTGCCTTTCTCACACCATGGCATGGTTCCTCTGTGACGTCCCCTCGGTCTAGAAACAGCATGGAACACTCCATATCTGAGTGGCCCATGCAGTCGGGCCCCAGGAGCGGCTGGGCAGGGCAAACTAAACCCCATGCAGCCCTCTGTCCTGACTCCCGCTCCTGTGGACACCTGCACCCCCCTCCCTGGTGCCAAGCATGTGGAAAACAGGGAAAGAAGAACTGGGGGCTAGGGGACATGCAGCAGCAGGGGGGGGTTCTGTCCTGTTTGCACTTTTCCTGCACTTTTGTTTTGGAAATGTTGTTTTGTAACTGGTGTTTGGGTGTTGTAATGGCAACCACCCTGCCTGGCAACGGGTGACAGTTGTACTGTTTTAACACATGTTTACAAATAAAGCTTTTTATGTCATCAAGAAAGTTTATTGCTATCACTGCACCTCATCATAAAATCAGTATTGAAATAATCAAGCTAAATCCATGATCAGGAACAATGAGGAAGTACGTACAGCAATCCACTCTTCAATCACTTCCTCATATGAATCCATACCGTGAATCATCCTACCCTTTTTGTAAGTCGTCATATCATTCATAACTACACTGCAAGGCAATCAAGCCCCTATCTCTCCCTAGCACTGACACCCCTCAAACCAAACAGCCTCAACCCCACAAGCACATTCACAGAAGTACTAATCCTCCTCTTCCATGGGACCATGCAAGTCCATAATGTGGGAGCACAAAGCATCCCTGACTTCTGTTGCCCAGGTGCATCCAGCTCCAACTGTGGTAGCTGCACTTTCTGGCTGAGTGTACTGATTCAGTGGCCCCTTGCTGTCATAGGTCCATTCAGGGGGAAATGGCTCACCTCTGGCTTCAAAGATTGTGAAGAGCACAGCAAGTCACAGTAATGCAGACAGCATTGATGCTACTAGCATCCAAACAGGTCTGTGGGCATCTCCAACAGTGCCTCATGTGTGTGTCTTTACCCTGGAGGGTCAAGGCAAGCTACTCAGAAAGCTCTAAAAATGTAAGCTTTCTTCATGTGAAAGTTCTGGACCCACAGCTGATCATCCCAGGTCTGCATGACAATGTGATCCCACTAGTCTGTGCTTGTGGTCCTGTGCCAGAAGCGCTGGTTTATGTTGGGAGCATCAGTGGCTATAGCGAGTGTAATGAGCAGCATCAGCCACTGTGAGTCTGCCATACCAGAGTATTCTTCCCTCCTCTGCTTTCTTATCCTTCTCCTGCTCCAGCAGAAACGCTCTCAGGTGCCTTGCCTGGGTAAGAAAACGCCGTCGAAATGTCCACTAGCGTCTCATGGAAGCTCTGCCCATTTCCTGACACAGGAGTGAAAACGCAAGCAAGAGAACTTCTTGAAAAGGGGTCTCCTCCATGTTGGTTGGCAGGCTGTGCTGGCAGGCTGTTCAAACTTCCTGTAATGTGCAGGGTGGGCAGGAAAGCTTTCCCACAGTGCACCACAAGCAAAGGGACAGAGCAGCCACATTTTGGGAGTCTGAGATATGGTTGGTTTGACTCAACTCTGTGTGCTGAGTGTGGACACCAGAGCCCCCACTGGTTCAAGGATTAGAAAATTCTTAACATAGGGTTAAGAATCAATATAGACACTCAAACCTCAGGTTCTCTAACACAGGTCAGCTGACTTGAGTCCTATTAACCCTAGGCTTACATTGCAGTATAGACATACCCTCAATGTTATTACACAGCCTCTAAAATTCTCTTTATACAGTAGTATAAAGCTCAAATGGCTAAAAAAATCCTGTACATCTAACTGAAGTACACAAACTGGAAAACAGTAACCCCATATATCCCTTATATGTCACTTGTATGCCTGATATGTCAGATTCATAGATTCCAAGGCCAGAAGGGACCATTGTGATCATCTAGTCTGACCTCCTGAATAACACGGGCCACAGAACTTCCCAAAGTAATTCCTAGAGCATGTCTTGAAGCGTATTCAGAACATGCAGGAAAACCATGGAAAGCAGGATTTTGCTTGCCATTTTAAATACTTCATTTTAAGCAAATACAGTATCCACGATAGGTACGCTGCTAAACAAGTTACTTTTCACTGACCTACTTGTGATCCAATTTATCATTAGATACAACTGTTTTCAATGATCTGAAGAAAACAAGTTGGGAACAAAGTGAAGAGTTCTTGACTGGTTGAAACTAATTAAAGTGGTTGTTTTAAATCAGATATGTGGGATTTAGTCTCTTCATACTATGATCTCTGATTAAAACAGACAGTATAATCCAAGGCTGGATTACTGTAATTCAGAGTTTTGTGCTTTAACAGATGAAATTTTCTCTGGACATAATTTTGGGGCAAATGTTGTCATTAGGGGTACTACAGTAGGTTTAAAATTATGTACTGCATTTCTTCAAATCCCACGATATGGTACCATAGGAATTTGAAAAATTCTGTTTGCCATTTTTAATTTGATCTTTCTGATGTGTGAGTCAATTTTGTTGATTTTGAACATTTGCAATCAGTCTAATCCCCCACATTTTAGCGACCTCCATACATACCAATTTGGGATCCAAAGTCAAGGGCTTCTGGTGATACACAGACAAAGGGCTCAGATGATAGGTGTAGAAATCCTTTACTTAGAAATAGTAACTGCCTATTGTACTATTTGTAAGGGCAAAATTAAGATATATTTGATTTTTGTTGCTTATCTAATTCAGCTTTTTAGATTGCTTTAATTTTTTTATTTTTTAAGGGCTGCAAATTGCTTAGGGACACACTGCATGGAAGGCACTACACAGGAACAGTTTTTATTGTATCTCTCTCTCTGAAAAGGTTAAGCAGTTTTATTGCAGATGTCTGCCAGAAAAATCACATGTATCACTAATGGAAGAAGCAAGTGATAAAAGCCTCTGAGTTGATAGAGATAGTGAAAAAAGCAGTTTTAGCTCCTGTGACAGCATTCTGAAAAAAACCACTGTTTCTTATCAGCAGGTTGAGAAGGAATCAGACTGAGGTACAAGAGTTGTATTGTAACTGTTTCTGATTGCATTTTGTCTTCTAATCCATACTGATGAGCTGTTTCCCGGGGAAAAGCAGTCTGGGGAGGCTGCTGCAATCTACGCAGAATCACACCGCTCGGATTCAGAAAGGTAAATATACGAAGATCAGGTCATTACAAGGCAACACATCTAGTTGAACCAATGGGAATTTAAGCTTTATTTTGATATATAACATGCTAAAGTACCTTGAAAAATGAACAAGCAATTTTAAATCCTTTAAATGAGAGATGGCTGCAAACTGGAGCCATTTTTAAAAATCCGCTGCACTATAAGGAGGGATGGGGGATTTGATTAAACAGTGTCAAACTCCTTTACAATACCAAAACCAGCACAATTCCTCATTTTTCCTCTCTGTGACTATAAATAGCAAGTGACCTTGTTAAAAAACACAATGAAACAACACAACCTCTGGATACAAATATATTTCAGGCTCAAGAAACAAAACAAAATGACCTCTTACCAAACTTGATGGTGTACAGTCCTAGTTAGTGTTTGGAGAATTCGATGTGTAACTTGCAGTAACAATAACAGGAGTTATACAATTTGTTCAATTTACAATGTAATGTGCTGAAAATGTATCTTACTATGATGGCATTGGCCATGTCTGAGCTCCTGTTGGGCAAGATTTATTTTTATTTCATAAAACATTAGCACTTAAATTCCTCTTTTTTTTTTTTTAAAGGGCATCTTTACTTACATATCATCAAAGATGAGCTTTGTTCTTCTGCAGTCTTTGTGTGCCCTGGATAAAGATGGCCAAGGCTCTGTTTGGGAGGGTGGCTTGTTGCAGAGAACACTTTCTGAATTGATGTGAACTGCTTTCTAGACAACAAACAATACAGAACACATTGAGAAATTGACCACTGAGTTAGAAAAAGCAACTGATAAACTATGGAAATTTGTCTGCATTGTGCGGTAAATTGCAAGTTAGTTTGCTCACTATTTCGACAGGGAATACACAAAACTAGCTTGTCACTGATAGCCACAAATTCACAGATATTGCACATAGTTATTGGTAAAGGGCTTTAGAGTTTGAAGTGATATGCAGAAGAAACAGAACAGAATTATTAATCACTAGCTGAAGGGCCATAACACAATGAGTGTAGTTATTAAATCATCGACCAGTTGTGGTTATTCTGCATGTCAAGCCATGTTTCAACGTCCAAACTGTTTGGGGTTTTGTTGTTGTTGCTGTAACTTTCCACCAATTTGGGTTGTTATTCTTATTTGACAGTAACTGCAACAGGATAAAATTCCTTCTGCTTCAGACAAAAGAAGGAAATGGAATGAAGGTCTCAACAGAAAGCTCCATGATCTAACCACCACTTCCTGCCTAGCATTCTCTGCAAGTAATCCACACGATCACTTGGTCATGGCAGTTAGGCACCAGATGGGCAGATTTGCTAAAACAAAGCCAACCTTGACATTTACAGTTCATGAGCTCTCAACTTCTGTATGGGACATCCAGATCAGTTCAGTGGGATAGTTTTCAGTTGACTAACCAGATACATAAGAATTTTATTATAAGAATTATTAAAATGTTGACCAAATGGAGCATTGCCAGGCTATGCAGAAAATCAGAGTGGAATGCATTAGCTAAGGGTGTGGATCATAAAGCAATCACTTTTTACTTCTAATTTCCAACACATTTATCTTTGAGGACTTTAAATTATTTTCCAGATATCAAATACCGGTAATTATAACTCTAAATGAGTTCAGAAACCAACCTCTAAACTTAGGTTTTTAAAAATGTACATTTACTTCATGATGGAAGAGAAATGGGTGAGTCCAACATATTAAAAATGCCTTTTATATAGCCTATTTTTCAAATACTTAATTTTATTGATTTCTCTTTATTAAGTGTCTTTGTGAGAGACTCTAGGAACACTTACCTAATTTAGAACAACATATTTAAGACAAAACATCTCAAAGTTAGATCAGAAATAGTTACTTTTTGTCCCCACCTCATTACCCTCCCCTCTTCCCCCAAAAATCTGCCTTTTTGGAACAGGCCAGTTGCCCCTAAGCAAAAGTGACTTGAGGGGCTCAGGCTAAAGTTCAGTTTCCTGGGGTGAGATGGAGACTCTTGAAGCCTGTAATGCATCAAGACATAAATAATAATAAAGAATATATTTGGTGAAAATATTCAACACTTTCTCTTATTATTTCTTCTGCCTTTTCAGGGAATGTATAATGGTTAAAACCGTGTTCACTATGCAGGAAAAGATCATGCAACAGAATTCCTCATGTAGTTTCCTATGGATCATTTCACTGCTGGAGAGGGAAATGCTGAGATTAAACTCTGCTCATGAAACTGACCAATTTTGTGGCCTGGAAAAGCTGCAGTTCTCTAGGGACCCGCTGAAGAGCCGGATCATCCACATGAAGGCCCTATTCCTTTAATCCATCACCAGTCTCTCCCTTCCCCCTCACCCGCGCAGCTGCCTCTTGACTGCATGGCAGCACAGCTACTGGGTGCCACAGTACCACAAACCCCCTTCGCCTACAAGAGGTGTTCCAAAAAATGGAACTGGTGTGCACCAAAGCTATTATCAAGTCCATGATTATTATTAATTTTGGGGCAGTATTGGTGGCAAGTCGATGCATGGAGAGTGTCCATTTCCCTTTCCCATGCACAGACCCTCAACTCTAAGGAGGAGTCTTTGATGGAAGGGGAAGAAGGATGCAGCAGGAGTAGCACTCTTTATCGCTCCCTGTATGTGGAGCTTCAGGGGTTTGCACTGGTTTTCTCCAGAGAGGAAATATTGGGTTGAACTTCCTAGCTTAGAAGTTCTACTGTTCATTGGTCTGATTTTGCATTCCTTTCACTCCTAAGACTCCTGTTTCAGGAATCTAGTTATTCAAGAAAGGCAGGATTGGAGCAGCTTGTCTATTTTGCCACCTCTGTCATTTCATGCACGGGTCTGTACATTTATTGGAAATATATTTATGAGGAAAACTATTTCAGGCATGCAAACACACACAAGTTCAGTTCAGAATGCCAAGATCAGTAGCATATTTTTCTTGTACAACTTTTCTATGTTTACAGACGTCTGAGTGGCAAAACATGGAATTCCTTACTTTTTGCCTGTTCCTTACTTCTTGCAAACCTTGGTTGTGTACTTACCTGCTCTATGGATTTCCCTCCACCTCCTATTTTTCAGGTCATTTTTAATCCTGTTATGTCTTATCATTTTCCCAATGGAAAAATCTTACTTAATGGAACATTCATTATTATGTTCCTTTCCATAATATTCTGCAGAAATATCAAGGGCTGTATGAGCAGTGATACAAAGAGAAGAAAAATCAGCCAGGTTTTATACTATGATCAACAACATAAACTTACATTGCAGTTTGCAGGATGTGGCTGTGGCTGGATTTCACTCTTATGTTTTTTGCTGGAGGACAAGGAAGGTAATAGACTGCTGCCATTAGGTCTACTGGAAGAAGTTAAATCATCAGTGGAGTATTTGTGTTTTGATGCATCAGAGAGAGGTGAGATGGGTGACCGAAGCATTTTCTCATTTTTATTTATTGGTATCGCCAAGCTGGAAATGGAAATTACAGTAATGGAGTGTCACATAGCTGACTTTGAGAAAGGTAAATGTTTTATATATTATTGAAACTTTGAATTTAAAACCTGCTGGCAGGATGAAGTCTACTGATGTCTGGAAACAACTTTATAGTATCAGGATCAAGAGTTCATTTACAAATTTGGATCATGTTTCTTCTCTTTCCCTCCAGGGTAAATTGTCATTCTGGGGTTACTATAAAGTCTATGTCAGAGTACTTGAAAAAATAAGGAGATAAATGGGCAATTGCTCACTGTCTTTTAAGGGTTACTTGGAGAAGGAGATGAGGCTCTAAAGTGTAAGTTTAGGTTATGGCGTCCTATTTCACAATAACAGGTGACAATTTACAAGCCATAGCAATAAAACCATATGTGAATTAAACAGGGAATGTGCTAGAAGACGATTGGAATGTCTCTGTATTCAATGACCAGGCTTTGATCATTCAATTTACGATAATTTGGTGCAGGTTCTGCAGACAAAGAAATATGTGCTAGTGTAATAGACAAAGAAAAGTATGCTCACAATGGAAACAAGGAAATGTGTACTGCTGCATCTTCTAAAAGGGAAAGCTGTGTTACAGAAGCCTTTTTTTTTTAGAGAAGCCACAGATAGGAAAAGTCAAGCAGGTAGCAACAGTAGCAATAAACTGTAAAGAAACTTTTCATGTGCTAATTTGAAAAAGATACTTAACTGAAAAATTAAAGCAACACATAAAGTATACATTTTTTTAAGAGCGAGAACTTTTCATTGAGCCTAAATTTGTGATTAAGAGTAAACAGAATATTTTAATACAATATGTTTCCCTGCCACATTCCCTTCAATCCAGCCTATTCCTTTGTATGTACATTCCTCACTTCTTTATAGATACAGTATCAGACACTACCTCCTGAATGTGGTTGCAAAAGTGAATATGAAACAACATACACTTTGTTTTACCACATCATTTCAGAGAACAGAACTAATTAAACATTCGGCTCCCAAACACTTGTTCATTTATCTTACGAGTCTTAAAAAACTTGAGGTGGCAGAAACCATAGCTTATTACTAGAGCTTTTTAGACCTTCATGGGCTCATAAGGCAGTACTTTTAAAGTGTGGCTAAAGGAATTTTTTTGTAATGGCCTACACTTTTTATGAAAGAGAGTCAAGGTGAGCAAATGTCAATAGTGATTTTTTGGTAAAAAAACCACTGGATTTTAATGTTAAATGGAATATTTAGGAGCCCCTTGCTGACACTCCAACTTTATTTCCTTTTTCAAATAGAAGCTTTGCCCTGGTCAGCTGGGTTCATACATCATCATCAGGGGGTGAGGCTAAAGTAGCCTGAAGAAGCTACAGCTGCTTTGAAGTGCAACAGCACTAGAAAGGATGATCAAGTGGTTAGGGTACTAGCATGGAACTCAGGATGACCTGCGTTCAGTTCTCTGCTGTATGAGTTTCTGTATGACCTTGGGAAAGTCACATAGTCTCGCTGTGCCTCAGTTCCCCATCTGTAAAATGGGGATAACAACACTGCCCTACCTCACAGGGATGTAGTGGGGATAAATACATTAATGATTGGGAGATGCTATGGTAATAGAAGCCATATAAATACCTTGGGGGGAGAAGGGAAAAGAGAATTGGGGAAGGAGGGGAAGGGAGCATTTAAGAACTTATTTGTTGTCTTTTCAATATACAATTGCTATTGGAAACCCTGCATGCATTACATGTGACACACATTCTATCACTTTTAGGCGGTGTGGAATTAACTCCAGGAAAAAACTGGCTCAAACAAAACATGTCAGACTATGACGATCATTTTGAGAATGTATATGATATAAAATGTAGGATACTTTGGTAATAGAATACATGGAATAGTATACATGCATCCAATCAACCACAATAAAATACAATACTACATGTGATATTTTTACTTTATGTAACATATGTGAGTTATAGGATGACAGAGAAGCTGAATGCATATTTTTGAATATGCAGAACATTTGAGATTGTTCCTTTGCATTTGTTCAATATTATAAATAAGAGTTGTTCAGTTCCTACAGTGATGAAAGGAAGAGAAATACCTACACATAAATGAATACAAGAAATACTAATTATTGTTGAATATTAGACGTTATATAAATTAAAGGTATCTCTTTGCACTTGCACTATAAAATATAATAAAAAGGGATTTTTAAAATATATTAATGACCTGCATGTACTAAGCAGAATGTAACTGAACTCTAAGAAGATACATGACTCAAATTGCTTGCTAGCAATCTCTGAAGAAACCAGGCATGATTGAGATGACTGATTGATAGTATGGCTGCTTGCACAAATCTCTGCAAGGTGGATTTTCATGACTCATTTCATGCTTTGCATCCTTTGGAAATTTGGCTGTTTTTATAGTCACACAAAGTTGTGTGTCCTAAACATACCAAATAGTATGGAAAATAACTTGCCCGTAATCTTTAGATTGTCTGATCCTTAAGGTATGCAAGAGTTGAGAATTCCAGGCATCAATTCAAGTACTTTTCTTCACTTTGTCCTCAGAATACATAGATTAATTATTATATTTAAACTGAGATATCTAAGCAAGCTCTAATGCTGAAACTTATAACAATGTGGCGGAGGTAAAAAGGACTAAGGATGGTACCCTAGCTGAACTGATGCCCAGAACATAATGCCTTGGAATACTCTAATGTCTCAGTTTATCCTCCTGTTGTTGCTATAATGATTTAATCCAGGATCCAACCACTTGGAACTCACAACTTCTTTATGTAACAGAACAAAAATATTAGTACAATTATGCCAGGAGCAGCTAATTCATTCATTATACAAAAAAAAAAAAAAAAAAAAAAAGGAGAGAAAATGCATAAGGATAATTTTTACACATAAATGTGATAATTAAAAAAAATCTATTCCATCAAATGCCAAACAACACATCGCATTATGATTCAGTTAATTGTGGAGACTGAATTTTAAATAACAAGGGAAATGCATACCTATGTTCATTCCTGTTGCAATGATTTGCTGTTGAAATACCTGGGGCAGAGGCAATTAATTGTGAAGAACACTCTCGCTCTAAATGAGTCTTCTTGATCTCCCTGTCCTCCTCTTCATTTTCACACTGAATGAAGAGAAAAATGATCATCTATTGAATTTTATAGGTGACACAAGTCCCATGTACAGAAGCAAAAGATTGCTGGGTATTACAGGAAATTAGGGCCTGTATTCTGGTGTATCCCGGTATTAACTATTATTTAATTTTATTTATATAGTCCACAGACTATACAGACATGCACCAAGATAGTTTACTGTCTTGAAATGCTTAAAATCTTAATAGACAACCTGCAAGCAAAGGAGTAAGAAAGAAAATGTGACAATTATTTTTTAACCATTTCTCTCCTTCCATCTCTAGACATTATCTTTTTATGTCCTCATTTTTGTCCATTTCCTCTACATTTCTTCCCCAAACCCACACCTGGTTTCCTTTCACTCTATTCCTTTCTTCCATGGGTCCCATGTCCCTTGTCACCGTTTCATAAGTCCTACTATCTCTCTCCTTCCTAGAGTCCCCCCAGACACTGTTATTGCTTCCCCTACCTCCTATGAACTCCATAGCCATTTCCATTGTTAGCACCGTCCAATCTCCAAGAGTGATTGAGTTCCTCCTGTTACCCATTGGGTGGGCTTCATTCATTGCTTTGCTACATGGCAACAGCATTCTATCTGTTTTACACATTACAATCAGGGCTGCTTTTAAGGCATTAGTATTGCGTCTACAGCTTGGCTCTCATTCATTAGGAATGACGATCATCCTACATCTTTAGTACATACTCTGTGGTCGTGTCTCTAGTTTACCCATATTTTTAGGGGAATGGTGGTAGTTGCGGTGGTTAAGCCTGTTTCTGCTTATGCCACTTTGCCTGCTGTACCCTTATGACATTAATCTGTAATTGGTGACATGCTGTTTCCTTGTCTTATGCTGTTTATTCTGCTTTTTCATCGTGCCTTCCTGTCTTCTGTTGCGTATACAACATGGCAATATCACATTTACCCTTCCTATGTCATAGTGGCACAGCTATGCTTTTGCTTCTGCTACTCTTTGACCATTCCTGGTCACTCTCCCATGATTACTGCATGCTACTTCCTGGGCAATGCATACTGGATGAAATTCAGACATTCCTCTGAAAGAGGGGAAGCTCAGTGGGTCTCTGTATGATGTCTGAGCTGTGTTCAGAACGGCCCCTGGGGTCAGATCTGCACAAAGGGACTGTAAAGCTGCTCTAATTGGGCAGATGGGGATTCCCACAGCGTCGGGAAATCCTCAGCTGGTGTAAAGCTGGTGCATTTCTGCAGTGTGGGGAATGTAGGTAAGTGCTGGCTGCAGGACAGATGTAACTAGAGAGCTGCTGCACTCTGGCTATCCCTGGCTAGTGCAATGGCTGCTAGAGATGGCATCTGTGGATGCAGAACAGACATTGGGCTAAATTCTGGACTCAGTTATACCTGTGCAACCCCACTGAGTTAAACAGTATTGCACTGAGAAAAGTTGTCAGCCCAAATGGATCATGAATTTGCATAAATTAAGCTCCCGCTGATGTCAGCAGAATAGCTGTATGCAGAGAGTTTGCAGGATTGGGCCCTTTGTTAACATCTTGAGATGACATAGGCACTATCTCTACCTCACTTCTCCCACACACTCATAATGAAGACATGATATTGGCTTTGATTACACAGCTGCATACACTTCATTGTCTGATTTAGACATCATCTTCAGATGTCCAAGTTTTGAAAAAAACACTAATAAAGGGTACTATTTTCATGAGGAGGGAATGACAATGTGTCAACTGAAAATGCACTATGGGCTATGGCATCTTTGACCCCTGCTGGCTAGAAGTTTTATTTTTGCTTTTCAATGTTTTTTTCCCTCTTATTCCTTGAATGACTGTTGTTGGTTCAAAGTCACACACAGTAGGGGAGTGAGTGATGATGAAACATTGCTTCAAAAATTTGAATTCAAATAGGATATTATTGTTAAATGCATGATACATACACATATTATATTGTTTGGGTAAACAGATCATATACAAGACATAGATGATTAGATAGATTAGATAATAGATTAGATAGGAAGACACAAAATATGCCATGCAACTTTCCCCTGCATCCCCTCCAAAACCAAAGAAACCCCCATACAGCTTACCTTGCGTTTCCTTCTAGATTTTGGCACAACCTTTTCTGCTGGTGGGTAAGTACAATTATTCTGCTGAAGGCTGGCTTCTTCTTTTCCTCCAGTGCTCATTGCCAGTGACTCCTCAGGTAAACGCTCTGGAACTCTGGACAAAAGAGTCAAATCAATTTTGACCCATAGTGATTTTACCTCATCACTGTCTTTCAGAGGAGACAGGAGCTCATTCCTGCCAAAAGGAACTAGAGTATAAAACTGTTCCTCCAGCTCCTTTGCTATATCATTACTAGTCCTGGCATTAATGGAGCCAAAGGCACTGCAGCTGCTGTTAGTTTTGTTGGTGTTACTGCTCACGGAGTCCTTCAACCTCTGATCACTCCCACCTGAAGCAGAGGCCACAGTTTGAGGTTTGGGCAGAGGATATTCCTCTTGTTCGGATTCTGAATCTGAATCTGAGGAAGATGATGAAGACGAAGACTCCGTCTCGATAAATTCCTTGGATTTGGGGGCAGTTTTGCTTGGCCCTCTGGTACGTCTCTTTTCACACGCAGCGACAGAGCGGGGCTCTTTTCTGTGCCCAGTTCTGTTGTTGCAGGGCCTGGCTTTAGGTTGTTCACAGATGTTATTTTCCAAAAATACTTGGCTCAAAGCGAGATCCTCAGATGTATGGCAGTTCAAGGCATCCCCACCAGAGGTCCTCTCTGTTCTTCTTGGCTGTTTTTTACAAGTCGTCCTTCTCTGAGGGCCGCTGTCTCCAGAAACAGCAGCAGCCGTAGGAGGTGATTTCTGCTTCCCTCCTTTATTTCCTGGTGCTTTATTAGCAGTTCTAGGCCTCAACTCCTCTTTGCTGGGGTTCTTAATTTCCTTGTCTCTAAGGTCAGTTTGGCAAATAGCTGATATTTTTTCACACTCCTGTCCTTCATCCTTTATTCTGCTGTAATACTGATTGCTCTCCAGTCCATGGTTATCATTTTGGTTAAGAATAGATGTTTTGTGAGGATTAACTTTATTTAGCCATTTATCCAACTGCCACTTGTTTGATGATGGCTGCTCAGGCTGAAAGCAAATCAAACAAAACAGTATTTAATAAATTTCCAGCTGTGAGGGACATCACAGTCTGTATTTAGATAGGTTCTCTATATGTTCAGAGTGAAAATAACTAAATTGTAGGGCTTGTACTGTGTTTTCTTTAACTGTGGCCATGCTGTTCTCATTGGACAAGCTAAGAGTTCAGCTCCTGGAATTAACCCTTTACCTGGTACCTTGGGCTATGAGAAAAGCATCTCCATGAGGGTGGTGGAATCAAAGAAAAAAAAAGAATGATGCGAAAGGTGAAAAAGACAGTTAAACAGACAGTGTACAGTTAGTGCCTGTTTAAGTTTACTGTCTTTATTAGGGTACCCAGCCATGGAGTTGAATAATATTCCTCTGCTATTAACAGGAGCATTGACTTTAGGAGCAGAACGGAATGAGTAAAGTGCAGGCTGTTAGAGACAGGGTGTACTGTAGAAGCGATATTTTCAGTTTTGAATGAGGTTGGGAAGGAGGACAGCTACTGTGATTCATACTTCTTAAAAGGTGATTCATGCAGTGCGCTATTGACATCCACTTTACTGGGAAATGCTTCCAACTTTCCAAATAAAAGAAAAGATAATGGTGATAGAAAGACAGAAAAAAAAGGGATGAAATCAAGGCTACAGAATGAAGAATAGGGAGGAAAAAAGGGAGATGTATTTTGTATCTTATAACATTGCTAGTAAAGACAAGAATACTTAGACACTACAAGGGAGTTTTAATTGCATTATTTAACTAACTTTCTAGGTACTGCTGTTTTCTCCCCCGGTATACAGACACTAGAATCATGCAAGATCACCCAAACATTTTTGTGTGTGGAGATATTGTCAGTTACTCATTTTACATATATTGTGTAGCTGTTAATTTTTCTCCTCATTTGTGTCATAACATGTTCCAGTTTTAAGAGTGCATCTAAAGTACAATGGTGTTTGGACAGTGAAGAAGTGGAATAATTATTATTTCAAATGCAGCTATGGCTAAGACAATAATGCCCAAGTGCTTCTTAGTACCTCTTGCAACCAGTAATTTGAATGAAATGAAACAAGTGGTGGTGGAATAAGAATGCAAGGCAAAAAACGACACAATGGAACAAAATAATACCACTAAAACCCCACTGAAGACGAGGTTTGGATAGGGTCTCACTAATATATGAACTGTCTTTTGTGGCTGTAGTCATAAAAAGCTAAATTTCTGATCCCACTGAAATCAATGGGAAAATCTCCCAAAGTCCTCAGTGGGACCAGATTTTGCCTCAATATTCCATTAATTTGAAATAAATAATCACCATGCATGCTATGTAGCTGACATGAAAACCATCACTGGGCTAAATTCTGCCCTCAGTTATACCATGAAGAATTTTACTCTTGTTGTCTAATTTTTCTCATTAGTGAACAACCTATGGTAAAGGTTCATAGGGAAATAACATGCCAACTTTGTACTGTCCCGTTGATGTTCCACTCAATCTCCTGAATGCAACTGGTCATCCACAAATTTTGTATGTGGCTGCACTTACGATCCCCTCCTCCAGTTTTAGATATTGTCATTCTCTAAAACTCTGTTTCTCACAATTCATACTTCAGAGACAAAATTACATCATCCGAAAACAATGAGGAACAGCTGAGTGACATGATTTTACAACGTGGTGCTTCCCAGTAGTGGTACTTCCACTGTCTACCACTCTGCCACCAATGTACATGCCCCCTAAATAGTAGTGCCTCAGGCAAAACCCCTCTAGTACAAATTGTGTTGCCAACTCTCCCAATTTTATCATGAGCTCATGATATTTAGTACTTTTCTGAAAGCTCCAGCTCTTGGAATCATTGATTAGGTAAATAATCCCAGCTTTCATTTTTTTAAAAGGAAAGTTTTTAGAACTCATGCTTTGGGAAAAAAATCTTGTAAATGTGAACCCTAAAAACAAAAGGTAAATAAAAAGATCTCAAATAAAAATCTCTCGTGATTTGCAAGCCAATCTGATGATTCTGGGGGCTTGACATGATTTTTGAATGTTTGCAGTTGGCACCAATGAAGTCAATATACAATTGGAATCTATTTGTTCAATTAATGTATCCAACTGAAAAGCTTTGCAATTGAAAAATCATATACAAGAACCTGCTTTCACTAAGGCAGACTGTTTTGCAATGGGATGTGATAATGATTGGTAGGGTGAAACTGGCAAAAATGTTTGCAAAATTTCACTGGAAACTTTTCATCAATTCATGTTGTACCCCCCAGAAATTTCAATTATTTGTGGGGGTGGAGGGTGGGGAAAGAACCTGGCCCACACCTGATCCACTGGATTACAGTGACCTCTGAGCAAATCATAAGGCACTCAACTTATATCACCTCTGTTCCCCACTTTGCATTGGCCAGCACAGCATTAGTCAGGGGAATATTCTGCTCTCTTTAGAAAAGTGTAGGTCTCTATACTCCCCCCACTGCACTGGGGAGTTTTTAATTGTGTGAAATCTGTGATGACCTGGATGACCAGGTTCAACAGAAACATTGGTCTATCTTCTGCCTAAGTCCAGGTAGATCGAAGTGGCTACCTCACAAAAGATGATGGACAATTGTCTGACAACCAAAATCAGACAAATGGAGAAGAAAGAAAAGGTCTGTGTTTGCAGCATTTAAAGAGTCTGTATGCACTGGATCACAAACCTTTCCTACTTTAAATTACTCATTCCTCTGCTAGGCTCCTTTGGGGAAACCAGAAGGATTTGACACAGCTGCTCAGAAACACTGTCTCTCTAAAACTCAGATCTATTAGAGCAGGGATCGGCAACCTCTGGCACATGGCTCGCCAGGGTAAGCACCCTGGCGTGCTGGGCCGGTTTGTTTACCTGCCGCGTCCACAGGTTCGGCCAATCGCGACTCCCACTGGCCGCGGTTCGCCGCTCCAGGCTAATAGGGGCTGCGGGAAGTGGCGCGGGCCGAGGGATATGCTGACCGCGGCTTCCCACCGCCCCCATTGGCCTGGAGCGGCAAACCGCGGCCAGTGGGAGCCGCCATCGGCCGAACCTGTGGATGTGGCAGGTAAACAAACCGGCCCAGCACGCCAGGGTGCTTACCCTGGCGAGCCATGTGCCAGAGGTTGCTGATCCCTATATTAGAGTCTACAAAGTACAGCTGGAGGCACAAGGGCCATAGATCCAGGGGAAGCCTCCAATGCACGTTCTCTGGAAGGGATTGGGGGGCAGAGGGGCAAGCTCTGTGAAAACTATGGTGTCTCCTGCACTTACTATTGGAAAGAGGGACTTAGAGACTAGGCAGCATAGTAGGCCCTATGCAGCATGGTGCCCTTTTCTTTTAAGAAGTAAAGCCACTCTCTGTTGTTCTTATTTATCATTTGCATTACCATACTGCTTATCAAGAAGCCCCTATTGAGATCAGGGGCCCTCTTATGCTAGGCACTATCCATACACATAATGAGAGATGGTTCCTGCCCTGGTGAGTTTTGCCATTGAGGCCAGGGTTTCAGTCCTGGAACCCGAGAATGTTTGCCTAACAAAGTCAGGTGTGTGGAAGCTAAAAACCAATGAGTCCCACTACCAAAAGTAAAGGACATGTCCAAAGTTAGTTTGGTGGCAAACTCATCTTTAACTCTCAGTATGCCAACCAGAAAATACAACTGGGGCTTCTCCAGGGGCCTGTGGAAGCTGAAAACTGTTTGAAAAACAAAACAGTCAAAAAGGAGAAAAGATGAAAAAAGAGTTAAATCTAACAGGGAAACAAATCTGGGGAAGAGACAGGTGCCTAATGACCTTTTAGTCAATCTACCTAGATATATACACTCTTTTTATTTACTTAATATAAAGACTCTGCGTATGCTATGAGCGAGGGGTGTGATTCCCAGCTTGTATACATGTGCTGGCACTAGCTCACTAAGAGCTAGCGTGAGTATAAACAGTAGTGTAGCTGCAGTAGCACAGGCAGTGGTGGCAAGGCTTAGCCAGGCTGAGGACGTATCCATGGGTTTCAGGTGGGTTCACACTCGGTGCTGCTGCTCCCTGTGGTACTGTGGCTACGTCACTATTTATACTCGTGCTAGCTCAGAAGAGAGTTAGCGCCGCTATGTGTACGTGAGCTGGGAATCACACCCGTAGCTTGTGGTGTAGACGTAGCAGAAGAGAAGTGGGTCAATGACACTGATATATAAGATCGGAGGGAATACCAAGAATATACAGGGAGCTCCTCAGCCAACAGTGCCCAAAACCACAGTGCTCATTGCAGGGTCAGTATGTTGCACCCTGCTGATGCGGGGAGGGCAGAGCCCTGCAAATCTTGTTAGCTTTGACAGATGCTGGCCAGGGCCTAAGGCCCAATATTACCTCCTGGGATGATAGTGTCACAGAAAAATACTTATAGGTACACTTGAAAAGAAGAAAACTGGTGTATGTTAGTCAGTACAGAGAAGCAGAACGGGACATTTAGTCTTCACAGCCTTTCCAAGTGGCTGGGCCTGGTTCAGTACAAAGCAGGACAGAGAAATCCATGTCTTTTGTGTTGTTGTCACTAGAGTCAGCTGTGCTGTAGCAGCCACTGTGTCTCTGTCCCATGCAGCTGCTTTGCCACTTCTCTCCCAGCAGCTCCTCTTCCAACCCATGCTTCATAGCAGCAGATCATGTGACAATGATAAAGGCTCACAGAAAGAATCAGGTTTTCTTCTAACACTGAACAAGGAGTGTTAGTAGAACTTTATTATCCCTAATGCTACTGCAAACCTTCTCAGCCCCTATTCCTACTTACAGATTTAAAGAGTCAGGATACATAGTCTCACACTGCACAGTGGGAATTGGAGGAGGCTCGGAGAGGAGGCTGCCTTAACACTCTCTCCCCCTGCTTAAATTTCCAGTGACAGGGGAGGGATGAAAAACAGAGAATCCTCTCCAAGAGGTGAGTGGGGAAAGAGGTAAAGGGGGAAATCTATGGGGGAGGGGTGGGAGGCGCCACTCAAAGTGAGATGCCTGGGAAGCAGGAAGGTCCACCAGGGGTGGGGATAAGAAACCTTGTGGGAGGGATGGAGTGATAACTGGAAACTACATGCTAGTAGCTTAAAGCCTCAACTAGATGGCACCAGGGCACCTGCCCTTCCCTCCCCAAAACAGCCAACCAACCAATTACAATTGTCTCTCCTACACCACACCCCCCCGCAATCTATTACTCCTGCAGACTTCTAACCAATTCCACCATGCTAACTTATAGGAGGAAAGCACAACAGTGCCAGACTTCTAGAATTTGGAGAGTAGGAAGTTTAGTCCCTTCAAGGGACTTCAGATCCAGTTATCCCTCACCATCCCAAACCCAACTTGTCATTGGGATGAACAGACCTCACTCAAGGATGCCACACATAGCAGTCCTTCAACTAGGCACATGAAGTCAGTCCCTCTACCAGCACACTCATTCATGGCCTCCATAGAGAGAGAGAGGATAGCAGCCTCAACTTCTGGATGCTGAGTGCATGTTTGGCAGCCTACAAAACTAGCCTGTAACAGGGCTGCCTTGATCCTGCCTCTGTCTCAGTCCACAAATTATGCGGAGACCCTTTTGCTGGTTCAACACCCTGTGCAGTTTATTTACAGTCGCATCCTACCGCCTTCACAGCATACCTAAGACCTTTCCCAGGCAGAGGAGAGCAATGTCTCTCTCCCTCTTACTGCCCGCTTCCCCCCTGTGCTCTTCTTTCCTGTGCCTATTTGTGGGCTCTTGGCTAAAGGCTTAATTGGCCTTTCTGCCCTGCCCCGCCCACAAATTAGGCACAGCCTTGCATAGTCAGCTCCAATCTGCTTTGCCTGATTGGGGCTGCTGTGAAGAGGGCTGACTCAGGCCTTTGTACCTAGTACTCTGTTACCTAGCCCCACTCACAATTTGAAACTGGATGAGACCTCTGAACTGACCTGCATCACTGAAACCTGGTTGGACGCTACCTCTGACCCTATTCTACCTCACTTACTCCATACACAAAGATCCACAAATGAGCTAGAAAAATAAAAGAGGAGGTGGCGCAGCAATCTTCTTTCCCTCTAAATGAAGAAGATGACCCACCCCAGAAATAAAAACCTTTGAATATGTGCCTATGATCTTTGAGGTGAGGGGAAAAAAAGAACCTAAGACGACTTATAGTCTACAGATCTCCATATGAAATCCCTAGAAATGTCCCATATGGACTAATAGACCTGATGCCCAGCTGGAACAACCAGGTCCATCGTTCTTGGAGAGATCCCTTCTACGTACACATTGACAAAGACACACTAGCAACCGATTTTTTGTCCTTTAGAAAAATCATAGGTTTCACACAGGCAGTCTCTGAACCTGCACACACAGACAGATACATGCTGGACCTGATATAGCAGTGGACATTGAGGACATCACAAAGGTCCTGCTCTGCTGGATCAACCATCACCTCATTGAGGTCAAAGTCATGGCCTTCCCCAGAACTACTGCAGCCATGAAAACTTTTGAAACCTTTACAGTCTGAGCATGCCCTCGAAAGGCTCATTAGAGCATATGCCCTCAAACTATATGCTCTAATGACAAGGGACCAACAATCTGGTAGAACAGTACAATCACCTGATGACCACAATTATCTATAACTTCAACCCACGTAGAGGTAGCCCTACAGATTTTGAGAGGACGTGTGAAAAATACTTTGGGGGAGCCAGTTCCTCCAAGTTCACATGATCTCTGGTCCTAATTAACATCCTTTCTGCCCAGCATCATGAAAACTCTAGCCTGACTCGGTCAATTAACTTCCCTCCTCTTATGCTCTTTACCTGAAGAAAAGAGAATTAACTATTTTCAATTCCATGCCGTACAGACACGGACTCACACACACTTCCATTTTGGTTTATGTGGGTGCCCACCATGCTGTATTTTCCCTTCACACCAATTCCTTCTTCTCCATTTCCTCACAGCAGGTCACTGGTCTTTCCCCCTGTTTCTTCCTTCTTTGCCCCCTGCTGGCCTACGACCCCCTTCTCCTTTTCTTGCCTCCTCCCTCCCAATTTGTAGGTGTGTGGAGACTCCATATGGAAGGAAAAGATTGAGACATAAAGGCAGATGTCCACAGTGGGGAACTGGAGAAAGAGGATAGAATCTGCAGGGAAAGGGTGAGAATTTGAGTGGAAGGAGACCAATGGGGAGAGGAAGAAATAGAACAGTAAAGAGAGGGAGAGGGGCAAGGAGAGCCCAGGAATGTAGAAAAAGAGAAAAGAAAAGGGAAGGCCGGAGGAATAGATTTGGGGGAGGGGAAAGGAGAAACCAAAAATTAACTGAAAGTGAATCTGAAAAATACTGAGAGGCCGAGAGAAGGCAAGAAAATTGTTGAGTAAAGAAAGAAGAACAAAAAAAACAAGGGAGACATGCTACAGTATGCTCTTGGAACTTTTGTATTTGGTGCCAAAATGTTACATAACATACATACTGTAATTTTGATTTTTATAATAAGGGAATGTAATTCTTTATGATGAGGAGAGATTGTGAGACACGGTTGTCATGATCCTGTGTCGTATGGTAAAGGGGAATTACCTGTCTGGGGTTGGAATGTGTTTACAGTCTTGATGCTGGATTTTTGAATACTTTTACATATATTTGTGTGTCTAGGTGTGTGTGGGTCAGGGGAATATGTAAGGTTGTTTGCAGCCTTAAGAGGTTATCCAGCCAAGCCTCCTGCACGGAGGCAGGAGCAAGTATACCTAGACCATTCCTGACAGGTGTTTGTCTAACCTGTTCTTAAAAACCTCCAATGATGGGGTTTCCACAACCTCCCCTGGAAGCCTATTCCAGACTGTAACTACCCTTACAGTTAGAAAGCTTTGCTTAATAGCTATTTAAATCTCCCTTGCTGCAGATTTAGACAATTACTTCTTGTCCTACCTTCAGTGGACATGGGGAACAATTAATCACAGTCCTCTTTATAACTGCCCTTAACATATTTAAAGACTGTTATCATATCTCCCCCGTCACTGTTCATTTCTCAAGACTAAACATGTCTTGTTTTTTAAACTTCCCTTAGGTTTTCTAAACCTTTTATCAGGTTTTTTTTGCTTTTCTCTGGACTCTCTCCAGTTTGTACACATCTTTCCTAAAATGTGGTATGCAGAACTGGACACAGAACTCCAGTTGAGACCCCACAAGTGCCAACTAGAGAGGCACAATTACTACATGCCACATGCCTGGTAATACATCCCAGAATATTAGGCCTTTTTTGCAACTCCATCACACTGTTGGCTCATATTACATTCGTGATCTTCTAGAGCCGTCACATACTTTTTCAGAAGAACTACACCCTAGCTAGTTATTCCCCATTTTGTAGTTGTGCATTTGCTTTTTCCTTCCCAAGTGTAGTACTTTGCACATATCCTATTGAATCTCATCTCGTTGATTTTAGACCAATGCTCCAATTTGTCAAGGTCATTTTGAATTCTAACTCCATCCTCCGAAACGCTTGGAACCCCTCCCAGCATGGTGTCATCCACAAATTTTATAAGCATACTCTTGACTTTATTATCCAAGTCATTAATAAAAATATTGAATAGTACCAGACCCACGACAGACCCCTGCAGGATCTCAATAGATACGTTGTCCCAGTTTGACAGTGAAACATCGATAACTACTCTGAATACAGTCTTTAAATCAGTTATGCATCCACCTTATAGTAATTTAATCTAGATCACATTTTCCTAGTTGGCATATCTTTTTTGTGTTTGCTTTTGTTGAGAAATGTATTTCAGAATGGGCAGCGGATCCCTGGGCCTCCCCCATTCCTGTTTTTTTTTTTTTTTTTGGCCTCCCCACAGCCTCCCTATGTTTTCTTGGCTAGCTAAGAGCCCTAGTGGGTGTAATAGCTCGGCTGCCACCCTGAATCACAAAGCACAGGAGTCCTTACCTCTGGGCTGGAGTAATGAGAGGGCTTGCTGCCGTCACTCTCACTGGAACTGCTTTCACTCTCTGAGTCAGATTCGGAACTGCTCTCGGATTCACTGGAGCTGCTGCTGCTTGACCTCTTGCTGGAGAGCCCCGAGGTTCTGCTACTGGGCTGCGGCACGACAATGCTGCCAGCCCCACGCACAACCCACCAAGGGGGAAAGAAAAACAAACAAACAACATAAAACAAACAAAAAAATAACAGTTCCACTTTCTGCTATTTTTAGGGGGCTAGCTCACAGCTGTCTGAATATTGGCAACCTGGGCTTTGCTGTTTTTAAAAATAAGTGGTCAGATGGGTTGAAAATAACTTTCTTTTAATGGCAAAAATACCCAAGTTGAATGTTAGTTCCATACCAATACACCATTAGCAGCTCTTCCTTCTATGAGAAAAGGATCGTATTTTCATTTCCGGTTGCCTTTTTCATATTTAACAGAAGTTTGAAGAGTACATGTCAAGTCCGACCGTTTAAAATGATCAAATTTTAGAAAAAACAGAATATAGAAAACAGTCTCACAGTGTCTACTGAATACTCATTAGCCCAGAGGGGAAAGCAGTAAGATGGCAAAGATTAAGAGTTAGTAAACTGGCATGTACTCCATAGTACTTGTCACTGGTCAATTAAAAAAAAACCCCATAGAGTAATGTCTCTTTGGAGCGTTCTGCTGACACCACTCTTTTGTATTCTTTCCATGTATTAGTTAAATAGAGATGATTTAGTTAGCTATATGCACAGCTATATTTACACAGACCTCTGCTAGATCTAAGGCTCTGATCCTGCAAACACGTAAGCATATGCTTAAACACATGAGCAGTCAATAGGATGACTTAGATTCTTAAAAGTTAAGCACGTCCGTAAGTTTTTGCAGGATTGGGTCATTAAATTTATGGAGCCACAGACCACAGGAAAATATATTCTTTTCATAGGTAACTAATTGACCACACATATTAAAGTATCAGACAGCCATAAACATCTGAGATGGAAATGACCTACGTATTGAGTCATCCAACACATTCCCCAGGCAATGGAGGCTTCTCTGCAGTACAGTACATTTTCGAGTGATTTGTCCAGCCTGGTTTTACGTGACTCATATGAATGGAGCTTTCACTTCATCCCGTGGGAAACTACTCTGCAGCCTAACAGAGCTCACTGCAATACGTTTTTCCTACTATTCAGTCTAAATTTGTCCTCCTAACTTATTGTTGCTGTTTATTATTTAAACTCATTACTCAGAGTGATCACCTTAAACCATTCTCCTCCCCCCTTGGTATTTACACCCTTCAAATATTTGTAGACTGTTATTCTGTCCCCTGGCAGCCATCTCTCAGCCAAGTTATACATATGTAGCTTCTCTGATCTTTCCTCATAAGTCAATACTACCTCCAGGTGCTGGATCATTTTTATGGCTTTTTTCTGAACTCTTTCCAATTTGTCTGTATCTTTCTGATAACGGGAAGCCCAAAACTGAACACGATATTGCAGGTGTGTTCTCACCACAGCCACATAAAGAGGGACTATTTCCTTGTTATTCCTTGATACACACCTCCTGCATATGTAGAGCTAAATTACACTGACTTTTTGGCTGTAATATCATATTTGAAACTCATGTAGTTTGCTGCCCAATAATACCCTTATATCGCTTTCAGAATTACTGCTTCCAGGATTCTCTCACCGAATAGGTGCATTTTGGATGATTTCCCTCCACAGATATTAGCTTGCATTTTTTTCAAACTGAATCTCATTTTGTTATTTACTGCCCATGTTTCCAGATGCCTTTGATTTATTTCTCTGTCCTCACTGGTGTCTGAAGCAACTCCTAATTTAGTATCAAATGCAAACTGAATTAAATGGCTGTTCACTTCCTCTTCCAGACCATTAATACAGATGTTAAATGAGCCCAAGCCAAACACCCTGGTATCCCAGTAATCATATTCTCCCAGCTCAGAACACCACTGTTTATCATTACCCTTGCTTACATCCTTCAATCCATATCTGGTCTTATCATAGTCTCCTTATCCAAGCTAATATGAATTAATTTTGAGAGATATTTCGTCTCAAATAATTAATTACAATTCAAATATACGACATCTAGTGCTTTCTTTTCATCCATTAATTCCATCCAGAAAGCAAGGATCTGATACCTGAGCCAAGTCTTTTGAGACAAGAAATTTATGGGTAAGATTCTTTCCTAAATTGAGATCCACTCAGTGTAGGAAAGAGGAAAGGCAGTCAGAGAGCCAGTTATAGCTCCCTGATTCTCTGCTCTGTGGAGCTCCTGGTCCCTGCCCCGGCAGGCTGCTCTCACTTAGGCCAGCTGTTAAAGGTCCACAAAGGACCATCTGCCTGATATGAACCAGTGTAGCAGCACTGTAGCCATGTTCCCTCCCACCCCTAATATGTCCCCTTCCTACAGTCGTTAATTTGTAATGAAAAAGGTGCCAGGGCTCAAGCAATTAGGTGCCGGGGTGCAAGTAATTTTTTTACTTTCATAACTGACGCAGCAAACCCAGAGGTGCTGGGGCTATGAACAGCTCGGCCCTGGCAAGTCCTGGCACAAATTAAGCACTGTCTTCCTGCCTCTTGGCATGTCTCCTACCCAGGACCGGGCATAGGAGCTGGTTCCATTGGCTTTATGATAACTGAGCCTCCCTGCACTGGGAGAATTCTCATCTCAGTATCTAGCTCCTTTGTACTGCCTGGGGGCAGAAAGGAACCAGACCACATAGGAAATCTGGCCCTGTGTGTTTTGATTAAAACAATAAATAAAATGTAGCGAATGAAGCGAGAGCAGCTGGAATTTATTTACATTTGCCTAAGAATTCCAATCAGGGATCCCCTTTCAGAGGCAGAAATTTTACAATAACAGAGGCCCATACCACTTAGATAGTCTAATGCAGCAGAGACTAGTAAAGGAGAGTATACAATCCCTTTTCTATGCTAAGGTGTTTATTATCATGTCCAGACGTACCCAGACACAGGGAGTGCCTTTAAAAACTCACCAGTTGTTGGTTTTACTATTATTTGTAATATCTCCTTGTTTAATTGGTTAAATGTGGGAAACACAAAATTTTCAGGGCACCCATTTGTAGAGCAGTGATAAGAGACACATAGATACTTGAAATAATAAGGCTGACTGGAAAAGGACTCCTGAAGTTTGTTCATTACTTTGGGACCAATCAGTAGTGTGCACATGTGATAGGTCCAGTAAATCAGAGATGGGCATTTCTCACTTTCTTTACTTACAGTAATAGATTCTAGTTACTAGCCTTGCTAATGAAATGAGAACAAAGTAAGTCACAATGTGACAATTCTTTCAGGAAATGTGAAAAGACAAGTGCTTTTTCTGACGGAGTGGTTTAGGGAGCCAGTGTTCTGAGAGTGTCCTACTTTAATAGATTCTTAGTCCTTCTCAGAAAATCATTGTCAGTGTCTGTCTGACAAGCTTCTTCAACATCACAGAACATCTGCACATTTATGTCCTGCCTCTGGTGGTTGTGGTTTTAATTTCTAGCCCATCATTTTTGTTTGGCATTGATTAAAGTATTCAGAATTCCTAGACAGGGGATGAGGGATAAAAAGCAGTAATATTTCTTTCTTGTTGTGACATGAAATGTTTTTTCTAGGCTGTTGAATAGAAATCATTACTACAGCCATACGTATAAAATATAACTCTTGAACTCTTCACAAACATCTGGAAATCTATATTTGCAGCTCTAATGGTAGCCAATATGCTAAAAAAAAAAATAATAAACTACACAAATGTTTTTCTATTTCAATTGATACTGTGATAATCTCCTATCCCCCTACTATCTCCAGGGCTGTGAATGCACCATGATTTTGAAAAGTGTTCATTGGACTTTGGTGGTTCAGTATAAAAACACTTGCATGTTTCTTTTTACTTTCTTTTTAAAAACCATCGACCATGGATATGGTTCAATGAATGCTACTTTGAACTTCTCTTGTTTAAGCATGCTAGACCATGCAGTCAAAATAAAACATAGACATGCATTTTAATCCTTGTGACAAACAACAGTATATGGATTTATGTCTTAGAGTCAATTATTGCATGTTGGAAATGGTATTTTTATTTTAAGCAACTAAACAAAAATATGGGTAGTAACTACCCGTCCAAAGCCCTGTCATGAGAATACCCACTCTGATTGTCCTAAGAGAGCAAGACATTACTCTACAGAGGGCGCCAAAAGCTCAGTAAGGTACTTAGGCTACGTCTACACTATGAGCTAGAGGTGTGATTCCCAGGTCAAGTAGACATACTCACACTAGCTTTCATCTGAGCTAGCACACTAAAAATAGCAGTTTAGCTGTGGTAGCACAGGCTGTGGCTAACAGCCCCACGTACATACCCAAGGGTTGAGGCGGGTTTGTACTCAAGGCAGCTAGCATGGTACTTCCGCTGCCTGTGCTACTGTGGTTATACTACTATTTTTAGCACACTAGCTCAGATGAGAGCTAGCGTGTGTCCATGTGAGCAAGGAATCATACGTGACTCTTAGACAGAAGAACATCGAATGCATTGCAGTAATCCAGCTCAGGGTAACAAAGACATGCATTATGGATATCAGGTCAGGATGCCAGAGAAAGCGGTACAGTCTGGCAATATTATTAAATTGATTCAAAGGAAATAAAGCAGTTCTGACTACTGCTGACCCTCTAGAGCCTGTTTCACCAGTGCCTTTCATTTTGGTAGCATTTTATCTCCACTTTGAAGAGCTACAAATGATAACCAAGATTGCAAGAGAGTGGAGAATCAGGCCCTTGAACTTCAGTGTTAGACCCTGATCAAGGATCATGCCAAAGCTACATGACAGACTGACCCTCTGAAACATCTTCCCATCAAAGACTGGGAAGGCTAGGAAAATGTGCACTCTTCCTGCTTTCAACCCCCACAGATCTATATAATTTCACTTTGCTAAGGTTTAAATTTATCCAGATTTTTGCTTGCAACTTGCTGTTTTGCTCAGTAAGACAGTCCCTTTGACACTGTATAGTATATTAATTTCCATGTCTGGAAATTGAAAAAATATAAGTGGTGTCATCTGCATAGCAGTGATAATCTAAACTATTCTTGTTCTAAATCTGATTCTAAAGGCCCATATACAAAGCAGCATGAAAACTATCACAGCCAGAGCAGACCCATGGGAAACTCCACAAGTGTTCCAGCCACTAGATGCTACCATGATGAGCACCAGAGAAATGGCTCTACAAAAATATAGAAATAAATACATGAAAAGTGACAAGTAGAATTCTCAAGAGACTGAGACTAACCAATGGGGTATGACCAATATGCAGTTTATTACATACTGTCATAATACTATAATAAAACTGTCATAGCCAACCTGTTCTTCAGCTGGTTCAACTGGATCTGATGACCCAACACGCCAAAAGACGCTGATGGATCTTAAAACACCAAGAAGGATAGGACACTTCTATCCATTATGGTTTGCACATCATTAATGACCCTGAATGGGGCAGGCTGCAATTTAGCTTACAGATCATTACCTTCAAGATGTGCCACCATGTTTTCTAGGATCTTGGCCAAACATTGCAGGTAAGAAATCAGCCTTGAATTTCACTGTAAAATTGGATAGAGTAAGATCTTATTTAATGTTCAACACTGCCACAACCTTTAAGCCAGCAAAAGAGTGATAATTTGCTTCAATAAAAGAGGGATGTTGAGATAAACTATGTCAGAGGGAACATTCTGGCCCATGTATATTTTCAGGAGTCTCTGTGGAAAAAAAAACCCCACTGGAACAAGGAGTGAGAAGAGCTGCCTTTGCTAAACAAATGACACTGCTGGGGATCAGGTCAGTTTTGAGAAGTAAATGTGTTACCAGGAAAAGAAGTTGCTCTGGGTCTGAGAATATCGAAGATGTGGGAAATAGCCTGGAGAAGGGAGTAAAGAGATTTCAAATGTTCCAAGGGTCCAGAAAATCTATTGCTGGCCTTGGAGAAGATTAAAAATCAAGAAAAATATGCCAGACAAGAGTTTCAGTAAGAAAACAACCATTTGATACAGAAGGCCAGATCCTCCGCTAGTGTAAATTGACATCGCTCCACTGACTTCAATTAAGTTACATCCATTTGCACCAGCTGAGGATCTGGCCCACAATAGGTAATAATGTTTCAGACTCTGTGATAAAATATGCCCCTAACGTTAAAGAAACCCTGCTTCCAGAGTCATTTTTTTCCCTCTCCCCTAACCCCAGATACATGCTTCTATAGTACAGTAGCATTCTTCCCAGTCCTTAAAACCAATTGGGGGCCATTACAGCACATGGTTCGCTCCTTCTTTGTGGGGAGCAAATTCTGCATGGTAGTTCCTCAAAGTACAAACTGACAGCTTTGTGCCAAAATTTGTATCATTATCATTAATGCCTGGCACTAAAGATAGTGAGAGTCTCCCATGCACGCAGTTGGGAATTTCCTAGTGCTGATAATTAGCAATGAATCACAGAGACAGGCAGCAATGGAAGTGCCCTCTTCTTGCTAGCATCCACATGTATCTTTCAAATACCCTTCACTGACTATCTATTTAAAACATGCTCATCACTTTGTACTTCAGGATTGGGCCATTACACTGCTGTAACATAATTTCTTGAAATACTGGTTCTAGAAGGCAGTAGAATACAAAGGAACAGTATTGGAATGCTAGCCTATCAGCATCTCTGATGGAAACTTATTCAGTGCTCCCATCTGCAGATCACCAACTGTCTCCAGGTTTTAATATATGAGAAATGGCTTTGAGGCTAAAGCACAAAACTGAGAATCAGGAACCCTCTATTCTAATTTCAGCTCTTCCATGGACTACCAGAGTGATCCTGATCTGGCTAATTGACTTCTCTATGCCTCCGTTTCATCACCTTCAAAATGGGGACAATAATATTTACCTGTCTTACAGTGTATTATGAGGTTTAATTCATTATTGTTTATAAAACACTTCGATATCTTCAGATAGAAAGTGAAGTACAGAAACAAGGTATTATTATTACATGGTCAGCAAATTATCTACTTGCTGATATATCCTGTGGTAACATTAATGACTGATTTTAGGTATCTAAGTAAATTGTTTTCAAAAATGCTATTTGTTCTTAAAAAATGGTTTACTAAAGACAAAGTGGGTAGCCCTGCCATGGCATCCTATTTGGGACTGAACACGCAAAGCAGATCTAATCACTTCCCTTTCTTCAGCAGAACTGTTCCCATGAGTCTATTAATATCTTTGGGAAACAGAGAAATGTTTTCATACTTCATTCATATAATGGATGAGATTGGAATGGAAGTCATGATGAGTGAGAGTCCTGGAGGTTGTTTGGCTTGTCACAATATATTATGCTTCTGTAAAAGTATTGCATTAGCTTAGCAGTGCCACCCTGGCACAGTGCAGCTAATAAAGTACAGCTGCCAAGAACAGAGTTCAGAGACTCCACCTATAGTTTAACACTGTCCTTGGGAGTTGTTTCAATAGTTTCTGCTGACAAGACTGCAAGTGTTTAAGCATAGGGGGAGGGATAGCTCAGTGGTTTGAGCAGTGGCCTGCTCAACCCAGGGTGGAGAGTTCAATCCTTGAGGGGGCCACTTAGGGATCTAGGGCAAAATCGGTCCTACTAGTGAAGGCAGGGGGCTAGACTCAATGACCTATGGGGTCTCTTCCAGTTCTATGAGATAGGTATATCTCCATATTTTTTTTATTATTATCTAATAATGCAAACCTATGGCAAATCAGCTCTCCTTACAGAATCAGGTTTGTAGCATTTATGATGCTTGTAATTGCTAGAATATTAATTCCCCGAACCAAAATAAACTGAAAATAATATTAAAAAAAAAATCTCTCAAAATCACAGAAAACAAGGAAATTCAGTCTAACCTTTTTTAGGGCCCTCTTATATGGTTTGATTGTTACTAGAAGCAGCAGTGTGAAATGACAGCTCCCACCTTGAAAGGACATTGTAAGAATTAGAAAAATACTGAAGAAGCCAGCCAAAATAAGTACCCTCTTGCCAAAAGAGAAAAAAAAATTAATAATGGCATCATTAGTATCAATCATTCTATCAGACAGAGTGTGTGCCGGGGTCTGAGAGATGAAAGGGTGCTAAAAACCTGCAGTTGCATTAATTTAGGATGAAGTGATTAGTCAGCAGGCTGACAGCTGTGCTGGGAGCCTGGTGCCAGATTCCAATGTATGCTTTCCTCAGCTGCCAAGTGTTTGCAGGTCTCACCAGATAAATGGAGCATCAGCAGTGTTTTATTTGACCTGCTCAGAAGAAAAATAAAGCAACTCCGACTTCCTCAGTGTGTTTGTCATTGACCTTGCATCAGCTGAATATGAGCAGCAAGATTCCCCGGTCCAGGAAAGTTAACTCTTTACAGAATGGGCCTTCAAATGTCTTTTCAATGGTAATAACTAGTCTCCTAAAAGCTGTAAATACTGTAACATGAAAAGAAAAAACTACAGACCGTGTCCACATTTCATATGCACTTCTCGGGATTAATGGGCCGAGGACTTACAATAGGCTTTGAAACCACACAGAGATACTCTATCAACTCCAGTTATCCTCCCTTTATCAGAATAAATCTGGGAGCCATTTCCAAAGAGATTTTTCTGAGGGTGAAGGAGAATGGGTTGCACGTGAAAGAAGTTGTGAAGAAAACTCAACCAAAAATAACATAGTACTGCATATCGGCTCCCTATGACTTGAGGGTTTTGATGGCTTTTGTTATTTCTCCTTCATCTATTCCCCACAGACTGTCTTTTCTTTTTCCTCCTCATTAATCTGCTCTTGTACACAGTTAGGAACCTTATATCTGAGAATCTTCAGTAGTGGTCTAGCCCAACCTCACATGCTGGGAGGAAAGCAGGCATGGTGCCTTTGAATCAGAGATCTAAAACCGTAGCTAGGATATACTCTCCAAATCTTTGATGTGCTTTATGTGAGGATCCTCTTTCATTGTGACTAATGTGCTATCAAACCAAGCAGACTGCAGTGGCATCATCACTCAAAGTGCTCTTTTTTCCCTCTCCAGCAAGCAGACAAGAAGGGATGTCCTGGCTGAGATCAGCCTTGTTGCTCATCACTTGTGTGGCCTCCTCACAAGGTCTCAGGATGGAAAAGAGAATTTTCTTTGTAGCCCATCATACATCGATAGTATTTTAAAGTATTTTCAAGCTTTATATTACTCTGTCATTTTTGTTTAAACCAGTTCAGCTTCATGGTGCTTGGCACCCACAGAGCTGGCAAGGTGGGTTGGACGGCATACAATGACCATTGTGTTTTTTCATGTTCTATGGGCAAGGGGGAGAGAGAGTGGAGAGGGTAAGTTAATCAATTAACTTGCTATACAGCTTTAACAATTTTACTGCATGTGAGAGCCAGAGTGTAACCAATTTTCCCACTCCCAATATCTCCTGGGCAGTGGGTGAGACATCTAGGTCCATCATGCCACGGGGGCAAAAGACAATCACACCCATGAGCATTTGTAGATGTAATGTGTAGAACTAGTGTTCACAGTAGTGATCAGTTATATTTTTCATATCAAACAATATCAAAGCTTTGGGCACTTTTCTACAGCTCTTGGAGACCCTATAGTAAAAAAAAAAAAAAAGAAAGTTCTGGGTGTTTGCTACTTTCAGACTCCACATTCCATGTGTTCCTCAAACCCCACCTCCTACCTAACGAGGGCAGCAAGATTGTACCGTTTAAGGACATTCTAGTCCCACTAGAATGGGGCGCTGCATATGCCATCCTCCATGCAATTCCCCCCACCTCCTTGAGTGTTATAAGTTCATCTGCCCATCTGAGATCAGACTACTAAGGCTCACAGAAGAAGGTAAGCATGAGTGGAGTCAGGGTATCTATTCCCCCACCAGAGTAAAAGCTACTCATATAACTTGGGTGACTTGGCTGATCAGTCAGAGATAGAAGAAGAAATGGCTCAGCTATGAATAAGAGGTTGTGGAGCTCAACATGGATTCCTCTCGGTCAGCAGAAAAAATGAAGTACAGTAATAGAGATCCAAGTCCTTCCACCTAGAGGAAGATTCCAAAGTTTACAGTCCTGTTAGGGAGACATTGCTTTAAAGAATATTCTTTACATCTGGGACCACTGGGGAAGAAAAGGGGAAGTGAGGTCTCTTCCCCCTCAGACAAGGAAGAAATAAAGGAACTACAGTAGGGTTCCCATTGGACAGAAAGGAAGGCCTTACACCAGTTAGTGGAATGGAGATCTGTAATTTTCTAAAAGAGATAAGAGAGAGAGAAAGTGAATGAGCCACTAGGAATGAGCTGCAGGGTGCTGTCTGAAGACAATAGCAACCTGGCTTTGTGAGCAAACAAACTGGACTGATTCCTATAGCAGGAGATATATCGTCTGGGAAGGATCGAAGAACACTGCTAAAAAGAAAACACCGTTTAGTCAGGCAGGGCCATGGCAGATTAAGGAATAGCAATAACACTGTCTAGTGGTCAGATCCTGTTAGGATTGGCCACTATGGAAGATACTGTACCATGGTGATAAATGTGGTACAAAACTGTAGATAGAGATACAGACTAGATAGCTAGGGAGCCTGAATTCTGAACTGAAGGATCAAATCACCAGGAAAAAGGGCCAAGTGGTATATGAACTAGATGCCAGTAAATGCCTAGGTAACAAAATGGAGGAATGTCATAACTATAAAGGGAAGGGTAACAGCTCTCCTGTGTACAGTACTAAAATCCCTCCTAGCCAGAGACTCCAAATCCTTTTACCTGTAAAGGGTTAAGAAGCTCGGGTAACCTGGCTGACACCTGACCCCAAGGACCAATAAGGGGACAAGATACTTTCAAATCTTGGGGGGGAAAGGCTTTTGTGTGTGTCCTTTGTTTAAGGGATTGTTCGCTCTTGGGACTGAGAGGGACCAGACATCAATCCAGGTTCTCCCCATCTTTCTAAACAAGTCTCTCTTATTTCAAAATTGTAAGTAAAAGCCAGGCAAGGCGTCTTAGATTTACTTTGTTTTTCTCAACTTGTAAATGTACCTTTTACTAGAGTGCTTATCTTTGTTTGCTATACTTTGAACCTAAGACAGAGGGGGTTCCTCTAAGCTCTTTAAGTTTGATTACCCTGTAAAGTTATTTTCCATACTGATTTTACAGAGATGATTTTTACCTTTTTCTTTAATTAAAAGCCTTCTTTTTAAGAACCTGATTGATTTCTCCTTGTTTTAAGATCCAAAAGGGGTTTGGATCTGTATTCACCAGGAGTTGGTGAAAGGAAGGAGGGGGGAAGGGTCAATTTCTCCTTATTTAAGATCTAAGGAGTTTGGATCTGTATTCACCAGGGAATTGGTGAAGGTCTCTCAAGGCTACCCAGGAAAGGGAATTAGCTTTGGGATGGTGGCAGCGGACCAGAACTAAGCTGGTAGTTAAGCTTAGAAGTCTTCATGCAGGCCCCTACATTTGTACCCTAAAGTTCAAAGTAGGGATACAGCCTTGACATGGTGGTAGCGGTGGGATCGTTTTAAACCCAAAAGCCAGTAAGAGATTTTTTTTTTTCCTTCTAGCTGCTTGGAGAGCAGAGCTGAAGGTAGATGCATATCTTATCTCTCCTTGCCTGAAGGCAGAGGTGTTAAGTTTTTTTAACAAGGGGCTTTGTTAAGAGAAGGGTTCAATCAGTGAGCAAACTTTGATCTGGTAAAGGTAATTTACAAGCTGAATTGTTTTTTTTTTCTTTTTACATCCTCGGAAGTAGCTAGTTAGAAAGTCTCTGTTAACTCAGCAGCACTCAGCAGGAGCCTAAGCTAAATACATCCCAGTTTCAGTCAACTGCAGAGGGTGTGACCCAGCACAAGAAAACAGGAAAATGACTACCAAAGAAGCAGCTAACAAAATAGAACTGGCCAGACTAGAAGCAGAAGAAAATGAGAGAAAACATCAGAGACTGCTTGAAATTAAAAAACTCGAGAAAGAAGCTGAAGAGGAGGCCCATAAAAGAGAAGAAAAAGCTAAACAGGAGGCCCACAAGAGAGAAATGGAGCTGGAAAAAGCCAAACATGAAAGAGAAGAGAAAGCCAAACAGGAGGCCCATGAAAGAGAGATGGAGCTGAAAGAAAAAGAGATGGAACTGGAAGCAGCAAGGACTAGGCAGGGTGCATCAGACCATCCTAACAACTCCTCTCCAGGTACCACTTCCCATCCCAGGAAATTCCCCACCTACAAGGCAGGCGATGATACTGAGGCCTTCTTAGAAAATTTTGAAAGGGCCTGCCTTGGATACAACATCACTCCAACCCAGTACATGGTAGAGCTGAGGCCGCAGCTCAGTGGACCCTTAGCAGAGGTGGCGGCTGAAATGCCTAAGGAACACATGAACAGTTATGAACTTTTTAAAAACAAGGCCAGAATCAGAATGGGGCTAACACCTGAGCATGCCCGTCGGCGGTTCAGAGCCCTAAGGTGGAAACCTGATGTGTCATTTACCCGACATGCCTACCACATTGGGAAAAATTGGGATGCCTGGATATCAGGAGCAAATGTTAAATCTACGGAAGAGTTGCCCTTCCTATTGCAAATGGAGCAGTTTTTAGAGGGTGTTCCTGAGGAAATAGAAAGGTACATCCTAGATGGGAAGCCCAAAACTGTAACCGAGGCGGGGGAGATTGGAGCCAAATGGGTGGAGGTGACAGAAAAGAAAAAAGCTAGTAGCAGTTGGAGTAAATATCAGAAGGGGCAAGCCGAAACAAAACCTTATCACCGGGGACAACCCAAGGCCCCACCCACATCCCAAGGGAAACCCCAGACGCCTTCTCACCCCACCACACCAGTCTCCATCAACCAACATCGCCCCGGTGATACCTTAGCAGGGCGATGTTTTAAATGTAATGAACTGGGGCATATAAAGGCTCACTGCCCCAAGAACCCCAACCGATTACAGTTCATTACACCCCAATCACACCAAAGAACCCCAGACCCAGATGCCTCTCTCATACCCTCGGAGCGAAGGGAAACCTTGAGAGTGGGCGGAAAGAAGGTTATCGCTTGGAGGGACACTGGGGCACAAGTGTCAACTATTCACCAATCCCTAGTGGACCCCAAACTCATCAACCCGGAGGCTACAGTGACAATTCAACCCTTCGTGTCACAGTCTGTAACCTTGCCTACAGCCAAGTTGCATGTCCAGTACAAGGGCTGGTCAGGAATGTGGACTTTTGCAGTCTATGACAATTATCCCATTCCCATGCTACTGGGGGAAGACTTGGCCAACCATGTGAAGCTAGCCAAGAGGGTGGGAATAGTCACCCGCAGCCAGGCTAAGCAAGCTTCCACCCCCATCCCTGTTCCTGAGCCGTCCACCAGGACCCCGTCTGTGTTACCAGAGACCCAAACAAAGGTGGTGGAACCGGATCCCCTGCCAATGACTGCAACAGCCGTAGTGGATCCAATCCCAGAGACCCAGCCAAAGCCAGTCCCAGAACCGGAACTGGCAACGCAACCAGCACCAGAACCATTGTCAGCACTGAGTCCAGCGCTTGCAAGCCCATCTACAACTCCAATGCCAGAGGACACCAGCGAGCCTGAACTGGCGGAAGCAGCAGATAACCTTACCCAAGAGGCTCAGCCAGAGCCTGAGATACCACATAGTGCACCAGCGAACAGCGGTTCACAGTCAATGGAAACAGCCCCAGCACCTGCATCGCTTCCAGAGGGACCAAGCCCCAGTCCACAGTCCAAGGAGGAACTGATGTCTCCAGCATCAAGGGAACAGTTCCAGGCCGAGCAGGAAGCAGATGACAGCCTTCAGAAAGCTTGGGCGGCGGCGCGGAGCACCCCACCGCCTCTCAGCTCTTCTAACCGATCCCGGTTTGTTGTAGAAAAAGGACTTTTATACAAGGAGACTCTTTCTGGTGGGCACCAGGAAGACTGGCATCCTCAAAGACAGCTGGTAGTTCCCACTAAGTATCGGGTAAAGCTCTTGAGCTTAGCCCATGATCATCCCAGTGGCCATTCTGGGGTGAACAGAACCAAAGACCGGTTGGGGAAGTCCTTCCACTGGGAGGGAATGGGCAAGGACGTTGCTAATTATGTCCGGTCTTGTGAGGTGTGCCAACAAGTGGGAAAGCCCCAAGACCAGGTTAAAGCCCCTCTCCAGCCACTACCCATAATTGAGGTCCCATTTCAGCGAGTAGCTGTGGATATTCTGGGTCCTTTCCCAAAGAAGACACCCAGAGGAAAGCGGTACGTACTGACTTTCATGGATTTTGCTACCCGATGGCCGGAAGCTGTACCCTTAAGCAACACCAAGGCTAAAAGTGTGTGCCAGGCATTAGCAGACTTTTTTGCCAGGGTAGGTTGGCCCTCCAACATCCTTACAGATTCGGGAACTAATTTCCTGGCAGGGAACATGAAAAACCTGTGGGAAGCTCATGGGGTGAATCACTTGGTTGCCACCCCTCATCACCATCAAACCAATGGTCTGGTGGAGAGGTTTAATGGAACTTTGGGGGCCATGATACGTAAATTCGTAAATGAACACTCCAATGATTGGGACCTAGTGTTGCAGCAGTTGCTTTTTGCCTACAGGGCTGTACCACATCCCAGTTTAGGGTTTTCACCATTTGAACTTGTGTATGGCCGTGAGGTTAAGGGGCCATTACAGTTGGTGAAGCAGCAATGGGAGGGGTTTACGCCTTCTCCAGGAACTAACATTCTAGACTTTGTAAGCAACCTACAAAACACCCTCCGACACTCTTTAGCCCTTGCTAAAGAAAACCTAAAGGATGCTCAGGAAGAGCAAAAGGCCTGGTATGATAAACATTCCAGAGAACGGTCCTTCAAAGTAGGAGACCAAGTCATGGTCTTAAAGGCGCTCCAGGCCCATAAAATGGAAGCGTCGTGGGAAGGACCATTCACGGTCCAGGAGCGCCTAGGAGCTGTTAACTATCTCATAGCCTCCCCCACCTCCAACATAAAGCCTAAGGTATACCATGTTAATTCTCTTAAGCCCTTTTATTCTAGAGAATTAAACGTTTGCCAGTTTACAGCCCAGGAAACTGATGACGCGGAGTGGCCTGCAGGTGTCTACTATGAAGGAAAAAGGAATGGTGGCGTGGAAGAGGTGAACCTCTCCACGACCCTGGGACGTCTGCAGCGACAGCAGATAAAGGAGCTGTGCACAAGCTTTGCACCGATTTTCTCAGCCACTCCAGGACGGACCGAACGGGCATACCACTCCATTGACACAGGTAATGCTCACCCAATTAGAACCCAACCCTACCGGGAGTCACCTCATGCCCAAGCGGCTATACAAAGGGAGATCCAGGACATGCTACAGATGGGTATAATCCGCCCCTCTAGCAGTGCATGGGCATCTCCAGTGGTTCTAGTTCCCAAACCAGATGGGGAAATACGCTTTTGCGTGGACTACCGTAAGCTAAATGCTGTAACTCGTCCTGACAACTATCCAATGCCACGCACAGATGAGCTATTGGAGAAATTGGGACATGCCCAATTCATCTCTACTTTAGACTTAACCAAGGGGTACTGGCAAGTACCACTAGATGAACCCGCTAAGGAAAGGTCCGCCTTCGTCACCCAGGCAGGGGTGTATGAATTCAATGTACTCCCTTTCGGGTTGCGAAATGCACCTGCCACCTTCCAAAGACTTGTAGATGGTCTCTTAGCGGGATTGGGAGAATCTGCAGTTGCCTATCTCGATGATGTGGCCATTTTTTCTGATTCATGGACAGAACACCTGGAGCACCTGAAAAAAGTCTTCGAGCGCATCCGGCAGGCAGGACTAACTGTTAAGGCTAAAAAGTGTCAAATAGGCCAAAACAGAGTGACCTACCTGGGGCACCAGGTGGGTCAAGGAACTATAAATCCCCTACAGGCCAAAGTGGATGCTATCCAAAAGTGGCTGGTTCCAAAGTCAAAGAAACAGGTCCAATCCTTCTTAGGCTTGGCCGGATATTATAGGCGATTTGTACCACACTACAGCCAAATCGCCGCCCCGCTGACAGACCTAACCAGAAAGAAACAGCCAAATGCAGTTCAGTGGACTGATAAGTGTCAAAAGGCCTTTAACCAGCTTAAGGCAACACTCATGTCTGACCCTGTGCTAAGGGCCCCAGACTTTGACAAACCGTTCCTAGTAACCACAGATGCTTCCGAACGAGGCGTGGGAGCAGTTTTAATGCAGGAAGGACCGGATCAAGAATTCCATCCTGTCGTGTTTCTCAGCAAGAAACTGTCTAAGAGGGAAAGCCACTGGTCAATCAGCGAAAAGGAATGCTACGCCATTGTGTACGCGCTGGAAAAGTTACGCCCATATGTTTGGGGACGGCGTTTCCAACTACAAACAGACCATGCTGCGCTACAGTGGCTTCATACCACCAAGGGAAATAACAAAAAACTTCTTCGGTGGAGTTTAGCTCTCCAAGATTTTGATTTTGAAATACAACACATTTCGGGAGCTTCTAACAAAGTGGCTGATGCACTCTCCCGGGAAAGTTTCCCAGAGTTAACTGGTTAACAATTGTTCTTGGAATGAAACATATTGTTAGTTTTTATATAATCAGTAGTATGTCTAAAGGTACATGTGTCTTATTAACTCTGTTTTCTCCTAGAGCTCCAGGAAAGAAATCACAGCCAGTGTGGAACCAAACGTCCAACACTATCTGTGATTTGGGGGGCGTGTCATAACTATAAAGGGAAGGGTAACAGCTCTCCTGTGTACAGTACTAAAATCCCTCCTAGCCAGAGACTCCAAATCCTTTTACCTGTAAAGGGTTAAGAAGCTCGGGTAACCTGGCTGACACCTGACCCCAAGGACCAATAAGGGGACAAGATACTTTCAAATCTTGGGGGGGAAAGGCTTTTGTGTGTGTCCTTTGTTTAAGGGGTTGTTCGCTCTTGGGACTGAGAGGGACCAGACATCAATCCAGGTTCTCCCCATCTTTCTAAACAAGTCTCTCTTATTTCAAAATTGTAAGTAAAAGCCAGGCAAGGCGTCTTAGATTTACTTTGTTTTTCTCAACTTGTAAATGTACCTTTTACTAGAGTGCTTATCTTTGTTTGCTATACTTTGAACCTAAGACAGAGGGGGTTCCTCTAAGCTCTTTAAGTTTGATTACCCTGTAAAGTTATTTTCCATACTGATTTTACAGAGATGATTTTTACCTTTTTCTTTAATTAAAAGCCTTCTTTTTAAGAACCTGATTGATTTCTCCTCGTTTTAAGATCCAAAAGGGGTTTGGATCTGTATTCACCAGGAGTTGGTGAAAGGAAGGAGGGGGGAAGGGTCAATTTCTCCTTATTTAAGATCCAAGGAGTTTGGATCTGTATTCACCAGGGAATTGGTGAAGGTCTCTCAAGGCTACCCAGGAAAGGGAATTAGCTTTGGGATGGTGGCAGCGGACCAGAACTAAGCTGGTAGTTAAGCTTAGAAGTCTTCATGCAGGCCCCTACATTTGTACCCTAAAGTTCAAAGTAGGGATACAGCCTTGACAAGGAACTAGAGCTACTGGTGCAGGAAGTGAAACCAGATATTATAGGGATAACAGAAACATGGTGGAATAGTAGTCATGACTGGAGTACAGGTATTGAAGGCTATGTGCTGTTTAGGAAAGACAGAAATAAAGGCAAAGGTGGTGGAGTATCATTGTATATCAATGATGAGGTAGACTGTAAAGAAATAAGTGATGGAATGGATAAGACAGAGTCTGTCTGGGCAAAAATCACATTGGGAAAGAAAGCTACTAGAGCCTCCCCTGAGATAGTGCTTGGGGTGTGCTACAGACCGCTGGGATCCGATCTGGATATGGATGGAGACCTCTTTAATGTTTTTAATTAAGTAAACACTAATGGGAATTGTGTGATCATGGGAGACTTTAACTTCCCAGATATAGACTGGAGGACAAGTGCTAGTAATAATAATAGGGCTCAGATTTTCCTGGATGCGATAGCTGATGGATTCCTTCACCAAGTAGTTGAAGAACCAACAAGAGGGGATGCCATTTTAGATTTGGTTTTGGTGAGTAGTGAGTATCTCACAAAAAATGGTTTAGGGGACAACCTTGGTTCGAGTGATCATGAGCTAATTCAGTTCCAACTAGATGGCAGGATAAACAAAAATAGATCTGGGACTAGGGTTTTTGATTTCAAAAGGGCTAACTTTAAAGAATTAAGGAAATTAGTTAGGGAAGTGGATTGGACTGAAGAACTTGTGGATCTAAAGGCGGAGGAGGCCTGGGATTACTTCAAGTCAAAGTTTCAGAAACTATCAGAAGCCTGCATCCCAAGAAAGGGGAAAAAATTCATAGGCAGGAGTTGTAGACCAAGTTGGATGAGCAAGCATCTCAGAGAGGTGATTAAGAAAAAGCAGAAAGCTTACAAGGAATGGAAGATGGGAGGGATTAGCAAAGTCAGATTATTGAGGTCAGAACATGTAGGGATAAAGTGAGAAAGGCCAAAAGCCATGTAGAGTTGGACCTTGCAAAGGGAATTAAAACCAATAGTAAAAGGTTCTATAGCCATATAAATAAGAAGAAAACAAAGAAAGAAGAAGTGGGACTGCTAAACACTGAGGATGGAGTGGAGGTTAAGGATAATCTAGGCATGGCCCAATATCTAAACAAATACTTTGCCTCAGTCTTTAATGAGGCTAATGAGGAGCTTAGGGATAATGGTAGGATGACAAATGGGAATGAGGATATGGAGGTAGATATTACCACATCCGAGGTAGAAGCCAAACTCGAACAGCTTAATGGGACTAAATCGGGGGGCCCAGATAATCTTCATCCAAGAATATTAAAGGAACTGGCACATGAAATTGCAAGCCCATTAGCAAGAATTTTTAATGAATCAGTAAACTCAGGGATTGAACCGTACGACTGGAGAATTGCTAACATAGTTCCTATTTTTAAGAAAGGAAAAAAAAGTGATCTGAGTAAGTATGGGCCTGTTAGTTTGACATCTGTAGTATGCAATGTCTTGGAAAAATTTTTGAAGGAGAAAGTAGTTAAGGACATTGAGGTCAATGGTAATTGGGACAAAATACAACATGGTTTTACAAAAGGTAGATCATGCCAAACCAACCTGATCTCCTTCTTTGAGAAGGTAACAGATTTTTTAGACAAAGGAAACGCAGTGGTTCTAATTTACCTCGATTTCAGTAAGGCATTTGATACGGTTCCACATGGGGAATTATTAGCTAAATTGGAAAAGATGGGGATCAATATGAAAATTGAAAAGTGGATAAGGAACTGGTTCAAGGGGAGACTACAACGGGTCATACTGAAAGGTGAACTATCAGGCTGGAAGGAGGTTACTAGTGGAGTTCCTCAGGGATTGGTTTTGGGACCAATCTTATTTAATCTTTTTATTACTGATCTTGGCACAAAAAGTGGGAATGTGCTAATAAAGTTTGTGGATGACAAAAAGCTGGGAGGTATTGCTAATACAGAGAAGGACCGGGATATCATACAGGAAGATCTGGATGACCTTGTAAACTGGAGTAATAGTAATAGGATGAAATTTAATAGTGAAAAGTGCAAGGTCATGCATTTTAGGGATTAATAACAAGAATTTTGGTTATAAATGGGGACATATCAGTTGGAAGTAACAGAGGAGGAGAAGGACCTCGGAGTATTGGTTGATCACAGGATGACTATGAGCCGCCAATGTGATATGGCCGTTAAAAAAGCTAATGCGGTCTTGGGATGCATCAGGCGAGGAATTTCCAGTAAAGATAAGGAGGTGTTAGTACCGTTATACAAGGCACTGGTGAGACCTCATCTGGAATATTGTGTGCAGTTCTGGTCTCCCATGTTTAAGAAGGATGAATTCAAACTGGAACAGGTACAGAGAAGGGCTACTAGGATGATCCGAGGAATGGAAAACCTGTCTTATCAAAGGAGACTCAAAGAGCTTGGCTTGTTTAGCCTAACCAAAAGAAGGCTGAGGGGAGATACGATTGCTCTTTATAAATATATCAGAGGGATAAATATCAGGGAAGGAGAGGAATGATTTAAGCTCAGTACCAATGTGGACACAAGAACAAATGGATATAAACTGGACATTAGGAAGTTTAGACTTGAAATTAGACGAAGGTTTCTAACCATTAGAGGAGTGAAGTTCTGGAACAGCCTTCCAAGGGGAGTAGTGGGGGCAAAACACTGGCTTCAAGACTAAGCTTGATAAATTTGTGAAGGGGATGGTATGATGGGATAGCCTAATTTTGGCAATTAATTGATCTTTGATTATTAGCAGGTAAATATGCCCAGTGGTCTGTGATGGGAAATTAGATGGGGTGGGATCTGAGTTACTACAGAGAATTATTTCCTGGATGCTGGCTGGTGAGTGTTGCCCACATGCTCAGGGTTTAACTGATCGCCATATTTGGGGTCGGGAAGGAATTTTCCTCCAGGGCAGATTGGCAGAGGCCCTGGAGGTTTTTCGCCTTCCTCTGCAGCGTGGGGCACGGGTCACTTGCTGGAGGATTCTCTGCCCCTTGAGGTCTTTAAACCACGATTTGAGGACTTCAATTACTCAGACATAGGTTAGGGGTTTGTTACAGGAGTGGGTGGGTGAGATTCTGTGGCCTGTGTTGTGCAGGAGGTCAGATTGGATGATCATAATGGTCCCTTCTGACCTTAAAGTCTATGAGTCTATGAGTCTAAATGATAACAGAATGTTTTGCTCAGGGCATTTTGTGAAACAAGGGAGTGAGCTAGACTAGGACAGCCCCTAGCTATCAACCTGAGCAAGTGTAATTTCAGCATGGGAATTTACAAGCAGTAAGAGCATATGGTGGGAGGAACAGTGACAGCAGGAAGTGGAAAACAGTAGGCATGAAATCTGGGAAAGACAGCAACAGGAACCAGAGAAATAATGAAGGTCGCAGGATCCAGAGAGCTGCTCATGGCAGAGAGACTGCAGTAGAGTTAAGATAAGACTGCAAAACTGAGAGATGGACTGTTGCCCATGTGGATACACTGAAACTTTGTAATCAGAATTTCACGTACCTTGGGGGCATTACATTGAAGAATCATCACTAGACTATACTGTACAATAGACTCTGGCAGGTCTATACTATCGCTTAAGTTGATGTAACTTACATCGCTCAGGGGTGTGAAAAAGACACCCAGGGAGCAACGCAAGTTACAGCAACCTAAGTGTTGTCCACACTGGCGCTACGGCGGCAGGAGATGCTCTCCCGCTGACATAGCTACCACCTCTCACAGAGGTGGAGTAATTATGCTGACGGGAGAGCGTTCTCCCATCAGTATAGAGCAGTGTTTCTCAAACTGGGGTCGCTGCTTGTGTAGGGAAAGCCCCTAGTGGGCCGGGCCGGTTTGTTTACCTGCCCTGTCTGCAGGTCCGGCCGATCGCGGCTTCCACTGGCCGCGGTTCGCTGCTCCAGGCTAATGGGAGCAGCTGGAAGTGGCGCGGGCCGAGGGACTTACTGGCCACTGCTTCCAGCAGCCCCCATTGGCCTGCAACGGCGAACCATGGCCAGTGGGAACCGCGATTGGCCGGACCTGCGGATGGGGCAGGTAAACAAACCGGCCCAGCCCACCAGGGGCTTTCCCTACACAAGCGGCGATCCCAGTTTGAGAAACACTGGTATAGAGCATCTTCACCAGATGCACTACAGAGGTGCAGTTGCACGAATGTAGCGTTTCTAGTGTAGACCTGCTTGCTAAGATGCTGGGATGTCTAATGCAGTTCAAGAGTTTGAAAGTGAGGAAAGCACCATTTCAGCTGTTCTGAATGGTTGTGTTTTATACTTCTGCTTAGGGTGTGAGTCCAGTTATATAAATGAATGCGTTTGGGGAAATGAACTGCTATTCGGGAAAAGGATTAGAATGGAGCATTGTTCTTATGGACCTCTTGAAGCTATAACTTGGATCTGATAAAAGAAAATAGAACTCCTGGATATTCCTTATTCAGTTGTGCTACTTGAGTAAATGGAAAAGG
Source organism: Emys orbicularis (assembly GCF_028017835.1). NCBI lineage: Eukaryota > Metazoa > Chordata > Testudines > Emydidae > Emys > Emys orbicularis. Next base: position 248,918,039 of record NC_088683.1, read on the forward strand.
GGGTTTTGTTTTACATATAAGCAATGGGAACTGTACGACTAGGTATATGAAAAGTCTGTAGTTTTTAACGAAGTCGGAAGTTTATATTGTCAAAAAAATAACATAAGAAACACTTTAAGAGAGTAGGCCTCATGAGTCCTTTGCACTGAAGTGATTTCTGATACTCACTTGCTAATAAATAATCACTTTCCCACTGTCTTAAAAACTTCCGTATAATTTATTTTGTTGTATAAGTGTTAATGTCAAATACAGGGATCCGTTCAAGCTGTACTAATAGTAGGGACTCACTCTCAATGATTAGCATCAACTGGGAAAAAATCAGCTGCAAGAATTTGAGGTCAGTTTTGCACTTATCACTCAGAATGCTATCAACTGTATTTTGCTGTCCTTCCAAATGTCCTATCAGGAGAAGTTTGTCCCACATTCTGGGCAATTTGCCTGGGTGTTAACTTGCCTATCAAACTCCCTTCCCAAAATAGTCAATATGGATGTGATGCTAATCAGGAAAAGGGCAATTTTTGCTTGCATGTGACTTTTTTTTAACAGCTGTGTTCAACATTACTGCACAATCACTGGTCTGCAACCACAGAGGCATCCTTCTCACTCTTTTTGCTTTGGCACACTGGCAACTTGTGTCAGAGTATTATTAACAAGCCCAACCCCATGTTTGACAATCTAAAATAATGAATAATGAATAATAATAATCACTTCCAAACACTGTGTTGCAATGTGTCACACTACAACAATTCAGCCTTTGGCTTTTAAATCAACAGGGCTGTGCAAATGGCTCTGTCCGGCAAGATCAGTCTCTATGTTCTGAAAGTCCAAATACAGATGAACTTGTGCAGATAAAATTACTAGCTACTGTAATAGCTGTTTGAGTGGGTGTAATAAATTTAAATATGTGATGAACTTTTTACTGATTCTTAGTATTGCTGCTGCCAGCTTTTGTGTTACTCTTTAACGCAAGCCATATTCCGTTGTCTCCCAAAGGACTTTCTTAGCCTGTCTGCTCTAGTCTATATGCTGTCTTGAAATTTACAAGTATCAGAGGGGTAGCCATGTTAGTCTGGATCTGTAAAAAGCGACAAAGAGTCCTGTGGCACCTTATAGACTAACAGACGTATTGGAGCATAAGCTTTCGTGGGTGAATACGCATGCGTCTGACGAAGTGGGTATTCACCCACGAAAGCTTATGCTCCAATACGTCTGTTAGTCTATAAGGTGCCACAGGACTCTTTGTCACTTGAAATGTACAGTAGCTCTTGAGAAGGAGCTTATTGTAAGTAGCTCTGCTCTGCATAAAGAACTATAAAAAGAGGTTCTAAGTTCTACTACTTGTCTGTGTACATCATTTCCTCTGCAGAACACCATTATGTTTTCTGTTAGCCTGCACTGGATCAAAGGGCTCTCTCTCAGATGTTGCAAAAAATTATAAATGCTCAGACAAATACATAGTTGTCTATCACCACAGAAGGCATTAGACAGACTGGGGAACGGCCAAAGAGAGCAACTAATAAAGCCCAGAATAGCAGTGAAGAGGAGGTTAAAAGCTAATCATTTTGAAATTGCCTGCAGCACTTAAAAGGTTCTTCAGATATTTTCCCTATTTGAAAATAGAAAAAGCTATTTTTCTGCCATGTGCAAAACAATTATAGTGTGTTTTTAAAAAGAGCTGCATGTGAGCTTTCATTTGCATCTCACACCACAAGAAACTCAAAAAACAATACAGGAAGAAATGTTCATAAAATGCAGTTGAGGAATATTTGCATATGGGTTGGTTTTAGGATTTCAGGGGCCTGACTCTTGGGGAAGACCCCAAATCCAAATTCCACAGGGCTAGATTCTGACACTTTTATTTTGGTTTAGTAGTTCATTCCACAACTTTAATGGACGTACTTATGGAGTAATGTAATATGGAGTGAGGGGATTGGAATCCAGCCCATTGTGATACAGCATCATAATGTTTTGATGACGGAAGTAATATTTCAGAATACATGGTAACCCTCAACTATAGCCCTAGCCGTACCTTCCATGGTCATGGTGCCTAAAGCTGGCCTCATTATAACAGAGAACAATAACCAGCAATGATTTACTGTGATAAATATAAATAGATTAAATCTATAATAGGAAACAATGACACTTCATATTTCAAAGAATAAAGTAAGGTCCAAATGCGAATTGAATCACTTTTTATATGTTGTCCATGGAAAACAGTGTGGAAGGTTTGTTTATTCATGTACAGAACGAGTGGGGAGGGAGAAATAAAGTGATGAGTATAATTTTATTTACTTTATTAATCCAGAGTGGTACTGATGTGTCTGGACACAGTGGCTCCCTGACTGGACCCTCACACAGCATGTTATCAATCCTTTGTTTTTATGAAAGGTGCTACCCAATAGAAGGAAAATAGCACTAGAGCTGTATGACATTTTAATAAACATTTTAGTCTTCAACCATGCTGTGTTTTGATGTAGTTGTCTTTATAGGCTCGAATTGCCCCAGTACTAGACATATCCTTGAGTAAGTCATCCTGTGTCTCATCTGTTTTGCTGTTCCTTAACAGCCATGCGTATTTTTAAGTTTCTTATAATACTAGGAACTCATGTGTATCTTACTTAGTCTGTTCTTCAGGCTAACCTTTTTCAGGGTTTGGGAAGTTTGTTTTCCCTGCCTTACCCTGAGAGTGATGGACGGGGGTGAGGGTAGTCCAACAAAGATGCTTCTCCCTCACAATGTCCACAAGAAGTTGCTGGCCTCGTCCCCAGGCAATTTAACAATCACAAAGGCATCTTTGATTTTCTGGAACTCTTATCACAGGCCTCTAACAGGATCCTCCTGGTTACTGCTTTGCTAATGTCTTGCATGCTATCGGACATGCAGTGCAATGTAGTGTATATTCCCATATCACACAGAATTTAAATTTAGCACCAGGATTCAGAGAGAGGCTATTAAAGGCGTTGAAGCCTGCATCTACCGCTGCTGCTAGGATGGAGGGAAGTGGGCTGCCCAACTGTGAGAACGTATGTACTGGCTCTTTCAAAGAGTGGTAGATACCCAGATAACAAGAAATACAGTAAAAGTAAAAAAACCCTAAACAATACAATTACCAACCTTTTCATGGGTGGAGGGAACACTTCCTGTGGTCCTACACTGTGATTAAGAAGGACCCTGATGTGTTAGTGGGTCTCAGGTTTTCTGTCTAGCTCACAGGTGTCAAACATCAAGCCCACATGCTGTCTTTGTATGACCCACATGGCATATTCAGAATCTGCAGCATCTACCTCTTTTAAAAAAAATGAAACTAAGTTTTCTAGCCCTCATAGCTGCAAAAATATCCTTCAAAAATGAGCAAGTATAAACTGATACAGTGTTGTCGGCCAGAGTCTGCAGACAGTCTGAGGCAATGAGGTGTGTGAACTTCCCCATATCCCATGAATCTCATTGGGTTGTTGACTCGAAAACCTAATGGCATTTAAGCGTTAATTATTCAATTGCTTATTTGAGCCGTGGAATGGGGAAGGAGTTAGGAATGAAGCCTGTGAGTGGAGGGAGAGGAACAGGAAGTTGTTGCAGGTAAGGATATGCAGAGAAGAGATGGGAGAGGAGGTATACACAGGGAAGAGGGAGAGAAATAAAAAAAAAAAGGATGGAGAAGGAAGAGAAACAAAGGACAGCAATAGTAGTGGTTGTAAATATGAGCATATTTTTCCACTGAGTGATAAAACTGAATACAGTAATCAAGTACTGAAAACAAAATACATATATGATGACTAATAGTTTAGTTACTACATGAAGGCCACAGTCTACTTTTGATCACAGTGCAAACAATCTACTGATGTCAGTGGGAGACCCTTAGTAGATTGTGGGGTATATGTAGTCCTAAATTTTTACACCATAATTAAAAATGGAATTTGGCCCTCTCTACAGTATTTGGCCCTCTCTACATGTGTTTGACACCCTTGAGGTAGCTAGTCTAAAGACCTATGTTGCCCGCCTATTGTGCACAATTTCTACAAGTACATCAACCAGCCTACTGCAGTCTTTATTGGAGTGCTTTGATGTCATATGTAACAGCTTATTTGATGAATTGTAGTGTTTGGTATGCTTTATAAAGCATGTGAGATATTACAGCAGCAAACAGTGAAACTGTTTTTTGTTCCAGACATTTCTGTGTTTGGTTTCCATTTTGGTCAGAATATTGAAGTATCTGTAACAGGCCATCAATTTTTGATTTTATGGTTTCATCTCACTCCTATAAAATGTTATTGTTTGGAGACTGGTCTGAACTTTTTCAAAGCTTCTCTCCAATGTGAGTGCCTTACAGCAACACTGCCTAGAGCAGCTGCTAACATCGTCACACTGAGAACTGCATTCCTGACATCAGGAATGAAAGATCATCATGAAATAATGGACTAATGTAGCCATTCTGTCCAGGCTCATAAATTAGATTTTAAATCTAGCAATTGCAGGGTAATTAGGAGGTGAGCAGCTTTCACACAGGAACATATATTTTCTATTCCTGCCTGCCTGAGACACTGTTTTAATTTTCCCTTTGTTAGCTGGGCTGAGAGAACTGCAATTACCAAGAAGCGATAGCATGGTGGCAAGAGACTTGGCAGAACAAAAATTAAAAATCGGTGGATACCCCTAGTAATTAAAATAATTTTGAATTAAATATAACAGTTCAGTCATTGCTCTTGTATTATAATAGTAATTATGTAACCGATCACTTTGAATTATGAATATAATGAAATAACATCACTATAGAGAGAGAACATAAAAGAGAGTCTCACTAACCATGTAATCCCATGAATGAGAGATGAGTAGTAGTCTGAAAGACATTTGTTAACAGTAGGTGATATCATGCCATTGATCACTAGCAGCTATAAAAGTTTTTAAAAGGCTCTCATTGGCCTGTCAGTGAGGCACAGGAAACAGGACAGGAATTCCCATGACTGGTGGCCACAAGAAGGTTTCACAGTATTAAAATAGATGATTTCCTTAGTCTGCAAACCTCAAAGGGGTATAAATAACAAACAACTTCAAAGCAAATGAAAGATTTTAGAGCAGCCTGTCAAAGAGGCTGCTGGGGTTTCCGTGGTAGACTTCCATGTTTAAAAAGTCACAGCAATTTGTTACTTTCTTATCCAAAACAATTCCATATGTCTCTGGATTATTTAAGATCATTTTGGTTTTTGTTGTCATGGATTTTAAAGAAACAATATCACAATTATTTAAGGTGGGGGAAATGAAGTTAGACAGACAGCATCTGCAGTTTACAAATTGATGTATGATCTCACGGACTAAAACTTTGCAAACTTATTCTGTGTTCTCCAACATTAGATGATATGATTCTAGACCAAATGACAAGTAGGAGAACTAACTGTATTTAAGTATAGATCTGATATTATAGAAATGCAGCAACTAAATTTGCAGAGTGTGAAAACTGATTTTATGAGAAGGAAAACAATGGACAGTACACTAAAAGAAAAAGGACAACAGCAAGATTAAAGTAAAGATCTTTTAAAATATTACCTTAGTAAATGATTAAACTAAAAAAACCCCAAGGTTAAAATATTGCCTTTTAGAAGCTCTTAGGCAATCACTTCCTAACTAAACAAAAACTGTTTACATCGCAGCACTAGAAACATATGCTGTTAATTTTAGTAATTTGCAAGTGCCATGTCAGCCAAGTATAACGTCTAAACAAGAAAAATGACACTCTTTTGGGTAAATGTTTCCCAGCACAGGTGTGGAGTGTGCATTTTATGAAATGGCTTAAATATCAAAACTAGCTAAGCTTTGGCTCAGCCAAACTGCAGCCTATCACTGTTTGACAATATAATGAAATATATTATTTGAGGCAATGGTATAGGTTTGGATAATGGTGGCGGGCTTAATAAAGCCTGCTCAGATTTTCACAGATAAAAAGAATTACATCTTCTTTTTCGCTCTTTCAGAATTCACTTTCCTCCTCATCTCTCTTCATGTGTTGAGTGTACAAGCTGCATACTCCACCACAGCTAATGCTGCCTCTCGACTGTTGCCCTGCACTGAGAAGATTGCTAGTGGCCTCATGCAGTTGTGAATTAGCCAGCCCTTCCCAAACTCCTCCCTCAATTGAATGCCTGAAACTGGGGCACATGATGCCTTCACAGAGCTCAATTTTGATGTGGACAGGGAGTGCGGGCTGCATCTGTGAGGTCTCCCTTTTTCCACCTAGTGAAGTGGAAAGACACTGTGCTCAGGTCCCCCCACAACTACAGAGAGTAGTGTGTGGACAGGATTTGCTGCTACAGTAGAATCTCAGAGTTACGAACTGACCAGTCAACCACACACCTCATTTGGAACTGGAAGTACACAATCAGGCAGGAGCAGAGATGGGGGTATGTGGGGGGGAAGGCAAATACAGTACAGTACTGTGTTAAACACAAACTACTAAAAAAATAAAGGAAAAGGAGCATTTTTCTGCTGAATAGTAAAGTTTCAAAGCCGTATTAAGTCAATATTCAGCTGTAAACTTTTGAAAGAACCATAATGCTTTGTTCAGAGTTATGAACGTTGCAGAGTTACGAACAACCTCTATTCCCGATGTGTTCGTAACTCTGAGATTCTACTGTATGTATTTAAAGACTGACAGCTCTGATATTTTGCTGTCTTTAACAGTGGAGATGTGTGCATATAGGTAGAACAGAATATCAGAGTTCAAACCTCAGTGTGGGCCTTAGAACAGAATTCTGCCTTAGCTTTATGATAAAATAATGTGGATTTGGCTCAGCTTAGCTAACCAGATCAAATGCTAAGGCACTAAGCAGCACTAGTGCACTTTTAAATTCTTGTTGGCTTCTGTTTAAGTATGAACAACAAGATGATGAGGACTAAAGTCCTCGTTAAGGACTTGCCCTCTGGTTGCAGGGATATGAAATATGCATAGCTTCTACACAGGAAGCACACAACATTACAGAATAAATTCTATAGCAACTGGGCATTTACCCTTTCCTCACAATAAAAGACATGACAGGATAAACAGGACTTCAGTCTCCACAACTTCCAACCCGACAACTGTCACCAGTACTAAATTCACTTCAAAAATACAGAAAAAGGTATTTTAAAAACTGTTTGCATATATAAATAGTCTTAGGTTCAAATTAAAGAATGGTTCAAGCAGATGCAATGCTAATGCAAGTAATGATTTAAAAACTATGGTTGACCTAAAGATCACAGCACAAACCTGTTTCAATTAGGCATGGGCAATCCCAGAAGAGTTTGGGGTTTTGCTAACCTCTTGAACTATTTTTTTTGCAAAACTGACTTAAATCTTTTTTCCTCTGTAATTTAAATCAAAGAGCAGTGCCCAGATTCCCTCCGGCAGCAGGAGGTAGAGGAATCCTGAGGGTGATCCTGAGAGCTGGGAGAGCCACTCGTGTGGTTCTTCTGGGATGGGTATCTTACAGTGAGACCTGGCTGAAACTTGGGACTTCCAGTTCATGGGAAATGTCAACATTCTGAAATTTGTTTTTTCATTCAGTTCGGACCAAAATCAAATTTCAAAATTTCTCACGAAATAGAAATTCAGGGAAAAAAATACTGTTTTGGAAACATTGACGCATGGTGTATCTGAAACACAATATGCTCCCCAGGAAACTGTTTCCATCAGAACCCTTCCTCTGATTCAACTCATGTCTGTCAAACCCAAGATATTTTCGTGAAACAATTTGTGTTTGACGAATCAGCATTTTCTGATGAAACGTTGTTTTGTTGAAAATTTCTGACCAGCTCTACTTGTAAGATCAATATTTGTGACCCTTCTACAAAAACCCCACATGGTGACCTCAGCAGCACCTCTCTTCTGTATACTGGACCTTCTCCTGCAAGCAGCATGGGAACACAAAATTGTTCAAGTGAGAAATTTGCACCAATAAAGTTTCAAATAAGTAAAATGAGTTTTCCATCTCTGAGATCAGTGCACTAGGACCCTGGAAGGGCCTACACAATTGCTCAGTTGCTGAGCATTATTTTAATATGCTTTTAGCTAAAGTTTAGAATAGAGGAAAAGCCCCATTCAATTAAGTGAGAAGAACTGAATAAGAAATCAGTAATGGACAAGAAAACCAGTAAAGGTTGACATTCGGTGGAGATTTCTTTCCATGTTTTCCTGTTGACCTCACAGACTGTGAACTAAAGAGCACTGAGTACATTAAAGGAAAGGGCACAATCTCATTTGGTCCTATGAACACTGGCAATATGTTATGAAGACAATATACAAGCTTGAAAGGGAAAAACCGCAACACCATCCTGATGCCCTGGAGGTTTGGTCTGGTGCAATGCCATTTAACCAGAGCTCTGTGAGGGTTAAAATGGCCCTATGAGATTTATAGTAGGTCATGACTGGAACTCTTTTCAGGGCAAAGTTTTAGGACAAAAGGTTTTTTGTTTGAGAACTTTAAAAAGAACTTTAAGAAGAGGCTGGTAATTTTCCAAGATTTCTCTTCTTCCTTCAGGCAACTATTCTAGCCCGGCCAAAGCTAGAATAGTCCTGGTGTCTATTTTCAGATGAATAACACTGAAGAATCAAATATTTACAAACCCAGTTTAAATCCACGTGGTGTCATTGTTCAATATCAAACCTGTAAGATTTCAGACAAGGGACTTCATGACACTAAAGGAAGTTACTTCAATAAATAACTATTTGAAGGGATTATGAGGGCGGGTCAGCAGTGAATAGTCAGGGGAGCAGAACAGAGGATTTATAAAGTATAAACAATTCCTACTAATTGTCATGTCTGATTGATTGTCCTGTGTGCACCTTCATGGTCTGAAGTCAAAGGTCATTTCAGTTAATAGGGTAGGTGGCAGGGTGGGTTAATCCACCACTGTTTACCTGGATTAATTTCTGCTGATATCATCTGGCAAATGAGATGACACTTGTTCACATCATAAAAAGCGCCACACCATCCAGCACAACAGTGAGCCGCTGCCCAGAAGGAGCACAATACTTCCAAAGGGGGTAGTTAGCAGGTCAGGCTGAGAAGCATTAGCAGAGCTATGTAGGGAAGCCTGGTTGCACTACAGCTGGTTCTAGCCAATGCTATGAGTCATGCACTTGGAGAAGGGCCAGCTTCACACAAAATCATTAAAGGGGGAGAAAAAAATAAGAGGTCAATTCACTCTAACAGTGCAGGACACATTAACTTTTCAGCAGCAGGTGGTGAGTTGACTAGGCTCCAAAAGAGTTTAATGTGACACCATGAGCCAAGATAACCTGCCTCCCACTGCATGCACAGGGGAGCCGGGTCTGGGCAGTTGATGGAGCAGGTCATTGGCAGAGCATGTCAGGGAGGAGGGCTCCAGAAGGACACTGAGGAGCAGGGAGATAACTGAGTAGGGGATCAGAAAGAGAAAAAACAGTGAGGGATATATCAGGGAGCCAAACATCTCAGGAGGGGGAGGCTTGGAAGTGAAACTGAGGGAGAACAAGAGGGAAAAACAGTAAGGTGAGGGTTGGAGAGCCAAAAACATGGGGATCCATAGGGAAGCCAGCTACTGTGGAAGATCTGTTTCTCCTGCTCCCCTCCTCACTCTAAAATGCACAGAAGGGCAGGAAAAGAAAGAGGGTAAGGACAAGGAGACAATGCAGTAGTACAGAGAGTGTTTAACAAAGGTCTCCCAGGAGGGCCCTACACAACAGCCAGCCTTGTCACTGTTGGAAGTAATCTCTTAGTTTTCAAAGAATGCAGAACTTGCAATGTATACTATATAAGGGCAGGGTCAGTTCACACACTCACAAAAGCACAGTAAAGTGTCTGAAAAGGTAATTAGGAAGAGTGTGATTTACTTGGCAGGACTCGATGACTTTTCTGGAATCATTTTGATCTATTGTGTAAATCAGAACCAGGGGATTTAAAAAAAAAGATTTTTCTTGATAGACTATTTACTCATTTGGAACAGTTATACTCCACTGTATCAATAAATAATAAGGGAGTGCAGTTTTTTGAATTATTTGGCTGAGGTGTTTCCACAAAGAGGGGTCTATTCTTCACTTTGTGTGTGTACGAGAGACAGAGTTCCATAAGTATGAACAGAAGCTATATGCATGCATCAAGAGCAGAATAGACCCTTCAAGTCCTTACAGCATTCAGATACAGAAGATATATTAGTATGAAAAGTAAAGATATATTAGTATGCAAAGACAGCAGAATTTAATATATATAGATTATATAGTTTAAATTATACACCAAGGGGAAAAAGTAATCAAAGTAATTTCTATTTACTTCTTTTTATTACTACATTTCAAAACCATATTCTTTTCAGGTTGCAAAAACATAAATAATTCCTGACCGGAGACTCTTAACATCACATTTCAAACCAGATCTAATTTTTACACCTGAGTAAACAGCACAAGAAAGCAAAGGTTTATAACAAACTCTGGCACACCCACTGACTGCCAGCATTAGGAGGCCCCACTATGAATAAATAGAGCTGTGCAGAGAACAGTAATTCTGTTTTGCTGAGGATTTCAGAATTTTGAAATTTGGTTTCATTCCAATTTGGAAAGAAAACCACAATTTTTGAAATTTTCTGTGAAACAGACCACAAAAAATTCATTTTGGAACATATAAACTGTTTGTTTTGATAATTGTAAAATAAAATTCCTCCTAGCAAGCTGACAGGGAGCCAGGAGTCTGGAAGCCCGCTGAGCCGGGACCATCCGAGCTTGGTAGCTCCCAGGGCTTCCATGGTCTTCGCTTCCCGTCACACATCAGGCAGGTGGCTGAAGATCTGGGAGCCTGGAAGCCTATATTCATCGGTAACCCACCAGGTGAGCTACCGAGGAGCTGGCATGGAATTAGGCAGGATTCAAAATTTGCCTGAGAGGCAGGGTTACAATGGACTGGGTTCCATCAGACTTTAGTCGAAATTAAACTGTCTCTGCGAAAGATTCCAGTTTAATCAAATCTGCATTCTCTGATGGCAAACCATTCCCCTGGAGAATTGCCAAGCAACTCTATAAATAAAGCAGAGTGCCTTTTATGCTCAGTAACTATCTCAAGTGAATCTCACTAACATTCCAACTGCACAAGAAAAGGAGAGACCTCTGTTCTAGGGAACACTGAGAACAGTTTTGACTGTAGTACAGTGCCTCATTATTTAATTAATGACAGAGGACAAAATTGCACATTTAATACTTTAACTTTAAATGTTCACTTGTACAACCTTCTGAATAAATTCAGCAATGTGCTTTTTAAACATTGGAAATGTTGCAAACCTTCTGGAGTCAGATTCTCAGCTGGTGAAAACTCTCCACTGTAGTCAGTGGAGCTACTTCAGCTTATACCAGCTGAGAATCTGGGTCCCTTAACTTTAATATGGAGTTCAAATTACTGTAAAGTAAGAAATGTTACTAATGCACATTGCTCAGGGTAATCTATGAGCTACAATTCAAAACATTTAAAATTAATGATTTAAGCTTTGATTTTATGTAACCCCTCTCCCCCCCACCCAGTCAAACTAAACCAAAACCCTGCCAGTTTTTCTATTTATATTCCACATTTCCATGAAAAAATGCTTCCCACTGATGTACTCTAACTGGATAAACCAGAAGTTTTGCACACAAAACTGATTGATGAATGCTGGCTTCAAAGTATATAAACATATATCTTCCTCCTGATGCCTGCACAACAGACCTTTCAAGTGCCTGGCGACAGTGTGTTCCTTCTTTAACCAGCTCCAACCTATGGCCTGATCTTGCATTCCATGCACTCCCAAAACTACTGTGGACTTGAGTGAGAGTTTTGGGTGTGTAAGGAATGCAGGGCCAGGCTCCTACTTTGGAAGTTCCTCTTGGTACAAACCATATCTTCATTCCCTGAACTGGAACACTGTCCCAATAGCCATATTTTGAGGCAACATTTGGAGGAAGTGAGTCCTTTTTACTGGAAGGTGGGAGATGAAGAAAATGACCACATGGAGAGAGGAGACTGAAAACTATGTGGGATAACCCTGTCATATGATTGCCAGCATTCAATGATCCTCTGTAACATGGCATCATGCTGGCAGGAAGAGAAGTGTCCCTTCTAGCAGGGTAACAGAGAAGGAAGAGCGGGAGTTGGAATCTGTCTGCAGCAATATTTTTCCCCCCAGTCTTATTGGTTTGGGGCGACGGTTTGGAGGAATCAAAGGTCTTGTGGAAGTAACTATTTCCCAAGTTTAGATTTGAATGTTCAAATCTTGACCAGAGACTTTTGAATGGACAAAATAGGTTGAGAGGATTTATTCTTAGACTCCTGCCTGGGCCGTCCAAAAGGGAGGGGAGGGGGAAACCGCTTTGTCCTGTGACAGCAACATTGAGGGCACCCAAGAAGTGTGAACCAGAGAAAGGCCTAGCCATGAGCTTTATCTAGTCTCAGAAATCTCTTACCCATCAATGCTTTCTTAGTCATGGACCTGGATAGCCAAACATTTAATGAAACCCTTCAAGATATCATTTGAGGTGTTATCTGCATGTTTCCCCAGGTAAATAATTTATGTGACTTCTTTGGGAGTATGACTGACACAATCTTATAGGACTGTAGCAAGACCATCCTATAATAGTGGCCCCAGGATATGTGAGGCATATACTGTGTAACTAACTTTGTCTGGGCTACTGCTAGCCACCCTAAAAATGTAGGAGGCATTAATGGCTGATGCCGGTGGACTAATCGAGTGCTCTTTCCACTTTTTATTGAGTGTCTGTAAGCAAACTGTTTGCTTCCAGGGGGGATGGTGGAAGATTCAGTGCATGAGGCTATATGGCTATTCCTAGGGGAGTCTACCTTTCTGGAGGGATTTGGAGAATGAGACTTTCCAGCAAGCAAATATCAGTTTCTTATCTGAAGTGTGTTCAGAGAGAGACTTACCCCCTCTGAAATGTTCTAAATATCCACAGAAGGTATCAACTATATACTTGACCAGGTAATTCCAGTTATTATTAGTGATCCTCAGATAGGCTTTGGGAGAAGGTGGATAACTTTCCGAGGCAGATTATTAATTATTATTATTATGTGTACAGAGACAGCACCCATGGGGATCAGAGGTATAAGGAGGTGGCTGTTCAAACACCTAGAAAGACAGTCCCTGCCTGAATGGCAAATCAACACGATCCTCCTCTAAGTCAGAGCCTACAGTACAGATAGGACAGGAGGGGGTGGAGAAGAGTGAAGGATTTCCTGTAGCCTGTTCCAAAGCAAAACAGCTGTGAGAAAACAGAGAGGGCGTCTGGACTTTGAGAGGTGGGGCATCTTCAGTGCTGAAATTTCACTGGGGGAGAGGAGTGTATCAGAATAGGGCCCATATCACCTAAAAGAAATGCAGTAGGCCTGATTCAACCATGCAATAACCTTAGGGACCAGGGTCTGTCTTTCCTTGTGCCTACTCACCTCCTGCTGCCTGCAAAGAAACTGGCCACAGTTCTGCTCCTCCTGTGTAGCATTGCTAAAGAATCATCTAGGCTGGCAGCTAAAAGTAAAGAGCTGGCTGATGCACATACTCCTGTTTGGGCAGCAAGAAGCTGCCGTCATAGGATAGGAGTTCTTGGCCTGCATTCAGTCCAGCCACAAACCTCTAATGGAAGTGGCCTCCACCTGAGTTGTACTTCTCTCCCCCAGCCATGCAGAGTTTCTAGCTTCTCCTCCTCCTCCATTGTTGCAACAGCAGCAGCAGACAGACAGAACAAAAATAAGAACAATGGAGAAAATGCCGTTCTCAAAAGTAAAATAAAAAAGTCTCAGCAGCCAAATGGCCTAACAACAAAACAAAACAAAACAAAATAAATGAAACCAACGGGTGAACCAGAATTTCAGAGCAGGCTTCTGAACTTTCTCAAAAGGAAACAAATGGAGTGGAGTGAGTGCGTAATCAGAAAAGCTGGATGATACCTGTATACCTGATCTGACTGGCTAATTCTTGACTAACTGTAGTATAGTGTGTGGACTGGTGTGTGTGTGTGTGAGTGGCAGGGGCGGAACATACCCCTCCATCTGCCCCATGGAGAGTTGGTCCACAGAAGAGAAATTTGAACTTCTGCTATGCATGCTATACCTGTTCTATGGATCTCCAGTGCTGTCATTATGATGTGTCACAAACCCCAAGTCTGAATTTTTCAAACTTGTGTGACTGAAGTTAGGCACCTGAATTCATACTTCAGCACTACTGACTTCCTATTAGAGTTACTTCATGTCTGAAAATAAGGGTACTTATTTAGGCACTCAAGTTTGAAATTTCACTTAAAAATTAAAGAACTGGTGGTAGTCAAAGTGGGAGGTTCAGGTGAATTGCATGGCTCCTGATTTCATGCTATTAGTACTGTACAAACCTCAGGCCTTTCTCCAAGCTGCCACAAATAGGTAAATAATGTCTCCATAAAATTTCACTTTCATGCCAACACTAAAAATAGCACAACATATAATTCATAATACATAGCTTCTCTATGCATTTAGCTCTCTGCTGAGGTCATCCCAAAGAACAGCTTAATATCATTAATTAATTATGCCCCCTACCCCTTCCAATGGGAGGAGTAATTTCATTTACTGGAGCCATTATGAAAGTGAAAATCCCCTTTGTTTTATAACATGTTCAGTGCCCAAAGGGAGTGTAATATTAAGGTTCAATGAAATACACTGAGAAATGTCAAAACTGATAAAGAAATTACGGAATTATATTTTCTCTTCATTAATAACCCAGTTGGCCACAGACAACCATTTAGTCCTGATACATGGGAGTCATTGTTCAGAGCAGCAGTTCAACAATACTTTAAGTAAATGCCCCTTTGACCCAAGCTGATGCAAAATGGGCAGATAGGTTACTGAAAAATATACCTCAAAAGGTCATAAAAATGTAAGTTTCCCCCAGTTGCAAGCTGATTTTTCAAAGACGATTACACGCACAATTTAACCACAAGACCATTTATATCCTCCAAGTTTCATACTGTTAATGTCTGTTTTCCTCCTGGTTTTTTGCTGCTTCTTCTTTTTAGATACACACATTTAAAAAAAAACCCACACTTCTTGTCCTATATGATTTATCCCCATGAAATTAAATTACATTTTTATAAGCCCATGTTACTGCAAATGATATTTGAAGATTCACTGAAAAAATTAATTCCTGATCTGGTGCAGTGAAGCACCCTTGCTAGCACTGTACTGACTCTGTCTTTCAAAAACAGATGGAAGCAGTCCAAGGGTATGATTAACTTCTTAGTCCCTGCAATTTCCTATTGCTCTACTTGCCCTAGATTTCAGGATTGACCTCCTGCTTCACTGCAAAATGCACAGTTGCTCAGCTTGATAAATCACACGAATACTTTTTTGATCACGGTTATCTACTATTTACTACATACTCAGTGAGGTTAATCATATGCTGAGGCACTTCATATGCTACACACATAGACACTCTACTTCCCAGTAGCACTTTGCATATTCTTCACATTGCCAGAAAGCAACCATGCCTGTCTCTTCCTTACTAATATACAGAAGAGCATATCAACGCACCACACACATACACAGTAATTATCCACACATAAATTCATTGCAAACTATAGTGAAAAGAAGCTGGCAGCTGGAGGGAATACATAAAAGGTTAAAAGAATTACTTTTCTCTCTTTCAGCAAATAGATTTTAAAGATATTTTATAAGTACAATTATTTCTCTTAATTAGAACTTTCATTCTCCTTCGCCTCCTCAAATGTCACTAGGACCACTTTTGAGAAGGGTGAGGAGTGGACCAGTGGGTATGGGCATATGTTTGGCTGTGGTATGGCAAGAAACATAAACTACAGCTGATAGGAAACTGCTAACATTTTCTGGGAGAGAAGACCACTTTCTCCTTTCCCTTCCCCCACTGAGCCTCATTTCCTGAATGCTAGGATAATTTTAATACTCCTCAATGTGAAAAGCTGATTATGTGTGACCCAATAGCTAGAATTCTCTAGGCCAGCTCTCTTCCATCTTCTTATGTAACTTTGCCATGCCCCTCAGTTGTGACTTACAACCCCTGCCTAAGAGTCCTATCATGGGATGTTCCTAAACAAAGAACGGCAATGACCAAAATGTGGCAAATCATGTTAAAGTTCTGTGATGTGAAAAGATATTCACTTGGAATTCAACTGATACCAACAAATTTAGCTCCCAAGTGAAAAGAAGTGAATTTGAACCCCAGATTTCCAGAAATCCCCATTCTTACTATTCACTCCAAATCTTTACAAAGCTCTCGAGCCTTTAGATTCCTTTTTCTTTAATGTGAAACAGAACGCCTGCAGCAGGTAATGCCGAAAACCAAGATACATTTTATGCAATCTCTCTTATTGCATGTTATAATTAGAGGGGTTAGGATACACTAGTTCTAGATATTTTCTACCCTAAAATATACCAACAGTCACCCTTGGCTGCCCTGTAGAGCCTGTGGAGCTTGCAGCTGTGGGATAACCATGATTCTGCATCAATGGCAAGGCTGATATCTGCTTTCATTTATGAGAAAGACGACTCTGGCTCTTTTCCTTGCAGGATAGTCTTGAAAAATGTAGCCAAAGTGAAAATATTTCTAAAGCTGAAAGTTTGTCACTGAATGATCCTGAACGCATGGTCCTCCTTTGTGTCTTGTGCAACCCACAACCACAGTGCCCTGGCTTTCTGATGGGATCCAGATCAACTTGCAGCTCAGAGGGAGTCAAGGCTTCCCTCCGCTGCCACCAGACTGCCATACTGCGTTCCTTCTGGCTGTAAGCCAGCTGAGTGGCTCCTTTGATAAACAGCCGATGTGGGGAACTCTACAGTGTGAGAAGCAACATAGTCTAACAGACGAGGGCTTCAGTCCAACACAGAATTTAGACATGTGTGTAACTTGGAGCCCATGAGTAGTCTTATTGACTGCAACAGGACTATTCATATGCTTCAAGTTACATGTTTAAGCACTTTGCTGGATCATAGCTAAGGCCCTACCAAATTCAAGGTCCATTTTGGTCAATTCCACAGTCAAAGGATTGTAAAAATCGTAAATTTCATTATTTCAGCTATTTAAATCTGAATTTTCACGGTGTTGTAATTATAGGGATCCTGACCCAAAAAGAAGTTGTGTGGGGGGGTCACAAAGTTATTGTAGTGGGGGTTGCGGCACTGCTACCCTTACATCTGCGCTGCTGCTGGTGGTGGCGCTGCCTTCAGAGCTGGGCAGCTGGAGAGCAGTGGCTGCTGGCCAGGAGCCCAGCTCTGAAGGCAGAGCTGCTGCCAGCAGCAGTGCAGAAGTAAGGATGACATGGTATGATATTGCCACACTTACTTCTGCGCTGCTGCCTTCAGAGCCGGGCCCTCAGTCAGCAGCCGACATTCTCTGTCTACCCAGTTCTGAAGGCAGTAGCACAGAAGTAAGGGTGGCATGATATAGTATTGCCACCCTTACTTCTGCACTGCTGCTGGTGGGGCGCTGCCTTCAGAGCTGGGTGTCTGGCCACCAGCTGCTGCTCTCCCGCTCCCCAGCTCTGAAGGCAGCGCAGAAGGAAGGGTGGCAATACCGCGACCCCCCCCCCCAAATAACCTTGTGACCCCCCTGCAACTCCCTTTTGGGTCAGGACCCCCAATTTGAGAAACACTGTGAAATCTGTATAGTATAGGGTAAAAGCACACAAAAGACCAGATTTCATGGGGGGAGACCAGATTTCACAGTCGGGGCTGTGAATTTAGTAGGGCCCTAATCATAGCTTAAGGATAGGTCTGGGAACAAGAAACTCTTTGCCCACCCAAAAACGCTAAGGCTGACTCAGAGGGTATACCTGCACTGCAATGAGAAATGCGATTGCAGCTTGGATAGGAGGCACACCCGCACAAGCTTTACCCGCACTAGCACCGCTAAAAGTAGCAGTGTAGACGTGGAGGCACAGGCTTCAGCATGGACTAGCAGTGTGAGCGGGTCTCCAGGGTGCCATTGTGCTTGTACAGTCCACGCTGCTGCATCTACACTTATTTTTAGCAATTTTCACATGGCTAAAGCTAGCACTGGTATGCCCACCATAGCTGCAATCACATCTTGGATTGCAGTGCAGACATACCCAGAGAGTTGCCATCCCAGTTTTAAGTAATCTGTCTAAGGTCTATCTCATATGGCCCCCTTACTATAGAGCATAGCACCTCACAATCCTCTAATGCATTTAGGTGTGTCCTTACTACAGAATGAACTCAAGTGACCTAACTTTGAGTTACTTCCTTCCAGTTAGCCTATCACAAGAGAGAACAATAACACCCCAGAGTAACAGTCGAGTGCTGAGGGAGGGACTGTAGTGTCCTGCGTTCCTACTGGTGCTCTACTCACTCCTTTGGTGAGCTAAAACTTCTGGGAGCACATGCCATGGTCTGTACCACTTCAATAAACTGCACCATTCTTTTCACAGTGTACCGTGGGAGAATTTGCCTGTCCCTTCCGGGGATCTTGAGTGGAAATGGTATGAACCCAGCAACTCATTACAGTAAACCAGTTCCAGTATGGCACAGATTTCTGCCTGCTGCCTTCTTTCCAACTGGTGACAAGGTCTGGCTCCAACTGGGACCTATGAGGCAGGGAAGTGCTATTATTCCCATTTACAGACAGAGACTGAGGGTCTGTCTACACTGCAATCAGAGGTGTGGCTGCAGCACACATAGACATACTTGAGCTAGCCTGAATAACAATAGCAGTGAAGCTGTGGCAGCATGGGCTGCCTGGGATGGGATTGTACAGCCTGTGCTGCCACAGCTTCACTGCTATTGTCTTTCAAGCTAGCTAGATCAAAGCCAGCTCTGGTCTGTCTACAGGGCTGCAGTCACACCCTTCACTGCAGTGGAGACACACCCTTGGCAGCTTTCCCAAGGTCACATAGTAAGTCTGACTGAGAAGGGAACTGAGCTCATGTCTACCAAGCCCCAGGCTAGCACCCTAACCACTCAGCCATTCTTGGTCTCTGGTAATGAAAGAGGAAATCCTAAATACGTTCACTCGTGTCATAGCACTTATCATCTACACTTGGAGCTAGGGGTGTGATTCCCAGCTCGCATAGACATACTCAAGCTAGTTTTCATGAAGCTAGCATGCTAAAAATAGTAATGTAGCAGGGGAAGCATGGGCAGTGGCAAACGGTGGCATGGGTTAGCCGTGCCAAGTACAAAGCTGCCTGAATCCCCTGGGTACGTATTCAGCGCAGCTAGCCTGCACGGCTGCTCCCCTGAGCAATTCTGCAGGCATTTTCACAGTTTAGCTGGGGAATGAGGCAGAATGAAATAGTCATCTCTGGCTCCTCCCATTCCCTGTGGCCATATCTCCAAATACCCACAGAATCCAAAAGGCATCTTGTTTATGTGGAAGAGCTTACATGTATTCAGGGATAGGGGTATGATGCTGTTTAGGCTTTTTTCCTTGCCTGCTTTCTGGCCAAATATGGCCGATATCTGTGTGCCTTCCATGCCCAACATCTGAGGACACGACTTAGCCCACAGCCTGGGTGTTGCACTCAGCTTGCTAGGATAAAGTTTTTCTTCTTTTAAAAAAAATCTAAACAAAAAAGTGTTTGTATATCGAGGAGGGATAATTTTGGCCGTCTCTGCTTCAGGGCATAGAGAAACGTTATTCACCCATGCACAACATATAATTCAGCCTAAGTGACAGGCTCTGCTCTGGAGAAGCCCTAGACTGAGCTGGCTTACTGAGTCAATTACTGCTTATTCCCAGGGAGGAGGGGGGAGAGTGGGCTAGATGGAGTAGAGGTGGCTGCCAAAGAGGCATGGGGAAATTTACTTTGTGTCAGCCTGCATGACACAGTACCTCATCTGTGGATAAATGTAAATCTGCTAGTTCTTTTTCATAGGCACTAAAATGTACAATCTTCACCATTTCCAAAACGGGGGGGAAAAAATCAGGACCGCCTTAGAAAGCTACCTTATATTTCAATCAATCCGCTTTCAGAACAGTCATTTAGGGTAAATACCTGTACTGATCTACAGCCCAACTATAATATTTACTATGGCCCGAATCCTGAATTCCTTATTTAGGCAAGACTCCTGCTAAAGTCAATGGGAATTTTGCCTGAGAAAGGACTGAGTAAAAATGGAGTAAGAATATCAGTGTTTGTTCCCTTGTTTTTCTGCCTAAAGCACCAATTACTGTTCAAAAATAAAATAAATACCCCTCCCCCCCAGCCAAAAGCCAACCCCTCATAAATTAATATTGAGAGAATCTCAACAAAACAAGAGTAATTCCCAATGAAAGACTCTGGAAAAAGTCAAAAGAGAACATCTCAAAATAAATGAAGTACTTATTGCTGAAAAATGAGCTTAAATATATCTCAGCATACTCTAAAGCTCAGAATTTACTGCATCATTCATGCCTTCTCCAGTAAGTTTCTTATCTCTCGCTTGGTATCACAACACGGGATTCTGCATATTCTGTATGAAATACAACAAGACTGTGATTTTTGCAGTAATAAACTCCACACATGCATGACAAATCCAAGCATGCAAAAATGTTTAACATCCCAATTCACAGATACTTTGGGGACAAAATCCGATTATGAGTTATATGCCACAATAAATAGGGCTCAACGTTTCATAAAGCAATTTATAGTTCATAAAAATGACAAAATGTACCTGTCAGACAGAACGCGGAGAGCAGATCTCTGTGCTGCCTGCTGGAAGAAAGGGCAGAGATGTTTATTTTATATTCTGACTTTAAAATTACGAGCGCAATCAACACTTAAAAAATGTGTTACACACATTTCTGTCACGTGTCCAAATTTTAAAGTACTAGTAAAGTAGCAGAAAGCGTCTAGTAAAATGGACATTCCAGTCTAGTAAATGTAAGAAGACTTTGTTAAGTACGCCATAAACCAGAGAATTGTCAAAGCAGTGCACAGTATCTGAGGTATGAACTACTCTATTTAGATGATTTTCTGCAGGTCTCTGAAAACCCTGCAAGGCTTGATTTTCTTCCCCCTCCCCCCAAATCCTACCCCCTCCTTTACCATTAGTCTCCTCCCATTCTTGCCACAGAAACAAACATCATATATTGGGTTCCTTTTGCGATGGAACCTGTAGCTACAATTATAAATTTAGCAAAGACAGCCAGAGCGGCTGCAGGCTTTTCAAGAGTACTGCCATGATAATTTCCTGGCAACTTTTGACTACACTGTACAGGATTGACCTGTTGCTGTTTTGGCTCTCAATTCTTGCCTAGTACAAGTCCTTGAATGGGGTGGGGAAGCATGGTGCTTGTTATTATGTTAACTGACGGGTCTAGGAATAGAAATCATAGACTTTCAAATTCAATAGGACCCACAAGCCTATCACTGAGCTAGCTTGCCTCTTTATTATTATTCTTTCCCCCACTTGAATCATTTTAAGTGGCTTGACTCATGGCTTCAGCACAGTAACTAATTGCAAGCTAAGATAAAATCTATAATGTTCTGATAATACACTTTAAGGCCTTGATGATAATATAATTGTATATGTTTAGTTTGTGCCCTCTCTTTTAGGATTAGCGAGATGGCACAACAGAAGCACATGGTTAAGTGGTATTTAGAGTCAAGGGGCAGAGTGTTAAATATGAAATTTGGCTTTGCAATTATCAGTTTAGTTTTGAAATAGTTCTCAGATTGATGTTTGGCTTTTGAGGCTGTCAGGGGTGGAGTGCCCTGGAGGCAGCATGCTCAGCATTTGGTGGGAAGGAAGTGACTTGTGCAGTTCATCAGAAACCATTCTAGCCAATCAAAAGCTGTGTTGTCAGGATGAAAAGGGAAACCCAATAAGTGGCCTTGACATGCAGGGTATAAGCAGTGAGAACAATGGAGTGGATCCTTAGGGTTCAGGCAGGAGTACAAAGCTTCTTTTCCCATGGGAGAAAAGGAAGGTTTCAGTCTTATTTTGTGGTGAGCTCTGGCTTGCTGCACAGTAACTTGACAGACCAAAACCGAATTTCTGCTCCGGGGGCACGACCAACCTGGAATGGGCTGCACAGCCTTGATTATTTGTATACAGGTAACTCTGCCTCGGTCGTCAGGGGACTTGTGCCCTCTGTCCCTGTGGCCTGCCTCTCAGCTACAGCTGATAACTTTCTTAGCGTCTCACACAACTCAACAGACTACAACTTGAAAATATCATTCCAAACTATAACTCGGGTGGGGCTTACAAACTGGTCATCTACCTCTGCCCAACTTAGTTTACAAGACAACACCTAAATCTTCATTTCTGTGAGTGGGGAGTCGCTAATCTACAATGGGTAAAGCCTAGCATTACACGTTATCATCACTGGGTGGCATACTAACTGTGGAGAATTAGGTGACAGTGTCTTGGGCTATGATTCCCAGAACTCATTGTCTGAAAGTCTCCACAGATATGTTAACCTCCACACTGTAATGGAGGCTGACACTCTCACTGCTGATGAGAGCCATCCTTCTGGTGGAGCGATCCTTAACACCTAGTGGCTATGTGAGTCTGGCTATGTAGGCTTCTTTCATATACAAAACTAGCCACAAATCTATCATTTTACTGGGAAGCCATTCCCCTTTTCTGATCCCTTTAAAAGAGTCTAAAAATCTTGACCCCTGCGTAATGATTCACTAGCCCTGATTATCATCAAGAGAGTTCCATGAGGCTTCCTTTGGAGTAGATGGATGAGAAGAGAATGAAGGAAGGTTAAAGATTTGGCTCCAGTGGAAACTAGAGTTTACGATAGGAATAAAGAAAGGACTATCCTTAGACCCTGTTGTTAGGAATAATTAGGAACAGGCATCTTCTTGTGATTCACAGCCAGATCACTCACCTGTCTGGCACATATAATAGTCCACATCTGCCTATATGTTTATACAATTTCTAGCATAATGGGCTCTCAATCCTGATTGGCGATTTGTGTTACCGTAATAGAAATCCACTGGATGCTACCGATAGAAATAAGAATAAATATCCATTAAGGGGAAAGCTAGAACAAGGAGCCCAATACTCAGGGCTTAAAGGCTGGATAAGGTAGTTTGGAGAGCACTACTGTAAGCTGCCACACAAACACAATTGGTCTCAGCATAGCACAGCTATTTTTATTACCCTCAAAAACTTGGATGACTAGCAAGTGACAGCCTATTTGAAAACATTCTAGAGGATCCCTGATGCTTATTCTTTTAAGATACTAAGAGGTGCGCCCTTTCTGAGCACCCCGGCAGGCATTCTAGGACCGGAGGGATGGAATAAGAGCTGGCTGTCCATCCTGTGTATTGGTAGTTCAACTTGTCCCAGGTATAGTGGCTTGTTCTAGATAGGGATGCTTTTGGGACTGGTGACAGGTACTCTGGTCAAATGACTTTGCCACATCAGGAATATCAGGGAACCAGGATATGAGATGAGTTTTTCCTAGAGCGCTATCTGTTACCAGATGTTTTGTCAGTAGATGTGGAAACCAAGGAAACTCTATATCCCATGTCCCAAACACCAGGACTGTCTGGTCAGGATGAAAGTTTCCTTCTTTGCCTAAACCTTTTGCAGGACCCAGCGAATGAATGGGAAGGGGTGGAATGCTGTATGTCAGTGGGCCTCTCAAGCTAAATAAGAACATGCCCATGGCATAGGCTTGCAGTTTCTAGTGCAAGAAACAGAATCTGAGGAATCTGATATTTTCTACTATCCGCTATTGGAGATGTCCCACTGGGAGTACACTGTCTGAAAAGTCTTTGGGGTTAAGACCCACTTTCCTGGACACAGCTCCAGACATATCAGCCAAGATGGACTGCCTTGATGGACAACAGGCACTGCGCCTTCCAGTGTATTAGAATAGACACCACCAGAACAAGTCTCTCTCTTCTGGCACATCGTTGTTGGACAAAACCTTTGCTGTGAGAAAAGTGCCCTAAGGGCTAAGCCAGTTATCGCTCTGATGGTCAGGAGGTGCAGATGGGCATACTGGTTACAGTGGAGTCATGCAGTCTCTTCAATCACTGCCATTACGGCTAAGAGAAGGAGAGGGAGATGGGTCTCTGACCATTCTAAATGATACCTGTAGGGGGATAGAGGCATGTCTAGTACCCTTTCCATTCCCTAACTCCCAAGAACAGGGGCTATTTTGAGAGAGGAAAAGGGCTGGCTCTTTTCCCTTCAAGCCTAGACATAGGCTGAGCTCAGCAGAGATGGCTGAAGGATGAAGATGGGCTGGACAACGGGGCTCTTTATTCTATTGTTTATGTTCTTATACTGTGCTCATCAAGGTGATATCTGAATGCCTCATATCTCCTGCTCCCTGACTGCACCTGCATCCAGTCCTCCAGGCTGGCCCTCGAGGACCCTACTGAGGTCAGCCCATCTGCCTGTTGCCAGCTTTGGAAAGGTGATCCCAAGTGGTGGCCCTTTCTCGGGAGCAGAATGAATCTAGAGAGCAGGCAGGGTAGAAAGAACCGAAAAAAGGAGAGGACCATTGCTGACCTGCAGGTTCCGCATTCCTGTCTGAGCCTCTTTAAGGATGCTGCTGCCTCCATGCTGATCTGTGACCTGAGAATAACTCCCTCTGAGACTGTGAGGCAGAGAGAGACTGCAGAGTGCAGGGCAAACAAGGCATAGAAAGCTTCCTGTATTCCAGCAAGCGAACAGTTGCAGACCATTTTAGATTGCTGGGGCCCACTCTCACAGAAATAAATGTTTGCAATGACCATTTGAAAATATGTTTGAATACAATTATTGAAAATTTCAATTTGCTTTTCATTTGAAGCTTCTAACAAATTTCCCCCTCTCACCTGGGTCAAGTTGGTATGATGCAGAAGAAATTGTACAAGGCAAATCATTTATTGCTTGACTGTAGAACATTCTACCAATGAGACTATAAGAACAGCTCTGTGATTTATCATGCTTCTAAATATGCCAGTATTATCTGCTTAACGATACAAGCAAAAGTGTAGTATTTAGTACCATCTATTGCCTGCTCCACTATTTTTAATAGTTTGATTTTGATTGTGCCATTTAATTTGCATTTCATTTTACATCGTTAACAACTTTACTGAGGACAACTCATCATCCATCAAGAAAGAAGATGAGAATATGTTAAATAATTCCTGAAAGTAAGTGATTGCGTTGGTTAAAAGAATAAGGACTGAGAAACTAAAGTTTCTCATTGAGAGAATTTGTCACTGCGAGAATTTGAAGACCTTCATGATTTATCACTATAAAAAAATACAGTGGGTGTTTTGGCTTAATATTCTAATTTTTCTGTTGATAAATAATTAAACAATCAATTATGGGCCAGACTCAGATACCCTTACTTACAGTGAGTAAAATCTTACTCCTCTCATAGTCACAGAGTAAGGGACACAACATAAATAAGGGTCTCAAGCCAAGGCCGCCGAGAGCGGGTTCGGGACCCGGTGAAAATTTTTTTTCAGGCCCCCCAGCAAGGGCGGACCAGCTAAACAGGGCCGACGAGAGGGGTGGGAAGCCGGGCCCCGGGCCCCCTTCCGGACCGCCAGGCCCCGGTAATTTGTACCGGCTTCCCCCCCCCTTCGTCGGCCCTGGTCTCAGCATTTGGCCCATTGAATTTAAACTTTACTGCTGGATAGGAAACAGCAAAGTAAAAAATCACTTTGGTGACTCATGTAAAGAAAGTTGAAAAAAAGCCACAGTACGTTAGATGAATTATTCAGTTTCAATACTTCAACGGTCGCAAATTACCAGGGCCAGGCCTGTTCTGCCACCTCCATCCCCCGCCTGAGTAGGTTATGGATACATTCAGGACAAAGTTTCATTGATTTGACTATAGTTCATTAATCATTCATGAAAGATTTTAACTGTACCCCAAGACTATGAGACAAAACAAGATTTCTGCCAGCAGTAATCATTTTCAGATTCTCATGCTCTGGAGATTGCATCTCTTCTCTTCATCCTTTATTGCAATGAGCTGGTGCTGAGGAACATAATCAGCAGATATTCAGGTTTCAGTGTGTATTAAATGAGCTACCAAAACTACTTGAAGTGCCACAAGTTGCAATCTGTTGTTGTAGGGAAATCAAAGAGGAAATTAAATGTCTTCATTGTAATTGGGACTGAGCAGCGAGCTAGTTCATTGTAATTGGCATGAAGCAGTGAGCAGAACAAGTTGAATGGAGCTGTTGAGACAGACATCCTGGAGAGTTAAAGTGGGCCCAGAAATCTCTAATTTTTTTATTTACTGGGAACAGAGTTGCTACATAAACCACTGAGTTTGCAAGGATTTTTGGAAAACAGGCTAATTAAAGGTACTGAAAAATGTTCTGATGGGCTGTAAGTGTCTTTGAGACACAGAAGCCACACACTGAAGTGTACACACTTACACCTAGAGCACACACTTTGGCACGTGAGATCCAGCTAGCTTGTGGTTGGTATATGCAGTTACTCTGCTGTCAATTTTTACTCTCCTGAGGACTAGCTGCTGGCCATTAGTACAGTAGGTTAAATGTACTGTGCCAAATTATGCTCTCTGTTACGCCAGTATAATTCCATAGACTTCATTAGGGTTGTACCATTGTAAGTGAGAAAAGAATTTGGTCCATTGCCTCCTTGAACTTTATTCAGTTAACATAATGGACGTAACTGAACTTGGTATATTCCAGTTCAGCTTGTTTGTGTTCCTCTATTTATAGGTTCCACCTCAGCCTAGTAATCAGAAAGGCTGTGATCATAAGGACAATTATTTGGACTACAGAGTGTGCCTTTGCCCCTTCACTTCAAGGCACTGATACACAGGAAGAACTACATGATAAGGCATTTGTTATTTAAATTAGCATCTGTTGCAAAAGGAAGCAGACACAGATAAGTATATTTCAACTTCTATTAAAAGCTGTCAAACCTGATATGAGGTTAGCTGCATTCCAATATTATTAGAATATACAGAAGCTTGGGAGTCACATCAGATCAAATGTCCTTACATGAGGCCTGTCAATCAGACTTTACCTTGTTTGCACTGCCTGTATTTAGGCAGTGGGCGGGCTTTCATCTTTCTTTAATTTTCTCTCTTTTTATTTTTAAGATCAGAAACACATTTTTTCTGATCTAAAAGGCCAGAAGGGTCAACTGTGATCATCCGCTCTGACCTCCTGTATAACACAGACCACAGGCTTCCCTGAATTAATTCCTGCTTCTAGTTCAATAACTGTGGCTGAATTAGAGCATATCTTTTAGAAAAACATCCAATCTTGATTTTAAAATGATCAGTCATGCAGGATCCACCACAACCCTTGATAAATCGTCCCAAATGGTTAATTACCCTCACTGTTAAAAATTTACACATTGTTTCTAGTCCAAATTTGTCTAGCTTCAGTTTCCAGCCATTGGAAGTGACACCTTTGTCTGCTAGACTCAGAAGCCATATATTATCACATTTCTGATCCCCATGTAGCTACTTATAGACTGTGATTAAGCCACCCCTTAAACTTATTTTTGATAAACAACATAGCTCCTTAAGTCTATCACAACAAGGCATGTTTTCCAATCCTTTAATCATTTTCATGGCTCTTCTCTGAACCCTCTCCAATTTATCAACATCCTTCTTGAAGTGTGGATATCAGGACTGGGCATACTATTCCAGCAGTGATCACACCAGAACCAAATACAGACGTAATATAACCTTCCTACTCCTACTTGATATTCCTCTGTTTATACAACCAAGAATTGCATTATTCCTTTTGGCCCAGGACTGCACTGGGAGTTCATGTTCAGCTGATTTACTGTATATTATTTCAGCACACTTTATCTTGTTATATTCTTGGCTCTTAATGTTATTCTGAGGATTATTTTTCCAATCTGTTTTTTTCTGAGAGTTTTAAAAATAATTTGTAGATATATAGTTTGAGTGTTTCTTCTGTAAATCTGCAATAGCTATGTGTTGGTGGTGGTTTCATTATCCAGTCAATGTTATTTAAGGTTCACAAGCTAAAAAGTTACTCAATTTTCTAATTTTGTGTTGTCCCCACTAGAGCCACGTTTCAGGAAATCATAAAAATCTTTCTTAATTTTGTGATTTTTGGGGGGGAGTGGGAGGCTTTCAACTCCCAAATATTTGTTTGCCACCTTGGGCTTTTTAATCAGTATATTTCTGGAGTTTGTTGTTCATTTTCTCCTAATGAACAACATTGTCTCTTAATCCTTCTTCATCTTAAGGGGCAGTGTGGTCTAGAGATGTGAGTCTGGAATTAAGAATTAAAAGATCTGGGTTCTAGTCCAGACTCTGTCTCATCATGTGGCTTTGAACAAGTCACTTAATCTGTCTGTCTTAGTTTCCTTGTCAATATCATAGAGATGATGATGATGATGATAATAATAGCTAAGTACCTCTCAGGGGTATTGTATTAACTAGTTAATATTTGTAATGCCAAATTTGCTGCATACATAGTATTAGCCATTTAGCAAAGTTTACATACTCGCAAATGTTGATTTTTCTATTTTTCTATTCTGCCTTTAGAACTCCATAAAGATCTATGGCCAAATTCTTTGTATACACATGTAGCATTCCAACTGACACAAGTTAATTTGGATCCTACTTGTCTACGTCAAAAAATATTAAGGTTTGTTCTATCTTATATTAATAAAATTATTAATGCCTGGTGACACTGGGGAAAATTCTCTGTCAATTCAGGGAAGTAGCAATTACTTTGCAAAAAGAAAAAGTCTTCTTTCAAAGGAGGATTCTCTTAATCCAAGACAAAAAATAAAATAAAATTAGTGAAAGTGGCACTGAAATTGTGAACACGTCAGGGGAAACTACCCCAAACTTCAACAGAATGCCATAGTTTTACACAAATCATTAGCAAGCCTGAGAATTTAAGTTAAAGTTGGACTATTCCAAAAAGCCAAACACATGAAAATATGGAACGCAGATCTAGATACCCCAAGTATTCTTAACTTTGTCCCTGCCCACTGCCATCACTGTTTGTGATATTTTGTAAGTATCAAAGTATTTTAGTCACTGCCCAAACTGTCAGGAGGCATGAGAGAAGACAAGAGGTGAAATCCTGGCTTCACTGAAGTCAATTGCAAAACTTCCATTGACCTCAATGGGTGCACGATTTCACCCAAGGTCCTTGCCCTGGAGAGTTTACAATAGCGGTTCTCAAACTTCTTTTGATGATCTGGCAGATAGACCCTTCTCCAGGTCCCTTTGCAATGTCCTAAAGCTGTTGTTCCTGTGACTCCTTTCTTCCGTCATTTCTGTTCGTTCTTTTTATTCCTTCTTGTCTTTTCTCTGTCTTGTCTTTTTTCTTTCGTATTCTTTTTGCTCTTTGACACATATTTAGCTGACTCTGTCCCTGCTCCCTGCTGTCAACCCTTCTGGTACCTCTGATCTTCTCCCTCCTCAGACTTCCACTCGTGCTGAGGAGGGGCATCCTGGTACCACACCAAGCCTTAGTTAAATACATAGGAGCAGAGAAGTGTAGCTTGGCTGCACGTGGAGCCTTTTCCCTGGTATAGGTAGGCTGCTCCCACAGATAGTTCCTGTAGAGAGGTACTGGGGGCAGGGGAGAGAAGGAAGATGGATGGCTTTCAAGGAGCTGCCTGCTATGTTATCAGCTGACATGGCAGCACTTTTGCAGTGAGCAGGAGGGGAAGATCTGGGGGGTTCTGCAGCTTTCCTCAGCAAAACTCATCTTCTTTGCCTCATGCCTCTGCCTGACTAGCTGTTGCCTCTGGAGGGAGAGCTACTTCTCCAGCACAGGAAACACTGACTTACACTAAGTAGACATAGACAGATAAGGGATGGTAGATGAAATGTAGCAGCATGCAAGCAATTGAGTGGTGGAGTTAGCTCATGCCTTGTGAGCGTCATGTTTTTTTTTTTTAAAGTTATTTGATTATAATGTATTATTGCTTGTTAACAGATCTTTGGCAGGAGAACTAGTATTTATGGTCTTCATAGTAGAAGTGTGTTTTAAGGAGATGAGCAGAGGATGGAAGCATGACATGGGTTTCATGTATAGATGTTCACATAGAAGAAGGAATGGAAATGAAGGGGGAGAAGGACATGGGAGGCAGCAGTTGATTGCGCAGCTTTAGAGGAGATGACAGTGAAATGGGAGGTGCACGGGCTAATTTGTGAAGGGCTTTGATTTAAATTTGACATGGAAGGCAAGGGAAAACAAGTGAAAGGGTTTAGTGTTTTAAAGCCTTTTAAAGTCAGCAGGAGTTGTTGAAGTGACTTCATTGGTTTTTGGATCGGACCCTTAGTGACTGGGGCTGGACATGGTCAGATAGCAAGCAATATAGATAATTTCAGTGGAAGAGTTTTTGGTATACTGAAGAAGACAAGGCCAGGTTTTAGGAAGCCAGAGATGAGGAGGTTGCAGTAGTCAAGGTGAGAAATCCTCAGGCTTGGACAACAGTTGTGATGGTGGGAATAGACAGAATTTGGAGAAGTTGTAAAGAAACAACTTTATTTAGCAGCATCAATATAGGGAGCGAAGAAAGATGTGTTTGTATTTGTTTACTTTACCGTCTATTTTTAAGTGTTTGCTACTAGAGAAGAACCCAAATCAGAACATGATCTATTGTGAACCTCACCAAACTTTGGGGAAGTCTGTGATTTAGGCCAATCTCTAATTTATGTTATCACTGTGAGTCATGGCAACAGTATTCATATTTAGAGCTTGATCCTGCCTTCCATACACTGAATCTGATTTTGTAAGACAGGCCCTGATGTGAGCCAAATTTGGCAGGATCAGACTGCACTCTTATGTTGTCTTATCTGTCAGTTTCAGTGAGGCAATCTTGGTCTTCTTGTCATTCCTTGCTAAAGTGCAAATGTAGATGTCACAAAGCTTTTAAAATCAGTACAGGCAAACCACAGCATTGCTGAAAATTGGCTCCATTGACTTACTTAAATCTTGCTCCAGATTTTAGTTTGGTTTGATGCCAAAAGGATCATTCCTTTAATATGCAGATAATAATGGACTTACCCGGGGTAAGTGAAGTTCATATTAATAATGAGGATGATTTTTTCCAATCAAGAAATATAGTCACATTATTTACAGAACAGAGGGATGAGCAAACCAGTCCAGATTAAGGAAGGGCTGGCCTGAGGCTTCACCCATCCCTCAAACCAAACATTTTTTATTTTCATTTTTGCTCATCTCTGCTCTTCTTGGTTCAGGTCAGGATCAGAAGCCAAAGTGCCAAAATACCATGAGGTAGGTTTCTTGTACTATGCAGAATGATCATGAACAGATTGTTCTCAAAGGAAAGTTTTTTTTACAAGTTTCCCAGAACATCTTGGAGAACCAACTTAGTTTGAAAAAGACAGGTTTTGACTAAGCTTTTGGATTTGTTTTTTTTTTAATCAATTGAAATAAATGGCAAAACTCCCATTAATATTGGTAGTTCTGAATCAGACCCTAAACCTCCAAACATTTTGAAGATTGTCCATCACTTGTTTCCAAACCTTTAAACCCAGGTCTGATGTTGAAAAGATGTTTGCTTTGTGTTTTTTTAGGTCTGATTGTTCTCATCTCTCTGCTCATTGTCATTCCTGAGTAGGCACCAAGTATAGCACCAATGAAGAGGTGCATAGAGGGAGTACTATGCTGAAATGACCAGACGTGTGTACATTCTCTGGCCATGGCATATGCAAATGCAATTAGCATCCTGTTATGCAAGATACCTGACTAAAAATAGTTCTGACGACTAACAGATTGCATGGCCCTGTTCCAATTTACCTAATGGATCTATTTTCTTTTTATGCACCTGGCTGTGCTCTGTGATTGGCTGATATTAGACTTCATAAAGCCCCATAATATCATCTAAGATCTTATGGCAAAAAAGCAGGTAGCCATTTTGCTCCCAGTTTCGGAACTAATTACAGATTGAAATAAGTAACTGTTTTAAATTACCTGGGTCTTTTAAATTCAAATGTAGAGGCTGTATTTACTTGGATTTATTTAGCTTTGTTAAAAATGATTCGACTCTGGAGAAGTTTACGTGCATGGCCTTTCTTTTCATTACAAATTTTAACTTTGTATTGATGGTGAGTGCATGGCCAGAAATGCAAGACATAGTATTGTCCGATAACGTAGGCTGTAGTAAAACATATTCACTAAGCACAACTTGAGGACTTCTAAAAACAAATTATTTTCTGCTGGGGGATATAGAGTTGTATTGATTGTGATTGAGTGACTGGACTAATGTACTATTGCTTCATTCACAAGGATGGGAAAGAGCTGCTAGTTTTCAACTGGTGTCTAAATTCCTGTGCTACTGGGAATCCTGACAGCAGCTTATTCATTTTGGATTATATTAAAGCTAAGCATCATTAGTGTTTAATGCTATATTTTAGATGGAAGGAAACTTACATACGTATTAGTCTAATAGTGTGATCCTGCAATGTTTGTCTATTTCTATCAGTGCCTAAAGAAGGCAGCTATTTACATGTAAAAGCTGCTCTAATTTTTCCTTTTGTGTAACTTACATAGACAAAATGAATGTATTAAGCAGTGTTTGAGATAATTATTCATTGATTTCCTATGTACCCTGTATATAGGTCTTTAATTTTCATAACATATTTACCTGTTCTTGCTAAGAGATGTCCATATCATTATTAATCAAAGTATTAAAACTCAGTTCTTTTTCTTCAAGTACACCAGGAGTTTGAGTCTGGAGCCACGTTTCTCAGACCAGGTTTTGATTGCTTCTTCAACTTCTGTTTATACAATTTTACAAAATTTTGGCAGGAATCAAGAGCACATACCAGGGTGTTGGCTTTTATGAATCCCTTGGGATGTGAAAGTCAAGCTGACTGGTTGAACTTTGGTTACATATTCCAGACAAGCACAATGACTCTATTTATTCAGACTTGGCAGCCTGAATGTAGATTGACTCTGTGGGTAATAAATTTTCACAGCCACAAAACTTCAGCGGCAACCAACCTGATCCTGGGAAGAAAAATGCATTCAAGGAAACAGACTTGGGTTGCAAAAATATGTTAGATTATTATTCCATGTATGTATAGCAGTCAGTTAATTTATTTGGCCATTGATTGACATGAATTGCAGAAGTAAATCCAGAGTGTTTTTTCCCTTAAAGGCTCTGCTTTCTGTTAGGAAATTTTCATATTGTAAAAGGACAAAGAAGAAAAAATGAATTGTTCACATTACAATTGGCAATCTCCTTTTAATATTACACCCAAGACTGATTTAAGTTATCCAGTGACCTCTACAATGAAGAGCAGAGTATTCTAATGGGAATGTTTCATGTGCCATTCCACACTTCAGGGAACCAAGAGGCAATAACCACCACAGTTCAGTACTCTGAACAATCTTAAGTACAGTTTTGACATCTTCATGCTACAAAGCATCAGACACTTTCTGAGAGAGATGATGACAAAATTATTACTCTATGCATTATAAATCAAAAGGAAGTGGCTCTTTAACTTGTAGATTTATGTTAACGACCGAGCTATCTGTTAATTGTGTGCTCTTTAGATATTGATTGGGGATTAAAAGGTAAATTTTCTTCAATGTGTGTGAAATAAAATATGCCAACTGGAAATTTTCCTTCTACATATCAGTTCCTATGATCACTGCCTGTAAAATTAAAATGATCAGTTTAAATGGATAAACTATGCTCATTAAAGGAGGAAAATACATTTATGTAATTAAAATTGACTGTCTAATATGTGTGGATAATGTAATTACTGTAGGCTCGCTTACACACACACACTCAGTTCAACGCCATCCTCCCCATAGCTCCCAAGTCTGTGAATCTTGCCTATTGTAACCCCTGGAACACAGTCTACATCCAACAAGGCCTTGGTCACTCTACTGAAGCTCTTATTCACATATCCATTTCCCATCTTGACCTTTGTATCCCCATCATTCATGCTCTCTTGCTTTGTCACAGTTCTCCAAACATCAGTGTTGACATGTATCAGCTCCTCTCCTCACCTGCAAAACCTCAGCATTTTTCATTGGCTTCTTGGATATTTCAAAATCAAATACAAAATCTCCCTCCAAATTTTGAATTCTTGTTAAAAAAAATCTTTTTTCATGATTTAAGTAATGGCAAAAAAGCTTTCTAGTTCTTGTAAAATTTCCCCTCAATTAACTGAATGATTATAATTATTCTGAGGGATAATAGCAATTAGTTATATAAAAAACTGAAATTCATTCATATATTTTTCTCTGTCCCCATTCCTTCCTGTTCCTTGACTCAAATCTGAGATTAATGGGTAAGGTAACAGTCACGGAATAGGAAGTAAAATAGGCTTCTGGGTAAAAACCTGGTAAACAGCAGGGGATAAATGTCAGCTACAGGGGTGGAACCAAGCCATGAAGTTCAGATGGAGATAGGTAGTTGTAAATTGTGAATCTGGCTGGAGAGTGATTACTCCCATTTAGGCACATCTCTTGCTAATCAGATGAACATTTACTACTTTTCTCATCAACAAGGGAAATTACTAAGGATTATTTGTATTATGGTAGTGCCTGAAGGCCCCCTCAGAGCTCAGGGCCCCATATTGCTAGGCACTGTATAAATACACAACAAGAAAGAGCCCATTTCCGGAGGATCTTATGATCTAAGTATACAAGATAGACAATCCATGGGAGTAAAGAAGTGTGATTATTTCCATTTTGCAAATGAGGAACCAAGACACAGAGAGATTCAGCAACTTGCTCAAGATCACTTCTTTGGTAAAGCCAGGAAGTGAACTCAATCTCCTCGGTTTCAGACCAGTGTCTTAACCACAAGACCAAATCGCCGCTGGGAACAGTTTTAGGAAATCAATTGTTCATAACATATACAATGATTTAGCTGAAAGCATTCAAAATAGGGGACTAGCTCCTCAGCCTGCTTCAGTTGATTTATACCTCTTTGGTGGCACAAAGCAGCCATAATGTTGTCTTACCTATCCAGTGGCAGAGAAATTCTTGGGTGGCAAAGAACCACCATAGAGGGTACTTCTCCTGACCCCTGATATAGAATATATATCCAGGGAAATGGGACAAGGTCAAAGAATTTCTACACTTCCACACTTGTGCAATGTTCCCCCATTCCCGAATGGCCCCTGGAGGCCATAGGGAGATGATATAAGTCAGAACACCCTTGAAGATGCTCTAATTTACACTGAGGAACACCTTAGTTCCTGGCCACCCAGGGGACTGTTGGGAAAGAGGGCAAAAGTGGCATTAAGCACAGCTTGGAGGCAGCCCAGGATTGGGGTCAAGATCTCCAGGATTTTTAAGATAATTAAACTGAGAGGGAGAGTAAATATTAAGGAACAATGATGCAAACAGATTCTATAGGATATTGATGATTTAGCTGATTGGTCCTGCAGACGGCAAAAGGGGGTCAGTGTCTAAAATATAAAATAATTAGTCTGAGACGGAGGAACCACTCCAAGGAAGATGTGCTAAATGGAGCTATCTTCCAGCACACTGATAAGGAAAAAGGGGCAACAGAGTAAAAGTCATTGAAATCATTAATGCACTGCACACTAATAATTAAAAAGGTAAACAAGATATTAGGTGGTATGAGCAGAGAAATAGATCATACAAAACAATAAGGCGACACTGTAATATTCTGTTGCACGGTACTTAGTATTCCAGAAGCTAACATTCACAATACCAGTTGCTAAGCCATAGGAAAGGTATTATTAGCTTGAAGATGTTGTGGCATGGGGAGAAAAAGACGCCAGGTCTGTGGAAGTAGGCAGGAATTAACAACAAATTTCCCCCCCAAAATGTATTATGTTCTTATACCCTGCATTCCTTGATTAGCATACACCTTCTTATTTATACCTATCTCCATTTGCCATGGGAGATATAGATCCATATGCCTATTTTCTACCATTTGCAGAAACAGCTACCCTGTCCCATGTTTCCATGACTCCAAATCCCATCCTTAATTGAGACTCATCTCTTCTTCCTTAACTCAGTGGTTTACTGTGACTCCTAAATCCTAACTTTTTCTCCTAAAACACATAAATCCTACTCCTTGAACCCAACAATTCCTTGAGCTCAATTACTGTTCCCAAAACATCCCCCTTGTCCCTTATGTCACCTTGCCCTAGTCTGTCTACGTACTGTACATTAAACTGCCTAGACATGCAAGAAAAGTAATTAACTTGGACGTATTTCGGGATCCCTTGTATGAAATACATTAAACAAAAAGAAATTTTATAAATATGGTAAACAACTTTAATCCATGCGCTGAATCTTCTTAACACCCAACTGTTTTATTCAAAATTGGTGAAATATTAGTTTATCTAATATAAATATCAAAAGGGTTTGACTTCTTTATAGTTTGCAGCATGTTTTAAAATACAAACACTTAGGCTATGTCTACACTATGAGCTAGGGGTGTGATTTTGAGTTGCATCAACATACTCGCACTAGCTCTCATTGAGCAAGCGCACTAAAAACAGTAGTGTGGCTGCAGTGGCATGGGCAGCGGCGGCATAGTGCATACCCATGGGGTCCACACAGGTTTGTATTCTGTGTGGCTAGCTCATGCTGCTGCTCACTGCTGTCTGTGCTATTGTGGCTACACTACTATTTTTAGTGCTCTAGCTCAGTGTTTCGCAACCTTTTTGATACCAGGGACTGGCTTGCTGCCTTTCTAAACTGTGTCAGGGAAATCTCAGGAACTGGCACCGGTCCATAGACCGGAAGTTGAGAAAAACTGCTCCAGCTCAGTGGTTTTCAACCTCTTCCATGTGCAGACCCCTAAAAAATTTCAAATGGAAGTGCGGACCCCTTTGGAAATCTTAGACATAGTCTACGGACCCTCGGGTATCTGCAGGCGACAGGTTGAAAACCACTGCTCTAGCTCAATAAGAGTTAGCATGACTATGTCTGTATGAACTGGGAATCACACCCCTCGCTTCAAGCGTAGATGTAGCCAAACTAAAGAGAAATTAAAAGCAATGAGATCAACCTTTTCACACCTGGGCACCTAAAGTTATGCACCTAAATTCATGTACCAACATGTAAGTGGCCTGGGTTTTAGAAGTACTGGGCACCTGCAAATCCCATTGACTTCAATGGCAGACGCAGGAGCTGAGCACCTTTTGAAAATCAGGCCATTTTTATTTTTGGTGCCAGATATAGATTTAGGACCCTTACTTTGGACACCCAGGGTTGAAGATTTTGACCTGAGTCTTTAATACAGAATTCTTTTTTATTTAAAAAACAGACTTATCCAAAAATATTTCCGCATTACATCAAGCTAATAAATCAAGAGCAGTGTAGCACATTTCCACTAAATACAGTAGTTAAAACAAACAATCTGGCATGAAACAAGCACATCTGGTATTCCATTTACAGTACTTTACATTATTTTGATAACCTCTACACATACTTTAAAAAGTAATAGGGTAATATTACTTGAATAAATCAGTCTTGGTATTAAACATTCTACAGATTACATTTGAATTCAGTAGCTCATACCTGATTATTCTCTTCTTCATCACTACTTAACTTGAGGTCATCTTCTAGCATTCTGGAGAAAGAATAATAGAAAAAGTACATTTTAATTACCCAAATAATTAGACATGAAGTATTATATTTGTTGCCAACTAGCTTGTTAACTCGTTGTTGACTATTAATACTCGAGGAAACCAATTGATTATTACAGTAGCAATGGATTTTGAGAATATTATGGTAATTAGAAGCATTACATGACAGATTTTAAATGCTATAAAAGAACATTTTTGATACTGACAGGTGTGCATTCCCCAACAGAGGAAAAGATTACTCCATTAGGGTTAGAACTTACAAAGAGCTTTCTAGTAGATATTTACACTGGCAGTGTTGTGACATCAAATAAGACTGACCTCATGTTTCCCAAAGGCCATTTTTTTTGCTCAATTACAGCCTTGAAGCAATGCTGACTTATCGCTTGAAATAATTAAAATAATACTATAATGCCATAAAGCTCAGAAGAATTTGTCCGTATCATTTGAAAATAGACAAGAACTCACCTTTTCTAATGGGGATTTCACCCCTTTTCCCCAAACCACCACCAAAATATTTAAATTTGCGTGCAAAAAAAGGAGCTTGTTTTCAACCTCTTCGAATTTTATTGCAACCTAGAGTTAAATAACTAGCAGTTAAAGGAATTTAGGACGTGTGAAGACTTTCCCCACTATTTGAAAGGTCTCCAGTGAAGAGATCCTACTCTTTAAAAAAAAAGTGTCTAATAATAGTCATTGGAAAAGTAGCAAATTTTTCTTGTAGTCTGGGAAAAGTGAATCTGTAATTTAGTCTTGACTCCAAAAGAAAGTTTGGTGAACAATTTAAATACATTCTGTGATGTGGGTGGTCCCCAGAATGTAAATATATAAAGGAAACGTATGTAATCATCTCAAACCACCTCCTTGTACTTGTGCCTAATCTCATGAGAAGGTGGCTGAAAAACCTAATTCTTAAATGGATAACAGGGTGTATGTTTCACAACATCACACAGAAGGCAAAGGAACACCATATCCAAAAGGAGCACACAACCCTAGCCACGCTTCTATAAGACTTACAGTTACTGGCACCACTAGCAGTTTACCACTGCAGCTACAGAACAAAGAGCATCTCACTGCTGGAGAAATACCTTGGTTTCAGCTTCCAGGTTAATCCATGCTCTTTATAAGGTTGGGAAGGCTGATGCTACCTCCAACTGCAGTAGTGGAAAGTTGGACTGTAAAGGGTAATTCCTACTATCCCACAGTCTAATTAACCCTGTTGCTGTTTATTCTGGATTTACTGCTACTTATTCAAAGCTTCTTTCTCTGTGGTAGAGATTCAAAACTGAAGTGCCAGCTTCAGCAAAATCTGGCTGCAAACTGAGGCCATGTCTACACTACAGTTTCTTGACAAAATAGTGGAGTTGTATACACTGCAATGCTCCTCCCGCTAATTTAACTCTCTTGCTACGCCAGCATAATAAAACCACCTGGACGAGAGCCATACAGTTTTTTGCGATGAAGTTAGAAAGAGGGAGTGCCAGTGTAGACACTGTGTTGCTTATGGCAGCCTAACTGGCCTCTAGGAGGTGTCCCACAATGCCCATCATGACCGCTCTGGTCACCACTTTGAACTCCGGCCCTGCAGCCAGGTACACAGGCATGCGATCCTCCCCCATTTAAAGCCCCGGGAATGTTTGAAATTCCACTTCCTGTTTTCTCAGCGTGGACAGCTCACATAGCATCTTCCCATGGCAGCTCCCCACACAAATGCACTGTGTACACCAGAGTTGGTGGATCTGCTGGGTCTGTGGGGAGAGGAGGCTGTGCAGTTGTAGCTCTGCTCCAGCCATAGGAACTTCGATACTTACGGGCAGATTGCTCCTGGCATGGAGCTGAATGGGTTTGAGAGGGACACGCAGCAGTGCTGTACCAATATCAAGTAGCTGAGACAGGCATACGAGAAGGTAAGGGAGGCCAATTGTCAGTCTGGTGTGTTGCCAAAGACATGCCGCTTTTACAAGGAGCTGCACGCCATCCTTGGTCATAGGCGCTGACTTCCCCTCTGCCTGGTGGGTGCTCGACACCCCCTGCCTCTGGCCCCGCCCCTACCCTGCCTCTTCCCGCCCCTGCACTGCCCTCACACCATCTCCATTCCACTCATTCCCCCAAGTCCCCACCCTACCCCGCCTTTTCCCACCCAGCCCCACACCCATTCCACTCTCTTCCCCCAAGTCCGTGCCCCTGCCCCGCCTCTTCTCCACCTCCTCCCCTAGCGCGTCGCATCCCCACTCCTCCCCCTCCCTCCCGGAAAGTCCTAAGTGCCACCAAACGGCTGTTAGGTGGTGGAAAGAACTGGGAGGGAGGGGGAGAAGCGGGGACGCGGTGTGCTCAGGCAGGGGGAGGAGAAGGAGACAAGGAGGGGGGAGCGTGGCTGCCGGTGGGTGAGGCGCACCCACTAATTTTTCCCCATGGGTGCTACAGCACCCACGGAGTTGGCGCCTATGTCCTCGGTGGCAACCCCATCTCCACTGCCAAGAGCCCCGTGGATACTCCATGGGGACTGGAGGCAGCAGCCAGTGGAGTGACAAAGTGGATGAGGAACTGGAGTTGGAGGAGGATGGAGGACAGGTGACAGGGTTGTCCAGTGGCATGGCATGTTTTAATCTCAGGAGGGATTTAGCCAGTCCCAGCACTCTGGCTCTGGCATGCCAGATGCAGGAGAAGGGAGCTCCGGTAAGTACTCATTGTGCTTTGATATTGCAGGGAGAAATGAGGTAGAGCTATTTTTGTTTCCAGGGTAGAAGAGGGATAGAAATAACCAACAGTAGCACTGTATGCATCTGTTTCTCATTCCACTGTGTAGAATGGGGGGAGAGGGAGAGGGCGGGGACATGTTGAAAAGTTTGTTGATGCACACCAGGATGTCCCGGGAATCCTCCGTACTGATCTCTAGGGGTATGTCTACACTACGAGAGTAGTTCGATTTTACTTAAATCGAATATGTGGAATCGATATTGCAAAGTCGAACGTGTGTGTCCACACTAAGGACAGCAATTCGACGTTGTGAGTCCACACTAACGGGGCAAGCGTCGACATTGAAAGCGGTGCACTGTGGGCAGCTATCCCACAGTTCCCGCAGTCCCCGCTGCCCATTGGAATTCTGGGTCGAGCCGCCAATGCCTTCTGGGGAAAAAAATGTGTCGAGGGTGGTTTTGGGTAACTGTCGTCATCCAACCGTCACTCCCGCCCTCCCTCCCTGAAAGCGCCGGCGGGAAATCAGTTCGCGCACTTTTCTGGTCAGCGCGGACGCCACAGCACTGCGAGCATGGAGCCCGCTGCGACCATCGCTGCAGTTGTGGCCGTTGTCAACGCCTCGCAGCTTATCATCCACCTTTCCCAGAGGCAGATGTAGATAAATCAGGCGAGGAGGCTACGGCACCGCGGTGAGGGCCTGAAGTCTGAGAGTAGCACAGACCTGTCAGAAAGCACGGGACCCAGCGCCGAGGACATCACGGTGGCAATGGGTCATGTGGATGTTGTGGAACGGCGATTCTGGGCCCGGGAAACAAGCACGGACTGGTGGGACCGCATAGTGCTGCAGGTCTGGGATGAATCCCAGTGGCTGCGAAACTTTCGCATGCGGAAGGGGACTTTCCTTGAACTTTGTGAGTTGCTGTCCCCTGCCCTGAAGCGCAAGGACACCCGGATGCGAGCAGCCCTGACTGTCCAGAAGCGAGTGGCCATAGCCCTCTGGAAGCTTGCAACACCAGACAGCTACCGGTCAGTCGCGAACCACTTTGGCGTGGGCAAATCTACCGTGGGGGTTGTTGTGATGCAAGTGGCCAACGCAATCGTTGAGGTACTGCTCTCAAAGGTAGTGACCCTGGGAAACGCGCAGGCCATCATAGATGGCTTCGCCGCGATGGGATTCCCAAACTGCGGTGGGGCTATAGATGGAACTCACATCCCTATCCTGGGACAGGACCACCAGGCCAGCCAGTACATCAACCGAAAGGGCTACTTTTCAATGGTGCTGCAAGCACTGGTGGACCATAGGGGACGTTTTACAAACATCAACGTCGGATGGCCGGGCAAGGTTCTTGACGCTCGTGTTTTCAGGAACTCAGGTCTGTTTAGACGGCTGAAGGAACGTATTTACTTCCCGGACCACAAAATAACTCTTGGGGATGTGGAGATGCCTACAGTCATCCTCGGGGACCCAGCCTACCCGCTAATGCCCTGGCTCATGAAGCCCTATACTGGCGCCCTGGACACTGAAAAAGAACTCTTCAACTACCGGCTGAGCAAGTGCAGAATGGTGGTGGAGTGTGCTTTTGGCCGTCTCAAGGGGAGATGGAGAAGCTTACTGACTCGCTGTGATCTCAGCGAAACCAATATCCCCATTGTTATTGCAGCTTGCTGTGTGCTCCACAATCTCTGTGAGAGCAAGGGGGAGACCTTTATGGCGGGGTGGGAGGTTGAGGCAAGTAGCCTGGCTTCTGATTACGCCCAGCCAGACAGTCGGGCGATTAGAAGAGGCCAGCGGGACGCGCTGTGCATCCGGGAGGCTTTGAAAGCTAGGTTCCTGAGTGAGCAGGGTAACCAATGACTTTTCAGTTTGTGTACAGAGAAGCTGAACCTGCCCCCGTTTCTTTACCCACTAAATGTTCAGTATCCTCTCCAGTTACATACCCCGTTCCCCCCTTCCAACACACGTTTAAAAATAAAATCACTTGAATTTTGTTAATGAACACCGTTTTCTTTATTACTGTTTTCGTGGGAAAGTGTTGAACCTGGGACGCAGACTGTGGTGGGGAGCGGGTGTAGTGTAGTGATGCAAATGACGCTTCCAAACTCCAGGAATGACAGGCTCCGCGGTGGTGGACTGGTGGTTTCAACGGAGCCTGCCACTCCTCCTGTTTGGGACTCTGTGTGTGTGGGCTATGTGGGCAGGGGGAGGACGGTTAAAGATCCCCTGCTGCGTGGCTCTGTGATCCAGGATAAGGACCGCCGCATAAGATCTGTAACTGCCCTCCCCCGCCACAAAGTCACAGAGCACCCCCTACCCCCCACAGAACACTAAAACCACCTCCCAGACTGACCAGGGTAACTAGTGACTGCAATGTGTGTGTGCCCTGCTGCTGAACCTGCCCCCGCCTCTGTACCCTGCTAAAGGTGACTGTCCTGTCCAATTACCAACCCCCTTCCCCCCCTTCAGACAGACTCTCCTCTAAAGAACATGATGGAAACAGTAATTAACAGAAACGTATTTTTTATTATCAACTACACATGAAACTGGGGGGTGAAACTGGGACAGGGGCTTGGGTGAGGCGGGAAGGAAAGGACTTGTCAAATTTTGGGGAATGAGAGCCTTCTAGTAGTAGAGCAGTCTGCAGGGGTGGAGTGAGAGTTTTCATGGACTCTGCCGCCCCTCCTTCTTTGGACTTTGGGTGAGGGTGGTATGGGACTTGGTGGCGGGGGAGGGCGGTTAGAGATACACTGCAGCAGGGCTCTGTCCTCCTGCCTCCGGTCCTGCAGAACATCCACAAGGCGCCGGAGCGTGTCCGTTTGCTCCCTCAGTAGTCCAAGCAGCGTTTGAGTCGCCTGCTGGTCTTCCTGCCGCCACCTCTCCTCCCGTTCCATGTGTGAACGGTGCATTTGGGACAAGTTCTCCCTCCACTGGGTCTGCTGGGCTGCCTGGGCTCGGGAGCAGCCCATAAGTTCCGAGAACATGTCCTCCCGTGTCCTCTTCTTCCTACGCCTAATCTGCGCTAGCCTCTGGG
The DNA here is from genome assembly GCF_028017835.1 of Emys orbicularis. Classification (NCBI taxonomy): domain Eukaryota; kingdom Metazoa; phylum Chordata; order Testudines; family Emydidae; genus Emys; species Emys orbicularis. The sequence goes on from NC_088683.1 coordinate 248,961,250, forward strand.
AGTGTGATGCCAGGCTGGGTTGGGAGACAGTCGCAGCTGTGGGAATGGGAAAAAGGGAGTGAATTCCTCAGAAAGATAAATTTAGTTGTGAACAAAGAACATAGTCTTTCTCTGTAAAGAAGACCATGCACAGCACCTATCACATGCGCACTCAGGACAAGGTCGAATTTTCGGCCTTCGCATTCAGTGCCTGGGGTCTTGCAGTGCAGATCAGAGAAGCGGGGCAGGACACCGGAATTTGTGTAGCAGGCCGACATGGTAAGCCGTAGACTTGTGGCTGCTTAAAACTTTAATAGTTGCACTGGCCTCCTTTCACATTGAAAGCAATGCCAGTCCCTGCTGCCAGCAGTCCGGCAAGCATGAGCTCTGCCCCTGTCCCACCCCCTCGCGGCTGTCCCAGGGAAAGATCCCTGTATGCTGCCCCTCTCCCGCCTCCACCGCGTGGCTGTAAACCGCCGGTTACAGTTCTGTAAAGGAACGGGCAAGCAGTCCCAATACTAACATTCCCCTAACTAATTCAAAGCAGGTCACCATGAGCGACATCACCCTGATGAGGATCTCAGACACGGAAAAACAAAGAATGCTTCGGGAAAGCATGCAAAGACCAGGGCCGTATGCCGCCATGCTCTGCAGGGCAATGATCCCGGAGTACTTGCTTGTCTCCTGGCACGGAAATGTCTGCTATTACGGAGGACCCAATAAGGCCGCTCTCCCCAGGAACCTGATGCAAAGGCTTTCCAATTACCTCCAGGAGAGCTTCGTGGAGATGTCCATTGAGGATTTCAGCTCTATCCCCGGACATATAGACCGCATTTTACTGTAGCTGCACTGGCAGGGACTAAACAGTAGAGCGGCTTGGGCAGAACAATCATGCAAAACCGGACATTGTTAGATTTTTTTTCAATAGTTGCACTGCCCAGGACTGAAACGTTAAGCGCCTAGGGCACACTAATCATGAGAAACCCATTGTTGTTATTGTTAATATTCCTGTTCTGTTAAAAATAAATGTTTAGATGTTTAAAACACTTACTGGATGATCCTTCCCCTGATTCTGTGTCCGGGTTAACGGCTGGGGACGGTTGGTAGGGGATCTCTGTAAGGGTGATGAAGAGATCCTGGCTGTCGGGGAAATCAGCATTGTAAGTGCTGTCGACTGCCTCGTCCTCCTCATCTCCTTCCTCATCTTCCCCGTCCGCTAACATGTCCGAGGAACCGGCCGTTGACAATATCCCATCCTCAGAGTCCACGGTCAGTGGTGGGGTAGTGGTGGCGGCCGCACCTAGGATGGAATGCAGTGCCTCGTAGAAACGGGATGTCTGTGGCTGGGATCCGGAGCGTCCGTTTGCCACTTTGGTCTTCTGGTAGCCTTGTCTCAGCTCCTTGATTTTCACGCGGCACTGCGTTGCATCCCGGCTGTATCCTCTCTCTGCCATGGCTTTAGAGATCTTCTCGTAGATCTTTGCATTCCGTCTTTTGGAGCGCAGCTCGGAAAGCACGGACTCATCGCCCCACACAGCGATGAGATCCAAGACTTCCCGATCAGTCCATGCTGGGGCCCTCTTTCTATTCTGAGATTGCACGGCCATCTCTGCTGGAGAGCTCTGCATCGTTGCCAGTGCTGCTGAGCTCGCCACGATGTCCAAACAGGAAATGAGATTCAAACTGCCCAGACAGGAAAAGGAATTCAAATTTTCCCGGGGCTTTTCCTGTGTGGCTGGTCAGAGCATCCGAGCTCGGACTGCTGTCCAGAGCGTCAACAGAGTGGTGCACTGTGGGATAGCTCCCGGAGCTATTAGCGTCGATTTCCATCCACACCTAGCCTAATTCGACATGGCCATGTCGAATTTAGCGCTACTCCCCTCGTTGGGGAGGAGTACAGAAGTCGAATTTAAGAGACCTCTATGTCGAACTAAATAGCTTCGTGGTGTGGACGGGTGCAGGGTTAATTCGATGTAACGGCGCTAAATTCGACATAAACGCCTAGTGTAGACCAGGCCTAGGAAACTTTTGTGGAGGTACTCTGCAATCCTTTGTTGCAGATTCCTCAGGAGGGCTGCCTTGTTCCTTCCCCTGCGGAAGGAAACTTTGCTGTGCCAATCAGCAGTTATGTCTGCAGGCACCAAAGTAGCACACAGGTGAGCAGCATATGGACTTGGTCTGCAGCCGCACGCATGCAGGAGCATCCTTAGTTACCCTCAGGAGCGAGATATCAGCTTCTATTACCCTGACTGTGGAAAACAGTGCCAGTGTTCAGAATAGTGTCCCTAAGGACTTGTAATGATTAATGATCCCCCTGTTAACCTCTCCCCACCCGTTGTTCCATCTTACCCCCTCTCCCTTGTGTCCAATTCACCATGGTTAGGGCTGTCGATGTGCTGTGTGCTTGCCAAGGGAGAGTGAGAAAGTGGTGTATGTAATTTGTATGAATCAAGGCGGTGCATGCACTCACAACAGTGCCTCTGTCAATTGTTTCTATAGCTTTTGGAGATGTGGCCTTGAGAGTCTCCTCCTGCACACCGGCTGAGAAGCTCAGCTGGATAAGGAGACGTACCAGGAGGAATAAGGAAGACATGTTCAGGGAAGTGCTACAATCGTCTGATGCTGCTGATAGTGAGCAGAGAGCTTGGAGAGAGGCTATCAGTGAAAAACTGCGAATGGATAGCCAGAAGAGAAACAGGGGAAGGAGCAGATGATACAGCTGCTCGAGGACCAAACAGAGATGCTGAGGTCCCTGATTGCAGGCAGAACACATCTGTGCTCACTTCCCTCTGCAGCCCTTTCAGAACTGCCTTCCATGCCCTTCCCAAAGCCCCCCGCTGCACATTCCTCGCATGTTCCTGGTCCACCACAGTACCCCAGGCACTCCACCCTTAGAGGCATGTTTCACAATGACAGCTGGACATACACCCAGCTATGACAGCCTCATTAAAAAGTACTCGTCATTGTAATGTTCCTTCTAGGTAATAGAAATGTTTGTATAGCTGTTAAATAAAAATGAAGTTATGGAAAGAAAACAAATCTTTATTGGTCTCCTATACATGATGGTTGGTTCTGAAATTCATAAACAGTGGCAATAGTAGCATTTGCAGACACTTAATGCACACTCAGTGATCATTACAAGGGTCATACTATAATGCAGGAAAGCAATGCCTGGCTCAATGCATTATAGATAAGGCTGCGAGTTTGTCACGGATTCCGTGACTTTCCATGACCTCCGTAGCGGCCGGTGTGCCTGGTTCAGGGGCAGCTCAGGCAGCGCCTGCACCAGACGGACCAGCTGCTGCTGCTGGGGCAGTCCCCCTCCCAGCAGCAGAGTTTGGGTGTGGGAGGGAGCAGGGGATTGGGGGCGAGCTCTGGGCAGGCTAACCTGGGGGGCTCCCCAGAAGCTGCACATCCCTCCTGCTCAGCTACTAGGCAGAGGTGTGGCCAGGCAGCTCTGCATGCTGCCTCCACCCAGGGCACTGCCCCTGCAGCTCCCAGCAAGGGTCCAATGCCACAAACCGCTGCCTGCCTCCCTCCCCCAGCACCCGCGGGGGCCCTGGGCAGTCCCCTCCCCCCAGGTTTCAATCAAGAGTATTTTTAGTAAAATTCATGAACAGGTCACGGGCCGCGAATTTTTGTTTACTGCCCGTGACCTGTCTGTGACTTTTACTAAAAATACCCATGACTACAAGGTAGCCTTAATTATAGAAAGACACATTACTGGGGCTCACTGTCAAAATGCTCCTTCAAAGCCTCCCTGATTCAAATAGCCCCCTCCCCCCATTGAGTTCCTCTAATAACCCTTGTGTCTGGCTGCTCAAAAGCAGCCACCAGCCGATCCACCTCAAGGCTCCACCCCTGTGGAAACTTTCCCCCCTTCCGTTCACAAATGTTATGCAGAGCACAGCAGGCTGCTATGACCATGGGAATATTTTCCTCATTGAGGTCTAGCCTGCCGAAAAGGCAGCACCAGTGACCCTTTAATCTGCCAAAGGCACATTCCATAGTCATTCTGCATCTGCTGAGCCTGTTGTTGAAGTGCTCCTTGCTGCTGTCAAGGTTTCTGGTGTAAGGCTTCATGAGTCACAGGAGCAAGGGGTAGGCTGGGTCTCCCAGGATCACAATTGGCATTTCCACATTCCCAATTACAATCTTTTGGTCTGGAAAGCAAGTCCCTGCATGTAGATTTCTACACAGGCCAGTGTTCCTGAAGATGTGTGTGTCATGCACCTTTGCTGACCATCCCGCATTGATGTTGATGAAATGACCCCTGTGATCCACCAGTGCTTGCAATACCATAGAAAAGTAGACCTTTCTGTTGATATATTCCATTGCAAGGTGGTCTGGGGCCAAAATTGGGATATGTGTGCCATCTATCGCCCTGCCACAACTAGGGAATCCCATTGCTGCAAAGCCATACACTATTTCCCACACATTGCCCAGAGTCACAGTCCTTTGTAACCGGAGACAATTAATGGCCCTGCACACTTGCATCACTGCAACCCCCACGGTGGACTTTCCAACTCCAAATTGATTCGCGACTGATTGGTTGCAGTCTGGAGTTGCCAGCTTCCACACAGCAATCGCCACTTGATTCTCCACTGTGAAGACAGCTCTTATTTTGGTGTCCTTGCGCCGGAGGGTGTGGGCAAGCTCCAAATACAGTTCCAGGAAGGTGGCTTTGCACATCCAAAAGTTTTGCAGACACTATTCGTCATCCCATACCTGCATCACGATGCAATCCCACCACTCAGGGCTTGTTTCCCGAGCCCAGTACAGATGGTCCACTGTGTGCAGCTGCTCCGTGAATGACACCATCAATCCTGAATTGTTACTTTCCATGGCACACAGCAGGGCAAACAATACGGTGTCATTATCAGATTTGCAGCTCATGAAATATTGCAAGATCAACCCCATTGTGTTCATAACGCTCATCACAAGATTGGAGAGCAATGCAGGATCCATGCTTTCAGACAGAGATGACAGACACACAGTTTAAAGGGGCTGTTGAAAGGTGGCGCGATATATAGTAGGAAGCCCATGGAATGATGGGACAAAGAAAACTGCATCATGGGATGCTGAGCCCACCATGATGCTCTGCAATCCCTGCCCAGAGCACCCAGTGGCAGATGGTGGTGAGTTGCATAGTGAGATAGCTTCCCATGGTGCACTGGTCTCTCTGTCGATGCAAGAGCACCAACTGTGGACGTGCTCCACCGTCACAAGGTCTGTTGTGTGGTCTTGAACAAGCGGTTTAATTACAGCGGTGGAGGATTGTCGACGTAACTTAAATTGACTTAACTTTGTAGTGTAGACATAACCTCAGACACCCCAATGATAGGTGCTGTATAAGAACTCAGAATAGATAAAGAGACAAGAGTGGCTCCCACTTAAATCAGTGAGAGCTTAATATGTATACTTTCTTGTTGCATAACCACTCTACAGTAAAGCCTAGACAGAAATGATAACAGCCAAAATATGAACAGTATAATAGTGATTCCCCAAAGTGCTGTATCTAACATCAGCAATACATGGAGAAGTAGCAATCATAAATACTTTAGCAAAAATATTTGCTATCAGTTGATAAATATGTTAACTGATATTTTCTATTTAACGGTATCCCTTAGAACAAAATATCTGGAGTCTGAAATCAAGTTAACAAAGATAACATATTAAAACATGGTATTTTGATGAAATACACATTTTTAAATACTTAATCAGAATAATATATTTGTTTAATATGTGGGCAAGTGTAATATTGATGTCATTAACTAATCATTTTCTTGATTTTAAGAGCTTGGGCAAATTACGTGATAGTTAAGTACATTGTCACTTATTAACCTTAACTGTTTCCTTAAATGAAGTTATATTATAATATAAATTACCTGTGTTTATTATAAAGTAACAACCCCTGTTATTAATATAAAAACTATTTTAGGACTTTAGCCCTTCAGGGCAGACACTGTCTCTGCCTATAAGTCTCTACAGCTCTCTGCACATTTTGGGTGCTACTGTAATATAAATAGACAATCAAGTAACATTAGTGATAGGAAAAAACCGTCCTCCACCTGCAGCTTGCTAGAAAACTCTTTTATTCCTAGAGGAGGATCTAGCCACAGTGGTGCATTTGCCCCCCCGACCCCCGCCTCCTGACTGGATTACTGTAATTCACCAAATATGAAGTTGAATCAATGGAAATGCTCCAGCTTGTATAAAATGTGGCTGTTTGCCTAGTGAAGAGGATAAGCTATTGTGAGCACTTAATCCCTGTGCTTCAATCTCTCCACTGGTTCCCAATTTACTTCCATTGTCAGTTCAAAGCCTTGGTCCTGATCTTCAAAGCCACGATCCAATCAGGCCCCAGTATCATCAGTTACTGTATCTCCATCCACGACCAATCCTAGACCGCTGAATTCTTCTTGGACCTTGCAGCTTTCAAACCCCAGGATGTGCAAGAGAGCCAGAGACAAAGCATTTGAAGTTGAGGAGGTTCAGTTGTGGAATTAGATTCCATAGAAGCTCAGATCAACCCAAAGTCTGAACATGCTTCAAGATCCTTCTCTTTGACAAAACATTTCCACTGTAACTGACACGATGATAATTTTAAAAAAATCCCCAGGGAGAGCTTCCTTTAAGCAGGGAGGGCAGAAGACAAGAAAAATACATAAAGTCCAAAAGGGACCTTGCCATTGTGTATTTAATTTATCTGAAAAGTGCCCAGGTGTAGATTCAGCAAAGAATGTGCTTAAGTTCATCCTTATTTAGCAAAACACGTAAAATCATGCCTCTGTCCATCCTTATTCAGAATGGTACTTAAGCATTTGCTTAGTGCTTTGATGAATTATTATGGTGGGGGCGGGGGGAGAAATAATAACAGTACAAGCATAGACATTTCAACCATGTCTATAATTACAAAATCTATTTTCCACCATACGATTTTCAGTATACACGACATATAGTCCAGTTAGTGATATCACTAGTCCCAAATTTTGAGGTTTTCGTAGTGGACACCGCCATGCCCATGCCCAGTTGAAGAGACAAGTAAAATAAAACTTTGCGAATGAAGATCAGAAAAAGAAAGTGGTGAACAAAGTGGTTCTCTGAGAAACATAATTTATGGATTTTACACCTGAGGTTCATCTGTGATAAAGCAGTTAGGTTTGAGCACTTAATTATAAATCTGTAGTGGAATCTGTGCTAGATTATTGAGAACTGCAAGGCTTAAAAGACTCAAGTTAGAGTTTTGCATGCTCTGTAATTAAACAACGTATCCATTCCTTTTTCTGTAATGAATAACAACAGGTGCAGATATAATTAAATGAAATGAGTAAGAGTTCTGGATATTGAAAAATGCCTAGTCAACCAGCTGCTTCATTTCTACAGTAGCCAATCAAGTCGTTTCAACTGTGGGTGCCTGTATCACTCAGATGCTATGGTGAGGGAGGGGGAACACAGAAGGACTTAGATATAATGAGAAATAGAAACAAAGTGAGTGGAATTATAATAGCTTTCTAAGGGATTTTGGACAATCAATTTCCATTAATTTCGATGGGAATTGGATGTCCAAATGTCTAAGGTAGTTTTAAAACTCATCCAGAGTGTATCATCTTTTGTTATTTGAGGGCTGTTTTCTGAGTCACTATCACAGGATGGGAAAGTTCTTTTGTTGACTCAGCCTGTTAGCATGTGTTCGAACTCTGCAGAGAGATGCTGATTCTCTATGGCAGGAGTATCTTATCAACTCCACTATGAATATGAAGGAGGTGGGAGTTGTTCTTGGTCAAAAGGAACTGGGGTCTATGACAGAAAGATCTTTGCAGGGAAACCCTAGGGGTAACCCAACTTAAGGAAAAAGTTTAGGCTGAGGTTTACAGCTTTGCTGCTGCTTTTTGAATAAATTATAAAGCCAAACTTCAGGAAGAGATTATGTTTGGACTGAATACAGGGCTCAAGGCAGGGTAGGAACTCCTTTGGTTTATAGTCTCATCTATTTTGTCTCTGGCTTTGTGAGAAATTTAAGTATTCATGTTCAGTCCTTTGAATGATCTAGATCAGTTTGAGGTTACTAGTGGGCCTGGTTCTGCATTCACTTAAACTTTGGTATAATTCCACTGTGCTTCACTTTTTGTTACTCCTGGTGATGTAAATTGGCATAGATAAGAGAACCAGGGCCAATAGATTTATTTTAAATTCACTTCTGAGGTATTCCCAATTTCTTAATTTAATAACCTCACTCCCCAAATCCACTCATTGTTTATTGAAGAGTTAAATGTTCAGAATTACTGGGGTTGTTTTGACTATACAAGCTACTTTTTGGTTTGTACACAAAAAGACAAGAGAACTGACCCTGATAATTATGAGTATAGCTTATGAGGTGAGGGCAATTTTTTGTGTCCTTTTGCTGAATTAGGCCAAAACTCTGAAAAAATTCTTTTTCCAGTGTGTGCACTGTTGATATTTTCAAGCCTAAGGATCAAATAACTTTTGAAACTGGAAAGGGAAAATATTGCTACATCTCATTTAAATTATTAACTCTATTACTTCAGCAGAGAAGCATGAGAATAATTTGCACAGCTTATCGCACAAGTGTATTATATATTGCAACAATCACGAGCAACAATTTTCAGAGGGGTAGCCGTGTTAGTCTGGATCTGTAAAAGCAGCAAAGAGTCCTGTGGCACCTTATAGACTAACAGACGTATTGGAGCATGTGTTTTCGTGGGTAAATACCCACTTCGTCGGATGCATGGGACGACGAAGTGGGTATTCACCCACGAAAGCTCATGCTCCAATACGTCTGCTAGTCTATAAGGTGCCACAGGACTCTGAGCAACAATTTGTTTTAAAATGTGATGCAGAAATTATCACCTTTGTAATTCACCAGTGAAAATGTTAATCATTAACACATAATATCATGAAACATACTCAGTTTTATTTTAATGCAAGACAATGTCCCAGCAAGTGAATAGATGATAGTATATCCATTCGAATCGAAGCACTTCTATCATTCATTTTCCTTATTTCTGCTCTTTATGTAGCAATGCGATAAAAGAAGTGGAAAAATGCTTTTATTTCACTTGGATAGTTGAAGAATACCTCAACAAAAATGCTACTCACATGCCTCAACTGGTGGGGGAACTTGATGGGGCCACAGGTGAAAGGGGACAGCCCCAGAAGCAAGGGAGGGAGACACTCACTAAGGAATAGTAGGCAGCCCCTCCCCCTGGGAGTCTCTGGCACCCAATGACCAGCTGGTGAGAGGGGTGCTGATGGGCCAGGATTTAACCTGGCATGGGGGCCATGTGGAGCCTTTTTTGGCTCCATTCCAGCAATCTCACCCTACCCACCTGAACTAGGAATGTGAATCCAGCCAGACGGATGCTGTGGGTCTAGCCGATTGCCCACTGGGGGTCAGGAAGGAATTTTTTCTTCCCTGGACCAATTGGTAGAGGACCAAGGAGCTTTTTGCCTTCCTTGCAGCACTTTCAAGCCACAGTGAGTTAAGTAGGAATGTGCTTAGTACCCATCTGAGGTACTGGGGTGGAACTGTTCATTCCTCGCAACTTGTGGTGGATTTCCAGTGTGGTTATGAGGATAAAATTAATGATTCCTGGGGTAAAAGACCTGGGATTTTGGTGATGGGCCTTGGGCTCTTGGGATAGGATTGAGGTCAGACCTTGTGGCCCTCGCAGTCTGAGGTCCCCATTCTTTTGCACTCTGTGTTCCCCTAGCAGGGGGGAAGGTGCTAGGACTCAGAGAGAACTGAATCCTGGGGGGTAGGCTGAGGAGATCCTACCCCGAGTTATGAGTTATATGGTGAGGAGCCCTGTAATCCCTGCACTGGAACCAATTAAATGCCTGGTATCGGAGAGTATGGGTGATTGGCAGGTACTACACCTCCCCTGTGCAAAAGTTTAATAAAAGTTGTGGCCTGTCACTTAATTCCATGCATGTGTCTGTCCTCATTTTGCTGCTGTGAAGAGGAGGTGTTCAAGGTGAAAATCTGTCAACTGACTGCTCATTAAAGTTTACATTGTTACTGCTGAAAAAAACCTTAATGGGCCAAATTATCCTATTCCTTTCACCTGTAATATTGAAACTTTATATCTACTGTTTATTTTTTTCCAAAAATTTCATACTCTGATACAAGGAGAAGAAAAACAACTCCAGATTGTTGGAAGAAAATCTTTACTGGAAGCACAAACATTTTATAAACTTTGGATCTGTTACCAGAAAAGTGGGAAATCTGCCCTGGCTCTGTAACCCTTTCATCAGGAGGCCTTACACATGCAAACAGTCCTGTTGATGTTAATAGGATTATTTTCACGAGTAAGCAATACTCATGTGAATTAGGGTTACAGGATTGGGACACTAATATCACAAATGTAATTTCAGCCTCTGTTTGTCATTTTAAATTAAATAAGGGGAGAAATTCACCTGGTAAAAAACATGAGCGCCTCATGAGAAACAGATACATGTTTCCTTCCTTTTAGAAAGGGGACACACATATTATTGTTATCACCTTGGTTACCTATACATAACAGATGGCCAGGAACAGCGAATGCTCAACTATAACCAAAACAAGTATTTCAAAAAGGCTTGTTTGTTAACACAAAATGTAAGAATAGCTGCTTTATAGAGCAACAGTTTTTAATCAATTGGATTCTAATTGCTGAAATTTTTCACTTTCAAATCTTAAATTACAAATTCTTAATTTAAAAAAAGTTAATTAATTTGTATTTTTTATTTTGTGCAAAACTAAAGTGATAAGACTATGGATAAGAGAACTGTAAAGAATTAGATCAGTAGGGTAATTTGCAAATTAGAGCTTTTAACAGAGCCTCTAGGATTTTGAAATGTGTTCTCTCTCAAAAATACTGTTTGAATATGAAGCTTAAACTACACAGAAAAAACAACAACAGTTTGTGCCTAAGTTCCATTATAAAGCCTCACATAGGAAAACATGCATGTATAGAATACTGTCAAAGCTAATTAAAAATAGAGTGGTCAAGCCAGTAAAAGCAGGCAGGTACAGTATTAATGTACTTAATGCTGGAATGAAGTATATATATCAATGTGAGATTTAATTACGGAACGTAGAGTCTAAATGCTTGAAAAAGTGACAGTCTATAGTAACAGAATTAGCAATTTCAATAAAAAATAGCTGCTGTAAAAGGAAGGTTTTCTTCTCTTGGATTGAATCCATCTGAGATGTTCTACATGTGTGTTCAAAACCATTTAAACTGGCTAAATGCATTGTTAAATTCTCATCACACTGATGGCATAATTTGAAATGCAAGACAATCCTTGCAGAGTAATTCGATGGACATTTTCTCATACCAGTAGAACTTGAAATAAAACTTTCTGAGGACAAATTGTTAGGAGCCAGCCTGATGGTGGACTGTGAGCATCAAAGGCAAAAGGTGAAAAGCCACAGATTTCTTTCCCCCAAAGAAGATGAGAAGGGAAGAAAACGCCACCTGTTTGGTGGACTTCACATACTCCATAGACCTGAGACTTGGGCCAAAATTTTCAACCTTGGGTACCTATAGATAACTAAATCTGTATTCATTTCCTAAAAAAAGTAGCCTTCTTTTCAGATGTGCTGAGCATCTGCAGTTCCCACTGAATTCAATATTGCTGCTTGCAATAGATAATGTTAAATACAGAAGGTGAATGCAGTACCTTCTTGAGCTTCATCACAATTTGGTATTTTTGCTATGTACCACTACTGTTAAGCAAAGTGGTCTTGAACATGTTGGCACAGAATGCAGAACCAAAAATCAAACTATGGCACAGAAAGAGAGAAGAAATATAACCCAATCATGTGCTGAAATCTCTAATTAATTGGACGGTCTGCAAGGAAAGCTATCTATTTCCACACATCACTCAGTTCTCCCATCAGATTAGCGTTTGGGGAGAAGGGCCCAAAATAACTTTTTAAAAATGAAAGGATTTCTTCAGAAAAACTTTAAAATGAATTAACATAAGCCCACTTCACGATCAAGGAAGCAACATAAAAACGCATATACAGAGAGAGAGAGAGAGAGAGAGAGAGGGAAGACTGATGAGTTACTTAAAAGAAGCTCCTTCCTAAGTACCAGCCTAAATATTCCCTTCACTCAGGAAACCTGCCAAAGTTTCAAGGCTAATCATTTAATGGGTGGCATAAGAAAACAGGTTTGGGAAGTAAAGGCTTAGAAAGAGCTGCTCAGAATTTTCCAATTCATTTCTTGCCTCCCCACCTCCATTCATTCCATTCCTGCTGTGAGTGATTAGCAATAGTTCTTCTAAATTTATTTTCCTGACTTTCTGAAAACGGTCTGCTGCTGTCTATTACAAAATATTACTTAATTGTTAAACACGAAAGGAAATAAGAGTGCTTGAACTGCACTGCTGCTTTATAGGTCTGTTGTCAGCATGAATCTTGGGGTGTTTAAATTCTTTAGATTCTCAGAATTTTCATTGTAAGTCAGTGCACCTGCTGTAGGTGCAATATCACATTTTGGAGTTGTTGGTCATTTTTATTTCTGCCCCTTCTTACTACACCCTTTTGTTAAAATCATCTGTTTTCTATCCACCTTCCACCCCCATTTTTAACTCTGTACTATGGCCCAAGGCAAAACTGCCATTCCATTGCAGACAACTGCAGACATCTGTAAAACACGCACCCTCCATTTAGCAGTGTCCATACATGAGGCTGGATTAGCATTTACTCAGATCAAATTGGTTGTGTGGAGCAAATGTAACCCATTGGTGAATGTGTGTTACAGGACTCCTTCTCTGCCCAATCCGCAGAGGATATGAGTCTGTCACGGCTCTAGCTAGTGAACCTTGGCTTTTAAACTCAAGCTCTAGCAGTTCAGGTGTTTAGTTCAATCTCTAGTGTGTTGGGCAGGATAGTGGCTGTCTCAGGGACATTCTGGTTTTCTTCCTGGATCCTAAAGCACATCTCCTGGCAGGGCCGCCCAGAGGGGGGGGCAAGTGGGGCAATTTGCCCCAGGCCCCTACGAGAGTTTTTCGGGGCCCCTGTAGCGGGGTCCTTCACTCGCTCCGGGGGCCCCGGAAAACTCTCGTGGGGCCCGGTCCCCCGGAGCTTCTTCCGCTCCGGGTCTTCGGCGGCAATTCAGCGGCGGGGGGTCCTTCTGCTCCGGAATCCTCTGGGCGGCCCTGTCTCCTGGTTAGTCTTTGGACCTAGAGCCCCTACCCCTGTAGGAGGAGCACACAGCAATGTTTTACTACAGCTACTCTTTGTATATGGAAAGAGTGTGGGATTTTGCTTTTCCCTCTTCTTCCTTCCTTTCATGTCTCCTCTATCCCTTTTATACATTCTAAAATACAAATATTCCACTGGATGCAATTGTAATAGGTTACACTTTTTAAGTTTCCATTTGGCCAAAGTATGAGGGGTGAAATCCCAGCCCCACTGAACTTAAGGAAAGTTCTGCCATTGATTTCATTATGGCCAAGATTCCATCCAGGGTAAACCAATTTAGAAATCTCTGGGAAAATTAGTCCAGCTAGCAGATATTTACACTAGATTATACTGAAACTTGTTCCAGAGACCACCCCTTGCTGGACAATCTCCCGTCTCAAAAGACTGTCCCACAGAATCCTCAAGTGCAACAAAAACAGATCTGCTCCACTATTACTAGATAACTAACTCCATTATTATTACTTATATTACAGTACCACCTGGAGGCCCAAGCTGAAAGCAGGGTTCCATTGATGCTATGTGCTGTATAAACATATAGAAGGAGATAGTCCCTGCCCCGAAGAGCTTACAGTCTAATTAGACAAGACATATAAAGGGTAGCAGGAAGGAATTATTATTCCAGTTTTCCAGTTGGGGAACTGAGGCAGAGGGAGATTAAGTGACTTCCCCACGGTCATATAGGAAGTCTGTGGCAGTCAGGAACTCAAGTCAGATCTCCTCATTCAAGATTTGAGTCTCAGTTCAGTGTTTTAATTACAAAACTATTACTTCCTTCCAGGGTCAGTGCAAGGAAATTTCACGCCCTAGGCGAAACTTCCACCTTGCGCCCCACCCCCAGCCCTGCGGCAGCTCCCCGCCCCCCCCGCCCTGAGGCGCCCCCCCGCAGCAGCTCCCCCCCCCTGCCCTGAGGCGCCCTCCCCACAGCAGCTCAACCCCCCCCCCCCCCCCCCGGGGAGCCGTGTGGCAGCTCCCCACCCCAGCTCTCCTCTGCTCCGCCTCCTCCCCGAGCACGCCGCCCCCGCTCTAATTCTCCTCCCAGGCTTGCGGCGCCAAACAGCTGATTGGTGCTGCAAGCCTGGGAGGCGGGAGAAGTGGAGCGGCGACCGCACACTCGGGGAGGAACTCTGTAAAAAAAAAATTGGGGGCACCGCTTTTTGGCGCCCCCAAATCTTGGCGCCCTAGGCAACCGCCTAGTTCACCTTAATGGTAGCACCGGCCCTGCTTCCTTCAGTATCCAATAGATTTTTGTTGGACTCTAGAGCAGGGGTGGGCAAACTTTTTGGCCTGAGGGACACATCTGGGTATGGAAATTGTATGGTGAGCCATGAATGCTCATGAAATTGGGGATTGAGGTGTGGGAGGGGGTGAGGGCTCCAGCTGGGGGTGCGGGCTTTGGGGTGTGTAGGGAGGATGGGGGCTCCAGCTGGGAGTGCGGACTCTGGGGTGGGGCTGGGGATGAGGGGTTGGGGTGCAGGAGGGTGCTCCGGGCTGGGACCGATGGGTTCAGAGGGTGGGAGGGGGATCAGGGCTGGAGGCTGGGGCACGGGAGGGGGTCAGGGGTGCAGGCTCTGGGCAGCGCCTACCTCAAGCAGTTCCTGGAAGCAGCGGCATGTCCCCCCTCTGGCTCCTATGCGGAGGTGCAGCCAGGCGGCTCTGCATGCTGCCCCGTCCACAGGCGCTGCCCCTGCAGCTCCCATTGGCCGTGGTTCCCAGCCAATGGGAGCTGCAGGGGTGGCACTTGGGGCGGGGGCAACGTGCAGAGCCCCCTGGCTGTCCCTACATGTAGGAGCCGGAGCAGGGACATGCCTCTGCTTCCAGGAGCTGTGCAGAGCCACGGCACATGTGGAGCAGGGCAAGCCCCGGACCCCACTCCCCAAGGAGCTTGAGGGCCAGATTAAAATGTCTGAAGGCCCCCGGGCCATAGTTTGCCCAGCCCTGCTCTAGAGTGATACTTAAGACTGGTTTCACTGTATGTTATTCCTACTGTATACACAGCCTACTATGCTTCCTGTACTATGGCCTGGAAAAACGTACTTCTGGGGCCAGATTCTGACTGGCCCTTTTGTGAATGTACAATGGGCGGGAGGAAGAATGTAGGAAGCCTTTCCCACCCTTGTATGGCCCTTGTCTGTACCAGGCAGAATTGCAGTCCCTACACTTCAGGATTGTGCAGGGATCCTGGGGCTCCAAAGAAGTATGAAGGAGGCAGGGCACGGTCTGGGTCCTGCTCTGCACCATCAAGGAGTGCAGTAGCAGGTGAACTTTCCCTGCATCGATGTGAAATCCGAGAATGCTCCCCATGGCCTGGTGCAGCTTCACAGCATCCCTCATTCTGATCGGCATCTAGCAGGGACAGCCCAGCCCCCTCGGATCTGTGCCAAAGTCAGTCTGTGCTTTAACCCTCCCTTTTCTTTTGCACGGTTATTTTCTGTAAGATGAATTTTGGAGTTGCTGTTTTTTACCTTTAGAAAATGCCTTTTTGTACAGCTTGCAATACCATTGAAAAATTAATTCTTGGATTTGGGTTTTTAGTGCTAAGTATTTAGTTTCTGAGTTTAAATAAATAATAAATGAGTGAAGCAGCTCACAGGTACAATATATGGAAATACCATCCTGCTCCATTTTGATGCCAACCAGTGAAGAGAATGCTTCCTATCAAATACAAATGATGAATTCCAATCATTGCTAAGAAATATTTTGTGACAGAATCTACAACCAAAGATTCATAGATTTTAAGGCCAGATCATCTAGTCTGACCTCCAGGATCTCACAGGCCCTTAATTTTCACCCAGTTACCTTCGAATTGAGCTCCATAGCTTTGGCTTGACTAGGTATAACTTATGTTTGGCTAAAGCATGTCTTCCAGAAAGTCATCCAGTCTTGATCTGAAGGTATCAAGAGATGGAGAATCCACCACTTCCTTTGGTAGTTTTCTCCAATGGCTAATCACTCTCATAAGAAATCTGTGTCTTATTTCTAATTTTATCTGGTTTCTGCTTCTAGCCATTGGTTCTTTTTGTATTTTCTCTGCTAAATTAAAGAGCTCTTCGGTACCCAGTATTTTCTCTCTATGAAGGTATTTATACACCGTAATCAAGTTACTTCTCAATCCTCTTTTTGATAAGCTAAACACCATGAGCTCTTTAAATCTCTTACTCTAAGGCATTTTCTCCAGCCCTTGAATCATTTTTGTGGCTCTTTTGTGCACCTGCTACCATTTTTCAAAATCCTTTTTAAAATGTGGACAGCAGAACCGTACTCCGTATTCTAGTAATAGTCTCACCAATACATAGGTAAAATCACCTCCTCAGATGGTCTTCACTCATGGATAGTGTTGCCTAGTGGTAAGGGCTTAGGCCTTCCAAACAGCAGGGTGGGGAGATTGGAAGGGGAACACAAGCCTTCTCACCCACCAGGCTCTGGCCCAGAGCCCTCTGAGGGCTATCAAAGATCTAACAGCCTGGGGCACCTGCTGTCCTCCCTTGGCCACTTCCGACCACCCCACAATTGTCCAAAGCTCACAGTCTGTGCGAGGTGATATGCAGGAGGTCAGCTCACCGGTTGGCACCTCCTTGTGGCTGTCTCCATCTTGGGGCAGCAGCTGCCTTCTCCTGTGGCTTGGCCCTCAGCCAGGTCAGTTCCAAGTAAATCTCTCCCCTGTTGGGGTAGTCCATAAACCAAACAAGGGGAAATAACACAAACAAACTGAGTCCATATGACAGAGAGAAGGAAATGCCTCCCCCTCAGAGTGTACCTGAAACAGGTTCTCCCTTCCTTCAGGGAGGGACTTTTGGGCAGTTGTTGTAGGGAGAGATCCTGCCTTCCCTCAGCTCTTCTCTCAGGAGCTGCGAGTTGCAGGGCTTCTCTCTTCCCTGGTCTGCTTCCAAGTGAGCTGTTCTGCTCCCTTTTAACCCCTCCTTCAGTCTGTGCATCTCCTGGAATGGTGGGCTCGGGCTGGCTGATCCCAGAGCAGCTCCTTAACCCCTTGTTGCCCAGTATGGGGTTTGTATATCCGCCATACCTCCCTATTCCTAGTCACTACTCCACGTACATCTGAGGATTGTGTTAGCCCTTTTTGACACAGTACTACATTGGGAACTTATGTTCAGCTGCTTGTCCACGATGACCCATAGATCCTTTTCAAAATCACTGCTTTCCAGGATACAGTCCCCTATCCTGTAGGCATGGGTGGCATTCCTTGTTCCTGTATGTGTAACTTTGCACTTGACTGTATTAAAACACATTTTGTTTGAATGAGCCTAGCTTACCAAGTGATCTAGATAATTCTGTATGACTACCCTGTCCATATCAATATTTACCATGCCACCACTTTGATCCACAAATTTTATCAGAAGTGATTTTTTATTTATTTTCAGAAATGTTGAACATAATTAAGCCTCATACCAATCACTGCAGAACCCCAATATAAGCATCCCCATTCACTAATGATTCCCCAATGATGACTACCTTTGGATCCATCAATTTGCCAGTTATTAATCTACTTACTGTGTGCTTTATTGAGACTGTATGGTGCTGATTTTTTAATCAGAATTTCAATAAGCCAAACACCTTATAAAACTCTATTACATCTACATAGTTACCATTAACAACCAAACTTCTGATCTCCTCAACAAATGAAATCAGGGCTGTTTGACAAGACCTATTTTCCATACAATTATGTTGACTGGCATTAATTATATTCCTATACTTTAATTCTTTATTAACTGTACCCCATATCAGCTTTTCCATTATTTTGCTCAGGACTGATGTCAGGCTAACCAGCCTATAACTATCCAGGTCATCATGCTTGCCCTTTTTGAATATTGGCACAACATTAGTACTCTCTCAGTCTTCTAGAATTTTCCTGGTATATCACGATTTATTAAAAATGAACATCAGAGATCTCCTCAGCCAGTTTTTTAAGGACTCTTTGGGCCTTCAGATTTAAAAACGTTTGTCCCTTGTAGATGTTGTTGAACACCCTCCTTGGAAAGTACCTCCTCATCCTCGTGTGCTACAAGCACATCATCCTGCTTCTTTTCAAATACAGAACAGTCAGATTTACTGAACACTTCTACCTTTTCTTAATGTTTATTAACAATTTTACCATCTCCATCTAATAATGGGCCTGTTCCATTGCTATCATGTCGTTTGCTCTGAATTTACTTAAAAACCTCTTTCTTATTGTACTTAGTCCTGCCAGCCATGGACTTTTTACCCACAGTCGCATTTATATGGATTATTATAGGGGTGACATTTGAAACCCAATGACCAGCAAATGAAAAGCTCTATGTCCTATCACTAGTCCCTTGAGCCATCCAGTCTCTGGCACACAGAGCCCTGCACTGCATGCAGCTTGTGACTAAATAAGAATATAATTATCCAGCCTACTTAACAATCTATTGCAGAGGCATTAAGCATTGAGCATACAAATGGAAAGAAGGAGAAAATCTTGCTATCTATGGTATAAAAACTATTGAATGGTTATTACATTGCTGCATGATCCCCAAGTGAGAGCATTCCCATAAATTCAGCTTTATTAGCGAGTAGACAATTTACATGACACCCACAATATATTTGGAATTTTTCAATATAAACTAATAAAAAGGAAAAATAGGATAAAAGAGGGAGGAAGGGGGAAAAAATAAAAACCAAAAACCCAATAAGTTTCAGTAAAAAAATTCACGAACATTTTCAAAATCAGTTCTTTTCAAAATGAAAATGTTCTTGAAACTTTCAACAAATTTCATTCCCCCCTCCCCTGGGTTTTGACTTGCTCTACCCATTGGATTGAGTGGAAGACAGACTATCTCAAATGATTAAGGACTGTGCACTTTTGGAAATCACACTTGAACTCACAGCCTTTCAATATAGAATTAGCCATGTTAACCATCTATCTGTGCACATACAATGAGCAACAATAAAAAAAATCAACCTGTGCCAACTGTTAACACACTTGTGTCTGAGGCTGCACCACTGTAAGGTCTCCCGTGTAGCAGCCGCTCTATGCCGATGGGAGAGAGCTCTCCCGTCTGCATAATTAACCCCCCCCCCAATGAGTGGCGATAGCTATGTTGACAGGAGAGCGTCTCCCGCCGACATAGCGCTGTCCACACCAGAGCTTCTGTCAGTGTAACTTTTGTCAGTGAGGGGGGGTGTTTTTTCACACCCGAGTGACATAAGTTTTACCAATAAAAGTTCTAGAGTAGACATAGCCTCAGATACCACATATTTTTCTATACTTACAATAGGGGCTAACTGTACAGTATATGTTGGCAAATGTTAACTTTTTAATAGCAATCATTATCTATGCTGCTGAGTGTAAAGCAAACAACAGTTTTCTACAGTGAAAATGTCCAATAGTTGTATTAAATTCTCAGAAAGCTTCTAACATCCTAAAGCAACACTGGATTTGCTATGCTAAATTGAACTAGTTCACCTAATCCAGCATCCTACCTTTGGCAACTGCAAACATATGGAACACCAATATCTGAGGCATTGGTAGCCAATTCACGTAGCTACCACTGAAGAGCTGTATACATAGAAAAAATTCTTCCTGGCCCCTAAAAGACCTTGTATAGGCCTTGAAGCATAAGATATGATTGTTCTTTTTTTGGACACTTTTTATTAAGATAACCAATAAATCAACATAACTGTAAGGATAAGTTAATCAGAAGCCCCCTCCTTAGACAAAAAGATGTTGGTAGCCCTGCCTAGGAGTTTTGGACTGTATATGTGGAATGGCTTTTACTGAGTACTGTTTTAGGTAAGGAGGCATGCATGTGCGTGTGTGTAGAAAATAGAACACAGAACCACAGAGAGAGAGAGAGAGAAGGAGCCAGCCAGAAGAAATCCAAGCAGGACCCTCTGGTGATTTCTACACAGGAATGTAGAATGTTCTCCTAAAATTAATGTTTTCCTAAAATTCTGATCCAAAGCCCATTGGGGTCAATAGGAACTTTGCATTGATTTCAAAGTGCTTTGATCATAATCTAATTTGTAAGAGTTCTATTATGGTTTGGAAGGTCGAGGGCCACTGGAAATACAGGCATCTTTATGTATGAATTAAAATGTCACTCTTCTATAACTATTAGTAAGTATTAGGGTTAAGTTTTCACATTTTGTTTCTTTGAGATGACTTCTTAGGTTTTTGCACAGCATATAGGATTTCTGTTCCTTTGCTCTGACATGCCATTCCTAGTGTAAATAAAACTATTGTTTGTTCTACCAGCTGTCATGTTTCTTGTAAATAGAGGATAAAAGAGAGGATAAAGAGGCTAACTTAGTCAACCCCAACCTACATTACATTAGAAACAGAAGTATAGAAAGGGTATCAAAAGAATTCAAAGCTGGAACCCAACTGAGTAGTGAAGACAACTGTGTACATGAAACAAAGCAAGACTTCAAAATCTACACAATCCAAACAGGCTAGCCACTGTGAGGAATATTTGTGACAGACAACTGAAAACTGAAAACTTTCAGTGTTTTCTTGTAATGGTTTTCCCTGCCATTTCCTGGAAGCCCATTACATTTTTCAGTTCCACCCTTATTCGTTATAGCTTCATTCAGTTTTAATATAGTTATAAATGCAGGGCTTTGGATCGGAGCCCAGAGCTGGAGCGTGGAGCAGCTCCAGAGCAGTGGAGCTGCAGGTTTTTGCCTGGAGCTGGAGTGGAGCCCAAGCACAGCTCCAAAGCCCTGTAAAATGGGATTAAATATAGTCTGTAGCAGTCTGCTCCTTTTAAATAAATAAGAAAAAGAAATCCTGTCTGTAATAATAAGTGTACCATCCATCTGGGAGGCCTCTAGTAAAAATTCAACAGGTATTTGTCACTCCTGTATGTAAACAGTATTCTGGACAACGCAAGCAATTATCCCTTCTATCAGTATTGTCGGTAAAGAGACAAGGTAGTCGTTGGAAAAGCTCCACAATGTGCACACTGAACCCACAGGTTCATTTGACCAGATTGAGAGAAAAGTATTTTTAAAGAAAAACAAACAGCAATTGGCTACTGTTAAACTAAACATTTCATCTCATTTTAATAGACTGCAAGTATGCAGGAGAGTCTTAGCAAGCCTAGGCTTTTTACTCTGAATTCACAGAGAAAAATGGAATTAGAAAGAACTTCACTGTAGGAGTGTTATTGCAGAATGAGGAAGAGAACACAAAAGATATCCCATTTTTTAAACCTAGCTGCCCACACACATTTTGATAATGTAAAAAGAGCAGAGCCTCTCCTCATATTTCTAGAGGAATATAAAAGGCATTTTGCACAAGAATGGACTTTTATTGCTTTTCCTTTCACTCACAAACAGGGTTGCACATACAGTACAAAGGGCAATTCTGCAACACTTTGGTAGTAATAAAATTATAATAAAAAACTCACTGCCAAAATAATTTCAATAGTACACCTCTACCCCGCTATAACGTGACCCGATATAACGCGAATTCGGATATAACGCGATAAAGCAGTGCTCCAGGGGGAGGGGGGACTGCGCACTCTGGTAGATCAAAGCAAGTTCGATATAACACGGTTTCATCTATAACGCGGTAAGATTTTTTGGCTCCCGAGGACAGCGTTATATCGGGGCAGAGGTGTATTATTATTACATTATACATGCCAATTCCTAATTGTCATTATATTTCATTATTATTGAAAATTATGGTGTGCAATACTTAATTCAGTGCATGGCATGAGAAAAGAGAACAAGATGTAAAGAAGATTTACAGTGCGGCAGGCTGACGTGCCACTGTTTTGTAGTGATGAGTGGCTGCGGTTTTGTCTTTGCAGTGTAGACATACCCTTAGGTCTTAATCCTGCAAGCTTCTCTGCTCACGTGGAACCCTGTGCATATGTGGAGCCCCAGTGAGGTCTGTGCAGGCAGATCACTTTGTTGGCAAAGAGCTTTGTTGCTTTGGTGGGGTCCATGTAGGCAAAGGGGTTTGCCTGGGTGGAGCAGCTTCCAAGTTTCAGGAGTTAATGTGTTCAGTTCAGATTGTGGATGTTCACTGTTTAGGCATCACTGCTCTTGTATGGACTAATTTCATACCTAGCACATTTTGGATATTTTCGCAAGTGTGATACACTAATAAAAGCACATTAGATTAGTGATATTATTTTCTTTTCTCTCCTGTGCTTTAGGCTTGATTTACAGCTTCTCTGCCCAAAATATGTGAATGGACTTATGGTGGTCTCTTAGGGTATGTCTACATGGGGATAAAAAAAAACGGTGGCTGGCCCAGGTCAGCTGACTTGGTTTCACAGGCTCAGACTCGGGGAGGGCTGAAAAATTGCTGTGTAGATGTCTAGGCTTGGGCTGCAGCCCAAGTTCTGGTACCCTGCAAGTATGGAGGGTCCCAGAACTTGGATTCCAGCCCAAGCCTAAACGTCTACACAGCAATTTTTAGCCCTACAGACTGAGTTCCGTGACTCCAAGTCAGCTGATCTGGGTCAGCCCAGGCCATGCCATGGGGCTTTTGTCCCCATGGAGACATACTCTTTGGGGAATGTCTACAGTGAAATGTAAGCCCAGGGTTTGAACTCAGGCTCAAGCCTAACCCCCCTTCTGTCTACACTCAAATCGCGCTAACCCAGGGCTCATACCCAGAGTCCCAGGACCCCACAAGGGTGGAGGGTCCAAGCGTGAGTCAAGCTGGGACCCAGTGTTCAAGTCCTATTTGCTTTGCACTATACACTGGACTCATGCTCTGGGAATCTGCCAAAAGTATCCCACAATCTCACAGGTGGACTATTTTTGTCCTCTGGGCAGTCAAGTTTGGTGGACATTTGAAATTTCCCACACTGTATCATGTGCAAAGGGCTAAAGTGGCCACATTTTGGGAGGATGCTAGTAAGTCTGGGATATGGGTGGCTGGACTCAGGCCAGCATAAATCAGTGTAGACACTGGAACCCCAGGTTGAGACCCAGAGTTCAACAATTCCTAACCTAGTGTTGATATGTACATACTCAAGTCTTGGGTTAACAAAACCAGGTCTACACACTCGAGTTCTACTAGTGGGCTTACATCGTAGTGTACACATACCATTACCCTTTCCCCTTGGGGGAATAGATTTTTTACTCCATCCAGTCTCAAGAGAAAAAAAGAATCAGAAATTATTTGAAAGTACTATATATGCCCCAGAAATAGCAATTTTGTGTCTCCTGACATAACTGTTGGCTCTATGATAGCAAGGGTGGAGCTATTATGATCTCAGCCACAGCTGCCTATACATTAGGACAGTAAACATTCACTTGTCTTCTTGCTTTTCTGTCTATTCAAGCAGAATAGTCCATTAAGAAAAACAAAATAAAATAAAGGCCCTAGCAGTATCCAATCTTGCTTGTAGCACCAGTGCTGTAAATGGAAAACAGAACTTTGTTCTTATTTACAACAAATTGTTTTCATTAAACCTAAATCGTTTCATTTCAGGTGAGGCCACAGCATGATGCTGAAAGGAGAAAAGAGCCCTACAGCAAGTGCAACCTGGAAGAGTTCTCAGATTCTGTAAGAGATGGCCATAGAACCTAGGGTGGAAAAGTGAGCTGTTCACACAGTGCCACTGGCTAGCATAGGTATCAGAATAGGATTCCCCGGAAACTGCATTGATGAGAGCTGATACTAACAGGAAGTACACGGTAACACAGACCAGCAGGGTTAATTGATACTATGGTAAAAGTGCTTGAAATCTGCTGGAGCCGTGTCTACACCAGTGCTGACACCATTGCAGGTGAGCTGGTTGTAGCATTGATATGACTTTGTTGTTAAAATTTCTTATTGCAGACACAGCCCAGGTTGGTAGGGAGAGATGGGTATCAGCCACCCCACAACATCTTGACTACAGTAGCTCAGTGGCACCCAGCACCTCTGAGTGGGTCTCGTTCATACCATGCTGATATCACCATGCGATTCTTTAAAAATATAATTTTGCTGTGGGTCAAAATGGGAAACTTCACATTCATCAGCAACAAACTCTTTCAAACCCCATAACAGCAGAAATAAATAACTGATGATTGCTCCTTCTGATATAGGAAGGGTTTTATTCCCACCGTTTACAGGCTATACATGGCATGCAGAGATACACTACCTAGCATGCAGTATCCATCAGAAAATATTAAGCATATTTTACTTTAAAAATTAATTTTTGGTCAAATCAAGACATTACCTCTCACAAAGTAAATCATGTTATGTTTCCATTTTAATGTCTCTTTTTAAATATACACAAGGGAATAACTCTCATAACTCAGTTGACACCCAGTATCTTATGAGTTATAGGTCATTGTTTCATATGCAGAAATCAATTGGATTACATGTTACACTGCTATACACTATTATGAATTCTCCATCTCCCATCATTCATGCTTGTGTCAGCATTTCCATTATAAACCTCTGTTTTCTGGATTTTTTTTCTTTTTATCGCCACTCTTAAATTTTCCTCTGGACTCTAGCTTGGCATGCTGGCAATACCACACTGGTAGTTTGTGAGAAAAAGTCATATTTCAGGGCCATTACATGACTCAAAAGTGATATTTCATGGCTGTAATGACACTTCAAGAAAATATGACTTTTTAAGTAATAAGACTGAGGTATAAAAAGGAAATAAACTCAGTTGTATTTTGACTGGCAGCTGAGTCTGGTTGCCCAACTATTCATTGTCTGAAATCAACCCATAAGTGTAAATAACATCTGATAACACACACTTCTAATAGGCTAAAATCTTTGAAAAAGGTGAACCATCCCAAAAGAATCCTGAAATTCATTTTGTGTATGGCCAAATTCTAGTTATAACCTTGTGAGATGTAGTACTGCATCAACTAGGTTGACTCAGATTGCAAAAGTGCTTGAAATTAACCTTGGTTAGCGTCTGAACAGCATCCACAAAATCAGCAGTAATTTCTTTGATTTTTTTTTCTGCTCATGAACTGTTAATTGAAGCTTTCCACAACGTGATTTATTTTTATATTTTGCTCTCATTCATTCTCAGACTGTGGTCCACAGAGAGAGGCTAGGAGCTAATATATCTCTTACTTTATATTACAGAAGTGTTGCAAGGCTAAATAAGTTAAAAGTGTGTGTGTGTACAGCAATTTGACATGTTGGATGTCAGGTGCTACAGCAGAACCTCAGTTGCAGACACCTCGGAAATGGAGGTTGTTTGTAACTGTGAAATGTTCGTAACTCTGAACAAGACGTTACGGACTTCAGACACAGGGGTGGGGAAGGGGATAGGGAGGCTGCAACTGCAGGATGTGGGGGGGTCAGGGCTCCAGGGAGGGGGGCTCAGGGCTTCTGACCTTTGGGGCACCGGGGCTCCAGGCTTCTGCCCGGATCTGGGGGGGAGCGCTGGGGCTTCAGCTCCGCTCCTGGTTTCAGCCTCGTGGGGGGGTGCCAGGGCTCAAGGCTCCACACAGCTCTGCTCCCGGTTTGAGCCGGGGGGGGGGGCATGCCTAGGCTCAGGGGTTTAGCTACAGGGGGAGTGCTGGGGCTGAAACCAGGAGCAGAACTGCAGGGAGTCCTAGTGCTCCCCCGGTAGTTAAAGTCCTGAGCCCCAGTGCCCCCCGTGGGATTGCAGCCCCAACCCCCACAGTGGCTGAAGTCTGGAGCCCCTTCTCCTGCCCCCACGGCTGAAGCCCTGAGCCTCGCAGGGCTAACATCCTGAGGCCTCCCTACTGGGCCCTGGAGTTTTGATAGTATTTTGGAGGGGGGCCTCATAGAGAAAAAGGTTGAGAACCCCTGCAGCACAGTATTTGCTGGGGTTTTTTTGGTCTCCGCTGCTGCCTGATTGGTTACTTCCAGTTCCACGTGGTGTCCGGTTGACCGGTAAGTCCGTAACTCTGATGTTTGTATCTTTCAGGTTCTACTGTATTAGAAATGTAAAGTATTAGTTACAGAACTGCATTGTGATAGAGACTTTGGTCCCTTGGTCCTGCCAATTATCTGTTTGTTTTTTTTGTTTTTTTTGTTAATTTTACTGAATGAGTTTTAGAGGTGCTAAAATCACCAGGACCTTAAAATTCCAACCAACTCAATAGGAGCTGCATGTGCTCAGCTTCTTTGAATGACTGACCACAATTACTGTTTCATTTTCATGTGGAAGCAAGTTTAATCAAAGTGGTAGTTGTATGTGCACCTCTAGAAGTACGTGTGTGTGTGTGTGTGTGTGTGTGTGTGTGTGTGTGTGTGTGTGTGTGTGTGTGTGTGTGTGTGTGTGTGTGTGTGACATGCACGGGGGGGACCAGACAGGATTTAGCATAGTAAATTTCTCCAGTGTAGAAAATATCAAAAAAATTACACAGGGTAATTAAGAGCAATTGTTACACTTCCCCAAGGGAGGTTGCTCCACTTCCACTTCTCCTAATTGTAAGGTGCAATAGGCTTCCATCTTGCAACCTTTCTTATTCTCTCATCTGCGACCCAGACCTCTCTCTAGGTCCTCACATCCAGGCTATGTCTAAGTCTTGCGGATTCTTTCTGCATAACACCTCTAAGATACAGCCTTTCCTATCCATCCACACAGCTAAAACTAATGTCCAAGTTCTCATCATCTTGCGTCTCAATAACTGCATCCTTCTCTCCGGCCTTGACAAATGCAGTCTTGCCCTGCTGACATCTATTCAGAATGCTGCTGCTACGATCATTTTTCTTGCCCGTGGCTTTGACCCCTCTCTTTGCATCCCTCCACTGGCTCCCCCTTCTCTATCGCATCAAACATAAGCCGCTTCAATTCACTTTCAAGGCCCTTCATGACCTATCCCCGCCTTACCTATGAGATCTCATTCAGTTCAAAAGGTGAATTCCTGCTTCTGAGTAACCAGTGAGGTCAGCTTCCATTGCCCACGTGGTAAAATTTACAAGCAAGCATTTTCGTGTTTTCTCCAAGTTGACCCTCATGTCTGGGAGAAGCTCCCCATAAACATCAGCAAAACTAACTCATTGTCCCCCTTCAAAATCCTCCTCTGCTGTGAGGTCTACAAAAAAACAACAACAACAACAAACCCCTGACAATGGTTAGGCTACTGGTATGCTGAGCCCACTGCCAGTTATGCTTACCAATAATGTTTCCTTATTCCTTGTAACCTCACCATCAGTCTGTCAGATTAAACCATTGTCTCTTGTCTTATACCTAGATTGTAAGGTCTTTGGGGCAGGGACTGTTTTTTTGTTCTGTGTTTGTAAAGTGCTAAGCACACGAGGGTCCTGGTTCATGACCGGGGCTCCTAGGTGCTACAATAATACAAATAATAATTATTATTTATAATAAATAATGTATATGGATGGCCTGACCACAGCAATACAGTCAAGCAGCCTCGCTAATGTCTGGTTGAAACTGTGGTAAAATGGGACCAAGTTTGCTTAACCCAGACAAGATTGAGGTGACGATCGTGGTTGAGAAAAGGAGCCTGAGGTTATGGAAGAAGACAAGTGGCATCTTTGAGGGTGTGTATCTACCACAGGTCATCTAAGTTTGCGACTCAGAGCTAGCATCATATCAAACAATTGCTTTCCACAGTGACAAGGGTGGATTTTTTTCCATCTGCACCTGACCAGGCGGTTGCAAGCTTTTCTCTCAGATTCATAACTTGCTGCTGTTATCTTTTCCATTGTCACCTCATGATTAGACTATTGTGATCCGTTCTACAATGAAGCTACATCTTAAATTCATTCAGACACTGGAACTGGTGCAGAATGAGGCAGCCTACTTGCTAAGCAGTGAGCACATGACCCCAGTGGTGCAGGATCTGTGCTGACTGCCTATTGATTTCTAGGTGCAGTTTAAGTGGTTAATTTTAAGGAATGCTGGCTATATTTTAAGGACAGTTGGCTGTATTTTAAAGAAGCCTTATTGAGGGCACAGGAACAAACCATCTTGATGTGCAGAAAGAATAGCAAATATGGCAGGTGACCAGCTTGGCTTAACATTTAGAAAAGCTGGACTTGCACAAGTCCATGGGGCTGGATGCAATGCATCTGAGGGTGCTGAGGGAGTTGGCTGATGTGATTGCAAGGCCATTATCTTTGAAAACTCGTGGCAATCGGGGGAGGTCCCGGACAATTGGAAAAAGGCAAATATAGTGCCCATGTTTGAAAAAGGAGAATCCGGGGAACTACAGACCGGTCAGCCTCACCTCAGTCCCTGGAAAAATCATGGAGCAGGTCCTCAAGGAATCCATTTTGAAGCAACTGAAGGAGGGGAAGGTGATCAGGAACAGTCAACATGGATTCACCGAGGGCAAGTCATGCCTGTCCAACCTGATTGCCTTTTATGACGAGATAACTGGCTCTTTGGATATGGGGAAAGTGGTGGACATGATATATCTTGACTTTAGCAAAGCTTTTGACACAGTCTCCCACAGTATTCTTGCCAGCAAGTTAAAAAAGTATGGATTGGATGAATGGACTATAAGGTGGATAGACAGCTGGCTAGATTGTCAGGCTCAATGGGTAGTGATCAACGGCTCGATGTCTAGTTGGCAGCTGGTACCAAGCGGAGTACCTCAGGGGTCGGTCCTGGGGCTGGTTTTGTTCAACATCTTCATTAATGATCTGGATGATGGGATGGATTGTACCCTCAGCAAGTTCACGGATGACACTAAGCTGTCGGGGGAGAGGTAGATATGCTGGAGGGTAGGGATTGGGTCCAGAGTGACCTAGGCAAATTGGAGAATTGGGTCAAAATAAATCTCATGAGGTTCAACAAGGACAAGTGCAGAGTCCTGCACTTAGAACGGAAGTATCCTATGCACTGCTACAGGCTGGGGACTGACTGGCTAAGCAGCAGTTCTGCAGAAAAGGACCTGGGGATTACAGTGGACGAGAAGCTGGATATGAGTCAACAGGGTGCCCTTGTTGCCAGCAGATCGAGGGAAGTGATTATTCCCCTCTATTCGGCACTGGTGAGGCCACATCTGGAGTATTGCGTCCCGTTTTGGACCCCCTGATACAGAAAGGATGTGGACAAACTGGAGAGAGTCCAGCAGAGGGCAATGAAAATGATTAGGGGGCTGGGGCACATGACTTACGAGGAGAGGCTGAGGGAACTGGGCTTATTTAGTCTGCAGAAGAGAAGAGTGAGGGGGGATTTGAAAGCAGCCTTCAACTACCTGAAGGGGGGTTCCAAAGAGGATGGAGCTAGGCTGTTCTCAGTGGTGGCAGATGACAGAACAAGAAGCAATGGTCTTAAGTTGCAGTAGGGGAGGTCTAGGTTGGATATTAGGAAAAACTATTTCACTAGGAGGGTGGTGAAGCACTGGAATGGGTTACCTAGGGAGGTAGTGGAATCTCCATCCTTCGAGCTTTTTAAGGCCCGGCTTGACAAAGCCCTGGCTGGGATGATTTAGTTGGGGTTGGTCCTGCTTTGAGTGGGGGTCTCTCCTGAGGTCTCTTCCAACCCTAATCTTCTATGATTCTAGAATGAAGGGCTAAATAACTTGCTCATGGCTGCCTGAGAGACTCCCTCTCTCCCAGTGTGCTACTGCCACAGCTGCCATAACCAGAGGTGCTCAAACTGGAGCCTGTTGGTATAGGAAAGAGAAAGAGACAGAAAGCTACCGGATTACATTCTCTATGAGGGCCCCTTGGCTCTGAAACTTTGTTCTTCTCCTCTTGGTCCAAAATAGCCAGAAACTACTAACCCCTGGAGCACACTTCAGAGATGAAATTTTTGAGAAGAACTCAGGCTATTGGTTGATGGGGCTTTTGAGAGGTTTGGGATATGTTTTGGTACTTTGAATTACTGGAGGATAAATTAATTTAGTGACTAGGGGTTTTGTTGTGCTGTTGGGCAGCTATTCCTTATAAGTGTTATTATTTTAAATAATTGTTAGGACACCTAGAACTGTGGATAGGTATCTTTTTGGTATTTAAATAAAAAGGAACATATAGAAATAAATTTATATACTTTTAACGCAGATATACTGTGTGTATATATGTATATAAAATGTGTACTTTACATGAATTTTAAAGAGGATCATTAATACTGACAACCTTAATGATCAAAAGCAAATCACCTAATTAAATACACTGGGTCAGTTTAATTGCTGGTGTCATTCCTTTAAAGTAAATGGAATGACACCATCAATTAATTTGGCCCATTTCATTAACTTCAGTACATAATTTTACTGTTAAGAGTAAAGATTTCAGTTATAGACAGTTTGTTAGGCATTTAAATGTATTTAGTGCTCTGAAGACAATGGAGATAACTGATGAGAATATTGAAATAAAATGGACTAAAATAAGGGAGATTGACAATAGAGACTTACATATATATATAAATTACTCTCCAGAAGTGGTATAAGCCTTTAAAAATATCCCCAACAGAGATATTATTGGACAAAATAAATCACTCTGTATATTCAGTGTACCATTATCCTCGCAGTAACAGCACCAGATGTTGTTACTGTTCAAAAGACTCAACAAACAGCTTACAAAATATTTTCACAAAATTCTTATGTGTTTGCAGTTTACAGTCAATTTAAAATAATATTACAAAACAATCAGGAGTGAATGAAAGGGCTGTAAAGATTTTCTTATTAAAACTTCTTCCTCCTCCAACTCCTGCTTATAAATACAACACAGTATACTCTCAATGAGAGATTAATAAGACTGGGACTTTTCAGCTTGTAAAAGAGACGACTAATAGGGGATATGATCGAGGTCTATAAAATCATGACTGGTATGGAGAAAGTAAATAAGGAAGTGTTATTTACTCCTTCTCATAACACAAGAACTAGGGGTCACCAAATGAAATTAATAGGCAGCAGGTTTAAAAGAAACAAAAGGAAGTATTTTTTTCATTAAGCGCACAATCAACCTGTGGAACTCTTTGCCAGAGGATGTTGTAAAGGCCAAAACTATAACAGGATTCAAAACAGAACTAGATAAATTCATGGAGGATAGGTCCATCAATGGCTATTAGCCAGGATGGGGAGGGATGGTGTCCCTACCCTATGTTTGACAGAAGCTGGGAATGGGCGACAGCAGATGGATCACTTGATGATTACCTGTTCTGTTCATCCCCTGTGGGGCACCTGGCATTGGCCACTGTCAGAAGACAGGATACTGGGCTAGATGGACCTTTGGTCTGACCCAATATGGCTGTTCTTATGTTCAATTAAACTATGGCATTATTGACCTCTCTCTGCAGGCTACTTTTACACCAAAAGGTCCAATAGTTCTTTCTTACACATACAAATGTTGGCATTAAGAACGGGCTTTTAATTATAAGAGCCCCACACAACTTTGGCAATCCTTTACATAAATGTTATTGCAACTTAATGTTAATTATTTGGTTGCCATGATTTAACAAACAGATAAGATTGGAGAGTTCCTGAATTACAGCAGGCAGCTAAGAGAGTTAATTTTTACCAGGTCTTTTCATTCTGTGGAGCCCTCTGTAGGAGAGAGCTCCTCACATGTATCACCCAAAACTTCATTGCTTTGTTCTCATAACATTTCATTCTGCAGGCTATTGGGAGGGGTTATGTAGACAACTGGTGGACTACAGGCCACTTAGAGTAGCACTGATTTATACCCTTCAAACCTGGCCTTAACACCTGATAAGGTGCTAATTATAGCACGTTTGTATGATACTATTGTAGTTTCAGAGGTAATTTCTTACACCTTATTACCACATAATAATGGCCTCTTAACAACCAGACTAATCAAGAATTAATGAGGCACTAAAACATTTTAAAGAACAACCAAGGATTTAAAAAATTCTCTTATGTGTTTAATTTAAAAAGCAATTCATTTAACAAATGCAGTTTTCACTCAGGGTCATATAAAAAGTCTTGGTCCTTAAAAAATGTACCAATTGGAATGTTTTATTCATGTATCGGTTATTTACTTAAGTGGGTCTCCATGTAATGGCAAAACTGAAAGAATTTTAAATGGAGTGGAACTCCATGAAAACATGTCTTCCTGGCCAAAGCCCTGCATTCCACTCCTCCATTTCAATCCACTTATATAATAGCCTACTCAGAAGTTTAAAGCAAATTCATTTAAAGGTAAACTGCAAAGCTAAGACAGAAATGAAGTAAACCCAGAGTAATATGATTGCAACTAAGAGCTTTTTATTTCTTTTTAAAAGCAATTATTGTATGTTCCCTTTACATGGGGAACCTTTAATCTAAATAGAAAGTGATGAAAACCCCCAATATATTATATTTTGCCTTTCACAGAGCATGAATAGACTCCTATAGCATGTTGCTAGGAATTTAGGGGAAACCTTCCAGATCCTATGCAATGTCAGTCTCAATAGAAATCTTTGAGAAACACAAGTGCTTTCCTGGAACTAAAATAGGTGGAAAATAAAAAGTAGAAATAACCTGACTTAAGATAACAAGGCATTTCATAAAGGTTTTGTTGATGATTTTGTTGAACTGCAAAGCTAAAATGAAAACTGAATTAACCTCAGAAATGTGTGCTAATGCCTGTACCAACCAGGCTATAGGGCAGCAGTTCTCGAACAGTGGGTTGGGACCCCAAAGTGGGCCGTGACCCCATTTTAACGGGGGTCGCCAGGGCTGGCTTAGACTTGCTGGGGCTCGGGGATGAAGCCCGAGCTCCGTCACCCGGGGCCGAAGCCTGAGGGATTCAGCCCTGGGCAGCGGGGCTCAGGTTACAGGCCCCCTGGCTGGGGCTGAAGCCCTTGGGCTTTGACTTTGACCCTTTCCCGCCCAAGACAGTGGGGCTCAGGCTTTGGCTCCCCCACCCCGGGGAAGTGGGAATCAGGTGGACTCAGGCTTCAGTCCCCCATCCTGGGGTCATGTAGTAAGGGGTTTTGTTGTCAGAAGGGGGTCGGGGTGCATTGAAGTTTGAGAACCCCTGCTATAGGGGATACTCAGCATAAAAATAAGTTTTAACTTGAATTTCTTCAACATCTCTTTCCCTGATGAAATCCTAGCTCTTCCTAGTTTGCTCAGATCATCCCAGAAGACATCACTCTGTAACTTCACTGATACTACTAGTCCATAAACTTTCATTGAAATTAAACTGATTCCTAATGTGAAAGGGAGCACAAAATAGTGTATCAGAGTTTCTCATTCCTTTCTACTGGAATTAATGAGAGGACTCTCAAATTTAAAAAATACACCAACAGAAAAGGCCATTTGATTAAATAACCCTACTTGCCAATTATAAAGGTCTATATTAAACTTATAATAGGAAGAAAATTGGTAACTAAAGCTAAAATGCAGTGCTTAAGCTACGCCTCTCATTTTTTCCTGGTATGAAAAAAAATAATGGAAAATTATGTGGCCCAAGCTAAGATGTGTGGAATACTTAGGCACTCTACAAAACATACAAAAAGACAGGTCTCTGCCCTGATGATCCTATAGTCTAAGCAGAGATGACAAGAGGCAGAAGGTGGACAGTGGGACACAAATTACAAACACAATAACATGAGTTAGCTTTGGATACAATTGTGTATGTCTTGTTTTGTATCTTTTTACGTGAGCATTTAATTTATTACAAATTTGGGGGGAAGTTGGTGCATGTGTTTTGTGAGTTGAATGTGGAGGAGAAAGAAAGGGATAGGAGTGTAAGAGTGAAGGATGGGGTGAAGAGCAGGGAGCAGTAAGGATGGAAGGGGGCAGAAGTCTGAGGCCTTGCTTACACTACAAAATTAAGTCGACCTAAGTTAGGTCGATGTACAGCCACTACAGTAACTACTGCAGTGGTTCATGTCCACACTACACCCCCTCTGTCAGTGGTGTGCACCCTCATCAGGTGTGCTTCCACTGACTTAACTGTGTGAGGCATTGTGGGGCACTGACAGCTGGAGCCCCCCCCCCCCTTGCACTGGGGCCAACAGCCTGAGCTGTCATCCCCCTGTGGTCGAGCTGTCACTCCTGCACAGGATCACAGCTGGAGCCCCGCCGCCAGGCCTGCATGGGGCTAACAGCCAACAGGTGATGTAACTAGACACTGCGTTGCCCTAACTACGTCAATCTAAGCGCTACGCCTCTCGCAGGGGTGGAGTCATTCGGTCAGTGTAGTGGGTGACTTACATCAGTGGGAGCAACGTTGTAGTGTAGACATTTACAGAGTTAGGTTAATGTTAGCTGCCTTACATCGACCTAACTCTGTTGTGCCAACCAGACCTGGGAATGACAGGGATGGAGTGCTGGGGGAAGACATGACAGAGAAGGGAGTGGAAGGAGGGAGCGGAGCATACAGAGGGTGAAGCTGGGAGCAGTGGAAATATAGCAGATGAAGAGAGGCATAAAGGAGATAAGAAGAAATGATCTATCAGAAACTGTATAGTGTTCAGAGTCCAAGTAGAGGTTTTGGAGAATTAAGTGATTCCAATGGGGCTGCAGAGGAGCTCTGTGGAACTGGGGCTACCAGGCTGCCCCCAGAACTCTTCCCATTGGTGCTAGGCCCACAATACAGCAGGATGCATATGCTTCTTGAAGTATTAATTAATGACACCCATTGCGCTACAGACCAATGACTGTGGGGTCAATTTCTTGTGTTATTTAATGTTAATGCACAGCTCTTCGGGATACTGGTGGCTTTATATAAAGCATGGTCTGATGACCATAATGCCTCAGAAGCTTGCCGGATGCTGCAACCAGGGTAGGGGAATGGGCCCTGCAGCTTTCCCTCCTCCTGTACCTTACCAACGGGCAGCTTCTCTAAATGTCAAACCTTAATTAACTCAGCTATGGAACTCTGAGTTAAGATTTCACTTGCACCCTGAACATTTATTCACTTCCCTTCTGGAAACCAAAAGCTCCAGCTGGAATTCTTCTGTGTCTTCAGAATCTTTAATGCAACACGGGCTGAGGACACTCTTCAAAACAAGCCAGAGATTATTTGTCTGAGAGCATGTGCGGATGACACGTGCATGCACAGAAATAAGATGAGGTTACAACTTTGCTCAGAGCTTGAGCTGCAGGTATTTGCTTTTCAGCCAGGCACCAAAGGTTCTTAAAGACACTGGAACTTGTGTTCATTTTATGCCAAATTCATAGCTGGTGTGCCTTCATTGAAGTAAATGGGGTTGTACTAAGGATGAACTTGGCAATTTAAGTCAATTAAAAATGAATAAATATAATTCTGAAAAGGAGGAATTACTGCTATTTATTTTCTTCTCATAGTGTCTGAGTATAAAGGTTGCTAATTGGTTCTTCCAGCTGATGTGATCATAGTGAACTATACGCAGGCTGAGATTATCATCAGCCATTTAGGCCCCTAAATCAATGTGACAGCCACTGTTCACATGTGTGCACATCTCTTACCACTTGCAGATATAAATTTGTTTATACTGTATCCCTGCACATAACTATTAAACCCTTGAGATCCTATTTAGCAGTCAAATCACCTGTGAATGAATGTTCCTCTCCCACCCAAGTAATTCTGTTGGTCTCTCAAGCTATGCAGCTGAAGAATCTTCTCTTGATTCTTCCAGGTACTTCTCCATAGCAGTGATCACATAACACCACTTTGAGCACTCAAGGCTCCCTATGGTAACACACTTCCGAGGGGTGGTGTCACATATGCATGGTGTCTTGCCCAGCAGCAAATAGTTATGCTCAGGGGAGTGTACAGGGGGAGGTTTCTTCTCCTGATCTGTATCTGAAACTAGAATAGCTCTCTGGAGTTATAGAAAGAAAGCCCACTCCTATGTGAGGCTTAACTTTGGTTTCATGGCCTGTATGATGGAGTGAGACCATGTTCTCACTCCATGGGACTGCATCCAGTGTGAGAAATGGAGGAAATGGTGATAAGATGTATGGACTGAGGAGAAGGAGCAGTGGAGCTCTCCACCCTCAGTTTCTTGCCTTCATGCCAACAAATTCACAGCTTCCTCCTTTTTTGTATGTCTTAAAGTACAATCATTTCATAGCAGGCTGACCTTTTCTTATACATAGCTCAACCTGATATAGATTGCTTTCTGTAATCTATGCAACCAACGAGCCAATGGATACCTGGAACTTGGCAGCTGAACTAGGCATAAACCCAGTTATCAAAATTAAACTCTGATCCTTCAAATAGTTCTGATGAGACGGCTCCTGGGAGAGAGCACTATACTCAGTTGTAATTATTTGTGGGATCAAACTCTTAGCTTGTAATACAAAAATACCAAAATAAAATACCCAGTGGTAACAGTTTATTGATAAAGGACAGCATCCCCTCTCTTGTGAAACCCTGCAGAATCTTGAATTAATAATATTGATTGCTGCTATTATACAGGGTTAGTCTGATACTAGATTTATTCTATTACTGATACTTCCATAGAAAATACATAGATTTTACATGAATGATCAGTATAAATAAACGTATTCCCAAATCCTTAAAAAATGTCAGTCCCTAAAAAACACAGCATGAATCAGATTGTTTATAAAAATAAATACTGTTCACTGTATATGATATTCTGCTGTTCTATTAAATTATTTATACTGAAAAGACTTGTTTTCTTGTTCATTGCACTACTGGGCCTCATGTCCACGTTGACCAACACTTTCTTTCTGGGATATGTCAGACCAGACCTTCTTTGCAAACTGCACTTTCTAAAGTTGCACAAGGATTGCCCACAGAACAAGGCATGGAAAGGTATTTTCCTCATGCCACGCGCTGGCCCTGAACCTTGCCGATACTAGGGGAGTCCATGCTGAGTACTTAGAATTTTCATTTATAATTGCATTCATGATGCATTGAATGCTGACACAAGGAAATCAATGAAAAAGCCCCTCAATTCACTGGGTAAGGGTTCATTGACTTTTTAATTTGGTAGAACTGATCCTTTAATTTCAAGTTTCAAGGTGTATCTCTGAAGAAATGTGCCAAGAGTATCCTTGTCTCCATCTACAACTGAATACAAAACATACCATGAAAAATGGAATCTTTAAGAAAGACTTGCAAACATACCTAACAAACCTAATAAAACCCAGCATCTGGGGGAAATCATCTGTAATTTCACTGTTTTGCCAGAGAAAGTTGATGGACCAATCAAGCTGCACTTTTTTATGGAAAACGTTTGCTTTTGTTTTTGTAAATCAGAAGCACAACTGCCTTGATTTGGAAACAATCTGTAAATACAACCCTTTTAATTTATCTCAGGAACAATTGTCTTCATCCAAACTTTCGGCCTGATCCATTTCTAGCTTTGATAGCTTCAATGTGTCACCTTCCTGACTCCTCAAGTCTATCATCAGTTTCAAACTGCCAATACATACATTCCACATCTCTTTTGGGAAATGTAGGTTGTCTGCATACTAATCAAAGAATGAAATACTTAAAGTTAACATATACAAGATATACAATATCCTTACTCTTAGACTACCAAAGGCATCATAATAATGGGGAAATATTCTTACCCTGAAGAAGGCAGACTCCAGTTGTTGCTTAGCAAATCAAAGACCAGTAAACTTGCTTGTAATAACATCCTCATAGATCCAAAAAGTTATTTTTCCCCTACAGTTAAAAATAGTTTCATACTCTATTGAATGTCAAATCCAAGTCCAGAGATTAAGGCAAGAGAACTTTATTAATTTGCCTGGTTAGATATGACAATTTAATTTATCTTGAAACTGTCAGTTAACTACTTTTAAGGTTAAAAAGAGTCTTAACTATTCATAGCTGAACAGCAGGACTTTTTCAACAGTGGTAAATTCATCTCCATTTCAGGTTTCAATATCTTTCTGTATTTCAGTGGATGGCAAATAAAAAGCCATCCACCAAGCTTATGAAGTCTCTTTTTGAGCTCATCATTTTGTGGGTAAAAAAGTTTATTTAGATTTCCTTAATATGGCCTCCATGATTTTAAAATAATTAAACAAACCAAGAAGCATCTCATTCAAAAAACGTTTTTTGCAAGTAAAAAAAATATATGCACCAACAAAATAGAAAACGAAGGATCTTCAAATTCCAAAATCTTCCCATTCCTGGATGAGCGTTAGTGTTCAAATGTTAATAGGATGCCTGCATTTTAAAAAAAGGCCTATGTTCACGCTAAAGAGTCTGTGAAACAGACTGTTTCCATACTATGACCTCAGTCTCAGGATTTCTTTCTTGCAAAATGTTAGTTTATTTTACTTGGCAGCTTGCCCAAATTCTGTATCTCTCTCTCTCTCTCTCTTCCACCCCCTACCAACCTCATCTCTCTATGAACCATTGATTCAGCATTGATTCAAATTAAAGACTTTCTTGATCTAAAGTAATTGGTGGGGGAAGAAAGTAATCAATTTATGAGCACCAGCCCAAAAGATTGAAAAGTTATCTTTGTATTAATTTTCTTTAGTAGTGATTTTATTTCATTTTCATTTCTCTTTTCCTTAAACTCACTGGGGAAAACAGCAGCATACTGCATATCATTGATGACAGTGTACAAACTGTATCTCAACCAGAACACCACAGTACAGCAGAGGGTTTCGGATTTCAGTCAGCAGTCACCCAGAGTACAGTCTTTCCAAAACTGGTTACCAAGGCAACAAGGAATCTTAATCCAGCAACAAAAACCATGCAAGAGTCTAAGCGTCAATTTATCATTTTCTTTAGAGAGAGAGAGAGAGAGAGTGCAACTTGGACCACGCATACATTTCTGAAGTAATTCAGATAAAATATTGTTTTCCACAGGCATGTACATCTCCATAATTTCTTGATATCTCCTCATTAACCCCCATGATATTTAGAGGTAATACTACATTCAAAATACTCAATTAACCTCTCCCAAATGAAGAAGCCCAAGGAAAATAGTGGTAAGATAAAGGTAAAGGTAAGATAAATATACACTTCTGGTTACTTACAGAAATACATTTCCTCGTGTAATACTATATTTTAGCTGTTTAAATTGGCCAATTTTATTCTAAGTGAATTAATAATGTTGAGTATTGTGGAAACTTTTCAAATGGACAAAAGATGCTGTATACCTTTGTTTACAAGATGTGGCACCTATTAAATTTAATTACTTCCCCTGCAGCTCTGAATCAAGGTTAGCTTCAACATAAGGGCAGCTTCCAGTGATTTTAATTACTTTCCTCTACAGCAGGCGTGGTAAAGGTAGATAGTAAATGAGTAGCTACTATATCTGGGAGGTTACTAATCAAGGGCACTGTCTAAACACTTTCGTTCCTAGGATGAAAAGGGCATATGAAGTTACCAAGGCATTGTTGACACTAGTTTTGTCAACAAAAGTCAGTTTTAGTTGACAAAACGGTGGAGGTTTGTACACACAACAATGCTCCTCCCACCGATTTAACTCTCCTGCTACAGTGACATAATAAAACCATCTCGACAAGCAGCATAGAGCTTTTTGCGACAAAGTTAGAGCGACACAGTATCAGAGTAGACATTGTGCTTGCTTATGTTGCCCTAAGTGGCCTCTAGGAGGTGTCCCACAATTCCCATCATGGCCGCTCTGGTAAGCAGTTTCTACTCCGCTGCCCTGCAGCCAAGTACACAGGCATGCGCCCCTCTCTCTTTAAAGCCCCTGGAATTTTTGAAATTCCACTTCCTGTTTGCTTGGTGTGGATAGCTCACCTCACATCTTTCCAGCTGACCATGCCAGCTTTCTGCAGCAAACGCGCTCCTGCTTGGCATACAACGGAGTTGCTGGATCTGTTGGGTCTGTGGGGTGCAGAGGCTGTGCAGTTGCAGCTCCGATCCAGCCATAGGAACTTTGACACCTACAAACAGATTGCTTGTGGCATGGAGAAGGGGCATGAAAGGGACACACAGCAGTGCCGTGCTAAGATCAAGGAGATGAGGCAGGCGTACCAGAAGGTAAGGGAGGCCAACCGTCGCTCTGGTGCAGCACTGAAAACATGCTGCTTCTACAAGGAGCTGCATGCCATCCTCGGTGGCAACTCCACCTCCATGAGCCCCATGGATACTTTGGGGGGGACTGGAGGCAGTGGCCAGCAGAGTCAACCCCAAGGACGAAGTGATGGATGAGGAGGTCGAATTGGAGGAGGATGTGGGACATGCAACAGGTCATCTAATGGCATGGCGAGCCAGGTCCTCTTTTTGCCTCTGGAGGGGTCTAGCCAATCCCAGGAGTCCGGCTCTGGCGTGCCTGAAGCAGGAGAGGGGAGCTCCAATAAGTACTGATTTTGCTTTAATACTGCACGGTGACATGAGGTAGAGGTGTCCTTTATTTTGTTAAATGCTGCACGTGGGAGATGGGATTGAAATTAACAACACTAGGTACTGTTTGCATCGGCTTTGCATTCACCTGTGCAGCTATGCAGTGGGGGCCCTGTAGAAAAGTTTGATAATACACACCAAAATCTCCCAGGAAATCTCCATACAGATGTCTAGGAAACTTTCCTGCAGATACTCTGCAATCCTCTGACGAAGGTTCCTTGGCAGAGCTGCTTTGTTTCTTCTCCCATTGTAGGAAACTTTGCTGAACCAATTGGCAATTACTTCTGGAAGAATCAAAGCAGCACACAGTCGAGCAGCGTACGGACCTGCTCTGAAGCTGCACAGATGCAGGAGATGCACCCTTGCATCTTTGGTTGCCCTCAATAGTGTGATTTCAGCTTCAATCGCCCCGTCCTGGGGAAAACAGTGCCCGTATTCAGAATAGTGTCCCTACGGTCTTTTACCGATCCTCTTCTGAAACCACTGAGACCCTTTGTTCTGCCTTGCATCATCCCCCCCGGCCGAACTCACCATGGTTAGTACTATGGCTATGCTGTCCGCTTGCCAAGGGTAAGTGAGAAACAGTTGAATGTAACTTTTATGATTCAAGACTGTGAGTGCACACTGTGTATTGTTTCTTTTGCTTCTGCAGATGTGCCCTCGAGGGGCAGTTCCTACACGCTGATGGAGCACCTCCATCAGATAAGGAAGCGAACGAGGAGGAGG
The DNA here is from genome assembly GCF_028017835.1 of Emys orbicularis. Classification (NCBI taxonomy): domain Eukaryota; kingdom Metazoa; phylum Chordata; order Testudines; family Emydidae; genus Emys; species Emys orbicularis. Next base: position 249,002,265 of record NC_088683.1, read on the forward strand.
ACATGTTTCGCGAAGTGCTGCAATCATCAGATCAGGCCGATAGTGAGCACAGATTGTGGAGAGATACAATAAATGAAAAACTAGAAATGGATAGCCAGGAGAGGAGACAGGGCCAGGAGCTGATAATAAAGGGTCAGGAGCAGATAATAAAGCTCATGGAGGAACAGAGATGCTGAGGTCCCTTGATTGCATTGCAGGTGGAGCACATGCATGCTCAACTCCCCCTGCAGCCTATACAGAGCTGCCTTCCTTGCCCTCCCCAAACTCCCCACACACATTCCTCTCACATTCATGGCCCATCACAGTACCCCTTGCACTGCACCCCTTGGGACATTTTCCATAATTACAGCTGGACTTACACACAGCTATGAGACCTTCACTTCAAAGAGAGCTTCTCACTGTCATGTCCCTTGTAAGAAATGTTAATCTGTGTATTGCTGTTAATAAAAAAAATTAGTCTTACAAAGACAGTGATTTTTTATTTGTGACTTACACAGGATGGTTGCAACAGCAATTCATACAGTGGCAACTGGCACATTTGCAGACTACAATTAACGCTCAGGCAGGAATCATTACAGGGGTCATTCAATATGGCAAGTAAACAATGCCTGCTCAGTTCATTACAGAAAGACACATTACTGGGTCTCATTGTCAAAATGCTGCCTCAAAGCCTCCCTCATTTGAATAGCTCCCCATTGAGCCCCTCTAATAGCCATGGTGTCTGGCTGCTCAAAATAAGCTGCCAGGCAATCCACCTCAACACTCCAGCCCTGGGGAAACTTTTCCCCCTTGGCTTCACAAATCTTAGGCGTAGCAGCAGGCTGCTATGACCATGGGAATATTTTCCTCACTGAAGTCTAACCTGGCAAAAAGGCAGCACCAGCGACCCTTTGATCTATCAAACACACATTCAACAGTCATTCTGCATCTGCTAAGTCAGTTGTTGAAGTGCTCCTTGCTGCTGTCAAGGTTTCTGGTGTAAGGCTTCATGAGCCATGGGAGCCAGGGGAGGCTGGGTCTCCCAGGATCACTATGGGCATTTCCACATCCCCAGTTGGAATCGTCTCGTCTGGAAAGAAAGTCCATGCACGCAGCTTTCTATACAGGCCAATGTTCCTGAAGATGCAGGCGTCATGCACCTTCCTTGACCACCCTTCATTAATGTCAGTAAAATGACCCCAATGATCCACCAGCACCTGCAATACCATAGAGAAGTAGCCCTTTCTGTTGATGTACTCCATCGCAAGATGGTCTGGGACCAAAATGAGGATATGAGTGCCATCTATTGCCCCACCGCAGTTAGGGAATCCCACTGACACAAAGCCATCTACTATTTCCTGCACATTGCCCAGAGTCACAGTCCTTCGTAGCAGGAGGTGATTAATGGCCCTGCATCACCGCAAGCCCTATGGTGAACTTCCCAACTCCAAACTTATTTGTGACTGACCGGTAGCAGTCTAGAGCGATCACCATGCACTTTTCCAGCATTAGGGCAGCTCTCATTTTGGAGTCTTTGTGCCGGAAGGCGGGGGTGAGCGCCACACAGAGTTCCAGGAAGGTGGCTTTGCGCATATGGCTCTGCAGCCACTGCTCATCATCCCATACCTGCATCACAATCCAGTCCCACCACTCAGTGCTTGTTTCCTGAGCCCACTAGCAATGGTCCATCGTGTGCAGCTGCTCTATGAATGCCAACATCAATCTTGAATTGTTTCTTTCCATGGCACACAGCAGGGCAAGCACCACGGATTCCTGTTCAGATTTGCAACTCATGAAATACTGCAGGATCAGCCGTGTTATGTTCATAATGCTTATCACAAGACTGGTGAGCAGAGATGCCAGACAAAGTTTAAAGGTGCAGTTGAAAAATGGCACAAAATGCAGTCGGAAGCCCTTGGAATCATGGGACTGAGAAAACTGCATCACGGGGTGATGATCCTGCCCCCAGGATGCACTGTGATCATAGCAGGAGAAGGTGGTGATTTCACAGTGGCATAGCTATCCATGGTGCACTGCTCTCTCTGATGATTCTAGAGCACGAACTGTGGATGCGTTCTCCTGATATAAAGTGCATTATGTGAATATGCACAAGCAATGTAATTACAGCGGCTTATGATCATGGACGTAACTTAAATCGACTTAAGTATGTAGTGTAGCCATGGCCTAATAAACAGACAATACCTGGAAAAAGAGGGAGATAAAATTTAAATTTGCCATCTGAAGGTCAGAGGTGAAAGTAAGCCAGTGCAGCGTACCGGTAAGAAAGTGGCCACCGATACAGGCCGGTACACAGCTGACGTTAAAGCACTGCCGCAGCAGCGCTTTAAGCACCATACCGGCAGGGTCGCTGATGGGCGGGGCAAAAGGGGCAGTTGCCCCGGGACCTAGCGATTTAAAAGGGCCATGGGCTCTGGGCCCTTTAAATCGCTGCCGGAGCCCCGGGCTGCGCGGGCTGGGCAGTGCTGGCTGCGGAAGTCTGCCCCCAGCCCCGCCCCTTCCACCCAAGGCCCCGCCCCTTCTGGGGGCCCAGAGCCACCCCCCCCCCCACCTTGCCCAGGAGCCCGGCTGCCCTGTGTACCGGTAAGTCCTAAGTTACTTTCACCGCTGCTGAAGGTTCATGGTTTTTTTTTTCTTTTTTTAGGGTATTTATCATCCACTGGAAAAAATTCTCACCAGAAGACATCACTACAGCTAGTGAACTCCTCCAGTTCAGCTTTTTCACTGTCTCACTTTCATTTTCCTGTTTTACATTTCATATACAACTACCATGTAGTTATTCTTTTGATATGAAAATAATCAACACAAAAATCCTTTTTTTGTTGTTATTTCTTGTTAATTTACCTAAATCTCCAAGATAGATTCAGCCTTGACGTGAGTAAGTAAAATTTTTTCCAAGGAAGTGGCTCTGCAGGATTTGAAGAAAATGGGTTTGCTGGTATAAACTCACAGTAGATCTTTGTGGACTATTGGCAACATTGCAAAGTACACCACAAATCCAAAAGAGGCGTAGGCCCCACTGATACCATACACATAAGTACTGTAGCAACTAGAAGCTCTGAGGCAACCTTTAGTTAAGCTAGTATGGTACTCGGAGCAGGAAGTTACTGTAGAAGTACAGTTTTTAAATGAAGGGCTGTGTGTGTGTGTTTGTTTTGAGGGTAATTCTTTAGTGGGAGAAGGCAGAGAAGAAATTCTGTATGGAATTTTGGAAGCTCAGTAATATATTTTTCAAGTTCTAGTTATCCTTGCTGGACTGGATGAGCAGACTGGCTGAAATAAAATCTGGCATTGTTTAGAAGGTTAGCCTTTCAAGTCAGGGTTGGGGGAAACAGGTGGAACAGTGCAGCAAAGCCAGCATTTTTCTCCTGCCAGGCACTTGGTTCCTGGATAAATACCAGAGTTTAGCCTCCTCAGTTTTCAGGATCTCCATCACTCTGAGAAACACTAGCTTCATTCTTTATAAAAAGACACATTTTTTTCTGTAGAGTCTCTGAGACACACGTCTCTCAAAAACATCACAGACAGACGTTAAAAGCAGTAAGTGATACCACACAATGGTGTTTTTGAAAGAAAAACGTCCCAGAGACCAATTTAAACGATGTCATTTTGAATACAAGTGGAATTTCATATTAACAGCCTCCCATCCCTTCAAATTTATATTCTTGGCATGAAATCCTGGCCCCATTAACTTAGGTGGGACCAGGATTTCACCTTGATCTTGTCCTTTAGACAAGACTATCAGCCACCTTCTGACTCATCTATACTAACTCGTCCTGGTGAATTTGGCAGACAGCATCAAGGGGTGTTTACAGTACATCACTGGATGGATTTCTCTTTCCAAGGCTGCATGCCTTGCCATATTTGCCACCTTCTCTGGTTCAATGAGACAAAAGCTGAACCCTAATAATGTACATTTCAGATTTAGTGGTTTGTATTCTTGAACTGAAACATAAAAATCTGCATAGAAACAAAAACGTAGATTGCTGTATAAAACACATAAATAATAATATAATAAATAATATTTTGCACTTGTTAAGTGGCTTCCATCTGAGGATCTCCAACAAATCTCTACAAATATCCATTAATTTAGTCTCCCCCTACGCAGCAGTGTTGTATTATCCCCATTTTACAATTGAGGAAAATGAGCTACAGAGAAGTGAATTGTCTTGCTCAAGAGTTCCACACAAAGTCCAGGACAAGATCCCAGGTCTCCAGCCAGCTAGTTGTGCTTTAATCACAAGAATATTTTTACTCACCACAAGAGTAAAGATGGCTGACATCAGGCAACACACCACAATACACAATGTATACGGACATTAAGTATCAAAGAATGTCCTGCAGCGATTCAACATATTTAATAATTATTATCCAAGTCTTTTTTTAAACTTATACTACCATTCATTTATTATATTGCTCTTGATTAATACCTCATATTTCTACAGAACGTTACATTTTTCAAAGTATTGTACAAATATTAATGAGCTAACCTTCAGTACAGTTTGATTATTGTTTTAAACATGTGAAAACGGAGACAGAATTTAAACAACTTTCATAAGGCCCCACAGCAATTCAAGGGTGGAGCCAAGATCACAACTTTTGGCCTCATGCACAGTCTGCTAGACAATGCTCCCTCTGATAGACAGCATTCTAATGTTTTACATATCAGCCAAATGTGAGAGGCCTGGCCTACAGGTGTCAGCACAGGACTAGAAGCCAGGAACTATTGAGTTGTACTCCGATCTTTGACACTGACACACTGTGAACTTGGGCCTTTCGCTTAACCTCTTTGTCTCAGTTTCCTCATTTATGACATGGCAACTCTATCTCATAGTGTGTTAGTCTGTACATTGCTTTGAAGATGAAAACACCTATACAATGCTAAGTAAATATAGACAACAAATAGCCCACACTAATGAAAATATAGATATATATGTGATCAGCAGGAACAACTGGAGCACATTCCACTGACACTGTGGAAAATCAGATAATTGAGAATTAACTTGATGTTCAAGAGCCTGAGTTGATAAAAGCTTGATGGTCATAGGACTGCAGTGTTACTTTTTGAGAGTAGGGAGTACGGATGTTGATAGATTTCACACTGGTAAAAGGGATCCCCTGAGCATGTATTCTCAAAATGATGCTCGTGGCTAATGCTCAGAAGAAATACAGCCAAAATCTGTTATAAGCTGGCAAAAACTAACATAAAGGATTCTCACAGGTGGAAAATATTAGCAAAAGACAAAACTTTCAGAGTCATATATTATAAAAGCCTCCCTTAATCTTGGCTAATTCTCTTGTAAAAAGGGAGGGAAAAATCTGGAATATTTTGGCTTGAAAACATGTGGGAGGGATAATAAATATATTGCACTGGAGTAGCTTATTAATAGTGTTTACATACAGTATTAAGTAATTGCACTAGCACGTAGAGTTGAATGTATAACAGTGAATCACATTTGGGATAGACGAACCTGTTGTGGTCTGAACTGGACATGAATTAGAACGACAAAAAGTTATAAACGAAAGTTGCATGGTAATTCCAAACTTATTCCTTTAGCAGGGTTGTTTTGGGGAGTTTACAAAGCTTGAATCATTTTTTCAAAATTTTTGTGACTATGAGAAATCTCATGGCCTTGGGCTATTTTTGGCAGAGTTTCTACATCCAGCATTTGAAGCTATAGAACATGGAGCTGGTCAGAATATTTTGTTGGGAGGGGAAGGGGGACTACAGAAAATTGAAACAAAAATGAAAATGTTTTCACTTGCATTAAAATATTCAATTTTTTTTTTACTTTTTGTCAAAAAACCCAAACATTCAAAAGTTTTTGGCAGCCAAACATTGAATATTTTACCTGAAAACTGCCCAAAACTAAAAAAAAATAATTCAGACAGTAACTGCCAATCATTGGGGGAAAAGCAGATATAGGTTTTATGAAGATTAAAAAAAAAAAACCAGAAACTTTCTGCAAAAATATTAATTTTTGTTGTAAACCCAATTTTCCAAAAACCAAACAAACAAAAAAACCCAGGTTGACAGAAAAATTTTGACCAGCCATAAAAAAATCTCTTTGGGATTTACAGATTTTAAACATTCAGTGAAAATCTGGTCAGGTGACCCATGAACTCCTATGCATAAAAAGATAACATGAAATGAAGTTCCTCAGATCCAGAATGCTTGTGATTTTAAAAAATATATTTAGTCACAAGTGACATTAATCCATTTGGAGAAAACTCTGGTGTGCTTAAATCCTCCTTACTGAGTGTACATGTCAATGCAATCTTTTAGGCCATCTCCTACAGTCATTCTGCATATGGACATGCCAGGATATAGCCTGACACCGACTTCCTCTATAGCAGTGTTTCTCAAACTGGGGTCGCCGCTTGTGTAGGGAAAGCCCCTGGTGGGCCGGACTGGTTTGTTTACCTGCCCCGTCCGCAGGTCCGGTCGATCGCGGCTCCCACTGGCTGTGGTTCGCCGCTGCAGGCCAATGGGGGCTGCTGGAAGCGGCGGCCAGTAAATCCCTCAGCCTGCACCGCTTCCAGCAGCTCCCGTTGGCCTGGAGCAATGAACCGCGGCCAGTGGGAGCCGCGATTGGCCGGACCTGTGGACGGGGCAGGTAAACAAACTGGCCAGGCCCGCCAGGGGCTTTCCCTACACAAGCAGCAACCCCAGTTTGAGAAACACTGGTCTATAGTCTTCGGTAAGACACACACATTTATTTCAGTTTATCTGTAGCACTAGGATAAGTGTCCTTATTTATCTACTTCATTGGGGTCTTCTGAGATCCAGCAAATAAGTTAATGTTTATGAAGCTCTTTAAATGGTAATTATTATTATTACCAGAATTAATTCATGCAGAAACATATCTAGAGAGTTAATACATGCAGAAATAAAACATGCTTAACACTGGCTGTGTGTTCACTTAAAAAAATCCTCCAGGCTTCTCTGCTTTGAAAGGTTGCAGATACTAACCTTGGTCAAGTGACTCAGGAGAAACCCAACAAAGTTATGTGAGTCTGTTTTTGCTGTCCTGGAGTAGGCTGGCTAGGGGAGGGGTAATCTCTGAGGAAGACTTCATGTAAATATTCAGTTCAGTGTTTCTGACTGATTCAGAAGGGTGATAAACCTGTCCCTTTGGAGCTGTGTAAATAATGTTTGAAGAATGGCAGTAAATCTAGACAAAGGATGAACAAACTGCCATTGTAGCCATGTGCATCGGGTTTGCACCTGTGGCTTGTAACAAGCAGGAAAAATACTTTTGTTAAGGGGGAAAAAACAACAATTAACTTGCTCCTCCCATTTTTTCTCTCTCACTTTTATCAAGGCTAATGTGACCTGTTCTGTGGATTGTTTTTTTAAAGATGAGAGTCCCTTAAAGCTCTTCATTACTCTGTCCCATCAGTCTCAGAAATGCCACTTGTTCTCTATTGACATCAGCAGACTCTTTAAACACTCCTACTAGGCTGCTTAGAAATCTTCCCCAGGAGCGATAACTCATACAAGTAGCTCTGAATGTTCTTAAGTTCAAGGGCTCCTTACAATTCTCCCCCATCAAAGATTCATGCTCCCTCCACTCCACCAACTAAACACTTATTAAAATTAATCAAAATGGTTTCCTCATCCCTGCTTCAGTTTTTGCAGCTTCTGATGTGAAGGCTCGCACCCTGGCTGGGCATTTTTTCAAGATTTTTTTGCCAGTTGCAAAATTGGTCTGGGTGGTACCTTCAGACTGCAAGCTACAGTGATCTGTAGGGGGAGAATGAGTCAATTATTGAGTACTAGTTTGTTTATGTATATGTGTGTGTGCGTGCGTGCGTGCGCACACATGTGTGGATTGTAGTGTCCCAATGTATTATCCCCTGTATACTTTTTTAATACCTGGTGCAATCAGGTTCATTCCAAATTTTTAAAAACACCAATATTCAAAAGTGTCCAAAGATCAGGGATAAAATTAACCCTAGCGGATTGGGTTAGCATTGATGTAAATCAGGAGAAACTCCATTAACGCCAATGGAGCTACACTGATGTAAAATCAGCATCAGCAAGAGGAGAATAAGGCACAACCTTTGTGTTTGTATGCACACTAGTGTTATTTATATTTACATCATTGTAACACATTGGCATTCAGCTTTCTGTTAAACAATTTAGAAAATTTTAACTTTGGCTGTTTTTGCTTTCCCCCTTTTCTCTTTTCCATTCTTTCACCCCTATTTTTCTTGCCTGCTGCACTATGTCTTGTATCTCTTCCACTATCTTTCAATCTCTGTTGTTCTCTTTCCTTCCCTGTACCTTAATCTACCTGGTTTCTCTTCCTCCTCCTTTCCCTGAATTCTATTTGCAACCTACCTCCCCATGTCCTTTCAGGCTCTCCTTCCTGCTGTATCTCTTTTTCACCCCAATAGTCTTCCTAAATATAATGGTTTCCATTTAAAAAGTTACCATTTACCAACAGTTACCATAGTTTCCCCCTGTTCTTAAAATAGGAATAAACATCAGTACCTCAGACCCTGCTGTGTGGTCATTATTGACAAATGGTAACAATATAAAGGTGACCCCTGTAAATGTATTACATTAGAAAATATGTATTACGCTAGAAAGCATGCCTAACAAAGAGAAGGTTAAGGGGTGAGCTGATTACAATCTATAAGTACCTATATGGAGAATAAATATTTAATAATGGGCTCGTTTATCCAGCAGAGAAAGGTGTAACATGATCCAGTGGGTGCAAGTTGAAGCTAGACAAATTCAAACTGGAAATAAGGTGTAAAATGTTAACAGTGAAAGTAATTAGCCACTGGAACAATTTACCAAGCGGTGCGGTGGATTCTCCATCATGGACAATTTTAAATCAAGATTGGATGTTTTTCTAAAAGATCTGCTCTAGGAATTATTTGGGGAAGTTCTATGGAGTGATCACAATGGTCCCATTTGGCCTTGGAATCTATGAAGCAGAGTATGTACAGTTTCAATGGGGTTCAGTGAGACCACTCATTGAGTAAGGTACTACTCAACATGAATAAGGATGTCACAGTCTGGTCCAATTTATTTAATAAAGCCCACTAATGACACTTTATCTAGTCTGCCACAAACAAATTTAGTAATTTCTGCATTCATACAATACAACTTACAGAATTTTAATGAAATTTTACTGAAAAGAAAACCTTTTTTATACCCCCAATATAAAATATGACCTAGCCCCAAGATTACGTCAAAGTATAGCGTCTGCTTATGTTTTACATATTAAATATCAGCAAAAATAAGTGTTCATTTCTCCATGATACCTCCAGATGGCATTAAAACTCTTCTCCTTTAAGTCTTTATTGTAATATCATTTTTTTTTAAATGGTAACCATTGGAAGCATTCTGTACCAACATACACTATTAACCGTTCCCAGCAATCATATTATCAGAAGGCATAAAGCTGATAGTGCTTCGTTTATTAAACAAGTTTGACTAAATATAACATATTGTAATTACATTCTACAGCAAAATCTACAGGACAAGCCATTCATAGACCATGTCAAATCTTTTTATAGATTCATTTCCAGAAGATTTTTTAATATATATTTATATCAGAAATCAAAACATTCAACAATCACACTTATTGTACCTTCTTCTATGGCTACTTTTGGTCATGTAACAGATGGCGACACCTTGCAAGACTTACATGATCTAGCACTCTGAATTTAAATAAGAAGAGCCAGAGGACACAAATTACAGACAAGATGCACTCTAAAATTCACATGACTGCACTGTGAAAAGAATTCCACTCCCACTCAAATGGGATAAAAAGGGTCAGTGATTTTGTAGAAATTCAATCCTCTCCTAATTCATGTGAGCAAAATCAAGTTTGCTGATCTAGCCTGTTTTTTTTTGTTTTAAACTTTGAGTCCCTCCATTTGAAGAGTTGGTTTATTCTAGTAACAGTAAAACAGTCAATTCCCTTGTACACTAAAAAAAATAAAAAATGGGAAAAACCTCTACTGTTGCATTAGAGTAAAGGTGAACACTGATATATTACAAGTGCCTGTTCCCATCTGTTTCTCAACTGCTTTTGTTAATTCAAAAACATCAACAAAATCGTGAGAGACCAGAGGTAGCTGTAATTGGATTTCAAGTAATTCAGAGGTGAAGTTGCAGACTGCAGTCTTTTAAAATTACATCAGTACATCAAAGGCATATGTGACATGATATCTTCTGGAAAATGTGACAAACTTCTGCAGCTTTAAGGTAATATTGGACCTCTCCGGTTGTAAAAGCCTACCTCACTCACTCACTCCACTAAAAATAATTTAATATTTATTCAGCTTGTTACAGAGCCATCTCACTTTTCAAGATCTCTCACAATAAGGATGCTAATGATTAATGAACAATTAACTATGAATCATTACTTAAAAGCCTTTTAAAGAACAGCATCAGTGAAAGAGCTTCATCTTAATGAAAACAAACAGACAAACACTATTTGGCATGACAAAGCAGATAAAAACATAGCAATCATCTCTGATCACAAATACAAAACTGACTTACGATGTATGTGATGCACTGTTTTCTGGATTCTTTGGCTCAGCATCACCTTTCCCTTAAAAAAGAAGAAAAATAATATAAAAAATAAGTGAATATCAAAATCTTTATGGTGTTAGAGGTCAATACATTATCAGGCTAATTTTAACACTTTCAAAGTGTATAGAAGAATGCTTTTTAAATATCATATGGCAGGAAGCTGGGACACTAACTGAGCACTTGCAAACTGGGAGTTAACATCAGCATGACTTTTCCTGTCCCTTGTATATGTGCTTAGGTGTAAGTTGTAAAGCAGGCCTGACAATTTCACGACTATCAGATCCCTAGCAAGAAGGCAGGAAACTCTATAAGGCTGGCTGCTTGCAGGATAGAAGGACAGAATGCCTTGGAGCCTTAGTCACTATAGGCCTGAGGTGACAGATCAGTCTGAAGGGTTTGGGGATCCCTTCCCTCCCCGCCCACCCCCCCAAAAAAACCACAAACAAGCAAACAGTTTGATTCACCTTATTTGCTGTGAATACCGTTCTCTGAACAACCTGCGGAACCCCAGTGCTAGATAGTCCCTAGTCCTAACATGGCCGTGCAGGGTATACAGACATATTTGGGCTACCCAGAACTTGACTTTGAGGCCTGTGCAGATCACTGTGACTGTGCAGTTGCTGCTCTGCTTTGTAAGCAAGCAGGTGTGGAGAAGACAGAGAGGCTCAGGGAGCAGATGGATCCATGGCTCTTTTCCTTCCTGACCTCAAGTGCTCCCCAGAAGAGCTGTCTGGAACCACTCTGGGAACTAAGATGCATCTTTTCAGTGCCACAGTACATTACTTCCCCTTACTTGTACAAAAAGAGAGGCCCAGTCACAATTCTACCTGGGTCCCCTCCCAGGACAATGGTCACATATGCTGCCCCTTACACAGGGCTGTGGGTCACTGCCCTAATTTAGCAGCCATTAAGGAGAAACATGGTTGGTCTGAAAGCCTTGAGAGGGTTGGATTTTTGTTTTGTTTTGTTGTTGATATCGTACCACCTTGCTTACACACCATTTATAATCTGAGTGCAAAATATTGTTTCTATGCTAGCCAACGGCCCAGGCACTTGTTTACCAATGGGCACTGAAGTGCTGTTTAAATGCAAGTTTGTGATGAACAGGAGATGAAGAGCTGGAGTCTGACTATCTTACAGATGGGACCAGTGTTCTTCCATTCAGTTTTAATGAGTTTTGTCAAATCAAAATTCATTTGTATTCTGTGAAATAACGTTTGAAATTGTTTCAGTGTTTTCTTGTGTGTAGCGCCTGATTCACACCCATTGAACTCAATCAAAAATCTCTAATAGACTTCGAAGGGCTTTGGATCAGGCCCCAAGACATTACAAGAACTTCAGCGTTACATATGAATAGCTGTTGCCAAAGTTCTCAAGTTTGATTTTCACTAAATCAAAGGTGGAAGAACTTAGGGTATGAAATGAACGTCTGGGGAGAAATATTGGCCCCTTTGAGTCAATGGGAGGTTTGCCATTGACTTAAATGGATTTCACTCCTGGTACTTTCCCCAGTGCAATCCTGAAACAAGCTGAAATAGTTGTTCAAGATAATGATGCTTCTAGGAGCAGGGGTCCAGCAAAGGAGCCTTTGGTTAGCTTACACACTTGGTACCTGCATCAAATGTTTCTAGGCCTTCTAGGCTTGCAGGGAGGGTTTCTCTGAAACATTGCTTACCTTTGGGAAGGAGGGGAAAAAATCAGTTGTTCTTATCACCAATCAGCCTTTGAAATCAGACCCACAATTTTAAACCGATCAGAAGCATTGGCATGAAGCTAGTTATATCTATTTTTATCAAACATTTGCTACACACAGAATGATCACAAGATAATTTGTATATTTTATATAATTACATTGTGCCTTCAAAAGATTACTTAAGACTCAACACCCTATGAGCCCATTTTAGAGACTTGATTATGAGAAAGAGCTGCTGAAGGAGTTACTCAATATCACACAGTGAGTTAGTATCTGGGACAGAAATTACAACTCAGCAATCCTGACTCCCAATTCTAACTATTAGATGCCTTCTCCACACAGTTGCTTTAATTAAAATATAAGACCTGTGTCATCATTTTCTCCCAAAGAAAATAGGGTTATTCTGGGGTGGGGTGGGGAGATAAGTTCTGAGTATTTGGTTGTGACTAGACATGGACCAGAGGTGAAGTGCAAATTTGAATCCAAAACTCTCAAGTCTCGTGGTGTTCAGATTCAGTTGTCAAGCTGGAGCTGGGAAATTTGGGTCTGGCTCTGAATTTCCCAAAGTTCAGGCAGGGTTTGGCGATGTTGTTTTGGTTTAGTTCCATGGCTAGTTATGCCCCTTATGCCTGTCACTGGATATCCGGCACATAGACTGGCTTAGCAACAATCTGCCTTGAAATATCGGTCAGTACCATATCTACATCCCAAAACAAATAATAGTTCATCATAGATATTCTATTTGTAACGAATACTTTTGTTAATAACACATTAGTACAGTGAGCATTGGTGGTTTTGCATGCAGATGGGATGTGAGATCCTGAGTGACTTGTTGGCAGTTTGTTCTGCACCAATTGGAAAAGCTGCAGTATTTTAGTTCTGCTCTTAGCAGCAATTAGTGTTGTGGCAATCAGAAAAGCAGAATAGGTTGTGTAGCAGGGATGCTATTTAGCCAAACAGGATATTAATGAATTACTCTACAGTGAATGTTTGCAGCTGCTTTAATGCTCATAATCACTTAACATTTCAGGGGGAAGGGAGAGCAATTATACAGTATATAAGAGTAAGAGGGAGAATGGAGAATTAATGCCTTACTGACTCCACAGAAAGAACTGTACCATTACTCCAATGAGTCACAGAAATTCAAGAAAAAAATGTATTTACTAAGCATGAATGATATTTAAAGATTTGGAATTCAGATTCAGTTTGACAAGCCTAGTAAAAGGGTGTCGCTTCTCTGAGCTACCTGACCCGTTTGAGCCCACTCTTATCCACACTCTATCTTCCAAGTCTTCACACAAACTGCCAAAACCAATCTGCCCTTGTCTCCCCTTAGTTGAAGGTACTATTATGAGGGACAGGCAATTCAGCAACCAGCTAATCTTCTTTAGCTCCAGGTATCATTTTCTGGGCAGGTTATGAGGCCCTTTCCCTCCTCCATCTCAGTCTTTTGCAGCTGGTCAAGAGTCTCACTAAATGTCCTACTTCTTTTGCAGGCCTGCTGTTGATCTGCTCTCTTCCAAAAGACTGATCTTCTGGAGCATGTGCATATGGCTGAAGGCCTTCTAGCCTCAGTTTTTCAGCTGCAGACCTGGCTGGTTTCTGCTGCTTCCCACTGAATTGGCTCTTTTACCATTTCACATTCTAAGGGTAAAATGACCCACAGTGCAAAGGCCAATTTCAAATTCACTTTCTGAAGCCGTGGGGGGGGGGGGGATAAACTGAGATTGGCCCATTGTACCCCGGGTAGAGGAGAGGGCCTTATAGGCCTGGCTTGACATGAATAACTGGACATGGATGAGGCCTCATTTCTTGGGAGACAGGATTAGGGAGGTACATGGATCGGCAGGCTGGAACCAGAATGTCTGTACTAGCTAAGATAAGGGGGAGCACTCAGGGAACCATTTACAATGGACAAGATAACAATGGATAAGACAAGTGTGGACCATAACATAAGGCAGGGATCGGCAACCTTTCAGACGTGGTGTGCCGAATCTTCATTTATTCACTCTAATTTAAGGTTTCAAGTGCCAGTAATACATTTTAATGTTTTTAGAAGGTCTCTTTCTATAAGTTTATAATATATAACTAAACTATTGTTGTATGTAAAATAAATAAGATTTTTAAAATGTTTAAGAAGCTTAATTTAAAATTAAATTAAAATGCAGAGCCCCCCGGACTGGTGGCCAGGACCCAGGCAGTGTGAGTGCCACTGAAAATCAGCTCGCGTGCCGCCTTCGGCATGCGTGCCATAGGTTGCCTACCCCTGACATAAGGTAAAGAGTAAATTGTGCAGAGATAGTGTGTATTGTACAGGGATTGGTTCTTACAAAGTGATCAAGCCAATCCCAAAACGTGTCATGAAATGTACTGTAAATGCAATCTAATGTGTAAATGCATATAAAGGAAGAGGTTTTCTGTGTAACTTTGGATGTGTGGCACAGCCTATATCGCCCCCTATGCTTGGGACTGATGAACTCAGCGTAGCTTTACTGTATGCCAACTAAAGGAACCTGAGTGACAACAAGACTGGAGTCAAACTGGGTTCTTGGGGAACCAAGTTGGAGAGGTCTTGGGGGAACCCCAACAAGCCTCAGGGTTCTTGTCTCCCAGAAGACCACCATATTAATTTTCTAGATAAAGCAGAAAACTGGTAATCAATTTCTATTACCAGCTCTGCCCGTGTTCTTTATGTAATGCTGACACCCTGGGTGGGTTGACGGCAGCAGGGATCAAACCTGGGAGCCAGATCTTAGTGCATGAGCCTCTACTGCTTGAGACTGTCTTAGCCAACGCTGTAGCAGGCTCATCAATCTCTAGTTGGCATAGCCACGATTAGAGAGGGACAGAGTGCCACACCAAGTAGGTGTAGCTTACGTTTATGAGGCTGAGCAAGTCGCTCAATTTGTCTATGCTTCAGTTTCCCTGTCTGTATAATGGGGATAATAGTGATTGTACTACCTACCTCACAAGTGTAACCTCAGACCAAAGGTGACCATCTTTTCAAAAGGCAAAAGTGGAACAGATGCAGGAGCCCCACCCTCATCAGTGACCCCATCTGCTGCTCCTCCTCCTCTTCCCCCGAGACCCCACCCTCTGGCCAGGCTGGAAGCCAGAGTTGGGCAATGGTAAGAGCCATCCAGGGAGCCTGGGCTGCTGTGGAGAGCCCCAGACCCTCCACCGGCCCTGGGTGAGAGACCAGGGTACCAAGAGCAGCCCCCGGCCTGTGTCCCTACCCACAGGGCGCGCTGCCCAGGACAGGTGGAAGGTTCAGGGCTCCCCACAGTGACCCGGGCTCCCTGGGTGGCTCTTACTTCTGTCTGTCTCCAGCTTCTGGCCTGGCCAGGGCGTAAGGCCTCGGGGGAAAAGGAGGAGGAGGGGCTGGAGCCTCTTGGCAAGGGGGACTAAGGCCCACCTCAGCTCCCCTCCCACTGGGAAGAGGCTGGTGCTGCTCCTGAGCCTCGGGCAGGCACAGAGCAGCGCCACAGGGAATCCGAGACAAATGCTGTCCCGGAGTCATTCAGCCTGAGTCCAGGATTTGAACTCTTCATTTCAGGACTGTCCTGTCCAATTTGGGATGGGTGGTCAACCTAGCTAGACCACAATCTTCAAAACACAAGGAAAAATGAAGCAAGACACGCAGGTAGGTGGTCAATCAAATCATGTAATAACCATGAAACAGTTAAGTCATGAACACGGAGTTCAGGGAGCAGGAACCAGGAACCAAACAGGAAATGGAAGAGGGAGCAGGAAACAAGATGCAGAAAGGCAACACACATATCAGTCACCACAATTTCCTTCTTTTCTCCCCAAAAGTTCAGCGGTACCTTGCCAGAGGCAGCCGGTGATCCCAGGGCTGTAGGTTACACCTCTGATTCAGCTCAGGGGCTGGATGCTATTGATGTGGCACAGCTTTCCTGATTTGCCACATAGCATCATACAGAAAAAAGTCTCCTCTTCCCTATCTGTTTCCCTTTCAGTAGGAAGTATATCTTGTTGGTTAACAATGTGTTCTCTGTGTGGTAAACACACTTGCCATGCTCCGTACCCTGCAGCCCGCAAGATCATGCCATGAGTAATGAAAATGCTTCCAGACCCTCACCTAACATACACTGCTTGTCCAGGATAGAATGTGTGGAGACTTGTGTGGATACGCTTGTTGAAAGTCATATATTTCCTAGTCACATCAGTTGGCTTCGAGGATGGCAAAGGGGTGGGATGAGCCTTTTCCACTAGCATAGACAACTTGGTGCTCATAGGTCAGTTGAACAGCCAGTAGAATGGGATTTCTCCAGTATTTTCATGAGGTGTACTCCAAATAACATATAAAGCATGACTTAATGCAATAGGTAAGAGTATACCTAGAAGTTCATGCAGTATGCTAGCTCCACACTTCTTCAGAGTCCTATGTAGTCTTTCCACTATGCCATTTCCTTAGTGATGGTACACAGCAGATTTATAATGTACTGTACCAATACTCATCAGAAAATCTTCAGACTCTCTTTATAGAAAAGGTGTCTCGTCTGAAACAAGGCTCTCTGGTAGGCCAAACATTGTAAATAAAGTGGTTAGGCAAGAATTTAGCTCCTCAGAGGTAGGTGTCTTGTGAAATTATGAATACAAAGGGGTAACGTGAGTAATAGTCTATAGCAGCATCTTTTGCAAAACTGCACTTGACCACATTCAACTTTATGCCAGCTTGTTGGGGTCAGGTTAGCACCTGGTCCAGAATAGCATTATGCCCAGGATGGGTCTTAGCAAAGATGAGAATGTCATCCAAATAACAACATGCACCCGGGTAGAGGTAGAGGTGGAATAGCCACTTGAATGGTCCCTTACAATATGTGCTAACTACATTTGCTAAACAATCTGATCCACCTTGCATTTTGCTGTGAAGCTGGGAGCTCCTGTCCCAGGCCTGAAGAAGAGCTCTGTGTGGCTTGAAAGCTTGTCTCTCTCACCAACAGAAGTTGGTCCAATAAAAGATATCACCTCACCCACTTTGTCTCTCTAAAATCTGTGCACAGTCAAATGTTGCCATTCCATATCCCTAATCATTTCTGTTGCCCTTCTTTGTACCATTTCCAAATCCAATATATCTTTTTTTGAGATGGGGTAACCACATCTGCACGCAATATTCAAGACGTGGGCATACCCTGGATTTATAGAGAGGCAATATGATATTTTCTGTTTTGTTATCTATCCCTTTCCTAATGATTCCCAACATTCTGTTAGCTTTTTTGATTGCCACTGCACATTGAATGGATGTTTTCAGAGAACTATCCACAATGACTCCAAGATCTCTTTCTTGACGGGTAACAGCTAATTTAGACCCCGTCATTTAGTATGTATAGTTGGGAGTATATTTTGCCATGTGCATTACTTTGTATTTATCAACACTGAATTTCATCTGCCATTTTGTTGTCCAGTCACCCAGTTTTGTGAGATCCCTTTGTAACTCTTTGCAGTCAGCTTTGGACTTAACTATCTGGAGTAATTTTGTATCAGCTGCAAATTTTGACACCTCACTGTTTACCCCTTTTTTTCAGATCATTTATGAATATGTTGAACAGCACTGGTCCCAGAACAGACCCCTGGGGCACATCACTGCTTACCTCTCTTCATTCTGAAAACGGACCATTTATTCCTATCCTTTGTTTCCTATTTTTTAACTTGAGTGCCTGGCAATGCTTTCAGGATCATCTAATGATCCTTAATTTAATTTAATGACAAGCCCTTTGTTATCTTAATCACCCTGCCTCTGTTTATAAACAAACTCCTTGCCCCATGGGCAGAAGCTGAGAGCAGCACAGACCTCATCACATTCCACACTCAAGCTCCCTCTGGGGCTAGGGCATGCGCTGTGAGCAGACCTCTAGTATGAAACTCAGGGAGGTGCATAGGTCCCCCCCCAAAATGGTGCCACTGGAAGATATTTTTAACAGCTGGAGTCAAAATATCCTTCATGACAAGCTTCAAACAGACCACTCCCAAAGTAAACCTGCTAATACTGAGGCTATCAGCTTACTGGGACACTAAAGACTTGCAACCAGGTAAAGCAGGATAGGGGCCATGTTGACACCTCCCTCACAGAGAGCCATTTATTACAATTTCCCAAAACCTCAAAACAAGCTTGCAGTTTCAATCGAAGTTCTAGGTAAAGATTTGGCAGCACGTGTATCTTACTTTATCCAACCTAGCTATCCACCTCAATATTAATCGTCTTTTTTTTTCATTATTAAAGATTTTGCAAGGACCATGAAGTACTGTAGGTAAAATAAACCACAGGAAAACAATGACCAATGCTAGGCATTCTGATGTCATCACAAACCACTCAAGCTCTGCTCTTGTGTTTATTATGCTCAGAATTCCTCAAGTGTTTGCACAGCCTCATCTATTATGGCTCTTTAATGCTTCCTTCTTTCATTACTACATTCATTATTTTTCTAGAGAACCCCATCCCCTTTGCCTTTTTATTACTTCCTTAGTGCTGGTGCTCACAGCAATATCAAAATGATGCTGGCAATGAAGTGGCACCACCACCTGCTTGTTCACAACATCGTCTTCCACAGTGCTGCCCCTTCCTTAGCAAAGTGCCGTAACATATTAATAGCCTGAAGTCTCCTAGCATTCTCCCTCTGGGTGTCTGCTTCCTGCACCCAGTGGGTGACCAGTCAGTTTCAAAGCCATGTCTACTTGCTCAGAGCATTTGTCATCTTCAAACCCAGCTTCAAATTAGTGCTCTGTTTTAGCTCACAGGTCATGAAGCTAACAAAATAGAGCCTTTGGTTGGGATGCTTTGATGTCATGAACAGGGTAGGGTCATGTATTTTGGATATGCTGAAGAACATTAATACCAGTCAGGGGTGTCAGAAGAGAGGATTAATACTTTGTTTCATAGAACAATTCAGTCTTTTCTTTCCACACAGCCAATAACGTATTTTACCAATAACTAAATGCAATTAAAGTACAACTGCTTTGTAATATGGCCTGTACACTTTAGTAGGAGGATAGGCAAGGATGTGAGCAAAGCAAGCTCCGTACTCGCCATCCTTGTCAAAATTATACATCAAAGGCAGCCCAAAACTATATGCTTTTTGAGGCAGTATTTGTTATTGTTTTGGCATACTTCATATATTATATAGCACCATATACAGTGACAGTGCCATGGCATATACATAAATAAATAAATAAATAAATAAATAAATAAATAATAAAGCAAACTCTCCGAAATTTTAGGCAGTTTGGAGGTTGGGGTTGTGTGCGCATTGGTATGTGGATACAGAGTTTCCACCCACTACCTATCATTTTAGAAAAGCAACTATTTTCCCCTGTAAAATCTCTCTCACGTGTAGCAGAACTAGATATGATGGAGCAAATTGTTCCTTCCATTGCCAACCTAAAGTGATTGTTCCCTCTCCTTCCCCACCACAAGCCGTTAGTGATTGTGACGCCCAAGGTTCTGCACTTGGACAAAACAGAAGCCTGCCAGCTGAGATCCTGTACTGGACCAGTAGGCTTCATGTTTCCACTATTTTTTTCTCAACTATCCTATTGTTCACTTGTTTCTCACATTCACAGTCAGCGTCTCCACCAAATCCAGCTGTAAAGTGAGGTAATTCTTACTTGGATTGCTGTGTCCTGTAGACACCTGCTGCGACTCCTAAAATAATAAAGAAAAGCATACCATGTATTATTTGTTTTGATAATTTTTAGAGACAATAGAAGTTTGAATGTAAGTTACCTTAATACTACCATACAGCTTTGTTAATCATTCATTCAGTCTAATCACAGAACATCATTTCCAACTATAAGAAGAAAATCAAATATTTCCTTGAAAATGCATTTACTCTAGGCTTTTTATACTTATCTCTCAACCATGACCCTTTAATAGTATATTTTTTTCTATCTTCACTATCAATCTCCAGCTTATTATTCACTTATTACTCCACCAGAACTCAAGGGGCTATTACTTTCTACCAGGCTAGGTGAGAAGACAGGCAAACAGACAAATGATTATTTCTGAAGTTCTTGCCAATATCATTTCATAGGCCATCAGATTGTTCTGGGAGCAGCACAGCTAATCTTTTCTCCTCACCTTGAGGATCCCAAGTGTCGCGTCCATAATGGATCAGGAAATTGATACTCACAGCATTAGAGAATGGAAGTTTAGACCCTACTCCTGAGCCTAGTTCTACTATCTACTAGACATACTGAAATATTAGGTTAAAATAAAAACGAAACTAAATCAACACCTAGTTTTCAAACATAGTCTTGGCACAGTATCTCTGTAATCTCAAGCTAGTCTTCAGTGGACCAGCAGATACCTATGTATCAGAAGTGGGTTTGTAACTGAACTTCACAGAAACACCTAAAACATTTCTAGTGAAACATTTAGAACATTTTTGAAAAACACTGATAGTCTGCCTTGCATTAAATCTTCCAAGTAGGTTTGTTCAAATCGGTTTTGTTTTAAATAATTCATTGCAATTATGGGCTGTTTTTAGACCTGATATATGGAAAAGGTTGTAATGTACCATATGTACTAACATTATATTAGTACTGTAGATGTATTACTGTGTATTATTTATGGACTCTTGTTCTTTAGGTGCCTCCTACAATAGCTAAAGATGGAATCTCGGTTACCCTAAACATGGCACAGCACTTATATCATGCATTTTTCAGTTTAGCAATTTCTCCAAAAATACTTTCAGCACCTTGGACTGCGTTAACGAGGCTTTTTAACAAACATTTAGTCAACTTAATTGTTCTAAATCATTTGAAGTTTTTCCACCCTTCTTTTTTTAAAATACTAAAAGTCAAGTATCTCTGACTGTCACTCAGGCTAGTCATCACTGGGTGGCTAAGCCACAAGAGAAATGGATTATGAACTAGTTTAGGGAGGGCATTCCATACATATCTCCAATTATGTATGAAATAAATAAACTTTATAATACTATACCATTTATTATGCATGCTGCAGTTATGACAATAAAGATAGCAATAGCAACATTGACAGAATAGGCATACATACCAATACATACATTATTTTCGAGGCAGAAAGATTTTCAGCTAAAACCTTGGTCCTAAGGGCAGTACTGAGCCAACAGACGGGCTCAAGGCAATAGACAATTATTTTTTATTTCCAGGCTAAATATGTCTTTAAGCTGCAGTTATGTCTGTAAACCTTTATTAATTATGTAAGAAAAAAAGCAATTGAGCCCTTTATAGTTTTCCTAAAAAGCAAAAACATGAAGAAGCCTGGACATTTAAAGTTAAAGTTACTGAAATAGAATGAAAAATACAGAAATTCAGTTAAACTAACCCAAATAAACCTAGCTCTTTCCTTATCCCTTGCCCCCATGGATCTCTTCTTTCCTTCTCCCCAGCTACTGTAGGTTTGGATAGGATTTTTTTGATGGCAATCTTAAATCACTAAGGACCTGATCATGCTTCATTAAAATCAATGGGAGTTTTTCCATTGAGCTGAATGGGAGCACGGTCAAACTCGTAAGGGCTTAATCCCATAGCACTTCTCAGCAACTTCAACTTGCAATTAAACCAGGGTCATTGAACTGGGGGCATTCAGAATCTTGAAGGGTCAGATCTTAAATCCACTCTAGCTGTGTAAGTTGCCTGTGGAGTCAGGGAACTCCAGACTGCATGGCTTTGATTTGGAATTTGCATGTCTACAATACGCATCTGTTATTCACTGCCATCCTACATACCTCACCACACATTAAGTGGTGGGGATCTTTGTCTGGCTTGTCAGAGAGGGTGTGTTGCCCCTTTAAGGGAGGCTAGAGAGCCACAGACAAACCTATCACATGGCGGCAGCTCCGTACCATGTCAGCTTCAGGATGCTGACCCATCCCCCCAGGTGACCAGAAGAGAAGGGGACTATTTATTATTTATGCCCATGTCTTTTACTGCAAAGCCCTCTTTTCACCTGGACCAGGCTGAGCAGATGCTTAATTTTTGTCCTGTCCTAAGAGGTTTATAGACCCATATATATAAGCTACAACCTATGCTACGTCTCACAGTATGGCAACACTTTTTTACATTTTAAACTATTTACTTTGGGGGAATTGCCCCAACTATGATCCCTTCTGATGAAGAAATATAAAAGCCTGCATCCTTTTGTCTTTCTGAGTATAATCTCAAAAAAAGCAGGAGCAGTTTGCTGTAGTGATGTGATGACAGGTACACTTGAATTTAAATGTAACTCTAGCATACAATCAAACTGTCTACCTTTCTAGGCATCATTTTTTTTCAAATGTTAAAAGCAATTATATTTGGTAAAGGTGAGCCATTCACATCTGCAGTTCTTTTCTAATTCACCTGTTCTAACTTTTTAAAATTAACAAGAATAAAAGAATAATCAACTGACCACCATAAAGATAAGATGACACCAACATTTAAAGATTCTGTTAAGAATGTGAATGCAAAACACTTGTGAAAATGGACTGGTTTTCTGAAAGTGCTGCCCAGATACCACAATGATGGGTGACCTCATACAATCATACATAGCTACACGGAAATGGAGTACCTGATCTGCTTTTTGAGACATACGAAATCACTGTAAAAATGAAGGAAAAGAGCCATGCAATCACCAGAATTTACCGTATCCTCTTTTCACACAACTGAGTAGAGAATACATGAACATGAAAGCGCTTTCTCACAAGCATCAAGCATGTTCTTATTTAGCAGATTTAACTATTCATTTAAACTTTATTTTTTAAGATGTTTGTAATAAAATTGCAATAACAATAATGCATGATCATTTGTACCTAACAAAGTCTCACAAAGATAGTAGAGGGAAAAGCATATGTGGCGTCTCATATATATGCACTGATTCAATTATCTTTAAGATTTGAAAAATGAGAAATAAAGGGACTCACACTGCCCCTTTCTAGTAAATTTAAGAGTATAGATTAATCCCACAGAGAAAGAAAATTCAAAATTAAGGATAAAATGGACCTTAATACCCTCTACTAGGTAAAGGGATGTTGCTGGTCTGCTTTCTTTAATGTACTCTCATTGTGATGAGGTGATGGAGGATGTCCAGTACAGTCTGCGTATTTCAAATTTGACACTGAATTTCCTTTCCTTGTGGATTTAACTTGGATCTTTAACATTAATGTAGGTTTAATTTTTATGCTGTGTATACAGTATATATATATATATATTTAATGATGATATTTAAAATCTAGTTATTTAGCTTTAATTTCTAGAATGATTCCAAATCCATCCTGCTACAATTTTGATAGCCCCTGAAACTTTAATAGCCTCATTAAGAAATTGCAAGTCTCAAGCTGTCAGATCACTAATTAGTTGAGATATAGGTTAAAAGTAGTTCAGTATGTGTTAGAATTAATGATGCTGATATTTTATTTTTATGGAAAGAATGAGTAAAAATACTTTGTAGCCTTTTAAGAAGGCAGGAGTCCTCCGAGTCCATAACAATGCTGGGGATCCCTCTACGTTTCCCCTTCTCCAACTCACAAATACCCTCAGCCACAGTGACATTCCCTGCGCTGAAGAGGGTTGCTATGCTACTTCTTCCTCTGGAGTCCGTCAATGCTGTGCCTTGAGTTGGCTGGAAGAGTCACTAAAATAAGCTGTGCTGGTCTCACACCATTCCCATGGAGAATGAAGAAGCTGCCTTCAGTAACCCAGTCCCTGTATATTTGCCTGGAAGTAAGTAACAAAGTTTATATCCTGAATTTAGATCCGTCACTTGCCCTTGTATTGCTGTTAGATTGCCAGGCACTTGTGTGTGAGTAATCCATAGTGATCTGGTATGGTTATAAATGTTTTATCAACATGAATTTGCGATAGTCACACTGCTCATGAATGCGGAAGCCTCTAGTGAATCATGCAGGTCATCCCAAATGAATGCTGATAAAACCTTTATACTACACAAGACCATTGTCTGATCTATGCATATGTCACATATGTTAGAGAAAATAAAATAACTAGTTTATCAATGTTTTAGAAACTTTAAAAAATATTTAAACCACTGTATTTCTGAGCCT
Organism: Emys orbicularis; assembly: GCF_028017835.1. NCBI lineage: Eukaryota > Metazoa > Chordata > Testudines > Emydidae > Emys > Emys orbicularis. The sequence goes on from NC_088683.1 coordinate 249,026,554, forward strand.
GCAAAACAGATGCCTTAGTTAGAACGTAACTATGGAGGCTCAGAGTGAGCCATAGAAATGCCTTAAAATGATTTAAAATATCTTTTCTATACCTAAAAATGTCATGAGTTAAAGCTCAGTATCTTGGGCCCTTTCCAGGAATCAAGTCAGTGTTGGCTCTCATTGGGCATCTCCTGTTCCCAATGCACTATATAAAGCTCCCATTTCTAGCCAGGCAGAGTTGTGAGATAATGGACTTCACAGTTGTGTCATTTTTATATATAGAAACCTTGTCACTGGTCCAGGACAAAATAACCTTGCCCGTCCTAGGCCTGGGGCAGGTATAACTTTCTGTGGGTGAAATTCCACTATGGTGGGAGAAGGAAAAAACATTTCTTGACAGGTTGATTTAAGAAAAAATGGCGGCTCTTTGAAGTTGCTCAAGTATTTGGAATGTTAGAATAAGTCCCAGGGAAATGTATTAGCAGGCAGAGGGTAAATGAGAAGGTCAGAGGTGAATGATAACATCAGTATTCACATGGCTCTGCAATATAGCATATGCCCCTACAATTTATGTCTTTATCACTATATATAGATATACACGAAGAAGAGCTATTTCACCTACATATACACATATTGTGCACACACACACACACACACACACACACACACACACACACACACACACACACACACACACACACACACACACGGTGGTGATAGCCATGTGATAAATTGCAGAGCCATGTGCATAGTATTTTTGCATCTGTAACCACTTCCCCTCCTGCAGTCTTCTAATTCATCTCCCATAGGACTTATTTTAATGTTCCAAACCTCTGATCAGCTTCAAATAAATGCCATTTAAAAAAAAAGCATCATGTCACAAAAATATTGCCTTCTTTTCCTTTTGCAATAGGACAAGGCTTTTGTTTTAATCCCTGATTGTTAAAAATTACAACACTATTATCCACTGAAAAGCTATTTCCCTATAGGAAAATCTTAAAGGTTTCTTGACTATATGATTATAATTTTCTTTCCCTCTGAGGCCAGTACAGTGGGCTCACAGTAACTAAAGGAGCTTGGTGTCACAGTTCAGGGCAATCGCACCAGTATTTCCCCCTTGTGATCCACCCAATACACCCTGTGGTGGGGCATTTGTCCCACACTGTCCTGTAAGGGGTTAACAGAGGCCTAGGAAGGCTGTGCAGAAAGCAGCCAATAGGAGAGGGGCTGCAAGGAGCAGCCAATCAAGGCCTGGCAGGCCCATATAAGAAGGGCTGCAGGGCAGAGCAGCTTCAGTAGCTGCCTGGAGCTGAGGAGGGAAAGTCAGGTTCCTAGCAGGAGGAAGGAGTGCCAGCACCTTGGACAGATCAGGGGAAGCTAGAGAGAGCTCCTGGCCAGCTGCTAAGACTGGCAGGCTGAAGCTCTGAGGTAAGGGCAAAGAAGGTGTTGGGGGACATGGGGAAGTGGTCCAGGGAATGAACTGAGGATTCAGAGGGGAGGCAGCAAGTGACGACCATCTACGGGGTCCCAGAGCTGGGACCTGGAGTAGTAGGTGGGCCGGGGTCCCTTCACCACTGAGGAAGTGGCCAGACAATGGGCTGCAGTCACCACTGAGGGAAGTGGCTGGACAGTGGACCGCAGGTCACCCAGAAGTGGGGAGCACAGAGTGTGGCACAGCTGGAGGGCTGTGTCCTGAAGAGGATGCCGCGGTCCTTAGAGTGATGTGGGTCCTGGAGCAGAAGTGATGGCAGCAAGACATCATCAGAAGAAGGCATGCTGGCTAACAGAGCTAATCCCTGGGACAGCCAGCAGGAGGTGCTAGCGTTGTGAGTCAAACCCCGTCACACACCCACTCTAAGCTCCTCAGGTATCACCTCTCCTGGGCAGAGACCCACATCCCCTGATTGGGATTTTTTGAGTCTGCTCAGTTCTCTGCCTACACTGTGATAACTGAAGCAAGCCAGACTGTGTAAATAGGCTGGTATCTGTGCTTTGCTTTCCCTCCGAAGGCTCTGAACAGCTGTAATTGCCAGCAGTCACAAGTTATTACACACATTTATTCTTAAAGCAAAAGCATCACAGAGAAAACATTAAAACAATAAAAGAACCTACACACACACTAAAAAGCTTACGAGAGGTCATCCCAATTCCAACCTTGGGCTCTGGTAGTTTTATGTCCTCCAAAACCCACAGCTGGGTTTTTCCTGTGGTTATGAATTCATAACTGTCTCAGATTCAGAACCAACAAAGAATAATTCAGTCTTTACTTTTTACAGCTTGGGCCTGTGATCTTGGCTTCATATAATAGGTGATAAGCAGACAAAGGTCCACTCCTCAGGGCTTAGCTTGAAAAGATGGTTTTCTTGAATATTTCACAGGAAATCCACTTCACGTGTATTGTCCCAAAAGTCCATTCCTGTCTAGCACATTATGCAACATAGTCATTTGATCACCCAGGCCTTCCATGACATCTCCCTCCTACAGAAGTTACACACAATCCTGGCCCACAATAATACATACACTTTGCATTAAGTACAAAGAACCCCAAAGATACTTAAATTTAATTCAATATGATTTTTCAAAGATATTGCAGGAAATTGCCATATCTGTCACAATTGGTTTCACCAGCAGAATATTACAAACAATACTTAGCACCAATAAACCTTTAAAAGCTTTAACTCAGGACTAAAATAGTTCTGGCATATACTTGTGGCATTTAAACAGTACAGCAGGGATCGGCAACCTTTGGCACGCGGCCCACCAGGGTAAGCCCCCTGGTGGGCTGGGCTGGTTTGTTTACCTGCAGCGTCCGCAGGTTCGGCCGATCGCAGCTCCCACTGGCCGTGGTTCACCGCTCCAGGCCAATGGGGGCTGCGGGAAGCAGCCGCCAGCACATCCCTCAGCCCGCGCCAGTGGTGTGATCTAAACGTTTTATTGGTCTCGGATAACTTACATAAATCACTAGTGACTTCACCACTTTCCCAGACACACGTCAACAACCTTTACAACACTCACCCATGTATTCTCTCTATTTTCTACACATGCACCTAGCAGTCTAGTTAGTGGCAGCACAAGGTTATTTGGGGATCAGAGTTGAGGCTGTATATTGAGGGTGGGGGAGATGGGTTTCTAGACTATAAAGAATTTCTTACCTTGTTTGCAAATGGAAACTTGCTCTGTTCCACTTTTCCAGGTGTGTGAATAGCTGAGAGTGGGGGAGGCCAAGAATGGGTCATCTCCTGGAAAATAATATTGTACAGTAAACTATATTTAAAAAGACAATATAATATGAGGCAATGATTATGACATACTAGTACACCTCTACCCCAATATAACGCGACCCGATATAACACAAATTTGGATATAACGCGGTAAAGCAGTGCTCCGGCAGTGCGGGGCTGCGCACTCCGGCAGATCAAAGCAAGTTCAGTATAACGCGGTTTCACCTATAACACGGTAAGCTTTTTTGGCTCCCAAGGACAGCGTTATATCGGGGTAGAGGTGTAGTAGAGATTTCTGGATAGTGGCATATATATGTAACTTTCTGCAGATACATTTTAGTAATTTCTAGGATACATTTAGTTTATATATAATCTAGTCCATAAATGAGTTACATTATTTATCACAGATTGTTGGGAGCATGTTTTAAAACGAGTTTGATTTTTTTTTATGGTTAATGTTTTTTGAGTGCAAGAAGTTTGATTTTCTGATGAAATGCACCCCAAGCTTCAGTCATGCAATGTATTCTGTGAATGGCCGAGAACACATACAAGTTGGTGAGAATAAGAGAAACACAAAATGGATTATTTCCTTACTTGTAATAAAAGGAACAGAAATTTCAGTTCATGACCAAATAATTAAGTATGGAATATGGACTAATCATAACATGGATCCTACTGTCCGGGCTTGGATAATAAAGGTTGGAGGCCTGAACTTGGTAAGAGATTAATAGATTCCAAGGCCAGAAGGGACCATTGTGATCATCTACTCTGAGCTCCTGTATAACACAGGCCATAGAACTTCCCCAAAATAATTCCTACAGTATATCTTTTAAAAATAATATTCAATCTTGATTTAAAAATTGCCAGTGATGGAGAATCCATCATGACCCTTGGTAAATTGTTAAAACGGTTAATTGCCCTCACTGTTAAGAATGTTATGTCTTATTTCTAGTCTGAATTTGTCTAGCTTCAACTTCCAGCCATTGGATTGTGTTATACCTTTCTGTGCTAAACTGAATATATATTTGTTTCCCTTGTAGGCACTTGTTGACTGTATTGAAGTCATGCCTTTACTTTCTCTTTGTTAAGCTAAATAGACTCCAGGAGCTCAATCTATCACTATACAGCATGTGTTCTAATCCTTTAATCATTCTCATGGATCTTCTCTGAACCCTTCCCATGTATCAACATCTTTCTTGAATTGTTGCACCAGAACTGGACACCATATTCCAGCAGTGGTCATAGAAGTGCCAAATTCAGAGGTAAAATAACTCCTACTTGAGATTCCTCTGTTTATGCATCTAAGGATAGCGTTGGTCCTTTTGACCACAACATCTCACTGGGAGCCCATGTTTAGCAGATTATCTACCAGCACCCTGAAAATCTCTTTCAGAGTCATTGCTTTCCAGGAAGAGTCCCCCATCCTGTCAGTGCAGCCTACATTCTTTGTTCTTAGATGTACACATTTACATATATCTCTACTAAAACACATTATATCTGCTTGCACCTCACTTAACAGGTGATCTGGATCGCTCTGTATCAGTGACTCTGAAATGTCCGTAACTCTGAACAAAACGTTATGGTTGTTCTTTCAAAAGTTTACAACTGAACATTGACTTAATACAACTTCAAAACTTTACTATGCAGAAGAAATATGCTGTTTTGCCTTTATTTTTTTAGTCATTTATGTTTAACACAGAGTGTTTAACAAACACAGTACTGTGTTTGTTTGTTTTTTTGGTCTCTACTGCGCCTGATTGCGTATTTCCAATTCAAAATGAGGTGTGTGACCAATCAGTTCGTAACTCTAGTGTTTGTAACTCTGAGATTCTGCTGTACCTGCAATTGCCATTTTACTTCAGTGGGAATTGAATATGCTCACAGTCTCCACTCAGCTTTTTGTCCTTTCCCTACATTTACTGAATTAGTTATTTGGTTTTAGAAAGGAGATATGTTTACCTTCTCCTGGCTGCATACACTATTTTAAGAGCACCTTCAAGGTAAGCAATTCCTTCATAGTCCAAGCCTGAGCAAATTAGCCTTCAAAGGGTGGTTCAAGGTTGCTCTTTTTGGCAAAAAAAAATATATATATTTATTTGAAAAAAGAAGTGTGAACAACTTGTGCATTCTTGCTCAACAACAATGGAATAGCGCATAGGGCATTTCATGGCCTGCCTTAATAATTCTTTCTCAGAACAAAGTCTCTCTAAGTGTTCTGCCAATGAAGTAATCTATTTGACTAACCATTCCAAGATGGTTTATGAGTTATAAATGTCACCTTCAAAATGTTCTTGATAAACAGTTTATTTTCTAATAAAAAACTGCATTCTTTTGTGTTATTTGAAGCTAAAAATCTTAAATGATTTATTATACCTGTGTAATCTCTGTGGGTGCCTCTAATCAGAGCATCATCTGGTTTGAAGTTTCACTATCAGAATTGCTTTGCTTTTCAGTTCTTTCAGGCAGATTGATCATCTTATGACTCTCTTATCAGATAAGTGCCACCAACAGCAGTACATAGTAATTTTTATTATACAGTAAATCCTTTAAACACAGACAACCAAATCACTGTACAGTTTGCTATACAGAAGAACTATTTCTTACTGCTATGAGTGCCTGACACAGAGAATAATTTTCAAAACACCAATTAATAACATTTGGGGAAAAAAATTCTTACAGTAATGTTTTATTATGATTATATCTTTACAGAATGGAGATTTGTAGTATGTTTCTCTAGCCCTATGGCTGTGTGACCTAAACATTAAAGTTTTTCCCAGGCTAGGCCCTGTTGGGACCACTATCTCATGCTGTTGTATCTCATAATTAAATTACTTACATTTTAAAAGTTGGGGTTTTTTTTTGCATATCACACCCATTTTCATTTATGAATGAAAGGTATGTGTGTTTCCTCCAGTGGATGAAGTTCAGGCCCCAAAGAAACCATGAATGAAAGAAACCATGAAACTCAGAATGCTGATGGGTTTATCTGTTCAGAGGGAGATAGCTCAAAAATATACCCAGAATCTAACTATGGGGCCTTATTGGTTTAAGGTAGGAATGTTTTACTTCAGCTCTTGTAATTGTGGATCCAGGCATGCAGATAGGAAGCATTGCTGGTAACTTTACCCTAAATATACAACATTTCTGAGACATGCTTCTCAGCCCTTAAGATTTCCGTTTGTCTAAGACCCAGTTCCCCTGGGTTGTATAATTGCTGAATTCTCAGTCTCATCTTGACAGACACATTTTCTAAGAACTCTGCTATTCGGTGTACAGAAACCAATCTGTTACAGCAGGATATTTTTGTCCTCCCATCTTGCCTTCCTAGATCTGGCAATGAAACCTCTATCCATGGAAAGCATCAGAGTGCTGATTATAAGTGAGGATGACTTTTTCTGACATGTTAAAATCTTTCATATTTTTTTCCAGGATTATTTCTCATCCACACTTAGACAAAAAATGGTTTTAATGGTCTTTTTCTACTAGTTTACCTACTACTCACTTTGTGCTTTGAGTTTTGGTGTATAATTTTAATTTGACGTAACCCGTTGTGACATATAGACTTCATAGGAGCACTGATGTTTACTCGGGGTAATCATCTTTATTATACCCCTCCAAATTTGCCTTTATTGATCTGATATTTTAAATTGGGATTACTTGATATATTTTTTGTCTAAATTTGAATGTTAAATTATGGAAAATTAAAAATAATTAATAAAATATAAGTACAAAACTCTTATGAAAAATCAATCCTCTGTATTATAAGCACTACGCCACAAAGTAGTAACACATTTTGAATGCTGATGGCTCAGAAATGGCTAAATGAGATTTTGTAAAACCAAAACTTTATGAAATATGCATGGTCTCCTTAATACTGTTGGAGAACACCAAGCAAGAAATCTTGAAAACAGGAATAAATATTTAGATGTACAACAACATTTCAAATGTTGCAAGGTCGATGTCAAATAAATCTAGAAAATGTACTCTTGTGACTTTTGTCACAGTTCAGGGCAACTGCACCTGTATGTCCCTGTCCTTGGGGTAGGGTTACCATATTTCAGCAAGCAAAAAAGAGGACAGGAGGAGCCCCACCCCTGTCCTGCCCTAGCCCCGCCCCATCCTGCCCTAGCCCCGCCCCTGCCCTTCCCACTTCCCCCCCTCAGAACCCCCAACCCTCCCCCCGCTCCTTGTCCCCTGACTGCCCCCTCCTGGGACCCCTGCCCCTAACTGCCCCCCAGGACTCCACCCCCTACCTAAGCCTCCCTGCCTCTTGTCCCCTGACTGCCCCAACCCTTATCCACACCCCCACCCCCAGACAGACCCCTGGGACTCCCACGTCCCATCCAACCACTCCCCACCCCCTGACAGCCCCCCCAGAACTCCCGACCCATCTAAACCCCTCTGCTCCCTGTCCCCTGACTGCTCTGATCCCTCTCCCCACCCCTGCCCCCTGACAGCCCCCCCCCAGAACTCCCAAACACCCCCCCCGCTCCTTGTCCCCTGACTGCCCCCTCCTGGGACCCCTGCTCCTAACTGCCCTCCAGAACCCCCCCCCTACCTAAGCCTCCCTGTTCCTTGTCCCCTAACTGCCCCCTCCTAAGACCCCCCCCACCCTAACTGCCCCCCAGGACCCTACCCCCTACCTGTACCCTGACTGCCCAAAACCTTATCCACACCCCCACCCCCAGAAAGCCACCCCCCGTCTCTTGACTGCCCCCTCCAGAACCTCCCTGCCCCTTCTCCGACCCCCTTGCCCCCTTGTTGTTGGCCTTTGCCTAATGTCTCTGTGAACTTGCTCAGGAACGGCCTGAGCTGTTCGTCCCGGCAGGCTGGCTGGCAGTGGAGGAGGAGCGGGGGAGGAGCTCCAGACTGCTGGAGGCGATCTGCGAATGCAGGAAGGGAGGGAGTGCTCTTAGCTGCAGGGGAGAGGAGGGGTAAGCGGAGGAGGGGCTCTCTCTGGCTGTCGGAGCCCCATGTAAGTGGCACCATCCGGCCGGCTGCCCTGTTAGCCGCGCGCGCTCTGCATGGGGGGGAGAGGGGGGGAAGTCCGGACATTTACAAATTCCCCCCGGACGCTATTTTTAGCTCAAAAAGCCGGACATGTCCGGGGGAATCCGGACGAATGGTAACCCTACCTTGGGGTCCACCAAGGCATCCACTCTAGGCTCTCAGCTCCTCAGCTATCACCTCTCTTGCGTGGAGATGCATGTCTCTCGCCCTCCTAACCAGGGTTTTTCCAAACTGCACAGCTCCCTGCCTACACTGTCAGTTTCTCAGCAAGTCAGACTGCCTGAGCAGGCCTCCTTTGCTTTCTCCTCAAAGGCTATAAACAGTGTAATTGCCCACAGTTAAGTTACCACACAACTGTTTCTAAGCAAGCACATTTATCCTTAAGGTGAAAGCACAACAGAAAAAACATATTAAAGGAACAGAAGAACCTACATGTGTGCTACTGAGGTTACCAGAGAACATCCATCAGTCTTATGGGGCCTCAGTAGGCCTAAGTCCTTCCAACCCTTGGGGCATCCCTAGAAGAGAAGGTCCTTTCCATTTGATGGATCAGAAAGAAGGCCCTGATTAAGTTTAAATTCAGGCTATTTATCCAAAAGTTCTTTGTTTGTCTGTTGGTCTCTGGAGAATCGTGTCTGAACTAGTATATGAGAGCTTCCCCAGGTGCTGGTACCTGTCTGGAAGTATTACAACCTGAATGAATTTGCCTACCTCCAGCCCCCACTTTAAATTCCTGGAGGGGATGTGGTTACCTTCCCTCAAAGGATTACATTCAATCCTTGGCCCACAGTGACACCAACTTAATACAATAAGATCTCTCGAAGAGATTGCAGAAAATTGCCAGATCTGTCACCAGTCTGGGACAGGTCTCATGATATTTAGTGTATTTGATAAAACAGCTCCTGAAGTACATTTAATATGTGAGAATATCACTTTCCTTTAAAAAGAAAAATGAAAGTTTCTAGCCCTAAAAACATGAACCTAAAAGGCTCAAAATTTGAAAAACAATCTGTCCAAAAGGCTGAATTCTGATTTCTAAATTAGAATTAAACTTCATCCCTTCAAATCATGGGACTGTTAAAAAAGTCTCTGAGCTGTCCAATTTGTTTGAAATGCTGACAATTAGGGCTGTCAAGTAATTAAAAAAAATAATCACGATTAATTGTACTGTTAAACAATAATAGAAAACCATTCATTTAAATATTTTTGGATGTTTTCTACATTTTCAAATATTTTGATTTCAATTACAACACAGAATACAAAGTGTACAGTGCTCACTTTATTTTTATTACAAATATTTGCATTGTAAAAACAAAAGAAATAGTATTTTTCAATTCACCTAATACAAATACTGTAGTGCAATCTCTTTATCATGAAAGGTTTCAGAGTAGCAGCTGTGTTAGTCTGTATCCGCAAAAAGAACAGGAGTACTTGTGGCACCTTAGAGACTAACAAATTTATTTGAGCATAAGCTTTCGTGGGCTACAGCCCACTTCATCAGATACATACGAAAGCTTACAAATGTAGAATTATGTACAAAAAATAACTGCATTCAAAAATAAAACAATGTAAAACTTTAGAGTCTAGAAAGTCCACTCAGTCCCACTTCTTGTACAGCCAATCGCTCAGACAAACAAGTTTGTTTACATTTGCAGGAGATAATGCTTCCTGCTTCTTGTTTATAATGTCATCTGAAAGTGAGAACAGGCGTCCATATGGCACTGTTGTAGCTGGCATCGTAAGATATTTACATGCCAGATATGCTAAAGATTCATATGTCCCTTCATGCTTCAACCACCATTCCAGAGGACATGCTGATAATGGGTTCGGCTAGATAACATTCCAAAGCAGTGCGGACTGACGCATGTTCATTTTCATCCTCTGAGTCAGATGCCACTGGCAGAAGGTTGATTTTCCTTTTTGGTGGTTCGGGTTCTGTAGTTTCCGCATCAGAGTGCTGCGCTTTTAAGACTTCTGAAAGCATGCTCCACACTTCGTCCCTCTCAGATTTTGGAAGGCACTTCAGATTCTTAAACCTTGGTTCGAGTGCTGTAGCTATCTTTAGAAATTTCATATTGGTACCTTCTTTGCATTTTGTCAAATCTGCAGTGAAAGTGTTCTTAAAATGAACAACATGTGTTGGGTCATCATCTGAGACTGCTATAACATGAAATATATGGCAGAACGCGGGTAAAACAGCAGGAAACATACAATTCTCCCCCAAGATGTTCAGTCATAAATTTAATTAATGCATTATTTTTTTAATGAGCATTGTCAGCATGGAAACATGTCCTCTGGAATGGTGGCCAAAGCATGAAGGGGCATATGAATGTTTAGCATATCTGGCATGTATATACCTTGCAATGCCAGCTACAAAAGTGCCATGTGAATGCCTTTTCTCACTTTCAAGTGACATTGTAAATAAGAAGTGGGCAGCATTATCTGCCGTAAATGTAAACAAACATTTCTCTTAGTGATTGGCTGAACAAGAAGTAGGACTGAGTGGACTTGTAGGCTCTAAAGTTTTACATTGTTTTATTTTTGAATGCAGGTTTTTTTGTACATAATTCTACATTTGTAAGTTACACTTTCATGATAAAGAGATTGCACTACAGTACTTGTATGAGGTGAATTGAAAAATACTATTTCTTTTGTTTATCATTTTTATAGTGCAAATATTTGTAATAAAATATAAAGTGAGCACTGTACACTTTGTATTCTGTGTTGTAACTGAAATCAATACATTTGAAAATGTAGAAAAACATGCAAAACTATTTAATAAATTTCAATTGGTATTCTATTGTTTAAGAGTGCGATTAAAAATGAGATTAATCGCAATTAATTTTGTTGAGTTAACTGCATGAGTTAATTGCATGAGTTAACTGCGATTAATCATCACCCCTAGTGACAATGTTCAAATTCCTCCCCTAGTGGGGAATATGCCACTGACAGATCATTTAGGTGATACTGGGTGTTGTAATATTAAGCATTTATTTTACACTGGCTCAAATTCATTCACTGGTGCACACTGACATATTTATGGGCTGAGACACATTGTATTATTTTACACACATACACACACACACACACACACACACACACACACACACACACACACACACACACACACGTGTATTATACTATAACTAGTTTCCTTTCCACCTATGTGAATCAGATTTCAGTAGTTAAATGCAAATGTTCAGTTTTGCAGACAGAAGCAGGTAATCTTACACAATATGCAAACTCAGCTTTTATTCAGATTGAAGAAGAAACATTCAGATGAAAAATCCACAATGTATATCCTAACTGTAAAATTAGTTTCAGCAACAATAATTAAGTAAGAAGACATTTTTTGTGGCTTAATGACTGGTTATGCAGTGGTTCGTTTTGGACTTTTAAGCCTAACGTGTAATTAATTTCCAAGAAGAGTACTGTGCAGTGGTAAATAATAGTAATGGTTCCGGACTAAAGGCAATGCTATCTATTTAGTGCTATCCATCTCTCTGTATGGCATTTGAAACCAGCAATGTCTATCTAGGTGAAAATGTTCAGTAAACTTGTAACTTAATAAAAAGCAGTGAATTCAATTCTCCATTAAACTTGGGTCTAACTTCTCCTGTTTACTCCTGTATTCGTTTTTTCCCATAATCAAAAATGAGCATTGGGCCAGTGGTTACCTATCAAACTCCACCTTCTCACTGAAAGTTCAAGAAGAGGTTGGGAGAATGTGTTAAAAGGTCCTAATGCCAATGGCATAAAAAAGGTAAAGGGAAATTCATGGGACAGGGAATAATCAAAGATAAAGAGAAATTCATGAAGGACAGAAGAGAGGAGGCCAAGGCCTATTAAGGGTCATGAGAAGAAACATAGAATCATAGACACTAGAGATGGAAGAGACCTATAGGATAATCTAGTCTAGGAGTTCTCAGATTTTCAATAGTAAATGAAACAGAGGAATTGTCATACTGGATCACAACTGAGATCCATCTCATTCCCTATCTGGTTTCCAACAGTGAGTAGCACCAGCTGCTTCAGAGAAAGGTGTAAGAACCCTACGGTAGGCAAATATGGAGTAATCTACCCCCCACATTAGGCCTCATCCTAATAGCGAATCACTAGAGATTGGCTTAAGCCCTGAAAGATTGTGTTTAATATCCCTTCCACATAATTTGTTATCATTCATTATGTCAGCTCTGGATATCCTTGTTATAATATGCATATCCAAATCTTTTTGAATTGTGTTAAGTCTTGGCCTCACTGACTTCCAATGGCAATGAGCACTGCAGTTTAAATGGCATGTTATGTAGCAAAGTAGTTTTTATTTTTATCGGTTTTGAATTTCCCAGTTTTGTATTTCATCGAATGTCTCCTCACTTTTGTGTTATGAAACAGGGAGAACAGAAGTTCCCAATCTACCGTCTCTATATCATTAATCACATTTTTGAGATGTGGTCACCAGTGCTGTACACAATATGCTGATGAGCCCGTGCAACTGATTTACATAAAGGCATTACAATATTCTCTATATTATTCACCATCCCCATTCATTGTGCAATCTAACATTTTGTTTGCTTTTTAGACCACAGCTGCACATTAAGCAGAGTTTTTTATTGAGCTCTCTTCTATAGTGATGCCCTGATCCCTTTCTTGAGTTGATAAAGTTGATTTAGAACTCTGTAATATGTTATGAATAGCTTAAATTTTTGCCTCCAATGTGCATTTGTCATCTAGTTTATTTAGGTCTCTCTGAAATTCTTCACAGTCCTGTCTCATCCTCTGAAACCTAAATAACGGTGTCATTTTGCAAATTTTGCCATCTCCTCACATAGTCCTCTTTCCAGATCATTAAACAACATGGGACCTAGTTAAATAACATGGGACCTACTACAGGACCTTTAGGCACATCTTTTCAATTATGAAAATTGACCATTTAATCTTACTCTTTGCTTTGCCTCCTACCCTGTTCTTGATCCATGACAATACTTTGTCTCACCCCTCAACTACTTAGCAAGTAGTCTCTTGTGTAGGACCTTGATGAAGGCCTTTGGAAAGTCTATATAAATTATGTCAACCAATTCTCCTTTATCCACTACTTTATGACATGTTCAAAGAATTCTAAGAGATTAGTGCACATAATTTTCCTTTGCAGAAACTATGCTGGCCAGAGCACAGATCACCTTGCCCCCATTACATGATTGCACAGACCATCTCCCTTTCCAGTCACAACCACATAATATCCCTGTGGAAACTACGGTAATTGTTATATGGAGAAATATTAGAGAGGTATCTGATGCATTTGAGCTGACTTTTAATGCAATCTATAAACTAGAAATGGGTAGAGAAGCCAACATCAGGTGACCAGCAAGCTCTCCATGAATCACTAGCAAGTGCTTCATGGATCACAGTTTGAGAAACTCTGATCCAGTCCATCTCCTTGTCATTATAAAACTGTTCTCTACACCAGGAGACCAGACTCTGAGCTGGTGTCAGCTGGCCTAGATCCATTAATTTCAGAGGAGCTACACTGATTGACACCACCTGAAGAGCTCACTACGCTTTCAGTACTTTAATGCTAGTTTCAAACAGCCAAAGTAACGAGGCTGACACCATTCGTCCTGGGGGAATATTTCAAAGCCTAAAGAATTTCTCTCTCAGAATGTTTGGTCTGATCATCAGACTAAATTTTCTTTGTGTTAATTTTATTCCATGAATCCCAGTTACTTCCCCAGTGTATTAGATTAAACAATTCCACCCACATCTTGATCTTTATACCCTTCAAATATCTGCATATGGTTATGTTCCCACCCCCCTAGTTGTCCCTTAGCCAAGCTGTACATACCTAGAAACTTTATTCCTTCCTCACTTATCACTTCCTCTAATGCCCCAATAATTTTTGTTGCTTATCTCTGAGCACCCTCAGATTTGTCATATTTTTGGTAATGTGGTTCCCCGAACTGACTGCAATATTCTGGGGGTGGTTGGATCATAGCTATATAGGACATGGTAACTCATTGCACTGTGTGTACCCGATAGGGTTGCCAACTTTGGCTGGCTGAATTCCTGGAGATTTCATCACATGACATAATCTTTAATTAAAGATTAATCTTTAATTCCTGGAGACTCCAGGACAATCCCGGAGGGTTGGCAACCCTAGCACCAGAGTAAAGTAAGGTGCTAAGCACCCTCCACTCACACTAAAGTCAGTGGCATTGGAAGGCACTTAGTATCTTGCGGGATCAATCCTATGAAGGCCTGTTTTATGCAAGGCCTTATAAAGCATATTCCTTCTTCTGCAGCCATATTACGTTGCAGACAGATGTCTAATTTGTTGTCCATTATCATTCCTTACAGGGTTACTGCTTCCCAGGTTTCACCCTCCTCTTGTACGTGTGTGTTTTGGATTATTTTTCGACAGCTAGGTTAGTTTGCATTTTTCCAAAATGAATCTCCTTTTATCATTTTCTGCCCCTATTTTTAACCTCTATAGGTCTCTTTGTAGTATTTTGCTGTTTTAACTGCTGCTTGTATCTCCTTGGGATTAGTATCATCTGTGAATTTCATTAGTGTGCTGTTTACTCCCTCTTCCAGATCTTAATAAAGCTGTTAAATAAGGTCCTAATACCGAATCCGATGGTACTCCACTAGTCACTACCAACCAACCTGGTGTATTGAAATTTATCATCACTGGCCGTTTATGATCTTTTAGCCAGTTTTCAATTAATCTATGTTAAATTTTAATTAATTTCTCAGTTAATGTTTCACGGTGTCAGATGCATTACTAAAATCCAGATCTTTTACATCTACTCTATTCCACTCATCTATTGATTGAGGGGAGAGACAGGGAGCTATTAAAGGGTCACTGAGAGGGATGAGGAAGTATCCTCAAAGAAGCCATTTGGATGAGCATCCAAACTGGCTGGGATGATTTAGTTGGGAATTGGTCCTGCTTTGAGCAGGGAGTTGGACTAGATGATCTCCTGTGGTCCCTTCCAACCCTGATATTCTATGATTCTATGATTCTGAGTGTCAATCCAACACACCTTCTGAGGTTCATCCAGAACTCACTTTGGATGAAGGACCACCCTAACTCATGCTGAATGGTAACTTACTAAGGACCACCCTAACTCATGCTGAATGGTAACTTACTCCATGACTGGTACCACTGAAATAGTGGATTTATCACAGAGTAAGGTACCACCAAATGTGAGTAAGGGTGGCAGAATCTGGTCCTAAGTTCTCATGTCTCTCTGAATATGTTCCATATTTCAGCTTCCATGGCTTTTTTTCCCCTTTAGTACTCTGTTCCACAGACCAATTACCCTCTATGTAAAGGAGTTTTTCCTAATCCTCTGTTGTCACCAGACTATCCTTTAGTTCGTGTTATTTGCACTGTGTATTTTCTAAAGTGCAGAAAAACACCTTTACACCTCACAGTTTCAACTCATCCTACAGTGGGGCTCAAAAACTAAGAGCACTGTGAGAAGCGATATAGACAGACAGACACCACTAAATGATTGTTTTTTCTTCATTTAAAACAAACAAACAAAAAACCTCTGACTATGAACTGATTCCATCTAGTAACACTCCAATGCTGTGCTATCTACTGATATGCTTGAAATATCTGTCTGCTTATCAATGTCTTTGTCTTTAAGTAGATCTGAGAGGAGGAAGGGCAGAGACCTGGGCCCTGATTCTGATAGCACTTACAGTTAGGGTGACCAGACAGCAAATGTAAAAAATCGGGACGGGGGTAGGGGGTAATATGAGCCTTATAAGAAAAAGACCCAAAAATCAGGACTGTCCCTATAAAATCGGGACATCTGGTCACCCTACTTACAATTGTTTTCACACTGTTCTAATTCAACTGCTCTGAATGGAGTTATTCCCGATTTACACCCCCGCACCTCTTCCCTCTCTCACAGAGAGAGAGAGAGAGATGAGAGCAGAGAGGGATTAAGCCCTTGGAAAGGCGGGAAGGTCAGAGATTTTGCAGACTGCAGCATAATTACCTTCAGCATTAAATCTCCAGATGTTTGGTATCTGTGCCGTTCTACAGAATGAAACCATTCCAAATCATGAACATTTGTAAAGTGATCTGTGGATCAACTCATTCTATGGTAAATCACAAATGCCCGTGTGGTAAACTTTCAATTTGGAATGTGGTTTCACTGTGTTGCTGGAAATGTGCAGCAAATAACCTATTCTATAATGTTTAATCCACACCTCAAAATATATAACTTGATACATACAAAACAGTCCAATAACAGTTTATTTATCACATTGATTCATTTAAGTTTTTTCATGATCATATTTTTTAACCCAAAGATAGGTAGGTTTGGGTATTTTTTTAACTAGCTGAGCTCTTAAACCCAGTTGAGGCCAGGAACACTTAAAAGAGCTAAAGTTTGCAAGTATTCTAGTAAGGATATATACTGTACCAAGCTCTCTGGTATCATAATTTAAGTAACGAAGATTTTCCACCTCTAACTGACAATTATAAAAACCAAGCTGTGTCAAGCTAAACCACCAAACAGCGTCTAGAAGCTTGCTCTAAAATAGTTTGCATATTTTTCATATATCAAAAGAGGAAAGAATCACTTACTTATTCCCTATGTTGAATCTCTGAATCTATTTAGAAAGTTATGTGCTCAAATGAATGCAGTGGGCCATGTGATGTGACAATTGTCTGAAAACTGGCCTTGCCCAGGCAAGCTGCGATGATGTGGTTAATGAAGGTACAATCTTTATTAGTGCATTAACCTCCTGCACCCAAGGACTATGGATTCTAATTCTTGAATTGCCATGCAAGACTGATGCAGCTAGTTTTCTGGTCTCAGTTGGCAGCAAGCTAGCAGAAGTAGATAATGAAGATGAATGGCTGCCTCTTGGGTCTCTTGGGAGCGGGAGGAGGAAAAGTAAGGGGGGAAAAGACCTAGGATAGTTCAAGGTCCAGATCTCTGCATGATTTCAAATAATAATGAAAAAAGTGCACACAGTAGGCATTTTTAGAGCCCCTAACAAACATGCTATTTTTGCACTTTGTTAACAAAGCAACAGTGTCGTAGACTCAGGATTACCTTGGACAAATGTCTAGGAATTAAAACAAAGGGGATAAAAAATAAAGAACAAGCTACCTGAGTTAGGCTGTTTACCTGGAATTGACAGATGACTGTGTTTATATGGACAAAGGAGTGGTAAAAAAACTGCCCAAAGTTCCAAATCAGTTTCAGGTTAGAATTAGGTACATGGATAAATATTTACAATGCAGAAACATTTTATACATCTGTGTTGTCATCTGCAACAGAAACATTTTATGTTCTGATGTAAAAGTTTTCTTATTTCAGACAGAGTAATTCAGCTAGGTGTAATAATGGAATCAAAGCATAACTTCTTGTGGAGAAATTATTAATGTTATGGAAAGCTGGCATCCAAAGGAAGTATTCTGATGGGTGTACTAGGGATCTCAATCCATCTAATAGTTCAAAGTCTAAACAAAAGATCAAATTAACTTCATTTCGTCTCAATGCCAGTTTCTCACACCCTGGGCCAGCATGAAGAGGGAGTATTGTGGAGACTACACATTCTCGCTTCTGGGGTGTGGGATGGGGAGTCTGGCCTTATTTACATTAGAAAAATCAATTGGTGGAGCATCAATTGATTGTTTTAACCTGGCTTGTTCAATCACTGACTGTCCATCAGAGTGACTGATTGGTACATTAACTGAAATAGCAGTTGGTAGATTTCATCACTCTTCTCCCAGACTCTAGTTAGCTAATGTTCTCAAAATGGGACACCTCCGTTTGTGCTGGTTTCTTCCAACATGGATGATGAACTCTTGATGTGTTTATAACTTCCCTTATATTGGCAGTCAAAACACAGAACAAACTTTTGTATTTGCTACAAATATTTTGAAACACATTTTATAAAAAGTTCTGTTTACTCAGATATGGCTGAACTATGTTTTAAAGGAGCTGGCACATGTTGGGAGTGACATTTAGCTGCCCCATCCTAGCTAGACAGACTCCCAGGAGGAATTCCTCTAATAGCTCCGTCAGGGGGTGTGACTTGAACCCAGAGGCTATTGGAAAGGATGTCACTGCAGTTAGGAAAGAAGATGGCAGGAAACTTATTGCACCCTCTTTGTTTTTTGTACCTGAGGAGGAGCTGGGCAAAATCTATGCCATATGTAATAAGAGCCTCGGCTTTTATTTTAGAACTGGCTACAGCCTGTATATAAAGGTTTGTTCAAGCACCTGCTAAGATACATTACTAAACAGCTACTGGACATTATATAAAGAAACAAAACTTCTCTCTCATACTGTTACAATAAACCTCTCGATCAATTTGGCCAACATGAAAAAAGTGACAAAGGGACAGAAAAGCTCAGAAAGGAAAAGGTCAGAATTAGAATTGAAAACGCAGTTCCGCTCTGAAAAGTGGCTCTGTAAAACTAACATTGTGGGGTTGCATATTTATTATCTCTCAGTGTCTTCAGATGAAATGTTCTCAATTTACAAGAAAAATTTGCCATCCTGGGATAGACATTCTCCAGAATTTAAGGTTCCTTTTAAAAAAGTCCATTAAAAATCATTCATTTTTGCAGCATTCAATATCGTGTGTAAAAATAAACAAATAAAACCTGTGACCCATTGGAATCTATATCTGTATGAGGTCCTCATGAGTAAGAGGATGGAATTATCTATTTGTTTAAAACAGACAAAAGCAGAAAATTGCTGTTTCCTCATGTTCCCCTTGTCTGTTTATTGTATCCACCTGTTACCTCTTATCTTTTGGGGCAGGGATTGTTTTTTGGTGTATGTATATACAGTACCTAGCACAATGGGGTCTCGGTCTATGCCTAAAGTTCCTACGTGCTATGATAATACAAATAATATATTATTTACGTAGACTGTAAGCTCCTTGGGACAGGGTCTTACAGACTCTTACATTTTGCTCTGTGTTTGTACAGCACCTAACACAATGGAGTCCTGGTCTGTGACTGGGGTGCCTAGTTACTAGCATAATACAAATTAATAGTAACAACTGTGTTTGGCAGAGGGCAGACCTTTCTGATGATGCCACTTACTCTGTTTTACATCATAGGATTTCCCTTCTGCTTTCCTCAGATGGCCTCTCAGTATGATTAGTCCCCCCCCTCTCAGTGTACTCACTCCCCATCAGACTCCTGCCCACGAGCCTGGTAACTGAGAGCAGCTTCCAGAAATGGAAGCAAGATGAAACAACCAAAGAACTCGGGCGGGCAGCCAGTCAGCCAAGTCAGGAGAAAACACACACTCAGTGGGGAGGCTGCAGAATGGGGCATACAGCTACAGAAAATGCAAGAGGTTAAGCAGGTCTGCTCCAAAGTTATCCCCATTGCAGAAGTCTGGCATGATTTTCTGCCACTGCATCTTGTGTAGCTGATTGCATTTGTGGATAGTCAGTGTGAAATCTGTGTTGATAATATTTTCTCCCACCCTTTGTCTGTTCCGTCTATCTATCCTGCAAGCTCTGTGGGACAGGGATTGTCTCTTACTTTATGTTATACCGTGCCTAGCATAATGGGGCTCTGATTTGGGTTGGGTTCTCTAGATACTATTGTAATACAAGTAATTATAAATAATAATTTGGTACTATTTTACACTCACTTTGCACAGGTGTAAATGATAACACAAGATGTCAAAGCCTTGGAGAATCAGGCCCATCCTCTCCAATGAGGATTACCAGCATAAGCCCTTGCCTAACAGTGGTATTCACCTGTTGTAGAAAACTAGGTCACTGACAAAACTTACGTGGCAAAAATTCCATATGAAGGAATAAAACACAAATCCACTGCACAACCCAAAATGACTACAGTATTCCATTGTTTCACTGCAGTAAATTTGTACAAGGTAATTGGTATATGAATTAATAACAGATACATATTTAAAAAAAAACCACTTTATGGGTTTTTTTGGGGTGTGTGTGGATTTTTTTATTTGGTTCTTTTTACAGGAATGTCGTCAATGGTTTCATCAGAAAATATGTTTAGAGAACAAATGTTAAAATGGAGAAGATTTTGAAAAGCATGTAAGTATTTAGAAGCATGAGTCTCATTGGCTTTCAATGGAATTTATGCTCCTAAATCCATCAAGAACTTTTGAAAATCCCACCCACAGATAGGGTGACCAGACAGCAAGTGTGAAAAATTGGGACAGGGAGTGGGGGGTAATAGGCACCTATATAAGACAAAGCCCCAAATATCGGGACTGTCTCTATAGAACTGGGACATTTGCTCACGCTACCCACAGAGACCATGAAGAATGACTAACACAAACTGAGTGTAACTCAACAGGAGATTTCATTGTTCTGTATAGAAGCAGAATGAAGGACTTTGAACCTGATAATACCTAAGTCCTGTTGATATGTTTGAGGCGGTTGGGTTTGGGGGTGTGGTTTTTTTTGTTTTGGACTTTTTTTGACCAACTGAAATGCAAGCCTGGTTATCATAACCTTTCACATAATTTCAAATGGCTTGGTAAGTATGGGATATGTTGTCCTTATATTATTGTTATGGCTACTGCTATTAGTTTCTCAGGATCACAGACACAATGAGCAGATAAAAATGGACTGCTTTTAATTACTGTACATATTGTTTTCTGTTCTTAGGGCACAACATCTGTACCGGTGCCAATTAGAAGAAGAGTGCATTCCACCTACTTGCAGACCTGCTCAGGGACCAGGCACAATAACAGTCCTTGTATTTAGGAAGCACAAGAAGGGTATTAGACTAGTGTTGCAGCTGGCAGCTTCTTGAGAGGGGACACTGAACTGGCTAGCAGAGGGGATCAGATGCTGCATTACCTTCAAGAGTGTCACAGAGGCCATATTCCTCTTGCCCTTCTATAAAACATTGTGCCTGTCAGAAGCACAATTCCCCTCTAAGCTCCAGCTTGGGCCATGTGCCTCCATATCACCCCCACCATGGTTCCACCTTCTCTCCAACCCATCCAGAAGCAAGATGGAGCAGTCCCCTACTATTTTGTTCTCCTCTGCCCCTGTGTGGCTGCACTGGGGCTGCATAAATCTGGCACTTTCTCTAAAAAGAAATTTAATATTATACTTCTATCTATCCACAAATATGCTCACCAGACAGTTAGGCATTCTGTACCTGTGCAGTTGTTATCTACTGTTTATATTAAGAAGATTCTTCAATGCTATCATTGCCTCAAGCTTTGTCAGCTTTAAGCCCTGAAACAATAATACTTAGTGCTTACAGCATACATTGCCTTTCATCTGAAGATTTAGAGGCATTTTACAAACTTTACGGACTCCCACCATCCTTGTAATTTAGGTAAGTACCATACTATTATTACCAGGCCACACACAACAAAAAACCCCAAACAAAGAAAAAAATTAAATCTGGAATTACAGTTGAAAGAATCTTCATTCAAAAACTTCTTAAGAGAACACTATCATTTTCTCATAAAAACACAAATGTTAGAAAACCCAGAAATTCCTAATTAAGGTTCCACTTGACATAAAACCCCCCAAAAACTCCAAAATATTTTAAAGTATGTAAATACATGTTAAGGTCATGCAAACAACCTTTACTCTGCCCCCTGAACCTCAGATTCGGAAAACAACTCAGAAAATCTTACCCATCCATTACCCAGGTTCATTTAATTATTGACCACAAAAACAATAGGTTATCCACACAAGAAAGTTGCACGAGTTTAACTAAAAGGTATGATTTTAAACTGATTTAGTTAAACCACTGCCAGGGGCTGTGTGGACACTTCTATTTCAGTTTAAATCAGGCTTATTTAGGTTTCATTTAAGTACATTAGGAATTGGTTAAAGCTAAATTGACATATGCAATTCTTGAACTGAAATAAGAGTGTCCATTCAGGGGTTTGCACCAGTTTAACTAAATTGGTTTAAAAACTGATTTAATGTAAACTGGTGAACCTGTCTGATAGGCTGCTTCAGAGTTTCTAGTTGTTTTCAGGTTGCTGCTATAGACTCTCAGTACAGAGAGCATGGTTTTAGAGGTGGAGAGAGATGAAAAAAACACACTGACAAAAGTTTTTAAAATCCTCTAAAGCACTCCTAAAATAATTTGCCAGCAAATGTATGTGTTTTTGAAATAGGATTCTGTGTCATAATGCATACGCACAAGGAAGTAGACTTAAGGTTGCAAATGCTTGCTTATTTTTCATTTAACTGTGGGTGACTAATTTATTTACTTCTGAGTGCTTACTTGTGCAACCTTAACATTAACTTAAAGTAGCTTTTTAGATGGGAACGTATATATAGCACAGCATTGTTTTCTCTTACCTTATGGAGATTGATTTATTTTAAATAACAAAAGTAATACTTATAAAAGAGGGAAGTTCAGAGCCTAGCATTGTCACTTCTGAATCATACTACCCATTATTCTTATAGTAGGAAACCAGAAAGATCAACTTTAACTTCGGAACTTTAAAATATTTAAAATACTTACAGCTAGCTTTGTGGCAGCAAATGTTAATTTATTTTGCTCTCCATTGAAAAGATCTACCAAATTGCAATATGTGGCTGACTGATTGTCTAGGGCAAAATTCATACCTCTACCAAGAGCCCATGCAATGGCTACATACCAAATAAGCTCTACTTAAGCCTAAAGTGGGTCTTCTACACAGGTGTACTTCACTCCTACTTATTAGAGCTAGTCCTGTAGGTTACTTCTTTTTTATTCTGAATGAGTCAGCTAATCCCCTAGTAAAACAAACCCTGGATGTATAATTCTATACAAATTTTAATCTATGCAGGACCCTATCAGGGAGATCATAAAATAGGGCATTACATTAGTGGAGTATCCAGGTGACAAAAGCATAAATCAGACACTCCCTCAGAGTCAGATGGAAACATCTGTAGTTTACTTAAATGGGAGAACAAGCAATGTAATCATAACCATTATATGCTTTTCATATGAGAACATGGATCCAGAATTATGCCAGGATGGTTAAAATAAAATGCAAAGACAATGAATATATTAACAGCTAACATGTTGAGAGAAAGAGTAATATCCCTAAGGTTAATGAAAATTCTGTCTTCAAAATACTGAGTATAAAAAACATGAGTGGTAAATGTTCTGGCCATCAGCCATGCAGGATTATATCACAAAGGACAATGGCGGCTAAAGTAAGGGAAGGTAAAATGGAGTGCCAGTAGTTTTGTAATGGTAATTCAGCAAATGGAAGCCAATACATAATACATATATAGTACATAGTGAAAAGCAGCCTGGAGTTTTAAGCTACAGTGTTATATAGTGAGATAATAAAAGATAAAAACTATATGTTCAAATTAATCTTTTAATGCCAACTAGCAGTAAAGTGTTAATAGAGTCTGGCTAATTTTATTGATAGATTCAATGTGCCATGCTGTTGAGTCCTTATCCACATTTAGCCCCACTGGATGGGTTCACACACTGCCATCAGTTTTTGATGCTTAGTCTCATTAGTCCTGCTATTTATATTGTTATACCCAATAATTCTTCTAATACTATCGTAGCTAAATGTTATTTATTGTATCTATATATACACAACAATATTAACACAGTTAAGCATCAGTATTGGTACTTGAGGGCACCATTAAATTCACTGTTCACTGAGAGATTTAATGATGGATTTAATGATATTAAACGGGAAAAAAACGCCCTTGGCCTTTACAGTCTCATTTAAAAACATATAAAAGAGTAGTAATTGCGGCAGTTATACTTCTTTTAAAGATCTTCCTTTCAATCACACTAAGCAATATAAGATCAGCTGCACCATGGCTATTACTGTCAAGTATCAGGGGGTAGCCGTGTTAGTCTGGATCTGTAAAAAGCAACAGAGAGTCCTGTGGCACCTTTAAGACTAACAGATGTATTAGAGCATAAGCTTTTGTGGGTGAATACCCACTTCGTCAGACACATCATCTGATGAAGTGGGTATTCACCCACGAAAGCTTATGCTCCAATACATCTGTTAGTCTTAAAGGTGCCACAGGACTCTCTATGGCTATTACTGTATCCTGGCCAAAGTCAGCAGCACTTGGCATATCATAATTAGCAAACTGACAGTAAATTCAGCTCCTGTACCTATGTGAGAGTGAGTGAGTAAACAATGAGGGCAGAAATTGGTTGAGAATTAACACCATAAGATTACCTGTGGGCTGTATTACACAGACTGACGTTAGCACCACATACTTTACAATGCAAAAGGTTGTGAAAAAACTGCACATTACATTTGTATAATTAATTCTTTTATAAAATATACCTTTTTTTGCAGGGTATTTTTAGGATCTTCCCAATCACACTACATGTCCCTTCCTTCCATTTTCCAAGCCCTAGTCATCATGACAACCCTCCCTCTGACTGAAGAAGGCTGGACAGAGCTCTCTTTGGTACCCATAGGTGCTTTTTGACCATCATCCAATGGATTTCCACTAAGAACGGCAGGAGGTTCTCCTTTTACCTCAGGGCTTGAGTGTGCTGGCTCTGCAGCACTCCCAGCCTCTAGAAGTCCAGGTAGCTCAGGACACCATCTAAGAAACAAATTCAAATTTCCATGCAATGCTAACGATTGGTCAGTCTCCCTGAACCCAGTTGTGATATCAGTAAGAGGATGACAGAAAAGTACTGAAGTATGAGGATCTTTCTTCAGGGTGAGATTTACCCCTGTGCAGAAGGCCTGCACAAGGCTGACTCATCTCTTAATTCCCATTTAAGCTTTCAAAATAAGTGGGATATAAGTACAGGCTTTGGGTGGCTTCTTTGCTCAGAACTGAATTTATCCCACCATAAATAAATAACTGTTCAGTTTTAGCCTTTTCTACATATTTTCAGTCCCTGTCACGAAAAGTAAACATTACTGGTAGTAATACAAACATTTACTTTAGTATTACAAACACTGACAACTAAAGATAACTGTAACATGATCTTCTTTGAATTTTGAACCAAAGAAGAAAGTTTTTCAAACAATTTCAGCATTAAAAGGAATATGGATCAAATCAAAATTACATTTCCATATACATGAGCGATAACACTTAAAACTAGATGTTTGGTAGCAGATAGTGCGAAAAATAAATGGAAAGTGATTGCTCAACAGAAAATATATCCCTTCCCTTCTGAAATCTTCTTGCTTGTGATAAATTCTACTAACAAAACAACTACCTGGGCATTTACAGAGACTTGCCATACAAAATATTGCAAGATAATGTATCTTGTCTAAAATGTGTGCATGTGTAGTAGAGAAAGAGATACGACAACAGTGGAAGTTTCCATTCCTTTTGGTAGCCACACACCAAATATTAGTAATAATAACATCTTACAGTATATTTATATATGTCTTTGGTCCCAGGGTGCTTTCCACACAAGGATTAAAAAAAATCACTGAGATTCAGCCACCTCTGCAGTGGAAACAGCAAATAGCTATAGAAGGTACATAACACATTGCACAACGGTGGGGGGAGGGAGAGGGAAGAACAAATTTTTGCCAGTAACTTCTTTCACATATGAAAATAGCACCCTACCAAGGCAGCTTCATAATGTCCTCTTACAAACTAAAAATCCATAGAGATCATTAAAGCCTCCATCTTCTGTAATATACTCTGTTAAAAATCATATATTTTTGTCTAGGGACAAAAGAGAGAAAATTCCATCTCTAATGAAATGTGTCCTGGGATCTTTGATGTCACCTAGCAGCACTGGATCTTTATAGACATATCTAACATCTCCATACTCTAAAACATAAGGCAGTGGTACTTACCCCTTTTGGGGCCCTAGCAGGAATATTTTGGGCCCCCCTAACTCCTCAGCCACCCCCTAAAAATACTAATAGCATTATTTCCACAAACCAAAAAATATACCAATATAATACATACTAATACACTTATTAAAAAGTTCATGTTAAATAATGTTGAGGTTAATCCTAAATTGGGGCCCCCTTTAGCTGCCTGGGGCACTAAGCAATTCTTAGTCTGCTTTTGCCTAGTGCCACCATTGCATATGTCACTCAGTTTATCTCAGAGGATGAGTCAGTTCAACTAACCTGAATGTCTGTGCCACTAAACTACACCCTTCCAGTTATTTACTCAGCATCAGGCTATGAAAACAGGGACAAATTTAGGCTCTGATCATACAATCTGATTCACAAGCGAGGATTCCCATCCTCCTGTGGAACCCTATGGGCCTGTGCTTGTTCAAGAAGATCTACGCATGTGTGTATTTGACAAGAAGAGAGAGATTTTTTAAAATTAAAAAATGTATATAAACATGTCAAGTTTATAGAGAAAGTAGCAATAAACCTTCCATGGGACAGGCTCCTGCCACCACTGAAGGCAATAGATGTTTTTCCACGCTCTTCAGTGGGCATGCAAGCAGGCCCTCTATGTTTCCCAACAGTTAGATACTATGGACATACCGATATGAAGAAATTAATTAAATCAGGTTGTAGCACTTTGCGATCTTTGAGTGAAAGATATTTATCTAGTCCAAGTCTCTTGTGCCAATATATACTGGAGGCCCTATGTTTTCTTTCACTCTTGGGGCTAAATTCCATCTTTGGGTGCTCACCTGTGGCTCCAGTTGAAGTCAGTGGGAGGCAGTTGCACTAGGGTTGTCAGGCATCCGGTGTTTGACCGGAACACCTGGTCAAAAAGGGACCCTGTCAGCACCGCTGACTGGGCCACTAAAAGTCCGGTTGGTGGCGCAGTGGGGCTAAGGCAGGCTCCCTGCCTGCTCTGGCTCCCTGCGGCTCCCGGAAGTGGACAGCATGTCCTGCTCCAGGGGTGGCCACAGGGGCACTACACGCTGCCCCCACTCCAAGCACCAGCTCCGCAGCTCCCACTGGCTGGGAACCTGTGGGCGTGGGCAGCGTGCAGAGCACCTTAGCCCCTTTGCCTAGGAGCCAGACACGCCGGCCAGTTCCGGGAGCCACCTGAGGTAAGTGCTGCCTGGCTGGAGCTCACAACCCAACCCCCTCCCCAGCCCTGAGCCCCCTCCCGCACCCAAACTCCCTCCCAGAGCCCGCACCTCCTCCTCCTGCATCCCAAACCCCTCATCCCCGGCCCCACCCGAGAGTCCACACCCCCTTCTGCACCCCAACCCCCTGCCCCAGCCCAGAGCCCCCTCCCACATAGAATCATAGAATATCAGGGTTGGAAGGGACCTCAGGAGGTCATCTAGTCCAACCCCCTGCTCAAAGCAGGACCAATTCCCAACTAAATCATCCCAGCCAGGGCTTTGTCAAGCCGGGCCTTAAAAACCTCCAAGGAAGGAGACTCCACCACCTCCCTAGGTAACGCATTCCAGTGCTTCACCACCCTCCTAGTGAAATAGTGTTTCCTAATATCCAACCTAGACCTCCCCCACTGCAACTTGAGACCATTGCTCCTTGTTCTGTCATCTGCCACCACTGAGAACAGCCGAGCTCCATCCTCTTTGGAACCCCCCTTGAGGTAGTTGAAAGCAGCTATCAAATCCCCCCTCATTCTTCTCTTCTGGAGACTAAACAATCCCAGTTCCCTCAGCCTCTCCTCATAAGTCATGTGCTCCAGACCCCTAATCATTTTTGTTGCCCTCCGCTGGACTCTTTCCAATTTTTCCACATCCTTCTTGTAGTGTGGGGCCCAAAACTGGACACAGTACTCCAGATGAGGCCTCACCAATGTCGAATAAAGGGGAACGATCACGTTCCTTGATCTGCTGGCAATGCCCCTACTTATACAGCCCAAAATGCCGTTAGCCTTCTTGGCAACAAGAGCACACTGTTGACTCATATCCAGCTTCTCGTCCACTGTGACCCCTAGGTCCTTTTCTGCAGAACTGCTACCTAGCCATTCGGTCCCTAGTCTGTAGCAGTGCATGGGATTCTTCCGTCCTAAGTGCAGGACTCTGCACTTGTCCTTGTTGAACCTCATCAGGTTTTTTTTGGCCCAATCCTCTAATTTGTCTAGGTCCCTCTGTATCCGATCCCTACCCTCTAGTGTATCTACCACGCCTCCCAGTTTAGTGTCATCTGCAAACTTGCTGAGAGTGCAGTCCACACCATCCTCCAGATCATTAATAAAGATATTAAACAAAACCGGCCCCAGGACCGACCCTTGGGGCACTCCGCTTGAAACTGGCTGCCAACTAAACATGGAGCCATTGATCACTACCCGTTGAGCCCGACGATCTAGCCAGCTTTCTATCCACCTTACAGTCCATTCATCCAGCCCATACTTCTTTAACTTGGCGGCAAGAATACTGTGGGAGACCACACCCATAACCCCTCATTTCTGGCCCCACCCCAAAGCCCCACCAGAAGCCAGAGCCGTCACCAATTCCCGCACCGGAACCCCATGCCCCAGCAGGGTGAAAGTGAGTGAGGGTGAGGGAGAGCAAGCGATGGAGGGAGGGGGGATGGAGTGAGTGGGGACGGGGCCTCAGAGAAGGGGTGGGGCCTCAGGGAAGGGGCTGGGTAAGGCACTCGGTTTTGTGCAATTAGAAAGTTGGCAACCCTAAATTGCACACACACACAAGAGAAAAAGTAATTTTTTCAGCACCAATAGCAAGGAACAAAGGGATTTAAAAAATGTGTGACTGGCCCAAATCCCTTCCTCTGGCCCTCCAATAAAACCACATCTTTTTAAGAGCCTGAAATGGCTAATATGGAACCTGCTCTGTTTGTTAAATAATACATATGCAGGTTTTTGCATGTCAGTTATGTATCAATTATTGCATAATTACATAATCACTATAATTAGATTTAACTACATAATTAGGATGTGTAATTACATAATTAGAACATGTAATTACTAGTTTAAAAAAGTGAAAATTATTGGAAAAAGTTTCATGCATGTGCAGTAGATAATTGTGAAATTAAATATTTTGGTCTTCACAATTTTCACTTATTTTTTGATGACAAAACTAATTAGTCCATATTATAAATTAATTACTTGCAATGTTTCTTTTAAACAACTAACACTCTCTAGGGAGTTAGAGCATAACCAAGTCTTATAATCTATTTTTTCCCTATCTTTTACAGTTTAAAAATAGCTGACTGGATTACTTTTTAATCTCTCTCCCCAACACGTCTGTTCACACATACAACTTTGAAAAAAATGACTGCTCTGATCTTATATGACAAATTCTGTCTTTTAATACACAGGTTCAACTCCCAGTGATGGACATCTATTGACTTAAAGGGAGTTATGTATATATGTGAATGGAGAGCAGAATTTGTTTTAAGGGTCTTAACTGTATCAAATTTAATCCAAAATAGTTTAATTAAGAAGAGGTATTATAATAATACTGCACACCCAAACTTAACAAGAGCTGTATTAACCATCACCAATAGATCACCATTAAGTCTAGCTAATTAATGTAATTAAAATAAGTTTGCAATTAAAGGGTTAAGGACGAGTATAATAAGAACCATTTAGAGTGTATATGAAGGATGCAGGAAGCTCCTTGTTTCCTGAGCATGGCAATTCCAAATCCTGACTGGGTTCTTTCATTCAGTCCATGTGACCTTATTCCATGTGAGCCTGAAAAAGCATCTGTAGGACACGTGCTGGAATCACAGTCTGTGTCTAGCTAGCACGTGGAGCCCAATAAGACAGCACTCTTACTCAAGGAGATAACCAGGATCTGTGCTGACGTGAATAAATGCTCCTGCTGTAGACAATGTTATTTTGTTATGTTGCAGGTACTTGTAAGTGCTACCCATTTGTTGTTACATCTGTGTTCCCAAAGGCGAAAAAAGTAACACTTTGGAGTTAGTATGTTCTCCCAAACCCCAAAATCTTACATAACCTTAGCAAATACAAAGTAAAAAATGCCCTCAGATTTTACAGTATTACAATAATAAGGGTTTGAGGGAAAACTGAACTGAACTGAAGCAGGAGCTGAATATTATTTTAAAGGGAAAAAAGGAATGGGCAGAATGTCCCAGGTGATCACTGGTTTTTTTAACTGTTGTGGTCCATATATTAAATATGTCACCATACCCATCAGCTCCTGAGCAGAAATACACAGTTTCCCTGTATGAAAACAAATGGCGATGAACAGGGAAACTAAAGATTAGCACTAATGCATATCTCCTAGTTACAAAACCAAAATCAGTTAATAAAAACATGTTATGTTTTTTCAAAATCTAATGGATGAAACCTCAGTCAACTGATATAGGAGGAAGCAGCATAAGATCAATAACAAGGTTAAATTACCAGAATTAAGGAACAACATGAAGATTTTTAACGAGAAAGCAGACACCTTTGAAATAAGGGCACTATGATATGTTGCCTAGCAACAAGATATAAAAATGATGTACAATGATGGTAACTTCTTTCACATATGAAAACAGCACCCTACCAAGACAGCTTTATAATGTACTCCTACAAACTAAAAATCCATAGAGATTATTAAAGCCTCCATCTTCTGTAATGTACTCTGTTAAACAATCATGTGTTTTTGTTAATGCAGTAAAACACTGCATTTATTTAATGATTACCCAATGATACAGCAGCACAACAACAGGAATTTTTCAGTGTTAAGCTCAGAGAGTCCATTCCAAGATAGAACATCTCTTCTGAGAATAAATGTATCTAACCAGACCAGTGGAAAGCCCAGGGCAGAGGTGGGGGAAATCAACAACAAAAAGATTTTTTTAATAGAAGAAGTTAAAAGTAACCACCATCTGTGACTAAAAGTAATAAAATTCATGTAAATACATTTACACCTTTTACATTTCCTTCTACAATTTGCAAGAAAATTCAGTATAGTTGCAAGAGTATCACGAGCTTTCCAGTTACTAAGAGGCAGATGAGAGGGGTATCACAAAAAGCTATAAAGGAGATGGTAGGAGGTTGCTAAATAAGGGCCACTATGCGTAGTAATGTAAGGAAGTCACAAATGCTGCTCTGGGGAGCAAGTTCTGTTGTGGCTGGGGATGTCACTAACATGACAGGTGGAAGTAAATTAGATGAGAGATGGAACAACTGCTAGGTGTTGGTATGACCATCTGTGGTAATGGAGTGGGGCAGGAGCAGCTGTCAATTAGAGTTTGGGTGGAGAGAGCCCAATTTTTTTTGCCAGCCCAATTACAAAAGATGATCAGCAGCCAAAAAATAAGACCTGTAGCCAAGAGATAGTGTAGGCTAAGGGCCAAGAAATCATACACCTAATTTCTAGGACAGTTCTGGCAGAAATAGTCGGACCTTAAGTAATTTTCTGAGCTGCAGTGTAGAGTACTACAAATCGTGTCAAACCAATCTGATAGCTTTCTTTGATAGGATAACGAGCCTTGTGGATAAGGGAGAAGCTGTGGATGTGGTATACCTAGACTTTAGTAAGGCATTTGATACGGTCTCCCATGATATTTTTATCGATAAACTAGGCAAATACAATTTAGATGGGGCTACTATAAGGTGGGTGCATAACTGGCTGGATAACCGTACTCAGAGAGTTGCTATTAATGGTTCCCAATCCTGCTGGAAAGGCATAACGAGTGGGGTACCGCAGGGGTCTGTTTTGGGACCGTCTCTGTTCAATATCTTCATCAACGACTTAGATATTGGCATAGAAAGTACGCTTATTAAGTTTGCGGATGATACCAAACTGGGAGGGATTGCAACTGCTTTGGAGGATAGGGTCATAATTCAAAATGATCTGGACAAATTGGAGAAATGGTCTGAGTTAAACAGGATGAAGTTTAACAAAGACAAATGCAAAGTGCTCCACTTAGGAAGAAAAAATCAGTTTCACACATATAGAATGGGAAGAGACTGTCTAGGAAGGAGTACGGCAGAAAGGGATCTAGGGGTTATAGTGGACCACAAGCTAAATATGAGTCAACAGTGTGATGCTGTTGCAAAAAAAGCAAACATGATTCTGGGATGTATTAACAGATGTGTTGTGAGCAAGACACGAGAAGTCATTCTTCCGCTCTACTCTGCTCTGGTTAGGCCTCAGCTGGAGTATTGTGTCCAGTTCTGGGCACCGCATTTCAAAAAAGATGTGGAGAAATTGGAAAGGGTCCAGAGAAGAGCAACAAGAATGATTAAAGGTCTTGAGAACATGACCTATGAAGGAAGGCTGAAAGAATTGGGTTTGTTTAGTTTGGAAAAGAGAAGACTGAGAGGGGACATGATAGCAGTTTTCAGGTATTTAAAAGGGTGTCATAAGGAGGAGGGAGAAAACTTGTTCACCTTAGCCTCTAAGGATAGAACAAGAAGCAATGGGTTTAAACTGCAGCAAGGGAGGTCTAGGTTGGACATTAGGAAAAAGTTCCTAACTGTCAGGGTGGTTAAACACTGGAATAAATTGCCTAGGGAGGTTGTGGAATCTCCGTCTCTGGAGATATTTAAGAGTAGGTTAGATAAATGTCTATCAGGGATGGTCTAGACAGTATTTGGTCCTGCCATGCGGGCAGGGGACTGGACTTGATGACCTCTCGAGGTCCCTTCCAGTCCTAGAATCTGTGAATCTGTGAAGATGGTGTTGTCTGGCAGAACCCTCCTCTGCTAGGGATGACTGTCAAGAACCAGAGGGCAAGGTGGGAATCCAAATGAGTCTCTCTCTCTCTGATATATTCAAACAACTTGAAATTTTGGACTAGTAGAAAAAATGACTTATGACAGGAAGGCATGGCAACCAAGCAAGAATGTAAGGCTCAGAAGCTTAAGAATTTTAACACCTGCTGCAGCCTTGGGAAGTCCATTTAGGACCAGCAGGAATTAACTAGGTGCAGATTAATGGAGAGTATCAGTACAGAACAGTCTAAAACGCAGCATTATGCATATAAGGAGGGATTATGTCTAGGTTAGGGGATTTAGACCAAATTAAAATTATTAATTCAGGCCTGGAGCAAGTGCGTGCAGTGCCCATTGCAGGCAATCGAAATTGCACCTGCTTAATCCGGGGCTGAATTTAGTTCTTAAATTCTAATCCTTGTTCTGCTACTGATTTGCTTTCATTCTTTCAGCAAATCACTTAACTCTCTTTGGCCATCTGTAAAACAGGTATAATTGTGTGTACCTACCTTCCTGCAGCACTGTGAGGATTCATTAATGATTATTTATACGCTAGTAAATTTTTGGATGAAAACACAATGTATTGTTATTATTACACAAATGCAAATTTCACTTGTACTGAGCTGTTACATAATTTATAAGGGAAATACAGTAACTCTGAGTGGGACTGAGATCCCATTGATTGGTGAGTAATAAATTAAAACCTTACATGCACACCACTACTTGTCACTTACCCCACTGCCCACGCCAGAACCCTTACAGGCTATCATCAAATAATTACAACCCATACTTGATGGGGACCACATCCTGAAAAAAAATCTTTCCTGAGCCCCCTCTTTTGGCCTTCAAGCAATCCCCAACCTTGCCACGCCCATCATCAGAAGCAAGCTCCCCACAGACCAGGACACACTAACTCAAAGCAGCTCCAGACCCATCCAGAACAACAGATACACAATCTGCAGCCATATCTCCACTGCTACGATGATCAATACCCCCACAACACACCTTTCAAGATCCATGGGTCCTACACATGTCTGTCACAACATACGGTGTGCCTCATACAGTGCATCAAATGGCCCAACAACTACTATGTGGGTAAAACTAGACAATAACTACGCTCTCAAATGAACTCACACAGAAAAATGATAAAAGACAAAAACACAATATTACCCGTGGGTGAATACTTTTCACAAAGCGATTACTCTACATTTGACCCCTCAGTCCTCATACACAAAGGAAACCTGCACAACACCTTCAAAAGATGAATTCATAACTCTGCTGGACACTAAAAACCATGGACTGAACAGAGACACTGGTTTTATGGCTCATTACAATAGTTTGTAACACTCCCTAGTGCCTGCTAACTCTTAATTGCCCACTTCATTTGTCTCCTTCAACATGTGAGAAACCCTTGTGCTTAATTCTCTGTTACATCTGTATTTAGCTCAGACACTCTGGTTACTCTCTCCAGACCTGAAGAAGAGCTCTGTGAAGCTCCAAATCTTGACCCTTCCCCCCCCCCCCAACAGAAGTTGGCCCAATAAAAGAGATTAGCTCACCTATCTGCATCTGATGAAGTGGGTATTCACCCACGAAAGCTTATGCTCCAATACATCTGTTAGTCTTTAAGGTGCCACAGGACTCTTTGTTGCTTTTTACTCACCTATCTGGTCTCTCTCATAGTTTATTATCGGCATACTATCTATGCTAGACTATTGAATCTGGTGCTGGGTAGCTAGAATAAGGGTAGAATTTAAGGGGGGGTTGGCCCTGGGCACAAAACCACAGCTATGGTAGCATAGCACTTCCGTGACAAGCACTTGAAGGTGAAGCACTAACAGAAGTTAAAAAGTCATGTACTAGTTGTGATTAGCAGAAGTTCATGTGACCGGCTGGATGAGATCAAACAAAAGCATGTGAAATTTTATTTCATCTAGGCAAAGGGCAGCTTTTGAACTCCAAAGGCCATTTACATTGTGCAGTATGTCAGGGTAGTATTTTAGATAGTTATTTGGATTAATGGTAACTGAAAAGATGGAGACATTGGCATGATATAGAAAAATATATAAATATGTAAATGCATAAAGGGAAGTCAAGTGTGACTCCCTTTCCTAATTGCCTAACATAATTCCCACTAGATGCATAAATTACAGCTCCTATTAACAGCACTATGAATAATAATCAGTTTACTTTCTGGCTTGTATCTAAATATACTTTCTATATGATTTCATCTTTTATTCAGCTGTTTAAGAGCAGAACATCTAATTACAGTTCCTATTAGTCTACATTATTTTTTTTGCCACACAGGACATGTGTGAGACTGATTTTCTAAAAACAGACAGAATTCTTTAGCATATGGAAAAATTGTGTTATTATTAATACATTCCCAAATGACTCTACATTTCAATTCCCTTAATTATTTAGTCATTGCTGATTATGTCTTTTCACAATTCATTATCCCATTTCCTGCAACGTGGGCATTTTATTCATTAAGTGTCAAAATGAAGGGCCTGACCTCCAGAAAGATAATCAGGAAATAAGTGGCGGATATAAAAGGTCTGGGTTTTCCTTAAGTGCTCACTTCTTTCAGTAGCTATGCCTGTTCTTAGTGAGTGACAACAGAAACTAAACATTGCTGGTAATTACAAAAATATACAGAAGTACCAATCTGCATGTACGGTAAGTGTAGCTCTCCGTTTTTTTCAAATGTACACACTCTTACATCAGTTTATTGTTACTACTGAAATGTGACAGTAATAGGACGTGTTATGGAGAGAGAGGTCCCTCCATAGTTAAAGTTGAAGCAACCTTCCATTTATAAGCCTGATTTTGACTCCTTCCCTCCACTCTAACTTCATCAAAATGAGACCAGGTGACAGCAACATGACTGGAATGCAGAGGGGACAAGAACTGGACTTGGGGAGGTAGTGGTGGAGGGAATAGATTGGGACAAGTAGCCTTGGGTTATGGAGACTGGGGGTAAGGGAGACTGAGACAGGCAATGGGAAGACTGATATCAGAAACAGAGAAGGGGTTGACTGAGACTGGCTGTGCAAGGAGACTGAGGCAAGGAGCCTGCAGTAAAAGACTAAGAGGAGGAGCCTGGAGTGGGAGACTGTGACATGGGACTGGATATAGGGAAGACTGGAACTTGGGCTGAGAACCCTGAGGGGGAGACTTGGATTGGCTAGGTGATGACACTGTGATTATGAAGAGGAGCTGGGGAAGGGGCAGGGATGAGTGTGGGGAAGAGACAAGATTGGGACAGGATGGAGGGAACGGGGACAGAAATGTCTGTTACCATAAAAGGATACTACCCTCCAAAAGGTGGAATAGAACCCAAGATTCCAGAGACTCTGCTTTCAGCAAATATCTGTGAAACCCACTGGTAAACTGTTTGTGCTATCCACATCTAGTGGCTGGTGAACTTAAGAGGATGACAACCTAGTACTGCTTTAAGTTACTCAATTTGCTCAAGTGGGAGAGGACTGTATTCAGGATCTAATGGTTCTAACCCTGCTGATTAACCATGTGGAAGGCCACGTCATGGAATTTCTGTTTTCTTCAATGCGGTTTTAAAAAAAATCTATGAGATTACACACAAAAAACTACATTAAAGGAATGTAAGTGTTGCAAGATCAAGCACTCAAAAGTTAGGAAATGCCAGACTGAAGGTTGCCGGTGGAACCTTAACACAGCCTCCTTCTGCATATGCATTACGATCCAGTGTTTAATTACATGATCACATACTATTACTCCACATTCCTCATTCAGTGCACAGAATGGACCTGCTGTAGGAATGAATCAGGGTTATGTAGTAAAGGAGTCTGTTGTCTGTAGGACCTCTGCTTCATTGTTGCAGAATCTGGAAGGTGTGTTGTGAATGGGGAAGGGGATTGCTGGCAGACAAAGGAGGGTCTCATAGTTAAGGCAAATAAATGCTGCCCTATAAAACTGGATTCTATCCCTTCCTCTGCCACTGAGTCCCTGTGTGATGCTGGGCAAGTCAATTAAACGAACCTCTTCACATGTGATCACTAAGTGTGTGGTCCTCATTTTCTGGGTGCCTGACTTGAGATCCTGGTGTCTAATTTGTAGAAGTGCTGAGAGCTCACAGCTTCAACTGAATTAATTGGGAGCAATGCTGTGAACATACAAAGAGCTATATAATGGGAAATACTCTGAAAAACCAGGCCCATGGTGTCGACACTCAAAGTTAATGTACACTTTTGATCTTCACCTCTGCGTGCCTCAGTTCCCCATTGGTAAAACAGTGATAACATCATTCCCATGGAAAAACCCATGAGGAAATTTAAAAGTCTGTTATCAGAGTAGAGTTTGAATAGCGTGCAGTGAATACGGCATAGGGCCACACATTGAACAATAGGAGAAAACAATATTGAATAGCTGCTCATTAACTGAGCAGAATCCATCCTCTGCACTGGATGAGGCAGGAGTCTTGTGGAAATATAGTATGTGATCTTCTAATTAAAGTCTGTAACATCATGCCTACGCCCAAGGGGGCTAAATTAAGGTTGCACAGACAAACTTAATTTTGGCATTTCTTAACTTTTGAGTGTTTGACTTTGCAACCTTAATGTTCTTTTAACACAGTTTTTTGTTTATGCACACACTGAGAGATGTGTCAGAGGGGGCGGTAGGATGGAGCCTCTCCATCAGAGCTCAGAAGCTCCATGTGGAGGCAGAGGAATTCTAATTTTAGTCCCACAAGCCTGTAGTTCTCCCCAACATTGCAAAAATTACATCTGTTTATACATTTCAGTGCTTAAAGTTTAAGCGTATTAAGAAATGCCAGATGAGCTTTTGCTTTGGGCAGCCTGGACCTGGCTTACAGCAGGGGACTGGTTTGGGGGCCAGTAGATGAGAAGTCAAAAGATGCCTTTCCAAGCAGAGTCCTCAGGTCCACTGCCCCTCCCCTGTCCAAGCCACCCCCAGCAGCACAGACTCCTAGAACTCCACCCTCAGCCCAAATTCAGCAGAAACGTCTTGTGTGCTTAAACTGTAGATTATTACATTTGGAAAGTGACATTTCAATGAGAAGGCATCTCTAGGTGAAAGCTCCTTTCTCTGGCCCTTATATCACTGCCACCAAGCAAGCCTACCAAATGCCCTAGGAACCTGAGAAAGCTCAGCCAAGACGTCTCCCTCACTTATATTTTAAGCGGAGGGTGCCATCGATGCAAAGGGGGGAGAAGTGAAGAATAGGAGTGTTATATTTGTGCATCCCAAAACGTCTCTTGTAGATACTGTAAGAGCTAAAATCAATGATAACACACCGGAGTAATAACAATACATATACACACCTATGCCATACTTCTCGCTATCAAAGCAGTTTGCAAAGTATAAATTAATAATTTTAAATCTGATTATGTTAAACTGAATATCCACTAATAATGTATTACAAATATTGTGAAGCTCAGTTCACTTTTTGGCATATGTATAACATATATACCATGTGTTACATATGGGGCTTTAATCAGCAAACAATCATTTCAAAAGGGTCTAATAGCCTTCTGTACATTAATGTACAGTAACTTCCTAAATAGCCTTCATATCTAGACAAATATTTTGCCTAATGCCATTTCATCTTCTGCCAGCTGCATGTGATTTGCTTTTGATCTGCACATACTTTGTTATACATTATTAAACAGCCAATCATCCTGCCCATGGAGTTAGCACTTTGCCCCCTGCTTATTTCTTAACAAATTTCCTTTCCTTTTCTTTTGTACCAAAGTGATTAATCATTTCAGCTAACGGCGCACTGTTGATGATCTGAGTCAGTGACTTCAGACCATCTTAATCTCCTGTTCAGCAGCTTTTAGTATTCTAGGAATTTACATACAAGCTTTTATTTATAGCCCAGTAGGCTCCCAATTTTATACAACAACAAAACCAAAACCTCTAAAGAGCACTTTATTTCTGCTTTTAATGTTTTTGATGGACTTTTATGAGAAAGAATCCCACAAAATGTAAACTCAAAAGAGGCAGAATGATAAATACTAGTTTTTCAGAGCACTCCAGGTTTTATCCAGTTGTCTGGAGAGAACCTGTTGCCTTCCAATTTCTCTCTGCAGTCACATCTTCTCTGGTCTGGTTTGTACCCTCTGGTTGTCTGCAACAGTGCTTTCAGATGATACCTGATTAAAGTACACTTCTCTGGGACTCTAGACTCCTTATTTGCAGCATCCTTATTTGTGACGTGGATGGCAGAGAAGAAGCTTTGATTTTTCTTTTAATATTACAAATATTTTCAGCTAACTTTAAGATCCACTTTCAAACAGCTGAACTTATTTCTGGGTTATAATAGCAGTTCAGAAGCATACTGGAGTGTTAAGAGACTCTTATTAAGCCAAGTGCCTTGCTATTATTGTTTTTTTTATTATGGTGTAGTTTTATGTAGTATTAAGGGAAATGACCGGAGGGAAGAAATAAAACACCAAATGGATTTAGTTATCAAAAACTTTGATATCTTAGCCACCTCCAGGAAGAGTTTGCATGGATATTTTAGAGGAAAATGCATATACAATATAATAGAATTCATTAACTGGTAAACGTCCAGTACCTTTGGCCCAAGATTTAGGTTTTGTTAAATAAATATGGAGTGGGGACAGGGTGAGAGTGCTACAACATCTAATATGAAATGAACAGAAATAAGTTTATGGGATCAGATTGTACCTGGTCCTTTTGCAGGTGTGCTGTGAGAGGGCCAGGCAGTAAAGTGCTGTCCCCTGCACCTTGGATGGCCCATATATGGCTCGGGAGAACTGCAGTCTCTGCATTCAGGGGAGCCCTGTCAGTGATCTCCTGAATGTGCACAGAGCCCCAAAAGGGGTGAGGAGGGATGGGTAGCGGCCATGGCTCCACCCTCCCTCACATGCTGGCTATCAGAGCTGGCCGGCTGCAGAGTGAGGAGTAAAAGCTGCACTCCATGAAGTGGGGTGACAGTGTGCATCTGAGTACTGAGGGGTCTGTTTTTTTGTGTGAGGGAGTGTGGATCACTTGAAAAAGGGGAACCATTTATGTAAATGTGGTCATTAAACTTAGAAACCAGTGTCAGTGTGCCCTGGCTTGCAGAAGTCAGGGATCTGTCTCAGCACCCTACCTGAGTTAGGCTATGTCTACACCGAGCACCTTGCAGCCGCACAGCTGTGCCGCTACAGCAGTGCCACTGTAAGGTATGTAGTGTAGTCGCTCTTCTCCCGCAGGAGACAGCTCTCCTGCTGACAAAATAAAACTACCCCCAAAGAGTAGCATTGTCGGGTGGAAAGTATCTCTCGCTGACAAAGCGCTGTCCACACCAGCACTTTTCGTCAGTAACACTTTTGTCAGTCAGGGGTGTGTTTTTTTTCACACTCCGGATGGTCAAAAGTTTTACCAACGAAACTGCAGTGTAGATATAGCCTAACTCATTACATTACATTTAATGCTCAGATATGGTTGTAATGTTTATGAAGTACAAGCAACATCAGAAACATCACTCGTATTGGCACTGAGCATCTGATCGGCTAACAAAAATGCCCTCTGATTAGCTTGCAGATTAACAGATACTGCAAATGTCAAGCTCAAAGGAGTTGTGGGATGTTAAAAGACAAAAAGGACCTCCAATGTGTAGTAGCACTCGGCAGGTCACACTTGCTTTCTGTCTGCACACGGCCTGTTTGTTTGGCCATGACCGATTTAGACAAGTTCACTAGCACTTGTGCAATGGTCACCATCTGGGCCCTAGGGATGGAACTGGGGACCTCCAGAGTGAAAGCACAAGACTCTACAGCAGGCCTGCCCAACTCGTAAAGCGGCGAGGGCCATATTACTCCAAAGAAAACAGCTGAGGGCCGAACCCCCCTCCAGCACCGCCGAACCCCTCCCCAGCGCCACCCAGCCCCCCTGAAACACAACACAACACCCCCCCCCCAACGCTGCCCAGCCACCCCAAAACAACCCCCCCCAGCGCCGCCCGTCCCCCGGAAACAAACCCTCCTTCCCTAGCACTGCCCCATCGTAACAGCGGTATTGAACCTTGGTAATATGTTATAGCAGGCCCCTAAGGTAGTATAATTAAGGTAAAAGAAAACTGTCTTTTTGCTAGAAGTAGAATAAGATCTTCCCCCCACTTTGTAATTAATTGCCCTGTCAAGGCTCCTTCCCCTCTGAACTTTAGGGTACAGATATGGGGGCCTGCATGAAAACTTCTAAGCTTAACTACCAGCTTAGATCTGGTCTGCTGCCACTACTCCCAACGTGCTAATTCCCTTCCCTGGGTAGCCTTGAGAGACTCTTCACCAATTCCCTGGTGAATACAGATCCAAACCCCTTGGATCTTAAAACAAGGAGAAATTAACCATCCCCCCTCCTTTCTTCCACCAACTTCTGGTGGATCAAGATCCAACCCCCTTGGATCTAAAAACAAGGAAAAATCAATCAGGTTCTTAAAAAGAAGGCTTTTAATTAAAGAAAAAGGTAAAAATCATCTCTGTAAAATCAGGATGGAAAATAACTTTACAGGGTAATCAAACTTAAAGAGCCCAGAGGAACCCCCTCTAGCCTGAGGTTCAAAGTTACAGCAAACAGAGGTAAACACCCTAGTAAAAGGTACATTTATAAGTTGAGAAAACAAAGATAAAACTAACACGCCTTGCCTGGCTGTTTACTTACAAGTTTGAAATATGAGAGACTTGTTCAGAAAGATTTGGAGAGCATGGATTGATGTCTGGTCCCTCTCAGTCCCAAGAGCGAACAACCACCAAAACAAAGAGCACAAACAAAAACCTTCCCCCCACCAAGATTTGAAAGTATCTTGTCCCCTTATTGGTCCTTTGGGTCAGGTGTCAGCCAGGTTACCTGAGCTTCTTAACCCTTTACAGGTAAAAGGATTTTGGAGTCTCTGGCCAGGAGGGATTTTATAGTACACAGGAGGGCTGTTACCCTTCCCCTTATAGTTATGACATGCCCTGTTGAATGAATGAGGTGTGAATGAGGAAGGCATGGAAGGCAGGCACCTCCAGACAGCTGCAACTCTTGGAGAGGGTATGGGAGCCAGACCAGATCAGAAGAACAGGTCAGCCACCAACTCACCGCTCGCCTCCTCAGCCCCCCGCCGCCGGTTCACCTGCCCCTCCGCCATTGCCCACCTGCTCGCCTTCCCTGCCGCTGGCTCACCTGCCCCCCCCCCCCCCGCCTGCCCACTTGCCTCCTCAGCTCCCCTCCCCCGCCACCGGCTCACCTGCCCCCTGCCACTGCCTGCCCGCTCGCCTCCTCAGCCCCCACTGCCCACCCACCTCCTCAGCCCCCCCCCCCCCGGCTTGCCTACTCACCCCCTGCCACTGCCCGCCTGCTCGCCTCCACAGCCGCCTCCTGCCCTGCTGCCGGCTCACCTGCCCCCCCGTCACTGCCCCCCATCTCACCTCCTCAGCCCCCCGGCTTGCCTACTCACCCCCCGCCACTGCCCGCCTGCTTGCCTCCTCAGCCCCCCCCTTCCCCTGCCGCCGGCTCACCTGCCCCCCTGCCACTGCCCGCCTACTCACCCCCTGCCACTGCCCGCCCGCTCGCCTCCTCAGCCTCCCCCCACCCGCTGCTTGCCTACTCACCCCCCGCGGGCTGCACAGTGAGCCCACCTACTCACCCCCCGCGGACCGCACAGTGAGCCCACGCGGGCCGCATGCGGCCCCCGGGCCGCATGTTGTGCAGGCCTGCTCTACAGCTTGAGTTAAAGAGCTCTAGACTCTCACATTAAGACCTATAAGCAGGCCCATATCCTCTGTGGATTGGCCACACAGGAATATATGCGTGCTGACCAGAGGGTTACATTTGCTTAGAGGGGTTGCCATTAAAATAGTCAATAATTACCAATTGTTGCTACATTGGCATCTGAATTACCTCACCCTTATTGAAAAGTCCTGATGAATTTAGTAGCAAATAAAAATGTTTCACTAGTTTATTTTTAACTGTTAATTTCAGTAATTCTCTTTTACACTGTAATAATGCCCCTGCTACAGAATTCTATAAAACTCACTTCCTCAACTCCACTCTTATCCCACCCATCCTTCTCCTTCCTAATTTCTCTCCCTTCTGGTTTGTTCATCTCAAAGTACAAGCATGCTCCAGCAACCCCCGTCCTCAAAAAAAACAAAAAAACAAAAAAAATCCACCCCACCTTGGAGCCCATCTGCCTCCCCAGCTACGACCAGATCTCACTTTTCGCTGCACATATAAATTAACATGCTTTTGCTCCTGCTGCTCAGACCCTCCTCAAAACCTTGTCCTCTGATGGCTCTTTCAGGGATATTTTCTCCTGGTTCTTTTTCATTATCACTGATCATTCCTTCCATCTCTCTCTTACCTGGGTCCTCATAATCCTGCCCACTACTAGAAAAGATCCCACAGAGCTCCATCTTTGGACTGCTCCTCTTCTATCTCATCCATGCATACCACATCAGCTACAACCTATACATCATAAATCTGCCTTACCACTTGTGGCAAAGTTGCCATTACACCACATCTCCAGGTGGCTGAATGTGGCATTGCCACAAGTGTGCCTCAGTTTCCCCCATGCTATCTTTGACATATTTCAACTACTGGCAGGACCTGGCCCTCGACCAAGCCAGGGAACAGAGTCCAACCCTTCTCACAGCCTTAAAGCTCTTAAATTAAGGTCCAACAGCAAAACAACTGCATTTTCAGCTCAGCTGGTAGCCTTCTTCTTGGCAGGCTAGCCCAAGCTTCAAACCATCCTAAGACCAGTCCCAGTTCTTTGGATTTCACTCCCTCCACCCAGGGCCTATCACACTCTCCCTCTACTCAAGGTTTCAGACAGACTATAGTCCCTGATATCTCCAGTCAGGCTTCTGACTCAGGGCTCAGCCTCCCAGGCTTCTCTCAGCCTTCAGCTAAGAACTCCCAGCTGCCTCCCACCTGGGTCTCCTCCCTAGCCCTTCTTCCAGCTAGCCTTTGCTCCTTCCTTTGTGTAGGCCCAGCCCCTCCCTAGCTTGGTTTGATGGCCAATGAGACTTAACAC
This sequence comes from Emys orbicularis, assembly GCF_028017835.1. Classification (NCBI taxonomy): domain Eukaryota; kingdom Metazoa; phylum Chordata; order Testudines; family Emydidae; genus Emys; species Emys orbicularis. The sequence goes on from NC_088683.1 coordinate 249,070,318, forward strand.
CCCTCCAGGTGCAGTCTGGTAGGTTAACTGGCCTCTCAGGCCACTTTAACCATGTTATCACCTGTGTGTGTGGGATACACCCCATTACATCACTCCTCGCCAGTCTACTTCCTCTGCCTGTTTTCTAGCAGATATTATCAGTATGGACTGTTTCCTGTCTTTACCTACTCTTTCTCACACCTATTCATGGTAAGAACAGCTAGGAGTCAGACATAATCTCATGTTGCTTTTATTAGTGAGTGCTTTCCTAGTCTGCATGCTTTCTCTTTACCCACTCCCCCATAACAAATCCACTCACTTTTTTTCTTGATAATGTCTCTCTAGCAACCATCACCATAGACAGAAACACACCCATCCATTACTTAATATTTCATTACTTAACATTTACAGAGGACAAAACAGAGATTATTACAAACTTTCCTGTTTATGATAATTTGCAGGAAATCTATAATTTAACATATTGCAAATTAGAGCAGAAACAAGGACCATTTTCAGTGATTTTTCAGTGTTATAAATATAATAGAAATCAATCAGTCTTGTGTGAAGCTAGTTAGGTAAATGTGTAATAAATGTTACAAGAACAGCTTTAGGCATTGCATATTAATAACTGTGCTAGGATTGACTTGCAGTGCCTTAGTTCTATGATAAGCAACAAGATAATTAGTAAAATTATCCTGCAAATTCATTATCTTGATTTTGTTCAACTTGTGCCTTTTATTCATTATATATCAAAATAAGGAGTTCTGCCTCTAGGAAGATAATCAGAATGTAAGTGGAAGATACAAAAGATCTGAACTTTATTTATATATGCTTCAGTAGCTGTACCCTTAAATAGTCTGAGTGATATTGAAGAATTTACAATCATAATTCCCAACTAAAGGAACCCCACAGTTCTGCAAAAAAAACCAAACAAACAAACAATCAAAAAAAGCACCTGTACACTCCCTAGACCATCTCACATCTTAATTTCATTGCAGGATTAATTATTTGAACATTATAATAATTCTGGAACATGAGTCATATAGACCAACAGCTTTCAGTTCCATTATATTTTAAGTCTGATTGTACAATACGTTTATAGATACGAAAACTGAACAACTTGTCAATATTAGTCCTGTGTATGTATAAAATCACCCAGAAAGTGATTAAACAAAATATTTCATCCTGTGGATTGCTAGGAAGGGATCCACAGACCATTACAGACAGATCAGATTGTGGACCATTGCACTAGTCTTTTGCCCTCTGCAGAGTTTTGCTGAGAACTTATCTTTAGTCACAATAAAATGAGTCTGATAGGGGATGGATGGTTAATTAAGTTATTTTGTGGCACTGTGTGCATAATACAGAAACAATACATAATTTAGTATGACTACTAAATACTCTGCCCCACCGAATTGGACCTTTGCATATATTTTTGCAAATTTTAAGGGGAAAAATTATGGTTGTGCGTGCAGTGTAAGGTATGGAATTTCTGTAAAGAAATTTTGGCTGGAGTTAGCTGGATTTTATTAAAACTAATTTGCAACTTTAACACTTTTTAAATGAAGTTTTTGTTTAGGAATTTCATTGTCTTATTTTATTTTATTTTTTCCAAATTTTAAATAGAGTTGCTTATAAGGTATGACTTTTACCAAACTTCTCCGAATAACTCATGCTTAGGACGAGATGTGCCACGCAAAATTTTAGTAACAGTGGATTTTTTGTGGGGAGAAGTTGGGAAGCAATCATGTTAAGCAGACTTATAATGAGTGGTTCAAACTTAATAAGGTATCTGTTATCCCTGGCCTGTAATTCTGGATGTGTTATGAATTGTTATACCTTGAAATAGTCACTGATCTCTCAGGTCAGTCCAAAATACCGGCCACCCCAGTCAACTGATAGACAGATCAACATGCTTTCAGCATCCTAGGCATCATGGACCAGCTGTGTATATAGAGGTTACATAGCCCCTTCCAACACTGCAATTGACATGGCTCTATACTGTGCTATAAGACTTCCCAGCCAGTTTGTGCCTAGTGAAGCAGAAAAGGTAGGCCATTCTCTGGCTGAATTCACAACCCAATATAGCTTTGAGCAACCTTGCACCTACTCTAATCTATACCAGCTAGCAACAGTACCCAAAGGACCATGTGCTACCTGGGGATAACCAAAGTGCAGTGTATGCTAGCCAGGCTCTACCCTGACATGATAGGGCTGGCACAGGCAGTGGCACAGAAACCAGATACTCTGTCTTCTGCACTTGCAGTGAACTCCTCCAACCAGCTGGCCAGTTCTGGCTGTTTTCTAGGTTCTTTGCACTGCCAGCAGTGGCAGATTTAGAGTTAGTGGGGCCCTGTGCACAGCTTCATTTTTGCCCCTCCCCCCAGCCAAGAAAGAACATTCATTATTTTTTCTTCATCCTCCTCCAATATTATAAGTAATGGGAAGTAAATGAAAATAAAGCAAGGTACCTTGACTGGGGCAGGGGGTTGGGGTGCAGGAGAGGATGCAGGGGTCGGCTCTGGGGGGAGTTTGGGTGCTGGGTGTGGGCTCTAGGCTGAGGCAGGGGGTTGGGGTGTAGGGAGGGGTGCGGGCTCTGGGCTGGGGCAGGGGGGTTGGGTGTGGGAGGGGTGAGGGGTTGGGCTCTGGGAGGGAGTTTGGGTGTGGGCTCTGGGCTGGGGCAGGGGGTTGGGGTGCGGGAGTGGGGCAGGGGGGCGGCGCTTACCTCGGGCAGTGCAGCTCCCAAAGTGACCGGCACACACACCCCTCTGGCAGCAGCTCCTAGGCGGGGGGGCCAGGGGTCTCAGTATGCCGCTGCCTGCAGGCACCGCCCCCATAGCTCCCATTGGCCGCAGTTCCTGGCCAATGGGAGCTGCGGAGTCAGTGCTCGGGGCGGGGGCAGCGTGCGGAGACAACTCCCCCAGGGGCTGCAGGGACATGCCAGCCGCTTCTGGGAGCTGCACGGCGCGGAGGGAGGGAGGCAGGGAGCCTCCTTAGCCCTATTGCTGGCACATCTCTGCGCACCCCTTCGGAGGAGGGAGGCAGCGGGTCTCTGTGTGCTACCTGGGGCGGGGGCCTCCTCCCCCCTGCCAGGGGCGCGCAGAGACATGCCAGCAGCCGTCTGCTTCCGGGAGCGGTGTGGGGAAACAGGCCATGGTATGCAGGCAGCCTGCCTGCCTAAGCCCTGCTGCACCGCCGGCCAGGACTCAGGGGCAGGTTGTCAGATGAGATTTGTCCTGCATTTTGGGAGGCCCCCATCTTGTCGGGGGCCCCGTGCCACTGCACGGTTTGTTTCATGGTAAATCCACTCCTGACTGCCAGGCAGGGCCGGATTAACTCTCCTGTGGGCCCAGGGATATTAGATTTTGTGGGGCCTCTGGGGGTTTGGAGTGGGGGAGTGGGCTCAGGGCTGGGGCAGGAGATTGGGGTGCAGGGCAGGGTGCAGGCTCTGCCCAAGAGGTGCTTATCTTGGACGGCTCCTCATCGGCGGCGCAGCACGGCTAAGGCAGGATCCCTACCTGCCCTGGCTCTGGGAGACTCTGCTCCCTGAGGTGGCCGGCATGTCCAGTCCCTAGGCAGAGGGGACAGGCCACTCTGCATGGTGCATGCTGCCCGTGCCCACAGGCACCACCCCCACAGCTCCCATTGGCCACGGTACCCGGCCAATGGGAGCTGCAGAGCCGGAGCTGGGGGCGGGGGAGCATGCAGAGATTCCCTGAATGCCCCTTGCCTAGGGGCCGCAGGGGCACATTGTAGAGCCGGCACTCGCAGCTCCAGGCCAGATGAAAAGAAGCAGCGGGCCACATCTGGCCCGCGGGCCTGCGGGGCCCCCTTTAGCCCGAGGCTCTGGGCTGCAGCCCCTAAAGCCCCTGCATTAATACAGCCCTGCTGCTAGGGTGGCACAAAGAGGCTAAAAGACCAAAAGAGAATTTCAGTTTTAGAAAAACTACACCTCACTGGAATTAAAAAAGAACGAAAAGGAAACAAGAAATTGGGGGGGAGGGATAGCTCAGTGGTTTGAGCATTGGCCTGCTAAACCCAGGGTTGTGAATTCAATTCTTGAGGGGACCATTTAGGGAACTGGGGTAAAAATCTGTCTGGGGATTGGTCCTGCTTTGAGCAGGGGGTTGGACTAGATGACCTCCTGAGGTCCCTTCCAACCCTGATATTCTATGAAATCTGTGAAAAACCCAAATGATGTTGCAGAAAGCTTGAAGCACACAAGCATCTTTTACGGAAGGATATGATTTGGATCATATAATTAGGTGCTTAAGCTATGCTGCCCAGGGGAAGCCTACAATGCTTGTAAAAACAAAATTGAGCTCTCGCCCAATTTCTCATGAAAAATTTCTCTGCAGAGCCTTGTCTTTTTTAGACTATAGGGCTGCTAGAGCTTTCAGCTTCCAGACTTGGTGCATGAGAGAGATAGAGAGGAGAACTAGCACAGCAGCAGCTATATTTATCAGTCTATTCTGCTATTGAGAATACAGATCACACAACTTACTTCATAAAATGGTGACACAAGACAAAAGAGTCAGTAAGACTGAAAATATAGTATATGGCAACTAACCCTAATGAGATGGGACTGGTCCTGTGACTTTATTTTTAGTCAAAATCTGATCAGTATTTCACTCAGTTCTTCTAAACATGTTTTACTTAAAGCCCCAGCTTGTCCCCAGCTCCTGGTGACAAGTGATTGCATGAAAATCTCATCTCTCATTTAAAAAACGGTTGCAGAAAAAAAGCTCAAAATGTATCCTAAGTGCATCCTAAGGGCTCAAAAATGAGAAGGAAAAACTCTTATGATTATCAAGCCAATCTCATGATTGTTTGCAGCCTGATTCGTGATTTTTATTTTTAATGTTTACAGTTGGAAATATTGTAAATACTCAACTCTTAAAAAGAACAGTTTACTCACCAATACCTAATATATTGTGGAATGTAGCCTGGCAAGTGAGATAGGACAAGTAGAGTAATCTTTAGAGTAACTTAATTTTCTTTTAACAGGCCAGTCTACTTCCCTGCAGTTTCCTTTAAAATATTTCTGCTGAATTAAGTTACATTTTAACTAATCTGTTTCTCCCAAATTTGAGTAACAAAAGAATTTTCTTCTCACTTGCAATGATTTCCATGTGCAAAAAGTGACACCTCTCCAATTATTTACAATACAAGTAGTCAGGCCTGCATGTGACAGATCAGTGATTAGAGTTCCAATTGGACATTTTCAGTCTTAGAAAGACATTTGCCACATGGACGTTTTCTATGTCTCAGATTCCCTCCACCCACGAAAATATGTGGGGTCTGATGAGGTTGGTGAGGCAAGGCCTGAGAGTTTTCAGTGTCAGCTGTGACTAACCCTACCACAGTTTTTTTTATACTGGCACATCAATCTATTGCATTAAAAATAGGCTTTCAAAGGCATGTCCTATTATTCAGGGGATGGAAGCTTATCTATCATCCTGCACTGGCACACACTAGGACAAAAGAAGACGAAGAAAACAGGAAAATCCAGCATTACTGAACAATATAGTAAAGAATAACGTTTAGGTATCTTGCTTTAACCACGCACCTAGAGTTTCCAGTTGAAGCAATGGAGAATCTGAACTACTTTTCAAAAATAATTTACAAATTTATGAAAAATAAATATACTTTATAGAAGACAGTTCATTGTCACCACAAGCTTCATCAGATGATCCTGTCATCGCAAGTCAAATCTTATCACATACACGGCCCTTGTGGTCTCAATTAGTTATGGATGAAACATACTGGGAGAGGTGGAAAGTAGACTCCATTTCTTAAAGCTGCCAGCTAATGGAACAAAACCACTATCTCAAGGCAGTGGAGAATTTGCTCTACGAAACCCAGACTTTCTTTCTTTCTTTTTTTCATTAGGAACCAGTTCCTTAGCTGGTGTAAATCTGCATTGTTCTATTGTCTCCAATGGACTTAGGTAGGCATACACAAGATGAGGATCTGGCCGTATATCATCAATAACCCAGAATCACTTTTCTCTAACAGAAAGGAGCTGATTTGTACATCTTGCCTGGGTTAGTAATATATTCTAAAGACAGGAAGAAATTCATATTTTATTTTTTATACCAGCGAGGCCTAGCCTCTCATTCTGGGTTCTCCCTTGTTTTATCAATCAGGACTAGGACATATGCAATTACCCGATGGTAGCAATTTAAATAATTAGTTCAATCATGTAGGCATGGGGGGGGAGGGGTAGGGTGTTCATCAGCTCCTTCATGCTGGCTTGCTTCTTTCTTGTACCAGCTCTACGCATATCAGCTATTTGTATTCCACAAAGAACTCTGAACTCCACCTGATACCTGAGAGACAATGACACCCTGCAAGTAGCTTTTAGGAGGCTGGGACAGAACGATAAAAGCTTCACTGATAACCGACCTCTAGTCTCAGAGATTGAGAGAGCAAGTATTAGTTTGAACACTACAGTTATTGAAATGGTTTTGTTAATGATTCCGTTGTTTGTCAGATGTACTGAGACTGAAGAAAAACTGAACCTAAATGGTTAATGCACTAATGTGATGATGCTACTGGTTCAATTCTCAACAATCATCTTGTTGGAGCATTGTATTTGAAAACTGTTACCAGGCTAGTATATAATTTAGCCTCCTGTGCAAGGGAACTGTATGACAGAGCAGTGAGGATGGAATGTTAATAGGCTAGCGTTATAAAGCTCACACGTAATTCTCAAACTACAGCTGACTGGTTTAGGGCCTTTTCATCATTTTTAGCAGTTTATCAAATGGCCAAAGTGCAAACTTTCAAAGCAATGTGTGGGAAATTAGCCATATGACTCCTTATGATATTAATTGGTGTATTTTCCTAAAAGATATACTGAAGGAAAAGTCCGAGCCCAGTGTAGACTGTCAGAATAAAAAATAAGGATGAAAATACTAGTCTACTATGTTATAATCATTGTTGGTGCACTTCTGTTTATTTGAGGGGGAGCGATAAAAAGAATAGACATGAAAAAGTAGCATGATCAGTATTCATTAGTTATAATAGATGTGCGTTGATTGCATTAAAATACACAGTATTAATAATAAAATATTATGAAACTTCTTTAGAAGGATTATTTGAATTATTAAAACGAATATTTTATGCATCTGGTGCATTTTTTAAAACGTTTGGGTTGTTGCACTGTATTTCATGTGATTCAGTGTTCTATTACTTTGGAGAGTAGTGGATAAGAAATAAATACTTGGCATGTAAAATATTCATATTGTAACTTTTCCTGACTCTGCCCCCTCCCGTCCTTTCCAGATTGTCTAGATTGTGCAGCTCCCCACTGGGCAATCCTGATCCCAGGAAGTTGGTCGGAATTTTTCCATTTACTTCAACAGGAACAGCACTGGGGGCTGAATCTGCATCTTCACCCTCCTCCCAAACCACCTTGTACCTATTGGGCTTCAGGAAGTGGGCGGGCAAACCACCTTGTACCTATTGGGCTTCAGGAAGTGGGCGGGCAAACCACCTTGTACCTATTGGGCTTCGGGAAGTGGGCGGGCAAACCACCTTGTAGCGGGGTGGACACCCGCTCCTGCCCTGAGGCTTTGGAAAAGCCCTGCAGAGGGCTGGGGCAGGGCAAGGTAAAACCCTGGCTGATTGGGGGAAGTGGCTGCAGCTGGGCCACACCCTAATCAGAGCCCAGATGGCCTGTATAAAGAGGCTGGGAGCCAGGTGCTCAAGAGTCTCTCTCTGCCTTCAGAGAGAGAAGGGCCTGGCTGCAGGGAGCTAGACAGGGTACCTGTAGTGGAGCAGGGCTGGGGAAAGGCTGAGGAGCTGGGGAGCTCCAGCCTGGAAAGCCCCAGGCTGCGGCCTAGTGATAGGCCAAGGGGTACTGGGGGTTGCAGAGGGCAGCCCAGGGCTAGGCCAAGGCAGCAGGTCCAAACCCAACCTTGCCAATGATGAGTGGCCTATACTGCAGTCTGCCCCAGAGAGTGGGGGCTAGATGGTGATTGGCAGTGGCCTTATCCTGAGGTGAGGTGGGGTTAGTGGGTGGGAGTTCCCCTGGGAGGGGAGACCTAGCGTGTGTGTGGGTATTGCCAGGGGGCAGCACCCAGGGCAAGGGGCACCGGGGTCCTGGGAGGGACACGGAGGCCAGAGAAGAGGACAAGGCGGATCACCGGCCTGCAGAGGGCGCTCCAGAGGCTGGCGAGCTAATTCCCTGGATGACCAGCAGGAGGTGCCGCAGGGGTGAGTCCGGACCCTCTTACACACCTCCAGCAATTTCTTTCCAGCAGTGAAACTGCAATAATGTACTCTGGTAGTTCAAGGTATCTATTGATCCAACAGCACCAGTAAAGTGGCTCTCATGCCATCTGCATGTTTCTCCGTCTGCTTTAGAAAGCAAGATGTATATTTGGAAATATACTGCTCATTACTATATTTGTGTACTGTAAATCTTCACATGTCCAACAACACCAGGAGCTTAACTGAAGCCAGTGGAATCTTATATTCATTATTAACATTTATAAAGCAGCAATCCACAGTTTGTTGAGCTAACATCCAACTTTTTAAGAAATTGATTTTTCTCTCTTCTAAGTATCGACACATCCTCCATTGTTTAAAATGATCATTCAGAATGACAGTGTGTTTGGTAGGATCTCGCCTTTTTCCCAGGTTTTTTTGGTCCTGGAGACAGTTTCTAATTTAACTTTTACTTTTGTTTTTAATTCAATCAGCTGATGGTGTGCAGCTGATCTCACTGATGCATATGACTGCTGGAGTTTAAAATAGCCTGAATATTTGATGACTGACTCAAAGCTTTCAGCTAGAGAATTAGTACACTTGCTAATAATCTAAGGGATCCAATGGGAAAATGAAGAAAACCGAACACAAAATCTACATTTTAGCAGTTTTTATTATTTATTTATTTTACTTAACCAAGGAATCATATTGTCTTGCATACCTGGATTAGTTTCATAGTGCAAAGGAAATGGTGTTAAATTATTTTCAATGTCCCAGCTATTAAGTGCCAGGATTTTATAAATGGAGGCCCTTGGGCCACATATATTTGCATATTTGTGGAGATGTCTGATTTGGAGTCCCATTGGTATAAAAGACAGGGCTGCTGGAAAGATGTGCTCGGTCAGGACCCCAAGCCTTTGGAATTCACTGATCCCTGCTTTCAATCCTCCCCAGAAGAAACACTTACCCCTGTATCCCATACCCCTTCTACACCGCTTTACTCCTCCCCCTACCCCGCCCTCTGTGTTCCTCTAAAGTCTAAACAATGTTTCTCTTCCCATGGAACCCATCCAGATACTGTTTTCACCTACCCCTCTTATCCAAAGACTTCCTTATTCCCATCACCCTCTCCTGCCTATCAACCCTCTGCTGTCTCCCTACTTCCTTCATACCCTGCCAAGCACTCCCTACTGCCTCCCATCCCCTATATGCCCCTGCTCAGCAGTAAGATGGAAGAATCCTTCTGCCGACCTAGTTGCGTCTACAGTGGCGATTAGGTCGACCTAACTATGTCACAGGGCATGACACTTATAAAGTTTGCAGATGATACCAAGCTGGGAGGGGTTCCAAGTGCTTTGGAGCATAGGATTAAAATTCAAAATGATCTGGACAAACTGGAGAAATGGTCTGAAGTAAATAGGATGAAATTCAATAAGGACAAATGCAAAGTACTCCACTTAGGAAGGAACAATCAGTTGCACACATACAAAATGGGAAATGACTGCCTAGGAAGGAGTACTGTGGAAAGGGAGCTGGGGTCATAGTGGATCGCAAGAAATATGAGTCAACAGTGTAACGCTGTTGCAAAAAAAGCAACCATATTTCTGGGATGTATTAGGAGTATTGTAACCAAGACACGAGAAGTAATTCTTCTGCTGTACTCTGCACTGATCAGGCTTCAACTGGAGAATTGTGTCCAGTTCTGGGTGCCACATTTCAGGAAAGATGTGGACAAATTGGAGAAAGTCCAAAGAAGAGCAACAAAAATGATTAAAGGTCTAGAAAAGCGTGACCCTATGAGGGAAGATTTAAAAAATTGGGTTTGTTTAGTCTGGAGAAGAGAAGACTGAGAGGGGACATAACAGTTTTCAAGTACATAAAAGGTTGTTACAAGGAGGAGGGAGAAAAATTGTTCTTCTTAATCTCTGAGGATAGGACAAGAAGCAATGGGCTTAAATTGCAGCAAGGGAGGTTTAGGTTGGACATTAGGAAAAACTTCCTGTCAGAGTGGCTAAGCACTGGAATAAATTGCCTAGGGAGGTTGTGGAATCTCCATCATTGGGGATTTTTAAGAGCAGGTTAGACAAACACCTGTCAGGGATGGTCTAGATAATACTTAGTCCTGCCATGATGCAGGGGACTGGACTAGATTACCTCTCAAGGTCCCTTCCAGTTCTATGATTCTATGACATTTTTCACAGCTCTGAGCGATGTAGCTAGGTCAACCTAAGTTTTAGGTTTAGACAAAGTCTGAGTCACAACAATTTTTTTGTCAAGTTAGAGTTAAGATTTCATAAATGTTTTTCCTTTCAGCAAAAACACTAAAAATCCAGGAAGTCACCAGTTAAGTCTACATTAACAGCCAGACCAACCTCAGCTCACATTCTTCAACTCAATAACAAACTCCAGTTTCCAATATATCAGATGTGGGTTACAACAGTAAAATTAATGGAGATGTAGGGTCTGATTCACTACTATTACTCCAATTTTAAGCAGATGCTACAGCAAAATACACTTTTACCCAAAATCCCAGCACTCATTACGAAATGCACAGTACAACACAGACTAATCAAAATCAATCAAAGGGATACTATGACTCTCGCTTGGACAGCCCATGGTTTATGCTGAGAAACCTTGCAGGATGGTTGCAGGGAGTTCTGAGGTAGTGTGGTTAAGGACACGGAGGGACAGAGTTAAGATTCTGCACATATCCTTAACTATGGTTTTCCATGCTTTTTCTTGTGTTTTTTAAAACGTTGCCCTTCACTTAGAATGTACAAACTGGCAAACATTTGCTTTCCATAACTACAATGCTCTAAGAAGGCTTGAAGTTTCCCTAGCTTTCCCTAGCTGTAGACTCAAATGTTTGTATAGCCTCCCTGTGGGTGAAAACATGATGCTTCTGGTACAGTCATTATAATTTGATGCAGCTGATGTAAATTGGTGGATGAAGTAAGATCAGGACTAGGATTCCTGCAGATCTTAGATGTCCCTTGAGGGTTTATAATCTCAGCAGAAGTCTTTGCATTACTTTGAACCTCTAAAGGGGTCCCTGTGGCAATTTAAATACCCACGTGAATCCCTGCAGTTGTGCACCATTTTTGTGGCATTCAGGTACAGACTTCCTAAATTGCTGTGCAGTCTGATTTGTGGAATTACAAACTCTATGGAGATCTCATAGGTTTGGATAAAACATATAAAATAATTTCAAACTTTAACCACCACATCCCACCTTGCATATGTATAGTCAAAAATTCAAGACAGCACAAGGTTTACTAGTCTTGGGCACTGTCAGTGCAAACTAAAAGCTCAGTTCATACTGCAAAGCACTGACCCATCAACAGGGCAGGGTAAGGAATGCTGCCCCCTAATAGAAGCTCTGGGAGGTACTGTGCCTCAAGAAGGAAGAATGATTTCTCCAACTCCAGGTATAGTAGGGGACCCCTCTTGATGGGGTGCTACATTCCTTAATGGGCTGCAGCTGCAGCACGTCCTTCCCGCTACTGCTGGCCTGCACAAGAAGGGAGACCGGACTGTGGCTCCACCTCCCAACCACTCCTGTCGGGTGGCTAGCCAGAAGCAGCTGTTATACTCAGGGGAGCACAAGGACTGTTGCTCCTTGAGCTTTCTTCCATCCCTATTCATCTGCACAGGAGCTGTCCCTGTTCTGAAAGAAGGTAAATCTTTGCTGTATTATGTGGGCTCAAACAAAGTATTGAAACAGCATTGCTTAAAAAAAATACTGTTTCTGAAATCCAAGAAATCAATGCTATATCTGATTTGTCTGTCCAGTATAATGAAAGGCTTTGGTGGAAAGTAGCTGATAAAGTTAGGATTCTGGTAAATTACAAAGTGAATATTTATAATCTCTTTCTCTCTCCCGCTCTGTTTAGAAAGATATTGATATACATACATATCATTATTGAAAGTGAAGACAACTAGCTTATGTTTGATACAATGGAGAAGGGGAGCCAGTGGAGGAATGCATAGAAAGGGCTGACATGGGCAAAGTGAGAGGCTATGAAAATGCCCTTTGTTGCTGCAGCAGCATTCTGAATGGATAGGAGTGGAACAAGACTGCACTTGTCAATGCCAGAAGAATGGAGGTTGCAGTAATCAAGATGCAAGATGATGAGCGTTTTAGCTGTGGGGATGGATAGGAAAGGCTGTGTCTTAGAGAGGTTATGCAGAAAGAATCTGCAAGATTTAGATACTGCCTGGGTATGAAAACTGAGAGAGAGGTCTGAGCTGAAGATGATGCCTAGGTTATGGGCCTGAGTGACAAGCGGAATAATGATATTGTCCACAATGGTTGAGAAAGGAGGTGTGAGGCAAGGGCTTGGGGGGAGGCTCTGTTTTAGCTATATTGAGCTTGTGCTGCCAACTAGACATCCATGAAGAGTAGTTGAGAAGTTTGCCTTTTGAGCTGTGCAGCTTTTGTTTATTTTGGTTGTTTCATCTCCTCAACTCAAATCAATTTCAGTTTATTTACTGAATTTCCAGCATGCCTGCTCAGGGTTCAGGACTCTCTATTTATCGCCTAAACACTGTGTTTCAGGGTCCTTATGCCTGAGTAGGCGGGCTGAAAATTTAGTAAATGGGATGAAGAAGCGTGACACAGAGATTGCTTGGCAAAGGGGTCCCTGATCGTTGCAGACAACTCTCACCTCAGACCTGACAAACTCATTGCACCAAACAGGTCTTGCAGGATACTTAGCCATAAAGAGTAATTTGTAAGGGATCTACAGAAAGCTCATAACTTGTCAACATTCATAACCACTGTGAGATGTATGTACAGGTAATATTTAAGGAATAATGTATGTATTCAAATGAACATGGGCTTTATGGACTTGGAGTAAAAAGTAAAGATTAGTCATCAGGATGTCTCAGTAATGGCCTATTTGGGCAAGGGGGAGTTGTCACACTGTCCTGTCTGGCCGATGTTTAGCCGGTGTTTAGCTTGTGCAATACAATGATTTTGAATGGGAAACCATCAGCAGGAATGACAGTCAAAACCACTTAAAGGTAAAAAAGAAACTTTACATCAAGACAGGGATTCACCCTATCTATGAATAGAAACAAAAGACTGTTTTCAGTGTAACAGAGTGAGGGGAAGGACACTCCATTCACTGAGGAAACCCCTTGAGGAGCGGTGGGGCCAGGGCCGGCTTTAGGCCGATTCCCCAGAATCGGGCCCCACGCCTAAGAAGGCCCCATGCCTTAGGCGCCTTTTTAATTTTTTTTACTTACCCGGCGGCGGTCCGGGTCTTTGGCAGCACTTCAGCGGTGGGCGGGTCCTTCACTCGCTCCGGGTCTTCAGCGGCATTTTGGCGGCGGGGGGTCCATGGAAGACCCAGAGCGAGGGAAGGACCCCCCGCCGCCGAAGTGCCGCCGAAGACCTGGACCGCTGCTGGGTATTCGAATCGGGCCCCACAGTTCCTAAAGCTGGCCCTGGGTGGGGCAGGAGGCACATTCATGAATGCTTGAATCCTGGTTTGTCCGAAACCAGACAGTTCTTCAAAAGATTGATCCTTTGGGGGAAAATCTACTTTATTGCATAGGAAAGGTAACTATTAAGTGTGTCACTCAGGTTCACATTTTATGTTGGTTTTTTTTTTTTTTTTGCATTGTAATCACTTGTTTCCACCACTCTCTTGTTTCTAGTTAAATCTTTATTCTTTCTTAAATAAACCTACTTTTGTTTGATCTTCAGTGCTCACAAGTGCTGTGTGGTTTACAGGAGTGGTGGTTAGAGATAAAAATTGTAAATTGATATACACTGCACCTTTGGGTGCAGAGGATCTGGAATTTCTGTGAGTAGCCAGTGTCAGGGACTAGATATCACTGTGAAACAATTCAAGGGGGGGTTGGGGATTGAGGTGCACCGATTGTTAACCTGCAAGGTGAAGGAAGGGTTGGCATAAGCCCAGAGGAAAGTGCTTGAGTGGCTGAAGGACTGGCAGTGTCACGGAGCTGACATCCAGCTACCACAAGAAAAACTCCCTCTAGCTGGGGGCAAAGGGGGTAACAAGGTGACTCACAGTCCTGAATACCCCGAGAACCGTCACAAGAAGGTTGAGGATAAGGTGCCCAGTGTAACTTTATTGAAGTCTGTTAGGTTACACTGGGGTGACTTTGGTTCAGGGGTCGAAACTTCAGGAAGAAATAAGAATGATGAAGAAATGAAAGCAAGAGAACCTCTCAATAACCTTTAATTAGTCAGTATGCAAACAAACTCCTCGTTAGCGCATATTAAGCCCTAATTGTTTGCTGCAATAGAGTCGTTCTGACAACATCAGCAATGGTCATTTTATAGTCTTTTCATTTTTAATAAAAATTAGTTACATTTGGTTCCCATATGTAGATGATCCTATTCAAATGAGGATGGTTATGGAATGTGGTTTTGGGCAGATGAATCCTGCAGCTTAGGAATGTTACGATGTGCAGTATCAAACAGCAGAGAACTTTAGTTTTTCTCTTCACATGCTAAGAGGCAAATCCTGCCTTAGATTCCAAGCTGCAGAAGGTCCCCTGGCAGCAGCAGTGGTGCAGTTCCACTGTGCCAACGGGGTGTGTGTGTGTGTGTGTGTATGTATGAGAAGATTTCAGTGGGCACTGCAGGTGATGTTCGCATTGCTCAGCTTCACAGTGGCTCCCAGCATGCCAATGTGAAAGAAAGGGAGGGGACAGTGTATGGGTGAGTCCAAGATTCTAGTTCTGTTTGGGTGGCAGTGGCTTCTGTGGACTAGCTCTGAGGACCGGAAAGAGGAAAATTACTCCAGACTGCATCTGTCCAGCTCCTGAGCTGGTTACTCTGGCAGGGCACTGAATTTGCCCTTAAGTGTTTTCTTTCCCAAGCACCCCTTCTTTGGAGGAAGATGAAGTTACATCTAACATCATGACCTGTGGGAAGGAAGCAAGAGATCTTGGGGGAAATTGCTTATGGTGGATTTTTCCCCACTTAAATCCAAAATGAAATAAAATTTGTGAGCAAATTCCTCCTTAAAATACATTTTACTATGAAGCTTTTCAACACTAATTCTCCAGGGGAATGTGAAATTAAGGGGAGGGAGTGGGGCGGAAGAGAGAGAGAGAGAAGCTGTCTTTACCATTTTGATACCGCACCTTCCAATCCCTCATTATCCACAGTACTTTGTGTCTCAACTCTATTGTCTTATAAGTCTGTGTAGCTCCTTATGGAAGGGACCATGTCTTCCTCTATATTTCTAAACCAATTATATTGTCTATACTCTTCTCCTTAAAAACTAAACAAGAGTGAGACTAAAAACTGCAATTGTTCTCTTTAATTTTCCTGCATAAAAAACCTACGAACGTGGGTGAATTAGACTGACATCCACCACCCAGTGCATACTGAAAATGTAAAAAAGTGTTTATGATTTATTTGCTACCTAATTTGTAACAAAGCAAGGCTATAGAATTATGTAATATGCATTTCATCCTCAGAAAAGCCTACTCTATAAATGGTAGCTAAGTAAAAGCTCTGCCAATACAGTTATAAGAAATCCATCATAATCAATCTTCTAAAAATTATTTGTCCAGTCTGAGAATTAAAAGATGTACTTAATAAATTATTTGAGAAAGGATTGTCTTTAACCATGCACTGTAGAATTTTAACCCAAATAATATGTAATTCTGTAATTCTTAAACAGTTCCAAAAGAAGTGTGTATACAATGTTCAAGAGGTAGAAACACACTAAAATAAAGGTGTTTTTACTGAGGTTTTGGCATGCCATCTGGTCTAATTTGTCTTGGTGCTTTATTCAGTACAATATCAGCTTTCGAGAAAATATAAATTACTAGATGACCACTTTAAAAAGAGAACCCATAAAATAGGAGTTAATTATATATGGAAAAATCACACGCTGCTTTTAAGTTTGCCTACTTAAGAAAATATCCAGTATTAAAGTATATTCAAGCCTAGATGAGTCCAGAAGTGAATTAATTTACTCCATGAATGCAAACTAGAAATTATTGTGATAAAAGTGATAAAGAAATATAGTGATGGCAAAATATGGAAATAACTTTGCCAATATTGTATGTTGTGATTTTATAATAGACATAATGACATAATGTCATTAATAACATAACCATACAATGGATTTTAATTAAATCAAGTGGAAAAAGACCCTTGTGGATACTCCTTACCCCCCAAATTAAGTTTTTTGACAGTCATGATTAATGGTAACACACACACTTCATGGTTTGTAAACCTGAAACGTACTTATACATTACAGTCCCATTGCCTGCTGCCAGGTGAATGTATGGTTAGTCAGAAACAGTGAAATCCAGTGCACAAGAGGTTGTTTTTACATGTTTTCTAGAAAGGTGACATCTAAAAAAGTAAACAGGTACTAAAGTAGGAATTCTACTATCTAAACTTTCTCTTTCCTTCTTTAGGGTAAATTTAATGAAATAATAACAGAACAATTAAAGAGTTCCTACCCACAAAATTTCTTCAATACAGCTGTTATCTCCTGTTTCACTCTCCTGTAAACAAAGAAAAATTCTTTTAAAGTAAGAAATAACAAATGGCCGGTTTGAGGATATGTGGCTACGTGAGATATACTCAAGACTTGGGTACATTTTCAAGTCAATATCAATTGTTTCTAGCATCAGAATACTGGTGGTGTGTTAAAGTAGGAAATAATTTTTATCTGTATGAAAATACAATTTTTAAACATGTTTATTCTTTAAATGAGTGACCACAATATATTTTTATTTAATCTATAAGATTCTGGTTACATTTACTTTAGGTGTGGTTCATTTCACTTTGAGTTTATATTATACAGATAGGTAAAATATTTACCGTATATACACAGACCTAATATATTTAGTAAGAATTTATTGTAAATAAATTAACAGACTGGCTCTTTTTTTTGTAGGCAAAACTTCCATTGGTTGCCCAGGGTAGTTTTGTTTCCATAGGATTAGGCCCATTATTGACTATAGAAACTATCATGGAATCAAGTGTTTAAACTGGAGCTGTGTTCAATGGGTAAATCAGAGGTCTAACAGGACCACTCAGGATATGTCTACAGTGCAATGTAAGCCCACGGTTAGTTCAACTTGAGTTAGCAGACCCTGGGTTTGTAACCGAGGGCATGAGCATCTACACTCATTTGTTAGGAACTGTTGAACCGTGGATCCCAACCTGGGACTCCAGTGTCTACACTGCATTATGCAGACCCGAGTGCAACGATCCATATTCCAGACTTTCTAGTGCCCTCCTCAAAAGTGGTTGTTTTAGCCCTTTGTTCATGGTACAATGTGAGAACTTGACTGTCCACCAAACGTGACTTTCCAGAGGACAAAGAAAGTCAGACCATGGGATTGTGGGATACTTTTGGCGGACTCCCAGGGTATGAGTTCAGTGGGGCTGAGTCTACACTGCAAAGCAATAGGGCTTGAACCATGGGTCCCGGCTTGACTCAGGCTGGGATCCTCCACCCTTGTGGGGTACTGGGACCCTGGATCTGAGCCCTGGATAAGCACAATTTGTGTGTAGATGGAAAGGGGGTTAGGCTTGAACCTGAGTTTGAACCCTGGGCTTACACTGCAGCATAGACTTAACCATAGTGAACACTTTACTCACCATTGTGAGGAGTTACCTATACAGGCAGTGGCGGATTAGCCACTGGGCTAATGGGGCCCATGCCCAGGGGCCCTGGCAAATTTGGGGGGCCTGGAAAAATGGGCAT
Source organism: Emys orbicularis (assembly GCF_028017835.1). Classification (NCBI taxonomy): domain Eukaryota; kingdom Metazoa; phylum Chordata; order Testudines; family Emydidae; genus Emys; species Emys orbicularis. Next base: position 249,088,233 of record NC_088683.1, read on the forward strand.
GCCCCAACCCACTCTGCCCACCAGGCACTCCTGCTGGGGAGCGGGATCGAGGCACAGGGGCTTGCCCCACTCCACCTGCCAGCACAGAGTCAGGGCATGGGAGCTTGTCCCGCTCTGCCCACCCTGCGCTCCTGCCGGGGAGCGGGGGAAGCTCCAGCGCCTGACCCCACTCCCCGGCAGGAGCACCAGGCAGGGAGGGGGGGAACTGCAGACAGAAGGGGTGGGGAGTGGCCTCCCACTTGCTCTGGCCCAAGGCCCCACAAACCCCTAATCCACCTCTGTATACAGGTCCTTAAGCCCATCCCTATTCAGCAAAACATTCAAGTACATGTTTAACTTTAAGCATGTGCCTAAGATTCATTGAAACCAGCAGAGAATGAGATGCAGTGGAATCTCACTCAGCTATCCCCATCCCCTCCCTTGACCCAACCCCATGGCTCCCATCTCTGCCTCAACATACCCTCTTCCTTCCTTATGCTGTGCAGTGCAATTCTGCTAAAGCAGGCAGCATGGACGAGTGGGGAAGCAGGTGTAGGAGGCAGTCGAGCTGCCTCTGCCAGCTTTACATGACTTAGAGATTCCTGCTAAACAGGGGGAACTTTCCGGGGGAGAGTCTCTAAACATTTAAATTCACTTTACACTGCAGAATCCACTAGGTGAAATGATTTCTGCTTATGCAGAACACAGTGAACTTAGCAGATGGGAGAATCTGGCCCTGACTCTTAACAGTGGGAGAAAAAATAAATTTGTATTGTTGTTATTAATTCCTTTTGAAGTGAAATAGGAATTTTGGCCCAAATCTTTAAAGGTGATTAGTGATTCTGGATGCCTAAATGTTCAGGTGTCCAATTTGAGATACATGCCTGATCTTCTGAAGTGAAAATCAGATCCCTCTAAAGTGTCTCAATTTAGGCACCTAAAACCACTAGCCACTTTTTAAAATTTATGCTTTTCATACTTACATGGTATAGTTAGCCAAATACTGTTTGCCCTACTCCTGTATGTTAATACATGGTTCTCCCGGAAGACCATGCTATGTGCAGATCTTAATACAATAATCATGATAGTGTGCTTCCTGGCAGAGTGGAGGGAGGGTTTGAATTCATATGCTCTGGAAGTCTAAGGGGGTAGCAAAGTCAGAATTAAGGCAGCCATATACAAGCAGAGAATAATTTATGTTTCATAATTTTTTGTGGCTGTTATTTCATGCCAAGTTATGGGAGCTCATGAGTCTTTTATTGTCAGCACTCCTGAAAATTTTTGCTGAATATGGCCCTTGGTTATTAAATAAATGAATTGTCTTTAACTCTTTTGCTGTAATACATTTTGTCATCTTAAAAGTCAATAGGAGTTATGCCATTGACTTCAACAGAAGAAGAATGGGGTGCAACATAAAGCGCCTTTCAAGAATTATTCATATTTGACAAATCACCGGTTAAAAGGAACTACAGTCAATTGCAAATAGCCCTATTCTGAACTCATCATTGCAACAGATGAATCAAAGAATGTAATATGTTGCTTTTGCTGTTACTGGAGTAACAATACAAAAGACGCTGCTAATAAAGTTAACACTAACAAGAAAAAACACACACAAAGAAAAATCACAAAATTCTTTGGACTTTCTTCTTCCCCCTCATTAGCTGATTTATTTTTCTCCTCTCCATGGATTCCCCCTTCCCCAAAAACCCTGTTCTATGCTTAGTCATCACACCAACATCATTAACAGTTGAGCACACAAAGCCCTATTGGCATAGCACATGCTTTGTTTGCAGAGCAGCAAATCTGCTGCCCCACCAAAAAACTACAATTCGTATCTGCTCTCACTTTACAAAAGAAGGGATAAGAGGTCATCTTCTTGCATAATATGATGTCCCCAGATGCTGCATTATTGGTTAAGATCAAAACACTAAAGGTAAATAGATGAGATTTGCTTATACCTCCATTCAGAAAGTATCTGTTTTGTGTTTTAAAATTAAATCTCTCTCCTCCAAGTGTAATCAAGTACATTTGAAAATATTCACGGGTAACAGATTGGTCCTTTCTACTGCCATGGAACTAAGCCAAAAATATTGTCCCCTGGCCCATTACACTTCAAGGCAGAAAATAAAAACCCTTTCCTCCCCACAGTTATATCTTGATCCAAGTGATCTGATAGCCTTCCAACAGGTGATAATGAAATAGAAACACAAAGCCCAGGCAAACAGAAGCAAACATTATTTGAAAAAAATCTTCTGTGTCCCCTTTTCTCTTCATCTTCTGAACACTGTTGTCCCATGGTCTTGCCCTATTAGTACCATACAACACCGCTGATACAAGTGTATCTAGAAGTTCACACTGCATTACATTTTTTTCCACTTTGCAAAATGGCACTGACATCCACAAGTTTCTGAGCTCAGCATGATGAATTTAACTTTGCAACAATATTTTAATAAAAATTTTACATGGTGGTAAATTCCACCTACAATTTGCATCAAGAGGCAATCTGTTGGAGGGCTAGCAGGGAAAGAGGAACATACTTACAAATATGGTGGTTGTATCCAGGATTTAGATGGTTTGGGGAGTAAATTATTAAAGAGATTAATCTTATAGCAAAACACCAGCTTTCTAAAGATCCCCTGACCTGCTTACTTAATGTGCTCCAGTAGAGGATCTACATTTTAAACAGAAAGACAAATCAATTAATTTTTATTGTTAGTATTTAGACTTTGTATTGCATACTATTTCAAAAATGTAACCCCTCTGACTATGGAATCGTGGTATGGTAAAATATAAACTGTCTTGTAATGGAAAAACTTTCACACCAAGAATGTACACAAGAGAAGTGACAAAAAGAGGATAGGTACTTAGAAATTTGGTCACTCTTTTTAGTGTACGCAGAAGAGCAGGGCTCCCCAGCAAGCAGGCCAGAATCTTAAGACGGGTTCTCTGAATATTAATCTGATCCTGAATAAATAATATACAAAGTAGTATGTTAATGTTTTATTGTAACTTTGCCTTACTAAAAGTTTTTTTAAAATCATCTATTACTTACATTCAGTAAATACTATACACTTTCACCTATTTACATGGCTAGATCTGCCCATTTTAAATTGCATTCTGCTTCTACTATTATTTCAATGTTTACTACATGACCCTGTGCCTGAATAAATTTATATAAAAAGTGCCCATAATTTGAACGATATAATTCTCCCTCTTGATAATGTACATACAGCAAAAGATTTGTGCAATGTACATTTTAATTACTCTGTTTTTGGGGGGGTTGTGAGGTTTGTGGGTGTTATTTCATGCTGAATTGCTGAGCTGTTACTAACTTATTATTTATACTAGCTTTGATGAAGTCATTTGCCTATCATTGCTTTTTGAAATCTATCACAACAGACTCGCCTCCCTGAACCTCTCAATGAAGTGCTGGCAACTCTAGTTTACTTATCAAAGGCAGTGGGCATGATTCTTTTAGTTCTTTGATGCTTTTCCCATTACCTTCATTTCTCAGTTTGGGCAGCCCCCCAAAACAACAAACATTTGTACGCACACACAGAATCTGGCAGGAAGATGTGAGGATCTGCAGCCGAGGATAACAGCAGTTATTACTGAAGAAATAGCCAGGGGCATCACCTCATTGATAACACAAGGAGCTAATTACCATGCAAAGCACAGAGTGCTGTAAGAAACGAGGCTGAATAAAGACTACACTGAATTCTTGGGACATGGGATGTAATTGCAAGAAAGCTACATCTGTACGTATTTTATTTTATACATTCCTTTTCTTTTTCTTACCAACTGCTTTCACAGAGTGATCTATAAAGGAACTTCTATTAAAAGAATTCCCTGTTTATGAGACTTTTCCCCTTCTCTCAAATCTTTACATTGAAAAAAGGGAGAACAATCTACCACGGCAATCTAGTTTAAATTTAGGCTACGTCTACAGTTGGAGCTGGTGGTGTGATTCCCAGCTTGCGCAGACATGCTCACGCTAGCTCTCATCAAGCCAGCATGCCAAAAATAGCAATGTAGCCACTGTAGCACGGGCAGCGGCGAGTGGCCGCATGGGCAAGCCACCCCAAGTACGTACCCACAGAGGGCAGGAGTAGGTGGAGCACTAGTAAGATGAGAGCTAGTGAAAGTGTTCAGAGTAGCAGCCGTGTTAGTCTGTATCCTCAAAAATAACAGGAGTACTTGTGGCACCTTAGAGACTAACAAATTTATTAGAGCATAAGCTTTCGTGGGCTACAACCCACTTCTTCGGATGCATATAGAGTGAAACATATATTGAGGAGATATATATACACACATACAGAGAGCATGAACAGGTGGGAGTTGTCTTACCAAGTCTGAGAGGCCAATTAAGTAAGAGAGGAGAAAAAAAAAAAAAAAAAACTTTTGAAGTGATAATCAAGATAGCCCAGTACAGACAGTTTGATAAGAAGCAAGTGTGAGAATACTTACAAGGGGAGATAGATTCAATGTTTGTAATGGCTCAGCCATTCCCAATCCCTATTTAGCCCTGAGTTGATTGTGTCTAGTTTGCATATCAATTCCAGCTCAGCAGTCTCTCGTTGGAGTCTGTTTTTGAAGTTTTCCTGTTTTAAGATAGCCACCCGCAGGTCTGTCAAAGAATGGCCAGACAGGTTAAAGTGTTCTCCCACTGGTTTTTGAGTATTTTGGTTCCTGATGTCAGATTTGTGTCCATTAATTCTTTTGCGTAGAGACTGTCCGGTTTGGCCAATGTACATGGCAGAGGGGCATTGCTGGCACATGATGGCATATATCACATTGGTAGATGTGCAGGTGAACGAGCCCCTGATGGTATAGCTGATGTGATTAGGCCCTATGATGGTGTCACTTGAATAGATATGTGGACAGAGTTGGCATCGGGCTTTGTTACAAGGATAGGTTCCTGGGTCAGTGTTTTTGTTCAGTGATGTGTGGTTGCTGGTGAGTATTTGCTTTAGGTTGGGGGGTTGTCTGTAAGCGAGGACAGGTCTGTCTCCCAAGATCTGTGAGAGTAAAGGATCATCTTTCAGGATAGGTTGTAGATCTCTGATGATGCGCTGGAGAGGTTTTAGTTGGGGGCTGAAGGTGACAGCTAGTGGTGTTCTGTTATTTTCTTTGTTGGCCCTGTCTTGTAGGAGGTGACTTCTGGGTACTCGTCTGGCTCTGTCAATCTGTTTTTTCACTTCAGCAGGTGGGTATTGTAGTTTTAAGAATGCTTGATAGAGATCTTGTAGGTGCTTGTCTCTATCTGAGGGATTGGAGCAAATGCGGTTATATCTTAGAGCTTGGCTGTAGACAATGGATCGTGTGGTGTGTCCTGGATGGAAGCTGGAGGCATGTAGGTAAGTGTAGCGGTCAGTAGGTTTCCGGTACAGGGTGGTATTTATGTGACCATCGCTTATTAGCACAAACAGGGAAAGATTAAGAATGAGCTCTCAAAACTGGACACTCCCATAAGAAACCAACCTTCCACACAAACTTCCTCATGGATAGACTTTACAAAAACTAGACAAGCCATTTACAAGACAAACTTTGCCTCTCTACAAAGGAAAAAGGACACTAAACTATCTAAACTGCTACATGCCACAAGGAGCCACAACAGTAGTTCCCTTAACCCACCCAGCAATATTGTTAACCTTTCCAGCTATACTCTTAGCCCAGCAGAAGAGTCTGTCCTATCTCGGGGCCTCTCCTTTTGTCCCTCCAGACCCACGAACATGATACAGTTCTGCGGTGACCTAGAATCCTACTTTCGACGTCTCCGACTCAAAGAATATTTCCAACATACCTCTGAACAGCATACTAACCCACAGAATCCCCCCTACCAGCACTACAAACAAAAGGATTCTGCGTGGACTCCTCCGGACGGTCGAAACAACAGACTGGATTTCTATATAGATTGCTTCCGTCAACGTGCAAAGGCTGAAATTGTGGATAAGCAACATCACTTGCCCCATAACCTCAGCCATGCTGAACACAACGCCATCTACAGCCTCAGAAACAACCCTGACATCATTATCAAAAAGGCTGACAAAGGAGGTGCTGTCGTCATCATGAATAAATTGGAATATGACCAAGAGGCTGCTAGACAGCTCTCTAACACCACATTCTACAGGCCATTATCCTCTGATCCCACTGAGGATTACCTAAAGAAACTACACCATCTGCTAAAAAAACTCCCTGACAAAGCACAGGAACAAATCTGTACAGACACATGCCTAGAACCCCGACCAGGGACATTCTATTTGCTACCCAAGATCCATAAACCTGGAAATCCTGGACGCCCCATCATCTCAGGCATTGGCACCCTAACATCAGGCTTGTCTGGTTATGTGGACTCTCTCCTCAGACCCTACGCTACCAGCACTCCTAGCTATCTTCGAGATACTACTGCCTTCCTGAGGAAACTAGAATCCATCGGTGATCTCCCAGAAAACACCATCCTGGCCACTATGGACGTAGAAGCCCTCTACACCAATATTCCACACACAGATGGACTACAAGCTATCAGGAACAGTATCCCCGATAATGTCACAGCTAACCTGGTGGCTGAACTCTGTGACTTTGTCCTCACCCACAACTATTTCACATTTGGGGACAATATATACCTTCAAGTCAGCGGCACTGCTATGGGTACCCGCATGGCCCCACAGTATGCCAACATTTTTATGGCTGACTTAGAACAACGCTTCCTTAGCTCTCGTCCCCTAACGCCCCTACTCTACTTGCGCTACATTGATGACATCTTCATCATCTGGACCCATGGAAAAGAAGCCCTTGAGGAATTCCACCATGATTTCAATAATTTCCATCCCACCATCAACCTCAGCCTAGATCAATCCACACAAGCGGTCCATTTCCTGGACACTACTGTGCTAATAAGCGATGGTCACATAAATACCACCCTGTACCGGAAACCTACTGACCGCTACACTTACCTACATGCCTCCAGCTTCCATCCAGGACACACCACACGATCCATTGTCTACAGCCAAGCTCTAAGATATAACCGCATTTGCTCCAATCCCTCAGATAGAGACAAGCACCTACAAGATCTCTATCAAGCATTCTTAAAACTACAATACCCACCTGCTGAAGTGAAAAAACAGATTGACAGAGCCAGACGAGTACCCAGAAGTCACCTCCTACAAGACAGGGCCAACAAAGAAAATAACAGAACACCACTAGCTGTCACCTTCAGCCCCCAACTAAAACCTCTCCAGCGCATCATCAGAGATCTACAACCTATCCTGAAAGATGATCCTTTACTCTCACAGATCTTGGGAGACAGACCTGTCCTCGCTTACAGACAACCCCCCAACCTAAAGCAAATACTCACCAGCAACCACACATCACTGAACAAAAACACTGACCCAGGAACCTATCCTTGTAACAAAGCCCGATGCCAACTCTGTCCACAGATCTATTCATGTGACACCATCATAGGGCCTAATCACATCAGCTATACCATCAGGGGCTCGTTCACCTGCACATCTACCAATGTGATATATGCCATCATGTGCCAGCAATGCCCCTCTGCCATGTACATTGGCCAAACCGGACAGTCTCTACGCAAAAGAATTAATGGACACAAATCTGACATCAGGAACCAAAATACTCAAAAACCAGTGGGAGAACACTTTAACCTGTCTGGCCATTCTTTGACAGACCTGCGGGTGGCTATCTTAAAACAGGAAAACTTCAAAAACAGACTCCAACGAGAGACTGCTGAGCTGGAATTGATATGCAAACTAGACACAATCAACTCAGGGCTAAATAGGGATTGGGAATGGCTGAGCCATTACAAACATTGAATCTATCTCCCCTTGTAAGTATTCTCACACTTGCTTCTTATCAAACTGTCTGTACTTGGCTATCTTGATTATCACTTCAAAAGTTTTTTTTTTTTTTTTTTTTTTTCTCCTCTCTTACTTAATTGGCCTCTCAGACTTGGTAAGACAACTCCCACCTGTTCATGCTCTCTGCATGTGTGTGTATATATATCTCCTCAATATATGTTTCACTCTATATGCATCCGAAGAAGTGGGTTGTAGCCCACGAAAGCTTATGCTCTAATAAATTTGTTAGTGAAAGTGTGTCTATCTGAGCTGGGAATCACACCCCTAACTCCAAGTGTAGTGTAGACATAGCCTTAGTGTAAGAGATTGTTATATCATTATTTGTGTTGCATTAAGTACTTCCACTAACTCTTTGCATTTTGCACTTATTGCATTTTGTCTTCAGTGTAAGTTAAAAGTTATTAAAATATTTTAAATGCTGAGATATACCCAGATATACCCTCCTGAGCCTCTGTCCACTCAGTCTGGGTCCTTCTTGCCACGCTGGCATTAAAAAGCTGGACATCAGCAACCAGCTTGGTGTCAGCTGGTGGTACTTTTGGGGTCCTTTCGAAAGGGCGTTCCTGACTGAAAGGATTAAATACTCTGTTCTGACACCCTCCTGATACATACCTGCCTCTCTACTCACATCTCCACCCCACACAAACACTGTAATAGGCTGAAATAATAGGTGGAGGTTGCATTATCAAGCAATGTAAGATTCTATTGTTGGAATTCATACAGGCAGAGCAAGTTAAAGTTCCGTTCGGTAACTGATCAGTGCTTACAACTTGCACTGATTATTTCTTCTCCAAAAAAAAAAAAAAAAAAAAAAAAAAAAAGCATGGGCATAAATTCTGATCTGCCTATATATCAAAAAACTGGTTTCCATAGTCTACAAGACAGTGAATCTTTATTTCAATGCAGAAAACTTCCAAATTTGTAAAAGGAATAAAACATCTTGATGGAAAGTACTGTAGTATAGGAACCATTGGTGCTTTAAAAAAACTGCTTATGGACCAGATCCTCAAAGACAGTTAAGTGCTTAACTCCCATTGAAATCAATACAGGGCCTATATTACTATGGAAGTGTACATGTGTCTGACGAAGTGGGTATTCACCCACGAAAGCTTATTCTCCAATGCGTCTGTTAGCCTATAAGGTGCCACAGGACTCTTTGTCGCTTTTTACAGATCCAGACTAACATGGCTACCCCTCTGATACAGAAGGATTGTGGACCAGGTTGTTAATGAAATAAAAGGCATCAATTCCCATTATTGAATGAAACTTCAGACTCACCAATATGCCTCATAACAAGTGCTTCCCTCTTCTTGCTGTCATTCTTCCTGAGGTGTTGCACTCATGCCTACACTCAACATTCCTTACCTCATGTATTAAAAAAAAAAAAAAAAAAAAAAAGCTATTGCTGCATTCTGATTTAAGGTAGGAGCTACTAGAGATGGCCCTAGTTAAGGATGCCTAATACTTTCCATGATAAGCCCTGTTTTCACTTCTTTATAACTGGCAGAATTTGTATTGTTTGAGTTGCAATGCTGCATGTTTGCTGTGTCTCCGTGTTGTTGTTTTTTGTTTATCGGGGGTCAGGAAAATTTCAGCAAAAACAATTAAACTATTTTTGAGGATAAGGCTAGGAAAAAATAGGGAGTGTTAAATTTTCTCCCCTGTAATCATTTCTTTGAAGAGCTTTAATGCCCACAAAGACCAGGAAGATTAAATTCTTAACTCCCTGGCATAGAGTTAGAGCTCAGGCTGAGGAGGAGATAATGTAACATCAGAAGCAGCAATTGCATCCACCCCTTTGATCTACCGGAAGGCAAGAGTTGTGATAAGGGCCACAGCTAGAGTTGGTTAAAAATCACGATTTCTAATTCATGGGAAAGTCCAACATTTTGAAATTTGTTTTCTTTCCAAAGAGAACAAACCCCCAAAAATTCAAAATTTCCTGCAAAACAAAATTTTTGAAAAATTTTGTTTTGTTAAAATTGAAATGTTTTGTTCCGATTTCTACTTTTTAAAAATGTTATAGCATAATTTTAAATATAAAACAGAATTCAAAACAAAACACTGAAATGTTTCACTCTGATAAGGTCGAAACATTCACTGACTGAAATGCTTTTTTTTTTTTTTTTTTTTTTTAAATCAATCCAAAATTTAAATCAAAACCAATGTAGAAAGTTCCCATGGAAAGTTTCAATTTCAACTAAATACAATTTTCTCAAGGAAAACATTCCACTGGAAATTTTTTGACCATCTCTTATATGAGCCGATCTCTTTCCATTGCGAAAAGCAAAGGGATAGCTCCTCTTTTCCTCTCTGTGTCATAAGAACAGCATTCCCCCACAGCTCCCTTTCCTCCTTGCGGTTGCAGTGACAGCTCCCCGTTTGAATCTACTTTAGCCACTGTGAGAAGATGTGCTGGGAGTCAGGAGGAGATGATGAGTAGTAGTCTCTTCTATTGCACTTTAGTGTTGTTAACTCTGGTATTTCACCATCTGTATTATTCAGCAAGGCCTCATGCCCCTACCTTAGGATACATTCAAGCAGGGCTTGAATTGGGATAGGTCAGGCATGGTTAGCAGCCTGTCACTATTTTCTGGTGACATCTTGTTCTCCAGAATTTCAACTTTCATAAATAAAAAAAGACAAAATTGCACAGGAAGCTTTAGTTGGCATTTCCTAACTTTTCAGTGCTTTCCTTTGCAACCTTAGTTCTTTGCATGTAATTTAAAATACAATTGGTTATAATCTGTAAAAAAAAAAAAAAAAAAAAAAAAAAAAAAATAGCTATTCATTCTTAGGCTTTTTATTACTCTGTTTTGGACCTAAGACTCTAATTTTACAAGGGTCCTCTGATTGTTTTCCTAGGAAGGCATCTAAATTTAAAAGCTGGGATTTGGGAGTAGAAAAACAACATTTTACTCAAGCTCTGTGATGAAAGTGTTGTACTAATTAAAAGAAAAAAGTTATTAAAACATATAATTCACAGTGACTGTTAATAAACTCAATCCTTTTAATTAATATATTCATTATCTTTCTGAAATAGATTCTTTATATTTATTATGGGGATTATTTTTCATATAATTGAACTTTGCAACAATGCTCTTTTCTCAAAAAGGGAGGAGGAGAAAGGTTTACAAGGATTTTCTTTTAAGAAGGCGTAGAAGTGTGTATTAAAAAAAACCATATCTTTGCTCTGTGGAAAGGATCTGGATATCTCAGTCCTGGATCACATATCAATTTGAGTGCTAACACGACCCAGGAACTGTACCAGGAACTGAGAGACTCTCTGGCTAGGAAGAAGATGAAATAAAAAAAAAATCTACAAGCAAATAGGAACATAAAATGATCAAATAGATATGCACTGACTGCAAGCTGCTTAGAACAAGTTAATTGGACAGAGCCTGTTTTGTTCATCAGAGCGGATATATATTCAAAGCAACTCAGAGAGTCATTTGGGACTTTCCAGTTGGGTAAGGAAAGTGAGATTTGGTGACAGGTGGTGATGGGGAGTCATCAGAAGAGAAAGGTAATGGTGGAAATTGAAAAGCCATAGAACAGGGTGGTTCCTAAACTTCTCCACAGAATGGATTACAGTAGAACCTCAGCTTTACAAACACCAGTGTTCAACAGACCAGTTATATTAACCATTTTTCTTGCCAGAAAAAAAAATCACATCACGAAACTAAAATCAATGAAGTAAAAGTCAACATTCATTTACATTCGGATGCCTTCAGAGCACTGGAAATTGCTTTGCACTGGTGTGAAGGACCAGAGGAAAGCAGTGCAGTGCGCCACACTTCACCTTACGCACGGAAAAGAAATATTAAGAAAGTAAGAAAAGTATTTTTAGCTGTCTGTCTTTTGACCCATTGACCACAGTTTGGGAACCACTATCATAGATGAATAATGGAGAGGGACAGGAGGTTGTATTTAGTAATGGGGAAAAATATTTTCTGCAGACTATAGCTTAAGAAATAGCACATGCCACACAGAAAATGACTTTGGAAATCCACTTTTCTATCCAACTGTCCAGACAATGTATGGGCCTGATCTAGCAAACTTCCATTGTGAATGGGAGATTTGGCTGTTGAAGGACTCTGGGTGAGATTTTGTGCTGTGCCTGTAAGGATAGGTCTACAATGGAATCCTAGGGGTGACTGCTGCATGTGTAGACATGACCAAAGCTAGCTTGGATTAGCTCTCTTGAATGGCAATAGCAGTGAAGCCTCAGCAGCATGGGAAGCTGCACCGAGTATTCAGGCTTGCCTGGAACCCTGGGTTTGTACTCCAATGACTAGTCCATGCTGCTGCAGCTTCACTGTTACTGTTATTCAAGCTAGCTAGATCAAAGCAACTCCGGTATGTTTTTAGTGCTGCAATCACACCTCTGCTTGCAGTGCAGATGTACCCTAAGAGGCACAGTGCATAACTCGCAGCCTAAGGTGAGTGGGGGCTATGTTGGTTTTATGCCACCTTTCTGCACTCCCACTTCTGGGCCACTCTGGAGGCTGGAGTGACCTCTACACAATTTAGACAGCCGTGGGCTTAAGTTACAGCAGCCTCTGGGCTGCCCTATGGGCTTCAGCACTGCCCAAAATCTCTGTAGCACTACATGCTGTGGCCCAACCATCAAAACATCTCTTCCTGCCCTGGCATGCCCCATACACCAAGGCTTGTGAAGGGGAGGACAGCCTTATGCCTGTCTTGCATAGTGTCTGTGCTGGGGCAATCCTCTCTCCAGATAGAGGGCTTTTAGAGTCCCTTCACACCGCTTCAGCCCTTTTACCTAGTGCAAAGGGAACAGAATAGAGGGGAGGATCTCACCATCCAGGTAGGCCCTGTGTCTTACTTAAGTTGTACCTGATGTGCTTTCTATTTATAAAGACATCCAGAATGTTTCTTTTTTTCATACTGTAGTATGGCTCCACAAGCAGAGTGGGTGAGAACAAAAGAACACCTAGGCTACGTTAACAGTTCCATCTTTCCATCTCAGTTGAACTAAGAATGTGAGGACACTAATAGCAAAAGAGACATTGTCAGGTAAGTATGTTCACAGATTATGGTGGGTGCTTTAAAATTTTAAATTAAAAGAAAAAAAATTCCCTCAAATCCCCCTTCTACCCATCACTAGCAACAATGGAACAATCAATTATCACAGCTACACAGGTAACATTTCCTATAAAAGTAGCTTGGGAACTTCACGTGAATGGCGCAGGCAGATGGGCTAAGCAATTTCACAGACTTCAACATTTTATTTATAAAAAACACTGCAGCCCAGGAACAATCAAAGGGAGCGTAATGGACAAGAACTGCATTGTTCTATTAATAAAATATAAAGGTTTTATTGTTATTGGGAAAGGGTGACTATCAAATCAATACTGTGTCATAATATATTAATGTTTTTTCTTCACTAATGAAACAATGGATGCTGATGTGATTACACGCTCTTGCCACATAGCTGAAAAATATAATAAGATAGTAGTAATTAAAATTGCTACTGCAATATAAGGTGCCTGATCCTGCAAAGTGCTGAGTGAGGGCCCTGAGCTCCCACTGATGTCAACAGCAGTGGAAGGCACTCAGCACTTATCAGGAAGCACTCAACAGACTGCAGAATTGAGTCCTTATGCCTCCTTCACCACTAAAAATTATGCCATTCCAAAAGAGTTAATTGGAGTCCTTTCGAAATGCTTTCTGTGCAGTACATTTACTACTGTACTGCGTTATATTAGTGCATACTGTAAGTATATTAAATTGATTAGTTGTTTGACATAACAGTCTTTTATTGGAAAGTTTCCATAATGGAAACTGGAGACCTTTGTCTTTGTAATAGGTAAAGCACCGTTAGTGAAAGTGCGAGCTTCTCATGTAGCCCACAAAGGCCCTCAACAGTAACCTAGAAAGACCTTCTAAGCGACTGATAGAGTTCAGTCTCCATTCCCATTCAATTCTTGGCCTCTCTGTTACAGAGAATACCAGCATGCCAATTAGTGTCATTTGGAATGTAGTTTTGTTGGGTTTTTTTGGTGATGTGGACACTTGTGCACTAGGAACTGAACTGAGACCACCATATACGTGTAATATATTGAGTGTATTTGTCCAGGAAGAATATACAATAATCCCAATACACACATGTAAAGCAGCAACAGTTAGAAAAAAGAATATTCTGGAACTATTAATCTTTCAGTAACTTAATTTGTATATACCACGAGCTACTACAATATCCAATTCATTAAATGGATTAATTTGCCAAGAGATCTTTTTAAAAAGATTTTAATTAACAATAAATCAATAAAATTATTCAACATGAAAATCAATTACATCCCTGTTTACATTATTTAACTCCAAACATTTCTGTTTTGTGTGCTTGTAATTAGCAAGCTATAAAAGATGCCATAAATAGGAGCATAATGAGAGGAACTGTTTATAAATGATAATTGGTATTCATTCCCACTGAGCTAAAGGTTATGTGATTACAGAGTGTAGCAAAGAAAGGGTTAAACCTATTACTGGTGGAAGGCTTTGGAATATGGAATTCTGTGGAAACCTTTCCTGAGTAAAAAGGCCCCCTTGCTAAAGGGACCCCAAAACAATGTTTGACTGAAACTCTAATGCCTGTGGGGGCATGGAAGGCTCTCCCTTAAAACATATTCAAATCCATTCAGCAGTGACCAACTGGAAAGCAAAAAACCCTTTCTTGGGATCTGAAGAAGGATACAAAGGGAGCCTGAATTCCTTATCCCATTGGTAAGGTAAGCTCCAGGGCCCTAACACCACCTAGCACAAAAGGAAGGGAGAATAATATTCAGATTCCTATAAAAATCTGAATTAATCTTGGGGGGGAAAGCTCAGAGCAGGGCAAAGTATTACTCTGTCATTGTGGGAAACAAGAAATCTAGCATCATTGACTCTCCGTGTGGACACTAAGGGCCACCAGAAAGGCCACTTTCATTGAGGGCCAAAATAAGGATACTGACACCAGAACATCCAAGAAGTAGCACAGAGCATGAAGCAACCACAGTGAAATAGTCTAAATTCCCAAGAGGTAAAATTGATCTAGTCTTCGTCTACATCTCCTTCATGGTTCTGAAAAACCAGGATCCTTATCGGGGAGAGACTAATTAGGGGTGCTCTATTGCTGAAGTCTGCCTTCTTAGTTTTCTGAGACAGAGACCCAGAGATCCTAACTGAAAAAACCTCCAAGACCTGGAGAAGCCAGCAAATTTTGGCTTTCCAGCCCTAGCCATTCACTAGCCCAAGAGAATGTCGGTTAAACAGGCCCTAGAAGTAGGTGTCTATCACTATGAAAGACAGACCAAGATATTCCAAGGCTCTTCCCTGTCAAATCAGACTTCTACATAAAATTTTTCTAAGGCAGTGGAATGAACTGATCCTTGAGACTAGAACTGATTGGCGTTTCATTAGAACATGCTGATTCATCAAACCCAGAATGTTTCACAAGAACACTTTGGGTTCAACCAATTTTTGTCGAATTGCACAAAGGATTTGGACAGAACCCTGCCTGCCACAGTTCCAATGGAAACCTGCTGGTTCCCTGCCAGCACACCTAACAAGCTGCTGCAGAACCTGGGTTTACATGTCCCAGAGGCCTGGAGCAGCCCCACTTTGGAGTCTGCCTTGTGGCTGGGGACCACAGGGCTTCCAGGCTTCTTGCAGCTGAAGGGGAGGCCTGGACATCCTGGAATCCTTGGCTCTAATTGGGGCTGAGTTCCCAGCTCTACTGCAGGGAGCCTGGAAGCCCTGAAAACTCTGGCACCAGCTGGGGCTCTTGGGTTTCCAATATTCGTCCCTGCCGCTGGAGCCAAGAGCATGGCAGCCCTGGGAACCCTGGCTCAAGCTGTGGCTCTCAGGGTCGAGGCTCCCAGCACTGCAGCAGGGAACGTGAAACCCAGGGGAACCCTGACTTGAGCCACGGCTCTCAGGGCCACTATGCTCCCTGCCACTGTGCTGACTCCTGGGCTGGTTGGCTCCCTAGGCTACTCAATTCTTAGGGTAACAGGCTGCCCAGGCTGTAGGAGTTGGGCAGACTAGGAAGCCAGCTGGCCTAGGAGTTTAGAAGCCCTGAGTCCCCTGCTCTGGGGCTGTTTGCATGGCAGGGCTGCCCCAGAGCTGGCGAACCCCAGGATAGTTGGCAGCTGTTGACATGATTCGTGTTAGCTGTATTGCTGCCCATCACCGAATAGCAGTGATAAACTGACCCCTCTGATGTTTTTCACTGTGGCTGTTCTGGGGTGAGCAGCAATGAAACTGACAAGAATCATGTCAATTTCCTTGAGTGGCTGCCAATGGAGATAACCACATCTGAGGTGGAAACAAAACTCAAAAAGTTTAATTTATTCAAATCAGAGGGACCAATAATTTCCGTCCCAGAATACTGAAAGAACCGGCACATGAAATAACTAGTCTGGAAGCAAGGATTTTTAATAAATCTATCTATTTGGGAGAAGTACCTTCTGTCTGGTCAATAGCTAAAACTGTGCCTATATGTAAGAAAGGGAAAGTGATGTGGGCAACTACAGACCTGTTAGTTTACCCTCAGTAGTATATAAGACTATGGAACAAATTGTGAATGAAAGGATAATTAAATTCATGGAGGTAAATGGAAAAGGGGAGGTAATGCAACACGGGTTTACTAAAGGTAGATCATGCCAGACTAACCTGAATTCCTTCTTTGAGAAAATAACTAACTTTTTAGATACGGGAAATGCAGTAGATCGAATACACATAGACTTCAATAAAGCATTTGATACTGTGCCACAGGAGAAATTAGTTAAATTAGAGAAGATGGGAATTAGTACAAGAATTTATCAAGGTGGGAAAAGAACTGACTAAAGGGGAGAAGCAGCAGGTTGTGCTGAAAGGTGAACTATTGGACTGGAGGGAGGTTGTCAGTGGAGTTCCACAAGATCAGTCCTGGGACCAGTCTTATTCAATATTTTTATTAAAGACCTTGGCACAAAAAGTAAACATGTGGTAATGCGGTTGCTGATGATACAAAGGTGGGAAGCATAGTCAATACAGAAGAGGATTGGAATAGTATACAGGAAGATCTGGACAACCTTGAAGACTGGAGTAACAGAAATGGGATGAAATTTCATAGTACAAAGTGTACTAGACTAGACTTAGGGTCTAATAATAAGAATTTCTGCTACAAGCTGGGGCTTATCAACTGGAAGTGACAGAGGAGGAAAGACACCCGGGTCCTCTGGTTGATCACAGCATGTTAATGAGTCACCAACTTGATATGGCTGCAAAAAAGGAAGATGCGATCCTAGGACATATCAGGTGTAGGGCTACCGTATGTCCGGATTTCCCCGGACATGTCCGGCTTTTCGGTCTATAAATAGCCGTCTGGGGGGGATTTTTAAAAATCTAAAAATGTCCGGGATTTCCCCCTGGTCGGCTATTTATAGATAGAAAAGCGGCGCCAAGCGCCGCTGGGCACCCAAAGCCCCTTCCCGGCTCCCCCCATCCCCTGCAGCCTTACCATGTTGTCCGGCCCGCAGCTGTCTTCCCCCTCCTCCCCTCCCCTGAACACTCCGCCCCCCTGCTCCTCCCCCTCCCCTGCTTCCCGCGAATCAGATCTTTGCGGGAAGTCTGAAAAGAAGCAGGGGCAAGCGGGAGGCAGCAGCAGGTAAGCTGGGGCGGGGGGGCGCGAGGAGGAGAGCTCCGGGGAGGCGCGGCCCTGGCCGAGCGGCTACCTCCGGCCCGGGCCCAGCGGCTCCGGCCCAGCTCAGGCCCCAGCACCCCCAGCCCGGACTCGGCCCGGCTCGGGCCCCAGCCGCGCCGGCCCGGACCCGGCCCGGCTCGGGCCCCAGCACCCCCGGCCCGGACCTGGCCCGGCTCGGGCCCCAGCACCCCCGGCCCGGCTCGGGCCCCAGCACCCCCGGCCCGGCTCGGGCCCCAGCAGCGCCGGCCGAGCACCTCCGGCCAGGCCCCAAGCCCCGCAACCCCGGCCGGAGCCAGGGGACAGGGAGGGGGGGTGGGATGGGTCAGGAGTTTGGGGGGGGCTGTCAGGGGGGCAAGGGTGTGGAGAGGGGTTGGGATAGTCAGGGACAGGGAGCAGGGGGGGTTAGATGGGTCTGGGGTTCTGGGGGGGCTGTCAGGGGGCAGGGGTGTGGAGAGGGGTCGAGGCAAGCAGGTAGCAGAGGGGGTTGGATGGGTCAGGAGTTCTGGGGGTCCTGTCGGGGGCAGGGAGCAGTTGGATAGGGCATGGGAGTCCCAGGGGGTCTGTCTGGGGGCGGGGGTGTGAATATGGGGTGGGGGTGTGGATAAGGGTCGGGGCAGTCAGGGGACAGGTAGGGTCGTAGGGCGTTCTCAGGAGGGGGCAGTCAGGGGACAAGAAGCAGGGCGGCTTAGATAAGCGGTGGAGTCCTAGGGGGCAGTTAGTGGCAGGGGTCCCAGGAGGGGGCGGTCAGGGGACAAGGAGCGGGGGGGTTGGAGGTTCTGAGGGGGGCAATCAGGGAGTGGGAAGTGGGAGGGAGTGGATGGGGGTGGGGCAGGGGCGGGGCTACAGCGGGGCTCCTCCCCCGTGTCCTCTTTTTTGCTTGTGGAAATATGGTAACCCTAATCAGGTGAAGCATTTCCATTAGAAATAGAGAAGTATCAATGCCATTGTACAAGGCACTGGTAAGACCTCATTTGGAATACTGGGTATAATTCTGGTCACCCACATTAAAAAAATGATTTCAAACTGGAACAAGTGCAGAGAAGAGCTACTAACATTATCAGGGGATGGAGGGCCTGTCTTTTCAGAAGAAACTGGAAGAGCTTGGCTTGTTTAGCCTAGCAGAAAGAAGACCGAAGGAATATGTGTAACCATATCAGGGGGGTAAACACCAAGGAGGGTGAAGAGCTATTTAAGCTATGGGACAATGCTGGCACAAGAACAAAGGGATATAAACTGGCCATAACAAATTCAGGCTGGAAATTAGAAGAAGGTTTCTAACCATCAGAGAGATGAGGTTCTGGAACAGCAGTAGGAGTTGTGGGGGCAAACAACTTAATTAGGTTTAAGAGACAGCTGGATAAATTTATGAGTGGGATTGTATGCTGGGGTTGCTTGTGATGGTGAAGGGTGGTCCCTTCCATTTTATATCTTATATTCCTAAAAGCTCACCCTCCAGGGCTTCAGACAGTCACCTGCTGGGGTTAGGAAGGGAGTTTTCCTCCAAGTGTATTCTGGGTTTTTTTTTATCTCCTTCTCTGAAGTATCAGTGATGGCCACGGCTTGGGATATTGGGGGGCCAGGACTCTGAGGTGGTATCACACATTCTCTCTCTTTCTCTCAGGTGCTTGGCTGGCTGGTTCTTGTTCAGATGCTCATGGGCTAATTGATCTCCCCATATGTGGGGTTGGGAAGATTTGCAGTGACCTTGGGGGCTTTTCACCTTCCTCTGCAGCATGGGGTGTGGGTCACTTACTTTAAGATCAGAAGAGACCATCATGATCATCTAGTGCAGTGGTCCCCAACGCGGTGCCCGCGGGCACCATGTGCGCCCGCCTACTGGCCACCGAACAAGCAACCGCCGAAATGCCGCCGAGAAGCGGCAACGTCAAGAAGCGTTGCCGCCGAAATGTCGCTGATTTTCGGCGGCATTTCGGTGGCGACACCTCTTGATGACACTACTTCTCGGTGGCATTTCGGTGGCGACGCTTCTTAGCGGAGGCTGCTTGTCCGGCGGCTACGCTCCTCGGCGGCTAGTCGTCCAGCGCCCGCCACACGGAAAGGTTGGGGACCACTGATCTAGTGTGACATCCTGTACACTGCAGGACACAGAACCTCACCCACCCACTCCTGTAATAGACCCCTAACTTCTGGCTGAGTTACTGAAGTCCTCAAATCACGATTTAAAGACTCCAAGTTACAGAGAATCTACTATTTACACTAGTTTAAACCTGCAAGTGATCTGTGCCTCATGCTGCAGAGGAAGGCAAAACCCCCCCAGGGTCTCTGCCAATCTGATCTGGGGGGAAATTCTTTCCTGACCCCAAATATGGTGATCAGTTAGACCCTGCGCATGTGGGCAAGATCCAGGAGCCAGACACCTGGGAAAAAATTCTCTCTAGTAACTTAGAGCCCTCCCCATTTAATGTCCCGTCTCTAGCCACTGGGGATTTTTGCTCCTAGCGGTCACCGATCAGCTACATGCCATCATAGGCAGTCTCATCATAGCATCTCCTATATAAACTTATCAAGCTCAGTCTTGAAGCCAGTTAGGTTTTTTGCTCCCACTGCTCCCCTTGGAAGGCTGTTTTAGAACTTCACTCTTCTGAAGGTTAGAAACCTTCATTTAATTTCAAGCCTAAACTTGTCGATGGCTAGTTTATATCCATTTGTTCTTGTGTCCACATTAGCACTTAACTTCAATAACGCCTCCCCCTCCATGGCATTTATCCCTCTGACGTATTTATAGAGAGCAATAATATCTCCCTTCAGCCTTCTTTTGGTTTGGCTAAGCAAGCCAAGCTCCTCAAGTCTCCTTTCATAATGTAGGTTTTCATAAAAACGTAAGAACAGCCATACTAGGTCAGACTAACGGTCCATCTAGCCCAATATCCTGTCTTCCAACAGTGGCCAATGCCAGGTGCCCAAGACGGAATGAACAGAACAGGTAATCGTCCAGTGATCCATCCTCTGTTGCTCATTCCCAGCTTCTGGCAAACAGAGGCTAGGGACACCATTCCTGCCCATCCTGGCAAATAGCCATTGATGGACCTATCCTCCATGAATTTATCTAGTTCTTTTTTGAACTCTGTTATAGTCTTGGCCTTCACAACATCCTCTGGCAAAAAGTTCCACAGGTTGACTGTGCATTGTGTGAAGAAATACTTTGTTTTGTTTGTTTTAAACCTGCTGCCTATTAATTTCATTTGGTATGTTATGAGAAGGAGTTAATTTCATAGTTTGTGTGTTATGAGAAGGAGTAAATAACACTTCCTTGTTTACTTTTTCCACACCAGTCATGATTTTATAGACCTCAATTAGATCCCCTCTTAGTCATCTCTTTTCCAAGCTGAAAAGTCCCAGTCTTATTAATCTTTCCTCCTATGGAAGCCATTCCAAACCCCTAATCATTTTTGTTGCCCTTTTATGACCCTTTTCCAATTCCAATATATCTTTTTTGAGATGGGGCAACCACATCTGCACACAGTATTCAAGATGTGGGCATACCATGGATTTATATAGAGGCAATATGATATTTTCTGTCTTATTAACTATCCTTTTCTTAATGATTCCCAACATTCTGTTCGCTTTTTTGACTGCCACTGCACATTGAGTGGATATTTTCAGAGAACTATCCACAATGACTCCACGGTCTCTTTCTTGATGGTAACAGCTAATTTAGACCCCGTCGATTTATATGTATAGTTGGGATTATGTTTTCTAATGTGCATTACTTTGCATT
The DNA here is from genome assembly GCF_028017835.1 of Emys orbicularis. Lineage (NCBI taxonomy): Eukaryota > Metazoa > Chordata > Testudines > Emydidae > Emys > Emys orbicularis. The sequence continues at coordinate 249,109,516 of NC_088683.1, forward strand.
TATCAACATTGAATTTCATCTGCCATTTTGTTGCCCAGTCACCCAGTTTTGTGAGATCCTTTTCTAGCGCTTTGCAGTCTGCTTGGGACTTAATGATCTTGAATAGTTTTGTATCATCTGCAAATTTCGCCACCTCACTGTTTACCCCTTTTTCCAAATCATTTATGAATATGTTGAACAGCACTGGTCCCAGTACAGACCCCTGGGGGACACCACTATTTACCTCTTTCCATTCTGAAAACTGACCATTTATTCCTACCCCGTTCTCTGCTTGTGACACATAACAGTCTAGCCTCCTGTGGGCTGTAATACTTTGATCTAATTCTGGTTGTTGGGTTTGGTGTGAGAATGCTGGATGGTGTTAGTGGCCTGTGATATACAGGAGGTCAGACTATGTGATCTGGTGGTCCTTTCTGGCCTCAAACTCTATGACTACATAGAACCAGCAAAGAGCACTAGAATATGTTAATTTGAGTATGTTAATTTTATATTGCACCAGCAGGGTCTACCCTGGACAGTTAAGAACCCAGCACCTGAGTGTGCTTTACAAATCACACCCCTCTGGTGCTCTTTGCTGTGCCATGCAGACAAGCCCTGAGATACATGACACCCTGCCGTGAGTGGCTGAACAAGTTTGGCCAGCCTGAGGGTAGGCCTGCACTGTAATCAGGAGGTGTGATTGCAGCTCATGTTGTCAGGGGCCTGGGCACTGGCAGTCCAGTTCAATGGTTAGAACTGGACTGAAGGGGTCAGGAACCAGAGCCAGAGGCAAAAGGTCAGAGCCAAAGTCAGGAGCCAGGAGGGAGGACATAGACTGGAGCAGGGCAGGAACAAGGCTGGAATATGAGCGATCACAGCGGCGGACCAAACGATGACTGGACAGTGACCTGCTTCTGCTGAGCTTAAAAGCAGGCTGCTGGCTCTCTTCAGCTAATTGGGTAGGTCACACAATCAGACAGTCCTATTGCAAACCAGCTGAGCTCATTAATCTGCCTGGAAACTGGGTTGGCCAGTCCTCGTGCTCAATCCACGTTGAACAGGGAAGGACACAAGGCCTGACATCTGAGCAGGTGCACTCAGAGAGATGAGAAAGGGAACAGAAGTGCAGCTAGCACTATAACCATGACTGGGACCCTCTGTTCTATTCCAGCAATATCAAGCAAAAGCCTTTTAAAATAATTATTCTTCCAATCATTAAAAAAGCAACAAACAAAACCAGCACCAAATCTAAAAGTTCCAGGAATGTTAAAACCAGAATCAATATTTTCAGCAAGCATATGGTGTTGCAGCATGGACAAAGACCAAACAAACAAACAAAAAAACATGGTGAGAGATTCCCCTTTCCACGGCAGCCCTTGATCAGTGCTGTGGCAGTGTACAGTAGGGGCCATAAAAGCCCTTTAGCCAGCCGGGGAGCATTGGACAGGTGCATGCTGTCCTATGCAAGCCCCCATGGAGGGGGTGTGCCGGAGGTAAGGTGGAAGGGTAGAGTATTTGTTGGGAGAGGGAGGAAAGTCCATGTAGTTTGTACAGCTACAGGAATTCTCAGGTGCTACAGACAGCAAAGCAGTCCGTAAGCAGCTTGGGAGTGCACCATAAATTAGAGCTTTATGCTGGGGAACACGCTGGTCCCGAAGCAGTCCAGAATTGGCTGGGAGCAAAGGTGGCTTCAAGTCATCTTAGCCCTTTGCTCTCCTGGTTTGCACCTTTCCGTGCTGCGTCTCTTCCAGGTGTAGTACAGAATCTCAGGCCTGTACTTCTGTCTCCTTGGCTCTTCAGCTGATGTCACTTATACATTTCCACATGGCAATGTTCCTTTTAAAGGCATATCATCATCGGAAAATCATATTACTGTCTGATAATTAGGTACTTCTGGTTGTCACAAGTAACAAATATTGAAAGAGATTAGAGAGAGAAAAAAAATCTCTATTTTTACCACTTTATTTACTTTGTGCATTTGACAGTACTTTATGTATAGTCAGCTTTACCATACTCCCTGTAGAGTTAGGCAGTTAGCCAGTTTCCCCTCCTGTTTGCATGGATCCTCCATACAGCAACCAGGGAGAAGAAGAAAAAATAAAATTTCTTTATCTGGGAAAATAAAATTGTAGAACTACAAAAATTGGCAGGCAGACTCAGGGTCAGATGCAATGACTGAAACCACTTTTAACATTCAAATTGACATTATCCTTTTAATATGAAAAATTAGTAGGAAAAATAACTAACACAGTGCCATATCTTGGGAATTTTACACTTTACAAGCCACAATTAGCCTTTGTCTACCATGAGGATTGTAGTGTTCTGGTCAATGTGTATGTACCACTATCCCCTACTGGCTGGAATGCCAGGCCTGCTAAGTGTATCTATGGCTACGACTACGGAGCTAGCTAGGAGTGTGATTCCCAGCTCATGTAGATATACTCACACTAGCTCTCACTGAGCTACTGCTTTAAAAATGGTAGTGGAGTTGCAATAGCACAGGCAGCAGCAAGAAGTGGCCCAGGCTGGCCGTCCTGAGTACAAACCCACCTGGACCACATAGGTATGTACTTGGGGCAGCTAGCCTGTGCTGCTGCTTGCACTACTGTGGCTACATACTATTTTTAGTCTGCGAGCTCTATGAGAGATCGTGCAAGTATGTCTATATGATCTGGGAATCACACCCCAAGCTCCCCAAGTATAGACATAACCTAAGTTTCACTCCAGGTGCAAGCTGAAAAAGGAAAATAGCCCTAATATTACTATAGCTAACAGAAGTCTTAGGCATGATCTACACTAGGAACTTACACTGAAAAATCTACACCTCAGAGAGATAGCTAACCCCCGGCATAGACAGCGCTAGGTCAATGGAAGAATTCTTCCAACCTAGCTACCGCCTCTCAGGGAGGTGGATTACTTACCCCGATGGGAGAACCCCTCCCATCGGCTTAGGTAGTGTCTACACAGAAGTGCTACAGTGGCACAGCTGCATTGCTGGAGCGTTTTAAGTGTAAATATAATCTTCCTTCAGATCAAGGACATGGAGCAGGTATTTTTTTAAGCAGAAGATCCTGATTTCCATTTCCAGTGATAACTAGGACGTTCTGTATAGCCACAGAATCATTACAGGAAGCACAGAAAATAAATAGATATAGAAGGAATTCAGAGTGGCAAAAGAAGTGGAAGTCTTCAGGTTGAGAAACCATGGTGCTTTTGTTATATGTACTCACTGATTTTATTCATGTTGCTATTTCCAGGTTAATAAATGCTATAAACATGTTACTATTTTCTTTATTGTTTCTCTGCTGCTTTGGACTGTTTTATTTATTTATTTAGTCCCCCAGCCTAATTGCAGGTAATTTAGTCCAAGGATATTACACTCCATCTCTTTGATCCTGCAGTGGAAATCAAGAAAGAAGATTTTGTTCTCAACACATTAAACTTTTTTGTCTATCTTTAAAAAAAAATCTTTTATGTGACTCTGGTATGGCCTGGAGTAAGTTGTTATTGGGCACCAAAAGACAGAGGAACAAAAAGACTTCTCAAAATGTCAAGATATACTGGTTTCATCTTTCTGTCTCACTTTCAAAAATGGTTCAGACAGGTTTGCTTAATCTGAGTAACATGATTGAAACTGCAAAACGGATCGAGTTTACAGGATTTATATTACGAACACTAAAACACTTTTAAAAGAACTTTTAAAAAAGTAAATATTTTAGTTAAGTTCTGGGGATCAAAGCTTCCTCTGAAGTAAGCCTATCATTATTTATATGGAGAGATTTTCAATAGTCAATAGCAAAGTAGCAGGCTTGACTTGTGAAATGAGCCAGCAATAGAATACAGAGATTTTAATCAATACCTTAACCTGTGAGAATAAAAAGCTATCTGAAACCCATTGATTACATTAATGTCTCGTAATTTGTTTTATAAGCCAGCTATTATGATATATAAAATATGCACGAATTAAGTGATTAAAAGCCAGGGTGTTTCAGATATAATAAATGTTGGTTTTCCCAAATGAGAATTCTGGAATAATAAAAAAGAATGTAATACACAGGACTAGGGTTGCCACCCACGGCTTCTGTGTCCAGGTGACATTTAGGGTTGCCAGGTGCCCGGTTTTCGACTGGAAAGTCTGGTCAAAATGCGGACCTGGCAACCCTAAATGGCACCCAAACCAAGAGTCCGGTTACCATAGGGTGGAGGAGGCACCGGATCATTAACCTGTGCCAGCCCCTGCTCAGCTGGGACCTCCTTTTACCTGCAGGCAGATTCCCTGAGATGCTCCAGAGAGTGACAGGAGGACATGGGGAGAGAAGCAAGCGATCGGGGTGGGGTCTTGGGGAAGGGGGGGGCCTGGGGAAGAGGTGAAAAGAGGGGTGGGCCTCGAGGGAAGAGGTGGAGCAGGAGCAGGGCCTTGGCGGAGAGGCAGGGCAGGGGCAGGGTCTCTGGGGTCCAGTTACCAGTAATTAGAAAGGTGGCAACCCTACACAGAACACAAAAATGTCTTCACTTCTTGTTTGGACATTGCATAAGAAACAGAGAAGTATGCATTGTGTTGAATCTATCTGCATAATATGTATGTGTTATGGACATGGACTACTCCAAAATTATTTGTTTTGGATGAGAGAGGATGTATTGAATATATGATATTTAATACCACATTGTCACCAGTTGTCACACTTTGTTTACTGGACCGAGTAATTTGTAATCATTCGATGATTATGTTTATTCTGCACTCATTGTTTTCAGAAAATATGAATGATAGAGATCAAATTATTGTATATTTTTATTGTATTTGTTTGTTTATTATAGAAATGATGAGTTTCTCATCGATTGTACATTAACAGTTTGGAAGCAGGGGCTGAGGTTTTGGATGTTATAGTTCTCTTCAGATGAGGAGCACACAAAGTTTTTGCTAGTCTTTAGTTGCAATTCTATATTAATATTGCAATGTATGAATACAATATAATTAAAGAAAAAGCTGATAAGAATATAGTATGAAAGACCTACACTATAAAAATCTCATACCTGTCAGGAGGATGCAATAGGCTATTCATATTTGGAATGCTTCCTTCAGCTTTCTGGCTCAGTTTCTGTTTCCCTGTTCATAGCTCTGCTAGCATTTGCAAAATGTTTAGTTTGTTCATGTGACTTTTTAGTCTTTGCTAGAATAGAAATCTGTTGGGCCAAGTGGAGAATCAAGACTCCAAAAGAACACAAATGTTCCGTGCTATTTTCAGCACCAGACATTCAGCCTTGCACTTAGCTAGGGAAACAATGGAATTAGCACAAGGTGAAACTTTCCTGTCAAAGCTTTTTTGTGACCCTGTTTTTGCTGGATAATTACTGTTATCAAACAAGCTACTCTATCCAGCACAGAATACAAGGACATTTAGTTATTCATGAACATATTTCGTGTGTTAGAGACCAGGCTTGGCAACTTAGGAGTTGTCAGTTCTATATTGACTCTGCCATAGAGCTGGTGGGAACAATTCTGATGAAACATTCTTTCATCAAAATTTGTTGATTCATTGAAATTGAAACAGTCTGGAGATGGTTCAATTTTGATGAAGTTCTTCCAGAAACCAGGCAGGGGTCTGATGGATCCCTGCCAGCCAGGCAGGTTTTGAAACCTGTCTGATTGTCTGCCAGCTTGCCTGCCCGGCTCCACAGCAGCCCATCATGCAGGCTGTCTCCAAGTTGGGGACCCCAGGGCTTCCAGGATTCACAGCTTAGGGGCAGCTTGCCAGGTGGACTGCCTCTGAACCAGGGACCCCCGGGGTTTCAGACAGACTGCCCCCGTACAGGGGCTCCATTCTCTTTCATGGACAATTTAACAATTTTTGGATTTTGTTTTGAATTGGAATGATACCACAATTCAAAATATCAAAATCATCTGCGGAATGGAATTGGCTTTCTCGGAATAGCTCTACTCTGCCAATTGAATGGCTCCGAGAGAAGGGTAGTAGTTTGGATCCTGTTAGTTTCATGAGATATGTATATTTCCTGCAGCTGACCTTGGGAAAAAGTAATCTGCTAGTTCTTTATGGTTATAATAATAATGCCCTACTGTGCTTTTTCTTTTGCATTGTCGCTATAGCCACATTTCACATATTTGTAAAATTATAACAACACTAGGAAAATACTAAACAGTGATGCTCATATACTGGATATTAGTCCATCACTATTTAATAATTATAAAAATAATGACCAAAAACTTAAATAAAGGCAAATGCAGACTGATCCTACAATTTTGCCATGACCACTTTGAGTTTAAATGAAAACATCAGTGTAATAAAGAAATATTCTAAGCACTACTAGTTTGTCTAAAGCAAAAATCACTAAACATATTTCAAGTGTGTTATCATAAAAAATTAATCATTAATAATCATACAGAAAACTGCTATCATTCACAGCCGCACGATCCAGACTAGAATGGAAAAAATTTGGTTCCCACTTGAAAGCATTGGAAATCAAAGGAGTAATCCCCAAAGTCAGCAAAGGTCTTAAGTCAATCGGAAAAGTTAAGCATGTGTTTAAGTGCTGTCCTGAAAAAGAATGCGTCCGTGAATCAGGTGCTACAATTGAAATATTGTACGGCTGCAAATGACTATTACTATGGGAATTTCAAAGCTTTCTTGGGCAGAGACTGTGTTCTTTGTTGCTTGTCTGTACAGTGCTTTGCACTAATGGGGATTCTAGATACTACTGTAATATAAATAATAATAATGTGATTAGCAACATCACTTGTTAGTGTCGTAACTTCTAAAAATGTTTTTGCTACACGATAAAACATCTCCATTTCTCCTTCTCATTGCTACAAATGCCCACTCTCCATGATCTTTGGATCATCAGTACTACAGAAGCCAATTTTCCAATAAAGGTAGCACCTTTGATTTTGGGGATATTCACTTGTGTCTGATATATATGTTTGTCTCTCTGATTTATATCCAGGACAGTGGAAGTTTTGTGAACTACATTTATATGCATTTAATTTACAACAAAGATATTATTTTCCTTTACCTCTGGCTCTACAAATCTCTGAGAATACTGCCAGAAGGAACCTGGCACTACCAAGTCTTTTTTATAATATAAGCATTATACATTTTCAGTACACATATACACAGATGGGGAATGGGTGGAAAACTAGGTTCATGATTAAAATATTGCTAACATAGGCCCTGATTCTATGTGGTGGACTATTGTGCATCAATGAAAGCTACATGGAGTCACTGCAGTCCACTTGTACAGATCACTATGAGCATTGAGGCCACAATGTGGAAAAGAGATGCAGTTTTCATTACAATGCCATTGCTTTTGGTACTTCACTGATGGTTATTACCTAGTAATATGTTTCAAATCAAGACACAAGAGAACAATATGAATCTTAAATCCTAGAACATAATTTGAAACCGGAAAACAAAATTGTCTTGCAAAAGCATAATATTTGTTCATTTTGCACTCAGAATACTGACACTAGAGAGACCAAGTTAAAAAAAAGTCATAACGGCTTGATACTTTGCTCTGTCCTTTAGAAGATCTACTGTCTTTGGAAAGGACAGCCAGTCATTCTCATTTCCAGTCCAGAGGGTGCATGCACACAACCCAACAGCTTCCTAGAAAGTTCCAGCCCTGTGCATGTATCAATTGTGGGGAGCCAATTCCCAAAGGGAAAGTATTTATGATTTCCATTTCACAAGGTGGGAAACTGAGACACCAACAGGTTAAGTAACTTGCTATCTGTGTTCAGCTTGCAGTCCATCATTTGGGCAATGCTTATGAGACACTGGATGTGCCTTTCACAAAGACCCAATATGACATTGGTTATGTTCTGCCATTTGACCAGATACAAAAGGATTAAAGGTGGATAATTTTAAATAGTCTACAACAGGGGTCGGCAACCTTTCAGAAGTGGTGTGCCGAGTCTTCATTTATTCACTCTAATTTAAGGTTTTGCGTGCCAGTAATACATTTTAACGTTTTTAAGTCTATAATATATAACTAAACTATTGTTTGTAAAGTAAATAAGGTTTTTTAAATGTTTAAGAAGCTTCATTTAAAATTAAATTAAAATGCAGAGCTCCCCGGACCGGTGGCCAGGACCCAGCAGTATGAGTGCCACTGAAAATCAGCTCGCGTGCCGCCTTCGGCACGTGTGCCATAAGTTGCCTACCCCGGTCTATAATAATGTAATCGTTTCACATATATGAACTTCCTTTCATCACAAAGGATTCCAAAGCACTTTAAAAGATCTGTATACAGGCGTTATTCCCCACCACTGAAGTGCACTGCTTCACAGGTGGAGTGAGGCTACCAAAGGCAGTAGCAAAAGTTGAAGTTAGAATAGACGGCAGAATTCTACTTAGGAAAATCATTTTTCTGCTAGACTGCTAGCTGGTTTATTGTCAGCCTGACCCATCATGAGGAATGGGGAATGACTTTATAAAGAGGAATGAGAGTGAGATCAAGCATGTCTACATCACATCATAGGGAATGAAGCAGAGCTGTATGCCATCTAGTGTATGTGGTCCCACAAAAAGCTAACTGAGCTGCTGAAGCATTTCTTCTGGAATACAAATGACATCTTTGACTTAATTTCATTCTTGTGGTCTGATTCCTCTACTGTTAGAAGTACAGAACTACTTTTCTGGGGTGTGTGGAGGGTGAAATGATGGCTTCTGCATTACAAAATTATAACCCTTTAATGTCTATAGGGTATAAAAACAGTAGATCCTCTGAGACAAACTCTGAAAATACAATTATGTAATGAAACATAATTTACCAAAACACACTGTCAGTTTTCAAGTTTATATGTTTGTAACTGTGTAGATGTTCTTTATTCCTGTGACTCCAGAACAGGGACATGTATAAGCATTTGTGTGAAAAGACAGTAAATGATCACTGACGAGGGTGACCAGATGTCCCGATTTTATAGGGACAGTCCCGATTTTTGGGTCTTTTTCTTATATAGGCTCCTATTACCTCCCATCCCCTGTCCCGATTTTTCACATTTGCTGTCTGGTCACCCTATTACTGACTCATTAAAGAAAGGCTAGAACCTAAAATTTGAAATATTTGGGATTATACGTTATCATATTGTGAAAGGAAGGGTGAAGAGAATGAGGCAGAAGGTTTGCAACTACTGTGTATTTCTAATATGTAACATAAATGCTGAAAATTCCTTCTCTTTGTAGTTCTGATTCAGCAGCAATCAGTTCTCATTTACTTTACTGAGGTGGCAAAGGTTACACAACTCCAAAACACTTTCTATTTCAAAGAGAAATGAATCCAAACTGAGCTAATTTGTGTACAGCTGCAGGCAACATAAACATGGCTGTGTAGAATTCTTTATATAGTATAAGCCTTTGTACTCCATACTTCAAGGAAGTTAATAAGTAGGTGTCAAACTCTGAATTAAAATTCCCAGAAGAGGACACAGCACAAAGGACAATAAAAATGATTTTTAAATAATCATAGGGATAAATAGCATCCACTTCTGACAAATGTAAGTACTGGCATAAAATGTTATTAGGCTACAGAGATTTTCTTTTGTTCAGGAAGTATGTTTTATTCTCCAGCAGTGTCATTCATCATCCTAATGAGCCCTCAAAATGTAAATTAAATAGCAAAGACTGATTCATTCAAAAAACATCTTTGCGCTGGGTGTTAAACCATTTTTCTACTTTTATCCTTATATATTGGTTAATTCTTTCCTTGCAGAATAACCCCTCAGCACTTGGACACTTTATGAGCCAGGTTCATGCAATGCATATTTTCCATAAACAGTGTTTATTCATTGGTGCTTTTTGTACAGTAATTTAAAAAAAAAATCTCATTTAGGAATGTTGTGCCCCTTAAATTATATTTGATCCAGAAAATCTCAGAAACCTGTGTGTGCATGTAGTTTTTGTTTTACTCAGCATCACTTAGTCCTGGGAAACCCTCAATGGGAAAGGATTAGTAGAAATTTCAAGCAGCTCTAATTTACTGAACTGAATGCATTAACAACTAAGCAAACTCCATCTCCACTCTTAATGGTGAAAAAATAAGGTCATGAGCTAAATTAGTTCAGATTTCTTGTTATCTGTTGATAAGAACATTACACATTCTTACCATGAATACAGAAACCAGGTTTCATACTTGACCTGAATTTATGCATGAGCACACATCCGACAACAGGAGTGACTAGGAAGAGAGCTTCTCTGGAGTCAATCCAGAAAAAAATACAACAAAAAAGGGGGGGAAAAACAGCAAAACATGCCTCATTTTAGCATGATTGGTCTTCACTTGCCTTATTCTCGGTCTCCCTGCCCCTGTCTCTAGTGCCGCTGTAAATCATCCTCAGGCTTATTTTTTGGTGTGTGGAAAATGAAGATACAAATATTAATCGGAACAGTGAAGTTTGCCTGATGACAAGAATGTTGTCATTAAACTGCATATGGGAGATTCAAAAGCCACAATCTTCAGAATAAATTATCATAAAATCTAAGTATCCTGTGACATTATGTTTGTATGAGGTCAAAATACGGGAGAAATACACAAGTGACTAGGATGAAACCATTTCAGCTGTGAAAGATGTAAGCATATGTATCTTACTGCTTGGGATCCCAAAAATGACCTAAGATCAACTGTCTTCCTTATTATAACCACACACATAAAGAAGAAGAATTGATTCAATGGTGTAACTGAGTTTGGAGAACCTGAAGACAGGTTCACGTGGACCATCTTTGGCTGGACCATCTTTTGATGACAGGTGACCCTTTGGATGGTTTACTAGCTACAGTTAATACAATGATTAATTATACTTCCATGAGAACTCTACATATCACATACCCCCTTCTCTGGGGTCACTCCCCTTGGGGAATAATGAACAAATCCAGCCTCATGTCTTTGTTTCTGTACAGCTTGCTTAGGCTTTTGATCCCAGTTCCAGACACCTTCCCAAACCAATTACTGACTACCCCTGCAGGCTTGCACTCCCAAGTCCCAATCCCCTCCCCAACCATTTCCAGATATCGAAGTACTTTGCAAAAATGAGTAAGAAAGACTTTGCCTATAGAACAGATTGCTGAAACTGAAGAAATATTTGAAGACAAATATTTATTCATCTGGCTGTGTTTTAGAAAAAATCTCTAGAGCTTCTCGCCTGCCCTATGATGCAGAAGACTTTCTGAGCTTGCATCTTACTTGACTGCACTACAATTACAAACAGCTACAAGAGATGATACCTACAGTTCACATTCTTTATTATTTCCTCATGTGTACATTATCTATATTTTGACTAGCTGTACTCCTTTACAAGAACATAATCCATTACCTAAATTTTACAGATGTAGAAACTGAGGCACGGAGTGGGACGTGTGGGTTCAGCTCTGAAAATTAACTAGAGGGTATCTCAAGTCAGTTACCAAAAAATGAAGACCATAAAATTAGTAAATGCTTCTGAAAATGAAGCTGTTACTGCCGTGCTGTAGGTCACACAAGAAGTCTGAAGAAAATGAATAACAGAACCCTGGTCTCCTGACTCCTAGTTTCATTCTCTAACTATCCACCATAAAACACTGCCTCAACCTTATTAATGAGATTATAAATTTCAATGTGTTGTTCAAAGAGGTCTTTATATGAAATGGTATCCAAAGGCTAGTCCAGGAAATGGGTTTTTACTCTGCATTACTGAAAGATGAACGGGTTATGTTTTTCTTTTAATCAGCTCGTATTTGATTGTTAAAATATAGTAAATGGTTGGTGAGGGGATTGGGACTTGGAGTGCAAGCCTGCAGGGATAGTCAGTAACTGGTTTGGGAAGGAGTCTGGAACTGGGATCAAAAGCCTAAGAAAGCTGTTCAGAAGCAAAGACACGAGGCTTGATTTGTTCATTATGTCCCCCAGGGAAGGTTAGGCAGTATTTGCACAGCCTACCTCCTCCAGAGGCTCAGTAGTGGAGGCTGCCAGGACATAGGGTGACCAGATGTCCCAATTTTATAGGGACAGTCCCGATTTTGGGGTCTTTTTCTTATATAGGTTCCTATTACCCCCCATCCCCTGTCCTGATTTTTCACATTTGCTGCCTGGTCACCCTACCAGGACAAATGGTGAAATATGTTGCGTCAAACTATTATCCAGGCAGCCTCCTTCCCAGCCACTCCCACTCCCGCACTCCTGGCTCCTCATCGGACTTGTCTTTCTCCATCCCACCTCTTCCCTGGCTGCTTGCCCCACTCTGCTTGCCCAAACAGTCCCAGTCTCCCCTCCCCCATCCAGCTCTTCGTTTCTGTCCCAGTCTCCCCTGCTCCATCCAGCTCTGAGTTCCAGTCTCCTTGCCCAGCCAGTCCCAGTCACAACTTCTCTTTCCTTCTCTCCAATTTCAGTCTTACCTCCCTGTCCCATTCCATTCCCTTTTCCTCCCTGCAGGTCTGGCTTTTGTCCCCTCTGCATCAGAATCAGATGGCATCCTTTTCCATGCTGCCATGAAGCCAGCAGGGGAGTCACTGAGAGCAGGAGAGACAAGCTCCCTGCTCTCAGTTCCAGTGCCTGGCCCCACCCTGGACTAGAGCAGCTATTACAGGGAAAATCTGGATTTGGCCCTGTAGCCCTGGTCTGGAGCATGCTCAGTTACTCTGTGGGGATGACACATGCACAGTCTCATCAGACTTGAGCATGCTCAGTGAGGATGGACTCTTTGGAGACTTTTAGCGGCTAAAATCAAATAAGTCTCTACTGGGAGTCGTGATCGGCCGAATCTGCGGACGTGGCTGGTACACAAACCGGCCCGGCCTGGCAGGGGCTTTCCCTGCACAAGTGGCGGAACAAGTTTGGGAACCACTGCTCTAGAATTTGCTGTGGATTTTCCATTCACCCTGAGGCTCAGACATTCTATATATACATTATAGATCCAAGGTCAGTTCATCCAAATGGTGTTAAAAAGGAGAGAGAGAGAAATCACAACTTCTTTATGTAATGCAGTTTTCCACATCTCTACTGTCTTGGAAGATATTTATGTTCTCTTATTTCTAGAGCACACAAAGGGAGCTGGTTGCAGAATCCTGGAAAGATACTGAAGATAAGCTATCAATGACAAGGAAAAGAATAAGAGAGGATTTTTGAAAGTGGAGTAGGAGGTGGATTAAAACTGAAAGTTTTTGACTCTCAGGTCTCCTCACTGCAGCTGCCTGAGTGAAAACTGGACTTTCTCCTGGAGTTTTAGTTTCAGATATAAAATGAATGTCCTCAAAATTAAAAAAATATGTTCTGCCTGGAACTAATCTGTACCTTGTTATTCAGCATTACATGCTGCTTTGTATAATTCATTCCATAAAATAACTCTAACATGTTTTCTTTCCATGAATGTAATTTTGGTTGCATCTAATATTTCTCTGTCAAGTACCTAGTGATGTTATTGTATAACTTGAGAAACAGTAAGTATGTGATCTTGCCCTGATATGCTTGGTAATATGCATGACTATAAGATACCACAAACATGTATCTGAAGCTTTATATTTAAGAAAATTACTACAGTATATTATTTCAGAAATAGAACATGACCATAAAGCAAAACACTAAGGCCAATTTTTAAAGGTATTTAGGCATTGCTGCCCTCAGCATTGGAACAATTTAGGAGCTAAGTCTCATTTTCAAAGGGATTTGGGCATTTAGGAGCCTATATCCCAAGGGAGACTGTCAATGGGATTTTGGTTCCTAAGTGGTGTTGCAACGCTGAGTACAGCAACGCCTAAATATCTTTCAAAATTTGGGCTTAAATCACAATGCATACACAGTAGTGGTGCAGTTAAGATTATCATGTAACCTTAACTTTGCCATTTCCTGACTTTTGAGTGCTTCATTCTGCACTCTTAACAGGTGGAAAGATCAGGTGGAAAGAAGTTCCCTGGAGTTACTAGAGTCCCACGTCTTCCCACAGGTGGGAAACCATGCCCAGCCTGTTCCTCTGGGTAATGCGGGGGGGGGGGGGGGAGGGTGGAAGCGGGCAGTGAGAGGCAGGTTGCTTCTCATCCCATCAAGATAATTTAGGGTGAGATGGGTCCCATTTTACAATACCCCTACTCCTACCCCAGAGTTACACATCATATCACTTTTCTCTCCAGTGAGACTCCACACAAAATAAGGTTCTATCCACTGTGAGTAAGAATGGAAGAATCTGTCCCTTTGTAACTTAAACTGACAAAATCAGGGGCATTTCTAAAGTTGGCTGCCACTTAGTCCTTAAATCATCCTCATATGCTTATATACTTTGTCACATATGGTATATAAAATCATCCAGAGTACTAGATTCCCTTTGACACCTTGATAGACAATACAGGGTGAATTATGGCTTGTTATCTGTATAAGCAAGATCCATAATGGAATTTTAATGTGTTTATTCATTGAATCATTAATTTTTATTGAATCTAATCATTTACAGAGTTATATAACACTGCCATACATAATCATATTTAGCATTAAAAACATTGAAGAGAATGAATAAAACTGCATTAAAAAAGTCAAGTGGCAGAAGATTATGAAAGACAATCTTCTATTCAGCATTTTCTTAAAGTTTTAAATGGAACTATTTGTTACTTCAAGCAAGAATGCCTTCTTTTTTAACATATGTTCAAGTCTTCTGGAATTCATGACTACTTGAAGTTTTTAATGAAAACTGAACACATAAGTCAGAATATCCTAATCACTCTTTGAAGATAAACTCAGCTTTTATTGCTCATTCCCACTTACACTGACTGCAGTCCTTTTCTTTAAACACATGGATACTACAAGTGTTGTCATCATTGTAAAGACACTTACTACTAAATCTATTTTTGATATGAAACTGACCGGAGGAATGTTTCAGAAATCTTCCTCTTTTGTCTGCTCTAATCCATCAGGTTTCTTTTGCAAAGACTACAGCATTCATACATCAACACTTTATTATTTTTTTTAAGTGAAGCTGTCACTTTTAAAGCATGCATCTTTTCAGGAAAATGTCAGAGATGTTATACTTGGGTGTCCCTCTGCCCAAGAGGCCAATGAGGCCTGAACAATGAAGCAAACAAGACAGCTAATCAATAGCAGTCACAGCACTATTTTTTATCCCCCAACATCTTCACTTTCAACTCAGTACACCTCATTACTGTAGGCAAACAAGACAGTCAATCTCCATTAGGTTCAAACTCGATATGAAATAATTAAATTGACTGCCATAAAAATGAAGATACAACCATATGCCCTTAAACCTTTTAAAAATTTATTCTACATTTTAAAAAATACAAAAATAGGCATACTGCCTAGAAATGACAGCAGTTGATTTTGTTTCTTCCACATGCACACCATATTTCCTACAACTCCACTAAGTATCAGAAGACATTCTATACAATTTTTCAAAGCTTAGTTGCAAACAATTTCAAAAGCACCTGTGTAGGTACAGATTGAATGTTTGTGGTGCCAAGTCCTCAGAAGTCCCTCAGTGACACAGATTGCTCACTCTTTGTTTTTAAAAGTATCCTCTAAGGCTTGGATTTTCAAATTAGCCCAAGGGAATTAGGTGCCCAAATCCCATTGAGATTCAATGGGGGCTGAGCCCCAAACTACCTTGGGCTCCTTTGAAAATCCCATCCGGCTTGACTTCAAAAGAATCAAAGCAACTATTGTCTTCCTGCTCCTCACTCATTGTTCTTAGCATCTGGTGTTGAGCACCTACGTTATGTCATATAAGTATCTATTATATGCCTGTGTATAGGTTCATCACAGCCTTGCATAGGATAACTCAACATCCTGAACTGCATGGGGAACACGGGAGATAAGGCCAGTATTTCTAAGTGCAAGACCATAATATCTGCCCTAGTTTCATGACCTGACCCTATTTAATCAGAGACATTGGTATTAACAGAAGCTGGGGGGGGGAAATCATTTCATTTCAGAATGGCTCATTGTTGCAAATCACCTACTAATTTTGAAGCTTTTTCTAAGTGGACATTTTCCCTGGGGATGCCAAGCAATCAAACCAGCTATTTCTTATCTTGATCTGTAGTCTATTATACATAGTGAATAATGAACTCAGAGCAATAGCCTTTAATTAGAAATGGTATGTGGGTAATTTAGTGACAGTAAAAGGTAAAGTCCTGTCAGCTTGTTCAAGTTCAGCTATGCAGAGGATTTAGTGCTTTGGAGGCTAAGATTTTATTTTAAAAATTCAGCATGTATTTTATTATCACTTCATTTCTAGTTAGGTGTATGACATTAAATGCACAAAAGCATAGGAAAATTAGAGAATGATTTATCACTCTTGATGGAAGAGCCACATACCAGTTAAGCTCTCTGAAAAAAAAGAGGATGGCTGCACTTGGAGAGCAATGCACCAGGGCTTATTAACCTTTTTGAAACCTAACCCCATTATTCTAAATTTCCCCCATCCCCCAATACATCTATGCTAGATGCTTCGAGTATTGGATCCAACAGGACAGTGCTGACAGGTTAAGCCAGGGGCGGGCAAACTTTTTGGCCTGAGGGCCGCATCGGGTTTCGGAAATTGTATGGAGGGCCAGTTAGGGCCAGTCCCCCCACCCCGGACTCCTTCCCCATCCAACCCCCGCCCCCAGTTCCCTGACAGCCCCCCCCCCCCCCGGGACCCCTGCTCCATCCACCCTCCCCTCCTGCTCCCTGTCCTCTGACCGTCCCCGGAACCCCTGCCCCTGACTGCCTCCCACCGCCTCATCCAACCCCTCCTCTCATTTCTGATGCCCCCTCTGGTACCCCTGCTGCTGACTGCCCCCCACCGGTCCATCCAACCCCCCCCATTCCTGACTGCCCCCCAGACTGCCCCCCTGACTGCCCCTGCCCCATCCAACCATCCCTTCTCCCTGTCCCCTGACTGCCCCCAGAACCCCTGCCCCCGACTGCCTCCCGCCACCCCATCCAACCCCCCCTCCTTCCTGACTGCCCCCCGGGGACCTCTGCCCCATCCAACCACCCCTTCTCCCTGTCCCCTGACTGCCTCCAAAACCCCTGCCCCTGACTGCCCCCCGCCACCCCATCCAATTCCTCCTCTCATTCCTGACTGCCCCATTCAACCCCCATGTTCCCCACCCTCTGACCGCCCCGACCCCTATTAACCCCCCCTTCCCCTACCCACCCCCCCGAACTCCCCTGCCCTCTAGCCAACCCCCCCCACTCCCTGCCCCCTTACCGCACTGCCTGGAGCACCAGTGGCTGGTGGTGCTACAGCCATGCCGCCTGGCTGGAGCCAGCCATGCCACCGCGCAGCACAGAGCACCGGATCAGGCCAGGCTCTGCAGCTGCGCTGCCCCAAAAGCTCACAGCCCCGCTTCCCAGAGCATTGCGCTGGCAGCGGAGCGAGCTGAGGCTGCCAGGGGAGGGGGAATAGCAGGGGAGGGGCCGGGGGTGAGCCTCCTGGGCCAGGAGCTCAGGGGCCGGGCAGGAGGGTCCCGCGGGCCAGTTGTGGCCCACGGGCCATAGTTTGCCCACCTCTGGGTTAAGCCCATGCTTAATGTAATGATTCCAGACTCAGGTTATTTACAGCAGCAGTCTGTATTCTGCAAAGTTCTAGAAAGTCATCTAGCCAAAAATCCTGCTCCTAGAAGACGGTCTTCCTCTCTACTATTTAATACATTTTCTTTTCAGGGATATGGCTCCAATCCATCAAAGCACTTAAATATGTGCTTAATTTTAACCATGAGTAGTCTCAGTCTCTGAAGTCAGTGGGACTACATGCATCCGACGAAGTGGGTATTCACCCACGAAAGCTTATGCTCCAATACGTCTGTTAGTCTATAAAGTGCCACAGGACTCTTTGCTGCTTTTACTGACCTTAAAGTTATGCATGTGCTAAAGTGCTTTGCTGGATCAGTACCTGTACTTGCAACTTTCCTGTTTCACACACAAACTCTGCAAAAATATTTTAATTATACAATCCTTGCAATGAAATTATTCTCTGGTCTACAATGGCTACATGGAGCTATGGAATCCAATGTCTCTGGAGAAGATTAATCTTGAGAAAGCTTGTAGTCAATCACCTGTTGGTAGGTTTTAAGAAATCAGGACATTTTCAGGAGGTTATGTCCTTCTTGACAATATTAACAGTTACCAAAGGATGCAGTAGAGTGAAAAAAGAAACCTTTTGGAAAATACATTTTTTTGCATTAGATGGACTTGTTGAATTTATCAGCACCGGGGAACCAGGAAAGTGCAAGAAGTCCTCACAAAGAATAAAATTCACAGCACAAGGCTATGCACTATTTAAGGCTCACATAAATACTAACTGATACACACACCTTGTGCTGGCTGTGTGCACCGGAGTGAATTTCATCCTTACTATATGCAGTGCCTCTCATCTTTTACTCTCAGTAGAGGTCTTGAAAAATACTAATCCTCCTCCAAGAAACAATGATGATCATAGGTGCTGGAACTAGCGGTAATGGCAGTGATGAGCTCCCAAAATCCTAAGAACCGGTTCCCTACCGGGTCCTCGGCAGCACTTCTGCGGCGGGGGGAGTCTTCACGCACTCCGGGTTTTCGGCGGCAGGTCCTTCACCCGGAGCGAGTGAAGGACCCACCGCCGAAGTCCCGGTAGGGAACCGCGTGGTGTGTACAGTACAAGCCTCACGTGCCTGTCTCTCCCCCTCCCCCAATCCGACCCCAACCCACATCCTGCCCCCGGCTACCCCCCCTCAGAACCCGCAAGTTTCTCCTTCCCCCTCCCCCACTGGGGTAGCAGCAGCAGCTCCGGGGGCTATTTAAAGGGCCGGGGCTCCCCTGCTTCTACTGCCCAGGCCCTTTAAATAGTTGCCGGAGCCCTGGGGAAGCAGCGGGGCTCCGGCGGCTATTTAAAGGACCGGGGTGGCAGAGGCAGCTGGAGCACCGGCCCTTTAAATAGCCCCCGGAGGCCACCCCCCACTACCCCTGGGCTCTGGGGGCTAAAGGGCCCGCAGCTCCCCTGCTTCTACTGCCCAGGCCCTTTAAATAGCTGGCGGAGCCCTGGGGAAGCGGCGGGGCTCCGGCGGCTATTTAAAGGACTGGGGCGGCAGAGGCAGCTGGAGCCCCGGCCCTTTAAAGAGCCCCCGGAGGCCACCCCCCACTATCCCAGGGCTCTGTTGGCTATTTAAAGGGCCCGCAGCTCCCCTGCTTCTACCGCCCCAGCCCTTTAAATAGCCACCAGAGCCCTGGAGTAGTAGCGGGGCTCTGGCGACTATTTAAAGGGCCGGTAGAAGCAGCGGGAGCCCTGGACTTTTGAAATAGCCCCCAGAGCACCGCAGCCCTACCCCAGGGCTCCAGCAGTGGGGCTCTGGTGGCAATTTAAAGGGCCTGGGGCTCCAGCCCCTGCTGGGAGCCCCAGGCCCTTTAAATTGCCCCCTGGGGAAGCCAGGCCACCCCTTTAGCAATCGGTTCTACATTGGCTTCTAAATTTAACAACCGGTTCTTGCGAACCAGTGCAAACCAGCTCCAGCTCACCACTGGGTAATGGGGGTCCTGCCACACCCCCTGACTTGAAGTGGTTTGCACCATATATAGAGTTTACAGTTTGGTTCAATAGCTCTCAGCACCCCCATTATAAAAATTATTCCGGCACCCTTGATGATGATGTGCCATCAATTCTTGCTGCTAGTATAGGGGACTTCTGTACTCAAGCTGAAAAAGGAATCCAGGAAAAGCTCAGAAATGATGGGGGTTGAACGAAGTGACAGTTAAAAACTGTGAGGCTATTCCCTCAACTGTTGGTTCAGCAAGAATGAACTTTACAAAGCTACTAGCATGACAACAAAATTGGAGCAGCCGTTGGTGGCTATTTTATTGTACAACTGTGGTGAACTGAAGAGTGTTTTAGACTTAAACTTCACTGTGGCTTGAACAATGGTAAAAATATGACAGAAGATATAAAAATGTGTAATTCACATTACATTTTTGAAAGGTGACTGGAAACAAATAGGTAACATTTCAGGGTTTTAAAGCAGCATACTTGTGGTTTGCAAATGTCTATCTCTTAAGAAAAAAATCCATCTCTCAAAAATTCAGGCACTGGAGATCTCAAACTCTGTTATATCTTTACTCTTCCAAAACACAATTGTTCTACAGGGCTTCACTGCTTTATGCAAACACACAGAAGTAGGCACATGCTGAAGTATATATATGCTCCTCAGTTGTTGGGTTTAGTATACGGTTGCTGGGTGGTATTGGAGGCCTGTGATATGTAGGAGGGTCACACTAGATGATCTGATGGTGCCTTCTAGCCTTAAACGCTATAACTGTATGTGCCTCTAAATGGCCCTACATCAGCAGTTCTCAACCCGCAGCCCACGGGCTGCATGCGGCCCAGTTAGCACACAGCTGCGGCCCAAGTCAGCTGTGTGCTAAAGGGCAGCCTGCAGGTCTGGGTCCAGCGCGGCGGGTGTGGGGCTGCCAGCCCGCCCCGCGTGGCAGGAGTCTGGGATCGGGGCTGCCTGTTGGCCCATGGGGTTGGCGGTCTGGGGCTCCCGCAAGCTCCATGTCCGGGGCAGCCACGCGGCTGGGGTCAGGTGTTGGGGCAGCTGGCTCGCCCCGCAGGGTGGGGTCCGGGGCAGCCATGCAGCGGGGGTCCCTGCCCTGCTTGGCGAGGGTCTGGGGTTGGGGCAGCTGTCCAGCCCCGCGGGGTCCGGGGCAGGCAGCTAGCCAGCCCTGCACGGCAGGGGTCTGTGGTCCAGGGTTGGAGTCTGGGCTGCCTCTGACCTGCCACCCGGCCCCTGCAGACCAGGTAAGACATTGTGGGCCACATATGCATAATGTGTAATAAGTTGAGAACCACTGTCCTACATCCTCTTTTCAATGTACAGTCTGAGTAACATGGACTGTATTCTGTGGATGAGAGGGGGCAAGAATATTCCACAGGCCACAAAAAACAGAAGCAGCATTGCTTCTGCAACCTTACTGATGCGCCAGACCCTTTGCCTTCAAAGGGAAATGGCCCCATCCCATCTGCAAAACACATTTCCGGCTAGGGTACAGAAAGGTCCCAAAGACCACAAACTTAATGGAGCACTGCCTGCATGGTCTCTTTGAATCCTACCATCCCAACTAAGCCTAACAAAAGCAGTTTTGCTACATTCAGATCCTTCAGGGACAGTGGCCTATGGCGGCAAGATTTGCTCCAATATGTGTGCCTAATTCCTATTAACATCAACCAGACCTGTGCATTAAGAGGAGAATCTAACACTTCTTAATATTTCCTGGTTTTGTTTCATATTGCTACCAACTATTCCTTTCTCTTATATCAAGTCTCCAGGTCTCATAAAAACGTTTTAACTGTTATATATCAAGTGGATGTCAACAGTATCAGTATAAAAAAATACTTGTACTATGCAGTTTCAAACACAGAGACAATATGAAAAAGAATACACAGCACTGTGCTATGCATCATTTAAAAAAAGACATGCAATCCTGAACAGATCCTTTTCACTGACAGTGTTAGATGTGTGTTTGTAGATTTTTTTTTTTTTTTTTTGAAACAAAGGTCACTTACTTAGCTACAGATAAATAAAAATTCACAAGCATCCCCAGCAAAATCAATACAGGTACTAAAATATCTAAGTTCATAATAAATTTTTGTTCCCCATGCTCAGGAATGTCAGTATTTACTGGAACCACTGATGGCAGATATTTCAGAACAGTATTGATTTTGCCACTGAAGTGTGACTAAAGGGATAAATAAACTGCTCTTGGGGTCAATTGATCCATTTATCTTCACTGTTATTTTATAAAAAGTCAAAGCAGCGTAAACTTTGATAAATAAATGTTATGATGAAAGAAATTCTGTTGATACAGAGATTTTTGGGACAGTGGAAAAACAGCAAATCTATCACCAATGCACTGCAAAAAAAATCAGGATTATGTTTAGGATGCTTTGATATTATACTCCTGAGGGGATTCTGCACCAAAAAATTAAAAATTCTGTGCCAAAAAATTAAAAAGTATGTGCCAAAAAAAATATTATGCACTCAAAATTAAAAATTATGCGCACAATATTTTAAAATTCTGCTAATTTTATTTGTCAAAATAACACAACATAATCATACCAGTTTCAATTATTTTGGTAATTTATTTCAAAATACCTGTCAGCAAGTATGTCTGTAACAATACAGACACACACACAAATTCCCCCAGGAGTAGAGAGTTAAAGAAACCCCTAAGACAACCTAGTTCCTGCTTCTCTGCCCCCTCCCTGAGCCAAGCCAGGGGGCCAGACACCCACCACCCCTCCCCCCCAGAGCCCAGCCGCAGAACCCCCCCAGCCCAGATACCTGTTCCTTCTCTCCCCCACAGCCCAGACACCCGCCTCCCTCCCTCCCAGATTGCAGACGTGTACTCCCCCAGCCCAGACACCTGCCCCCCAACCCTCAGAGCCCAGGGATCCAGAGGGAGAAACAGCCTGATGCTGGGTCCCAGGCTTGCACAGAGTTTCCTGCGCACCGCCATCTCCTTCCTTCAGGGTGTGCGGGGGATTGCAGCTGCCAGGAACCCTTCTGCTCCCTCCCCCTCCTCCTGGCAGTGTCTTCTATGTGCGAGGTGGCCTCTGCCAGGTCCAGTGGCCCCTAGTGATGGCCAGCAGCACAGCAGTCCATTTCTGCAGGGGAAAGGAAATTCTGCGCAAAAAAAATTAATTTCTGCAAAATTCTGCATTGCGTAGTGGCACAGAATTCCCCCAGGAGAAGATGTTAACAATGAACACAGAAAATGTCTATTCACAAGTGAAACACAGTGAAAAGAGTTCAAAATGATTAATGCTATCCTAGTACTCATGGAATATTCATGATTGGAAAAAAATAATAAAACGTTTATTGTAAAAGTTGCAAGCAATTTGTACCTCAGTTGCACTCTGTGAAGCCACTTCACTCTAGCTCATTCTGCTATTTTAAAAATAAAACATTTAGAAACAGCTTAGGTATTTAGGATGGTGAGATAAGTAATGAGAATACAATGAGGTTGCTTTATATAGCTTTAAATGTAAACCAAGGTAATAGCTACTTCAAAAAGTCACAATGATCATATGAAGATTACAGTGCAAAGTCATGGAGAACCTGTTACAATGTGATTATGATGTGAAATTAAAGCAGTAAGAGAATTTTAATGCAAGGATGTGGTTAGTATAAGACCGGTGAAGGTGCTATTAATTAGAGTAAGACATTCTAAATCTACAGTATAATGATTTCTGTGTAAATATACAGAGGAATGCCACAATCTCATGCTGAAACAAAATTATGCTGATGAAAATATATGGAGTTGTCATGATGTCAAGACAAAATGTCATTGACAAGAGATATACCATATGTTCAAACAAATGGGACAGGGGGAAATACACAAGAATGATGCAGGCCATTTCCCAAAACAATAAAAAAAAACTCTACCTGAAAATGAAGATGGTGATTAAACTTTTAGAATGAAAAAAAAAAATGGTTCTGTTGGGATGAATACACTAACATCAATCATGTGAATCACCATGACTTGCATGTGTAAGCCTCTATCTTCTAGCCGGCCAATGACTTCCTCCTTTCTCCAAGTCTAAGGCCACGTCTACACTAGAAAATTAGGTCAGTTTAACTATGCCAGTCAGGGATATGAAAAATCCACACCCATGAGCGACAGTTCAGCCGACCTAAGTCCTGGTGTAGACAGCACTAGGTTGATGGAAGAATTCTTCCATTGACCTAGCTACCGCCTCTCGGGGAGGTGGATTACCGATGCTGATGGGAGAAGCCCTTCGGTCAGTGTCAGAAGCGTCTACACTGAAGTGCTAGATCAGTGCAGCTGTGCTGCTTGACTGCTTTAAGTGTAGACATACCCTAAGTAAATAACCTTCTACTCCTGCCCCAGAAAAAACAGGAGTATTGCACATGAAGTAGGATCTCCATAGATGGGATCAACTACATTTTACCATTGGGATGGTTTTCCATGCCACAGCCTCTTCATAAGCAAGGATTTTGTTTTACATTTAAAAATGTATTAAAACCTGAGGAGAAAAATAGCCCAGCTTCCACTGGAGAGTGAGAAGGAGAATTGTTAATTGCTTAAAGTGCTGCAGCTGAAGCAGTCACTGGCAGATAGGAAGAGAGGGGAAAGAGGGCTGCTTTGGAGCACTTTTATAAGAGGGGCTTCATCATGAACATCTGCAATAAAATGCATAGGTGCTTTCCAAAGAAAGAAAGAAAGAAAGAAAGAAAGAAAGAAAGAAAGAAAGAAAGAAAGCTGCAGCACTACAGAAGTCCAGCTAACCACAGATGCAGGATAGCTGAGGGAAAGCAGATGACGGGAAAAGTGCACCCTGACAGATGCAAAAGAGCTGCTAAGACTCCAGCTTGATGGGAGAAACTGGAGATCAGAAAAAAATAGGGCTAACAAAAGCCTTGTGTAATAGCTCATCACTGAATATCTGTATATGATTCGTTTTGATAATAGTGAGTATTCCCTTTTTATTAGGAAACGTACACGGTCATAGTTCAGGAAACTCCAAAATTCTCTTTAATTTCCAAGACAGAAGCACTCATTAAAGCGTCATCAGCATGGAAGCATGTCCTCTGGAATGGCGGCCGAAGCATGAAGGGGCCATTCATTGAGGTGGTTTTATTATGTTGACTGGAGAGCTGTCTCCCATTGGCATACAGCAGCTACACGAGCAATCTTACAGCGGCGCAGTTGCATTGGTACAGCTGTGCCACTGTAAGTTCACTAGTGTAGACATGGCCAATATTATTTCTCAGTCTTCAGTGCTGTTTGCATCTCCTCCCAATTTAGAATCATGTACAAATTTCATTAATGTGCTATCTACTTTCCTCTCCCATTGCTCAATCCTGAACTCACTGAAGTCAGTGGGACTGTTGCTACTGACTTTAATAGGTGGAAAATGAAACCCCGGTCATTCAGAAAGATATTCTTGAGACTGCAGGCCCTGCACAGATCCCTGTGTACTCCTCCAGATCATAGAAACATAGAATCATAGAATGTAAGGGTTGGAAGGGACCTCAGGAGGTCATCTAGTCCCAGCCAGGGCTTTGACAAGCCTGACCTTAAAAACCTCTAAGGAAGGAGATTCCACCACCTCCCTAGGTAACCCATTCCAGTGTTTCACCACCCTCCTAGTGAAAAAGTTTTTCCTAATATCCAACCTAAACCTCCCCCACTGCAACTTGAGACCATTACTCCTTGTTCTGTCATCTGGTACCACTGAGAACAGTCTAGATCCATCCTCTTTGGAACCCCCTTTCAGGTTGATAGTTGAAAGCAGCTATCAAATCCCCCCTCAATTCTTCTCTTCTGCAAACTAAACAATCCCAGTTCCCTCAGCCTCTCCTCATAAGTCATGTGCTCCAGCCCCCTAATCATTTTTGTTGCCCTCTGCTGGACTCTTTCCAATTTTTCCACATCCTTCTTGTAGTGTGGGGCCCAAAACTGGACACAGTACTCCAGATGAGGCCTCACCAATGTTGAATAGAGGGGAATGATCACGTCCCTCGATCTGCTGGCAATGCTCCTACTTATACAGCCCAAAATGCCGTTAGCCTTCTTGGCAACAAGGGCACACTGTCGACTCATATCCAGCTTCTCGTCCACTGTAACCCCTAGGTCAGGGGTCGGCAACCTCTGGCACACGGCTCGCCAGGGTAAGCACCCTGGCGGGCCGGGCCAGTTTGTTTGCCTGCCGCGTCCGCAGGTTCAGCCAATCACGGCTCCCACTGGCCACAGTTCGCTGTCTCAGGCCAATGGGGGCGGCGGGAAGTGGCGCGGGCCGAGGGATGTGCTGGCGAGCGGCGTGCCAGAGGTTGCCGACCCCTGCCCTAGGTCCTTTTCTGTAGAACTGCTGCTGTAGCAGTTCATGGGATTCTTCCCTCCTAAGTGCAGGACTCTGCACTTGGCCTTGTTGAACCTCATCAGATTTCTTTTGGCCCAATCCTCTAATTTGTCTAGGTCCGTCTGTATCCTATCCCTACCCTCCAGCGTATCTACCACTCCTCCCAGTTTAGTGTCATCTGCAAACTTACTGAGGGTGCAGTCCACGCCATCCTCCAGATCATGCTGTCCTGCAACTTCCTACACTGCTGTAGCGTAGGAATCTTGAAGAACCCATTGTTGAATGTGTGGTGTATTCAAAATTGTATTAAAATTATACTCTATCACTTTAAATTTCAGGCATTTTCCTGGTTCTGCTTGTAGGCTAGGGGGCTCTGTAAGGAAGCCTGCAATCTGCACTTAGCAGCAGTTAGTGTGATGAAAGCCAGCCTAGAGTAAAGTGGGTTGAGTTGTGCCTCTGTTTTAGGAAGCAGCCTGCTTTGTCTCTCTCTGTTTTTGTGTTCTTGTATGTTATCATTCTGAATTCTAAGAAATTGAGTAGTGTTATGTTGGAACATTCCAGCAAGAGTCCTTTATGTTTTTATCTACCTCCTTTGTGTGTTGCCATTAACATAGTGGAAAGGCTTTAAAGAAGCAGCAGCATGTTTTGAGCAGAAATGTGAACAAGGAACGCAATTGACTCAAATGAAGGCAGGTTGGTATGTGTGAGGCAAGGCTGACAGGCTGGGGTCAAATAGCATAACATGGCATAGAGACTAAGAATGAGGAAAAGAGAGTAGGATGAAATAAGAGCACAAATATACTGAAGTCAGAACTCCAATCTCAGGTGATATCATGCTAACTTTTGGATCCTGCTCCTAATAAAGTTAATGGCAAAACTGCCATTGACTTCAATAGGAGCAGGCTTTGTGTACACTTTTGTTAGGGTATTGTTTTTAACATACATTATCCCCATCTGTTATATCTTTGACTGCATTCTTGCCTGCTGATTGTTTTAAAATCACATCATTTTACAACTCTGCCGAACTCATTCTTAATTTCAGATCTGCAAACTGAGGTGCTATCTGAGTTTTAGCACATTTTTTTACAAGCAGTGGAACAAGGCTTTCTATTTCTCTTTGTAATTTTAACACCCCCCCCCCACACACACACACAATGTCATTATTTTCACTTAGCAGTCTATTTACTGGCAACTGTGTAAAGATTGCAATAAACCAACTGAACAATTAAGTCGTGCACTTTCTTACACTTAAGCAATACATCATTTTAAGAGTCCAGCCAGTCAGGTCCCAATCCTGCAAACACTTACTCATAGGAGAGTAGTTACGTTGAACTCAACGGGACTACTCACATGTGTAAAGTTAAGCACATACATAAATGTTTGCAGGATCAGGGCCTAAAAAACTGTTGTGATGATGAGCTATAATAATAATTAGTTATAATAACAATTTATTTGGTGTTCATACAGATGTTATAATATAACTTCCATTGGAGTGAAATTGTAATTCAGCATTTTTATTCAATTCACTTGATAAATTAGTTGATAAGCTTTGCTCTATACCATGAAAGAATATTAAAGTAGGCCTAGCTAACTTCAGGTTGAAGGTACAAGGGAATGTTTATTTTGGTACAGTATCACAGTATTTTGAATTGCAAAATAAATACACAATCCGGCCAATTTAAATCCATTCCTAATAAACACCTAGTGTATCAAATGCCCCAGCAACAATAATGTGTGTAAAACCAAACAATCACTGTGCTCTCAAACTCACAGAAAAATGATGAAAGACAAAAACACTATCACCACTGGGCACACACTTTTCACGAAGTGATCACTCCATATCTGACCTATCAACCCTCATCCTCAAAGGACAACACTTTGGGAACTTAAATTCATAACTCTCCTAGACACTAAATATCCTGGTCTCAGAGACTCTGGTTTTATGGCTCATTATGACAAGTTGTATCCTACTGATCCTCCTGTGACCTATTACTGCAGAGGTGTTAATTGCCCACTTCATTTTAAGTGGTTTCTTGCACCATGTGTTGACCCCTTATGCTTAACAATCTGTTCCACTTTGTATTAACTTGTGACACTCTAGTTACCTTTTCCGGGCCTAAAGGGCAGCTCTCTATAGCTTGAAAGCTTGTCTCTTCCACCACCAGAAGTTGGTCCAATAAAAGATATTACTTCACCCACCTTGTCATTGTAAATAACAGAAAGGCAATTAGTCAGAACCTGCTGAATAATACACATTATTTTAACAAAATAATAAAAATTAGGTTGTCGAAGGCTTGCTCTTGGGTACATAATCCTCGAGTGTAGTGAAGTGCCAGCAAACCAGCACACAACTGTGAATACTGCTCATTGTCTAGTCCACATAAACAATTCAAAATCCATGGCAAGTGGTTGAGTCATTGAAGGAGGATGAACTGCACTGAGATTCACTAGATTCAGTCTCCAGAAGTATGATTTATCTCGCTCTGGCTTCTTTTAAATATTTGATGCTGGTGCTCAGAGCCCTTACCACTCACATAAAAGCTGCTTAAGAAGTAGTGCTGACACACATGATTCTTCTGGAGTCAAATGGTACCGAAATTTATGAACTTACAGCAGCAGCAAATGATTAATAAGTTGCTTGTTTTGTTCAATAGTGGCAAGTGTCCAGAATGCCGAGGCGGGGAGCGGGGGGAGGTAGGCTGGGGGAAGGGGGACTGCAGGCTGGAGGTAGAATTTCTCCCTTCCTCCCAGCTCTCCTCTAAGGGGGATCATACTGTAAGCAGAACCAGCTCCAGCTTTTTTGCCGCCCCAAGCGGCGAAGAAAAAAAAAAAAGATAAAGCTGCAATCGGCGGCAGCTCTACCATGCCGCTTCATTCTTTGGCGGCAATTCAGCAGCCAGTCCTTCCCTCCGAGAGGGACCGAGGGACCCGCTGCCGAATTGCCGAAGAGCCGGACGTGCCGCCCCTTTCCATTGGCCACCCCAAGCACCTGCTTCCTGCGCTGGTGCCTGGAGCCGGCCCTGACTGTAAGGGATTTCACTGCAGGGTGTCACTTTGAGTGTTGGTGGCCATGCTGGGTGTCTGACATGATCAAAGGCAAGTGCCATAGACACTCAAAGCACTAAACTCTTCCGCCCCTAACCCCTGCAGCTTCCCAAGAACGTTCACATATGTCAGTAGCAAAGTGAATTCCTTTACTAGAGGAGCTGCCAGAAATAGAGACAAACACCCTAAGGCATGCTTGCGTTAAAGTTACAAACAAAGGATGATAAACTCAACACACCACATGTCCTTGCCCCCAAAGACAGTCCAGTATAGGGGTAGAAAGATGGAACCTCAGGCCTAGTGGCAGGGATAGTCACTCCAGACCTTCCCTCTCCCAGAGGCAATCACGCACTAACCTACAGGTCCCCCAGCCAGAGTCCAGTCTTGTTACGACCTGCCTGCACAGCTCACCTGTTTGCAGACTGCTCCTGTGCCTATGCTGGCCTTCCTGTCAGTGCCAGGCTGCTCCCCAGCCTGGCTCTCAGCCTTTCAGTCTAAACTCGTAAACTGCCGAGCTTATTCTGTGCAACCATCTTCCAGCCCACTGCCTCTGGCCTACCTGACATCCACCATTGCCAAGTCCAGAAACCACCGAGAATCCCCTCCTTCTTCCAGCCTACTTAGACACTGCCTTTATAATTTTTCTAAAGATAAGCAAACAGGACAAAAAATGGGAGGTGAAGAGCTTGTACATTTCAGCAACTGTGGGGTTGGCAGAGAAAAGGTATGTGTGTTAATGGGGTGTACTGGGGCATTGCTGGAAAATGGCAGAATTAAGGCTACCTGGGCAACCTAAACTGTGCATTTCCTGGTTTTCAGAGGTTTGAGTTTTGCTCAACTCAATGTTCTGCAATAGGACAACACACCACCATACAACCTTAAATCTGTGTTAATGTAGTTTTTACCATTGACTTTCCTAGTTTTTTTTTTTAACAGGAAAGGATATGTTGTGGTAGGCTTTAGTAGTTATTTAGGCAGCTGTACTTATAATTAGGGCCCTACCAAATTCACGGCCATGAAAAACGTGTCATGGACTGTGAAATCTGGTCTCCCCCCTGAAATCTGGTCTTTTGTGTGCTTTTACCCTATGCTATATAGATTTCACAGGGGAGACCAGCGTTTCTCAAATCGAGGGTACTAACACAAAAGGGAGTTGCAGGGGGGTCGCAAGGTTACTTTAGGGGGGATCGCGGTATTGCCACCCTTACTTCTGTACTGCCTTCGGAGCTGGGTGGCCGGAGAGTGGCGGCTGTTGGCCGGGCGCTCAGCTCTGAGGGCAGCACCCCGCCAGTAGCAGTGCAGAAGTAAGGGTAGCAATACCATACCATGCCACCCTTACTTCTGTGCTGCTGCCTTGAGAGCTGGACAGTCAGAGAGTGGTGGCTGCTGACTGAGGGCCCAGCTCTGCAGGCAGAAGTGCAGAAGTAAGGGTGGCAATACCATACCATGTCATCCTTAGTTCTGCGCTGCTGCTGGTGGTGGCAGCTCTGCCTTCAGAGCTGGGCTCCTGGCCAGCAGTCACTGCTCTCCAGATGCCCAGCTCTGAAGGCAGCACCACCGCCTGCAGCAGCGCAGAAGTAAGGGTAGCAGTACCGCAACCCCCCCTACAATAACCTTGCAA
Organism: Emys orbicularis; assembly: GCF_028017835.1. Classification (NCBI taxonomy): domain Eukaryota; kingdom Metazoa; phylum Chordata; order Testudines; family Emydidae; genus Emys; species Emys orbicularis. The sequence goes on from NC_088683.1 coordinate 249,139,980, forward strand.
CCCCCCACTCCCCAACTCCTTTTTGTGTCATGACCCTACAATTACAACACCATGAAATTTCAGATTTAAATAGCTGAAATCATAAAATTTATGATTTTTTAAATCCTCTGACCATGAATTGACCAAAATGGACCATTAATTTGGTAGGGCCCTACTTATAATATCCCACAATTTGCATATCAAGACAGCTTCCCATCCCAATGTCAGATGGGCCCCTCTAGCCCTGCTTCGGTACACCTCAACCAGCCTGCTCCTAACCTGTTCACTGCATTCCTCCCTCCAACCTGGCTCCTTCCCCACTACTGTACACAGCGCCCACCACCACATGCAGGGAACACATCTTCCCGAAGCCTTCAGTCCCTGGTATACAAACGTTCTATTGCCATTTCTTCCTCCCACCCCTTCCTAGAACCCAACTCACATGTGGTACCTAGAGTGAAGGAGAACTAGGTTACAGTGGAATGGTGTTCCTGGTTATGTTTCAGAATCGTTGGAGAGTGGAGTTTATGGCAGGAACAGAGAGAGAAATCACAGATGGATATCTGTTCCAAATACTGACAGTTTTATGTTTGAGAGAAAGATCTGCTGACCCCTGTCCAACAGATGTACCCCATCTCCGAGAAACAGTGCAGTGTCAGAGCTTTTAATGTGTCTATGCCATACAGTACACATTTCTGGGCAGCCACAAGCCCTTTAATTTCCGGATAAATGTTCTTCCAACACTTATTAATACCCTTGATATTGTCACTGTGGCAATTATTCAGACACTCAGCCAAATCGAAGAAAACTATCACAGTTCCTGGACACAAATCTATGCTGCAGTCCAAATCTGCTCTCATACACTACTAGAGCAGGAGTAAGGCCAAGATCATTTCCACCCGAGTGAACCACCACAATGTCCAGTAGATCACAACCTCTTTAGTCACAGGTTAATTGTTGCCGCTTGGGCAAAACATGATGCCAGTGCCGGCCACCTCTCTCCACCCAAATCAGCCATCTCTATGTCATGTTGTATTCCTTGCTCTCCCGCAAACTTCTCCAACCTCGTGATTCAGGAATCGCCCAAATCCACATATTGGCAACTGGGGCCGTCCCTAGTGGGGTGCGGGGCCCAGGACATAGGTGCCGAGTTTCTAATCTGCCGGGGGGTGCTCCCTCCATCTCCACCCGGGCCCTGCCCCCACAACACCCCTTCCCCCAAGGCCCCACCCCCGCCCTGCCTCTTCTCACCCCCGCTTTGGCCTGCCTCTTCTTGCCCCGCCATCGCCTCTTCCTGCCCCCGCCCACCTCTTTCGCACCCAGTTCTGCCCCCTCTCCTGAGCACCCTGCGCCCTCACTCCTCTCCCCCCCCCCCCCAGCGCCTCCTGATGCCGCGAAACATCTGATCCGCGGCAGGAGGTAGGCACTGAGAGGCGGGGAGGCGCCGATTGGCGGGGCCTGCTGGTGGGCAGGAGATGCTGGGAGGGTGGGGGGGACTGCCGGTGGGTGCTCCAGCCCCGGAGCGCCTCCCGCAGCTCCCATTGGCTGGGAACAGCGAACTGCGGCCACTGGGAGCTGCGGGGGGCCATGCCTGCGGACGGTCAAAGTCAGCAAAATGTCGCGTTGCCCGCAATCAGATTACCCTGATGGTCCGCATGCTGCTCGCGGGCTGCAGGTTGCTCACCACTGCTCTAAAGTTTTACATTGTTTTATTTTTGAATGCATTTTTTTTTACATAATTCTATATTTGTAAGTTTAACTTTCATGATAAAGCAATTGCACTAGAGTACACCTCTACCTTGATATAAAATCTTACCGCGTTATAGGTGAAACCGCGTTATATCGAACTTGCTTTGATCCACCGGAGTGCGCAGCCCCGCCTCCCCGGAGCACTGCTTTACCACGTTATATCCAAATTTGTGTTATATCGGGTCGCGTTATATTGGGGTAGAGGTGTACTTGTATTAGGTGAACTGAAAAATACTATTTCTTTTGTTTATTACAGTGTAAATATTTGTAATAAAAAAATAAATATAAAGTGAACACTGTACACTTTGTATTCTGTGTTGTAACTGAAATCAATATATTTGAAAATATAGAAAACATCCAAAAATATTTAAATAAATGGTATTCTATTATTGTTTAACAACGTGATTAATTGCGATTAATTTTTTTAATCACTTGACAGCCCTAGTAAAAGTTGACCAGTTGAGACCTTTTGACCCATATCACTGCAATAGTGTGATCTCTCGCAAAAATAAAATAAATACATTTAAATAAATTAAAATTAAATAAAAAAATCCCCCTAGAAACTTTTGGAAAAATGGCTTATATTTCCCCAGCCCTCTACCCCAACTGACCCCAAATTGGGTTACTAATCCTATCCTGAGGCACATCAAATTTCAAAGGAATCTGATTAAGCATGTCAATTTTAGACGACTTAGAAAGGTCAACCTTTAAACAGAAACTGTGACACAACCTTAGCTATAGTGGTACTGCCAGGCCGCTATAATGTAGCTTGTGTTATGTGGTATTCCCGTTTGTTGCAGGGTCTGGAACCACAGCAGCAGAGACATCCAGGAGCATGTGCATAAGATCTGAAATAGCTCCCCAGAAACCTACATATATATGTTGTCCCATGCCTTCTCCCTCTGCTTCATGCAGTTTCTGGTACTGTAAGGTGAGAAGTGCAAGTGTCCATATTGAAACCTGGAGGCTGGAGCAGACCCACCACAAAGCCCTCTGTGAAGTAGGCAGTATGCACCCCTGCAGTACATCAACCACACTATACTGTTCCCACATTATTTGGTAGCGCTTAGCCCTGTAATGGCTACACATTGTCTTGTTCAGATGCCATGAGGTATAAGAATGGTTGATAAATTGATTGAAAATGAGCCCCTTAATTTTTGTTTTGTTTAATCGTCTTTAGGAGTCTTTTATTAAAGTCATAATTTTTCTCCTTTGTTATGGAAACAGTCTATATTAAATTGCTGAGTTTAATACACATTTTAACCACCCCACACAAAATTTCCATCTCATCAAGAAGCTGCTGGAATGACCTATGGGTGGAATTAGAAGAAAGAAGTGGAAGGTGCTGAGGCAAACATGCCACATTTCTGAAAGAGAGTGAGCTATTAATTGTTACATCTGTATGGTTCTCTTTCAGAATCAAGTGTTTTCTGGTGGATCTAATCTCTGCGTGCAATAGCAGAGATTATAAAATATGACATTGAAATAGATCTGTTCCAGCTAGTCAAAGTGCAGGGCTGCTGTAGCATTATTGATCCAAAATGGAAGAGTTTTCCCTCACTTATGCAATTCTAATTAGCTATGGAGTCTGATTGCATAACTAAATGGTAACCATACAGTCTGCAAGTTCCTGTACTTTCATTGGATGGCAGATACTGTATTAGCCAAAGAGAGTGAAAGGTTTGCCTACCATATGGTTATTTCTCAGTACCTGGAGTGTGAACATACAACTCTCTCTCACTGCAGAATTGGTGCTTCAGAGCTGCTGGCCATCACTAGGGCCACCACTAACCCAGCTCTCCAGCTCACAAATAGAAGATACTGCCCAGGGGAGGGGTTGGAGCTGGACAGTTCCTGACAGCTGCAGTTCCCAGCATGCCCTGAAGGAAGGAGACGGCATGCAGGAAACTCCATACAAACCCGGGACCCAGGATCAGGCTGTTTCTCCTTCTGGATCCCTGGGCTGTGGGGGGTGAGGGGGGTGAGAGCCTGGGCTGGGGGGCTCCCTGCTGCTGGGCTCTGGAGGGGATGGGGTGCAGATGTCTGGGCGGGGGGGGGGGGCATGTTTGGGCTCTGAGGGTCAGAGCTATTTTAGTTTAATGAATTTTGCCATGAATAATATTCAAGAATTTCCAAAACTAATGCCAATTTACTAGCAAAATGTAGGGTTTCCTAATGGCATCATCAATTGATGTATAAGCCCTTTATCTCTCTTGTGCACGCACATATATGTCGTCTGCAGAGTAACATTCTATAGACGAAGTTGTAGGTCCATAAACCATTTCAAGGCCTCCTCTGTCATGTTGTGGATATCATTCAACTCATCTTTTAATTCATATTTGGGACACTGTTATGATGCGCTCAATGGTTTAGATGTTCTCACCACAATAGAGGTGTTGATTTTAAAGTTCCTGTGATGATTCGCATGGTCTGATTCAGCTACCTATCTGCAAGTTGTATATGGCAGCTTCTTGTCCATACTTGTGCACAGTACTCTGCAGCTGAGTACATAGCACTGGGGCAGTTGTTCCCCAGTGTGTTCCCGCTAGCTTTTGAATAATGTTGCAAGTCTTCGCTTTAGAGACTACTTTCTTGAAAGGTCAGTGTGCAGTCAAGAATGACTCCGATATATGCTGGCTTTTCACCAACCTCCTTGAGACCAGTGAAATCCTCTGTGTGTGGAGAGAAGCCAAGATCATTGCATTCCAAAAGCCTGGAAAACCTGCGGAAAACACACAGTTTCACCACAAAACTCAACAGAGTGTTTTGTACGATTCTATTGTCTATTTGGGCTAATTTAGCTACAACGAGTCAGGAAAAAGATCTTGGAGTCATCGTGGATAGTTCTCTGAAGATGTCCACACAGTGTGCAGAGGCGGTCAAAAAAGCAAACAGGATGTTAGGAATCTTTAAAAAGGGGATAGAGAATAAGACTGAGAATATATTATTGCCCTTACATAAACCGATGGTACGCCCACATCTCGAATACTGCGTACAGATGTGGTCTCCTCATCTCAAAAAAGATATATTGGCACTAGAAAAGGTTCAGAAAAGGGCAACTAAAATGATTAGGGGTTTGGAATGGGTCCCATATGAGGAGAGATTAAAGAGGCTAGGACTTTTCAGCTTGGAAAAGAGGAGACTAAGGGGGGATATGATAGAGGTATATAAAATCATGAGTGATGCGGAGAAAGTGGATAAGGAAAAGTTATTTACTTATTCCCATAATACAAGAACTAGGGGTCACCAAATGAAATAAAGGCTACATCCTCACTACGGGGGGGGGGGGGGTCGATTTAAGATACGCAAATTCAGCTACGTGAATAGCGTAGCTGAATTCGACGTATCAGATCCGACGTACCCTGTTGTGAGGACGGCGGCAAAATCGACTGCCGCGGCTCCCAGTCGACGGCGCTTACTCCCACCTCCGCTGGTGGAGTAAGCGCATCGATTCGGGGATCGATTGTCGCGTCCTGACGAGACGCGATAAGTCGATCCCCAAGAGATCGATTTCTACCCGCCGATTCAGGCGGGTAGTGTAGACCTAGCCTAATAGGCAGCAGGTTTAAAACAAATACAAGGAAGTTCTTCTTCACGCAGCGCACAGTCAGCTTGTGGAACTCCTTGCCTGAGGAGGTTGTGGAGGCTAGGACTATAACAGCGTTTAAAAGAGAACTGGATTCATGGTGGTTAAGTCCATTAATGGCTATTAGCCAGGATGGGTAAGGAAGGGTGTCCCTAGCCTCTGTTTGTCAGAGGATGGAGATGGATGGCAGGAGAGAGATCACTTGTTCATTGCCTGTTAGGTCCACTCTCTCTGGGGCACCTGGCATTGGCCACTGTTGGTAGACAGGATACTGGGCTAGATGGACCTTTGGTCTGACCCGGTATGGCCGTTCTTATGTTCTAAGGTGGAAATTTTAAACTATCGATTTGCTCAGATTTGGTCTCAGCCACCACTTTTGGAAGTGCTCCTCCATGATCTTAAGTTCAGATGTAAGGGTCCCTTCACATTGCGAGTGCCAAATCATCAGCATATGCACACTTCTGCACTATTGTTTCAGGCATATCACTTGTGTGTGCGCTGAAGAGTGTCGGAGGAAGTACAGAGCCTTGTGGTAGACCATTATTCAAAGTGTGCGGCTTGCTGGTTTGACCTCTGAGGTATATGCGCATCTTTCGGCTGCTAAGCGTGGTGTTCAGCAGCCTGAGAATCTGCACACAGGGGATCACTTTGGCCAGTTTCAGTAGCAAACCATCCTTCCAGACTATGTCATATGCTGCTGACAGATCAATGAAAACAGTACCGGTCTTGAGTTTTTGTTGGATTCCAGCCTCAATGTTTGTAGTGAGGGCCAGGATCTGATCACAGCAACTTCTGGGTGGTTGAAAAGGAGCTTGCTCCTTGGGTAGGCTGGCATCCACAGTGGGCCCGATTCAGTTCAGAATCATACGTTCCATCACCTTGTAGGTGGTGCTCAAGATGGAGAATGGCCTATAACTAGAAGGGTGATCTGCAGGTTTTCCAGGCTTTTGGAATGCAATGATCTTGGCTTCTCTCCACACACAGAGGATTTCACTGGTCTCAAGGAGGTTGGTGAAAAGCTGCACCATCCATTTCTGTGCCAGTGGACCCAGATTATATAAGGACACAAGATAGATACCATCTTTTCTAGAGGCTTTTCCCAGTTTCCTGGCTGCAATAATCTCTTTACTTGTGAGTGATCCAGACCATTGGGATAATGGAGCACATGTGGACTTCACCTGCTGAAGCTGATGCTGGACTTGCCTGCAATACGGTTGTCCACTGGCTGTTCTGATGTCCACAAAAGTTTAGCAGCAATGTCATAGGCTTTCACCTGTGACCTGGTGGCATGTGTGAGATTTGCAGAAGTCTCCAGGCACATCTGCTTGAGTGTGAGAATTCCACTGATAATTTACAGTGACATTATTAATGGGTCCAATGTAACAAGATGGACGGCTCAGAAGTGGTTACATATTTTATTTCATTGTTATAAATTATATGTGCAATTTAAAAAAATCTTTTTTTGCCTGACTTGGTGCCTTTTTCCTTCCCTTCTTCCCAATTTTCTATCAATTAACCTGGATTGATTTTTTGTCAGATTTCCTTTCTCCTCTGTATGATGTAGCCTTTTCCTGTCACCTCTCTTCATCCTGTTGCTCCCATCTTCCTGCCTCTATTCTTCTTTTGCTTTCACTTCTCAAACCTTCAAATCAAGTCTTTCAGGTTGCTGTCACTTTCCCTCCAACCTTTATGTAGCACTAAAATTGATGAAACAGAAGTTGTCTAAAATTTTTGATTTAGCTTTTTTGTATACGATAGACGAAGCAAAAGAATTGGGCACCACTGCAGCTGAAATGCCAAAAGGATGGTATTTAGGGTCTGTAGAAGCTATGATTCTCTAATTCAAATAATGTTATACTATACATCTATAATATGGTTTATCTTCAGTAATAACAGTAAGAAAGAATACACTGCTATGCAGTCTGGAATAATACTAGCTATTTTTAAAAATTATACAAATCTCTTAGCTTCCCATTTGTTATTTCCGTGATTTGTCTGTTAATATAATAATATTTATGTATTTTGAGCATGAAAGGTTCCATTCTGTTATGTGATAGGCACTGCCAATAAGTTATCCCCAACAATAGTTGCCAAACGTTAAATAGCACAAAAATGTCTACATTCATACACTTCTCATAGCCCCCTATTAAGCAATGTTTACTATTACAAAAGAAATCGAAGTACGTGTTGCAGCATTTTTGGTGCATTATATGCATGTTGAAGAAGTAAAATCCATTACATACCTCCTTATCAGCTAGAGCATGTCACAGAGTAGGCTGTAAAATCATAGAATCATAGAAATGTAGGGTTGGAAGGTACCTTGAGAGATCATCTAGTTCATCCCCCAGTCCTGAGGCAGATTAAGTATATCTAGACCATCCCTGCCAGGTGTTGGTCCAACCTGTTCTTAAAAACTTCCAATGATTGGGATTCCACAACTTCCTTTGGTAATCTATCCTTATAATTAGAAATATTTCCTAATATTTAACCTAAATCTCCCTTGCTGCAGACTAAGCTAAGTATTTCTTGTCCTACCTTCTGTGGATATGAAGAGCAATTGGTTACTGTCATTTTTGTAACAGCCTTTAACATATTTGAAAACTATTCTTGTGTTGTTCCTCACCCCCATCTTCTTTTCTCAAGACTAAACACGCCAATTTTTTTTAACCTTTCCTCATATGTCAGGTTTTCTAAACCTTTTATCATTTTTTATTGCTTTCTTCTGGGCTCTCTCCAGTTTGTACACATCTTTCCTAAAGTGTGGTGCCCACAACTGGACACAGTACTCCAGGTGCAGCCTCATCAGTGCCCAATACAACATATATTCATACGCCCCAAAATGATATTAGTCTTATTTGCAACTGCATCATATTTTGACTCATGTTAAGTTTGTGATCCACTATAACCCCCAGATCCTTTTCTGCAATACTACTGCCTAGTCAGTAAATTTTTCCTTCCTAAGTGTAGTACTTTGCACTTGTCTTAATTGAATTTCATCTTGTTGATATCAGACCAATTCTCCAAAAGCCATTAGAGAAAAAAAATTTAGATTATCAGTTGCAACCCTGGCTTTCTAATACAAATATAAATGTTCTTCAGATAATGTAGAACTTTTTCAATTCAACCAGACAGGATGACGTCTTTGCTTTCACAGTGACTGGCAGAGATGCAGACCTGGAGGAGACAGTTTCTTGAAACTCAATCCAGATAAAACATTTGCAAGGTGGGTCAGCTTTTGGGAACAGTTGGGATCTTATCCAAAGCCCACTGAACTCAATGGAAAGACTTCCATAGACTTTAATGGGCTTTGGATCAAGCATTTAGAGTTAGATGGGTTGGAATCCGCCCCCATTTTCAAAGAGGATCACCTGCTCTTTTTCAGTTTGCTTTTCAGTTTTGGGGTACTTGTATATGCCTGGCTGTTCCTGGCATCCAAGGTGGCTCTGGTGTCTAGAAGTGCCTTTTGTCATCTGAGCTTGGCCCGAAACTGTTATGGACTATGTCATGTACTCTATTTAGGTCCCCAACTCAACCTGTAACTGCTGAGAAATATGGTGGCCTGTTTACTTGGAAGTGCTAGCAGAAGAAAACATGCTACATTAGTGCTCCAAAGATTGCAATGGCTTCTTATTCACTTCTGGGCACAATCAAACTCATCCTCACTTTCAGTGCTCTTCATAACTTTTCTCCTGTCTACATCTCCCTAAATAAGCTTGATTTTTGGAATATTTGAATAATTAAATTGTGGACTTCATGACACAATCCTATGTCTTTGCAGTAATTTTTATTTCTTCTAGTTTCAATATTGTATCATGGTTAATTAATTTCTCATTTGTTTACATGCAAAATTTTGCACTCCTTGGTATGTCCTTTATGGCTATATGGCCCCAATATCAGATATTTCATGCACTAATTGTACCTTTATTCCATTAAAGTAAGTGAATTTACAATAGTGTATTTTTTCAAGCTAATGTAACGTACTGAGTGCCTGGATTTTATTTTCTCTTTAACGTTAGTTAATTGAAATATATTTGATATCAACAGACTCAGTGTGGAGTGCACAAACCAGAAGAAATCAAAGTATACGATCATTCTCTGGGCATACCATTAAGACTTAGTATGAAAAAACATAAATGCACAAGTTACCAAAACATAATAAACCAAAACAAAATGCAATAACTGAACAAATATGAATATATAAATATATCTGATACAAATAAATGACAAAAAAAATCCCTAGGAAAAAGCCCCCACTTTCATCCACGACATTCTTTTCTCTTGCATAAAGGATTATTATTGTTATCCTCATAGCAGGGACTATGCTATTATGTGTTGTACAATGCAAAGCACACTGTCTGTGGTTAACAAATAAGTAATAAATAAAACATTATTAAGTAAATAATAAAAGATCCTCTCTGATGTCCAAGATGAAAATAATCCTATATTAACTTCAGAAAGCTATGACACTTTGTAAAGTGAATTTTACTAGAAATGTAAAGTTTTCTTTAGTGCAAGACATAGCAATGTGTTTATATTATTATAGAAGAGTAAATTTTGAGTACTGCAAGTGATTAGTCTATAAAATTTAAACCCTCCATTTATTAACTTAACAATCTGGCATTATTAAGGGCTTAGGGCAAAAACCACTCTGACCTGTGGAAAAGTATTTGCCCGTAAAAGTGCAGATCAATACTTCTACATTTAGCTGAAGTTTTATGTCTGATGCCAAATAGAGTTCATAAATGTCACTTCATAATTTGCATTAGTACAAATTATGAGCAACACGTTGCACCCTTGGCATGCCTACACCAAAACACTATATTAGTTGTTTCAACATCTCTTTTAATGTATAACTGTACTGTAAGATACCATTAAGAAACAATAAATAACTTTCCTGAACCAGGAGTTAAGAGTTTTTCTTTTTCCAAGCAAACAAAGGTTTATAATAGGTTGTATTTTTAACGTGTTGAGGTCTAAATTTAGTATAGCAATATCTAGCAAGAAATCAGCATTTCAGTAGCATGTTTTGTTCAAACTAGAGTTTCCAGAAATATTAGATCACACAATGAATATGAAACTACCCAGCCTGACACCATGAATTAACTGAAAACACAATGTTATAGAACCATACAAAATAAAAATTTCAGGCTACTTTCATGATATTCTATTTCAATATTTGTTATTTCTAAAGATATAGTATTTTGTAAGAAATACTCTCATCATGAAGTTTTAAAAGGCATGAATGTGTCTTATTCTGCTATTTTTTCCTAATTGCTCTGGGATTTCTCCCTTGTTCAGCCACAATATTTGGTGTCACTAACATTTGGCAGCTATGTACTGGAGATAGGTCTGAGATTCAAAATCTGAATTTGGATTCAGATCACCCTTAACAATGTTGATTTAGCCCATAAGTGAAAGAGGAATCAGCTGCGAAATCTGCATCCCAAATACATGGTTGTTCATTTTGTATATTTTGCTTCAGATCATCATTAGTTCAGCATCTAATGCCCAAACTGGCCTGATTTAGGGGCAGTACATATCACAACCCCTTCTGAGTGGTCAGGACCACAATGCAACCAGGCAGGATAGTGCAGCCTGCTCCCTTTGTTGTATAGTGTCCTCGGTATATCTTGGACACTGTAATCATAACAGTCTTTGCACAGAATGGGCACGGGAGGAGAGATTCTTCCTATGCTTTCCACTTCATGCATGCTGAAAGTACCATTCACAATCTGGCCCCTAAGCTGGTTGTTACAGGGAGAGAAAATGTGTGGGGAAAACATCAAAAACATACTTATCATGACAAATAATATGCAAAGGGCCATAAATGCACTTTCATGGAAACCACAGACAGAAGGGAAGTCAGCAGTTGTTTCTTGGAACACCATATTTCCCATCATTTAGCATCCATAATGTAACACTCTCCTCCTAATTCTCCTTATCTTGTTATATTTCTTAAAGGGGATTAACAACCTTTCTTGTTATTCACTACCTAGACTTCTCATGAACTTACATCCCCACATCAGATACTATATTATCCAATAATAAGATAAATGATGAACAGCATAGTTTTCCACTTGACAAGGGTTCTACATTATCCCACCGCACAAAGAGCACAAAGAAATTTCTGTTTTGTATTTATTGCTTGGGCTATTACATAAAAATATTACGGAAATAAAAGCTCTGAAAAACTAGTTTGGTATGGTATTGCTCCAGTCATAATGTGCTAGTACACAATCAATTCTTATAAAAGCTTTTCTTTTTCCTCGTAGTTTAGTTGTCCAAAGGGAATAAATAATTTACAGCTTGTTCAACCCAGCACTTCCCTCCTCTTATTTTTAAAAATTTATTCTAATTTGCATTTACCACATCAAATGTCTTTTATATACATTTTGACAATATTTTTTCTTTTACTTTCAACTTAGAAAGGATGCTATATGCCAGGCCAGCTCTATCCTCCTGATGCTGCAGCCTCTGGAAAGATGTATGCTTTTTTCCCCATTATTTCAAAGCCTATAAATGCCAATCAGATATATCTTGATGTAGATTGTTCAGAATAATTTTAATAATGTCTATATTAAAAATCAAAGCCTTGTATCACTTAGAAACACAAACATTTCTTCTTAATAAACCTAATCCTCCTCTTCTCTTCCCCCTCCCTCCCCCCCCAAACAAGCTTCTGTCTTTATTCCTTTCTGGTTTTCTAATATATGAAGATGCTCTGGAAAAAGAGGCAATGCCACTGCATGCCTAGTCATTAATGTTTGTTGTGCCCTTTACCTATTTATTAATAATTAGTATTTGTTAAGCACCAGTAATGTGCATAGCTGCCTAACAGCCCCTTGTAGCATGGCACAATGGCATGGAAACTCCCTAGTGCCGCAATCACTTAAGTATTGGATCTGTAGTTGACGGTGACAGAGCCATTATTATATGATCTGATATGATGGTTTAAAATGTGTGAAATTAAGTTAGTGGCCTCAAACCAGTTCTTATTCTTTGGTATCCATATAATAAAAATCAATTTCACAATTGGTAAAACTGTTGGTAGGCTCTCTTCAGAGAAACAGAAGATCGAATGAGCAGGGAGTCTTAACTACCCAAGTACTCCAGTGATGACCCTTCCAAAACAAGGACGAGGCATATTGATGGATAGATGTGTGAAAGGTTGCACTACATTACTGCTTGTGCTGTACCTTTCCCGTGGTTAAATACAGTACCATCATCACTAGGATTGGTCAATCTGGTACCTTTCACAAGCTAACCTTTGGAGGAGGGGGGAGACAGTCTGCTTTACACAGGTACCTGCAAAGTATGTGGGAAGAGATTAAGCACTTATGTGGATGACCAATACCGACAAGTACTCGTGAAATGATCCACTTTTTTATGATCATAAAGCACTCTAAATAGTTCTCTCAAGGAAAAAAAATGTAGCATTTTGGCATGAGACTGGCACTAGATTATTATTAGTCACCAAGAGAAGAGTCAGAAGAGAAAAAACAACTGCATTGTCCAACTATGCCTCTCCAAAAGCTCATATCCATACAGACATCTGAAGAGTACGGTCAGAGTGAAAAATAATAGATGAAATGGAACAGAAGTTACATGTTTCTAATGGACTCTCCAGGCAGGGCTACTGCCAACAACTCTATTTTTTACTTATTTTCTAACAGATTTAATTACAAGAGACAGGCTAAAATATTTACTGAGACAAAGAGGTAAAATGAACGGTATCTAACAGTTATTTCTTCTTGTCAGGGTTGCCACCTGTTTTTTTAAAAAAAAGAAAGTGGGCAGAAATAACATTGATTGTAAAAAGCTTTCAGACTTATGGAAAGCTCCTTCCATTAAAATTTTGTCAATGGCAAAATTAAGGTAACTCATTGACGTTCCCTGGCAATCACCCCCAGGTTCTGATGGTTCCCATGGCTCAGGAAAGCATTCCAAAAGTTTATCACAGGGTGTTTATTAGGTTGTCAACTTTGCTAGCAGTTCAAAGGCTATTTAAAAAAAATGTTTTTACTCGTTATGTTATTCCTACATATAATCTATACATATTCTCGAGTGTCATTTACTTTACTAAGATGTCAGTTTGTAATGTTTCAAAATGAAACCACTAATTTTGATTAAAAGGGAAATGTGTGAGCACATCACCAAGAAACAGGCCAGTGGAAGCATCAAAGTCTCCACTGAGTTTGTCATTTACAAAGACCCGGCTGTTAGTTATAAATATTTTATGTGGCAAACACAAGCTATGTTGGAGTTTCATATCTAAGAATAAAATTTTGCAACTGACAAGAGTCAAAAGATGATGGTGCCAGACTGTTTGCCATCCAGCCTAAAGTGCCAGCCTCCCACTCCAGATCTGGATCAAATACAATGTATAAAAACAATGAGTTTTGGAATGAAAATGAGACTAATTTTGGGGTTCAGATTTCCCCATTGCACTGCAAAGTCCCCGCGAAAACAGATGAAATTCCTCATCAAGATTTTATGGTCAGTACAACTGTCCCTGGGACTATCCCGGGTAGTTGTAGGCATAACTCACACAGTTGACCAAACTCTTGGTTTGCTATTTGGGTTGGGTTTGGAGGTTGGTGCTGTGTGTGGAAAATGGAAATTTAAAATACTTCATGATCCAACCATTACATCCTGAGGACTGAGGCCCACACTCACCTCCTGTTGTTTATTGACAGGAATGTCATGCTGGTAGCAAGTGTTCTGCATGCTGGCGTCCAGGTGCAATTTAAGGCCTTGTTTTTGGCCTATGAAGCATTAATTGGTTAGATTTCTACCAACTTGAGACCCCTGGCATTCCAAGTGTATATCAAAGTTGTTTATCACAGGTTGACAACTTTATAACAACTTGAAGCCTATTTTTAAAAAAGTTCTTACTCATTATGTATACATATTCTTCATCGTCATTTACTTTACCTATTAACTATCTATTTATATATATGGATATAGAGTTCTCTGATAATATTTCTCTTCCTATAACAAGAAACCGAGTAACTTCAACAAACCCTACAACTGCTGCCCAGTGCTTCTGTTGATATTTCTCCAGCCCAGTAATGTTGTGCATGTGTCTTTACTATCCCAGTTTGCCTCTTTTAATAGGTTATTGGCAATTGTGACAGCTGCTTTTGCTTTGCCATGAGATTAGTCGGCTGTGATACAGATGGGACAAATGGTCAGATTTTGCTGATGCTGCAAACTGTGAAAACTCCAGACATGCAAACTGAGGTCCATTATCTGTAATAAGTCTCTAGAATTCGATGCCATGCAAACTGAGCTTTACAGCATTCAGTGATAGAGGCTGCTGTTGTATGTAAGGGATCTATATCCCAACTGTCAAGAAAAGAACTCTGCATCCATTAGGGAAACCAGGGGAAAAAGAAGACAAGACAAGTGCTGGGTTTTGTTAACCTTGTTCCTCTGGGAACAAGCCTCCTCAGAGCTGCCATCTCTGGCAGGCCAAGTGCTAAGTAGCTCAAAACAAGATGGCTCCCTTAGGGAGGAAATGGAGTATTTACATGAAGAGACTGTTGACAGGCAGTCTGCATTAACACAAGTTAAACAGAACCTGAGACACTCACAGGGCACAGGTTGGCAACATAGAGAAGCAGGCTAACAATACTGGAAAATATCTATAGATGAGAGGAAAAAAGAAGCAGTAGCCTTGAGAGTACTGCTCCTGCTCAACTGCTGCAGCATACAGATAGCTCTCAAGGATCACGATTGAGAGAGAAACTGAACTTTTTCAAAACTGACACCTGTTCACAAACTAACAAGCTCGTGAGCATTCTTTCTGTGAGAGGATCCAGGCCCATTTGATTCTGGTGTTACTATTACTGAGGAGCTATTTGGACTGCACATAGGGTGACCAGATGTACCGATTTTATAAGGACAGTCCCGATATTTGGGTCTTTGTCTTAGATAGGTGCCTATGTGCCTATTACCCCCCACTCCCTGTCCCGATTTTTCACACTTGCTATCTAGTCACCCTAGCTGCACATCAGTCAGAAATCCTTTGTGTGCTTCAGAAGATGCTACAGGATTCCACTGGGAATGTTTAATTGGAATAGCACATACACGAGGCAGAGTATATCACCAGGCTCTGCTTTCAGCGGAGATCTTCAGAACCGTCTGCTGGTGCCTTGCTTATTCCCTCTTCCTCAACACTGTGAAGACAGCAAGATTGTTGAGGAAGGCCCTGGTGGCAGGACTGTGGAGCCTCTACAAGCACTTAACATTTTGCTCTAGAGAGAGAAAGGTTGTTCTGACTGACAGACATCTCAAAGCCTTCTGCCCCTACCTTTCTGCCTTTTTTTTTTTTTTAGCATATGATGCACCTTTCTTTCCTCACAGCCACATATTGAATTTAAATAAGATGTTCAGACTACCATGTCTGATTAACATTAGAAGGTACAATACTGCTTTGTGTTATTTTATTTAAACTTTAATGGGGGGGGGGGAGGAATGAGCTGACAACATTTTATAGACAGTAGAAGAACGCTTCTAGACAAGGTCCTTAAATGAGTCACAATGTATAAATAGCTCTGCTGAAAGCATGACAAAAACTCTGTTATGCATCACACAGTCTAACCAATAAAGGATCAGGAACCCTTACTGTGCTGTATCAGTATCAGGAAGATAAAGACAGACCAATATGATACAATTTGTTTGAGGAAACATAAGATTTTCCCTTGACTTCAGTTCAGTTTATCTAAGTGAATAGGAACGATCAATTTCAAATCAATATTCTTATTATTTGTTGATTGCTGAGGTTGTCTTGACATTGAACATAGATGAGACACAGTCCATGGCCCCAGGAAACTTTCAATGTAAATAAACAATGTTGTACAGAAACATACGAAAGTATGGCATTGTTTCCTCTTCCTCTGTCCACTTTGGGATCCTGATGATGAAAGGCTGTTTATAAATTTAAGATATTGTTACTACTGTGACATCTTCCTTTTCATCAAAGAGAATCCATTTTATCTATCTTATAACTATTGCAAATAAAAACAAATATACATAAATACTGTATGAGCTACAATGAACTTCTATTCTGTCATGTACCTATCTTTCATTTTATTATTCTTTGTTGGATTGTCATACATCCTGCAATAAAAAATAATCTTGAAAGCTTTACACTTTCCATTAGCTTACTACACTTTAACATTGAATGGAAAGTTCACAAAAAGCAAAGGGTATGTTGTGCTAATTTACTGATTTACATATGGTAAACAGAGAGAAATTATTTGCTACCCACACAAAACTGGGAGGCATGATATCATCAATTTAATTAATTCAATATCCATTCACTTGTTTAAGGGAATACTATTTAGGATAATGCCACCAAATTGTAGATCCGAGGTGGCATTATTCATATCTGTACCAGGTTTATTCTAGGGTTCACACTGCACGTTGGAGGTGATAACAAGGGTAAGGTTTGGGCTTGACAGCATCAAAATATTTCTCTACAAAGTCATAGAAATCTAGTGAGATTAGATGGTATTGCAAGATTTCCATTACATTGGCTAGTGGAAATCACACAAGAATTGCTTTTTTCTGTGAGATTTCCAGTATCAAGTACTTCACAAAAAACTAAATCCAGAAAATAGGCATATTCATACATCTGACCTCAAACCAAATATGTAAAGGTAATTTCAGATATGGGTATTCAAATCTGAACCCACCAGAAATTTGGGGGTTTTGACATGCTTCTTTTCTTTTGTACTCATTAAGCCTTATTCTCTATTATACTAAGGCCTCTTTACACCTTTCTGGCATTATAGAGGAGCCTTAAAGTGGGCAGAAACAGCCCCCCAGAGATTACCTCCCTGCCTGGTTGGTGTAACAGTAATGTAAGTACACATTCTGCACACACCCACATTTAGGGGGTGTGGCTAGAGGGCACTACACTATGGCTATTCCCTGATTCACAGGGCTTATATGGGGTCATTGAGAAGCAGAGGATAATTTAGAGCAAGCCCCTGTTCAGCCCCGGAATACAGGAAATACAACGGTGGTTTTTAGGTATCTTTGCCTCTGTTTCCCCCTTCCTTATGCAGCAATGTCAGGATGCTGGTACTGAAGCCAGCCCTGCCAGGTGTTTAGGTAGTATTCTTAGCCACTGGGCCTCAGTAACACATCAAGCTGGTGCCACTGACCAACAGAATTACTGCTTCAGACCACCAGGCCCACAGCAGCCACACCCCAAGCTCCTGATTGGATGGACAAGCAGCACTCTCATTGGGTAGCTGGACTATATAAAGGCCAGAACAGGAAGAGAAAGCTGTCTGAGCAACAGATCAGTGCCTGGTGTTTGCTCCCCAGACCATGTTGTCTTGCCTACTCCTGCCTTGTTTGACCTCAGCTCCCCTACCCACTGACCCAGCCCCTTGTATTGAGTCTTCCGGACTAAATTGCCCTGGACTGCCTCTGATATCGATTGACCTGCCTGCTATCTGACCACCCATGCACACTTAACTACTGCTCTGAACTGCCCCCTAGCCAGACTTGGCCACCAGGCATTACAAGGAACAGGTTAACTGAGAATCTAGCCCAGGGGTCAGCAACCTGCGGCACGGGTGCCAAAGACGGCACACGAGCCGATTTTTAATGGCACGCTGCTGCCTGCTGCGGTCCCAGCCCCACTCAGCTCGCCCCTCCCCCCCCGCCCAAAGCTCTCTCCTACGGGGGCAGGAGGCAGAAGCTTGGTCTTGCCGGCAGCCAAGCTTCCCCCTCCCCCGCTTCTTCCCCCAGCGTGGTGCTTTCCTGCCCCTCCCCCTCCCTCTCCCTGCCACCGATCAGCTGATCGCCCTTGCAAGGGAGAAGGGGAGCGGAGCCGCAGCGTGCTCGCTGCTCCAGGGAGGAAGCAGAGAAGAGGTGGGGACAGGGCCCTGGGAGAAGAGGTGGGGATAAGAGGTGGGGACGGGGCATATCCCCTCCAGCCCCCTGCCATGAGCATCCCCACGAGCCGAGCACCCCAGCCCTCTGCCCTGACCCCTGAACCCCCCCACACCCAGCCCTCTGCCCTGACCCCTGAACCCCCTCACACACACCCAGCCCTCTGCCCTGACCCCTGTACCCCCTCACACACACCCAGCCCTCTGCCCTGACCCCTGCACTCCCTACACACACACCCAGCCCTCTGCCCTGATCCCTGAACCCCCTACACACACACACAGCCCTCTGCTCTGGCCCCTGAACCCCCTCACACACACCCAGCCCTCTGCCCTGACCCCTGAACCCCCTACATACACACAGCCCTCTGCCCTGAACCCCCCCACACCCACCCCTCTGCCCTGACCCCTGCACCCCCTACACACACAGATAGCCCTCTGCCCTGACCCCTGCACCCCCTCACACACACCCAGCCCTCTGCCCTGACCCCTGCACCCCCTACACACACATAGCCCTCTGCCCTGACCCCTGCACTCCCTCACACACCTCCAGCCCCCCCACACTGCATGCCCTGACTCTTGCACACCCCCCCCACATCCACACCCCCACCCTGAGCACCAAACAGGAGCTCCTGCACCCCCCCGCACATTCCCACCTGCACCCCCGGTCTGGGGTCCCAGCCGTTGGCCCCGTTCAGCCCGCTGCCGGTCTGGGGGCCTGGCTGCCGGCCCCTTGCCAGCCGGGGTCCCACAGGCCCCGCTCAGCCCACTGCCGAACTAGGTGAACGGAACCCCAGGTCGGCAGCAGGCTGAGTGGGCCAGCGGCGTAAGATCAGCATTTTAATTTAATTTTAAATTAAGCTTCTTAAACATTTTGAAAATCTTGTTTACTTTACATACAACAATAGTTTAGTTATATAATATAGACTTATAGAGAGAGACCTTCTAAAAAACGTTAAAATGCATTACCGGCACACGAAACCTTAACTTAAAGTGAATAAGTGAAGACTCGGCACACCACTTCTGAAAGGTTGCCGACCCCTGATCTAGCCCATTGTTATTTAGTGCCATTACATTATCATTTGGAATAGGAAAAAAGTGCTCCCTAGTTTACCAAAACTCATGATGGAACGTCTCAAGAACAAACAGAACCGCTAAATGCAAACTAATTTAGTTAAATAAGCTTAGAGCATGAAACCACATTTTCTGTTCTTGCTTGTGCCATCCTAATTTAACTTCCTGGTGTTGGCCGCTGTGCACATTTTGATTATGATGGAGTATCTGGTATAATCAGTTTCACTTTGGAACACACATTCAGAATACATTAACAAAATGGTGAGGTGCTTTAATAATTGGCTATTCTAAAATCATGGAGACTGTGCTGGGCTATGGTAACATCTCACTGTCTGTAAAACTACCAAATTCAGTGACATAAACTTTAATGAAAGGAAAGGCAATTACATTTTAAGGTCAAACAGTTCAGTGAAAACCAACTTTGAAGGTAAACATAGAAGTTACTGCAGGTGAAGTTCTTTTTAATATGCAGCACATACAACCTGGAATCATTTCTTACACACAAACCTAAAGCTCAGTTTAGTATATATAGGTAAAGGCAGATGTTTATAAATCACCTTCATACAACGACCTTCCTTAATTATATTTAACAACTAATAGATGTTGCTTGGTGGCCTTTTGAGACACCATATTCATGCTGTTGACAAAAGATCTTATCTTCAGAAACTCACTTACACATGCCATGTTTACATTCTGATCTCAGCACAATGTACAGTAGAACCTCAGAGTTATGAACATGAGAGTTATGAACTGACCAATCAACCATACACCTCATTTGGAACTGGAAGTATGCAATCAGACAGCAGCAGAGACACACACAAAAAAGCAAATACAGTTCAGTACTATGTTAAACAAAAACTACTAAAAAAATTAAGGGAAAGCAGCATTTTTCATCTGCATAGTAAAGTTTCAAAGCTGTATTAAGTCAATGTTCAGTTGTAAATTTTTGAAAGAACCATGTTTTGTTCAGCGTTACAAACATTTCAGAGTTATAAACAACCTCCATTCCCGAGATGTTCGTAAAGCTGAGGTTCTACTATATAATCTTCAGCTGCAATTTATAAATGGGGTTGGGCTAGGATAGTATCAAAGAAACCAGAACATAATAATAAATGATACTGGTGATTTGAGGCTACTTTTCCTCCTGAGTTAGTACTGAACCAGTGTCCCAGAAAGAATGATGTTTGGTAGGGGATTCTGTTGTTTTGGAAATATCTTCTTTCAGATGACCAATAGAATCTGTGATCATTAAAGATCCCGCCTCTCCTTTTTCAAATAGGGATGAGATCTTGCCTCCACTGAAGTTAATGGCAAAACTCCTACCGACTGTGATGGGGCCAGGATTCACCCTAGACATGTGAAGTCCCACTCACCTGGCCAAATTCATACCTGGTGTAACTGGAGACAATACCATTGCCCAAGCCAAGCTATGGTTGTCTTCTCTTAACAAGAGTTGGATTTGACCTATGCTATCTACCTAATTTCCCTGGGTAGTCTTAAACTGTTATAAGGTAACTTCCCTTATTTCCCATCTTAAATTGTTATAGGAAGCTCGAAAACTAATCTCCCTCACCAACAGAGGGTGGTTCAATAAAAGATATTACCTCACCCACCTTGTCCCTCTAACATGATGTACCTGTAAGTTAAACAATTGCCATGTTCCACCCCAGAGAGAGTTCATTTTAGTGACAGGCAGAGAGGTTCCAGCACAGAGAATAAGCAAATAAACAAAATCTTAGTTATGGTTGGAAATGTGCTTCACTGGAGCCAAGCTAACACCTCAAAACAATATAGCACTTTCCTTAGAAAAATTCGGGACTTTTAAAAAAATCACAAATGTCAGTGTGTCTGAAAATGCACAGTTGAGGGCTTCAGCTAGTTCTCCCAATGCTATAATGCTGTCTGAAACTCAATATCCATACCACAGGAAATTCCAACATTTTGAAAACTTTTTCATTTCCATTTGGATGGCGGGTTGCCTCGAAGCTGCAGATCCTGGATGCCCTGGGATATCTGGCCCTGCCCAATTCGAGGTAGACCTCCCTGGAGCCATGGAGCTCGGGCCACTAGCAGCGCACCAGATAAACTGGCAGGAAAACTGTTTCTGTTCGAACCCTGATTGTGGGTTGTCAAACCTGATAAACTTCCACAAAACATTTCAGTTTCAACAAATTGGCATTTCCCAATGAAACCTTGTTTGTCAGAAAATTCCCAACCAGCTCTACAACACCATACAATCCTTCACAACTCACTATTGCCCAGCAGGCTAAATGTGGCCTGGCAATTGCCAGTTGAACAACGCAGATTTCAATCAATGTTATGTCCTTACAGGGCCCATTGTATTAGTATGTTCAATTCTGGGCACCCCATATGCAAAAGAAATAGAAGGGGCTCAGACACACATGATAAAAGTTATAAGAGGAGACATCCACTACAGCAGGGGTGGCCAACCTGTGGCTCTGGATCCAGATGTGGCTCTTCAGAAGTTAATATACGGCTCCTTGTATAGGCACCGACTCTGGGGCTGGAGCTACAGGCACCAACTTTCCAATGTGCCGGGGGGTGCTCTGCCCTGGCTCTGCCACAGGCCCTGCCCCCACTCCACCCCTTCCCACCCCCTCCCCTGAGCCTGCCGTGCCCTTGCTCCTCCCCCCTTCCCCCTCCCCCCACCCCGAGCCTCCTGCACGCCACAAAGCAGCTGATCGGGAAGTGTGGGGAGGGAGGGGGAGGCACTGATTGGCAGGGCTGCCAGTGGGTGGGAGGTGCTGGGAGTGGGGGGGGAACAGAGGGGAGCTGCTGGGGAGCTGCTGACATATTACTGTGGCTCTTTGGCAAAGTACATTGGTAAATTCTGGCTCCTTCTCAGGCTCAGTTTGGCCACCCCTGCACTACAGGGTTTCTAACAGCCTCCTTAGAAATTAGGTACTAGTTACTGTGAGAAGTAGGATACTAGAATAGATGGACCACTGATCATTTTCAGAACGGCAATTCTTATGTTCCAATGTTTCCATGTAAAAATAAAAACTTCTCAGATATAACCAAAACAATTTTGACCTAAATCAATTGATATAGGAAATCCAGTCATAAAAAAGAAGGAAAGGGTTTGTCTGGATGTAGGAGTAAATTCTTGCAGGAGAGAAAATAAGTAAAATCAGCTAAAATAACTACCGCCCAGTAAACATTACAATATCCAAAGTGTTCAAATATAATTCTCACAAATGGTATCCCTGTTCAAACACTCCATGCTGAAGTATACACAGAGTAATATTTTCCTCAACACTATTTGTAAATGTTTCAAAAACATGAGAAAGTTTTCTATTTTTTCAAAAATTTTAAAACAGCAAGCATGGGTTGGGGGGAAATAAGCCTATCCATAACAGGCTGGATCCTCAACTGGCATAAACCCCACTGATCCTGCCAGACCTATGCCAATTTATACTGGGGAAAGATATCTCCATATTATGAAAAAAATTCAGAAAGAATGGCTATCCTGAAATTTATTGTATTAATGTTTACAATTACGTTTCTTCCAAAATCTGATTACAGTTTGTCTGTGACATGAATCAGTCATATGTAATTTTACAATTATACAAAACCATCTGTTCGCATTCAGTGTGCGGTGTACTGTACTGAACATTCTATGAGACTGCTTTTACCCTACTCCACCACCACTTCAATCAAACCTGGTAAAGAACAGAACAAGATGGAGTTATACATCTGCTAGTACGCCAATTTTATGCTACTTCTTATCCTCTTATAACTCAGAAATATTTTATTTTTTTCAATACACATGAAAATTTGCAGGCCACTAATTCGGGATACGAACTAAGTCCCTGGGGGATTTTTATTTATTTTCTCTTGCTTTTTATAACTTTTTAAAGCATTAATATTATTTAGTATTTATTATCCTTTTTTAAAAAAAAGATTTAAGACAATTTAAAATGTTGAGGTCTTTTTATTGTCCTGTTTATTTTAAGACAAAAGAGGTCATGGGCAGGCGATACGTCAACACAGTGGTGCATGAAAAGCAGCACATGGCTAATTAAAACGACATAACCAAATCAATTAAACCATGGAAGAGAACCCAGCAACAAGGTGATGAAAGGATATAACCCTGACTCTCATTAAGTGCTAAAAAGGCAACCTTTTCAAGCTTAATTTTCACCATATTCCCCATATATCCTTTCTGATCGCTATCTGTTGTAACACTGGATCTTACATAGCTCGTTAGAAAACAAGGCAGCCCTGAACAAAGACCATTCAACATACTGCACTGTACCGTCTTACAGCAAGCTGCATCCCTAGCTGTTCTTTAGTTCTCACTTGAGTAAGTGCAACCTTAGCTGCGAACAAATTACATTGCAGATTTGTAAATCCTGAAATAAATGTCTGCACACAGCTGAAAGCATGCAATACCGAAATTAAAAAGAAATACATTTCAATGATTTAAATGCATAGTACTTCTCTGCACACAGTTTAGTCCCAGAAACCTGATGTAAATGAAAACAGTTATTTTTAAAAATTAAGTTCCAAACTTAATAATGGGGGGGAAAGAAGCCTACACTCTCATAACTCAGATGACTGTCTTTGATATCTGGGTTTCATAAAAAGCACATTTCAATTATTTACACAAACCCATTAGGATGGAAAAGCAACCATTTAGCCACTCCTTAGCCTTGCAAGATTGAGAAAGGTCAGGGGAGCTGACAGGTTGATTTTACATGCTTAATGGATTTTTGTAAGTAAATAAAATACACTTTTCCTAAACAGGACTGTCTAGGTAAGTATTTGAGTAATTACCTCCCTGAAGAGTACTCTGGTCCTGATTCAGCACTCACTAACACTGGGGTAATTCAATTGACTGCTTTATATTGATGTAACACAATAGAATGAGGCACTCCGTGTTGCTGTGGCTTTAACATGGAGCAGAGCTAATAACCTTGAGGGAGCCTGTGATATACAAAGTAGCACCCATAATTCCCTTAAGGGAAACTAAGGGAATATTGTGCCTAAACCATAACCATTGTCCTTTTGGTTATTGTGATTTCAACAGCATTACGGCAACACAAAACTAATGTAACAGATTGTGGATTCAGGCCTACTGTTTGAACAAACTAGGGCAGTGGTTCCCAAACTGGGGTTCGTGAACCCCTGGGGGTTTGCGAAATGTTACAGGGGGTTCTCCGGAAAAAAATTCCTAATGGCAGACAGAGCTGTCCCTAGGGATCCCATGGGCAGCACGGGGCCAGCAGCATGGAGCCCCTGGACTTCCAAGAGCTAAGCAGATCAAAGCAAGCATATCTATCACACTGAGGAGATTTAAACTTCAAGACTCCTTATAAGAAATGGAACGGGAGGTGGATATTTTTTGCTGTTTTTAAAATTAAATAGGCAGCTAGTATTGTTTTTAACATTATTATGAAGAACAAGTTTAAGCTTTGTTGTAACGTGCGTTGTTTGCCTGGACTGCTCAAGACCGGAATGCTTGTGTAGGAGGAACTCTTTGAGTTGGCTTCAATACCTTCATGCTGTTTCACATCTGATACTCCTTGATGAAACATAGGAGACTTGTCTTATAACAGACTTATTCAAAGTGATACAAGCTACGAAAGTGAGATCTTGGAAGAGTGTTGCCGTTTTCATAATGTAATAAAAATACTGTAGTGATAAATAATAATTAATAATAAATACTGTGTAATAATATTGTCATAAAAACAAATTTTATATTTCCAAGATCATTGCTTTTATAATTTATACTCAGGTAAAGGAGAAAATCCCTGGAAATATTCATTTTTAGGAGAGGGTTCGTGAGACTTGACATTTTAGTGAAAGGGGTT
Source organism: Emys orbicularis (assembly GCF_028017835.1). Lineage (NCBI taxonomy): Eukaryota > Metazoa > Chordata > Testudines > Emydidae > Emys > Emys orbicularis. Next base: position 249,165,116 of record NC_088683.1, read on the forward strand.
CACAGGTTGTTAAAGTTTGGGAACCACTGAACTAGGGGAAAACTGAATTATTTCCTAGCCCGACTACTGGTCCCTTGAATATTTCCAGTTGATATCTGGCACAGTGAAACATTTGGCCACTCAACCTTCAGATCTGATCAGCGCTTCTTCTACTGTCTAGCCTGGCAGCAGGCAGCTCATGAGCCACCTCCACAGACTCAGTTCACCCCCTCCTAATCACACATGTGGATGGGAAAGGCAGACCCTCCTCACAATACACCTCTCTCCTTTGCCTCTCCTTGGGGTAATGGGGAGCAGCTCCCCCCTCAGTGTTCTTACTTCCACTGGTACCAGCAGAGAGAGGAGAAAAGATTTCCTCTATTCCCTCCATAGGCCTCAATGCAGTAGGTGGAAGACAGAGACACCCTGGTAGATCTCCCTGCCCTTGGTCTCAGTGAAGGGAGAGGGAAAAGAAGGACATCTCAGTCCCCACAGCAGCTGGGAATATCCTCCTCTGGTCCCAGCAGGATAAAGAGCACCTCACTTTCTTGCTCTCAAAGTGGAACAGAGAGGAAATTCCCCAATTCCTGCAGAAGACTGTGAAATGAGACACCTCCCAGTGGCAGTGCCTTGTAGCCCACTGAAGTCCATGGGACTACACTATAAGTAGTTCATTAGAACCACTTGCAGTACATAAAGCTAGCATGTGTGTAAGTCTTTACAGGATCAGGGTTTGAATGTCGACCCCAAAATTAAAATTACTACATTACTCTCTGCTCACAATCCTATTCTTGAGTGTACAATGCAATGTTGTGCAAGTGTGTCAAACATTTCTTTTAGAAAAGATAGCGAGGTATCTGCAGGTAGGATTGGTTATCCAGTCTCTGCTAGACCAATCTGTTGTGGTTTACACTCAGTTACAGATGATCAAGGACAATCCATTACATTAGTTTAAAAGCTTTGATTAATACTTGTAGCTGCTATGCAGATTCGGTGCGATACAAGACTAGCCTAAGGGCTTTTTGTATTTCTTTAAAGCATCAGCCATTAACAAGCTAAATTTACCACTGGGAGCCAGGGCACAAGCCCAAAAACACAGACTCAAATGTATTTATATTCCAATCTATGGTTTTCAAGTACAGTGTATCATTTCTATGAGGCTTTAATGAAAGCCAAGAGGTACACATTATAAAAACCATGCTCTATTTCTAATAGAGTTCAGTGAAGATCAGAGAATGATTTAGTAGCTTTCCTCAGCTTTTACTTGCACTTGGCTACAGACACCAAACATTTAGATTCAGATTTAAAACTCACCCAATAGCATCAACAGATTTTTTAAGGCAGAACTTTTTTTTAATCCTATATTTACAAATTATATATTCTGTTTCACAGTCTATATAAGGTCAGTCATTCTGAAGAATACTAAGTGTCTGTCTGGGATAAATCTCTAAACTGCCTCAAGAACATGAAGCATTGTACCTTTTAAACATAAAAATAATTGCGCTTTTGATATGGAATCAGATTAGAGTCTTGTAAAATGTTCAATAAAAATGGAGGAGGGCGATAAACATGTCAGAATGAACTCTATTGGAGGCACTGATTTTATTATTATTTATGTTACAGTAATGCTTGGATAGCTAATAAAAGATCAGGAATCCATAGTTCTTGGTACTGACCAGAAAACTAACGAAGATGGTGGTCTCTGCCCAGAGAACGTTCAAACGATAGGTGAGGCAGAAGTGCAAACAGGTGGATGAACCAGACAAAGGGGCTGAGGGGTGGATCAGAAGGATGAGATTACAAAAAACCAAACAGTGTGTAACAGAGAATCAGAAATCCTGACTGATTTTTATGACAGACAAGTGACTTTGACAGTATTTTAATGAAAAGTCAGGGATTTTTTCACTCCCTTTGCAGACTTTCTAAGTTCACTGCCCCAAGACAATTACATTTTGTATTCCAGCTGATCTAAATTTAATTGAACTATAACCTTTACTTTACAGCTAATTTGACCTAGATATTTTACATTCACTGATACATATTATTGTTATTGATCATAATAATAATAATGAGCAAAGCGCTATAAATATATTAGATGGAACAAAGTGGTACATCAGTCCAAACAGATGGCTAGTCCCTGTGCTGAATGCTATGGTCTATATTCTGAAGGCAGGAAGGAAAACTGAATAAACAAGACCTACAAAGAGTTGGATGTGGCCTTTAGAGTTTGAACACTTCACAAAATAGTTTGTTCTTGGAGGTGTAGGCAGAGGGAGCTTGGCATATGTAACTGGGAAAGTTATTCTTGGCATACAGGGACAATATAAAAGAAGGCCATTTAGATTTTCATTTATCAAATGATTTTTAAAGCAGTCATATTGATAATATCAAAGTCTTGGCTCTTTCCTAGCTATTTTATAGACACATAGGAATTACCTTACTGGATCAGACCAATGATCTATCCAGTCCAGTATCCTGTTCCTGGCAATAACAAGTACCAGATAGTTCATAGGGAGGTACACTAAACTCAGATGTTTAAAGACTACAGCAGTGAGGGATGTACAGTAAGGTAAGCGGAACAGAATAGAAATAACCCGGTAGTCGACTATCATGAATCAGTATGTGCATAAGGGAAGTTTCTTCCTCATACCATCAGTTAGATGCTTGTTTATGCCCTGGAGTAATTGTAACTGTGGATATTCTCATAATCCATATAAATGTCTTCATCCTATTTTGAATCCTACTAAACCCATGGCCTCAGTGATATATGGCAATAAGTTCCACAGGTTAATTATGATTGTGTAGAAAAAGTATTTTTCCATCAGTCTTAAATGTATCAGATAAGAAACCAAAATCATAAATCAAATAGAGTAATGTAGGTATGATATGTTCTGGATGACATAGAAATAGTAATGTACCATTCATATACTCTTTTAAAAAAATATTTAATCCACTATTTCAAATAGGAGTTGATTTGTGGTTATGCAGGCTTTTCTGCTGTAATATAATGCAGTTTGATCTATCTGTAAACTTTGAGAATAAAAACTAAATAATCCAAGTTTACAAATGAGTTATTCTGCCTCTAATGAAAAAGACAGACACTGGATCTTCCCTCTCTTTACATTGATTTATTACATTCAATAATTGTCTATTATTATTACTGTACATTGTAATCTATTTCTAATGAATCCCCCTTGGTTATGGTGAGCCAAGTCCAGCATAATAAATTCTAATGTGTTAGGTCATTAACTTTGCTAATATTTTACAATCCACATTTAGTGAGATTGGGAAACAGTTTGTGCAGTCTTCTGGTATTTTCACTATTTTAAGAACTATTGTAATTAATAGCTCTCCTTAAATTTTCCATTGCTTTATTAGATTAGTACCTAACAAATTGGAAACGTATTTATATATACTTTTCAGAATTCTGCTGGAAAAACATCAATTCTAAGATTTCCCTATTTTTTAGGCTTTGGGTTTATTTAGGTACAGCATCATTGCCTCACACATTTCACTGCCCAAAACTGCAATCAGATCTGTGTGGCTAGACCCCTACTGAAGTGAATGCGACTCCATGCAGGCTTATTGTCTTCAGTAGGGGTTCAATTGTTGTTGTTGGTGGTGGTGGTGATGTTTTTCTCTCTCTACATCTGGATGACACAGAATTAGTCAAAGAACGTGTTATATTCCCCTCAAATTGTGAGACTGTTTCCCATCTACTAGTCAGAATAAAGTCATTTTAATGTATCATATATTCCCTTATTTGCAATATCATTTGCATTTATACATCTTGACTTACAGCTGTCAGCCAGGAAGATGATATCAAGCACCATGACCTCCTTATAAATCTTCCATTGCTGACAATGTTAGTTAGCCAAGGAAGAACCCACAGTGTGTTAGGACACTCAGGGATACAATGTGCATGCTACTATTGCAATAGATGTGTGTTACTTTAATGCAGTGGTGCCCACACTTTTCCTGACATGCCCTTCCTTATCAGTAATAGAATCTGTCTGTGCCCTCTCTCCATTACTGCCGTTGGCTCAGAGTAGCTTGGGCTGAAGGCGGAACTGGGGGCGGAAATGGGTATGGGAGAGGAGCTGGGGCTAGAGACGGAGCTGGGCTAGGGGCGGAGAGGGAATGAGGGCAGAGCAGGTGTCGGAGTGGAGCTGTGGCTGGGACCGGAGCTGGTCTGGGGGCGGAACAGCACTGCGGCTGGGGCCAGAGCTGGGCTGGGGACAGAACGGAGCTGCGGCTGGAGCCAGAGCTGGGATGGGGGGTGCTCCCTCTCTGCGCCCCCACATGGGGACTGGCCTAGGCCCCGCCGTGAACCTCCCGAACAATCCTCCATGCTCCCTGGGGGGGGGGGGGGCACACCCCACAGTGTGGGAACCACTGCTTTAATAACATTCCCATGAGCAATATTGCAGAAGGGTGAGTCTCTGACCCCCTAACTGGGAAGGTGCTATTTGGTACACAATGCTTAAACAAGTGTTGGGCATCAAATATCAAGGTTGAAGTACCTCCTGTCACTGATATACTGCATACCCTGGGAGGTCTGTGGAACTTCAGGGAACCTGAAGCCACCAGAGTTCCTTTTTCCTGGATAGGACCCATAATTCCCTTTTCTTTTGTAATTATTGTTCTTTTATCATAATTCTCTGCCGTTTAAGTATAAAAGGTCTCAGGTCTACGTTCAGTCAAAGGTTTAGGTGCTGATGAGCAATGCACACTTTAAATCTCCGCATTAAATCCTTCTGGCAGGTCTAGCAGTTCAATTAGTAGTGTACATTTTGGATAGAATCTTTGGATAGAATCCCATTATGCTCCCTTTGGTATTCACACCATTTTAATATTGTTTCATCAAGACCTGTTATTTAAAGCTGTAATTTTCTGTGGCTGTTTTTGCAATGCCTTTAACACTGTTAGTAGTTCTTTTGTATTTACTCTTTCCATATCATTCAATTCAATGGCAAAAAAAACTACACTGACAGAGAATTAAGGTTGCTTAGTAGTGTTTTGTCCCCTTGCAGAATGTTGAGTTAAGCAAAACTCAAAATTCTGAAAGCCAGAAAATGCACGGTTAAGGTTGCCCATGCAACCTGAATGATGCCCTCTTTCAGCAATCCTCAAATCTGCTTTGTTGACACACACATCTTTATTCTGCTAATCCCACAGTTGGTGAAATGCACAAGCTTTTCACCTCTTTTTACAACCTATTCAGTCTCATCCACGGGATTCTAACAAACACTATTAAAGGACAAAAAAAGAAAAAAAAAGTGTTGCCCACAGCTCCTTCCCTATGTTCCCTTGGAGCTAGCAGTAGCCAATGGGAATTATTTGGATACATTCCAGATGCAGTCACTGATGTGTTAGCTGTCCAGATGTGTTAGGTGTACCTACACTAAATGGTGGAGGCAGTAGTTGGACCTACTTGATAAAGGTTTGTTTGTAATATAAGGACCTGTGGATTACTTTGAGGTGTGTGACTGACTAGTGATTATGATATGAGGGGACCTACGTTTTGCACCTTCCCCCAGTTGAGCAGTCTGAGGCCTGGTCTACACTACTCAGTTAGGTCGACACAAGGCAACAGACATCGACCTCGTTGTGCATGTGTCTACACTTAAATTTGGCTCCCGCCGACATAAATACCCTGTTACGTTGACCTAATTATACCAACTCCCCAAGTGGCATAGAGCCACGGTCAGTGTACTTAGGTTGTGAGTACAACATAAATAAATAAATCCAGTGCGAGTCTAGACACTGCATTTATTTATGTTGACCCTAACTATTCTTCAGCAGCTATCCCACAATGTCCCAAACTGACCACTCTGGTCACCACTGTGAACTCTGCTTCTGGAGACCACTTCCCCTCCCCTTTAAAGCCCTGACAAATTTTGAAATTCCTTTTCCTAATTGCCCAGCTTGGCGAACACACCTAGCTGCGCTTCATTGTTGAGTGCAATTGCCCAGCTGACCATGCCAGCTACACACTGCAAACATGCTCCTGCCTGGAGTAGACAGGAGATACTGGATCTCCTGGGCCTGTGGGGAGAGGAGGCACAGACCTGAACAGCCTTTGAAATGTTGACATGTACGAGCAGTTTGCTCAGGGGATGCAGGAGAAGAGGTAAGACAGGGACCAGCAGCAGTGCTGTGTGAAAGCCAAGGAGCTGTGGCAGGCGTACCAGAAGGCCAGGGAGGCCAACAATTGATCCAGTGCTGAGCGGCAGACCTGCTGCATTTACAAAGAGCTGCAAGCCATCCTCAGCAGAAACCCCAACGACATCATGAATATCTCTGAGGAGCCGAGTCAGAGGCCACTGCCATAAACAGTGAGGAGGAGGAGATGGTGGACAAGGAAGAGGAGGAGAAGGAGTATGTGGGACAGGCAACCGGGGGATCCAGTTGTGCAGCGAGCCAGGACCTATTTTTGATTCAACCGCAGTCCAGCCAGTCCCATCAGTCGAGCACACAAGAGCCTGATGCAGGGGAAGGAACTTGTGGTAAGTGTGTAGTTTAATTTTAAATTAAAGGATGGCACCCCTAGATTAGCAGGACATCTTTTGACTTTTCATTAATTTATTCATGCTAGAAGAGGTAGTGGTACAACCAAGAGGGGTAGAAATGCTATCTGCTTTTCATTCCCCTGTGGAGTGAGGTTGGGGGAAGGAGGAGATGCGAAGCAGTTTGTTTATGTACACAGGGAAGTTCCATGAATCCTCCAGAGCAGGGATCAGCAACCTTTGGCACGCTGCTCACCAGGGTAAGCACCCTGGCGGGCCGGGCGGGTTTGTTTACCTGCCGCGTCCGCAGGTTCAGTGGTTCGCCGTTCCAGGCCAATGGGGGCTGTGGGAAGCGGCGCGGGCCCAGGGATGTGCTGGCTGCCGCTTCCCGCTGCCCCCATCGGTCTGGAATGGCGAACCGTGGCCAGTCGGAGCCGCGATTGGCCGTACCTGCGGACGTGGCAGGTAAACAAACAGGCCTGGCCCGCAAGGGTGCTTACCCTGGTGAGCCACGTGCCAAAGGTTGCTGATCCCTGCTCCAGAGAGATCTCAATGAAACTTTCATGGAGGTACTCTGCAGTCTTCTGCCGAAGGTTTCTAGGGAGGGCTGCCTTATTTTTTCCTCCGTGGTAGGACACTTTCCCACACCACTCAGCAATAGTTTCAGCAGGCACATTGCAGTACCCAGGCTAGCAGCATACGGGGCCGGGAGGCTTAGGGACGCCAGCAGAAGCTGTGCTTTCTCTGTCTTTGTTACAATCAGGAGTGAGACATCGGCTAAAATCACCATTGCCTGTGGAAAACACCGTCACTATTCAGTGCCATTGCCCTGTACTATTAGAATCATGCAATTGAGCAATTCCCTCCTCATTTCCCTAATCCCAAATAGGCTGGTGCTGTGACCAGTGCCAGGCACAAGCAATCCCAAGCAGAAGTGAGAATGTGGTGCTTAAACCTTTAGAGGATCAAGGGAAGTGAGTTCAGCCTCTTAAGTTTCGCTTTCCATAGTGAATACACTGACAATGATACCCCTTTGTGTTTTATCTGCAGGTGCTGCCATTGCAGCCTTCAGAGTCTCTCCCTCCACAGCTGCAGAATGCCTGAGCTGGATAAGGAGGAGAAAGAAGAGGACTCATTATGACATGTTCAATGAGATCCTGCAAGCCAGTGCTGTATCGGACTCTGAGCACAGGGCATGGAGTATGAACAATGCAGCCATCCTGGAGAAAGATAGACTGGAGAGGAGAAAGGCGCAAGAAAAGGAGAGGGCCATGCACCATAATGGGCCTTCTCAGACAGCAAACACAGATGCTGCAGATTCTAATGGACCTGCAGGTTTGACAGTCCCAGGTTCACCTCTCTCAGCAGCCAATTGAGAAATCAGTATCAGGTTCTCCCTATAGCCCCTCAACATTCCACATGGCATCAGGGGTCGCTGCACTACCCTTACCGCGCCACTCATGGGGACATTAAAGACAATCACAGCTTCACAAATGTAAGTAGTGAGGGTTTTTGGTTGGCCATCCCCCGGTACCAAAAGAAAGGGGAAGGGCCAATGGGAAAGCAAGACCCTTAGACCGACAGTCCCCAGGGCCGATGGGGAGAGGCCAACGCTCCAGGTCAGCCTGACTGACAAGGCAGGCAGGCCAATGAGGGAGTGAGGAGGAGCTGCCTGAGCCAGAGAGGTAGCCGTGGCAATCAGGGCCAGAGGAGCAGCCCAGGGAGCTGTGCTGAAGGCAGAGCAGCAGCAGTGCTGAGACAGAGTGGAGCTGGGGCTGGAGCAGTCCGTAGCTAAGCACTGCGAGCAGCTGGGGAGAGCGGGGGGACCCTGGGCAGAGGTTCCAGTGCAAGGAGATGGGTTTACTTGCTTCCTTTTACCTTCCCCATTTTTTCTTTATTTTTTTAATTAGATGCCATTTAATAAATTTGATTTGATTTGAACTATATGTAATGATCAGTGGGTCAAGGAAGCAACCAGAGTGGAGAGAGTACCCCATAGTGGGGACACCCTAGCCCAGGGCCGGCTCCAAGGTTTTTGCCGCCCCAAGCGACGGGAAAAAAAAATCCGCGATCGTGATCGGCAGTAGCTCCACAGCGCTGCTTTCTTCTTCGGCGGCAATTCGGTGGCAGGTCCTTCCCTCTAAGAGGGACCTGCCGCCGAAGAGCCCAACGTGCCGCCCCTTCCCCTTGGCCGCCCCAAGCACCTGCTTGCTGAGCTGGTGCCTGGAGCCAGGCCTACCCTAGCCCCTGTCCTAAGTGACCACAACAAGATTGGGGATCAAGCCCCCAGGACTCCTGGGCCCACCCTTGTTGGGGTTACGAGGAGAGTGGAAGGGGAGTCCCTCTAGGTTAGGCAGGCCTCTGGGTAAAGGGAGTGGGAGTAAGGACTCAGATCCTTCCGCTAGCCAATTCCACTGGGGTAGTGTATAAGCCAAGAAAGTTCCTCACAACAGTGGGATCATTCCCCCGCTTACACATACTCTGACTTGTGAAAGCCATGGTTGGTGTATGTGTACCTGAAATGGACATGAATGTTCTTTCCCCTTTGTAAGTTCTGTTCTCTTAATTTATTAAGTTTTATTAATTTTTAATGTATTTGCTTTTAAATTTCCCATTTTTTGTTTTGTTTTTCACTGATTTTGTTTCAAAATAAAATTCTATTCTTTGGAACATAATTCATCTTTATTAGTTCATAGCATATGCTGGCTGGTGCTCATGAGTTCTGAAGGTGACTAATTACCTGTTACTGCACCATGTCACACAACTTGTAAGATCATTTACAAACAAAATCAACTGGTACATTGACAATGTTGTATCTCTACATGTACGGCAATGACCACACAATTCATACCAGGCTGCAAAAGAGCAAGGCCAGGTACAGCACACTACAACAACACACACTACTCTGGCTCACTATTAAAATGGTCTTTCAAAACCTCCCTGAGCCCTACACCTCCGTGTCGAGCTCTTCGAATAGCCCTTGTATCTAGCAGTTCAAATTCAGCAGACAGCTGCTCCACCTCTGCCTTCCACTGTGGCAGAAATTTTTTCCCCTTTGCTTCATAGATATTACACCAGACACAGAAGGCAGCTATAACCATTGGCATATTTTTCTCACTGAGGTCCAATCTTGTGAGTAAACAATGCCAGCATCCCTTCAAACAACCAAAGGCACATTCAACTGTTATCCTGCACCTGCAGAGACAGTAGCTGAAGTGTTTCTTGGTGCTGCGGAGGTGGCCAGTGTATGACTTCATAAGCCATGGGAGCAGGGGTAAGCTGGGTCACCCAGGATCACTATTGGCATTTCAAGATAACCGATGGTAATCCAACAGTCGGGAAAGAAAGTCACTGCTAGCAGCTATTCTTAAAGATGCGAGCATCATGCACCTTCCTTGACCAGCCCACACCGATGTCAGGGAAGTGTCCAGCACTTGCATAACCATAGAAAAGTAGCCCTTTCTGTCAATGTACTCTGTGGCAAGGTGGTCTGGTGCCAAAATAAGGATATGTGTGCCGTGTATCATTCCCCTGCAGTTCGGAAACCCCATTGCTACAGACCCATCCACAATGTCCTGCACACTGCATACCAGGACGTGATTAAGGGCCATGCACTCTTGCATTATGGAGACAGTTGCATGAGGCAGCCAAAAATGGCAGATAAAAGAAATAAAGGCCTGATCTTCAGCTGATGTAGAACTACATACCTCCATTGACTTTATAAAAGCTATGCTGATCTTTAACAGCTCAGGATCTGGCCCATGTGTTTTTTCTTTTAAGGTAAATTAAACTATATATAATTATAGATTAAAATTATATATATATATATATATATATATATATATCAAATATATACTATATCAAATATAGTAATATACTAAATATAGGGGGGAGGGATAGCTCAGTGGTTTGAGCACTGGCCTGCTAAACCCAGGGTTGTGAATTCCATCCTTGAGGGGGCCACGTAGGGATCTGGGGCAAAATCAGTACTTGGTCCTGCTAGTGAAGGCAGGGGGCTGGACTCAATGACCTTTCAAGGTCCCTTCCAGTTCTAGGAGATAGGATATCTCCATTAATTTATTTATTTAATTTATACTAATTTATAGTAAATTTGTGTACAACCAAAAGAGTTGTAGGATGCAGAGGAGACAAAGTAGCTTGTCTCAGATAATAGAGGAGAGAATTTGGAGCAAAAACAGTGAGTGAGGGAGTTAGAACTAAAAATGCATGTATTGCTTTTTGGGCAGAGGGCAGGAACTTCACCTTTGTATCAGCTTGCTTTCTGTGGCCACATTCCGGAAAAATGTCACTCGAGCAGATCTATAGACTTTGGCCTCTTTGCACATCTGGTTAGGAAGTCAGGGACAATGCTACAGTGGAGGAAGCAACTGGAAAGGTACAGAAAATACTAAGGGGTAAGAGTGAGTGTAATAATAGGGTATGAGGACTAATTATTGCTGATATTGGAGACATTTTGGAGTGCTATGGATCACCCTTAGAATCTCTGTTCATTCACCTCATGTTGACCTCCTGATGCCCTGAGCACTTCTTTTGCATATTGCCAAAATGCACTATTTGCACCATCCCCACCACCCCACCTCTGACCTGCTCTTCAGTCTTCTTATATTCTAATTACACTGAGAAGTTTCATTCTGGTTTGCATACAAGAAGAAGACATAATGTGGAATTCTTTGGGAAAAAAATAAAAACAAATGGCACAGAAAAGAAGTTCTTGCTCTTGATTCCACTCCTAACCAGGGAGAGAAGATGCTTGTGAGAGAAAACCCCACCCTCTCTTCTTCCATGGAGAGGAGTTCTAACACCTCTTATGTGGCACTAATGAAATAATTATAGGCAGCAGAAGAGGTAGAGAAGAGGAAGAGCAGCTTTATCTAAATCTGTTTCTTTACTGCATGCATACCCAGGGGAATACAACAGAACAACAGCAAGGCTTGCGAACCTGTTCCATTCTTCATGGGATAACAATTTTGAGGGAAAGATCCACTTGACAAAATTACATTGCGTTATGTTGCAGTACCAATAAAGAATCTGGCAAACTATTTGTGCAGATCTGATGGTGGTGCAATTATATTATGACATCATGATATACCTTTGGACTGCAATATCATGATGCATTGAGCTTGTCCTACAAGACAAACTGTTCAAGAGAGCAGGGAGCAGTCAGCTGAGATGATGAAGCAATTACATTAACATCTGTAGACTCAGATTACATTAACATTAGGAAACCAGACAATCACTACGCTCTTGAATGAACTCACACAGGAAAATGATAAAAGACAAAAACACCATATCACCTGTGGGCGAACATTTTTTACAAAACTATCATTCTATATCTGACCTCTCAGGCTCCATTCTCAAAGGAATTCTGCATAACACCTTCAAAAGGCAAGCCTAGGAGCTTAAATTCATAACTTTGCTGACTCCAAAAATCACAGACTGAATAGACACACCAGATTTATGGCTCATTACAAAAACCTATAACCCACTAACACCTCCTCCAGCTGCCTTGTTTTTCTCTCCCTTCCTTTTCTGCCTACGACTGGAGGGATGTTAATGGGCAACTTCACCTTGAAATATGTGTTAACTACTTATGCTAAACAAACAATCTGTTCTATCTTGTATTTAGCTGTGACACTGAGTACATTTCCCAGACCTGAAGAAGAGCTCTTTGTAGATCGAAAGCTTGTCTTTCTCACCAACAGAAGACAAGTCTAATAAAAGAAACCACCTCACCCATCTTGTCTCATTAACATTAGAACTCAGGATCAACGCTACGCTCAGCTGATGTGGCAACTTATGGTGTCAGACGCCATCAGGTGGTCGAGGGCCATCTATATAGAACACATCACCGGACATCGGTAATACCAGGAGGGATGAGCTGGAGTGATGCTGAGAAGTACAGTGGGGAAAGTAACTGAAATACTTTCCTGATGGATCGTATTTTCTAAATGGACAACCTACCCTAAATTCTCAATTACTGAGGGACAATTTTCACTTATTGATACATGTGCTTTCTACAGCCAACTCTCTGTATAACATCCAAATACTTGGATGCTAATATCTAAACTGTATTGTTAAATTTATTCACCTAAATTTGGGTTATTGCTGGTTTTGCACTATATGTATTTTATGACTTTTAAAACAAACTTTGTATTTGTGGATAATCTAAGCACTATACCCAGATGTACAGACACTCTTCTCTTAACCTGTGTATTATATAATTTTTTCAACATTAGCTTTAATAACATTTTTAAATCATGTATCCACTCACCAGCCCTGAATCCACCAACATTGTTCATTCATTCAAAGAAAAATGTTTCAAAGTGTCAGCACCATGACTGGCAGAAGAGGCTAGTGGGTAATGTTTTTGTATGCCCTCTGTTGGCCTCAGTGCTAAATATAAAGAAACTATATATTTGCATTAGAATGACAAGAAAGTAGAAAGAACATCCTTTTATTTGAAATGTTCTTCTGGAATTCTTCTATGGCATTCCTACACATGCTAGCCATGCCACAGTTTGAGTAACTATGTAAGCTATAAATGTCTTTTACACAAGTAAAGTAATTACCCAACTGATTATGTACAAAGGTTAATTACTTCTTTTTGATATAATGTTGTTAGTCATGCTTCTTGAGTTTTGCTTTTTTGAAAGGGAGGAGACTTCCTGATTTTGCTATGAGTACCATGAAAAGGTGCAGCTCTTCCCTTCCCCTGCAGGTAGAATTGTGAAGTGATGCTCACACATCAATCAAGGCTGCTGTGGCAAATCACATTCATCAACAATCCACTCTCTCTCTCATCTTTCACTTCAAAAAGAAATTTTGGTTGTGAAGATAAACACCATAGTATTTGAAGCTATTGTCTTTTTGATTCTTCAAAGACTGAAATGTCACTCCTAACAGTAGTGTAAACATCGTCTGGTGTATAGCCTATAACCATTTAAATGGCAGCAATGTGCTGTGCTTTATTTTTTAGGGAATGTAGGGCTCAACGCTGCAATGTGTTGAGCACTCTGGCCTTAACCTAGTGAAGAATTTAGCCCTATGTTTAACTTTAAGCATGTGAAATCCTATTGAAGTTAATGGGACTTAAGCATGTGCTTAAAGTTAAGCTTATGGTGTAAGTGTTTTGCTGAATTAGGGTAAAAGTACTGATCATGTTGCAGGACTGAGTTCCCTACGTACTGGCAAAGTGGTACAGCATGGTCTGCAACAGTGCAAGCTTCAACACAATACCCAGCCAGTGTGCCTCAGTGCCTACTTAGAATGACGATATCTACTGGTGAGAGAAATTCAGGTTTCTTGCCTGCTGCAGTCCTTGGCTACCACCCTTAAAAATTATGATAAATGGTATGTTTGTTGGTGTCAGCAAATAAAAAGTGTTGGACTTTAGGGGTGTAGCTTGTGAGATTTTATTTGTTTTCTATACAACTTGGTCCAGTAACAATGAAAGCAGTTCAGTTTATGGGGGGTGGGGAAGGGAATGTGTACAATATTTTGTCATGACTCCAAGCAGGTTTTTATAGTGTCCTTATTCTACTAGAACTAGTGGGGGGGGGGGGTGAACTGGTGGGAGGAGCAATTCCCACAGAAAATGTGGACTGTCTAGAATACCAAACTTGATAATTTTTGGTCAAAAATGGGGGGGGGAAGGCAGGGAGTTTTGGGGGGTTTGGCTTGCTGATAAAGAAGAAAAAAATTCTAAGAAAAATGATACTTTCCACACAAAAAATTGTTTTAGAAGAAAAAACTTTTTTTGATGTAAAATTAGGTTAATAGACAATTTTCGACCAGACCTAGTTGCTACTGTTGGTGGTACTAATCCTAACTTCCCTCTCAGTCCAGAATAATCTCTTTTGAAATAAAAATAATTTAAAAAGTAAGTTTTAAAATAACAAGAGGACATTATAAATATAAATTACATTTAAAAATCTACTTTAAGTTGGACATTAAGGTTGCAAAGTCAAGCACTCAAAGTAAGGTTGCTAGGGAGGGGAAGTCAGCCTGAGGTGGACACTCAGCATGGAAAATTTCAGCCAGAATGGTGTAAGACTGGCAACAGTTTAAGCAACTGAAAACAAGGTCTTATAAAGGGAGTGTCAGACAAGCATCTTTATGAGCACTGTTACCTGCACTGCCTATGACAACACCGGTTATTGAGTAATGTAGGTATGGAACTTATAAACTATTCAGGCCACTTAAAAAAAATAGTTTTGACCCCTATTCAACTACCACACCATCTCCCTTTTCCCTCTTATCTCTAAGCTCATTGAATGTGCTGTTCACAAGCACTGTCTGGAGTTTCTCCTTCAGTTCTATCCTAGACCTCCAATCTGGCTTTCGCCCCTTACACTCAACTGAAACTGCTCTCACCAAACTCTCTAATGACTTCTTCCTCGCTAGTGTAAAACCAGTATTCTATCCTCATACTCCTAGATCTGTCAATCTGCCTTCAACGCAATCAGCAGAGTTCTTCTTGAAATCTTGTCCTCCCTTGGCTTCTGTGACCAGGGCCGTCCCAAAAGGGGTGCAGGACCTGGGGTGGAAGTGACGAATTCGTCACTTCCGGGATCAACCTGTCACTTCCAGGACCAACCGCACCAGCCAATCGCACCGGCCTGCGGGGCCCCCAACGCACGGGGCCCGGAGTGGTCGCCCCAATTCGCCGTACCCAAGAGACGGCTGTCTGTGACTCTGAGTTCTACTGGTTCTTCTCTTACTTCTGTAATTGCTCCTTCAGCATGTCCTTTGGAGGATCCTCCTCATCTGTCCTCCAACTTTCTGCAGGGATTCTACAAGGCTCTATCCCAGGGGTGGCTGACCTATGGCTCCGGAGCCACATGCGGCTCTTCAGAAGTTAGTATGCGGCTCCTTGTATAGGCACCGACTCCGGGGCTGGAGCTACAGGCGCCAACTTTCCAATGTGCTGGGGGGTGCTCACTTCTCAACCCTTGGCTCTGCCACAGGCCCTGCCCGCACTCAACCCCTTCCCGCCCCCTCGCCTGAGCCTGCCGTGCCCTCGCTCCTCCCCTCTTCCCCCTCCCCCCCAGAGCCTCCTGCATGCCACAAAACAGCTGATCGGGAGGTGTGGGGCTGCCAGTGGGTGGGAGGCGCTGGGAGCAGGAGTGGGGGAGCTGATGGGGGAGATGCTGATGTATTACTGTGGCTCTTTGGCAATGTACATTGGTAAATTCTGGCTCCTTCTCAGGCTCAAGTTGGCCACCTCTGCTCTATCCTTTGTCCCCTTCTCATCTCCCTCTACACTTTGTCTTTGGGTAATCTCATCTGCAAAACACAAATTCACCCATCACCTCTATGCTGACACTCACAGAAGTACCTCTCTAGTCCTTCTGTCCAAACTAAAATGTCAGCCTGTCTCTCTGACATCTCCTCGTGAATGTCTAGCCATCAGCTGAAGCTCAACAGGGCTAAAACACAACTCTTAATCCTCCTCCTCTAACCTTTCCCTGCTACCTTCTGTCTTGATCACTGTGGACAACACCACCATCCTGCCTGTCACTCAGGCCCATAACCTGGGTGTCACCTTTTACTCAGAGCTCCTTCTAGGTCCTCACATACAGGCTGTATCTAAATATTACTGATTCTTTCTTCATAACATCTCCAACATAACAGCCTTTTTTATCCACTGAAACAGCTAAAACTCCCCCATCCAAACGATCATCATCTTGAGTCTCAATTACTGCAACATCCTTTTCTCTTCTTCCTTTGGCAAATGCATTCTTGCCCCACTGATATCCATTCAGAATGCTACTACAAAGATCATTTCCCTATCCTGTCACTTTGAGCATGTGTGACAGAATATGCCCGTATTCACACTTTACATATTACTGTAATAATTTTTGTACAGAATATGCCTGGTGAGGTACCATTTGAAAACTCATAATTTGTTGCTCATTATTGTCCTGGTAAAATATGTGTGGCAACATTGTATGTGAAGTTATAAGATTCCACTGTTTGGTGTTATTAACACGTGTTCCAAACTGAGGTCTGTCTTAAACAAAGGAATGGGTGCTCTGCTTAATTTTCATTTAAGCAGTAAACAGAGTCATCAAGCAGAAATGGAAACAAAGGAAGATCAAACAGGTGAGAAAAAAGAAGCAGGGAACATCCTTCCACATAAACTTTTTGTCTCCTGGTACCCCGCTGAAAATGTTTTTTAAGAGGGAGACAAACTACAGAAAGGAGGGACAAACATTTCAAAGGACCCCTCTCTTGCTCTGCCCATTGATTCACTGCACCTGAAGGGATAAAGGAAGCTTCGCTGGACTCTGGGAGAAGGGGTTCTAACCTAAAAAGTTTGGTCAGTAAGACTGCTGAAAGCATGTGGTGAGAATGCTTTGCTTTGAATTGAAGATAGTTTCTAAGTTTGGTACCAGTTGTGTTTTCTCTTTATTTTTCTTGTAACCATTTCTGACTTTATGCCTCATTACTTGTACTCACTTAAAATCTCTTTGTAGTTAACAAACTTGTTTTATCTAATCCAGTGTTTTTTAATTCAAGTGTCTGTGACATACCAGACCAATAAGCTGCTGTGGCATCCTTGCACTGTAACCTTGGGTGCCTTATGATTAAGGCTACATTTTAGTCACGTGTATTTTTGGTAGAAGTCATGGACAGGTCACGGACAGTAAACAAAAATTCACAGCCTCTGACCAGTCCATGACTTGTACTATATAACCCTGAATAAATCTGGGGGAGGGAGGCGGCTTGGGGGTGCTGGGATGGGGGCAGCCCAGGGGACGCCACAGGTGTTCAGGGTGGCCTGGGGGGAGCAGCCCGGGACCCCTCTCCTGCTAGGGAGGGAGTGGCAGCGCGTGGCCTGGGACCCCCGCTGGTGCTGGGGGTGTTGGTGGGGCTGGTAGGCTCCCTACCTGGCTCCGTGTGCTGCCTCTGCCCCAAGCGCCGGATCCACAGCTCCCATTGGCTAGGAACTGCGGCCAGTGGGAGCTGCAGGAGTGGTGCCTGCAGGTGGAGGCAGCATGTGAAGCCGTCTGCTAGAAGCTGAGGGAGGGGGATGTCGCCGATTCTGGGGAGCCCCCCGAGGTAAGCGCCACCCAGAACCCTCACCCCCTCCCGTGCCCCAACCCCCTGCCCTGTGTCCCCTCCCACAAACACCCAAACTCCTGCTGCTGCTGGGGGAGGGAGGTGCGGTGGCCCGACTGCCCCAGCTACTCAGGTGGCCCCCGGGCCAGCTGCACTGACCACTCCAGAAGTCCCGGAGGTCCCAGAAAGTCTGTAACTTCCATGACCTCTGTGACAAACTCATAGCCTTACTTATGATGCCTTGTTGAAGGAGCTCACACCCGGGCCACTCACAAACAGCCTTTTAGCATGCAAGCCATACCCTGAGTATCTGTGTGCACTGCAGCCTCCCAGTCACGCTTGGGTTATACTCTGGCTCTCACCAGCCTTGGTTATACTGCAGGGTGGTCCCCAACACACTCCCAATCTTATATTTTCCTCAAGAAATGTAAGTCCTGTACTGTCAAGTCCTCCCCTGGACAATACAAGTTATATAAAATCTGTTATTTCTTTAATAGAAATAATATGCACACAATTGCCACCCCAAATGGAGTTTCCTCAAAAGTCTCCTTTGCAATGATGCTACAGAACTTGACATCAGGTAGGCTGCTAGTATGCTGATACCACAGTTTATCATGCTGACCAATACTGTCTCATTGTTTACTTGTACTCCCCCATCTGTCGGTATCTATCTCTTGTCTTATACTGAGAATGTAAGTTCTTTGGAACAGGGACTGTCTTTTTACTCTGTATCTGTACAGTGCCTAGCACAATGGGGTCCTGATCCATGAATAAGGCCCCTAGGCACTAATACAATAAATAAATAAATAATACACTGCCATTGTGATGGGTTCCTCCCAGGGTGCCGCCTGGAACTGGGGTACCACTGAGCCTTCTGACTCACCAGCCTGACTCACACTGTGCTGCTGTGACAAACTGTAGACTGCTCCCAGTCCTACACTTTCACCAGCATTGCATAGGTAGGGACACACCCAGCTGCAGTTGCATGCAGGCTGACCAGCCACTGCATGAAGCAACAATAGAGAGGCTACAGCCAAGATAACTCCCAGCTCCCTAGGCAGGCACCCACCACCAGAGTATAAATCCAAAATTATGCAGTCTTGCACTGCAGAGGGATCTGTACAATGTAAGTTAATAAATAGTTTGCCCCTCCCTCAATGTGGAGAGGAATATGCAACAAGCATGTGTTAAACCAAGCTGAGATATTCCCCAGACACTTCAGTCAAAGGCACACTGGTTTAGATAAAGCAAAAAAAAAACCATGTTTATTAACTACAAAAGATAGAGTTTAATTGATTACAAGTGATAGCAAACAGATCAAAGCAGATTAACTAGCAAATAAACAAAACTGCAAACTAAGTCTAAAATACTAGATAGATTGCTAATTCATTTCCAGTCTCTCACCCTGGCTGATGATACAAGCAGTTCACCACGTTTCCATACATAGGCTAGAAATCCTTTTAGCCTGGGACCAGCACTCCCCCCAGTTCAGTCTTTGTTTCTCAAATGTTTTCAGGAGTGTCATGTGTGGGGAGTGAGGCCCCTCGATGATGTCATACCCCACCTTATACAGCTTTACCATATGGCAGGAATCCTTTGTTCCAAAAACAAAACAGTTCCCAGCCCAGTTTGTGAAAAAATACAGGTACCCAAAATGGAGATCAGTGTCATGTGGTCTGGTCACATGCTCTTGCATGCCCTGCTGAGTCATAGCAGCCATTACTTACAGGCTGTCTGGAGCGTTCTCAGGAAAGCTTACCATGTGGGAGAGAAGCTTCTCCTAAGGCCTATTGTTTCCCCTAATGGCCCATTACCTTGAATAGGCACTTCCCAAACAGCTGTCTAGACTAGAAGCATTTTGCCTAGTGGGTGTCACCCAGGTGTAACCATATTTGAAATAGATACATAGTCAATATTCATAACTTCAGATCCAAAAAGGATACATGCATACAAATAGGATAATCACATTCAGCAAATCATAACTTTTCCAATGACACCTCACATGACCAATCTTGTACAAAAAGCACCATAATTAGATCATAATCATACAGCTATGAAAAATATGGGGTATAGTGTCACAGCCATATCATGCTTTGACAAAGAATGTAAATATATAAACTTAGTCCTATAACAAGACTACTCTCGTGAATAAAGTTATGCGCCTACTTAAGTGTTTGCAGAATCTGGTGGTTAAATTATAAAATCAAACCAAAATCAACTTTACCTATGGATAACATCTACTCATTGGTAAATATTCAAATATATCCAAAACAATATAGCAATTTGTAATTTTCAAATTTAGTTTGGTTTCCATTTTAAGACTTGTATAAAGTTTTGAGTAAAGAACTCTTGCCATTAAAATCCTGGATTCAATTCTGGAATGACAGTGAATGTGTTATAGTGATTAATTCAATGAGCAAGTCTCAGATTAAGTGAAAGTTCTTTCCTTCCTGAATGTCCACTTACCATATGCTCTTCGCTCTTTTATTACACCCATTCACCAACAACCAAATGGATAGTATCTCACTACCTTTAGTTATGTGTAAAACTGCATTTAAGTATAGATAATAAAATAGTCTGTTATATTGCAAAATTAGAAAAATGTAATGTTTTATGATTATTAGGAATAATAATATTTTTTTTCTTAGAGAGCAATACAATTGCTCTGTCAACCATAGGACAGTGTTTGCAAAGCAGTACCCTACCAAAGTTTGAAGTTTTACAGGATCAAATGGGTCATGTTAGGTTAGAATACCCTTCATATAAAGCAAGACTTGGAAACCACTGGCTGCCAAGATTTGCTGAAGATAAAGACTGCACATTATCATTTTCAGGGGAAATCTCTCTCAGGATCTAGGAAGTTCTTGTTGTGTCTGATGTGTTTTCTACATCACATGCAGAGGAGATGAGTCAACCTTTGAAAAAGAGAGCAGTCTGCACAGTGTACAAGGAGGCAAGCAATGGTGCATTTTGATAGCCCTGTCAAAACCAGAATTTTCCTGCTAATACAAATCCTGTCTGGCAGCCCTGGCATATATGCCCTCCCCTCTCATCCTGTCACAACAAACAGAGGATGCATCTCAAAGATTAACGTGCCAGGCTATATGCATTATTGTAATTAACGTTATGGGAAAACCCAACAATCAGAAAGTCTCTGCCGTCTCAGTAACTGTTTTTATGCTTTTCATAAATAATTGTGACACAAATATCATTTTCAGCTGTATAAAACCATCTCAAGGCTGTGAGGGAATTCCACAGAGAGCTAGTGAGATGTTTTAAAAATGCAAATAGAACAGGCTAAAACAATAAAGGAGAAGGGAGAAGGTTTTTTTAAGGGGGGTAACTGAAACTTACCTTTTTTCCTGTTTAAACCTAATAAATTTATAAAAATTAATTTATTTGAATAATTTCTCTCTTTGAATGCTCTCTTTTAAAATAGCTATGGATCTTTCTTAGTAGCAATGAGCTATACTGATTGTTATCCTCTCTATACTTATTTAATATAACTGCAATGAAATATATTTTAAAAATATTTTCCATGAAAACATTCACACACCCTGCAGTGTTAAAAAGCTCCTGCAAATGACAATCTTGCCAAATTTAAAACCTGCTTAACCCAAGTCTTTGTATTCAAAATGCACACAATTAAAGAGGTAGTTCATCTTTAATAGACTTCCACAATTAAATAGAAAATTATATCATCAATGACAATTTAGATGACATTTCTGCTTCAGTAAAACTAGAGCTGAGACTACTGCATGTTAAATTGTTCCAGTGTAGAAAAAGTAATGTCAAGAATCAAGAAAAAAATACCTTCATCACATTCATTTAATGGATAAAACATGAAGTGAGCAGCAGTGGAGATAAGCACCCTGGAGGCTGTTTGGTTTGTCACAACATACACACAGTAATCCCTGACAGTCCTCAGTTAGGAGGGTTTTTTTCTCTTCTTTTTGCTAATGCAAAGCAAAGCTACAGTGATAGCTGCTTAGTAATACAGCAGACTTTAACAGTTTAAACATGAAGGCAATAATTCACAGAACACAACCTGAAAGACACAACAGACGTGCAAAGTAAATTTGATATACAGCATAACCAGAAACAGAATTCTTTCACCTTAACTTCCAATACAAATGTGAACTCTGATGATCAAATTCTGCACCCAAGCAGCCCCCAATGACTTGTGGGAGTGGGTCACATGGGTATAACTGAGAGGAGAATTTGACCCAGAGCTTCATATTTGGGTTTGCTAAGGGCCCTGTTATACCCCTTGATCTTTATGCAAAACTCCCATGGTGCTTCGTCTTTGGAGCTAGGAGAGAGATAACAATCTAAGCTATTCTGAAAGTTGATGGTGGGGGACTTAGCATTTTCTCTACTTGATTAGAGAATAATCTTCATGTTTTGACTGTAAGCTCTTTGGGGGCCAGTGATCTTGTCTTGTAGCTTATCTATACACATTTATTACTCCTATTTTATTTATTTATTTCAGTAGTGCCTGCAATATGCTAGGTGCTTCCCAAATGAAAAAAAAGATACAGACCTTGTTCTGTGGTGCTCAAAGCCTAAGGATATACAGACAGCAGGTAGGGGGTAAGGGATACAGAACATAAATAAGCTGTTTTTATAAATAGGGTATATAAACTATTGCCATTACCAGCCAGTTAGTTTCCCAATGCCAATCTGCTATATAAGCAACAAAAAACAGATGAATGTAATGTGCTTGTGTATATGTTTCAGCCTGAAAAAATGAATCTTTACCATTCATTAATTGGCTCTTCTTCGTTCAGGAAATATTCCTGATGCCTGCCTTAGCATGGACCTTTTCAGCAGGACATACTTCAATAAGTAAAGGTGAAACAGTGTTTCTATATGATGATAACGTTTGAAAACACTTTCATCAAGGAAAAGAGAGAGGTGGCCTTGGATTTTCACATGGGAAAGTACTAGGAGAAAAGACTTTTCCCAACCATGTTTTATGAAAACCAAGCAATTTTAAAGCTGTATCAGATAGATCAAAGTACACACAAATATTTTGTCATATATAGTTAACAAAAAACATAGTGTTGTTTCTTCAAAAGAGAGAACTGGAATGAAACCCCCCCAGAAATTTGAATGAGCAAATTGGCACAACCAGTTCAGGCAGCGTATCTAGCAGCCATTTCCTGAAAGTTTTTGTTTATGGGACTCTTCCAAAATTTCTAGCATGTAATAATAATCCTTAGCTATTTCCCAGCACTTTTCATCAGTAGATCTCAAAGTGCTTTACAAAGGAGATAAGAATTACTATCCCTATTTTACAAAGGAGGAAACTGAGGCACAGAGAGGGGAAATGACTTGCCCAAGGTCACCCAGTAGGTCTATTGCAGTGCTGGCAATAGAGCCCAGGGCTCTTGAGTCCCATTCCAATACTCTACCCACTTGGTCACAGTAGTTTTAGTTAAATTTCCTCTTGGTTCTTCAAACACAACTTCCTTACATGGAAGTCATTAGCATATCTGACAGCTCCCTTTGTGTTGACTTACAGAATTTGCTTACTATGCTTTCCAAGGTAAATATTCCCCCTCACCTCACCCGCCCACAAAAAAAAAACATTAAACAATTAACATGCATGTACTCGGAGAAATGTACAGGATAGACCACAAACATATTTGGTATGTTTTAACACATCTTTTCAAATATTTCTGAAACATTACATAGAACCAAAAGCCTGCAATTATACAAAATTGCTGTGGATGACCCATTATGATAATTTTGTGGATAAAATATATCCCTCCACTTTCTGCACATGAAATACATGAAACAGTAGCATCTTTGGACAGAGAAGGGCTGGATGGAAAGAAAAATGCACTTTCACACATATATCTGCTAATGAAAAAAAAAGGGATCCAAAGAAAACAGTTACCATTTGATCTGGAACTCACACTGGAGGCACTTTATAGCACTAACAAAAGTCTGGATGTTTAAGGCTGCTATAAGTCCTCCTTTCATGTATTTCAGATTATTTGCAGGGAAACTATACTCACTTTCTGCACAGTGGCACTCTCAAATTTCAAGACATAAGGACCAGGTTCACTCCAGGTCCTTTGTGCTAGCTAAAGATGGTGCACACTTCTGGCAAACAAGGCTGTGGAGGACTTGCAGACAGGCATCTAAATACCAGCTGTTATCTAACTTTCATAAGGGAGGTTAGGCACTTAAATACCTTTGAGGAGCTGGGTGATAGTTCAAAAAAGGGGACTGTGGCCAAAGGAGAAGCTAGTCATTGCATCCTCACTGTAGCCTCTGCTGGTTGGGTCCTACGGAGCCTGGGAAAAATCAAGGCTGTACTTCCCTGGCACAGCCCACAGATGCAGCAGAATTAACTAGCATAGGCAGCTGCCATTTTCTCTCACACACGTGCACAGGCAGCTGCCATTCTCTCTCTCACTCTCTCACACATTCTACATCATAGTCTGTTGCATCATAGTCTGTGTGACTGCAGCCCAATAAGCACCTCCAAGCCTGAAGAGAATTTAGAAATACAGTAAAAAATTAAACCCTTCTTTGGCCTTTAAAAAAACAAAACAACCCCTCCCCCCCCCAAAAAACCCCAACTTTGGTGGGATTTTCAAAAGCCCTCAGCATTGACGTAATTCTGCTCCCATTAAAGTGAGTGTTAGTTTTATCATAGGTTTCAATGTCAACATGTTTAGGCCAATGTTGAACCCTTTTAAAAATCCTATCCTTTATTTATACTATTTATTATTTATTTATTTATATTAATTTTCTATTACAGTTTTACATCTACCAATATAAGTTATACAACATATGCTTTCCCAGCAGTCAAGGGCAAAATGTTTGCTTCTTTCTTCATTACATAAGCATTGGTATGTTATTTACTGTTTTTCCACCATTTGTGGGGGAGAAAGGTGGAGAAACTAAGTTGTAGCCTCAATACAGCAAGCACAGAACATTTTGGAAAAACCAAACAAGAAAAGAAATAGATCATGTCAAGGATGTTGATCAGCCTTTGGCCTTCCTATAATATGTGACATTTCTGGAAAATGTTATCTGGGATAATACACAGCAGAACATTCATTCAAATTATCTCCTTTGACCTTGGACATCTAATACAAACATAAATGTGTTTCAGATAATGTTAGTTCAGTTAGGAGGATAATGTTACATGTAAATTCATATTAGATAATAACTATGGAGCCAGTCTTGTGTTTGGCAGCTGGAACAAGGCATCTTGAATCAACAGTGCACATTTATAGGTGTAACTATGGGGCTAATTGCTAATTGAATACTGGCTATGTTTTTGAGCAGTGCATCTTGCCCACAACCAGATATGCACTGCAGATAGGAAGTGTCTTCATTGATTTTTGCTGCCCTATTCATGAGTAAAGATCCGTGAACCTTCAAGATATCCTGACAATAGAGTTAAGACATTCTTATTTAAAAGGTTAATCAAGCCAAAACAGATGTGGTAAACAGAATAAGCATTACAGTGTAAGATATCTGTATATGAATATAATATGCGCAGTACATCTGTATCTACAATCACTATACTTGCCAGTATTTGTTCATAAGTAGTTGTGCAGGCCATTTTTGGCCTTCATACTATTATCAGACCATAGCCTTGTAAATATATTGTGAGAAAACAGCAGCAGCTACACAATCTGACCAGCAACTCACCTAAAGAAAGGCTTTACAGTGTGTAGCCTCAAGTTTCTCTTGACATACCTTATATACCTTTCAAACACCCTGGGTTCTTTTGACCTTTAGAGGTTGTATATTGATAGCTCACTAAAGTTTAAGCTGCTCCTTCAGCCTTCTCTAGTAGTGCTTATTTCTGACAGAACTTCAATCATTCCTTGTCATCAGCCATATCAATGAGACTTGAAAGTACGGTATCCCTTTCCTGCCATCGTTTTATAAAATACTTCTACATCAGTGTTAACTATACATGGCTGAGGTTACTATGTTCATTTAAGGAAATGTGTATCAGGGTGTTGATCAGTCTTTTCCTCTTTTTTTTTTTTAGTAATATAGAACATTTTTTTGGAAGACATTATCTGGATAATACACTGGGGAACAAAACATATACATTCTCTCAAGTTCTTTTAATTTTAACAAAAGTTTGATCTGGTATTTTGTAGAGGAGGGTTTTTAAAAAAAATTAAAAACAGCATTTTGTTCCATAAAACAGCTTTGACAAGATTCTCATGCCTTTATTTTAAACCGGATTCTTCTTTTGCTTTCTATTTATTAATTCTTTTACAGAAAATTACTACTTCACATGTGGCTCTTCAGTGGCATTTATGGCTTCCACATATATTATTTAATGAGGTTGCTTGGTTCCTTCTAATTTTTAAATGACTGTGACATGGACCTTGTTTTGTGATCTGCTGAATGGGAGAGGATGTGTGCTGAGGATTTTTCCCCTTCTGGAAGTAGTACATTAATGAGACATTTTCTTAATAAAAGCCTTGCATCAAATCTGTAATCAGAGCACTAGAGATACCCAAACCAGCACAAACATTCATTAATTCCAGAAGCTGCCATTCCTGATCTGAATTTAAACATTACTCCTCAAGGAATTTAACCTCAGCAGTGATTTGGGGTAAAAAGGCTGTTTACCTATTACAGTAATAGATGCAGTTAGTCAAACTTATATTGTCATACAGAAGTTATGTTTCATATCTAAATGACTAGTCTTACTTTAAAAAAAAGTCAGTGGCACATTGGAATAAGGAAGCAGTTTTGAACATGACTTCAAAATTGCTACCTGATTAGTCTTCACTTTACCCAATCCTAGACTGCAGAATTAATTGGTGCTTGACTTAAAATTAGAATGATTTCAATCTATTGTATAACACCTTTGAGCTCATCATTAAGCGTTCCCAAACAAGAGAAGTAAGTGTGCTGTTCAACAATTTTTACACATCAGTGCAGTACAACTACAGGATCTCCCTGAGAACTCTCTAGGAAGAGAAACCTAAAAACATTCATTAAAATAAAGCCAGTACATGCACCTACAGTCATCACATCACCTGTTAGAAAACAAAATCCATCTGTACACAGACCTCCACAGAGAGGGAGAGATTCAAGCCACGTCTCGTTAATCCAAATTTTTATTTCTATATTCCACTAACTGATCAGATTAACATCTGATATATTTCATATCAAACTAAAATCATGCCCAGAAGAAACAGTTCAGAAATGTATACTTGCCTTTTTTTACATCTAAATGCTAGTGCCTGCAATAGACGAGTTGTACAAGAAAAGAAAGATGTTTCACTGGTATTAGAGAGAGAATATTAATGGGCTGAGTTGAGACATTTATACAAATAATCCTGTACTTTAGAAACTTTATTTATTTATTTATTCATATAATAAAGGTCACTCTAGGTACAATGAGAAAGTCACTTTTAAAGTAATAATGGAATCCAATGAATTTGCCCATTACGTCATAAATGAGAGAAAATGTTTAACATTTCTTCACTCAGTATTATAGTGGGCACTTTCTAGTCCCAACACAGTTAATGTTGCAAAATAGTTTTTATTATAACCTCCTGTTTTTGCAAGCTCATAACTTTCCAAAATATTTACCTTTTGGGCTGAAATATTTCATGTCTGTTCTCCATCTGAAAGTGAATTTGTTTGAATATTTCAGCTAAATC
Source organism: Emys orbicularis (assembly GCF_028017835.1). NCBI lineage: Eukaryota > Metazoa > Chordata > Testudines > Emydidae > Emys > Emys orbicularis. The sequence goes on from NC_088683.1 coordinate 249,192,357, forward strand.
CCTTCAGACATATTTTAAGTTACCAGGGGGGTGGGGAAGAATACACTTTTCCCATTGTAATAAACATATGTTTGAACAAGGATACAGCAAAAACAGTATAACTGTTGACTCAACAGTGCAGTTAGTATAACCACAGGATCCACATATGGTGGATATAGTTCTCATTGAGGACTAGTGCTTTTGGTTTGAAAAAACAAAGATATGACCATTTTAAAATTGCATACTGAGTAGTCATAGTAGAAGATTTCCTTATGTGTACAGGTGTGCACATACATGTACTATCCCTGTGTGCTGGTAGTAAGGGTGGAGCCAGTTAAGTACACAGATAGGTACGTGCAAATTTACTGATTAAAAGAACTTTGAAGATCTACAGGCAAAGCTGAACAAGTTAAATAGCTGCAGAGCAAGGAATTGCGTTCTGCAAAGCAAACAGAGAATGTGATAGCTTCTCTATGGTGACTAAGATTCATTGGAACTATGTGATTTGTGCACTGGGCATTATAGTTCAAATCTGTCAGTGGTACAGGGAATCCTTTGTTTTTCCTTACAGAATAAAATATCTATGAAAATTACCTGCCCACTTCCCAAATTTTGTATATGCTTTTGCAAATAATGAGTCTCATTTACACTAAGGTTCCTTCACACTGTAATGGCAGTGTAAAAGGGCTTTAAAGTGAATGTAATTACATTCATATTGCTGATACATTATTTGGGAATTTTTCTGTTGGTTTCATCCACCTCACTATGTCTGCTGCCCATACTATAAACCTGTTAAGTGCACTGATGGTGGATAGAAGCTTGTGTAAGCAAGACACTAGGACTTGATTTACTGAGTTTATTCCTAATGAAGACACCAGTCCCAAGGACACTGGTGACTGTACATATACAGGTTATATTTTGATTTTGTCTTGACAGTTTTATTTGAAGTTTTCTTGTTAAAAACTGAAATAATAGTGTTTTTTAAAGAACGTTAAACAGTGTGGGAGTTAAGTAGCTTAACATAGGCAGGCTGAAGTGTGATCAAATGTGTGGAGTTCATCAATGTAGCTTGTGGCCCTCTTCTCTTTAATATAGAGGCCCAGCCCATGGTAACTACAGGTCCCAAGAAGTGATATTCCATCTTGAGAGGAAGACTGCTCCGAAAAAAATGTGGAATGGTATACTGAGACTTGTTTCTAGAGACCTTCTCTCCATATTAAAGAAAATGGCAATTACCATCCACTCCATTTAATGTAAATTAGGTGCAGTCCTGAGCCTCCTGGCAAGTTAACAATATGGTTCCCTGGGGCAAAGTTGGAACCCTTTGTATTAGCATGTTCAGTAAAATAAACAACTAAATTTCGTGCTTATTGCAATGCTACGTCTGCAAATGCTCAAGAAATAAACTGCTTTCAAACTTTGTTGTTAATTATTCATTATTTACCATCAAGTTTTCTTTAGGAAAAATGGATTAATTAAAATAAAGGAATATTTCATCAAATATATGCAATAGTAAATTCAAACACACAGACTCTTATGAGTCAGAAAGAACAGAGATGAGAAATAGTCAAGGAAGAGCTTAACATAGTGACAATAATACAAAATTTAATTCTATAAGATATCCTAGATTTCTGATGGGAATACTTGACAAATGAAAAACACTTTTCAATTTAAATTAAATTAAATTTCCAATTAAGTCACAGAGAGCTGTACTCCAGCAGGAAAACCTACTAAAATCACATATTTCTTGGTCATGAATTAAACATTTAGAGTAGCTCAATGTACGATGACCCAACATGTGGAGAACAATACATATCCTCTGCCTTTTTTTTAAATCAACACTGCATATAATAAAGCACTGTCTTATACTGCCAGTACTGATATTCCTTATATCCACTACCTAAAGCAGGGGTGGAATTTAGCTGGTTACGTAGTTGTGAAAAGTGACTTATTCACAAAATGATCTTAGTAATTATAATAATATATAATTAAATAATAATTAATGGAGATATCCCATCTCCTAGAACTGGAAGGGACCTTGAAAGGTCATCGAGTCCAGCCCCCTGCCTTCACTAGCAGGACCAAGTACTGATTTTGCCCCAGATCCCCAAGTGGCCCCCTCAAGGATTGAACTCACAACCCTGGGTTTAGCAGGCTAATGCTCAAACCACTGAGCTATTCCTCCCCCCCAATTATAACAATGCTTTCTGTATTGCACATAGTCTATGCCTGTTAAGTCTTTCACAAAACAAATTTTATATTCTAGTTACCTGTGTCCTGGAGTTTTTTGAGTTTATAAGTACTGAACATATTTTAAATAACATACAGAATGAAATACAGATAGAGTAAGGTACAATCTAGGCTAAAGTATCCATTAGCAATGAGTCAGAACAGAACAAAAACCCCGATTATGACTAGTCTAAATTTTGAGAAAGTTCACTGAAGTCAATGGGAGTTTTGCCATTGACTTCAATGGGGCCAGGATTTCACCTCATGTCTTGATGTGAATATTAGAGACCTTTATTTCTATAATTAATTGAACCAAAATACCATATTCAAACAGCTCTGAATTTTGGGATTGTCTATGATTTGGACTTTATAGCCCAGGTACATCTTTCTGACCCATTGGTTTCTGAACCAAGGCTGTGGAAGTCATGTAGCTCTGAAGAGACAAGATGGGTAGGATAATATCTTTTATCAGACCAACTTCTGAGAGACAAGCTTTCAAACTTACACAGAACTCTTCTTCTTGAGTACATTTCCCAGACCCGAAGAAAAGTTTTGTATAAGCTCAAAAGCTTGTCTGTCTCACCAACAGAAGCTGGTCCAATAAAAAAGATATTACCTCACCCACCTTGTCTCACTAATATCCTGTGACCAACATGGCTCCATAACACTGCATGTAGCTCTGAAGCCAGATATCCCATTCAGGAGAAGTTATGCTACCTAAGCCTGAAAATCCCCTCAAAAATCTCTCAAAAAGCTCTGGTGTGTAGCGCTTACAAGTCAATGAAAGCTAATAAGATGACAGGAGGATGTGTAGTCACAGCAGTAAGTAACATATACCCCAGTGATAAGGTAAATCCTGCATGCATGCACCCCCATCACATGGGGACCTAGATCTTTTTTCTGTAGAGGGAAGTTGTTGTTGTCTTTATAAACAAAAAACTTGGTGTTCATTAGATAAAGTGTTTGTTATCCCAGATTATTGAGGCATGGTCAGCCGGGGATAATGTCCCATACCTTCATCACTAGCAGTGAGGGATTGCTATGGAGCTTCTGCCTTGACTGGCAGAGATAGGAGGGGATAGATAGTCCTCAGAATCAGGACTCTGAGGGGGACAGACAGTCTATTGTGAGTGCTGTTTTTGGAGAGGAGAAGAATACTCCCTTTTCCTCCTTCTTGATTGACAGGCATGAAGCTATCAGCTGAAAAGAAGTTATGTCTTTCATCTGCATGGTGTCTTTAAATGCCTTCCCTGACTAAAAGGGAAAAACACATCCTCCCCATTTTCACACTAGGCTACCTGGGGACCTGAAGTAAAATCTAAAGTGAGAAGGTCTCTACATGTGTATCCACTTGTAGGCTCAGCCCTCTATTTGTTTCTACATGGCCTATGTTATATAGGAGGTCAGGCTACATGATCACAATGGACCCTTCTGCCTTTGAATCTATATGTGAGAATAAATGCATTCCCCAACATAAAAATAAAACACTTTTCAGATGATGCAAATAAGGCATCAAAAGCTGGAATAAGCAGAGACAATATTTTGGTGAAGTTGACTTTTTTGTATTTTGTCTTTTTAAAATGTAATAATTTTAGAGTATTATTACAGTGTGATTTTACAGGGTAATTGGTATCATATGCACTTCCTCTATTAGAGTAATCTTTGTAACAAATACTGAAGTTGTAAGTCACCATTCAACATAACCCATTTTTACTTTATTATGTCAGCAAATTCAGTGACTTGATGCAATGGAGTAACATTTCTGTATATTTATCACTGTAATCTTGATATTAAACTAGGATGACACCATGTTAAAACTTACAGCATCTGTCAATGATTTTTCCAAACAGAAAATTATGTGAACAATATTTCACAACCAGAAGTATGTGTTCAAATGTATAGCAATTATTTACACAATACAACATGCTTGGCACTCTACAATACATAGATATAATGCTCGAGACACTTCCTGCCTCAGAGATCTTACAGTCTAGAAAAGAGACACAGAAAGAAAAGAGACACTAGTCGATACAAAACAAGTTACATTAAAAATCTATAGTTCTCTAAATTAATTCTGCACATAGATGTATACATATTTGTTAGATGATTTTTTAAATGAATCTCTTTTGCTTCCCTCTCATCTCTTTTTCTCATTCATGTTTACACTTTATACAAATCCAATAAAGTTTCTACATTTCAAAAATTTCAGCATTAACTCCTAGGCTTCCTGACATTATTATGAATGAGAAGTTACTTACCTGTACAGTAACTGGAGCTCTTTGAGATGTGTTATATATATTCACATTCCACCAAAGGTATGCATGCACCCGCGCACTTGAGTTCGGAGTTTTTTGGCCAGAAGTGTCCGTATGGTACACCTGCCCTCTGCGAGTCCTCATGCTCCTCATCAAAGGCATAAAAGAGGGGAGAGCACCAACCACCACTTAGTTTCCTTGCAATCACAGAATCCAGAAGCAAAGGACTCTGAGGTAGAGAGGGTGGAGGGGGATCATGGAATGTGCATAATGACAACACATCTCAAAGAACTCAATTACTGTACAGGTAATTTACTTTTCATTCTCCTTTGAGTGATTTTCCATGTGCACATTGCACTACAGGTGATCCCAAGTAGTAGACCAATGTAGTGTAGGTGCAAGCTTGAAGTCTTAGGAGAAGATTGCAGCAGACTTGCCAAGTGTAGCATCTGATCTACAGACTTCAGTAATTGCATAATGCTCACTACACATACGAAGAGACACTCAGGTGACCGCCTTACATATATCTAAGATGGACACACTTTTCAACAAAGCTGAGGAAACTGCCTGTGCTCTGGTCCAATGAGCCTCAAGAGTGGTAGGTGGTTCTACTCTGGTTATTTGACAGCAGGTTCTCATGCAGCCAGAAATCCACCGTGACAGTCTCTGCGTTGAGGTGGCCTTGCCTTTCATCCTTTCCTCAATAACCACGAGACGTTTTGGTGAAGACCTGAATGGCTTTGTTCTTTGAAGAAAGAATGACATGGCACATATGATATCTAAGATGCAGAGAGCGGCTTCTGTGTTGGAAGCATGGGGTTTAAGGAAGAATATGGGTAGGTGAATTTGCTGATTCAGGTAGAATTCCATGACCATCATCAGCAAAAACTTCAGATGAGTTTTTAAGAAACTTGTCAGGGTAGAAGACTGTATAAAAATGTGTGTAAGGAGGGTCAGAATTCAGCTCTTGAATCTCTCCTACTCTTCTTGCTGAGATCATGCTGCTAAGAATGATGTTTTCATTGACAAGTGAAAAAAGGAACACATCATTATTGGTTTGAATGGAGGGCACATAATAGCTGGTACCAAGTTAAGGTCCAACAGTGGGATTGATCCTTAACAGATGAAAACACTTTAATCTGATCCTTCAAAAAATTTTACTAGAGTAGGTGTGAAAAAAATACTGTTTGGCCTTCTCCTGGTGAATGGTGTGCTGAGATAGCCACCAGATGTATTTTGGACGAGCTCAGTGATAAATTGCTCTATATCTATTCCAGTAACTAGTCTAGGATTACAGAGACCGAAGTCTCTTGAGGATTCAGGGACTTCTGACAACACCAAAAAGAGAATCTTATCCATTTGACTTGTAGAGTCTTTTATACTGTTGACAAGGAGATCCTGGACAGGTGAGGAAGCAGGACCACTCTACAACCATCCAGCAGACAAACCATTAAATGCAAGATATTGTGACAAATGGTCCAGAAGCAGAGGCAAGATCTTGGGCTGGGAAATAAAGAAGCTCAGGATGTTTGGCAACCAAAACTGCCTCAAACACTCTCATGCTATCAAAAACAGTTTGGCTCAGCTCTGTCTGATCTTGTGTGGCACTCTGTGATATATACTGATCTCAGACAGCCTTGCACATATTGGTGGTGTAGTCTTGAAACCGGCATTACAAAGGTACACATGTGTTCTAGAAGGGCAAGGCAAGTCCTCACTGTGATGCCAAAATATGAATCCAGCTGCGAGAGATGGGCTGGGGAAATAAGGCCATGGACTTGGAGGAGTCTAGAATTGCTCCAATGAACTCAAGTGTTGAAAAGGGAGTGAAGTTGGACTTTTTTTAAATGTTAATTTTCAGGTGCAGGCTCTGGAACAAGGTGAGTGTGTAATAGTGGCTTCTGCAACTTTCTGAGGAGATCTTCCTCATATCAGCCAATTTTACAGGTAAGGGTATAATGAAATGTCCTCTTTTCTAAAGTGTGTGCTAGCCATTTGGTAAATACCCCCACAGCAGTTGATAGTCCAAAGAGTACAACTCAGTATTGATAATGGTTGTGGCCTACCACAAACCTTAGGCACCTCCTGTTTGATGGTATTATCAAATATGTGGAAATACATATCCTGAAGGTAGAGAGACATAAACGAGTTGTCTGGATCCAGAGCGGGAATTGTCAAGGCAAGGGTGACCATCCTGAACTTCAACTTATATATGAACACATTCAGATTTCTTAAGTCCAAGATGGGTCATCATCCTCTCTTCTTTTGCGGGGATAAGTAAGTACTTGTTGTAGAACCCCTTCCCTTGATACTGAGGTGGAACCTTTTCTATCGCTCTGAGGGAAAGAAGTGAGAGGACTTCCTGTTGTAAAACATCCTGGTGAGAGGGATCCCTGAAGAGGGACAAGGAAGAGGGGGTTGGGGATAGGCACAGTTAGAAACTGGATAGAGTATCCTGTTGTTAACATGTCTGTGACACTCTACACCCCAGGGGAGCACCCTGTAATCCCTATATTCATCATTTGTATATAATTGTGATATTGCATACACAGCATGACTTGTAAGGTATCATGGGAAAGGTTATGATCCGCTGAAACCCATTGTTCCATCTAAATATGTACAGATGCTCCCTGACTTACGCAAGCGTTCCATTCCGGAATGCCTTGCGTAAGTTGAAGTTTGCATAAGTCGGGAACGTATACCCGACAATTACGCAAAAAAAAAAAAAAAAAAGCCACCACTTACGGAACTTTTTCCGTAAGTGCGGGTTTGCATAAGTCGGTGTTTGCGTAACCCGGGGAGCATCTGTATATCCTTAATGCATATGAAGTTATGAGAATTGTGTTGTATGATCGTCACTAAAATATGCTGTGTGTTTGGGAAGCACCCAGATACTAGCTCCCCCAAGACAATAACCAGGAGGATAACCAACACCTGGGCGGGTGTTGAACAACCATCAACAGTCATTGTCCTGCAAGGGAGTTACAATTCAATGACTCATTTGCACAAGGGGCCACACCAGGAGAATTGCTCAATATTGCCTGGTAACTCAGCAATGCCCACCAGACATGCCTGGACTTGTGTTCTTCAAGCACATGGACTAAGGGTATAAAACAGAACACAGTGGCCCCATGCTTCACCTTTCTTCTTTCCCCACCTACATTGCAAGCAACAAGATGCTGAGAAGATAGAAGATTTCAACAGAGGAGACTGGCCCAGGTTTAACAGAGAAACCTGTATATTAAGGTGTGTAAGATCCACTGAGGTGAGAACATTGCTTCATCTAAACACTATCTAGTGTGATAAGGGTTAAGGTTTAGACTGTGAGCTTATATTTTCTTTTCTTTTGGTAACCACTCTGACTTTTTGCCTATCACTTATAATCACTTAAAATCTATCTTTTGTAGTCAATAAACTTGTTTTACTGTTTATCTTTACCAGTTAATTTGCCTGAGGTGTTTGGTAAATCTGCTCAGGTTACAAAGGCTAGTGTATGTCCACTTTCCATTGATGAAGTGGTGAAGCAATTAATAAACTTGCATTGCTCAAGCAAGGGTCTTGAGCATTGCAAGATGGTATATTTCTAAGGTACAGGTCTGGGAGCTGGGGGGATTTGGCTGGTGCCTTTCTATGAGATTCATGAGTAGATCTGGGAGCATTCATGCAATCTAGCTGGGTCGGGGGCTCCACATGTGGTTGTACTGAGTGGTAACAGCACCTGGAGGGGTTTGCTGCTTGCCACTAGTAAGTCTTGTGACAGACAGCCCAGGCTGGAAAGTTAAGGGGGCACAGCAGTCCCACAGTCCCAGGCTGCACCCCAGGGATCCCAACACAATGTCCATAACACACTGATCTGTGGTGATGGAGGAGCATGAGTGCCTAAAGGATACAGATAGGTGATTTCCAAAAGAAAGGGCTTGTTCTGGATCTGTAGGCATGGGTTCATATCTCCCAACAGTTCCATAAAAATAAATACTTCTCTGATGCAAGTTGTGACGAGTGGGTTGCAGAGGAAGGCTGTCTCTGTAGAAAGAATGCTGCCTTTTCTTAGAAGGCTCCAAAGGCCTCTGGTAGGAAAAAAAGTGGCAGTGCAGACCTCTGCGAAGCATATGATTGTTGTCTAAAATGCTGTCTTAGGGGCATGTAGCAGGGTTCACATTGCAGACAGCAGGCCTAGTAGGCAGGCTGCAGCTCAACTATGTCCAAAGTTTTGGGGGGCAACCCGAGGGCCTGACAACCAAGTCATAGTCTGTTTTTCTCTAGGTTCTCCCTGGTTGGAGTATGGGGGAGGGAAGAATAGGAGGACCCTGGACCTCCCTCTCCACCGGGTCCTGACCTAGGGCCCAAGGAAGGAGGGGGGGGTGTGTTTCCATCCCCTCTAGCTGACACCCCAGACCTGCCTCCCACAGGCCATTTCTACCTCACACCCCCAATGCATCCCCCTCCCCTGCTGCTCTCTTCAGTTTGGAGTGTGGTCTCAGCCCTGTCAGGGATCAGGGCCTGCAGCACACTCAGTCTCCTGGCAACCCAACAAGCACAGCTGGCCTTCAGCAGGCTACCTGATTGAATGCACCACCTTATTCAGGGGTTCTCAAACTGGGGGTCAGGACCCCTCAGGGGGTCGTGAGGTTATTACATGGGGGGTTGTGAGCTGTCAGTCTCCACCCCAAACCCCGCTTTGCCTCCAGCATTTATAATGATGTTAAATATATAATGAAGTGTTTTTAATTTATAAGGGAGGGTCGCACTCAGAGGCTTCCTAAGTGAAAGGGGTCACCAGTACAAAAGTTTGAGAACTACTGCCCCTTACTGGTCAGGAAGGGCAGCTAGCTGGCTTTTAACCCCAGCAGCAGCAGCTCCTCTCTGGCTACTCAACGCATATTATGCCTGCAGCTGTGCTTGCCATTGTTCCAATCCCTGCTCCTGCTTTGTCTCAGCCGTTACCCCAGCCTGCTTCCAGTCCCTGCTCTGCTCCAGCTTGGGGTCCCCTTCAGCTCCTGCTTCTCCAGTACTGACCCTTGGATCCGCCCCTGGCTTATGATTTTGGTTCACCCTCCAGCTTTGGCATTCACTTCCTGTCTCTCTAGTCCTGATCCTCTGCTCATTCCTGGACTCTGCCAACCCTGCACCCAACTCTAACCAGTAGGCCAAACTTTCACTTTAGCTAGGGTTGCCAACCCTCCAGGATTGTCCTGGAGTCTTCAGGAATTATTGATTAATCTTTAATTAAAGATTATGTCCTGTGATGAAACCTCCAGGAATATGTCCAACCAAAATTGGCAACCCTAGCTTTAGCCACTAGGCCAAACTGCCCACAGGCTGGCCTCTAAGAGGCCCTCTGCTTCCCTCCCAGCAGAAGGTTGTTCAAGCAGTCTCAATGATTCAGATAGTCAGTCAGGACTTCCCAGATCTCTTTGCAATGTCCAGTGAGCTCCCCCTTGTCAGAGAGAATGGAAGAGAAAGAAGGGTCAGACCCTGGCTGCTCAGTTGGGCCTTACCCACAGTCCAGGTCCTTCCCTTGTGTTTTCCTCTGTCCCAGAAGGTACTAACTGGCTCTATTTCTGTAGACAGCCTCTCCTTCACTCTCCCCCCAGCTTGATAGCCAGAGTCCCATTTTAAGAAGGTTCTTCATTTGAAGCATCCTCTACAGCTGCTGAGGGGCACGGCTGCCTTGGCCTAGTACTACTTCATCACTCCTTTAGTCTTAGTGAGAGGTCTGTAAACCCCATCGCAGGGTGGATGTTTAGATCCTGAGTTATCACAGAGTTGCTCTGGAGTCCTTCAAGGTGTGAAGGGCCTTGCTGGTTTTAACACTGAACAACTTTGCTTCCTCAAAGGCAAATCTTCCATGATAGATTGCATTTCTCAAGAGAAGCCTGAGCCCTGCAGCTGTGGCCATCTATTGATAGGCAGCGTCTGCCACGCTCAGTGCAGCCTGGAGATTGGTCTTGGCCACTAATTGTTCATCACTGATTAGGGAGACAAACTCTTGTATCATACCTGGTGGGAGCTTGACTGTGAAGGGCGCACACTTCTTCAACATATGGAAATTGTATCTGGCCATTAGAGCTTAATAATGGTCAACTCAAAATTGTAAATTCACAGATGAGTACATCTTGTGGCTGAATAAATCCTCTCTGTTTCCTATTCTTTAGGAGAGTCTTTCGTTCTGTTGTAACTTCTTGTTAGCAGCTGTCACAATTCATGACAGTGGCATAAGGTGTGTATAGAAAAATCCAGCCCCCCCTCTTCCTGCCCCTGCTCCACATCTTCGTGATGAAGCTGCTGAACAGCTGATCATGTCAGGCAGAGGTGCTGGGGGGAGGGGGAGGAGATGATCGCAGGAGCTGGCCGGTGGGTGCTGAGCACCCACTATTTTTTCCCCATGGGTGCTCCAGCCCCAGAGCACCCATGGAATCAGCGTCTATGCCAGTTGATCATGTCTAGTGATCCTGCAATCCAGGTCTGATGCTGGCTTGATAGAGAGTTACTCATGAGGTAAATCTGCAGTCTGGTCTATCTGTCTTTACAAAGTCCAGGAGCTAAATGACTTAAAGATAGCATATTTTCCCAGAATGTGCAACTCCCTTATGCAGTACAGGTACTTGAGGTGTCCATTGTTTGTCGGCATGGCTACCTCATGCAAGGGACAGTATTTCAATCAAGGAGGCTATCCCAGTACCAGAAATCAAATTCTAGAAATTTAAGTTTCTGAAGAATACCAAAGGGGAACGATGACTACGGAGAACTTTCAACTACTGCACCAAGTCTTCATAGGTGAGTAAGAGATAAAGGGCCAAATCCTGCCAGTGAAATAGATGGGAGCTTGTGTGCAGCTTGAAGGGGAAGTGTGAAGTAGAGTAACATTGCAGTTTGTCACAAACTAAATGAGTGTGTAGACAAACCCTTTTATACTGTGGTGATAGGCAGTATTAAAAAATGTAAAGCAGGTAGGTAGGTATTTTTATGACTTCTGAATTGTTGAGAAGATTTGGTCTTAAGTGGGTTATTTTCTTTTTAGAAGAGAAATGGGTGGACTGCCTGGGGACTTTGGTGACCAGCAGTGTTGTAACTACACTGGCACAAACCACCAGTGTAGACTGGCAAGAAGCTACAATTTGCATTGCTGCAATTACTCACAATGTTCAGAACCCAAAAGGTGCATAGATGACGTCTACTTAAGACCAGAACTGACTGAATTCTGAAACAAGGCACATTATACTGTGAAATAAACTACACCTCTACCCCGATATAACGCGACCCGATATAACACGAATTCGGATAGAATGCGCTAAAGCAGCGCTCCGGGGGGAGGGGGGGCTGCGCGCTCCAGCAGATCAAAGCAAGTTCAATATAACGCAGTTTCACCTATAACGCGGTAAGATTTTTTGACTCCCAAGGACAGCGTTATATCGGGGTAGAGGTATATTTGTGAAATAAATCATTGGCCTGTCTGTGTGGGGACCACAAGTGGTTTGTAAACTGGGAATTTGGTACAAAAGTTTTACTAATTAAAACGTCTTCTCTTAACTCTGTTTTCATTTCCCAAGTCAATTTGCAGTCTATATTCCATTAAAGTGCAAAAGACACGTGATACTCTTTTACTGTGTTGATTTGCCACTGCTCTGCATCGTAAGTAAATTATTTATGAAAATGAGAGATCCATCATTTCCAAACAAAAACTTACTTTCTTATACCACCTTTTGATAACCTTTCACACTTTCTCTCTCTCATATTCACCAGAATACTGAGCAAATACATTAAACCAACTGGAGTGTGATTAGGGCTTAGGAACTTCAGAGTTTTGGTAGCCTTGTATATGGAAACAAAATAACCGGAGAAGAAAAAGGTATAAAACTTACAATCTGTTTATCAAAATAATATGTTAATACCATATGTCCCAGATCTAGAGTGTCCAACTTTTTTCTTTGTCAGTAAGACATAGTTAATGTACATGAACTGCTGCCTAAGATGCTTGCCAGAGCACTTACTAGCTCACTCGTTTGTTTGGTAGTTTTATAGGCCTCTTGTGCTGGAGCAGAGGTACAACAGCTTGCATTGCAGGAAGGGAAAAGATAAAACTACCCTGCTGTGCAGATTTAGTCAATTTGCACTGGGCTCTCACACAGAAAACAAATTGCAACCTCTCACAAAGAGTTCTCTCTTTGCATAGGCAACCCTAACAAATGCAGATAAAAACAAGTAAATCAGGCAACTTCACATCAGGAGGAAAAAAATAGCTACTACTCCAACAGCTGCTATCATAATTAAGAACAGATTTCATCACTAAACTCTTGCTGGTTATGTCTGCAGCAAAACAAATACACAGATGTGTCACATTTACATACTGAAAAATGTGCACCATGCAACTGAAACAAATTTGCATTTTCTGCTCTTAAATATTCACTTTTTAATATGAAACAATGGGGATAGTTTACATGCTAATCCTCAGCTTATGCTCATCAAAATCATTCAGTCAGTGTATGAAATATAATACAACATAAGACCACATTTCAATCCTGCACCAAAATTTACTATCCTATTCTATAAAATGCAATTTTCTGGTCACTTTCTGAACTGTAGTGCAGCTCTACTGTATGTAAATTACATTTTTAAAGAAATGTGACAAAGACTCCTTTTAATCATAAAATTCACTAAATTTATTGCTGCTTCATTTATCCACACATTTTAAAAGGTCACATGGCATGATCTATTTAAAGGGAAATCATGTGACCTTTTTAAAGCTAAGAGGTATATCATTAAACACAGGGAAGTAAAATGAGTTTACTAATAAAAAATATAAAACCCTACAACTGGTGCATGTGCATAATATGTTCCACCCAAAATTCTGAGAGTGTTTCTGATAACATAAAGGGATGGGGGAATTTTACTCAATACCCTAGCTTCCCTTTTGCTTACTCTAAAGACTTTAACCCCAAAAGGTAAATCGTATTTCATAGCTAAATGGGCTATTTGGTTTTTTACATAAAATCCCACAATAATATTCTAAGAGTTTGTTTCCTCTCTGGAAATCTGTGCCAATTATAGAAATAGGTTGCAAATGTAAAACACATAAGCTGACCAAATATACTGGGGGACAATTAAGTAGTTCTGTTGGTAATTTCAAGAAAGTGTTTGTTCTAAAGCAGTGTTTCTCAAACTGGGGTTGTCCCTTGTGTAGGGAAAGCCCCTGGCGGGCTGGGCCAGGCCGGTTTGTTTACCTGCCCCGTCCGCAGGTCCGGCCGATTGCGGCTCCCACTGGCCGCGGTTCACTGCTCCAGGCCAATGGGAGTTGCTGGAAGCGGCATGGGCCGAGGGACTTACCGGCCCGGCCCGCCAGGGGCTTTCTCTACACAAGTGGCGACCCCAGTGAAACACTGGTGTATGTTAAACCAGTCAGTATGCTATTCGATTTTTTCCTAGTGAATATGTTCATTTAATGCATGTTCATGTCCAGAATTAAAGAATTTATTTTAGATGGTGAACAGAGCTCAACAATTACAGCAGAGTGAACTTTTTAAACATTATAAGTAAGGCCAAGATTTTGTCACGGATAATGCTGAGTAAAAGTCAGGGACAGGTCAGGGGCAATAAAGAAAAATTCACGGAAGCTGTGACCTGTCCGTGACTTTTACTAGAAATATCTGTGACAAAATGGGGATCTGCAGGTCCCCATACCGCCCACAGCGGGGCAGCTGCGCGGCAGCTAGGAGTTCTGGAGGCCCCCACCACGGGTTGGCTATCGGAGCTCCAGAGTTCCCCGCCACCCACAGCTTGCAGCTGCGGGGCCCTCGCTGCTTGCAGCAGCTGGGGGCTGCGGGGCACCCCTGCCGCCCGCAGCTCCAGGGGCCCCCACCATCCTCCACGAGCTCAGGCCAGGAGTTGCTGGGTACCCCCACTGCCTACGGTGGCTTGGAGCTCTGGGGCTGCCAAAGGCAACGGGGGTACTCTGGAGTTCCCTGACTCTGCGGGTGGCAAGGGACCCTGCAGCTCCCAACCTCCACAGGCTGAAGTCACAGAGATCACTGGAAGTCATGGATTCCGTGACTTCCGCGATCTCCGTGACTAAATGATAGCCTTAATTATAATATATATATGCCTTATTTTCAAAGAGGATCCAAGCTGCCCTCCATTATGTGAACAGAGTTGCACAGGCAAAATCATCTGCTTGTGCACTTTTCAAGCACTAATAACTCTGCATACAGTTGATAAAATCTAACACCTGCATATGCAAGTGACGGAGTTTCACTGTGTAAGTTCTGTTACCAGCATGCACAGGCATTAGTGCTTGGCAGGTGTGTGCACAGCTGACTATATGCATAACTTTGCATGCTTGCAAAAGGCAGCTATTGCTTGAAAATCGGTCTCATATTGCATAATTTAGTGGGCATCGTTGCCATGCAAGTAATTAATGTATCATTAGTGCTATTCTGTAGTAAAGTATAATTATGTGCAAGTGGTAAATGTCAAGTTTCTAATGGGAAGCAACGTGCAAAGAATTGCACTGTGTGTACATCCAGTTATCAATTAATCCTAAATGAAATGCAGAAGCAAAGTGATAAAACTAGAGAAGCAGGGTGATACAAACGGCATATCTGGCCCACAGTGCAGGATGAGCTGGGAAGGAGGTAGTTAATATGGAATGGAGTACTCTGCATGTGCCCCTGGCTAATGTGTGCTGCTGAATGGGGGCAGCCAGAGGCATCCGCACCCCCCACCCAACACATCAATCCCCAACTGAGTTCATGGTCTAACATCCCATATGGTAGCTGATCTTCAGTGTGAGAGGAGCTATGCTGATTTATACCCACGGAGGATCTGACCCATGGATTATTTGAATGCAGGATATATTCATTACATTAATCTATTTGTTAGTTGTTTCATTTCTGACAGAATTGCTAGTTGCAGAGCTGCCAGGGAGTGGGGGGTTCGTTCATGTAAATTCACCTCCCCATGAACTATTCCAGCACTCCACATGGTGGGAAGCGTTCAGAGGGGTTGTTTTCAGTTTTTGCAGCAGGCTGCCTCTTCCCCTTTCCACAGCCTTCCAGGACAGGCACTACCCAGGAGACCACACATGATTTTACCATACTGATCCCTTGGTTAACATCTGTACAACAATAACAGATTAATGAATCTCTCATAGTCCACAGCCAGAAGGCTTGAAAGAGTTTATTACAAGTCAAGTCCTTCAATGAAGGAGAAACAGCTGAGTTACAGACCTGCAGCCTGATTCTCATTTACATCAAGACCACGCCTGCTTTAAGGCACTTTACACTGCTAGTGTGAGGTAAAGGGAAGTCAGCGTACAAATTCAGGCCCCACATCCACACAGCAACTTTTTAACATACCTCTAATGGGCTACGGGCATGGCTGACTAAAAGTGCATAGAACACAGTTAATAACTGGTTATTAACTAGTAATACTTAACCAGGTGCCTTCCCACTAGTCTGCCACACAGCTCTAGTCTTGTAACCAGCTACAAACAGGTTCTTCTGGTATGTGCAAAAGTAGCTCCTACCCATACTGCTACAACCATAAGAACAAGTCCCTCCCCCTTCACTCAGTGCTATTAGACATAAAACAGTGCACTTTGCCATGGGATGAGAGGGTGTCACTCTATGTGCCTGGTTTCCAAGGACCCTATCTCCCAGCTGTAAGCTATCACAGAAGGCTTCTCTGGCTACATCAGCAGGAAGCCTTGGAGCAGATTAAAATGCCTGTAACTTGTGTTGCTGGACAAGGCACTCAAACAGATGAGCCACTGAAACTCAACTTGTGGACAGCAGGGAATTTGAACTAGATGAAGTGGTATTAGAAGAGAAGGAAAGCAGGAATGAGGAAGTGATCTGGCAACAAGATAATTCAGTCATCATACAAAGTCTTTATGGTATATATCAGTGGTTCTCAACCTGTGGGCCGCATATGGCCCAATTAGCACA
Source organism: Emys orbicularis (assembly GCF_028017835.1). Lineage (NCBI taxonomy): Eukaryota > Metazoa > Chordata > Testudines > Emydidae > Emys > Emys orbicularis. The sequence goes on from NC_088683.1 coordinate 249,208,762, forward strand.
CAGCTGAGGCCCAAGCTGTGTACTAAAGGCCGCAGGGCCCACGTGGCAGGGTCTGGGCTGCCCCCGAGGGTCCCGGCTGCCCTGCCGCCCGGTGCAGCATGGTTCAGGGTCCTGGCTGCCCAGGGCCGTCCTGCCTTGTTGCGCGACAGGGTCCATGGCCACCAGGGCTGCCCTGCCTTGTCGTACAGCAGGGTCTGCTCCTGGCCCCACTCTGTGGAGGGGTCTCTGGGCGGGGGCTGGGGTGCTGGGCATCGAGGTGGGGGGGGGACTGCTATGGTTCTCAACCTGCAGCCCAGGTAATAAATTGTGATAAATAGGTTGAGAATCACTGGTATAGCTAGATGGTAGAGGTGGCTGAGGGAACAGTCCTGTGGCTACAAGTGCACGCATGCCGCTTTTGTCATTATATTGGTGTAAATGTTCTCCTGAGGGGGTAGAAACTCTCTTCCCAGTGTTTTCACATTGCAGTGTGCCAGCCTGGAAAACATTTTCCGCACCCCTGGAATCTGCTCATTCAATAAATAGTAATTAATAGCAATAATTAGTCACTTTAAGGTTGAAATATAGTAACACCCTTACTACTCCTCAGCTTACGTCTCTAGAAAATTTTGACTCAAGTGCTTGAAGGGGTGGTGAAAGCAATGTCTGGTAAAGGCAGAGCTAAGTGGAACGTCCTTAAATATTGCAAGTTCATTGGCCTAGCTTCCCCACAATGGCAAGCATAATTTCCATATTTCAAAATTTAAAAAACAGAACAAAAAACAAGAAAATATTTTACAGTCAATCCACACATCCATTTATTTAGGTAAGTGGATTGGGGTGTCACAAGCATTTCACAGCCCTTCCCCCACTTATGTTTGGACCTTGGAAATCTAGCCAATGCACAAGTTCACCATAGCTTGTATCTTTCTCTGATCTCAATTAGGTATTGCAGAAATCTTTTCTGACAGCTACCAGTCTAGCTTATGCATCAGAGTCACAGGCAGTGCATATTTCTCTGCTGAACCTGCATACAACACTCATCATCTCTTAAGCATGTCTCACATAATCATTTATCATTACCCTGGATGCTCTGACAGCATAGCAGTCTCGATTCTTGGTGGTTTACTGGTAGATTAGGTCACAGACATCCAGAGGAACATTTAGTAATGACACTGTGTGCATTGGATGACCTTGGAATCCAGAGTTGATAGCCTATAAAAAAAACCAAAGGATTTGTCTTCCTTTTCCTGGGCCTAACACTGTTACTTTATTTGAAATCAAATGGGTCTGAGAAAAAAATTAAATGATTTATCATCATCCTGAAGCCGCAAGTGAAATAATGCCCGCTGCGCAGAGTTTATTAGCTGACTTTAGTGACAGGCAGCAGAATGAACAGCACTCTAAAGAGAAAAATCTTAAAATAAAGTTTATATTACAGAAAACCAAGATTGCACATCTGTCCAGGGGAACATTTCATACAGAAAGTGGCCCGATATATCCATGCTATGGAATTAACATTCTCATAGTGAATAACTCACAATCTCTCTTTGACTTTGCCACAGAAAGGCATATGAAAGAGCTGTCTAATGATGGTAGCATGCCTAGCATGTTCCAACCAGTGGCTAGCTCAAGGAAAAGGCCTGCAAAAGGTTCAGAGCTCATGGCAAATCTGAGACATAAAATATCTCTTGATTTATGCAGTCCTTCATGGATGGAGAAGATCATTGTTGACATCATCATCATCTGAGCATGGCTTCATCAGCCATGGCAACAAAGGATGGTCTCATTCTCCAGGAATCACATTTGGCACAGAAACACTGTTAATGTCCCTGCGGTGTTGGGGAAATAGTATCTCCACTTTCCCTTCCTATACAAGCTCAAATTCTTTAATACTCTGGCATCATGAACCTTGCATGACCTATGCTGGCATCCACAAAGCATCCTCATAGAATCACTATAGCCTGGATGACCACAGAGTAGTACGCAGTTACTGTAGAACTCTGTTTCACCTGATTTGGGAAGCAAGGAGCTGGAAAGTGAGCTCCATGAACAGGCCCATCACAGTTTGGGAATCCCTAGCAATGCTAAAAGCCTTCCATTATCTCAGGATCATTGGTAACCCTGCTTAGACTGGTCAGTAGCACTTGCTTTATTGCAAAGCACATGTCCATTACAATGTCTCCCACTTTATTCTTCCACAGGCCAAAGGAACTCTGCCAGGAAGCAGTTGCTCATGTTCTTGGCCTGTTTCCAGAGCACTACAGCACAGGAGCTCCCGTATAGGCAACGTTTTGCTGTAAGGTGGTCGTCAGCTCCACACACACACAAAGTCAAAAGTGGGCTTGGTTACTTAGAGGTGTTTCAACTACTCAATGTCAACCCAGACAGCCATAGTGTTGTCACGCCAGTGGGAAGAGCTTGAGAGTGAGGCCAAGATGTCTGTCCTTTGCATAGTTTGGTTCAGCAGTGCAGCTAAGCACAAACCTCTTCCTCGGACTTGTTTTCAGATACCACCTCAGAGTGCTCTCTGGGTGTTGTCACCATTTTTGCTTTGCTCTTCTCAGCTTCCATAATCTGAAACATAAATTTCACAAAACTGCAAGCAGCAGCATGTAACAGGAAGTAAGGAGAGTAAGGCCTGGTCTACACTAGGCTTTTATGTCGAATTTAGCGCCGTTACATCGAATTAACCCTGCACCCGTCCACACCACGAAGCTATTTAGTTCGACATAGAGCTCTCTTAAATTCGACTTCTGTACTCCTCCAAAACGAGAGGAGTAGCGCTAAATTCGAAATGGCCATATCGAATTAGGCTAGGTGTGGATGGAAATCGACGGTAATAGCTCCGGGAGCTATCCCACAGTGCACCACTCTGTTGACGCTCTGGACAGCAGTCCGAGCTCGGATGCTCTGATCAGCCACACAGGAAAAGCCCCGGGAAAATTTGAATTCCTTTTCCTGTCTGGCCAGTTTGAATCTCATTCCCTGTTTGGACAGCGTGGCGAGCTCAGCAGCACTGGCAACGATGCAGAGCTCTCCAGCAGAGATGGTCATGCAATCTAATAGAAGGAGGGCCCCAGCATGGACTGATCGGGAAGTCTTGGATCTCATCGCTGTGTGGGGCGATGAGTCCGTGCTTTCAGAGCTGCGCTCCAAAAGACGGAATGCAAAGATCTACGAGAAGATCTCTAAAGCCATGGCAGAGAGAGGATACAGCCGGGATGCAACGCAGTGCCGCGTGAAAATCAAGGAGCTGAGACAAGGCTACCAAAAAACCAAAGAGGCAAACGGACGCTCCGGATCCCATCCCCACACATCCCGTTTCTACGAGGCACTGCATTCCATCCTAGGTGCGGCCGCCACCACTACCCCACCACTGACCGTGGACTCTGAGGATGGGATATTGTCCGCGGCAGGTTCCTCGTCGGACATGTTAGCGGACGGGGAAGATGAAGAAGGAGATGAGGAGGACGAGGCAGTCGACAGCGCTGGCACCGCTGATTTCCCCGACAGCCAGGAGCTCTTCATCACCCTTACCGAGATCCCCTACCAACCGTCCCCATCCCTTACCCCGGAGACAGAATCAGGGGAAGGATCAAGCAGTGAGTGCTTTAAATATCTAAACATTTATTTTTACAAGAACTAGAATATTTATAATATTAACAATGGCTGTTTATTAAAGTGCTTAAACATGTAAACAATTAACTGCAAAAAAACTGGAATATTTACAATCGTAACAAAGGGTTTTTCATGATTTGTCTGCCTTAGGCTCTTCACAATTTAGTCCCAAGTATTTAAAATTTTTTTTACAATGTCCGGTAAGTCATGATTATGCTGCCCAAGACGCTCCACTCTTTAGTCCCAGTGCACCTACGCGAAAATCCGGTCAATATGGCCGGGGATGGAGGCGAAATCCTCATAGGAGAACTCCTCGTAGGTCTCAAGAAGGTACATTTCCAGCCTGTTCATCAGGTTCCTGGGTAGGGCGATCTTATTGGGCCCTCCGTGGTAGGACACGTTACCGCGCCACGACACCATCAGATAGTCTGGTATCATTGCCCTGCAGAGCATAGCGGCAAACGGCCCTGGTTTCTGAAGGCTTTCTCGAAACATCCTTTCCCTCTGGGACTCCGAGATCCTCAGCAGGGTGATGTCGCTCATTACGCCCTGCTTTGAATTAGGGAGGGGAATGTTAGTATTGGGACTGCTTTACAGCCACGCGGTGGAGGGAGAGGGGCAGCATACAGGGATCTTTCCCTGGAACAGCCGCGAGGGGGTGGGACAGGGGCATAGTTCATGCTGTCCTGATTGCTGGCAGCAGAGACTGGCATTGCTTTCAATGTGAAAGGAGGCCAGTGCTACTAGTACAGTTTTAAGCAGCCAGAAGTCTACGGCTTACCATGATTGCACGCTACAGAAGTTCAGGTGTCCTGCCACGCTTCTCAGATAACTGCAAGACCACTGCAGGACCCCAGGCACTGAAGGCGATGGCCGAAAATTCGACCTTGTCCTGAGTGCGCATGTGAGAGGTGCAGTGCATGGTCTTGTTCACAGAGAAAGACTAGGTTCTTTGTACACAACTTCATTTATCTGTCTCAGGAATTCACTCCATTTTTCCCATTCACACAGACACATCTGCGACTGTCTCCCAACCCAGCCTGTCAGCACACTCCCAGAGGCTAGCGCAGATTAGGAGGAGGAAGAAGAAGACGCGGGAGGACATGTTCTCAGAACTAATGAGCTGTTCCCGAGCCCAGGCAGCCCAGCAGACACAGTGGAGGGAGAACTTGTCCCAAATGCACCGAGCAGTCATGGAACGGGAGGAGAGGTGGCGTCAGGAGGACCAGCAGGCTACTGAAAAGCTGCTTGGACTTCTGAGGGAGCAAACGGACACGCTCCGGCGCCTTGTGGATGTTCTGCAAGACCGGAGGCAGGAGGACAGAGCCCCGCTGCGGTCTATCTCTAACCGCCCTCCCCCGCCACCAAGTCCCACACCCCCCTCACCCAAAGTACAAAGAAGGAGGGGCGGCAAGGGCCGTTAAAACTTTCAGTCAACCCCTGCAGACTGCTCTAGCACTAGAAGGCTCTCATTCCCCAAAATTTTAAAAGTCCTTTCCTACACACCTCACAGAAGCCCCCGTGCAAGTTTCAACCCCCACGTTTCATGTGTGGTTCATAATAAAATATTCGTTTCTGTTAATTACTGTTTCCATGATTTTATTTTGGAGGAGAGTCTGTCTGAACGAGGGGAAGGGGCATGGTAATTGGACAGGACAGTCACCTTTACCAGGGTACAGAGGCGGGGTCAGGTCCAGGATCAGGACACATACCCAGTGCAGTGACTAGTGACCCTGTTCAATCTGGGAGGTGGTTTTCGTGTTCTGGGGGGGGGGGGGTTGCTCTGTGACTTTGTGGCGGGGGAGGGCAGTTACAGATCTAATGCATCACAGAGCCCCGCAGCAGGGGAGCTGTAACCCTCCTCCCCCTGCCAGACAGTCACATAGCCGACACATACACGCTGTCCCGCCCAGGAGGGCTGGCAGGCTCTGTTGAAACAACCAGTCCACCACTGCGGAACCCGTCATTCCTGGAGTTTAGAAGCATCATTTGCATCACAACAGTAAACCCGCACCCCGCCACAGTCTGCGTCCCAGGTTTAAAACATTCCCGCGAAAACAGTAATAAAGACAACGGTGTTCATTAACAAAACAGAACAGATTTTATTTTTTGGGAAGGGGGTGAAGGGGGTATGTAACTGGAGAGGATAGTCAACGGTAACTGGGTAAAGAAACGGTGGCAAGTTCAGGTTCTGAGTCCACAAACTTAAAATTCACTGGTGACCCTGCTCAGTCTGGAAACTGTCTTTCAAAGCCTCCCGGATGCACAGTGCGTCCCGCTGGGCTCTTCTAATCTCCCGGCTGTCTGGCTGGGAGTAATCAGCAGCCAGGCGATTTGCCTCAACCTCCCACCCCACCATAAAGGTCTCCCCCTTGCTCTCACAGAGATTGTGGAGCACACAGCAAGCTGCAATAACAATGGGGATATTGGTTTCGCTGAGATCACAGCGAGTCAGTAAGCTTCTCCATCTCCCCTTGAGACGGCCAAAAGCACACTCCACCACCATTCTGCACTTGCTGAGCCGGTAGTTGAACAGTTCTTTTTCTGTGTCCAGGGCGCCAGTATAGGGCTTCATGAGCCAGGGCATTAGCGGGTATGCTGGGTCCCCGAGGATCACTGTAGGCATCTCCACATCCCCAAGAGTTATTTTGTGGTCCGGGAAGTAAATACCTTCCTGCAGCCTTCTAAACAGACCAGAGTTCCTGAACACGCGAGCGTCATGAACCTTGCCCGGCCATCCAACGTTGATGTTAGTAAAACGTCCCTTATGGTCCACCAGTGCTTGCAGCACCATTGAAAAGTAGCCCTTTCGGTTGATGTACTGGCTGGCCTGGTGGTCCGGTCCCAGGATAGGGATGTGAGTCCCATCTATAGCCCCACCGCAGTTTGGGAATCCCATCGCGGCGAAGCCATCTATGATGGCCTGCGCGTTTCCCAGGGTCACTACCTTTGACAGCAGTACCTTCACGATTGCCTTGGCTACTTGCATGACAACAACCCCCACGGTAGACTTGCCCACGCCAAACTGGTTCGCGACTGACCGGTAGCTGTCCGGCGTTGCGAGCTTCCAGAGGGCTATGGCCACTCGCTTCTGGACAGTCAGGGCTGCTCGCATCCGGGTGTCCTTGCGCTTCAGGGCAGGGGACAGCAACTCACAAAGTTCGAGGAAAGTCCCCTTCCGCATGCGAAAGTTTCGCAGCCACTGGGATTCATCCCAGACCTGAAGCACTATGCGGTCCCACCAGTCCGTGCTTGTTTCACGGGCCCAGAATCGCCGTTCCACAGTATCCACAAGACCCATTGCCACCGTGATGTCCTCGGCACTGGGTGTCGTGGTTTCAGACAGGCGTGTGCTACTCTCGGAGTTCAGGTCCTGACCCCGGTGCCGTAGCCTCCTCGCCTGATTTCTCTCTATCTGCCTCAGTGAAAGGTCGATGATGAGCTGCGATGCGTTGACAACGGCCACAACTGCAGCGATGGTCACAGCGGGATCCATGCTCGCAGTGCTGTGGCGTCCGCGCTGTCACTGACCAGAAAAGTGCGCGAACTGATTTCCCGCCGGCGCTTTCAGGGAGGGAGGGCGGGAGTGACGGTTGGATGACGACAGTTACCCAAAAGCACCCTCGACACATTTTTTTACCCAGAAGGCAATGGCGGCTCGACCCAGAATTCCAATGGGCAGCGGGGACTGCGGGAACTGTGGGATAGCTGCCCACAGTGCACCGCTTCCAATGTCGACGCTTGCCCCGTTAGTGTGGACTGACAAAGTCGAATTACTGTCCTTAGTGTGGACACACACGTTCGACTTTGTAATATCGACTCCACATATTCGATTTAACTAAAATCGAACTACTCTCGTAGTGTAGACATACCCTAAATTTACCATATCTGTCTGCATGAATTTTCAGGACTAGTCTATAGTTTCCTCAATCCTTTAATTTTAAACCTACATTTCAATTATGTGTCTCAAAAACATACATGAATCAACATATTCTAATTTCTAATCTAAGCATATCATGGTTTAAATCAACATTTTTGTGTGCCTACTACTTGTTACTTAATCTGTGAAATACAGTTCAGAAAAAAAATCCAGGCTATAAAACCTGTTGGTGTAAAGATAAGCACTTTATTTAATATCCAATTAAATGTGGTCACTGGAGAAATCACAGCTTATGAAACTTTATCAGGAAAAGATTAATCTATTTCAGGCTTAACCCAAAGTGTCATAAAAGAACTCATGAATTTAGATAGGAATCCACTTATTATCCAAAGACATTTTCATATTGAGTAAGAACAGCCTAAATTGCTGACTATATTTATACTTACTTCAATCCAATTTCTATACGCCTTTGCTGTCATTGATTTTTAGGACAATTATCAAACAAAAATGATGAACAAACTAAAGGAACGTTATGGAGTCTTTTTCAATTCCACAGTAATCATTAGAAAATGCACAGTCTGCTCATTGATAATGGTTTAACAGCTTGGAGAGTGACTTCATCAAATTTAAAAGAAAGTTCACACCTGGAAGGCAGAAGGAATTTTTTTTAATAGCTTTACAATTTACCACTTTAAAGGTAATTGTATTGTGCTTTGCGTTTCAAACTACACAGGGTACTTTAAAGTTACCCTCTATATTACATGCTTAATGCCCATAACCATAATTTTAAAATAGGGAGAGAAATAGCTGGATTTATTTATTTATTTTAATTAAGTGGACCTTCTCATACATCTAGGGACAAACCCTTTTACGTTCTTTAACTGAATTTCCCAAAGAGCATAAGGAGGTGGATGTTAGTCCAACAGTGTTTGATTTCTCTACCTGATTTATTTAAATAAATATTTTATTTTAAAATTATTGAATAATTGTTTGATCTTATATCTTTCTAAATTAAATAGCAAGTATTCAAAAGGACGCATTTTCACAGATAGTACAAGTGAGTTACAAACAAAATAGTTTGGTCTGGAAGGCCAGCTGGTTTATGTGATGGGACCCAGAGGCTTTGAATCTAGATCACCAGGTCAAATTCAGCCACAGCATATAATGGCTGAAAATCACTGCCATCTGATGATGTTTAGTGGCCTATCTGAAACGAGTTTGGTTGTCCAGTCTCCACACAGTGCAAAAATAACCAACTGTATACACAAGTATAATTAATACAAATTACTAAAAAATTACCTGAACTGCATTTTCTCCTTTGCGTTTTGACTTCTTAATACTTTGCTTTGTAACATATGTTGCTCTTTTGCAAAATTTGATATGGTTATGTAGTCAAAATTTGGCAAAACTATGCGATATAGTGATCTCTTAAGTGACTATTATCATATCTAGTAATTAATTACAAACACACTGTTGAGAACTAACGTGTTAGATATTCACACAAGATGACATGCAAGTCAGTTTGCTAGACTGGCGCATGATTTGAAAGCATAAGTTCATGTGAACAAACAAAAAACAAATACAATTAAAAACAAAACAAAAAAAAACCAGCTGTACTTTGAATGACAAACTAGTAAAGTAGAGGTGGGAAATCTGATCAAATTTCTGAACCCACCAACCAGGACTATCCTGTGCATCTAATTTTTTTTAGGGGCAAATCCACAGTCAAGAGCCCAGCATGGGTAGCTGGACCAGTCATTGAACAGATGCGAGGGAGAGGGATCCTCCTACTCCAGGCCATGGAGCCATTCTACAGAAATAACCACAGTTCAACAAGTTGGTGGTAACCTTTGCAGTTCCTTGTGCACCTCTGCCCACTGCAGGTGGGAGGATTTGTGTAGCAGTGGATTCAATGATCCTTCCCATGCTCCACATGCTCCAGGGTGTCATGCCGGGAACTTGCATGGAGTGGAGCTCTGTACTGGGCAAGGTTTGGCACCTCTGTGCAACCCCTGCATCTAGCCCTGTCCCACGTGGAGTGGAACTACAGGAGTTTCATTGCCAAACAGGTCTCTGGGGTTACACAGGAGGCAGCTGGATATGCTACTTAGTGAACCTTTAAAGATTTGTAGCAGTAGTTTTAGTTGCACTTCTTAAGAGTCAGCTCTTCATCTCATGATCTTTACAGAACAGTCATTAGCATATTTGAGAAATCCCCTTTCAGTATATTTTACAGTCTCTTTTCTATGTATTGAGGTAGTTTTATAAGTTATGTGCAGAGATATGCCATAATTCTTAATGTATAAGTATCATGAAATCACAAATGTGGATTTATTTACTCCAGAAAACTTTAATTAAGACATACACAAGGTGATCAAGCATCTAGGATTGGTCAGAAAATTCCTTTGATGTTCTAAAGACATAACTTTAAAGTTATCAGGTTAATAAAATATAGCATTTCAAATGGATTTCTGAATTCAAGTGCCATTTTCAGCAATTGATCTTGATACTGTTTTACTATTGCAAATATTGAGTTTCTATCAGTAACAACCAGAATTATTACATCTTTGTTTCTGGAATAAAAAATATCAAAATAAAAAAGTTTAAAAAATGAGGTAAGCATATTGTCTTCCCTCAAGCAATATCGTCTTGATCAAAAGAAGTTTTCACTATGTATAAAAATAACATTCATTCATGTTGGGCCCTGATCTTGCTCTCAATTAAGTCAATGGCAAAACTCCCATTAATTTAAACAGGAGCATGATCAGTGAATAACTCACATGGAAGAGGTAAACCATGAGTGATATAACCACATGGGAACTGTCTCTGTCTCACTGACCTAAAGAGCTACTTTTATCAAGAAATATGGTGATAAGACAGCCATGAATTCAAAGTGTAACATTAATTCTTTGCTTGTGCTTTTCTATAACTTTCACTTTCAAGATAAAGGCTAGGGAAGAATTTTATGTTATAATCTATTATTATGTAAATCTCTGTAACGTAGAAGTTGGAGCACGGAACCGGGAGTTAACTCTGCTTGGTTTATTCCTCATTATGACACTTATGTATGACCTTGGCAAAATTAATGCCCCGATAGTGCCTAAGTTTACTTCTCGGTAAGTGGGATTAATATCACCCATTTTAGAGTTATTCAGCATTAATTAATTCTTACACAGTACTTTGAGAGCCTTGGCTAAATGGTGTTAATAATAATAATACAACTGGTATATTTTATTTTGGTTTGTAGAGATATCTGGATTGTATCATAGCTGGTCAAATAGCTATAATATCTAACCAGAAAAGAATCGTGTATATTTCAGATAGAAAGAAAATGTGACCGAGTACATTGCACACTCTCTTGCATACCTATGGAAGCATTAACAACATTAATGCAGTCTGCCCAACAACTAAGGGACATAAAACAAGAAAGATAATTGTGCGCACAGCACTAATTTTCAAGGTCTCATGTGATAATATACAATATGTTTTAGAGAAAATCCAAACATATTTGGCATGTAACCGTATAAACCTGTTTTACACCTGATTTGCTTTCAAGGAGCTTGCATCTACCTCCTATCCCCATTTTCGTTCATATCATAATACAATTTATTTTGGATGACTAAATGAGAATATTGATTACACTCCCAATGCATCACAGCTGATATCACACCTTCCTTTTATTCCCTGGCAAGAGGATGATTGTCATAGTCTGACTTTTTTAATAATTGTGAGGCTATATGGATTCAGTCTATGCCAGTTGCTTCTTGATTTATACAACAGCATTAAGTTACATGAAACATATACGGTATTTGCTATACAAAAAGGCTTAAGAAATAGATGATTGGCACATTCTCCTTGGAATAGGATGCAAACACTGCTATTGTGTTCCGAGTCTGTAGTCTGAAAGGTAAGGAATGTTGTAAGGATTTCACTTAAAGGTAAAAATATGGCTCCTTTGTGTTTGACCCCTTAAACCTGCTTAATGTCAACCAAAACAGGCTCTTTTTCATACACTTCTCTAGGAGCCATAGCATACTCTCCTGTGGAAAAACTCACGAAAGACGACACATTTCTTAGGAAAAAATGCAGCTTTGAAGCTCTAGAGTTCCTCAGGTGGGATGCTAGCTGGGGGACTGGGTTATCCTGTGGCAGAGGCCAATGAGAAACAGAGGGGAGTAAAAACCTGGGGAGGCTGAGAGCAGCCTTCTGGATTCATTCTTGTGCGGAAGGGGAAAAGTGTGCTGAGAAATGTATTTCGGAAGATCTCCCCAACACACAGGAGGGTTAAGGGTGGCAGGGAACTCTACAGACCAGCTCCAGAGTACCTGGAGCATCTTGCACACAGAAATCGGACTACAGCTGTGTGAATAACCGATTTTTCGGTTTGCTGTTGAATAACATTTAGATACCCGTATATATTTTTTTCTGGGTTGACCCAAAATGAAAATATTTCTGCAAACTGGAAAAGGTGAAAAATTTTCACTGAGTAACCCAAACTGAAATATTTCATTTTCAAGGGTTTTTTTTACGCTTTTAAACAGAAAACGGAAGTAAACTCAAAATGAGAAGTCATTTTGAATTTAAAAAATCAAAATATTTCATTTTGAGAAATGAAATGTTTTGATTTTTCTGAAGTTTTAGGTTTTTTTGATATTTTAATGAAACATTAGGTGATTTTGTTCAAAAAAGATCACAAAATGTTTTAGTCAACTCAAATCTGCATTTTTTTTTACAATAAAATTTCACCCAGCTCTAATGCTTACACCGCCAGCAGTAATTTAGATGGATTTCTCATGCATAATTCCATGCTGTTCTCACCATATTATCCCACATACATTTTCTTCCCCAGACAGCTCCCAGGCCCCTGTATTCTTTGCAAATTTTGCACTCCCTGCACTACAGGTTAGCCTGGTGGATTAATACTGTTGTCTATCTTGGGCCTGGTCTACACTAGGAAATTAGGTTGGTATAACTATGCCCCTTAGGGGTGTGAAAAATTCATACCCCTGAGCAACACAGCTAAACAGATATAACCCCAGTGTAGACAGTGCTAGGTTGATGGGAGAATTGGTATGGCCCCTAGAGAATTCCCCCATTAACCTAGCTTCCGCCTCTCAAAGAGGTAGATTACCTACACTGACAGGAGCACCCCTCTCATCGGTGTAGGTAGCGTCTTCCCTGAAGTGCTGCAGCTCCACTGCTGCAGTGTTTTAAGTGTAGATAATTCCATAATATTTATTTATATGGCCCCAATTACCATAGTATGAGCGCCTCATAATACCCCAGTTAGTAGGGAAGTAATATTATTCCCATTTTACAGATGGGGAATTGAGGCACAGAGAGTCTAATTGACTTGCCCAAGGCAATACAAGAAGGCTTGTCAGAGCAGTTAATTGAACCCAGGTCTCCCAGTTCCAGGCTAGCTCCCAAACTAGGGAACCGTCCTTCTGCCCTGCTGTGACAGCTTACAGTGTGTTGGGGTTTTTTTCCACCTCTCCCTCTCTTTCTCCCTCCCCCCTCTCAAATTACTACCAGTTCCAGGTCCTTTTTTCAGTGGTATGATTTGATTCTAGACTGGCACTTCTACAAGGTGAGAAATAAACTGGCAGATGTATTTCCTTGAGTCAGTTTGTCCTCTAGGATGTAATTCAACCTTCAAGAGACAAGAATATGAATGCCAACCCGTAGTTATTCTATTTATTTTAGCCGAATCTACTTTTTCTTAATTATGGGTTTTAGTCAGGCACAGTTGCTCAATCAGAAAATCCCTTTCTCTACCTGTTCTCATGAGGTACAGTTCTATTTGCACGAAGCTGCACCAACTGAGTATCTGAATACGGTTGAGTATCTAACATGTTGGAATATATAAGTACAAAAATAGATTTTTTTTTCTGGATAGATGGTATTGTAGCTATTTGAACTGTAATAATAATCTCCAGTATGCACAAGAAAAAAATTCAACTACAACTTAAAAAAAATTACAATACAGAGATGCAGTTTTAAAGTCTGTCACTTCTTGAACATGTGCTGGGTTACATGTGGGTGTAAACAAGATATAATCTTTTCACTGCACCAACCTCCATTACAGCCATTTGCAGAAAATACAGAAGGGTATGAATAGCAATTTTCACCAACAGATTGGTTCAGATAGAAAATGCTGGACCTCAACAATCTGGAATCTGTGGTTCTTCTCCACTTCCCTCATAGTTTCTACATTCATTTTCCCTCATAAATAAACCTTGCTTAAATATTTAATATCTGCTGTAAGAAATGAGAGTAACTGTAATAACTTGATCAGCAGGAATGGTGTCATATATTTCTCTCACTGAAAGAGCAATGTAGTGCAGCAGCCGACAACATTGCCTCTTTGTTATTGGGAGGGGGTTGAGAGGAGACGGTAGTATGCTATTCTATACAATAACTTGAGCCTACAGCATCCTGCATTCTGCTTTTAACGCATGAAATAATATGGTACCATAATTCAGTACATTAAATTGTTATATATATCAAATACAATTAAGAAATTTGGAATTGTATGAATACATAATGTACATACTTCTTTACAGATGCGTTTTTCTTCAGACAGGCTGGTGCCTGCTTTAATTTGGAAGCTATCCATTTTCATAGAAAGTTAACCAAGAGTGACAGGAAATCAGATGCCTACATTATTTATCTTTTCTGAACTTTTTTTCAATAACCCCCCCCCACACACATGTTAATTGCTTTTCTGGGAAGCTATTTTGTAGCACCATAAGGATAGATCTTCTGTATTTTGAAACACTAAGGAAATGAAACTGTAAGATGTGCAAGGTGAATATGGTGTGCAAATATTGGGGATGTTTTGTTTTCATTAACAGTAATTGAATGTGTAACCAACAGTAAATGGTCTTTGACTCTGCTGGATGCATTAACCATGATTATTGGAGATCTGACCTTTTTAACTCCATTTATCAAATGGCACACATTGGTCATTTCTTTGGTTGAAATTATCAGTGCTCTGTCCAGCCCTTCACATTTTCCTTTGGTTCTCCAGCTCCTCAATCATATCTGACCCTAAGTGTCTCATATATTCAGAGACAGCAACTTCATGTCACTCTAATTAATTAAAGACTGGGAAAAGAAACTATAGACCAAGACAGGGAAACCTTTTTCATGGATAATTAAAAAAAATCCTAGGCCATCCTTAGGGCTTGCTCCTGCACAAACTGATGTGCATATGAGTACAAGGCAAAGTGTAAGAGTGGACTGGGATTATCATTATAATTACTGGGACAGAGGAACCCAGTCCTGCATGAAAACGAGCACTGCTGTATCTGTCAAGTTACTTCGGCCTAGTATCAGGAGTAAGGCCTTACAAGACAGCATGTATCTAAGCACTTCATTGACAAGATTAAATTTGCACCTAAACTTGTCTCCTAAAATCTGGCATGCTCCACACACATCCATCGAACCTCTTTTTTAAAATCCATGTTCTTAAGAGTCATAGAGCAGATACAATGGGAGCTTGAGAACCCTGCTCATTGGAGAGAACAATGCCCTGTACTAAATCTTATGTGAGTCCACAAGTAGCCTTCACTTACATTGCACTAAAGAGCAGCAACTTGTGGTTCCTGCTGTGTGCCCTACAGGATCACAAGATCCAGAACTTTGTGTTAAATTTTAAAGCATCCCAATGCAGTTCCAGTAATTCAAAACAGTGAATGTTAACAGAGCAAATAAAAAGATATTTGAATATACAAGTAGCCTGTGAGACATATTTCATTAAGAAGGTTTATTAGATTATATTTGGCAGTCAGGATTTGTTTTACATCCACCCATTATCATATGAAGCACTACAGATTGATTTAAAAAATCTACCAAATTTCTGTTTAATTAAAAAGCGTTTTCAGTTCTAGAAATCTTAATTCTTTTATCAACAATGTTATTATCTTAATATGCAGAACTAAAAAAGCACTGCAATCCTGTATAACTGAACTCTATTCATGTACATGGTATTACCTCTAGAGATGATTCAGAAAGCAAAAACATGCAGTTCGTTTAGGGGGAAAAGGTGGAATGCACTTTTTCCTAATAAAATACAGAATTCTGACATTCATTAAGCTCTCTTCCTCATCCTAAAAGTGGCAACCTTTCCAACTGATACCTGTAGGAAAGATCAATTTTACTGACAAGTGGAGTTGAGTAAAAGAGACCCTTGTTACAATGCTCAAAATATACATCTTTTATTAAATACAAAAAACGAACTTGGGAAAAACTGGCAAGAAGATGCATAAGTTAAGGAAGTCCCTTGACAATCATAACTTATATATCCAGTTATCTGAGATTTTCCTACAGTGACTATCGTACTAGTCAAGATTAATAAGGAATAACAAGTAACTCACCATAGCAACCAATGTAGATTAAACACCATATGGAAAGGGATACATACAAAACATTGTGAATCAAAGCAATATAGTTCTTGATTTTTCAAAGATGTTAAATATGTTTGTGTAGCATTTTTCCCCACCAAAAAATGGTTATTTGATACAAAAGGGAAATGAAACTGTTCTGCTGGGGATGGAAATAGTAAAAAGTAGAGAGCACTAAGATATATATCAAATAAAAGCTTATAAGACAAGGCCTCGTTCCTGCAAACACTGTCAGATGCGTAACTTTATGCATTAGTCCCACTGAGTTCAATGAGCCTGCACTCAGGTGTAAAGTTACTATATGCATCAGTGTTTGCAGGATCCTAGAAGAGGAATTCATGAAAGCCACCTTAGCTTACTTAATCAAACAACAATTACCCATACAACAGTCTTAGCACATTTGGTTCACCCTATGTTTGTTTGAGACTTTCAACACTACTCACCCATTCCTTCTTTGGAACCTGTACTATTGCATCCTAAGTAAAAACACAAAGCTCTATACATCCCCCACACATGCACTCAAAGGACTTACATAAACCTATGACTGTTTCAGATCACTGAGCAATGTTTTGTGTATTTGTTGTTGATTAATTCTTATTGAGAGAAAATAACTTTTACTTGTGAAAAGTCATGTTTAATGTTACACAGTCAAATTGCACTCTTGACCTATTCCTGATGCATGTAGCTTGCTAAACTCCTTCCCATTAATATCTGGGAAAGAAAAGATTTGCAACTAGCTCCTACGACTCATAGGGTTGCCAACCCTTCAGGATTGTCCTGGAGTCTCCAGGAGTTAAAGTGTAATCTTTAATTAAAGATTATGTCATGTGATGAAACCTCCAGGAATACGTCCAACCAAAATTGGCAAGCCTAACTACTCATAGTACGGTACTCAAGTTCTCTGATTGTAGAATGGCTTCCCAAACACTGCAGTACTTCAGTAAAACTGACAACTGTTACAAGACTCTCACCACACTTAATTCCATTACATAACAGAACCAAACTTCCAACCTCTTTTGGCAAATCTTAAGTCATCTCAAAAGAATTACTGACTTATCATTAGTGTGTCCACATTAGTTGGATCCAAAAATCACCTTCAACTGCTTATCTGTTTTTTGTTCCTGCCTGTATGAGACATAATTCAACACATCAGGTTTTGGGGGAGAAAAACTTTGGTTCATTTACCAACCCTGCCAGCTGTATAGTGGCACTGAAGAAGAGAGTGCTGTTCTACTGAAGTTAGCACTGACAGAGAATCAGAGCTCTTGAACAAAATTTCCCCAATGGGGGGGGGGGGGGGAAACCGGTGGGCGGGATCAGGATACAGCCGACAAGTGGTGAGGGTCTATCACCCATACAGAAATGATTAAAGGTCTTGAGAGCATGACCTATGAAGGAAGGCTGAAAGAATTGGGTTTGTTTAGTTTGGAAAAGAGAAGACTGAGAGGGGACATGATAGCAGTTTTCAGGTATCTAAAAGGGTGTCATAAGGAGGAGTGAGAAAACTTGTTCACCTTAGCCTCTAAGGATAGAACAAGAAGCAATGGGCTTAAACTGCAGCAAGGGAGGTCTAGGTTGGACATTAGGAAAAAGTTCCTAACTGTCAGGGTGGTTAAACACTGGAATAAATTGCCTAGGGAGGTTGTGGAATCTCCATCTCTGGAGATATTTAAGAGTAGGTTAGATAAATGTCTATCAGGGATGGTCTAGACAGTATTTGGTCCTGCCATGCGGGCAGGGGACTGGACTCGATGACCTCTCGAGGTCCCTTCCAGTCCTAGAATCTATGAATCTATGAAACTGCAGACCTTTGCCTCTCTTTGTGATGATGCAGAGTATCTTCCATTTTCTTGACTGATACACAGTCTTTATGGTGAGAGCACAAGTATTGATTCTGACAATTTTTCCCCATCTACTATGTACTGGAGTTTCTACTTGTAAGAACTTGCCAGACTAGAAGCTGGGACCATGGAGGTTCTGGACCACTGACACCTCCACATCACCACAGGAGGCTTGGGCTAGGCTCGTGCGGGAGGACGCTGTGAGGCTAGGCTCAACAGGAAGTACCACCAAGCAGCACCTGAGTGGCAGCTCTTCGCAGCCCACTGATGGGCTGGTGCCAGCACTTAAACGAGGAAGCCATGACAGGGAGTTGTCTGAGCAATAAAACAGACTGCCTGCCTGTCTCTGCTTGAGACCCTGCGCGTAAGAGACCCCAGACTACGGCCTCCAACTCTGCCTGTCTTCTGACACCTGACTCTTGGTTTTCCCTCTGGCCTATCTCAGACTCTGACTTCTAGTACCCAAACCGGCCTGATACCCACTTTGACCACTAGGCCTGACCACCCATGTCCCAGTCATGACATTACTGTTAAATGAGATGTAGCCACGTTTAGTTTTTTACACATGAATGTTTACTGTAGCAGTTCTCAAACTTCATTGTACCGCGACTCCCTTCTGACAACAAAAATTACTACACGACCCCACGAGGGGGGGACCAAAGCCTGAGCCCCACCACCCTGGGTGGGGGGGGGTCCAAAGGCCGAGCCCCACTGCCCTGGGCAGGGGAGGAGGACAAAGCCAAAGCCCAAGGTCTTCAGCCCTGGGCAGGGGGCCCGTAACCTGATACCCGCCGCCCAGGGCTGAAGCCGAAGCCTGAGCCCTGCTACACAGCGATGAAGCCCTTGGGCTTTGGTCCCAGGCGGTAGGGCTCGGGCTTTGCCCGGGGCTTCGGCCCCGGGGCCCCAGCAAGTCTAACACCAGTCCTGGCAACCCCATTAAAACGGGGTTGCGACCCACTTTGGGGTCCCAACCCACAGTTTGAAAACTGCTGGTCTACTGTTTAATTTTTGGTTGTTGCTGTTTTGTTTATTCCAACATCCTTGAATAAAACTGACTAAGAAAATATTGCCCCTAATGGCATCCATAACTAACATGCACCATTGAAGAATGGTGGCTAGTGCCTGCTGCCAGACACTGCTGAGAATACAACTGGGAGATAATGGAGGCTTCAGTTCACTGGCAATTCCGAAACAAATTAGAAAAAATATTGGGTTGAACTAGACATTTAGTTTGACATGAAACTAAACATTGTGTTTCAATTTTGAGCATGTGTTAATGTTATTAAAAATAAAATTGAAGAAAATTTCAAAAAACAAAAAGTAATTTTGAATCAAAAAATCATAAGAACAGCCATCCTGGATCAGTATCGTGTCTTCTGACAGTGGCCAGTGCCAGGTGCTTCAGAGGGAATGAACAGAACAGATAATCAAGTAATCCAACCAAAATGTTTTGTTTCAAAAATGTCAAAGGAAACATTTCAATTTTTTCAGAAATTTGTTTTTGTTTTTGGATACAAATTTAACAAAACTGACAAATTCGTAAAATATTTTGGTGTCGATGAATTTGCATTTTTGCTGAAAAAAATTTCCAGCAAAAAAATTTCACCCAGCTCTAAATGCAGCAAGTAATTACTTCGATATGGCCAATCACAGTGAGTTTCTTACCCAGGCAAACTCCCATGGATTTCAATAGGAGTTTGCCTGAGTAAGAATTGAGGTAGAATGGAATAAGGAACTCCACGCTTAGTGCATTATACATAACTTTTGCAGAAATTGTGTAAGCACCTTATGAAGTGGAATAAAAAAGTGTTCCAAATATGCTCTTATCTAAATTTCACATAAATATGTTCACATATTTGACAAAAAACTGCTTTACACCATTAGACTAGTAGTTACTTCTCATTTTCAAATTCCTGGATTTTCTTGTTTCACTCTACTAAGCAAAGCAGAATTATCAAAGGACAATGCATATTTTAAACTCACGTGTTTTCAGCATAATAATAAAAACTAACATATAGACTACAATATTGTATTTAAAAATGCAATTCTAATACAAAGGCTTACTTGCCATCTCAGTTTTTATATTTCTGTTTCTAGCATAAAAATTTTGTAGAAATAAGAGGCACTTGCTTTCTTGCCTTTTTTCCTCTATAATATGGTATCACATTTCTCTGTACTTCTGCTCAGTACATTAGGTTTTTATCTACAGTAATATAATTCACAAATAAATTACAGTAAAATTCAAAATGTGAAACAGAAGTACTTGAGATGAGAGACTATCATTTATGCAGAGCAATATCATAATTTTTGAAAGGACCAAGAGGTCGGGTATGGCTTCTGATTAACACTGGTGAACCTGATTCCTAAAGACTAATATCCTGAATGGGAAACTGATACCTTTATGCATGCAGTCTACCAGTTTTAATGACAGTATTCTCATTAAAACAATTTTTTAAAATGTTATAATCTTCACTTTGTGTCAAGATATTGAAGGCTTTCCATATCTGATTAAAAATATTAAATGAGGTATTGGACTACATTAAAAATCAACCTTTTTAACATATTGAAAAGTAATGGTCTATAATTTTTATTCATGTGCTTTTATTTCCAGTTAATGATAATTGTACCACAGCCAACTTTGTGGCCTGTTCAACTGAAAACCTCCAGGGATGTACCAAAGAAGAGATTGTACAACAGAAGAGACACACTTCATATAACACCGCTTCCTATTTTGTATTTTTTTAATTTGATCCTAACTTTGACTGTTTTATCATCTGTTTATTTTTCCAGGTGATGGGTCCTATAAACTGGTAAATGTGCAAGCAAGAGCACAGTTGTTAGATTTACCCACAGACTTGGGACACAGCAGTATTGCCAAACTCGAGCATTCAAAAACCATGACTCAGACCTCAAAAATTGAGGAGATTGCTTACAGATCATGAGTGTGACGGGTTCGATCACAGAAACCCCCTTGGGAACTGCCAACTGATGTGCCAAGACTACTTCTGCCCCTGCTTTCCCTGCCAACCTGGGAATCCAGCACCCTGTCTTGTTGAGCCAGATACGCCAGTCTGCTCCAACACAGACCCAGGGTCTGAACCACGTGCCCCAAAGCTGCAGACTTAATTGAAAGCAACTTACAGAAGTGTTCCTGTCTTTAACACTCAGATGCCCAACTCCCAATGGGATCCAAACCCCAAATAAATCCGTTTTACCCTGTATAAAGTTTATACAGGGTAAACTCATAAATTGTTCGCCCTCTATAATATTGATAGAGAGATATGCACAGCTGTTTGCCCCCCCCCCCAGGTATTAATACATACTCTGGGTTAATTAATAAGAAAAAAGTGATTTTATTAAATACAGAAAGTAGGATTTAAGTGGTTCCAAGTAGTGACAGACAGAACAAAGTGATTTACCAAGTAAAATAAAATAAAACACGCAAATCTAAGTCTAATACAGTAATAAAACTGAATACAGATAAAATCTCACCCTCAGAGATGTTTCAATAAGTTTCTCTCACAGACTGGACACCTTCATAGCTTCCTGCCCTGTTTCTTAATACATTCCTCTTCCCAATTTCCCTCACAGCCTCATTTCTGGCCCCTGCCAGGCCCTCACATGGTGACTAAGGGATTGCCATCTCCTGAGAACAGCCTGACTTCAGCCCCATTGGAGAGAATTGGAGCATCATTTTCCTCTGCAAAGGGTAAAGGGACATGATGGCTATCGTGCCGAGGGCACCTCTGACTTCAGTCCTATTGACAGTAATGGGAGATGGTGGCCATTTTGGGTAGAGGGCAAAACTTTGCAATATTGAAAGCAGAAATAAAAAATTCATTGAGACTCCTAAAAAACCCCAAATATCTTGAGACGTTTGATAAAATTGCAAGAGCTTGAAATATTGAAACAGAAAAAGAGAAGGGATTACAATTTAGAACTGATAAGTGCTATGCATGGAGGGTGGATGAGGCAAGATACTACAGACCAGGGCCCCAGGACTCAGAGCTATTTTTGGTTGAATAGCCTATCGGCTTTGGTTAATACATCTCCCTGCAGTGACACCCAGGTGCAGAGAATTTCTCTGCACTGTTTGTGATAGAAAATGCTAGCATAAGATAAAGCAAAACGCATGTGAATAATATTTAAACCCACAGACCCATAGCTTTGGGTCACATGAAATGGCCCTACCATCTTTTCAATATTTTGAGTCCATCTCAAAACCCTAACACAGATCTCTGTGATATCCCACTAGACATTTCCCTCCAACTCAATATATCAGATTTTTTCAATTTTTTAAGAGTGTTTTGGCCATTTTTCAGACCACCAGTGCCTCTAACCAGCTAATTTGATTTCAACTAAAACTTCATGTGACATGGTATCAAATTACTAAATTTCAAGTATATTACATCTTGTCCCGCTCACCCACTAATTTGTAATTCTATAAATTGGACAGTTAATTACCAGAATCATCCCAGTAAGTTTCCATAATGCTTGCTGGATCACAGACTGCATAATTTAGTATTTGTTCTTTGAACAGAATGAGGAAAGGATGGACAATATATAATTAGCTGTAGCTTCACTGGATACTAGGCAGGTCATAATTAGAATACAGGTGAAAAATCCTGAAGCCAAAACTGCAATTTGAAACAAGCAAGTGACTCTTTACTGGCACCTCTGCAAATCAATCTTAAGGAGAAAATTTGAAAGAGCAAGACAGGGCATATGCTTCTGTTATTCCTCCAACACCCCCTCATTTGGGTATCCAAGCATGTGTTTGCACCAGAAAATCAGGGAATGACATGACTAAATGGGCAGCAGCACATGCCATTACCTGAATTTCTATGCATAAACACGAGAGTTTGTGAGTGCAAAGATATTTTGTGTGGTCAACCGATTCCAGGGGCTCTTGAAAATTTGACTCGAGTCTAAATTGATCACTTTTCAAGGCCAACAAATCACTTCACTTTTGCTTTGAATTGGTGGATAATTCACTTAGAAAAAATAATCATGTGGTTTGGAGTGCCTGAGTGGACTGACTGAGACGATGCAATTGCTTTCATAGAGATTTGGTTTCCTAAAAATTAAAGTGGCATACAGCAGGCAACCCAATTTTTGAAGAATAGGCCTTTCAGAATCCCAATGAGAAGGCAGCAAACCAAGGGAGACCCTAAAAGCATTCATTTTTCAACATGAGAGACAGAAACATTAAAACAGCTAAATAAACACCCTACCTTTAAATAAGAGTAACAAGGTCACTATCTCTGCTCTGATGTAGTCCCAGCCCTTCAGGCCAAACAGAAAAAATACACCAGATCAATAAGTGGTGTAAATTGGCATAGCTCCATTGAGTTTCAATTTTACACCAGCTGAGCATGTGAAACTAGCAAAAGAGGCCTCTGACTTTAGCCTGGCAAACTTAAACACAACAACCCACATATGGTCTGCCATTTTTTTTTTTAAACACACACACACAAAAATCAAGAAAATCACAGAATGTGGTATTGATCAAGCACAGTGTTCTGATGGGGACAATGATGAAATTTGAAATTTCCCCAAAACAAAGGATAAGTCACATAGAGCAGATAACAGAAATGCTGCCTGTAAGCTTGTTTGTTTGTTGCAAATGGTCAAGTTTGTATGTTAATTGGTTTTTTATAAGAAGATGACTCTTGAGGAATTATATCATGTGTATTTTTGTCTTAATCTCTTTATAAATCATTTTGAAACTGAGACAATTTCTATGAAAGCTAAAGATATAAATAGCCAATACCATTATTAATCTCTCATCTGTGTTATAATAATAACATTGATTATACAAGTTATTTACATGGTGTAGCTGTTTTGACATTGTGGAGGCCTGTGGAACTATTCCTGACAATTTGGCATAGTTCAATGAATGCCGAAGGGAGAAATCCATTAAAATATGGCAAAATCTAGAAGTAATATGCAGGATTCTTGAACAAGTAAATTAAATTTTATGTCACTATGGTTTCCTCCAGAACCTAGGCTTAGATAGCCAGAGAAATTTCTAGTGATTAATATGCCATAATTTATGTTAACTGAACATTTGCACCTGTAAAATGTGTTTCAGTTCTGAAGACAACTAAGCCTTTATCTCAGATACCTTTTTGATGTAACTATTGGGTTACTATTTGCAGTGCATGACATTCCAATTAAAAACAAACAAAAGGCTTTAAACAAAACAAATATATAAAAATGTTTAAAAAGAGGTGCACTTTGCCAAATAAACTGGTATTTAAACTTTGCAATGTCATGAAATATTTAAAAATGCTTACCTCTTCTTGCTTGGGAATGTTAAATTTTGCCATCTTGGTCTTGGCCATAGCTGGGTCAGGCTTATTAGAAGGTACTCCCCTATATGATGTACAGTGCATTTTAGCTTCTGCCGATAACTTTAGCTTTGGAGAATCATCAGGAGCCTGATCTTGACCATCCATTGGTCTTACATAAGCCGTTGGTTTCTGTTGAACTATATTGGGCTTTGAAGCAAGTGAAGGAGGGAAGTTCTGAACACAGTGCCCAGTGCTGTGTTTTGCTGGCCTTTCTTGAGCCTGAGATCCTGCTTCTACACTGCAATTTAATTTGGACTGCTGTTGTGCTTTGCTGACACTGTCTCCAAGCACGGATCTTAAAGTACCTTGTTTTGCAGCACTGACAGATGACGATGTGGGACTCAATGCAAAGTGTTTAAGCTTTTCCAGACTGGTTTTTTGGTTAGCCATTTTGAAGTCACTGTTGTGTGACTCAAGCAATCTGTTCCCATGCTTGCTTGCCCTCTGCTGTCCATCAGAAGCATTGTGCCCAGCTTTCTGCCAACCCATTGTGGGGCTCTTGCTTTGCTGAGCAGATAGAGCTGCTGGTATGGATGATGAAGTGCTGCAGATGGAAGGCTGAGGCTGTGGTCTTGAATCTGCAATAAAATGTTCATCAGTTTTGTTCACAGGTGCCTGTGGAATCCCAGGTTTTGGAACTCCAACAAGATGACTCTGGTTGGATCGATCCGTCAATAAGTCCTTCATTTCATCATAGTTGCCTAATGTATTCTGGATACGATTTGAGAGCTCATCTCCCTTGTTAGTCTGCAAAACAAAACAAAAATCAAACAAACATTCTGTAACAATTAAAGTAAAAGAAAATAATTCCATTCATGCTTCACTCCTTACTGAAGCAGCACTGTCTTATACAGTAACATAGTTGAGGAATGAGATCGAAAATCCTTATTGTCTCTGAAGACACGTGTCAACATCTTAAATCTACCGTGAACTGGAAAAGCTGTAAAGGGCCTCAGAGTACATAAAAAAGAAATCTATCACTGGTATCACACTGTAGTTAAAATATATTACCTGGAAACTAGAAAATTTATTATTGCGGCTATGCAGAATGATTTGGATTAAATCTGGTCATAATAAAAAAATTTCCTTTGTTGGGAGCCAAGTATTGAATTGAGGCCTACAAGGTGCTTAGGCAGCAGCCTTAGCTACTGCACCACAGCAATGCACTGATGTGCTGCCTCTGACCAACAGCCTACAGGCCCACAGCACCCAGGCCCCTGATTGGATGGACAGGCAGCACTTTCATTCAGTAACTGGACTATATAAAGGCCTGAATAGGAAGAGGAAGCTGTCTGAGCCCCAGACTAGTGCCTGCTGGTTGCTCCCCAGATTGCCTTGCCTTGCTGCTTCACCTTACCCTACCTTGTTGCCTCATCCGACCTCACCTCCCCAACCCACTAATCTGGCCCCTTGGATTGAGTCTTCCGGCTACTGACCCCTGCAAGAACTCTGACCATGGTCCCAGACGGCCTCTGACATGGAGTGACCTGCTGGCTGCCTGACCATTTGCACATACATTACTGCTCTGGACTGTCCCCTGGCCCACCTGGCACTAAAATCCTTGTAGTCCACAGCAAGCTTCCCTTTCAAGACACGGGTCAAGGTTCAGCCATGAATGAAAATACTACATTCCTGATTTCCTCCAATATGCATTCTTTACAGAAATATACACATAGAAGAAAAGGGAGGCAATACAATAGCTTAAGAAAGTACTGAATTCACCAGTCAGTTTACTGCATATTCTGAGCTGACCCTAATATCAACAAGGTTTCTTAAGGAAAGAAAGTGAGCTAATGGGACATGGGAAAAATATTACTGACTCGTGATGCTACTTCTCTGAAAAATATCATTTCTGACAGAATTCTCACTCCTGGGTCTTAGCTCTTTTGCAAAAAACAGGAAGAATTTCCCAAGTTCTTAACATTTTTTGGCAGTGGTAGCAAGATGGAATACAAGCAAGTTGCCTTTTCCATCCTCCCAAGGGTGGAATGTGCTGTCATCTGAGCCTAGCCACTGTCTTGGAGCAGGAGGCAAAAGCTCCCCAAAGAAATAAGACAATCAATAAAAATAATTGAAAACTATTGTCTCGAGAAGTTAATTGTAAACAAAGGTATAAACATTAACATCACCGCCTCATAGATTCTTCCAAACTCTGCACAGTAGCAGGTGGGTGAGTGAGAATCCTGTCAGGCTACCTTCACAGAATCGGGATTAGAGGTCAATAATTTTCTGCTTTTCCTTCACCAGTGGTGAAATCCTGATCCCACTAAAGTCAATGGCAAAACACCCATTGACTTCACTAGGACCAGGATTTAACCTCAGGATTCTTGCTCCTGGAGAGAGAAGTCGCTCAAGGGAAGAACATAAAAAGAATGTAAAAAAGAAAAAGAATGTAAATAAATCTGCAACAGGCAACAGTAATCAGGCCAATACCAACCATGGAGAGGAAGGTGGGGTTTTTTTGGCTTACTTTTTATAAACTTCAAATATAATTGGCTTAAATTAGTCACATACTGAAAAAAACAAACATACTAGGGGAAAGGAGAATTGGTACTCCCCTAACTCAGAAACAGTATCTGCATCACTGAAACAGGATTTCCTCCTAGAAGCTGAATCCACGTAATAATGCCTTAGGGATGTGTGGAATGAGGGCCATGTAGCTGCCTTGTCTATGTTTGCAAGGGAACCTTCCCCACGGCAAGCAGTACAGGCAGTAATAAAGTTGAACATGCCTTGCATTGGCTTTCTAGTTTCAGAGCAGCCAGGTGATAGATACGCAAAATGCAATCAAACTACAATTTTTGAAATGGATCACTTAGTCACAGTATTGCCCAGTGGAGTAAAATAAAAAAAAGTTGGGAGGATTTTTTAAAGATTTAATCCACTCCAGTTAGAATGCCAAGAACTTTTTGAGCCTAGGGAGAAGAGCATCGTGGGCACACATGGGTGGAAAGAACACTGGCAAGTTGTGAGGCTGACGACGGTGGAAATTTGTCACCACCTCCAAGAGCAGTCTCAGCTGAGTCTGAGGCATCACACTGTAAAACTTGGAAGAAGATGCAATAGACATGAGAGCCTGAAGCTCGCTCTCTCTACAAGCAGCAGTCACTATCACACTGAATTTGAGCTCACAGATATTTGGTGCCTTTAAAGGGAGTTTTCATTAGCTTTGTCAGGACCACACTAACGTCCCATAATAAAGAGAGCTATTAACGAGGTTTCAAAAATGGAAAGCCCCGCATAAATCTGAAGATACGGGTCTACAAAGATAATGCCTTGACTAGTTCTCAACAGGCCAGATGTTTCTTAACTGAGTTGGGATTTAAATTAGATTCAGTCAGTAAGAAGCTAGTCAAGCATAGGTAGTAAAGGGGTCATCATGGTCTTGCTTGTATCATGCCACAAGCCTCTTCTACCTGGAATTGTAAGTCCACCTGCTACATGGTTTTTGAGAAGCTAGGAAGACTGGAGCTACCAGTTCAGAGAGAGCATAACTATAGATCTCTTAACTATAGAACTCAGAAACAGCCTCAATTCTCTGTTTTCTCTTATCAACTTTATAGCTAGCATTGCCATCATCTGTTGCTTGTACTTCCAACTTAAAGTGGACAACTTAGCTGCATTTGAGAAACAGATCTCTATCCTGTCAGGAGCCAATCTTCTCAAGGAGGGAGTTCCTGGGTTGGGAAAGAGGGGAGTGCCATCTGGCCAGATTCCCAGCCTCATGAAATCAGGTATCTGCAACAGAGTTGACAGCTATGCTTGTGTGGGCCAGTATGGGGTTTGTAAGATCACTCTCTCGACTAAACTTAGCCAAGATCTTAGCTAGCAGAGGTACTAGCAGAAAGGCACAGAGGAGGCTCCTTCTTCACTCAATCTCTTCTTTTCCAGCAGATCCCTCACTAGCATAGTCTTTTAGCGTAGAGATCTTGGTCAGACGACTACAGAGGAGATCCACCTCTGGCACTCCCCACTGGAGGGAACAGCTGATCCACCATTCCTTGATTCAGAGACCATTTGTGAGGATCTGTCACAGACTGATCCAGTCTGCCTATGACTATGTTCTACTTCTCTGCCAAATGTATGGTATCAAGGAATGTTTAGAGAGACAGGGCCACTTTCACATAAACAGGTTTTACCAACTCAGGCGGTGTTACAGGATCCCACTCCAGAGCAAGCCCCATGTGCACAGAAGCTATTCACCAGCTGTTGTTTCCTTGTGCTGGGTGTGGGGTTGATGGGGCTCCCCGTTGGTCACCTTCTCCTGTTGTTAGCCTCTGTCTGGGTCTTTTGTGCCTTAAAAGTTCAAACTCCCTTCTGGGGTATCCAAGTCCAGCTGTAACTGGACAAGCCCCAAGCTGGCTTCTCCCAGCTTCAAAGTCCCTTCACCCATCTGCTCCGAGTCCAGCAGCAAAGTCCTTCTAAATCAAACAGAATTCCACTCCTTTTTTTTGTTTTGTTTTTTGGAAGAGTAGCAGGTCCCATGACTTCTCCCTGGGCTTAGGAGAACTCCAAAACTAAACACTAGCAAAATGTCTTTCACCCATCTAAGCACTTGAGCCTCTTGCCCCTCTTGGGTTCCTCTTCAAATCCCAGTTCCTCTTACAGAACATAGCCCCAGGACTGCCTCCCTGGAGACTGGCCCCTTGTTCCAGGTCCTATCACAGGAGTTAGCTCCACTCTGGTGACTCAGCTCTCCTCCACAGCCAGCCCCTAAGTGCTGGGCTTCCTCCCTTTTTTAAGTCCTACACCCAGATCAGGTATGGTAGGGCCTGGCTAATTAATCAGGCTTGGCCAGCCCCTGGCCCTTAAAGAGGCAGGTCACCCCATTACATGGTGCTTCCCTACTTATTGATGTAAAATGTGGTGGCCTGATTCTCCTCAAACTAGGGCCACCTTTTGGAATACCAGGCCTTAAAGCCTGAGGAACTGTCCATATCCCTACGTATGAAATTTTTGTGCAGTCTTTGTTCCTCCAAGCATTGGGCCCCTCTGTATGGACTCCCCGTCACAAGCCAGGCACATTTGTGCTCACTGCAGTTTGGATGTCCGTAGCTAATTGAAGGTTGTCTCTAGATGCCACCAGGCCAGAGGTATTCTCTCATCTGAATGTAATGTGAGAGTCCCTGCGCTCTCGGGGGCCACTGAAGAGATCTCATATGCAAACGTGCCATGGGAACTACAAGTACAGCTGCAGCCATCAGATCCAACATTCTTAGTATGGTCTAAGCTGTCATCTGCTGGCTCTTGCTTATCCTCTCTGCCAAAGTGGTAAGGTCTTGGATCCACTCCTGAGGCAGGAAAGGTTCAAGCTAAGCTGTATCTGGCTGGGCTCTCGGGTATTCTAATTGTGTGCTAGGGACAAGTTGGAATGTTGGGTATTTTAACAGGAATTCTAGTGGGAGAGTCTGATTTTATGACATCCTCAAAAGGGTTGCTGTCCTTGAGTAGCCAGTTATTAGGTAGGGGAACACATGCACTCCCAAACTGGGTAAATAGGCCAAATATTTTGTGACAACATATCCCACATATAATGATCGAAGAGCCTTCTGATACCTGAGAAGTATCTCTATGTTCAGACAACTGCAAGATCCAGAGGATATAGCCAATCACATTCTTCTTAAAGATTCTTTAGCAAAATTACTGATTTTGTTGATGAGGCAGTCTCTTCTGTCCAGAAAGTATCTGGAATAAAACCCCCTTCTCCCTCTTTCTTGGCCAGAAGGGATTGGACTTCCTGCAGCATCTCATCATCAGAGGGTGCCTGAGAGCGTTCTTGAGAGGTATAATGGGGTAAGGAACAGTCTGTAGGGCAGTAATACTCAGACTGAGGCTTGGGAGCTGCAAGTGACTCCTCAGGGTGTCTCCTGCAGCTCTTTGCAGCACATGATATTAAAACACTGTGTGATTTAAC
Organism: Emys orbicularis; assembly: GCF_028017835.1. Classification (NCBI taxonomy): domain Eukaryota; kingdom Metazoa; phylum Chordata; order Testudines; family Emydidae; genus Emys; species Emys orbicularis. The sequence goes on from NC_088683.1 coordinate 249,238,761, forward strand.
TGTTAACCAATCTAAGTTATTAACCACTCAGAATGCTTTTACTATGTTATTAACCAGTTGTAGAATACTTGGTCCGTCATTTTGCTGTGAGAATATTTTTAAAAATAGTAAATGAAACAATGACTTCACACTACTGTGGCTCTTTTGGGTAATGTTGATCGCTAATTTGGCTCCTGAACCACAGAGGTCTGTCTGAGTATCACTGCTGTAGAGTCTTTCTGAAAATCTGATTTTAGGTCACAGGGCACAGACATCTAAGATGACCAGGAGCAAACAAGTATAAAAGGCTCCCAGTCTGCTTTTGACAAGGTCATCTACTGCTTGTGGAAAGGCAAGAATGAGGCCCTTTGACTTCTGCTGGTGTTATTGAGGCCAAGTGCCCTGTGCAGAGGTATATTAAACTTCCTTGAAGCCTGGAGTTAATGTAGAAATTGAGCCTACAAAGAGGAGTGTTTCCCTTCATTCCCTTGTGGAAGGTCTGACCCTAAAGGCCCCTTGATGCCAACTGGTAAAGGGTTCACTGTCATGTAACAGCATCTCCTATCAAGCCTGACAAACTCACTACACCTAACACATTGATATCCTAGAATTTTATCCATAAAAAATGTCGTGTGAGGTCTCATATGAGAGCTTATGTCATACTGGTCATCATAAGCATTGTGAGATGTATGTTCAGGTGCTATTCCAGAAGTCACATCTATGTACTAAAAATACATTTAAACTATGTAACCAGGCTGGGTTGATAAACAAGGATTTCCCAGACAAAGGAATGTTGATTTACCTGTCTGCCTAGATCTCTGATGTAAATTAAGCAGGAAGAACAGGAGTACTTGTGGCAACTTAGAGACTAACAAATTTATTAGAGCATAAGCTTTCGTGGGCTACAACCCACTTCTTCGGATGCATATAGAGTGAAACATATATGCATCCGAAGAAGTGGGTTGTAGCCCACGAAAGCTAATGCTCTAATAAATTTGTTAGTCTCTAAGGTGCCACAAGTACTCCTGTTCTTTTTGCGGACACAGACTAACACGGCTGCTACTCTGAAACCTGAAATTAAGCAGGATATGCCAAATACAATGGGAGTTCATTTGCCTCTGAGGTAGACAGGAAGAACAAGTTAACAGGAGGGTGAAAAAGCAGCATGGCACCAGCACACCAGACCACAAGCATCAGGAAAGAATGAATTTATCTGGGGGTACACTTCAAAAGGATACATTTCAAAGGTTTGCTGGACTATAAGAAGAGGGAAAAGAACCCCCTGGACAGTTATCTATCACTGAGGGAGCAGAAAGGACACCGCTTTTTTCATCTATGAAAGTTGGATCCTGGTCCTGGTGGCTGGTGCTGCTGAGAAGTTGCTTTAAGTGGGAAACTTACTTAGACATAGGACTTGTCTTCACTATAGCACTAAACTCTGTAACGGAAGTCAACGTAACCTACATCGACTTTCTTCAGTGTCTACACCGTGCTATGTCGACAGGAGACGCTCTCCCATCAACATAGCTTCCATCTCTCGTTGAGGTGGATTACACTGGTCTACAATTTTTGAGAAGTCGTCTGCTTCAGAAATAAAATGTGCTATTTATTATGTATTTTGATGTGCTGAATTCAAATATGACAATTAAAACAACTGATTGGCTACTGTTTCTAAGATATTTAAGTTTTTACATTTTATGTCTATGTATATTGTGTAGATAGTAGAGTTTTAATCATAAATTGTAAACCTACGTTTTTTCATGTGTTTATGGTTGCTTTACATGATAATATTTCACCTGTCCTGTTTATGTAACACTTTAAAAATCAGCAAAAGGGTTATATAAATAAAATTTATTATGAAACAAAAGGCAAAAAACTACTCTGTACATAGTTTAGTCCTATTCAGTGTCTACTCGGCGCTTCTTGGCTTGTCTCTTGTATTCATTAAATGGAGCATCTCTTGTCACTGTCCAGCAATAGTCTGCAAGCATTGATGGGCTCCATTTGCCCTGATAGCGTTTCTCCATTATTGCAATGTCCTGGTGAAATCTCCGTGCTCGTCGCTCACTGCTCTGCAGTTCGGTGGGAAAAAATCTAGATGAGAGTGCAAAAAATGTATCTTTAGTGACATGTTCCACCAACAACCTGTAGTTGTCTGCCTTGTTGTTTTCGAGAAAATGTATTGCCACTAACTGGAAGGCTTTCCAGGCTGTCTTTTCCTTGCCACGCAGTGCATGGTCAAATGCATCATCTCGAAGAAGTTCACGAATCTGAGGACCAACAAAGACACCTTCCTTTATCTTAGCTTCACTTAACCTTGGAAATTTTCCACGGAAGTACTTGAAAACTGCTTGTGTTTTGTCAATGGCCTTGACAAAGTTCTTCATCAGACCCAGCTTGATGTGTAAGGGTGGTAACAAAATCTTCCTTGATTCAACAAGTGGTGGATGTTGAACACTTTTCCTTCCAGGCTCCAATGACTGTTGGAATGGCCAATCTTTCTTGATGTTGTGGGAATCTCTTGCACGACTATCCCATTCGCAGAGAAAACAGCAGTACTTTGTGTATCCAGTCTGCAGACCAAGCAAGAGAGCAACAACCTTCAAATCGCCACAAAGCTGCCACTGATGTTGGTCATAGTTTATGCACCTCAAAAGTTGTTTCATGTTGTCATAGGTTTCCTTCATATGGACTGCATGACCAACTGGAATTGATGGCAAAACATTGCCATTATGCAGTAAAACAGCTTTAAGACTCGTCTTCGATGAATCAATGAACAGTCTCCACTCATCTGGATCGTGAACGATGTTGAGGGCTGCCATCACACCATCGATGTTGTTGCAGGCTACAAGATCACCTTCCATGAAGAAGAATGGGACAAGATCCTTTTGACGGTCACGGAACATGGAAACCCTAACATCACCTGCCAGGAGATTCCACTGCTGTAGTCTGGAGCCCAACAGCTCTGCCTTACTCTTGGGTAGTTCCAAATCCCTGACAAGGTCATTCAGTTCACCTTGTGTTATGAGGTGTGGTTCAGAGGAGGAGGATGGGAGAAAATGTGGGTCCTGTGACATTGATGGTTCAGGACCAGAAGTTTCATCCTCTTCCTCTTCCTCGTCTGACTCAAGTGAGAATGATTCTGGTGCATCAGGAACTGGCAGTCCTTCTCCGTGGGGTACTGGGCGTATAGCTGATGGAATGTTTGGATAATGCACAGTCCACTTTTTCTTCTTTGACACACCTTTCCCAACTGGAGGCACCATGCAGAAGTAACAATTGCTGGTATGATCTGTTGGCTCTCTCCAAATCATTGGCACTGCAAAAGGCATAGATTTCCTTTTCCTGTTCAACCACTGGCGAAGATTTGTTGCACAAGTGTTGCAGCATATGTGTGGGGCCCACCTCTTGTCCTGATCTCCAATTTTGCAGCCAAAATAAAGGTGATAGGCTTTCTTAACCATAGTGGTTATACTGCGATTTTGTGATGCAAAAGTCACTTCACCACAAACAGCAGAAGTTATCTGCAGTGTTCACACAAGTACGAGGCATCTCTGCTCACTTTGGCTAAACAGAAATGTGTCCCTTTGCAAAATCAAACACTGACAAATAAGAGAGCAAGACACTGTATGATTTCTAGAGCTGATATAGAGCAATTTGTTTAGCAGAGTGATGTAAGCTTCGTTATGTTTGCATCATCCATGACTTCTAGGAATAACATGATGCAATTCATATCATGTATGATGCAATACCAGCTTCAGATTGCATCATTCATTGTTTTGCCTAAAAAGCAAGTACTGTCCAAACCCAGTCATAGATTTATTCATAGATCCAGTCAAAGATGTATTTTAGTCATTTCTGGTTTAAATTGAGATCCCTTCCCTTTATAACTCACTTATCCTCCGCCATTCCCAAGTCAAGGGTCGTATATACTGACCCAATAGCATATCTTGAAAACTAGAGCCAATCAACAATTTTAAGCATCATTTTCGTTCTCAGTGACCCAGAATTAGTAAAGTTTGACTACATTTATTTCAGAAGCATTTTGAGCATTACATAAGTCGATGGGAGAGCGCTCTCCCATCAACTTAGCATGTCTTAACCAGACTCGCTAAATCAATGCCACTACATTGATCGTAGCAGCGCTGATTTAGCCTGTAGTGAAGACAAGCCCATAGGTTGTGCTCATGGGTTTTCCCTTCAAAACACTCCAGGCTGACCTCATAAGGGACTTGTGGTAGTCTCTCTGCAGTGCCTAGAGGAGGACTTGAAGATGTTTCCCATGTTTTCTAAGTGCTTAAGGTAACATTTGCAGCAAATCTAACACCTGTGCAACTGGTAGGCCACTCCAAAGCAGACAAAGCAGCGGACATGTTTCAGCCATTGCCAATATTAAAGGTAAAAGATACCCTACGGTGCTTTGAAGCATCCAAAGAAAAGAGCTGGAGCAGCAATTGGAGAGGTACAGCCCCTGCAGGGAGCTCTTTTACTGACCATGCTCAAAAAAGAACTACCAGTCCTCAAAGTTTAGGCAGTGCTTAAGCTCAAAGGGTAACACCTGACCATTGGTGGTGGGACTGGTTTGTGTTCCATCCCTTAGGGACCAAAACTTTAAATGACATTTGGGAATTCTGTCTGCCCCTTTTGGAAGCTGGAACCACAGGAATGAAAATCCTAGCAGATGGTATTTTCAGACAAATTATGTTTGTGTCATTCATAGCAAATAAAAAATAAACTATATATACTGTCATGCTAAACAACAGGCACCTAGATTGGACTCATGATACAAACATATTTAGTGTGTAGCTAAATATGAGTGGGCAACAAAACTGGCAGATGAAATTCAATGTTGGTAAGTATAAAGTAATGCACATTGGAAAACATAATCCCAATTAGACATACAAAATTATAAGGTCCAGAAATCTTGGATTCATCATGGATAGTTCTCTGAAAACATCTGCTCAATGTGCAGCAGTCGTCAAAAAAGCTAACGCAATGTTAGGAACCATTAGGAAAGGGAAGGTGAGACATAAAATATTATAATGCCACTATATAAATCCATGATACCCCCACACACAGATTGAGTATTGTGTGCAGTTCTGGTTGCCATATCTCAAAAAAGATATATTAGAATTGGAAGGGCAACAAAAATGTGTAGGGGTATGGAACAGCTTCCAGATGAGGAGAGATTAAAAAGACTGGCACCGTTCAGTTTAGAGAGGAGACAACTAAGGAGGGATATGATGGCAGTCTATGAAATCATGGATGGTGTGGAGAAAGTGAATAAGGAAGTGTTATTTTCCCCTTCACATAACACAAGAACCAGAGATCACTTAAAAAAATTAATAAACAGCAGACTTAAAGCAAACTTAAGGAAGTGCTTCTTCACACAACACACAGTCATCCCATAGCAGGGGATGTTGTAAAGGCCACACGTTTTACTGGAGTTGAAACAAGAACTAGATAAGTACATGGAGGATAGGTCCATCAATGGCTATTAACCAAGATGGTCAGGGATGCAACCTCATGCTCTGGGTGTCCCTAAGCCTCTGACTGCCAGATACTGGATGACAGGGTATGGATCATGCGATAATTGCCCTGTTCTGTTCATTCCCTCTGAAGCATCTGGCACTGGCCACTGTTGAGGACAGAATACTGGGCTAGATGAACCATTTGTCTGACCCAGTATGGCCATTCTGATGTTCTTATGTTAGCTTGACCACATTCTAACACAGTTATTTTTCCTAAATACTTTAGAAGTAGAGCACCATCACCCTTACTCTTAGATTCAGTGCAACCTCTTAGATTCAATGCAATATCACCAATGTATTAGATTATTTCATTTTAGTTACTACTGAATTTTGTAAGAAACCAATATAAAAGTATCTGATTCTCAATGACCCATAAATGTTTATATGCAAGTTTTGTAAGGCCAACATTTGTAGGAGACTACTGAAGCCTGAGCAACATCTTGTACAACCTACATTTTATTGTCCAAAAATAAATAAATAAAGAACAGTACAGTTGGGAAACATCTACCTTGTACGGTTCACTGAAGAGGGAGTAACTGGTATTAAATGAACCATCTTCCTGCTGTGCCTCCTGATTTCTCCTCTCCCATTCTTTCCTCCGCAGAACATTTCTGTCTGGTTCATAGACACTGTGTCAAAGGAAAGAGCGAATTTTTAAAAAATTAAAGGGCAACACATAAATCAATGTTAATCTATTAGCGTGGTTCACAGACAGATGGCAAAGATAACAAGAACATGAATCAGATTAATGCCAGTCTAATCAGTCAGTGGAAGCTCAGGTCTCTGGGTATCCCAGTGCTTTCTCACACAGAAAACGGATAATTAAATTCTTAAGGAAGCCAAAAAAAACCCACACATGGGGCAAGCTCTAGCCCGTACTGAGCTTCTCTGCTTGAAATGCGATGCAGAAAAAATCGAAGCAACTTTGATAGAGCACTGAAAGTTCTCGTAAGACACATGGTAATTACAGCTAAGAGTAAATAGAAATTATGAACGTATTTCCACTTATGACATATCCTCAGTGTGTTATAAGAGAATGCTCCTTTTTTACATAGCTGTGTTTCTGTAGTGATTCTTTCATTAACTAGCTCCCCAAAGAGCAGTTAAAACTACATACTGTAATGGTTTTCCCAGTTATGCTCCTTCTTCTTATCTCTGCTAATCAGTCAAGTCATGAAACTACTGCTGAATCAATTCCTCCTTCAAACTGATTTGACACCATCACAACTTCAGAGCATGAATAAATGAATATTTGAATGATGGGGTTGGGGGAGTGGGGCGCTGGGGATTAAATGGTATCACTGCATGAAACAATTGTGTCCTTTTTGGAAATAAACTAAAGGCCCCAATATTGAAAGACAAACATCAAAAAAAATTCTAAAATGTTATTTTAATATAACAGGTCCAAGACATGAAGAACACTGTGTCCATATCACGTCCACACAACATATATAGATTTGCAAACTTCAATCTCTTAAGTTTCATCCTCATCACAAAACAAACCTAAATGCCTAAACAGGTTTACAAGTGTTTACAATTATTACATTAAAAGGATGACTTAATATTTTGCTTTTTCCAGATAATGCTTTCCTCTTTTTTTGTGATGTAGTTTTGTAAAGTGGAAAATACATTAGTGTCAGGTAAGTGTATTGGCCATAAATAAAATAAAGCTTGTCTTTCTCACTAGCTGCCCAGTTAAGCAAAATGGACTTTAAATCATCTACCCAAGTGACTTGACTTAACATGCGTCAGGGAAGACTGTTAAAATGCCCAAAGCTGTTAATTTTAAGATATGAATGTACTGAAAACACCCAAGATATGTAGACACTGTTAGTATTTTAAAATAATTTCTTAGTAGTGACCAAAGGACACTAAAATCCACTGCCCATTTGTTGACCTGTGTGAGATGAACATCTGAGCCTAATTCTTAATGGACAGGTGTTCACCACTATCTCAGCTGACACCTCTGATTGCAGTCTCAATTCAGAGGCCAAACACAGAGCAGGCAGACTTAAGAGTGCTCTGATCCAAAGGAAGTTTCTCTTCAAAGCAAAATTAAGATACAGCAATGCAGAGAAAGCTGGAAAAGCTGCTGCTTAAGATACACTTTCTCTTTTGCTTAAAGAATATTTTTTTTATTCAATGCTGTCAATTTTTCACTTTGCATGTGCAACAAATGTACTTAAAATAATACATCTTCTGAAAGAACTGGACTTGACCCATTTGTACCAATGGGATAATCATAGACTGGTCCCTTAGATTATATGGAGACATTGGTGAAAGCCTTACTATTTCAATGGCACCTGCCTTGTGCAGGTGAGAGTCCATTTAGCAACCATTATGGGAGAAAGTAGAGAACATAGACCACACACAATAGAGAGAGACAAAGCAGATGTCATTTTAAAGGCAACAGTTGCTATACCATATCATCTGAGATAACCCAGTGTGGTAAATAGATAAGTGACTTCTAACAGGAGGAAGGGGCGGAGTGGGGGCAGGATCGGGGGTGGAAAGAGGCAAGGTGGGAGCTTGGGGGAAAGGCGTGGAGTGGGGGCTGGGCCGGGGATTGAGCACCCCCAGGGAAAGGAGGAAGCTGGCGCCATGTGGTACATGATCACATACTATATTTCCCAGCTTGCTCTGGAGATGAATCAAGGTTTTGTACTGAAGACAGATATTTCGCTGTAGGATCTCTACCTCATTTGTTGCAGAAGTTTAAAGGTGTGTGCCTATTGTTAGTACTGGAATAGGCGGGTCTAGGTCTGCCCAGAACTGAAGGTCCACCTCCTCAACCAAGTTGGGGGGAGGGAGCCACTGAGCCCTGGCCACTAATGAATTCTTGGGACAACAAATGAAAAAAACAGTGACAGGAGCGAGGTTCCAAGGTTAAAAAACAGGGCAACAGAAGGGGACACCAACCTGAGAACCTCCGACAGCACCTAGCACACTAAAAGTGTGTCTAAGGAGGCACTGGACACCACCCAGAAGAACTCACCTCAGAGGCGTGATTTAATGAGGGATTGAAAATAAGTCCCACAGTCGCAGAGAACCCCCTTGTCCACCTTCCTCCTCTTGGTATGGTGGGCGGCCATCTTGGCTAGTGTCAGGAGGACGTTGACAAGGAGGTCTCATGACTTTGTGGGGCACAGATGGGGTGTGTGTAAATGAGATGGTGCAGGGAAACAAGGTTCTGGAGGAGCTGGAAGAGGGGCTGCAGCCTGGCACACTCTACGTAGATGTTCACCAGGGTCTCCCTTTTGCTGCAGAAGGGACAAGTTTCAGGGGAGTCTGGGAACCATGCCAGATACATGCCCGTACTCATGGCTCACTGGAGGATTCACCAGCAAATACCCCTGGCAGGTAGTAGGACCAAGGTTGAATACAGGCTAACCCAATTGGGCTCCCTGATCTCCACCGATGGCACCAAGTCCTGTCACTTGGAGTCAGGGCGGGACACAAGGGCAAAGAAGTGGATGGTATGTGGCATGAGAGTGTACAGATGTTCTCAGGATGCCGTTCAGAGATGGATAAGCTGGATGCCATTCAGCCGAGTGAGGAAGTGTGTTGGGGGCAGCAAGGGAGGTTCGTGGAGCAAGGGCCCAATGACAAGCTCTGCAGGATCAGGGGTGGGCGAGGAGTGCCCTTCTGCAGGAGCCTCTCAAGAAAAGCAAGAGAAGCAGGGGTCCAAGGCTTTCCTCACCTCCTGGCGCACACGATGGGGGATGCACAGAGAGGACAACCCCACCCACTGGCCAAGTGCCACAGGGTCCACCCAGTCCTTTTGACTGTAGTCCAGAAGATCTCTATTTCTGGTGGCACCACCCAGGAATGGTCCAGCACACTAAGGAGGCCTCTACCTTCTGCATACAAAGGTGCGGGTTGCATATCAGGGTTTCTGCTAGGAGAACTTCCCCCTGGGTAACCGCTGCAGACCTAGTTGCTGAGAGTAGCTTCCTGGTCCTGAGGAGGTACTGACAGAAGACCAGCAGCTCAGAGAGGTTTCGGGGAAGACATCTTGAATAGAGATAAAAGAGTTGCCAGTTGTATCGGAGCTCTTGGAGGCAGTGGAGGAAGGTATGCACCAGCACACTCCAAGCCAGACTATGAGCATCATAAAGGAGTCTCTGTAGAGCCTGAAGGTGGAAAGCGTAGATCTGGCTGCGGCTACAGATGAGGCCCCATCTGTGCTGTCCCAGGGGGAGGCTCAGTGACTTAATGCACTACTGTCCAGAAAAGCTCCAGGATAATCTTCTGGAGACTGGCCAGGGTCCCTGGGGGCAGGCTCAGGGGGTTGAACTGGTGCCAGATAATGGACAGAACTATCTGGTTGATCACCAGCACCATCCCCGGATGGAAGACACCAGAGCGGTCCTGTCCACTTCCGCAACCAGTCAGACACCCTGGCCTCCAGACTGATCCAGTTCTTCAGCAGGGAGCGATTGGTGAGACAGAAAGATACCCATCAATATAGAGCAACGAGCCTACGCCTCACTGGCTGGCACAGAGCACTGGTGAAAGGGAGCACAACTGCCGTCCATTCCTGAACATCAGGCCTGAACTGTTGACCCAGCTGACCCAAGTGGAGGAGGCTGCCAAACAGATGGCTTGGCAAGCTTCCACCCATACTAGGTCTCCCAGGTCCTGGGCCATGAGGAGCACATTACTGGTATATGTAGACGGGACCACCCACAAGTCCAGCTCTTGAAGTACCAGCTCCATCACTCTCTTACGGAGGAAGGGCTCAATAGTGAGGGCATACAGCTGTCTGGAGGGTGGGCAGCCATGATGAACCCCTCGACCGAAGGTGGTAGGTTTGGTCAAGGCCCAGTTGAGCTTCACCAGACACTCTGCAGAAGCATATAGCTCCTGGAGAAACCCCACAAAGCAGGGACCAAAGCTGAATGCCCACAGAGTGCCCAGGAGATACCTTTGATCCACACTGTCAAATGCTTTCTCCTGGAAGAGGGACAGGAGACCATCCCTACATGTGAAATGGAGAAGGTCCCAGACCAGACAGAAATTGTGCACCCTGGGATGGCATAAGTCAGGTCAGGGTAGATCACATCTGCCAGCACAGACTTCAGCCACAGAGAGACGACCTTCGCTATGACTTTATAGTGCATGTTGAGGAGTGACACTGGTGCCAATTCTTCAGGTCATAGAGGTCCCCCTTTTGGGCAGCAGGGCGAACACAGCTTGCATGCACAACAGGGGATGCACTCTGCTCTCTAAGGACTTGGCCCAGGTGGTAGCAAGGTCCAGGCCAAGAATGTCCCAGAATGCACAGCAGAACTCCACGGTCAGTATCATAATGCAGACACACCAGGGGACCAAATTAAGAATGCACAGGCAACCTTCATTCTGGCATCTCCTAATTTTTGAGAGCTTGATTTCACAACCTGGAATGTAGTTTGTTGCATGTAATATAAACTAGATTCTCTGAGATCCCTGATAAGGGTTGCTAAGTTAACTTGGAGTAGTAGGGATCCCCTTACATTTACACCTTGAGGTACCTTTCTTCCCATTTAGAAACTCTGGCCTTGAAAATCTTTATATGTGGCATATAGTCTGTAGACAGATGTTCAGGCAGACATCTCCTTTTGAGGCTGTTATACGTCTGGTCCCTAACCAGTTTCTAGAAATTAAATGAGCGCATGAGTCTTCACTCTGGCACCCACAGATTAAAAAAAATCACCCATATGACATTCACTGCTAAAGCTTAGGGTCTTTTTTCCCTCCCCTTATTTGATGCACACAAAAAAATCAATAAAAACATATGGTTTCTAGGTCTTTGAACGCCCATCTACACATCCTGAATTAGATATTGACTTAGCAATGGAATTCATAACTTGCAACAATATAGAATGACTATGCAAATGACAAAGCAGCATCATGATGACTAATATGCCATTTATAAACAGTACCTTAGAAACAGCTGCAAGTTGAAAGTTATGTTCCTTTGTTAATGGCAGATGGCAAAATCCCTAGTATTTGTAAGGCACACTAGGAGTTTATGTCGAATTTAGCACCGTTACATCGAATTAACTCTGCACCCGTCCACACCACCAAGCTATTTAGTTCGACATACAGGTCTCTTAAATTCGACTTCTGTACTCCTCCCCAACGAGGGGAGTAGCGCTAAATTCGACATGGCCATGTCGAATTAGGCTAGGTGTGGATGGAAATCGACGGTAATAGCTCCGGGAGCTATCCCACAGTGCACCACTCTGTTGACGCTCTGGACAGCAGTCCGAGCTCGGATGCTCTGACCAGCCACACAGGAAAAGCCCTGGGAAAATTTGAATTCCTTTTCCTGTCTGGCCAGTTTGAATCTCATTTCCTGTTTGGACATCGTGGCGAGCTCAGCAGCACTGGCAACGATGCAGAGCTCTCCAGCAGAGATGGCCATGCAATCTCACAATAGAAAGAGGGCCCCAGCATGGACTGATCGGGAAGTCTTGGATCTGATCGCTGTGTGGGGCGATGAGTCCGTGCTTTCCGAGCTGCGATCGAAAAGACGGAATGCAAAGATCTACGAGAAGATCTCTAAAGCCATGGCAGAGAGAGGATACAGCCGGGATGCAACGCAGTGCCGCGTGAAAATCAAGGAGCTGAGACAAGGCTACCAGAAGACCAAAGAGTCAAACGGACGCTCCGGATCCCAGCCCCAGACATCCCGTTTCTACGAGGCACTGCATTCCATCCTAGGTGCGGCCGCCACCACTACCCCACCACTGACCATGGACTCTGAGGATGGGATATTGTCGACGGCCGGTTCCTCGGACATGTTAGCGGATGGGGAAGATGAGGAAGGAGATGAGGAGGACGAGGCAGTCAACAGCGCTTACAACACTGATTTCCCCGACAGCCAGGATCTCTTCATCACCCTTACAGAGATCCCCTACCAACCGTCCCCAGGCGTTAACCCGGACACAGAATCAGGGGAAGGATCAGTCAGTAAGTGTTTTAAACATGTAAACATTTATTTTTAACAGAACAGGAATATTAACAATATTAACAATGGGTTTTTCATGATTAGTTTGCCCTAGACGCTTCACGTTTCAGTCCTTGGCAGTGCAACTACTGAAAAAAAATCTAACAATGTCCGGTTTAGCATGATTGGTTTGCCCTAGGCGCTCTACTGTTTAGTCCCTGCCAGTGCAGCTACAGTAAAATCCGGTCTATATGTCCGGGGATAGAGCAGAAATCCTCCTGGGACATCTCCACGAAGCTCTCCTGGAGGTAATTGGAAAGCCTTTGCATCAGGTTCCTGGGGAGAGCGGCCTTATTGGGTCCGCCGTGGTACGAAACGTTTCCGCGCCAGGAGACAAGCAAGTACTCCGGGATCATTGCCTTGCAGAGCATGGCGGCATATGGCCCTGGTCTTTGCATGCTTTCCCGAAGCATCCTTTCTTTCTCCATCTCTGAAATCCTCATCAGAGTAATGTCGCTCATGGTGACCTGCTTTGAATTAGGTAGGGGAATGTTAGTATTGGGACTGCTTGCCTGTTCCTTTACAGAACTGTAACCGGCAGTTTACAGCCACGCGGTGGAGGCGGGAGAGGGGCAGCATACAGGGATCTTTCCCTGGGACAGCCACGAGGGGGTGGGACAGGGGCAGAGTTCATGCTTGCCGGATTGCTGGCAGCAGGGACTGGCATTGCTTTGAACGTGAAAGGAGGGCAGTGCTATTATTAAAGTTTTAAGCAGCCACAAGTCTACGGCTTACCATGTCGGCCTGCTACACAAATTCCGCTGTCCTGCCCCGCTTCTCTGATCTGCACTGCAAGACCCCAGGCACTGAATGCGAAGGCCGAAAATTCGACCTTGTCCTGAGTGCGCATGTGATAGGTGCTGTGCATGGTCTTGTTCACAGAGAAAGACTATGTTCTTTGTTCACAACTAAATTTATCTTTCTGAGGAATTCACTCCCTTTTTCCCATCCCACAGCTGCGACTGTCTCCCGACCTAGCCTGGCATCACACTCCCAGAGGCTAGCGCAGATTAGGCGTAGGAAGAAGAGGACACTGGAGGACATGTTCTCGGAACTTATGGGCTGCTCCCGAGCCCAGGCAGCCCAGCAGACCCAGTGGAGGGAGAACTTGTCCCAAATGCACCGATCACACATGGAACGGGAGGAGAGGTGGCGGCAGGAAGACCAGCAGGCGACTCAAACGCTGCTTGGACTAATGAGGGAGCAAACGGACACGCTCCGGTGCCTTGTGGATGTTCTAACCGCCCTCCCCCGCCCTCAAAGTCCCATACCCCCCTCACCCAAAGTCCCAAGAAGGAGGGGCGGCAGAGTCCGTGAAAACTCTCACTCCACCCCTGCAGACTGCTCAAGTACCAGAAGGCTCTCATTCCCCAAAATCTGATAAGTCCTTTCCTTCCCGCCTCACCCAAGCCCCCGTCCCAGTTTCATCCCCCAGTTTCATGTGTAGTTGCTAATAAAAAATACGTTTCTGTTAATTACTGTTTCCATCATGTTCTTTTAGAGGAGAGTCTGTCTGAAGGGGGGGAAGGGGGTTGGTAATTGGACAGGACAGTCACCTTTACCAGGGTACAGAGGCGGGGGCAGGTTCAGCAGCAGGGCACACACACATTGCAGTCACTAGTTACCCTGCTCAGTCTGGGAGGTGGTTTTCATGTTCTGTGTGTGGGGGGGGAGCTATGTGACTTTGTGGCGGGGGAGGGTGGTTAGAGATCTTATGCAGCGGTCCTTATCCTGGATCACAGAGCCACGCAGCAGGGGATCTGTAACTGTCCTCCCCCTGCCACAAAGTCACATAGCCCCCACACACAGAGTCCCGAACAGGAGGGGTGGCAGGCTCCGTTGAAACAACCAGTCCACCAGTGCGGAGCCTGTCATTCCTGGAGTTTAGAAGCGTCCTTTGCATCACTACACTACACCCGCTCCCCACCACAGTCTGCGTCCCAGGTTCAACACTTTACCGAGAAAACAGTAATAAAGAAAACGGTGTTCATTAACAAAATTCAAGTGATTTTATTTTTAAACGTGTGTTGGAAGGGGGGGAACGCGGTGAACGGGGTATGTAACTGGAGAGGATAGTGAACATTTACTGGGTAAAGAAACGGGGGCAGGTTCAGCTTCTCTGTAAACAAACTTAATAGTCACAGGTTACCCTGCTCACTCAGGAACCTAGCTTTCAAAGCCTCCCGGATGCACAGCACGTCCCGCTGGGCTCTTCTAATCGCCCAGCTGTCTGGCTGGGCGTAATCAGCAGCCAGGCTATTTGCCTCAACCTCCCACCCCGCCATAAAGGTCTCCCCCTTGCTCTCACACAGATTGTGGAGCACATAGCAAGCTGCAATAACAATGGGGATATTGGTTTCGCTGAGATCACAGCGAGTCAGTAAGGTTCTCCATCTCCCCTTGAGACGTCCAAAAGCACACTCCACCACCATTCTGCACTTGCTCAGCCGGTAGTTGAAGAGTTCTTTTTCAGTGTCCAGGGTGCTTGTATAGGGCTTCATGAGCCAGGGCATTAGCGGGTAGGCTGGGTCCCCGAGGATGACTATAGGCATCTCCACATCCCCAAGAGTTATTTTGTGGTCCGGGAAGTAAATACCTTCCTGCAGCCGTCTAAACAGACCAGAGTTCCTGAAAACACGAGCGTCATGAACCTTGCCCGGCCATCCGTCCCCTATGGTCCACCAGTGCTTGCAGCACCATTGAAAAGTAGCCCTTTCGGTTAATGTACTGGCTGGCCTGGTGGTCCGGTCCCAGGATAGGGATGTGAGTTCCATCTATAGCCCCACCGCAGTTTGGGAATCCCATCGCGGCGAAGCCATCTATGATGACCTGCACGTTTCCCAGGGTCACTACCTTTGAGAGCAGTAGCTCAACGATTGCATTGGCTACTTGCATGACAACAACCCCCACGGTAGATTTGCCCATGCCAAAGTGGTTCGCGACTGACCGGTAGCTGTCCGGCGTTGCAAGCTTCCAGAGGGCTATGGCCACTCGCTTCTGGGCACTCAGGGCTGCTCGCATCCGGGTGTCATTGCGCTTCAGGGCAGGGGACAGCAACTCACAAAGTTCGAGGAAAGTCCCCTTCCGCATGCGAAAGTTTCGCAGCCACTGTGATTCATCCCAGACCTGCAGCACTATGCGGTCCCACCAGTCCGTGCTTGTTTCCCGGGCCCAGAATCGCCGTTCCACAACATCAACATGACCCATTGCCACCATGATGTCCTCGGCGCGGGGTCCCGTGCTTTGTGACAGGTCTGTGCCACTCTCAGACTTCAGGTCCTCACCGCGCTGCCGTAGCCTCCTCGCCCGATTTCTCAGCATCTGCCTCTGGGAAAGGTGGATGATAAGGTGCGAGGTGTTGACAACGGCCATAACTGCAGCGATGGTCGCAGCGGGCTCCATGCTCGCAGTGCTGTGGCGTCCGCGCTGTCACTGACCAGAAAAGTGCGCGAACTGATTTCCCGCCGGCACTTTCAGGCAGGGAGGGCGGGAGTGACGGTTGGATGACGACAGTTACCCAAAAGCACCCTCGACACATTTTTTTCCCCAGAAGGCATTGGGGGCTCGACCCAGAATTCCAATGGGCAGCGGGAACTGTGGGATAGCTGCCCACAGTGCACCGCTTCCAATGTCGACGCTTGCCCCGTTAGTGTGGACTCACAAAGTCGAATTACTGTCCTTAGTGTGGACACACACGTTCGACTTTGTAATATCGATTCCACATATTCGATTTAAGTAAAATCGAACTACTCTCGTAGTGTAGACATACCCTAAGACTGCTCCTTATTTTCAAGAACATTACAAGAATCATATTTCCATGAACGTATGTCACCAAATGTATTTATTTATTTTGTTTCAAAGAGAATAGGCCAACTGCTATAATTTTATTTATTGCAAACACTTTAGTTAATGGAAAATGAGTCTAAGAGTTTCCTTTTTAAAAAACAAACAAATGTTCATCATCATCATCATGTTCCCATTACGCCTCTGTCGTTTAGGGCAGCGACAAAGCTCCTCGCTTTGTAATTTTTTTAAAAAAATGTACATATACCTATCTAGGCATTTATACTATGTTCATCTCCCTGATATCTGAGCCATATGGCACAGGTTCTTAAACATTTCAAGACTTTTCCCATATGCATCTCAAAAATATATTGATACAGCTTTTTGAGTATCGGCTAAAATGCCTAGGCAGTTAGGCAAAACTAGACAACCAAACAGCAGACTATCCTCAAAAATTTAAAATCACTTTATTCTACATCATACACTTAAGTCGAACTCTAAAAGGATGGGTTTAAGTGGTTTTCATAGACAGTACGTGGTTATTTTTAAAATGCTGTATGCATTCTGAATTCATGTGTAAAAGATATTAATTGGCACATGAGTTGCAGTCCAAATGCAGTACTTACATCTATATATGAATGAATGAAAGTTGTATTTATATAATGCTTATATTATCCTATGCAGTGTTATTGTAGCACTGTCAGTCCCAAGATATTAGAGAGACAAGGTGGGTGGGGTATCTTTTACTGCATCAACTTTGAAAACTTTTCTCTCCCTCTCACCAACAGAAGTTGGTCCAATAAAAAATACTACCTCACCCACTTTGTCTCTATATTATCCTAGGTATTTCAATCTGCTTTATAAACACATATAGATTTATTTCAGCTCTGCCAAAGCACATACTAAGAGAGGAAAATTTACCTGTTAATTATGTAATGCCATTTCATGTTCAATGGATTGTTAGCACACCATCATTCCTATGGCTATAGTGGCTTTACATGGCTTTCTTCCCTTCTCAGTTCCCCCACCCACACTTTACCACTCCCCACCCCCCAATAGACATGTTTCCTGCATAACGGTCTAAACTATGGAGTTCCCAGGTACTTTGCAGCTCAGACATCCAGAGAATGCCAAACTTCTCCTTCTAAGAAGGAAAACAGGATCAAAACTAAGAAGGACCATCTCCTGGAATTACATGGAAACTTTTCAGAATAAAGGCTAGCAACCTGTTCTGGACAACCCAGTCTTTAAGGAAAATCAGGAATTTAGACTTGGATTAGAGGGTGGTTAGTTCACTGATTCTTCTAGGTGGTACTATGACTGAAAAATTAACTTGATAATTAAAAATAAAAAGATTTACAAAAACATCTATGGACGTTGGACAATGTACAGTGGACATTGTACGATGCATAGATCGACTGAAACTTCTCTTCAGGATTGTACAATTGAAGCATGTGCCCTAACTGGAAAGAATTAAGGATAGATGCCTTGATTCTCAGGAATTGAAAGAAAACCCTTTGCAACACCAAGCTTTCCTAAAAAAAAAACCCTCACAATACTGACAGGAGCACTGGCTGTCTTTTGCTTGTCTTGACATCAGAAGGAACAATTTTCCCCCAAGTTCTAGCATTAGAAATAGATACAGACAACGCATGAGAAGGCCTAAATCATCCAAATAGTAACAGGGTCTCAGGCAATGGAGAAGACATCCACCTGAAAAGCCTGAGGTTTTAAGCATTGCAGCTTCACTACCTCAGGAGTTTCTTGTTGTCTTCTGGGATGAACCATTCCAGAACCAGACCACCCAGTAGGTTGAACAACTCCAGTTGAAAGGACTATTCTCTAATTCCAACTTGAGAAGCATCTGAGAACATCTATCAACACATTCCCCTTCCTCGTCAGATCACAAGTTCTTAGATGATCAAGTGGTATTCACTCCAAAGGAACAGGACTCTTTCTACAAACTAAAGCATCCCTCCTTTCTGAGATACTTCATGCTAATACCAAATATTGTTTGTCATCACCAGCACTACTTCATCTCTTAGAGGCCATAAAATTGCCAGAGAGCACCAATGGCAGCTCCAAAATAGACATCAGTCTTTTGCTACCAGACCTCCATCCTTACACCATCTGATATTTTGGAGTAAGAATAAGATACACATGGAAGTAGAAAGTGCAAATCTCTCTTGCATCCTGGTTCTGGCCTTTGTATCAGTCCATCCTTAAGGGACAGTCTCCTGCTGTAAAGGAACTTTGGAAAAGGAGACACAAAACATTTCCTATCTCAGCCTGATCTACCTGCAAGGTGAGAGAACACACTCAAGTGAATGTAGAATGACCTGGCTATGGTTGACTGCATTTAGTCAAAATGTGGAAGCTTAACTCTGAGTTACCAGACCTTTCAATCTTTGTTTATTGATTCTAGAGATTTAGGTTAGTATTTCTTAGATTTCAAGATATTTTAATTAAAAAAAACTACATATGTTCTAAAACAGTTCTTAGCAGATCTAATATTGTAACCTTATTTGTATTTTATCCTAGTGTTTTATCTGGAAAGTGTATTTATTTATCAATAACCAGGAGTCTTGAACAGTAGTCTACAGGACCCCTATGAGCAAGGCAGTTCCAACTTGGAGGGAGGGATAGCTCAGTGGTTTGTGCATTAGCCTGCTAAACCCAGGGTTGTGAATTCAATCCTTGAGGGGGCCACTTAGGGATCTAGGGCAAAATCAGTACTTGGTCCTGCTAGTGAAGGCAGGGGGCTGGACTTGATGACCTTTCAAGGTCCCTTCCAGTTCTAGGAGATAGGATACCTCCATTAATTTATTATTAGTGACGTGCTGCCACCTGCCAGAACAGCAGCTGAGCTCTGACAGAGGACTCCAGTCCTGGAATCTGATTGGTGGAACACTAGCGGATCCTGTTTGGTTCCCAGCTTCTATTTAACCCAAGCACAGGAACAGGAAGTTGTCCATGCAGGTTAGGACTGCACACCCCACAATACCTGCTCCTACTCATCTCCTAGTAACCTCACCCTGCCTGACACCTGACTCTTGGTTTTGCCCTCTATCCTGTCTTGGACTCTTGACCTCCTGGTATCTGACCCAGTCTGATTCCTGCTCTCACCACTAGGTCAGACCATCCATGCCCATTCGTGACACTATTATTTGGCTACATTATCTATTCAGGTTTCTTCTCCTAATAGTTCACAGTCGTACACTATATTATACATATAAAACTTTTACAACCTCAAATCCAAATAGAACAACAAAAGCGTAATCCATGTTTACATTAATATGGAACAGTTTCTTAGGGTGGCAAATACATAGTTAATTTTACATCTCAAACTGGAGCATATAAAGTCCATAGGGACTCCTATTGTACCTTTATTGAACATCATCTGACACCCTTTTTGAGGTCAGATCCTCCTTTCCACCAGTTGTTCAAAGTCCTCAGTGCACCCAGACTTCCTCTCCTGTGTCAGAGCCCTCTTCTCCTTCTCACGTCAGAATTTACAATCTCCACAGGGAAGCACCATAGACTGCAATGCCTACTTTCAAGATCATGGAAATTAAAATGTCTGTGGGTTTCCATGTTAAGTTCCTAAACACTGCATGGCAGCATAAAGAACCTATAATGTTCACAGGAAAAAAACCTACAAAACCAAAACTTAAATACCTAAAGATTTATGAATTCCAAACAGTAAAGCTAGACCTATGTACAAGTGATGATAATATGTAAAAAGTATTATTTGAAAGTTTAGCCCACTTTTGAATTATGAGCAAAGTTAGAACTATTTTAAAAATGTGAAAAACAAATAATATTTCAAAGATTCACAACTTAAAAATGGCTTATTCAACTATCCTCAAAGTTTCTCCAAAAATTCTCAACAGACCTATGACTTAATATACAAAATTTCAGGCTGAAAAAAGTTTTTTTTCTTAAAGTTTTATGGTCTAATTCTCCACTGCATTACACCAGTTTTATGTCAGAGTAACTTAATTGAGTAGCTCCCAGGTAAAACTGGTATAATGCAGTGGAGAATCAATCTAGCCCTGATATAGGATGGTGGTTGTAAAAACTGAGGTTAAAATGGAAACTGTTTTACTACTTTAACAATGGTGTCATTACCATAGTATTTTAAACCACAGAAAGACTAGCCATCCAGAAACAATGAACAGGAAGCAGCACAAGATATTTTTAGAAAACATTTTAATACTGACAATTTAATTATTACAGCACTGTGTATTTCGCTTGTTAAATTCCTATGTAGCATAACACAGCTACCATTTCATGTTTGTTTTGCTTTCCATTTCATTGATGACGTCCATATTCTTTGCTGGCCAATTTACTGGTATCAGTTCCATTTGTACTTAAATAAAAATAATAATTTCAAAACCCTGTTGCTAATAGAAGCTCTTAGAAATGACAGTTCTACATTTCCGAGAGTTACGTGTGTTCCCTAATGAAATTTAAACCATTGGTTCAATTAGAACAAAGAGTCAGCCTTTAATGAACTAGTGACATGATCAATAAAATGCTATACTGGGCTGCAAGTGACTTTTTTAGACTTTTCATCTGGTTGAAACAGCAGAAGTTAATTTGAAGATTTTTACAGTACATTTTCCATTTACAAATAGAAATGCCGTGGGGTAAAGCAATTACTCTGATTTACTGTTTTCTCTTTGATTGAATATAAAGATGGAACAGGGTCTCAAAAAAGCAGTAACTTAGCAAGCTGTGCTCCTATCCACAGACAGATAAAGCACCTACCTTGCTATTTCAAAGAGTTTACCTCCAGGCAGCAGCACAGAGCAAACATCAAATCAATGACATGTGTCTAAGACAAGATTGATGTTTACTCTCACAGCTTTTCATCTTACATCCAATAAATTACTTTTTCTTTACAAAAATGTCTGGTTAAATTTCATTTTTCACTTTGCAGTATCAGTTTTAAAACTTTAGCTCCGAGCAATTTTAAAGACAGGATTCATTGATGCTTCATCTTTTATAGCCTGTTTATGATTTGTATTAACCATGAAACACTACCATACAAACATGAACAGTCTTGTGGTACTAGCCATTCATTCAGTGGCAGGTGCCAGCTTGCAGGTGCTTTAATTACCTTCCTGAAAATTCGAGGGCTGAAACTCGGAGCCATGTTTTCAGAGCTACCTAAATTGCATCCACGAAATTAATGCAATTAGTGCATGCAAAACCTACATCTGAGTGTACAATATAGGCTTCTGAGCATGCAAACTGCCAAGTATCATTTGTGTGCAATTACTATTTTATGTGTGCAGCCATTTTGTGAATTTTGTGCATGCAAATGTTTTATGCTCAGTTGATTTGGTCAATTTTGAAAATCTGGATTTAGAAATAGGTTGAATTAGTCCAACAAACCTGAGAACATAAGAGCATTCAGAGGCTCTAGCAAAGTTGGACATTTACCTATGTAAAAGCACTATTTATGGCTCTGCCACTGGAAGAGCAAGCAACTTTTTCTTAGCCAACAATGTCCCACTAATGAATCCAGCCATTAATTTTAGCATCATTTTTATTTCAGAAAGAATAACTTCATCACATTCTAAAATGTGCCATTCCATATACATAAAATTCATACACATACATTCTTCATTTGTGACAAACAAACCTACCATTTATGTATTATCATAACACTGATCATTTTTAACTTTCTTCTAATATGATCCTTAAGGTGTTGGTGCTCTGATGTTTAAAATCTCCAAAAAGACCTAAAATTGAAAGAGCCCCCAGTAGTAACTTGAGCCAAAATAGACTATTGCCCTGATATGTTGAAGTTTTATTCTTATGGGCAGCAAATTCACCACCTTCATAACCTTACACCAGCAGTGAATTTGCCCCTTTGATTATCAGCAAGGAAAAAACAAACATCATATATGAAAAAAAAAAAGTTTTAAACAGGTGCCTTAGTTATGGAGAATCTGACACTGTAGCTAATGTGTAGGAAACAATCTTCCATTTGTCACCTACTCCCACCCTCATTTTTTTTTTCATTAAGCCAAACCCCAGTAAATCAAACCTGAGTAGCACAAACTAGGGAATGTATTTGATTTGAACCTTTATATTTTATTTTGTTTAAAATTATTTTTCCTTGTAGTTTAAAAATCATTAGAAATCAAAAGGGACGCACTTTCCAAGTTAACTCAACACTTATTATTACTTATTATTATTTGTACTCTTGTAGCACTTAAGACCCCCAGACATGTACCAAGACCTCCCAGTGTAGGTACCGTACAAACATGGAACAAAGAGACAGTCTCTGCCCCAAAGAGCTTACAGTCTAAATATAAGACAAGAGACAACAGATGGAGACAGACAGACAGGGGAGTACAAGGAAACAATGAGATAATATGGTAAGCGTGAAAGGCAGTTGTCTCAGCTTTTGTAAGGCTCACAGCAAAGGAGTTATAAGGAGGATTTTTAGGGAGGATAAGGAGTTAATTTTGCAGATGTTCACAGGGAGTGTCTCCCAGGTATAAGGGGCAGCATGGGAAAAGCATGAAGGTGCTTTGTTTGAAAATTTAGGAAGTGGGCATTAGAGGCTAATGGCATCACTGGTTAACTGCACGTAGGCGTCAACCTTTTGATACTGAATGAGAACTTGTAAATTCCGCTGGCTGTTACACAAGCCCTTATCTATCTCGGCTCCTGCCTATATCCTATCTAGTCTCTTATTACACCGGTCCCTGCCAAAGAGGTCACACTAAACACTCCATTTGTCTAATTTTCCCACAACGAATTTTCCTAGGCACCTTTATGCATGGAATGCCATTTCAATTCTAATCTGACAAGCTATGATGATCTCTGCTTCAATTGTTTCTTTAAAAAACAAAAAAAACCACAAAGGCCATAAGTAGTCAATTATCACTACTTTTTTATTAAAAAAATCCAACCTTGTAATAGAACTATCTAGGAGGTGAACAAGCATAAACTGAATAAATGCATAATCTTGGTGCCTGCCCCAAACAGTTTACAATCTAAGGCCATGATCCTGCAATAGACTCTGTGCAGGCTGACGGGTCCCTGGTCCCTGGTTTCTAGAGGTGGTCTAAACATTTTTTTACCGTTGTGAAAAATATTGAATTGTAGAAGTTGTTTCCATTTTGCAGGGTCTGAAACAGGTGGGGGCTTGTTTTTGTTTTGTACTTTTTCAACATTTTTCATGGAAATAATAGAAATCATTTTAATTATTATTAATTATGTTTATTATCATAGTGCCTAGGACCCCAGTCCTGGATCAGGACCTCATTGTGACAGGCATTGTTCAAACAAAAAGTGAAAACGTACAGTAAGACCATTAGAGGTATACCATACCAGCAAAACACTCCAAGCATGAACAAAACCATACCAGCAAAAATGTGCTTATTCCCCACACCCCTCACCCCAAAATGGAATAAGCTATACCAGAAAAAGTGTGAAGTTGTGATTAAAACTGCATCTACACTAAGGGCTCCTGCTGGCACTGCGGTGTCAGTCAGAGATCACATGTAGCACACCCCTTACCAACTTAGCTATGCTGGCAAAAGTTTAAAGCATAGGCTTGGCCTAAGCATTTCTAATACCTTGTCTAAAAAAATCCCTACAGTCTTTTCTCACACTGTCATGTTAAGTCTTAACGTAGATGGTTAGACACAGGAGCGGATTTATCATGAAACAAACCGTGCGGTGGCACGGGGCCCCCAACAACAGGGGGCCCCCAAAATGCAGGACAAATATCTGACAACCTGGCCCTGAGTCCCTGGCAGCGCAGCAGGGCTCAGGCAGGCAGGCTGCCTGCATCCTGTGGCCGGAGGCCCCACGCCACTCCTGGAAGCAGCCAGCTGTGGGCACATCTCTGCGTACCCCTGGTGGGGGGGGGGAGGCGGCTCCGCGCACTGCCGCTGCCCTGGGCAGCACACGGAGACCCGCTGTCCCCTGCCCCCAAGGGGCACGCAGAGATGTGCCAGCAACAGGGCTAAGGCAGCTTCCTGCCCGCGCTGCTTCGCTCCCTGAGGGGTGGGTGTGCTGGTCACTTTGGGAGCCGCGCTGCCCGAGGTAAGTGCCGCCCCTCTCCTCCTACATCAGCCCAGAGCCCACACCCAGCACCCAAACTTCCTCCCAGAGCCAGCCCCCCACATCCCCTCCTGCACCCCAATCCCCTGCCCCAATCAAGGTACCTCACTTTATTTTCATTTACTTCCCATTACTTATAATATAGGAGGAGGATGAAGAAAAAAAGAATGAAAAATGGGGGGGGAGATAAGAGAGACTGTTCCTTTTCTTGGATGGGTCCCCGGGGGGGGGGGGGCGAAAATGAAGCTGCGCACAGGGCCCCACTAACTCTAAATCCGCCGCTAGTTAGACAACAGGATGACAATGATAAAACCATTGCTTTCGGTCTCCACTGCAACTTCCATGTTGCTTCCACCAGGAGAACTGCAGCTTTAGTGGATTATGCACCTGATTTTCCCTAGTGTAGGCAATGTCTAATATTTTTTAATCCCTTTTCATCTTAGGTCTTAATTTAGATGTGCAAGCTCTTCAGTTCATGCTCTATGAATTTTATGCACATGTAAAGTGACATGTATCACTTATGGTGCTATCAAAATAAATAATAGTAATTAAAATAGGGTAATGAGTTCTCAGAGTAGGTCTACGCTGGACTAAAAGAAGGCAGCCTGCTCCATAGCCAGGCATGGGTGTTTAATTGCTGTGTAGATGTACCCTATGTCTAAAAGAAGGGCAGCTGGATTCTACACTTGGGGATCAATTTTGCAAGGTGATAAGCATTCTGGCCTTGATCCAGCAATGCACTTAAGCATATGCTTAATTGTAAGTATATGCTTAAGTGCTTTGCTGTCTCAGGATCAGAGCACTTAGTACATTGCAGGATTAAGCCTTAGATGAAACTTCTAAGTGGTCTTTGAGTGTCGGGCCATATTGAGCACATTCCAATAGTTCAGCCTCCAGCTGACAGACCAGTTGGGGGTAATTTTAATTTGTTTGTTAGCCCTAACAATGCCCCTACCTAGTTAAGTCTATACAAAATGTGAGTGAAAAATGTACAACGGGTATTTAGCTTTAATGTGTACAAATCTGTAAAAACTCTTGGCTATCACTGTGACTTAATTCTGAAATAAAATTCATGAAGATATCAAAATACAGTACTACCTGCCTCCTGCATGAAACATGGGATGCATAATTGCAGCTATATGTAATATTTTACTTTCAAGGAAAGATAAAGTACAGTATTCTATTACAAATGTCAGCTGCTAGTAACCATCAATTCTATGACTCATGAAAATGTCTATACATGTTTTATTAACAAAGCAACATTTCCAATTTACTGTTACTATAATGGATAATGACTGAAGGTTCATCAAGGTTAATCAAGAAAATGATGTACATTTTGTATTGTATTATGTTTTACTTGGCTTAAAAAGGATCATGTGTGACAGCCTTTCTGAGTGTGTTAAATCATGATTTACAATGTTATGGAAACTACACAATTGCTGGAATGTGAAACAAATAATGAACATTCACAGTGTAAGTCATCACATTTGATATATATATGCAAAAAACACTTCTTCCTTGGGCATTCAGTGGACATTCATTGAGTTTGTTTTTGAATTTGCAGAATAGATATACGTTTTGCAGTACTTTGCTTGTGGTTTATTTTTCATTTTTATTTCATAGATAATTATATTATTTTATAAAGAGAAGTTTTATTACAGAGCAACCATCATGGCTCACAGTTGAGTTTTGCATGTATATATCATAATACACATATGCACACACCCACAAAACAAACATGGATGAAAAGAAATGCAAACAAAAAATAAATCAAAACCAAGGTATTTCAAAACCTATGCCAGTTCCACATATACAAAAAACAAACTCAGTGAATGTCTAAGGAAGAAGTCCAGTAAGGTTCTCTCATACAAACACAAGACACTGTGGCTTATTATACAAAGAAACACTCTCTCCCTGCCCCCAGTGATAGTTCCTATGTACCAGGAGTCCGCAAGGATTATACATTTATATAAGTAATAATAATGAGATACCATTTTAAACCTGGTATAAGTGAAATATGACTCAGACCAACAGCATATAGGAAAGTAAAAATCACATCTTGTACCTACGCATACAGATACTTTGATAAAAATAATAATGGCTCCACTCAAAAAAGTCTGGCCTCAAGGAAACAAGAAAGCTGTGTTTTAGTTTGTATTTTTTTACTCCAAAAGTGAAAGTACTTTATATACAGTATACTATGTTCCTTTAAGAAGTAAATGTTACCAGCTAAACAGATTGTGTTGCACTATACAACTCACCAGTTTCTATAAAATCAACTGCACACATTTTAACTGCAGCTAATTAAATGCAATGCTATTCCAAATTGTCGCCTTCAAACACTGCAAATGCCAGCAGAAGCTGGAGTTTATGCTTGCCCAATTAACAAGTTAACCACATATCACTTATTCTTAGAATCTAAATGAGAAGAGTGCAAAACACACAAAAATAATATAAATTCCAGTTTCCTGTTCATTAAATCCTGCTTGGCCTCTGCAATTCTGTCATATTTTGACACGTAGCCCCAAAGGGCACAAAATCAAAATTTGAAACAGAAGTTAGGCAAAACTGGCATACTCAGCACTAAACAACAATTTATGTCCATACAGGAATAAAAAATGCACGTCTTCTTTAAATGAGGAATATGTTGACGCTTTTGCACGATGGGACAAGTATAATTAATTTCTGCTTCTTACATAGAGTTTTTCATCATGTTATTCACTATTCATTGAGCCTAGGAGGTGAGCATTTGTATCAAAATTCATGCTGCCCATCTTTGAAATTGTTTGCAGGAGCACCCATCTATACATACAAGCACTTAATTACTTAAGTGAGATGCAATGGGAAATGCCGTATTTTACTTTTCATTATATCCAATAAAGATTTCAAATTAACACATTTTTCTTTTTAATGGCTTGTGTCGGTCTTATTACTCTGCTTTTATTTAAAAAGGATGTCAGGATATGGCCTGCTTACAAACCCAACAATAAAGGAAATTTTTCAGAAAGAAAAACAGAGCACTAAACCAACTAATGGTAACATAACTAAGGGGGAAATGGTCATTTAAAACCCTTTAAATATGGTATTACTACGTCTAGTTTAAGGAATGCTTCAATTTTGGACAGATTATAATTTCTTTAAATACCTCAGCATTTGACAAAATGACATTAAAATGAGAGGCAGCCATCCAGCAGCTGAACCATGTGATAGATGCAGAAGCCACTCCAAAGACACCAATATAACTGCATGGGGAGCCTGCCAAAGAGCCAGATGCTGCTTATAAAAGAGTATCAGCTTGGCTTCAAAGTCCTGTGGTTCCAATCCAAAATGGGTAAGCAAGTGGTCTGATGAAGTATGATACATGGTACCCTATATCCCAAACAGCTGCTTTATTCTCAGGACTTCTTTCAACAAATTTTAAAATACCTAGTATTTTTGAGGGGGGGAAATAGCTTCCAAGAAAATAAAAGGGCAATGGGGGAAGCTCTTCATACTTTATTTTTAAAGCATATTTTCACAAATACACACTTATATCAGAGTAAGTTGCCCAGGATTTTGCTTAAGCATTTGTAAGGAGAGTGAAACTTTATTATTTCCTAATCAAAAAGCCAGTATGGTCTAGTGGACCAAACATAGGGCTGGGAGCAAGGTATTCCAGAGTTCTAGCTTTGACACTAACACATTGTGTTATCCTTGGGCAAATTACTTACCCTTTCATAGAATATCAGGGTTAGAAGGGACCTCAGGAGATCATCTAGTCCAACCCCCTGCTCAAAGCAGGACCAATCCCCAGACAGATTTTTGCCCCAGATCCCTAAATGGCCCCCTCAAGGATTGAACTCACAAGCCTGGGTTTAGCAGGCCAATGCTCAAACCATTGAGCTATCCCTCCCCCAACTATTTAACTCCTACCAAAAAAAAAATCCCACTGGTCCGAAAGGAGGCAACTGCGAACCATGTGCTCCTCCTTTACATGCCTCCGAGAAGTCAGTCGCAGGCGGCGGCAGACCCGCATCTCCTGGTATCAGGAAGCACAGCCGAGGGTGTGGCCCAGTCGCTCTGCATGAGCCCTGGAGGAGCTGGGCACAGACTTAGTGTGTGCGCTGCTGGGATCTCAAACTGTTTGCACACACCCCACCTTGGTGCAACGGGAGGAGGGAGAGCAAAAGAGCCACCAGATCTGGCTGCTGGCAGGGAGGAAGTGATCCTCTCCCCTTCCCTCTGTGGCTGCCTCACGCCTTCCTTCCTTGCTCATGCATCCAGCCGCCCCGAGCTCGCTCCCTGCCGCCTGGCTCCATCTCCTCATCTCTGCGGGCCCTCCGGACGTGGGCGCATCCAATCCGACTTCGCCCAGCTCCTCAGTGGCCTCTTTCTGTGTCTTGTTTGTACAGTGGAATAATACTAACCATCTTTCTACAGCACTGGGGAGTTGTGAAATTAATCTGTACATTGCTTTGAAGGTATTAAGTTCTATATAAATTCTAAGTATGGAAAAAGAGCAGGGTAACAAATACCTAAAATGTTGGTATTTGAATCTTATTTGTGTCAAAATTCCCATTTTATTACTCTAGACCAGAGGTGGGCAAACTACGGCCCATGGGACCATCCTGCCCGGTCCTTGAGCTCCCGGCCGGGGAGGCTAGCCCCCGGTCCTTCCCCCGCTATCCCCCCTCCCCCACAGCCACGCCACGGCACCGCACCGCATGGGCAGCACTCTGGGGAGCGGGGTTGCACACTCCTGCTGAGCAGCGCGGCGGCATGTCTGGCTCTGGACAGGCAGCACGGCTGCCAGACATGCTGCTCTGAGCGGCATGGTAAGGGGGCCGGGGCCGGGGGGTTGGATAAGGGGCGGGGAGTCCCGGGAGGCAGTCAGGGAGCAGGGGGCGGTTGGATGGGGCGGAGGTTCTGGGGGGCGGTCCGGGGATGGGGGGGTTGGATAAGCATGGGAGTCCCAGGGGGACCAGTCAGGGGGCAGGGGTGTGGTTAGGGGTCAGGGAGCAGGGGGCAGTTGGATGGGGCAGAGGTTCTGGGGGGGGGGGGTTGGATAGGCCTGGGGTCCTGGGGGGCCTGTCAGAGGGCGGGTGTGTGGATAGGGGTCAGGGCAGTCAGAGGACTGGGAGCAGGGGGGTTGGATAGGGGGGAGGTCCCAGGGGTGGTTAGGGGCGGGGGGTCAGGGGACAAGGAGCAGGGGGGTTGGATGGGTCAGGGGTTCTGAGGGGGGCAGTCAGGGGGAGGGAAGTGGGAGGGGTCAGATGGGGGTGGGGGCCAGGCTGTTTGGGGAGGCACAGCCTTCCCTACTCGGCCCTCCATACAGTTTTGCAACCCCAATGTGGCCCTCGGGCCAAAAAGTTTACCCCTGCTCTAGACAGTTTAGAGTACTCTAGAGTTCTCTAGAGTCAAATAAAGATTTGTAGATTTCCACTACAAATCTTTATTATAGTGTTTCTCCTGGGCTTCATTTTGCCCCCATTTATTTGGGCCAACTGTGTATATCAAAAACTCTTCCCAGTCAGCCCACTGAAATCAGGTTCATTGTCATGACATAGGAGGAGACTTACTGAAATTCTTCTCCTGCTAGGTAGCTATAGATCTAAAATATTTTTAAATATTTCCCTGGCATTCTATTATGGAGGAGAAAAGGATCTAAAAGACTCCTTCCTACTGTCAAAAAAAAAAAAGGGGGGGGGGGGAGGCAATCAATGATGAAGGAAATCCCCCAGCACTGTCCAGTCCAGAGAGGCCCACAAAACAATGGTAATCGGGACAGCAGCCTCCTCCTCTACAATTTACACAGAAATGTCCTATGCCAGGAACCCATCCTATCTCCCTCCTGCAGCTATTCTCTCTACAGGTCAGCCTATAACAGATCTAGTATCCAGGCTCTTCTGGGTCTTGTGTGGCTCAGAAAGTTGCAAATGCAGAGAATTATGACAATTTCCCAAGGGAATCTATAACTTCTGTAGGTTATCTTGGCTGCTTGTCATGCTCTGTATTGACACATACGTGCTGCTGGGGCTGCTGAATGGTGGGTGAGGAGTTTTATGAATGAGTGTAAACATTTATAAGAACTATAATCATCTGGTTTGGGATGTGATTACACCTACTTTACTTGTTTCAGATTCTGCAATCTCAAGGTCTGAACTTAAAAGTGATGACTATCAAGACACTGGACTAGTTACCAAATGCACACCAATTTTTTACAAGAACAAAGCTTATGAAACCAGCTGGAAGATGTGTTAACATTTAAAACACAGGATTGTGCTGGTGTAAGGAATTTGTGCCTCATTTACATTTATTTCACTTACAGTTAAAGCAGCTGTAAATTGTTTTCATGCTTGGGAGACAGGGAGTTGGAGAGAGAGCCAGAAAAGGGCAGAAAGGTGATGACTGTGCACTCCACAGATATGTCTGAACTGCGGAGTTAGCCCAGGCAAGCCTAGCCCAAGTGGAGTCTCTCCACAGCAAAGCCCTATCCATGCCAGACCTGTGTGGTGGCACCCACAGTGGTTTGTACTAGCCTGTGCTGGGCTAGATTTCTAGCAGGCTATCTCATGGGTCTTAGTAGTACATTAAACTGAGCCACTCACTGTATTATGAGAGAATTTGTCTGTCCCTCCTGCACTCTAATGCGTCTTACTGATATCGCACCACTGCTTTATCCGCTTCTGGCCAACTGGCAGCATGGAAGGAGGATTTCTTGGATAGCATCTTTGTTCAAAATGCTGGGGAAGTGCAGCAGAAATGGAACAGGCAAACATGGGGTTGAAATGCAGTGCAGAAGAAAGGACAAGTTGGACAAGAAAAGTACAGCCTAGGTGGAACAGCATTAGAGAACTTACAGCACCTGGACTTGCATTCTCATTGCAAAGTAGGTGGGCTGTGAGAGCCCAGGCTGACATGAAACCAAGCTCAAGCCTATACCCTCAGCCATGCCTAATAGCAGTGGGCTTAAAGGACCCTGAAGCCTGGGTGGAGGTTTTTTTAGGTGGCTGGAAGGAGAGTTAGGGGCAATACTCAAACAGTAGCCCAGGTAAACTCTGCAGTGATGACCTACCACATGAGTGCTGCCTGCTAGCAGAATCTTGATGTAGCACTGAAAAACCAGAGAAGGCTGTTCTCTAACCCCCCTCCTCCATTCTGGATGGGTTTGCAATGGAAATAACCTGACAAGGGTAGGGGTAAACCTATAGGCTGGAAGGGGATAAAAACGTTCCAAAATCAACGCAGTTCAGGGTGCCAGCACATTGTTAGTGAATTGGCTTTTGGTTTGGGTCCAAGTGCAACAAGGCAGAATCCACCTGCTGATGCCTGGGATACCCCAATGCAAAAGTAAACAGAAGTTATTAGCCAAAGAGCATTTTGTTAATGATACATACTTTTAAATAGTAAATTGCAACTACAAAGATCCTTCCTGAAAACATCCCTAGATAACCATGCTAACATGGCTTCTAAGCAGCAGAGGAAATGGCAGAGTTACTAATTTTTAGAGTGGATGAGGCGAAAGAATCCTGTAAAGCTATTTCAGTCCGTTTTTAGTCTATCTGGAGAAAAAATAATTTTAACTAAGAAATTCTGTGCGTTTGGGATTGTTTCTAGGTAAGTTTTAAATAATGAGTATTTTATTCTGATCTGAATGAAAAGAAGATTTATTAACTGGGTGACAAACATGTGTAGAGGGTCTAAGGTTGTATAGGAGACCCTAAGGAGCACTTTGCGGATCTTGGTGTGGGAATAAAATGGATATCTAATATGATATTAGCAAGGTATAATGAAAGGGGGAAAGTTGTAGTGGAATTTCAGAAGAGAAATGATGTAATTAGTGATTTTGAATGCATCTCCTTTGGGCCAAAAGGATTTGACTCATTGGGTAGATATGACAATCAAGGTGTAGATAAAATTATTTCAAACTTTTTTTTCCAAAATTAATTTGTTCAATGAACATTTTATGTTTTATATTTTTAAATTTATAAAATGCATCTCGTCACATCTCATGGCACATATGCAAAATTTAAACAAAAAGCATGCAACTTTTGTCCCTTTCACCAGAGTCAGCAGTACAAAGGACATTCCATAAAAAATAGCAATCTTTTCTCCCTTAATGCATCCACTCTCTCAAATGTTTGAGAAAATGTATAAGCTCAGATGATCAACAGAAATTTGATGTACTTCAACAGAAGTACATCAGAAGCAGGAAGCCTGCTAAACAACCAGTGGGGCCCCTTGACGATGAAAATACAAAAGGAGCGCTTAAAGATGATAAAGTCATTGCGGAGAAACTAAATGGATTCTTTGCTTCAGTCTTCACGGCTGAGGATGTTAGGGAGATTCCCAAACCTGAGCTGGCTTTTGTAGGTGACAAATCTGAGGAACTGTCACAGATTGAAGTATCACTAGAGGAGGTTTTGGAATTAATTGATAAACTCAACATTAACAAGTCACCGGGACCAGATGGCATTCACCCAAGAGTTCTGAAAGAACTCAAATGTGAAGTTGCGGAACTATTAACTAAGGTTTGTAACCTGTCCTTTAAATCGGCTTCGGTACCCAATGACTGGAAGTTAGCTAATGTAACGCCAATATTTAAAAAGGGCTCTAGGGGTGATCCCGGCAATTACAGACCGGTAAGTCTAACGTCGGTACCGGGCAAATTAGTTGAAACAATAGTAAAGAACAAAATTGTCAGACACATAGAAAAACATAAACTCTTGAGCAATAGTCAACATGGTTGCTGTAAAGGGAAATCGTGTCTTACTAATCTATTAGAGTTCTTTGAAGGGGTCAACAAACATGTGGACAAGGGGGATCCGGTGGACATAGTGTACTTAGATTTCCAGAAAGCCTTTGACAAGGTCCCTCACCAAAGGCTCTTACGTAAATTAAGCTGTCATGGGATAAAAGGGAAGGTCCTTTCATGGATTGAGAACTGGTTAAAGGACAGGGAACAAAGGGTAGGAATTAATGGTAAATTCTCAGAATGGAGAGGGGTAACTAGTGGTGTTCCCCAAGGGTCAGTCCTAGGACCTATCCTATTCAATTTATTCATAAATGATCTGGAGAAAGGGGTAAACAGTGAGGTGGCAAAGTTTGCAGATGATACTAAACTACTCAAGATAGTTAAGACCAAAGCAGATTGTGAAGAACTTCAAAAAGATCTCACAAAACTAAGTGATTGGGCAACAAAATGGCAAATGAAATTTAATGTGGATAAATGTAAAGTAATGCACATTGGAAAAAATAACCCCAACTATACATACAACATGATGGGGGCTAATTTAGCTACAACGAGTCAGGAAAAAGATCTTGGCGTCATCGTGGATAGTTCTCTAAAGATGTCCACGCAGTGTGCAGAGGCGGTCAAAAAAGCAAACAGGATGTTAGGAATCATTAAAAAGTGGATAGAGAATAAGACTGAGAATATATTATTGCCCTTATATAAATCCATGGTTCGCCCACATCTCGAATACTGTGTACAGATGTGGTCTCCTCACCTCAAAAAAGATATTCTAGCACTAGAAAAGGTTCAGAAAAGAGCAACTAAAATGATTAAGGGTTTAGAGAGGGTCCCATATGAGGAAAGATTAAAGAGGCTAGGACTCTTCAGTTTGGAAAAGAGAAGACTAAGGGGGGACATGATAGAGGTATATAAAATCATGAGTGATGTTGAGAAAGTGGATAAGGAAAAGTTATTTACTTATTCCCATAATACAAGAACTAGGGGTCACCAAAAGAAATTAATAGGCAGCAGGTTTAAAACAAATAAAAGGAAGTTCTTCTTCACGCAGCGCACAGTCAACTTGTGGAACTCCTTACCTGAGGAGGTTGTGAAGGCTAGGACTATAACAATGTTTATAAGGGGACTGGATAAATTCATGGTGGCTAAGTCCATAAATGGCTATTAGCCAGGATGGGTAAGAATGGTGTCCCTAGCCTCTGTTCGTCAGAGGATGGAGATGGATGGCAGGAGAGAGATCACTTGATCATTGCCTGTTAGGTTCACTCCCTCTGGGGCACCTGGCATTGGCCACTGTCGGTAGACAGATACTGGGCTAGATGGACCTTTGGTCTGACCTAGTACGGCCTTTCTTATGTTCTTATGTTCTTATGTTCTTAAATTGTCTGACCAATGGGGAAAGCACTTTCTAGAACTGCTTGCCTTCCACTTGGAATATACAGACACCATCCCCATGACATTTATGTACAGCCTATTACCTAGGGTTACCATATTTCAGCAAGCAAAAAAGAGGACGGGAGGAGCCCCGCCCTAGCCCCGCCCCCATCCTGCCCTAGCCCCGCCCCTGCCCCTTCCACTCCCTCCCACTTCCCGCCCCCCTCAGAACCCTCAACCCTCCCCCCGCTCCTTGTTCCCTCACTGCCCCCTCCTGGGACCCCTGCCCGTAACTGCCCCCCAGGACTCCACCCCCTACCTAAGCCTCCCTGCCTCTTGTCCCCTGACTGCCCCCTCCTGAGACCCTCCC
The DNA here is from genome assembly GCF_028017835.1 of Emys orbicularis. Classification (NCBI taxonomy): domain Eukaryota; kingdom Metazoa; phylum Chordata; order Testudines; family Emydidae; genus Emys; species Emys orbicularis. The sequence goes on from NC_088683.1 coordinate 249,273,617, forward strand.
CCCATCCTAACTGGCCCCCTAGGACCCTACCCCCTACCTGTACCCTGACTGCCCCAACCCTTATCCACACCCCCACCCCCAGACAGACCCCTGGGACTCCCACACCCCATCCAACCACTCCCCACCCCCTGACAGCCCCCCCCAGAACTCCTGACCCATCTAAACCCCTCTGCTCCCTGTCCCCTGACTGCTCCGATCCCTCTCCCCACCCCTGCCCCCTGACAGCCCAGCCCCCAGCACTCCCAACCCCGCCCCCCGCTCCTTGTCCCCTGACTGCCCCTTCCTGGGACCCCTGCTCCTAACTGACCTCCAGAACCCCACCCCCTACCTAAGCCTCCCTGTCCCCTAACTGCCCCCTCCTAAGCCGCCCCCCACCCTAACTGCCCCCCAGGACCCTACCCGCTACCTGCACCCTGACTGCCCAAAACCTTATCCACACGCCCCCCCCAAACTCCTGACCCCCCCGTCTCTTGACTGCCCCCTCCTGAACCTCCCTGCCCCTTCTCCGACCCCCTGACCCCCTTACCCTGCCACTCGTCCCAGCACGCTGGGCAGCAGGGGAGGAGGAGCGGGGGAGGAGCTCCAGACTGCTGGAGGCGATCTGCGAATGCCGAGAGGGAGGAAGAGAGGGAGGAAGTGATCTCTGCTGCAGGGGAAGCGGAGGAGGGGCTCTCTCTGGGTGTCGGAGCCCCATGTAAGTGGCACCATCCGGACGGCTGCCCTGTTAGCCGCGCGCGCTCTGCATGGGAGGGGAAGTCCGGACATTTACAAATTCCCCCGGACGCTATTTTTAGCTCAAAAAGCCGGACATGTCCGGGGAAATCCGGATGAATGGTAACCCTACTATTACCTTGTGCACCCCACTTTAACCTCAGCTGCCACAATGGCTCATGCAGAGAGGCAGTCTCTCAGGTAGCCAGGCTTAAAGCCATACAGAACTTTAGAAATGAAGATCAACATATTGAATGGTACCTGAAAGGAATCAAGAAAACAGTTCAATTCTTGGAGAACCAGTGTAATACAATATGTTCCCTGAATCTTATATGGCCTAAGGGGTAGGCAACTGTTTTCTGTATCAGCTGGGGTTTCTGAATGATCTGAAATCACCCCATACAAAACATATTTCAGCAATTCAGTCCTGAAATCACAAAAAAGTTTCCATACCCTCAAGATCCTATTTTCATCCACCTATCATCACCTCTGTCTTTTTTATCATGATCCTCACCTAAGTCCCATCTTAGCCAGTCACTGAGAAAGTACAGATGCAGCACCACCATCACAAGATGATGACAATGAGACACACTGATGGCCCTGCAGCTGAAACCACTCACTATCTTGCCTAGCAATCTCACCAACAGCTTGACCAGGAAGAGCCACAAAATGGAGCCTTGCAGATCGCCACACAAGAAGAGCATCTGCTCCAAACCAACTTCTGGGACTCCATCAGAAAGAATGAACAGTACTGTCTACCTCAGCTAAGGACCTCAAGCAAATTGACAGAGCTTTATGGTCATGGCGTCCGGTACTAAAGACTCTGGTAGATCTAAAAGAATCAGCATGTATAGCTGGCCATTGACCATAGCTAGAGGCAGACACATAACCCATGATATAGCCAGGTTGTTTCTTTGCCATATCCAGATCTCAATATGGACTGAAAGGGATCAAGGACATCTGAGAACTTTAAATGATACTTCATTTTCCTCATCACAACCTTCTCAATAATCTTCCCCAAAAAGGGAAGTTTAGGAAAAGGGTGATAATGGATAAAGTTACCAGTAATAAGTGATGAGCTTCTTGAGTATGGGCCCTAACCACCACTACCGGAGGGAAGCCCTACTCTTCCCTAAGGGGTTATTATCCATCTCAACTATCAGTGAAACAAACTCTTCCCTCGCTTGTTTTTCTACAAACCTCAAGGGTACAAGCACCTTCCGTATCTTCTGAACCTCAGTGAGCAGAACTGGGTGAAACTCCACATAAACTCTATGATGCAATCCTTCAGCCTATAATACCCTTTCCATCACCTGCAGTCTAAACTCTACCTTGTATGTTTTAGTTTTTGCAGGTCATTTGTACACACCATAGAGACATGTATGAACATTTAATTGGTAGATAACTCATAGAAGACACCATACCAATGGTCAAGGGCACTTTATAATCAAACTCCTATCAAGTCTCCAAAAGTGTAGGCCACCAGCTGCAACTTATTTATCTTTAGAAAATTCTGAAACCTAATTGGTCCATCAATCTTGATGGTATGCCAATGAAATAGATCCTCTGCTCCAAAGATGCATAACCAAAAGGTATATTTCCTGCTCTTTCAATAACCAAACTCTATGGAAAAATCAAGAGCCAGATCCTCATCTATGTAAACCTGCATATCTCCATTCCAGTCAATTAAACTATGCCAATTTATACCAGATGAGGATCTGGCCTCAAGATCCTAAGTGTTCCCAGCTGTATGTGCAGAGCCAAATGCTGTCTGAAATGATACCATGCAGTTCTGAGCCAACACAAGAGAACTATCGTTAGTGTGGACTTTGAAATCACCCAGTACAATAGAACGGGGTGATTTAAGCACCATGTGGGGCAAGAAGACAACCACATCGTGGGGGGGGGGGGGGAAGCTCTGAAGTGTAAGTACATTGTAGACCAGTAGTTCTCAAACTTTTGTACTGATGACCCCTTTCACATAGCAAGCCTCTGAGTGAGACCCCCCCTAATAAATTAAAACCACTTTTAAACATATTTAACACCATTATAAATGCTGGAGGCAAAGCGGGGTTTGGGGTGGAAGCTGACAGCTCGTGACACCCCCCCCCTGTAATAACCTCGCAACCCCAAGGGTCCCAAGCTCCAGTCTGAGAACCCCTGTACTATGCACTACACGAATGACTATATACTATTACCAACTTTACTCCAGCTCAAAAATTGAACATGAATTGAACAGTTTGTGAATCCAGTTTTGGACCATAGAGCCATTAATTTAACAAGTAACAATTACTTTATCAAGTTGCAGAACCTCTTTAATATCTACAACCAAGAGAGCTTTTCCGTTGCTGTCTTCTGATATGACTGCATACATCCAAGATATTGGGGGGAGGGAAAGAATGCAGTAAGACTGTTTTACTGATTTTAATTTTTATTCGCTATTTCAACTTGATACACCAAAATACAAACTTTAAAAAACAAACAAAATAACATTGCTAAAATGAAATCAAGACCAAAAAACTGGACCCCACTCCGAGTTTTTTGTTTTGTTTTTTAAAATCATAATAATTTTAAAAATCTGTAGTCAAAAGTCTGAAAGTATGTTGGTGGTACACTAACTATCTGGCCCTTTATTTTGGATTCTGATGTGATATCCTCTGTAATGTGAAAAGAATTATATCCTTTGTTGCAAATTAAAATCTGGACGCTTTTTCTTGTTGGGATATTTTTGTTGCTCTTACCCCTGGCTTTCTATCTTCTATTTGCTGCCATTATAAAAAGAAAGCACTTTTGGCAATATTTATTTGTCGAGGCAAACATCAATGCAAAGCACTTATTAGTGCAGTATATTCTTTGAGGAGGCACTCAGGGGAATCAAAATATTTTATTGCATCATGGATATTATTACCTTTGTACCTGCATACTTCATACTTAAACCAGTCTCAATATTTTATTTCTAACAATACACAAGTAGGAACAGCTACTATGATGATACTGTTAAGTCCTCAAACAATTCCTGCATATTACTTACAAAAGGAATGCCTTTACATAAATGTCTATCTTTCTCCACCTCTCCCCCACCTTTTTTTTTTTTTTTGTCAGTGCCTGCACATGGCATATTCCTGAAGAAAGAATGAGCACATTTGCCTCATTTACAATATAACAAAGGTAAAGAAAAAGCAAGAAAAATATCATAGGCTATAAATAAAATCATCTAGTATTTGTATTACATTAATTTGTCCGGGGTTGAACAATGTATATTTAATTTATACCTGTTATTACAGACTCCATTATTAAGTTTATACTAGAACGGCTACTTTGGGCAACTGAAATTTGCTTAAAAAGGCAGAAATAATTATTAATTAGAAGGGCATGCTTACTTTAATTATATTTATTTCCTAGTCTAGTTTTATATGCAGCATGCTATGGAAGTGTATGATTCAATTAGCCAGACCAATTTATCTTAGGCAATTCCTCAAATGAGAATTGCTTTAAAAAGACAGCAGATTCTATCAATGCTACTTTGCTTCATAAATTCCTTAGGTGACATTAAATAAATACATATGCTGACTGGATACCATTCTCTTTGTGACCTCAGTGCTTTTCCCCGTTTTTGCTTGTAAATTTGTAGCAATTGCAAATTACCAGAATTACATTTTATTTAAATTACAAGCAGACTGATTTAGTCAAAGATTTTAAACCAGTGACATACTGAAGCTGAACTATCTTTAGCATTCATAAACTCAAAAGCAATACATGATAATCATTCAGCTCATTCATCTGCATTATGTTAAACCAGTACAGATTTTTATTTAGTGCTATCCATTGCTAGTTTTATACAGTATTACACACCAGTTTCAAAATTTAAAAAAATCAAGTTCCACTTAAATTACATATAAACAGTTAATTTCTTTATCCTGTATAAATATGTATTTTAGTAATGCAGAATACTTTTCCAATGAAAGTTGCATTATTTATCAATACCCACAGATTACAAAGAATTAGAGCCATAAAAAATGCATTCCCTGTAGAATGACTTTCCTGTAGCCAATTAATATATTTTACACCTTAAAGTGAGAATTAAAATTTAAACAGATCATGTTTTTAGTTAATATTTACTGTTTCTAATCTGTATAAATGGTATTGACAGGTACTACTGTATAGTGCTGCTTTCAGCTAACATTATTCATTACTAATAACAAAATACAGTGCTTAATCTTAAAAAAGATTGTATCTTTTAATTTTACCAAGCTATTGAGAATCCCCATGAATTCTGCATTGTAAGTCTATCTGCCTCAGTCACCATGCAATCACCAAATTTAATACTAGTGTTTACATCACTATGCTGTTACTGCATATGCATAACAGTTTGATGGCATTCACTAATTTAAACAGAGCAGTCAATGCTGACAGACTTTCCACAATGGCTGCATGGTTGCAGTTTACTAACATGGATTAACAGCAGGACCAGTGCTCCTCAAGGAAAGATTTACAGGCAGCACTGTGCAAAAACAGAGCTCTGCAAATCTGCAATGTTATACTTCATGATTAAAATATGTGAAGTTGGATTATTTTCTGGTCATTAGCAAACCACATTTTAGACTACCTGATTCATATTTTAGAATCTCTGCCAGAAAGAAAATTCAATTTGAGAAAGTGAAAGGACGTGAAAGGACATTTGTGGTTAAATTTCACCTTAAGAAAATTAAAAGTTGACAAGAAAGAATCCTGAAAATCTAAACTTTGAATAAGGATTCAATCACAGTTTGTGTGGCTATCAGTTCCACAGAACCATCTTTCGATCATTAACCAAAACAGAGAAAACAGAACAGTGTACAAATATAAAGTCGGATCTAATTCAGATGTGGTTGTTACTAAAAGGTCAAGATTTTTAAACAGTGAATACACAGTGGTATCTGAGCTTTAGCAATTGTTTCTTATGCTAAGAATAGAAAAATACTTCTGTAACTGAGATTCCACTCAGGGCTGGCTCTAGGGTTTTTGCTGCCGCAAGCGGCACAAAAAAAAAAAAAAAAAAAAAGCCGCGATCGTGATCTGCGGCAGCAATTTGGCGGGAGGTCCTTCGCTCCGAGCGGGAGTGAGGGACCGTCCGCTGAATTGCCGCCGAATAGCTGGACGTGCCGCCCCTCTCCGGAGAGGCCACCCCAAGCACCTGCTTGGCAAGCTGATGCCTGGAGCCGGCCCTGATTCCACTGTCTGGTGACTGATAGCAAATATTGACTTTTTAATGGAAACCACCATATGACCTTCTCATTACCAACACTTCATCTCATAGTTACAATACCTAAAAAAAATAAGTACGCTAGCAAGTTCCAGTTGCTAACTAACCTCAATAATGAAGTGTAAAGTAATACTTCAAGTATGAGTTATAATTCATTAAGAGGAATGAGAACTGGAAATGGACATAGTGAGCCAAAGTTTCTGAACAGTGTCTTTATAATAAAAAAGTCAATAATTAAAATGGAGAAATCAATGTCTTGGGATGTACTACATTCCACACACAAGTAACTTCTTGCCTTTCCCCAAGATTCTTAGTTTTGAATGCAACTTTTTTTCTAAAACTTGAATAAAAGTAATTGCAACTCTTCTTAAAGGAAGAAAGCCGTGGGATGGGATCAGTTATCAAAGATAGTTATATTCCACCAAAGTAACTATTGCTGTTATTTAATAACGAACCACTGTAATTAGATTGCTATCTTTCCAACACTGTGCAATAGATATGATCAGTTAAAGCTGATTAGTTACATTATTTGGTTCACCTAAGTCTTCTTCTTGGTAGTCCATCGAATCTGATGATGACAAATCTGTGCAGATCATCAGTTGTTGGTCTTATGGTGTGCCCTCTGGTGACTGTACAAGCCAATTCTAGAGGTGCACATTTTGCTGCAGATGGTGCATGGGAAGTTTGCGGCCAGTGGATTGTGCGCTGCTGATGCTCTGTGACGTCGTTAGCGTGCCTCTTGTAGACGCCGGCAGCGGTCTTCCTCAAAGGCGATGCAGGTATTTCTGACTGTTGCACGCTACTGTGTTCTGTCGCTGGCGGCGTCCTCAAGGTCCCTAGGTTTGATACTGCTGTACTGCAGATTGGCTTTGATGGTGTCCTTGTAACGTTTCCGTGGACGACCTATATGCCGGATGCCCTGGGAGAACTCAGGACATACAGAAGCTGGCGGGGGATTCTGTTGGCATCCATGCGGCTGACATGACCGGTCCAACGTAGCTGTGACTTCATGATCATCATTTCGATGCTTGTCATCTGGGCTCTCTCGAGGACCTCGAGATTGGGCACTTTGTCTTGCCAGCGGATCTTCATGATGTTGCGGAGGCAGCGCATGTGAAATGCTTCGAGCTGCTTGATGTGACGCCTATATAGTGTCCATGTTTCGCACCCTTACAAAAGAGATGAAAGAACAGCTCTGTACACAAGCAGTTTTGATGACATCCAGATGTTGTGGTGATTTAAAACTTTGACACGCAGACAGCCAAGTGCCTGGCTTGCTTTGGATATTCATGCATTGATCTCATTATCCAGTGATCCATCACTGAATATGACACTACCCAGATATTTAAAGTTCTCCACTACTTTCAGCTGAGTGCCGTCGATGGAGATACTCAGGACAGAAGCATTTGATCCAGGTGCAGGTTGATGGAGAACTTCTGTCTTTCCGAGGCTGATAGTTAGTCCAAAAAGTTGCGAGGCCTCAGCAAACTTCTTGACAATGTGCTGAAGATCATTTTCAGTGTGAGCCATGAGGGCACAGTCGTCAGCAAAGAGTGCCTCAAGAAGGAGTTTCTGCACTGTCTTAGTCTTTGCATTCAGGCGACGGAGGTCAAAAAGTGAACCATCGTGCCGGTATTTCAAGTATATACCTCAGTCCGGATCTTTCAGTGCATGGTTAAGGACACATGCAAAGAACAGGTTAAATAGGACAGGAGCGAGAACACATCCTTGTTTCACGCCGTTGGTGATGTTAAAGGAGGCTGATGTGGCTCCATCAGACAATACGTTGCCTGTCATGCTGTCATGAAAAAGGCGTATAATCTGGACAAATTTTCTTGGGCAGCCAAGTCGTGTTAGAATGGTCCAAAGGGCTTCCCTGTTGACGGTATCAAACGCCTTTGTCAGATCTATGAAGACAGCATACAGGTGCATGTTCTGTTCAATGCACTTCTCTTGTATTTGTCTGACAGCAAACACCATGTCGACTGTGCTCCGGCCAGGTCGAAAACCACATTGACTTTCAGGTAGATTTGCCTCGGAAATACTGGCTATTAGGCGGTTCAAGATGATGAGGGCGATGATCTTCCCTCCAACAGAGAGGAGGGATATGCCTCTATAGTTTCCACATTCTGCTTTGCTGCCTTTGTTCTTGAAAAGAGAGACAATAGTAGCATCACGAAGGTCCTGTGGTATGTTTTCATTCTCCCAGATGTTGATGATCACGCTGTGGAACGCTGCTAGTGCTGCAGGACCTGCTGCTTTATATATCTCTGCTGGTATCCCATCTTTTCCAGGAGCTTTCCCTGAACTCATCTGGCTAACAGCTTTCTTAATCTCATCTATAGTGGGCGGAAAGTCAAGATCTATCAGAGCAGGTTGTTGTGGAATTTCATTAAGGACATTATTATTCACGGTTGATGGTCTATTGAGAAGGTTGCTAAAGTGTTCTCGCCATCTTTCGTTGATGCCTTCTTTATCTTTAATCAGCATTGTGTTGTCTAATGAGAGCAATGGGGTGGTCCTTGGTTTAGAAGGTCCATAGACAGTGTTAATAGCACTAAAGAACATCTTTAAGTTGTGGGTCTCAGCATAGTGCTCAATTTCTTTGGCTTTGCTCTCCCACCGTTGTCTTGTGTCTGACGGAGGTCTTTCTGTGTTTTGCTCTGAAGGTACTTGAAATGGTCCCGCTTAGAGACTGAGGAGGGGTCATTCTGCCATTCGATAAAGGCTTTTCTCTTTACTTCCAATGCTGAGCATATTCCTTCTTGGTTCTCATCAAACCAATCCTGATGTGTTCTTTTCTTTGGTCCAAGAGATGTTGCTGTGTCAGTCACTATCTGCTTGAACTGGTCCCACTTTTCGGTTACAATACCGATCAGTTGTCCGTGAGATGTCAGTTTGTCATCAAGACTCTTCTGGAATTTGGTGAAACATTAAGCATCCTTCAGTTTGGCTATATTGAAAGCAGGTCGCACATGCTTAGGGCGTTTGTGCCAAGAAGGAACGATGTAGAGTTGAAGAGACGTCCTGACTAATCTGTGATCTGTCCAGCACTCTGCGCCTCGCATTACTCTGGTAATCAGTACATCACCTAAGTAATGTACCAATAAATGCAATAATTACTTATCATAGCTCTGAGACCTCAAGAATTGGGATCTACAGCTTTTAAAATGTACGATTTTTTTTTAAATCTCAGTTGATCTAAGAAATATATTGGTATTTTGATTTTTTTAAATATACTCTTTTTGCGGCAAGTGTAATTAATGACCACATGTTGGCTCTTTCTCAGCACGGATCCCAAAGGGGATTATTTTATGTGGAAGGGGCTAAATATGTTGAACTTCTAGCCACACATTCACTCTGGGCTACTTATCTTGTACCAATATAGCCTACAGTTCTTGCACAGCCTCTGTAATCTGTAAAACCACGCAGTTTCCTCAATGTTTGCAATGCCATTATTCTAGATAGCCAGACAGGGAGTGCTATGTCCCAATCCAACAAAGCACTTACACATGCTTAACTTTAAACAAGTCTCCTGCTTAAAGTTAAGCATGTGCTTGTGCTTTGTTGGACCAAGGCCTACATGTATACCTTCCTTGCTTTTCCCTGGTCCTTAGAAAAGAGCGTGGCGTTACTGCCCTGTCCAGAACAAGGAATGGCAGTCCTGAAGTCATTCCAAAATTTGAGTCTCCCACCTGGAAATCCATCACACCGCCAGGTAATATACTGCATTGCCCAAGCCATTCTTTTTTAATTACTCCTCACGCACAGTAGTAATATTTTAAACCAGTTTCCACGACATGCAGCTGTAGAATTTGGGGGGGAAAGGCACTCGTGGTTCATTTAGGACTCAATTATACCAGACTATTCCATCAAGTTATCCTTTTGATTATCTGAAGCTATCTAAAGTAATACTCTCTATAATAGCTTGGGGGTGGAGAGGTGCTCGATACTAGTGCATTGTGTTATTTTATGGAAAACGTGAGTTAGCAGTGACCTTCGCATTAAAGTACTTCTCCCTGGGTTAGAGAGGGTTGTACAAATATCAGAAAAACAAAGCCCTTCAGTCTCCAACCTGAGTGTTAACTTGTGTCATACATGGTGCACCTCCCACTTGACCCAGTTCAGCTGTAGGTGTGCACTACTGTAAGGATCTAAGGGTGCAAGTCTAGAACACAGGGCTGGGCGGGGAGAAGGGGTTGGATCACTGACACTCCCTCATTGCCAGCAAGGGAGATGGCTGAAGCAGCATCTTGCTAAACCTGGATGGTCAGGCACCAGAGGAAGTCCTATCAGAGCACCCAAGGCCTGCAGCCACCTGATTGATTCACACTCGCTATTTAAGCCAGGAAGTAAGCCAGGTGGGGTCTCTGAGCATCTGTGAAGACTTCCTGATGCTGCTACTGCTGCCGTCACATTGGATCTTTCTCTTGCCTGCCTCCTGCAATCCTTATCCAACCCTGTTCCTGATTCCTGACCTGCTTCTTATTCCTTATTCCTACCTTGCTCCTGCTCCATGCCTGATCTTAGCCTCTCTCCAATTCCTGCCCTTTCACCTGGCTCCTGACCATAGGCTCCAACTTCTGACTAACTCAGGCTCAACCCTTGGCTTTCACATTTGGTATCTAACACTGGCTCTGATCCTCAGCTTCAATTCCTGGTCCTGACTCTGGCTCTACCCCTGGTTCTGGTATTTGGCAGTTGAGTCCAGCCCTGACTCCAGCTTCTGTTCCCCAACCTGGATGCCTGCTCTGACCACTAGGTCTGACGGCCTACAACCTGGTTCCTAACTACTGATTATACGTATTTTAATGCATATAAACTATATGCACTAAGAATTATACTATATATCGTGCATGTATGTTAGCATAGCCCATACCCTCACTAATTTTCCAAAGGGATCCCTTCCCTGCCACACACATACACAAAAGGCTGCCCACTCTGCATGACCAAGAAGAGATTGGGAATTTAGGGCCATGGAGGGCACCAGGGAGATATTTTTAATAGTGGGGCTGGGGTGGCCAGGAGATTCCAGTATCTTTGCATCAAGCCATCAGTGACACACTACTGCTAACTCAGTTTCTCAGGCATGTTCAGAGGAAAGTTTCCTCCTCTCCCTTCCCTTTCCCACCTCACCATAAGATGGCAGGGGCACTGGCATCAGGGGAACCCTTCAAACGTGGACCTTTACTCCCCCCCCCCCACACACACACACACAAGCCTCTTCTTCCAAAATTATCACATATCCCTTCTAAAGCCCTCTGTTTCCCCCAAAGCCTTCCTCCAAGCTCTCTTCACTCTGCCTGCCACCCACATCCTCGCCTCCCACTTTCTCCCAGAGTTCAGCCTCCTCCCAATACCGGCTTCTGTCCAGACTGTGTCTCAAGCTTCCCATTGTCTCTGTGACCAGGATTGCTGATGAGTTGGAGGCAGTCTGAGCAATGTCAGAAAATGGAAGCAGGTGATGGATCTAAGCAGCTCCATCAACTAATCTAGGTGAAGCTCAATAAAGTAATCTCCTTTGTTCAAGATAATTTAATGTGTTTAATTTTTAAAAGTTCAGAGTGTCCTAAGCCTGAGGTGTTATCTATGTGTGCGCGCGTGTGGCAGAGAGAGAGAGAGAAGCCAAAAAATGTTTCCACTGCAAAGTAGTAAATATTTTACCAAAACAAAATTACACAGAAAATTCAATTGTCTTCTAAAGAGTTAGTGTGTCAGATTTGGAGTGCAAATCTCAACACATCCTTAGCTATGCAGATGCTACTGACACCATAAAACACACGCTCCCACAATCCAATGGAATATTGTACTTTTGACTCTGGATTCATTCAGAAAAAAGACACGAAGACCACAATAAAATAGGCATGTGTCCACATTAGATACATATGAAAGCACCTCTTTTACCATAAAATCTCAACTAGCAAGACAGATTAGACAAGCACCACATTCTCAAATAATTAATAATGCAGTAATTCCTCAGAATCAAAGGTAAACCAAGCAAAAATGACAACCAGAAGGACAAGACATCTCACAAAAACTTATCAGAGAACCAGTTTTGGATCTAAAGGCAAGGCTGCCAATTGCCTGAGGAGTCTGCCAAGAAGCCAGATGCCATTGCTAGAAGGATATTATCCAGAGTTCTGCATTTGTGTCTCTTGAGTACCTTAGAAAAAGGATAAAGAATGCATGCTGGCATGAACTCTACTGAATCCTAGCAACAAAATTGCTGAAATTCTACCCGTGCCCCAAATATTTATTTAAATGTTAAATTAAAACCATTGCAAAAATTAAAAGCCAAGATGTGTAAATAAAAGGTAAAATACTTAAAACAATGAACTGGGAGTAGGATTGCAGTGTGGTAGTACTGCAGAGCTCGATGGGGATATGAGTCTAGATCATGAGGTCACTCCCAAGCTCCCGAGTTCAGCTGAACCTGGGAAAAATCACTCAGTTGCTGGGGGCTTGTGTTGCATCTATAGTAACACTTCCCTCTAGTCAAAGCATGGGGCAAGATTGACAAACTGCTACCAGCACTCTTTGACTAGAGAGAAAGTGATCATGATGTTGGGCCTTTCAGGGTGGGTAAAGGAGGAAAATGGAGGCAGCCTAGAGCAGTGTTTCCCAACCGGTGAGCCGCAGCACGCTGGTATGCCGTCAGGCCCAAACAGGTGCACCGCAGAATTTTTTGGAAAAGTACATGTGAGAACAAGGGAGGGAAGCTGCCTTCTGATTGGCTGTCTGTCTCACTATCCCGGCCTCCTCCAGGGGTGGAGCAACCAATCAGAGCTCAATCTCCCTCTCTTCCCCCCTCCTTCCTGTCTGAGCAAGGTGTCTGCTCCTCTGCCTCTCCCCTTCCCTCCTGCAGCCAGAGGCGGGGGGGGAGGGGGGAAGAACCCCTGGTGCTTGAGGTATGCCACAGCAGAGAAGGTTGGGAACCACTGACCTAGAGGACGAACCATAAACAATACATGCAAATATAATGTTTTAATCAATTTAACATACATAGGCCCCAATCCTGCAAAGAATTATGCACAAAGATTATCTTTTAACATGTGAATACTCCGATTGAAGTCAATGGATTAGGGTTAAGGTTAAACCCGTGCTTAAGTGTCTTCGGGGTTCAGGTCCTATATTGTATACGCAAAGCACATTTTTTGCAAACAGAGCCGTTTGTCTATTTTGCCATTGCTTGGCATTGGTCAAAGACATTCATATAAACTTCTATTGACTAGCACAGGTCATAATACACAACTATATACTATTGGAGTAAAGGAAAGGCAGTTATTCTGAATTCTTCCATAAAACACAACATGAAAATAAACATTTTAAAGTAAACTATGAATTGTAAAATACCAAAAAAAACCCACCAGTTTTTTTAATACTAGCCTAGTAAACTTTATTATGCATGACAGTGAATGAAGATTAAGGCCTAATTCTGCAAACAGTGCACAAATTCCCACTGAAGTTAGTGGGAGTTCTGAGCACAGAGGGCTTGCAGGATTGGGGCCAAGGTTGTAAAGTGTTGATGTGTCACATCATTAAGCACATCTGCTCTGTTCTCACTGTTTTAGTTCCTATAGATTCATTGTGATTAGACTTTCATTTTTTAAATACCAGGCTGCCCAAAAAAGGGATGAGATAATGAATAATCCCCAAGAGAAGGAAAACCCCTTTTTAATCTGGTTTAAATCATGTTTATAATGTGCACACACCACTTTGGATTTACCATAAAGCTCCTCAATTAGTTCATAGACAAGTTAACCTTCTACCTCCCGGCAAATATAATTCATGCACATTTTATACAACACAGCATTCTGCTGGCTATTATCCATCATTTACAAGTGTTATTTGTCTATAAAAATGACACTAAAAAGTTGAAAAATGATTCTGCTCTGCCTGCTTCTGGATGTGTTTTAACAAATGGTAACAATGCAAAATGCTCTAAGTCATGTAAGAAGCAATTAGTCAAAAAAGCCATAAATATATTTTTTAAAAGGATCTAAATGATTGCTTGCCAGATAGTAAAAGCTCTAAAGGCTGCTACACAATAAAGGACTGATCCTACGGACACTTACACACTTGACTAATTTTACTCATATGGGTAATCCTGTTAAGATCAATAGCAGTACTCACATGAGTAAAGTTACTCACATGGGTGTTTTCCCTTAAACAGGAGTTAACATAAAACAGTACACTTGATTATTTATTGTTAATAAAGTTAATCTAATACAGTGCTTCTTACTCATGCATGCATTAAATAGAAACTTGAACATGACATGCATATTTATGTAACAGAGATTGAAAGATCATTATCTGTAAGGAACAAAATCCAGCAAAGAAAAGGATGCATAAAATGTGTCTGTTATATTATTACAACATAAACTGTTTTGCTTAAAACACAAATATTTATTTTAATTAATTCAATTAACCTAAATAATATTTTCCACAACTGACAACTATAACTAATGCATGAATTTCATTATTTCACATGAAGATACAGAACGAGATCCTTAGCTGGTGCAGATCAGTGTAGTTTCATTTAATTAAACAGAGCTACAATGATTTACACCAGCTGAAAATCTAGCTGATTCCATAGCTCTTAAAATAAGCCAACTAGGTGTCTTTTTTACACTTCTCACTGAAACACAGTGAATGCAAACTACCAGAAACCTTGAAGAATAGAAAATAAAATTCCATATTATATATTACTTGATTTACAAATAGCCCCAATACATCCTGCTTCCATTTTTCAATTAAGACAGCTATACAATGGATTAGAGCAGTGTTTCTCAAACTGGGGTCGCCGCTTGTGTAGGGAAAGCCCCTGGCGGGCCAGGCCGGTTTGTTTACCTGCCCCGTCCGCAGGTCTGGCCGATCGCGGCTCCCAGGCCAATGGGAGTGCAAAGCAAGACCTCCTTGTGCTTCCTCTCATCTAGGGCTTGATCTGCACTACTGAAATTGATGGGAGCTTTTCCACAAAATACTTACATATTCATTTGACCAGAGAGAAAGACTCTACTTTAGTGGTTAGGGCACATGAGCGACCCAGGTTCCAGTCCCTCCACCCATGAGAATACCTTATGGCCTGGTGGTCAGGGCACTTACCTGGATGAGGTAGGTTCAAGTCTCTGTTCCAAATTAGGCAGAGTGAGGATCTGGGTCTCCCACATCTCAGGTGATTGCCCTAACCCCTGGGCTATTTGGTATAATAGACACCATCATTATTGTCTTTTGTGTGTGTTATGACTCCTCTGAGAACCTTACCCCAGATCAGGCCTGGGAGGTGAGATAGGTGGGGAACACCTACTTTGAGGGCTTAGATGTGAGCTTGGTTCTGAACAGCTTGGCAGTATCAGGACTTAGGTGGCTTTGCACATGCCCACCAGCAGGAATTTAGGAGCCTTGGAGCCTTCAAAAGCAGAAGCTTAGGTGCCTAGGAACTGAGGAATCTTTTGGGAAAGAACATAAGAACTGCCATACAGGGTCAGACCAATGGCCCATATAGTATCCTGTCTTCCGACAGTGGCCAATGCCAGATGCTTCAGAGGGAATGAACAGAACAGGGCAACTATCGAGTGATCCATCCCCTGTCATCCCGTCCAAAGCTGGTTGGTGGCAGTCAGAGGCTTAGGTACACCCAGAGCATGGGGTGGCATCCCTGACCATCTTGGCTAATAGCCATTTAATGGACTTGTTCTCCATGAATTTATCTAATTCTTTTTTTAACCCAGTTATATTTCTGACCTTCACAACATCCCCTGGCAACAAGTTTCATGTGTTGACGGTGAAAAGAAGTACTTCCCTAAATTTGTTTAAAACCAGCTATCTATTAATTTTCGTTTCCTGACCCTTGGTTCTTGTATTATGTGAAAGGGTAAATAACAATTCCCTGTTCACATTCTCCATACCATTCAAAATTTTATAGACCTCTGTCATATCATCTCCTTAATGGTCTGTTTTCTAAGATGAACAGCCCTTTTTAATCTCTCCTCATATGGAAGCTGTTTCACACGCCTAATAATTCTGTTGCCCTTCTCTGTACCTTTTCCAAGTCTAATATATCTTTTTTGAGATGCACACAGTATTCAAGGTGTGGGGGTACCATGGATTTATATAGTAGCATTATGATATTTTCTATCTTATTATCTATCCCTTTCCTAATGGTTCCTAACATTCTGTTAGCTCTTTTGATTGCCACTGCACATTTTGCAGATGTTTACAGAGAACTATTCATGAGGGCCCCAAGATTTCTTTCTTGAGTGGTAATAGCTAATTTAGAATCCATCATTTTGTATGTATAGTTGGGATTATTTTTTCCACTATACATTACTTTGCACTTATCAACACTGAATTTCATCTGCTATTTTGTTTCCAAGTCACCCAGTTTAGTGAGACCTCTGTGTAACTCTTCACAGTCAGCTTTGGCCTTAACTATTTTGAGTAATTTTGTATCATCTGCAAATTTTGCCACCTCAACTGTTTACCGTCTTTCCCAGATCATTCATGAATATGTTGAACAGCACAAGTCCCCAGTATAGATCATTGAGGGATCCTACTGTCTACCTCTTTCCAATATAAAAACTGACCATTTATTCATACCCTTTGTTTCCTATTTTTTAACCAGTTACTGATCCATGAGAGGACCTTCCCTCTTATCCCATGACTGCTTACTTTGCTTAAGAGCCTTTGGTGTGGGACCTTGTCAAAGACTTTCTGAAAGTCCAAGTACACTATGGGTATGTCTACACTGCAATCTAAACCTGAGCTTAAGCCTGGGCTCAAGCCTAACCCCCCTTGCCTCTATACTGCAATTGCACTAAGCCAGGACTTGGATCCAGGGACCCAGGATCCTGCAGGGCTGTAAGGTCTGAGATTGAGTTAAGCTAGGACTGGGGGTCCAAGCACTATTGCTTTGCAATGTAGACACACCCCTATCTTGCAGGGTCCTAGAGCCCGGGCTGCAGCCGGAGCCCGAACACCTACACCACAATTAAACAGCTCCTTAGAACCCCACGAGCCTGAATCAGCTGGCGTGGGCCAGCCACACTGTCGACCTAGCTGGGTTTTGGGTGGATGATATCTGGCCAGGTAATCAGTGTGACGTGATGGTCCTTGAGCACAGGCCACGCAACAGCTTAGTTAAGAAAGCCAGCAATATTCCCCCCTTAAGGGAGATGCTGACTGTCTCCAAAGGCTGTGAGCCCAGTTCTTCTTTACTGCCCTTCACCAATCAAGAAAGATATGGGTCCAGAAGGCAGATTGTGTAACAAAAAGGCTCCCAACACCTGGAGTACCTGAGCCAGCATAACTACTGTACTCAACTGGAGAAAACTAGGGACAGATTCTCCACCCTGCCTAAGTTCCGCTCAGTAGCAGTGGAGAAGCTGGAACTGCAAGGGGCTGGTTGTGGTTCCCTGATCCTCAGCTACTCAGCCCAGGCACAGATTAGAGGTGCAGATCTAACTCATGGGAGAATCTGGTCTAGTGTTGCTTTATTCTGTTATGCTCCCTCCAGTTCCATCCCCCAGCATGTACTGTCTTTCCCTTACTCTCATATCAGGGGTTACATGGCAGAAGAGCTGTCTTCTCCAGCTTTATACTGGTGGAGCGCTCACTTGTGCAGGAGAAATTCTTCAGTGGCAATCCTGGTTGCTTTAGGTGCAAAATGGCCTTGGCAAACTGAAAAATATGTCCCTTAGCATTTGTCCTCTCCAGATCTCATCCTGCTTGTGGAGTAGGGTACTATTTACCATGAATAAGGTGGTAAAATCAGGTCCTTATGCTGCTCTGGAACATTTGGCTTTGTACTGTATAACTAAAAAAAGCTATCTGCCTGAACTACTTATACCTGCGTTGCTTTCTCCAACCAAATAAAACCAATATAATTTCCATGAACAGAAACTGTTTGACAACAGTGTTTGAATTATGGGCAGCAAGAACCATTCTTTTCCTTTTTAACTTCTAACCTATGATGTATAACTTGGACCTCATTTGAGAATAAGAGGTTAGTGTCTTATTGACTTGGCTCTAAATTGCATTTCATTGTATTAAAGAGGATCTATCATTTTCCTATGAATCTAGATATACTATTATGTATGAAATATTTGACTAGCACATAGCTGTAAGGCTAGATTTTGAAAAACAGTCATCTATGAAGCTAAGATGGTATTTAGTGAAAACATTCTAGAGGATTATTATTTAAAATGGTTTTATTCACAATTTGATTTTATGTAGTTTTGCTGATCATTTCCTTTGTACTTTAGGATGGTAAATTGATTCGACACACTGTTTCATCTGCACTGGAGGTAGGAGAGGAACTGAGCTAATAGCTTACAAGAGTGTTGTACCAATTCAAGATTGAGGCTAAAATGACATGATAGAGAGAAAGGTTACCTCTTTCCTAAGGTTGTCACTCCTGGTCATATTTTAATTAGAATTTACTGGACTGAAAGAGGCTAAAGAGGTAATTCTGCACCGGAACAGAGAAATTTCTAACATAAAATGGAATGGGTCAATATTCCTATTGTCTATAGGGAGTTGTCAGCTTTCATAATATTAACCCTGTAATTAACAGAATATGCAGCGATATATTTTAAAATAATATATATTTCAGATGCCTCTTAGTGTATTACTAGCACCTCATTTTTCTCAGGTCTCTTAGAATCACTGCAATCCCTCTTTCCCCCTTGTCTTTCTATATAAAAAAGATCTTTCAGAGTTTTCTAAATAGTGCTCATTCCCAAGGGTGACTTAATGGACACAGTATGGATAAATCCACATGACAATCCACTTTACATTATGGCACAGCTGGCATTCTCTGCTCATGTTCAGCTCAGGAATAAACTTATACAGAAACTGCATCAGTGTAGAGTGTGGGTCAGTGCATACTGCTTCATCATGTCCTGGAAATGACCTCTTTTCCTCTTACAGATGATGGTGATGCACGAACGTATACAATTTTTTTTTTTTTTAGTGCAGTCAAGGCACTAGGAGTCTTTGCAGGGTATTTTGGGTGAGTGCGCGCACTGGAGTTATCAGAGCTTTTACCCGGTAGTTAAAACCTCAAGTTTTTTAGTCTTCATTTGTTTAATAGAAGTACTCATATACTCTCCGTACTATCAATTGTCAGTACTCTGTATTCTTTTTTAAAGTATAAATCATTTAAGTAGAAAAATAGAAAAAATAAGTAGAAAAATATTTACAGAACTAGACTGGATTAAAAATACCCGCTACTTGTGGGAAACCAAACCCACGGGGTAGATGGGGAATAAAATACAGGTTGTGTATCTGATAAGCAGCCTGAAACTAACATGTGCAGGAAAAAATCTTTTGAAATGAATGAGGCACTTTGGAACAGGCAGACAGGTTAGATGGTTAGCTGTGCAAGGTAGTGGCTGTGTATACCTTTGTCTTTGTACAGGACCTAGCACAAGAGACTGACTGGGACCTCTGATATGGATATTAAACAATAACAAATAAAAAGAGAAAAGAACAATGGAAAATGGATCTTTTATGGCAATTCTTAGGTACCTAAAGCAATTTCAACACTTCTACAAAGGCTAAGTCATTTACTGCACTTTCTCCATTGCCCTTTTCCTGTCACTTTATACCCCCAAACCTGTACTGGTGAGCCATATACATTTTAATTGGAATATATTGGATTCATAAACTAACCCATCTACTTGATATACTACTAATTACACTTTGTTGTGATTCAGTAGGCAAATGCCTGGTCTACTTGTAGGACACCAAGTATGCACCTGCTTAGGAGTACCTGAAGTGTTTCAAACTGGTTTGTCTCTCTTTAAATACGAGAAAGTAAAATATAAAAAAGTACTATTTTCTATGTCTACTTATCATAGTAGACACAATTGCGTCTTACAGGCTTAACAATTTTCACTGCCAGAAGTAAAATAGTAGCATTTTAGTTGTACTTTAAGTGATAATATTTCTATTGAATGTCTACAAAGGACAATATTTTTGCATTTGGAGGGTATAAGAAGTAAAAACATTTTTCTCTCTTACACTGGCCATGCTATTCTGTAAACTCACTTGCAGTAGCAACTGAACAATAAAACATTCCAGTCACACAAGGTCATTTTCTAATAATTTAAAACTGCCTGTTACAACCAATAACCTGGGTGCTGAAAATCAGTGCAGCAGTTATAAAGTCCTGGAATATAACTTTTCATGTAAGGCATTGGTTTTCGCACAGCCAGGGACATGCAAGTGACCTGGGGCATAAAATTGCTGCTAAAAAAAATGATATATTTCCACAAAATGCTCAGATATCTACTTATAACAATTACAACAATGATGATTTCACATCTGTTAGGCAGACAGTTTTAATCTGTAAAAGGTTAAGTATTTGACAGTTACTTGTTCTTACATACAGATTAGCTGCTTGAGGTTTAACCTTTAGATGTACTTAAGCAACCACTCTTTTTAAAATTTATTGTGTAAAACCACCCAAATAGAAATGGTCTAATCACTTGTAATTAAGAATACAGAAAACTGGGAGACTTCTTTCCTTCCTTTCTCATAAAAATCACTCACATAACCTTCCTTTCCTTTTGTGTGAAAATATTTATAAGCACATTATTTTAATTTCCAGAGACACAGGTTTGTAATTAAGGATTATAAAAGGAGGATTCTATGACTAAATATGTAGAATTAATTACCTAGACTTAATAAGGATTTTTCTGGAAGAACACAATGATTCTTTCACATTGAATTCTGTGAAGTATATTGAAACCGGATGGGTGGGAATATGAATCTTCTTGTGGCCTTTACATTTGCCTCAGAATGGAGAAAGAGGTATTTATATAGTAGTAGAAAGATATCCAGATTTCTGTAGTTTTATATGAGTCTTTTCCTACGTGTCATAAAACATGATGTTTTAAACTTTTTGCATGGAACTAAATTTAATTAAAAAGTATCCTGTGGAAGTCAGGATTTTTTTTCCTGGATGACATTTATTTAGCTATCAAGAACATGTACCCAATTCAAATTAAAAGGCTTATTTTATTGTATTTTTGATTAGTGGCAAAAGAATAAATAGAACTGCAAGAGTCAAACATGCATACATGGGGATTGGACACTTGTTTGTTGTTGCTGTGTATATCTGCTGTCTGATTCACAGAAGTGCAGCTGGAATGTCCTTTTCGTCCACCAGCAGGAATGTGAAAGCATGCAAACTTCCATTTCAGGCATTTTATAACTGTGTCTTATAATCCATTACTTTCTCCCTCCCCAAAAATTGACTCTCTGGATTTTTGGTCCACACATCCAAATTAGGCCTACAAGATAGCCAAGTCAAAAATGAAGCAACAGGTTCAGGGAAGAGGGAGGTTGCAGCTCAACAGCTTGATCTTGCACCATTCAAGTCAGTGAGAGTTTTTTCATTAACAGGAATGGGAGCAGGATCATGTCCCGAATGAGCAAGTTGCAGGAATTCACAAAAACATAACTTAAAACATTTCTGAAAAAGTCAGACTCCCGTGTGCACAAAGTTTCTCCTGGGTAACTTTTTCTTTTGCACCAGGCATAGGGGTCTCCATGTGTGGGTTGTTGTTTATTTATTTTTATTTTTTTTTGCAAATATTTTTTGTGGGTAATGCAAGCAATGGGATCAATTCATCCCTGGGCCTCAGAGTTTTCAACCTTGCCCCCCACCCACTTCCAATGTGCCAGGTATGTCCCAGGCAAGAAGCAGCAGAACTGCCACTGCCTTTTGACAGGGAAAGGCAACTTTAAGTTTCAGCTGGTGCTACATAGTTCATCTTCCAAGAACTGTGTCCCCTCCCCATCTATAATCTGTTATGCTACCTTCTTCACACTTTTCCTCTTTATTCTGTACTTACTGTGTTATGTCTGACTACACAGGGAAGGCAGACATTTCCAGGGTCTTATATCGAAGGGTCAAGTTTATCATAAAGAGGAAAACAATTAGTGTGGGTGAGGCAGATGTGACACGGGGGAAACCTGCATGAACGGGTGCATGTTTTGTGGGATGGCCTTTGGCAGGTTGGGAGCACCCAGGAATAGATGTCTCAGAGTGTTCCTGTAGCAGAAGTGTGTTTCTATGGGAGGATACAGAGAGGCTGAGCATGCGGTAGGGTGGTGGTTGTGTAGATTTCATTAGTTGCGCAAGGGGGTAGGTGTCTCTCAGTGGGGAGAACACACCCAAATTGAATGTCTTGTCTAGGTGCTATTTATACGAGATACTAGTATGTCCACTTCTGAACAGTTTTTAAAGAAGATGGACAGAGGTAGTTTTTAGTCTTTGATTGGTATTAACCATTGTGTTCTTATGCCCTACTTAGCTCGTATCATCATGAGTCATTATAAATGAAGAAATAGATGAGATCTGCCAGTGCCATAATATTATAGACCATTACAAACACATTAAAGAATAATAGCTATCTAGTAGCTGTAAGTCTACTATATGCCAATTAGTATATTTAAACTGAGCAATAAAAATGAGTTAATAAAATACACCTTAGAACTTGAACATAAGATTAGAGGTGACATTTTTTGCTCTCCTTCAGATTGTTGAACAATGCAGTAGGTTTGAAAAGAAGGTCAGATTATTTTATTCAAAGCCTGAGGAAGTTTTCATGGCTGAAGCATACTCCCTCTCCTTATTTTCTTAATGGTGATCTATATTTTGTTACATATTTAGCAGCCCTCAGTCAAGCCCAGCAACAGTTTTGTTTGCAAATTATAATTAACAGTTTGAAAATTGGATAACTAATGTGGTGCGGTCCTTAAAAACATATTATAGTTCCTAAATGTACAGAGAGAAACTGCAGGGGAGGTGTAGAAAGCCAATGATATGAAGATTTTGATAAAAGCTTGTTTCAAATTATTTAATCACTTTGGTGTTTTCTTCTGTCTCTGTGATTGCCAGTGCTATAAATCTGACCTCTAATCCAGTGTTTCTCAAACTGGGGTCGCCGCTTGTGTAGGAAAGCCCCTGGCGGGCCAGGCCAGTTTGTTAAATTTCTCTTTGTACTGCTTTTACTTTTTCCCCCACTTCTTTATTCTTAATAGAGGGATGCATTGACAAGGAATAACAGCCCCTTTCCTTGATGTACAGTATTTTGTGCACCTAAGAATTTTTTTTAAACACAAAAAAAATTGACTTGAGTAGGACTCTGGATCCTATACACCATACTGAAATTATTTACTCTTCCTTATGAATTCACTATTGATATTCTGAGAGGCAAAATATCTTCCCTACTTTCCCACTGCTCTGAAAACCTAACTAAAAACTTTAGGTAACACATCCCTAACTTAGCTGTGGCTAGAAATAGTCACACATGTATACTGAACTGAAGTACTTACGAGTTTGACAGCTGCTTCATTGTATTTAAATTACATTTCCTTTTCTGTATACAGCTAGCATTTCACTGACCTAGAAATAGGTTGCCCTCCATCCCGCTAAGGTTCACTGCCCACTTTATAGTGTCTCTTGCATGGAAGGACTTTGGATAAAATTTTCAAAAACGTCTAAGTGACAAAGAGTAAGTCTTCACTGTGGCATTGTCTCAACTTACCTACACTTGAGTTACTCCTCTAATGTTATCCTAACTCAAGAGAAAGTGAACACACTGCAAAATAACACTTGAGTTGCTGTGTCCACACTGGCACTGCACTCACTTGATATTGGCGCTAATACTTCTGGGGGCACATCCCATGGTTCTCAGCACTGCAGTAAACTGAGCTGCTCTATGAATTCTTTACCAGTATATTTTGGGAGTACTTATGTGTCCTTTCTGGACACATGAGGGAAATTGTGGGAAGGCATTGGAGGACTAGCAGCACTCAAGAGCAGTTATGTTAGCAACTGACAAGTTGTGCTCACTTGAGCTGTAACCTATACCCCCTCTCGCACCAGCCAAATTTAATTAAAAGCTCTACCACACTTGATCACGGGTGTATGTACACTCCTGAGTGCCCAAGTCATTTCTGAAAATCAGACTTCAGACTCAGAAAATCACTCGTGTGATCGCCACTGGGGTCTGAGCACCAGAGCCACCCAGAGGGGGGAGCAAGTGGGGCAATTTGCCCCGGGCCCCACAGGGGCCCCCACGAGAATGTCGGAGGCTCCCCCCCCCCGTCTCCACCTTCCCCCATCCCCCGGCGCCTCAGCGCGCCACATCCAGGAGCTGCCCTGGACAGCACTGCAGCGGCGTGGCTCGGGCGGGGCCTGAGGTCCTCCCGCTCGGAGTCGCGTGGTAAGGGAGCAGGGCTGCGAGCTTCGGCGGGCCGAGCAGCAGGAGCTCCTGGACGCGGCTCGCTGAGGCTCTGGGAGAGGGGGGAGGCGGCATGGTAAGCCCCTCTGAGCCGGGAACCCCCGACCCCATTCCCCCCCCCCAGCCCTGACCCCCAGCCCCTCTGAGCCGGGCACCCCCCGACCCCATCTCCCCCGCCAGCCCTGACCCCCAGCTCTGAGCCCAGCCCCCTGAGCTGGGCACCCCATGACCCCATCCCCTCACAGCCCTGACCCCTAGCTCCGAGCCCAGCCCCTCTGAGCCAGACACCCCCCGACCCCATCCCCCTACAGCCCTGACCCCCAGCTCCGAGCCCAGCCCCTCTGAGCTGGGCACCCCCTGACCCAGAGCCCAGCTCCCCACCCAGCCCTGGGCAACAGTAGCGCCACCCCCAGGCAGCGACAGCCTATTGGCACCAACCATCACCATCACCCAGCGACAGCCCATTATGTAATTGCAAATGTATACATACCATTAAAGCATTTAATGTTTTTAAATAATGTATTTTGTGTATTTTCAAATTATTAAAAATTAATTTTTGAATGTATTTCACTGGGTATTTTTTACATTTCCAAATACATGTTACTATAGTATTGCAACTTTTTTTTATGGAAGGGGCCCCCGAAATTGCTTTGCCCCAAGCCCCCTGAATCCTCTGGGCGGCCCTGCTGAGCACTTAGTTAGCCTAGCTCGGATGTGAGCAGCCATGCTACAAAGCTATACCCGAGTGTGTCCACTCAACTGCAGCCCACACTGCTGCTGTACTCACCCGTGTGTGTCACTAGGACTATTGGGGGAATATTCTTTGGTTCTTAGCACTACAGTAACCTGAGCCACTCTACTGTTCTGTCTCAATGAACTGTGGGAGAACTTCTTGGCACATGGGGATTTGTGGGAAGGCACTACAGGACTCCCAGCACTCGAGTGGTTTAGCCGGCATCTTCACTGCAAAGTGGGTGGGTTACTAGAACTTGAGCTTTAGCATACAACCCAGGATGGGTCAGCTAGCTCATGTGTAAAGAACCACCTCACTCAGGTGACAGGGTTGTGTGTGTGGATGGAGCTGGGTTAGAGGCAACACCCAAATAAGAGTTCAAGTTAACCTGCTTAACCCCATGTTTCTTAATGGGATTATATGAAGGGGTTACCTGTGATAGCAGGGGACTGGATTCGACTCTGGAAGTCCTTTCCAGCCTGATGTTCTTAACTCTGCAGTGAAGACAAGCATAGACATTTTTGAAAATGTTATCCTTCACCTCACCTTGAGACAGTATTTCTTGGTCAACTATCTACTCTCCAACTCTCAGTATTTTGTGCATGAAACAGGTGCTTCACTGCTTCAGTTCACAAAGAGAAGGTTTGCCTAACAGCACTCATGACTATCATCTAGCCTGACTTCACTTTCTTCTCTCCAACTATCCTGAGAGGAACTTACTATACTTGGAAAATTCACTTCTAAATTAAGGAACTGGGATATTTTGATAAGGATAATCTTAGAGTACAACAGCTCACTACTTGCTATTTCATTTACTTATATTGTAAGCTCTTTGGGACAGGGGACATCTCTTTGTTATATGCATGTACAGCACCTACCACAATGGGGTACTGACCCTTGATTGAGGCTGCTAGGCGCTACTGCAACACAAATAATACTAATAATTTCTCAATTATTTTTCTTTAACCTTTTAATAGAAAAATGGAAGTGAACCTCACTGAGAAAGGACTCCTGGAATTTTTGGTGAGGAATGATCCTGTAAGTTGTTAGAGAAGTCCTTCCATGCAAGAGACACCACATAGTGGAAAGTGGTTTCTTTTTGTTGTTTTTGTTATTGTTGTGAAAGAGATGTTCTTTGAAAGTCCAGAAATACTACTCTAAAATTCCTTCATAATAAAAATTGAAATACTGTCTTGTCTGTTCACGTAAGTTATTTCATAGTGTGTTGTTATCTCTATTACAATAGCACCTAGAGACCCCAACCAAGATCAGGACTCCATTTTGCTAGACAGGCACTGTTCAAACACATAGTAGAAGCCTGCCCCCAAAGAGCTTACAAACAGACATGACAGACAACGAATGGGAGGGAAAACAGACAATAAGGTGAAATAAGTTGTTCAAGGTCACAGAGGAGATCAGTGGCTAAGCTAGGAACAGAACTCAACTATCCTCATTATCAAGCCAGTGCCCTGTCCCCTAGACCACACTGCCTCAAAGCTTCTGCCTTCTGTTCCTAAACAGAATTACAGACAGGGCCACAGCCACAGGTACAAACTGACATCAGTACAGCTATAGCTATATACACCAGCTGAGGATGTGGCCCACAGTTTAATAGGTTGATTAAATGACATACATCAATAAGTAAGAGAAAATAATATCATACTTGTTTCATTCACTTCCTTTTCTAAATGGCTTCTGATTATTACAGTTTACTTTGCTTTCTCCATTTTAAACAAGTCTCATCTTCCAAGGAATTTCTCATTTCCAAAGCCCCATTCCTCCCTTATCAGTACCACCCTTGTCGCATTACACTTTCTTCTGCAAGAAAAAAGCTGGCAGATACTCACAGCAGTACAGCTGCCACCCTTTCCTCCAAATATACAGTACTATGCATCTAGAGATCCAAGCATTACACACGTTGGGTGAAATTCTGGCTCCACTGAAGCCAACAGGAATTTTGTCATTGACTTCAGTGGGGCCAGTATTTCACCCCTTGAGTTTCATCCTAAGGGCTGTCTTTATGCCAGTACAATTTAATATCATTTAGCCCTCAGATTTCATTGTAACTTTTCATCCAGCTATTTCTGTCTCCTGCCTTTCTTCAACACACAATCATTTTTTATTCTGATTTTTTTTTGCCCACTGGTCACATTGCTCTGCATATTAGTATGTTGCAGAACTCACTTTTCTAGTTACTTTGACAAACTACACATCTTGCAGCCATTACACATCTTGTTCCACTTATGTCTCCAGATGAAAAATATTCTAAAAATCTGACAGCTACAGATGACTTCCAAGTGAGGGGTTCATAGATTATAAATTCTAAGCCAGAAGGGACCACTGTGATCATCTAATCTGACCTCCTGTGTAACACAGGCCATAGAACTTCCCCAAAATAAATCCTAGAGCATCTCTTTTAGAAAAACATCCAAGCTTTACTTAAAAATTGTCAGTGATGGAGAATCCAACACAACCCTTGGTAAATTGTTCCAATGGCTAATTACTCTCACTGTTAAAAATGTATGCCTTATTTCAAGTTTGAATTTGTTTAGCTTCATCTTCCAGCCATTGGATCGTGTTATACCTTTCTCTGCTAGATTAAAGAGCCCATTATTAAATATTTGGTCCCCATGTAGATACTTGTGTACTGTAATCTGGTCACCCCTTAACTTTGTCTTTGTTGAGCTAAATAGATTGAGCTCCTTGAGTCCATCACTATAAAGCATGTTTTCTAATCCTTTAATTATTCTTGTAGCTCTTCTCTGAACCCTCTCCAATTTATCAACATCCTTCTTGAATTGTGGACACCAGAACCAGACACAGTATTCCAGCAGCAACAGAACCAGTGCCAAATACAGAGGTAAAATAACCTCTCTACTCCGACTTGAGATTCCCCTGTTTATGCATCTCAGGATCGCATTAGCTCTTTTGGCCACAATGTCTCATTCAGAGCTTATGGCCAGCTGATTATCCATCAGCCTGGCCCCCTCCCCCAAATCTTTTTCAGAGTCACTGCTTCCCAGGATAGAGTTCCCCCATCCTGTCAGTATGGTCTACATTCTTTGTTCCCACATGTATACATTTACATTTAGCCATATTAAAAACACACGGTTTGCTTGCACCCAGTTTACCAAGTGATCTAGATTGCTCTATCAGTGACCTGACTACTTCATTATTTACCACTCCCCCAACTTTTGTGTTATCTGAAAACTTTATCAGTGATGATTTTATGTTTTCTTCCAGGTCATTGATAAAGATGTTAAATAGCATAGGGCCAAGAACAGGTCCTTGTGGGACCCGAATGGCAACACATCTGCTCAGTGAAGATTCCCCATTTACAGTTATATCGACACCTATCAGTTAGCCAGTTTTTAATCCATTTAATGTGTGCCATGTTAATTTTATATTGTTCGAATTTTTTAATCAAAATGTCATGCGGTACCAAGTCAAACGTCTTAGTGCAATCTAAGTATATTACATCAATACCTTTATCAACTGAACTTGTAACCTCATCTAAAAAGGATATCAAGTTAGTTTAATGGGATCTATTTTCCATAAACACATGTTGATTTGCATTTAATTACATTACTCTCCTTTGCTTCTTTATCATATCAGTCACTCCACTATCTTGCCGGGTATTGACGTCAGGCCTATAATTACCTCGGTCATCCCATTTACCCTTCTTAACAATTGGTACATTAGCTTTCTTCAAGTCTTCTGGAACTTCCCCAGTGCTCCAAGACTTTTTGAAAATCAACATTAATGATCCAGCAAGCTCCTCGGCCAGCTCTTAAAACTCTTCAATACAAGTTATCTGGACCTGCTGTCAGGACTGAGGGCCTGCAGTGGCACCTGCCCAGTTGCCAGGCAGCCAATGAGTAGAGTTGGGCCACAGAAGAATCACCTGATAGGCTAAGGCAGTAAAATGGCTTGCTCTCGAGCCCAGCAGCTGCAGAGGATCGATAGCTGCTCAATGCACAGTCCCATGGATTCTCTGCCTCCCTGCGCCCAGCATCACTCCAGCCTAGAACCTGCCCTGCTCCTGGCCTTGCCCCAGACTTGGAACCAGCCCTGCCTTCCTTGACTCCAATTAATACAGTTCTGAGCTGGGCTATGGCATTTGGACTCTGACTACGGTTCTGCCTCTCTGCCCTGGTTCCGATTCTGTCTTGATCCTGGTCTCTAGCATTTGGACTCCCATTCTGGTTCTGACCCTCGCTCTGACCACCAGGCCTGACTTCTGCTCAGACCATTAGGTTAGACTGCCTATGACCCTGCTCTCCTGACACTTATTGATTTAAAAATGTCTAACCTTAGTAGCTTCTATTTAACATCCTCCAGAGATACTAGTGGAATGGAAAGAGTGTTATCACCATATGATGTGATATCATCTGTTTTTTCCCCAAATACAGAACAGATATGTATTGAACACTTCTGTGTTTTCTTCACTATTATTGATAATTCTACCATTTTCATCTAGTAATGGACCAATACCATTGTCACAATTCTTTTTGTTCCTAATATATTTTTAAAACTCATTGTCCTTAATTGTGCTCGCCATGCATTTCTCCTTGGTTAAGGTCAGATTCAGAGTTGTAAGGGCCCCAGTGATGTTATTTTTGGGGTCACCTTTCCCTCAGTCTCTTCCCCCCAATCTCCCTCCCCTTTAAATTTCTGCCTCTCCCATCATTTTACCCTATCCCCAGTCCCCCTCACTCTACTTTCTCTCTCTTCATGATCAGAAGGATAAGGAGGCAGAACTTCTCTTCCCATCGCTCCCCCACACAAGGGGATCTAAAAGAAGGTGAAGGCCTGGCAACTGTGGCTGAGGACAACATAGAGCAGATGCTACTTAAAACAAGGCACAGCTACGAAAATGTTAATCAGTACACTCTGACAGTGCAGACCCCCCACTGACTCCTGCTAAATTCAGGACGATCTTACAAATTTGGGGTCCTCTCAAAAATGCCCTCAAGCTCTCAGACTGTCCATGCCCAACAGGGTACCCTAAAATATTTCACTCTGCTAAATGGCTACAGGAGAGATTGATCACCATAGTGTTGGTACCTATCCAAAAAAAAGTAAAAAAAAAAAAAAATTCCTTGATCCTCTTAAAGCAGCAAAAGTCTAACCATTGGTTACATTAAGGTGATTGTTATTAATCTGAATACTGCATAGGGAGGAAAGAACAGAAGTACAATATAATGAGATCTATTAAGATTACAAAAGAATTAAGTGAAGCTGTTGTATCATGAATCATGATTTTATTGTTTAGCAGTCAACTTTTGATGTAACTCAGATTACAATGAATTGGCTAATTCATGGAGTCTTTATTCAGGCAAAACTCACATTGACTTCAAAGACAATTTTTGCTTGAGTAAGGACTAAAGGCTGTACTGCAGTGGTGGGCAACCTGCAGCCAGTCAGGGTAATCCGCTGGTGGGCCGCGAGACAGTTTGTTCACATTGACCGTTCACAGGCACGGCTGCCCACAGCTTCCAGTGGCCGCGGTTCGCCGTTCCTGGCCATTGGGAGCTGCGGGAAGTGGCATGGGCCGCAGGGACGTGCTGGCCGCCACTTCCCGCAGCTCCCATTGGCCAGGAATGGCAAACCACGGCCACTAGGAGCTGCGGGCAGCCGTGCCAGCAGACGATCAATGTAAACAAACTGTCTTGCGGCCCGCCAGCGGATTACCCTGATGGGCCGCGTGCGGCCCGCAGGTTGCCCACCACTGCGGTACAGGATTTGGCCCACTATTTGGAAATGCCCTCGTAAGCATAAAAGGTTTCTTTGTAATGTACAGGAGAACCTCAGAGTTACAAACCCCTTGGGGATGGAGGTTGTTCGTAATTCTGAAATGTTTGTAACTCTGAACAAAATGTTATGGTTGTTCTTACAAAAGTTTACAACTGGACATTGATTTAATACAGCTTTGAAACTTTACTATACAGAAGAAAAATGCTGCTTTTAACTATCTTAATTTAAATAAAAAGTACAGAAACAGTTTCCTTACTTTGTCAAATCTTTTTTTTAAAACTTGTCCTTAATTTTTTTAGTAGTTTATATTTAACACAATACTGTACTGTACATTATTTGCCCCTTTTTTTTTTTTTTTTGGTCTCTGCTGCCTGATTGCGTACTTGTGGTTCCAAATGAGATGTGTGGTTGACCGGTCAGTTCATAACTCTGGTGTTTGTAACTCTGATGTTCTACTGTATTACTTTCTATAAAAGTATTTACTTATTTTTTAAAGTAAAATTAAAACATTATTTGCTTTAATATAAAAGACTTAATTTCTTCCACGAAATGGTCTGTAAAAAGTTCATATATGAAACGTAACACTTGCTTAATAGGATTTCTACATATACCTCAATGGACCATTATGATAATATTTCCCTCTGCTCGATATTTTTTCTATTTGCTTTATCAAACTTTTCTGAGTAGAGCATATTATATATTGATTTATAAGTAGAGATGATTTATCATAGCAAATCTTTTTTTTTTTTAGAAACTACAATGCCAGAAGGTAGGAAAAATATGCAATAATAGCTAAACCATGTTACATTTTAACAAATGTAAACAATATTCAATGAGCCAACTGAATAAATACTCTTGTGTTACTGTTTCCCTAGCTCTATAGTTCTATTAAAAATGATTAGTTATTATGCTGCTTCAAACAGGTGCTTTTAAATCATTCTTAAGACATTGGTTCAAAACTTGGATAATGTATTTATGCATTTTCTTCCCATAGAGATTCTATGGTACACTTTGATTCATTTAAGGTTTTTACTTTATTTCACTCTATGCTTTCTTTCACATATAGTGCCATTCCCCCACCAGTTCGACCTACTCTGTCATTCCTATATATATTTTTACCCTGGTATTACTATGTCCCATTGATTATCATCATTCTACCAAGTTTCTGTGATGCCTATTATATTAATATCCTCATCTAATACCAAGCACGCAAGTTCACCCATCTTACTATTTAGATTTATAGTATTTGTATACAAGCACTTATAAAATTTGCCACTTTTTAGAGGTCTACCATTACATAATGTAAGTGAATAGGACTCTTTTTCATTTGACCTTCTTTTCAGTTCCTACATGTACTTTATCAACCTCCATCCTCTCTGCTTTACTAGGATATAGAGAAACCCCATTCATAGATCCTCACCTAATGGATATTTTTGCTGGAAATGTGTGCTCCTCCAAACGTGTCGGCTTTCCCCTAGCCCTTAGTTTAAAAACTCTCCTACAACCTTTTTAATTTTACATGCCAGCTATCTGGTTCAGTTTTGGTTTACATCCTTCCTGTATAGGCTCCTCCTTTCTCAAAAGGTTCCCTTGTTCCTAATAAACCCAACACCATTGTCTCAGCCATACATTGAGACCCTGTAGCTCTGCCTATTTAACTGGCCCTGTTTGTGGAACTGGAAGCATTTCAAAGAATGCTACCATGGAGGTCCTGGACTTCAATCTCTTACCTAGCAGCCTAACCTTTCCCTATGTCGTTGGGAACTACATGTACACAACCACCAGCTTCTCCTCAGCACTGCACATAAGCCTGTCTAGATTCATAGATTCATAGACTCTAGGACTGGAAGGGACCTCGAGAGGTCATCGAGTCCAGTCCCCTGCCCTCATGGCAGGACCATATACTGTCTAGACCATCCCTGATAGACATTTATCTAACCTACTCTTAAATATCTCCAGAGATGGAGATTCCACAACCTCCCTAGGCAATTTATTCCAATGTTTAACCACCCTGACAGTTAGGAACTTTTTCCTAATGTCCAACCTAGACCTCCCTTGCTGCAGTTTAATCCCATTGCTTCTTGTTCTATCCTTAGAGGCTAAGATGAACAAGTTTTCTCCCACCTCCTTATGACACCCTTTTAGATACCTGAAACCTGCTATCATGTCCCCTCTCAGTCTTCTCTTTTCCAAACTAAACAAACCCAACTCTTTCAGCCTTCCTTCATAGGTCATGTTCTCTAGACCTTTAATCATTCTTGTTGCTCTTCTCTGGACCCTTTCCAATTTCTCCACATCTTTCTTGAAATGCGGTGCCCAGAACTGGACACAATACTTCAGTTGAGGCCTAACCAGCGCAGAGTAGAGCGGAAGAATGACTTCTTGTGTCTTGCTCACAACACACCTGTTAATGCATCCCAGAATCATGTTTGCTTTTTTTGCAACAGCATCACACTGTTGACTCATATTTAGCTTGTGGTCCACACAAGCTAAATATGTCTCGCACGATCTGCAACCTTTTCACCCACCAGGTAATTTACCATGCGGTTCTTCCAGTCATCACAAATGTCTATGGATAGAAATTCCATGCTTGAATAATAAGAATTTAGCAGTAGGAATATACTACCAACCACCTGAGCAGGATGGTGATGGTGATTGTGAGATTCTCTGGGAGACTAGAGAAGTTTTAGAATAGAAAACTCAGTAATAATGGGGGATTTCAATTATCCCCATATTGACTGGGTCACCTCAGAATGGGATGCAAAGATAAAGAAACCATTAATGACTGCTTCATAGAGCACCTAGTCCTGGAATCCACAAGGGGAGAGGCAATTCTTTATTCAATCCTAAGTGGAGCACAGGATCTGGTCCAAGAAGTGAATATAGCTGAGCAGCTCAGTAATAGCAACCATAATATCATTAAATTAAACATCAGGGGCAGGGGGGAAGAATACCAAAGAAGCCCACCACAGTAGCATTTAACTTCAGAAAGGGGAACTACACAAAAATGAGGAAGCTAGTTGAATGGAAATTAAAAGGTATAGTTAAAAAAGTGAATTGCCTGCAAGCTGCAAGGAAACTTTTTAAAACCATCAAAATAGAGGCTCAAATTAAATGTATACCCCAAAATTTTAAAAAAAAGGTAGTAAGAGGACAAAAAAGTGCCACCATTGCTAAACAACAAAGTAAAAGAAGTGGTTAGAGGCAAAAAGCATCCTTTAAAAATTTGAAGTCAAACCCTATTGAGGAAAACAGAGAGAAGCATAAACCGTGGCAAGTCTAGTGTAAAAGTATAATTTGGCAAGCCAAAAAAGAATTTGAAGAGCCACTATCAAAAGACTCAAACTAACAGTAAAAAAATGTTATGTACATCAGAAGCAGGAAACCTGCCAAACAATCAATGGGGCCACTGAACGATCAAGGTGCTACAGGAGCATTTAAGGAAGATAAGGCCATTGAGGAGAAGCTAAATGAATTCGTTGCATTGGCCTTCATTGCAGAGGATGTGAGAGATTTTCCCACATTTTAGTCATTCTTTCTAACTGGAAAATCTGAGGAACTGTCCCAGATTGAGTTGTCAGTAGAGGTGGTTTTGGAACAAATTGATAAATTAAACAGTAATAAGTCACCAGGACCAGATGGTATTCACCCAAGAGTTCTGAAGGAACTCAAATGTGAAATTGCAGAACTACTAACTGTGTCGAGTAACCTATAATTTAAATAAGCTTCTGTACTGGATGACTGGAGGATAGCTAATGTGACACCATTTTTTTAAAAAGGCTCCAGAGGCGATCCTGGCCATTACAAGCTAGTAAACCTAACTTCAGTACTAGGCAAATTGGTTGAAACTGTAATGAAGAACGGAATTATCAGACTAGGCGATTTGTGAATTTGTGATTTTATGAAGGCGATTTGTTCGGGGAAGAGTCAGCATGGCTTTTGTAAAGGGAAACCATGCCTCACCAATCTATTAGAATTCTTTGAGGGAGGTCATGTAGACAAGGGTGATCCAGTGGATATATTTCAGAGTAGCAGCCATGTTAGTCTGTATCCGCAAAAGGAACAGGAGTACTTGTGGCACCTTAGAGACTAACAAATTTATTTCAGCATAAGCTTTCGTGGGCTACAGCCCACTTTATCGGATGCAACAGTGGATATAGTGCACTTAGATTTTCAGGAAGCCTCTGACAAGATCCCTCGCCAAAGGCTCTTAAGCAAAGTAAGCAGTCCTGGGATAAGAGGGAAGGTCCTCTCATGGATCAGTAACTGGATAAAAGACAGGAATCAAAGGGTAGGAATAAATGGTCAGTTTTCAGAACAGAGAGAGGTAAATAGTGGTGTCCCCCAGGGATCTGTACTGTGACCAGTGCTGTTCAACACATTCACAATTGATCTGGAAAAAGGGATAAACAGTGAAATGGCAAAATTTGCAGACGATTCAAAATTACTCAGGATAATTAAGTCCAAAGCAGACTGCGAGGAGTTACAAAGGGATCTCACAAGACTGGGTGAATAGGAATGAGTTAACTGTGATTAATCGACAGCCCTAATAAAAAGGACCGATTAGGAAAGGGATAGATAAGAAGACAGTACATATCATAATGCCACTATATAAATCCATAGTACGCCCACACTTCGAATACTGCATGCAGTTATGGTTGCCCCATCTCAAAAGATATATTAGAATTGGAAAAGGTACAGAGAAGGACAACAGAAATCATTAGGGGTATGGAACAGCCTTCATAAGACGAGAGATTAAAAAGACTGGGACTTTTCAGCTTGAAAAAGACATGACTAAGGGAGAATATTAGAGGTCTATAAAATCATGACTGGTGTGGAGAAAGGAAATAAGGAAGTGTTATTTACTCCTTCACATAACACAAGAACCAGGGGTCACCCAATGAAATTAATAGGCAGCAGGTTTAAAACAAATCAAAGGTAGTACTTCATCACACAATGTACAGTCAACCTGGAACTCGTTGCCAGGGGATGTTGTGAAGACCAAAACTATAAATGGGTTCAAAAAGAATAGGTCCATTAATGGCTATCAGCGAAGATGGTCAGGGATGCAACCCCAGGATCTAGGTGTCCCTAGCCTCTGACTTCCACAAGGATCACACAATAATTGCCCTGTTCTATTTACTCCCTCTGTAGAACCTGGCACTGGCAACTGTCAGAAGAGAGGATACTGGGCTAGATGGGCCATTGGTCTGACCCAGTATGGTCATTCTTATGTTCTCATAGGACTTCACATTTTTATCAGTGCAGGATTTTTTAGGCCTTGTACAAACTACATTTCTTTTCTGAACATAAAGTATGTGCTCCCATCTGGATCATATTTTGATACTGTGAATCTTAAGCTTTTGCAGAGGTACTCAGCAATGGAGTGGGCACTATTTGTTAGAAATTGAAATAAGTTATGAAACAGCTGCGATAGCTCACGTTACTTATTTCCCTTTTCAGTGATAAAGAGCTTAAACGCTTGCATAGCACACAAAAATAAAGAGAGACTAAAAAGAAGGATGACTGAGAAAGCAAGTAATGTAGAAATGTCTATGATCAGTATTTCAAGAAAGTAAATAATTAATATCTACATGGAAGTCTATTAGAGTGCTCTTCCTATGAGTCACTATGAGTACTCAAGTAATTCCTTAAATCTCACGAGCAAATATTATAGAATATAGCATAGTTTTTATTTTAAAAACATTATCATTGTATCGGACTGAAAATAACGTTTTTGACATTATCACCACACTGTGAAACTAGAAACAGCTTCTCAGTCATTTAGTCAAGACAACTGAGCAATGAGAGTTAGAAAAAGCTTCCAAAGCATCAGAAGATCTACAGTCAAGGCCATTAAAGAACAGCTAATCTGTTCCAGTTCTAATTCTCTTCTAATGGGTTTCCTTAAATGTACTTTACATCCGTTGTAATTAGT
Organism: Emys orbicularis; assembly: GCF_028017835.1. Taxonomy (NCBI): domain Eukaryota; kingdom Metazoa; phylum Chordata; order Testudines; family Emydidae; genus Emys; species Emys orbicularis. The sequence continues at coordinate 249,310,258 of NC_088683.1, forward strand.
TCAAAATATTGTTACTTAGATCCTTGTAAGAACTAGGATGTGTGATTCCATTTTCATCTATCTGGTTTATACTTTTACTTTAGTCCAATATCACATAGATTTTTAAATCATGTTAAGTATTGCTTATTGTTACTTAGTTGGATTCTTCAATATGATTTGAATTAACCAAGGAATGCTTTCATGTTTCTACTTTGAACATAGCAGCACCAGCACCAATTTGTTTGAAGACAACAAAGGGTAGATAAGCTTGAAAAGTTATAGTTCTTATCTAAGACGTCTCCACTTATGTTTTATTTTGACTGATTTATTAGTTTTAGAAAACGTGCTTATCAAAATCTCTAAGCACATGGGTAATAATTTTTTTAATACAAAATTGACAGTTAACTAAATTCACTCAATATTAAAAGACTTGAAATCCTCACCTCAATTAAAACAAACCTTGAACCTGTCCCAACCTCACTCTCACAGACAGAAGCCCATGTAAACAGATGTGCCTTGCAGTATGCCCAGAAGTGCAACAAACTTGTGCTTCATCAAACTATGAAAGGTGACTTCCAGAGCTGAATGCCTGTCATTGAAAATACACTGTCTGGAGTCCCAACCCATTTAAATCTGGAGCTGACTAGCCTGAATGCCTTAGATGACTTCAGCTGATGGAACAAAAACACAAGACAAGATGGAATCTCTAAAGCTTTAAAAGGTCAAAACTAACATGCTGAATTATATCAAAAAATGAATAGAAAACCAGTGCAGACTACAGAGCCTGGATGCCATATGCTCCCTGCCTGTACACTACGAGGTATATGTTTGTAGTGTTGTTATAGCAGTGTTGGTCCTAAAATATGAGACAGACAACCATAGGTGAGGAAATATCTTCTATTGGATGAACTTCTGTTGGTGAAAGAGAAACTTTTGAGCTCTACAGAGCTGTTCTTCAGGTTTGGAGCTCAAAAGCTTGTCTCTTTCACCAACAGAAGTTGAGCCAATAAAAGTTATTACCTTACCCAATTTGTCTCTAAGTAAATGGGCAGACACATTTTGCGCTAGTTGAAATTCTTGAATGATCATCAGGCCTAGCCACAAACAGCACACACTGTAGCACTGTAATCCAGTCTAGGATGTGGTAAAGGCATAGATAACTCAAGGTCCTCATCTTAAGAGGAAAGGGTTGCACTCTCCTTGCCAAACGTCAATGAAAAAAGAACTCTTGGTTATTACTTGATCGTTTAAAAGCTGATGATCTAACAAGACCCTGCCTGGATTACACACTTCAGTAACAAATTATGGGAAATGACCAATCAAAGAGGCACATATTAACATTGCTGTCTCCTCCGGGTATTTTTCCTTGCCAACAAGCATCACTTATCTTCTCTGGATTGAGCTTCAACCAACTAGTTCTCATCCAGGTCCAGATCTCAGTTTCTCTGCTCTCTGCCTAGCTATCTCATCAAGACCTGATGGAAGAGGGACAGAGCTGAGTATCACCACAGCCCATATTGCAGTATTCCCTCCTCCTTCTCCCCAACTTCAATACATATTGTGGCACCTCACATGAGCATGGGACAGAAAAGCAGTCAGGGTCTCGCCTCAAAGAAAACATATCCAGAGTTACATAAATCTAGAGGTTTGAGGGCTAGCAGGAAGGCCTGTAGAGAGTTTTTATCATTATATATCAAACTGCTGGTCTTGGACCATCATCTTGTCTACAGTAGGGGAGCAGAGGGAAAACACACTGTCCCACTGTCTTCCCCAAATATCATTCTTCAGACTAAAAACCAATGTAGGGATGGAAAATATATTATTCCTTACAAATTTTAATTTCCTGAAACACACAAATTAGAGATAATAAGCCAGATCCTCAGCTTGTGTAAATTATCATAATGCATTGAAGTCAATGGAGCTATGCTGATTTAAACCAGCTGAGAAACTGACTCAATACATCTAGCAAATAAGTACTCGCATGGACATACTTTTAAGGCATTATTATTTAGTTGATACAGCATTTTGAACACGAAAAGCTCTACATTCTTATTTGTTTGTATTATATGTAGCAAATACAATTTGTCCAGTGCTGTAAAAGAACAAATAAGGCAATTCCCAACCCATAGAGCTTACAGTATAAAAGACAGATAGAAGAAAGAATACACCGTGAAATCCATAGACAGGAATAATTTATGACTATCATCGTTGTTATTTAATAATAATTAATGGAGATATCCTATCTCCTAGAACTGGAAGGGACCTTGAAAGGTCATCAAGTCCAGCCCCCTGCCTTCACTAGCAGGACCAAGTACTGATTTTACCCCAGATCCCTAAGTGTCCCCCTCATGGATTGAGCTCACAAACCTGGGTTTAGCAGGCCAATGCTCAAACCACTGAGCTATCCCTCCCCCCATTGTCTACTCACACTTATAATCGTCACAGAAGGAGTAAATTTTTAGATGGGGTTTTAATGAGGAGAAGGTGGTGGCTTTGTTAATCAGGACTGGGAAGCGAGCAGAATGGAAAAAGGCATAAAGATGGATCCAAGAGAAAAATAAGAAGGGCATCAAGCATGGCATTGCTAGTAGAAAGAGGCAGGGGATGAAGGGAAGCGAATAAGAGACAGTCCAAGACACCCTGGAACATAGTTCTGTAGGACCTTGAAGATTAAGATCATCACAGCTTGTTGCTCCAAAACTGCAGCTAATACCGTGGTGCTGTCACCTATCTCGAACAGTACAGGATGTTGATAGGGACATTGCATTAAGCGTTTGTCTAGACTCTCCATGTTCCTTGGTTTCCATTTGATTATATTGTCACCAGTCTTCAGCACCCCAACTCTTGTTCAATTTAGAATACACCACTATTTCCATTTGAGGTCAATGACTGGAGGAAGTTGTTCTGACAGAACCATGTTCTCCAGGATCATCAGCATTTCCCACCATTTTGTTACCTCAAAATACCACAGTGGAAGGTGACAGAGTAAGGGATTTTCAGAGGCAAAACTCTTTCTGAACTTCATCTTTTTGGGTGGGGAAATATGTCCATGCAGCAGATATCTTGGATCATGCACCTGTTTTTGTCTCTCCTTTCTACTGATGGTGGTGCAGTGCCCATGACGCAGTACAGCGACACCATAGGAGTCAGTTTCAAAGCCCCTCTTATGACCCTATAGGCATGAATAAGTTAAGTATCAATTTGTGTGCATGGCTCGAGCGTGACCATACTGGAACACAGTACTCCACAAACGAGTAACACAAGGTGAGACTGGTTGCTCAGAGTGTTTTACGGTCAGCTCCCCATTTTGTATTGGACAGTTTCTGGAGTATACAGTTCCTGGAGTTCACTTTCTTTTTCAGCTTCTTCCTGTATTCTTTGTATGTCAGTGTTCAGTCTAATGTGACCCCAAGGTATACCAGATGTTCACAGAGCTCTCAAGGTTAAGATGAGAAGCTTAACACTTATATAAAATTAAGTATTATTATTCTTGTGAATGTATTAGTGTATCTGTAATGGTAAACTATGGTCCCTGTCCTAAAGAAGGAAAGATATCCATGGGTTAAGTGACCCCAAAGAAAAAAAATCAATATTAACTGAAAATAAACATTTTAATACTTTGTGGTGTCTAGGGAATTATTTGTAAAATTAGCTTTCCAGAATCTTCTCTAGTTATCTCAGCTTGCACAAATATAAAACTTAGTGACTAAAAACTGGACTACCCTGGGATCAAAACGTTACAAAAGGTTCTTTTACAAGACTGCTGGATGTCTACCCACTTTTTGTTAAGAGCAGCTTCCAAACAAAACTCTCATTGACTTCAAATGGAGCAGGAACAGACCCAAAGATAGCAAATGAGCTAGTAATTCAATACATGGTCTGTATAAAACAGTGGGCCACCTTACACTGTGGCATTTGACATTGACCTCTACTTGGAAACTACACAGTTACATGTGTATTTATTTACAATACTAGGCCACCTCTACAAAACTGATGATAATTCAAAATATCCAAAAGCATCAGATCAGCAACATATTCATTGATTATGCACTTTGCTACTTGTGCCTAAACCACCACCATTTTATTCAGGACTAACATGCCTTATACTTAAATATGCATACACTTTACTTTTTGTATGCTATAACATGGTGAGTAAATGCATTAATAAGCCTAATAATTTTATTTAATTGATTTAGCCCTTACAAATGTTGTAAATATTTACCCAGATTCAGCAAGGTACTTAAGTATGTGCCTTACTTTAAGCACGAGTAGTTCCTTTACAAAATTGCTTTCAGCAGGATTCCTCACATATTTAAAGTTGGGCACATGCTTAACTACCTAGCTGAATCTGGGCCTAAGTTTGACCAATACAACACAGAACAGCTGCATGATTTTTATTTTTATTTTTAAAACACAAAACCATGCCTGGCACTTCCATTTAACTCATTTGGCCTGATTCTCTACTATCTTGCACCTTGTGTAATTTGTTTTAACTAGACCAAAATAGGTGTAAAACACTACCAAATCAGAATAAGACCATCTTGCACAGTGTAAAAGAACACACAAGTTGCTAGGCAGTGGAAAATTTGGCTCCTTGCATTTGTACAAATAAACTAGATATTACATACAAATGAACTGATACAGAAAAAAAATATATGAGGTGGTGTTGTGGTATGAAGTTGTTATTGCTGTGAAGTTGGGATAACTGCATTACTCATGAGTAATGGAGGCAGGAGTGAGTTATCTCCCCAAAAAGTGCCAACAAAAATGTTATACAACACACATGATCATGTTTTGTTTATGCCACAAATGTGTATGGTTCTGTTGGATTTTCTATTTGAGTCTCACTCAGCTTTTGTCATTTGAAATATGTTACTGGGGTGGGGGGGGGAAGATGCCATTGGCGTGGACGCAACTTGGTAGAAATTGCAATTCAATATAAAAATCAACTTATATAGCCTTCTGCAGTTTACAATATACTAATGAATATCCTCTCTTATGATGGTTTCTGGCCCATCTATGTAATACAAATATTATATTACATTTTGTATGCTACAGCATGAAGAGAAGAGTAAAAATGTAATGGGTATTAATTGGAGGGCAAATTCATCAAAACTGATGCATTCAATACAATATTTACACTGTCCTCAATGAGAACTGAGTATCATGCTACTGTTGATTTGGACACCCTTTTTAAACCATTTTGATTTTCCAGCAACAAAAATTTAAAGAAGAAAACTTTAGAGAAGCATGTTAATATTTAGTGATTTCACTTTTAAGCAAAACAGCCATCGAGTACTGCAAAAAGCAGCTTTTCTGTCATTAGTTAAGTGCACAAATTGTCAATATGACTACATTCAAAAAAATGAGAGACAATATTTATTCTTGCTGCATGGAAAATTAAATCCTCTAAGTGTTTCCCTTTGCCATGAAAGTATTTTCACGGTACAAAATATTTTTTGCTCCTTTAGAAGGATGCTGTCAAGTCTTTTAGGTCTAAAATTAGATCTACAAGGTTTATTTTGGTTAGTGAGTATGTCCTACAAGGCAGGGTTCTTTGTAAATTTCAATAACTGGTCTGTTCACAAGAAAGAAGCTGGCAGCATAGAGGAAGGACAGCATGGCACGCACACATGGCCCACAATCATAAACAAGCCCAGGGCCCTGTGCCTGTTGTTGCTGGGTCACCCAGTGGTAAAGCTGTCATTTTACTAATATTCATGCTATAAGCTTACAGTATGTGACATCAGTGCTTCTGCTATGACTCTAACTTGATTATTTTGAGTTTTTTATTCTGAAACATTTGCTAAAATAGCTGCTTTGTGATCAACTTCCAGCAAACAACCTCAGATTCACCAAGCCATTCAGCAGAACACACCTACGCTTTCTTCCTGAAAAAATGCAAACAGAAAATGATAACACTTATGAAACTCTTGTTCTATAGAGAAGTTATGAATAATGTATGTGATTCACTTTTAGAGGGCTTGATGTTTAATTTTTTTGTGCACCCAACCCTGCAAAGACTTCAGGGGAAGGTTTAGGTGAGCAAGGAATGCAGGATCAGGCTCACTATTACCCAACTGTCTATGTTTCATTTGAAACATTTGTGGTGTACTTGGTAAATACATACTTAGACTATTTCAAAAAATACTTATTACACAAATGTGTAGGTTTTTTAAAAAGTGTGTTATCTGGGATTCTAGAAATGTCCCTTGGATCAATATTATCAATTAAATCAGTCCAACCTATCATACTATGTTCAGAGTGACTCAATAACACTCAAAGCATGCTAAAAAGGTTAGGAAAAAGCAGCAATTGCTGGACATAGTACTAGCTGGGCTTCCAACATTATAGTCTCAACTTTTTCCATTTTTTAAATATTAAATATAGCAGCTAAGCTACAAATTGGACTAATAGCCACCACATTCCCATTAAAAAAATGAGAAGGGGGGGGGGGTGTTCCCAAACCAGACCAAAGTACTATTTCCTCCCCTCCCCCCCCCCCCACCTTGTTAAATAGAAAGTTAGTGGAATTTAATTTTAAAAGCATGTATGTGGGCTGAAATTTTAAAATCGGTCCAGAGATAAGTGTTAAGGTTTGGATATAAACTGAAAATTGGTATTTATTACTGAAATTCAGACACAACCTTAACTAGTATCACAGCCAGCAATGCTGTAATTAACAACTTTTATAGAATAGTAACAAATTGTTCTATTATATTTGATCTTTAAAATTCCCACAGCAATATACAAGTTTTATTATATTGCATGTCATCAGTGTATTCATTTATAAGAGCCAGCATTATGCATTGCATGAATGGTGAGATCTTTTGTAAGAGGAAGCTCACTAATGGATTTGCTTGTCCAGCTTACTTTGTTAAACCTGTCATGGAAAAGATAAGCTGTAGTTGCTGAATGCATCCTCTACTGATACCGATCACATAAAATGTTACAGAAATGCAACACTGTTAACTGATCTAAGGCAAAAATAATCTCAACTCCCAAATATACCATTTGAGCTAACAGGACATAAACTGCAGTTACTGTCCCTCTTCCAGCAAATGTTCACCTAAAATGATTAACATTACACAAGTTCCTGTAGTAATAAGAATACACTGGCGCTGAAATAATTATACCACTTGGATAGGTGGGGTGGGGGAGGTAGAACGGGCGGAGGAAGCACGGGGAGTTTTCAGAGGCACCTGCCGCTGGAATTAATCTGCTCCAGATAAAGATTCCATACAATACATGCACTTCGGGACATGGGGAGCTTGAGCATAATTCCATTTCACCCATCGCCTTTTCGTGCACAAAAGGGTTAATCGATGGGGGTTACAAACAACAGTGACACACCGTGGAGCAGCACACACCAGTACCACAAAAGTACCTGCGATTGACAAGCAAAAAGCCCCAGCCTGTTCTGGATGGACTGGCACTTTCTCCTCCCCGCCGCTGCTGTTACCCAGTTTGCTTGGTTGGGGGCAAGGGTGGCAAAACCCCCGGCGAGGGTGCCCAAGTGCTGCGCCTCCAGCAGCAGCGACCGAAATACCAGCCCCTGGGCTGGGGGGAGGCTATGCCCAGGGAGAGTCGACAATGGCATTTCTAGGAATGGGTTCCCTGCGCGCAGCCCGTTCAGCCTGACAGACACTGGACCTTCCTCCCCGCTCCAAAGCACCGGCCACCCGCAAGGGATGGTTTGGGGGCGCAGAAGGGTGCGACGAGGAGTCCAAGGGCATGGGGGGGGGGGCGTGAGCGGGATGCAATCGGACTGGGAAGAAGAGAGAGGCACAGGGGTGCAGAGGAGGCAGGAGCGGGGAGGAAGGGAGGGACATAGGGGTGCAGTGGGAGGCAGAAGCGGGGAGCAGTGGGAGGAAGGGAGGAGCGGGGAGCAGTGGAAGGCAGGGAGCGGGCACAGGGTGCAGAGGAGGCAGGAGCGGGCACAGGGGTGCAGAGGAAGCAGGAGCGGGTGCAGTGGGAGGAAGGGAGGGACATAGGGGTGCAGTGGGAGGCAGAAGTGGGGAGCAGTGGGAGGGACATAGGGGTGCAGTGGGAGGCAGAAGTGGGGAGCAGTGGGAGGGACATAGGGGTGCAGTGGGAGGCAGAAGTGGGGAGCAGTGGGAGGCGCACAGGGGCACAGAGGAGGCAGGAGCGGGGTGCAGTGGGAGGACAAGGAGCATGGGGGAAGGGGGACGGCGGGCTGGGGGTCCATGAAGGGGACCAGGCAGCCTGAGGGGGGGCAGGGACACGCCACGAGCCGGGGAGCGGGGCTGGAGTCAGGGGTGCTTGCGGCGAGGGCGCAGGCGAGGTCCTTCCCCCCGGACTCCCAGCTGAAGCGCCACATTCCCCCGCCGGGACCCAGCCCGGCTCAGGTGCGGCGCGGCGCGGCGCGGCGGGAGGGGGCCCGGCCCGGCCCGGCCCGGCAGCACTCACCAGAGGGAGTCCAGGTCCCATTCCTGGAGCAGGGCGAAGTCGAAGCTGTCCATGGTGAGGACGAGGAGGAGAAGCGTCAGCGCGGCTGAGCTGCACCAGCGGAGCGCCCCCGGGGCATCGCCACCGCACCGAGCCCGCCCCTGCGCCTCCGGGGGTCGGGGCTGCCCAGGGCAACACGCAGCCAGCCAGCCGCGGGCCCCCCCTGCAGCCGCCGCCGCCAGCCGCCCACGGGCTGCTCCTCTGCTCGCTCCTCGCCGCCGCCGCGCGCTCCCCTCCCCTCAGCGCCGCGTGTGTGTGTGTCACTCCCCGGGCTCGCCGCGCAGCCCCGCGCTGTGTCTGTGCCTGGCAGGTAGAGCTCGCTGCCGCCAGGGCCGGCTTGCAGCCTGCGCCGCCCCCCGCCCAGCCCCCTTTGTTTTCTGGGCCCTGGATCCTTTCCCTGCTGCCTGTGGGGACGGGGAGGAGGCAAGGACGAGGGCAGAGGGGGATTGTGTGTGTTACTTTCCCTGCCCCCCTCCACATCATCTCCAGCTGCAACTTGCTTTTCCATACACTCCCTGCCCCCCCCCCCCCCCAGAGTTCAGGTCCCCTCTGCTCCCCTCCCCCAACGCCTGCCACACCTTTACAAACCAGCCTTCTGCCTCTCTTGGGCTGCAATAGCGCTGGGAAATGATGGGCAAAATTCCAGAGCCACCGATGCTGGCAAATGGCCAGGGGAAGTATCAGGAGTGGCAGGGACCGCAATAGGTCATCCAGTCCTGTCCCCTGCACTCACGGCAGGCAATAGTCTGTGCTAGGGCCTCCCCCTAGGGGGCCTGATTTTAGGAATTGTTGAGCACTCATACTCCAGCTGACACTAATGCCGATTACAGGGACTCAGCAGCTATGAAAATTGATCTTTTTTATGTCCATCACCTGTAGATTTGAAGAAATATATAAAATAAAAAAGTACCACACAAATAAGTACCACGCCGATAAGATGTAGTATCCAAAATATTTCAAAATTTTCAACCAGTTTTGTTGTAAAAGGACATTGCTATTTCAACTTTGATCCTAAAGGTATCTGAGTTAAAGTCAAGGTTACCTAAGACTGACAGGCATTTGCCTTGGCTTAGGCCTTGTCTACCTTTGTGGGTTTCAGGCATTGGTGATCAACCACCACTAGCACCAACCCTTAATGTAGACAAGGCAATTCGATATAAACTGCAATGTCACACTGAAACAGGTTATCCCTGCTTAAAACTGAGGTAAACTGCACCAGTGTAAGTCACTGCCTATAGATGCTGGGCGCTGATGGCTGAAAATCCCCAGCATAGACAAGTCCATAAAATCCACTGGAAACAGATTTTTTTTTTAAACCAACATACTTTCCCCTGTAATGTTTGCTTCTCAAATAAACTAATAATCTTAGCCGTGGTTCCTTAAACTGCGGTTGTGAGAGCTGGCTGGTCACATGATGCTGGGTCTCCTGCCTTCTAGTTGCTAAATCACATTAAAAGAAGCTAACACCAAACACTTTCTGAATATTATTTTTCCATCTAAGCAATTGCTACAGTTTCCCCAGAGATGTTATATGACCACAGATGAGAAGGGTGGTGTGCAAGATCGTGAGTGTTATAAAAAGGCAGTCAGCTGCGAACCAGCTGAGCAGTGGGAGTTTGACTGGGAGTTCGCCTGGGGAGAGCCCACTGAGGCGTTCAACTTGCAGGCTCCTCTGAGTAGTTGCTGCAACAACTGAGGAAGCTCTTGGAAGGAAGGTGATATGGATGGTGAGCCATCAGCTGTTGTGACCTGCACAAGATGTGCCATGTTTGTCTTTCTCCCACAGGACAGAAGCGACTTTGTCTGTACAAAGCAACAAAGGGTCCTGTGGCACCTTTAAGACTAACAGAAGTATTGGGAGCATAAGCTTTCGTGGGTAAAAACCTCACTTCTTCAGATGCAAGTCTTACCCACGAAAGCTTATGCTCCCAATACTTCTGTTAGACTTAAAGGTGCCACAGGACCCTCTGTTGCTTTTTACAGATTCAGACTAACACGGCTACCCCTCTGATATTTGTCTGTACAAAGTGCAAGCTGGTCTCCATATTGAAAGAGAAGGTTCAAGGTCTGGAGAAACAAGTATCAACCCTGCATTGCACAAGAGAAAATGAAGATTTCCTGGACAGACGTCAGGATATGCTTCTACACAGTGATGAGCTGCCAAAATATTAACAACAGGTTCCCTCCTCCTGACCCCATGAGGGGGTCGTGCCCCACCCAGACTCCTGCCCCATCCAACCCCCCATGTTCTTTGAGGGCCCCCCCGGGACCCCTGCCCCATCCACCCCCCTTCCCTGTCCCCTGACTGCCCCCCTGCCGCCCCATCCAACCCCTCCTCGCATTCCTGATGGCCCCCCAGGACCCCTGCCCCATCCAAACACCCCTTCTCTCTGCCCCTGACTGCCCCATCCAAACCCTGCTCCTTCCTGACTGCCCCCCGGGACCCTTGCCCCCATTCAATCCCCCTGTTCCCTGCCCTCTGACTGCCCCGACCTCCATACACCCCCCCACAAGCCCCCGAACTCCCCTGCCCTCTTCCAACACCCCCTCCCTGCTCCCTTACCACGCTGCCTGGAGCCGCTCGGCCAGGTCCGGGTCTGGGTCCGCTCGGCCGGGTCCGGGTCCGGGTCTGCTCAGCCGGGTCCGGGACCGGCGCTGCGGGACCCGAGCCAAGCCGGAGCCGCTCGGCCGGGACCGGGACCGAGACTGGCGCCGCGGGGCCTGAACCAGGCCGGGCTGGAGCCGCTTGGCCAGGACCGGGGCCGGCGCCGCGGGGCCCAAGCCGGGCCGGGCCGGAGCCGCTCGGCCGGAACCGGAGCCGCTCGGCCAGAGACGGGGCCGGAGCCGCTAGGCCGAGACTGGGACTGGCGCCGCGGGGCCCGAGCCGGGCCGGGCCGGAGCCGCTCGGCCGGGACCAGCGCCACGGGGCCCAAGCCGGGCCGGAGCCACTCGGCCGGGACCAGGACTGGCACCGAGGGGCACGAGCTGCGGCGCTCGGCAGGGGTCAGGCCAGGGCCAGGGGGCCAGGCCGGAGGGAGCTGCTCGGCCGGAGCCGGACTGGGCCGCGCCGTGCCTCCC